>NC_133549.1:49436631-51858298 GCF_048773025.1 Camelus bactrianus | reverse complement strand
ATAAGAAATAAAGGGGATGGGAGAGGAAAAGACATATCCAGCAATATAGTGAAGAAATAGACAAATCCAGAATGGAAGTATTCTCAAAGACCAGGGACCTGGATTTCTGAAAAAGTCAGTGTCATGAATGGTAAAAATGTTCTTTTTTAAAGGAGACGTACCAAATGCAACCCTGTAACTTTACTGATACTGGTTCAAAAAAATAATCACAGAAGATTTTTGAAAATGGACTGAATATTAGATGATATTAGAGAATTTGTGTTGACTTTCTAAAGTGTGATCAAGGGATTGTGATTATGTAGGAGATTTCTGCTGAGGTATTTAGGGGTAAAGTGTTTTGATACCTGGCAAATTAACTTCCAGCTTTTTCAGCCAAGAAAGGGGAAAATATATTTATATATTTTGTATATATTTATGTGTACACAGTATAAATACAGCAAAATGTAAAAAAGTGTTAGAGCCAGATGTACAGCATAAGGTATAAAATCAATTGGCTTATCAGCATTTATAAGTGTTAATTTTTCACAATAAAAAGTTGGAAGAAACTTCTCCTGCCTATGTGAAGCTTAACCAAAAAAAATTTGTATTTATAAAAATGGTATTATTACCTTGGAAAACAATCTATAGATTTGACTATTACTTCAAAAAGGTTTTGATGTAAAAGCACAGTGACTTCTAAGCAATAATAATAAGTGATTAAATACTAAATAATTTCAAAAAAAGCAATCATAAATTTTTTTTCAACATTTTACAGCAAAAAAAAAAAACCCCTGGTACTTAACGTATTTAATGTAGGATGTGGGTATACGTTAATATGTTTTATAAAATGTGAGACTGAACTTATAAAAGTGCCTATGAATTTCTTAAAATGAATCTGGTCCCATTAAAAAAAAAATGAATCTCGTCTCAACTGGACTTGAATATGCAAACACTCCTTCCAAACCCCCTGATCATGAATACTTTTTCACATAACTTCTGTCCTCTGGATTTCCAAGGTATTAATATAGTATCTACTACTTACCAAATATTTTTTGTGTGTTAGGGCAAGTGAACTCACCAAAACCTCATATTACCACCTTGAGTTGAGTACTATTGTTATGCCCATTTTACAAAGAAGAAACCTGAGGGTCCAAGTGTAATTAAGCTGCCCAAGGTCACACAGCTAGTCCATGGTAGAGCTGGGATGGAACTCTGCCTCCACTGACCCCTTTGGTAACTATGCATTGCTGCTGGAAGGCAGGCAGAACCAAGTTGCTGGGAGTGGTTACTATTACCTGGAGAATACTGGTTGGAATTTTCAGGGAGGAATGATGTTCTGTGGTCAGTTGGTGAGAAAGATGGACATTTTGGAGCTGGGATTTTTTCCACCATGTCATCTGATTACACCTTGGGATGCACCTACTCTTCACAGCAGAGAGCTGATCCAGATCTAAACTAGAGCAGAGGAAAATGCAATCTGAATTTAGAACTCTTCAAAAGCATCCTTTTGTGTGTATGTGTGTTAAGGGATAGGTTGTCCTCATAAGGAGTGACCAACATTCCATGAACACAGAGCCACAAACCTGTGGCATTAATTTTATCATTTCCCTGCTTACATTATTTAGTGATTTCCCATAGCCTGCTGGGAAACCAAGACCAGTTGTAGCAAACTTAAGTAGAGCTGCCAGAAAGCGTGGAATCAAAGACAAGCATTGACCGAGATCCTGCCAGAGTCAAGTTTTTGATGCCCTCACGGTTGCCATTGTAACCCTGGATGCTATAAGTTTGGCTGCTGGGATTTACCACCCCAGGTCACCCGGAAACATGTCACTGGACCCTCAAATCTTGATTCCGCTGCAGTCACTGCAAGATCACCACTGACTGACTCTGGCTTTTGCCTCGTCTCTAACAATCCTACCAGGTCTCAGTGGGAGCATTTGACTGGCTAAGCTTTGGTCACATTCCCGGTTTAAAGCTTTTGATTGGCTAAGCTTTGGTCACATTCTCAGTTCATCTGCTAGCGATCAGGGTTCATCTGTTCCCCTCAGGTTCAGCATGGCATGTGGGAGTATCAGTCAGGGTTCTCCAGAGAAACAGAATCAATAGGATCCCTCTTGCTCTCTGTCTGTATATATACATACCCAAGTATACGTATGTATGTATATACCTGTATATGTATACATACTTAAGCAGGTGAAGTGCCCACCTGCTCAGCTTTTTTGTTCTATTCAGGTCTTCAATCCGCTGGATGGAGCCCAACCACAGTAGGGAGGGCAATCTGCTCTACTCAGTCTATTCAAATGTTTATCCCATCTAGAAACACCCTCACCTAGAATAATGCTTAATCAAATGTCTGGGCACTCATGACCAGTCAAGTTAACACATAAAATTCAGCATCACAGTGGGCCTAGAGTTTTTATTTAGTTTCGGTTACTTGTCAATATTCTCTGTTCATCCAGACATAAACTTCATGTATCCTGGCTCTTTTAGCCAGAGTTCTTGGTGTCTCAGGGGTCTGTGTGTACGTGTGTACGTGTGTACGTGTGTGTGTGTGTGTGTGTGTGTGTGTGTGTGTGGTTTGTTTGTTGTGGGATGGGTGGATGGTATTAGTTTTAGGTCCTCCACTCCCTCAGGTACCAGATCCACAGCCTCCTCGGCTGTGACTGGACAAGTCTCAGTGGGCCTCCAGGACTCCCCACCTGTTCACCACTCTGCCTTTGATTTCTGCCTTTCCTGTCATTGGGGGAATTGTCTGTATTTTGAGTTCAGATAGATAAGTGCTGAAACTTTAACAACTGTTACCTTCTATCTGGCATTTTCTACATAGTAGAACTAAAGTCCCTCATAATTAGGCTTTGTTGCCAGAAGTCTCCACCTTATATTTTTGAAACACTCCTTTATATTTAAGGCAAATGATAGTGCTTTTCCATTGTTTTGGTAATGATAAAAATGTTAACCCTTACAATTTATTTTGGAAAACGGCAAGTAACTATCAGACCAGGTGTTACTCGGACATGAGAAATAGGTTAGTGGGAAACACAATCTAGTACCCTGCCTAGTATACAGTAAGCACACAATAAATATTCAATGATTAAATAAGTAAATAGGAAAAAATACTACTCTCAGCAAGTTTTCCTTCTTCATCAACTATATAGGCATTAAGAGCAGTACTGTGCACACTCTGAAATTCTTAGAAAGTTTTCCTCCTCAACATGAGACATTTAAATCAACTGTGTTCACTAAAAAATCTAATAATGCAATGTATTTTATAAACATGAATATTGGTTTGTTGCTTAATGAAAATAAGTGATTTATATGAAATTAAAGACAGGCAAAGTTTATCTTTGCAAAAGTTAGCAGAGCGGTTGCCTGTGGGTTCTGGTGGTGGATGATGTAAAATGTTTCCTATCTTGACTGAGCTGTTGGATAAATGGGTACATACATTTGTCAGAATTCACCTAATAGTTCAGTTAGGACCTGGGTATTTCACTGTATGTAGATTTTACTTCACTTAAAGAAAACACAATAAATAGAGATAACTAACAAAGATAGTGCTGTCCAAAAGAATTTTCTATAGTGACAGAAAAGTTCTTCTGTGCTGTCCAATATGGCAGCCATCAACTCAGCCACATGTGACAACTGAACACTTGATATATGCCTACAGCAACTGGGGAACTGACTTTTTAATACTGCTTAATTTTAATTAGCTTAAATTTAAGTTTATGTAGCCACGTGTAGCTAGTGGCTCCCAGGTCTCATTCCCAGCTGCACACTGAAATCACCTAAGCAGCTTTAAAATCTATACTAAAGCCCAGCCTCCATCCTGGACCAATTAAATCAGGATCATAAGTTACTCTGGTCCAGGCACTGATTTGTGTTGGTTTAATTATGGGAAGCTTACTTCTTCTTTCTCTAATATTTTCTTTTTAATAAAAAATAAATAATAAAGACATTATATACTAGGTGTAAACCTAGCCTTATCTCACGTGGCAAAAGCCATGGAAAATCTGGTTACTTATTCAAGTGTCCTCATGTCTACTGTGTAGATTCAGAGTATTTACAAATGAATTTTTTCAGACTCCATTTGTTTCATTTGCCCAATTTCAATGTTGATGGTTTCCCGTCTCCCGGATCACTTAATTCTCACATGCACTCTGATATAGGTAGTACAGAGCCAAACATCACTACTCTATGGGTGAAGACTCAGAGAGGTTAAATGATTTGCTGATAGTTACATGGTTGATGAGGGCCAAAATTAAAAATCAGGTCTCCTGGAGGCTAGTACGGTGTTATTTTTATTCCACAGTGAGACAAACAACTATTAAAGTGAAATGAATTAATACAGTGTTAAGGCTGGAAATTCTTTCCCTACTTCTGTTTACATTTACAGGTCTAAATATGGAGAAGGGAAAACACACTTCCAAACCTATTTAAGAGTAATGTTTCATAAACAGAACATGGCTGTCGAATGTTATATGTTTAGCTAAACTTCATTTTACCTACTCAAAATTAAGGAAACCTGGATTCATTAAAAAGTAAATAGACACAAAATTTTTAAGAGTGCAATTTGAACATAGATATCAAAAGCCACAAACATGATTATACCCGTTGACTCAGTAATCCTGAGACTTGGCATCTGTCCTAAGATGCAATAGGAGACTGATTAGTCAAAGAGTATAACTAGTGATTTCAATGCAGAGTCATTAAAAGCCTTGGAAGCATAGCTTCCAGAGGAAGAGTCAAATATATGATAATATATCCTTAAAATGAAATATTATGCTGTAATTCAAAATCAAGTTTTAAGACCAACTAATGACATTGGAAACTGTTCACATTATTAAGTGAAAAAAAAAGATACAAAATTGCATAGAGTATCATAGACATATGCTGCAGGGGAAAAAAGACTGAAAAAGGTGGTAGAGCAAAAGAACCTCTTATTCATTCTCAGCAGGTATAAATTAGAATAACATCTTTGAAAACAGCTTAGCATTTCCTAGAAAAGTTAAGTCTGAGCCTACCCTTAGACACAATACTTCCACTACTAGACACGCCACTTGATGTTGTGTTTGTTCAACTGAGATTTGACCAATGAGTAGCTTCTGAAAATCAACTTAATGGGTTGCAAGCAGCATTTCTTTTTAATAAAGGAGATCAGAGTGCATAATGTATAGTAAAGGATAGTATTGTCTTGTAAATTTTTGTTTCAGTTATACACACACATGTGTAGGTTTCAGGGTTGTGATATAAAATGTATTAGTTACTCTTGGTCATGATTAAAAGAGTCTGAAAACCATTGACTGTCCTAGAGAAACTTGTGCATAATGCCCTGGAAAGGAATCTTGCCAGGAGACAAGTACAGAAAATGTTGATAATGACTAGACACAAACCTCAACGTCCATTAATAGTAGAGCAGATGACAGGATATTTAGCATGCTTGGCCCTCTAAATGCCAATAGAGGCAGCCATTGTAGCAACAAAAAATGCCCCCATACATTTTCAAGTGCCCCACTTGGAAGATGTTACCATTCTCTGTGGACAACTCCTGGCTAACACTTTGGAAGCACTCAGTGATTACTTGTTGAATAAATAAACTAATACAAATATAAAGAAAATAATTGTGCCTGTGCCAGTAAGAACTAATGGTTAATGGGATTGAATTAAGCTAAAGAGTGATAAAAGCCCAAGTTTTATGATGAAATTTATCATAGCGTTATTTGTTTAATTTCTTAAGAGAGTTTTATTCACCTATCCTTTAAGTCATCATTTAGAAAATATTCATTCAGTGTTTACTATGGATTATGCTTTTCCTAAGTACTCAATAAACTGGATAGACAAGGTTCTTGGCCTCAAGGAGCTTACATTCTACATGAGAGCCCATTAACCAAGGAGCAAATAAATGGGAGGATTTCCTGCTTCTGCATACTGTGAGTGTCCTTCACACACTATTCCACCCCATCCCCAATTCATACTTTCCAGTTGCTCATATGGAGGCAGAAACTAAAGTACCTACCTTTTCCAGCGTCTACAGGGAGGAATCAATACAAGCTAAGCCATTAAAATACCTCATTTTTCTGGAATAAACAGAAACTTATATTCCTCTAATTTCATTAATGCCTATAAACACTAGCATGGATTCAGAAATAACACAACTGCAATTGTTGATGGATAAATTGTTATATACATACTAAAGAAATGAAATAAACTCAGTGGAGATCATGCACAGTCCTTGATTGTGACCTGTTAATCATCTTAAACAGCCTGACTTTAGGTTATAATGAAGGAGAAATGTGGAGCAAATAGAACATGAGCTGCACTTAAAAATTCCACCCCCTAGGGAGGTTATAGCTCATGTGGTAGAGCACATGCTTAGCATGCATGAGGTCCTGGTTTCAATCCCCAGTGTCTCCTTCAAAATTAAATAAAGAAATAAATCTAATTACCCCCCCCCCAAAAAAAACCTAAATAAAATCACTCTTCAAAAAATAAAAATAAAATTAAAAAAAAAATTCCACCCCCTACCAAAGAGATATCTTTAACTGGTCCCTCCCAACACACACACAAACACACACACACACACAAAATTACATTTTGTCGTTCTCGATAAAGTATATTTCAAGTAATTACAAAGCAACAGAAAAAAGAGTTCATCATACTGAATACTAAGTGACACGCTACTATAGAAGTATGAACAATGTATTTCAGGAATAAGGTATAAACACTTATTGTAGTTTATGGAACTCCATCTTACCCCCAGATTCATGTGATAGTCAACAAGTCCCTCACTAAGCTTCTACATGTGCTGGGCTCCTAGTACTCAGATTTCTTGAGGAAGGACACAAAATCCTAAGCTGGGTATTTTCAGATCCTTACCTGAGGCCAGACTCGCTAAGTGTCTTCTCTAACTTCTGGCTCAAAGTTTTAAAAGCAGAAGTAACTAAAAATGAAATGGCTCTTCTCTAGTATTCAACTTTTCTTGTTTAAATAACTGTTTATCTATATGAAGTGAAATTTGCTATTTCACAAATAGTTGATCAAAAAAATACAACTTAAACTGGTTTTTTGAAAAAGGGAGAAGTTCGTGAAAAGTCTGTAAGTAAATTTGGCTTCAGGCTTGACTGAGTTCAGGGACTCAGATGATGTCCTTAGATTCAAGTGTCTGATGTATGAGCTCTGTTGGCATCTTTCTTAGACTCCATATGGTTAGCAAGATGGCTGCCCACAGTGTAGTTTCTTGTATTTTTCCCTACAAAATGAAAGTTCTGGACCTGACCCTCACTGGGTCATATTGGTCACATGCCAGGGGAATGTCATTTTTGATTAGCCAGTGTGAGTCACATGCCCATCTCTGGAATCAGGGAAAGATTCGACTCTAGCTAAAGCACTTAGGCTGAGAGTGGCAGACACCTGGTCCCATCAGATTAGCATCAACTAAAAGAAAGGAAAATATATACTTTGGGTAGCCAAAAAAAAGCATATGTTCACCACAGATGATAAGCTTATGTTTCCTGGAAAGAGACAGGAATTTCCATTTGTAAACAGAGTGCTGTTGCGGAAAGAGCTGTGGATTAGAAGTTAGAATTTCTTAGTTCTAATGTTAGCATAACTGATTTTAGCTACATGACACAGTTCTTATAAGAAGTAAATGAGTATGTAGTCAAAGTGTTTCATTAACATTTGAGTAACACTTTAAAAATATTACCATTATTATCCAAGAGGCTGAGAATGTATCCCTTGGAAAGGTATTTTTAACTATCTGAATTGCATCAAAGCAACTCCAGTAACAGAGCATATGAACATAACAAGTAGCTGTAATAGATATTACACGTTTCCCACCTCCCTTTATCCTGATCAGCAGAACTCCACTTTTACTGAAGAAATTCAGTCTCCTCCATAGTGCTGTGTACTTCACTAAGCTATGATGGCAATGCTGTCTTGTGACTTTGCCCTTCATCAGGGCCTTAGAGTCTTCTGATTCAACCAATGGAGAACACTCAAGAAAGCAGGAAAAGAGCACTCTTTTTAACTAACACTCATCACTTCTGCTCACACTTCATTGGTCAGAACTAGATACACATTTCACTGAGATGCAAGAAGCACTAGGAAATATAGTACCTAGATGGGCAACCACTTCTAAGGATCAACTCTATTCCATGGAAGGTGGAGCATAGTTAGCCATGTCTACATGTTGACCGAGACAGTAGTCAGTGGAGAAATTCTTTTCAAGGGAAAGGGAAGGAAATAAATATTCTTTAGGTCAAGAAAGTCCTGTATTAGTTTCCTACAGCTGCTATAAGAAACTATTATAAACTTGGTTGCTTAAGAACTAAAGGAATTTATTTTCTCACAGTTTGGAAGACCAGAAATCTGAAATGTCAGCAGGGCTGCATTCTTTTTGAAGGCTCTAGGGAGAATTTCTTTTACCACTGTCAGTTTTCAGTGGCTCCCAGTGTTCCCTGGCTTGGGGCTACACAACTCCAATCTCTGTCTCCATCTTCACATGGTCATTTTTTTGTCTATCTTCTTCCAGTCTTCTCTGTGTGACTTCTCTTTTAAGAACTCCTGCCACTGGACTTAGGGTCTACCCTAATCCAAAATGATCTCATCTCAAGATTCTTAATTTTTATGTCTTTGAAGATCCTTTGTCCAAACAAGGTCACAGAATGATAAATGAAAATAAATAACAACAACAACAACAAAAAGAAATGAGAAAGAAGAACAAATAAAGTCACATATACAGATTCTAGGTGAACATATCTATTTTGGGGGGTGGGGGCATAGTGGAGAAACCATCATTCAAGCCACTACAAATTTTTGTGAGCCCTAGAATGATTTAAGTTTAGCTGTATATTTTTCATCCTGGCTAAATAGTATGAATTCATACATTTCATGTAACTGAGATGATACAAAACTAATTCTTCACATAGAAAGGTGCAGTCATTTTATACAAGAGCAACAGTCTGCCTATGAAAATGAACCATTATGGATACTATTTATTTTGGCTTTTATTAACTTGTCATGTTAATTATCCTAAGTATCATGTTCTTACTCACATTTTACTCTGCCATCCTCAGTATCACCTTCAGCCTAACACTGGATCTTGTAATGGCTAACAGAAGACTGCAGAAGTTGTAATCCACATCCAGACAAGACAACATCCAGAAGAAGAAGGAAGACTTTCTCTTCCAGTATTTTTTTTAAGAAGGAAGGAGGTCTTTCCAATAACCCACTGAGCAGTCTTCCCTTCATGTCTAATTGGCTGAATTGAGTCCCATGCCTACTGTAAGAAAATTAAACAACCTGATTTTTAAAATTGCAAAAGACCTGAAAAGACATCTCACTGAAGAAGATATACAGATGACCAGTAAGCAGATGAAAAGATGTTCAACATCATATGCCATCAAGGAAATGCAAATTAAAACAATGAAATACAACTATACACTCATCAGAATGGCCAAAATCCGAAACACTGACAACACCAAATGCTAGCAAGGATGTGGAACAATAGGAACTTACATTCATTGTTAGTGGAATGCAAATGACACAATCACTTCACAAGACAGTTGGGGATATCCTACAAAACTACACCATTTCCTTATCATGTGATCCAGCAGTGGTTCTCCTTGGTATTTACCCAAATGATCTAAAGACTTATATCCACACAAAAACCTCAACATAGATGTACATAGCAGCTTTATTCATGATTGCCAAAACTTAGAAGCACCTAAGATGTCCTTTAGTAGGTGAATGGATAAAAAAACTTCGATATATCCAGATGATGGAATATTACTCAGTACTAAAAATAAATGAACTATCAAGCTATCAAAATGCTCTGGAAGAGACCTACATGCATATTACTAAGTGAAAGAAGCCAATCTGAACAGACTACATACTACATGATTCCAACTGTATGATATTCTAAAAAAGGTAAGGTTATGAAGACAGTAAAATAATCAGTGGTTGCCAAGGGTATGGGGAAGGGGAAAGAGATGAATAGGCAGAGAACAGATGACTTTTAGGGCAGTAAAACTATTCTGCATGATACTACAATGATGGATACATGTCACATATTTGTTGAAACCCATAGAATTTACGACACCAAGCATGAACCCTACTATAAACTACGGAGTCTGAGTGATAATGATCTGTCAACATAGCTTTATTGATTATAAGGAGTGCACCATTGTGATGCAGGATATTCATAGTGGGGGAGGTTTGGGGGGGTTCTGCTCTAAAAATAAAGTTTATTTTTTTAAATCATAAATTATAGCATATGGCATACACAAAGTTCATATAGACAAAAATTAGCAATATTTATTCAGCCCCTGTTCACTACCTAATATATACATTTCCTTTAAGTTCCATCTCAACACTCATCTCTCTCTATAAATTTCTTAATTCTCCCTTTCAGTGTAGATATCCTCCTGAATCTAAAATCCTACATCTATAACCCTCAGAAAGGAAATGTGTCTTCAAAATATCTACCATTATTTCAGGTTTTCATACGTGAATGCCTTAACTCACCCTTAAAAACTGTAAGCTGTTCTTTAAGAAATGGGGACATATTTTTCCATTGCTCTTTGTCTTCTTTAGCATTTTGATGTTTCTTCAGTACAAAAAGAGTAACTAAGCATTAACGTCCCTGAAAAATTATTTAAAGACAGTGTAGCCAAACCATTTGAACTCATGTGTGAGAAGAATCTTCCCTTTAGAAATAATTATGTCAGATCTTAAAACAGATCTTTCAGTTCCTCACTATGAGCAGTCTAAATAATACAGCATCAGTGTATTTGTTGATCATTTCATGCCCACATAAATATTTATACACACAATTTAAATCTAAGGTTTTTAACCCCACATCTTATTTTCTGTGCCACATAATCAGTGAGATGGATTAAGTTTCTAGGAGTAGCACACAGCTGTTAGGTGCCACAAATATATTAAGCCACAAAAGTCTATTTGAAGGCGACATTTCTGAAAAAGGCTCACCACCTCATCTGCGATAAGTCCTAGAGCCTTTCAGTCATTATAATTAGGTTCAATGACCAAATAAAACTACTGCATTTAAGCCTGACAACTAAAGGTCATGTCAAAGTTGGAGGGAGGACATAGCAGAACATATGAGATGGAGTTTCTATAAAAACTTTTTCTTACCCTTTAATGTCTTATCACACATAATTCATGGTTTGGTGTCGGTTATTCACTTCAGTCCTACAGATGATCAAAAAACATCAGCCCCAGGCTGGGAGAGTCTCACAATAGGGGGGAAGACAAGCATTTTGAAAATAAGAACACTTAAAATGTCCATTACAAACCAAAGAAATCTACAGATTCAATGCAACTCCTATCAAAATTCCAATGACGTTTTTCACAGAAACAGAACAAACAATCCTGAAATTTGTATGGAACCACAAAAACCCCCAAATAGCCAAAGCAATCTTGAGAAAGAACAAAGCTGAAGGCATCACTCACTAATTTCAAACTAAATTCAAAGTTATAGTAATCAAAATAGTATGGTATTAGCATAAAAACAAACACACAAATCAATGGAACATAACAGAGAGTGTAGAAATAAACCCACCCATATATAGTCAATTAACTCATGACAAAGGAGCAAAGAATATACAATATATACAATGGGGACAGGATAATCTCTTCAATAAGTGGTGCTGGGACAACTGGACAGCCACATACAAAAACTGGGCCACTGTCTTACACCATACACAATAATTAATTCAAAATGGATTGAATACTGGAATGTAAGAGCTGAAACCATAAAACTCATAGAAGAAAGCACAGGCAGTAAGCTCCCTGACACTGGTCTTGGTGATAATCTTTTTGGAGCAAACTCTAAAAGCAAAGTAACAAAAGAAAAAAAAAAACCAAACAAGTGGGTATATATTAAACTGCCAGATTTCTATACTATGAAATTACTATTTTTCCCTTTGTAATTTGTAAGCATCTTATGGAGGAGATAGAGTATATATAAGTAATATCTTTAAAATATTTAAATCCCAGAAATTATAAATCAAATGCTTTCACCCTTTGTGTTCTCAATAAATAGTATAACCTATTTGCAATCCTGAATTTTTAAGAGGTTAAAAAAGTCTATTGTATCTGGAACACTCATGTGTTTTAAATAATAATAAATTAGCATATATCTATTCTATCTAAAATATGAAACTTTCCCATATATTTTTAAGGGCAAAAATGCTCTCATGGTTATAAATTGCTGCTTGATAAAGAATAAAACATTTCAACTTTTATGGTAATTGTTACTGTTCCTGAAACTAGAATCTTATTCACCCAAAACAATTTAGATAGCAACTGACTGTAATTCAACATAAGGCAATGTCTGGTAATATTTTCTAAGAAATGTTTATTTTGAAAAAAATGCCCATTGGCACATCTTATCCTTCAGTATTAAATATCTAATTGATTGCAGAAAAATCCAATATGGGAATAGTTCAGAATAATTGTGACTTTCTGTTGGATAAAGTAGGAAAACATTTGCTTATAGATGTGTCTATAGGTAGACTCCCCTTTCCCAGAAATCTTGTTATTTATGGAGAATGACTTAGAGAAGGGGAAGGAGTGGAAACAGAGGACCACAGAGGAGGCTGTTGCAGTAACCCAGAGAAGAGATGATGAGAACACCTATTTAAGATATAATTCAGGGGATGAATCAATAAGAATTGGTGATTATTTAGATATAAGGAGTAAGAGTAAGACACAAAGAGATGTTAGGGCAATCCTCTGCGTTTAATTTGAAGAAACATGTGAACAGCTTGTCATTTACCTAGGGGGGAGACTGAGGAGGTAGGAGGTTTGGCACATGCTGCTTTTGAGATGCCACTGAGGCATCCCAGTGCATACGTCCAGGAGGCATTTGGATGTAGAAGTGTGGAGCACAGAAAAGAGGTCACGGTGGAACCACTGGGCTAAGTACGCTCATGTGTTTGTCGACATGAATCTGGTACTTTCTGATTTTCAGTTCGTTTCCAACAAATGGAAGCCTTTCTTTATACTCACAACCACCATAGTAAACAGATGAAGTGAGGATGGACCAGTTTTACAAGCACAATGAAATACTACTTAGCAATAAAAAGGGATGTTACACTCAGCCGATGAGTCTCATATGAATCTTATAAGCATTATGATGAGTGAGAGAAGGCAGAGTCAAAAGGTTGCATCCAATATCATTCCATTTATATGACTTCCTGGAAAGGCAAAACTACAGAGGTGAAGAGCAGATCAGTGGTTGCCAAGGGTTGGGGTTGGGGGTTAGCTTTGACTATAAAGAGGCAGCATAAGGAAAAATTCGAAGGTTAATTGATCTGTATCCTGATTGTGGTGGTGGCTACAAAGCTCTATGGATTTGCCAAAACTCACAAAACCATACATGTAAAAAGTGAATTTTAACGTGTACATATTTCTGAGTGTCCATTAAAAGGATTTTAAGCCAAGGAGTTTGTTTTAGAAAGATCACTATGGCTCCAGTGTGAAAAACAGATGAGATGCATCAAAGCCCCGAGTCACGATATTTGGTTGGAGGCTGTGGCATTCATCAAGCAAGATGTGACTATGGCCTGAACGATGGTAGCAACAAGGAGAAGTAGATGGGTCTGAAAGATACGACATAGTAAATTTTGCAGGACGTCGGGAGTAAGAGATATTGCTCACGTTTTCCACTTGAGCAAGTGGATGGACAGTGAAGTCATTCATCAGGAGAAAACTGGGCTCAAGATTTCAGAGGGAGGGCAGAAGCTCAGTTTGGAATACATTAAGGTTTGTGGCATAATTGCAAGTTTCTAGGCAGATATTTACATGGTGTCATGGCTAAAGTAAACTACTTGTATTCTAGCCAAGTAATTGTGCTGAAGGGTGACATAATGCACTATATTTATAAATTGACATTTCCAGGAACCCAAAGCAGTTCATAAAAAATGCAAAGCATGTTTTTTCAATTCATTGAATCATTCCTCATGGAGACATTTCCAGCTTGGGACCTGGAGCCTCTGTACAATAATTTGTTGTCCACACCAAGGTTCAAAACTGATGACTAGTGTTTGAATAACAAGGACAAGTACTTAGTTGCCTACAGTGGCTTGAATCTCTCTTTAGCTCATGTCAGTTAGTAATTCCACTGAGAGCAGGCTCTTTTGCCTAAAGAAAAATAATTTAAAAACCGAGCAAGACAGATGTTTTCAGAAGTCCTTGAAAGCCCTTCTCCAACAGTGGGGGCTAAGGTAACTTTTAATTTTACAGCTCAAGGACTATGAGGAAAAACATACCTGCCTCTGTCACATAGTATTTCTCAGTAGGCTTAATTATGTTTATGGTACTTAATACTTAAATGACTGGTTGGACTTTGTTCTCATTAGTGCTAGAAGAGTTGGTATGGAGTCTGCCCTACAGAGCTAGAAATAGTCATTTTCTTTACTATCCTCTCCAACAAAGCAAAAATAAACCAATAAAACACAAGGGTTTTCAAAGCCACAGATGACAGTACTTGCTCCTGTGGTGTTTTGAGTTCTTTTAATTGTTTCAGTTGTATAGCTCTGATCTTCAAGAACATCATGTTCCTTTTTAAAAAATTAACTGTAACTGTGGTGATATACACATAAAACTTAACATTTTAACTATTTTTAAGTGCACGGTTCATCGGCATTAAGTACATTCACATTGTTGTGCAACTATCACCATCTCCCTCTAGGATTATTTTCATCTAGCAAACTGTAACTGTAGTCATTAAACAGTAACTCCCTATTCTTCTCTCCCCCAGCCCCAGCAACCATCATTCTACTTTCTGTCTCTGTGAATTTGACTACTCTAGGTACTTTATATAAGTAGAATCATACAGTATTTGTCCCTTTGTGATTGGCTTATTTCACTTAGCATGATGTCTTCAAGGATCATCCATGTTGTGGCTTATGTCAGAATTTCCTTCTTTTTAAGGGCTGAATAATATTGCATTGTATACCACATTTGGCTTATCAGTTCATATGTCGATGGACACTTGGTAGATTCCACCTTTTGGATACTGTGAATAATGTTACTGTGAACATGCTTGTACAGATATCTGTTCAAGTCTTTGCTTTTAGCTCTTTGGGGTATATAACCAGAAGTGGGATTTTGAGATTGTGAACATCACATCCCTTAAGAAGCATGTATCTACTATTTCCTCTGAGTTCTTCCTTGTCCTTGACACAGTGCTGGACACATATTCAGAATTCAAAAAGTACCAGTTTGTTCTAATATACAGTAATGAACCTTAAAATTTTCTTGGGTTTGCTCTGAGTCAATAATTAAATATCTGTTTTTTCCCACTTTACAGTCTGCTCCATTCTTCCCCCTAACCCACGCATAAAACACTTTCTTCACTTCTTTATCTCTTTCTCTCCCTACTCAGGTTTCTAAAGGCAGAGAGGAGCCTGCTATCAAAGTCAGGGAATGAATTAAATTCCTTATGACAGTTGCTTGCAGTATGTCTGTGGGATCCAGCTGTATCTAAGTGGGATTCAGAGTCTGCTGTGAGGACCTGATGGTTTTTCTGACCTCTCTGGAGAGTTGTCCTTTGGGAAGAAGTAGGGGAAGGGGAACAGAGGCCAAAGAAGAAGATTTTTGTATGAATATAGACTTATGGCAGAGGAGAGAAGAACAGTGATGGACAGAACAGGATGACATAGGCTGCCTAGCCCAGATGCCAGGATCAGGTCTGATTCTTGGAAAGAAGAAAAGATATAGTAGTCATGCAGTAAATCCATTGTGTGTATATTCTTGAATGACATAATGAGTCAAAGGATCCAAGCAGAGCTATTTTGTGACTATAGTAACCAAATTTATACCTTGATTTAATACCCTAGCAGCTTTCTAAAAATATCACCAAAGAGACTTTCAGAATATGATTCTAGGGACCCCATCTTCATGAAAAAAATGAGACTAGACGGTTGAGTAGCAATTAACCAGATCAAGACTTAGGAGAATGGGGAGTACATTTCAGATAAAGAGGTGAGTTAAGTGAAAGCAGAAGAGCAAGCCAATGTTTGGAAGAAACTCAAGCAGCTCATTATTGATAGAGCCTATATTTATAAGACTGGGAGTAGCAAGGTATGGAAATAGGCAGGACTTGCTAGCAGTGTCTAAAAACTGGGATTCCACCTTGTAAACCATGGATCACCAACTCCAAACCAGTGGTTGTGACTTCCTGGAAAGCTGTGTAAAGAAGGAGTCAAGGGTTGCACTTGGACTCATCAGGAGTATCATGATCAGAAGGAAGAGGGGAGTGTGATGACACACATGTCAGGTTCTGATACTCCTGTTTTGGCAATGATGGTTCTTTGTCCCAGGCAGATGTGGTCTCAGACACATGCATTTTACACCACCAGAACGTACTCCTTAAGTTTGGCCCATTTTTCTGTCCTGAGAGATCACTGATTAATACCAGATGATTATGTTCGCAGCATTTGTTGGGTCTTCCTGGTTCTGTTGAGGCATTCTAAGTAACCTGAAATACATGCTGATTTAGCCAATGACATTGACTCCTTTTGATTCCTGAACAATTGACTGCTACAAGGTTCAACTGAGGCACAAAACTATCTCTAGCCCTTAATTCTGTCACCACAATGTGACCTATAGCTTAATGAGGCTCTCAAAGGCTGCTTTGGGATTGACCTGCCAGTTAGCAAGCCACATTATTACCTTAGGAGCTAACCCCAGGTTCCTTGTAATTCAAGCCATATAGACTTGATATCTCATTTTTCATGATTTTCTTTAGATTTTTAAATAAAGATCTCCACTTGAATATACTCAATTATAAGCTAGTCAAAAAATTAAAAAAGAATATTTTATATTGTTAAAAAAATTACCTTTAAGGCTAGTATACCATGCAGATGTTGTGGGGAGGAGAAGTCAAAACTAAATATGACTTTGAGGTTTACAATCTAGGTAGTGTGTTGAGCAATGGCACATTGGACCATAGCAGAATTTAAGAGGAGAATATAGGTAAGAGGAAAAAGATAAGTCATTTAGATTAGGAATTTCTGGCTATTAAATGCGAAGCCATAGTTTGTATTATATAATTATAAAAGTATATGTTAAAAGCTGATCAATAACCTATCCATAACAAACCTTTTTATAGTACATTAAAATTAACTTTTAAGACTTTATTATTTAATAAAGTAGTTGCAAATCTTCTAATGTTTTAGTAAGCTTTCCTTTCCAGTCATTTAATTATTTTTGTAGCTCTCCACCAAAATTTTCCATTTCTCTTACATTTTGGCTCATGAAGTTGAATATAATACAACTCCCAAAGCTGGGAAATTTTGATATTTTGGCTGATTTTTCTCAGTTATTTGGAAACACTCAAACTGCAAGATGCCTTCTAGGGTCCTCCGTTTGGGCTCTGTACTTCAAGTCACAGACATTACCCCATTCTTTTGTGCCACCATCCTTCCATATCGGCTTTCATGCTAAGGCTTTTCTCCAAAGTTAGAAGGATGGCTGCCAGAGTCCAAGCACCAGTATCTCATGATACTATCCCAAGAGGGAAAAAAGGGGACTAGGACAAAAATATACAATTCTCTAGTTTTATCAAGGAAAACATTCTTCAAGATGACATTCAGATAACCTCTCATTGGCCAAAAGTGAATCACATGGCCACTTCTAAGTTCAGAAGATGATGTAGAAATAAATATCTGGTAAAAATGAAGAAGACTGCCAAGACTAGAATCACCAATCCATAACGCATGCCTTTAATCTAGACACATGGCTACTCCAAAACAAGCCAGGCTGCTCTCATCAAGAAAAAAGTCAGAAATAGGTTTTAGATAGACAACCAACAGTTTCTGACACATTCTACCTTGAAGAAGGGGAAAGAGAATATGGAGATAAATGGTTTTATTGATTCAGAAATTTGGTAGATAATAGAGAATAATGGACGATGAACACATATGTGAAATTTAAAAAAATAATATCATGACTCTATAAACAAAATAGGAAGAGTCTCACAGATATAGAAAACAAACTTATGGTTACCAAAGTGGAAAGGGAGGGTAGGGAGCAATAATTCAGGGGTATAGGATTAACAGATACAAACTTTCATACATGAAATAGATAGGCATCAGGATTTACTATATAGCTTAGGGAACAATATTCAATATCTTATAATAATCTATAATGGAAAATAATCTGAAAAAAATATATATATAACTGAATCATCTTGCTGTACATCTGAAACTAATACAATATTGTAAATTAACTATATTTCAGGAAAAAAAGAGGAAGCCAAAGTATACTGGGACAAAGAGTAAATGAGACCTAATGAAAACGAGAAAAGTGTTTAACAAGCTACAAAATATACAGAGACACAGACACATACTACACACAAAATGCAGTTATCACTAAGATATTTGATATCTTAATTTTTAAAACTAACAAAAATAATAGAAAATTTAGGCTCCATGATTTTTTCTGTGTGCCTTTCAGATACCTCTTAAATTATCTGTAGTGTCTAATCTGTCTATGGTAGACATATTAATATGAATTCTTCAATCCCATAAATGCCATAATTCAATGTGGGATTTAATCTTAATTCTAATCCTTACTAGTTTCATGACCTTGGGTCATGCGTTTTGTCCAAGGTCACCCATCTAGTTTGTAAGGTAATTGGGCTTCAAATTCAGATCTAACTCCAAAGCTTACAATCTTTACCACTGAGACTTCTGGTGAACCTGCTGAAGCCAGCCCCCACTTTTAGCAATGCCAGCATGACTTTGGTCTTTCCACATGAATGTACCTACCCTCCCTTCCACAGCACACAGACAGAATGAGAGGTATATGAGGAGAGACTGGATAGAGGTCCTCAGGTCAAGAATCCTGCCAAGAGGCAAGAGTAAAAGTGCTAGTCTCTGTACCTCCCAAGGATGAACGGTCTATCCCTTCCTTCTACCTAACCATGTCTTTTTCTGAATCCCTAGCCAGCTGTAGCTGAGAAACAGATAACCTGTTATACAGAGGAGTTCTCCAGCAAAGGGCTGGGTGAAAGAAATGTACCTAAGTGGTGCCAATTACATAAGGCAGTCACATACAAACTTCACGGACCACCACTCTGCATTCACCGCGGAGGCCTTCCAGCCGGCATCACCTGTGGTAATAAGCAGCATGTCAATCATGTCATCACCAGAGTGAAAGTACGTGGGGACAGAAAGCTCTAAATATTCATTTGAAATCAACCACTCACATTTTAAATGGTTTGGATGTGTAATCTAGGGAACTGTTTTTAACTGAAACAGAGGAAATTATTACAAAGAGTTTCAAAAGAAAAAGGATTGGTATGTTAAATTTCAGCTATTTTTTATGGGTTTTCCACAGCCGTAGGCTGGTCTTTTTTGCATTTTACTTTTTCTCTTCTATTAGTGAACAAACAAAAACATGACAGCAGCTAACACCAGGCCCTTTGAGCCTTTGCTCTATAACAAAGCAATTTAGGGAGGCAGACAGAGGATGGAGTCGACTTTTACGAGAAAGTTGCTCCGTTTGCTCTGATACAACTTTTCATTCAGATGTTTTATGATAACTGCAGTCTCTAAAGACTGACTCACTGCAAAGTTAAGACTGATATTTTATAACAAGACCTCCCTTATTACTTAATCACTTTAATCTGACAATAAAACCATCTGCCTGTAATGGGCCAGCTCCACAGACTGCTCAAATCCAGAAAGCTGAATGTCTAAAAGGACTCACTGTTTTATCGTGGGATGCCAAATTTTACTTTTAGACAGACTTTGAGTTTCAATTTTAAGTCATCAATAGGATGAGATGTTTTGCTTTTTTATTTTTTCCCCCAATATGGGCATCTAAAAATTTAAAAATCAGATTGGTTTTACGTTAAACAATGAAAGAACCATCAGCAGCAGTGCTTGGGTGATATGGACTCTCACATTTGGTGACCTGTTGTTGGCTTACAACCACCACAACAAGAATTCCTGAGATTTATTGAGTTGTTATGTGAGGGAGTGTGCTTTACATGCAATGTGTCATTGAATTCCCAGAAGAACCTTGCAGGAAAAGAACTATTATTTTCTCCATTTTATAGAGGGAAAAAACTAAGACTTAAAGCCATTGAACAAGCGTCAAAAGTCATAGAGTTGATGGCAGTGGTGGGGCTCAAACTCAAGAGGTTTGAGATCAGAGTCCAATACACCTAACCCTTATTACAAAGGAAACAGGAGGCATCAATTGCTATAATGAGTGAAAGCCCACATTTAGAGGACCATGTCAATGGTTAATGAGTTAATCCAACAGCAAAAAGGGTAAGTACTGAATATTTATGTAAACAATATATGTAGCATTTAAGAGCCCTGTAAACATGAACCATATTTTCACCTTCATTTTTGGTATAGAAGAATATTTTGAGACATAGAAAGAAAAGGAAAAAAATATATACGTATAACTGAATCACTATGCTACACACCAGAAATTAGCACAACACTGTAAACTGACTATACTTCAATAAAATATATATATATATGTAATAAAAAACAAAACAAATGGACAAACATGACAAAATAGAAACAGACTTATCAATAAGAGAACAAAATTTTGATTGCCAGCGGGGAAGGGCTGGGAGAATGGGTGAAACAAGTGAAAGGGATGAAGATGTTCAAACTACCAGCTATGAAGTAAATGTCACAAGATGTAATGTACAACACAGGGGACAGAGTCAATAATATTATAGTAACTTTGCATCATGCATAATCTATAAAAAACATCAAAACTACTATGTGAAACTACACCTGCAACTAATTGAATATTGTAAGTCAACTACACTTAAATAAAAATAAATAACAAATAAAAAAAAGAAAACTAAATAGATGCCTTTAGGTCAGAATGATTTTCAGGGGGCTAAATCTTGGTAAGTAGACCCTGTTATGCTAAGCACTTGACAAGGCTTGTAATACTTTACAAAGGAGAGGTATTTATACCAAATTCACTGGCTCTTTGAAGACTCAAAGGCAAAAAAGAAAGATACGCATTTTGTTACTCACGCTGTACTTTCTAATTATGACATCTATTTCTTGACTTGATGCTTCATAACCAGGTGAACAGACTTGTGTCATATAGTGTTATGAACTGATCAAGTAAAAGCCTTTTATTGACCCATTGACCCAGCTGTTCCAGAATTAGGCCCCATTAAAGAGATAAGATGAAAATTCCCATTCCATGTTTCTTTAAATGCAAAACTACTCCAGAGCTGGACAACTGGATCACAGTTTATGAGTTTTATTCCAGTTTTGTACATAAATGAATCCACAGAATCCATGTGGACATGATCAGAGTGAGGCTGGTAGAGACTGAAGGGATGAAATTTGTGTGAAAACAAGAATGAGATAATAGTAAGGTCCTGCAGAAAGGGAGAGAATGAGCAGTTTAAGTTGCAAGGAACAGACTTAGGCTATAGTACCTTTTTTTAAATATAAGATACATTTGGAAATGAGAATGATAAGCCTGATCACCAAGTGACATGAACTTACAAAAATTTATTGTCACATAGATTGGCTTCACACAGAAGGGAATATAATTCAGAAACTGGAAGCTGATTTAGAATCCAGCATAACTCTAGACCCTGGTTTGTCTCCTCCCCCAGGGCAACAGGATCTCTTTGTTTTCTGCTTGAAACTCAGCTACGCTCTGTGCCTCTGCCCCTTTTTATCAGTCATTGGCTTCTGCCCTTCCTTCCAAGTACTCTTTTCCTTTTGTGAGTCTGGCATCCAGCATCTCCAAGGCAGAGAACCCATTTTGTTCACTAGTCCACCATCCAGTAGAGAGGTCCTTCAGAAGTATTTGTGTCAGAAAATCTAATTTGTTTCTAGTTGGTCTGAAGACCTGCTGTCTTTGGGTCAAATTCCTACCCCTTGCCCAACAGCCATGACCATGCTAATGGGATGACAGCAAGCAGAACATGGTTACCCACGGTGCCGGGACAACACGCTCTCCTAGATGCCCTACCACCACTCTGGCTGCTCCTTGGGTTCTTTTTCAAGCTTATGCTCCTCTGTTTCAGCATTAAATGTTGGGTTTCCTTGAGACAAAGCTTTAGGCTTTTTTGGTTTTTCCCCACTATCTTTCTCCTTATGTAATCTCTACCAAGCCCATGGCTTCAGTTCACAAACATGTGCCAACGATTTCTGAATAATATCTCTTGCCTAGATCTCCCCTTTGGGCTCCAGATCAGATATCTAATTGTTAAGTTGATATTTCCATTTTTATAACTCAGAGACATCTCAGTTGGAACTTGTTTTGGACTTAGTCTCTTTTGCCTCAAACCTGTCTGTCTTCCAGTATACACCACTATCCATTTAACTGCAAAAGTCATAAGCTTACAAGTCATGTTTGACATATCCTTCTGCCTCAAATCCATTTTAATCTATCCCCCGCTCAGTCAATCTCATTTCATCAACGTCTCTTAAAGCCATTCCCTTTCATGCTCTTCAGAGCCACCACTGTAGTTCATGCTACCCTGGACTCATGCTCAATCTCCTGGACCACTGCAGGAACCCTCACATTGACCCTCCTCATCTACTCTAGCCCCTTTTCAATCCATCCATGACAAGCAGTCACAGAGAGCTTTAGAAAAAGCAACTCATGATGTCACCCTCCTATGTAAAACCCCCAGTGATTTCCTATTGCTCCTAGAGTTGGGAACAGCATCTTTAATGTGGCCCTGCATATCTGTGTGGGCCCTCTCTTCATTTTGCACACTGTTACTTTGTTATAGCCACGTGGACCTCATTTCATTTCTCCTTCTGGAACTCCTACAGTGCAAATGTTGGCACCTTTTATATTATCCCATAGATCTCATATGTTGATTTCTTTTTTAATTATTTGTTTTTCTGTATTCTGTTCTAATTGGGTGATTTCCATTATTCTGTCTTCCAGGTCATTTATTCATTCTTCTGTGTCGTTTTGTCTGCTCTCCCTTGTTTCTAGAATGCTTTTTATCTCAGAAATTAGATTATCTAGTTTTGGTTGGGTCTTCTTTAAAATTATCTGTGTTTAGACTGAGTGTTTTTCTTAATTCAGTTAGCATTTTTATTACCAGCTTTTTGAATTCATGGTCTGGTAGACTGATTATCTCTGTTTTATTATTTACGCTTTCTCTTACTCTTTCAATTGGAGTAGTTTCTCTGCCTTTTAATTTTACTTAACTTTCTCTGTCTCTATCAATTTAGATGTCTTTAAAAAATCTATTCAAAATGATGAATATCCCAAAGGGGTAGCCAGCTGATTATACGAGCATTCAAAAAAAAAAAAAAAAAAAAGAGAGAGAGAAATATATTGTCAAAAAAGGGGAAAAAATGCATAATCTCACTAGCAATTTTTTCAGTCCCCAAATTAAAATAATGAGGTATAATCTTTTCACCTCTTATACTGAAAAGCACTTAAAAGAGTAAGAATATCCACTGTTGGCATAGTGTTGGGAAAATTAGCCTCTCAAGGGTTCTTGGCTGTAATGGAAATAAATTGGTCCAATAATTCTGGTAGGCAAACTGACAATATATGTCAAAATTTTAAAGATGCATACCATTTGACCTAGAAATTTAATCTGAGAAAATAACTGGAAAATTTTTTTTCATTAGGAATAAGGATGATAATTTCAGCATTGTTTGTAGCAGTAAAAATTGTAAAAACAACCTGAAGTTACAGTAGATTGGTTAAATATATAAATAATTGTGATAAATCTACTCTGTGGAAAACTCTGTGACCATACCTTTTCCATATGTTAGTGACACGAAAGATGTCTGTGGTTTATTTAGTAAAATGTATATTACAAAATAGCATTTTTCATACATCTAGATCTATCTCTCTATACATGCTTATATATGCATTAAAAAGTCTCAAGATCTCAAGGTTTACCAAAAAGTTAGCAGTGGCTACATTTGGGTAATGAGATTATGAGTGATTTCCACTTTTAATCCTTTCTATACTACCTAAGGTTTTAAACAAGCATTATTACTTTTATAATAATGTTGAAAAAATGGCATAATATACACTTAGGTAATAGCATTTAAGAGCATAGAGATAAATCACACTTGTTCCTACATCAAAACTATATTCTGCTTCTTCAGATATCTACTTCTCTGAAAACCGAAAATTTCTATGATTTGGAAAGGACTTCTCTTCCCAAGAGTGGTATAATAACTCTACCATGCCATCTAGTGATAAAAACTTGTGATGTCTTAAGAAAAGTCTGCAACTCAAAAAGGTTTTTAAGTATTCCAATTTACATTTCTATAGACAGCTTGAGGAAAACAGATAAATCTTTTTAAAAAGACACTGAGATTTGTTGTGAGTGTTGGGTTAGGTCAAAGTTTAAGTTGCAAATTTGCAGGTCTGTCATTTTAGTTCAGTTGTAATTGAAGAATTCATAAAACAATACCCAGAGTCAAGGTGATTATTTAAACTGGTAAAGGGGGGAGAGTGAATCGCCCCCTACCCACCCCCTACACATACTTACCATCACCACCATCACCTACAGAAGCTGAGAATCAACCAGTTTCTTTAAAAGTTTACAAAAACAAAAATTCCACTTGAAGATATAGCCAGAGTCTACTCACTTTTGCTCTAAGTATAGAGGACAAACTTAAAACTGTGAGTAGGAGACTACTTTCTTCTTTGCTGTTAATACAAATTAGTACTCAAAGAAGTTGATGTTCTGTTGATGGCTCGACTCTAGGTTCATTTGGGAATAACTTAATACAACTCTAAGTAGAGTCATACATTAGTCAGGCAAAAATATCTGTTGAGTAGCCGCATGCAAGACTGTTTTAAGTGTTAAGAAACTAGCTGGGTGTTAGGAAACAATAGTCTGAAAAGAGAACAAAGTCCCTGCTACCAGCGAACTTACAGTCTAGTTTGATGTTCTTAACTCAACAAGACTTTTCCAATTAGAGACCATGTACCAAATACTTTTAAAATTTCCTACTATTAAAAAACAAAATTCAATTGAGTAAATTCAAAGATTTAATTGGTTTCACTGTATAATTCATGAATTGGGCAGCATCATATCTAGTAAAAAGAGAGGTGGTCCGAGGAGCTGTTCCATATGGATGGCTTTTACAGAAGAAGCTGGGTGGGATGAGAAAATTATTAGCAAAGAAAAGAAAGGATTGTTTCTGTCAAGATCACCTTTATAGGGGGAGGGGAAGGCTGGGTCTTATCAAGCAGATTACCTCACTAATGTTGATCAGGAAATTCCAGACTGTTTGGCTTAAGATTCCACCCTTGAGAGGCTGAAACTGCAATTAATACTTAGTTTGCTATACTGAGGGCAAGTGACTCTACCTTGGGTTGTTGTTTCTTTTCTATTTTTTTTTTTTTAACGCTATCCTATGTCTGATAGTTTGATTTCTTGGGGGTCTATCATAAAGAAAAAATATAAGAAACTCATCTCAGCAATATACAATAGTGACAAATTGAAGACAACCTAAATAGAGGATTGTTTAAGAACCACTTATGTGATGGAATACTATGCAGCCATTTCAAATGATGTATCAAAGGATTTTTAGTAGCTTTTGCAAATATCCATAATATCAAAAGAAAGAACGAAGAAACAGTCATATATAAAGTATGAGAAGCTCTTCTGCAAGTATGAGAAGCTCTTCTGCAAGTGGGGTAATCATGGGTGATTGAACCTGTCAGCTTCAGTGGCTGTTAGGAACAATGGCCGTGGCAATGTCCCAGGACAAGATTACAAGCTGGAGCTATCCACAAGTCACAGAATTCCCTAAAGAAAGCCCCTAACACAGAAGCATAGACAACCAGGTTTCCTCACAGTTCTTGGAATGGAAGAATGTGAAAGACTGGGTACATAGCTGCACCTTATCAAACCTATGTCCCTGAAGACTGAGGCAGAACAAGATGAGCTGAAGAATGTGGCAGTGCCCTCGTACGAGACCCAACAATAGACCTTCTTTCTTACACTAGTTTTCTGACTATTGTAATGCATTGAGTTGAAGGGGAGCAGAATATACCACCCCAAAACGTGTCTTTTTGGCATAAGAATCATTTGAATGAGCAGACATAGAAAGAGCTCTGAAAATTGAACAAAAGTAAGAGGCACTTATATTTATAAGGAAAATATTCATTTGCCAGTATGTCTCCCTTTCTGAACCGGGAGGAAGATGACCAAATCTCCAGGAACTCTTATCAGTGGAGAAGACAGAGACTTGTATCTGCATAACAACATGTCCTTGTTTACTGGCCTTTCCTGGGAACCTCCCATAACTGGCCAATACCCTTTCTCCCAAAATCTTTCATCTTTAGCTGAAGTTGATGTTTAAGGTGGTGGTTCAGACCATTTCAGGGAGTTACTCAGTTTTCCTGGGTACTTCCTCTATATAAAGGAGGTAGACATGTTATTAAACGTCTGTTTTTCTCCTGTTAATCTGCCTTTTATTATAGGGAGGTCTCAGCCAAGAATCTAGAAGAGTAAAGGGAAAATTATTTTTCATTGCCCTCCCACCCCTCCCATCCAGAGTGACCAAGCAAGGCTTATTTCCTCTTCTATAAAATAGATTGTTTGACTGGGAGTGTTGACATGCCTTTTCCAACTTCAATAGTCTATTGCATTGGCCCTTCTGTGCCTCCATTGGTTAGCGTTATATGTGTCCTTGCCAAAGCACTGGAAGATGATCCAATATATGATGAAATCAGATGTCACGAGATCCAAACGGGCAATCAGCAGGGACCTTGGGTTGAACTAAGAAATAGTTTGTTTTCTAAGCAAAAGTTGATCTCTTCTTTCTGCATCCTCTTAGTAACTACAGCTTTATCCATAAGCCCCAACTTCATCCAACCTGCCTCAGTGAAAATAATATATTCACCCACTGCAGTCATTCATTCAACAATGCATGTTGAGTATGTTCTGAGTACCAGACACTATGCCAGGGGTAAAAGGGAGATAAAAAATATTCAAAGGCCATGTCCTTTCTGAGTCAATAGTCCTCAGGGTGGAGGTGAGGGGGGGGTAGGTGGGGATGGGGGATGATGGGTATTAATTGAATAAACAAATAAAAATAAGTAGTAGGAGAGCCAGAGTGAAGTGGAGGGAGCCTCTGATGAGAGGCAGTGAGGACTGGGCTCATGAGGCCAGGTTAAAGATTATGGTCTTTCTTCTGAGAGTCAGACAGCCTGGGGTACACATACGGCTCTGTTTCTGCCTTCATCACCTTTCATGACAACCACATTGTCTTAACACTCACAGTTTCAGTTTATCTTTTTCTCCTCGGTAAAATGAAAAGTTTGAATTAAATGAGGCTCTGTGTTTTATTCCAGCCATGAACTTGTTCCTTTTACAAGATGTGCTGTTTACTTACACTTAAATCACTAGACTATTACAAAGATTCCCAAGGATGTGTTGTGGTCATGAAGCCATTACCCTTGCAGATCCTTTCTTCTAAGGAGCTGTAAATGTTCTCCATACTAGGAGAACTGCTAAGTAACTGTTGTTGACCTGAAATAAATAGATTGCCAGCTAGTTCTCCAGCAAAGATGAGTTTACTTGGGATCAGCAGAGAATTGCAATTTTGGGTCTATAATCATGGCGAGCCACATGCAAGTCCCTGCACAGCAAGGAAAGGAGAGCACATTTTTAGAGAGAAAAAGAAAGCTGGGAGAGCTAAAGTCAACACAGAGTCCATGTTTCTCACTGACTGAGTACTCGCCAGGAAAGGAGTCTTTCTTCTTCCTGTTGGGTTCTGCTATCACCTCAGGGAGTAGGAGCCCCCTGTCCAACCCCCGCCCGCAGGTTCTGGTCTCCCAACTCTATTTAATTGATGTTTCTATTTATTTTACAGTATTCATGAGCATCTCCCAAAGCAAACTGATCAGGAATAATGTAACCCCATCATTTTAGCTATTACTGTTTGTTTCTTTAGTATGGAACACGATGTAGTCAACTGCAAGAAAAGCTTCAGCTGCACCGTCAATAAACTCTTAATGCTTCATACACTAAAGCCGACTTGGAATGATGCTAACACTATTCAAGTGTTTTCAGTTCCCTTTTCTCTAGTCATAGACTTCTACTTTAGCAAAATGGGCGGTAATGAACAAAGAACATTCTTTAGAATTTTATGTCACTTACTGTTAGGAATCCTACAACTTAGATGCTTAATCTTGTTTTGGTTCTAACTCCAGCCTAATCCAGTCTTTTTTAGTACAGTTTTGAAGAGGGCTTAGTTTTGTTTCTCTCTCACAGTACACTTCTAAATTCACATTCTTGTGCTTTATTATGTTTATGAATGTCAAGAATGGGAGAGCCTGAGTATTAAAAGACAGCTCAGAAAAAATAACTAAACACCTTTACAAAAGTCAATTGAGCATAAATAGTAATTATCACCTGCCTAGTTTTAAGACATTCTTGCCACCAAATTCAACTGACTCCTTGCAGGATGCTGTGAGTAATGGAAATGTATTATATGTGGACAATGGATTGAGTTCAGTAAAATACACTAAATTTCTTTCTTCCTGCACAGTGGGCTTATTATATCTCAAACAAGAAGTTATGATTTGAGACTTGAATGTGAGTCAAAACAATTTTCTTAGATTTTTTTCCATTTTGTCCAAGAGGTTGGTACAACTCTTACTGCTTTTGTTTGATGGGGAGAAGGGCAGTTGGCTCCGTGTAAAGAATCTGGAATTTAAAGTTCAGAGGGCAATGGCTTTTCCAGAGGTCATGATAAGTAGTTACATATTGAATGGGATGAAGATATCATAAAAAGAAGCCTGAATAATGTTACAAATATGAGAGGCTTTAAACACGAAGAGGAGACAACAGAGCATTTTGGCTGTTTAATGCTAAAGTTCATAGTTTTTTCTTTCCCCCTCTGAACAGTTGGAGTTTGTTTGGTTTTTAGTTGTTGTTGTTGTTTCAATTGAAAAAAGGTAGACATCTGTGGCTTTTCAGGGGAGAGTGGGGGAAAGGCAACAGGTGGCATGACCATGGTGACAGACCAATGGACAATGAAACCCAGCTGGCTGCCTGTGACTTGCCTTGTCTGCTGGAAGGAACTATGGTGGGCTGTGAGTAGGGGTGTGGATCCTCAAGTTAGCCAGCCAGCTCCTCCACCATCTACTCTTAGTTAATAGGCTGTGAACACTGTAGAGAAATCTCTGTGCCTCAGATTCTTCACCTACGAACTGGGTCTTACAGTACCTACCTCCTAGGATTTTGTGAGGTAATACATAGAGTATTCAGAAGAGTGTCTACACATTATCTAATTAAATTTACAGTCATGTCACATATGACTTAAGCTACCGCCAACAATAGGTGATACATTTTAATAGTGATCATGACCATATGTGAGAGATTAAATGAGGCTATTTATCTCAAGTTTATCAAAAGTAAGTAAAATCAGTGGTGTCAAATGGAATACACAAGTCAATGGGAAACTCATTGGATAATTACAATGCTTCCAAAAAGATCATGTTTATTACATTCTAATGTAGAATCTTGACTGTGCAGTCAAATATTCATTATTTCATGGTGAAGTTCTCTAAAAACCAAAAGATATTTTGCTCCTCTTGATAATAACTTGTAACTTACTGGGAAATATGGCTTTACAAACTTTTGTTTTTCTTTCATGCCTGAAACGTATATTGAGTTTGACCCATCTTATAAAGTTGGCCTTCTTTCTGTGTAAACTATTTCAGATCATTCCACCTTAGGGTAAGTTGCCACCATGTTAAGAAACTATTTTTAAAAATTGACAATTCAACAACGTGAGCCCCTCCTTTAAGAGAAAAGTCAGATATGCATTACTCCTTTAAATGATTTCTTAAATATGTCAGAAGAAAAATTATTATTGGGTGATTAACGTGAACATTAACTATATCAGTTTAACAGATCTTGGCTCAACCTGTAGAGTCCAAAATATACAATTAACCTAGACTTGATATAGACATTTATAGATGGTGAAAATAGCCCAAATCAACAACTGTCCAAATCATGTCTGGTGTTGTAGCATGTCAGGAATTGATTGACTATTTAAAACCTACAGATTTCCTTGGGCATTTAATAGCAGGATGAAAAAAGAATCTAAATTGAAACGTTCAGAGATATAACTGCTACTTTAAAAGGAATTAAATAATCTAAAAGTGATTATAGGCTGTAAGTGTATTTAAATGGTTTTAAAAAATGTGTAACAAAAATTGTTACAATACCTTTTAATATTAATTTTATACTCTCCATGACACTAGATTAAGAAGTATTAAACATATTACTTATGTTTAATATATAAGAATATATGTTAACATATAAAGTACATATTCATATATATTAAATACATATAATGGAATATTATTCATTATATGGATGAATATAATGGAACATGGAACAACTTGGATGAAACTGGGAAGTATTAGGCTAGGTATAATATGACAGAGAAAGACAGATACTACACATGGCTAAAAGGTATCAGTTGTGGACTCTAAAAAAAAAAAGTCAAAATCATAGAAACAGTAGAATGGTGATTGACAGGGAGAGGGTGATAAAAGGGTACAAACTTTCAGTTATAAGATAAATAAGGAAGATCTAATATATAACATGGTAACTGTAATTGATAAAACCATATTGTACAGTTGAAATTTTCTAAGAAAGTAGAACTTAAGTGTTCTCACACATACACAAAAAGGTAAACATATGAGATGATGGCTGTGTTAATTAACTCAATGGTGGTAAGCTTTTCGCAAAGCATATATAACAAATCATCACACTGTACCTTTTAAACATATTATAAACTTTGTCAATTATATCTCGATGAGGCTGAAAAAGGATTAAATATTGATTAAATATTCAACTCTCTGTGGAGAGCCATTTTAAATCACAGTTTTAAAATCATGTTTAATTTTAAAATAAATTGCTAATTAATTCATAATAATTTATTTTGGAAGAACTAACAGTCCATTTTAAAAAGTTTCTAGCAGAAGTTGTGATAGTTTGTAATTTCTACCAGAAGTAAGCTGAGAAAATCAGTGGTGCAGCCACTGTGGAAAATAGTATAGAGATTTCTCAAAAGACTAGGAATAGACTTACCATATGACCCAGGAATCCCATTCCTGGGCATATATCCAGAAGGAACCCTACTTCAAAATGACACCTGCACCCCAATGTTCATAGCAGCACTATTTACAATAGCCAAGACATGGAAACAGCCTAAATGTCCATCAACAGATGACTGGATAAAGAAGAAGTGGTATATGTATACAATGGAATACTATTCAGCCATAAAAACCAACAACATAACGCCATTTGCAGCAACATGGATGTTCCTGGAGAATGTCATTCTAGCCAGAAAGAGAAAGAAAAATACCATATGAGATCACTCATATGTGGAATCTAAAACAAAACAAAAAAAAAACAAACAAACATAAATACAAAACAGAAACAGACTCATAGAGATAGAATACAAACTTGTGGTTGCCAAGGGGGCAGGGGCTGGGAAGAGACAGACTGGGATTTCAAATGTAGAATAGATAAACAAGATTATACTGTATAGGACAGGGAAATATATACAAGATCTTATGGTAGCTCACAGCGAAAAAAATGTGACAATGAATATACGTATGTTCATGTATAACTGAAAAATTGTGCTCTACACTGGAATCTGACACAACATTGTAAAATGATTACAAATCAATAAAAAATGTTAAAAAAATAAGCAGGTGGCTTTCCTATTCAGTATGATGATAACGTTTCCATACTTTGAAATATAGTTCTTTCATAGTTTTTTGTAAAATTAAAACACTTGCACCTTAACAACTAATAATAGCTCTATCAACACACTAAAAAATAAAGAGGTAGCTCTTAGGTACAATGCTACACATCCTACATTATTTCTCACTATTAAGAATGATCAAGTATTTAACTATGTTCATGACTCTGGCTAACAAGATATTTTTCGATTTTTTGACTTAAAAAAATCACTGTAACAAACTAAAAAGAACTTAACAGAGGTTTTAAGGAAGGTGACGGATCTAAATCATGGGGTATTTTCTGTTGCTGCTGTTGTTGCTAATACTTGAAAATAGAGAATTTTTTAAAAGTATCTGAAACCCTATGTTTTTTAGAGGGATTAATAAAATTTGAAAATCATTATACCCATTAAAAAGAAACTGTTAAATAGGAAAAGAGTGAAAAATATGAACAGGCAATTTGAGAAAAAGACAATCAACATATTCATCAATTTTAGCCTCATTTATAATTAGAAAAACATAATTCAAATCAGCTGTTTGCATATAGATAGGCAAATATTTAAGTTGTATACTTTACAGGATATGGGGAACAACATATCCCCCTATGCTGTTGGTAAAAGCATGTAATTGCTGGAGCCATTTAGGAGGACAAATTCTTGTATCTAGGAATTCCATTATTAGAAATTTTCTTTCAGAGATACTCACAAAATTATGCCAAGAAACATATGTACATATGAATATTTATTAAAGCCCTGCCTGTGCTAGGAAAAACAAGATTTAACCTGAAAGTTCCATAAGAGGGAATTGTTATATAAATTAGGGTCCATTGATTCAATGTAGGAGTTGACAGCGACATAGCTGATGTCCCTGGGGAAAACTGGGTGGACCTAGGCCGCCTCAAGCAAATGCTCACTTTACAACAAGTAAGTCTGCATTTTCTCAACTGGCCACCCCCTAAATTAGTGAGTCTTTAGGAAGAAAATGAAATTGAGTTGAAATTCAGTCATTTAACTATTTATGCATATCCTACTCAAGATGTCCTATGGAACTACGCATTAAAAGACAGGGAAAGGTTGGCCCCTGAATTCCTAAGCAGCTCAGTAAGAGGCTGTGATAACCCCCAGGGGGCTCCTTAAAAGAACAGGTCCTCCGTACTCTCCAGGACATGGGAGGTAACAGGATACATTTGCAGCTGGAGACGCTGCTGTAACAGTTTCAAAATTGTGGTCTGCTCCCCCTCCAGCTCCTGGGACATCACCTCAGCCCCACAGACTACTGAGAAAATACTGCCCTCCCAAACCTCATCTGTAACCACACCCTATCACTCTGGACCTCCTCCTGCTCTGTTGCCCTCGGCCTTCTTTTCCAGCAGCACTAGGCAGAGTGTGAAACTGTGTTAAAGCTGTGGTTTCACTCACACCTAGAGAGTCTGTAGACCAAGACGCACTTGGTTAGAAAAAAGAATTCACTCCCAATTCCACTTTTGAACAATTAGCCTTTAACCTCATTTTAAAAACCATTAAAAATGAGGTCCCTTTGTATGTGATTATAATAATTATAATTCATTTTTTAAAATTCATTTACTGAATTTAAAATCTACTGACCAAAATTTATTTAGCACCCACTAAGCGTCAGGCCACGTCCCTGTGTGCTGGGGATACAGCCATGAAACTCTCTGACCTCTTGGTGCTAACATTCTAATGGGAAGGATAAATAAAGATACAACATGGATTTTATTTATATACATATGTGTGTGTGTGTGTGTTTGTGTGTAACAATAAATACAGAGTATAATGTCAGAGAATCGCAGAACAAAGGAGAATAAATGAATAGACAGCAAGGTGGAGAGGACGCTGGTGTCACGTTGGGAGGGAGAAAGGGCAGTTCTCTTTGAGGAGGTGGTATTTGAGGGGAGGCCTGAAGGAGGTGGAGAGGGAACCATGCAGCTCTGTGAGGGGAAAGAGCCAAGCAATGTGAATATGTGCAAAGGATGATCCTTTTTGGTCAAATGAGAAGGATATTCCAATAATATACTGCTATGTAGATTTTTTTTTCTGAATGGATAGTCAGGAAGCTGTTTATAATACTTCCCAGGGAAGGAGAAAGGGGGTGAAGGATGGGGGCATAGAAACTTACTTATCATTTTGTGCTTTTTATACTTTTTGAATTGTTTCTACCATGTGCATTTTTTGATACAAGGTTTACCTAGGTGTTTGGATAATGTATCATTTTAACTTTCTTCTTTATTCCTCTATGTATTTTAAAAAGGAAGAAAACTAATAACAATTTTTTAAAAAAGAATAAGCAATAAAGCCTACCTACCTGTGAAACATTATTGCATATATACGATGTGGCAGACCTAGAACAGACAGTGCTGCTCCTCCACACGCCTGCAGCCCACCTGGGGCTTTGTCTGCAGCTGTGCTAGATGGTTTGCTGCGTGCTGGGCTTCCTGCCCCCCAGTGCCTGGCTCTACTAAGGATTTTCTGTGGCACCGGAGGAGGTACTTCAGGAAAGAAGGTAGCGGAAACTTAACTCCCCTGGGACAACCCTCAAACCAAGTTCTCTCTGGACAGATGTCCAAGCCTCCCTGTCCTACAGTGGGACAAGTCTGAAGCATGTTCAACAGGCATGCTATCAGGGGTTTCCAGTGGGACTGAGCCCCTGGTGCCAGCAGCAGCAATCCAGGTATTAATGTAGCCTTTATTAGCTTTTCTCCCTTCCCCAATTCATTTTCCCCACTTTTTCACTTGTGCTGTCTGAGATCATCTCTCAAATAAACCATCTGGACCCCAATCTTTGTCTCAGCATCTGCTTTAGGGAGACTTCAGAAAGATAAGACAATGGTACAGTGTCTGGCAAAGAGTAGTGTCCAATAAACATTACTGAGTTGACTTTTCAGGCCCCACTGCATACCCCATCACCAGCTAAGAGGGCAGCCTAACACATCCACTCAGATAACTCTGATTACTCATCTTGTTGGGTATATAGCGTATTCCAGAAGCCAGGATGAGGAAACAATGCTGTCTTTGAGGGTCAAGGAACACCACTCAAGGGAAGTGACATTTGAGATGTGTACTGAAAGATGAGAAGAAGGGGGAGGGTACAGCTCAAGCAGTAGAGTGCATGCTTAGCATGCACAAGGTCCTGGGTTCAATCCCCAGTACCTCCTCCAAAAAGAAACCTAATTACCTCCCCCAGCCAAAAGAGGAGAAGAAGTTTTCCAGGGAAAATGGAGATGAAAGGCATTCCAGGCAGTGAGAATAATGTACATCAAGGCGTGGAGTTAGGAGAATTGCATGATGTTATTCTGGGAATGACAATGAGTTGTCCAATGAAGACTAGACCCAAGACTTTAAAACTTTATAAATGATATAAATCAAATTAAATGTGATAATGGATATGAGACACTATGCTTATTAGCTTAGAGTATGTGCTCAACAAATGTTGGTTTATTTCACCTTATCCTACAGACCAGGAGCGGGCAAATTTTATCAGTAAAGGGTCAGATAAAAATTTGGGGTTTGGCCATGAGACTTCTATCGAAATGACTCCACACTGCAGCTGTAGCACAAAAGTGGTGACAGACAAGACATACATGAAAGAATGTGGTTGTGATCTATTAGAACAGACCATGTAGAGGCTGGATTGGGTTTGTGCACCACTACTTGCCAACCAACGTTTCCCAATTTTTCCACCAAAAAAGAAAAATCTTAATATACAACATCCCTATGAAGTCCACAAAGGAGTATTTTATAGTACTCACTGATGGAAAAATACATAATTCTGACATGGACTCTCACTGTTCAATAAACTTACAGGTACGTTTGAAAAATGGTAATACTTTACATAGATGTATGAGGCATATCATTTATTCAGCCTAGAGATAACGATTGGAATGTGAATTAAAGAGTTTCTGCAATGACGTGCAGCTTGCCAGGGCTGTGATCAGACAGAGGAAGGCGTGGGATATTTGAGCTGTGCATTTAGAAGGGTAGTACAGAGGAGAGGCTAAAAGAAGGGTATTATCAGTATAAGGTTTTGCTTTAGGAGCGTTTCCTGACGTTGTACAAGTGAGTGCAGGAAACAAGGGAGAGAACTGCTACCTCTGCAGTCCTTATAGTTGCGGGATCCCATAAACTTAAATGATTTCTTCGTCTATGGGCTGGAAAGCTCACAAAATGTTAATTTCTAGTAAAAAAGAAGGGGAGTCCTAAGGCAGCAAGCACGGAAAGACCTCTTGTGGCTCCAGGAAATCATATAGGGGTTTCTAGGGAATCAGAGACCAAGAGCCATCCGGCCCCATCTTCCACCTCCAGGGAAAGTAGCCATCACCTTCCCCACTGACGACAATGGAACTAAGGCCGCTGGCTGGTAGGTTAACCGGTCTAAGGTCGTGAAGGTGGAAAAAGGATGAGGAGTCTCTTATCACAGTACAGGGTTTACTCTTTCTATTGCAATGGGATAGAGGGAAACTGAGGCAAAATCAAGTAGTGCCGGGGATAGATTTGCCATTGCTACAGTTAGAAAACAAAAGTAACAACAAACCCAAAACAAAGAAATTTTTTAAAAAACTCGGCCATAACTGTTTAATTGTCTTGGTCCAGAATGAACCCTCTCTTGTTTGGTGAGTCACTTTATCTGTCGCAGTGGAGGACACAGTAACGGTGAAGACACATCCTGAGTAGCTGCTTCTTAGAAGATGTAGTTTGTGTCTATATGTTTCTAACATAAGTAGTTAAATTGTCTTTGAAAATCTAAGAGGTGGTTGAATTCAAACTAGACAAACCTAAGAGACCAGTTGGGAAGTTTTTACTTAGACTCAATTTGAGTCTTCCCTGGTCCCAGATCCTCTGACCTTGAATCTGTACTCCCAGTCTCTACATCCGCCCTCTTTCCCCATGCCACACTGCCACACACAGGCCGACCAACCTTCTCAGCTACCCAGGACCAGGAGCTCTCAGTATTAAAACTAGGACAATCCCAGGCAAACTGGGACAGTTGGTCACACTGACTGCTTATTGCTCATTGAGGAAAAGGCTGGCAGTGGTATGTCCACGGACAAAGGTCTGCTGCCCAAGAAGACCGAGCCGCTTAGCTAGGTCCCATTGCTGAGAACGGGGCAGACGTGCAGTAAAAAGCTGGCATGAGAAAAAGAAGAAGAAAAAGGCCTGGGCGTCTGGTTTCCGGATTTCTGATTTCAGTGGTCCACGAGGACCAGCCGCAGCTCTACCCCTGGAGTAACCTAAAACAAACTTGTGTAACCAATCGCCTGGGCTTTATTTATTTATTGTTTTAGTTTAAATTAATGGAGTTAGGTTTCTGTTATTCAGAACTGAAACAACTTTGATTAATATAATACCCATCACCAGCACTGTCCAAACAATTAAAAAATGTTTTTAAATCTCACACGCTGCCGAGGGTGGGTCAGTAGTATCATATTTGTGCACCGCAGGGAGAATTATTAATAGTTTCTGGAGCAGTAGCAAGATCTCTCCATTAATGCTTCAGAAAGCAAAGCACTAATGGAAAAGTGCTGCCTAGTTTCCAATTTTCTCTGTTAATGAGCACATTTCATTCTCAGGCCAACAATGACTAGTTCTGATTCCCTGGTGGCGGGAAAGTTCTAATCTAAGTGCTATCTTGGTCTGTTTTGAAATCACTGTGCAGATAAGGGTTTAGACGTCCAGGACTGAAAACAGATTTGGAAACTAAAACTGTACAGAACCCAAAATGTTTAGCAAAGTGTTATCCCCTAACGTTCTGAGTCAAGGATACAGTGATATCTGATACAGGATACAAGACAACAATTTATGGGAATGTCAGGGTCAGCCTGAGCCCTGAGTTGCCTCATACTCACAAGGGATACGGAGATCCTAGTCCCTGCTCTCCGCCTTGGACGGGCTGGTTGGTCACCTGCTTTAGTCTCTCCAATGAGGTCTGAGGATAGAGGAAGGGTCTCAGAAAGACAAAGACAAACCCCAGAGTGACTGAGAGAGGCTCTCCTTCCCGGAATCGTAATCAATCATGAATCTTGCCACTTCTCACAACTTTCCCAGTTCCAACCCAATTTATCGCTCAATTTTACAGCAATTATCTCCCCACTAGCTCCCCTGCTTCCTCTTTGTCTTCCTTAAGTCAGCTCCTCACAAAACAGCCAAAGAAGGATCTTTCGAAACCAGAAATCAGACTGTGTCACTCTCTGCTTACAACACTCTTGATTTCCCATCATACTCAGAGTAAAATCCAAACTCTTTATGGTAATTTATAAAGTCCTATGTAACTGGCCCCTGCTGCACTTTCCCCACCCTCAGCTCTGACCATTTTTTCCCCTGGCTTACTCTGCTTTAACACTCCAGCTCCGTACTTGAACACACGAAGCACATTACTCTTTCAGGACCTTGGTATGAGCTGTTCGTTCCACCTGGAATGCTCTTGCCCCAAATCTTCGCCTAGATCTTCAGTGAGGTCTCAACTCAACTGTTACTTCCTCAGAAAGAATGTTCCTGCCACCCTATTTAAAATAGTACCTCTGGTCACTCTCTTCCCCCTCACTCTGCTTATATTTTATATATAGCATGTATTTCCTGACTACTTACACATGCGTATGTCTGTGTATCATCTGTGATACATACATACACGTAGTCTCTGGGTCTGACAAAATAAGCCACTCTTCTGGGTAGTGTGGAAAAAGGCGAGTGTCAGAAAGATTTCAGTTTGAATTTAAGTTGTTGCTGAGTCTCTGCCTCCCTCCGTAGAACATAAAGCCCATGATGGCAAAACCTTGTCTTCTCAAATACTGTTGTTCCCCCAGTTTCTCACACACAGTAAGTCAGTGAGTGAGTGGTTGAATGAATGAATACGTAAATGAAGAAACAAAACAGACTTCAGTTCAATTCCCAGCTCTTCCACTTCCAGGCTTGGTTACCTTTAGCAAGTTGCCTAAACTCTCTGGACCGTAACTTTCTTCATCTCTAAAGTGAGCATTATTATCCCCTCCTCCAAGAGTTGTCATGAGGAATATCTGAGATAATTTAGTAAATCCTCTAAATGGTGAGCTAGAACTTAGCAGGTATTCAACAAATTGTCTTTCCCTCTGAGTCTTCTTCCACCTTCCAGGGTTACCAAATGCAGCGCCAAGTGAGGCTTCACTAGTCATCACAGGAGCTACTGGGTTACGAGTCATGAATTGTCAACACACCCAGACGCTGAAATCCCATCATTTATTCAATTAGATTTCTCTCTCTGAGCATTCCTTAAAAATGCAAATACTCCTCAATAAAATATTCATAAAGTCATCTTTATCTTAATAAAAATCATTTTTCAAATTTTTCTCAAGACTAAAAGTCCTGTCGAAGAAACAGAAATCATAAACCATGGAGGCCAAAGAGCAGCTTCAAAGATGCCTAGAGAGTTTGTTTCATCTAAAATCACAGCCTGAGACCCGAGTCACAGCCAGAATCATCACAGATGAAACAACTGATTCTTGAACAGAACAGCTAAAGACATTTTTCTTAAGCATGGACATCACTCAATGTTGGCAGGTTTGTTGCTACCTGGCCAGAGGGGTGCTCATGATGGAACATTCCCAAGTGGCTGAGCCAGACACAAACTGAACTGCTGTACTGGTTAGAGGAATGATCACATTAAATTAAGCTAGTGATCTGATCATTCCAAAAGACCTAAGATCTCTTTACAGTTGAGCTAAGATAGCCCCAGTCCTAATAGGATTCAGCCTAATGCCTGTGTCTTCCATTCTGCTTTTACTCCTGAAGGTAGAAGGGAGAGGAACTGGCCACAGTCAGCTACTCTTTTTTCTCCACCATCCTTTCCTCAAAGGAAAGGACACACAGAAAAAAGCTCATCAAAGCTGCTCACACCACATCTCTCTATTGGGCCTGAGATACCTTACGAACCCTGTCTCTTCTGGCCCCATAGTCTGTAGCCTAAAACTGCCTGGGATCCCTGGATCCCAGAGAATTCAGAATCAGGGAAGAATTCCTGGAAGCCTATTATTGTGGGTCTATAATATTTCCTTTCCTCTTATTCATTTAATCTTTGTCAATGACATGCTTCCGCTGCCCACCTCCATCTGCCACCTCTAACCTAGAAAAGCTTTTGAAGTTAAAAGCCCTTTAAAAATATAATTTTATCATTTAATACAACATGTTTTCTTTTGGGTGCCAAGATATATTTTTAATGGTCTGTCACACCCCAGTGTGTGTGATTATGGGTAGTTTGTTACTGATCAACTTGGTCTGGCTGAGATACAGCTTTCTCCTGCTCCTTAAACATCCCCTGGTGTAGTTTTAAGCCAACATTCCTAAAATGGATGGCTCCTGATTGAATAAATAGACATAAATAAGCCTGAGCTTTGGATAAACATAAACTTTATTTTTATAGAAAGTGGTACTCATGTTTGTTGTTTTTTAACATACCCATACCTGAAGTCCAGCCAAAACTGTCCTCTCTCTTACAGAAATCTGTGCTGCTAATATTTCTTAGAGAAAGATTTCTAAATCAGGGAGGGAGGAATGACCTAAAATTTCATTGGTGTCCTAAATTCTGTACTAGTAATTTTAGAACCACAATTTTAGAACATGAGATTGGACTGAGGAGCTAATAATACTACTAAAACTTGTTGCTATTTTTTCTAAGCCTAGATCAAAGGTTTAATAAGCAAAGAACATCCAACCTCTAAAAAGAAATATAATAATTACGATGCCATTTGCAGGACAATCCAGATTCATCTTTTGTTTCAAGGGGCCACCTTATACTCTCTATTTACTAAAGGTGGAAAAGGTGACAATGAACAGCCAAATCTTGTTTAACATCAGCTTACTTAAATGACTAAAGGAAGGTTTTTCAAGTAGAAAGTCAATGACCTGTGGCTTAACATTTTACAAAGATTTCCTTTGTTATTGAAACATTTGCTGATTATGAAGAGGAGGAGAAGACATGAGACAGTTCCTGGGGTCATTTATTTAAAGGTCTTCTAGGGAACTCTATGATGCATCAGGGACAACCATGCCCTATCTATTGTTTTCTCTATTTTCAATGAATATTTTAAACTATTGAGTGTTTGGTAGAGGCCAAGCACTTTGCTAGGATCTGAGAGTAAAAAGTTCACCCCATCTCCACTTTCCAGACAAGAGCTGAGTCTTCAAGCTCACTGTCCCTCCTTAGAATGACAAAATCAGCATTATTTGCTTCTGGAATGGCTCAACCCTCCTTTCACGGCTTTGCCCTCTCCAAAGGCTCTTCTCTAAAACATTGCTTGAAAAATAATTCATATTAATGTGAATAAATCCATGACTGACTCCGCCTTTCTCTCTTCACCTTTGCCCACAATTCACCTTCCCCAACAGAATAAGAATGTATCATAATAGATGACATAAAATGATATATGAGTATTGTCTTTCAAGGAATAATTTTTAAAGAGGACCCTTGGAGACGATAAAGTTTACCTCAATATATGAAGCCTTCGGCAATGCATCTTCAGGTAATGGAGCATCTATCCACCTAGTGTCTTCCATTCCTTTAGGTTACAAGAAGAAGAAATGTACTAATATAGAAACCAAGTAGGACTGATGATAAGGGTACAGGCATTTCATGGACCAATGACAGAAAATGAAGAATAGATGGGCATTCAGTGGACTTTTAACTAGAAGCTAGGGATTACACAATTTCTAACTTCTGTTCCTCTGAGTTCAGCCCATCTTCCCTTCTCAACCATCTCCTTCTACTTCACCTTGCACTTGGCTCAGTGTGACTAGCAATCCCAACACTATGTCATAAAGTATCAGCCCTTCTACCCATCACCAACTAGTACCAGTCTCAGTTCCTCTGTTCAAAGATGGAGGAGGGAAACCATGAGAGAATATGAATCAGAGCCTGATTGGTCCAGGTCATCTCTTCAAGCCAAGCTATAAAATTTGCTGACTACCCAGTGCATCAGCAGATACTGGGTAAGGTGTTCACTCCTGGCCCAATTATCTGGGCCCAGAAAGTATCAAGGTACCAGAGTATGCAGGCTGTCTATATGGGATCAGGATAGGGCAGAATGTTTAAAAAGTCTGTGGATGGGGCAGGCAATGAAACATCTTTAGTGGATGTGGCCTCTTCATTTTTACCTAGAAATAGCTGTAGGTTGTTATAAAATATGATCAGCCCTTCCTCTCTTCTTCCTTTCCAATTATTATAGATTTTCTTGATTCAAATCCATTTCACATTTGTTTGTTTGCCTCCCACGTCTCTTGTATCATCCTTCACTTTAAGCCCTCAACCTTCAGAAACTACTTAGTATTAAAACAAAGCAAAATCCACACGGATCATCTTGTGACCATGATTGCCCACTTCTACAGCAATCATAGTGAGAGGTACTCAAATGATCTCCAGCTGCCATGGCACACTGTGACCGGAGTATCGAGCGCCATAGAGACAAGTGGGCGAGGGGGTTGGGGCATTCACTAATGCCCTTTACAATGGGTCCAGAGAGGAGCCAAAGAGCCTCTACGGTGCCCTCTTCTCAGTTCACAAGAATGGACTGGCTCTGTCTCAGAACAACATAATCTGGTTTCGCTTTTATATCTGCCTGGTCTCTTTAAACTCCTACCTCCCTTTGCCTTTCTCTCTCTTTCCTCCCAGTATGTTAACCATAATCTCAGCTATTGAGAGAAAACAAATTTCACTACAGATGGCAAACTGCCTACTTGCACACAATACACAGTGGTCCAAGAAACTATGCCATGGAAGACAGAAAATAAAGTCATCTCCGCTGACATGAAACTCCCTTGTGAAATGCCCTGTTATTCAACAAATGTAACCATCCTGTAGGCCTGGCCAACTGAACACTCCTACGCAGATTCTGAACCTCAGGGAGGGGGTACGAGGGGTGCCAAGGCAGTGCTGAAGTCATTGATGGCAGAGTCCTTGGTCTTGGCAGGCCAGTGAAGGTATCACCAATGGTAACTCCCGAACTAGACTGTTTCTGTGGTGTAAACTTGGATGAGAATTCGTGCTGCCCAGTCCCCCTCGGCCCTGCCTGTATTTTGAGCCTAGTTCTCCAAAAGCTACTGGAACTATCCCCCTGGAACTATCCCCAATGTATTTCAAATAAATGGTTTCCTAGTTTTGGTTAACCAGGTCTTGTTTTTGTTTATCATAGCCACGAAATTTAACTGATACAAACAAAATCTTGAATGTGAATAAATGTGTCTTCAAAAGTCTAGATTTCATACAAACCTGTGGAAATAAATTTGGAAGAACAGATGGAGTGTCTGAATAACAGATGGACCTTTACAATACCTTCTGGCCCTGCCCAAGAGAGGAATATCAGTCTTAGGAGGCATGAGGGACCTCCCTGAGCAGCCCTGAGCATCTCTGCTGCTCCCTTTCCTGCAAACGGGAAGTCCCCTTCCCCAAAGACTTTAGAACAAGTGGTCACTCATGGTATTAGCAGTCTCATTCCTTACTACCATCTTTCAGGGAGAGCTGTGATTGTCCTTCAGGAGTGTTTCTGAACATACTTAGTAAGGTATGTGTATTTCAAAACCAACATTGAGCAGAACACAACTTTTATTAAGAGCTGCCCCTGCAGAACTGGCCAGGGAGAAAGAGGCCTACAAATTTTCCATTTATGGTGGAATTGTTCCCCTACCCTTCAAGGATCAGACTTCCTGCCACAATTATAAAAACAAGTTAAAACATTCAAATAAATAAAATTGAAGAAAAACACAAATGAGAGCTATGTCAAAACAAAGATAATAAGTTAATCATAGGTTAATGTCATTGGTAAAAAAAATACAATATACAAAACAGAGGCAAAAATATTATTGTTAAAAGGAAAACAGGTGATCATACGATTTTTACCCTTTGATCAGTTAGTCAGTGGTGGAATTAAGCTTTGAGACCAAACCTGAAATCACTGGCCTATCCTGCCTCGTCCGCACTGAGCTGCTGAGGCCCAGTTTAACGTCTGGGACAGAGAAGACAATTCAGTAAGTAAGCAGACAATTGAGCAGACAACTTAATAAGTAATAAATGAAAGGATCTCTTCTTGGCCAAGAGACAAATTTGAGAAGTTGTCAAGGAGGGAGCTTGACAAGGGGTTAATTTTTATACACTCATTCCTTACAGGGAAGGCATCTGTAACATGCAGTGCACTGTGCCCGAGGGGCATGGAGAGGGACTAAAAGAGGTTCTTTTCCAGAATGTCCCCCACCTCATCCTGTACCCCTTGATCTCTACTAGACACATGCACACAAAAAAAGAACATGGGAATCAGGAGAGTTAAATTCTAATACAGAAAAATACACATAAGATTCAAATAGATAAAAGATAAAGAGACATCAAAAGATCAGATTAAAATAAATAATAAAAAGGAAAATGAAGTCATCATTAGAGTTCAAAAAGATAATATGAATCCAGAAGGAAACACTGTTTTGAAAAACCCTAATTCAAAATAAAAAGTGTACCAAACTGATGCAAACTAAATGATGTGTGTGTGTGTGTGTGTGTGTGCACGCGTGTGTGTGTTTAGATAGGGCCTAAGACTCTGTCATTTAGACAAGCACATGATCCCTGTTTAACAGGCAGGTTTGACAACTGCTGGCTTGAGATTATGCCAATATTATTCAAAATGTGGCCTGCTATCAGCAACATCACCTGAGGTCTTTCAAAAATGTGTATTTTCAAGCCTACCCCAAGTTTAACACTTCGAAGCCCTCCTGGGCAGGGGGCCCTGGAGTCTTGTGTCTTAACAAATTCTCCTATATTTTGATAAGTACTAGATTGCCCACATTTAAACCATGGGGCATACATAACTAATATCTCCAGTTACTTCAAGCCTGAGAGAAAACTGAGGATCAAGGTGCTCAGAATAAGATAGCTAGTAAATGCCAAAACTAAGATAAAATTCCAGGTTTGACTGAACTCTGCAACAAATTGTCATTTAATTCTGATATTTCACCCTTAAATTTGTAGCTTTAAAGTCTTTCCCCAAATGAAAATATATTACTCTGCATGGGTAAGTTATTAAGATGAGCAAATTATATTCATTCATTAAAGGTGAAGGAGCTTTGGGGAGAGGGATGGGAAGGGATAAACTGGGAGTTCGAGATTTGCAGATACTGACTGGTACATTTAAATAGATAAATAAGCTTATACTGTATAGCACAGGGAAATATATTCAATGTCTTGTAGTAGCTTACAGTGAAAAAGAACATAAAAATGAATATATGTATATTCATGTATGACTGAAGAATTCTGCTGTACACCAGAAATTGACACAACATTGTGAACTGACTATACCTCAACTAAAAAAAGATGAATGAGGTAAACTGTTACTATGAGAGACTTGAAGAAATGAGACTCAGAATAGTCAATCTGACAGAAGAAAATTTGATACCATAGCCCTTGGATATATTGACCCAACCATGTATTTCAGAAATTTCAATCCAAACAGCCCTTCCATCAATTATTTCATTCTATTGTCTCTATAAGAATACTCACACTTCTCAGATATAACTTCCTAACAACAAGACCCAGAAAACATGATTATCTTACTTACAGGGGAAATAGCCAAGGAGGCAGGTTCATATGTTTGCTGGGAGGAAGAGCCCATTCCCACCCCAAACCCACTGCCTGCGTCCTGGGGCCGGCACATTTAAAGACCCAGAGAACCGAAAGGGACATTTGATGATACAACTCAAAGCAAAGAAAGAACATGCCACAAAAAAAGCACTCTACGGGTCTGACGTCATGCCGATGTTACACCTGCAGTTCTCAGCATCTCCTGCAGTGACGCTCTCCACCCTGGTAGAAGGGATGGAATTGCACCACTGACAGCAAACACCAGAAATGAGGCAGGGACCCAAGAGGGAGAACAGAGGAGACAGAAATTTCAAAGCATCTTGAGGAAGAACAACTTTTCCTCCAGGACCTTGAGAAGAGTAATGAAATGTGGAGCGGGAGTCGTGAGCAGCCCATACTCTGAGGGTTGGAGGATGAGTGGAGGACAGGAGCGGAACTACTCACACACTCCCCTCCACCTGTGGACCCCACGTGAGTTAAAAATACAAATAGAACCTGAGTTATGTTTTCCTGGACTTGAGTGTGCTCATTCAGTGGACTGAAGGATGTTCAATAATGAGCTGAACCTCCAGCCCTCCACAGGCAAAGACAGAGCTCTGAATGAGACGTGGGGCAGGATGGGAGTAGGGCTGAAGCCCTCAAGGAGGTTTGGGAGGAGAAGAAAATAAGCTTCACCTAAGCCTACAGGGACTCAGAGGGTGAGCTCAAACCCACCATGCAGGCCTCAGTGCCAGGCCATCCTCTTTCTCCAGACTCCAGAACCACGCATGGGCTCTGAGCACTTCCAAATGCTAGGGACACTTCAAAGGCTTGCTTATTTCACATCTTCATTTTTCCATCCCATAAAACCTCTGGCTATGAAGAAAACCAACTGATTTTTGAAGGGCCAAAAGTGAGGGAGATAAATCTAAGGCATGATGCCAGGGCACTGTCTGACACTGGTACAATAGCTTGCATCACAACCACCAATGGCCTGATTATTTGGAATTAATTCTAAAGTGCTTTGTAAACCACTCCAGTCCTTAGCAGCTCTTGCTGAGGCACTGGGGCTAAAAGCCTACAAGCCGAATGTTAGGAAGGGATAAAGATGCTCTCCATGATCTGAGCTGTCCTGACTCGCTGGCTGCCTTCCAGACTACTTGATTAGATCAGGACCTAAATCTGTCACCGACCTGTTTTCACATCTCTGGTACAGGCAGGTAATGTAAGCCCAGGGCTCTGAAGTTATTTTTTCTATAAAACTTGGGTTTAACCTGTTCTGTTTTTCAGAATTCTGCAAACAGTAGCCTGTGCCTGCAGTTATTGTTAGAGGTGGGTAACAGCCTAAGAGAGGGGACAAAGGAAACCTGGGAGCCATCCAAGCAAAGAAGACAAGATGCATGTCCATCAATGAGCTCACACACGTGCCACTACCAGATTCCACTGAGGACACGCAAGTCTGCAGGGAAATCAGAAAATCATTGAACAGACCTGGTTCTATTCAGCACTTTTGAGAGCCATAGCTGGGCACTGAGAACAAATCTCACCATCCCAACCCCCAGTGACTGAGAAGCTCTTTGGTGAGGTGCTCAGTGCCGAGAATCCTAGAACAGGATATGTGAAAATAAAACACACAGCTCCTGGCCCCAAAGAATGCACATTCTAATGTAAACAAACTTATTTAAAAGAGAGTATGGTAAGTGCTATGGCGGAGTTAAGCTCTTGTGCTGTAGGAGCAGAGAAGCTGCGCAGCCAACCCAGAATGACAAGGCTCATAGCAGAAAGGTCATGATGCTCAGGGATGAAAGATACTTGGAGGGAGAGAAGACAGAAAAGGGGAGAAATCCCAAACTCCTAGGGCAACAATTCCCAAACTTTTGTGGACCAAAGAATCACCTGTGAGGTTTTTTGCCAAATGCAGATTTCCAGGCTACTCCTTCTAAATCCAGTGTACTATTCACTGGGTGGATCCCAGGACTCTGACTGTTCACAAGCATTCTCAGGTGATTTGGGTTTGAGTGGTCCTAGACCCCATTTTGGAAAACGCTTTACCCAAGCTAAGGCAAGATCACCCCCACTCTCTCAAGTGTGCTATTCCGGACCTGAGGTAGGCAGCATCGCAAAGTCAGAAAAGTCATCATTACTGACTTTGTCTATATTTTCTGCACCCTTTCAGCTGCTATCCACTCAAATCATGCTCCTGTTTGTCCAGACACTCCTTAATGGACGTAAGTTCTTTGGGAAATGTGCCCTTTGCATCCCAGTGCAAAGTGCGGGTCTTGAGTCCCCGTGACCAGGATGAATTTGCTTTTCATCCTGGCCTCTGAAAAACAAAACTCTTTTGTCTTCAACTAAGGGAATGTGAATATCCTCAGGGAGGCAGAATTATTTGCAGACATGCCAGGGAAACTTTCCTCTTGACCAGAAAAATCAGATCTTGAAGGTGGTCATTTATTTAGCTTATGGGAAAAGGAACCCCAGAGTTCTGGGACAGGCTTACTCTTTGGACTCCTCACTCTATCCACACTTCCTATCTCTTACACAAGATGCGCCATTAATGGGTCTTCATTTCCTTGTGGGCCAACGAGTTTTATGCTTCCCTCCGTATTTTCAGAAGATAAGGTTTGAGAATAATCTCCAATAAGGCTCCTGGGTTTCTCACCCAAGCCAGGGTCCTGGAGAAGCCCTGTCCTTCCTGGAGGCATCAAGGAGAAAAGGAAGGCAGGCTGACAGCCACGGGAGCCTTCACAGATGAATAGGTTTGAAAGCTGGTTTACACATATCACCAAACACCAAAGGGAAAACACTTAGAACATACAACTGGACACTACTTTTCCTAACCATATTGAATCAGTTTCTTCAGGGTATCACTTCCTTCCATACCTAGTGTGTTCCCTGACTGTGCCCATCTACCAGTCTCTCTCCCACTCCCGTCTTTTTGCCTCTGCTCTTGCTTGAAAAACACCACCTCATTCTCTCTCTCCTAGTGGTCCACAGTAACAGGCTCAGAACCAGCCTACAGACTCCAATCCATCCCACCAGCACTGCCGGATGAGTATTTGAAAAGCACAGCTACCGTCAGGTAAGTCCTCTGCTCAGTGGCTCCCCGACACCTCCAAGGAAGAGCTTCTTCACCACAGGAACCCAACTTCACCCTGTACAATAGCCAGACAGACCTCCATGCTGTTTTCTTCCAAGGACTGTCTCAAATTCTCTTATTTGCTTTGGTTGTTGTTGCTGCTTTTAACATTTTTTAAATGTTATAAATGCACATGGTAAACATTCAAACAGTGCAAAGAGTATTAGGCAAAAAAAAGTATGTCTCCTTTCACCATTGAACCTAACCCTATACCCTTTTCCATAGGCCACAGTGCTACCAGTGTCAGAGCAGTTCAGAGAACCTATAAGCACAGATGTGTGTCCATGCCCTCACTTTAAGATAAACAGGAGCACACCATACACACTGTTCTGCACTTGGCTTCTGTCATCTAATAATGTCTTATGGATTGTTCAATATCAGTATGTATGGAGAGAGCTCCCTCATCCTTTTAGCAGCTGTATAATATTCCATTATAAAACAGATCATAATTTATTTAACCAGTACTCTATTGATGAACAATTTGATAGTCCAGCCTTTTGCAACTAAAAATGATTCTAAATTATTCATCAAGCTCTATCCATAGGCAAATTTTCAGTGAAGCTAATGAAGCTCAAGTTTCATTGTCCCCCACTTTCATGGGTCCTTTGGTGTTTTGTTCCCCTTAAAGAGAGATCTATATATAAAATTATATATGGGCTTCAAGATCCACAAAACCTGGATCAGCACCTGGATGTAGTAGAAACTGTCTATGACAGCGAAGTCAAAGTGCGTGAGTATTTTACATTTTGATTAATGTTGTTGAATTCTGAAATCAATTCTGTAATTACATTGATGGAACCTCTCACCACCTCATTCAATTCCCATGGGAATTCTACTGTCACCTGCTTTAGTTATTCAGGTACTTCTCTTATCTTCTTCTTGGGGCTGCATGCACCTTGAAGTCAGCACTCAAGTCCCCTGTCTCTATTCTGCTCAGAACCTAGCATCGCTGCCTCCACACAGCAGACACTCAAATATTTGTTGACTCTGTTAGAAGTCCTTCTCAGACATGATGGATATATAATCAGACAATAAAGTACTTACTGAGTGAATAATAAACAACTTCTGCAGCACCTTAAATACAATTTGATTTTAGCCTCAATTCATGAGATACCTGCTCAACCAACTTTCCAGACTTAATGACTATGCTCTCCTTTCCATCATTAAAGTCATGTAAAAATAGTACATAGAAGTAGCCTAAGGCCAAAGACTTATAAAATATCCCCTAATATGTTCTCTTCCCTTTTTTAATATTAGGCCACTGATACTGCAGTCTAAATATAACCTTATGAACTAATTTAATTTGCAAATATGAAAAAAGAAGCAAAAGCTTACTGAAGCTGAAACACATGCTGGCTACTTCCTCCTCATTATTTTCAATAAGGGGTCTATTACTTTGCCAAAGAGGCAAATTTCATTTGTTAGACATAGCTGGTTCTTGACACAGCAGCACCAGGTATTAGAAACCTCTTCAGTTCATCTCCAGTGTTAGCCAGTAAGTTCAGAGGCATTCGAGTTAAGGTAACCAGAATCTGCAGGCATTAAATTGGATGGGATACATAATTTCTCATTTTAAGTAATCTGAAGTTTAGCAATGTTGAAATCAGTGCTGAAGGCATCATTTTTTAATATAATAAAAACTGATATTAGACAATCCCAGAACTCCATTTAAGCAGTATTATACACTAATCTTAGCCTCTTTCACTATCATTAGACATTCACTTGATTCCAACTCAGCTGTCTCTCCATGCTTCCTAAAATCTCGTTTCCTCTTCCATTAAGCCCAGGAGTTTTCCAACTTTGATATGCATCATAATCACCTGGGGAGTTATTAAAAACACAGTTCCCTGCTCCCATGCCTACTTTGTATGACTCAATACACTCTCCAGACTTCGCTACTCAAACTATGGTCCCAGCAATATCGCCTTGACATCACCTGGGAGCTTGCCCGATATTCAGAAGCTCAGGCCAAACCCCAGCCCTACTGAATTAGAATCTGCACTTCTAACAAGATTCCTGAGAGATTGGTATGCACTTTAAAGTTGAAGAAGCACTGAGCTCTCCCCCTCTTCCTTCCAGCCTTTTCAGTTTGTCTCCTTAACTCCATCTCCTCTTGTCTATTCAAAGTCATTATTGCTTAAATCATCTCTTTTTTTTTTTTTTTTTAACATTTTCACTGTGCAAGGTACCTGAAATTCAGCAGTGAATGAGTCAAGGTCCCTACCACCATGGAGTTTATCTTCGGAAGGAAAGATAAATAAAATCGACAAATTAAATGAAATAGGTAATGTCCAGGGTAGGTTAAGAAAGAAAGACACACAGTAGAATAAGGAGGAGGTAGGTATTATTGTTATTCTCATTTTACAGACAAGGAAATTGATGCTGGAGGCTACACAATTAGTTGAGGGTCACAGAGCTAGTAAACAGCAGAGATGGGTTTAACCTAAGTAGAGCCTACTCTGGTAACTACTCTGCTAACATGACACAGCTTCACTGAAAGCCCAGGTGGGATTCATCCACACCCCCTTTTGGATCACCACTGAGACCTTTGCTCTTACTTTCCCAGGATTTCTGACACGTCTGGTCTCAGTTCCAGGCTCTCTTGCCGTGATAAGTTCCAATGCATTTCTCAAGCTCTGATCCTGGCTCCAATTCCAATGTATCTATCCATCCTCTGCTTCCCCTACCACAGTGGAAAGAACAATCCAACCTTTTACCCTGAACCTACAGGGTCCAACTGCCCCTCTGCTAGATCAGAAAATTGGCCATTTTGTCCATAATTTAAGAATTTCTTCATATCTTTAAAAAGAAGAAAAAAATCCTGTTTCTCTGTATCTACAAATCACCAATAGTGACTCCTTGAATCTTTTCCCAGAGGTAAAACAGATAATAAAGTAAAACACACATCTAGGGTATATAGAAGAGATCCTACCTTTTCCCCCAAATCCAGATAATGACAACTGCTCTCTCCCAGGTTATAAAGACAATCCGGTGATTCTAGCCAATTTTAGGCAAATAGCTGCTCTCAAAGTGCAGCACTTAGATTTAGGTTTGTTCATACTAGCCTTCTCTATGCCATTAAGGATACTGACAATGCTTTTTAAAATTTTTTTAATTTAATTTAATTTTTTTTCCACAGGAATGGTCCACTACTACCTTTAGGACTTTCTTGCAACACAGTCTAACACCCATTCTTCAAATATTGATATGCACGTGGAGGTGATGACAACGTGATCCCCACTGCCTGGACAACAGTGACTAAGACACATGGAGATTTAAAATATGGAAAATGTGCATCTTAGAATCAAGAACGTGCCCACTGAGAGGCCGCCTGACCACCTGCCATCACTGACTGCCATCACAACAGGGTCTGTGTTGAAGGATCCTGTAAGGCAACAGTGATTTATTGCTTGAATGGTGAGTCATTGGTGAAACTTTAGAAAGCACTTCTTAAAGTGCATGGAAACCAGCTAGCAGTAGGTATGACGTCCACATTATAATGAATTGCCCAGCACACCCAATCTGAGGGAATTAAACATGATTTGTCATAATACAAAGGAGAATTTACTATCATTGGTTTAGAAGATGACAATGTTCTAAGTAAGTACAGTAAGTGATGGTCTGCGCTCAGGGTCATTAAAAAAAAAAGAGTGGGGCATGTTTATCAAAGAATAGGAGAGGTGGCAGCTGCACAGAGTCAGGGAGCTATCTTTACAGAATACAGTTTAAGAGTAAATACATTCAAGTTAATAACCTTTTTGCAAGAAACATGGAGTCCCATCTTGAAACTAAACATCCTCCAAAATGGGCCTTGTGTAGTTAATGAGTTCTCGGCTCGAGTCTCCCTATGTTCCACATCAGTCCGCCGTTAAAACAAAACACTTTAAAAAGCACCCCAATCTGCTTTGATCTGCAGAGGAGGGAACAATAACAATGATAATACAAAGAAAAACAATAGCTATCATGGGCTGAGCTCTTTGTATGTGATGGGCACTGTATTACACGCTGAATACACAATGCCCCACTTAATCTTCAGTTATGAAGTGGACACTTTGAGTATCGCTACTTTATGGAGTAGAAAACTGAGGGTTGGAAGTTTTAGGAAACTTGCTTGAGGACTCCTGCTGGGAAATGGCAGAGCTGTGAATCAAAACTGGTCTTTCCATCCCCTGAGCCTATTTGCTTTCCATTATACCTCACTGCCCACTGTCACTAATTAACAAGGTGGTACATAACTATATATAAAACAGATAAACAACAAAGGCCTACTGTATAGCACAGGGAACTATATTCAATTTCTTGTAATAACATAGAATGGAAAAGAACCTGAAAAAATATATATGTATGCATGTGTATAACTGAATCTCTTTGCTGTACACCTGAAACTAACATTGTAAATCAACTACACTTCAATAAGAAATAGAATTTAAAAAGAAACAGAATGCATAATAAAGAAAAAAATTTATAAGATAGTAAAATAAAACCCAGGGTTCCTTCGGATCCTTTCCACAAAGATCAGAAGGATGCCCTATTCAACTCTTACCAGTATATCAGAGTAACCTACGTTGATTTAAAAATACAGCCCACTCAAATTTTAGAATTCCTCCTGCAATCCAGGATATGTGAGGAATATTTAGGAGATGCATAATTTATGCACTGAATGAAGGACTGGCAAAATTTAAATTTTTTTTGAAACTTATACACACTCTTTTGGTTCCATTTACAATAGATAACATCTGGTGGTATATAAGTATGGGTAAAGAGAAAGAGACAACGAGAGACATAGTAATAGTGGTGATTATAGACACATACAACCTTATAATTATACTTTTGAAGATCTTTAACACATTTCTCAAAAGCAATATTCAGGGCTGCCCATGTGCATAAAGTCAGGCAATCTTGGCTTCAAGTTCTTGCTTACTGGCTGTGTGATTTTGGTCAAGTTACTTAACTTCTCTGAGTTTAGTTCTTCCGTCTATAAAATGGGAAATGATAATGCCTTCTTTCCAGAATTATTTTTTAGGTTTACTAATGATATATATAATGTGCCTCATATGGTGGGGGGCCTGACACATTCATTTACTCATTCATTCACGTATTGAGCCATTCGATATTCACTGAGCACCTATTACATTTCAGTCACACTTCTAATATTAAGAAAACAGTGGTATACAAACTCAATAAGACACATACCCTGCCCTCAGAAAGTCTATAATTTTGTGAAGAAACTGCATTACATCAACAAATCATAAAACATCCATAAAATTACAACCATGAAAAGTGCACCTGGACACATCAGCTAACTAAAAGAGCTCCCAATGGTTAAAGGAAGAAGAAAAGAAAGTAGTATTAGATTATAACCCAAAGTATAAAATAAATATTCATGATTTCATACTGATTTAGGTAAATGAATGAATAAATGAATGGGGGAGAAGAGCCAATCTCCCACGCAGAAGAATTCCAAATAGATTACATAGGTACTACACTCTAAAGGAGGGGGGACGTAGCTCCCTGCTCGTTCAGTGTGGGCTGTGCATAGTGACTTCCTGCCACAGAGTGCAGTATGGAAAGGAGAAAATAAAGAGTAACTTTGCAACAGAGAAACCTGACAAACACTACTTCAGCCAGGAGATAAAGGTCGATATTGACACTCATACATCATGCTGATAGTATGTACCCTTGATATGATGTGATTAAAATAGCACTTTACTCCTGTGATCTTCCCCAAAATCTATAACCCTAGTCTAATCACGACAGAAACATCAGATAAATCTCAATTAGCAGACACTCTACAAAGTACTTGATCAGTACTCCTCAGGACTGTCAAGGTCATCAAAAACAAGCAAAGTCTGAGAAACTGTAACGGCTAAGAAGAAATTAGATACGATGATTAATTGTAATATAATATCCTGGATGAGACCCTGTGACAGGGAGAGAATATTAGGTGAAATGTAAGGAAACCCGAATGAAGTATGTATTTTAGTTAGAAATAATGTTTCCATATTGGTTCATTAATTGTAACACATGTACCATACCAATATACCATGTTACTAATAGGGAAAACTGGGTTCTGGGTATATGGAAACTATATACCATCTTCACAATTTTTCTGCAAATTTTAACATGTTCTAAAAATAAGATTTACTTAAAGAAATATTTTAAAAATCTAGAATGTACTGTTCTAAATAACCATGTTTTCAAAAACTGTAAACAGTGCTCCAAAAGAAAAGCATATGGAATTGGTAGAGAAGGCAATTGCTAGACTTGATTTCCAACTTCTGGATTTATATGCATGCATATAATGATTTTCTTTGGACAGTATTGGAAGAGCTTAGTTTGGACTCATTAAAGAAGAGCTTGTTTTTTATTCTGATAAAATTTGCTTTATTTGCAGAAATCTGCTCTATTGGAGTTACTCATTTGAGTTAGGCTATATCCAAGGGCGACTGCATGGGTGAGGGAATAAGATCTCTAAGTGTGATTGTTTCATCCAAGAATTCAAGCTGCCGCCATTAATCCATCAGTCTAAGAAGGAAACTAGCATGTATTATATGCTCATGTACTCAGCAGGTAGCAAGCTCTTTAAACATAGAATCAATCTCACTATACACAGCGTTTCTGAAGTGTGAAAACTCCCATTTTACAGATGAGGAAACTAAGGCTCAGAAAGTATGTGGCCAGACCTGCCAGAGCTCAGACTCATTAAACTGAAATCTTTCTCACTCCCTGTTTTCTCTACACAACCCAAAATAATTGTTTATTTCGTATGATGCAGAGAACATAACCCTGTGAGATGAAATCATCTTTAAAGGCCTGTCGAAGCTACAGTTATGCAAGAACGTATATAAATTCACAGAATGGTGAAAATGGCCATCTATCTCCATACTAAAAATTAACAACAACAAAAATTGTTTTAAACTTCTCCGGCATAAAGTCAGCAGTCAGATGTTTGAACTCAAAGGACCTAAGCAAAGTAGGTCTTGCTGAATTAAATGTGCCTTTAATTGGTCTTTTGGTTGAATGTCCCTTTTGCAGCAAAGGGATCCACAATAACCCCCATTAACATGGAGATCGTTTTCCAACTGAGTGAACAGAATTGGGTAAGGGTGTAAAGTTTGGTTGTTCTATTTTCAGTGGTGCTCCGTTTGTGAAGTTAATGATGTAGAAGTAATTTGTGTGGACAGGTCAAAATATTTCCAGCAACATTAGTTTAGCTGGCCAACGCAAACACAACCTGGGACGCATTTTATACCTTCCTCTCCAATTCTCTCACCCCAGGATTCAGGCGTAACAGTGCTACCCTGAACACCAAGCATGCATTTTAATTCCTGTTTTGACACAAACTAAACGTACTGTGAGCCCTTCCACTCTCTTTTATATTTCTGTCAAATAATATAAAGGGACTATTCCCTTCCTCGTTTATTAGTAAATCTTTCTCTATAGTGAACTCTTCAACTCCTCAATGTTATTGGAACTTATGTTTTATTTACTTCAGTAATCTATAGCTAACACGCTGAATCCTTAAAGCATGCCAGACAATGGGTTAAGCACTTTATATGATACTAATTCATCCTCAAAACACCTCATTTTAGAGGGAAGGGAATGAAGCACCAAGAATTTAAATAATTTCACCAAGATTTCACAGGTAGTGAGGTGGGGGAGGGGGGCTACAAGTTAAGCAAGCAGGAAATCAAGCTTGAGAGCCCGAATGCTTAGTCACTGAACCATTTCATCAGGCATTACTACTCAGCCATATCATCCAGTGAATTCCAGCACTGACCTCCCAACTCAAACCCAGAACCAAGCTCTAAAGGTGGACTTCCAGTGTGGAAGTTGTGTGTCCTAGGATTTGATGTTCTCCCCTTGACTCAACCTTCTGCCCTCCTTGCACAGGTCACTTTTTTCTGGAACTCAGTTTCCTCAATTATAAAAAGAGAGAGTCAAAGTAAAGACCTCTCCAAAAAGAATATTCTCTCTCTTTTGTTTTCTTCCTGTGGATCGGAGCTCCTGATTCGGTTCGTCCACGTCGAAGTTCCCTCTGAACTTCCTGCTTAACCAGGACTGTAACCCCACCAGAGCACCCATCCTTCAGGAGCTCATATTACAAAAGAATCACAAAGCTTTGTTGCTGGAAGGGAAGTCAGTGCTTAAAGGGTGTGGATGATAAATCAGGAGGTGAAAGCAACACTCTTCTTCAACGCCTTCTTTATCGTGTTGACTGCCGCTCCTGTGAGCACCCGTTTTCCGAGCGGTATATTTGAGACCACATACAATCATAGTTTTCTGTTTGCTGGGATAATGGAAGAAGGAAGGTTAACCCTCAAGACACCTTTTAAAACTAATGTAAAATGAGAAGGTAAATATTTGCTATGAATCTGGCATTGGACTAAACACATTCTATGTCTTTTCTCCTTTGAGTCTCATTGGAACTCTGAGGCAGATGTTACCATCAACCTCATTTCCGGATGTGAAAACAAAGGCTATGAGAAGTTAGAAGACTTGCCTGAGGCTAGGGAGCTACTGAGTGGTTAGCTGAGATTACAACCGAAACAACTGAACTGCAAAGCGCTTGCTGTTAAACATTGTACTCCACCAACTCCTGATCCAGTATGGTTGTTGTGAAGAACCATCAGAAGTGCTTTGGAAATGACAAAGGGCATTTGAAAAGTAAGAATCCATTTGGCACAAACCACAATGAACACAAATTAGGATTAGGCCCATTAAGCAGCAGCTTCAGTTAGGTTTGAAAAGCAAATGTTCTCTTGGTAACACTGTCGCCATTAGTTTCAGCTTTCTTTTACCACTTGAAACGTATTAATGCCAATAATTAACATTTTATTTTTCCATTTCTATGATTCTTAACCTCAACGTTATTCTAGTATTTAAGAAAATAAGGGGAAAGTCCCCTTTTTAGTTCACTGATAAATGGTTTCCTACTTGGATGTGGAAAACCTAGATTTGTCAAATTAGCCAGATCTACTTTTATTGGGAAAAAATTTAAGATGCTGGCCAAATTGCCAAATAGGACTTCTCAGATGGTTTGTAAATCTGAAGAATTCAGCATATCAGTTGGTCATAAGGAGTGGTACCTTTGATGAAAGAGGGAAAAAGATTATGATTATTTCATAATCATCTTGTCTGGAATGTGTGTGTGTGTGTGTTTGTGTGCGTGTGCTGTATGCACATCTGCACATGTAGATGTGGTTAATTTTGCTTCCCCCAGAATGTCTATTTTTTGAAAAAAAGATCTTTTTTTGTCAAAACTTAGTCAGATTAACTCAAGGAAATGGGTAATGTCACAATCATTAAAAAAGGGATTATGTAATAACTGCCTCTCAAGAAATTACCTAAAAACTTAGTAGAGATTTTTCTGTGGGAATTATTTTCTTTATAGTCAAGAAAATACAAGCACAGCACGTGAAGCAGATTAAAGACCCGACGGTCAGTATTTTCTAATATAAATAAAGGAAAACACCAGTTTTCCAAGTGGATTTCTTTTCCTAAAATTGTTCTTTTACAAAAAATCAGTATTTGCTTTTGCTTTGGGGTTGAACTAAATAATAGTTTTTTTTAAAAGCCATATGACCCTTGAAAAGTGTAATTTCAATAATATTCATTTCAACACAGGAATGACTATGAAACAGAACAAGGTTTAAGGGAGAGATACTCAATTCATGTTTAAAGGATAGGGCCAGGGTAGCATCCCACTTGCTGTTAGGATTTTTGGATTTAGCCTGCACTTTAGATAAATTCTCAAGTATTCATTTAATCCTACAATTATGTGATATTGAAAATACCATTCAAATGTGTCAAGAGAACCAAATGCAATTTCCTAAAGCACAAAGCAAAGGGGTGTGTGTGTGTGTGTGTGTGTGTGCGCGCGCGCGCAGTGTGTAGATGTGTATGTGTTTTAATCAAATTTAACACTAGGGGGCTCTAGTTACAAAACCAGTAACTTGTCAAAAGTTTAAAATCCTGGGATGTGACATTGGAGAACAGATGGATTCTAACCCACTGAATCAAACGCTGCTGTCTTCCAAAGTCTTGCAGGCACTAAGAATAGCACCAGGCTTTTAGGTTTGAAATGTTACAAATCGCTAAAAGAGCAGGCTTAAAAACCTAGAAGTCCTTATTTCACAGAGTAAAACAACAAGTTGCACTGACAGCCTCAAGGATGTAGAATTCACGTGCTCTGCAATCCTACATTGTACCCTTATGGTACTCTGTTATTTTCAAATCATTTTCACATATACTTTGACCCTCTCAATAATCGGTCAGGTAGATAAGGGAGGTAGATGTTGGCCTCATTAAAGGCAGGGACACAGACTCAGACAAGGGGCAGAAACTTGCTCAAGGTTAGGTAGCTCATGAGTGATAGCATTAGGCCTGGTTTCCTGATGTTCCAGCTCCAGGCTCAAAGCTCTTTTGTCCTAAAAGACAAAGAAAGAGCATTAGGCTTTGCCGTATGTAATATGTCCAACACAGCCCTTTCATTATGTACAATGCTCCCTTCCAGGGAATTAAATACCCCCACCACGCACCCATCAAACATCCAAAATGTAATTTGAATCCCTAAGAAACTGAAAACACTGAAGAAATCTTTTGTTGAGGTAGGAGAGGGAGGAATACGGCTAGGAAGGAGGCTTCTTACACTTGGTAACCTTTGGCTTTGAATTATATTTTAATTTTTTTAAAGTTTTGTTTTACCTAAGCCAGCAATTATCCATGAATTTCGCCTAAATATGCCAGTTCTCCCAGGTGGCAGAGTCGGTGTGATATTAAAGCCCAGATTAGTCAAAATCCACAAGCCGAAGGGAAAATGATGGATGACGGCTGCCATTCAATGAGCAGTTACTGTGGACCTGATGGCTACAGTGCACTTTGCAAAACTCTCCCTTCATCCATCCTTTCCTGCTCCAGTGCCACCATCTTAATCTTAACCACCCTCTGGTCTGTTAGACACTGCCTCCCTCGAATCCAAACCACTAATTCTTATCTGAATACATACATGAATAGAATAATCCTAAAACAAGCATATTTTGATTTAAAAAAAAGGATGAACTAATATCATATACCAATTATACCTCAATTTGAAAAAAGAGAGGGGCCGAAAATGTCATCTCATGACAATGTATTCTTAACGCTACACCCCAAATATACACAAATAGATCACGTGACTCACCTTCTTAGAACAGTTCAGTGACTTTCCATTGCCCCAGGATGACGCTGGAAATCTGGAACACCACTGGCCATGGCCCTCTGTGGGCTGCTTCCCCCCACTTTCTCTCTCTTGCCCCTCACAACTGGCTTTCCACCAGTTATCTGAATGTGCCAAACTCCTTCAAACTCAAGGCATCTGTGTGTGCTGTTTCCACCTACTAGAATGCCCACCCTTCCCACCTACACATCCCTCAGGTCTCAGTTTAAATACCTAGTGTTCTGGAAGGCTTTCCTCACTCCCACCCAGTCCCACACCAGGTTAGGTCCCTGTGTGTTGCTGTTTTTCTGTTTGTTCCATTTTTTTTTTTTAGTGATTATCACAATAAGCAGAGGGAACATCTATCATCTCATATAGATACAAAATTAAAGAAATTGAAAAAAACTGTTCTTGTGACGAGAACTCTTAGGATTCACTCTCTTAACAACCTTCATATATAATACACAGCAGTGTTAATTATTATTTATCATGTTGTACCTTATATCCCTAGAACTTATCTACCTTTTAACTGAAAGTTTGTACCTTTTAACTACCTTCATCCAATTTTTCCACCCCTGCCTCTGGTAACCAAAAATCTGATCTCTTTTCCTATGAGTCTGTTTGTGAAGTATAATTGTAGGTCCCTGTGTTTTTTGATCTCTTCAGCATCCTGTTTATCTCCTTCATTATACTTATAACCAAGTTAATCACTGGGGGGAGAATTTGGTTAATGCATCTACCCTGTATCTGGTTTGTTAACCATGGAATATCTAAAGACTAACACAGTATTTTTCAAGCTTTTAAAATTATGCTCCACAATAAAAAATAAATAAAATTTACATCATAACCAGTACACATATACACACAAATAACTGAAACAAAAGTTTCGTGAACATTACATGCCCTTTCTAGAGTAATTCACTTGGTATATTCTGTTCTGCTTTTAATAGGTTGGATACAACTCAGTTTATTGATTTTACAGCCTACTAATGGATTCAACTCTCATTTTAAACAATCACCCATCTATGCATAGCAGATAGTAGGTCCTCAGAAAACTGGAGAATAAACAAATGACAAAATATTTACCAGCCACCATTTAAACTCAATTTGTTTGTTTGTTTACATTGTATCACAGTTTGTTTGATTATTGCTTTGTCCCTCCCAGGAGAAAGAGACCCTAGGAGAGCTGACTCAGGTTTGTTTTTACAAAGCAAAAGCAAGGCTTACCATCCTAGGTACAATTATTTCCGTTGATTAGACTGATGAGATCAAGGTCATGAATTTGATCTCATTCTGATCAGTTGGTTTCTCTTTGTCCAAAGGCCACAGACTGTTTTGCCTCCAAGTAACCTTCGGAAAGAGAGGCTGACCCACTATTTTGCTTTTTATTGCTGATCAAAACATTCTATCATTACAACAAATGTTTCCGAAAAAGAAAAAAAAACTTTCCAGCAATTCTTTAATAATACCACCAAATTCATTTTTGCTTTTGGCTCTTAGGAGTCATATATGAACTGTCTTACCTAAATGGTCAGATTTCAGGGCTTTTCTAACTTATTTCCAAACATTTGGTTTAACATGATTATAATCCTGCCCTGTTGAATGCCAGGACTCCTCCAATAGGAAACTGATGTATTTCTTAGTAACTAGTTAATATCATGCCTTTTTTTTACCATCGTATCTTGCTGTTCCACCAGATATCTACAAACCTTGGCTTTCCTTTCTTCATTCCCACTTCTCACCATCCAGGAAACTACCACAAAAAACAACAAACAAAATCCTCCCAGGACTGACAATCTTATTATGGCAACGGTTCTCTGCAGGACCAGGTGAACTGAAGGTAAGAGTTCCCCACACATTTGGGAACCCTATGAGCACAGACAGAGCTTTCACAAGGAAAACTAAATAAAACTGTGGTGAGGGGGACTGGCTCCTAAGGAAGTTGTAAAGGACACTCCCTTGGACAGCTGTCTAACTGGGAGTGCATGGAGTCTTCCCTTAGGTCTCACTCCAGGGGCACAATTCCAGGGCAAAACTATTATTCCCAGAGTGCTTTTGTTAAACCTTGTCAGGCATTCATTGCCTTGGGGAAAAGTTTATGTAAATCAAGGCTTCCTTGTGTTTGAGAACTGAAAACTGGGGGCAGAACTAGCATTCCGACAGTACATTTAATCTCCTCTGCTGTCTATTCCCAGACGTGCACAATTGACTTAAGATTCCTCTCTGTCCACATTATGGAACAATTGTCTATAAAAAAGGACAGAACGAACAAGTACTTCTGTTAATAGTTGGTTCCTAGGAAATTATATTCCTCTTACTAGAAGTGAAGTCAAGTGAACATCCTCTAATTTTACTGTGGGGGACAGTGGTTTATAAACCCTTATAATTTACTCAAAATTAGGAGGGTTTTAGTTCTTTTTTTTTTAAAGTGAGATTTATAACTCTTAGAAATTTCCTCTATAGACGGGAGCTCTTATCAGAGAATTTAGAATGTAGAATTTCTTTTTTTTTTTTAGTTTTAGAATTTCACATGGGTTTTTTTTTTTTTATTGAAGTATAGTGAGTTACAGTGTGTCAATTTCTGGTGTACAGCGTGTCCCAGTCATGCATAGGTATACATATAATCATTTTCATTTTTTTCATTAAAAGTTATTATAAGATATTGAATATAGTCCCCTGAGTTATACAGAAGAAATTTTGTTTTTTTATCTATTTTTATATATAGTGGTTAAGATTTGCAAATCTCAAACTTGTTTATCACTTGCCACCCTCTTTCCCCCAGTTACCATAAGACTGCTTACTATGTCTGCAAGTCTGTTTCTGTTTTGTAGATGAGTTCATTGGTGTTCTCTTTCTTATTTCTTTTCTTTTTTTGATTCCACACATAAGTGATATCACATGGTATTTTTCTTTCTCTTTCTAGGTTAACATTTCCCTATTCTTCAAAAAGCAGAGTTACCACTGAGATTTCAAGCAATGAACAATATCCCCGGCTCTCATCTAACCTCTGTCCACAGCTGATTATTCTGTTTTCATAGTTTTCAATGGTTCCCTCTTAAAATCTGAATGAGCAGCTTGTATAAAAAGAAGCCTGCTTTCCCCAACCTGATCTGACCCTATTTGTTTGGTTATATAAATGCTTTGTGTGTTTTATTTTTCAAAGCCAGCATCTATCTACATACTTGACCTAAAACTCCACACTCTACTCCATGAAATAGAGTGATATAAGAAGTGTGGAAAAAAGGAAAAAGAAAAACATTCTCCTAAATTACCTTAGACTTAAAATCATTTTGGAATAGCAGAAAACAAGGGAGCTAACATAAAGAAAAGCTTAGTTACCCACATGGCAGGGAGTCCTACTTTTTAAATATGTCACTTAAAAGAGCATCAAAAGAATATTCACATCAATGACTTTTAATGCAAAATTCATTTTAATATTGTAAACAAATGACAAGAGTAATTTTGTAGATTCTGCTTGGGTTGTAGTGACCCAATTATCTGGTCAAAGGGCTACATGGATGCAAGAGACAGGGTGAGTTAAAGTTTAACTCCCAGGAATTGTAAACCAAACCTAAAGCCACTGAACCTTTGGAGTTTGATATGATGATTAGAGCATAACCCGAGTGACACGCTGAATTCGCCATAATCAAGGAAACCTTTTCCGGGTGGGGATCTCTGAAATCACTCAGGTATGGTCCATGTGTTTTGCTTTTTCTATTTCAACTCTGTGGAACAGTGCAGTGTGGATCAGTGGGAATGCAATGAAAAAAGCTGTTACCCTCTTCTACCATAGAGCTGAATTCAGGGATTTTTCTAGTTTGTTTTCATACTAACGAAGCAACCCGAAAACAAAAGAAAACGTTAGAATGATCATATAAACTCAAAATGCGATAGCAGCCATTGTTTGCTGTTTGATTTAATCAATTTCTGGGGCTTAAATATGTAGATTTACCATTTGGCGTTCAAGGGCTAATACTTCTGAGAGTGTATTTAGCAACAGCCAGACAGCAGGGAGAGTTGTGGTTGCCTGCCTGCCTGCCTGCCTGCCTGCCTGCTCCTAGGATCCGGGAAACATAAAAGTGTAATTAGCAAAAGTATTAACATCACTGGCAGACTCTGAATTCTCTGAATGGGTCATCATTTCTTCTATACTTTAGACTTCATCTATTCAATCATCTCCTTCCCTCTCCTCCTTTATCCTGCACCACCACCAAAACCCAAAAACAAAACAAGAAACAAAAACCACCTTGCTGAATTCTTGCTGTTTCTTCTGCCATTACTATACTAACCAAAGGAATGCCATAATCTATTTACTTGTCATTCTAGGGAAAAAAAACCCAAAACAGAAACAGTCATGGAAAATGATTGGCTTTGAGTTTACTAAATCTCAACCCTGAGATGGCTGGCTAATTATTAGATATTTTCCTTTCAGGATGGTCTGGGCAACTGTGCTGCAGTGGGTATACTCCACACCATCATTTTGTTCACTCTAAAAAGAAAATACACAATCAGAAAATGATGGTATTTCATCTAAAATAAGAAATCAATCAGGGCAATTACCAGGAATATCCCATTCTTTCCAGAATCCTCTTAAATTCTCTGATAGAAATACTTCTCTTCTACAATTACCAAAGTAAGTTCCAAGGAGAATGAGTTCCAGGTCAAAGAAGCTTCTTTATTATAGGATGTTTCAGATGTGTTTTGTGTGTCTCCAAAAAGGTGATGAATGCAGCATTATTTGTGTATTCTGCAGGATTAGTGTTTTGCAAAACGTGCATGGGCAAACCTAACTCTAGTTGTAATTTAGGACCATCAAAGATGTGCCGGCCTGTTCTGAAACATTCTTTATAATATGTGCTGAGATGCACACAATAGGTCTGAAAATAGAAGTGAAATCACTTACTTGTCAAAGTGCTGAGGCCTTCCCCTGCTAAATACAGGTAATAAACAAATGACTTACAGGTTCATTTTTGAAGGGCCATATTATGGGGAACAATATCGAAACTTCCCATGTGATACACTTCTCATATTTTACTGTTTCAATTTATTATTTATCAAGTGTAAGGGAAGGGGAAAGATAACTGTCAGGAAAAGAAATTAGTTGTTATGGGCAAACATAAAATGACATAATGGATATGAAAAAAGTGAATATTTAGTTATCATTTCCAACTGGGCTAAAACCAAGTTGGTTTGGTCATTTCAAATACAAGATTTCCTACACTGTATTCAGTGGACTTTAATATATGTGGCTCAATAAAGTGACTCCAGTGTCAAGGAAGTTGAGGAAATGGTGATTAGACAAGTTAAAGCAGCTCTTGTTACTACATGAGCATTTTCATTAATAGTAACAGTAACAGACACTTATTAAGCATACTGCCAAATGTACTCTCCATGCATTTATCTCATGTTATTCTTAGACCAGCCATGTAAGGTAGGTACTATTACAACATTTTACAAAACAAGAAAATAGAAACACAAATGAGTTGCCCAACAGGCTGAACATTACCCAGTTAGGAAGGGGCAGGACCAGCTTTCCCAGGCAGGTGGTCTGACTCCAGAGCCTAAGCATATAACCCTCAGACTGTTCTCACGCTGGAGATTTACTCCATGTGAAAATGTGTTCATTCACCGTAAATATGCAGAAGAGTAGGCAATGTTTTCTTTCCTTCATTTATAACATAACATCTTTTGGTAACATCTATTAATGTCTCTCAGAAATGGGCGTCCTCAGAACACAGATTAAGATCCAACAAATCACTTTTAGAGTCCAAGTCCAGCATTCATAACAACCAGAATTGATGGAAATCATCACTATTGAAATCATCACAACCGGAAACCTCTATGGGACCTCATAGTCTATCTTCCATCAAACAGGACCATGCCTAACTTACTAGAGACTTTCTAAATTAATCATAGACAGAACTCTGGACTTTTCTCCTGACAGAGCTGGGCTGGAATGTTTGTTCCAAAACTCCCTCAGTTTGTGACCTTGGGCATGATACTCAACTTCCCTGAATCTCAGATTCTTCAAATGTAAAACGGGGGTAAAATCTGTCCTGCAGAATTTAGTAAAGATGAAATGAGATAATAAAGCAAAGGAGTTAAGCACAGTCCCGGGCACACATAAGGAATTCAGCAAAATTCCCTTCCCTTTCCACTTCTCTATTTGTAAAATCCTCCAGGAAAGCTTCCTAAAACTTTCCAAACTTACCCATTAGCTCGTCTCTGTCAAAACAACGCTAGTATCACTTAAATCAAAAACTGTACATAAACAACGAAGGTTTGATTAGTCACAAATAGAAACTCTATCCCATTTATTCAGAAAATAAGAGAACTTATAATTTTCTTTAACTCTACAAAAAAGCAGAGTAGATTATTTTTATGTTAGAGAATGTTGCTCAAGAAAGCTTAGTTAAAAACCCCAGGCCCTTTTCACTGAAACCCACAGGATGGCCGCCACAGTGTGTTGTTCATTTCATCACACGGCCAGTTGTTGTTAAAAGTCTGTTTCAATAACTATCTTTTAAAATATTGTCACCCCTCAGGAAGCTGGGTAGGACGTCGGGTACTATTGCACAATGGTTGTCGTTACCTTATGTGTCTCCAAATGACTCAATAAGTTCAAACAAAACAGTATTGATCCACGGAGGATAAACACCATTTTATCTTACTCATGGAAACAGTAACTAGGCTCCTCTAAAGTGCAGTTCTAACCCCAAACTCCCCCCAGGGAAAGCATCTGGAAATGGAGCAGCACTTCTGCGGCGACATTCTGTATTAGCAATCTAAACCCCATCTGCTCCTCGGCCTGGTAATGTAAGATCCAGGCGGTAAGAGACAAATATTTACTGCTGATTGGCTCAGAAAAGCTAGTTTATCATTTTATTTCATCAAACCTAGTCCAACTAGGTTATCAGCTTTAAAAACTATTCAGAATTTTTAATTTAATAAGTAAAAAGTTTATGATGGATATTTTTGATTAAGCCAAACCAAAAATTAAAAGATTTCCCTTTGTAAAATTGGGTGTCTTAACTAAAATATAGTGGTATCCTTAGCTCTCTAATTGGATTTTCTTGTAAAGATACATAAACTAAGTTTGTACTTTCCTTATTCAGATATGTATGTGGAATTTTATATACGTAGTTATTAATGATCACATGGAAAACATTTTGCAGATTTGCTTATTCCAACAGGGCTCAGTCCCTGCTAATATTAAAAGCGAAATAATAATTAATAATAATAATTGTTATTATTATTATTATTACTAAGGTAACTCCCTCTAGTTTGCAAGGTTATGTTATGTACCATTCTTCCCCAGTCAATAATATGACTAAAGAGAATTAGCACATGACAGTTTGGCCAGAGAGAATGAGTAAGTGAGCAAATTGGTTTGCAATTCTGTAAAATGACCTAATTTGGAGCTTTAAATTGAGACCCAGATGCACCCAAATAGCAGCTCCATCAGCCTCCATAGAGTTATTCATTTTGGATCAAAAAGAGTATGTTTCCAGAAGTTCCTTTTTAAAATACAAATTAGTTGGGATACAATGAGGTTGGAATGTTCAGGAACACAAGGGAGCCTAAAATCCCCTCGCATATTAACTAACTTCAGTGACATAGTGATGTCTTCTCTTTCCCTAGTAGTTAAAAAATGACCACTGTTTTGGGATGCCCAATTGACTTAAGACCACTAGATTTACACAGTAGAATTAACTATGATGATACCTTATGTCTATAGAATATTCTCGTTTACCAAGCGTTTTACACAGAAGAATTTAGATTTTTTTTTAAAGCTAAATTTCTTCTTAGTCAATTGAGTATGCCTAGGGTAATACTTCAGGTATTCTTCAAGGTAACTGTCATTATTTATCATTCCAATTGTTCAAAGCTAGTTAATTGAAAGATGCTCCCACCTAGAGTTTATAAGCCTAGCTCTTTTGTGTAGCAATAGTGCAGACTGCAGAGGGAGCCTTCAAAGACTGTGCGGGACATTACCTGATCTGTTGATGAATTAATTAAGAGGTTTGATGAAAGTGTGAAGAGAGGACCTAAGGATCCACACGGAAAGTGAGACGAAAACTAGCCCCATGCAGGTCCCAGAGGAAAACAACCCTAAAAAGATTTAAACCAGTGCAGATGCTGTAACTAACACAGTGAAAGAAGAGGAGATACAGCGTGTCCTAAAGGACTGGCAGTGCACGGGCAGGGTATGATGTGTAAGTGCTACTGATTTTCATTTCTATCAGTTCATCTTTAGTATCCTTCCATCCAGTTCTTCTGTTAGGTTTGTAAACACAACCAGTGCTCAGCTGGGGCCTTCTGCTTGAAGTAAATTGGCTTATTACCCTAAAACCTCTGATAACTTGCAGTGAAAGTCAGAAATAAAAACGTCTGATATTATGGAGGGGAAAACTGTGTTGGCATGTACGAATGCCTGCCTCAGGAACCCTCTCTTTCCAATCCTCTTTCCTGAAGACTCCTAACAGTGCCTCACAGTTCAGGCATTCACTGGCAACTGACGGACACTGTACGCTGACGATAACAATGAAATGAACAATAGCTCTTACAGCCTTATATAGCTCCTGCCATATGCCAGGCACATAGATTAACTCATTTAATCCTACGGAAAAGGCACTAGTGCAGTATCAGTTTTCCAGTAAAGAGGTGATGTCTCAGGGACGTGGGAAAACTCGTCCAAGATCACACAGCTAATAAGCAGCAGAAACAGGAGTGACCTCCAGCAGACAGGAACACAGCACCCTGCAAACAGCATAAACGGAAGACTGAGAAGCATTGAGCCTTGGCATTAGAAGGAAACTTTGAGGTCCTTTATTTGACAGAGAAGAGCTCAATGAGGTTCCCAAGGATAAAAGACACTTTGTTAGGGCAAGAACCCACAGGGAGTCTCAGCCAGGCCCTTCGCGCTCTACCACCTCCCACTGTGCAGCATCTCTAATTCAGCCTGATTCTCTACACAAGCTCTGGGGGGGGCAGGTTAATAGGACCTCGAAGGCGAAGAGGAATATCCCCTCATGCGGAGTCCCATTCACAGACTCAGACAGCCAGAGGCTCAGCTCAAGGAGACTCATCTTGTAACTGAGAGCCTGCCAGGCCAGATTACAGAGGATATACATGCAGACACAGGTGCCAGGGACTCGGGGGAAGCATTTCTGAAAACACCAAGTAATCGTCCTGAGTGACTCAGCTGCCTTACCCCCAAATTCTGTCAGTATCTGAAAAGGACACAGCCCCTCCCACCTGGAGGACACACCCTTCTCCCCTGGGAAAGAATAACTGGGTTGCTGGGTCTATGAATGCTGAGGGAATCCCATATTTAAACTGACCTAATTTGGAGCTTTAAATTGAGACCCAGATGCACCCAAATAGCATCTCCATCAGCCTCCATAGAGTTACTCATTTTGGATCAAAAAGAGTATGTTTCCAGAAGTCCCTTTTTAAAATACAAATTAGTTGGGATACAACAAGGTTGTAATGTTCAGGAACACAAGGGAGCCTAAAATCCCCTCGCATATTAACTAGCCTGGTAAAGCCTTGTGAAATGGTACTTAGGGCCAGCTAAGTTTTGATGGTGGGGAAGAGAAGCTGCAGAGGAGAGATGGCCTGGGGTGAGGTGTCATGGGCAATCAGAGGACAACAAAAGGCACTTGAATGGAAGGTGTTTGTCGGATCTTTGAGGAAGAATTTACTTATTAAATAATTTTGATTTATTATTAAAGTCATTTGAACACCACACTTACCAGATACCAATCCCTCCATGTCTCTCCCTCATTTTATAAGTTATTTAACATGAATGCATTTAGCGTAATTGGAATCAATCAGGGAATGCCATTGTATGGTCCCATAGGATAGTAAAGATAAGGGGAAAACTTAGTCTAAGGTCTAGAAACTCTTATTTTTTATTTGCCTTTCAAAATAAGCCATAAAGCCAAATATTTCCTCGAATAGTAATTCAGTTTATTACTCCCAATAATAATAACTCATGATTTCAAAGGATTCCCAAAATCCCAGTGAAACAAAGATGATTCATTGTGCTGGCCTGGCAAAGGGGGAGGCGATAATAATGTTAAAACAGAAGGTTCTGGACCCAGAATACCTGGACCTGGCTCCACCACTCACTAGCTATGGACCTTCAGTAAGTTAACTTCTTTGTACCTGTTTCCTCTGCTGTAAAGTCAAGGTTGTTTGGAGGACTAGATCAGAAATTACACATGAAGGTCTTAGAATAATATTAAGGAAGTGTGCATAAGCCTCAGCTATTGCAGCTGTAATTCTCATCTCATCTCATCTCTGTGCTGATTGCACAATGCTTTACTAGAAGAAAATGGTTAGGAGAGAGAGGCCCTGAGGTCAACATGTAGAAAGTGTTTCTTAGCCAAGAAATCAGTGGCTTAGAAATCAACTATCCCCATGACTGGCTTGCAGTGCAAATTGGGAACAACTTCTCCCTGATTCTGCTGCAATTTTTTCCAAGACAGAGATGTTCTTCTCTATCACAGGCAGGGCCTCCTAATTAAGTCGATATGGCATGATTTGAAGGAAGCTGGGTAATTAGTAAGGGAAGCAGAGTGGCTCTTCAGACCAGAGAGCAAACCCTCTCTGCCTCTGATATTTTCATAGTTACAACAACAACCAAAAAACCCACTGAAGTACTCAAAGCCACTTGTAAAGATGCGGATTGTTGAAGGGTAGTATGGTTACAAGTATGATAAAAGAAGTAGTTATGAGCTAATATAAACTGCCCCCAAATCAGACCTCTGCACAGGAATGGCAACAGACCCCAAAGAGAAAATTATTTATGGGGGCACAGTGGAGCATCAGGAATGCCATGGAAAGGATTGGCATTAGCGTCCATTTTAAGGAAAATGGCTAGATGAAAGATTATTGTGGGATTATTATGTTAATTTACCCATTGGGAAGTGATTTATTGGGCCCTTGTTTGAGTTCAGCATTATTCCAGATGCTGTGTTTGATACAATATTTCTTTGTACATAGGTCCTTAAAATCAAGGAACCCATGAAAGGTTCTCCAGAGCTCCCACAGCAGTCCCAGGATAATTAATCCCCCCCTTCGCTAAGGTCTCTTACTTTGCTAGAAATGAGTATTATTTACCATACTAAATTAGGGAGTTCCTGAAAGCAAGAAAATTATCCTATTTAGTTTTCAATTCCCAGACCTAACACAGTGTTATGCACATAACAGATGCACAATGCTATTTGTTGAATAACACAGCCACCTAACTGGGGAGAGATGGGGAAGAAGTAGAAGAGATAAAGAAAAACATTAGTGAGTGTCATATACCAAGTTCTGTGCTGTGTACTCATCCAACCACTTAGAATCACTATAACAACCTGATGAGGCAGGCATCATCATCCCCAATTTTGAAAAGAAGCAACTGGGACCTGGTTAAATAACCTGACCCAAATCTGCAAAGTTATTAAGGGGTGGAACTTGACAATTGAACCTAAGTCTGAATTCATAATCCCACGGTTTTTCTACCATGACACGCTTATACTTGGGAATCGATAATGAACAACACAGGGCGAAATGTGGTGTCTTCTAATATCACGTGGTGAAACTAGAAAGTTAGGAAAAAGAATATAAAGTCTGGAGTAGTCAGAGGGGCTACATAAAATTTCCATTCTGTTCAGCAAATATGTATTAAATGTCCACTAAGCACCAGGTCCAGTGCTCAGGGCTGGAGCTAAGAAGCTGAGTGCATATCCTTGGGGAGTTCATGGCCCTTCCTCTTTTCATCCTACATTCCTTAATCAATTATACTTCTGCTCTCCTTTTTTTTTTTCTCATCCATCTCTCAACTAGTCTTTCCACCTTTAAACTATTCTCAACAAAACTCAAGGATTCATCTTTCCCAAGTACACAGGGTCCTGTTAGAATTTTTCCATGCTGATTCCAGTGACTTCATAATACAATGAGAACGCTCGATCATGCCAATATCAGCTTAATTCTTGCCCACCTTACCATTCTTCTCTGCTGTCACTCTCCCTCCCTCCCTCGAGAAACCCCCTCCCAACTTGCATTCAACATTCTAGCCACATTCAATTTCTCAGCCATCCATACTGTTTTCGTTTGTACCTCTGTCCCCTAGAGACGCTTTCTGCTCTCTTCTTCTCCTAACTCCTAGCCATCCCTGAGTAGAGGGAAGGTATACACTGGAAATTACAGAGTACAACACTGGAGAAATTTGATAGATAATAAAATAGAAAAATTGACATTCATTGATATGGCTATAAAAGGGCACTGAACTTAATTTAATAGAAGAGTAATATAAAATGGATAATGAAGAAAATCAACCAGTGTTATGAATATAGTATTAGAGTTAGAAAAGACCAGAGGCTGAATTACAATGATCTAGGTATTAAACGATGGCATATATATAATTAATGGCAGTAGGAATTCAAAAGAAGCAAAGTATCAGAACTCAGTGGCTGACTAGAAATAAGGAGGCAAGCATTTAATAACAGCAGTTTATGCCAACGCAGGTTAAGTTAGTACAAGATCAGAATCAATATAATCTGTGTTTTTAAGGGAAACATAAGGCTGTCTTTTATTACAAATGTCAGATTGCCTCAGGGCCACTGTAATACAGAGCTTTAGATACCTGGATTTTGTATGTTTCACTCCAGGATCGAACGTATTCCATTAGTCAGTGTCAGTGATTGGCAGCCTTGGTGAGAATTGAGTTTTCAACTTAATTTTTCCAGATTGGTCTGAAGAAACCAGATATGGCAACTAAGTTCAAAAGGACAATCTCAGCAAGAATAAAAACAGACATGGTAACAACAGACAGAGAACAAATGAAGTACAGCACCCACAGCTCATCAGGTCTCTTAATCTGCCACACAAATAATTGGCCCCAGGATTACTAAACAAACATCTGCTTTTAAGCTGAAAGATATTGTGTTGTGATTATCACTTTACTGATTTGTAAGTCAACTTAGAAATTAAACACACATGCAAAGAAATTCTGCTCTTCCTGCTAGGCTGTGTGATTCTAGAATTTCTGAACTCTGCCCCTTCTCCTTGCCAGGGATCTTTAAGGAAGTCAGGCATGTGGGCAGAGCTGGGTTATTATTACTGAGTGAAGGTAACACAACATCCATCTTTACCCTGACCTTACACGCCCTGGAGCAATGACAACACCAAAACCACTTATGTATATGTATCAGCCAGGGTTCTCCAGAAAAGAAGAAATATTTCAATTGGAATTCCAGTTGGCTAATACATATGCATAAATGGTTTTAGTGTTGTCGTTGTTCTAATATCTATAAGATGCATATAAATCTATTTTTCTATCAGTAGATTAAACAAAGGTTTATTATAAGGAATTGGCCTACCTGATTATAGAGGCTGAGGAGCCCCAAGATCTAGAGTGGGCAAGCTTGAGGCCCAGGAGAGCTAACGTGTAATTCTTGTCTGAAAGCTGGCAGGCTCAAGACCCAAGAAAAGCAAATGTTTCAATTTAACTCTGAAGGCAAGAAAAGACTGATGTCCCAACTTAAGGAAGTACTCAGGCAGGCAGAGTTCCTGCTTACTTAGCCTTGTCAGGCTATTCAAGTCTTCAACTGATTAGGTGAGCCCCACCCACATCAGGGAGGGCAATCCACCTCACATAGTCTACCAATTCAAACACTGTCTCATCCAGAGACATCCTGGTTGACACACACAGAATAATGTTTGGCCACATGTCTGGGCACCCTGTGGCCCAGTCAAGTTGACTCATAAAATGAACCATCACAATATAACTTAAGGAATTAGAACACTACTCATGTTGTCTGACCTTAAGGCTCTCCATTTCCTCCCCATTAGCCACTCCCTGCTTTAACATATGCAGTTTCCACCTGCTGTTAAAATTTTCCAAAATCTTTTTCGGATTAAAAAACTATTTGTTATTCATCTCTCAATCTTCAGTGTTGTCACGTACAAGTCACTTACAAGGACTTCAGTTTCTGATATTCTTATCCAAGTTGAGCAGAGGCTGGATTTGCAAGGGAGTGGTGGTGTCAGAGTCAACAACAAAAGGAAAGAGCTGTATAGTGAGGTCTCCTGTGTGATGTTGTGCTGTCAATACTGGCCACCAGGAGTTTATTCACTTCTGGGTATATATACACATTCATGGTCACACGTGTGCTTGTGCAATCCTGCATATACGCAACCACACACAACCTGATGGCACAGGCATAAATTCACTTCAGCCAAGGAAAGTGTGAAAATAAGGATGAGGACTCTAGACACATGGCAAATTGGAAGTAAGAACAAAGGGACCTAAGAAATAAGAAAAGAAGCAACTGGTGTGTCTGGGAGACCTGATGGGCTCGAGCACAGAACAGCTCTAAATCTGCACTGAGACTGAGTCATGAAATTAGAGTTAGGACCAGATCACGGCAGATTCTGGATGTCAGGCTAAGGGGCTGGACTGCTTCTTTATAGTTAATGATGAGACCAGTGAAGGTTTTTGAGCAGAAGAATATTACAATGGACATTTTGGGGAGAGGATCTAGCAGTGGTGTGCAGAACAGAGAGGCAGTGCTTAGAGGTAGAACGCAGGGAAGTTTCATTCCACACTTTGGCTAAACTCAGGTTAGGTCTAGTCATGGAAGACGAGGTGGAGGATGGAGGTAGGAGGAAGGAAAGCAACAAGTAGGGATACATACGTACGGAAAGCAGGAATAGAGTCAAGATCCAGACTTCATGAGGAGCCTCACCCGAGGCTGTTCTGGATAAAGAGGCTGTAAAGACTTCAGCAGCAGGGGATTCATAGATCTACGAGCTGCTTCACTGTTAACTTGACTCAACTACTTCCTACACCTGCTCCTCTCTCTTCTAAAATCTATCCTTACTTTCTACTCTTTATCCTTTCTCTGCCTCATAGCTTTTACTTCCCCTCCATACATAGAACCATGACAAGTAATTGTTTTACCCACACAGTGGTAATATGAATACCTTATTTATTGGTCCTCATGGAAACGGAGTTGAATACAAATCACTTACACCAGAATCTAGGGAAAATGTTACTTTTTGGTATTTCATGGACATTATCCCTAAATACTGGCAATTATGAAAACATTTACTTATTAAAAGTGATGAAAACGTAGCAGGGCAATTAGTCGAGAAGATTCTGGATTATTCACTTTCTCCTGTAATCTAGCCTCTGCCTTTCTTTTATAGAATTTTGTCTTCTTTTTAGTAATTCTTTTATCCATCCCAACTATTTGGCAGGTGGAATGAATTCAATTACTCTCCATGTTTCATTTTGTTTGACATTTAACATGTATAGACCAGAGCTTAATTCAGCAGTTCTAAACTTGGCTGCGTATTATCACCTGAGGAGGCTTTAAACCATAGTATTTCCTGGGCTCCACTCCAGACCAGTTGAATCAGAATCCCTCAGGGGGTGGCAAGGGTGATGCCCAAGTACAGGTGATTATAACGTGAGGCCAGGTAGGGAGTCTGTTTTTTCTCCATAGTTCCTGCTAAAATTTAGGAACACTTGCAGTTAAATCTCAGCCCTACCTTGATAAGACATGCATAGGTCAATGCTTCTTCTCCTGTCTTTCCTTGTGTGATTTATAGTTTCAAGCTAAATTCCAGGGATTTAAAGGCTCTTTGTTGATATTTAAAGGGCATTTGAAGCAAATAAATGGTGAAATGTCTTTTGAAGCAGATAAAATGTACCTCTATAATGTCCACTTAATGAGAATATGCTAAAGCAGGAGGTGTTTCTACTGGACCATAAATTATGCAATTTTAAACAGACTTTTAAATGAAAATAAAAATTTCTGACTACTTGAAATTACTTTTTCCTCAAACAAAAAAAGAAGGATTTCCAGATGTCAGGACTGTTTTGCAATAATGATGATCTGTGGGCCAGATGACTGTGCTTAACTTTCCCAAGAGTTTAGGTAACTTTTTATTTTCAAAAGAGATTGTGTGTGATCCCTGATTTTAAATTATTTTTTTAAAAAAGTTGGGAAGTCATGCCTCCTCACCCCCTGCTTGCCCTGATTAGTCCAGATGTGTGTATATATACATACATCTATACACACAAAGAGATGTAAAAAATTGCAATACAATCATTTGTCTATTGTACATCTGTTTGTTGTTCTTCTCCAATAAATTCTAAGTTGGTAGCTCCAATAGTATTTTTTCTCTGGTATAATTTTATTTTTCTCTATAGATATTTTTACTGCGATGCAATTTCCCCAGCATCTTAGGTTTTTCTATTTTAAGTTACTCTATTTAGGACTTGGAATGACTCCAAGTAGGATGGGAAATCGATTAAACATCAACAAACAGTAATCAAAGGATCAGCTGGTCCTACACATCTTTGCAAAAATACCCATTTCTTTAGCAAGTGTGTCTGTCAGCACTGCTTCTCTACAACTGTTAGTAACTTGTCTTAAACATATGAATACCTTCTAGATGGAATTAGCAACTTCTTTAGCCAGGGCAGTCACCAAGGGAGCAAGAGAGAGAACAAAGTACAGGATTAAAGAATGAGAGAGAGTAACAGACCCGAGAAGGGAAAAAAAAAAAATTTATATGGACATTTGAAAGTGGAGGTAGAAGGAGAGAGAGAAGACCCTGCTCCCAAAAGAGTTGTGTTTGGTGCCCATGAGAAGTACCTGTGGCTTTGGTTACCCACCACTGCACCACTCTGTCAGATATTTAATCCATGGCTGACTTCTTCCTCTCCGGCCATCTAAAACCCAGAGGAGCTAAAGATCAATGGGAAGAAGGAACTAACACTTTAATTTAAACATAGGAATAGAAATCAGTGTGAAATTCAGTCAGATCCTGTCAAATGATACATCACTTGGTCTCCTATGATGACCCTACACTCTGACAAAGAGTGATGTATGTGTCCATTTTGGACTGTATCCTAAAGAGATCAGATCCTGGATGTGTCCATCAGACAGTCCACCCACGGCACTACTCAAAAGTCTTATTACAAGAGCACATTTTCATTCAAGTGAAGAGGCTAAATTACCATAGTGCTTTAAATGACCAAGAACATCTGTCCCTATGGAAGGGAACATAGACTCACAGCATCACCTTCATCAGTTTCCTCACGATATCAGGTGTTCCTCACACTTTCAGGGAAGCTAGGTAGAAATTAGAATCTCCCTTCTCTCCCTGACTATTACTTTATAACTTTATTAAGTAGAAGTGAAGAGAAGTCAAATTTAGTATTTATGAGCACAGACTCTGGCCCCAAGCTACCTAGATGCAAATCATGGTTCTGCCACTTACTACCTGACTAATTTTGGGCACATTAACCTCCCTAATATTGGCTTATTATCTATATCACAGGAATGTAATACCTAACCAATTGAGTGTTTATGAGGATTAAATGAATTATATTTTAAGTTTTTAGAACATAGTCAATAATGTTAGCTATATTTATAATTCATATTATTTGAAATCTTTTCAAATTTTGCCACAGAATGGGCAAAACCAAGGTATCTTGGTTCTGTTTTGTCTTTTCTGATCACTAAAGATGATGCCCATATTTAAATGATAAATTTACAAACTATTTTTTCTCTGTGAATTGACTCTTCAGGTCCTTTCTCTTTGTCCACTGATTTATGAGCCTTTATTATTGATTTTAGAGTACTCTTTGTATATCACAGATATTAATTCTCTGTACATTATGTAAGAGGCAATCATTTTCTTCCAGTCTGGGGTTTCTTTTCAACTTTATTTTGCCATAACAGATGTTTGTAATTTTTTTTACATTTTTTTATTGAGTTATAGTCATTTTACAATGTTGTGTCAAATTCTAGTGTAAAGCACAATTTTTCAGTTATACATGAACATATATACATATTCATTGTCACATTTTTTTTGCTGTGAGTTACCATAGATCTTGTATATATTTCCCTGTCCTATACAGTATAATCTTGTTTATCTATTCTACATTTTGAAATCCCAGTCTGTCCCTTCCCACCCCCTACCTCCCTGGCAACCACAAGTTTGTATTCTATGTCTATGAGTCTGTTTCTGTTTTGTATTTATGTTTTTTTTTTTTTTTTTTTTTTTTTTAGATTCCACATATGAGCGATCTCATATGGTATTTTCTTTCTCTTTTTGGCTTATTTCACTTAGAATGACATTCTCCAGGAACATCCATGTTGCTGCAAATGGCGTTACGTTGTCAGTTTTTATGGCTGAATAGTATTCCATTGTATACATATACCACTTCTTCTTTATCCAGTCATCTGTTGATGGACATTTAGGCTGTTTCCATGTCTTGGCTATTGTAAATAGTGCTGCTATGAACACTGGGGTGCAGGTGTCATTTTGAAGTAGGGTTCCTTCTGGATACATGCCCAGGAGCTGGATTCCTGGGTCATATGGTAAATCTATTCCTAGTTGTTTGAGGAATCTCCATACTGTTTTCCACAGTGGCTGCACCAAACTGCATTCCCACCAGCAGTGTAGGAGGGTTCCCTTTTCTTCACAGCCTCTCCAGCATTTGTCATTTATGGCCTTTTGAATGATGGCCATTCTGACTGGTGTGAGGTGATACCTCATTGTAGTTTTGATTTGCATTTCTCTGATAATTAGTGATATTGAGCATTTTTTCATGTGCCTATTGATCATTTGTATGTCTTCTTGGAGAATTGCTTGTTTAGGTCTTTTGCCCATTGGATTGTTTGTTCTTTTCTTGTTAAGTTGTATGAGCTGCTTATATATTCTGGAGATCAAGCCTTTGTCAGTTTCATTTGCAAAAATTTTCTCCCATTCCGTAGGTTGCCTTTTTGTTTTACTTATGGTTTCCTTTGCTGTGCAGAAGCTTATAAGTTTCATTAGGTCCCATTTGTTCATTCTTGCTTTTATTTCTATTGCTTGGGTAGACTTTCCTAGGAGAACATTTTTTGAGATGTATGTCAGATAATGTTTTGCCTATATTTTCTTCTAGGAGGTTTATTGTATCTTGTCTTATGTTTAAGTCTTTGATCCATTTTGAGTTTATTTTTGTGTATGGTGTAAGGGAGTGTTCTAGCTTCATTGCTTTACATGCTGCTGTCCAGTTTTTCCAACACCATTTGCTGAAGAGACTGTCTTTATTCCATTGTATATTCTTGCCTCCTTTGTTGAAGATTAGTTGACCAAAAGTTTGTGGGTTCATTTCTGGGCTCTCTATTCTGTTCTATTGGTCTATATGTCTGTTTTTGTACTGATACCATGCTGTTTTGATTACTGTAGCTCTGTAGTATTGTCTGAAGTCTGGGAGAGTTATTCCTCCAGCCTCTTTCCTTTTCTTCAGTAATGTTTTGGCAATTCTAGGTCTTTTGTCATTCCATATAAATTTTATTATGATTTGTTCTAGTTCTGTGAAATATGTCCTGGGTAATTTGACAGGGATTGCATTAAATCTGTAGATTGCCTTGGGCAGTATGAACATTTTAACAATACTGATTCTTCCAATCCAGGAGCATGGGATATCTTTCCATTTTTTTAAATCTTCTTTAATTTCCTTAATCAGTGTTTTATACTTTTCCATGTATAAGTCTTTCACCTCCTTTGTTAGATTTATTCCTAGGTATTTTATTACTTTGGGTGCTATTTTAAAGGGGATTGTTTCTTCACTTTCTTTTTCTGTTGATTCATCATTAGTGTAAAGAAATGCAACTGATTTTTGAACGTTAATCTTGTAACCTGCTACCTTGCTGAATTCTTCAATTATTTCTATTAGTTTTTGTGTGGACCTTTTAGGGTTTTCTATATATAGTATCATGTCATCGGCATATAGTGACACTTCCACTTCTTCTTTTCCAATTTGGATCCCTTTTATTTCTCTGTCTTGCCTGATTGCTGTGGCTAGGACTTCCAAGTCTATGTTGAATAGAAGTGGTGATAGTGGGCAGCCTTGTCTTGTCCCAGACTTTAGTGGGAAGCTTTTGAGTTTTTCACTGTTGAGTACTATGCTGGCTATAGGGTTGTCATATATAGCTTTTATTATGTTGAGATATGTTCCCTCTATACCCACTTTGGTGAGAGTTTTTAATCACAAATGGATGTTAACATGTTTGTAATTTTAATGTAGTCAAATTTGTTAGTCTTCATTTATGGCTTTTGAGATGCTTTATTAGGAACACCTTCTGCATCACAAGATTATAAAAATGTTCTCCCATATTTTCTTCTAGTAGTGATGCAACCTTTTTAAAGGTTCTGTCTTTTATCCACTTAGAATTCTGGTATATGTTGTGAGGTGGGATTATGGCAACTTCATCTTCTTCTCAAATCATCTGTGATCTCACTATGATTTGAAAGAGCACCTACTGGCAGTTCCAATATAAACTATGGATCTAGACTTTTTATCCATTCCATCAATCGATTTGACTATTTATTTTTTTATTGAAGTATAATTGACCTACAACACTATGTTAGTTCCAGGTGTGTAACAGCGATTTGATACTTCTGTATATTAAAAAATGATCAGTACTGCCTTTTTAAATTTTTGATTAGGATAGTTCCAAATACTTTTATACTTTCAATACATGTTGTGATATTTATTGCACATCTTTCCTGCAAATGAACTTTAGAATCAGTTTGTTAAATTTCAAAATAATTTTATTGGAATTTAAATTGGTATTGCATTAGTTAATAATTTCAAAAGAACTGATCTTTACAATAGTAAGACTTCCATTTATCCAGGCTTTTAGATCCTTCAGTAGAGTTTTACCATTTTCTTCACATAGATTTTGGATATTTCACATTAAGTTTATTCTTATTTGATAGATTGTGTTTCTATGTTTCAGATTGTCATTACATTTCATTTGTCCTCTTCTGTTTAAATAGAGAACATTTTTTAAACATCCTTATAGTATTCTTTTATTAGTTCAAATAGTTTATATAGTTGATTAACTTGTTTTTCATGAAAACAAATGATTTCAGTATTTCAATATTAAGTATGATGTTTGCCACACGTTTCTGACAGATACTATATCAATTTAAGGATATTTTATTCTACTAACTTACTAAGAGTTCTTTTTTTTTTTTTTTCAATCCAGTAGTGGGTGTTGAATTTTTTTAAGTGCCACTTTTCCATATTTTGGGATGATTGTTTTTTCTTCTTTATCAATTGAATTACTTAAATCAACAGAATCCCTACTATTGAATAATCTTTGTATCCTTGTAATAAGCCCATCATGTTTATTGTACGTTAGTCTTTTGATACTTTGCTGTATGCAGTTCATACCTACACTTGTGATATTCGTCTATAGTTTTCTGTTTTGTAATATATTTGTCTGGCTTTGTACCATGCTTAATCTGTTGATAATTTCATAAGCTTTCTGTTATTATTCTATGCTTCAAAGGCTTTTAAAAATAAAAAGTTATTTCTTAAATTAGTTTTCAAACTTATTTAAGAAAACTTAAAGTTTGTAAAACTTGCCTGATAAAACCAACTGGTCCTTGTGTTATTTAGGAGGAAAATAATGAATTTTTCTCAATACAGCTTACAGGTGTTAATTTATTTACATTTTTAACTTACCCTTAAAGCAATGTTAAAAATTCAGTTTTCTAGGTAATTGGTTACTGCATCTAATTTTTCAGTTTATTGATTAAAAAGTGTCTTAATCTGTGGTTATATTCATTTTTCCTTTATTTTTAAAATGTTTTCTCCTTTTTACCTTGTCAAGATTGCCAAAGGTGTGCTAATTTACCCATCTCTTCAATCAGTTCTTACATGTATTTATCAAGCCTGCAGATTTTTCTGTTTTATTAACTTACTTTTATCTTTAATTACTTCTGATTTCTTTTAGTCTATTTTGCTCTTTTCTTAGCCTCTTCAGTTGAATGATTATCACTTATTAGAGAAACGCTGAAAATAAACAGTTTCATTAGAACAGAATTTGACCACATCTCAGTTTTTGGTGACCAGTTTTCACTGACATTCATTTAACATAATTTACTTTTTAAATTAGAGTAAGAGCTTTATATTATATAAAACCAAAATAATAAGCAAAAATGATAAAAAAATTCATTATGCATCACTCAGATACTACCAGTTAGCCTTTTATAATTAGTCATATGAATACAAAAATTAACACTACACATTGTTTTGTAACCTGCCTTTTTACTTGATTATATTTCACAAATAGCTGCATAAATTACATGTTCTCCTAGAACAACAATTCTATGCGTTGTATTTTTTTATTCATATATTACTTTTTTATCACCGGATGTTTCAGTTGTATCTAATTTTCATTACATTAACACGCTCTACGAGAAACACACACACGCACACATTGAGGACCTGAAAGATGTTTCCTACTCAGAAATGAAAACCAATGAAATAACTGGATTATTAAAGCAATATGAAGGGGGGGAGGGATAAATTGGGAGTTCAAGATTGGAGATACTATTATATATAAAATAGATAAACAACATGGTCCTACTGTACAGCACAGGGAACTACGATCAATACCTTGTAATAGCTTATAATAAAAAAATAAGAAATATATATATATGTATAAATGAATCACTGTGTTGTACACAAGAAATTAACAAAACATTGTAAACTGACTATACTTTAGTTAAAAAAAAAACTCTAGAAAGCCTGAAAAAAATAAGTTAAGTAAATTAAAATTAAAATTAAAATTAAAATTAATAAAAAAATATATCACCACCAGCAACAAAAGCAATATTAAAGAAGTCAAGATAATACATTCAAAACTGCATTTCTCTTCACCTTGAACAGTTTCTAGAAAGGAGAATAACCATTCAGAGAACCACAGGTGAGGGCTAAATAAATCAACTGATGCAGCAGCAGATAAGGAACAAACAAAGAATGTTTACTGAGCATCTTCTGTCTGCCAAGCACTTTGTTAGATGCTCTCATATCCATTATCTGATTTATTTGATCCTTTGTTTACAAGAAAAAAAAGGAAAGAAAACCCTTTAAGTATCAGTGTTCCTATTCTTCTTTTAAAATAGGAAACGGTGTCTTGGAATAGTTAAAATCATGATGGCAGAACTAAAATTTAAATTCAAGCTTGTCCTTCTCTAAAAATGGGAAACTTACTATAGAAAGAAGATTTTGTCAATAATTAAAGGTAAAATTCATACACCTGCTATGAACAAGTTTTATTTTTCTTTATTTTAAGCCTTGCCTAAGCCCAAACTGACCAGGGCCAAATTAACCCATGATTCATTGAATACCTGAAAAACACAGAAGGGATTCTGGTTAATTTAATTTTTGCTGATATATATTGCTTTTTAAAAACAAGATGCCATGTATTAGGACTTTGTGTGGTGTTTTTATGCCTACACTTTGGAATTTTACGTATGCATATTCTCTGTTAACTCTGCTCTGGGTCATGATGCATGGCCAGATAAAGGGCTATCACATTAAATCACTTTCAAAATGAGCCTACAACTGACTGCAAACATTTTCCCAAAGAGAATATTAGAATATTAGAACTAATTTATATTTTTATCAAGTAATACAAAGTAATTTTTATTTAGCCTCATTAGGCCAGTGTGTAAACTTTGATCCTAAGTCCTTCACAAACCATTTGAATACAATTTGGAACTCCTTCTGTGTAAAATTCCCCAGAGAGACTAGAAGACTGAAATTCATGATAAAACCACTTGCATAACTTGTATGTTGCGTAGGAGTGATGTCTAGCCTACATCATACAAAATCAGCGCACAATAAAGCATTGGGGAAAAACTGGATTTGGGTTGGAGAGGTCCCCATGGCAAGTGAATTTCATCAATTTGAAATTCACCTGGGCACACTGTTAGTACAGGCCTCCCCGATCACAAAGAACACCTCTCCTCTGCTTACCAAGTTAGAAACAGTCTTACTGCCCATCCAGTTTCCTTATCTGTCCTCTTTGGAAAAAAAAACATAAGACAGAAGTGATAATACTAACAAAGCTACTTCATTTCCTACTCTAAAAAGTGTCTAGCACAATGCCTGGCATTGTATAACTGTAACTGACCTTAAACATGCGTTGACCTTTTTGTTAACATTGAGGATAATTACTCCATTTAGTTTTTCACCAAGAAATCTTCTGACTTTGGTTCTCTGTCTTTATCCTTCATCTCCTTTTCATTCTCCCCTGCCTATCGTTCATTCACAGCTTCTATTCCAGCTTTTGCTTTTCCAAGCTATTCTGTCTTCACTCGTTAAGTGTGCTTTTCCATCATGAACCTCTCTTACCTTTGTCTCATGTCTTTCCCAGTTTACTGTTTTGAGGGACTTTAAAAACAAACAAACAACGTGCTTTCCCACTTTCTCTGTTTTCATTGCAGAGGGAACTTATGTTCCATTAGGGCTTCCCACATTGCCATAAGTTCAGACAAATCTAGGTAACAAATACCACCTAAAATTCTCTTATGTTGTCATATTTTTCTTCCACAACTTGGCTTTCTATGTGAACCCTATTTGTGTGTACAATTTTTTAGGGATGCTTTTCTCCTTTATAGACTAGGGTTGTAATTTAAGAGCAGTATACAGTATCTTCCTGACAGCTCTAGATCTGAGAGTCATAATCTACCCCTCCCCCCATCTGCTTCTCTTTTCCAGCTTCCTTCTTATCTTTGTTCCCTGCCACTTTCCCTGAGCCAGGACCCACTGGCACTGGAGGCCATCAGGGTCAAGGGTCAGGAACAGCAGCTCTGATCTGTCCTAACAGTGAACTCTGGAAATTTCTATTGAGCAGTCTCAGCCAAATGATGAGGTGAGCTGTTTGTTCCAATCCACCTGTGACTTTCAGGAAGGCAGAAATCTTGAACCCCCAATAACTTCTAGCTTCTTGTTTCTTCATCAAATAGGCTCTAATATAAGTATTTTATACATACATATATATATATTTTATATTTCAAATATAAAACCAGAAAGGCATTGAGAAAAAAAGTGAATCCAAATGTCAACTCTATTTTTCAACTGCTTTGCACACAAAATTTTACTCTTATAAAATTTTACTCTCCCAAATATGAGGACACATTCATAAATGCAGATAAACCACTCAAATCAATTTCTCACAGAAAGTAGATTAATTCTAGCACAGAACTTTCAGGAAATGATTGGAACAAGAATAATAATATGTGTTAGGAGATTAGATGCAAACTCATTTTACTTCTGGTCCAGTGCAAGTCACTATAATTTATAAAGAGCTGATCCAAAGTCTTCCGTTTGTTCCCCAAGTATTTATTGAGCACTTAGCATAACGTCAGGCTAAGCCTTCTGGGCAAAGATGAGTACAGTGCAGTCCCTACTCTCAGGAAGATAGATCGCAGTCTAGTTAGGTAAGCAAATAATTACAGTACTGTCTGCAACGGCAGAGGGATGTACAAGCTTTCCTGAGAGCATTAAGGACATGGCACCTAAGACTGCCCACAGAGAGTATCAAAGGAAGCATCACAGAGCAGACAATGTTTCCATCAAGTCTGGAAGGGTCAACAGGACCATTGTAGTGAGGTAAGATGTGAGAAGAGAAGGGAAGGAAAGGATATTTCAATAGATAAACAACAAGTTCATACTGTTTAGCACAGAGAACTATATTCAATATCTTGTAGTAATGTATTGTGAAAAATAAAACGAAAATGAATATATGTATGTTCCTACATGACTAAAATATTGTGCTGTACACCAGAAACTGACAACATTGTAAACTGACTATACATATGTGTGTGTATATATATATATGTCTGTATGTATATATAGAGAGGAAGGAAGGAAGGAAGGAAGGAAGGAAGGAAGGAAGGAAGGAAGGAAGGAAGAAAAGGCATTTGAAGCCAAGAACCCAGAAATGTAAGAACACGTGAGAATTCCCAGTAGCAGGGGATGTGAATGACACTGGGAGGGGAGCCTGGGAGCTAGTCTTGAAGAGGTGATGTTCATGCTAAGGACTTGGGACTTTACCCTCCCAGCAAGTGGTTTTGCAATTCAACCCCTTGGAATCAGAGATTAATAATAAAATAGCTAACACTTCCTAGGTAGTTATTAAGTGTCAGGAGCCACTTTAAATATGAATACATTTTAAATACTTAATCCTGAAAAACAACCCTATGAAGTAGGAACCAGTATTGTCCTCAATTTTGTAGGTTAGGAAACTAAGACTCAGTTTCCACTGGATGGACGCAGAGGAACAAAAGAGGGGAGCATTTTCATACGGCAGGTTTGGTGTTAAGTACAATTTGAACAAAGTATTCCTTTGCTAAGAAAATAGAGGATGAGGAGACACTGAAGGCAGATTAATGCAAGTTGGCAGAGCTAGAAGAGGTCTCTGGTTTTTTGTTGTTTTGGGGTTTTGTTTTGTGTTTTGCATTATTAGAATGTTATTGTCAGAATGAATGAGGAAAGAGAAGGGAAGGAAATTACACAAAGGAAATGCTGTCACATCCAGCAGACCCTTTCTGGAATCTCTTTGCTATTCCTCCCCTCCACTTCTCCAACATGAGTTACCACCAGTAGCAGTCAGGGTGGAGTACCTGCTGTATGCTGGACCTAACACTACACAGGTGTCCTCATTTCATCTTCACAAGTGCAAGGTCACAGCCTGCCTGTTACCCCAATTCACAAATGAGCAAACTGATGCTGGGGGGAGGAGGATCCATGATTCTTTCCTATAATATTGCCTATAAACTTCATCCACCCAACTTCCAGTTCTCTGCCCCCTTCTTCTCTCAGCCGTTCTCACCTAGATAACCATCCGGAAACCCCTGGAATTTCTTACTGCACAATCTGAGAAGTTGGGAGTACTTAGTCTTGCCTCTCCTTTTCTCCTTTTATATGTTATTTATCTATGTCTAACACTAATCCAGCACTTATTATGTTCCAGGAAGTCTTCCAAAGCCCTTTCAACATATATGCTCACGTGAATATTCACAACGAGCCCAAAAGAAATACTACTGCTTCCTCAGTTGAAGAGCGTGAGTTACCAGGAGCTTAAGGAACCTTCCCAGGGCACACAGTAAGAGGCAGAATGAGGATGTGAACCCAGGAAGTCTAGCTCTGGGGTCTGCATCCCTATTCAAGCTTCATCTTACTTGACTCAACAGAACCTGGCACCCCTGACCATTTACTTGATTCCAAAATCCTTTTCTGACTTGGCTTCCAACCCACTTCACTCACCTGATTCGCCTCCTACCTTTCTGGCTGCCTCATCTCACTCGCCTTGGCTGGTTCCTCTTTTGTCTCTCTGACTTCCAAAAGTCAGAGTAGTCTAGAGATCAGTCCTTGATCTATTTTCTGCACTCAGTACCTAGACGATCTCATTCAATTTCACAGCTTCACCATCACCTCTATGCAGGTAGCTTCCAAATTAACATCTCCTGTCTGTCAATCTCCCATAGAATTCTGACTCGTACATCTAACAGTGCCCTGAACCTGTTTACATGGCGACCTAATGGGCATCTCAAAATCAACGTGCCTCCAACTGAGCTCCTGCTCTTCTTCCACAAACTCGCTATTCCTCATCTCAGGTAATGGTAACTCTATTCCTCTTGCTGCCCAGGCGAAAAAACTGGATGATATCCTCAAGTTCTCATTTTCCCTCTCACAGTGCATCCAACTTATCTGTAAAATATATTCCACAGTTTGATCGCTTTCACCACCCCCACGGTCATCTCTCTAGTCCACGCCACCCCTATTTCTTTCCTAGATGTTGTAGTGGTCTCTCACAGGTCTCCCTGCTTCTCCCCTAGATCCCTCTAACCAACTGGAGTGAGGCACTGCCTCGAATGCAAAAATGTAAGAGGCATCAAAAACCTCAGTAATCAAGACAAATCATATTTTAGTGCAATATTTTTAAATCAAATTTATACCCACAAATCCATGATGAACAAAATAACAAAATTTTAAATTTAAAAAAAGGGACCAGAATGTAGGCATTACTTGTTTTCCTTGCTTCCCCTCAGTCCCAGCCTTCAGTCCCCTTCAATGTCTCCTCCATGGTGAGAGTGGTCCTGGTAAACTTGTCCATTCTCTGGCTTCGCATCTCAGGGTGAAAGCCAAAGTCCTTACTGTGACTGACAATGCCCTTCATGACCTGGTCTGCCATTATCTCCCTGACCCCAGCTTCCACTTCTCACTCACTCAGCTCTGCCCCCTCCATGTGGGCCTCCTTACTGCTTCACCAACAAGCTCTTACCTCAGGACCCTTACACTTGCCAGGACCTCTTCTTGGAAGGCTCTTCCCCAAATACACCCTTTACTTCACCGAGGTCTCTTCCCTGATTCACTCTATCAGGACTGCACTATCTAAAATTTCTTCCCACCCAACACATATACTCCATGTTATAAATTATCATAAGCACAGTGGACTTTTGGCTTATTTACCTTATTTATTGTTTCTCTCATCGACCATAAAATTCCATGAGATTTTGGGGTGAAGAGGGGTTTGTCCTGTTCTCTGCTATATCCTCAGTGTCTCAAAAAATTCTTGGATGATAGTAGGTACCAGTAACTAATTTCTGAATGAGTAAGTGATAAATGCTTATGAGTGCCCTCCTTGAGCTCCAATGGTCTTAATGCTTGCTCTGTGTAGGTTTTGAATTAGAGGTGTTAAATCAGAAAATGTATTGCAAAACCTTTCTTTCAAACTGACCAAATTTTTTAACAAAAGTTTAACTTGCTTGAGAAAATATTTACCTTGGATTCAAGTTCACCCCTTAGCTTTGGTCAGTGTTGAAAGAGGGTGTTGTTTTTGAGAAATAAACATTGACGATCAAGTTTCTTCTATGGCAAATTCTGAACTTTATTTCTATGTCCTGATTTCCAGTGACTTGATACTATATTGAGATGTCATACAGATTTTCTCAATAATGTCAGGGTGAACCTACATATGATCAAAAGTCCTTTCCGATCTCAAAATATCTTTAGCCACCTTTATTAATAATTAACCAAAACTAAAGTTAGGTTTTGCAAATAAAACTTGTCGTTTCACCATGAATCGCTATCTTTTGATGGAGAAGATGAAGTTCAGCAAAGAGCAAATCTACAACTTGGCTAAAAGGTAATAGACTTTGCCTTCAAACATCTGTAAGACAAGCAAGGCTAACCTTATTAGAACCCAGTCCATCCATGGCCTCCCTGCCCTTACAGGTTAAATCCAGCACTATGGGAGCATGTGAGAGTGTCCTGATGAACTTACAATTCCCAATGTTTGGGAAAAGTGCAAGAGTTAGAATTTGTCTTAAAGGCTAGTTTCTTTCTAAAACCTCAAAATGCCTTTTGTAGCTTTACTTTTTAAGAGGATGTATATAGTTTCATAGGGGTTTCTATGACTGCATCACCAGAAGTTAGGATTATAAACTGAATACAGGTCTTATTTTACCCCTACCTTGAAAGTAGCCACAGAAAGAGTATTTACACTATAAATGTGTCCCTAAAGCTGCATGTCCCAACCTGGATTGCTACATATATATCAAATCACCACTGTCAGAAAATACTTTCTAATTTGTTTTAGCCAAGATATAAAGTTAGGATTTAAAACCAACCAACTAACCAATTTTGCCTTTTGTAAAGTACAGACACAGAAACTGGTGTGTTAACTGAGTTAACCAACTGTCCATAAAACACAAGGAACTATATTCAATATCTTGTAATGATCTATAATGATAAAAATATGAAAAAAATACGTATCTTTGGCTGAATCACTATGCTATCCACCAAAAACTAACACAACATTGTCAATCAACTATATTTCAATAAAAAAAAGAAGGTGGGATGGGTAGAGCTTAGTGGTAGAGCACGTGCTTAGCATGCATGAGGTCCTGGGTCCAATCTCCAGTACCTCCATTGAAGAAAGGAATACCTTCCCCCCCAACACACATACAATGTCCTAAAGCTGGACAGGGAGTGAAGCTGGCTTACCAAGAACACTAACTAAATATTTCTTGAGAGAATGAATGAATGAAACTGAATTGACCTGAGTCAGAAGCAAGCAAGAATTATGAGAAAAGCTGAGGGCAGGAATGGCCAGGCTTATCTTCAGGCCATGAAACTGTTCGATCCCTGTAACAGCTAATGAATCATCTCTCTCTGGAAATCTCATTTTTTTCCTATGGTTTTCTACATTATATTGAAAATATTACTTTCTAGATGATGCCTGTCTATTAGCTTGGGAACTTTTTATTCTATTACTTTAATAAACAGAATACTTTGAAGCTGCATTTTATTGAAATGATTATCTCAGCTTCACTGTTGTCACCCAATTTTTTATCCATTTCCTGAATTATTAATGGTCCATTTATTCAGAATATTTAAATGAAAACCAAAGCAGTATAGGAAATCCCAATGCACAGGACAGAGAAGTTTTTAAAGGCCCGATAGTGAAATACATTAGACTTGCATGTGATTCAAAACATTGTAAAACAAGCTTCCTCTGTCTTAGCTGGCAAAGAACATTAAGCACAGAAGTGAAAACCCAGCACAGAACCTTCACTGAATCATTCCCACTCTAACCTAGCAGATCAACACACTCCCCTCTGTACATGGGAGCCTACAGGACCTTGCACCACCATAGCCTGGGATCTTCACCATGGACATGTGCTTGCACTGGGAACCTGTGAATTTGAGCAACTATCACATTTGGAATGGGGTTGAAATATAAAGTATAGATAATAAAATGATGAAATTTCGTACTCATATCCACATACATAAACATGGACATATGTAAATTTTTCTAATTTCCTAGATCTCACAATGGGTTTCATGCCCTCTTGAGTGGTCTGTGTGATATATAATCCAGGTGTCAGTAGGCCCTTCCAACACCATTCAAAAGGATCCATTGTGTTTTGTTAAAACCCATGTGACATTTTTATTACAGAATAATTTGCATAATGACTTCTGCATATCTGACACCAGTACACTCTGGTCTAGAAATTTATCTTTGGAGAATAAGTAGAGAAATGTCTTAGGTAACAGACATAACAGATAAATGAAGCTAAAACCTTCCGGATCTCCAGACCATATCCTCGTTGATTGAATATAGTAACAGTGCTCTCTTTCCACATCTGCAAGGACCATTCTGCATATTCTTTTAATTGGCAAGAACAAATTTGTTTTTGAGCATTTGGTGACATTCTGAGATAACTGGATTGAGAATCACTCATCTGCATTCTAAGTGGAAAAGGATCGTTTTCATTTTTTTCTAAATTTCAACTAAAATTGAACATTTTAAAGGAAAAACTCTTTTAACAAGGACATTTAAGTGACCTTGTTTGTGGGAGTCTGTTAGTTGCTCTAACCTTAATGACTCATTTATAGAGAATGTTTCCTGAAGATGTCCTTCATGAAAAGGACAAGTTTGGACTTGGCAATAGTAATTTACTTGATTTATCTTAAATTTGGTTTCAGTGAGCAACCCTAATTAACCTGATTTTTTGCTGATAATCACCCTCAATGGAATCAAATCACAAATCCGGGGATGGATTGAGCGGCACCCAGAAGGAAGCAGCCCTCCGCGCACTGGTCCAGCGCACAGGATATAGCTTGGTCCAGGTAGGAATTTCTTGTGACATCTGCTGAGACTCACTGCTGAATTCACAGAGCGGTGGGGATATTAGTGGTCCTAAGGTGCACAATGTGATCAGTCAGCTGCGTAACTCTTTAGATGGCTGTTCCTTTCCACGGGGAAAGGAGATTGGATCATTTCAGTTTTGCAGGTGACCTTACAGGTGATGTTCTTTCTACTCTGGGTTATCAACTCAATCTTGCTTGTCATTTGGAAGCAGAGCTATGTTCACAGTCATAAAGACTATCACAGTTTTGAAAGGCCAGTTTAGTATAAGAAAAGGCAGCTGGAATTCATCACTCAAAGCTGTCAGTGAAGTAGAACCAAGCTAATGTTTCAAAAATCAACAGAGAACAAACTACCCAGGAACTGGCCTTAGTTTCCAGAGAGATTTCTGACGACAGATACAAAACAACGTCTAGATGAGGGCTCCAAAGGTTGACTTTTGGTAAGCCCAGCTATTCTAGGATATTTTCTCGTAATAACTACCCAATCAGTTCAGGGTATACAATCATTTATCTCCATGGTCAGCATTTCTGAAAAGAGGAGAAGACATAATATCCTAAAGCTGTCTGTTCATAGTCATTGGTTTTCAAGAATTACCTGTATATTATTATTGTCTTTATGATAACCTCCTTTAGAGAGCTTACGATACATTAAAAACAAACTAATGTTAGACATACAAATTAATTATCTTATTTGAAGAAATAATGTTGCTCTTTTTACAGTGTGACAAAGTATTTTAATTCTCAGCTATAATCTTTCACCCACATACTTTCCTAACTTAACCAAATCTCTGTGCTGTTATGAATACAAAAGTCATTTGTGAATAACAATAAAATATACAGCAGTGTCCTTTATTACATGTTCCTTTGTCAGATCAGTGGAAAACTGAATGTAGTACATTTTGCAACAATCTTCTAAGTCATAGAATGCTTTGTTAGAGACAATATAATGCTCAAAATTATTTCTAATTTTTCATCACACTGAAGCGTATTTAGGCTTTTTTAAGACTTCAGAAAGTATTATCTCATGGTAGACTTCTAAAAGTTTCACTTAGGTCAAAGGAGATACGAAAGTATTACTAGTTTTTAATGCTTAATAAAAGTCTATTTAGGATCATTAATAAACTTTTAAATATCTTCATCTCCAAATTTAATGTGCTTCAAAATGATTGCCTGATTAAAAATCTTTATGCAGTCTTCTCCCACATAAAGGGGTATTTCATAATCCATAGAGAAAATTCTATAGAATTTATAGTATATAAAACAGATCCACTTAAAACAGTAATTTTTTAAAATATATGCTCAGGTACAGTTGGTTGAAAAGAAGGGTTTTTTTTTTCCTTTTGTAATCAGCAGTTTCATACATATTATAAAATCAAAAATGTTTTAAATCAGTTTATCTTTTTAACTTCTTTGTATCTGCAACACTCATGCAAAGACAGTGATGATGGAGAGCATATAAACCCTTTTGAAAAGCAATTTGTCAATATTCATACATAAAGGTATTCCCCTTCTGGGAATAAATCTCTAATGATCTGAAATATAAAGATAAATACATATATAAACCTGTCTAGTGTGACACTATTTCTAATATCTCAACATCATAAACCTCAATGTATAAAAGGAAATTATTAACCATGAATATATCATTACATTCAACAAGCAGAACTTCCTAAGAAATAATCCTAAAACAATATATGTTGTCCATTTAATTTTATTCTGGGCTCAGGTTCTTTCTTTTCCCTCAGTTGAAATTCAGGGCAGGTCTCATGACTTTTCTGGTAACTTTCATCTAATAAAAGCTCCTCTACTAAATAATTAATATGTCAAGTCCAGGATAATAAAAATGTAACTTCATTCAAAGTTAAAGCTATTTCCCTTCCCCAAATATGTCAGGGTGGAGGGCAATTTCTATTTTTTTCTCCTTTATGCTTTCAGAAGCATAATTTCCTACACCGGTTTACTAACTAGAATTCCTGACTCAGCTGAAGCATAAGAGGAGAGGGGACAGGGACGTTTTTACTTAACTGACACTGCTGTTGGGCTCTGGGCCCGGCAGGTGTAAAGCCCTGGGATCCTCTGTGGATCATCAAAGTCACCTTCACTCCGTCGCCAGGGTCTCTCACCTTGCTACACTCTGCTCTGGCTGGCCACTTTCCTGGGCCTCAGTCTCCTCATTCAGAGCTCTCTTTGACACTCCAAGCATCCCTCTCGGAGAAGACGGAAGATAACCCCTGATTCTTACATCTGGCCAAACTCTAGTCCCCTGGAAACACACATTCTGACCCAGTGAAACCCGGAGGGGCAGGTGACACAAAGCAGCCACCTCTCCTCAGCACCGTCAAAACAGCCGGCCAACCTGTCGCTCTCAGTAGGTATTTCGGGAGTGAGCTGGACCCACCAGCCTCGTGTGTTCCCAGCTGCAGGGCACACATCTCAAGCTCTATGCAATGCTTCCTTACTCCCCTCTCTCACTTTAGGTGAACTGAGAAGCTCCTCAAAATTCCTCCCCATTAGTGGGAACCAGGATTTACAACACACTAGTAATGGTCTCCGAGTATCTATGAATAAACACCAAAAATTCCTCTCAAACTCTTCAATATTTTTTCTAAACTCAGGGTTGGGGAGCGGTAGGGTAGTTTTCTAAACTCAGGAATGGGGAAGGGTGTTCAGTTAAGAATACAAAACAGTTAAACAGCTCCCTGCTACCTCCTTGTCCTGCTTGGTGGTCCAGGGATAGTGTCATACCCAAACGAGAGACCAGAAGAATCCCATTCCATCTTAAAATTCTTAAAAATTTACAAATGAAATAATATCAGTCATTAGGTGACCATTTAGAAAATTCTGCAGGACAGAAAATTGTAACATATTAGAGCTATGTAAAAAGCTTACAAATAACAAAATACATTTAAAAGAGACAAACAGCAATGGAGATCATTTCATAAACCTAATTATTTAAGAACATTTGCATTATGAAGGAAAAAAACCAATAGGGCTATTTTACCTTTATAATTTAAAAATGTTTTCAAATAAAAACCCCTAAAAATTTATGGGCCACCTGAATATTGCTTTGATCTTATATATTCAATTACATTCAAAAGATAATAATAGTGATGATTTAGATCACAAGTTAATGACAATAACAAAATAGTAAATATTTATCAGGTACTTACATGCTAACTGCTTTGTATCTATTAATTCATTTAATCCCAACAACAAACCTATGAGGTAGCTGCTGTGATCATCTCCAATTTCCAGATAAGGAAAACAAGGCACAAAGAAAGTTAGGTTGCCTACCCAAGATTTATAGGCTATGCAATTGGCCAAAACTTTCAGCAAGATTTACAGAACTAAGAGTTGTGATAATGTTATCTTTAAGATTGAAATTCTAGAGATTACTATGTCAGAGCATGCTAAAAATATTTTGTTGAGCCTAAACTTTGTAAAATGATTCACTGTAAATAATTCTTATTTGTTAGCAGAACTACTGGATCAGAAATTTTCTAGTAATACAGAAACTTAAAATTCTGAAACCTAGCTATCTAGATCTACATCCTCCAATCACATGTAAATATATACATAATTCAGCTCAATCATTTTGAATCATTGGAAAATCCCTTCTGATTTTGGCGGCAAAGAGTAGAAAATCACCCAAGACTTCAAATCAGTGACCTATAATTTAACCTAGTCTCTATTATACACAACTACGGACTTGAACACGTCCCTTAACTGCCCTTGGCCTTAATTTCCCAGAAGGTCGGGCAGGAACTACCCTGTCTCTGAGTCACAATTCTGTGATTCTAGCATCTGTTCAATCTAGTCATTGGTCAGCAAACTGGACTAACTAGAAGAGGAAACCAGCATGTCTTGAGACACAGCTTCAAACTCTGCAGTTTAGGAAAAATCCTTTAGCTTTGTCAATATTTCAGTCCTACTCTGGACTAGAGAAAATATTAATACAATCATCAAGAAAAAGATCAACACCAGGTTTACTTTTTAAAAAAATCTCTGTACAAAAATGAAGATAAGCATTTTAATACAATTCAGGGAGCAAATCCATCAAATGACATTTTTAAATGTTGTGGTATTTGCTAAGTTAGGGTTTGAAGGGTCTGCTTCTGCCGTATCTTTGCAGTCTCTGATATTGAATGCTGAATACTTGCAAAACAAGAATTCAAAAAATAGAGGGTGACTAATTTATGCCCTCTTATCACTGGCAGGACAAATAAAGCTGTCAAAAATAGAATTTTGCAGGTTACTTAATAACACGAGTCAGTCTTTTATATCCAAACTGATGCAATAAAACGTGCTTGTGAGGGGTTGGAAATACGCTTTGTGGTATTATTTTTTAATAATAGTTGGCTACCTTCAGACATCGACAGCTAAAATTTTTATCAAAGAAACATCAAAGAATCAAAGAACCTTAATGCAATACTCTGCATGTGTAGAGGTTCAATAAATATTATTGATAAAAATTGTGTAACGCTGACAAATTAAACTTTCAACTCAGTTGCATTATGCCACATAGAAAGATTTAGAAGTGTGCCGCAACGTTAGCTTGTAAACAGTCTTTGCCTCCAGGCAGTGGCATTATGTGTGGGGCTTTTTTTCCCTACTTTTTCACTCTTAACTGTACTTCCCAGATTTTCCAAAACTGCCAAATAATTCTTTTGAGAATCAAAGAAAAAAAAATCCCTTTATGATTATCCTGTCCTCCAGAATGCATTACTGACATGGGGCATCAACTCTGTGACATGTGATGCTCCTTCCTTCTGGAATTTTCTCCTTAAAACTAGGAAAGTACATCTTCATAGGTGAACATTTTCATAAAACTTTCCACCCAATGTAGATTCAGTTTACATCGGTTTTAATTCTACCACAACTAAAGCTAATATATGTTTAATAAACGTCACCCTCAAGTAATCTGAATTTTTTAAAAGTAAACTTGGGATACTTATAATTTTAAGTGATTTAAAATAGGGTGTGTATTAACACAGTTTGTCCAAGTATTCTATTGATAATCTATTTTCTAAAAATCATTACAACACAAATATTTATGTGGTGTGAGAGCACCATTGCTTGCTTAATCAGGTGGTTGTCCTTAACAAAGAGGTTTTTTTGTTGCTGTTTTTATTTTTCTGTTTTGTTTCCTTGATCCCTATTATTGAACACAGTGTGTTAACGTTAGGCCTTGGGATTACAGAAGTATAAGGTGTAACAGCTGACCTAAAATACATATAAATTATGAAAGTGAAAATTAATTTATCCAAAATAAAAGAGAACAACATAAGACTGCATTAAATGAACAATACAGCTGTGGGGGCTACTTTTCTGTTTAGAGTCTTAAAACGGACTATACTCTGACCAAAGGAATGAGGACAAATATTTCAACATAAGGATGTTCAGCATAGTGAAATTTATAATGTTTAAAAATATTGGACATATCCTAAATGTCCAATAAAATATCACTAGATATATAAAATATGTTACCCTTATATTTCCAAATTATATAGTTGTATAATACTGTGATTTCAAAGAAAGACATGGAGAAATGTCCCAATTTTGATGTTTAGTTAAAACTCAGAATGCAAAACTGTATATATCAGTTTACAAATTAAATTTTAAGTAATTATTCACAAAAAATATTGGACGATAATAAAGTGTAATCTCTGATGAGGGTAGTTTTCTCTTCCTTGTGTTTTTATTTAATTTCAAACTTTCTATAATAGCTATGGATAATTTTTAATTTAAGAAAAATATCTCATGAGGTAGAAAAATTTCTAAGATACATTCAATCAGGAATAGAAAAGTTGGGAAAATTTTATGAAAAATACTTCATTACTGAAGCTGAGTGACAGGTGCCTGGGTTCATTAGGCTAGTCTTTCTAATTTTTATGTATCTGTTCTATCTGTATTTAATATTGATATAACCCAACCGTTTTATTTTACAGTTGGCAAACAAGCCCCAGAGTTATACAATTCAGGAGAGACATAAGTCAGAGGTCAGCAAACTGACCCATGACTCAAATGTGGCCACAACCTGTTTCTGCAGTGATTGCAGGCTAGGAGTGGTTCTCACAGTTTCAAAGCATTGTTTTTTCAAATCCTAAAATATCAACTATCTAGCCTTTTACAGAAAAAGTTTGCTAACACCCAATTCTTATTCTTAATCTAGTACTCTATGTTAGAAGTTAATGTGCAGTTTTTAAAGAAAACATCCTATAACACAGATGGGTGTTTGAGATTCCTTAAAGGAAGTAGAAACATCACTCCTTGTCCTACCCACTCATACCAACTGAAGCCTGAACACTCATTCATTCAGTTATTCATTCACTGATCAGTTTCACAAAGAGAGATCTGGTTCCTGCCTTCATGAAAATTACTCAAGGGAAGACAGAAAACAGAAATAAAATAATTACAGATCAAAGTAAGTGTTACGAATGTCATAAGTCAGGTGGAATGACAGAATGGCAGGTGGCCTTCTTCAGATAAGATGACATAGAAGCTGAGATTTGGAGGATAAGGGCAAACAAACCTTGCAAAGAGCCAAGGACAAAACAGCATCCTTGGCAGAAAGGACCCCTTGGGTGGAACCATTAATTGGTACCAGAATGTCCGTAAAATACACAACACCTCTCAGCAGTGAAGGCACTAGTAGGCCTTAGTTTCAAAGATTCATTAAGATTACAGCAGATAAATAAGAAGTAAGTGCGCTTCATCCTGCTCTTCCTTTTTCAATCAGCCATCAGTCTGTTCCTGGGAATAATTCCCTCAAACTAGGAACAAAATACAGACTTTAATTCCTATTTCTCAAATTGAGCTTTCTATGAGTATTCTCTTATTTGGAGTTTCAATGTAACCACATATTTTAATTTTAATTTACTAATTCCTCAATACATACAAGCCATAAGATACAAAGGAAGGCATTAGATCAATGTAAATCTGATTAGGATACCATCCCTCTGCTAAGTGTGCCTCAAATTAACCTCCCCATTTCTGGTTTGGTATAATGTGCTTTAGTAACTTTCCCTGGGTATTTCTCAAATTGCAATTTTTTTCTACAAATAATGCAGCAAAAAAATAAGTTACTAAGGATCCCAGAGTTGACAGTCGGCTTCAACTAAACCAGCTCAGCGAGCTGCAGATGGAGGAACACTGTGGCATTCACATTCTTGTCTAACTACCACACAAAAATCCTAGGGACAGGAATAGGAATTTGACTTCATGATAAAATATAGCTCTTGGGTCCTACTTTTTCTTCTATTGCCTGTTCTCACCACCTGTTTATGTCCCAAGGACGTAGGTCATTCACCAAAAGCATGAACACTGATTCTTTAAATAGGTGGCACTAAGCATGGAACAGGATGGGACCAGTAGATCATCACAGGCATGTGTTTCTCTAAGCTGATCACTCCAGGCACCTACAGGTTAACTTTATTTTCAAGCTCCTAAGAAGCCTTGCTCCTTCTAGCCAGAAATGCCACAGCCTGGAGTGGAAGCCTCCAAACGAGGGAGTGGCTCTATGAATCCTTCTGTGCGTGTTGTGTGTACCTGACACGTGATGGGAAATTCAGCAGCCCAAGAAATAGAAATGCATTCCAGGAACAATTTTCAAACAGCAATGAATTTCTCCTTAAATAGCCTAATAGAGAGTTGGTTACCATGTGAGGTCTTCAATGTAAGGTTTCAAATTTTCGCAAAATATGAACTATAGTCCTTTCCCTTAAACTAAAAGAATCTGTTGTGTTTCATCTTATCAGCCTAAAACTTGGTGTGAATTTCATGACTCAAATACACAGAAGCACCAATGGCGATTTTGGACTTTAGATTTTGTTTGCAGGCAACTTCAGGATTTTTCAAACTACTGGCTTAATAATGATCAGCAACCAAAAATAAGTGGCTCTTGATCTTCAGAAACTAAAATATTATTATGAAATGCAAAGATAGGGCTAGGGAGAAAAATGTGAGATCACAGAGCCATACAATCCTGAATTTGGGTAGGACTTCAGCAGCTGAGATCTTTTTTTTTTAAAAACATTGTTTCAGAGGTGCAGGGTGGAGAGCTAAAGTGATGTACATTGACAGAGCATTAAACAACCTTGAATTTTATAGTGAGAGAATTGCTCCATTTTCAATTCTCTTTAAAGCTTTCTGATGAGGAAAGTTAGTTGTTGGAGGCACATCTTAAACACCTCTCCAACCCCTGCTAATCTTTTTAAACAGAGAGCGGAACTAGGGCTCAGAGCTTTTAGTAGACAACAAAGTCTGGTTAAAATTTGATTATGATTTCTTTCTTTGGTAGTTGTTTTCATAATGACCTTCCATTTGTGGGAAGTGACACTGATACTCCACTTATGAGAATGAGATATATATGTATGTGTGTGTATATATATATATATATTTTTTTTTTGCCTAAGTTTTAAGAAAGTGAATCAATTCAAAGAAAGTCATTAAGTAATTAATGGAATGGTATCAAATGGATATGCAATTGGAGACACTGATTTTTAAAATCTTTCCAACATTCCCTTTAAGAACCCTATTGACTAACTCAGACCAGTCTATGAACATTTTTCCACATTTAAATACAGTGAAAGTCAGCCTCCCTTTCCCATGCATCCTAATACCCCCACAAGACCTCTGAAATCACCTAGTCATTCTTTATAAGTGAAAATTTTGAAGTCAGGAAAGATTGAATGCCTTGCTGATTCCCTCAGCTTGTGAGAAAGTCATGGGAGTGTGGTACAGAGAGTAATTACGGAGCAGCTTTCATCTAGTTATTTCTTAGATGGAATTTATAGGTTCCTGTAGATTGGAGCAGGGTGACAAGACACATGCCCAGAGCCAGAAGGGAGCATGAACACGGCAAATCCTGGTCTCGAGATAATACATGCTTTGCAGTCTATCATTAGTCACCTTCATGGCAAATATGAACAGAGGGTCTTAGGAGTAAATTGGCATTTCACTTGGTCTCTCATGTAGAAACACATACACTCCAAAAAGAGGTTTTTCTGATTTCTAATTTTGTGTAAGGATATTTCTGAATTTAATATTCCCATGAATTGGCCAAAAACTTACAAGAAGCTTTATAAAATATGAGTTATTTTTAAAAGTCTGTTTGCTTTTTAATACTTCAATGACTGAGATTCTGACTTCCTAAAGAGTGGTTGTCACACATAATTCTTAAAGGTAAAGGGAAAATATTAGAAGATGGTATTATTCACTGCATCATTTGATAACAAATTAGTTCTACCTCCCCAAGACAACTAATAACCTGAAATGAAATTAGGACTATTTTCCTAAGCAATAGGCCTTCAGCAGTCAGTCTTCCAAAGTGACACAGGAACATGACTCATAATTTGCTAATAGTTGTTTTCATGGACAAACCATACTATACATCTTTTTAAGATCAAATGTGAGGGCTTTGTGAAGGAAGACAAAGGTAAATTTTCAAGAGCCAAAATCCATTGCATCTTTGTGATTTTTGTCACAAATACATGTTACCAACAATAATATTTATTTAGAATTCACTAAATAACTTAAGTAGAAATACTGAGATTTTGAAGTAGACTTTTTCTCACTTAAGTAATATGGAGAGGTTTTATGTGATAATTACATTTTTCCAATGTACAATAGAATAAAAGCACAACTATTAAAATAAAACATTGGTCTATAAATTACCTAATACTACTTCACATACCACATTTTGAGAAACTCGAGGCTGCATGAAAAAGTTAAATCTATATTTGTGTATTATGTTCACGCCCTCACTTTTCCTCTTTGTTTCTAACTATAGTTCCACATTTCTACACATCCCAACATTCCACTTATTCAGTTTTTGTATCACAACTGTTACTGTTCTTCATATTTTTAGAAAAATATCTGGCATTTATATTGTCTATGCCTTTCAAAGATTGTAAAAAAAAAATAGCTAATAAGGGTAATGCCAACTTCTACAATATATAAGTTAAATAAATCCTGCCTTCTAGAAATTCTCAGCCTAAAATAGATTTTACCACCACAAAGTCACTGACCTTAATAAGATGTGCAGGTAAGCAAACAACAGCCCAAAACTTTCATGTAGAAGTAACAAAACGAATATTCGCTACAGCACCGTCTGTTTTCCTTAGACAACAATGTGATAAGCAGCCCGAAGGTAAAATCACATCTAACAGGACTCTGGGTACATCTTGTTTAAGGATCCTTAGATCTGCCTTGAAACCTATCCCATATTGGGATACACAGGTGGTGTACAGGTGGGAAGTTATAGAAATAATGTCAAATAAAGAATTTAATTCAAGCTCCCAAGGAACTTAATTCAAGCTCACAAATCTACATCTGGGAAAATATGGTATTAATTTATGAGCTGCAATAGACAACAGTTCTCAATGCACTGCCATCAACTGTTAGGAAAGTCCAAGGAGTCCGGCCATAGAACCACTGTTCTGGGTACGGCCCAGGTGACTGGCATGCTTGTGGAGACTAGAAATGCCACCCAGCGTGAACAGATCGTCCAGCACCTGAGCGAACAGGAGCAGAAATAAATACAAATATAGTCAACTGAAAAATGGGTAGGAGAACATCTGAAAGCAGTTTAGTAAGGAAACAGAAACGATTTCTTCCCTCTTAGCAAGAAAAAAACAAAAGACCAAAGAGAACCACAAAGATGATCACAGATTTGGAATATAAAGTTTCCAAAGAACCATTAAATGAATTGAAATTACTACTTAGGAAAACAGACTCAATGAGGGTTCATTAATTAGTGTCCTTCTAGTTTATAAACAGGCTTGTTTATAGGAGATGGCAAACCATCTGGCGTCCATGTTTGATAAAGCTGAACCAGAAAGCAGGTGTGACACGCAGCATACAGAATTTTGAGGCTAGTAAACCTGAGAAGAAAAGTCATCACTCACGACTTCTGAACAGTATACACACCAAGAAATTTACCACACTGAAAACCAGAGGACCTTTAGGCCAGTGTTTTCTGCAATTAATGAAACCAGTGTAACTTCAGGCAAGTCACATAATATCTCTGGATTTAGTTTCCTCATCTGTAAGATGAGCATATCGGGATAATATTAAAAAAAAAAAGTAAAACTGTTATACAAGCACTGACTCAGGATTCAAATTCTGTCTTCATCAATTACGGCTTGTAGGGCTTTGGACACATTCTGTGCCTTGGATTTCTCATCTACAAAATGTAAGTGATAGTAGCATCATCCTCATAGGTTATGTTGAGAAGATTAAATGAATTAATACATGGAAAACACTTAGCATACACTGACGCAGGGTTAGCTGCTACTTTTTGCCGCTGTTAGTATTATGTGCAAGTAATAGAGGTAAATTCTGGCTGATTAAGCAGAAAAGGAGTTTATTAAAAGGGTACTGTTTTACAGAAATTTTGGATTTGGAAAACTAGATTCAAGAGTAAGCTTTTAGAAATAACACCCAAAGCTACATCACAAATCTGGAATGATAAAGAAAGTGTTATCCACCATTCATGGACTACTCAACACTAAAGTTAGCATTACTATAATTTCTGCACCAGAACTCAATTTTACTCTAGTATAATCATGACTGTCCCAGCTGCAAGGGACACTAGAAAAGCAAGTATTGGCATTTTTAACTCCTGTAGGAAAAGGCAGTTTTGCACAGATTCCCCAGATGTATAAAAAGATCAGATGCCAGATGGCCAAAATTAACTCCATCCATTTGTCCTCCATGCTAAAATGTACTGCTTACGATCATTTATTAAAGGTTGGGGGGTTTCATCCAAGGTCAAGAAGATGTTATATAGAACTTCTTAAAGGCTCTATGGTTCCTTCATGAAAGACTTAAAATTTCTGTGACAGGAGGGATTTCCAAATTCTCCTATCAACTGAGTTACTGGGTAAGCTCAGTATCCAGTATTTAAATTGAAGCTCCTGGATTTATAGTTAGAATTAGGTCTTTAATTTTCAATTTATATAATCAAAGGTTTTCACCTCTTTATGTGTGACTAGAGAGAATAAACGGTTTCCAAGTCTTCAGCTGGAAAAACTGAAAAATCCCAGAGTTTAATGAACATTCTCTCATAAAAAACAAAATCCCCTATTTTTTTTTCTCCAAGCTATTAATACATTTGTGCTGCCGGGGGTATGCATCCTGCGAGGACATTGGCCAGGAGAAGAAAGCAGTTATAACTGGGCTTTATCTATTTTAAACTCCTCAACTATAAAAATAGTGCTTAAAATACAGCCATCCAGCTCCCAACTGTCCTTTCTGAGTAATGGACAGCTATTCTAACCCCATGACTAATGCCCAGTGCCTGTCTTAAATTGGCCTGGACCTCCACCACTGGGGTATTCCGTGCCCAAATCGTCCCCCCAGTGCCTGAACTTCATGGCATCTCTGCACCAGACTCTTGGTTGCCCCCCAAAATACTCTTGGTGAATTTATTTCAAGTGTTTACAGAAACAGAAAGAATTAAGAATCTCTCCTACCCAATCACTTTTGCTCCACGAATTCTCTGATACACGTGACATGCACAAAATAGTCTGGTGACATTTTTAGCAATTAGAGCATGAAAACTGAAGGGAAGATTTAAAAGGTCAATCTGCTGGTTGCCTATTTATTTTCAAACTCTTGGACAAAGCGTGTCAAATTGGAAATTCTGGAATGACCGTTGTGATAGTTTGTTTTGTTTCCTCGGCCTAAAGAGTAAAACTTCTACCAACTTTATACTAAATCTATTCCAATAATCCACTGAATCATGCATCTTCAGTCATTTAAGACGTACAGAACGGCCTCAGTGGGCTTCTCACCAACCAGGTGGTGAGAGTCAGCGCATGGAGGTAGGCTGCAGGATGTTAACAGAGATCTGCCTCTCTCTAAGCAACAGGTATGGGATACGTTCCTCCCAACACCCGTGTACTAAGATGACTGGAAATTGGGAAGGATTTTAAATGCAGCAGATAGTTTGCAATTCAATGACACGGTAATTTCTTTTTCATAAATAAGCACTTAAATGTATGAATCTGTTGTAAGTGATTAGGCTTCCATACAACAAAGCAAAATGTAGTGGGATTAAGCTGATGGACTCTGACCCTTGACTGCCTGGGTTCAAATCCTGACTTCTCCACTTCCCAATCACATGACCTTGGCAAATGACTTGATCTCTGTGAGCTTCGGTGTCTTCCGTGAAATGGGGGTTGTAATAGTCCTTAACCCACGATATTGTGTGGGAATTAGAACAGTGTCTGACATGTAGTAAGTGCTCTATAGGTGACTGTAGGGTAAATAAAATACATCTTAAATATGATTTTAAATATGTCTCTGAAAATATCAAATTCATTTTTTTAGGAAATTCTTGGTTGAGATATAGCTCATTGATTTCTTAAGTTTTTTTCCCCTTCCTCAGTATAAAACATTTTATTTCTTAGTGAAGTTTTTCTCCTGGATAATCCTGCAAGAATATAGGGGAAGAAAAAATTCAAGAACTCTTGAGTCAAATATTAAAATGTTTAGGAAGATGAAAGGTGCCTACTTGTTTGAAGCAAAAAGTGATCAAGGCAAGGTAGAACACCCCTATGACATCTCTCTTAATTTAAAGCAACATGATTCAATCATTAGGAATTCAAAGTGATCATGACCACAGACATTTAAATACCATGACCTGAAAGGTCTTTGTGCTACCACCTATAAAATGATTGAGAAAGTCTCAAGTTAGTTTTTAACAACATTTAACAGAAAAACTAGAAGCTGCTTTATTTTGATTTTTAACCAACAGCTCTCGTACAAAATACCATCTTTAAACAACTAACGAATGTCTTTAAAAAATGCATATAGTTTGGAAAGGCAAACGAACAGTAACTGCTTCTACACATGGGTAGAGGGCGATGCATTGAGGAATTTTTCATTTTGCTTTAAACATGACTTGTTTTTTCCAACATCATGTATTATATTCTATGATCTAAAACTTTTTCAAAGAATTATTGTAGAAGTTAGTAATGATACTGATATTTGGCCCCTTACATTTTCCTTTCTCCAAAAATCACAATTAAGTATAGTAACAAAGATTTCTGGCTATGCCGAAGTGGAAAGTAAGTGTATCCTTCTCCGGAAAATGAACTATTTCAGCTCAGTGGTGGTGGATTAAGTCTGTATTGCACTTTGGGGCCCCTGAAGTTACTTTTAGGTCATTAACCTTCAGAAAAATAAACGTATCAGTGCAGAGAAGCATCAGTACTATCTGTCCCCGAAAAGGACACTGAATTTACCAAGGGTTTGTTAGGAGAAAGGAAAAAAAAAAGAAGCTAATTCTATCTGGACTAAGAACAGTATTGCTTCCCACAAAGAGATCCAACATTAGTAAACAGCTCTCACCATCTTGTCAGCTTTGAGAATAGATTTAAGTTCCTCATTGGCTACCCTCAAAATTACCCAGTCCACCCTGTCAAATGTTAATCTACTTAGAGGTTCACATTGCTTTGCTCAGCACATGTAACAGCCTAAATCCAGGGAGGCAAAAAGAGAATTAATAACTATTGACTACCTATCATGTGCTGAGTTCTGTGCCATGCATATTTGATGTATTTTCTCCTTTAATCGACAGCTGCTATTAACCTGGCTTTGTATATGAAAACACTGAGGTTCTGAGAAGTCAAGTCACTTGCCCAAGGCCCCACAGCTCATGAGTCATGGCACCAAGTAGTCCAGCTCCAGAACCCTCACCGGCAGACCACACAGACTTCAGTCTTAAATCAGAACCCCAGATTCAAATTATAGTCAGATCCTTGGATGATCAGGCATTGGTGCATTTGAATGGCATTTAAAAATAACCATAAGCCCTTATATTTGCCTGGCACTTTCCAAGTTTTCACAATGCTTATGTAGGAGCAAACTGCTGAAGCACAGAGCAGGGTGTTAAAAATCCACATTGCAGAGGCTTCCATTTTTATTCTGTGACCAGTCTACTACTCTTACTTGTCGAGAAGAATGCTCCTTATTTTGTGAAATGATTTTGAAAATAATTGAGGCACTGGAACTAAAGATTCTCTTGTTTTCTTCTCTCCCTTGTACAATCCACATGGGAGTTGCAGGAAAATGGACAAAGAAAATATGGTGGTCCCCCACCTGGCTGGGATGCTGCACCCCCAGAAAGGGGCTGTGAAATTTTTATTGGAAAACTTCCCCGAGACCTTTTTGAAGATGAACTTATACCATTATGTGAAAAAGTGAGTCCAAATATGACCTTTTTTTTTTTATCTTTCAAGGAAAAAATACTGCTCTCTTCACCTCACTTTCACTGTTACTTTTCTTGGTCAGTGATGGTTTCTCTTCCAGTTCTTCCAATTGCCGTTCCTCAATCATGAACAAAGGTAAAACCTTCCTAGCTGCTGGTGGTTGTCCCCTAATTATCACTGCCCTGACTCAGCTCTTCGTCCTGATACTGACAGCTGAAACTACCATTGCTGCTGACTTTTAAATCTTTATCTCGATCCCCCATCTCCACGGGCATAGCCATCTTACTGCAAACGCAATGTGTCTGTCAACCCAGAACAACACTACGACCACCTGTCAACAATAAGGTATTGCTTCAACTTGAAATGTTAATATGGTTTTATAGGGCGCAAAACTTTCCCATGCAAAACGTGTATGTCTGTCATGGCTCAAATGTCTGTCTATGCATATCAGTCCAGAAAGAAATTTCCTTCTGCAAATATGAATCTGTCTTCCCTAAGGCAGCAACAAGATTAGCAGCATGGTTTCTCAAAGTCGTTATGTAATTAAGGAATAAATTTCCTCAGTCTTAACGCCCAATGATATTTTGTTATTAAACCCAAAGCTAAGGGGAGAAGACAAAATTAAATTTTCAGTAATTTGCCAACTAGTGTTTTAACAATCACATTCTTAGAAATTGTAGTTAAAAATGAGAGGTTAACTATTTCTTCCCCTAAACGCCAAAATCAGCTGTGTGTGTGTGTCTGTGAGCACGCAGGTACGTGTGTAACTCAGCCTTGGGTTCAGAACTGCTCTTAATATTATACAAACAACCTCACTTGGCACGTGTACAAACTCTGAGGACTTAATCCTCTATGAATCTTATATACTCAACATGAAAATGAGCACCAAGAAACACCTCAAACACAGAGATAAAACATGCTTGAACTCTTTCCTGATGAGCCCAGAAAAAATGGGTGTCCATCACTGAATACCTGGGCTTGAGGTAGGGCGAGGCTGAGCTGACGGGCAGCGTATGTCTAACGACGCCTCTTCTCCCTGTGCATGCCCCTCGCATCTGTGTGGGCAACTGTTCTTACAGCAGCCAGCAATAATAAACTACTGGGTCTGCATTATAGAGAACAGTTCAGGTAGCATGTAACCAAAACAGAGGAGGGGTAGTGAGAGGGATACAGTGAGTGCCCTCCTACCACGGAGGTCCTGGTCCTGGCTCAGTTGTATTAAGACTAGCATTTATCTTCAGCCTGCAGACTGAGAAACAGGGTTCCCCCGACCATCCTCTGAAATACACCTTCTGTGTTCACCTTTATGTCACAGTAAGGGGGAAAGACAGCTAAGAAGTCAGTTTACCAAGTTCCAAATGAGTGTTTCCAGTGTTGGTTTTAAACGTCAGTTGTAGAGTATGACCAAGTAAAAATAAAACTATGGAGACTTCAGAGGCCAAGACAAGAGATGACAAATGTGTTTTCTGGTCCCTAAGACAGTTGTATCAATCCCCAGAGAATTGTGTGATGAAAGGTCACTTGCTCTGTCAAAAACATATTCTGGTCCCTTGGGCTAAAATGCCACTTATATCCGTTTTCTTTGTTTAACTTGACTTTGTCCATGAGTCAGATAACAGATCTGAACCCAGCGTGAAACTATGCAAACCATTCTACACAGGATGCAAATGCCAAACACGGCAGAGAAAGACTTCAGAAAACGTATGTGTGTGTGTGTGTGTTTCCATTTGGAAGTACAAATGTATAAATATGAATTCTTTTTTTTATTACTTGTAGATTGGTAAAATTTATGAAATGAGAATGATGATGGATTTTAATGGCAACAATAGAGGATATGCATTTGTAACATTCTCAAATAAACAGGAAGCCAAGAACGCCATCAAGCAACTTAATAATTATGAAATTAGGTAAGCTCCACCTCTTCTAGATTAAAAGTGAATCAGACATTGTACCTTTACCTGTTCTTCTATCAAGTTTATCTAATACAATATATGCAAAAGATAGCCAAAATAAAAAGGTTAGTTCTTTTGCTTAGAAATCAATTTAATGAATTATTTATTTAATCACTAAATACATTTATTAAATCATCACTAAATAAGGTGCCAGACTAAGTTCTGTAAAATGTTCAAAGAAAATTCATTAATTTATCCATTTCATAAATATGTGCTGGGCACTGTTCAAAATATTAGAAATATCACAGGACACTTTCCTACCCTCCTAGTAAGCAAATGGATGTATAAGATTATTTAAAAGAGTTTGAAAAAATTAAACTGGGAAATGGGATAAAGTTGTCTAAGGAGGTTGCTACTCTAACTTGAAAATAACTAACGAAGAAAATAGTCTTCGGGAAGGTAAAATTTGATCTGAGACTCGAATGCAAAGAATCAGGCATGACAGTCAGACCTGGAGGAAGAGTATTTCAGAGAAAGAAAGAACAGCAAGTGCAAAGGTCCCAAGAGAACAAGCTTGAAGTATCAGAGGGACAGTAAAAGAAGCCAACGTTTGTTACAAAGTAAAGAGAGGAGGGTTGAAGGCAATATGGTTGGAGAGCCTTATACTCTGAGATTAACAATTTGGATTTTATTCTAATAAAAAGGAGAAGTCATAGGAGGGTTTTCACTAGATTCGTGCTTTTTAAAACATAACTCTGGCTTTGGGTGAAGAATGGACTGCAGCAGGGTAAGGACAGAAAGAGGGAAGCTGGTTAGAAGGGTGCTGCAGTAGCTGAGAACTAGACAAGAGATCGATGCTGGTTGCACAGAGGGTTAGTGGTGAAGGTGGTTAAAAAAAAAAAAAAAAAGTCAGACCTGGGATATATTTTGGAAGTTGAAACAGACAAGACTGGTTAAATATTGGATTTAGAACGTGAGTGAATTTACAATTTGGGGAAGAAAATTAGAATTTTGGTCCAAGTATCTGTGGATGTGATAGTGTCATTGAGGTGGAAAAGGCTGTGAGGGAGAAAAGCAGGAAACATCAAGAGCTCTGTTTGAGGCAGTTTGCATCTGAGATGCACATCAGGCACCCCAGGGAAGGTGCTGAGCAGGGGACTGCAGGATCCTGGAGTCAGCAGAATGGTCATGTTTGGAATAGAAATTTGGGGGTCAGCCAAATATAGGTAATATTTAGAACCATGAGATTAGCAGAGGGTTCCAAGACATAACTGACACCATACAATCAAAAACTGGCAACAGAGCTAACTTCATGAAATTGTCTGAGTTCTAAAACCTTCATTTTTTGCGAGGGAACTGTCATAAATCCTTTACGGAAGTCCTGGGCCACCTAGAAGAAAGATCAGTACATTAGATGAAAAAGCAATAGCTTGGGGTCAGGCAGGCTTCAGCGGAGTGCCAAAAAGTGACTTGACCTCTCTGAGCCTCAATTTCCTCATCTATAAAGTGGGAATAATAATACTTACTTCATAGGTTTATTATGGGGATCTTATCAAGATTTTTAAATGTTTAACCAAATATTTAGAGCACAATAATAGGTAAATAAATGATAGAACTCCTTCATATTAGCACATTAATTCAGAGATGCAGTTTTACATATTTCCTTTCTGTAACAGAGATGCACCTTAAAATTGATGGAATCTTAAATTTGATGAATACAGAGAGAGTAGATTTCCTACCATTAAGGCATGCATTATCCCTGTAATTCTGTAAGTCAGTCAACTACTGGGTCATTTTTCTTCAACCTGTTAGCCCCATAAAGACTGATTGGATTTGGCAACCACTAGCAGCCTAGTCATTCAGTCCCAAGGTTAGATTCTGGAACAGAGTCTTGGAAAAGACATAAAGGAGGCTCCCCTCCCATACATGCCTCCATGGATCCAAAAGAGCTCTGACAGGGAGGATTTTTTGGTATGAGAATCAGAAGATCTGAGATCTAGCCCAGGTTCTCTTGGATAAATCTTTTGACTTCTTTCAGCATCAGTTTTATACTATCATCTGATTATATCATTATTCTCAGCACCCAATATATGAGAAAAAACATAATAAATTATTTTGGAAAGGACTATAAAAAGCTACATTTTAATACAGCTTTTTTTCTTTTTCTTTTTCTTTTTTTAAATGATGGTAATGGGGATTGAACCCAGGACCTTGTGCGTGCTAAGCATGTGTTCTACCACCAAGCCATACCCACCCCACCTTAATATAGCTTTTTAATATTACAGTTACATGTTTACAGGAATTAGAGGAGTCTCCATTCCTTGGTCTTTCATGAAACCTAGACATCTTAACAGTAAGGGTTATTTCCAAAATACCTCTTAAGTGGAGACGGATGCAGAACTGGCTATGTAGGGAATCAACTGGGTTCACTGTATCTGCTCACCATACTGTTACATACCAGAGCCTATCAAAACTTTTTGAAAACAGGCTCCGAACAATGAATACAATCCACTAAAAAATAATATCTTATGTGAATTTTAGTGTCTTCATCCATGAAAGAGAGAAAAATCTACCTACCTCATAGGGGGGTTGCTATGAAAAATAAAGGAGGTAATGCATTTAAGTTCAGCCTGACACATGTCAGATGCTCTTTAAACGTTTGCCAATGGTGATGGCAGGAGGTGGGGGAAAAGGAAGAGGAGAAATGTAACAGAATATTTGGAAAAAATGCTGGTGGCCAAAATTCCAGTCAAAGTTCAGATTGGATGCCAGAAGAAAGGTGAAGGCACAGCATGACTTTAAATTTTAAGCAGTAGATTAAATGGAATGTGGAATAGCAGAGTAGACACCCCAGAGCCAACCTCACCTACTTCCAGTCTGCCTTGGCTCAGTCCTGCCAGAAACAGAACCTTTCTTGTAGAGAAGAGAATAATCTTTGGTTTGTTTTTAGCCACTATTTTTTAAGGGATAGAAAAGGTTCTTATCCGGAAGAGACCCACAATTGTCATAACCTCCTCCTCCTCCTCATCAAATATTCACTGAGCATTGTCTAAATGCCTGGCTTCTTAGAGACATTACAGTCATGCCCTCAGCTTTTGAAAGATAGCATTTCATCTCCAAGCAGTTCTGGGAAAGATGCCTGACAAACCACAGATTTAAACAGGATATCTGGAGACTCCAGGCGCCCCCTACTGGTAACTGATATCTGACAGGCCCCCTAATTATCAAAAATATAATTTCTAAATAAATAATATCTTGCAGCAAAAGGTGTAAGTTAAAAAAACCCTGAAAGATCACTTTATCAACCCTTCACTCTCCCCAGAAAAACCACATTCCTAGGGCAATATTCACCAAACGGAGATGGACTTGCCAAAGATCTGATATGTGGTCCTTGGTTCTTCAGCAAAGCATGGAAGACAATGAGCACAGGGGCTCAACCCCTGTCAGAGTCACAACTGAGAACCACTACTTTCAAGAAATCAGAGCAATCTCCCACTCACCTGACTGAGTACATTTTATTCATGACAAATGAGTGGTTTTTGTAAAGAGAACTTTATCCAATTTTAATAACTTCGTATTATTACAGAAATCACATAGGCTAATATGCACACATAAAAACAGCAACAAAAAAAAGTAATAAAAGTTCAAACCATTCTTTCATTACCCTATTTCCCCCAAATCATTGCTATGTTGACTTTTTATTGTCTTTCTAGATTTTCTATAGTTTTAATCAAAATGGCCTTCTCACATACTCGTTTTACAGACTTTTTTCTAATCTAGCAGCATAATGTGAACTGCTTTTTTCAACCAGCAAATATTCTCCTACACTACTATGTTTAATGACTACAGAGCATTCTATGTTATGAATGCCAATCTTTTATCTACCAGTGAATCTCAGCCAGAAGCAGTATTGTCCACCCTATGGGACATTATGCAAAGATGAAGAGGCATTCTTGGATGACCTAACGGGTAGCTACTGGCATTTAGTGGACAAGAACCTGGAATGACAAACATATCACGGTATACAATGAGGAAATATCCAGCCCCAGAGTCAATGTCATTGCAGCTGAGATACATTAAACCAGTCCCGTATGATGGATTATTTTGCTCATTTCCAATTTGGAGGCTATTTTAAATAGTAGCAGAGACTAACTTGGCACAAAAATGCTGGTGCTCATCTCTGTTTCCTAAAGACACTCCCCCTAAAGGGACATTATTTGGTCAAAGGTTCTGCACACTTAAGACCATGGATACATTTTGCCAAATGTCCCCCAGAAAAGTTGAACCAAACTACACCTTGCCAATGAAAGCATCTGTCAACTTGCTAATAAGCAACACTGTACAGTGGAAGGAACAGGGATTGAACTGAGTCCACAGGCCAATTTTATCTCTTAAAATCTACAAAGTCTTAAGCAAGTCGCTTAATTTCTTGCAGTCCCAAGTTCTTCAACTGCAAAATGGAAACAATACTTCTGCCCATTTCATAGGCTCCTTGTGTCAGCCAAATAATATATGAAAATCTGTTCTGGATAGGGACTATCTTGAATAGTGATCCTGTCGAAAAAGCTTCTATTCAGTTGGAACAGAAAGGGAGCACCACGGGTTGCAACCTCAGATACCTCCAGGGCAGCCAGGCAGGTGACATGGGTAGAGTGGGCCAGGTATCAAGGCCTCAAGACGGGGGATGTATTAGGGAGTGGTGAGGACTGACAGTAATAGTGAATCTACATCTAGTCTAAAGACAGCAGATGCTACTCAGCTTCAAATACGTTTTTCCCTTTAACAACGTAGAGCCAATGCTGACAGACCTTCCAGTTTCTCAAAAGCAGCTACAGCTTTCTAAAACCAGTTAAAACACTAAGACAACCAAACATTTCATATCCACAGTCCATTTATCAGGGCCAGGGCCAGGGCCATACATTTTCAACTTCCATCTTTTTCTTTCTTTCTTTTTTTTTTTTTTTTTTTTTTTTTTTTTTGAGGGGTTGGAAGTAGGTAATTAGATTTATTTATTTTTTTAAATGGAGGTACTGGGGATTGAACCCAGGACCTTGTGCATGCTAAGTACATGCTATACCCTCCCCACCCTCAACTTCCATCTTAAACTGACTGAATCACACAGGGATTCTCACCAGTAGAAATGCCTGTTCCTGCAGAAATGGACGCCTCCTAGGGGTTTGTGCCAGCGTGGACAACTGCCGATTGTTCGTAGGGGGAATCCTGAAAACTAAAAAGAGAGAAGAAATCTTAGCAGAGATGAAAAAGGTCACCGACGGAGTGGTGGATGTCATCGTCTACCCGAGTGCGGCGGATAAAACCAAAAACCGGGGCTTTGCCTTCGTGGAGTACGAGAGTCATCGGGCGGCGGCCATGGCCCGGAGGAAGCTTCTACCAGGTTCGCATCCCCTCCTCAAAGGGGAGACTGCTCCACTCCCGCCTGCCTGCCTCGTGCTGCTGTGCTCCTCAGCAAAGGAGACAAAAGCTTGTTGTTCTTTTTTGGCTCTTTATCTCTGCTTATGCTATATTTTAAACTCTTCCTCCTTATCTCACAGTTGATTCAGTTCCCTGAAGTGTTCACAGACTGCGTTCCGAAAACTCTTCATTCTGTGCCTTAAATCCCATCTTTTTGCAAGGGAGATATCCAGAACTTTAAGCTATAGCAACTCTATACTAAATCCTTGAACGGAAGAATCTTCTAAAAGTAAATTTGTCAATCAACAGTTATCTTTATGTATGATTTTTGTTATCAGGTTTATTAGAAATCGAGTATGTTCTCCATTACAATGTAGAAATAATCCACCTGCAGGTGATACACCTTCCCAAGGACAATTAAATGACATACTTTTATTATGACTCCCTAGTGTCTAATAATTTGTCTAATTTCAGGGACTAGAAACAATAGCTTTTCCTAGAAAGCTATTTTAGGCAGATAGGTCCAGTTTGGGCAACAACTATGAATTCCTGAGTTTAGAAGACTCCAAGACACTGCCCCAGTCAGATCAACTTAGGGAAAAATGGCTAAAGTCCTCTGCTTATTCTAAAATATTCACCAAAACTTACACAAAGATATTAAAATGAACTAATATTAAAATAAAAGATTTCAAGAAAGGCAGACTGAATACATTGAAATCAGCTCTTCTCTTAAGCACTATGGAAGAGCCACCAGAATTAAAAGCAAAGCAGAACAGCAACAAAAACACCTAGAAGTAAGCTGCCCTTGTACACATTCTCGAAAATAAAACCAATAGGATTAGCCCTCTAGAAATTTTCAAAATTGGAAGATGGCTTTGGAGCTGTGGGAAGATGTTTTAATAATATTTTCATGAAGGCAGCTTAAGGTAAAAAATATGAGCTAGCCCCCCAAAATTGCTGAATCTATTAGAGAGGTGGATATTAATATCCAAAATAATATATACTAATAAATTTTATACATGTATAATAAGATTTGTTATAAAACATAGGAAACAGAACGTTTACAAGGATTAGGGAGGATGAAATTGGTATCTAACATTTTAACAGTAAAATTTTTTGTTCTGAGAGGTGGATATTTTTATCATTAAAGTTTCCACTCACTACACCGGTGGGCAAGCCATCTACTCACATGTGCACAGAATCACTAAAACTCCTCACGGTGTGTACCTAGCCTCTCAGTGACCTGAACTTGGAATTTTGCTATCATCTTCAACACCAACAATTCTGCTCTTGAAATGTCCCTCATATCCATCTTGTTCTCAGGCCATCACTGTAGGCTAAACATGTATATCCCTCACCTCAGATTATTTTTGCAAGGTCTCCTAATTACTTTCTCAGCTCTGCTTTCTCTTTGATGCACCCCACTCTCTGCCTACTCCATCCTGAACACTACCATTAGATTAGTGTCCCTCAATTATGGCACCTTTTTCTCCAAGTTCTCCCAAACAGTAGGAATTCAGTCTCTCTTTGTTGACAGGCTGTAATGTCACTCACTCAGTAGTTCTGTTGCAGAAAAATGTGTTACACCTCGATGTTACAGCTCAGTTGTAACAACAACCTGGATCCAGGCAAGAGACCAAGCAGCACTCAGAAAATTGGAAAACTCAGGTTTATTATGCCAAGGAGCCCAGAGAACTTACCACTTCAAACTCTGCAGTCTATAGGTTCACACAGGCCTTTTATAGGCTGCCAGTTTTACGCTTTGCAACATCGTATACAAATAAAGTACAAGATAAGTTGACCAACCAGAAACAAGCTTTGTAGAAATAGCCCAATCAGGAGTGAGCTCCATGCAAATGAAGTACTACGAATGGACCAATCAGAAGTTAGGGAAGTGGACCAATCAGAAGTGAGAGTAATAATCAATCAGAAGTGAGAGTAATAACCAATCAGGAGTGAGAGTAATAACCAATCAGAAGTGAGAGAATAACCAATCAGGAGTGAAGGAAAGTGAGCTCAGGGAACCGGACGCTAGTGGGAGGAGAGCAGCGGCCCTGCCTAGGGGTCCTGCCAGTCTTTTTAATGGGGCTTCCCGCCTCAGTTCAAACATACTCGGCGACTTGTTGCTGCATACACAATACAGAGTAAACCTCTGAGCCTCAAGGCCTTTCATTCAGGGCCCCATTTCCTTTCAACCCTATTTGTATCTTCCATTTCTCAATTAAAAACCTCCTTTCTATCAGGACAAACTCCTCAATGTCCTAGACAACGCCATGCTCGTGTCTGTATCCTCTGTTCTTAATGCTGTCTCCCCTACTAGAGGGACCTGCACCTCCTCCTCTACTGACTCCCGGTGTTCAAAGCCCCAGCTTAGCCACCACTTCATTGAGAAACCAGCTTCCACTACTCCAGCCCGCGTTAATCACTTTCCTCCATCATTTCCTGTAAAAACAGATATGTACACTCACTTGGGGGTTCAGGAGGATGGCAGTGAAAGAGGGTCCAAAATGGGGGAGTTTCAGGAGCCAGTGTTCCTAGCGAAATGGAACTTCCTGTCAGCTTCCCTTCCTAAGAAAAAATAGCACACTGACGCAGAAACGGCTTCTGTCTTTACCTGAGTTGAGCTGGGGCAGGGCTGAGCAGCTGGGCGTCAGGAATTCTCCAGCACTGTGTTATGTGTCCACCACTGGAGGCCTGAGTTGGCCCCATGGGTTTTCTGTCCAGGATGGAGCACTGTAGAGGCTACCTCACTCTCCCACCCCTACCCATCCCACCCCCCACCCCCGCGCCCCAATTCCCCGCGCGGCCCGGGGACCTGAGGCAGCCCCGCCCCTCGCCTGTGGCCCTTTAAGTTGGCCTCAGCTGAGTCGAGTTTCAGTCAGCTGGATTTTAGTCAGACTGCCTCGTCAGCGGACTAACAAGATGTGGCACAGTCGGGAGTAAGCCAGCCAGAGCAGATTGTTTCATTTCTGCTGAAGCCTGAGAGGAAAACCTATTACCCATTTGGACATCCACTTATTACTTCACCGTAGATTAAACAGCACAGAATTTCAGTAATGGGAAAGCCTCTGGAGAGCCTAGTTTGAAAGATTAAGGAGATCTTTAAGAAACATGATAAGCAAGGACCACAAGAAGCTTTTCCTTCTTAATTGATCCAGACTTGAGACAGGGAGAAAACCGTTGTCTAAAGTGGTGTTCGGGCTCCCTCACCTCCTACCTCCTCAAACACTGGCAGCTCCTTGACACTGCATCTTTACTGAGGTGCACACGGAACGCAGTTGTTGCATCCGATTCAGAGGTTATCAAAGTATTCTAAGGATGCTCAGAAAAAAAGTTCCAACAGTGGTTTTTAGCTTTAGCCTACGTCAGAATCCCACGGAGGGCTTGTTAAAGCGCAGATTGCTGGGGCCTCACCGTGAGCGTTCCTGATTCAACAGGGCTGGGATGGAATCTGATCATTTGCATTTATAACAAGTTCCCAGGATGCTACTGCTCCTGAGACCACAGGTTTGAGATTTGGTCAATTAAATCAAGACTTGTCCATGGTGGGCTACAAATTTGAATAACATGAGAAGGTTTTTAAACAATGCTAGTCCCCAAAGTAACCTCTAATTAACTGAATCTGCTGCTCTGGGATGCAGAGTTGGGGCAGTGGTATTTTAAGTTTTCCAGAAAATTCTGTTGTGTAGTCAAATTTTATGATCCACTGCTAAATCAATCAACTAATGATACTGGCCATTCATCTGCACAGGAAAAAAACAGGAACACCTGGGGAACTGCTTAGTATGGAAACATCTGTTAAGCATCCACAAAGTACATTGCTTTCTTCTAAATGACAAGGGAGATTCTTAAAAAAAATCAATCTAATTTGAGTGAATGACACCATTCACATTGGACTCAAAACAGTATATATTCTAAGGAAACTATACATACCGAAAAATAGACCAAAAATTATCAAGAGGAAAGTACATTATTGAATTATCGTTTAAAAGCAATAAATTTAATCCCTTATATGCATCTTCTTGTGCCTTCACGACAACCCTAATAAGTAAGTACTTGCATTATCCCAATTTTACAGGTGAGGAAAGTGATGTTTAGAAAGGTTGTTTCCTAGACAGGATCATTGATCTGTTATTTGAACTTGTCTGACTGCAAAGCGCATGTTCACAAGTCACTCTCCAATGTGACTTTCCCAGGGATGTGTATGGAAATCACTGCTTCCTGCACCTCCTCCCCCTTCTTTCCTCTTCAGCCTTTTGCAGATTTTCAGGCCTGTGAATGACTCTCCATAATCCCAGCCTGGGAAGGCAAAACCCAATGGGCTAGTACAGTGTTCTCAATTTTGTTTGAATTAACTGAGGTGTCTTTAAAAATCCTCAGGCCCACACCACTTATATCAGAATTAAGAAAGAGGGGAGGGTATAGCTCAGTGGTAGAGCCCATGCTGAGCATGCATGAGGTCCTGGGTTCAATCCCCACTACTTCCATTTAAAAAAATAAACAAGCCCAATTACCTCCCCGCTTGAAAAAAGAAACAAGGAAAAAAAAGAAGGGAAGAAGGGTCCAGAGGTCAGTGATGAGCTAATTCCCAGGGGAAAATCAAAAGCCCTGTTTTGTAGCATTTTTGGATTCCCATTGGTCTTGACACTCCCACTGTGGCTTATTTCATGCTACCAAGGTGACATCAACTGACTCACAAAATTCTGAAAGACTGAGTCTGTTCTAGCAGGTGGAAAGGAACTGGGTCCAGCCAACTCACCATGGAGTGGAATTCATATTTCAGTATTTTTTAAAGCTCTTCCAATGTAGGGCCGAGGTTGAGAACCACTGGGCTACAGAAAACAGAGTTACCTGGGAGCCTTAGGGATCTTGGGAGGAGACGTTTCGCAAAGTCCACGTAAAGCACAGAAAAAGAAGGGAATGGAAGGATACGGAAGGGAGAAGTAGAAGGGGAGTGAAAGGGAAGGGGAAAGAGAATAATGGAGAAAGCATTCTCTGGGATGCAAGACAGAACAAGACAGCCAGCCAGATGGAACAGCAAGAGCCAGCCCCTCTAGGAGTTGATAACTCATTAGGTTGTGTCTATTCTTTGCTTGGGTTTTAGAAAGTCAGCGCCACAGATGCTTTCATTGACTGCTTTTCAAGGAATAAAAGGATGAACTTTTTTTTAAATTTTGGGTTTTTTTTGTTTGTTTGGGGGGGTGAGAGGTATTAGGTTTATTTATTTATTTTAATGGAGGTACTGGGGATTGAACCCAGGACCTTGTGCATGCTAAGTATGCACTCTACCACTGAGCTATACTAGTCCCACAAAAAGATGCATTTTGATTGAAAATAATTGCCTCCTGTGTGTAATAATTAAACAACTAAACCCTTACCAATACTGAGAATTTCTGATTTTGTTCTCTCAAGCTTTTTATTTCTTCCAGGATATAACTTGTTCTGAAACAACAAATAAAAAATAAACAAAATTTCCAATCCAATTTGGAAATTGAGTTGACCCTCACCCTCCTCTCATCACTTCAACATGGATCTGCACTATGTAGGGACATTGGGCTTGAGTAAACAAAAAACAAAAGCGAGCAGTGGAGAATTGAAACCGATCTGGGCAAGTTATCCTCTCAAAAGCTCATTTCCGCTCCTATAAAATTGAGAAAGTCATTCCCATCCTTACAGTGTTACTGTGAGAAGGAACTGAGACAGAATGTGGGAAACACATAGTAGAGGGTGAGCCACTCATAAATTGCAATTATAGCAATACAAAAATATGTGTAGTCATGGTAACATCTACCTTTTTAAGATGAGTTCAGTTTCTCATCATAGGCTCTCCAATTGTGCTTTGTCTTAATTTGGAAAAATATAATAACCCTTTCTCTAGATTCCTGAGTTGACCATGTTCTGACAGAGAGAGAACACAGAGGGAATACAGTTGACCAGATCTCTGGCCAAGTACAAGGGTCAGTGAACAAACTAGAGGTGCCTAAGCCATACCCACCCTTCCCCATGCACCGTTTTTTTGGACAGCTCAGCAGTGGCACCTGGACACATGCATTCCAACAGCAGCAGACATACTTCTTTGTGACCTTTCTAATGCTTCCTGAAGTCAGACTCTTTATGTCTGAGCCCTAAATCCATTCTTTCCCTTTCTCCCCTTCACCATCTTCAATGACTACCTCCACCCTGTGAGAAATGTTCTGAGACACAAATGTGCCTACTGCTGCCTCATTTCTGTTCCATTTCAAACCACATCCTACTTCCCTTTATACTCAATCATTATAATAAGCCAGCTGTCTTACAGAACTCCCTTCTAGCCAGTTCATAGATTTATTTGGACTGTCTCTTAAAATCAATAATCACCTCTTTTAATATTAATCTTCTTGCTCAGTCAAGACCTCAAGGTTCAGTTCAATCTAAGAGGCCATTAGTATGAACTGAGATGATGTTGTTCTGATTTCTATATAATTAATCATACTTCTGACCATTTTCAACAGGAAGAATTCAGTTATGGGGACATCCTATTGCAGTAGACTGGGCAGAACCGGAAGTAGAAGTTGATGAAGACACGATGTCTTCAGTGAAAATCCTGTATGTAAGAAATCTAATGCTGTCTACCTCTGAAGAGATGATTGAGAAAGAATTCAACAATATTAAACCAGGTAGGACATACCAGATGAGATTAACTTTTCAAAATGCACTTTAAACACATGCTTGAGATGACTTCCCATAAGTATAAATAGTATAGCTTTCAATAATCATTCTCATAATTGCATACAGACTGCTAAAACTATATTCCTACCTTTGGAGTAGAAAACAGGGACATTTGGTCCTGTAACATTTACCAATATTTTTATAATTTTACATGTTTCCATGTTATTATTTAATGAATACATATTTCCTTCACTAAACTATAAATTCCATGAGTTCTTTTTGTTTCTGCTGTCTCCTCAGCTCCCCTCTCTGTGCCTGGACCTAACAGATGCTCAATAAATATTTGCTGTGTTAATGAATGCATGGCCATAAGTATGGATTTAATGCAGGTTTCTCAATCTCAGTATTCTTGACATTTTTAAACAGATCACTCTTGGCTGTGGGGGTCTGTCTTGTGCATTCCAGGAGTTTTAGCAGCATCCCAGGCCACCCACCAACATGTAATAACCATAAATGTCTCTAGACATTTTTGTACCTGGGAGGGCACAACTGCCCCCAGTTGAGAACTGCTGGTCTAATGGATTAGGATTGTGATTTTAGGTACATAATTAAGTAAGGAGGTGACAGTTCTAGGAAATTCATTTGGGTGAAGAGGAAGGAAAAGGGAAAGTGGAGGCAAATAATTAGTTGCTGCTCACCTTGTCAGTACTTTCCATTATCAATTTTAAACCACAGGATTGACTCCCTATCTCTTTTTTTTCTCATATAGAAACTGCAACACCAAGACAGGAAAAGCACTTTAAGAAACAGGGTCCAAACAAGCATTTCCCAAAGCCAGTTCTGCGGAACATTAATTCTATAAACTGTTAGTAGATCTACTGATAAAAGGGGTACATGGTCAAATAAGTTTGTTAACACCAGATTCAGCAAAATTAAACAGTTTTTTCCCTGCAAATATTTAACCATATATTATTTTAACCCTGATTAACCTCAAAATATGATGTTGCTACTCAGAGAAATCAATGACAATCAAAACAGAAACTGTGGCCTGAAAATGTTTGTTCTTCCCCAGCGTAGCCTCAGGGTATCTGCTGAAATTCCATTTATAGTTATTCTACAAAATCAGATTTTCTGAAAACCATTTAGCTTCAGAATCACCTGGAGGGCTTGTTAAAACAGATTGCTGGCTCCGCCCCCCAGAGTTTCACATTCAGTAGGTCTGGGGGTGAATGGGGCAAAGGCTGGAAAGGTAGAGGTCCTCACTGGCCCATCTTTTACTTCTTAATTACCAAGACAAGTCATGAGATTAAGTCAAAATAATTATCCCACTTTACACTGAAGGAATAAAGAGACCATATTAGAAGTTCAGTTAGTTACATGTCCCATGGTTCATGATCTCAAATACCTTTATTTTCTCAGCTTAGCCAGGTAATTTTGCCCTGGACAACCACTGTCATAAGAAGTCAAAGATTGAATGCTGAGGGGAGAAAGAAGAGAAGTACCACGATGTTTTTAAATTACCCTTACATTACAGACCTGCCATTATTCCAAAGGAAGACAGTTTATAGCCACTGAACCGTGTGGTAGAGTAGAAACCCTAACTGCCTTTGCAACCTTGAATCTAAGAGGACAGGTGGATAACTCAACTTTGACAAGGAGAGGGAAAGAAGAGAGAACTTATCTCCTCTTCTGGCCCTCCTTGGCACTGGGTCCCATCCTAGATTGTCTCTAGAAACTAAGGATAGAAGAAAACACGGCCTCTCAAGATACACCCAAGTGAATGTAACAAAAAGACGATAATTTGCAAGCTAAACTAACAAGTTAATATTAAACAAGTTTCTAACTCACCTTTATTCTGGGCAAAATTTCTATTTCTACAATTGAGTAAGGAACATTTTAATAATAAAGTGTGAAATATAAAGTTCTACTGTCTTGGTAGAACTGTATTTTTACACATCACCTTTAATATATATTGCAGTCCCCCTAACATAAAAATAGATTAGGTTGATTTCTTATTTAATAATATAAATAATATAAATAAACATAATTGTATAAAATATATAAATTATTATAAAATATATAAATTATGATATTTCTATATTAAAATATATAAGTTATTGAAATGTATTATTATAAAATATAAAATTATTATATAAAACATATCATATAAAATATATAAATAATATAAATTAACATTGCAAATATTTGTAAAATACCAAAGTATATAAATTAAAATGTGAAAGACCCCTGTCTTCTCCCCAGCTTTTCTCCTTATTTCCAAAGTAACTCCTGTTAACAGTTTGATCTTTCTCCTTCCAGTTCCCTTTCTGTACGTGTATTCACATTTATATGCACACGTATATGGGTTGGGGTTTTTAAAAATCATAAATGCTATAGTATTATACTTAATATTTTGTAACTTTTTAAATTTAGTAACAGGTTTTGAATCTTTCCATGTAAGTATATATAGGCCTATTTGTCCTCTTTAAAGGCTCCTTAGTGTTATTTATTGTGAATGGGCCTGATTTAATCACTCTCGTGAAAATGAACATTAAGTTGTTTTATTTTTGCTATTTCAATTGACTGGAATCATCAACATCCTTATTCGTGATCCTTTTGCTTATGTGTGGATGCTTCTCAAAAAGACATGCCTCATGTTAGAATCAGTGGATATCTACACTGTTTCCTACCTTTTGATATTATGAATAGTATGATAAGGAATTATCTTGGTTCTCAGAGGTTCTTTCAGAAACTTTTTTTTAATCAAAAGAGTATCAGATAAGCAGATGGGAGAGCTGTGTGAACTCATAAATCCTGTTTACTTGTCAGAACCTTAGATCCCTAATCTTTAAGTTAAAAATAAATTACGGTAAAATGAATGAAAGAAAAATGAAAGTAAATAATTGCTGAAGTCTCTCCTAATTCTAAAACTTTACTATATAGATCAAAAGAGATAAGGTACATTTCTGGGGGGAAAACTATAAAATCTAAAAAGGTAATCTAAATATTCATTTATAAGATGACCAATAATTGAGTTCTACTCAAATATTCTCTGTATAAGGTACTATCTTTTACATTATATAATTTACAAAACAAGATACTGCTCCTACCCTCAAAGATCTTAATAATGTAGGATGTGGAAAGGGAAATCCATAACTAATTATAATAAGGCAGAACGTGTTAGTGAAAAAAATACAAACAAAATCTTCTGTTGAATGTGCAGAATTTTAAAACTGGACACAGAAAATATTCTCAATGAGATCCTTACTCAAATATCGATTCTCCAAAAAGAAAAAAAGACCCAACACTCTTGGAAGCTCAATGCTATACTATACCTTGTTCAGTGCTACCTCAAGTATGCTAATGGGGCTGCTCCACTCTCCTGCCAGGTGCTGTGGAGAGGGTGAAGAAAATCCGAGACTATGCCTTCGTGCACTTCACTAACCGCGAAGACGCAGTGGAGGCGATGAAAGCTTTAAATGGGAAGGTAATGTAGGACAAAGGGAAAATACATACAGAATCCATCCAGGTTTGGTGTGGATGATTTATGCAAGAGAACAATCCTGCAAGTCTGTCTCTCAGGCTTTCTCCATCTCTGACATGGCTGCCTCAGTCCATCTAAGATGAGCAGAAAAGGAGTGAACGAAAATACAACGGAGATGTGGCTCACACGTCCAGCTCTAGCTCTAACTTTGGCTGACTTGGACAAGCCACTGGCTCTCAGATTCTTTAGAAGAGGGAATGGGAGTGGATTATTCCAAGGTGCTTTTCCCAAACCAGTGTTCTCTCATTATTTCAAAGAGATTACCACCTTTGTTGTGCAGCATTTTGGAGACCAATGATGAGAAAAGATGTCAGGTTATCATTCTGCCCTCAGAGTTTGATCTTCCAACTCTGGAAGCCTTGGAATCTCTTCACCTTCCCAAGAGTCAGGGGGGAAAACTCACTACTGTATCCTTACTTCTGATTTGTATATAGAAACCAATATATTTACTTATTAATCCAGTAAACATTAAAAAGCTTTTGTAGCCCACTTACCATGCTACATGTTTGGGATGTAAAAAGGTCAAACTGAAGAAGTTTATCAAAGGGCTAAAATCAGCTAGAGGGTTAAAACCAGTATGCAAACACCTTTGCAAAGTCCAGTCAGACAAGTTTTGTTTTAAAAAAGGTAAGAAGGGGTGAGAATGTTCAAAGAGATAAAGAGTGGGTCATAGAGAATCAGAAAATCTTCATGGATATAAGAAGATAATATTTCAGCGAAGCCATGATAATTGGGCAGAATTTCAAAAAAATATGGAAATAGAGAGACTGTCCAGACAGAGGCACAGAATTTGGAAAGAGCAAGATATGACTGGAGAACAGTCAAGGTAGACTGCTTTGGTAGGAACCTCACACACACAGGCCTGTTTCACCTGCAGGGCCTTCATCAGTCAGTCCTAATAGGAGACAGAAGGCAAAGGACCAACTGCAAAGGTGTAAGTGTGGGACAGGGGAATTAAAAGAGACAGTTCAGGAACCTAGGGCTCATGCACTCCTGGGGCCAAGGGGACAAGGGCCTGGAGAAGTAAGGGAAGCCTGAAGGAGAGACGGTTGTAAAGAGCAGGTCTCATTGAGAAAATTAATGACCTTTGGCCAATGGAAACATCCAGGCCAAGGTGACCTCCCAGACAAGGAGCCAAGAAACGAAATGGCCGGAATTCGATGTTATCTCTCCTTCCAACCTCCTACCAGTGCTCCCCATTGGCCAAATCCAATCATAATCATGAAGGCCCAGGAGCCCTGATGAGAACTCCGTACAGAACACTCTCCTGGAGCAGAGAGGCTGGAGACAGTGGGGAGTGGATCTGGAGGGTGATCCAGGCTCTTAAGACACAGTGGGGCTTGGGCTTATGAGCTATTCCAGGACCTACAGAAGTGTTTGGGTCCCGGGGTGGTGGGGGGATACTCAAACATACAAAATACAAAAAAGAAAACTCCAAAGCAAAAATTAATGCATATTTAAATACATGTCTATGAAGCAAAACATTATTTCTTCTTTATTGATTATTACATTAAGTGTCATAAAAATGTTATTTTGAAAACAGTTTGTAGATTGGTTTCTCAGTTTGAAAACATTCCTGAGGATACATGATGCTTGCTGACAAGAGACACTGATAATTAAATGCTAAATAATTACACTGGAATAATCACAATGGAAAGGTATTCAAATTGTTCCCAATTTTGACAGCTAGATATATTTACAGCTAGATATTTTTAGAGCAATGTATACATGTATTATGCATCTAAATATATATTCAGTATTATTATTAAATATATGTACTAAATTTTGTAAGTATATTTAACTATCATGTGGTATGAGAAAACCAAAAGTAAATTTACCTAGGAACTATGAAGGCTTTTGAGTATACATATGGGTATTTATATTTAACTTATTAGACAAGGGGAGGCTTAGAAGTATTTTTGTGCAGTGGAGTAATGATCCCATTAACAAATTAGGGAAATTAGCCTATTAAGAATTCAAGTTCCATAGAGTAGGGAGAGAGATGTAATTGGAAGCAGTTAAAAAACTATTATTGTCACTCAAACGGGAAGAAATAAGGACTTGAACAGGGCAGAAGTGGAATGCCAGAGAGAGCTCTATGCAGGATTACAGGGGATGAATTCAAAAGGCCCAGGAACTGACTGGCTATAGCAGTGAGAAAGAAGGATGCGTCATTATAGGTTTTCAATATAAGAGACCAGGATAATGCTGTTAGGGAAGTCAGAAGGGAAGCCTTTTTGGAGAAACAGGTGATGAATTGAGCTTTGCATGTGATTGTTCATTTATTCTATAAAGACTTGTGAATGTGCAAGAAATTTTGCTGTGCTTGGGGCTATAGTAAGATAGTAAGATATTGTCCTAGATTAGTAAGATATTGTCCTAGATCTTGAAATGTCTAAATCAAATAAGTAAAATACAGGACTAAGTTTAAAACACTGTTAGAGGGGCAGAAGAATGCAGAACAAAATCTATTACAGTAAGAAATCTGACTTTGCAATGAAGAATCATTTCATTAAAAACTTCTCTTGACATGGAAGTGCCTATAGGCAGAGACTTATATGGGTCTCTCATCTTCCTTAAGACAAGACTGAAGATAAAGAGTCTTATATCCTAACCTATAATTAAAAAGAATATGAAAAGGAATTTATGTATGTATGTGTGTAACTGAAACATAATTCTATACACCAGAAATTGACACAACATGGTAACTGACTATACTTCTATAAAAAAGTTTTTTTAAAGAATCTTACATCCAAGATCACCCCATTCCTTCACTACTCTAACCTGTTTCTTCTAATTAAAACAATATCGGTATAAGATAGTTGAATATCAGCTGACTTCTATCTCTGTTTGCCTCATCTAACAAATTTGATAGTGGCTCCTGCTACTAAAAAGTAGGGAAGATACAAGAAACGAGGAAAAAGAGGCTGACTAAAATGATCAGGATGCCCAGAAGGCACAAACTTCATCCAGCAGACTTCAATGGTCCAGGAACCACTGAAACACCCACTGAAATCATGAGCTGCTGTGAAAGGGAATTTTTGCAGGAACACTTTACATCGTTTGTTTTCTTTATAAAAACATAATACTCTTATTTAAAAGAAGCCACAAATGCTTCCTCAAAACACTTTGTCTCTTTGATAAGAAATACATCAGTCTATCAAGTATTTGACGAGAACCATCTTTGTCTCTTGAGGGTGCAAGCAATACATGAAAGTCGCACTTGTAGATCTACACAAAGCTGTTATCTTCAACATCTGGATCTGTGTGCAAAATGTCAACAACTTGCATAAGATAAGGACCACTTCAGCAATTCTTGAGGACAAGTTCTAAGTAGGGCCTGACTTTAGAAACTTTGTACTGCTCAGCCATCCCTGTTTGTTAGTTCCCAAGTGTTTAGCAGATTGAAAGGTTGCTTCATAAGAAAGTACCTCTAGGGCACCATGTAGGAGCCTCAGTGATTCCTTGTCCTTAAGTAGGGCTTCACTTTTAAGGCTCTCTTCTTTCCCACTAAAATCTTACCTATTGTGTAGCTGCTCTACAGGGTAAGACATTTAGCTGGGCTGGTAGCTGGAAAGGCCTGACTAGGCTGCCCATCCCAAGGTGTTAACAATTGATAAGACCTCTTTATTGGTTTCTTTTCATCTTCATTGCATTGAAGTTATTGGAGATTATATTCCACCCATAATTAACCTAAAATTTTTTATCATTATATAATTATATAAATACGTAATTTAAAATGTATCTCACATAAAAATATTACATAATTCTCTGTCTTGGTGTCTGTATTCCCTTAAAAATGTATAACACTGTCACTGGACAGTGGCCAGTGTTTCACTGTCAAACCTGCTGACAGATTATGTGCAATGTACCAACAAACTACTCAGGGAAAACTCAGCTCACACACAAAACAGGACCCTATGAAAAGGTGAGATATATGTAAGCGAAACAGTTGGTAAACATAGCAGCAAATAAGCTAACATATACAAGAAGACATGTTCCCAGGGCTCAGCCACACTTGGCTGTCTTCATATCTTCTCATGCTGCTTGTTCCTTGCTCTCTCCACCAGGTGCTGGATGGTTCCCCCATTGAAGTAACCCTAGCCAAACCAGTGGACAAGGATAGTTATGTTAGGTACACCCGAGGAACAGGTGGAAGGGGCACCATGCTGCAAGGAGAGTACACCTACTCTTTGGGCCACGTTTATGATCCCACCACAACCTACCTTGGAGCTCCTGTCTTCTATGCCCCCCAGGCCTACACAGCGATCCCCAGCCCTCATTTCCCAGCCACCAAAGGACATCTTGGCAACAGGGCCATTATCCGAGCCCCTTCTGTTAGAGGTAACATTAATCAGCTTTTGCCTTAGAAAACTCTGCAATTCCAAATGATTTGTATTGCAATGGCCTTAGACGAATTGGATGGGTCCCCTGGGAGAAAAGAACTGGAAAATTGTTTACTGAAAATCAAATATTATATCAAGAGTTTTCCTTCCATAGGGATCTTTTTTCACATTACAACTGGTTATTGAAAAGACTTGGTCAGAACATAGTGTAAATGGGCCTAATGCACACATTTGATATTTGCATGGGCTCATAAAATCTGAACAAACTAAAACCTGGGTCAACAATTGTTAACTTCTCCCTTAGCATTGTACCATCATATTACAATCATATGTGACTCTTTACAAAACATCAAACTAAGAGCAGTCTGGTTCAACAGAAACCAATGACCTCAAATAGCAAAAACATGTCAAGGCACATGTGCATTTGATGGTGACTCAGTGCCATCACATCTATATAAAAATCACAAATTTTCATAGATATAGTCTAACAGATATATGAGATGCTCTCATCTGACCTCCCCCAAGAAATATGTGCTATGCCTTCTAAAAAGCCACACTACTAAGGAAATCAACTTGTTTTTCCAGGATACAGGAAGCTAAAAATTAAAGTCCAAGTAGAAAAACTAAAAACAAACCAAAAAAAGCCCTTAATCTGACTGTCAAACAATAAATCTTTCCTATTGAATCTTATAAGAATTCCAAACATTCAAGCAGTTTTCTAAGCTCAGGTAGTTCCAAAAATATAAAAGATAAGTAAAGCGTTTTTTATTTTCAAGAAATGAGTTTGTCTCTGCCTATTGGGATCCTTCAGAGTGGTTCTGCTGCGATATCACCAATGCCAACAGATCTCAGTTCTATCTTCCAAATGTGACACCAATCTGGGTAATTCAGCAACAAACTGTGTATTTAAATCTATTCTTGGGCTTGGCTAGAAGCAAAGGGGCATGTCCAGATTACTGTGGAAACCAAATTGTCTTACTGTGTTTTACTATTTTTCAGGAGAACTGAATTAACCATCCTAGGAGGTCTAGTCTTCAACAGCCTTAAAAGTTTCATACTCATAGTCACTCTACCCAAAATTGTAGTGTAAAAGAAATCATCAGGATTTTTTTCAGGATAATCTGTCTATAGATTTGATGACAAATTATGTCATTAATACACTGTGCATTTATAACCTACAATCATATCATTAAATAATCCGTACATTAAATATAAGTTGTCAACCAGTTGTAATGTAGGAAAAAAAACCAAACTTCACTCCAAGGGAAAACATACCTATCTTATAAAAGTAAGGAATCAATGAATGATATTCATGGATGAAGGGTAATCAATTTAATTTTTTCTCTCTTTATGCTACCAATAGGAACTCAAAGTAGCAATGTGGCAAAACAAAAAAAAATCAAAAGGAATCTACTAATGAAACTCAATGGAAATTTAAGCCTCACATTGATAGAATATAAGAGAGAAAATGGTGAACTTAAAACACATTTTCTAAATGTTGGTTTTCCAACAGGTCATCAGGGATGGAATTCTAGGGAACCTAGAACTCATTTCTGATTTACTGATCAATGACAAAAGTGCAAGACTTAGTTTAATACATGTGGTCATATTGTGCTGGGATGTTTTAATAAACACCTTCCCAATATTTATTAGTCTACAGAAAAATGTCAACAGAAGGTTAACTGAAGGCAGAAATTGCAACATTTTTCTCTGTAACAAAGTTTTAAAGTTGCATGTGTACTTATCCATATCTTAGAAAGTATTGCTTTCTTCCACAGACAGTTTAAAAAAAAAAAGACACCTATGGTGAACTCAATCTTATGTTGAGCTTCATTACATTAGAATCCTAGGATTCTCTACACATCTTTAGGGCTATAATCAATGTGACTTGGGCTAACTTTTCCATTACAGTAAGATTCAGGGTGATTTTCTGGTGGTTTGATTCAGTTTAATGCCTTCTTACATTCCTAGAAATTTACATGAATGTACCTGTAGGGGCTGCGGGAGTGAGAGGACTGGGAGGCCGTGGCTATTTGGCTTACACAGGCCTGGGCCGTGGATACCAGGTCAAAGGAGACAAGAGAGAAGACAAACTCTATGATCTTTTACCTGGGATGGAGCTCACCCCAATGAATCCTGTCACTTTAAAACCCCAAGGAATTAAACTTGCTCCCCAGGTAGGTAATGTTACTCCAGGGATGGTTTGGATAGTTTGTATAAGTTGGGCCAAAGACCATCATTCAGGTTTCATCAAGTTTTTTGACCTTGTTCCTACTTGGGCTGTTGTTTTGTTTTGTTTTATTTTCTTAAAGTGGCCAATCTGCCATAACGTACTGTGAGAAAACACTGAGTGTTGAGTGCCCTTGTTCCATTATAAACTGTTTCTTTTTTTATAATTATGAAGTTTGACACCTTAATAATCTTCCATTGAAATACAAAGAGCCTGAGCATTATTAAGAATTACCAACCAACACCTTAAATGAAAATAAAACGAAGCAAGACTAACTCAGAATAAATGACTGTTGTGTGTGACCCAGGTTGGTTGGCAAATGACAAGTATTCATGACAGGGAGTGGATAGATCATTTAGGATATCTTTTCTCAGAAACACTGTGTCTAAGAGAAAACACCATGTTATACATGATGTGTCATTACTCCTATTAACTATGGGATGACATCAGTCATATTATATTTTGGCAGTGACACTGTTGTTGTTGTTGTTGTTTGTTTTTTTGCTTTCATTTCACAGTTCTAAGTTTCCATATTTCTGCATGAGGCTATGGTTTTTGTTATTGGAAAATTAAAAGTTATCAAAATTGTTTCAGAGTGGAAACTGAATAACAGGGTTAAAAATGAAACAAAACAGGACTGTTCCCTGTGGATGTGTGGTGCAGGCTGGTCTCTCTGCTGAGATAATTTGGCTGAATAACCAATATCCAGTTCTTTAGAGTTATAGTTTGTATACCCTAAAGGAAACTTGCCTACTCCCACCCCAAATGTATAAGCCCCAAATCTATGGAAGTAGCCTTACAATTGCAACCAAGTGGAAAACTTGGTTTCCTAAAAGCTCATCTTGAGTGTTGTTTGTTTTGGGTAGGATTAATGGCTTTCTTATACATACAAATTAGTTCATGTATGGTTTCTGCCAAACCTACCCAGGCAAGTTTTTTTTAAGGATACTTATCAGAGTGGTGAACAGTAATCATCTGCCTCTTCAAAAACCTCTTCAAAAATCCATTATGCACCAAGTATTGTACCACATGCTGGGGATGGAAATGTGAATATAACACAGTCTTTGCCATCAAAAATCCTATGGAAATCCAGTGAGAGGGTACTGACACATAAACAGTTACAATAAAATCTAGCAAGTGCCATGGTGGAGCTTTGCACAGAAGACACAGAAGCTAGTCAGCCAAAACCTACAAGAGAAACCTAATTAAAGTATGAGGACACCTGGAAACATTTTAAGAAAATAAAAATTAATCATTGTCATAAATTCTGTGTAATTAATAGTTCTAAGAGCTGCTAGATCATGAGTAATGAGCTCAGCTTTTATACTAAACCCAGGTTAGAAACTGATCATGCCTTATATTAACCTGCGAGTAACCATCTCTATCAACTAATGAAAGCTTTTTGATTAATCTGTCTCTGAATTTCTGCAACTATGGCTTAGACATTAAAGACCCTGCCACCCACAACCAGCATAAATGGAGCCTTAAAAACTCCATGGTGGAGTCAGGAACTCCCAACAAGGAGGGCAGAGGGGCAAGTGCCGCCCTGCAGAGTCAGCCGTTACGAGTCGGTATCCCCTACCTGTGTTTGCACAACGAGCATAAACAAGCAGGCAGGCTACCTGCCAGTTAAAGTAACTTACTACTGCTCAGGAACCTAAAAGAACACTTCATAGATGACAAGAGACGCTACAAAACTCAGAATATTAAAAAGCAAAAGTTCATAGAGAAGATAGAAGCAATCTACAAATTTAATAAACTGGAAAACGCCATACTATTGCAGCTGGATGAGTGTTGGAGCGAGTGAGATTAGAAGTTCCAAAGATTCATCCTGGGGCCTTGTTCTGTCCCAAAGAATTTTTTTTTTCTCTTTTTCTAGACATATGCTCTATTTTGCACAGTTTACTGAAACTGCTGACTACGGGGAGCATTGGGGCTTGTGGGCCACCAAAAATGGCTTCAGGATGAAGAGAATATGTGCCTTTAGGCAAGATTTGGTTTGGAGTAATGATAGAAGGAAAAAAAAACACGCAGGAAGATTGTAAAAATCAGATCATTGTAAAGACAGGCAGAAGTGGTGTTTTGCCAAAGACATTACAACTATCAACATCCATGTATTAATGTTCATCAATAAATACTAACCCATTAAACTTTTTAACTCTATTTTTATGAAAATGTGAAGATAAAACCCTATGACAAATGGAAAAATTAGAATAAATTCTTAGGTTATTTTCTCCAAACCATTATAAACAGAAGGATTCAGGGTAATAATGAGTAAATCCAGCTACACAGTGCTGGAATATCAATTTTTTTAAGTGGGATAACTATATCAAACAAATCGTAAAATTAAACTATTGGTAAAAAGTTAGAGCTAATGGACTAAACTAAAAGCATATTAGAATAAATGGTGTGAAAATGATTTTTATGAATTAATAAACATAACATTTTAAATGGAGTTCAAATTGAGTTCATCTTGAATTTTATGAGTCATTAAACCATATGGCATCTTCTATTAGCTTAAACTCTGAAGATCTGAGTGTAAAAACCTGAAAGCGAGAGAAATAATGCCAATGTGAGACTGGAAAGGGAAATCATTTTTTTTTTAACTCTTGTAGATATTAGAAGAAATTTGTCAGAAAAATAACTGGGGACAGCCAGTGTACCAGCTGCACTCTGCCATTGGACAAGATCAAAGGCAACTCTTCTTATACAAAATCACCATCCCTGCCCTGGCCAGCCAGAATCCCGCAATGTACGTCACTTCTCCAAATCCCTAATCGTTTCAATTTTAGAATAAGAGGCTCTTGAAATTCACTGTACTTTATCACTATCTAAATAAGATAAATATTTAAGTCTACTAGGTACTCACTTTTCATTAAATGTAAACACTGAGATGTGCCGCTGGGATATGTGGGCCAACTATGAAGGTAGTATCTCCAAGTCCTCAAGTTTTAAATAGACAGTGAAGACTGTGTAGTATAACCAACCAGTGGAAAAGCGCAGATATAAGATGTATAGAAAGGAAAACTACAGCCCAGTTTTATCTGTGTATTATTTCGGTTGAACCATACGAAATTACCATTTTATACATAACACCCATGCCCTGTCTTTTAAATTCTGGACCAAAGATATAACCTGAGTGGTTATCACCTTCTAAATTTTACCTTGAGCCTGCATTTCTACATGTTTTAGGAACCACCGTGTTTCCCGTGTATGTTAGAAAAGACTGGTGATGAGTTACGAGTATGCTCCAGAAATGTTATCACCCACCGATGTTCTGGGTCAATTCACAAATATTCCAGCATGCATATATAGTTAGAAGCTTTAAAAGCAAAGAGAATGAAGAATACCCACACACAATTCTACTATCCAGTTATCCTAAAAAGCAAATAGTGCCTTAGGTTTCCACCCGTCTCAGCAGCACAAGTTTAAAATGCGTACCCTGACTGACTCTGCTTTCCAGCCATCCTTTCACACCTCCAAAGCTAAGTGCCTACATGGATGAAGCCAAGACGTATGCAGCCGAGTACACCCTGCAGACCCTGGGCATCCCCACTGATGGAGCCAATGCCGCCACCACAGCTGCTGCTGCCGCTGCCGCTTCTGCTGCCGCATTTCCAGGTATGGGAAAATTGTGCCAGAAATGGTACCCTGCAGAGTGTGTGGGAAACTCTTCTTGGGATCATGCACTCACAAAGTTGTCTGTGACCTCCACTACAATAAATCTGATTTCCACCACCTATCACCAAAAAGAATTTGCCCAATGAGTGAGCCATCAATCTATGAGGCATGAGAATACAGCTTGGCAGCGGGGGGGGGGGGGGGGGACCTAGGAATGGGGGTGGGGGTGAACTAGGAGTGGGGGGGGGACTAGTCTCAGCTCAGCGGTCAGCAGGTGTGTGATCTCAAGTGAATCAATCTCTGCGTCTGGTTTGTTTTGATCTTTACTTTCAATAAGAGAGTTTAGAACTACCTATTAATAGCCGATGTTTATTTGAACTCTTACTATGTGCCAGGCACTCACCTGCCTCAGTAATGCTCAGGACACCACAAGAGCTAGGGCCTATCATAATGCCTGTTGTACAGATGAAAAACCCAAATATTAGAAAGATTAAGTAATTTGGCCAATGTCAGTCAGCTTTTAAACAATCTTCTTAAGCAATTGGGACTCCCACCCCAATTCTAATCTTCAGTTCTACTCAATTCTTTTATTAAATTGCTTTCTGAAAGAAATGTGTGCATCAAATTCTTCTTATTTTAAGTCAAAAACTGTGTGTGTGTGAGACAGAAAGAGAGAGAGCGAGCCTTTCAATAAGTGGATAATCAGGGTCATTTTAATCTGTTCTATAATTTTGCTGTGGGACATCTGCTGATTACTTAAAGCCTATCTGTAGATCAACATGCCTTTGGGGTCACATTTAAAAGACTTTTCCCCATTTATTATGTACCCACAACAAATGCTAATAATTAAAAATGAATCCTCTAGAAATTAAAGAGGACCAGACAAAAAGTTTCTTTTAGAAATTTTCCCTCAGCAGTTCATCTGAGTAACTCCACTCTTTCTTAGTAATAAAAGTTTATGTCTTTCAAGGAAATTTGTCATTCTGATTTATTGTTGTGTTGGCACATCTCCCATAAGGCCAAATCAGAGAGTTCTGACTAGACCCAGGAACAGGACTTTCCCATCACTGATGAATTCCTCTATTGGGCATATGTAGGTATGAGAACTGCTGTATTCCTCACATCCGTGTAATACCCGGGCTCGCTCTCATTTCCTTTTATTTCTCAGAACTTGCAAATATGTCCTCCATTCTGGCAAGTGAGGCTGAGACTAATCACGTTTCACATGCGAGTGTGACCTTAATTCCAGCTTTGTCCCATAGAACAGGGAGGAGACGCGTGATGTGCCCCTTCAAGGTTACCAAGGCAACAGCTGTCACTGCCGAGGGCCAGGTCCCTCCTGGGCTCTGCTGGGGCCATCAGCTCCGTGCCTGCATTCCCTACACCAGCATGTTGACACATCCGTCTTCTGAAGACCCGTGCCAGGCTTCTCAGTTCTTGGAAAAAGTTGAGCCCCTGTCTTGCAGAAAGCTGCACCCCAAAGACACCTAATTAATGTACTTCAAAAATAAATGACTCATTGCCAGGAAAACTTTTAAAGTTTGCTTTCACTTTGGAAAGGATTTTTATTCTACCCCAAAATTGTTTTTCTTCCCCTCATTTTATTTGTTCCTACAATAAATAAAAAATTATTTAGAGCATGAGAGTTATCTTGGGAATGCCTAAGAATTTGAGAGCATCTTTTATAACTTTGCTACGGAATCAAGCAAAGAACAACAGGCTCCAAGAGAAGAGTCTGTTTCAAACACAGATACTCTTGCACTTAAGAAATTAGCCAAATTGAAAAATAAAATTCAAAATCCCTAATGATAAGATTTATGCTACACACACACATACTCACACACATTATTTTACTAACTCACATACTTTAGAAATACTGTTTCCAAATTTATGAAAGTAATTGACAACACATTTCTCATAACCTTGGAAAATATACCAAACTTCACTAGTGCATTAGTCAGCATTTCTGCCCAAAGTGCATGAGCCAGGGAGTGGATTCAATTTTTAAAAAAAATAGTCCAGCCAGCTTCCCGCCACCGCTTCCTGAGAAGCCACCAGAAAGAAATCAATGTGTCTGAGGCTGGGCAGACTTCCACAGTACATAAACCAAATGGGCTTGTTTAAAAAGTCAGGTCCCCATTCATTGCTTAAGTATACCTTTCCCTTTTTCTTGTCACCTTTCACAATTTGGGGATCATCTCAGAAATAACCAGGTTTTGGTCTAAAACATTAATGGGGAAATACTGCTTTTTGTTAATAGCTATTATGCCCTTTTCTTCAAAAGTGAGTATTAATCAGCTAGACATCATACCAACGTGAAAGCACGTGATTATTTCCTCATCACTCAGAGCCCCTTGGTTCTCTGATAGTGAGGACAAGCACCTGGGCCTCCACGAGTGCCAAGACAGCTCGATGGTGGGGTGAGGTATTTTTTCCCCTGTCCGGTTAAGTCCAAATGTGGACACACTAGGTATTTGCTTTTATGGTGCTATATAGACACATGTGAAAACTTTCAGTATTTCTCCTACTGGTCCACCCAGTCCCTACAGTCTTCCGTGGGTAAAGGCAATGTTTCTAACATTCTATTTAGGTGAGGGTGAGGGTGAGGGTGCAACAGACCCACAGAACCCCTCTCCCATGCCTTGCAACCCATCAGTCGCTTCCCCTCCTTTGTAAGTTCTGAGACCCTCTGAACAAGTTCTAAATATGATGCTTTAACCCAACTCAGCATCCTGTTAAGTTTGTTTCTTGGAATATATCCCCAGTGGTCCCAATTTTCCAAGAATGAAATGATTCTGACATAGATGGCTTACCCCAATTCGAGGAACACTGTTCCCTAATCATGAGTCCAAATATTATGTCCCCCAAGGGCACTTTTTAAAATGTATGTATTAGCTTTTGGCTTTAAGCAATATATTAAATTTTCATATTTCAAAAAGAAGAAGCCAAAAGGAAGCACACTCGAATCCCTTTCATGATGTTTCTCTGCCTCCTTCTCCAGGCTACGGTCTCCCAAATGCACCTGCCTCCATGTCCGCAGCCCAACTCAAGCAGGCAGTGACCCTGGGACAAGACTTGGCAGCATATACGACGTATGAGGTCTACCCCACTTTTGCAGTGACTGCCCGAGGGGATGGCTATGGGACCTTCTGAAGACATCTTTCTTTTCATTTAGGAATGAAACACACAAAGCTCGATAGAGAAGAAATAAACCTCTCACTCAGTCCCTTAATGATCACAAGTAATACTTTCCCCAGAGTGATGCCTTTCTGGATATGGTCTAGCTTATACTGATTGTAGAATTGTGATATGAGAACCTTATTCCTAATGAAATCAAATGTTAGGAAGCCATTTGTCTAACAGAAAGCTAAAGAGCCATTTCCCCCTGAAAGTTGTCCTTCCAAGGTTCCTGAGTGTCTTGGGAGTATGTTTACATACCCTGACAGAGTGAAGAGAGATCTTTAGCCAGTAAGAGTTCAGGGGCTAAGCAGATCTGGGCAGCCAGTAACAACCAAAGGAGCCAAGTAAATTCCAGAGTCTTAACCCCTGGCTCACAGCTGCTTTTGTAATACACAAAGTCACAAAAGGCAAAGGGACAGTAGGAGATGCCCTTCCACACACATTCCCCATTGCCCACTGCGTGGTACATGCCCATAGGCTGGAGCTCTTGAGAGACTGTCCAAGGTCTAATGGAGTCAGCATCATTTCAGTCTGAAAACTCCATCCAGTCAATCTGTCATAGGTCAGGATCTTCTCATCCCCTGCAGCCCATGGGGACTTGGAAATTGACATGATGTGTTACAGCTATAGTTTAAACAAACCCAGGCCCATTGTTTATTAAACTCATTAGCCCACACCTCTTTTGCCTGGAACTCCTCCCCTTCCCAAGGATGCCCACAACATAATAGACATGCCTACTTGAAATGACTTTTTCTCATTTTAAACATTTTGACTTGTCCATACTGATTTAGTCTCATCTCAGTCTCATTTTGCTCATCTGTCATAGCATAAAATAATTCAAATCTATAGAATATCATTTATGATACTTTTTCCTATTCAGAAAATTGACAGAAAAGTCATTTCAAACAAAGGGAGAGGTGAAGATCTACTCTCATTTCTTTGATGTTTTTGTAGCACCCAGCCCCCATCCAGCATTCAGAGACAGTTACATTAACTTGGGTTCACTTTCTAACCCATTTATACTAACTCTGCCAAAAAAAAAAAAAAAAAAAAAAAACCACTGCCTTCTCTTCCTTTTACTTTCAGTAAGTATCAGACAACTTTACCATACCTGAGTCCTTTGGTGTTGAAGTTATCATGGGAGAACCTTATGTCCATCACTCATTACTAAAAGCCAATTCTTCAGACACTCAGCAAGGGTGTTACCAAAATCCCCTAGCGTTTTGAGTCTCTTCTCTAGAACATCTGAGATGAGGGTGCTAGAAAAACTGGGATGGAGTGGGGTAGAAGGCACTACTTTCTTTCCATACTTACAAATGATGGCTTTTTGTTCAAAACAGAAATAATCAAAGTCCAAACACAAAATACTTATTACGGCCACTCTAATCTCATTACTGGTTTAAGACATATTCCTAGAATTTCCATTTTAAAAATCTCTTGACCTTTGTAAAATTCTGCAAGACATAAAGGAAAACATAAACACCAAGGGACAGAAAAACTTGTCAACTCTCGGATGGAATTCTGTGATCCAAAATCAGGCCAGATTTCAATCAAAATCAGGTAAATTCCAATAACAGCCAAGAGTCTTTGTAAGGTTTCTGTTCTGTTAACTCCAATCAGATATCAAAGGCTTCAAGGCTGCAGCTGAATCTCTGAAAGGCCTTGTGCTTTCAGCTTTATGTTTTGCATTTTCTATTTCCTAAGACAGTGTTTCCCAAACTTGACTACACATTAGAAACACCTGGAGAGCTTTTCAAACCACCAATGCCAAGATCACATCTCATACCAACTACATCAGAATATCTTGGGCTCCAGCCTCACATCAGTTTTTTAAAATATCCTTAGGTGATTCAAACTAAGTTTGGAAACTGCTGAGTTCTTCGTATCTCCACTCTATCTTAATTTTTTTTCTTTCTTATTTCACTTTCATTAAATAGAAAAACACAAGAAAAATTGTCTAAATTAAAACAAACAGCCAGATCATATTTTTTCATATATTCATCTCATAAGAAGTATGAATGTGAATATAATTCATATTGGCTTCATACTAACTCTTGGGCCGAACTAGTTCTAAATATGAAAAAGTGAAACGTTCCTCCTCAAGGAGTTCTTAGGTCCAAATTTATACTCCCCCGCAGTCCTGCTTTTACACTCAAGGAGAATGATTACAGTGGAGCAGGCAAATGTCTGCTTAGTCCAAAGAAGCATTCCAAATTCCAAGAACAAAAATGTTAATGTTCTTTAAAATCTTTGAAAATAAAGAAAAAAAGGTACTGTGCATATCTAGGGTATGCAAAATAGAAGGTATGATCCAGAGCAGTTTTAAATTTAATCAAATGAACAGACAATTAGCTAATACAGGGATCTCTTTACAAGAAAAAAAAATAATTATTATGGATTAAATCATAATCACTGAAAAGGTTAAGAGGAGAGACATAAATATATAATACCAAAGTCTCAAGAAAATTACTACTGAAATCATCTCATCACTTACTCAAGGAAAAACACGAATATTCATGACATTGACTTCCTGATGACTAGTTTTATTCAAGTAAGTAGCTGTAGTTTTTTGTTTCCTGAAATCTTACTTTAGTAAAATCTAGAGAATCTCATTTAGAACATAAATCGTCGAAAGTATCAATGTGTTCACCGTCCCATATGTTTACATTTCCTTTGCCCGAATTAAGTAATGTAGACCAAGTCCTGCTATGATGAATTGAACCTTAAAAGTCAAGATTTTTTTTTTAAATCAAGTGTAGAACCAAAGGTTTATTTTGCATGATGTTTATATTTTTGGACTTCAGAAATTAACACTTATTTTATACCTATCATACCTTGTGTGTCAATATCTATTTTTTTACTTCATACTTTATTGCTTAGTAGAAAAAAATCTTCATAGAAAAAAATTAAAATGAGTCAACCCACCAAGTGATAATAACAAAATACCCAAACCAATAATTTAGAAACATCTAGTAAATTAGAATTGGGTTTCTAAATTTGGATAATTAATAGCTTAGTGAGAATTAAAATCAGCCCAACATTACTCAGAAGGAATGAAACAGCAGTGGGATTAGATATCAGTGTTCTCACCTTTGAAACTTCTGTCTCTTCTTAAACTGCTCTATTTCTCTCCTACCCCATTAATGTAGCTAGAAGACCACCTTTAATTGCCACAAAATATAATTCTCCTAGATGACTATCCACACCCATCTACTCCTGCCCAAACCTGGTATCATGCCAAACCACACTGTATTCGGGTGACAGCACCCAAAATGCTGCTGGAAAGCTACCTCGTGTTAAGAAAACATTGACTTCAAAAACATCTAACAAATGAGAACATATTTCCAAACCACAGGTCCTTAACTTTCTAACGGTGGATGGAAATTAAATTATAGCTATGCATTGATAATAGCTATGCAAGAAATTACTTTTAGTTATACTTAAAAGCTTTTTTAAAACTCTTCCAATGGTGTAGATTAGCTTTTCAGAAATATTGCCACAATATAATTTTCAATTTATGTTAATTTTTGCTCTATTTCTAAATGACTGTTTTATAGTTCTTTCTAGGGCAACTAGGTCACAATCTGAATCCATGGGGATGGGAAATTTTCCAGGGTGCCCTTGAAGAATGAGGGTCAATAAAGAAAGTTAGGATTTTCAGTGAACTATCTTTGATTCAAAGCTACAACGAATCATAAAGTTTATTATTGTTCTGCAACTCCAGTCCTGTCCCAGATTTCCCAAAAGTAAGTTAGGACTAAAAGTGAGCAATGAGCCTCAATATTTACACAAGGCCATGATCATGTACCACCCCCTCCTGGCACTCATATAAATGATCCCAGGGACTGAAACATACCTACAATTTAATCTACTTGGTACTTTATATTTGTAGATACATTTTTATATACTGTAGAGATACCTGTTAAAAAAAACCTAAATTTCAGATATGACACTGTAAGTAAACTTTGTGATAAACACTTTTAAGAGAAAATATTAATAGCATAATTTAGGAATGTTCATATACTTACGGAAAGAGAAAAACTAGGCAACAAACATTCCTACCTGACATACAACAGTTATCTACTGGGTTTGTTAAATTGATTGTCAAATCTGATGTTGAAATTTCACTTCATTCTAGTGACATTGTGAAAATGCTCTCAGGTTAATGAGAACATATCCATAGAAAGTGTAAGGTATCCACCAGGCTGTATGTCTGTTTTCACCAACGTGAGAACAAAGCAAAACAAGTCCTGCTATAATTAGTGAAACTATTAGGAAAATAAGATTTTTTTTTCCTGACTCGAATACCTTATCTCTTTACTTACAGAGTAACACATTAAAAACATTGTTTTTACTCAATAAAAAAATGAGCACAGAATATTTTAAAAGCCAGCTTTTTCTTACAATGTTTATACAGAATGCAGAATGCACAGGTTTAATAGGGACAGCAATATATACCATGAACACACAGACTCATTAATGGGACACTGCAGACTTTATGCATCCCCACTTCCTCTCAGTTTTACAGGAAAGGTAAAAGAAAATCTTATACTTTAGCTCACAGAGAAGAGAAATTCATAACCAATCTAGAAATGAAAATTAATTTGGAAACCAGAAGCTTCAAAAGTACCTAGAATAAAACAGAACAGCTCCACATCTTTCTCTCCCTTGTGGACTTTCCTCCTATTTTGAGAGAGAAATCAAGAAAAGGAATATGCCCCATGTTCTCTTCACATACGTTACTTTGTCTGAAGGGAGGGGAGATACCAGGAAAGAGCTCTTTAAAGAAAGTAAGGCACCAGCAGGACGTTCTGGAGACTGAAAGGCATCGACGCCACTCACGGGTTAGCACCGTCTCTCTGGAGTCACAACACACCCTGCTTTGCCAGGATAGTGCTGGCTTATGTCTGTCATCCCACTATAAATATTAACAATCAATAATGAAAATGGACAGTTGCCCCCCTTACTCTCAAATGTGCCCCCGTTTAGACAACGAATTATACAGTGACCCCATCTTTATGGGTCTTTGTTGATGGCTCTTTGTTTTTTTCATGTTGCAGACTTGGCTTTATAGCTTAAAGTAAAGGGCCAGCCACTTCTTTCCGACTGGGGCAGGAGCATGGGGAGCAGAGAGGAATGCCACATCTTCTCCTCTGAGGTGAACCCCCCCCATCTACTCCCCATCTACTGTCCTTTCTGGTCCTAGTTTCCCTCCCACTGCCCCTGGGCTCTGGGTCCCGAGTTCTGCCTTCAGTAGACAGAGCTAGCAGCCTCTAAGCCAGACTGCAGAAGACAGGATGAAGGATAGCTCTTGGGAACATGTGCTTAGCCTGTCAGGATCCACAGGGCATTGTCCGGGTCTTAGAGCATTTATTTGCAGGTTCCTTTCTTCCTTGAACCAAGCCCCTTACACCTCAAAGTAGAAAGGACTTCCTCTGTAAATCTTCACATTAAAAGACACTTGGCCTTTTTCCCTTCTTCTGTGTTTTACAAATTTTCTCAAACACTAACTCCTTTGCATTTAACTTCACCATGATGGTTGCTCATCAACTATTCTTTATCCCAAATCTGCATATAATCCCATACATTTTATTAATTTTAATGTAAAATTATGTTAACAGTTCCCTTTTTAACAGAAATTTCTTTTTCACTCTTCCTTCATTCTCTTTACAAATATTGAGAATTAAACGAACTTTACAGTCTCCATTGCTATTAACTCACAAAACTATTCTTCATAGAATGTGTGATCAGTCTGTGTTTACTATGTACCGACTCGTAGGCCAGAAACTGAATACAGATATATATGTATTTCTTCATTCTTTCCTCAATGGGGTACACAGTCTAGTGATCCATTCTGCATGTTTTAAAACTGAATATAACTGCACGTATTTAAGTGCATCAGCTGGTAGGTTTTGTCACTTAGTCAGAATTCTGAAAATGAATCATCTCTGTTCTAAACCTTGTTTCCACTATTACTGCCAAAAACTAGACTGGGACAGTAAGCCTTTTTAAAGATGAGTTTAACTCGATCTATTATTATTGATACTTGAGTAAAATAAGTTTTCAAATATTTTCCCCAGGAGAAATATAACAAGACTATGCAAAAATTTAAAAAGAAGAAAAAATTTTAGTTAGAGGTACAGAAGGAGCTTTAAAACTGGAGTTGACAAATTCACCTACTGATTTATGATGTTAATGAGCAGAAACCCACATTTTTTATTTACTTGAAAATATTTTGGTTAGCTATTTCTATTTTCTGAATACACTTGTGTTTATAAAATTAAAAAATCTCCTTAACTAGCCTTACCTATACCTATATTTTTTGCGACAAATGATTCACAATGAAGTATATATACTTTTTTCAAATGTACATTTAATTTTGAAACTTGGCTTTTTCTATGATAATTCATAAGAGATCTTAGGGCTTACAGGCAGCAGATAAGTCTATGTAAATCAATTCATCATTATCACTGGTTTAAATATGTAATATAATCATCGGTATTTTTATTCCTGTTTCTTCATGAGTTCTTTTTTTCCTACATTTCTGACTGCAGTACAACCAGATATTATCTCTTCTCTTAATGAAAGGCATGCTGTCAACAAAACGCATCTCTCATTTTTAGACGCTAACCTCTTGCCTCTTTTCCTTTCTGTTATTATTGACAATATTTATGTAAAGTTAGTTAACTGAGGTACCAAAAGAGAAACAAAAACAGTATTAAACAGTGTGCATAAAGCACTTATTTTTGTAGTGTGAGTACAATGTTTTATAAAACTCTGTGATATATCTAAATATACTGAGTAAAATCACAACATTCATTCACTGGGAAAATAATCATTGGTTTGGAAAATACAATGGGCACTATTGAGTCATAAATCACAGGAAATGAGAAATAATGAAATATTGTGATGACTAGTGTAATTCCGGGATGGTAAAATAAATGTAATTGAATTTTCAAGAACCATTATAAAGGTTTAAAAAGTATCAACATGTGTTGCTGATTCATTTTTTCTTTCTTGAAAACTAAAATTTTACTCTTTTTGAGGAAATACCTAAATATTAAGGACCCATAAGTCCTTTTGGTGGCCTCTTTACTTTCATATCTTTTATAAAACTTCCTTCTGGTGCATCTTCTGAGAATAAATCAAACTTTTAATGATTGAGTGCATTATTATCTAATCAATAAAGAAAGCAAGAGAAATACAAAGAAACAAGAAATAATGAGAGGGGAGAGGGTATAGCTCAGTGGTAGAATCTGTGCTTAGCATGCATGAGGTCCTGGGTTCAATCCCCAGTACCTCCATTTAAATAAATAGATAGACACCTAAATAACCCTTCTCCAAAATAAAGAAAGAAAGAAAGTTTAAAAAAATTTTTTTTAATTAATGGGAAAACAGGACTCAAGAAAGGTAAATGGTCTCTGAAGTTATCATTTACCTCAGGGGCATCTGCTGATCCCTTAATGGAAGAGAGCAAAGGTCTGCAAACCATCCCTGGAGGACCAGTTCCAGCTGCCTGTGTTTTGTTGGCTCTTGAGCTAAGGATGGTGGTTGTATTTTTAAAGGACTGAGCTAAGATATTTTCTACATTTAAAAAAGCTGTTTTGAAAAAAAAGAAGCATTGGTGACAACAACGATAGACGGCTCACAAAGACTAAAATGTTTACCATCTGGCCCTTTACAAAAAGTTTGCCAATACAACATATTTTGACTTCTGCTACAGGTAGCATCCCACTTCCAGGTGCCAAAACCTGAATTAGCTAGGATTAGGTTTGGCTGCCAGTGACAATACCCAAAACAGCAGTGGTTTAAATAAGAGAGCAATTTATTCTATCTTTACTCACTCAAAATTCTAATTTCCTATTCTAATTTACTGCACTCAAAAGTTCCAAAAGGCAGTACAATGCTGATATTGTGCTTCACAGTGTCATGAACAGAAAGTTTCTTCTCTTCTTGCTGCTTTACCCACATGGTCTCAATTTTATGACCTAAAATGATGACACCTACATTCCAAATAGAAGGATAGAGGAAGGAAACAGAAGAAGCAAAGGAAAGCACACCTAGTAGCTTTCCCTAAAGGAGACTTACTGGAGGCTGCCACAGAACACTATGGCTTCCATACCATTGGCCAGAACTTAGGCATATGGCCACCCCTTGCTACAAGAAAGGATGGGAAATGTAGTCTTCATCTGGGTAACCATGAAAAATTATTTTACTATGAAAGAACTGAAGAATGAATATTGAGGGAAAGCTTACAGAGACTGCCACAAACACCTACACCCCAGGAAAGATGTGAGAGTTAAATAAGTAAGGCATATGTGATCATTCAGCACTGGGCTTGGCATGTGCTAGATGCCTATAAACCCTGGCTCCCTCCCCTTCAATAAGTAAAAGGAAACCGTCAATTTACCTTAGAATTTCTTGAAGTATCATCACCCATTGAAAATAAAGCTATGGCAGCGATGGTTCCACTGAACCCTCTACCTGGTTTTTACACCACTGTATAATCCCCTCCCCTAGAGTGCCGGCTGGACCAAATGGCTCACATCTAAAGAATAGAATATGGGATGGCACTTCTGAGATTAGGTTATAAAAGATGGCAATTTCCACCTCGCTGGCATCTTGTCAGTTCACCTTGCTTGCTCAGTCTGATGAAGCCAGCTGCCATGTCAAGCTGTGCTATGGAAAGGGCCACATGGCACAGAACTGAAGACAGCCTCCAGCCCACAGCCTGTGAAGAACTGAGTCCTACCAACAGCCCCAGGATTGGGTTCAGAAGCCGATTCCTCCCTAACAGAGCCTTGAGAACTGCAGCCCAGGCTAACACGGTTAATGGCAGATTATGAGAGATTCCGATGGAGAGGACCCAGCTAAACTGCATATGGATTCCTGCCCCATATGAGGTAATAAGTGCTATTTTAAGTTGCTAAGTTTTAGGATAAGTTGTTATGAAGCAATAGATAATATAACAGGAAGATGTTACAAAGTTACAGTGAATGCCAATGTACTTATCTTTTGAGAGTCATTGAAGCTGTTATGCAAAATCAGAGAAACCAACTCAGTGTTTGAATTTATGAGTAACTGTTGCTGTTGGAAGTATGTAGGAGCATATGGCCAATACTAGGGAAGGGAAAAGCTAAAGAAGTTGGATGTACCTGATAGGAGGTGCTCAAAAATGCTGGTTGAGTGGGAAAAAAAAGGAAGGGAGGGATGGATGAAGGGAGAGAATGAAGAATGGAGGAAAGCAGAAAGGGAGAAAGAGAGGGAGGGGTAGAGAAAGAAAGGAAGGGAAAGGGAAAGAAAGAGAGGAGAAGGGAAGATAGTAACTTACTTCTACTCTCACTGTATTTTCCCCCCTTTCTCAGCAGGTCCATCATTGCTCCAATAAAGGTATCTGGCCAAACATCAACCCGAGATTCCATGCAAGGCTTTCTGGCTGTGGTTTTCCAAAAGCTTTATCATTTCAAAGAATTTACAGAATTTACGTATGTGTGTGTGTGTGTGTGTGAGTGAAAGAGTAGGAGATAATGATTCATAGTATAGACAGAGTATCAAGAGAAGAGAGAGGAATAGTGTGTCCCCTTATCCCCAAAATAGAATGGGGATGGGGAGAGAGAGAATAATGAGAGATGAAAAACCAAGAACCTAGGGCATTTCGATTCTGCATCCAAGCAGCACCAACCAGAAGGTATAAGATCGTAGAGGAGAATGGGACAGAGCAAGTTCAGGCAGACCTGAGGACACACCCATGCCCCAAACACAGCAGGGACTTTGCAAAGGAAATGAAAGGGGCTATAGCAACAGAGACATTGGCCTTCTCAAAGTTGTCTCAGCAACCCAGTAATGAGGACCAGATCTTCCACTCCTGCTACTACACAGGATACCAACGATTACAGCTCAGTCTCAGGAATGGGAGGATGAACCTTGACAAGTTTTTGTTTTTACCTATCCCACAAAATAGCAGCTCAGACAAAAATCAAGTTGAGATATAGAAAAGTAAAGTGATCTTTTTTCTTTAGTGTTGGTGCTTGTGGACCAAGACCTGCTACTCTCGCACTTAAGGTCCACCTCAACATCGCTCCAATTGTGCTTTTTAATCCCATGCTGCTTTGCAGAGTGACTAAAAGCACAAGCTTTGGAGTCAGTCGGAACTGTCTGCTCTGCCACTTACTAATGATTGGGAATTTGGAAAAATTACTTGAACTTCCTGATTCCGTTTCCCCATCCACTGGGGGAGAAACTGTAGTGTCTCCCTCATAGGGTTACCATAAGAATTCAGGTGATGTACATTACAGCACTCATCATAGTGCCTGCCATGGTAAAAATCAAACCAATGGAAGTCACTATTATTACAAAAATCTACAAGTGGAGCTTAGGGTTCTGATTGAAATGTCCAGGTTCTCTCTTCAAAGGAACAAGTAAAATTCAGGCTCATAGACTTCTGGTGTTGTCCAAACTGAAGTAAACCAACTGAGGTCTATTTCTGCCACTGATTACAACAGGAAATTCTAGAAGGTGGCTTGAGGTAGGAAGTCAAAACTTGAAGACTGATCCGTAAAGTTAGTGAGTTTTCTGGGGGGCTTTCCCTCCTTTGTCTCCTCAGGATTTAACCTGAGGGTGACCTGAGACACCAAATGTACCATGGACACTAAAATCTCCAAGAGAAAGCCCCCTTTCCAACAGAAACCAAGGAAAAGAAGTTCTTGAGAACCAGACAGTGTGGGAAAGAAAGAATCCTTGGGGTGAGGGGTTGTCCTCGCTTTTTCCTTTTCCACTCTCTTTTTGCTCCCTCGCTCCTATCCTCCTGCCCCCCACCTCATTGCAGGGAGCACTGCTAACATGATGGGTGGCAGCAGCAGCACTGGCACCTGAAACCCTTAGGGAAAACTCATCCTTCCAGCCAAAAGAATCACAAAAGAGGTCCCTGTGTTCTAAAGAGGAAGAGTGTGAGAAGCAGCTTCATTTTAACTATTTCCCTTGCCACTTTACCCAGAGAGCCGACCAGTAATACACAACTGTGTGAGAACACAGGAAGCTAAGACTCGGAAAAACACACCTTTTTAGCCCGAGGAACCAGAAAAGGAGTCTCTATAGACAGGACAAAAGTGAACTCTCAGAGAGTGCTGGGGAGGGGAAGTTACTAAATCTGTATATAAACAAATTCCAGGTTCACTCCAACCTACACATACTCAGATAAAAACTCAAAAAGACAGGACAAAATGATTCCCAGGCATAGAGAAGTCTATTTCTTAATGTTAACAGAGTTAAAAATGGGCAAAAGATTCGAATGGACACTTTAGTGAAGTGGCAAATAAGCACATAACAGGATGTTCAACATCATTAATCCTAAGGGAAATGCAAATTAAGACCATAGGAAATACCTCTATCTATGTATTGGAATAGCTAAATTAAAGAGATAGACCATACTGAGTGTTGGTAAGGTGTCGAAGAACTGGAACTCTTATACACTGCTGTTGGGGAGGTAAAATGATACAATGACTCTGGAAAACAGTTTGGCAGTGCCTTAGAAAGTTAAATGTACACTCACTATGTAATAGAGAAGAACAAATCTGACTCCATATTAGATCTGTTCCTGTAGCTCTAACCTCTGTTTCCTGTGCTTAGTCATGCTGGTTCTGTACCTTTTGTAAAAGAATGTTGCTTATACCCCGAAATATACAGGAGAGCCTATTCTCAAGGCTCTGACTTTTAAGGGTATTTACACTTTGCCATTCATATAGAGATAAAAAGTTGCAGAATAGAAAATAACATTTGTTTTGTTGGAGGTTTACAGGGACACCATAACCCGACCCAGGTGGACAGCTGCAAGGACAAAGGATTCCAAGAACAAAGGAATCTGACACCAAGAAGTTTGTAGCAACCAACCACATCCCCTTCCCTTTTTAGTGTAAAAGAAGCCTGAATTCTGACTGGGGGAAGATGGTCCTCCAGGACATTAGTCTACCATGTTCTCAGTGGCTTTCTGAATAAAGTCGTTATTCCTCGCCCCAACACCTCACCTCCCAATTTACTGGCCGTTGTGTGGGTGAGCAGAATGAATTTGTGTCACTGATAACACAAGGAAAGTTGCTCAGCAGTAAGTAGAATGAACAGTTGATACGTGCTACAATATGGCTGGATCTCAAAACGAGTATGCTAGGTGAAAGAACCCAGACAAAAGAGATTCATTTACATAAAATTCTAGAATATGCAAACTCTTCCACAGTGAGAGAAGGCAGCTCAGTGGTTGCCTGGGGGAGGAGCAGCAATAGGAAAGTTTGGAGAGTGATGGATACGTTCATCATCTCAACTACGATGATGGCTTTGTGAGTATATATGTCAACATGTATCAAACTGTACAATTTTATTCTGTATAGTTTATTATATATTAATAAGATATCAATATAAAATGAGTATGAACTAGTAAAAGCAGCAGGGTTATTAGAGAATTCAAGGTTTGAGGATTCTGGTGATCAGGGTACAAGAAGGTATTGGCAGAAGAAAAAAGAAAGAAAGAAATATTGGCTCAGCTAAATTGTTGTCAAACCATCAACAAGTCCTCTAACACCTCTGGGTCCCCATGTCTGGCTCTGTGATGTGAAAATGGTTGGACCTGATGCTCGTTAATATTTGTTCCACTTCTAACAGGCTCTGCTATTTTTGATCATTGGCATCAGGGTTCTTTAAAACAGACTTTAAAGAGACTGCCAGTAAGCTTCCTTAAAAACGTTCAAAATCCTTATCAACTAAAGAGATAGGCAGGCTTCCCTCTCACACTTCCGGACCCCAGGGAAGGAACCACATTCTCCCCAAACTGTGCAGGATCTCAGAACAAGTGCCCTAGGCAGTAAAATGTTTTCAAAGGAAATCTAATTTACTCTTACCCTGGTAGCTCCCACAAGCCTTCAATTTTGCTGACATAATCTCAGAAATAACCTTCTGCTATTTTAATGGTAGCACAACCAGGGAAATCTACATTTGAGTGATAATTATCCTGTCTGACCTGTTTTTTTTTTTTTCCCAAAGGCAGTGGGTAGACTGTGAGCAATATAAGCCTATATCCTCCCTCTGGTAGTTATAACATCGTGTGTGTGTGTGTGTGTGTGTGTGTGTGCGCGTGTGTTTACATTATACCTTGTCAGTACTCAGAGTGAGCTCTCTCGGCTTGCCTTCTCTGATAAGAGCTGGGATAAATCATGACCCTTGGCTTGTCTTACTGATTTCCTGTTAGAGGTTGTGGACTTTATTGTTAGCCTAACGTGTCTCTCTGCTAAGTGTTTTGGGAAACACGTTCAAATGCCCAACCACAGTCCCATCCCTCCCACCAAATTCATGAGATAAAACATTTATGATATAAAACACCTAATGGTGCTGTGAAAGTCAAAATATTTGAGGCTTGTGATTAAACAGAACTTAGGAAAGAGCTGGAGCTAGCTAATGATCCTTCTCGTCTGCTTCTGTACAGTAGAAAATCTCCAAAGGTGCATAATCTTGATGTAGCTCTGGAGTACCCGGCTCAATCCAGGGACCAACCAGGGAGTCAAGAGACCTGAGTTCTAGCCCCAGATTTACCACCAACTTAACCTATGTCCTTAGTCAACCCATGTAAGTTGTCTGGGTGATCGGTCTCCTCCTCTGTTAAATGAGGTCAAGTGCTCTCCACCCCATTGCTTTGAGGACCCAAGTGGGTAACCCCAATGAGTGAAAGGGCCCAAATAGGGCTGTACGGAGTGGAATGCCTAAATGTATTCAAGTTCCATTAAAACTGAAAAAAAATAAAATGTGTGCAAAAGAAATTCAGCTGTGGCCTGTGGTTTTTAAACTCTGGCTCAAATTCTGATTCAAAGATCGCTAAGGTCTACTCCAGCTCTAAAAGTCTAAGGCCATCCAAGCCAAAGTGCACTGGACGAGGTACAGGTGGTAGCTTAGATCAAGTGTGACATCCAGTGGCCTATTTGGCTAATGACACTTATCGACTTTCAAATGGCCTGGGGAATGTGACCTCTTTAGCCACTTAGTGTTGCTGAAAAGATTTCAATTGAAGAAGGGGAGCTGCAACTAACAAGTATTCTCCCCTGGGTTGTAGGCACTATGAGAGCAACTTTCCCCATCTATCCTACCCACACTTCACAATGAGACCAGTATGACTATCTGCCAAAATGCGAAAGAAACCAGAAGGAGGCATAGCAATGAACTAACTTGCCCAAGTAACTTGCCAGGCTCGCAAGTAAGAAACTAAATACAGCCTGACTCCTGAGCCCAGGCTGCACCCATTACACTGGGACTTGAGAGAATACGTTTCCAAATTTCCATTTTTTTTTTTAACGTGTGGAAATCAGTCTGAGGAGTGTTAAGTCACGCCACAAAGTTAACTAGGTACTAGGGAAAGGGCTGAGGCTGAAACACAGGTCTTGCAGAAGATCCACCGATTAATTTTTCCATTATGAATTGCCCATAATAGACATCTTCTACCTCCATCAATGCCTCTGAAATATCAGCTGTAATCCCCAAAGACCCTTTGCTTTACTTCAGAGAAAAGCCCCTACTCTGACCAGTGGAAGATTAGAAATGAGCCTATTTACTGCTTCGTATCAGAAGCTGGCAGCAGAAAGGAGACAAAAGCACAACTAATAATAACAATGTCTAAAAACCTAAATGTGTAGGTAGTATCATCAATACAGGGGTAAAAAGTCTGACACACTTTAACCTCCAAAGGTCTCACTCTGTACAACCTAGCATAATAATTAATGTCCATAATGGTGACCCTGAGTCATTAAAAGCAATTAAATTATTACTTGAGTCCTATGTTTAATCAAGTAAGGAAACAGGTAATTTCATTTAGAAAGATTAACACCCAAAAGAATGATAGTGAACATTTTCTCTGCAGTTAAATAGCTTCTCTCAAAGACTAGCTTTGGTTTGCCCCATTCTAACCCCCTGAGAGCAGTCTACAGGAGTAGTCAGACAGCATCTCCTGTCTGGCCAGAAATTCTTCTACCACTAGTCTCTGTTTAGGCTACAAACATGGGGGCACCATTCCCAGATAAGAACTACTTTTAATACCATTGCCTGTTTTGCCCTGATAAAATTTCCTCCCTTTCAGTTCATTCTCAGAGCAGAGTCATATTCAAGAAACAGTCTGTAAGGAATTTCATTCTTTATATTTCCCAAGTGACCCTGAAGGGCATTCAAGTAGGTCTACAGTAATCTTGGTAAAAGGTAGCACCTACCCTATTTACTTTTCTCATGCACTCATCTTCTCTGGAACCTAGCTCTTCAAAACCCCCAGGGAAAGCTTTCTCTGCTGATTTCACCGATCATGCCTCGTCTTTCACCTGGGATTTCTCCCCCATTTCCACTTCCCTTCTTCTTTATCTTTTTAGTCACTCCCACTTGTTAAAAGTTAACTCTTGCTTTGGGTTTAACTCAAATACAATCAAATCTCCCCTTCCAAGAAATCCCTCAGTCTCTTACAGAGAATGCATTCCTTCTTCTATTGCATCATAACTGCATTTTTAGTTCATATGCATTTATCCTCTCATGTTGCTTTCTCTCAATTACCCCTGACATTTCAATTGTTCTTCTCATCACCCTATCTCTCCATCAGAATCCAAGTTCCTTGAGAAAAGGGACTATATATCTTGCTCTGTTCTGTACATAGTAATTACACAGAAATACTGATAAATTGTTGAATACTGATAAATTGCTGAATTAAACTAAGCATTTCAAAGAAACTCAGAGAAATCTCCAGTAACTGTTTTACTTGCAACATTTTTCCTTGGAGACCTCTGTAAAATGAGTGCACTTGCTTTGCTGACTTACAGCATCACTGAACTTCTATTAAATAATGATCTTTCATGAGGGCCAAGATGGCGGAGCAGAAGGACACTGGTAGCTCACCCTCTCCCATGAACACACCAAGAGTGACATCCACAGGCCACCCAGCCAATCATGACACCTGATGAACTTCGACAGAACATTACCTTCCTCAAAAGACAAAACACGCCACAAATCTGGTAGGAGAAAAGGAAAAAAGAAGGAAGAAAAAGGAAAATGGTGCAGGACCTGTCCCATGGGGAGGAAGCAGCAAAGGAGGACTAGTGCTCCTATGCTGGGTCTCCGCCTCTCCAACGGAGAGGTCAGCGGGGACGGAGCCAAGGCTTAGATCTGTACAGAATAGCCCTTGACCAACAGAACTAAGTTAAATGGGCACAAAGTGTCCCTGCAACCCCCAACCCTAGATGTGAACTGGCGGGGGTGGGACAGGACCGGCTCTGGAGCTGGTCAGAGGACTGGGGCAGGCTGTACAGAGGCCACCTCAGGGGACTGCAGTGTGCTGTGTGCACCATGGCTGGGAGGGGATACAGATCAGAACAGCCTTGGTCCCCCCTAAAATACAAAAGAAAAAAAAGCAAAGCAACTCTGCTGGTGTGCCCTGGGGGGAGGGGCGCCGTAGCCTGTGTCTCTAGACCCCTGGCACCATCGCTGGCGCGTTTTTGGGCGGGGAGCGAGGTGGGGCTCGGCCACAGCCGCGATAGTCTCCCTGTCCTCAGGTGGAGGCAGGGTGGAAACCTGAATCCGTACCCAGGGGCTCGGCAACCTCATAGTGGGGACTGAGATTTGTTTACAGCCCCAGGCAGAGGACACTGTTCTGCCCAGGTGCCTCTGTGAACTTGCACCTCCAAGACAAACAAACAAGGAGCGGCGTTCTGCTACACAGCAGGGGCGAGCGCTGGTGCGGCCATGCGGCCATTTTCTCTGAGCCCGCTTACAGAGTACGGGCTCTACGCGGGGGAGCGACACAGAACAGGGGAGTGACCTGCCTACCTACTGTGCTCGAGCGTGGCCCTGGAACGCAGCACTGGGAGGGGGTGCAACCCGCCTGCCTACCGGCACCGGGAGCAGCACAGACCCGGGGTCGCGACTGGAAGTCCTCTGGAACCAGCGAGCGGAGTTTGCGCAGCTGGGCAAGGGCAGGAGCCACTCAGTAGCCAGGGCAGGCTCTGGCCACCAGAATACTGGCCACACCCCCAACCAAAGGAATAACAGGCAAAAGGCATGGAAGGAAGACTTGGCAACTGCCCATACTTAAGAAGGACCTCTCAACAAAATTATTAAGAGCGCACAGTCTCCATGGGAACATATTCTTTTTTTTTTTTTTTTTTTTTTAGTTTTTAATTTTCTCTTAATTTTTTATTTTTTTAAATCCCTTTAAATTTTTCTTTTAAAATATTTTTATTAATTTTGAAAAATTTGTATCAATTTGATTTTTAATCAAAACACAAAAAGAAAAAGAAAGGAACAAAGAGGAAATAATCAAGTCAACTGCAAAACTAAGTTCAAAATGGCAATAAACACACATCTATCAATAATTACCATAAATGTCAATGGACTAAATGCTCCAATCAAAAGACATAGAGTGACAGACTGGAAAATAAAACAAGAACCTACAATATGCTGCATACCAGAGACCCACTTTAGGGAGAAGGACACACATAGATTGAGAGTGAGAGGATGCAAAAAGATACTCCATGCAAATGGAAATGACAAGAAAGCAGGAGTAGCAATACTGATTTCAGACAAAATAGACTTCAAAACAAAGGCCATAAAGAAAGATAAAGAAGGACATTATATCATGATTAAAGGAGCAATACAAGATGGAGATATTAGACTCATTAACATATATGCACCCAATATAGGAGCACCTAAATACATAAAGCAAATACTAACAGATATAAAGGGAGAAATTGATGGGAACACAATCATAGTAGAAGACTTTAACACCCCATTAAAATTGACAGATCTTCCAGACAGAAAATTAATAAGGCAACAGAGAAACTAAATGATACAAGAGAACAATTATTCTTGGTTGATATTTTCAGAACATTACATTCCCCCCGAAATAGAATATACATTCTTTTCAAGTGCACATGGAACATTTTCTTCAACTTTTTATCGGATAGATTGTTTATCTCCACTTTTTTAAGTTCTTTTTCTGAGGTTGTGTCTTATTCCTTTATTAAGAACATATTTCTGTGTCTCATTTTGCCCAATTTTCTGTGTCTATTTCTATGTGTTAGTAGGTTGGTTAAATTTCCCAGTCTTGGAGAAGTGACCTTATGTAAAACATGTCCTGTGTGGCCCAATAGCACACTACTCTTCTGGTCACCAGAGCTCTGTGCTCTAGGGGTACCCTCTAAATGGGTTGCATGTGCCTTTCTGTTATGGTGGGGCTGACTACTCTGGGCGTGCTAGTAGGCAGGGCTGGCCTCACAGTCTGTGCCTTGTGTAGGGGCTGCAGGCCTGACAGAGGTAAGTCTTCCTGTATGGTTGGCTGTGTGGCCTGGAGGAGGTGAGGGGAAGGGGCTGGGGCCAGGCTGCTGGAAGGTGGGGCTGGATACCCAGGGCTATTAGGCTAGAAGGAGAATTCTAAATGGTGCCTGCCAGAATCAGTGTTATTATGGTAAAATGAGCTCTCAAATATGGGCCACCAGCATTCGTATCCCCAGAGGGAGTCCTAGTTGCCTCCTGGATCGGCAAGTGGGTCTGACCCAGGCTCCTTTCAAACCACTGCATCTGTACTGAGACTTGGAGAGTGTGAGATTTTGCACATTCCCTTTAAGAGCAGAGTCTCTGTTTCCTATAACTCTCTGGCTCTCCCAAATATAAGCCCTGCTGGTTTTCAATCTAGACATTCTGGGAGCTTGTCTTCCTGGTGCAGGACTCCCAGGGTTGTAAATCTGATGTGGGACTTGGACCCCTCATTCACTGGGGAGGACTTCTACAATCATCACACTCCTACTGTTTGTGCATCGCCAACCCAGGAGAGTGGGTTCTCACTACACCATGTCTCCACCCCTCCTACCTGCCTCATTCTGACTCCTTCTTTATGTTTTTAGTTGTGGGAAATCTTTTCTACTAGTCTTCAGGTCATTCTCACAGGTGGGTGGTCTGTAAATAGTTGAAATTTTGGTGTGTCTAGGGGAGGAGGTGAGTTCAGGGTCTTCCTGTTCCACTATGTTAGCCACCCCTCTCCTGATCAAACTGTTAAAATTCACTTTTTTTAAAATTAAAGAATAGTCAGTTTACAACATTGTGATTTCTGGTGTACAGCATAATGCTTCAGTCATACATATTACATACACATATTCCTTTTCATATTCTTTTTCATTATAGGTTACTATAAGAAATTGAATATAGTTCCCTGTGCTATACAGAAGACACTTGCTGTTTATCTATTTTATATTTAGTAGTTAGTATCTGCAAATCTCGAACTCCCAATTTATCCCTTTCTTTTTAATTCACTATTTACTGTCTTTTTAACCCACCATTTGAAGAAGGGGAAAAATCCAAAATATTTTCTACAATATAGGGCAGACATGCTGGTTTCCACTACCACTTTAATAAATCTCCTCAGTTGTTTTCCTATGTCGTAGTCTTTGTTGGGTTTTATAGACTCATGACAATTTGGAGTGAGAGAATGTATATATTCAGGATCTGATTTGGTATTCAATTCAGCCTCAAGAAGTGGGTACACTCACTTCCTTTTAACACATGAGGTAACAGACTCTGAAGTCCCACAGAAAGCAAGAGAGAAAGCCAGGATTCAAAGAGCCCATCTTTTCCTGTCCTCTGTCCTCAAGGCTGCTCTCAACCAACTTTCCTATAGAAAGTACCCAAAATAGTCTGCCTAAAAATAGCTTCTGGGCAAGTGACCTTCTGGAGTTAACTGTTCTTTAATAGCTGCTCCTTATTGGTAAGGTACAAAATCTATGATCCCTTCAGGAAAGTGACTTTGAAAACTGAATCTCAGAGAATTAGACTATAAATTCTGCTTTCATGACTAAGAACCCCAGAGCCTGGTAGAGATGGGACTAGAGGCGAGACACCTTATACAAATTAAGAATTCGCTAGAGACATCCATTCCCTCCAGGTACTCTCCAAAACCAGGGCAGCTCTGAAAGCGGCTGGTTACGTTTTTGAGGAGTGACACACAAAGGCCATCTATCACAGCGGGCCACACTCTCTTCCCTCCAGGAGAAGTGAATCGCTTGCTTCTATAAAAGAAGCCTTTAAAAGTATCTATCCCAGGGAAAAGCCAACTGAAAGCAAGCCTCTTGGGACTCCCACCCCCTTGCCAAGCAGAAGATTCTGTCTTCAGCTATTTGAAACCTGAAAGGCCCTGTTGAGAGGCCACGTGATACTACTGGGAACAGCATGTGCTTAGGAGTCAGGTGGGCCGGGGTTTTCAGTCTAACACTGCCACTTTCTAACTATGTGCTTTGCAAAAGCTGCTTCCACCCTCTCAACAATTTCCTCTGTCAAATAGGGGTAAAATCCAATGACTGTGGTGAAACGTAAATCAGTTAACACACGTGAGACACCTACTACTATGTCCAGCATCAGAAGACCAATATTTGAAACACTTTAAAATAAGTAAGCTATGTTCAACTAAATTTAGGAAACGCTGACGTAGACCACATTAAATAGATTTCTTGCCTTCTGAGTGTCTAAAAACCTCTATTATCCTACCTGTGAGAGAGGGGTTGAGTGAATAGTAGTTCCCAAATTTATTGGATCATAAAACTTTTTCCATGACCCTAATATGAACAGCACTGGGAAGACCAGTTTGGAGCAAAATCTAATAGACCCCTAAAAAAACTTATTTGTGGCTACAAAGACATCCAAAATTACTTCTGAGTTTTGAATTTTTAATGTTCAACTGTCATTTAAAATACTAATTTTAAAAAAAGGAGACAAATGATTCAACATGTACTGACAACATATTCATGATTGTTGTTTATATTGGATTGAAAATGGTGTGAGAGTTTCTCAGAAGGGTTCACCTGTCAAAATATTACAATGTAAGTGCAGCTAAATTATGAGATTAAAATATGTGGTCTTAAGTGAAAAGCAGATTTCCACTCTTTGTCATCTGGCCTGCTTTTACAGCCTTTGGATTATTTCCTATCTGGTTCAGTAGATGGCACTGCAGATTTAACACAGAGAAAATCCCAAAGAGTAAATGTAGATTCGCCTAGGGGTAAATATCCTGATTTTTTTCCCCTCTCTGGTGTCCAATATTATCTTCAGCCTAGGGAACTTGTGTATTTTGCTGGAGGGCAAGAGGGTTGAAGTAGGGTAAGAAATGGTTTTCTGCTCCTTCTGGAAACTCTACCTGTATATCTTATCCCTGAAAATGGGCATTTATAGAATTCTGTAGATCAGGAAGGGCAAAGACCATCATTTGCTGCTAATCCAGACCCCACCCATGTCAGACAGTGCTAAGCAGAGATCACACTTTCCCACTAGACCCAAATACCACCTCTCAATCCTTTTCAATATACTTTTCCAAGTATCTACTCTGACTTAAGTCAACAAAGCACCAAAGATGAAATCTATTTATAATACCAGCCATAGAGTTCAGAGGCTTTGAAAATCAAATCCTTGACAAGAGTCGGAGTTATTAAGAAACTTATCCAAAACTTACCTGATGGTTTATGACAGAACCAGGATAGGGATCCAGGCCTTTTGACTCTCACTGAAGAGTTTTTATTCCACCCTGTCTTCATCTCTTCCTGCTAAAGAATGAGGCTATTTAAGCACAAGCCCTGAACCAGGTCCAGATAATTAAATGCCAGGGGTCTGTCTAGTCTCACGTGGCCCCAGTCCTCAGTTGGAGAGGGAGAGGGAGAGGGGAAAAGTAGGCAGAAGGTATACCCCAAAGCTGCCTGCGGGCCCTTGTGTTATTTGTGCAACCAGCCTGGCAGGTGAATTTTATCTTGGCCCAAGAAAGTCCTGCTCTGTTGGCCCAGAATGGCACTGCCCTCCTGTTGCTCCTCCCCTAAAGCCTGCCACCTCCACATGCCAAAGTTTCTAATTCCTCGGCATTTTAGGCAATCAGGCATTAGTTGTGAGTCAAATAGCAGGCCCCTTCATTAATATCGCTTCTTCAGGAATTTTCTATGGCATTTCAGCCTCTAATTACGTCGCTCTGAAAGCACTCTGGGAAAAACTGAGCATGAAGCCCTTCAACTATATCCTGATACTTTTCTTCTCAACACTGATAATGTCAGAATAAGCTTTTTCAGTACGTTTGGGGGCATTTCTAGATTAAATCCAGCTCCAGTTTTAAATGTCATGCATCCAAAAGTGGAGCTGTCTCCCTCCGTTTCAGTCCTGATTCCCACTTAGCAATCGCAATGCTTAGAGGCACTGCTGTTCTCCAGTCCCCAGACTTGAAATCTCAGTCATTTTCATCTCCCACTTTCCCTCACCCCATTCTCATCAGTCATATTAATTCCTGTCTATTCTTCATCTACTCTTTTTAAAACTGTCAATGCAATATTTCAAGCATATAGGAAAGGTCCAAAGAGTAACAAAGTGGACACCCAGGTATCCACCATTAAGCTCTGCCAAATGTTTGTCTTTTGCCATTATTACTGATTTTTTTTTTTTTTTGGAAATAAAAGGACCATTTATAGTTGAAGACCTTGCAAATCCTGATTCCAGTTCCCTCCCATTTACCCATTGTTTCAGTCAACAAATACTTATCAAGCATTACTAAGTGCCAGGCACTAGTCTAGGAATGGGACCACGTCAGTGAGTGAAAAAACACCCCCTACTTTCACCACACCCGGAAGTAACACTATTCCGAATTTTTTTCACATTTTTTTCTCACTCATCCCATCGCATATATCCAAAAACAGTATACAGTGTTGTTTTGCATGTTTTCAAACTTTATCCAAATGGTACTTCACTAACCTGTAGTACATATGATCTGCAACTTACCATATTTGCCTCACATTTTAATTATCTTGACTCAGGCAGCTCTAGTTCACCGTGTTAACTATTCTACAGCATTCCATTGTGTGGAACCCCATAGTTTATTAATCCATTTTCCCTGTTGAAGGACAGTTAGGTTATTTTGCAAATTTTCCACAATTCAAAACTACACTGTAATGCATAGCCCTTCTCCCCCATGTCATATTCATATGGCTTCTTTCCTACTCCCCACACTTGGTTCAATGCCTTGTTCCTAGGAACTCGGGAAACATGTGTTCTCTTGAAGGACAGTCTTCCAGTGTTGACCAGAAATGTATTAGTCCACAACTCTAGCTTTTAGGGGGAGCTCCAGACCCCCTAGATATCTTGACAGAAGAATTGATATGAAGGTAAAATTAAAATTGTGCCCAGTTATGAAAAGACAGGATTGTATTAAGGAGGGGAGGGTATAGCTCAGTGTTAGAGTGTGTGCTTAGTTTGCACAAGGTCCTGGGTTCAAGCCCCAGTACTTCCATTAACAAGAGGGAAAAAAGGAAAAAAGAAAAGATGGGATTGTATTGGAAGATACATAAATAAGGTGGATTGGTGCAAGATGTCCCTTGTTATCTATGGCACAAATTTCTTTGAGTCCATCACTCCTTTATTCTTCTTACCAAGATAGTAATAATAGCTGTAACAATGCTTCTCTACCCGGACTGCCCACTCAAAGGACCTGCAAGATTTTAAAACTCACTAACTCTGGGTCTTTTATCACAGCAGAAAAAGGAAAATGTCTGGGGTGGGTCAAAGGCGTCAATTCAGTTTTAAAATATTCCTTGGCTATTTCTAATGTACAGACAAGATTGAGAACTACTGAGTTAGGGCAGTGATGAACCTCAGATTGAGGGTCACAGCACACTGCTGTGCTGAGCTCTCTGCCAAATTTTGGTCAATGTACACAGTTATTTGGGCTCCAACTAAAGATATATATTGTTCTCACACTCTCACCTATCACCTTTAGCAGTCTGTTGTTATTTGTGTAGAACTGTGTACTGCCCTGATGATGTACGTAAATACTCCCAAAGCTAAGTCCTTCCATGTTGAACTGATCATATGATATTTCTTTGGCATTAGATGTATGTTGTCGATACCTCTTACCTGCAGAAGCTTCAATGCCCTTTACTGCTCTACACCATGTCACACAAATCCTCACTCCATCAGTGTTCTACCTGACACATGTTACTGTGATGGCATGTTTCCTTGTCAATAGCAAAAACAAATTGCACACATTTATCAAAGTATACAATATTGTCTAATTTCAGGTTCTGGAATCAATACAAGTTCCCCCTCCCAATTCTGAAATTTGCTCTTTCTCTATACCAATGATTACCTTTTAATCTCTTCAAATGTATTACCAAAAATTTTAGTATTCTAAATATACTTTGAACCTTAAAATATTAGAAGTCACAATCCAAAGGGCTCATTTTAGGTTGCAGGAAGAAAAATGAGTCAAAAAGGCTATTTCCTCTTCTTTCAGTGTAGCTGAGCATTTTTCAAACTGAGATCTTTTCAAGAGTTCAATAATTATCTTTAAGAATTTTATATTTTGTTTTTTGATGCCAAGAAAAGTCTCACAATATTATGTAAGCAACTATGGATGACACTGAGTGCTTGCTATATGGTAGGTAGGCACTTTGGTAAGTGTTTAGCATACATATCTCATCAATCCTCACAACAACCATGAGATAATGTATTTTCTTTGATTACAGGTGAAGGGAAAGCATAGAACATTTATTAGCTTGCCCCAAAATGCACAGCAGATACCTGATGAAATTGGGATTCAAACCCAAGCCATGTAGTTCCCAAGTTCACCTTGTAGTCACTAGTCTTTGCTACTCTTTGAAGTTTAATAGAGTGGTATTACTTTGTCACCAGTTACTGAGAAAAGAAGATGGGCTCCAATGTAATTGGTGCTTTGTGCCATGTGAAGACCAACTGATGCCACAGAATCTGCTCAAATATGAACTTTGCAATAGAACAGAGAAGAGTGATGATTAGAAGTGAGTCAACATAGTTCACTATAGCAGGGACAGGCAGACTCAAAAGAGCCCATATAAGAGCAGTCAGAGCCATAATCACATTACAAGTGGCAATTTATTTTCAGCAAAACAGCATCGGGTACCACATTTAATAATTAGTGTTACTTGATTCTTACTGGTTTGTGGTTTTTCAGTATACTTAATATTTTTAAATTAATCTAGTTTTTTTAGGAGCGTAAGATTGATAAATAAAACAAATGTATGCGTAATTTTGTTTCTGCATATTTAACTAATATTTTAAGAGACTTTAATTAAAATTTTGGTATCCATAAGAAATTTTGTTTTCCTTTTTACTACAGTTAATTTATTACTCAAGTTTGAGCAACACTGATGTAGACCTAAAAACAAAGATGCACAACAGTTCCCACAGTTCACACAAGGTCTAGTCCTGGTCTCTAGGCTTTAGGGCCCAAAGTCCCAGTGTTCCCTTGACCAGCCTTGTTCTCTCTGCCTGGATGTCCCTAAACAAAATCAGGGGCAGCTGCCTGAGCATCCAGGTTTGCCAGGATCTTGACTACTTTCTCCCATTTTCTCTCCTCCAGAGATGTAACCACCTAGTTTGTCCACAGAACTAGCCCACAACTACAGGTGACTACACTTTGAAATGAACACCCCTGTCTTTGGAAAGAACTTCAACTTCAAATATATACCAAGGCCTGGACAGAAGATTGACCTCTCTCTTCTACAGCAGACTAAGGAATCATGTAATTTCTGCCTGGAGAAAGGCACCACAAAATGCAACAGAAATTACAGTAATCTTTTCTTTCCTGAAGCCTGTATCTGTCTCTAAACACATAAAAGATGCATTCATTCATTCATTTACTCATTCATTACAGAAAAAGTTACTAATCAGGCCATGTTTTAGGTACTGAGACCACAACAGTGAACAAGACAAACAACTCCATAGGTCAATTTCATAAGGTGATAACTGATGGGAAGGAAATAATACAGACTAGAGACAAAAGGAAGGGAGCTAATTTAGATTGGGTGGTCAAGGAACATGTTTCTGAGAAGCGGAAATTCAATTAAATGATAAGAAAGAGATAGAAGTACAAATATTTAAAAGAGCAAATGCAAAAATACATTATTGACAAACCAAAGGAAATTGTTTAAATATCATGAAAGACTGTTTTACACAACTTTATCAAATAGATGTAACCACCTAGACAACATTGATAATTTCCTAGGAAATCAGTAGAGATAGAAAGTCTAAATAGACCAATCTCCAGAGAAGAGATGAGGAATGTCATAAAAGAACTTCCCACAAATTTTTTAAAATAAAACTTTAAAAAAGCTACCATACCCAGATGGATCCACATTACAGAATTCTGTTAAACACTTAAATATCAGATAATCCCTGAAATACTTAAAGTAGCCTAAAGTACAAAGAAAGAAAAAAAATGCAAACTTTCAAAATTCTTTCTATAAAGTTAATATAACATAGATACTACAATCCAACAAATACTAAAAGCATACACACTATATGGACCGATAGCATTTATAAATATTGTTGCAGGAATCTTAAATATCTGAGGATAGAATTCAACAACATATTAAAAAGTACATCATTACAAAATGAGTTTCATTTCAGGAATGCAAAGGTGCTCAATATTAGAAGCTCCATTAATATGGAACATCATATTAATAGAGTTAAGGAGAAAAATTAAACAATCACTCCATAGATGTCAAGAAGACATCTGACAAAAACAAATACCCAATTATGTTAAGAATACTCAGTAAAGTAAGAATTGATGTATAGTCTCTAACCTGATAAATATATATGCCTCAGCAAAAAGCCAACATAAAACAACACTAAAACAAGACCAGAATGCTTTATCTGTCCTTATACTTTAAGACTGTATTGAAGAACTTAGCCAATGCAAGTAGACAAGATAAAGCAATCAAGAATCAGAAAGGGAGAGATTTAGAAAAGCCAAAATAATCAATGGAAAACCACTACAAACTATAAGAAAATTTAGTAAAGTAGCAGGATATAAAATTAGTATACAGAAATGCATAGCTTTCACCTACAAGAAAAATAGCTGTTGGAAAATACAGTGAAAGAGAAAAACAACAACAAAAGCGAGACATAAACTTAAGAAATGTTTAAAACTCTTGAGGAAAACTAGACAACATACTTGAAAGAGACTTGAAAAATAAAAATTCCTACTATGTTCTTCGATAGAAGGATTCAAAAATCATAAAAATGTTGATTCTCCCTGAGTCTGCTCATAAAATTAATGAATACCAATAAAATATCTTCAATTTTCTTCAGGAGCTTAAACAAGTCAACTATAGAGTTCACGCAGAAGAAAAAACAATCCTGAAAATCCAAGGGTATACTGAAAAAGAACAACGAAATGAAGAGCCAACTCTACCAGCTAGTAAATATAGTATAAAAGTCTCTATATTTAAAATTTTGGTATTATAGCATAAAAAGGAGGATGAATGGGACACAAAGAGATTCTGAGGAGAACTCTCCTGTCCTTGGCTGCTGCTATGAACAATTATATAAAGACATGAGGTAGCCACCTGTTGACTGAGGAGACAAGCCTGAGAACTACAGATGATGTTAAGGAAAAAGCCAGTGACATCATTGAGTAGCTGCACCAAAACTGAATTTGTCTCCTCAAGATTTCTTGCTATGTGAGATTGTAAGTGTCTTTAGTGTTTGGACCCCTATTGATCAGGAATATTTTGTTTAATATTTACAGCTGAATGCATTCTAACTGTGTGGGAGACAGCACACAGTTCCCTCTCTGGTATCATGCATGGTGTGAAATTCCAAAAGCCAATATAAACCAGCATGTCATATTGGGATACCATGAAATCAAAAACATTATTTGGAAGAACTAAAGACATGAAAAAATCATCTAGTGATGAAATCTTTTGGCTAAAGGTGAAGTTTATGTGTTAATATTAAAAAAGAACAGTGTGTTGCTTACATCAGAGGAGACGCATAAAAGGGTAAATCAAGAAAAGATATTCACAAGTCTATTCATTCTTGGCCTCTTTGTTCAGAATTAGCTCATAAAATAATTTTACAATTAACTACCTACCTAGGAAACTCCCAGTTGCCCTGGTAGTAAAAAATATCAACCATATACATTTTGCTAGCAGTAAATCTTTGTAGAGCAGGAAGGAACTGATGAAGTGGTTCCCTTATGTTTGGGTGGTTACTTACAGAGGTCATTTATAATCATTTTCCAACTTGATTTTCATGGAATCTACCACCATATCTTCCATCTCTTAAAAAGAAAGAAAGTGTTCATTTGTGGACACCTCCCATTAGAAAATAATCTCCCAAATGTGATTATTAATTTATTAACGTTCTATTAAATACTGACAATTTTTTATAATATTCATTGAAAAACATAGACGGATCATTCAGTACTTTTAGAAGAAGTCATAGCATCCTTAAAACGAGAGTAGACAGGATACAACAATAAAATATGGACACTTTGACATGAGAAACAAAATCTTCTCCAAAAGAGTTCTCCCACCAGTCCAACCCCCTTTCTTACATTTTTGACCAGTTTCCGTTTTCTCCACATGGTTGGACTCCAATGAGCCAGCCCCAGGAACAGACACAGACACAGACTGGATCCCTGTTTTTATATTAACAGATCAGATCAGCCTCTTCGTGGTGTTCTTTAATGCTCAAGTGAGTAACTATAGTATCTATGATGTAGGAATCTGGTCTTATTTTTACCTACAAACTGCAGAAATGGAACTGCAGTGGTTGGAAGAGTGGCAGCCAGTGAGAAAAAATGCTTCTGTGGGTTATGTGGGGCGGCCAGGAGCACTGGTGGCAGCGGGTGGGGTGCAAAAGGATTATCAGTAGGCAATACAATGCCTGCTTCAGCACAGTTGCAAGTCAACAATAGGGAATCACAGGCTGACTGAGGAAAGCTTCAGTGGGAGGCATGGAGGTGATGGAAAGATAATTCAAAAATTCCCCTGAGTCATAAGAAATACTTTTAAGAATCTATGATCAGTTCTAACATAATTTATCTTTCTGGGACCCACTACTTTCTGAAGCACCTGCTCTTTCAGGCCTCTGAACTTTTACCCTAAATACTGTGATGTGATCAGGAAAAATGATCATTACCCATTGAAATCCTAATTCTCCAGCAGTTAACTTCCATAGAAACAGCCTCTAGAGGAGACGCATCAAAAAATACCCCAGGTTCACTCCAATACCTTATAGCACTTCAGTCTTAAATAAATGGATGGTAGTATTACCATCATAACTATCATTACGATTTTCAAACTTTCAAGCTTTTTTGAAATAAAAGTTGTTATTTCCCTAAAATGCTAAAACCTTTACACACATACAAAAGCATGGCTCAGTTTTTAGAAATTTACATTGCAGCTGCGAGCTCCTAGCTAACTTGGATAATTTTAAATGCAATTAGTACTTTCAGGTAATTGATGTCAGAGTGTGTGTCATATCTCATTCTTTGCGATGTTAGACTGGGTATTTCATCATACCCCAAGATAACTTTGAAAATAGCTTCTTCCAAATTGTCTAGAGCATTTTTACCCCCAAATTAGAGTAGCCAACACAAATGATATACAAGATGTGACTTAAAGATTACTAATTTTTAAATACCTGCCTAAAATTTATATATTGAATTAAATATTTCCTCCTTCAAAGCAGTCACCTTTTGACACTTATACATTCATCCTAAATGTGATCACACTAATTGTCAGGGCCAGGCACTAGTACCACGTGGGGTATGAGAGTCTAATAAACGTTCTGTAATTGACTGGGTCCGTGAGTGAGTAAATAAGTGAAAATAGAGAAATGATTTTAGCGCCTCTTCTTTGAGGACTCTCTTCCAAGCCAGTAACACTGTCATTTTAATTTCTACACTAATAGCAAAACTTTGTGGGTTTGGGGTGAATTTGATTAGTGAAAACATTGCTTAGAACAAGTCTCGGGAACACAACACACAACTGAGTGGCGTAAGAGCACTTAGGGAAACACAGGGCATGACCAAACTATTCCAACTCTGACCTTCTCATAATTGGGCTCTGAAGGCAATACCAGAAATGATTTGAGCATCAACAAAACTCTGAATTAGGCATATCAACTCTAAGGTAACTGCTTTGAAAGGGTATGCTCAGAATAGAAAAACTGGCATGCTAATTTTCTCCAGTTGGACTTATACATTTATGGTCAATGTTTATATTTTTTTAAATGTAACTGAGGGGAAAGGTCCTAGCCTTATGCTAATTTTAAATCCATAAAACCATTTTTTCCCATCTGCAAAATGAAGGATCAAACTAGATGACCTCGTTCAACTTTTTCAGTGCTAACATTCCATAACTGTATAAATAAATAGTTTAAACATTATTCACACATCTTCAACTACTCTTACTAACATTTAGAGGTTTCATATTAAAGGGAACTGTCTCTTTAAATAGCCACAGGACCCCAAGGGAGCAAGGTAAGTGGGCTACACCTCTCTCTCTCTTTCCCTCTCTCTCTCTCTCTCTCTCTCTCTCTCTCTCTCTCTCTCACACACACACACACACACACACCCCCCTCTGTCCTATTAGCAGTAAACTCTCCATACCCAAACAGGGACAATTATAGAGGTCATCATGATAGGTTACATTTGCATCGAATCAGTCATATGAATCATAAATTGACAACACAGCTGCTCTTTAAATGATTGGTCAACTTTTTACGAAGTAGTTACAACTTCAAAAGCGGAGGAAGTGCTTTCAAATGAAAGTATGACAGTAGGCTTGAGTAAGTCCTGCTTCCGACTGTGTCCAAAGTATCTTATTCTGTAGATCCCAGGCTGGGCAGTATCTGGAATGTGCCATTGTATCGTTGCATTGCTAAGACCCAGTAATCCCTTGTGCCAATAGAAACTGTTGGTAGGAAACAAACAAATCCAATTTTACTCTTACAAATGTGTGATTAGAAAAAGGTAGGATTATTTACTAAATGAATATGTGTGGAGTGCCTACCGTAAACAAGGCACTGCTCTAGATATTGAGAGTACAGCAATGAACAAAACAGCTAGAAATACTTTCTAAAAACAGACCTTGAAGAAAGCCTTTTGTAGAAATATCTTTCCTTGTTCTGCCTTTCTAACTACCTAAATTCTTTCTATCCCAGCTAGCCTTACCTGATATGCAGAATACAAGATGTCTCCTGCTTTAGATCTGCTATAGCATCCTTTTAGCCCTTATCATCCTCTGCTTTAACTTGACACTTCTTTTTGCACCTAGATTTATTTTTTTAATATATATTTAATGAGCTAATGTGCCAGACTCTGTGCTTAGAGGTACTGAAAATACAGCAGTGAGTGAAACATGGTCCACTCACTTTCATCGAGCTTATATTCTGCTAGGGCAAGGGTGGGAAGAAAGCAATAAATAAGTAAACCACCAAATAATTTTAAAAGTGGTAAGTGCTTACAGTATGAAGTTGTTGTTTATCTATTTTATATATATTAGTTAGTATCCGCAAGTCTTAAACTCCCAACTTATCCCTTCCCACTCCCTCTCCCCCCTGGTAACTTATGGTGAAAAACAGTAAGAAAATGAATATGTGTGTTCATGTATGACTGAAGCATTATGCTGTACACCAGAAATTGATACAACCTTGTAAACTGACTATACTTCAATAAAAATATGGCCAAAATTCTTTTGGGAATTTGATATCATTAATACCCCATATTGAGCCAGTCTTCCCATTTGTCTTCCCTGCATTACTAACTAACTCTTTTCAGGGCCTAAAAGACAAAATATTCAATAGACTGCTCACCGAGTCTCCCAGGAGGCATCATTATGCACTATCTGCCATGTTGCTGATGTGGCTTCATACTTCTCCACAGTAAGGAAGGTCTGATGCGTCTGAAATGCAATTAATATGACTGATCAGACACCGCATAGTCGCAGAAGAAACCTGTCTATTCATACTCCATACTCCCCTGTTGATTGTATGCTAACCAACCAATACCTAGTGGGAACACATATTAGAATTTCATCCAAATTTTTAGCTTTTCCTCTCAACATTTTATGCAATGTCTCCGGAAAGTTACTTCAGCCAGTCTATTAAAAACCATGACTTTTCCTTAGAAGCCTAATTTAAGCTGATAGCAAATTTTGGAAATTAGAGCAAAGAAGAGACAACGTAAAACTTGAGATTCAGAAAAGGCTTAAGTCAAATCTTTTCAGGACATGTTGATTGATCTACATTCCAAGACTTTCTCTAGTCACCTCAAGATTTAGGAGGGGAAATGGGAAAGTTTCCTCATCTTTCCATCTCCAGGTAAATGAATTATTAGTAAACATACCTGCTCGAGTGAAAAAACTGAAAAGGATGCATAAATTTTCCTACTGCCTGGGGTGCTGAAACTAATCCTTATATTTTGTCATAACAGATTCTTAGAAATCACATAATAAGCAGATTTTACTTTCTCAGGGGAAAATAAATTTTGCCATATTGGTTTATAATAATTTGTTTTAGGCCAAGAATTCAGCTTCAAATAAAGCACTGATTTAAGTAATATAACAAGTTAAAAGATACAAAGGCCATACATCTCCCAATTTTCTGTAAAAATCTTTACATTATGGCCCTTAAGGACAGGACTTGTGTCTAGTTCACCTTTATCCATCACAGCCCTTTACATCTGTCATTTACAGGTGTTCAAATAAATCATTGTTGAATGAATCACCTATTTACCACTGGGCCACAGGATTATTCAAAATACTTCTTTAATTACTCAATTGACGGATTGTATTCCATAAAGGACTTTTCATAACCACAGTGACTTGTAAAGAGAACTGTTTGTGACCATGTAGGACGGTGACACTGGGGAGTCCCTAGATGGAGTAGGACATAGGGTGGGCCCCAGTGTACAGGTCTAGTGTGCAGATTAGAGAACAAGTCTAGGATGCTGAATGTGTGAACTATGTGACTATCTTCTCCCTGCCTCCCAACCTGAATCTCTTCCAGATACACAATTAGTTGTACAAATTACTTAATCTTTCTAGGCCTCAGTTTATTCATCTGTAAATTAGGGATAATAAAATGTAACTCATTGAGTAATAGTGAAGATTAAATTAGATTCATGTGATGATGTATATAAAGCACTTGGCCTAGCACTTGCAAATAGTACTCATTCAATAAACAGTGGTGAGAGTGTGATGATTACCCATAATAAAGCGTACCAGAAATTGTTTTATGCCAAGTTCCAGAACATTCTAAGAAAGCCATTCTATCTTCATTATAGCTCTTGAAGCATTTTAGTCTCCTGTTCTCCATGGCAATAATGATAATAGTATTTTCCCACCGTAAGGGTATCAGATGACAATCAATCCTGCAGTTTTGCTACAACACTCTTCAGAAAATAATATAAACATGTAAATATTCTGGCATAGATTGAATGCCTGAGAAATTATTTTAAACAGGTGCATGTTGACTATCCAAGCAATAGAATATTTCTCCCCAATATATTTGACACTGTCATACTGCCACAGTTTTATCAGAGCAATAATCATATTTTAATGAACAGAAACGGGAAGACTCATTTGAAAGAAAGGTATCTTGGATTATAAGTGACAATGGGCTCTGGGAAGAATGGCTTATCGATAGAGTGAATGCATTCTCAGTCATAGTAAAAAATCTGACCTTGAAATCACTTTCATAGACTCACTTTCTTTTTCTTCTATATATGTCTTTATTGTTTGAATTTTTGCAATTGTAATGTATCTAGTTATTGCTTGTGTAGTTTTAATAACATACTAATGGAGTTACAAAGAAATAAAATTACTTCACTTTATTCATAGATATGTTACTTGTACTTTATCATATATATTTATACATATATATGTATATCAAAACAAAAAATATGAAATGATATGTAACAGTTAACAGTGATTACCTCTGAAAATTTTTATGAAGAGAAGTACTTTCACATTCTGTTTTAAGCACTTCTCTACCATTTTTACATTGGATTTTATTTCTCATATCATTTTTTAAGATTAGTAAATAAATACCCTATTTGTGCCAGTAGCAAAGAGTAGGGAAATGGTCAATGCTAGAAAAAGTAGAGCACAGGGGACAGGGCTCCAAGCCAGCAGAGCATCCACCCAGGGAACCATGATCATTCCAAAACAATAGAGACCGCACCAGAGGCAGGACTGCTATAGTAGAGGAAAGGAGCAAAGGAATGGAAGGAGCCAAAGATACACTTCAATCTTGGCCATCTGACTATTTTACCAAACTCAGTAGAGTTTTAAAACTGGAATATGTAAATGGGGTTGTATTCAAATCTATGTCTTCTCAAGAGACAATGAGGTTCTCCATGCACTGTGCTACACGTGGTCCTAAGTAGAGCCAATTAAATGCTTCCCATGGGCTTTTTTTTTCCATACTCAATTCTACATTAACTGTTCTCACTGAAAATTTTTCACCCCTACAAAATAAGATGTAAAGCAAGTTGGAACATTTTATCTTTATGTTTCTAACCTCCATGGGGATAGTCAAATGAATTAAAGGCTAAAACATGGATCTGGATTTGCAAAAATAATCATTGATGCTTACCTGGTTTTCTGCCGAATTCTTTGGGTTAGCACCTACAAATATAACTTCAACAACTTCTCCCTGAAAATAAAAACTCAATTTATGAGTTCTAATAAAAGTATTTTTTGCTGTGCTCATATTTGGGCCATTATTTATGAAATGTTCCAGGAGTCTGGGTACCCATATAGATTCTATTCTGTTAAATCAAGTGAGTTTACTTCCTAGAATATTAGAGAAAATACCTTTATACCAATGGACACAGGAATTTTTGACCAACAACTTACTTCTGAAATTTTTGGCCAATGAATTTACTTTTAGTAGATTCAGATATAGAGCTATCATTCAGATTAGTGAGAGCATATAACAAATTAGTGACAGCAAATGACTTCATCAGCCTTTGACATTTTCTTACACCTCCCTCCCACACACATTCAGGAGATGGACTGAATTAAGTGAAAACAGTCAAAACTTTCCATGAGTAACTTATACTTGCACTTACACTTATGCATATAAGATACAAGATGGATTGACAGAGTGTGTGTATTTACCTTCCCATCTGAAACAACTTTAAAAACTGGGTAAATATGTATTAAACAATAGTTTTTAAGAAGTAGGCATCAGGCAATGAAAACATTGATCTCTGAGTAACAGAAAATGAGAGTTGAGCCCTACAATTGTCCCAGCTTAATGCCTTCCAAGAGTTTACAGGCCACAGCACAAGGAGGCAGAATTCAAGCAAAGCTAGGCAGTCTACTAAGTAAAGGAATAGATGTGGGAGTCCATGAAGGCCAAGTAGTCTTAAGTTCATAGGGCAGGGTAACAGAGAAAACAGAGGACCGTAGAGAGGAGAGCTACAGAGAGAGACAACTCTCGAGATTTGACGAACGCTCCCTCTAGCTCTGCATGCATGTAAAGGAACTACCTGAAGTTAGGAAAAGAATCATTTAAAAGAATTAGAGAGAAAATCCCAGGCTCATAGAGAATTGTGAAAAGTTTCTCTTCCCACTAGCTGGACAAGGAGACCTCATAAGTCAAAACAGTTCTACCTCAAGTGTATGGTGGAAGGATTTTCCCTAGAATAACAGTTGCTCTTTCCCTGCCTAAAAACTTGCCAAGACCCCAAAAGATCAAACTCTTTCCAAGTAACTTAATAACATCACAAAACAAAGCTAAAAAATATTTACAGGAATAGAAAAAAATCAGCACTACCGAGATAAAATTCATGATACCTAACATCTAAATTATCAAGCATACAAAAGGGAGAAAAGCACTGTTCATAATGAGAAAACTCTCAATCAAAACTGACCCATAAATGAAGTAGATGATAAAATTAGTAGACAAGAACACTAAAATAGTTCTTAGAACTATTCTGTATGTTCAAAAAGCCAACAGAAAGAGTTAACATGTTAAGTAGACATGTGGAAGACTTATATTTAAAAAAAAAAAAGACCTAATCCAAATCTCTAGAGATGAAAACTACAGTAACTGTAAAGAAAATACACTGGATGGAATTAAAAATTAGACACTGAAGAAGAAAAGATTACTGAATTTGAAGACATTTCGATAGAAATTATACAAAATTTAAAACAGGGGGAAAGACTGAAGAAAATGAATACAGCAGCAGTGAGCTGTGGAACAAATTTAGGCTGCCTAACATATGGATAATTGGAGTTTGCAAAAGATCGGAGAGAGGAAGAAATGCAGAAAAAGATAAATAAATGTCAAAATTTTCCAAATTTACTGAAAACTATAAGCCCACAAGTCCAAGCAGTCCAGTGGACCCTAAGCACAAGAAACATAGAGAAAACGACATCATTTTAGGATTGCTAAAATCAAATCACTTGAAACTAGAAATAAAAAGAAAAAAATAATTCTAAAAACAACAGGAGAAAAAAAAGACTTATTATATGGAGAATATACATAAGGATGACAGCAGTTTTCATTGAAAACGATGCAAACCAGATGACAGCAGAGCAACATCGTAAGGTAGTAGAGAAAAAAAAAACTGCTAATCAAGAATTCCATAAAGACTAAAAAATATTCTTTAAAAAAAAAGTAATATAAAGACATTTTCAACATGTAAAATAAGGAATAAAAATGTTAAAGGAGGTCCTTTAAGCAGACAAAAAAAAAATGACACTAGATGGAAATTTTGATCAACAAAAAGAAATGAAGAGCTCCAGAAATTGTTAACATGTGAGTAAATATAATATTTTCTCTCATTATTTAAATCTCTTTTTAAAAAAAACCTACTGTTTAAAGTAAAAAGAAGAGGCTTGTATCCAGAAGGAACCCTACTTCAGGATGACACCTGCACCCCAATGTTCATAGCAGCATTATTTACAATAGCCAAAACATGGAAACAGCCTAAATGTCCATCAACAGGTGACTGGATAAAGAAGATGTGGTATATTTATACAATGGAATACTACTCAGCCATAAAAACCGACAACATAATGCCATTTGCAGCAACATGGATGCTCCTGGAGAATGTCATTCTAAGTGAAGTAAGCCAGAAAGAGAAAGAAAAATACCATATGAGATCGCTCATATGTGGAATCTAAAAAACAAAAACAAAAACAAACAAACAAAAACAAAGCGTAAATACAGGACAGAAATAGACTCACAGAGAATACAGACTTGTGGTTACCAGGGGGGTGGAGGGTGGGAAGGGATAGACTGGGATTTCAAAATTGTAGAATAGATAAACAAGATTACACTGTATAGCACAGGGAAATATACACAAAATGTTATGATAACTCACAGAGAAAAAAATGTGACAATGAGTGTGTATATGTCCATGAATGACTGAAAAATTGTGCTGAACACTGGAATTTGACACAACATTGTAAAATGATTATAAATCAATAAAAAATGTTAAAAAAAAAATAAAGTAAAAAGAAGAAACCATGGCAGAGTCCATAAATTATATAAAGTAAAAACACAAAGACCAGGAAGAGAGAAATGGAAGAACACTACTGGTCAGAATAATCAAAAAAATAAAAATAAAAAACCGAAGGCACAATTATCAGCACCAGGAATAAAACATGTGACATCAATACAGATTCTACAGATATTTAAAAGATAATAAGGAAAAATTGTTAATGACTTTATTCCCCACAAAATCAAATGACAGATGAAATGAAATGGACAAATTACTTGTGACACAGAAGTAAGAAATAAGTGACCTTAATAGTGAAAACTTACCAAATTGTACACTTTAAATATGTAATTTATTATATGTCAATTATAAAACAATAGAAGTATTTTTTAAATTACAAGCTAACAAACAAGTATGTCTTTGCATGACTTACCATGGTACACAAGACCTTTTACAGGTAAGTTCCCACCTGCTGCTCTAGCTTAAGCTTTCTATAGTCTATACCAGAGATGGTATGTCTTGATGGGCACAGTGAACTCCTACTTATCCTCCAAGACCTAGCTCACGTTAAAAACATTAAAAAAAAAAAAAAACTTCCATGGATTCAGAATCATTGATGACCATCAGCAGAGATGTGCTGCTTAATTATTTCCTTTCTGTTAACTCCTCTGAATGACTATTATCAATTTAATTTTACTTCTCTTTATTTTCACCAATGAGATTACCAAATTAGTCAATCTCACCAATGTTTCAACAACAATCAATTAGAATTTTCTGCAAAAATTACCATACCCTTTAAAAAGAGCAAGCAGCCCTGCAGACAATTTCATGGTTCACTTGAAAAATAAAATTTATATCTGGTATCTGGTTAGCCAAATTGTCCTAATCCTTAAAAATGTTCTTTCTCTTATTTTTTTTCCTACAATCGCAATTTCCTGTTCACTCACACTACACAATGAAAGACAACTCCACTACAGATACAATATACCAACTAGTATAGAATAGGCCTTTCTGACACAACACAGTTAAGAGGTCAATATGTCCTCTCCCCCAAAAAAGCAACTATATATATAGACAAAACTGTCAAAAAGAACCATTTTGGTTGAGAAATGTTTATTCATTAAAACTACTAAACTTCGAGTAAATACAGTGCAAGTCCTTGGTGTTCTTACCAGGGTTGCCCTCATCCTCTGTGGTACTGTAGTTCAACCAGAGTGGGGAAGGCCATGAAATCAACAGCTTTTATGCTGCTGCCAGAAGGACTCACTTGACTCAAAACATAGCCATTTAAAGTGGTGATCTTCATGGGAGGTAAACACTGAGGGTTAGTGGCTAAAATGATGGATTAGTTGATGATTTAATAGTTTGGAGGGAAGTAAGATAACTATCACGGTCTTAATAAGCTCTTCTCCTATCCTGAACTGACCAGATACTATGTGCATACATAGCAGAGAACAGAGCAGACCCAAAACACCCATATATCCCTGGCCAGTGGAGCCAGGGTGTAGGTGCAGAGGAGACACAAGAGAACTCAATGAAAATTAATATCTGGGGAAAGCTGGGAAAAAGTTTGAATGCATACTCCAACCTACACAGATCTAACAGCAGAGACCGAAATTCGTACTCCTTGAGCCATCTAAGCATAAATTCTGACCAAGTTTAGCTGAACATTAAGTTCTATAATCACAGAACCAACACGAGAGCCAGACTTAAAATCAAATTTAAAAAAAAAAAACTAAGCAAAGATATTAGCAGCCACACATTGCAGGAGACCCACAATTTACTAATTAGTCCAGTCAAATTGTAAGTAAGCAAACAAACAAGCTTAAATAACAAAAACTCTGGAGTGGGGAGGTGAAGCTAGAATCCAGAGTTGTTACAAAGTATTGAAAACTATGCAATATTCAACAACAACAACAACAACAAAAAAAAAAATGAGATGCTCATACAAGAAAGTTTCAGCCATACTAGGAAAAAAGCAGCAATCAAAACTGCTTCTCTGTGTCACCAGAAATTTGATTTAGCAGGCAAAAACTTCAAAGCGACTATTATGAAAATGTTCAAGAACTAATATAAATCATGCTTAAAGACTAAAGGAAAGTATAATGACAATAGACTTAACAAATAGAGAACCTCAGTAAAGAGGATTTTCTGGAATTGAATATCACAACTGAAATGAAAAATTCACTAGAAGGGCTTAACAGCAAATGTGAGATGACAGAAGAAAGGATAAGTGAACTCAAACTTATCAGTACTAATTATCCTATCTAAGGAATAGAGATTGGAAAAAGGATTGAAGCAAAATTAACAGAGCCTCAAAAACATGTGGGACAACATCAAGTATACTGACATTCACAAAAGAGAAATCCAAAAATTAGAAGAAAGAGAGAAAAGGACAAAAAAAAGCTTTGAAGAAATAATGGATAAAAAATTCCCAAATTTGGAACTCAAAAAATCCCAAGTAGGATAATCACATTTAGATATATTGTGGTAAACTGGTGTTAGACACAGACAAAAAGAAAATCTTGAAAGCAGCAAGAGAAAAATTACTCATTTCTTACAGGGAAATTACAATAAAATTTACAACTGACTTGTCATTAGAGAGTGAAGGACAGAAGACAACAGAATAAAATTTTCTTTTGAAGTGACAAAAGAAAAAAAAATTTCAATCAAGAATGCAGAGAAACTATTCTTCAAAAATAAAATAAGTCCATTTCAGATAAACAAAGGCTGAGAAAATTTGTTAGCATAACTGTCTTACAAGAAATACTACAGAAAGTCCTTCGGGCTGAAAGAGAATGATGCTAGATAGTAATTTAAATTCTTTAAAAAATAATAATAAAGAGCACCAGAACTGGTAAATATGTAGGTAAACAAAAATATTCTATAAATAAACTTTTTCATATCTTCTTTCAATGTCTGTAAAAGACATAAGGTTGTATAAAACAGTAATTATAACACTATATTATCACATTTATAACAGATGTAATATGTGACAATAATATCACAAAAGATGGGAATGGAAAAAAGATATTGGAAAAATCTTTTTATATTTTTTGAATTAAGTTAGTATTATACTAAAGTAGATTGTGATTAGTTAAGATGCAGATTATAGCCCTCTGACATAATGAAATATATATTTGGTCTCTGCCCCCATTTCCTGGTACTTAGCTCCTAAAACCCTTAGAATATCTGAAGTAAAGTGTCTTTTGTATGCTAATAAAATGACTGGTGGCTGGGGGCTTCTGGATGACGTTAGATGGGAGCTAGTTGCCAGGGGAACAAACCATGTGATTAGAGAGTTAGAACTTTCAGCTCCAACCTGCTGATCTCCAGGAAGGGGAAAAGAGCTGGAAGTTGAGTTAACCACCAAAGATCAATCAAGCCTACTTAATGAAGCCTCCATAAAAGTCCCTTAAGTATGTGATTTGGGGAGCTCCCAGGTTGGTGAATGCGTGGAGATTCTGGGAAGGTGGCATGCCTGGAGAGGGCATGGAAGCTCTGTGTTCCTTTCCCCAGAACTTGCCCTATGCATCTCTTCCATTGGTTGTTCCTGAGTTGTAAGCTTTTATAATAAACGTAATCTAGTAAGTAAACTATTTTCCTGAGTTCTGTAAGCCGTTCTAAAAAATTATTCAACCTGAGGAGTGGGTCACAGGAATCTCCAATTTATAGGCAGGCTGTGAGAGGCACAGGTGACAACTTAGATTTGCCATTGGTGTCTGAAATATGTATGGGCAGGGGGAGGGTGCAGTCTTGTGAGACAGAGCCCTTAACCTGTGGGGTCTGTGCCAATGGCAAGTAAGTGGCATCAGAATTGTAGGACATCAGATTGGTATCTACAGAGACCTGGAAAACTACTTAGTGGGGGGCATGGAGGACCTTCATATATCGGAAGTATTGAGAGTAGAGTACTGAGAGACAAAATAGTTCTTTTTCAAGTCTCTAAAATAACTACTAGGAAAATAGCTACAAGTATATACAGTAAAAAATCAACAGAGGAATAAAAGATGTATACTAAAGCAAAAATAACCCAAGCATCCACCTGAAGAAATGAGAAGAGCAAAATAAAATCAAAGCAGGCAGAAGGAAAGATTAAACACTAGAGCAAAAATCAGAGAAATAGACAAACAGTAGATAAAATCAATGAAGCTAAAAGCTGGCTCTTTGAAGACCCAAGTGAGCAAAATCAGGAAGAAAGAGGGGACATGATTACTGACTCTACAGAAATTTAGAGAATTATAAGGGAATATTATGAACAAGTTTATCCCAACAAATTAGACACTTATACAAAATGAAGAAATTCCTAACAATAAGTTAAACTTCTAGAAAGATACATAAATGACTCAAGAAAAAACAGAAAATATGAATAGACCTAAAACAAGTAAAGGAATTGAATTAGTAATTTAAAATTTTGCTATAAAAAGAAGCCCAAATCCATATGGTTTTGCTGGTAAATCTGATCCAGTATTTAAAGAAGAAATAATATCAATCTTTTGCATATATTTTCAGAAAATATAAAAAGAAACACTTCCTAATCATTCTTTGAGACCAGTGTTACCCTGATACCAAGGGCAGACAAAGCCAACATGTTAAAAGAAGACTACAAATGCCCCTCATGGATGCAAGTACAAAACTCTTCAGCAAAATATTAGCAAACCAAATTTAACAACATATAAAAAAAGATTATATACCATGACTAAATGGCATTTATTTAATCTGAAAGTCAACTGATGCAATACACCATATTAATAGAATAAAAAACAAAAACCACACAATCACCTCAATTCTGTGTCTACCTCAGTAGACACAGAAAAGCATTTGAAAGAATTCAACACCTATTCTTTACAAAAACTGTCAAATTAGGCATAGAAAGGCAATTTTTTTCAACCTGATGAAGGGCATCTACAAAAATTCTAAAGAAAACATCGTACATCGTGACTGATTACTTTTCACTTTTCCTCCTAAGATTAGAAACAAGACAAGGGTGTCCAGTCTTACAACTTCTTTTCAACATTGTATTGGAGACTCTAGCTAGTGCAGTAAGGAAAAACAATTAAAGATATTCAGAAAAGAAATCCAGAAAGGAGTAAGTGAATATGTGTTTATTCACATATGACATGATACTATTCACAGAAATTTCTAAGGAATCTGCACCACCAAAAACTCCATCAGAACTAATAAATGATTTAGCAAAGTTGCAGAACACAAGATCATTATAAAATAGTAGTGGTACAAATCCTGCTTCATCTCTATTTGCTTTTCCTATCCTTGATTTGAGAGACACGTTTTCTGTGCTGCAATGAATGGTTCCATGACTATCCCTTCAAAAAGAAAAGGAGTAATTTGGATTTTAGAAATTCCATTTTCCATAATTACCACCTAAAAAATGAATATTTCCCCATTCTCATGTTTGCAGAGCCTCTGCAGACATAAGAATAAATATCAAAATTATTGTTGCTAAGTCCTGGTCCATGGCATGATTCGAGCCAGCGGTGACATTAAACCACATCTTTTCCCCCCATCCCTAAACACAGGCATCTGAAGGATCCCAAGATCTCTTTGCGAGTCTTACCACCGTGTATGTAGATTTCACTGGCTGCAGGACATCCCCAAAATTTTTGCCTATGGGTGCTCTATCCGCAATATTAGGAATTAATGGCGTTATCAGCTGTTGGAAAAATGGAGGCTCTGGACCTCTGCTCAGGTTGGCTACTGTGTCCTAGAACAGAGAGCATTTGCTTAAGGAGCATACAATGTAGAGTCAAAGACCCTCTCCCCAGACTCCAACCGCCTAGAATACCTCCATTAAAGGAAGCACACACACACTCTCTTTCTCTCCTCCTCTCCCTTTCCCTCTCTGTCTCTTCCCCAAGAGCTAACAACCGTACCAAAATGTGAGGGGAACTTTCCTGAAACGTGAGCCTAAATGTCCATAATCTAAGCTTTTCTCACTAGAAGAAAGTTTGGGTCACAGGCAGCACTTTCACTCCTCTAAGCGGTGTAATCCAGTGATGAGCGTGTAAGCTAGGAATCCTGCTCTGTGCGTTTACATTCTGGGATAGCCATGTTCTAGTTGTGCGACTTTGGACAGGACTCTAACACACGATAAGCCTCTGTAACGGGACACTGTAACCATTCTAATTTTTAAGCAGTGTTGAGCCTCTCTTATCCAAAGTCATAATCACATTTTTTCCCCTAAATTCTTCTCTGTGCTAATTAAAGAATATAATAAATGTATTTTTTTAACTTAAAAGTTCAGATCAGCCTATATCATGACTGGTTTAACCTATGTTTTCCGCAAAACTTGCCACCTTTAAAGTGCCATCAAAGTGCTAATCTCAAATTTTAAATAGCCCTTTATATGTATTTAACGTACTTTAATCCTCACTTTATGTATTTAATCTTCACAACAGCCATATAATTTACTTATTATCATTTCCCATTTTGCAAATGGGAAAATAGGCTTGCAAGTACTCAGTGTTTTTTTGTCCAACATCACATAGCTATTCTTAGATACATAACCATAAAATTGTGAAACTAATTTCCACAAAATGAATCACACTTTTCTTCCTAAATATCACTATAAAATTTGATGACTCTATTTCCATGGAAAGAGCTATAAACCTATAATTGTATGAAAGTTAAACAGCAGTTATTATAGGTTTACACTTTTCTGTATAATCTGAATAAACTATAAACAGTTATAGCTTTTATGGCGAAAAATAAAAATAGTTCTACTTTGAAAAAAAAAAGTATCAAACCTAAAATTGAGAGGAATATTACAATCAACAGTAACCAGGTAATTAAAATATATCCTAAGTAAATGCCTTATACTGAAACTTCAAATACACAGTCAATAACTAATTAGGGAGAGGTATATGAAATTGCCAATGTTCACTGTTTTGACCCACAGAAACAGCAGTTTCATTTGTTTCAATTTAATATATCTAAGCTCTTTCTTTGAAAAGGGCTTTATGTCTTTGCTATGTTATAACTGTCTCACAGCCTTTACTGGGGCTTATATGGTATCATACAAGGGCCCATTTATTATCTTAAGTTCCTTATCCTGCTTATTGACAAGTCTTCGATACCAGAGGGCACCTTCATATATAAACTGTATCCCCAAGAGAAGATTTCCACAAGTGGAGTTCCTTTAAGTAAGCTTGTTTAGGTGCACATATTCTCGTTAGGTACAACATGTATGTACATGACAAGATACTGTTGTACCTCATCAAATCTAAGCCTCCATTGATATAACAATTATTATTACTTTTGAACCACCAGGAAAGTAAAAACATGCAGCTAATTATAAGGTTCCTTTGATTGGAAGATACGTCCCAATTTCAGAGATGTTATAATATGGAAAATTGGCCTCTCAGAATTGATGACCTGCCCAACTGATGAAGCGACTAGAGAGGATCTGGCCAGAGTTAGGGACCGGTGGTTCAGCTCCCAGTTACAGTAAACTTGATCACTTATCATCTCTGAACCTATTTGCTCAACTGAGAAATAGGGGGAAATGATACCTCCACACTCACACGATGATTGTGAGGATAATATGGGATAATATATATGAAAAAAGCGGTCACCACCAAGATGTTAACTGACCCTGAATTTATTTTATCAGTTTCATTTTTTAGAGATGCCTCACAGCTACAATATTTTTAAATATAAAGATTTTCAAAGAAACCGAACACTCAAAGCCAAGGTCTCTTTTGCTTCCCCTTTTGCATCTCCCCAGCCCTGAGACACACATACAATTTTTGATTACCGTAGCAATGGCCTTAGCAAGGACTCTGAAAAGCTGGATGTAAGCAGACAAAGTATGCGGTCCATAAATTGTGGATGCTGCCTCGTACCGCTGAGCCTGCAGGAGAGTCAGAGCAGAGTTGCGCACCATTCTGCCTATTTCGATGCATTGACAGAGGTGTTGCATTTTAGGTAAGGGGTGACGCTTGGACATTGCACATAATCCAAGCTGACATAATTCAAGACGAATTATGACAAAGGAGAGTGGGCATTTCCATTTACCAGCTAAAGTAAATGGCTCTCATCAACTGCATGTTAAAAGCAGTGAATTCTCTTGACTTATGCCATTAGCTGTCAGTCCATTTAACCTGAAAGAGGGTAACAGCTCCTGAGTTTGTCTATTTTAAGTGCTTGGGATATAAATGCTTCCTGCCAAAGAGTACTGCAGGAGAAAAAGAATGAGGAAAAATGAGAGTCTTGGTAACTCCTAGATAAATTGAGTGGTGATAGTATTATCTGAAAAAGGACATTTAAGCCATCATAGAACTATCAAATAGAACAAAATACATCTCCTTTTACCTGAGCTCCAAGACTTTGGTTGTTCCACAGAAACCTCAAATTAGTCAAATCTAAAATGGAAGTCATCACTCCAAATACATCAGCTTTCCCTGTGACATTCTTCATCCCATTGAATGCCATCCTTCCAGTCTCCCATGCCAGCATCATCTGGCAGTCATCTTAGACCTCCCTCTTTCCTTCATCCTATATCCTGTATGTCTCCAAGCCATCATTGCTTAAAATTTCTTGAATTCTTTCATTTTCCTCTATCTGTACTGCTTTTAACCTTGTCAAACCCTTAGTTCTTACCCAGATCATAACTACAGCTTTTTAATCAGTTGTCTGTCTCCATACTTGCCCTTCCAATTCATTTTTGACACTGCCATCCTTTCCAAACAAATTTGATCATAGCATTCCTTCCTTTGAACTCTACTGCAGTTCCCCAAAACCTTCCCTATGGAGTCAAAGCTCCGTAACATAGTATAAAAGACTCTCCATGGACGAACCCCTGCCTCCCACTCTAGCCCCATCTCACTATGCTCACTATGCTGATTCCATGGCACTCAACTAATTACAGCCCCTTAAATGTACTAAGTGTGCCCCTCTGGACCTTTGCATGTGTAGCTCCCTCAATATGGAACACCTTCCATAACTTTCATTGGCTTAATGTGTCCTCACTCATTCTCAAGAACTCAGACAAATGTTCCATCCTGCTGAAAAATCTGCCAGGCCCCAACCTCAAATACCCATTCTAAACTGGTGCTCTTTCTCTTTGTTTTCATATCACCTTGTGCCTCTCTTTCAGAGAAATGTAATCCTCTGCTTTCCTCTATGTCTTTACTAGACCATATATTCTAGTGGTCTTGAGGACCCAGGGAGATTCTTATTCATTGTTATGCCCAGATGATTGTTAGTAGAGTATCTGTCACAAAACATACGAATGAATGAATGAATGAATGAATTAATTAATTAATACTAACCCTTGCATGTCCCTAAACCAGGAGACAAGCTAGCAGGCATTCCTAACTTTATGCGTGCCATGGACTCCTTTGGCAGGAGGACTTGAGGCCTATGGATCCCTCTCAGAGTATTGTTTTTAAATACACAAAATGCTAGGTTGACAAAGGAAACCAATTAGACTGAAATCAAACAATAATAAACCAATTTTGGGAGAGTAACTGTGCTTCTCTGTTATGCTATTGAGTAATAAGATCTAGTAGCAGATCTGATAACTGCTATGACTTTAAAGTAGCAGGGAGAGTAAAAGATACTTCCAGGTCTGCAATAACTCTATGCAATATGGAAAACGTCATGGTTCTAACTGGTGACAAAGTCAGAGGTACTGCTAATATTACTGTCATTTGTTGCCTACATTCCTAATTGAAAGAAATGCCAAGTGACAGTCACAGATAAGTGAAAAATGGATAAATGAAAGCATACTCCCATCTAAGTTTACCCCAATTAAGAACCTTCATTCAACAGGATCTCCTAGAAAACAGGGACCTTCAGTGAAGTCAACAGAGGGCAGTGGGGCGGAGTCCATTGCTGGAATTACTGAACACTCGTCAAGGGGCAGACTGTGGCCACATTATGGATTGCCAGGTTATACCAGCAGAGATGTTAGAAACCATTAATTGTGGAAGTCTACACTGTTTTCACATTTTTAACCACTATTATTTAAAAGTCATTGGGCTGTATCCTGTACTATTTGTAAACAAACAAACAAACATTACCAGCCTCCCTACTTTTTTTGAAGCTCTGTTTATTAATCTGCATCATGGATATAATAATAACCTACTTCAGGGCTTATGTGAGGATTACTTAAGATCACGTTGACAAGGCGCTTAGCAAGTGCATTCAATAAATAGTAGCTATCAGTGGGAGCTTCCCAGGCTCTACAGAAGCTGAAGGCACCAGAAACATTACGGACAGAGTTGGGAACGTTGTATGCCATAACCCAGGCTTATTATCAGTTCCCCTGACAAAATAATATATTTCAGGGAAAGTGGAAGTCAGTGAGACTAGAATTCTGAACTGAACTTGGAAATGATAAACCTAGAACTCCCAAACACAACCTCTGGCTTATCATTCTCCTACCTGCCCTAACAAAATCATCTCTCAAAAACATGTTTAAAGAAGTCCAGAAAGAAACTGTGCATTTGACGCAATAGTCTTGACCAGGGTATCTCATTTAAAACACAAGAACTTGTTACTTTACCTGGTATTCTTCATAAGTGGTAATGTAGTGCGTATATACGTTACATAGACCCGAAATAACAACGGTCATATTTGGCATCCCATAAGCTGCAAATTCCTAGGGGGGAAGGGAGAGCCCTGTAAAAGTACTCTTCATCTTAAAGTGTATTATCATCTTAGTTATACTCAACGTGTCTAATTATAAATATGAATCATTACTGTAAGGTATCTATTTAACAGTATTTTTCCTAAAGATCAAAACTGCCTAGAATACAGGAATATCAAAAGATCCTTTAGGAAAAGTTAGAGCCACATTTCTGTACTACAGTTGGGCAAGACAGTGGATCTAGGAAGAGTTAAAGATTGCACTTTGCAGATGCAGAATTTTCTTATTACTAAAATATAGATAGTTTTATCAATTTCCTAAAAAGTATAATGGGAGCATATTAGCTAACATATTAGCAAACATATTAGCTAGCATATTAGCTACAGTAGTTATTTCCAGCTCCAAATAATAAGACACTTGTTGGCTATGTCACTTTAAAACCAGTTACAATACCTTCTGAATATAAAGAAAATCACAAATATAGATAAAATACAGGATTTTCAACATGTGTTAGATTTTTACTTAGACAGGAATTTAAGATACTAATGTACTTGTGGTCATTTACTACTGAATCCATGAAACCATTACCAGTTTTTAATTAATAGTGTAAAAGTGCAAATAAAATATTTTAACCCTATTATAGTTCCCTTATATTTTTTGTTTGTTCTGATGCCATCAGTATCTCATATTCAATTCCAGCCATCACTTTCAAGAAGTGTGAAACTCTGGTCATCTTAGCAAAGATTAATTTAAAAGGTACCAGATCATAGGGATAGAATTCTTTTCTCTTCACCAAATAAAAATGCATAGGTATTTTATTTCATTTTTAACTTACTTCTTGAACTGCCTGCCGAAGTCTTCGTCCAGACATGGTCCTAAGTCAAGAAAACAGAATTATCTAGGTGTTTTCCTATTCAGAACGTATGCATGGTATACAGAAAGACTCGTAGTGAAAACCAAAAAGTTATCACAGTCATCACACAGTAGTAAAGTGTGCAAGTTAAAGTTGAGCTTTTCATTCTCACTGTCCTAGCTTTGAAACAAATCCTAAACTGAAAACAGACAACTTGGAAAAAGACAAAATCAATGAATATCACTAGCAAAAGATCGCAATCATTCTCCATTCATTGATTCAACAGTTGGTTGCATTCTATGTCAATAAGAGCTGACATAAGTAGACAGTATACTATCCCTGCCTGCAACGAATTTATTTAATTCATTCATTTAATCCTTAAATAAAATACTGGGCACCTACTACATACCAGGCTCACTTTGAAGTGCTAAGGATTCAACAGTATGGAGCTTACAGTCTAGGGTTGATCAACAAGCAAAAAAGAAAAAAAAAAAGTGAGATGACAGTAAGTGCTATGGAGAATACAAAGCAGGATAAGGATGAAAGAGAAAGGTGGTGGTCATCGTGGTGATGCTCGCGGTAGTGATGGTGGTGGTAGTGCAGATGCTGTAGTGATGAGGTGCTGGTGGTGGGAGTGCTGGTGGGTGAAGACAGTGTTATGTAGTATAAGCAGGACTGGCATTTCTGTCAGAATTTTAAGCAGAGAATTGAAGGAATCAAAGTTGGCCCTGGGGATAACTTGAGGGAAAGTGTTTCAGGCAGAAGGAACCTTAAGTTCAAAAGCCCTTGCAGATACTACCTACCATATATAGAGTGGATGGATGGCAGGGTCCTGCTGTGTGGCGCGGGAAGCTGTATTCAGTACCTTGTGATGGCCTGCAATGGGAACAGTGTGAAAGGGGATATGTGTATGCATGTACGTATGTATGGCTGGGTCGCTGTGCTGTGCACCAGGGACTAACACAGCACTGTGGGCCAACTATGCTTCAATGGAAAAAAAAAAAAAAGATATGAAACCAAATGTTAACTGGAATAATTTCTATTATTAGGGATTGCAGTGATCATTATTTTATTCTATTTTCTGTTTCTTTATTTTATTGGGTTTTCTTGCTAAAAGCATTGTATTACCTTTATAATCAAGGGGAAAATTAAGCTCAACAAATATCTTTTGGCACTTAAAAAAAAAGCCCTAAAGGAGGAGTATGCTTGGTAGTCTGGGAATTGCAATGAAGCCGAGGTGGATGAAGCAGGGGTCAGCAAGGGGGAGTGGTATGAAATTGGATTAGAGAGTTTGCTAAGGGCCCTGTAGGATGTTATAAGGGTTTAAGGATTTATTTGGAGAACCGGGAAGCCATGGGGATCTGAGCAGCGACATGATTTAACTTACGTTTTATACAGATTACTCTGGCTGTAATGTTGAGGAAAAGACTACAGATGAGTAAGGGAGAGAGTGAGAAAGTGAGGCAGGAAGTTATTGCAGGAATCCAAGGGAGAAATAATGATGGCTCAGACCCAGGTTGAGGGGGTGCAGGGAACGATAGAAAGTGTTAAATAAAACATACAGAATTTGCTGAAGGATTGAAAGTGGGGAAAATTGAAAAAGAGAAAATTCAGGGATGACTCCAAGATTTAGGGCCTGAGCAGTGGAAAGATATGAAATTGCTACTTACTAAGATAGGAAAGATAACACAAAGAGTGGATATAACACATTTCCATGTTTTTAATACCTCAATTGATTGTTTCAAGCACTTATATATTTTATATTCAAGTCTTTCTACTGACATAATAATTCAAGTCTTTCTACTGACATAATAATTCACTGCACCATTGTAATTTGGAAATAATAACTTTTCAAATTACCCACTAGAAATATGCACAGAGAGGTTTATTCTTCCGAGGGTATTTGTCACTGTTGCCAAACAGCACAGTAAGATACAAAGGAGTCAGCACAGAATTATCTGTGCATAATAAGAAGTGATTCCAACACAAAGACATTCACAGTAATTACATGTATGACAACAAAATAAAAAAAGAGGAACTTACGTAAATTCCCCAGGGATGGCAGTGATGGCAAAGGACCCAAGAGTAATAATCTGAACATCAACAATTTCTGGGTGCCATGGATGAGGTTTTGACATCTAAGAACCCAGAACATGAAAACTGTATTAGAAATATTATTCTTTCTATGGTCAAGAGACAGCTGATGCTCTCAGAAAATTCCCCTTTATTAAAGGATTTAAATTTTTCCAGCTGTTTTGGGTGTTTTATCCTACTATCACAGATCTTCTTTCTAACATGATGTAGTACCAAATATTCTATCTAGTAAGAATGTGAATCCCAAATACTAGTATCCCATTAATCAGGACTTAATTTCTCACCAATGAAGTTTTTGGCAGATTTGTCATAGTGTAACCACAATGTGTAACAGATAACCAAGGGTTCTCCTAGATTGTTGTGGTGAGCATTGTATACACGACGAATAAGGAATTACATCGTTTGGAATAGCTCAAGTTAATGATTTCTCTTTTTACTCTAATGGCACTTTAAATCTTCAGTTACCAAGTGCTGCCTTACTTTTTAAGCTTTCTCCAAGAGAATTTATCCTTTATCATATTCAGATTAGTGTAGAATCCTTCCCTCTATTCCTTCATTTCCCCCACTTTTTTCTCCCTGAAGAATTTTAATTAAATATTAGAAAAAATTATATTTAAAAATTTTTCTGTGTCAAAAATCCATGATATTATAAGCACTGGCATGACCTTTTGAGGTCTAGAATATGAAAATCCATGCTCCAAAGGAGTATTTAAAGAATATTGCTTTAGTTAATAATGTTGCCTGAATTATGAGAAAATAACCTGAGATGTTTTTCTCTGCAAAAAACTGTGTTCACTCTTGTCCTGGAGTCAACATTAATGAATCCTGAATAAAATAAATGTTAATCTATTCTTCCTGTTCCACTGTTTTAATTGTTTCAGTTATTTATTATAGATACAGAAAATGTAAGTCAGCATATTTAATAATCATATCCCTTATTTCTTAGACTCACAGCACCTCTATTTTTGATATTAAAAATTTGATGTGGGAACATCTAAATAACACACAGATCTACACTTCAACACAGATCTACTGTTCATATCTGACAATTCATGAATTTAAAAATAACTATACACTAATTTCACCATTATAATCAAAATGCATTACCATTCCAGTGGGAAGAAGGATTGGCTTTGGTTTATGGCATTCTTTGAGTTCTTCAGATGGCTTGCCCAGGATCTGATCCCGAATAATGTCCCAAAATGGGTCCCCTACTGTTGTCCCTATTAGGAATGTTATGATTAATATCATTCCAACACTGAAAAGTGTCACCAATTTGACAAATGTTATACAACAATGCATCATCCTAAAATAGGAACCATTATTTAATTAGACCATCCTTGTGGTTGATAGAATAAAAGAATATGAAAACAAATGTATGCATGATTGAAACATTATGCTATACACCAGAAATTGACATATTATAACTGATTATTGACTATACCTCAATAAAAAAAAAGAATATATATATTGTTCTACATCCTTAAAGTTTTGTTTTTATTGCTCATCCTCAACCATGTTGGAAATAAAAACAATATGATATAATTAAATGTAGATCTATCAACTCAACTTTGTCCTATTTTGAAAACCTGAAGTACCAGTTTTTTGACTTGTGGTCCCTAAAGACACTCTTTTGAATCTCCACTTAATTCTGTACACACACACACAAGCACATGCGAGTAATAAAAAACCACCACCAAGCCTAAAATCCACAATCTGGGGGAAAGTTAGTTAACTACAAAACCTAAGAGCTTAGAATCTATTATCCATTAGGAAACTATAACAACTATAAACATAAATGGACGTAATAGGAGAGCACAAAAATACATGAACCAAAACTGATAGAAATAAAGGAAGAAACAATCAACAATAATAGTTCGAACTTCAATAACAGATAGAACAACTAGTGAGAAGATCAACAGGGAAATACGAGACTTGAATAACACTGGAAGCCAGCTAGACCTACCACACACCTACAGACCACTCCATACGACAATGTACTATACATTCTTCTCAAGAGCGTATGTAACATTATCCAAAACAGGCCATAAAACAAACCGCAGTAAGTTTTTAAAGTATCAATAATACAAGGCATATTTTCAACCACAATGTAATGAAATTAGAAATAAATATGAAGAAAATTTGGGAAACTCACAAATATATGGAAATTAAGCAACATGATTATAAATAGCTAATGGTCAAAAACATCAAAAGAAAACATAAAGATACTTTAAGATGAAGGCAAAGGAAGACACATATACCAAAACTTATAGAATGCAGTGAAAGAAGTTCTCAGAGGGACATTTATAGCTTTAAATGCCCATATTAAGAAAGAGGAGAGTGACATCAGCAAGACAGAAAAGTGGAAGACACAAGCTTTCATCCCCCTCCCACAGAATATAATAATTAGCTATCCACAAATGAAAATAGCCCTGGGAGAGCCCGTAAGTCCAATTAAAAACCTGCAGCGACACAGTGGAGCAAAAACCAAAATAACCACATGGAAAGGATCACTGGGGAGACTGGCTTAGTTGAGACTTCTCAGGACACTCAGGAACAAAGAAGAAGAGCAGAAGCTATCAGTATCAGCCACATAACAGGTGCCACCATGGTCCCCAGCAGCCTGCTCTGTGGAGGACCCTGGCTGCTCTTGCCACTGAGGACCTCCAAAGCCTCTACAACAGGCTCCCTGCAAATTTCACAGAAGAGGACCCTGTTCATCAGTGCAGACCCCAGAGGACACCAGCAGCTTTTGTGAATGAAGCAACCAATGATTACTGCTACAAATGTCTCTCCTACAATACACCTGGTTACCCAAGTTCTCTGATAAAGGTGTACAAGATTAATGTTGTTTTCCTGCCTGTTAACAAGACCCCCATTGTGGAGTCTGTGGATCAAGGAGTAATTTTCAATTTCAAGTCTTATTGTTTTAGAAATACATTTCTTAAGGCTATAGCTGCCATGGATAGTGATTTCTCTGATGGATCCTGGAAAAGTCAACTGAAAACTTCCTGGAAAAAATTTACCATTCTAGATGCCACTAAGAACACTCATGGTTCATGGAAAGAAGTCAAAATACCAATGTTAACAGATGCTTGAAGAAGGTGATTTCAACCCTTATGGATTACTTTGAGGGGTTCAGAACTTCAGCAGAGGAAGTAACTGAAGATGTGGTGAGAATAGCAAGAGAACCAGAATTAGAAGCGTAGCCTGAAGATGTGATTAATTGTTGCAGTCTCATGATAACTTTCACAAATGAGGAGTTGCTTCTTATGGATGACCAAATAAAGTGGTTTCTTGAGGTCAAATCTTCTCCTCCTGAAAATGTTCTGAAGATCATTGAAACAACAACACAGGATTTAGAATGTCATGTAAACTTCATTGATAAAGCTGTAGCAGGGTTTGAGAGGACTGACTCCAATTCAGTAACCTTTATTGCTGTCTTATTTCAAGAAATTGCCACAGCCACCACAACCTTCAGCAACCACCACCCTATTCCATCAGCAGCCATCAACATTGAGGCGAAACCTTCCACCAGCAAAAAGATTATGACTTCCTAAACACTCTGATGATGATTACCATTTTTAACAATAAAGTACCTTTAATTATGGGAAGTACATTTTTTTAGACATATTATTGCACACTTAATAGACTACAGTTCAGTGTTAAACATAATACTGGGAAACCAAAAAAAATTCATGTGACTTGCTTTATTGCAATATTCACTTTATGGCAGTGGTTTGGAACCAAACCCACAATGTCTCTTAGGTGTGCCTATATAAAATCTTACTAAAGGTAAGTACCTAGTCACATTTAGAATATTCTAATACTTTAATAGTGGTGTATAAATCATCTAACTCTAGTATGGAGGTTAAGAGACAAAGGTATTAAAATAAAGCTTCAGTAATTTAATGGATATACAATATAAAAAGATGTAAATTTTGACATCAAAAACTTAAATACGAGGAGAGGAAATAAAAGGGCACTTTTTGTATGTAATCAAAGTTAAACTGTCAGCTTAAAATAGGCTTATGATTATACGGAGTTTTATGTAAGCCAAGCAAATAACTATAGTCGACACACAGAAGGTAACGAGAAAGGAATGAGAGCCTACCACTACTGAAAATGACCGAATCACAAAGGAAGGCGGTAAGAGAGGAAGAAAGGAACAAGGGGAAAACAAAACAGCCAGAAAACAATTATAAGATGGCATTAGTAACTCTTTACCTATAAATAATTACTTTACGTAAAAATGAATTAAACTCTTCATACAAAAGGTATAAAAGTAGTTGACTGGAAAAAGACAAAAGGAGCCAACCACAGGAATCCCACTGAGCTTTAAGGACACAGATAGGCTCAAAGTGAAGGAATGGAAAAAGATATTTGATGCAAAACAAAAAGTGAGCAGGAGTAGATATACTTAGATAAAACAGACTTTTAAGTCAAAAACTGTAACAAGAGACAAAGAAGGTCTGTAACAAACCTCGAAAGCCTGCCTACCCTCAAATTTAAAAATAAAAATAGTCGATGTATTGGCCACAGTTAAACCCCATTAGGAAACAGAATACTGAAGTTCAGAACCTGGAACCCTAAATCTCATCAGACTGCACCTCACCCTGCGTAAAATTGAGGCTTCCAACTCCATCGATTGTGCCAGCTGCAAAGCTGTAGCCCAAGGCTGGTTTACACGTTTTTGCCTACAGGAAACATTTTAAAAACAAAAGAAACAGAAGTTGAACTTCAAGTGAATAAAGAGATCAGCCCAGAGCTTTACCCCCAGGGCATAATCAGGGTGATCAGTAAGTGGCACTTACTGCGTGTGTGGAATTGAGCCAGACGGTGACATCCGTCATGTTCACCCACTGATGAGCCGCAGCCAGTGGCCCGGTTACCTCCTGAGAGGCGGAGGCATACAGTTCCTAGAAAACCCACACAGGCTTAGCGTTAAAAGCTAAAGGGAATACTATCAGCATTCCCTGAGAAGCACCAATTTGGAGAAGCATCTCTCGGCCAAGTCTTGTTTTGCTGGCTGATTAGAAAGAATATGTGGATCGCTCTACCTAAACCCCTAGTTGCTTCCCAGAAACTTCAAGGCCCTGGGACTGTCGACCTGTCTGTTCCCCACAAATACGGAATTCCAGTGACGTGGATTATAACACAAAAGGCCCCAGCCTCACTTGAAAGACAGTCAAGAGAATTTAAGGTTAGGAGTAAGTGGTCCAAACTCCCTTCTCTGGCAGAACAAGAGTGTATCCTCTGGGAGTCTCGTGGAATTTTCCCTCTCAGAGTCTGTGAGTCCCCTGGCAGGGCCAGTGCCCAAGGGCAGCTTGAAAAGCTTCAGGCCCTAATTTACCTGCATCAGCTCCCCCCCCCCACCCCACTGTTCACCTTTCCCTGTTATTTTTTTTTTCCTCCAATGTGGTCAACTGATGCTTTTTTAATCTTATGGGAAATGTGTCCAACATTTGGGTTTTTTTCAGTTGATCTGGATCATACAATCAAGGCACAACCTGCTTTAGCACAAGTGCCTTTGCCTGACACCTAGCTCATTTCCACTCCCTAGCCATCCCGGTTTCCACAGCCACTCGGGAACTCTCCAGATAAGCTGTCAGTGACACCAGCTGCAGCCTGCCTCCCCTCATTAAGAGGGAAGCTGTGCCTGGCTGCGAAGAGAATCCAGAATGTGGGACAAATCTCTGTGGCTCCCAGGCCCAGAAAGGTAACAAAATTTCTGACACCAAATTGCGTCACAGGCGCACACCCTAAATAGAATCTGTTAATTTAGAACAATCCACTGGTAATACCACAGTAGTTAAAAAGAAACTGCAGCAGTTAGGCTGGCTGGTGTCTGATGTTTTTAAAGGTGCTTTTGTTCTTCCTTAATTGCTCCTGGAATGTTCTGAAACCCTTGAGAGAAAGTATTTACTTCAACACGTGCACACACAAGTGTGCACCCAGGCACACTAAACATATGGGTAAGCTATAAAAAGGAAGAGATTTAACTGTCTTTATCAGAGATGCCTCAGCTCAAAGCCATCCTTTGTCTTTATAATCAGAAATGTCTTCACCACAGGAGCCGATACAAAATATTTAAGCAAAACGGAAGATGAAATTGAGAAGAAGAAGGTGGGTAGAGTAACTCATAGTAAGCTCACCCGGAGACCAGATTCTCTCTTCATCAAAAAATCTTTTAAAAAGAAAAGCAGAGAAAAATGTAAGATGGATGAGCTTTGCCATATCCAAAAGACAAGGAAGTAATTAGAATGCAAATCGTAAGAGCTAGGACTTGTGTCCGCTCAGCTTTGCCTTGCCACTGGAGGAGGAGTTAAGAAACGGTCAGGTGAGTTGGCAGGCAAAGGCCGGAGAAACCTCTGACAATATGGGTCAGGCTGGTCATACCTGATACCACATGAACTGAAAACTTTACAGTCCAGCATCTCACCATCTGAAGCAAACATTCTGGCTGAAATAGAACGTTTTTCTGCTCCCTTGCTTTTAAATGTACTTCCTATAAGAAGTCAGACCCAAACAGCTGGAGAGAAGTTCCGGTGGGATTTGGGAAAGCAGCCTTCCTAGCTGACAACAAACAGCGTTCAGTCTTCCAGACTCCTTGGTGCAGCTTGAGCTCTTGCTGTCTTCCTTACAGTCATTGACTTCTTAACGAACAATGTCAGCGGATTTAAAGAATAATTCAGAATGCAGATGAAAGAAGCAGGGTGCGCAGCTCACCTTTGCTTTCTGATACATCATCCGCCCTATGATCTGGGTGCTGTCGAACATATCCTCTCCAGGTCCCATAGCAATGCACATGCTAGGCTGCAACAAAACACAACGAGAGTTATTCTTAGTGCAAGAAGCCATTATTTTAAGGAATGGAAAATTACAAGTGAATCTCAGCAAATAGATTTTACTTTTGGAGGGGGAGGTAATTAGGTTTACTTATTTATTTTTCAAGGAGTTACTGGGGATTAAACCCATGACCTCCTGCATTGTAAGCATATGCTCTACCCCTTGAGCTATACCCTTACCCACCAGCAAATAGATTTTTTTTAAAGCCACATTCCAGCATTTCTTTTCAGATGTTTTCTCAGTTTACGGGTTATGAAAAACAAAATCATTCATGAAATAAGAGCAGTGAATGTTGCTAGAAATCACCTAGTCTGGAAACTTACTTTTAAAAATAAGGAAACTGAGGCTCAGGTGGGTTAGAAGATTTGCTGGAGATTATACGGGAAGCTAGGATTTGAGTGAAGACCTAAACCCAGGTCTTCCCATTGGCTACACATCTTTCTATTTGCTCATTCTTGCCCATGACCACCTTCAACTGAAACTCAGTTAAAACTATATTGTGACAACTAGCTGACCCTCTAGGGAGAAAAAATCAGTAAATAAATCTGGCTCCTATATCAGAAATTTGCAATGATCAGATACTTAAATATTATAAATGGAACCAAAAAAAGATTAAAAGAAAATACAGGTAAATATATTTTAAAGTCCAACAGTGTGAAAGACCCTTCTAAAAATTACATAAAACACATTTAATAAAGTTGACTGCTTAAATATTTTAAACATCCATATGGGGGAAAAACATTAGTAAGGCTGAAAGACAACGGGTAAATTGGGGGTTGGGGAACAGGTATGCACAGTTTATGATAAACTAAGACTTTAATATGTTAGGAGCTTTAAAAAGTCAATACAAAAAATATCCTTATTAATACCTTTTGATTCATTCATATTGAGTTGGATATTCTCCTATTTGCAGTAAAAAGCATCCTGTATGTGTATCAAAATCATCACATTGTACACCTTAAACTTAAGACAATGTTATGTCAATGTATCTCCATAAAGCTGGAGAAAAAAATAAAAGCAAAAAAAAAGAGAAACCATCCCAATGGAGAACCATGGATACAGATGAAATAGGTAATTCACACACACACACACACACAAATATAAAATGGCCATTCAACATTATATGTTCAATCTTATGAATAATTGAATATAAACTTAAAATATAAAGAGAGAATTCTTTGCATTTGCATTGGCAAAAATTGCAAGCTTGACAGACTGGGTGGTGGTGAGAGTTTGGGGACAGTGTCACTCAGGCCCTGTGGGTGGAAATGTGACTGAGAGGGCATTTGGGCAGTGTGTGGGGTGTATATGAGGTGCTTTCTCTTTGACAGCAAACTGACTTTTAAGAATTTGTCCAAAGGTGAAATACACATGTGAAAATATATAGGACAAGTACAGTGAACATAGCACACTTACATGAAGGAAGAGAAAAAGAGGGGAGATAGGATGTGACAGGAAAAAAAGGAAGAAAGGGAAGAAAATACTCACCAGTAGGGGACTGGTTAACTAAATTATAATGCTTAAAATGAAAACATACGAAGTTAGTTTAAATGATGTTTTAAAGTATATTTATTGGAAATGATGAAGCAAGTTCTAAAACAGTATTACAATATGATCCCATTTATGTAAAATTGTACATACATCTACGTGCATGGATTCATAAAAAGTAGTCTGGAAAGATCTTCATTAAAATTTTAACAGGTTAATGGTGGGACGAAGGGGTTCTTTACATAAGTTTTATTTCCTGAGCTTTTTACTACTGTGTGAATTTTTAACAAGCATAGATCATCTTCTAAAAAACATTAAAGCTGTTTTCTGAGTTTAAAAAATTATTTTTAAAGAAAACACATTCGAACAGAAGACATGGCAACATTTGCCCATTTCCCTCTTTCTCTTTCTTGAGGGAATCCTGATTTGGTTCAGGGTGCCATCTCTCCCCTTGCAGTCAATGGTCCCATCCCTAATTCCAGATGAGGCGAAGGTGTCATGGTAATTTCCCAGGCTTTGCCAAAGACTGGTCAGGAACCCAGTGTAAGCCAATCAACACACACCGTTTCTCCAGCAACTGTCTTGGTCCAGGAATGGACATACGACTTAAATTGACATGGACTAAAAAGAATTCTTATTCCTCAGAGATTTTTTTTAAGACAAATTAGGGAGAAAACTCAAATCCTGGACCAATAAAAAAAATCAATAAATAAGTTATAAAATGTTGTTCATGAATGCATAAATGAAGGAAGAGGTGTGAAAGTAGTAGTAACTTTTGGGAAAAGGGGAGGGTGAGAGAAGAGGGAGGGATTAGGGACTTTCACATTTTACTGCTCTCTATGCTTTCCACGTGGTTTGAGTTTTTCTAGCAAGATTTTTTTTTTAATTTACAAGAAAGGAAAAAATGTTGATTTGATATTTTTAGAAAACCTTAAAGACTGTATAATCAGTGTAAAATGTCTCAGGCAGGCAGTTTTGGTACTAAGTTGTGACTTCAGAAATGCCAAGACAAAATGTTTCAGTCTGTCCAAGTTCGGGGAAGGATAGTTAATCTCTGACATTTACTAACTTGTCTTACCATTCAAAAGCCTTACCAAAGGGAAAACTACAATTTTACCCAATCAAAATTTAATGGATGCTTTTGAGAAGAGCAAACGGTACCAGGAAGTAGGCCAGAGTACACTTGAGGAAAACATAATTGTAAATTAATAGTGAATATGATGAATATTTAAACATAAAATGTACACGAGTTGCAAAAAAAAAAAAGATTTCATAATTACTTACCCCACCAACAGGACAAGAGCTATTGGCGTTATCACAAGACTCTCCTGTGTTGATGCAATGTGGGCCGAGAATATTGGGGGACACATCTCCCAGGTTTGATGATGCAAAAGCTGCTACATACGGTCCCTGCCAAGGGAAACATACCTGCCTTTTATTCTTTTTTATTACCCGTAATGAGTTCCATTAAAAAAGCAAACATTCAGCCCACTCTGGTGGACTGCTCAAAATTATCTGCATACAGTAAAAAGGAGGAGGTACTATATTCTGAGAAAAATTTTTACTTCTGAAAAGACTCACATTGCAGAAAGCATACATATTATTACTCATGATATTTCAATTATCAATAAAACTGTTTCAAATGTGTCTCAAATAGAAACATTTTGACAAGAAGCACTGCCCTACAAGTTATAAAATGCAGACCCATCAATCTAGTCTCTGGTGTTGTACCTGGAGCTCAGAGATTCCTTTTCTCTTTAAAAATAAATAGCTTATTGGCTTAAAAAGCAGAGTCCATCTTGATTTTTCTGTTGCAAAGCTGAACCTAAATATAGCATCCACCATCCAGACTTGTCCTCCACGTATCTTTTCTCTAACTTTTCAACTGAAATAATAGCACATAATCTTTTAGAGTAGTGCAAGACCTTAACCTCAACCAACTGGTCTACCATTCCACCATAAATGTCTTAAATTTTCTTAGGGAAAGAGATAAGCAAGTATAAGAGATCTTTTTTTTTTTTTTAAATACTAAAAAGAAAATACAAACCCCCTAAAACACAGGCTAAAATGAAAAAAAAAATAAGAGTTTTGTCAACAAAGGAACTAAGAAACCAAACATTCATTGGGCTAATATCTTTATAATAGAATACTTTCAGGCAAGAGCTTGGAGCTCTCATCCCATCATATATTCTTCTGCATTCAGAGCTTGGATGCTGGGGTCCAAGCAGAAAAGGGTCCTCCCTTGCCACTTAATCTATCTGGGGTCTATAATTAACACAGAGCTGACAAGCTTCCTGAAGTGCATGGACAGGGCTCCTGGCCCCCTATCTCTGATCCCATTGCTCACTCAGTTTCAAAGTTACAAACACAAGTCTAGTGGATTAGGGTTAATCTGACTTAGGCTATATTGCAGGATAGTAGAACCAAGTCCTTGAATGGAAATTAAGAGGGAAGTCTGGAAGAGAGAAAAGAATTCATCCCCTGTCCTCATTCAATTCTTTATACCATTAGGAAGGTACTTCATACTTTTTATAGCTCTGAAAACTAAAGTAAAATATCAACACAGTTTATCATATTTCCTAGTTGATCAAAGACTACTATATATTGCAAAAATCTTGAATTTGCCTTTCTTTATCCAACTAATTGCAACTTAATGAAGTCATCAATATAACTAGTATTTGACATCACGTTAATAGTCATTTAAAATTTTTTTTCCCTATTAGGGAGGATGGAGAGTTCTTTCTATCTAAACATATCAGTATGTGACATTCATGATGACACTTTACTCTGAAGATCTGAATCAGCTGTTCTGAACATTGCATGAATGACAATACTCCATGAATTAGATGAAGCTTTCAATGACATAACTTCTCACCTCTCCTGGTAGATATCCTTTGTTCTTCTCTTGCTCAAAAAGGTAAGATGCATAACCCACATTGTCACTGTTTACAAGATGATTGCTGTTGTTCATGCTGACTGGGTGGATGGCAAACCAGCTGTAAAAGCACAAGAAGCCCTGAGTTAATGAAGACAACTAGATAAGGGGGGCCCAAAATGATGACAGGGAGCTTAAGTTTTCTCCAGCAGGAAAAAAGTTTCTCTTAATAATAGACATTCTACATTTAGGTTCTTTTATTGTTAATGAACTTAAATTACTAATAATATACTTAAGATGTCTGGTCACTTAAGTAAAAAATACAAAAATATCTTTATAAATATTTCATCATTATCATCTTTATCATAAGCTTTTAACAAGAGCCAATATTGATTAGTTACAAGATGACATACGTAAAGAATTGTATCAACATAGACTTTGTCCTTCACGACAAGCACACACATAATAATTATTCAAATCAATACTATCCAGTTCAATAGGCATTTACTGAGAGTTTGCTGTGTGCCAAACACTGAATAAACTGCAGTTGATTCTAGAATCTTGCAGAAGACAAAGATGTACCAAAAAAAAAAAGGGCTTTAATACAGTGCAACAAATGTTACAAGTAAGTAGGCATGAAGTGTTTGGGAACCACAGATGACTAGCAGTTAATTCTTAAAGGCATTCCATGGAGAGAGAGCAATTAAACGCACGGGGGTGTGAAAGAGGATGTTATGCATAGTTCGATACATCGCTATGCATAGTAATACCTCGTCTAAGTATAGAGCTATGGAGCTTCCAAGTTAACTTCACATCTGCTACCTTATTTGAACTTCACAACAACCCTGAGAGGTAGGCTGTTATTACCTGCACTCTGCAAGGTGTCTTATAAAACCTATGCAGTGGCCCACTTGCCACAGAGGACCAAGGCTAAAGTTTGGGCCACCCTTTCCGGTGGCCTTTGTGGGATAGAAGACTGTAAAGCAGATGAGCAAGAATACTCAAGAAAAGAGAGATGCCAATTAATGAAGTTTCAAGCTAAGTTAGGATTTTTAAAAAATCTTTTGTTGATTATTCTTCACTGAAAGCTTTTACAATTTCTGCCTAAGGAACATAGTGCACAAAACTGACTTAATGACCAGGGGTGTTTAGAGCTTCGAATCCTCGTCCAGGATTCAGATCTCATTGCCCAATAGATACATATATGTAGGTCAGAGGTGGCCAGCACAATGCCTGTGGGGCTGGGTAGGCAACACAGGAGTTAAGCTAGTTGGCACAACAGGGACTGTGACCCATGGAGGCCTGGAGGCACTTGCATGGTCTAAGGACCACAGCCTCTGCTGAGCTGCGGCCACATGTGGCCCGATGGGCGTATAAGCCAGCGCTGTCAGGTCTTTCACAAATCCACGGCTTTGTGAAATATTTATCAATTTAAAAATTCTTAAAGAAGTAGATGGCATGGAAACAAATGAGGAGAACTGTTACAAATTAAGAGACTTAAGACACATAGCCAACAAGTGTAATTTGTGGACTGTGTTTGGATTCTGAGTCAAACAAAACTGCAGAAAAGATTTTACTGGTAACAATCAGGGAAAACAACACAGGCGAGGTTTTAGATCATATGAAATTATTTTTAATTTTGTTGTTTGTGGTAATGAATTATAGTTACATTCATTTCAGTTTTTATCTGATAGAGATACATATTGAACTATTTATGAGTAAAATGATATGATATCTGGTATTTGCTTCTAAATACTCTAGCAAAACAAACAAACAAAAAGGAGAGGAGGGCTGAAACAGAACGGGAGAGTACTGCTAATTACTGAGGCTGAATAATTGTTACATGCAGGTTTATTAGACTAATCATTCTAAGTTGGTATATATTTAAAATTTTCCGTGATAGTTTTTTTCACGTTGACATTCATTTCAAAATGTTTTCTTCCAGTTTTACTGAGATATGATTGACATACAGCATTAAGTTTAAGGTGCACAGCACAATGATTTGACTTACATCATGAAATAATTATCACAATAAGTTTAGCAAACATCTATCATCTCATACAGATACAAAATTAAAGGAGTAGAAAAAAATTTTTGTGATAAGAACTCAGGATTATGCTCTTAACTTTCATATATAACATAGAGCAGTGTTAATTGTATTTATCATACTGTACATTATATACCTGGTACTTACTTAAATGTGAAAGTTTGTAGTGCATTTTGACTGACTTCATCCATTTCAATTTTTTTAAACAGTGTTAGACCAAATCACCAGTCTGTAGGCTGCATTCAGTCCCCAAGGTGTGTATCTGCCACTATGCAGAGGTGCAGAAGTTTGGGCTGAAGGTAGTTCTAACATCATCCCCTACAAGTTACTTATAAGGTTTTTGTATTTTTAAAAACCTTTATACTAGTTTCTTTTTTGTGGTTTGTCTTTCTCCTAAAACTCAAGTGGCAAGGGAAGTCTATCAACTAGTATTTTCCAATTAGTTGAAGTCTGCTTTTTTGTAGTTTTCCTCCATTTAGTTTGGAAGGACAATGGGCTGGTGGTTATGACAGTTCCAAGGCTCTCCCACCAAAGTATTTCTGTCTTACGTGATCACACTGAGGTTAGTCAGATTCAGCCAGACTGCAACCTCTCTAGCACAATCAGAGGAAACCCATAGAAAAATTCTATCAGTGTTGGACTATCCTATTTAGCACTTATTGGGTGAAAACTTGTATTTATAGGATCTCAGTTTAATCTCCCAAGAACCCTTTGAGTCAGATGCTTTCCTTATGCTCATTTTATACCAAGCGAACAACATCTCAGAGCGATGAGGTCACTGACCAAGGTCACAGAGCTGTAAGCCAAGAAGAGCGGCTATGAATCCAGGTTTGTCAGACCGTAAAGCCCACATTCTCATCTGTGATAGGACCCTAGCTCGGTTCCTTCCCTTCACTCACTCACTTATTCAATATACATTTAGTTAACTTTGACTCTCTGCCAGACACTGGGGACAGAGAGATGAAGGAGGCATCATCTTGCCCTTGAAAAATGCTTCACAGAGGATGTGACATTTGAGCTGGTCTTAAAAGATGAGTGGGAACTTGGGGAGGGGATGACTGGACAAAAATCATTTGTAGCAAAGGTATGGAGATAGAAAGGGGTGCAGTGTGTTCAGAGACTGTAGGAGCAGAATGGATAAGGGCAAGGACAGAGGGCGGTTGCTCCATTCATTCAACCAATGAGTTTATTAGTAGCCAGATGTATGGTTGGCATTATGTTAAACCCCAGAGAACACAGAGAGGAATCAGGTGTGTCCTCTGCCATCAAGGAGGCATGAGACTATCTGGGGAGAAAGCAAACACTGAGAATTTTGGTCTACTAATTAGACTATAGTCTTGAATTCTTATTTTATTTGAATTTATTTTAGGCCTCATAAAATAAATTGAACTTTTCCTCTACAAAATGAAAAAAAAAAGTATTCAAAAAAGTTATCTGCATTCAGAATAAGAAGATGCTGTATTTTTCCTCCTCTGCCCTTTAAAATATAAGCTATAAAAACATCAGGCTTGTCACAGCAACCAGAGTACTTCGGTAATAGATGAATATTTTATAAAGACAGGCAGAAAGGTGGTCATTTTAAGAAAGCTGTACTTACGATTTATTTCACGTGGTCAAAAAAATTCATCAAAGCAAAGTTCAAAAGAAAAGAAGAAAGGTTTAGGTAGTTTCAACAGAACTTAGAATATAGACATAAAAAGATGAATACATTCCTGACAACAAACATTTTAAAACAAAGATTATGTCTCAGCTAGAGCAGGGCGCTGTCGGAGTCAGCATGATGCAATCAAGGTCGTGAGGGAAGTCAAGAAATTTGAGATCTTGTCCTCATGTGTAGCAAAGCTGGTTAAAATTTCTAGATCCTTATTTCCTAGACTTAAAACTAACCGATTTCAACTATGCTTTGTGAATCAATAAACAGCAAGTTAATACAGAATGGGATAATTATTCTCTCCTCCTGTGTAACAGGCTTTATCTACTGTCTCTTTCAGTTCAGACACTGTGCACTTCCTACTGTGAAACAGAAAAGCCAAAGGCAGAATGGAGCTTCTTAAATATTCTAGAACAGTAACGACTCATCCCAGGTTCAGGTCTCTCAGATCTGAGTGACCACGTTCCACACGTAGGCTGTGCTCTGCACAAAGGTGACGGCAAAGGGGTAAGTGGAGGCTGAAATTCAGCCCCTGCTCAGCTCTCTGAGCAAGGCACCTCAGTCAGCCCAGAGAAGGGAGTGCCTTTGTGTGCTGTGCACCCGGTCCTGGGTGTGGCCCCCTCCAACCTAAATGTCCACCGACAGAGGAAGGGAATACTGTACCTCCATTCTAAGGTGGGGTCCATGCTGATGTGTGATAACATGGGAGCTCTCTGAACAAATACAATACAGGAAACTGTAGTGGATTCAACAGTGCCCCCCCCCCCAAGTCATGTCCCCCAGAACCTCAGGTTGGGACTTTATTTGGACATAGAGTCTTTAGAGATGTAAACAAGGTAAAGATCAAGTGAAACATACTGCCTAGGTGGGGTCTTCAATCCAGTGACTGGTATCTCATAACAAGAGGAAAGGAACAGAGAAACACCCAGAGACAGAGACGCAGGCAATGAGAAGATGGAGGCAGAGATCGGAGTGATGTGTCTACAAGCCAAGGACACCTGACAGCCTCCAGAAGCTAGGCAAGAGGAAGGGAACTGATTCTCCCTCAGAATTTCCAGAGGGAAGCAAGCCTACCAACACCCTGATTTCAGGCTTCTGGCCTCTTGACCTGTGAGAGAATAAATCTCTGCTGTTTTAAGCCCGCCAGTCTGTGATGATTTGCTGTGGAAACCCTAAGAAATTAATATGGAGGTTATATGTTTTAATGGCTAGGAGTACCAACCCTGGAGCCAGACACAAGTTAGGTAACCTATTTGAAACTCAGTCTTCGTATCTGCAACATAATGATAATAGCAGTATCTACCACACAGCCTCTGACAATTAAAGGAACAAATACATCCGATGTGCTCAGCACGAAGACTGGTCCATACTAAGAACGGAATAAATCATCACTATGACAATGCTGGTGATGCTGATTCTAACACTGCTGCTGATGGTGATGGTGATGAGATGGTGGGGGGAAAAACAGGCAAAGCTCTGACTGTGTGTGCATGTGTATTTCATGAGGTAAATACAACATAAACATATATGATGTGTGTGCATGTGTGTATTCTACACATGTGTACTCAACCTATATAGGATGAGTATTAGATTATTAAATGAGGAGACCCTGCCCTCCTGTGACAGAGACTTGAGGGCTTATAAAATACCAATGTGTCTTCATTTCCCAGTCCCACTGGCGGGGCGGGACATGCGAATCTGGCACATGTGTAGAAGGACCACCGAATTTTTATTAGACTTTGTATGAGTGAGAAATGTGCACAGTGAAGTCTTCCATGTGTTAAGCCACTGTAATTTCATGGTCTGTCTATTACGTCACCCTGGCATTAATTACTCTAATTAACACACCTCCTTTTCACCTCCCTAACCACCAAGCAATGACTCCAGGCCAGATTGCTCAGATTAAATAAAGACAATGAGCTGTAGCCAGAGGACCCCTTCTGAAGTTACAGGTTAATTTAGTGGCCAGCATCCTGGAGAATCTTTCTACCATCTCAGCTCCAGAGAAGAGCTGCACATTCTCAGCTACTCCTTTTGTTATTTCCAAAAGTTCTGGATAAAAAACAAACAAAAAATAAAAACAAACAAACAAAAACACGCTCTCCATAATGTTATTGGCAAGGTATCTGGTTTGGGTGGATTCCATTAAGTTACTGCAATCAAAATTCTTGCATCCTAATATGATTAAGCAATCAACAAAAGTAAAACAAGAAATGGCCAATAAGAGTTTTTTTGTTTGTTTGTTTTTAAATTCAGCCTAACTATCCAGGAACTGAAGAAATTGCAAGGAGAACAAAAGTAATTTGGCTTTGGGGGTCTATTACTTAGCAACATTTGTAAAGTATGATGACACCAAGATTGGCAAGAGCACAGGAAACAACGCTCCACTCACACTTGGGTAGGAGCAGTGTGAACCAGCAAGTTTTCCAGAGGACCGTTTGGCAGCTTATGAGACAAACCTTAATATTAAACATTCCTCTTTGGCTCAGCAATCCCACTTCCAGGAATTTAGCTTAGGGAAACCACTGGCAAATGTATACAAGATATGTGTTCACAAATGCTTATCACAGTGTACTTTACGTTGGAAAATAACTGTAAACTAAATGTCGAATGACTGGTGATTAGCTGGGTACATAATTATGCACATAATGGAATACCACACAGCAATTTTAAATGCTGATTTTAAAAATACTAAGTAGCATTGAAAGATAGTTATAAGCAGTTTCTAAATGAAAAAAAAAGCTACCAAATTGTGTACACAAAGTCTCACTTTTTAAAACTAAAAAATATAAACATACAAACAAGGTCTAAAAGGCTATGTAACAAAATATTAGAAGCTGTTGAGTCCCAGCATTATCAGATTATTTTAGATATTTGTTCACTGTTGAAATTTTAGAAAATACACAAACAAAAGGAAGATTTTTTTAAAACTACTTGATCAACACCAAGAGTGAACTGTAATGTAAACTGTGGACGCTGGGTGATTATGATGTGTCAACGCAGGTTCACCGATTATAAGAAATGGACCACTCTGGGTGGGGGGATGAGGGAGGCTATGCAGGTTTGCGGGCAGGTGTATATGGGAGATCTCTGCACTTGAATTTTGCTGTGAACCTAAAACTTCTCTAAAAAATGAAGTCTATTGGAAAAAAAAAAGTATCCAGCCCCGGCACAGTGCCACTTCTCTCATCTTTTATTGATCAAAGTGGCCCCAGAGCTGGCCAAGTTTCAGGGGCTAGAGAAATCTCCGCCTCTTGGTGGAGACCGGCAAGGTCACTTTGTATAGAACATGTGGGATAATACTGTTGTCACCATCTTTGGAAACTATAATCTTCCATTTAAAGATTTTTTTTTTTAAATCTCTATCAATCCTAAGAAAGTAAGAGAGAAAGAAAAAAAGCATTGAAAAGTGAGACAAACTGCACAAAGTGGAAAGTCCAGGAAAATCCAGATAAAATAGGATCTCAGAAAATCCAGGAAAGTCCAGATATGTAATAATCACAATTCAGAAAAATAAACTAAAATCACTCATTAAAAGATGAAGATTGTAGAAAACAAGTAAATAAAGCTATACGATATTCATAACAGACACCTCTAAAATGCAGGAACATGAAAGTTGAAAGAAAATGATAGAAAAATATATGTGGCAAATTATAACCTACAGACAGCTGAGTTAGCTGTATTAACATGAAAATACATAGATTTTTGAGACAAAAAATTCATTGTTAGGTATAAAGGGAGACACTACAAAAAAAAAAAAGAACTCTTGATAGTCTCAGTACATGGAGATAATATTGTTAGTATTTTTCACAATATTTTAAAGCTTCTAGTACCCACAGTGAGTAGAACCAAGACAGCATCTACCTTTAAAGAATGACCTTTCAGTCATGCTTATTTCTTATCATAGGTTTTACCTAGTGAAACGGGCTGAAGAAAATGTACCTGGATACGAACCATGGTTGACGTTGGGAAGTAAGTCCAATGTCTTCTGCTGGTTATGACAACTGGCTTTTACAGCTTTGATTTCTAAACTTTGGACGATTTAAATTAACCAGCATGATTTAATCTCTCTTATCAGTCAACCATCATCACCCTTGTCATCAGAAAGCCCTTATTAAGCACCTTGACTTTACACGGGGACAGACTAGACACAGAAGGAGAACTCACTGCACAACCGAGGTCTGTCCTTTACTGGAAAGGATCAGCACCAACGAGCTGACAGGAAGGGTGGAGAGGATGACAGCATCATGCTTCACAACAGCACACGAGAGGCAGAAGAGGAAAGAAATCCAGAATGTGGAAGTAGAGAGCGGGGCTTCACGAGCCAGAGTTAAGGCTCCTAGAGAAGGCATTTATAAAAGACATGATGAGAGGAGATGGAGAAAAGAGAATAGGTCAGGAAAGGTTGTTTAAGGGCATATACTGAGGTTTCTACATTTTTTCTCAGCGTGGGTTTAAGCACACAAAGGGGAGAACGCACAGGGTGGAATAGACAGCCATAGAGAATAGACAGACTTGATAATTCAGGAAGTCATAGTCAGAGATGGGAGAGAAGATTTACACACACACACACACACACACACCCCACACTGAGTTTTATAAGTCAGTATCCTTTGAATCAATTCATTTAATTTCATAAATTGGGCTTTTCTATGTGTGCTTATAAATTATTCCAATAGGCTAAACAAATCATTGTCCCTGTTTTTTTTTTTTCAATGTGCCTTGAAAGGATAACTCCTTTCTGTAATAAGAGGACTTGCATTGCATAAAACAGAAGACAATAGAGCAATCATTCAAAAACTCATGGGGGGAGGGTGTAGCTCAGTGGTAGAGAGCATGCCTAGCAAGCTCAAGGTCCTGTGTTCAATCCCCAGTACCTCCATTAAGTACATAAGTAAATAAGAACCTAATTACCTCCCCCCCACCAAAAAATGGTAATAATAAATAAAATTAAATTAAAAACATAAAGTGATGTTATTTTAAAAAGGAAGAAGAAAACTAGACATAAATAAAATTTTTTTAAAAAAAGGAAAACGTGCTCCAACCTTTCTTACAGCTCTGATGAATAGGAGACATGCTATGCAACTTGAGGAAGGAAATGACAGAAGCCAAGAGATAGAAGAAGGGAAGAGAAGTGGGACTAAGCCTGTCCTGTGGCGCCATGCTTCAGGAAATGAGTCAGTGTCCCCAGCTGCCACTCCCAGAGCCGCCTACACTAGGGCGACTGTGTGAGAAGGGGCTGACCACCACCCAGAGCCGCCATTCAGTTTGTCTGCCTGCCCTTAGGACTTTTCTTTTGGTGCAGACATTTGAAACCTGTTCTGTTTTCTCCCTTCGTCGTTTCTGCACACAGATGGTCTCTTATATCAGGATCTCCCAGGACTCCATGCTGTCTTCTCCATTGGACGAGATTCCTTCTTTGAGGTGCCTTCCAGAACCTCCCAAAGTGAATTCTGTGACTGCCACACAGCTTACATTTTAATTCAGAATTCAGAACATCCCAAACATGTTCTCCATGTCTGGGGAAAAATCGTTTACTATTTCTGCACACAGTAGTTATCAGGCAAAAAGAAATATTTTCCTTGCACAGATAGACCAACTGATGCAAATGGTGGTCTCACAATTGTAGAGGACATAATGGTTGAAGGAATAGTTCGTGCACATAGTTCATTTCATTCCTCAAGTCACCACTCTTCCTAACCCCCCAAGAGCCGCAGCTCCCATCCCCAGCTTAAAACATTTTAGTGATTTTCCAGTCCCCTTGATATAAAGACCAAAATCTTCACCATGCATCTAATCTCTACCCCTCACTTCAGTTTCCAACACCCTGCCCCACTGTCCTCTGCACCCTAGCCACACCAATCTTCTAACAGCCCCTCAAATGGGCCACAGGACTTTTACACAAGTTTTTCCATCTGTGCTAAATGTTCTTTCCCATCACCCATTTTTGCCAGTTAATTCATATCCTTCCTTTGGTTTTCAGCTTTATTGTCACCTCCTTGGGAAAGCCTTTCCCAATCTCTCTGACCAGGTCAAGTCCCTTTAAGATAGTTCTACATACCTTCCTTTCTTAGCACTTAACCCAGTCATAATTATACATGCATTTGTGTGACTATTTGATTACCTTTTGTCTCCAACAGCAGACTATAAGTTCTGTAAGAGCAACAGCTAGTACATTGAGAGTATGTCCAGAGTACTAGCTCAGTTTATGACATATATTCTATGATATTTAATAAATGAATGAATGCATCATAATCTCTATGTGGAGAGATGTTGCATCTTCATTTGAGAAATGTGGAAACTCAGTCTCAGATTTTATAGGATTTGCTCAAGGAGCATGAACAGGTATTTGATTCATGACTTCATGACCCTTTGCTGGAAATACATCACTCTAAGGACTGGAAAGCACTGCATGGCACAAAGTAGGTGCCTAGTACAGGCTTGCTGAATGAAGAAACGAAAACACAAATGAAAGTAGCAAGGAATAAATTATGAACTTCTACATGGTTTTCAGTGTGAAGAGAACAGTCTTGCCTGTGACCTTGGGCAGGTCACACCACCTTTCTAGGCCTCAGCTGAAGATTATACTAGGTGCTCTTCATGCTCTACAAGTCTGAGATTCTGAACTTCCACACTCCTCATACCTTGGGATTCTATCTAAAACCAGGCACCTACATATGGTGGCTGAGTTACTTAGCAGCCCAGATTTGACTTTACATTTTGGATCATTTTTAATGTATTCAAAGAGCAATTATCACTATGCAACAAGAGGCCATTGCAGGAGCAATTACATCAAGGATAACATATGGTGGCAATAGAAACCACAGAAAGTTACTGCAGTGTGGTAAGCACAGCAGATGGAAAAGCATGGTTATAACCTTGACAGCTGACCCTGGGACTTCTAGATGTTATATTGTTACATGCTAGGAAGCAAAGAATGTCTGGCCCCCAAAATAGCATTTTGAGTGTTCTCTTGGCATTGTTGAATGGTTCAGAAACTAACAAAAGGGAATCATGGATGATCTCCGTCATTCAGCCAAGAGTTATGTAGAAACTAGAAGGGAAAAGCTACTTTCTTCTCCCAACAAATTTGGAAATTCTCCATCTCACTAGTCCCACAAACATGCGCTTATCCTGTCTCCTAACCAAATTCCCCACAAAATTGCTCCAAAATCAAGAACTGGCTTGCCTTTCCACATGCATCTCTCACCCACCCCGTAACCTTACCCATACTCTGGCCTCCCAATGCAGGTTTTTCATGACTTCATGAGAAATCCCAGGGTTCCTTCAGATCCAATTCAAATGTCATTTCCTCTTTTAAGCTTTTCACAATGTTCCCAGGTAGAACTCCTCCAAATTCCCACAGCATTTATTTACGTCTAGGTAATAGCACTGAAGGCCATCTAACTTACATTATGATTACTTCTCCGTCTCCTGACCTTATCACCACACTAGCCTGTAAGACCCTTGAAGATAGGGACTATGCTTTATTCATCATAACACAGCCCAGTTGCAAGCCTGATATTTAGAAAGTCCATTAAGTTTAATGCTAGGCAGCATTAAACTTAATGGACTAATTCATCTAATCAGTAGATGAATTAACTATAATGAAAGAATGAGTTCTAATACATCAACGCACATAATAAAGTTTATTTTATCAGGGAGTTTTTATTAACTTCACTTTAATCCCAAAGAAGTAGCTTGAGAATGTTAAGCATTATGCCAATAATAGAGTTTTTAGAAGAGGTAGAATATTTCTCTAATTTTGCACACATTTCCTCATTTAATCTTCAAACAATCTTACAAGGTGTTATTATGCTCATTTGCAAACCGCATAGTTGAGGTGTAAGTAGATAAATTACATTTCCCAGGCCATAGGATTAGTAAGTGGCAAGGCTAGGACTTGAACTCAAGTCCTCAAACCTATACCTAAAACCTTAACCCTAAAATCTGAACTCGCCGCCACCGTGCTGTTCTCTCTGTCCTAGTCATAGGACCAACCCTTGTAACTGAACTGTGGTCATAGTCTTTAATGTTCTTCATCATCTCTTATTACTTTCAATTCACTGAATTTTACTCATATAGAAACTTATACTTAGAAATTTTATAATCCTCCCTGACAGACCCCTACCATGGTTATGGACAGTTATCAACATTTAAGAACTCATTCTATCCCTCAATTTTAGAGTAAGAAAACTGAGACACAGAATAATTAAGTAACTTGGCCAAAGTCATGCAGCTACTAAGAATGAGAGCCCGGAGTGAACCCAAGCCATTCGACTCTTACACCCATGTGACATCATTCACTTCCTTAGGGCATTTCTGAGTCATTTTGGAAGTCCACGTGTCAAGGTGTCTGGGTCTGTTACCCACCCAGGAAATGTCTGAGTCAGTTTAACTGCAGCAACCAAAATCATATGAATGCAAATGCCTTCTTTTCAAAGAAGGCAAAATTCACGTGTTTTTTTATGTATAAAATGGAGCTAAAATCTGTGCCCAGCTGTAATTTTACCTCATCTGCTTCCGTTAGGTGGTCGCAGTTCTGTTTTCATCACTAATTGGCACTGTCCTGTATTAGGCTTACTCCTTTTAGAAAAATACAGTTAAATAATCTCAAACTCATCATCACTTGCCTGGTTGGTCAGATTGTTTTCTCATTTCCGAGACATCGTTGTTCCCCACCATATATGAGATCTGAATACAGTAATAACCACTAGTGTTTACTGAATCTACCCTTAGTCAGACACTGTACTAAACTTCTTCTCCCACATCCGTCACTTAATCATTGTATTAGCCCTGATGTACAGGTGAGGATCTAAGCCCTGGGATGCTGAGAACCTTGTCTGAGGGCCCATGGCTGGATCCCAGATCAGGACTCAACCACTCAGCTTATTCTCAGCCTCTGCTGCCACTATTCCGGTCCCCTTTATTCCCCACTGTAATTAAGGAAAATTATCCAGACAGAATCTTTAAGAAAAGAGTAAATAGAGTACCTGATAAGGCCCAGGTCATCTCCATTCAAATCTACCAGTTTCAAGAGTACCATTTCCTTGTCTGTATTTGAAGAATACCTAGGTCAGCAAAACAAAGAAACTTAGTCAGTTCTGTGTTAGAGCCTGGCCCTCGTGTGCAGCAAACTGTAGAAGCTGACACAGAAATAAAAACCAAAATGCCTCCCTGTAAGCAAGGCTCCAGGGCACTCTGCCATCCTACAAAATACATCCAGGACCTCCTTTCTCAGCTAAAGAAATGGTTTGCAGCTGTGATCAGAGTTAGGGGCGTTAAGTCAGCTAACTGGAGATGAAATACACATTTTTATGTAATATATGCAGTATTATATAGCATGTATTTCTAATAATAAGAATTTGTCTTTGAAATTTCTACTCATCAAATTTTAATGGCATCACTTAAAAGTAGCAGGGAATATGCCAAATCAAAAGCATTTTGACCTGCAACTTAAACTTTTCTTTTATGCCCTTTCAAGGGAAATCAGATCATATTTTGTAAAACTCAGCTCTTGGAAATCTATTGAAAAATATGCAGACAAATGTAGAATGTCAGTGGGTCAAGCTGAACTGAGAGATTACTTTACTCTGCCTTAGTAGCTAAGTACTTCTCTTCTGTCACAAACCTGGTTCATCATTTAAAAATTTAAAAAAATAAATCATCTCCCTTAGTTGTTCCTTTCAGTTACACTAGTTCTGTCTTGCTCTTCATGCCAATTTCTTTCTCCCTCTTGCTATGTTGTCCTGTAAGTAAAATGCTTCCTTCTGAATAATGTAATGAAAAGAGCTACTCTTTAATTTAACAAATGTATTGTGCACATTATGTTTTACTGATGAAGAAGCTGAGAGCCGATAAGTTAAGGGAAGTAAGCCACTGAAGGTCACACAGCTAGGAAGTGATAAAGCTGAGACCATCTTCATGCCTGATTTGAAAGCCCAGATGCTTCACACACTCACACTGACTCCCACAGCAGCAAAGAGGGGAGACAACGTGCATGGCTGGCTGGTCTGTGCTTCTACATTCTCTTTTAATTTCTGTCTGCTTTAGATAATCAACATGTTTTTACCTTCTTTCAGCTTTAATAATCTTTTAGGATCTCACCATATCCATCAAGTAACAACCTTGTTCTTAGATTTTGTCGCTGTTTCCTAAAGGAAACACAGGAGTTCAATGTGACGACTGCCCCCTCACCTTGCTCTCTCTGATACTGGATTCTGAAGGTAGGAAGAAGGGCTCCGGTTGATCTGGGCACCATCCACATTTCCTTTATTGATAAAGATTTTGCCTGGTTTCATATTTCTGTGTGCTATTTCAATGCTCTGTGGGTTAAAATAAAAAGTCATAAAGTTAGAAATCCTGGTGGGAAGAAAGACTTAGTCAATATAAACAGAAGAGCCCTGTGGACAATTTCTTTGTCTCTAATTTGTCCCTGCTAATGGACGAAAGCTGGAGAACCACAGGGCAGGATGTAAACAGACATGGCCTTCAAGGTTGAGGTCGAGGAGTGCCATGTATAGGGAAGCACCTGAGTCTCTCAGGACTGCTCAGATAGGCACCGTCTGCCCTTTCAGGCAGCCCAAGTGCGAGACCTGACTCAGGCAACTCTCTGTCCCTGTCCCCACCAGCTAAGGCAGAGTTTTTCAAACTTTTTTGACTGAGAAACACAGTTATCAACACATTTTTCATCATAACTTAATACCCGTCAGTATGTGCGTCCTAAAACAAAAGTTCACCAAAAAACTACACCCCACGTGTCCTGCACTATGATACGTTTCAATCTATTTTACTTTAGAGGTTTCCTTTCTTTTTAAAGCTTATTGCAGGCCATGAAGTTGATTTCACAAAGCCAGTCATAGATGGCTTTTCACAGGTTGAAAAACATTGTTGTAAAGACATTTCTGCCTTTGCCAGTTGAATCCCTGGATGAAGGTAGGTGGGGAGGGAAGGCAGTGACTTTATGAGGAAAAGTAGAGAGGAACTCAACCTGAGATACAAAGGAATGAAAAAGAAAAAAAAATTAGCAAGAATTCTCTGCAAGAAAATTACCTGGAAGACAGGAGAGACAGGATATAAGCTACCCAAACCAGGGATGGGAGAAGACTTTGAGGGTGTCAGTTCAGAGACCCACGTCTGTCTAGGGCTGTTATAGAGGACTTGAAAAACGAGGGTGTGTGGTATAATTTGGATCCCCTTTTATGCTTTTTAGGAAATTCAAAGAAGGCTTGGAATTATTTGTAATTACTTTCAGTTCTTTGATGGGTTTCTTTTCATGTGACTTTGCACAGACAGCAGACCATGTGGGGCCCTGTAATTTATACAGGTCACATGCAAAATGCTTTTTTTCTCTTTAGGTGACTGCATGAGGCTTTCTGCCGTAGACCCCTGCGTCTCCAAATCAATCAGTGTCTCAGGCCTAACAGCCCACAGCTAAGGGCCAGAAGCTCCAAGGGAGTCAGGAAGGAGAAAGGGAGGAGGTTCTAAGACTGTGCTCAGACCGAGATCCTACAGGGACTCTGACACCAAACCACTGCTGAAGCACTGTAAGCAATGCTACAGAACAGCTCCCCCTGGGGATTTTCACCTACCTTCACGATACCAGTGACCATGTACTCAAAAGTGCGATTGCTAAATCCTTCACTGGCAATTACAAATACAGTGTACTGGAAATAGCCTGCAGGAGCTGAGTGTGTGTGAGTGCCACTCAGGATAACATTGTCCCTTCGGTACAGGGAGCCATATTTACTCTGCAGTCTGTTCAGGACCTTTAAGACGGAAAAAAATAAAAATAAAACAGAACTAAGAAGAGGGGTAACATAGGACCCTGGAATAAGAAAAAAGTCTGATGAGCCTAATCACTGGTTCACATCCACGACATCCCTGACAAGTGGCCCCTCACTCTATGCTTGCATTTATCCCCTCAGCCACAACATCAACAATATGGCAATCAGCATTTTCTAGATTCATGCTGTATGCAAGCACAGTGCTAAATATTGCACACACTATGTCATTTAAAAATCTTTATAACAACACCAAGAGGTAGGTATTTTTAATCTTTTAGTTGAGATGTGTACAGAAGTTAAATAATCTGCCCACTGATCTAATAAATATCAGAGTCAGAATCTAGATCCAAGTCTTTCCGACAATAGAACCAATATTCTCACCTACTCATCGTCCAGACACTGTTTGAGCACTAGGAATATATGAGGTCCCTACCCTGAGGAAGTTTTTGTTCTAGTGAGAAAGATAAATAAATACATAATATTATATTGTTATATATCATATTATAATATATCATATCATTATGTCATATATCATATCATGTAATATTATATCATATAGTGAAAAATACTATGAAGAAAACTATTGCTGAATAAAGAAAAAGAGAGATAGGTGTTAGTGGGGAAAGCTCTCTCCAAAGATGTTTTCTCTCATCAGAGGTTTAAATGATGAGCTGGTCGTGCAACACCTGAGTGGGGTGAGGATGGGAAGTATCCTGGGAGCAGCGAACAGACAGTGCAAAGGCCTCTTTACTCTACTGCCTCACTTCCCAAAATGAAGAACTCAATGTTCCCAGACACAGACATTCACACTTATTGGTCTGGGGGAAGCCACCCACTATCCTGCTGTGACCTGAGAACACCCAGCAACCCTGTGGAGTGGCCCATGAGGAAAGGAACCATCTTGTCAGCACTAAATTGCTAGCCATGTGGTGAGCAACCACTGAGGTGGATCCCTCAGCCTCAGTGAAGCCTTCTAACAAGTGCAGCCCAGCCCACCTCTTAGTTCAACCTCATGATACAGAAGTGATGATATGTGACTTCTATTCTAATGTAAGTCAGAATCACCCAATGCAGCCATTCTAGGATTCCTTATCCACCAAAATCCTAAGCAATAACACATGATTATGATTGCTTTAAGCCACTGAGTTTTCTGGATGACTTGTACAGCAATAGATCCCTAGTACAAAAAGACCCGGTAAATGTTCATTGGATTACAAAATCAATGAACATCCAAATGAATGAATAGCATCTTTGTGTGGCTCACACACATCAAGAAAACAACAGAGAGAAAATTAGTGATATTGTTGAGTATCTCTTTTTTTGGCTCAAATGTCTTTTTTATTGAAATATAACTGACTTAAAATATTATGTTAGTGCTGAGTACCTATTTCTATTTCTGCTTTAATCAGCTGAAATCTGAAGTTTGGTATTATTGTAGTTTCTTTGAGAAAGATGTTTTGACTTTTTAATGTAAAAAATTATTAAAATGATCCAGCAAAAATGTCAAACCCAGAGCAACCTTCCTCAATGTAAGATACGATCACCCAACACCAGGGACAATGATGAAAGCTCATTTATGGCAGAGATGGAAAATACTGCTCTCTCACGCACTCAGTCCTACTAATTGGTGGTTATTGTCAAAATCAGTGTGTTGAGAAGGATTCTGAATCCAAATTTGGGCTTGGCAAAAAAATAGTGCCTTTTCTGATTAGCAGTGCTGTCAACCATGTGGGGTATGCTGATAAACTGCCTCTCTGAAGAAAGAAAAAGCCCTCATTTGTATTGTTTGCTAATTTCTGTAGTGTAAATACTCCCCACCATAGTGAATTTCAAGCTACCAAAAGTTTAACCACCAGCTCACAAAGTTCCTGAGTAATTAACCATCAGCTGTCATGAGCTGGTACAAGCCGGTTTCAGCACACCAATGGCCCACAAGGGAGCAGCAGCAACTGATGTGTTATATACTTAACATACTTAAACACATCCATTCAACCTCTTCTATTTTAGGTGAAGAGCTACACCACCCTCATTCTCATCATGTGGCCACTGAATCAGGAAGATCTTACAAACCATCTTGCCTCTTTAACCTCTCCAAGCCCCAAACACTGCTAGGTTACCACATCCACATAAGCAATCATGTGATACCAGGCAAATGTGGAAAGCAAGTATGATATAACTAGGCCAACGTTACTGCCTGCCTTCTCCATCCTAGTAAGTATCCATGTTCCTTCTGTTTAATCCTAATTCCCGTACCAACTCTTCATCACTCTTACATACTCTTTCACACAGTAACTACTACTGTTGCTTCATGAAGAAGTATCTGTAAGGAGAAGAGGAAATGATTAATGAAGGGACATCATGAGAGCGTAATTAAAATCAAAAGCCGATGTTCTTACAGTTCTGTAACCAAGACAAGAAAGTAGTGGAAAAGAAAGAACTACCAATAAACTTTAAAGCTCCCCTAACTCCACCCATTTTTATTCCTAAAGAACTGTAATGTTAGCTTGAATTTTAAAAGAAAAAGACTACAGAAATCCTAAACTATAATCTCTGACAGGAGTCAGACATGTGGGACTTCTGGGGAAAAAAGAAAAAGTTTAAAAACTCAGTCATCTAGTAACAGTGCCTGTAAATGGCCATTATAAGCAGCATGTTTCCTACTTCATGAAAGGAGGGGTACTTTAACTTAAGGCAAAGAAGTCACATTCATGTCTACAACTCACTTCTTTGTCTTCAATTTGCATACCATTTCCTATTGCTGATACTCTTGGGAACAGGACATAGAAAGAGCTGGAATTAGTGGTTTGGTTTGGTTTGGTTTGTATATACACCCGAGAGTGGAATTGCTGGGTCATATGGCAGTTCTATTTTTAGCTTTTTGAGAAGCTTTTATACTATTTTCCACAGTGGCTGCACTAATTTATTAATATAAACAGTATATGAGGGTTCCCTTTTCTCCACATCCTCAACAACGTTTGTTATTTGTGTTCTGTTTGATGATAGCCATTCTACAGGTATGAGGTGATACCTCATTGTGGTTTTGATTTGCATTCCCTGATAATTAGCACTGTTGAGCATCTTTTCATGTGCCTGTTGGCCATCTGCATGTCCTCTTTGGCAAAATGCCAAACATTCAGCTCTTCTGCCCATTTAGTTGGATTGTTTGTGTTTTTCTGATGTTGAGTTTTATGAGCTGTTTACATAAGTTGGATATTAACCTCTTATGAACTGTATCATTTGCAAATATTTCCATTGACAGAAATGAAAAGACAACCTACTAAATGGGAGAAAATCTCTGCTCTTTCTTTCAAGTTACTCACTGAAAGGGAGGCCTGTTTCTCTCTCTCCCTGCCCTCCTCTGCATCTTACGGGCTACCTGCCCAAGACCTCCCATGCACCTTCCTGCTAAGCTCAATTTCCCCCACAGGTGGGTAACACGGTCTAAATTGGTGGAAACTCATAGAAGAGCCTGAATTTTCTACAATACAGTTTAGAGATGAAGAGAGCTAACACCATAATCTTTTTAAGTCTTATTATGGAAAATTTCAAACACATACAAAAACAATCAGAATAGTAAAATGAAACCTCCATTTGCCTTCCACCCAACTTCAGCAACTTATGGCCGACCTCATGTCAGAGTTGTATTTTAATTCTCATCTGATTCCTTAAATCTATTCTCAGTTGTCTAAAAACCTGAGGGAAGGGTTAATGATTAATTGGCCTCTCAGCCTTCTAATGAGGAAGATTAAATGAGAGAATGTAAGTGAAGGTCACCTGGAACATGATAAGTTTACAAAAAATATTAGCATTAGTAATGATGATGTGCCATCAGTAGAGTGGAAAGCAAGTTTTGACCAAGATGACACAGACTGGAATAATGAGGATCACTCTCCTCATTCGATTATCTGCTAGATTGTCAAGAACTTACAACATTGAGGGCACTAGAAACTCACTGGATGAGAAATCAGGAGACCTTACTGTCAAATTCACCTGCAGGCTTTTCTTTAAATCATGTCCTTCTCTCTGACCTTAGTCACTTACCTCCAGTCTGAGTCGCTGTGACACCATGCCTATGTCAATGCTGACAAACACCACTCGATTGGACCCATCGGGTTCCGCCATGACGAACGCACGACTGTACAACCTCGTGAGGAGGCCCTGTGCAGTCTGGCCAGTCTTGCTGTAGCCCATCTAAAGAGGAAGAGAGAATCATAGCCACTCCTTCTCACTCCCCTGCTATTATACAACCAGGCACAGACATACAACAGTAAACCACTTAGGAAAGGCCAAGAAAACAATCCACATAACACTGTGGCTCCAAATGAGGCAGTATAAATAAAGAATAAAGCCAACATCACAAAACAGGCTTAACTCTTCTGTGTAGAAAAATATAAAGGCAAAGCAATGCTCAGGTTGGCAGAAGCTATCCACTGGCCCATGGGCAAGGAAGGAACTGGTGTCTCAGGAATTCTGTTACTCTACTGGAGACCTATCAGGGCTTTTTTGTTCTTTGAAAGAAAACCTTTTCTCCTGCTTATCTGAGGGACTGCAGAAGCAAATACTTCCCCTGCCATCATCCCACATTCCCAGGAATACCCAGCAGACTGGAGCTCCCCTGACTCATTTGGTGTGTGACTTTTTTTTTTATGAAGCAAATAGTTTCTTTATGACTAACTAATCCTTATTAAGGGTGTCTCACCCTGGCTTTTACTACGTTGTCTCTCCCTCAGCCAAGTCAGATCACTATACCTACAGCCCACCTATACGAGCCACACGCAGGCCTTCAGAGTGGTCCCTCTCCTGCCTGCCTTACCCTTCACGTGAATCTTCATTTAAGGTTTACATCCCAGAGTCACTTTTCAGAACAGACAACAGGGAATAATTCCTAGAAACTAAAGACTACTTGGTAGGAGGGAGAAAAATGCCATCAGGCAACCTCAAGCTCTGATTTCCTAGGGAAGGGCTGATAGAAATGGATATGTCAACCATCAGAGCCAAGAAGTTGAAGCCAGCGGCCAGTAGGTCACACCTGACCCACAGGAGAGTTTTACTTGGCTAATACAGTGTTGGACCATACTAGGTTTCCAGGTTTAACTGAAGTGGCTTACATTTTCCAGCTGAGAGATTTAAATCCTCAGATCTTCAATCCAAAAATTTTCTTGCTTGTCTTGAAAAAACGGAGTTAGGGCAGCCCTAGGTCCACACTCTTATATGGTAACAATCAGCTAAAGCCATGCAACTTTCCAGTTGCACTTTAGTCCCCGTCACTTTCTATTGCCCCCCAAACTGAGGATTTACTAGACATTTAATACCTTACACGGGTCTGTCTCAGTTATTTATGGTACATGCCTATCCCTTGTAGTATTTTGATTTGTGCCCTCTGCCACTTCCACTCATAAAAAAAAATGGCCAAATGATGTTACAAGGGAGTTGTGGTTAAATAAAAGTTCTCCTTTTCCTTATAGTATGATATTCATAATGTTAGAAGGCAGTGAATTCAGTCAGAAAGATTATGACATAATAATTAGGAATAAATGCAGGGTGCAAAAAATAAATAATAAAGTTACTTGTTTCACAGTGTCCTTGAGGATCTCGTAATTTACCTACCAAATTGATATCTGCTACTTGTCCTGTGCAGTCAGCTCGTCCAACGCCAATGTGGTAGCCGCTGAAGTTCTGAAACAGAGTCGGCTCTGGGGTGCTGGGGGTTGGAGACACCAGAGTGGGTGTGGGGCCCTGGGCGAGGGTTGTTGAGCCTTGAGGGGCCATGGAGCCCTCGGTGGCCGGAGAGCTCTGAGTGGTCAGCAAGCCTGAATCTAAATACAGAATAGGAGTGTTGTAGAAATAACATCTCCGCCCACTGATTTGTTGGCATCAATTACAACACACAGATTCAGGTTCCTAAGGAAGAATATTCACTTTTATTTAAGATATATGATGAGAAACATCTCAGGAACTTATTTTGTATCATAATTCTGAGGAGGATCTTTATCTTGGACTGGAGATGTTCAGCCCCACAGTCAAGGTCTCTGTCAAATGTCCTTCGACTTCTCACAAGCCATTCCTCGTCAAACCCATCACCCTTCACTCACTTACCCTGTACTTCTATTCCAGCCAGACGAATCAGGTGCCAGGTTCCTGGCACACAGTCTACAAAGTCCAGCCTCTGGGGATTTGCTCCTACCAATCTCTCCATCCAGAGACCTTACTCCTTTCTGGTCCCCCGATCAATCTCCATCAGAGCTGGTTCATTCCCATCACACCCAGATCCAGCTCCACCTCGCCTCTCCAGGATGCTGCCCCAGCTGTCTCTATCCTTCTCTGATCCTCCTCAACCTCCTGAAAAAATTTATTCTCCATGCAACCTAGATCACTGTACACTTGTTAACATAGTTCCACCTTATTTTAATTATTATCATATCACCGTATATACATAGGTTTGTGTAACATATATATTTCATATTAATATCTCACAGACACACACACGAGTGTCAAGGGAGGCAGAATGGCATAGAAACTAAGAGGGCAGGTATCAGAAACAGTCTGTGTCTGAAAACTGACTCCACCTGACTTTACTAGCTGAACAAATGACTTACCCTACTTTACCCCAATTTTTCTCATGTATACCATGAAGATGTAATACCCTACTTAATAGGCTGGTTTGAACAATAAATATGTTAATACATATTCAAAATTTAGAACAATGACTGGCATATAGCTTTGACTTTATTTACATATTTAGACATCTTACATATACATTGTATTTGTTTGTTTGTTTCCACCCTAGACAATAGCCAGGGGTGGCCAAGGCAACAAATGTGGGTGTCACAATGCATTAGTGTCAGAATGTACTCAGGCAAGAGATAAATAGTAAACTCCTTCTGGGATCCTAGAATTTGGGAGCTCAAGAAAACTTAGAAATCACATAGTCCAATCTCTTCCATTTTATGTATAAGAAAACTGAAACCCAGAGAAATGACTTAACCAAGAATTCATGCAGAACGTATGATGAGTCAAGTGCCCAACCCGGACCCTTCAACTCGGAATCTGGTGCTCTTTCATCCACATCCTTAGTATAGTTAGAATCCATGTTTTCTCATCCCCAATCACATTTTCCAAGAGACATCAGTATTGCGAGGAAGGAAATAGGCACCTTTGCTATTGCCTCATTGATATCAACACAGGAATGTAGCACCACCCAAAGCCAGATCTAATCCCGTAGTCAAGGGGATTCTCTCTAATCTCAGCGTCTCAGTTTCCACATCTATAAAACGATACTAAGACTAGCATCTCCCTTTATGGGAGTTTTGTGAGAATTAAATGAGAAATTTATGTAGAACTTATTATAATGCTTAACACGAAGTAACTTTTCAATTAACAGAGAATTCAACTATGAGAATAGTTACTATAATTATTAATAACGTCCCTCAGTCTAAGGCTCTTGATTTTCTAATTTTAAGAGCTAAAACTAAGTAAATCCTATGGGTTCTTTCATTTCTAATGGGCAAAAATCCACTTGGCCCACTCCCAGGAAAGAGGATTTCTGTTCCTCTGAGTTTGCCGGGAATTCAAAGCATGAGGACAGGTAGAGAATATATTGGAAAAGAGAAGAGGCCACAAAAGAGAAAACTGAGGTGAAAAATGCCACCTCCTTCTCCACTGGGCCTGAGGTCAGCCCTGCCTTTACTTTGGTGGAAGCATTCAATCGCCACCTGGCCTCCCTACTTGTTTATCAGGTATATAACCTGTCATCAAAGTAGAGGCCCCATCAAAGACCCATGAACCCAATATTGCCTGTTAAGTGTAGCCTAGATAGACCTTTAGTTTTTGAAAACTATCATTAAAAAATGAATTAAAAGATGTCTAGAACCCTCCCCCAATTTCCAGTTTCCCTTGAAAACTCAGGAGAGTTGAGTCCATGTGACATCAGGACAACAAGCAGCTGGCACTCAGGAGGGGCTGTGGACAGACACCCCATCACCAGAATCATTCCCGCCCCAAGCCTGGTCCACCTCCCCACCCCCTCATTTATGGAACTTCATTGTTCCTCATACGATGTGAGTTCAAAGCCCCCTTCTCTAAAGCTTTTTACAAACTAATTGACACTCACTGAGTCTTTCATTTTCTTTTTGCCCTCAGAGAAAATGATGCCAGAAAGGAGGCAAAGAGAAAAAGAAGAGGCTGAGGGAAAAAGCTCACATAACTGGGCCTTGAAGAATCCTGAACTGTGCTTAGATCAGTAGAAAAGTGAGACAAATAAGTGCGTGTCAGAATGCCTGTCAACTGGCTATTTGAGGGCAAAGGTAAACTTGATAAAAACTGCTATCAGTGCAGAAAGGGCAATCAATGTAAAGGGTAGATGACCATCCCAGGCTGCTTAAGTGCACAGTGAACTGCCCTGTTATCACCATTATCAGCTGACACTGTTTCTTGCCTTAATCAAGAAATTTCCAGGCTAGGAGTAGCATCCAAAAAAACCCATGACACTTTTACCTTTGTGATTTTCAACGGTCCCACTGGTGATAAACAAGAGGGTGAGAAGGGCCACTGTGATCCCAGTCATCATCACAAGGAGGAAAACCAGGAATGCCTCTAACATGGAAAAGGTGCGTTTGGCCATTTCTCCTGAGAAAAAGCAGAGATGGATGAAGAAATATGGAAGAGGAAAAAAACAGACAGAGGTCGCCAACTAAAATACGTATGCATCAAGCCGTCCAAGGCTAAGATGTCCGGGCTCTTTCATCTGAACAGACCACACCAGGGATGGCGAGTGCAGAGCACTTGGCACTGGTTCCACATCCCAAGTCTGCAGAGGACAACACCAATCAATTACAGCATCTTTGATGAGCTCAGATGGCGTTGTCAATTCCTTCTCAGCACGGTACTCATCCTGGAAGCCGGCACCCATCTTTCGGCCTTGGCGACTAAGCTAAAATCTATTTGTATTCTTCAGATATATCGTACTGCTTTCATTTATAGCAATGATGCTCTCTGTGCATGGGTCCAGGTTGGAGCACTTCTTTCAGCAGGGATAACTGATGTACCCACACTGCTTGTACTTGTGAGAAAGCTGACTGGGGTTAGGGCTATACTCTGTGGCCATGGAATAAGTAAAATTATCTTGCCCATGTGGAGGTGAAAAACGTAACTTTGGCCTTTAAACTTCATATCCTAAGCGGGGTGTGGAGGGTATAGCTCAGTGGTAGAGTGCGTGCTTAGCATGCACAAGGTTCTGGGTTCAATCCCCATCACCTCCATTAAATCAATCAATCAATCATATTACCTCCCCCCCCCCCAAAAAAAACAGGGGAAAAAAACCCTTCATGTTCTAACTTCCAATTACTACCTGAATAGAATAGGAAATAGCATAGAAAAGGGGACTGGCATGCCATTGCATTCTACAAAAGCAGAAAATGTCCTTATAGATTCCTTAAGATACATTAGCAGTAGAATTCATCATCACTTAGAGGGACTTTAGAAGCTAAAAATCCACATATTAGAGCAGGAGATAGTATAATATGATGGTTGGAAACTGGATTCTGACATTTGGTGCCAGAGGTTCAAATCTCATTTCTGCCACTTACTGATGACCTTGGGAAATCATCCTTAACACTGAGCCTCAGTTTCCCCATCTGTAAATAAGGATATGATGGTGATAATTTTAAGTATCTATCTTGTAAGTTTTATAAAAATAAGATGAGATGACACAAGAATAATTTATTTGTTCCATGGAATGTAATAAGTGTTTAGAATGTTAGCATTTAGCATTAGGTTCCAAAACAGCAAAGACTCCGTGCTGCTCCCTGTCCTTTAAGAGAGTTTACGACAGACAAATACTAAAGAATTACTGGAATCAGAGGTGGGAACTTCAGAGTCCATCTTCTTAACCTTAAGGAAGCTTAAGTAATAAGATGGAACTGGAATCCGAAGACTTGCCTCTCAAATGGGTAAAATGTGGCTAAGATGCTGCCATCTCCAAGAGTTGTGAAGTGGCAACAAACAGATGTGTTTGGTATGGCCCGATTTTTTGTTTCATTTTGACTTAGTCAACAAGATAAAAGACAGAACTTACAGTTTATGTGTAAAAATAGAGTCTACATTTACAAATCAAGAATACATTTCAAAATATTTCATAAAATATGGCAACACTGAGCCAGCATCCCCATGTGCCAAGAGGTTTGTAAAACCTAATCACTTTAAGACAATAGACGCTCAGAGAGAAAAAAAAAACTTCATAATGGTGAAGATCTTGAGAAGGGATACATTTATTCTCAAAATAGGACAATCTTGTGAGTGGCTGTCTAATTTCCATCTCCATAAAGCTTGACTCTTGCCGTTTATGCAGTAATCACTGGTAGTATAGTTTCTTCTGGTTTAACATGAAGGCTGCCTGTGTGATTGAGATTCCTAGATCCCCTACCTTTATGTGTCTGTTCATGATGGGCCACCATTATTATATTAACCTGAGGAAGTTTCCATTCCCTGCAACCAGAGGAACCCACCTAAAACAGTGTTCTTCTAAACCTCTTTCCATGCATATGTAATATAAAATTTTCTTTTACAAAATCAGATCATATGATATAAATGTTTATGTACTGATTGTTTAACAATATATGTTAAATGTCTATCTATAACAACAAATGTTTGTATATAGTAAAAAATATATATATATATATAAAACCAAAAACAAACAAAAAAACCTTAGTGGCTTTAGATGGGGCATGCCTTCTCTAACCTGCCACTGTCTCTACCCAGTGGGCCTTATGTAAGTTGCTACCTGGTCTTTGTAATAATTTTATTTTGCAAACCCTGGACTAAAGGTTAAAAGTCAATCTCCTAGCAAACACTTCAGAGGCAGGGCTGAACTGGGAATAGACAAAGAGCCTGGAACCTCTTCTCAAATTTCCTAGTTATGTGTAGGCTTTCCTCAACCATTTATCACCACCATGATCACCTTCACCACCACCATCAGGGACAACTTCAAATTTAGAGCAAAACAAATTAGTTCTGTGTCTTGATCCCAACTTTCACTGTTAGCTCTGAGTCTGAAAGCATATCTAAGATATGCTTCTGAATTCTGGATGATTCAAAGAGGTTTACTACTCATTAGCTGTTCTTTCCATTGCAAATTTCAAACCTCGTATACCTAGTTCTTGCTCAAAGCTTTGGTTTCTATGAGCCTTCCTACTAGCTGAGATAGCTTCTGCACAGAGAAGGCAATTTAAACTGTTTGGCTGGACCTCTCAACTCCAGAGCGTGACACGCACATATGTAAATGTGGCCACTTGGTAAGAGCCTGTGTTACAAATAGACATAATATGAGATATATATGTTTGTGTGGGTGTGTATATATATATATATTTTTTCTGTTAGTTTTGCTGTGAACTGATTGCCACCACTGGCCTTTTGCACATGTCAACAATGGCACTTGATTTAACATTAGTTTCCATGTCTTACTTGGATTTTAATAATGTACCTCATGCATTTCACCACTCTATTTAGCTGTCAGAATTACCACCAACAAATTACCGTTATTTTTGAACCCATTAGCACTATTACTCATAAGTGATTAAAATCTGAATTTGAATATGAAAGCAAAGACTTTATCTCCCTTCAGAAGGCAAATACATCTTGGAGAGCTGAACCAATAACATTTTAAAGGATCATACATTTCCGAATAGTTCCCACTTACTCTAGTGTAATCCTGCAAGGTCCATGATGGGGCTCTAATGACACAATAGCAAGCCACTTGCCACATCTTTGTCACTCTGAGGTCCCTATTTGTCAAGACTGTGACAGTAAAAAGTAGTATTTTGGCAAAATGGGTTTCCAAAGCTAAGAAAACAAGATTTCATCAAGATTTCTGACACAATAGAATGATTCAAGAACCCTCCCTCCCTCTCCAAGAAAATACAAGCATTCTTACCTGATTCAACCACTCAAAAGAGTTTCCGTGTCCCAGGAAAGCAAATAACAGCCCAGAATTCTGTTCTCCTTCCCCTGGAAGGTTGCTTGGCTGAGACTTTTCAGTGCTTTCTGAAATCTACTGAGGAAAGATTTTCACAGTCATGTCCAGAAGAGTTCAAGTTCTCATTAGCGTACCTCTGTGGGCTCAGTACATGGATTGAGATTAAAGGGTATTGATAACAAATGGCTTATTAGCAAACTCTCTCCTGTGACTGCCTGATAGTGAGGTAGAAGTTGCAGTAGGCCTGCTGGGCTGAAGGTCACTTCAGATCTTAACACAGCCCTCTCAGCACGTCAAGTTCTGTGCGATGTCTACAACCTGGATCACAAAAAAAGAGCACCTGCTTTACTTACCACTTGGTCACTCAGTCAGCAATCAAGAGGGAGTGATAATGTATGCTGGACATTAGCGTGGGCTGTGGGTCCCCTAGGGCAATGTTTATAACAATTTCAGAACAGAAAAGTGATTTTAATTTTTACATTCTCATGGACAAAAAGAATGCAAAGCTTTAGATGAAGAATGTGAATAATGAATATATAGCAGGAAGAGAATGTGTGCATCCATTCAAAACTATATTGAAGGGTAACCAAGACATGGAAACAATCTAAATGTCCATCAACAGATGACTGGATAAAGAAGCTGTCATATATTTATACAATGGAATACTACTCAGCCACAAAAAAGAATAAAATAATGCCATTTGCAGCAACATGGATGGACCTGGAGATCATCATTCTAAGGGCAATAAGCCAAAGAGAGAAAGAAAAATACCATATGATATCATTCACATGCTAAGAGTGATATCATTCACTTGGAGAATCTAAAAAAAAGAAAAGACACTAATGAACTCATTTACAAAACAGAAATAGACTCACAGACATAGAAAACAAACTTATGGTTACTGGGCGCTAGGGGGAAGAAGAGTGGGAAAGAATAAATTGGGAGTTCAAGATTTGTAGATACTAACTACTGTATATAAAATAGATATACAAGTTTCTTCTGTATAGCACAGGGAACTATATCCAGTATCTTATAGTAACCTATAAAGAAAAAGAATATGAAAAGTAATATATATGTATATATATGACTGAAACATTACGCTGTACACCAGAAATTGACACACTGTAACTGACTATACTTCAATAAAAACTATATTAAAGGAAATAATTTAATGGCAAAAAATTACTAAATGTTGTTTTAAGTTTACAAAAATGGGATCATAATGTTTTGTAAAGTAAACATTATTTATATGTGTGTGATCATAAAGACTGTAAGAAAGCGCAGAAAAAAATGTTAAGAAGAAATTATCTGGTGATAAGATTATGGGTGAATTTTGTTTTCATCTTTTTGATTCTTGGCATTTTCTGTAATAGCCATATAGCATTTTTGTAATGGGGAAAATAACATGTTTTCCCTCATCTCGAAGAATATATACTGTATAACAGCATGAAGTTAAGCAATGGCCCATGAGAAACAGAGAAAGAAGCAGACCAAAAAAGAGAAAGGGCCCAGATAAATAAAACCAGAAATGAAAAAGGAGAAGTAACAACTGGTACCACAGAAATACAAAGGATCATAAGAGAGTACTATGAACTATTATACACCAATAAAATGGACAACCTAGAAGAAATGGACAAATGCCTAGAAAAGCACCATCTCCCAAAACTGAACCAAGAAGAAATGGAAAATATGAACAGACCAGTAATGAAACTGAATCAGTAATAACACAATTCCCAACAAACAAAAGTCCAGGACCAGATGGCTTCACGGATGAATTCAACTAAACATTTGCAGACGAGACAACACCTATCCTTTCCAAACTATTACAAAAAATAGTCCACTTTTCAAATTCATTCTGTGAAGCCAGCATCACCCGGATACTAAAACCAGACAAAGACATTAAGAAAAAGAAAGTTTCAGGCCAGTATCACTGATGAATATGGATGTAAAAAATCCTCCCCCAAATATGAGCAACCCAAATTCAACAATGCTTTAAGAGCATTGTGCACCATGTTCAAGTGGGATTTATCCCAGGGATACAAAGATAGTTCCATACCCATAAAATCAGGGTGATGCACCACATTAACTAATTGAAGGATAAAAATCGTATTATCATCTCAAGAGATGCAGAAACAGCTTCGGACAAAATTCAACATACAATATGATTAAAAAAAAGTTTCTCAATAAAGTGAGTATAGAGGAACATTCCTCAACATGCTAAAGGCCATGTATGATAAGCTGACAAATAACATCATATTCAATGGTGAAAAGTTGAAAGCGTCCTCTAAGATCAAGTCAAGACAAGGATGCCCACACTCACACTTTTATTCAACATAGCAGTTGAAGTCCTAGTCACATCAATCAGACAGAAAAAGAAATAAAGGAAATCCAAATTGGAAAGGAAGAAATAAAACTGTTACTCTTTGCAGATGACAGGACACTATACATAGAAAATCCAAAAGATGTTATCAAAAAACTACTAGAGCTCATCAATAAATTCAGTGAAGATGCAGGATACAGAAGTGATATACATAAATCTGTTGCCTCTCTATACACTAACAAGAAAATATCAGGAGTAATAAAGAAAACAATCCCATTCACAAATGCATCACCAAGAATAAAATACCTAGAAGTAAGTCAAACTAAGGAGGTAAGAGACTTGTACTTGGAAAACTGTAAGACACTGATGAGAGAAACTGAAGATGACATAAACAGATGGAAAGATGTGCTGTATTCATGGATGGGAAGAATTAACATAGTTTAAATGTCCTTGCCTTGGGCGGTAGGGTCCATACTGCCCAAGGCAATCTGCAGATTTGACACAATTCCTATCAAGATACCAATGGCATTTTCCACAAAACTAGAACAAATAATTCTATAATTTATAGGGAAGTATGTAAAAGACCCAGAATAGCCAAAACAATATTGAGAAAGAAGAACAAAGCTGGAGGTATCATGATCCCATATTTCACACTATACCACATAGCTACAGTAATCAAAACAGTACAGTACTGGCACAAAAACAGACACGCAGATCAGCAGAACAGGATAGAGAGCCCAGAAATGAACCCATACCTACACGGGCAATTAATCTACGACAAAAGAGGCAAGAATACACAAATGGAAATAGACAGCCTCTTCAACAAATGGAGCTGGGAAAACTGGACAGCTACATGCAAAAGAATCAAACTGGACCACTCTCTCACATCATGCACATACAAAAAAAAATCAAAATGGATTGAAGACTTAAACATAAGACCTGAAACCATAATATTTCTAAAAGAATACATAGGCGGTACTCTCTTTGACATCTTCTTAATATTTTTTTGGATATGTCCCCTCAGGCAAGGGAAGTAAAAGTAAAAAGAAACAAATGGAACTATATCACACTAAAATGTTCTTGCACAGTGAAGGAAACTATCAACAAAACAAAAAGGCCACCTTCTGAATGTGAGAAGATACTTGCAAGCGATATATCCAACAAGGAGTAAATATCAAAAAGTATACAAAGAACTCATACAACTCAACTTCAATAAAACAAACAACATGATTAAAAAATGGGCAGAGGATCTGAATAGACATTTTTCCAAGGAAGACATACAGACGACCAACAGGCACATGAAAAAAAAATACTAAACATCACTGATCATCAGGGAAATGCAAGTCAAAACAATAAGTCATCACTTCGCACCTGTCAAAACAGCTATTATCAAAAAGAAAACAAATAACAAGTGTTGATGAGGATGCGGAGAAAAGGGAACCCTTATGCATTATTGGTTGGAATGTAAATTGGTGCAGATACTATCAAAAACAACATGGAGAGTCCCCCAAAAATTCAAAATAGAACTAACACATAATCCGGTAATTCCACTTCTGGGTATTTACCTGAAGATGAATGGATAAAGAAGACATGATATAGAGATACAGATATAGATATATAATGGAATATTTCTCATACATAAAAGAATGAAATCTTGCCATTTGTGACAATATGAATGGAGTTAGATAGACGGCATTATGCTAAGTGAAATGAGTCTGACAGAGGAAGACAAATACTGCATGATTTCACTTATATGTTGAATGTTTAAAAAGAAACCAAATGAACAGACATAAAACAGAAACAGAGTTATAGACACAGAGAACATATAGGTGGTTGTCAGAGCAGAAAAGAGCAGGAGAGGAAAGAAATATGCAAGAGAGATTAGGAGGTACAAACTTTCAGATACAAAATAAGTGAGTCATGGGTATGAAATTTACAGTGTGGGGAATATAGTCAATAACTATGTAATATCTTTGTGTGGTGACATATGGTAATTAGACCTATTGTGGTGATCATTTTGAAATGCATAGAAATATCAAATTACTATGTTGTGTAACAGTAACAAACATAGTATTGTAACTTAGCTATACTTCAAAAAACAAAACAAACAAACAAACTCATAGGAAAAGAGATCAGATTTGTGGTTACCAGAGGCGGGGTCAGGGGAGGGGGAATTAAATGAAGGTGATCAAAAGGTACAAACTTCCAGTTACAAGATAAGTAAGTGCTAAGGATCGAGCGTACAACATGATAAATATAATAACACTGCTGTGTGCTATATATGAAAGTTGTTAAGAGTAAATCCTGAGTTCTCATCACAAGAAAAATTTTTCTGTGCTTTTAAAATTTAGTATCCGTATGAGATGATGGACATTCACTAAACTTATTGTGAATCATTTCATGATGTACGTATAACAAACCATTATGCTGTACACCTTAAACTTACACAGAGTTCTAAGTCAATTGTATCTCAATGAAACTGGAAGAGAAAGAGAAAATTAAACAAGAAAAAAGGGGAAAAAGAGTTAACTTGGGGAAGCCAAATTATTGATGAGGGACAGTTTCTCACAATCAAAGTATTGTAGCCAATAAATGAGGAAGGAATGACAAACTTAGAATCTAAATGCTTTGCAAACCTCTAATGAAATGATGGGTATAGGCGACCATCACCAACAGCTGGGCTGATTACGTCGCCAGGAGAGAGTCAACCAGATACTGGAAGCCTGAGTGATGAACACAACCTTACCTTTCCAGAATCCTTACCAAAAAATTAAACCTAAACTGGATCAGCTTCTAGATCTAGCTGCTTGTTTACAGGAAATACAGGAGACAACTGAGTATTTTAGAGGACTATGTGGGGATACAGTAAGCAAAATCCAGACTGCGAGAGATTCTGTAAGACAAATGAGCCACTTCCTTAAACAAATTGGAAGTGGAAAGATGGAGGTGGAAGAGGAGGAGGAAGGGGAAGATGGGGAGGAAGAAGAGGGAGAGGAGGAAAATATAAGGAGGAGGAAGAATAGGGAGGGGAGAGAAAGGCAGGGGAGGGGGGACCAGGAAGGGGAGGAAAGGAGCCATAGATTAAAGGAGGCTGAAGAGACATTATCAGCCGACAGTATGCTGTAAGCCCCAAAGCATCATTATTTAGAAACTGATTCAAACAAATCATTTTTTTAAATTATGAAACAACTGGGAAAATTTTAACACTAGTTAGATAGTTAATAATATTAAGGAATTATTGTTTAGAATGTCAGTGTGATGATACTGTGGTTATACTTTTTTTAAAAAATCTTTATCTTTTAGATATATTCTGAAACAGATAATAAAAGAAAAAGAAACAATGCCAAGGTGCAAAATTCAGACTGATGAATAGATGAGGGACAGATAGAAGGACAGATGGGAGGACAGATGAGTGGGAAATGAGCTTTGTTCTTGAATGTGCCAGTGGGCAGCAGAGAGGCCGTCAAAAGCACTGCAGCAGATGCTGTGGACTACTTCACTCGACACCCTTTCTAAGCCCATCTAGTGTGCAGGGGCCAGACCCTCATTTGCCTTGAGTGCCAGATGTAGTTTAGGTCCTGTATCTCGGATGCATCAGTGGGGCCTTGATTCAGGACTGAGCTACTTAGGGAGAGAGGCAGGGCGTGGGACATCCATCTCACTGGTTTGTATCATGGCAGCGCGACCCTGAGCTGGTTCCTTTGACTACTTCCAGCTGCTGCAGCTACTTCCTTATTCCATAACCATGGCTGGGACAGCCCATCCCTGAGCAGCTCAGGTCTGCAGTTTAAGTTGGAGAGTTGTTCCTAGAAGCTCAATCTCCATTCTCTGCATGTGATCTCTATCCCTTAATTTTAAAAAGCCCTTTCTTTTTAAAAGCTAGCAGGAGTGGATTCTGTTGTCTCCAACTAAGAATTCACCCAAGCTGAATGCTCACAAAGGTGAGCACTGGACCTCCCTTTGCAGAATACATACATTTCAATCATTGGACACTGTGTACACCAAGCCGCCTGTGGGGACAGTTTTAAAGTTAAAAATGATGAGTCGTTTGGCACAATGGACTTTTCACTAGGTCTGAAAAGAGATTAATTTTAAGTACACAGGGCTGCCCTAGTGGTACCTTGCCCCTTTATGGATTTTACATGGGACTGAAAAAATTCCTTTGAGCCTGAAAGCTGTTCCTTCATCAGTGGACTATTTATAGATTCATCTTTTCACTTTCTCAGTTGCATCTTGACCTCAAACCACAAGCAATCGAAGAGACAGCAGAGTCCCTTCTGTTCCAAGCTGGAGAGAATGTTTCTTATTAAACTCCTTCTGCACCTGTCACACATTGAGCTGAGAATGCCACTCGGATCTGTGCTTCCCTTCAGTTAGGAGCCCAAGTTCCTTCCAAGAGGGAGATCCCAGCGTTGACCACGTCATTATGTCAGGGCACAAGAGGAAGACGCTGCCTGACAGACATGTGCACCATGGCTTTCCTTCCCCTGGGGGTTCTCAAACCCCATGTTCCCAGCAACACTGACCATCCTGCTTTTCTTGGAGAAATGATAGATAAACTACTCCAGGGCTACAGAGTTCCTCTCCCCAAATTTAGTCCAGTCCTACTTTCAACACAAAGGACAAAAGATACAGAGAGACATTGAGGATATGGACAAGACTGCAATTTGGAATCTGAAGATTGAGGCTTTTCTCCTCAGTTATCTTAATTCCTCTGAGCTGCATTTTCATTAGTGGAAAAATAGAAATCTACAAAAAACTACCTTGCTGAATGATGCACATAGACAATGTTTTTTAAAAAGTTCTTTGCTAACTCTACCGCAGGATGCAAATGAGTTATTATATTAATTAAGCTGAGTGTGGATGCCTACGCATGCTAGGTTCCGTGCCTTTGAGATGTTATAGCACAGTTCTTTTCTTGGTTTATTCCTCACGCTTGGTTCTACAGAGCTCCCTGTTAGAGTTTGACAAACTCAGCCTTGGGGAGGAGTGTCTTGTGCTATTTTGAAAACATCCAGAGGGTTTAAAATTTAGGTAAAATTGAAATTTCAAAACTTCCCTACTCCCCTGCTGTTAGTTAAACACTATGGGTCTATATACCCTTTACAGAGTATTTGGAAATTATTCCCTGATGGTTTATCTCTTCCCAAAACCACAGATAAGAATCTATCACATTTGGCAGTGACAAATTTGACCTGTTTCCCATGCAAGATTATGATGGCAGATTGGAGGAAAGCAGGCTATCACTGCATTTATCATTTCAGGGACAGGGTAACTGAAAATTATATCTTTCAATGTAATTTTTCCCTTCTACATAAATCTGAGATGCTTAGCATCTACACCTGTCCTATGTACATGTGGAAAACGTACCACACTGACCTTTGATAGAACTTGGGAAAGAAAGGACCAAGAGAAACAAGAAGGAAGTTGCTTGTATCAAAGTCTAGCCTACTCAACATTCTATCTGGCCAATGAGAAAAAGGATGACCTGAGTGGAGCTTGACACAAAAGCACATTGTCTTTCTTATATTAGGAAGACCAGCCTGAGGAGGAACCCTACCAGGTAAGAATTGCTCTCTCCCCTGCCCAGAGCAAACGTACTTGAACCATTCACAGAGAATCCCCTACTAGATCAGTCAAAGCATCATGCCAGACAGTAAATTTTCACCATTTCTCACATTCTCTCTTGCTGTAACTTGTCTGACTCGTTCGTGAGGATAATCCACTTAAGACCCAGGGAAATAAGGGAAAAGTTCTTGCTCATGTATCCTACCTGGACGGATAATGTCTGCTGGAGGACTTAACATGGTGGACTTGTCATTGATTTGGAAGGTTATAAGAGTTAAGTGGCATCTGAAATATCCAGGCTCAAAAGGTATGGCCAATGAAATGAGAGGTACTATCTGTCTGATGCTTCCTTCACTGTGTGAGGCCAGACCAAGCCCTGTGTGAACCAGATGCTGAGGAAGGACACAGGTCCTGAGGGGCTGAGGTTAAGGTAGAGAGTTCCCGCTTGAGATAAGTGGGTTCCCCAGGAACCAAAGAGGCCAGCCCAGGAAGTCTAGGAGAGAAAGCCAGCGCTTGATGATATGGGGAACCCAAGCAGGAATCTCAAGCTTGCAGGAGCCAAAGGCAGGATCCAACTCAGATATGGAGCCAGGACAGGGCCAGGCAGGGATGGAATCTAAGATAAAGTAGATGAGGCACAAGTCCAAACCGGTTGGTGGTCTTGGGCAAAGACCCAGATCACCTAAAGGTAGTGTTTGTGACTCCATTTTACAGGTTAGTAGATTAAAGAGACTTGCGTGGGTTGGGCTGGCTATCTCACCAGGATTTGCAGGACAACAACTTACTGTGCTGTTACTATGTCCCTTACTAGGCCAGGCCAAGGAGGACAGTCATCTTTTTAAAATAAAATAAATAAAATAAAATGAAATAAAAATGAATCAAAATAAAATAAAATAAAATACTTACTGAACTTTTAATATCTTCCAGACACTGTTCTAAAAACATTACATGATCTGCCTCATTTACTTATAGCAATCCTTTGAGGATGGTACTATTCCCATCCCCATTTACATCTGAATTAAAAAGAAAAAAAAAACATTCAGAAAGTTAAACAAATAGCCAAAGGTGGACAGTAGCATGTAAAACAATGAAGCTAGAACACTCCCTTACACCATATACAAAAATCAACTCAAGATGGATCAAAGACTTAAACATAAGACAAGATACAATAAACCTCCTAGAGGAAAACATAGGCAAAACATTATCTGACATACATTTCAAAAATGTTCTCCTAGAAGAAATAAAAGCAAGAATAAACAAATGGGACCTAACAAAACTTACAAGCTTCTGCACAGCAAAGGAAACCATAAGTAAAACAAAACGACAACCTACGGAATGGGAGAAAATTTTTGCAAATGAAACCGACAAAGGCTTGATCTCCAGAATATATAAACAGCTCATATGACTCAATAAGAAAAAAATAAACAACCCAGTCCAAAAATGGGCAGAAGACCTAAACAAGCAATTCTCCAAGGAAGGCATACAAATGATCAAAAGGCACATGAAAAAATGCTCAATATCACTAATTATCAGAGAAATGCAAATCAAAACTACAATGAGGTACCACCTCACACCAGTCAGAATGGCCATCATTCAAAATTCCACAAATGACAAATGCTGGAGAGGCTGTGGAGAAAGGGGAACACTCCTACACTGCTGGTGGGAATGCAGTTTGGTGCATCCACTGTGGAAAACAGTGTGGAGATTCCTCAAAAGACTAGGAATAGACTTACCATATGACCCAGGAATCCCACTCCTGGGCTTATATCCAGAAGAAACCCTGTTTCAGAATGACACCTGCACCCCAATGTTCATAGCAGCATTATTTACAATAGCCAAAACATGGAAACAGCCTAAATGTCCATCAACAGGTGACTGGATAAAGAAGAAGTGGTATATTTATACAATGGAATACTACTCAGCCACAAAAACTGACGACGTAACGCCATTTGCAGCAACATGGATGCTCCTGGAGAATGTCATTCTAAGTGAAGTAAGCCAGAAAGAGAAAGAAAAATACCATATGAGGTTGCTCATATGTGGAATCTAAAAAACAAAAACAAAAACAACAACAACCAAAAAAACAAAGCGTAAATACAAAACAGAAATAGACTCATAGACATAGAATACAAACTTGTGGTTGCCAAGGGGGTGGAGGGTGGGAAGGGATAGATGGGATTTCAAAATTGTAGAATAGATAAACAAGATTATACTGTAAAGCACAGGGAAATATACACAAAATCTTATGGTAGCTCACAGAGAAAAAAATGTGACAATGAATATATATATGTTCATGTATAACTGAAAAATTTTGCTGAACACTGGAATTTGACACAACATTGTAAAATGATTATAAATCAATAAAAAATGTTTAAAAAAATAGCCAAAGGTCATACTGCCAGTAAAAGACCAAGCTGGATTCAAAATCCAGTCACTCGCCTTTAGAGCCCTCTAGATTAACCATCAGTTACACTGAGCAACAAAAGCACCTGCCTTTGCTAGTATGAATATACCCAACATCCCTAAGGTAATAATAAAATAATGTCTACAGAGTAGTCAAAAACACAAAGCTAATAGAAGGTCAAATATTTAGAGTTAGAGTCAGGAATTGAGAAAAGAGGTAGGGATTCTAAAGTCATCTAGCCCAACCCCCATGTCAACTTGATAAGTTACTTGCCCAAAGTCATTGTCATGGAGACTTGCAGCACTCATCCGTATTCGGTCCTCCACTCCTCTGCAGACTCACAGGAAGCTTTCCATCCCCCTGGTAGTCACTGGTCAATGGGCTGGAAGTGGCAGTTACACGTATCACCTTGGGATTGAGGTATTAATGCGGAGGCATTTGAGAAGAGGTGGGAGTTCTCCATGATCTCTCTTCCTCTGCTCTAGTGACCTTGATAACTGCATGTCCCAGATGACCAGGTACTAGGTTCCTGAGTCATCACTTAGAAGAAATGTACCTCAGAGTCATCAGACCAGGACTGTGCTTTGCATAAACCAGAGGTAAATGTTTATGTATTGAGCAACCAAGATTTTATCACAGCAAACCCCCCACCCATCCTAATTAACACAGCCACCTGATTAATACCAGCTGATGAAGAATGACTCCTTAGCTAAATTATACATCTTCTTTTAAAATTTCTTTCAGTCCATAAATGCCACAAATCAAATGGAAGAAAACAGGGAAGAAGCTCCTTGATATTGATCTTGGCAATGATTTTTTGGATATGGCACAAAAAATACGAGCACCTAAAGCAAAAACCAACAAGTGGGACTACATCAAACGAAAAAGCACAGCAAAGGCTACAGTCAACAAAAGGAAAAGGTAACCTACAGAATGGGGGAAAATATTTGCAAACCATGTTGTCAGATAAGCAGCTAATATCCAAAATACATTAAGAACTCACACAACTCAACAACCAAAAAATAATTCAATTTAAAAATGGGCAGAGGAACCAAATAGACATTATTTCCAAAGAAGACATCAGGCATCCAAATAGTGAACAGGTACAAAAAATGATTCTCAACATTACATTTCAAAATACAAAAAAAAAAAAAAAACTTTCGAATTTAGAGACCACATTGCATGCAGTCCCAACTCTAAGACACAGTTAAAAATGGGAAGGAAATGTACAAGGCGCCCGGGTCACAGACACTTCTGACATCAAGTCCATGCACTTTATACCATAGGGGAGGCTCCCTGCTCACGCAGGGATTGGTGGTTTTTAATTTACATACAGCTCTAACCCGCTGTTCTTTTCCTTCCAATCAGAGATTATTTCTAGAAACAGACACACAGGTAGCAAAAGTGGTATCTCAAATGAAAATGACTCAGTCCATGACAATAATCAGTGGCCAGAGAAACAACTTGAGTCCTTTTTTTTGTTCAACAATCTCTAAGGTAGTAGATGAGTGTGAAACATATTTGAAAACATTTTCCTCTAAGATTTTCTCTTAAGCTTGGGGCTGAAAAGAAAGAACTCCAAGTTTTAAAGCTGTCGAAAATATCAAGAGGGAAACAGACAAAAGCATAACTAGAGTATATGTAACTAGAGTAATCTGTTTCAAAACACTACAATGTTTTATTAAGTTGGGATCCAGGGAACTTTTTTATTTTCTGCATTTTATTTACCCATATTTAATAATTTCTGCAGTGATCATGTATTACTTTTGCGGTACAAAGGTAATTTTGGAGGTAGGGAGTAATTAGGTGTGTTTGTTTGTTTGTTTGTTTTAGCAGAGATACTGGGAATTAAACCCAGGACCTAGTGCATGCACTTGACCACTGGGTTATACCCTCCCCCTGAAATGTAATTTTTTTTTTTAAAGGATGAATGCAGGATATGAAAAAGTCACATAGAGGAAATACTGTAATTCTCCAACTGGCTTAAAAAGGAAGGTGTCAATTCTACTAATGTATTCTTATGCATCATCAAATGAAGAATAACCACCACTGAAAACAGTTTGTTTCTTTTTTTGGCTATATGAGACCCATCTTGGTTGATCATATGGGATTTTTAGAAATAATGAGGCCTCAACTAATTTAGTTAGGACTAATGGAACAGAGGTGGTTCTACCTGCTTATTCATTTCTCTAATCAGAAAACTGGTTGAGCTGCCTTTTCATGCCCAGGTGAGTGAACCTTGGATGCATTGTGAGATAAAGGTTCTTCTGAATTGGGTAATGATATTGGTGTTTCCATAAGAGAATTGATACCACCATGTGGCATAAAGTTGTGACCAAGTTGTTAAGCCCGTTGCCTAGCAAATGAGTTCGAAGGTAAAGACATGATTGAAGACTAGCATTTTTTCCATTCCAGAGTTCCTATGTTCAGAAAGGCTTAACTACTGGTTCAGCCTTACCACTAATCAATTTGAACAGATGCCAGGGTAAACAACTGGTATACCTGTACCAAGGCATTCTTGCTGAATTTCAACCAGCCTTAGTAAGTTTCTTTTTAAAACCTGGAATTATGAATTAGCTGGAGAGTTTCTTTATTCAAAGACTCAATCATTGAGCTGTAAGCCTTATAAATAGAATGAGTAGTCATCCAAAAAAAAAAAAAAAAGCTCCCCATCTCATGTCACACTGCTGAAAAATAACCTCAACCCATCATGAAAGAGACAGGCCACCAACAGGACGTTTTACACAGGCCCTTAAGAGCAACATTAAAGAGAAAAAACATCAAAAAACTGGCATGATGTTCCTGACAGGCCTGCGAGCACTGCTGGGTGAGGACACCTCCAGCCAAACCACAATTCCTGCCATAATGGAACTGAATTATGAGATGAAAGAAAACATCTTGCTCTGGGTTAGGCAGGTTACAAGCCAAATTATCCTTGAAAAGTCTTTGGAGGGAGGAAAGGACAAACCCCATTAGTAGAGGAGAAAAATGAAACCCTAAGCAATGCTTAAAATCTTGCCCGGGAAGAAGACAACTGCCGACATCACACTCATATTGAAGGCGGAAGGAAATAAGCAGACACATTTATCAACAGCTCTCCCAAGGGTTAAGGTGTACTTTACAGCCGGTAAGTAGCTGAGTGAAACTTGCAGATGTCTGCAAGAGAACTACACAGTAATTAATACTGTGTGTTACACATGAAAGTTGTTAAGAATAAATCCTGAGTTCTCACCACAAGGAAAAAAACTTTTTTTTTCTTTTTGTCTTACTTTGTATTTATATGAGATGATAGACGCTCACTAAATGTACTGTGATAACCATTTCGTGATGTAGGTAAGTGAGGTCATCAAGCTGTACAGCTTAAACTTATGCGCTGTATGTCAATTCTCTCAATGAAAGTGAAAGAAAATAATCATACAACGAAAATAAGAATGAAAGAACAAAACAGAGAAACTACCCAACCAGATCATGAAGGGCCTGTCACATCTGCAGCCCAGTGAAATAGAAAGATTTAACAAACAAAAAAAAACTTCTCTCTGCAGATTCTCTGCATGGGGAATGCAAGACACGTGCAAAATAAATGCAACACGAGTTTAAACATTAGCATCCTAAATAAAACACTGAGGGGACTCATACCTAGTTTGAAGAATTAGGGAAGTTTTCATAAAAGAGGCAGAATTCAAGCTGAACTTTGAAGAACAAAAGATTTTGCCAGGCCGAGATATAGAGCTTGAAGCGTCAGTGCCAGCTCAAGTGCAGGGAAAGGAAAGCCCAAACACACATGTATTTAGTCGCACGCAATGTGGTTTGGCTAAGCGGAGGGCAGCAGTTCTCAATCTTTTCCCACCTTAACCTTCCGAAACACATTTTTCATAGGTGACCCTCTCCCACCTTCATACTCCAGTTATGCCAGAGTTAAGACAGGATATGGTGGATGTAAGATTGCCGGCTATCTGGTTATAAGCTCACCCGCTTTCACCCACTGGTCCGTTACAACAATGAGCTTGAGACCCATTAATGGAGGCTTAGTGCAAGATGCAATGAAAGATGCAGTTCAGGGAAGTTATAGGCAGGCAGAACCTGGAGGTTCTCAAATACCAGGCTGAGGGATTTTAACTCATGAAGGCAGTAAGGAGTCCCTGAATATTTCTGAATAAGATAAAGACCTAAATTGAGCTGCATTTTGCAAAACAAACATGCTTCTGACGAAAGTGGGTAGAATGGAGCAGGAAGAGTCTCAGAAAGGATGCTTCTTTCCTGTCCCTGGTCATGGCAGACATCACTAATGGATCAAGGGACTCTTTCTTGAGAAGCCCAGACAGAATCTCCAAATTCTTTCCAACTTAGAGCTCTAATGGTATAGAAGGAGATGGGGCTGAAAGACAGTTGGAACCCAATAGCCACCCTGTGGCTGGAGTCAGACCCCATTTAAGAGGTGAGACCCCCCATATGGGAGGGAAGCAGAGTCAAGGTGGTGTGTGGAGGTGGCAGTGGAAGTGGAAAGAGGGGATACGTCTGGGAAGTGTGGCTGCAGTGTGTCACCAGGATTTGACACTTGCTCAATGTGACAGGTGAAGGAGAGGGGAAACCCAGGCTCCACTCCAATTTTTTAAGATTAGTTAGTGGCACCACCATTTTCTCCCCAAAAAAGGAAACTTGGGAAAACAAATTGATTGTTAAAATGGATTCAGTTTGAGTATTGGCTACAAACATCAGATTTAAAAGCATCAGAAGGCCTAAGGCTGTCTGTGACTACAACACAAAACAAAAATCTCATGAATACAGCATTTCCTACAAGATTCCAGCAAATTTTTTAAAATGCATCTGGGAGAAAAACAGACCTCCTAGTCTCCCTAAAAGAATTACAACATCGTCCAAGATTTCTGGCAGAATCTGGAAGAGGAAGAAAGGTGAAAACGTGATTGAAAAAGAGTTTTGTTTTTCTTCCTCATAAGAAACAGGAGGAATGACTCCTGCTTTGCCTACCAGGCCACGGCTGCCCGGGTTGCAGCCTCTAGTTTCCTGCTCTATCTTTCAACCTCTGCTCTGCATCTGACTTAATGAAACAGGTAAAGCTTGATTAAATTATAAGATCCCCTGTTCTGCCTCTAACTTGAGATCAATTTTCATGCAACAGAAGTCGGGGCCTGTGTCCAGAGGGGAGGAGCTGAATTTTTAGCCATTCCCTTTGCAGAGAGAGGATAAATAATTGTCATTGTAAACTTAAAAATGATACAAATAAACTTATTTACAAAACAGAATTAGACTCAATGACATAGAAAACAAACTTGTGGTTACCAAAGGGGAAAAGGGGAGGGGGCAATAAATTAGGAATTTGGGATTAACAGATACACACTATTATATATAAGATAGATAAACAACAAGGACTTACTGTATAGCACTATATTGAACATCTTATAATAACCTATAATGGAAAAGAATATGAAAATGAATATATATACATATGTATATCTGAATCACTTTGCTGTACACCTGAAACATTGTAAATCAACTATACTTCAATAAAAAACAAAATATATAAAATTGTTCCTCTTATTAATATAATAACATAAAGATAGGGTTATGATATTCAATTACCATAATTCAGGGGTTTAAGCGTTTAAGAAAGTTATAGCCTGCCCTGCCCTGTAGATGACCTGGCCAAAATTCTCCCCATTTGCCAATTTGTAGAATTGTTCTGCTAAGCAATAGATCCTGGGTCTGGCATAACATTCTATAACAATACAAAATAATTTCTTCCAAAGGCTATTTTTCCTAAGGTCTTAAACCAGCACATCCTTTGCTTATCAGAAAATTGTCTGCAAGAAGTACTGGCAGTGGTGTGCTGCTGGATGGTTAAGAACTGGCTTTCCAGGGAAAAAGCCCTAGTATGTAACATCGGCCGATTTCTGTGGTGTAAATACTCCTATTGGGGCTGCTTTCAAGCAACCAACAAAAGTCATGGGTAGTGAAGTTGGTAAGATCTGTACCCAACTGACTCCCATGAGCCAGTGCAAACTTTCTTCAACACACCATTGTTACCAGACAAACCACGTCTGAAGCCACCCATGAGGCATTGCTTAAGTACTGTCTCAGATGACATCGATGACCCGGAAGCTCGGGAGACCACATCCAGCCAGAATTGAGACTGGATCCTTCAGGTGACTGTCAAACCGTGTCCAGCTGGTTTGTTGCCTAAATACATTTTGAGGCTTTTCTTTGTGTCAGTGGCTCTTCCAGATCAGCTAGTCTGGAAGAGCCATCAGGAAATGTGGGTAGCAATAAAAACACGATTGAAAACAGTTCCAGGAGATTCTCGGAGGCCCTTGGGGACCTCATTTCTCAGCAGAACCCAGGAAGCTCATGCCACGCTCCTGGGCAGACACTAAAATTCTGCTTCCCTGTCACCAGTGCCTTTCTCTGCACTGCTCTCTTGTGGCTTCAGTGGCCACCATCATCGCGGGATGAGAACCCCGGACCACCTTTCCTTCTCTTCACGTGTCTTATTTAGATGAAGCTGTTCACAGTAAGATGTGAGGAAAAGCCTCATGAATCTTGTGTACAAATGTTACTGGATCTCAACTTTTTGGAAAAGTTTGGAACAAACTCCCTTATTTGAATGGGAAATTAGCTGAGCAGTACAATGTAGAGTCACAGCCAAAAGTGCCCCGCACTGCAGGGAGCCTAGGTGTCTGCAGGATGCCCTCTGACCTTCACATCCAGTGTTATGGGGTAATTCTTGTCCTCCTGGTTTGGAGTTTTGATCCTGTGGATGGATAACTGACCATCTCAGAGTTTGTATTATCAGTTTTTCAAGGATACCCCTTCCACCCTGATGCTAGTTGAACCTCTGATGCCTGCTCTGAAAGATGGTCCAGCTTAGCTCGGTTCCTTCCCTCCTTCTCAACAGTATGTTTGCACTAGAGATTTGATATGTTCTCCATTTTTCTCACCCACTGTGGCCTTGACTTTGTCTCTCGGCAGGGAAGTAGGCACTTCCCTCTCTGAAAGGGAAATGAACAGACTGGCAAAGTGCTCACTGCAGAAAGGCTTTGGAAAGATGCCTATTTAGAAGAACACTCAAAGCCAGCCCTTGACATCTCTGCTTTAACCAATGAGACAAGGTTTCCAGGGGTCACTTCACAGCACAACTGTTTCCTTTTAGCAAAGGTGATTGGGATGGGGGCCTCTCCTCATCCTCCTACCAAGAATCTGCTTCACAGGACTGTAGAAGCATTATGGAGAGGAAGTGTATGGTATTGCTGGGTAAACTGCAGAGTGCTGAAAAGATGTTAATTATCCTAACAATGAGCCCCCAGACAGGGATAATGGCTTAACCTGTCTCCTCCTCTTACACTTTATATACTCTTCTGTTCTTGTACTTGCTATAACAAGTGTGTATCGATTTGGTGTTTGAGTCCCATCCTATTCCTCCCTGCAGCACCAGTCCCGTCCCAGAGCTTCACACACAGGACCCTAATTTTACAAACGAAGCAACTGAGGTGAAAGGAAGTTCAGAGAGCTAATAAGCTGCAGATATAGGAGTTGAAGTCACATCTTTTGACCCCAACTGCAGTGATCACACCATCCTGACGCAGGATAGGTGATCCAAAAATGCCTGATCATCTCTTCTGCCATCCTCCTTTTCTTCAGTCTTTGCCTTATGAAAATGTTGCTCTGCAATTTCACACCCTATCTTCAAATCACCAGGCAACTACTAAATACATCAAAGAAATCAACCAGCTGGTTCACAGGGGAAGTGTTAAGGGCACTGAATGATAGAAACCGTAGGAGGTTGTGGGGAAAAGATGCAGGAGACACAAAACAAGGAGTAAACTCCAGAGTAGGCTGCGGGCAAACTCACTTGCTGTCAGACAGACTCATCTCACCCCAAGGATAATATATACCAATGGGCTTCAAAAGTTTTTACTCATGAAACCTCTAAAAGAATTTTCTACTCCCTTACGCATTTTCAAAGATGGCATCTAAACCTCTTATACGCTGAAATACTTGCAAAAGTTGTATTATCTAATTTTCTGTATATTGTATACATATTTTAAATTTACTTTGGCCAAAACCTTGAGCAGCAAAATCAGCGTATTAAATTTATAAAAAAATGTCTACATACCTGGTGAGAGGAGGGTATAGCTCAGTGATACAGTGTGTGCTTAGCTTGCACGAGGTCCTGGGTTCAAGCCCCAGTACCTCCATTTAAATAAATAAACCTAACTACCCAACCCCCCCAAAAAAAGAAAAAAAATCCACTTTAATTAGTCAAACCAACTTTGTCATCAAATCAGGCAGCCATATCAGAATTACAATTAGAAAATATCTGATTTCATTTTCATTTCCAATAAATGTATTCATACATACACCTCGTCCTCATGATGACCTTCTCACTCCTTAATTGCAGTTCTAGGAGAGACAAGGCACAGTCTTTGGCAAGAGTTTGAATCCTCAAGGACTCTTTGGTCTGTTTCTGTTTGCTTTGCTCTTAGCGGGCTTTCCCTCTGGAACAATGTATTCTGAAATCATCCCTATGTGTGATGACCAGGAGATTTCTATACCCCTTGGGACCACAGTGAGACAGTACATTCATAGTGAGATTCCAATGAATGAGAAGTTTGCCTTTATTTCCTGCAGTAGAACTCACATGGATCCTCCGGCAAAAAAAAATTTGGGAAGCAGTTCAAATGGAAGTTGAGGATTTGGAAATTAATTCCCTTAGGTGCTAACTAGACTTCCCTGGAAGTCTTCTGGCACCTTCACCTGCACCACTGTGCACGGCGCCTTCTCGATCCTGATCTCATATTCCACTGGTCCTTTTCTCAGGACCAATGTTCTCAAACTGGCCTCACTGGCGACTACTGCAGGGCCCATCCAGATTTCTTCTTCTCTCTAACCCTCTGCCTTCAGAGCCCAGACTTTGAATTCCTGACTCTCATCACCTTTCCTTCATCCTGAAAAACTCCATTACTTCAGGGAGACTGATTTTTAAGAGGAACTAAACTGACTGGCAGGAAGGTATTAATGACTGACAGCTTACCCAAGTTTTAAGGCAGTGTTTGCATTTTTCAAAGAAAACCTTGTTTACCAAAAGAAGATTCCTATTAGTTGGAAATTCAGGTGAAAGAAGAGAAGCTATAGACACTGGGGAGGAAATAGTCTAGATAATTTCTAGACAGTTAAAGACCAGTTTTGATCACTGTGCTGGGAAGCAGTAACTTGTTAAGCGGGATGGAAGCTCAACAAGTAGCATCTCATATTTTAAACCTGCAGGAGATGCTAACTGGGGAAAAGGTCATCGGTGTCAGTGGATAGACAAGGCTGCAGTGCCAGAAAGGAGACGGAATGAGACTCAGACAAACTTTCCTTAAGTCCCCATGTCCTTGGAAATTTCATCAAATCCAAGTTTTAAAGTAGTCCTAATCTCTAAATGTCAGACATTTTAAGATCAGTAGAATAGAAAAAGTCACCTAAAGTAATGGGAAGACACAGGTGACCCAGACAAGGAGACTCGTTAACAGAAAGATTGGGATTCTAAAGGTTATCAGGTCACACTACAGACACCTGGGACTGAAAATCAAGCTGTAGGAGAGAAAATGACCACATTCGAGATGCTGCTGCTCTCACTCAGGCATGGGGTAAATCTGGAGAGATGTTTTCTTTAAGCCTAAGGATATGAATCTTGCTTTCCAAAATAAGGTCGGAAGACGGATTTCTGCCACTTGGCTTCATCAATCTGGCAAATAATTCTGCAAATGAAATCTGTATCTCTGAAGATTTACAGAAAGGTAGTCAAAAGATAGCTTTTGAATTCTACTGTAACCATGACATTGAAATGACCTGACCACACAACACTAGAATTCAGATAGAATTAAAGAAACTCTACCCCAGCGATCCGAAACATAAAGGAGTAGGACAAATCTGCTCCCCTGCCCCCCTCCATCCCTATTACTTATTTTCATAAGACACAGCAACTGATAAACATCGGTTCCTCTTCAATGTCCAAGGGATCTTGTTTGCAAACGTGAACAACCATTGCTTCGTGCTCTCGGGGAGAAAACAAAGCCCTATCAATCAAAGAAAAACTACATACCCAGACCTGCTGCAGCAGCTGCTTGTTCAAAACCGCATGTCATTGCTCCCGCAAGCCTGAGCGGTAGGATGCTTCTGAATGCTCGGCCCCTGCTCTTCTGAGCAGTGCTGCAGGTTAACTCTCGGAGGCTGAATGCTCTAACCAAAGAAGCCAAGGCTCGCCAACTTAACTACTTGCGTGCTGACTCATGCACGGGGCAGGACGCTCCCCAGCTGAGCCAGCTTACGAATGAAGTCCTGCACCATCCTTGGAAGGTCACACCTGGAGCTCGTTATTTTGTACCCTGCACCCCACCCCTGGGAAGGACCATTCATTTTCTTATACTGGCCTGCTTCTCCCATATGATTTGGGAAAAAAAAATGCCTCCACTACATCAACTACACACCACAGAGCAGAGGCTTTGCAGGACAAATCAGCACGGAGATGTAAGTTAGGAACTTGTTGGATGAGTGAATGAGTTAAGCTTGGCCAAGGGCATGCCCCCTCTTTTCTAAAAAGATTGTAACCAGATGAAGAAAATTGATTACTTAGAGTCACTGTGGTAGTTTGCTAGGAAAGTGTTTACATTTTCCCTGATGTCCTTCCCAGGCTAAACCAAACATCAATTTCCTGCAACAGTGTCTCTGTTTTGATCACATGGTTACTAGGATCCCTAGGGGAAATGTTCATGCTTCCAAAGCTTTGGGGCCCAGATTAGCAGGTATCAAAGGCAGAGGGAAAAAAAAGAAAGCAACGATTTGTTAATGTCTGATCAGGTCTTTGAAGTCCGTGTCATGCCACCCATGTCACATGCCGGAGGCCCAGAAGCCTAGAATTCCAAAAGAACCAGTGCTGCTTTTCCAGTTATTAGTGGGTCCCTTGGAATAGCAGCTCTGAGGGCCAAAGCGTTCCCCTCAGCCTAGGTCAAGTCCTTCGTTTTCTTCAGGCTGTAACAGAGTCCACCCTGGATTCACATGGAAGTAGAAGTCGGGTGCAAGGCAGGGAGGAGTGGTGCGGGGAGGGATTCAGGGACTGGTACAGGGAGACATGTTTGGTCGTTACATGAATTATTGCAGAAAGGCAGGAAACAGACATGCAACTGTGGAAATCCGGGGTGAGGGAGCTTCTGCAAGAGTTTCCTCTCCTTCCTGCTGGCTGGAGCTGCAGATTTGCCAGCTCAGGTTTATTAGCTCTTGACTCCAAAGCCCTAGGGCCTCCTTTGCCTCAAATTGCATTTACCTTGGGGGCCTGTAAGCTCCAGCAAAGGGAGTGCAAATCCATCTGCGCATAGAACACAGCCTGTAAACTGAATGTGTAATAATAATGGTGACATTGTAGCAACAGCAGCAGCTACTCTGCTGAGTGCCTACTGTATGCCAGCAAATGTGCCAAACATTTTGCTTAAAGCAAACTGCTTACAGCAGTTCTGTAGCAAGAACTGCTGGTTCTTGCACGAAATCTGTGTTCCTCTCTTCTTCCTCGCCTCCCCTACAGTCAGAAATAGCCACGAAACCAAGGTCTGGCCAGTGGAGAGTGAGCAGAAGTGGTATGTATCATTCCATTCTTGGCCTATAAAACCTTCCCAGTGTGTGATCCTCCAGGGTCCAGGCACAGAAGTGGAGAGAGAGACCCACAGTGACCTTGGAGGTTATGGAAAGAAGAAAGTGAAAAGCCTCCATCAGCCTGAATGATCCCATACAGAGACCTACTGACCTTTGCAATTACAGGCATATCTTGTTTTATTTTGCTTCACTTTATTGTCCTTCACAGATGTTGCATTTTTTTTTTCTTTTTACAAACTGAAGCTTTGTGGTGACTACGCAAGGAACAAGTCTACTGGTACAATTTTTCTAACAGCATTTGCTCACTTTCTGTCTCTGTGTCACATTTTGCTAATTCTCACAATATCTCAAACTTCTTCATTATGAATATATTTCTTATGGTGATCTGTGGCCGGTGATCTTTGATGGTACTACAGCAAAAAGATTACAGCTCGCTAAAGGATCAGATGATGAGTAGCACTTTTTAGCAGTAAAGTATTTTTAATTAAGGCATGTACATTGCTATCTTAGATTTACTGCTATTGCACACTTGACAGACCACAGCATAGTATAAACATAACTTTTATATGCACTGGGAAAGCAAAACATTCCTGTGGCTTGCTGTGTTGCGGCATTTGCTTCACTGCAGTGCTCTAGAGCTGAGCCTGCGATATCTCCCAGGTGTGCCGGCACTTTTAAATTAGGAGGAAAAAATTGGGTGTCAACCTAAAAATGTGTTTTTCACACTTCTTTTAGGGATAGGTAAGCTAAACAGTGTAAAGGCCTCTTGTCTACAGAATGAAGACTAGACTCCTTAACTCGGTATTCCAACTCACCGAGCCCACACCCTTTCCTTTATCTTTTTGACATTTCTCCTGGTCAGTCTCCCACTCTAGGCACATAGGTCTCTTTATGGTTCCTAAATGTACCTGTCCTATCCCACCCCTGCTCAAACTTTTATCCTCACCTAGAACCCTTTCCCAACTGTTCCCCACTTAACTGAGTCATACCTCACCCAAGCAGCTTAAAAGCATGGCTGCCAGTTCTTTGGCATGCCATCCGTGGAAAAATGGGGATCTATGTCATCACCCCTCAAAGCCGGGCAGGCAAGTGACTGCTTGCATCTGACACTAGAGACTGTGGAAGTGAAGCCATGTGACTTCTGAGGCGGATCCAAAAAGCAGTGCAACATCCACATTTCCTGGAACCCTTGCTCATGGGACTGTTAAAAAACAAAATTCACCTGAGTACCTTGTAAAGAAGTTAGAAATATGGTCAAGATGTGTGGAGTGGAGGTCAGGAAGGGCCTCGGGGTTCAAAGTAAGGAAGGGCTTTAGATGTTGCTCTGAATTAGAGAGAACGTCATTAGAGCATGATCTAGCCTTTAGAAAGCTTACTCTGTTATCTATCACCTAGATTCTATGTGGAAGCACATACTAACAAGAAGCAAGTTTTAGAAGCAGACAAATTTGGAGGCTTTTGCAATATCCAAGCAAGAGCCTTAGATAAGAAGGCTAGAAGCAGAGATGTGATGTGGGTGTGACCTGGATGTGTTTTGAAGGCAGAGCCAGCAGGATTTGGGTTTAGAGGGATGAGAGACAAAACAGGAGTCAATAGTGATTCCAGACTGTAGAAATGGTAGAGTGCAGTTGACCTCTGCAGAGATGAGGGAGAGTATGAGAGAAGCAGGTTCGGTTCAGGAGAATCAAACATTGGGTATCTCCGCAAAATAATTCTGGAAGGATCCTTTAGCGCAAGCAAGAGCCTATGAAAATGGCTTGCTGAGACTGGTTGGGAGTAGCCTAATATCTGCAAAGATAATGATAGACAAAATTATATCCCAAAGGGCGATAGCTTTTTAGGTTGTACAGAGTGGACTTTTTTGATAGTTATGAACTGGCTTTGATGTGAATTAGAAATATAAATTATAGAGTAAGGCTAGTGTAATTTTTTTTGAAGAATTCATTGAAAAAATGCTAATTAAATAATAGTGCAAGTGATAAGTAGTTATGGGGAAAAATCATGTCAGCTACACACTAATGGATGAACTTTGGGAAATACTGGTGTGTAACTGAATGTCCAATTAATTTAAGTATCTTTAAAGGTCCATCTCTAAGAAGAGAAGCCTTAGCTATAGTCTGTTCTGATCCAGCCAAATTCTTATTTATTTACAGCTGGCTAATTGTCTGCTGTGATTTCCCCCACTTCTCTTTTTTCCACAAGAGATATGTTCAAGGGTGGTGTGTTCTATGTGAAAGGTCAGAAGAGGCATTTGTAGATTATTCTCACTCCGTGTTCATATATAATTGCCCAAAGTTTACTCGAATTGGAGTTCTTACACTTTAATTGATTTCTGAACAAGAATATGCTTCCCTTCATAAGACCTGCCTTAACACCGCTCTCCCCACCCCACCCCCAGCCTCACACGCCGGCAAGTGGCCCCACCTGAGTCTGCCTGTGGCTTCTGCAACACCAGTGCTCTTCAGTGCTTCGGCTGACCGTGTTTGCTGGGAAGAAGCCCTTCCTGCTAAGGGTGGAGACTGGAAATAAGTTATCCCATGAACCCCAGAATATGACCCTTTCTACCTCAGCCCCCTTAATACATGTAAGCTGTTGACATTCAATCCTTAAAACAGCCAGGTGAAGTAGCTATCCCTCTGCCCAACTCGCAAATCAAACAACAGCCGGCTAAGCGGCTGCGTGTCCATGTCCACATGTCACGTGGCCGGTAAGGGCACAACTCATTTTCTGACCCCTAGCTTTTCACTCTTCAACGCAGAAACAAGCACTTGGCCGAGCTGCTTTATCGTAGCTGCGCCTCCTCCCCAACTCCTCCCACCTCGCACCGCGGACAGCTCGAGGAAAATTCAGCGATGACTATTTTAGCTAATGACAAGGTTTTTTGCCTTGCTGAGTGAAGCCTGCAAGAGGGGAGGAACTTGGAGAGAGAATATGGAAGAGAAAACTCTGGGGGAGAGAGGGAAGCCTGGAGCAGAGGACTCGAGGAGGAGCGAGGGGTTTCTAATGGGGAAGTCTGTTCTCATTTTTGTACAGCATTGCTGGACTTTCTTCCTGAAATGTTTGGCAGAATTCACCAGTGACCTCAGGTGCGTTTCCAATTTTATTTTTTCGTGTCTAATTTTGATAATGTGTGATACAGCCCTTTTTCCTCAAGGGCCCTGACACTGGTGACGCTGCTGTTCCTTCTGGAGGCCAGCACCTTAGGTACGTTCAGTTTGTGAAAATTCATCTCTACGTACTTTTCTGGGTAGAGGCAATACCTCAGTAAAGTTTCTAAAAATATTTTTACCTTGTTCAGAATTTTTTTTAAGTATCTCTGATTCAAACTGACTTAAGAAGGAACATTATTAACTCACAGAACAGTTCCTTGAGGATATTATGTAAATTCTGCTAAGAGCTACAGAAGTTCGGGGCATTGTATTTAGATACAACCTTGCCCGGAGGAAGGAAGCATTTTCATCCATGGGTCCCTTTTAAAGGGTAAGAAAATTTCCTAAAAGTTGGTCTGGTAAATTTCGTATAAAATCAAAACACATCTGCCTTGACCCAGCAATCTCATACCTGGCTATTTACCCATGGGCCATGGAAACATATACACACAGGCAGGCATACCTCAGAGATATTGTAGGTTTAATTCCAGACCACTGCAGTAAAGAAAGTCACATGAATTTTTTGGTTTTCCAATGCTTATAAAAGTTATTTTTATACTATACTGTAGTCTGCTGTGTGTAATAATAGTATTATGTCTAAAAAATGTAAATACTGTAATTAAAGATACTTTATTGCTAAAAAATGCTATCCATCATCTAAGCCTTCAGCAAGTCATAATCTGTTTGCTGGTGGGAGGTTTGAAATATTGGGAGAATTACCAAAATATGACACAGAAACATGAAGTGAGCAAATACTCTTCAAAAAATGGCACCAATACTTACTCAGTGTAGGGTTGTCACAAATCTTCAGTTTGGAAAAAAAACACAGTATCTGCAAAACACAATAAAGTAAAGCACAGGAGAACGAGGTATGCCTGTACATGCGTGCATATGTGCACACACATGCACATGCACACGCACACACAGAAAACATATAGAAGAATGTCCTTAGCAGCCATATTCCTGATATCCAAAGTTTGGAAACTGTCTAGGTATCCACTTACAGAAGAGTGGTTAAACTGTGGCACATTTATTCAATGGAAGTCTACTCACTAATAAAAAGGAATAAATAGTTTATCAATGCACACGACAAAATACATGAATCTAAAATATTATACAGAGTGAAATAAGCAAGACACTTAGAGCACATACATAGTACATGGTGGGGGAAAAAAAAACTGGTGGAAAAAGGGGTATATAGAGGTGTTTGCCTCTGGGAGTGTAGGGTAAAAAGCTGGCCAGGATTGACTGGGAAGGGGCATAAAGGAACTTTCTGGGGAGATAGTAATGTTCCATGTCATGATAGGTGTTCGAGGAACATAGGTCCATACATTCGTCAAATCAGCAAATATACACTTAAAATTTGTATATTTCTTCATCTATAAATCTTACCCCTAAAAAAAATGAACAAATTTTGAATTTTAACTAATGATCTGAATGCCAAAGTGTTCAGGCAGAAGTGAACTGATATCTGCAATTTACTTTGAAATTAGTGTTAAAAAATAAGAGTGATTGCTAGATAAAAAGCCAGCTGGGCTGACGTGTGATATAGCAAGTTAAAAAAAAATTGCAGTAGAAACTGGGTGGTGCCTATAGGGGTTCTCCTGGTGAAAGTCTTATAAATTCAGTATAGATTGAAAAATTTTTCATAATGAAATATTAGCAGGAAAAGGTTTGGATAAAAAGGGTTTCAAGGCCAAATAAATTTGGAAAATACTCGTTTATTGAAATTTAGGTAGGTTTCTTTGAGGAGATTTATTAAAGTCTTAATTATACAGATATGAATGCTGCTGTATGTGTGTGTGTGTGTGTGTTCTCTTAAATTTTACCCCCATCAAAACCAAACCAAAAGGGAGTTGAGACTGGGAAACAGTGCACTGTGCTGTCCAGTACCCAGGTCCCTGTGCTTTTCAGGGTCTCTCATCCCCTGGACTTCAGCCCCCATTCCACTAGCTCATTTCCCTTCTGTCCTGGGCATATGATACAAGCTGGTGGAAATGAGAACAGAAACCAGCATGTCTTTCTAGTGGGCTGGGCAGCCTCGCTTGCTCTGACCTCCTTTGAGCAGTAGGAAGAGTGCCATCAATCCCATCGCTTTTGTCAAATGAAAAGACCTGGATTTCTGTCCCCTTCAACCTCACACAGAAAATGGATTTCCTAGGGCCTGAGCAAATTCATTGCTGTTACTGATTTTAATTGGTGATTAAGCCCCAAACATCTTGAGAAATTAACTCAGTTTTGAAAGCCCAGCTCTCCAGGAAGCTGAATTGTCACAGTTCTCCATACACGCCATGTGTTAAAGTGACATTTCAGATACCTTCCCATCTAATATGGGTGACTTTTTGTTTGAATTCACACTTGTGTGAATGTTACTAGCCTGGGGCGGGGGGGAGGTTTCTATGTGCTGAATACATTGACATTTTCTCTCCTAAAGGAAGAACCAGAGCACCACCCCACACCCGCAAGAACAACTTTTGCTATGTGTTGGGAGCAGTTGGTGCTGGGGATTGTGCAGGAACGAGGAACAAGTCCTTCTGGCTCTACTCCTTGCTTCAATTCCTCTGCCTCCCGCAGTGGCATTCCTTCCACGCTCAGGAACCAGGAGCCCCTGGGGAAACCTCATTAGGCAGCCCCTTGGCCCCGAGGGCGCTGCGTGTCCCCTGGACGCTGCATGGGAAGGGAGGGCAAGCTCTGTGGAGTCACCCAGGCTCAGCTCAGGAATGCGCTCCCGTAGCCGGGGCCAGCAACGCTTCCAAAGTGGACGTGTGCCAGCAGCGCTCATTGGACACAATGCCTTTCAAGCCGTTTGCATTGACATGTTCATCCCTGGAGCCTGTGGAGAAAATAAGGTAGCAAACGCCTGCAAATTCATCTGCCCGCCCGTGGGACGGAGGCTGCAAGGCTCGTTGAAGCAGTTCTAACTTTGCCTGTGGAGAAAAGGACGTTTGTGCTGCAAACACACTGTCTCCTCACTTGGTGCCCCTGCCAGGGGCCCCGTCACCGCCTAACACAGGCCAGAGGTCAACAGTCTCCCTTGGCCCGTAAGGCTCCTAATAAACACACTTCCCATAAGCCTGGCGGTGATTTGACTGTGGCCTCTTAAAACTCAAAGCCGGCGATTTCAAAGACGAATTCAAAACAAACATTCGTTTCAACTCAGGTCACGCTTTTTTCAAAATGACTTTTTTTTTTTCTGAAACATCCTAAAATATCAAGAAGTATTGCTACACATCCCAGTGGGAAACCCAATACATGCCTTTCCTTGGTCACAGGCTCTTTATTAAAAAGAGAATGCGTAAGAGACAGGCTGCTTTGGCTGAAACCTTCCATCCCCCTCCCCTCTCATGCTGGTAAATAAACGCTATTGGCAGAAAGCAATTCAAGCCGTACCAGTTCCTCCCTCGGACAACACAGAGCTGGCCCAGTGAGCAGACTCCAAGCGCCAACAAATCTTGGTGGCCACTCACGTTTCTGCTTTATTGCTGCACTGAAGACGGCCATGTCATGCTGTTTCAGAGTCGGCCAAACTCTAGCAGCCACTGCGCATGCACATCAGATGTTCAGAATGCTAGAGCAAGTATTTCACCAAAGGTAGCAAGATGGGAAGAGGTTCAGACTACCAATAATGCATACTCACTCAGAAGTTCCGATAAAGGCTGAGTCTGGGCTCGGTTTTTATCCAGTCTTTTTCTGGCTGGGACCAGTCTTTGCATTGATTGGACTTCTTTCTTGGCTCCACAGAGGTCTCCTTTCTGTCTTTCTCATTTTCTTCTCTGTAATGACAATGGTTGTTTGCCGAGCACTTAACTCGTACCCATGCCTCATCACTGCCCCACATTATACCGCACTGTAAGTAAAGTCATCCCTACTTTGCAAGTGAGGAAACCAAGGATCAGAGAAAACTGGCCAAGGGCCAGTGCCCATAAGCATCAGAGTCGGGATTTGAACACATCTGAGTCCCCAGTCCCTGCGCCTGTGGATACACCATATTTCCTTTATCTTCTCCTGGAGTTTCTCTTTCTCCCAATCACTCTCGTTCTTCATAAAACAATGGAGCCATTCATTCGTTGATCCTTTCAACCATCAAACCTAATATCAAAGTTAGACAGAAACAAGTGTTTAGCTTACCTCCCAGAGAACAGGCGTTTCCTTTGAACCTGTTATTTTCCTTTACATCTGCTCCCCAAGGCTTTTTGGTTCCCACAAGCCAGCAGGTGCCTACACAATCCCCTCTGGTCTCCGGACTCCATAGTTTTCACTCCAAAATGGCACAAAGGTAGATGGTCACACTGTTAAGTGTTCCTAGTTGAGAAAGTATGAACTGGAGCAGCTTCTTAGGATCAGGACGTCTCTAGGTTAGCGATCACTCTAACAAATGATTCGTGTCTTTCAGGAACTCCCCTGGGTTTATACCTGAACATGACTTACTACATCTCTCCAAGCACTAGCGCATTTTAGACTCAAATTCATGAGGGGAGTTGGACAAAGCTCTAGGTGTGAAATAAAGGGAAGCGTAACATCCTGGTTGAAGTTCTTGCTAGAAATAACAAGGTTTGGGAGATCTAAAAGAATATAAGAACCACCACCCTTCTTATCTCCTACTGACACTGAAAAGTGCTTGTGTCCTGTAAGTGTCCTACAGGTCACCAAGTTAAAATACTTAAAACTTATCTTAGTCCAAGCTAAAAAAAATCTCATAAAAAATGAGAAGCAATTGACAAGCAGAAAATACTGTACACTCTAACTCTGACATAAATAGGCCAAGTATTCTGGACTATGGGTACCTGACATTTTCTCTTTCTGTTCTGAAGTTCCTTATAAGCAACTGTATTTGTTACTAACCAATGTCTCTGGCAATTCTTTTCCAGCCACCAGCTTGGGATCTGCCACAGTGCTCTCAGACAATTAGAGCAGTCAAAAGAAAGAAAGAGAGAAAATTATTTAGTTGCAGCTCTGGAGTTTAGGCTTTGCTTTAATGTGGGCTGCATCCTAGGCCCTCTGGATGAGAGTACGTTTTAGGCTTTGGAAAGTTTTGCAGTTCAGAAATCTAGAGAATGGCCTTCAAATTTCCCAGTGCATACTAAGTAGAAGGTATCTGAGTATATCCCCTCCATTCTCCAATCTCATGTTAATTTACTTCCTGTTCTTCTGAACATCTTGGGTGTTGAGAGTTGGAAGTCATTAAAGCAGACTTCAGTTCTTCAGTTGTTAGGACACAGATTTGTGTCCCAAACAGCTTATTGTCTCCCAAATTTTTTTGACCATGAAAACTAGACCACTAAAGGTTTCTAGTTTCAGCTCCAACATGTAAAAAGCTTAGGAGTCATTGCTCCTGTTCTTACAACTAGAAAACTGACTTTTCTTGGACCCATCACAGGACTAGGGTTGCAGGTCCAACCTCCACCCCCAAATCTGGAGAGATGGTGCACCTAAGAGTCATAGCAGACATCTGCTTATATGGAGCAGAAGCCACCATAGCCATGAAGTGGCAGGAACACTTCCACAGGAGCTTAGGCAAACTGCTAGAGGTGGAGTGTAGGCTGGTGTGACAGTGAGAAACTCCTGGAGGGTCACTGCATCTACTATAGCCCCTCCGACCCTTCCCATCTGACTTAAGGGGGAAAAACAGTCAACAGGGGCAAGGCTTCAAGGAAATAGAAGGTGAATGCTGCAGTCAGGGAAAGCAGTAAGGGATGGAGACACGGGAGTGTCATACTGTGCTTGTGAACATCAAGCCCCACTAGAAGACAGATTGAATCAGAAGATCATAGGACACTTCCCTACCCTACATCTACCACCACATCAGTGGAGCTCTAGTATGAAAAAGTGAATTACAACTAAAAGAGCTGTAAGACACAGACCTTCTCCAAGGATGATTACTTAGGGAAGTCCACAATCAAAGAGGGGACAAAAACATGTACACTAGAGGACTCTGGAGCCTCTGGCACCAATACCTACAGCAAACATTAAATACAGCCTAACTCCGAGACAGACTGGGCTATATCCTCACAATAAAAGCCTATTTACCTCAGTTTCTATTATCCAAAACAACATGCCCATCTTTCAACAAAAGAAGTACAAAGCATGCATGAAAAACCCAGTCTGAAGATATAAAGCAAGCATCAGAATGAGACTCAGATATGACATAGATGTTGAAATTACCAAAGAATTAAAAATAACCACGATTAGTATGTTAAAGGCTCTCATGGAAAAAGCAAACAACATGCAAGAAGAGACGGGTAATGTAAGCAGAGAAAGAAAAATTCTAAGAATCGAGAGGAAGTCCTAAAAATCAGAAGCACTAAAACAGAAATGAAGAATGCCTTTGACAGCCTCAGCAGTAGGCTGAACGTGGCCAGGGAGAAAATCCATGAGCTTGAAGATATGTCCATAGAAACATTTCAAAGTGAAATACGAAAAGAAAAAAGAATGAAAAAATAGAACATCCAAGAACTGTGGGACAGTTTCAAAATGTGAAACATATGCAGTGTTGGGGTGGAGAGGGTGTCGAGGAGTGGGTGAAAATTTGGACTCCAATCAGATTTTCACAACTTTACCAGTTGCATGCCCTTGAGAAAGTGATTTAACATACCTGAGTCAACTCCTGTAAAATGGGGATAATAACTAACCTTGTGGTTAGGAGAGGATTAACAAGATAATACATGTGAAATGCTTAACTTGTAAAGAGAGCAAAATAAAGAAGCTATTGTCTAGGACTCCAGCTTACTAACCCAAGGACAAAAAAGCACACATTCTCACTCAGGCAAGCATTGTAAGGTGCACTACAATTCTCCAGAACATGAGACTTCCCTCATCCTTCCTGGGATTTGCAGACTTGAGAGCCATAAAATAGGTCAATTCATGATTCTGTGCCATCAGGCACAAAGAGCAACCAGCAAGTGAATTTCTTAGTACATTTATAGTATGTAAACTTATGACAATGAGTTTTTTCATGTAGCTATTTTGTCTCAGGGAAAAAAGATCCTATTTTTAGCATATGCCAATCATTCATTTTCATCGCTCAAGTCACTTACAAGCTTCTGCAAAGCAAAGGAAACCATAAGTAAAACAAAACGACAACCTATGGAATGGGAGAAAATTTTTGCAAATGATGAAACAGACAAAGGCTTGATCTCCAGAATATATAAGCAGCTCATACAACATAATAAGACAAAAACAAGCAACCCAATCCAAAAATGGGCAGAAGACCCAAACAAGCAATTCTCCAAGGAAGAAATACAAATGATCAAAAGGCACATGAAAAAATGCTCAATATCACTAATTATCAGAGAAATGCAAATCAAAACTACAATGAGGTATCACCTCACACCAGCCAGAATGGCCATCATTCAAAAGTCCACAAATGACAAATGCTGGATAGGCTGTGGAGAAAAAGGAACCCTCCTACACTGCTGGTGGGAGTGCAGTTTGGTGCAGCCACTGTGGAAAACAGTGTGGAGATTCCTCAAAAGACTAGGAATAGACTTACCGTATGACCCAGGAATCCCGCTCCTGGGCATATATCCAGAAGGAACCCTACTTCAAAAAGACACCTGCACCCCAGTGTTCACAGCAGCACTATTTGCAATAGCCAAGATATGGAAACAGCCTAAATGTCCATCAACAGATGACTGGATAAAGAAGTCGTATATTTATACAATGGAATACTATTCAGCCATAAAACTGACAACATAATGCCATTTGCAGCAACATGGATGTTCCTGGAGAATTTCATTCTAAGTGAAGTAAGCCAAAAAGAGAAAGAAAAATACCATATGAGATTGCTCATATGTGGAATCTAAAAGAAAAAAAGAACATAAATACAAAACAGAAACAGACTTATAGACAGAATACAAACTTGTGGTTGCCAAGGGGGCAGGTGGTGGGAAGGGACAGACTGGGAGTTCAAAATTTGTAGATACTGACAGGCATATGCAGAACAGATAAACAAGATTATACTGTATAGCACAGAGAAATATATACAAGATCTTGTGGTAGCTCCCAGAGGAAAAAAATTGTGACAATGAATGTATGTATGTTCATGTATAACTGAAAAATTGTGCTCTACACTGGAATTTGACACAACATTGTAAAATGACTATAACTCAATAAAAAATGTTAAAAAAATATGCAGCACTGGATCAAGAATCAAAGTTAGTGAAAGGCTGTAACAGTTAAACACAAACCTATCCTAGAATTTTGCTCCATTTGCCTTAAGAGGCTACTACATTTTCTCTGAGACACAAATCCAAAGTTCCATGCAGGGTATCTTCCTAGTTTTACAGGTCCAGCCTCCCTGGCTAGATAGATAATAGCCTCCGTTTATAAAGACAGGCTGCCATGGTTAACATCTTCCTTTCTTTATCACATCAGGAATAGTATCTTTTTATTTTGAAAAAGATACTTTGCATTACCATTGCTTATCAAAGGACAATTTCTGCATTACTTGTTTCAGAATTCACTTTTCCTTTCCATCTAAACTGGAAAAGCTAGTATTACTTCCAGTGATAGAGGAAAAAAGTTAAGCCCATGACTTGAGAATTAGAGCATTCAAAATTATTGGTAAACAGAGGTCTGTAGTTTGAAGTAAACTTATGAGTGATTCTTTTTATATATTTTTAAAAATACACTCAATCTGTAAGGTTACTGAAGTTAAGAGCACATTAGTTAAGGCATCTTAAGGGAAAAGAAACATGATAATAAAGGTCCTCTCACAAGCAAACTCAGAGAAATTCCCAAACTCAGTTTTTTTAATCCTGCTTTAATGTACTTACAACTTCTGTGAAGAAGGCGGACACATTAGAAATAGTAGCCATTTATTTTAAATATCAGTTTTTATTAAAAAGTGCATTTTGATTAATTTATGATCTAGGTAAGCCGTTAAGATATCAGTATACTCTCTGGAATAATAACTTTACAAAGATTTAAAACAAACAAAATTTTAAAAGCCTTTTTATTTCCTTCACCATTATTGTTTTACAATACAAATATCACCTTGTGAATACACAAAAAAACCCTACAGAAGATAATTCTGCTGCACGTAAAATACAGAATGGATATATATACTTCTTCATTCTTAAAAAACTATTTTGTTCTCCACATTGGCAAGTATAGAATAGAATACTTCCCCAAACATACTTATGTTAGGAGTGAAACTTAGAGTTACATGCAGCTCCTGCACAAATATATTTTAAAGAAATAGATCTCTTTTTTGTTGTTCATCAACAAAATTGTCATGAGAGTATGGATAACTAATTCATAGCTTTCAAGTTTTAGTTGAGTGATCATTTTCAAAACTCTCTTTTTAACAACAAAGTATTCATGGCTGTTTTCGCTGCTGAGTTAAAATCGAACTACCAAATAGATGATGAAATAAGTGAAGTGGTACATGTCACGGTCACCTGCTCACAATATGGGAACAGGCTCTGACTTTCTAATTAACTCCCCCATTCTTTAATCTAGAGCAATTTAAAAACCATAAGCAGTCTTCTGATTTAATTTAGCTATAAATGCAAAATTTAGTAGTGTATACATACATTTACATTTTCATGGAATACTTTATTTTAAATAAAAACATTTATGATTGCCTACTGACCATACAATCAAGACAAGAAAGGCACTAGAAACATAGACAAATTTCTCTCCCAAGAAGCATTTTTAAATTTTAACTCTCTTCTCTCTGACATGTAAAAATCTTTAAATTTGGTTTTCATAACATCATTTTGAAAAATAAAGTTAGGAAATACTTAGAAAATCACTTTATAACAGAATCTTTTTTTTTTTGCACTTTTTGACACACTGTCTCTGCTGATTTTTACAAAACCCAAAGTTAACCAAACCTTTCTGTGTCTGTCATTTTTATCTGAATATCGGTGCAACAGGTAGAAAGATTTCAGAATCGAACCCCATTCAGGTACTTAGAAACCTTCATAGAGACATTTGCTAGAAAATGGCTTACAGCCCAATCTTTGGGGCAAGAGATATGAAAAGTATGTTTTCCCAAGAAAATAATACGCTTTATTTCCAGATGTGCCTGGAAAGACCAGAACTGATGATATAAAAGCTTACATCTATGCTGTTGCATCGTATACAAAGGAACATGGTGGTCGCAGGTTATGTAAATCCCAAACTTATGAACAGGAAATGTGTACAGTGCATGATAGGTTAAATTTGCTTTATTGTTGTCCAACGCAGGTCCTTTGGAGAGAAAAAAAGATCACAGTGCTGACCAGGTAACTCAATAGGTTAAGTTCAGGTAACTGTTGAAAGATAACAGGATTAGGGAGGTGTTTATTTTATGGCATCTTCTCTCACGGAGTTCTTAGCACTTCGGACAGTTCCTCTTTCCCCACCACGTACAGCTGTTATGTGTCGTTCACCAACCGGCTGTATTTAACTTGCCTACCGAGGTGGACTACTGGCCAGGGGAAGGGCCAATGGTAAGAGCGAGGTACAATTCCTTGGACATTCTTTTCAAAGTACTGAAATGGCCTGTACCACCATACCCTGGCCAGGAGGTTCATCTGCGAAGCTTCTTTTAGCACCTAAGATAACACAGAAAGAGAAAACCAAGTCAGGAAGAACAACTGACTGTTCCAGCCCCTGAAGGAACATGTTTCTCATCATCTTTCATTTTAGAGTCAAATAGTTTCCATATGAAGATTCACAAAAGATCCCAGACCTGCCCCTTGACCACCCACATATCCCAAGGTCCACACTCAAACCACCATTCTACACTCTGTACTCATCTGCCAACCGGGCCACATCCCAGCAGGAAAACAAGTAACTCCAATTCCAAGGAGAACATGGGGCTTACTCAGCCTCCTGTCTATAAACAAATACCTCAATTAGTGTTTTAGTTACTCACTCTGCTACGATGAAAATGGAGACAATCAAATGTTAAGTATAAAGCTGGTGAGGGGCCCCGGATAGAAAAGAAAGTAGAAATGCAAATCAAACAAGAGGTGGGCACAGCTTAAAAAATACTTTCCAGGGACAATGAGAGTGTGATACTTGTTCCAGGAGGGTGCAATCTCCTATGTCATTCTATTAACACATTTCTTACTCATTTCTGATTTGGAAGTGGATCAGCATCACAAAAGCCAACACAATCTTAGCTGACTACCCCTTAAGAAAAAAGAAACCTAAGACATCTGTGGACTCTTTGCACTTTAACCCCTGCCATGCCGGCAACAGCAAGCCAGGAGCAACCGGACTCAAAATCAGATGGGAAGAGGGACTCACTTGCTGATTGGCCATAGTGTGGTACCACCAGAAGAGTCTCGTGGTGATGTAATATGCCACCACCACGTCCACAGTGTAGTGGTCATGCGCTAAGAGAATACAGAAGATTCCAACCACGCTGAGAAGCCAGCAAATCCAGTGGTACCACCATAGTCGTCGAGGGGAATCTGAAAAGGAGAAATTCGCAACAGTCCCATTATTCAAGTACCACTAAGGGCACCCCATCACATCTCAACTCCTGCTTCTGAGTCTAATTATCTTGGGTCTTTCCTTCTGAAAACAGATTGTTTGGGGCAGCAAATCTAAGGGCTTTAGCTTCTACGTAACCAAGGTTAGAAGGAAAGTAGCTTATTTTATACAGTGGTTTTATTAGCAATAGTAGTCTACATTTGGTGATTACTTCATTCATAGCATCATAAATACAGTTTAAAAGGACAAATAAGGTAAATGCATCATGTTCCATTAAAAAAAAAACTATCCACTGACATTTAATTAAATTTGCCTGTGAATAATTTGGGGATTAATCTCTATACAAAAATCAATACCTCTTGGTCTATAACATTCTTATACACAGACTAGGCAATTATAATTGATTCAACTGTCTTATTTGCTTTCCAAGCTCTGCAGCCATATACTAATTTGAGTCCTTGAGATTTCCATTTCTCAAATACAAGTAAGAGAGAATCCAAATGCCTGGGAGTTCTAGCCCAAGTACGTTCCCAAAGGCAGGGCAGTGTCAAGGTAAACACTTGTCTGCACTGCCATTTGGGAAGTCACCTGATGGGAGATTCAAAATCTCTCTTAGTACAGGCCTTCCTACCTCGTTTTCTCAATGGGTGGGCTTCTGAGGGTCTGAAATTTTAGGCAAAAATGCTGTTTGAATGTGATCTACCCTCCTCACCCTGGGGTAGAAAGCTGAGGCTTTTACAGGATTCTCAAGGGGTCCAGGAATCATTCATTCATTCAACCAGTATTTACTGAGCATCTACTACGTGCCCAGAACTGGAACTGCCCTCATTACTGGGATCAATGAACAAAACAGGCAAAGAGCCTGCCTTTGTGGGGAGACCCCTTCCTAGAGGTGAAAAGAGACAATAAATAATAATTATAACCAAGTAAATTACTCACTGTGTCAGAAGGTGTTAAATGCTATGGGAAAGTGAAAAAGTTGAACAGGGTAAGTGGGATCGGAAGTAGAGAGGGTGAAGGGAGGTCTGCAATTTTAAATGGAGTGGTCAGGAGAGGGGGTCTCAGTGCACATCCGGGGCGCCGTACTCCCTTTCCAGGAAGATGTGTACTTGACACCTCGACCGTACAGCGACAAGCAGCGGCTGCCGCTCACCCTCGTGCAGCTCTGCTAGTGTCCGTGCATGCCGTCTATTTTAATTTTCAAGGCCCTCCCTCACTCATGAAGTGGTTATTAGTATCTCATTCTAAAGATGAGGAAACTAAGATTTATAGGGGTGTGAGCTTTCCCCCAAGGTCACAGAGGGAGGAAGTGACAGCACCAGGATTCAAAATCAGTTGGTGACCCATGTCTTCCCAATATGGCCCATTGGAAGGATAAGGCTTAACTCCACTAAAGTATTTCAGGTACCAACCAGCACGCAGTAGGAATCCCATCCCCAGGGCTGCTGACACCGGCCTGTTCTGTTCCCATGTTCCATGCCTGGTAACATCTCAGCACAAGGGTTAGATCATGCCAGGACAATTCTGAATAGACACGGTCGGAATTCACTCTATTGGGTCACATACTAAGGTACAAGCAGAACACCTGTTCTCCCTTCTCTCAGTCTGTGCCCTGAAGTACATCTTCTCTTCCTCTCCTGTGTCTCCCGTCTTAGTTTTTAAGACCAAAAGTGGGCTTGTATCCTTCAGTCCACCACCTACCTGTCCCTGTCTCCCCACAATCAATCCTGTTATCTGTTGACTCCTCTTTGTTAATCCCTCAGTTCCCCTCCTTCTCTCTAACCCCAGTGTCATCATGGTAATCCGGGCCCCCGCCATCTCTTTCCTGGATTACAACAGCAGTCGGTCCCCTAGCTTTTCTCCTGGTCTCCAGTCCTGCCCCTCTCCAACCCATCCTGCAAGCTACTGCAGGAGTGCTTCCTCCCTCCCTACAGGACACAGAAGAGGACACTGCCCCAGTGGTTACACCCTCTCGAGGGGCACCCCATCTCTGTCAGAATACAAATTCAGACTCCTCCTGGCTCAAGGCACACTCCTTGATCTGGTTCCTACTTCTTGGTTCATTTTTCATTCCTCATTATTACCACCACTCTGAATTCCAACCACACTAAAGTTCCAGAAGGTGCTCCCTGCTCTCAAATACCTCCAGACTGTGTGTGTCCTTCTTCTGTGGAACCACAGCCTGGGTTATCTTACTGCTTTGCTCGGGAACTGCCTACAGGAAGCTCATCGAGGCTATTTCTAACAGTGTAATACTGAGGACAACTGAATTTTCCACAAGGAGACAAATGAACAAAAAAACATGCAAGGAAATAATTTGGAAAATGGGAGGGGGACGGGGTGAAAGCTTTAAATATATACTACCGTTTCATTCGGTTTCGTAAGGGAGAACAGACACGACGAAGGCTTGTATGAAATCTGAGCAGTGTACAGGGGTATCTCTAATATTATTTTTTGTATGTTTCCTGATAAAATATTTTAAAACCATTTTTTAAAGAAAATTTCTCATTTACTGTCCCCGAGACCATGGCTTCTGTGAAGGTAGACATCGCTGCCCCTGCACTGCGCTTAGAGTGGACAGGTAGTGCCCAGTGCTGGAAAACATGGCTGCTGAGTGAACATGCCGGCTGTCATCATCCAGCCGGGCCTGAAGCTGGTGTCCGCGTGACTCTTCCCCTCTGGCTCCTTCCAGTGGCTATAAAACACCCCAATACTACAGCTGACACTTGAGGAAACGGGACACTCCCAACAGGAAGAAAAGGTACTCCCTCTGACATCTATTTGGGGTGCCTGCTGGACCTGGGCACTGGCGGGAGAAGGGGCTGCCCTCCTGAGTCCTCTAGTCTTGCTTCGGGAGACTTTCTAGACACTGGGGGAAGTGGCAGGCGAGGAAATGCTCACGGCAGGCTGTTCGAGACTTACACTCTTTGATAAATAAGTAGGTGAGTGTGAGCATGACCGTGTGGCCGCTGTACAGGTAGTCCCCGCACATGTTGTGGGAGCCGGTGATGGACAGACCGCCGCCGGCAATGAGCTTCATTATTCTCCGCAGTTGGGCTTCCCAGTCTCCAAAAAGCTGGTGGGAAAAGAGAAAATCAGATGCATGATTAGCCCATATGAAAGTGGGCTACGATTACAGTTTATATTCAGAATTTGGCTTTGTAAGATGGTGATTTATAATAAGAAATATATATTTGGTCTTTGCCCCTGTTCCTGGCAAACGGCTTCTGCAACCTTCGGAATTTCCTAAGAGAGAAGAGGTAAAGGTGTCTTGTTATTCGGGAAAGCCCCTTTCAACCACACCTGAGTTCATGGTCCTGAGTCCAAGGTGACTTCTGGAAGTCCCTAAGGATGGGGCTGGTTGCCAGGAGAACTAACCAGGTGATTACAGGGTTGGAACTTTCATTCCCACTTCCCCAACCTCCAAGGAAAGAGGGGCTAGAGGATGAGTTAATTACCAGTGGCCAACGACTTAACCAATCATGCCTATATAATGAAGCCTCCACAGAAATCCAAAAGGATGGGGGTTCGAGAGCTTCCAGGGTGGTGAACATGCGGAGATGTGGGGAGAGTGGTGCGCCCAGAGAGGGCCTGGGAGCTCCACGCCCCTCCCCCCATACTACACCCTACACATCTCTCCATTTGGCTGGGTCTAAGTTGTATCCTTTTACAATAAATTGGTCATCTAGTAGGTAACATGTTTTCCTGAGTTCTGTGAGCAGCTCTAGCAAATTCACTGAACCTGAGGGGTGTGTGTGTGTGTTGGGGGGGGGTCACAGAACCTCCAATTTCTGGTGGTCAGAAGCACAGGTGACAACCTGGGCTTGTGACTGGAGTCTGGAGTGGGGGTCAGGGACAACTGGTGTGAGACTGAGCCCTCCACCTATGGGATCTGATACTATTTCCAGGTAGATAGTTTCAGAATTGAGTTAAAAGAGACCTAGAAATTTGTTTGTGTGGGGGGAAAAAATCCCTGCACAGCTAGTCACAGAAGTGTTCAGTGTGGGTTTTGAGAGTTCAAGAGATACACAGGAGTGTTCTTCCTTTTACACGCTTATATTAAGATGTGTCAACTCCCCAGCATGAAGTGTGCCCACTCAGCGTTCACTGCTGTTCGGACAGCCCTTGGGAGAGTACGGTACTTTCCTTAGATGTTAGCACTTCTTACAGCACATTTCCGCAGATGTCTAGTTACTAATATTTTTCTTATTACACGGATAGAGAAAGGCTGGCTGACTGATTTACCACTATAACTGCCATTTTGGGGAAAATCTCTAGGAAAAATTTAGAGGTCTCTTTCATACACTTGGCCAAGAGGACAAAGGTTCTAACTAACTTATCAGCTGAAGCGGCTAGAGGTTGGGGAGTCAAATATATGGATATTTTAGGCATGCAATTTTGGGGACCAAATTGAAACAAGTGACTGAATAGAATGTACCTTCAACCTTCAGAAATTATGTAAGGATAACTGCATTTTTTCCTTTTAATAAGAATGAAAAAATTTATAAATAAATCTACCTGTCTCTGATACAAGTCTGGGCTGGACACTAGAGTAATAAATGGCTTAAACAACTCATTCACTGAAACTTTTATTTGCTCGGCAAACAAAATTTGTGATTGTCTATATTTTATGTTTGTCAGGACTCTTTTAAATTGTGGCTAGCCCATTTAATCAACATGATCCCTTCTCAACATTTAACTGATAATATTCCAGGCTCTGGGAAAGCTATTTCATTGCAATTTCCCTTTAAACAACTGAGTGAGATTTCTAGTTGAGGATGCCAGGTTGAACATACCACACAGAGGATATGGATTTCCAAACTGAAGGGATTACTGAAAGCTCACCGCAGTTGAAGCAAACAGATCGACACTGCGAGACTCAGCATCATGGAACTTCAGAAACAGGGGGCTACCAAGAGCCCTTAAAGCATCCAGAGACTGAAAACAAGCTTCATACGCAGGATTAACAATCAGGCTTTTTCAAAAGCAATATTGGAAAACAGACTGCTTTAGAAAAATGCCTCGAGGGGAGGGTAGAGCTCAGGGGTAGAATGAGTGCTTAGCATGCATGAGGTCCTGGGTTCAACCCCTAGTACCTCCTTTATAAACAAACCAACCAACCTAATTACTCCTCCCCCCACCCCCTCCAAAAAAAGAAAGAAAGAAAGGAAAAGAAAACTGCCTCCACATTCTGAGGGAAAATGGTATCCAACTTTGAATTCTATACCCAGCCACATTAACTGAGCATAAACTTAAAAGACTATTCTTTTAGAATATTCTTTCTAGACCAGGGATAAACTAAAACCATTTCATATACACAAGATTTCAGAATATTTACCACCTCTGTACTCTCTTTGCAGGAAATTACAGAGGATATACTCTGCAAAGCAAAGGCATAAACAAAGACAAAGGAAGAAACAGGATTTGCCAGCATGCCAATGGAGGGAGGCTGAGCGGCTGTGCAGCAGACCTAGTGGGGAGCCCCCACCTCAACTGGTGAGTCAGAGCCCCGGGGATGAGGCTAACAGGACGCCCAACCCTGTGACTGCATTGAGTCACAACGTGCGGGTGAAAAAGTACACAGAAAACTAACAGAGCAAAAAAGCAAGGCAATTTCTAACTCTCCAGGAAGTAAAATACTGTGTTGAAAAGAAAGAGTAATTATAGGAAACTAAATGACTTGGCTATGAATAGCATTTACAAAACTGTAATAATGTAAGCACTGAAGATGGAGTTAAATCAAGGACAGCGAACGACACTGGGAAGATGGGATAAGAAGCATGAACCCCGGGAGTGGGATGGTGGGGGAGGGGAGGAAGGGAAGGAAAAGGCACAGAACACGTGGGGGGTGTGTGTATGAGGACCCTAAATCCCGACCTTCCCCAGCAGGGAGTCGATCACAGAGATAGCCTATATTAGTGAGTGTAAGGGAACAATATTGCTATGTCACCTGGAGACCTGAGGATAAACACACACACACACAATTCAGTAAAAAGCATTAAAGAAATGAAGGTAAATATTGCAAGATTCAGTTAAAACAGCTGAAGGAGAACAGGAAAGAGAGCTGGAGTAGGGTTAGGGTAAGGGTTGGGGAATATCGTTTTTCTAAGATCTGCCTGATCATTTTATTTCTTAAATTGCATACATGTGATAGAAAGTTTCTCAAAGTTTTGTACTGAACATTTGGTCTGGTTCTATCACCACAATGGATAATATGTAGAAGAAAATTCTGGCAAAAAAGCTTAGGTAGTTCCTCGTTTTACATTATTTCAAATTGTCCTTCCCAAACTTCCTGTTTTGAAAACTGTAAATCATTTTCTTGAGCATCATCCCCCAAAGTTTGCCCTCCCATTTTAGCAGGAAAATATCTATAGGGAACTACATGGATAGGAAAAGAGGGAGAGATTATGAGGAAAACATGGCATTGAAGAGAAACAGCCAAAAAATGAATGCCGTATTTCTTACAGGTGCCCTTAAAACATCTTTGCTTTCTTTGAAAAATATCTTCCCATCTTTGTCAAACTTCAGCAAAAGGGAAGTCTCTTTAAGCTCAGTGGGGAACAGGAAAAGAAGATGGATGGTGACAGCTACATATACACATTTTTCATTGTGCTTAAAAAAAGCAAACAAAGTGAAAGACAAATTACAAGACAACTGGGGCAGGGACAAGTTAACATCTTTAACAAGAACATAGCATACATAAATCAAGTAAATAAGGCCATTTGGTAAACAAAATTTATCAAAGGACAAGGATGTGGCCAGCTGGAGGCACAGACTCTGCTAAACAAACAGAAATGAAAACTAACATTCACAGGAGCTTGTTCTTTCCCATGGCAGATTAGCAAAGCCAAAAACAGACAGCCCGTGGTGGGCGGGGACAGTGTCACTCATCTGCTGGAACAGGCCCTTTAAGAGGAGGGAGGGAACGTGGTGAATGCAGCAGCAGCGGCGGTGCAGGGAGAAGAGGCAGTGGCCTCAGAAGCAGACAGGCTGGGCTGAGATCACAGCCCTTCTACCGATTAGCTGTGCGACCCTGGGCAGCCAAACCACTCTCAGCCCCAATTTCCTCATCATCAACTTGAAAAGTAATATATTCATTACAACTGGCAAAATCCTCTGCAAAAATTAGCATCAATATTGACCAGTGGAAAAGGGCAGGGAGGGATAAATTAGGAGTTTGGGATTGATGGATACATACTGCTATATATAAAATAGATAAACAACTAGGACCTAACTGTATAGCACAGGGGAATATATTCAATTTCTTCTAATAACATATAATGGAAAAGAATCTGGAAAAAAATATATGCATGTATGTGTTTAACTGAATCGCTTTGCTGTACATCTGAAACTAACATTGTAAATCAAATACAGCTCAGATAAAAAATTAAAAAAAAAAATTGACCAGCAATCCAAACAGCCATGACCTTTGAGTTAGTACTTAATTGCTTCTAGGAGTTTACCTCAAAGCAAGGAACATGAAGAAGAGCTTTATGTACAACATTATTTACAAAAGCAACAAACTGGAAACAACCTAAATGGCAATTGTTAAGTAACTGTTCCTTTGCTACTCAAAGCCTGGGCCAGGTAAGTACTGCCAACACCAGAAGTTGGCTGTGATTACAGGCACACCCCAGAAATAGTTTGGGTTCTGTTCTAGACACTGCAATAAAATGAATATCCCAATAAAGCGAGTCACACGAATTTGTCTGGTTTCCCAGTGCACATAAAAATGTTTACACTATACTGTAGCCTATTAAGTATACAATAACATTCTGTCTAAAAAAACAATGTACATGCCTTAATTAAAAAATGCTTTATTGCTAAAAATGCTACCATCATCTGAGCCTTCAGCAAGTGGTAGCAGTAACATCAAAGGTCAAAGATCAATGATCACAGATCAGATAACAAATACAATAATAATGGAAAAGTTTGAAAAACTGTGAGAATTACCAAAATGTGACACAGACATGAAGTGAGCAAATGATATTGGAAAAGTAGTGCTGATAGGCTCATTCAGCCGAGCTGCCATGAACCTTCAATTTCTAAAAAATGCGGTTCTGCGAAGCGTAATAAAGCCAAGCTCACTAAAATGAGGTGTGCCCGTACACTCTGAGGACCTACTGCACCAGAATCTGAGGTGATTCAAATGCACTGAACTCAGCTATAACTGCTTGTTAAGTTATTTAAAAATAAGCGTACAGTGATTGTGTACTAAATTTATATCATAAATATTTTCTTCTCTACCAAAACAAAATATTTGGTATGATTCTAACTGTTTAAGAAAACACATGCACAGAAAAAGTCTAGAATGTACACACTACATGTTAATAAGGTTTGCATGGAAATTGGGAGGATTTCTCCTAGTCTCTGTCCCAAGGGAACTTCCATTCCTGCTTGTTGGGCTGGAAAGAGAGGGACTCCCTTGGAGTTCTGCAGTTCTGAGATTTAGGTTATCTCTGAGTTCAGGCAGGAGATGTGGGAAGAAAAAGAAGAGGAAGAAAAGGAGGGGGGGTAGGGGGAGGAAGAATGGGGAAGAGAGAGGAGGAGCGGGGAGGGAGGAGGAAGGGGGAGGAAGAAGGGGGGGGAGGAGGGGGAGGAAAGAAGAAGGGGTAAGGGGAGGAGAGGGGAGGAGGGGGGAGGAAGGAGAGGAGTGGGGAGAGTAGGGAGGAGGAAGAGGAAGGACGAAGGAGGAGGGGGTGGAGGAAATAACAGATACAGAAGCAGCAGCAGAGAAAACAGGAAGCTCCCAGCTGGACCTTTCATACTTCTCATTTCTCAGTTTAGTTTCCTTCCCCACTCTGCCTGCTACTGTTTTCCAGGGTCCTCAAAGAGCAGCTCCAGACATCCTGCCCTGTTTGGGACTGCATTCAGTGGGCAAGAGGACGAATGTGCTTACGCCACTGTACCTGGAGCTGTAACCTCCCCATCAGTAGGCTTTTGAACGTTCAATTTTGAAAGCAGAGCTAACTGGGGGACATGCACGTAAACGTGTTCTCAGTGAGCGCTGCAGAGCTGTGACAAGGTCTTGTATCTACATCACTGTGTGAATTAAGATCTTCTAGGGTCACAGAAAAATCAGTTTTCAGTAAAAACAAAGCAATTTTCTTCAACTTCTAATGAGTGGCTTAGAAATTAAGTAAACTGGCCAAATCATTTAAGCAATACAAGATACAGAGAGCAGAAGAGGGTGGGAGAGGCTTCTGAGTGAGGCTGACCACCTCAGAACCGTTCAAACGAGTGAGCCTTTGGTTCCCCCCAGTATGTTTTCAGTGCTGAATAACACAACGCTCTGATGCTGGTCTGTTCACCATAGTTCAGTTTGCAGATGGCCTCGTGTGCTTGCCTCTTCTCTTAACTGCATTTGAAAAGTGGGGACGTTCACTGTGCTTCACCCTCTATTGGCAGGTAAGGGAGAACCTGGAACCAAACTCATCAAATAATGCTGTGTGAATCAACAGCTTTGGTATAACTTTGATGAAGGGCTGAACGTGAGTGCTAAAGAGCAGAAATGCTATTTAATATGATTCTTGCCTTTTAGCAATACTTCCTCTTACAGCAGCCCTGAAAAATCAGGAAGGCAGGTCTTAACTCTGTTCTGGGTCCCCCGGCTGTTCAGTTTTGGAGCTGGAAGAGACCCAGGTTCTCTGACTCCGTGGATGTATTCTCTGCAAAATGATGTATCTGCAAAACCTGTACACGGCCAGGCTCTCCCACGCCTGCATAAACCAGGAGCCGGAAAAACATAAAGTAACCTTTCCTTGAGCATCCTAGGCAATGCCACGCTATCACGCCCCATTCCAACAACCATGATCAGTCATGTGTCTCTCAGGGTTCCCTTCTCATCTGTTCATCCGTTCATTCATTCAGTCAATGAATCTACCTGCTACCACCAAGGCAAATAACTTTTCATCTTGTTCCTAAAGAAAGCTCTCCCTCCAAGACAGAAAATTCACTGTCATCTACGACCCACCAAGGAAGCCGCTCTTCAACACCTGGACCCCAAGTCGGCCCTGCTACGGAACCAAGCATCAGGGAGCAGGAGGATCAGTGGAATCCCTGTCAATCCCAGTCCTGAGCAGCCTGCAGCTGGGAAACACACGCTCCACACTGCGGTTTCCGCCTCAACTTCAACTCCCTAACAACTATGGCCCAAAACAGTGAAACTATGCCACTTCCTGCATTTCAACTGACATGTAGCCCTCCTAACCAGTGATGGATACTTAAGAATTAATATGATTTAGTGTGACCTTGAGTGTGACCCTGAAGGTCCCAAGGGGAAGACACTGTGTTGATAAGTTTGATGAATGCTTTAGATTCCATAGAAGCAGTGAGAGGTTCAAAACTGCCCCTTATAATTTCTCATTCCCTTTAACGTTGCTTCATTGGGCGGTTAAAAACAAAACAAAACAAAAGGAGTGGTAGGGTGATTTTACATAATAAAACATCACATTTTGTTTATACAATGATTCCAACTTTTTAACAGTTTTCCCATCAATTACCTCACTGTAGCCTTACAAGCCTATTAGGTGGTTAGTGCAGATGTTATTTTGTCCATTTTGCAGATGAACAAACAGAGAGGCTGTTCCTCTGTTTTACACAGTGACTCAGTTAGGATCAGATCCAAATGTCTTACCTCTCACTAAACAGTCTTGCCTTTGGGTCCCTGGAAAGAGCCTGCTATTGGTGAAAACACGTCCCCAAACAACAAAGACTGGACAATGTCTCCAGATTCACTTATTTTGTTGTGCTAATGAAATTTAATCCATTTTACAAATGTCACTTAAATATAGTTGGGTAGTTCCAAAAAATATTTATTCATTATTCACTAAAGATCTCTTTTTCCTGTCTTTTCCACTTAAACTTTCCCATCTCTATAAAACTTATTTTCATGGAAATCTTTCACAAACAAATTGCACACTTTTGATTTTAACTCTCCTTGCTTTATATCATGCTGTGTCAGAAGGATGCTCCAAAGATCTCTAAGTTTACTTTCATAAGAATGACAATGAACATAAATCCAGCCCCAAACCCCAGCCTGGGGTTGACCAGGTGGCTTAGACAAACCATTTTACCCATTCTAGCTTCAGTTCTCTCATCTGTCAAATGGCAAGAACAACACCTCCTCATCCTCAATCCTGCCGCCAAAGGGAGGTAACGTTTGTCAAAGTGATTGCTAAAATTATAAAGTGCTATGCAAATTTCAGTCAGCATTACAATGACCGGGTGAGGTCCACCTTTTGGATGAGGGGTTCCTTAATGAGAACTCAATGTCTAGCAACCAACAAGTGAAGTCTGGAAATGGTGAAATGGTTCTCCCTAACTACACAGCAGTGACCACAAGAGACTTTTATGAATTCTTCCTCAGACAGTAATCACTTCACTCCTGGAAAGATTTTGTTTCACCCACAAATATTATATCCACCTCAGCTGATCTGAAGTAGGGCAATTCCCCTATGCGCATCCTCTTAGGACTCAGACGTACAACTTTAAAAACACTTCTCCCTCTGCTAAGCTCTGAAGGAATTGGCGTTCTGCACTGCTCCATTACCCAGTGTATCCATCAATTCCTATACTAGGCAGGCTTTTTCTGGGGGGATGGGGGGAATTTCTAAGTAATTATCGGCAATGAAACACTAATCCCCAACCAGCCTCCTTTTCCCCTGGTAAAAACGTAGACATTTTTTCATGGTCTTTAGTAAGGAGACTTATCAAAGGCTTCATAAAATCTTAAAGTTCAGTTACGGGTTTCTATTTACCCATATACTTATCTGTCACATTAAAGGAATCCAGTACTTCAGTCAGGCAAGATTTCCCTTTAATGAAAATTATATTTGAGAGATCCTTTAGCCTACCTGGTCATCAAGTAAAAATTGAAAAAAAAAAAAAAAAAAAAACCTTTCTCAGATTTTTGCTTTGAAAATGTGCAAATCTAAAGAAGAGAATAATGAATATCCTTAGGCTTTTCACTTAGACTCTCAAATTATCAATATTTTGCCACATTTGCTTCTCCTCTTTCTCCCACTTTTTTTTTTAAAGTGGAATACATTATGATCCTTCACCCCTGAATGTACAAACAAGGACATTTTCTTTTGTAATCACACTCATGAAATTTAACAATGATACAATACTATTGTGGTTAATAGACATCCTTATGCAGAATTCCCAGAAGTCTCAACAATGTCCTTTATAACTTTCCTCCCAAACCTAGGATCCAATCAGAGGATACATATTGAGGTTACCTGTCATATTCTTAATATTTCTTAATCTACCAGTTTCTCAGTCTTTTTTTTTTTTTTTTTTTTTTTTGTGACTTTGACAGTTTTAGAGTCTAGTCTAATTTCTTTACAGAACGTCCCTCAATCTGGTTTTATCTGATGGTTTCCTTACATTTAAATTCGGGTTAAACATTATTGGCGGGAATGTACAGAATGATGTGCTCTTTTCAGCGCACCAGATCGAAAAGTATCTGATGTCTTGTTCCTGCCACTGATGTGATCACTTGGCTGCCAGAGTGTCTGCCAGATTTCTCCACTGAATACACCCCTCTGCCCCTTTGTTATCAGTAAGCCGTTTGTGACTTTTTGAAATTATATAAATATTATGATGCCCAACCTTTCACCCAATGGCTTTAGCATCTATTGATGATTCCTGTTTGAATTATCTATAGTGGTTGCAAAATGGTGATTTTCTATTTCTAATATTTCTTTTACATTTGTTAGTTAATTTTTCTCCTCCAACACTAATTTTAAATGCTTATTGATATATGATAATTAATTACTGTCGTTATTTCATTTTGATGCTCAAAGTGCCTCAAATGCGGTCAGTGGGAGCCTCTCAAGCAGGAGAGTAAAGCTGCTGAATGGAATCCAGTGGCCTGGAGCCCCTTCCTCAGGACCAAAGTCCTGTTGTCCATCTGCCTGTACCCTGACGGAGTGGATGATACTTCGTGGGGAGTCATACAGCATCCTCTCTGAGGCTCTCCGAATTTCCTTGGGGAATGCTTTCTGACCCTGGTGACCTCTTCACACTAGACAGCTGTTGCCATGGAGAAAACCGTCACCTCCCCAATGTCTGCCCTGGTCTGGGCCTTCTTCGCCTCTAAATTAAGACAACCATGCAAAAGCAGCCTCATCTGTCTCCCTGATGTGAAGTGCCAAGGACAGAGACGTGGCTGAACTTCTGGCCTTGGCCACTCAGCACCGTTAGTACCTGTGAGACAACAGGCAAGTCCAGTGTCTCTGAAACAACTGCAACCAGCTCCCACTTATGACTGTGAGAATTACATGAAAACAAAACATTTAGAATCGCACCCGGCACAAAACAGGTACACATAATTTGGCCCCAGTCTAAGTCTACCTCCCGTCCTCCCTCCCTCCCAGCTTACTTTCTAAATCACTGGAGAGGTGTCTTTCTAAGAGACAGATATGATCACATAATACACTCTGCTTCAACCTTCCTGTGGCCAAATGACTTAGACAAAGCCCAAATCCTTAGAAGGTTGACCAGACCCCTTAAAAATCTGCCCACAGCTTGCCTCTATGGCTTTATCTCTGCTGCTCAGCCCATAGGCTCACACGCCCAGGCATGTCCCACTTTACCTGCGCCCTCAGACTCCCTTTCACACCCGTTCTGTTTTCTCCACCTGGCGAATTCTCCCTCTCTTCAACTCGACTTAGCAAACTCCTACTCATCCTTTTCAGATTTGGCTCAGAGGGCACCTCCTCAATGCAGCCAACACTCCCAGCAGAGTTGCCACCTCCTTCTCTGTTTCCATGGCAACTGAGCTCCACACACCCATTACAGCGAGGGCTGTAGTCAGAAAGTAATCTGCTGGGTTACATGTCAGCACGACTTTTGGATGCCCATTTGTGAGAGAAGGGGGCAGTTGTCTTATGTATTTGCGTATCCTCAAATACCACTCATTTACCCCATACAGGACAGGTTCTCTAGAAATGTTTGTTCAAAAATAAATAACCTGCTTGTTTATGAAAAGAAGTCACATCTACAATCTCCCTATTTCACAATCCCCGTCTCCCTGGCGACTTCCCATAAATAAGAAAACCATTTAGAAAGTTTAGGGTGAATAAAATCGTGTAAAGAAATGTAAAATCATGTAGAAACAGTTAACTATAAAGAAACAGGAATAACTGCACAGAAACGATGATCAGAAGTATGTAAGAAAAATATGCATAAAGGACTAATAAATAGACTGAAATACTAGCAGTAGATAGGGCCATGAGTGTAAAATTTTTCCTTTTTGTATTTTTTCAATGTATCTATAACGAATGTGGGGTTTCTTTAAAATGGAAAAAAAAAATATCTTTTTTTTTAAGAGACAGAAAGACATGATTTAATATATTCTTTTTTAATTCCTGAGAAAGAAAGAGAACAGTGGAGAGAGAAATGGGACAATGAAGAAAAGCCTTGGGATGGGGAAGGTTACCAGAAATTATAAGCAAGAAATAATACAAATTAAAAAAAAAGGGAATGAACAAAAAGGAAAATTATGCTGACAAGAAACTAGGAGGCAAGATGAAAATCAGGTAAAAATCAAGCACTGACAATTTAAGTTCCACACAATTCAACAGGATGACAGGAGGCTATTTTGGTGACAGAACACATGCCATATTCTGAAATTCTGATAAGGGTAGCAGGAGCTAATCAGAGTATCAAAATTCATCAGCCTGGAGGGCAGCTCTGAACAGTCAATCTGCTACCTAAGAAGGTAAGAAAGAACTAAAAAAGGTTACAAAATTCTAAGGAGCAATGAGTCTTGTGCCTCATAAGACAGAATGCACACCAGTAAAAAGGCCCTCTAGGCTGATGATTACCACATCACAGCTTTGCAGCAAACGGATGAAGGGGCTTTGATCTTCTGAATTCATAAAATGCAGAAAAACCAACATCGGCATTAGAGGATTCGAAAACCTGCCTGTTACTACATTTGTATTTTATTGTTCTACTGAACAGTTAACCTCAGATGCCACCTGAACATAGTAGCCCTTTCCCAACAGTGGGCTATGTTCAAGTATCTTGGAGGGAAAAATTAAAAACATGTCTTTCAAGTTCAAGAGACTCATTCCACTGAAAACACCATGTCAGATTAATGCCTTAGCCAGCTAAGCACCCGTGCTGTAACATAACTCTCTTTTTTTGAAGGTCTTCAAATCTAAGGTCACCATGGAGACCAAAAAACAGAACCAACATGAAACTCACTTTAATGCTTAGCCACTAGATTAACCCATGTGATTATTAAAATGAAAGTTGAAAACAGCATAAGTTATTTCTTCTCTTCCAATAGCATTAGGCTGTCTGTATATAGGGGCCTCGGGTAGGTTTTTTTCCCCTTTGGAATTTGTTAAAACAGAAAAAGAAAAAAAAAAAACTTTCTTAGGGAAAACTTAGAACCCAGAAGAATTCTCAAATGTTTCTGCCCTCTTTATTTTAAAAAATCGAATCCTAAAAAGTCAGAACAAGACCACAAGAGGTTGTTTTCTGGTTTGTACACATGCTCTTTGGAGAAAAGCTGTGTTGAGATTCACATGGGCGAATCAAGGTCTCGGAAACTCGGCAGCCTGGAAAGCCCAGCAGGGGCTCACACCAGGATACCACATGGTCCTATAGTTTCACGTGATGATTACTTCTCCAAGCTATGACATTTTGTGAAGAGTCCACTGCCGTCAAATGAACGAACACTAGGAACAATGTCCATAATTACTACCACACACTTCTTGGAACACTTTTCTTAGAAGACATGCGTTTTGAGTACCGTGTTAAGGGAAGAATTAAGTGTACTAGTGATGAGGTTTTGTCTGATGGCACAACCAAGTTTTAAGTTCACGTGACTCTGTTAAAGTTGTATTCTAAAGCTCAGCTCCCTTCCTTTGTACTTAAATGATGATTGATCACTGAAAGAGTATCCACCGACTCACAGGCCTTAAATGGTGTCTCAAGTCGGGAAACAGTGAATTCTGGAAGCCCTGCACTTTAACGTCCTGTCTCTGGCCTTTTCATTCCATACCCACAGCTTTGACGAGATGATGAATCACAAATATTTAACTTCTAGCTCGGATTTCTCCCTCAACTTCAAACCTGGATTGCTAATTGGCCTGGACACCACCATTTAGCTATCTCACAAGTACCTCAAACTCTGTTTAATCTGTAGTCATTAACTCCCTTTCCTCCTTACTTTATAATTACCCCAGTGGTAAAGCCCAGTCGCCTTTGAAATCCCTCCTTCTGCTCCTCATTCCCTGCATCAAATGTATTACTAAGCTGTACTGATTCAGACACTTAAATATTGCTCAAATCCGTCTCCTCCTTTCCGTCCCCAGGGCCAGCAGCTTAGCCTGAGGCCTCTGTATTAGAGCATTTTCTACATTATATAAGATGCATGTTTGGATGAAGTGATCTTAAGGTGACTTCCACAAAGGCAGGGACTTCCATCTCCTGTGCTCACTAACCAACCCCCCCACCCCCGCCATGCTCCAGCACCTAAGAAACAGCAGGTGCTTAATGTATGTTATTAAATAATTTTTCTTATATTAAATAAAATTTCTGGATGAACAAGAGTCGAGGGGTTAAAGGATGATGACGACACCAAGCTTCCTTACTTCTGTACAGCATTCTACATCGACAGAGCGCCCCTGTATTCACTGCTTTCTTTCACTCTCACAACTCCTTAAGACAGATATAAAAGCGTCATAAGCCCTGTCTTGCCAACAAAGGGACTGAGGCTCTGAGAAGTTAAAGTAACTGCCACCCAGAAAGAAAGTGGATGTGTGAGGTCACCCTCACTTTGACCTCAGTGTTCTTTCTACTGCTCCATAGGTCTGTATTTTTACAGGGTAATAGGTTCCCTCGCTGTGCAATGGTTCAGAGGGAGCTTGATCAAGATTTGGTGGCAAGGAGATCATGACATCAAGTAGAACACTGGACTGGATGACTTTCAGGAAGGTTCCTTTCCATTCTGACTAACTGAGCCCCAGGTATGGCTCTAAGGCAGGAAAGCTGGTCTCCGGGGTCTCTCTCTAGAGCCACCCATCTCTCCCTTCTGACACTCTTCCTCAGTGCAGCGTCCTAGCCCTTGCCTGACCCCTCAATTTCTTAAGCTTGATTTGCCTCCAAGAGGTATCCCCCAGCCTTCACGGCCTTTTCTGACTCTTCCGCCTGGCTTCAGAAATCATTGCTTTACTGTGAAGTGTTCTTGCCAAAAAAAAAAAAAAAATTAAAACAATCGAATCAAGTCTCCAGAGCCAACTTTCTATTTAGAGGAAATACGGAGGAGAGAGGAAGACATGAGCTGACACTACAAAGAAACAAGCAGATAAATCCAGAATGTGGGACATTCCACAGGACAACTACTCTGATCTCTACAAAGGTTTAAAAAGGAGGGGAGAAGAAAGAACTGCTTTAGCATGTAGAGACTTGACTTTGGATCCTAATTTATGCAAACCAACTGTCAGAAGAGAGGCATTTTTAAGACAGTCAAGATACTCTGTGAACTGGTAATTGCCAACACCAAAGAATTACTGTTAATTGTGCTGAATGTACCAACAGCATTAAAGTTATGCAATAAAATGTCCAAAAATTTTAGACGCATACTAAAGTATGTAGCGATGAAGTGACATTGTCTGGGGTTTGTTTTAAAATCCTTCAAAAGAGGAAAAAAAAAAAGATGAAGCAACTGCAGTACATCTCGATTATTACTGAATCTGGGTGTTGGTATATGGAGGTTCCTTATTCTGGTTTCTCTTCTTTGGGATACCGGGGGAAATTTTCTGAATAAAAATTTGTTTTCTGAACCCATTCTTCTAAGAGCCCTGTTCTACAAAAGTAATTGGACTTCATGAGTTTTCACTACTAATTTTTGCTAACATCTCACCTCCTCCGCTATACTTTATTTTAAAGATTCCAATTTCCAGATCATCACAGAATGACGGCCCTAGTTGGGTTTCTGGCAGCATGATAAATGAGAGGCATGTCTGGGTTTGGTTTTGTGCACAGTTCCTGCCGTTACCTCCGCCTTTACCAAGAAAACCAACAAGCTATTTTTAGCTACGGGATCTTGATTAGATACTCCGTTGACTCAAGCTGACTCTCTAAGAGCCAGTGCTAACCAGGCATGGGGTTGCTGGCAACTGGGTGGAGCTGCGGACATCCTAAGAAGAAACAGGCTGGAACCAGAGCAGGGAGAAAGGCTGCACAACTCGACCCCCTGATGCTGGATCCCTCTTCGACATGGGCTTGGCCAGCTCGTAAGTCAACCTAAATGGGTGTGACATGTTCCTTGGTGGAGAAACTTTCCATGTCCAGACTCTTTTTAAGGACTGGAACTAAGCCGTCAGCCCACCACTGAGAACACACTGCTCAGCAAGCCAGTCTCCCAGCCGGAGTCTACACCATTGGATCCTCAATGACAACAAGGTATTTCCTATAACTCAAGAGCTGCCAGCCAGTGCCTGAGAGCTTTCACAGAGGATAAAGAAGAGGTGAGGCTGGCTTCTTTGGAAGAGCTGAAGAAAGACCAAGAAGGCAGTGCAAGGAGGTAGGACTGCTGATAGTGTCGTGTGGAACTTTGGGATCATTCTCTCATTAGGACAGCTTCTCCGAAAAAGAAAAGAGGGAAGTAAGAACCTAGCTACCTCCCTGAGCACATCCATAAGTCAAGTCTAGGAAGGAAGGGAACAGAATAAGCAAGCAATCTAGAGAGATCCAAAATTTCAAACGATAAAGACATCGCTTTGAAAATCCAAAGCCCATTTTTCAGCCCTCTTAAGGTTCCATCAGAGAGACTGTCTTTTCTGGAAGGAACAAAAGTACATGGGTTGAAACTAAAGGGTGTTTCACTACAAGTGCAATGCAAAGAAATGATTCCAGACACATCATGGCATTCCATATTTTCTCCCACTCAAACCGAGGAAATGAGCCTCTTCTACTTCTAATTGTATTATGGAGCTTTAATGTACTTAAACATTTTTACAACAACATCTTCTGCTAATTATTTCATAAAGTTCCAATGATCTCCCTAGTTGAAATTATCCCAAGGCAAAGGTTGGAGTAAGGAGTGTTATGTGAACCAGATGGAAAGGCAGAGACAATAAGAGAGGAATAAAATTTATTTTCAAGAAAAGCTTCTATGCTACTTAGAGAAGATCCAGTGAGGAGTGATCTTATTTGGGTGGGTGGAAGGTCCAAGGAGACAGGAAGAGTGTCTCTTGCTCTGCTATTACAGATTCCCACTGTCAGGATTAATAGAAAGAAGGGGGAAAAATCATTTGAAGCTGAACTTTCCATCTGAGAGAGGCAAAAAGCATATAAAAGCTTCTGGATCTGTATCAAGGGAGTGAATGATATTTTAAAAGTTTGGCAGGAAACCAAAGAGCTACACCCACACACAAAGCTTAACTGCTTGCAGCGCACTAACTAGACCACATATTTCCCCAGCGGGGAAGTACTGGCAGGGTTTGGACATTTTGAGAAGGGTGTGGCCATTGGACCATATTGCTCAGTAACATTCCCAGATGAAGGCAAAGGGACTTGACTATATTCTAAAGAAATGTTCCCCATCGGCCTTAGTCAGAGGACCCCAGGGCAAGAGGAGAAACAACCAAAAAGGGAAATGACAGTGAGGAATGGTTTACCTTCGGAGAGCAGTTGAAATGCATACCGGGTACTGGGAGTGTAGTTACATACATTGTAATACACCGATACAGGTACAGCGTGCCAACTATGCAGAAAAATCTTCTGCTAATAATAGACCTAGAAAAAGGGAAAAACAGGGCAGACACTCAGTCATGAAATTCTGCAGGTTCATTTACGTTAAGTTTTCAATGACCCAACCAAACAAACCAATCCCAAAACTACTTGAGAGCTTGAAATCAAAACGTGGTAACTATAGCTAATAAATTAAGGTGAGGATTTTGAGAATGATGTTGTAGTCTTTATAAAAAATATTCACTTTAAGGCCAAAGGAGTTTAAAGCACTCTATATTGCTATTAATTAGGCTTTCTGAGGCCTTAAACATGAGTTGACATTCAACTGATGTACAAGTGGGGCTATTCGGATGGGTTAGAGCTGACTCGGTACCTATGGTTAAACATTTTTAGAGAGTGTCTTTTCTGTTATAAAAGAGATGTTCAGAAAATTACAATGATATTAAAATGAGAATTCAAAACCTTCCTGACATTTAAGGAGTCAAAGACATTAAACAATTTCATCGTCCATCCCAGAAACTGATTCTCTTGGCTGATGCCAAGGAAAGAGCCTGTCTGAATGACAGCATCCAATCCCCACCCACCTGCCTGGCTCTGCTTACTAACTGTGTGGCCTTGGGATAGGCTATTGACATCTCTGAGTCTCAGTTTCCTAATCTATAAATCAGAGATAATAACATTAGAAATAATGTACGGAAAATCCCTACCATACATGCACAATGGTGGTCAACAAACACATGGTTCATGTGGATGAATAACAAAGTAAGCACGAATCAGAAATAGAAATCTCTTCTATTTCAAGTTGATTAGTGGTTCTAATGAAATTAATTGATACATACATGTGAACATGTGTGTATTGAGTTTGATAACGTCTAATATCAAGTTCCCTAGATTTGGCTTTAATTAGATTTTTGGGGGTTGGGGGAGGTAATTAGGTTTATCTACTTAAAAGAAATTTTTTTAATGGAGGTACTAGGGATTGAACCCAAGACCTTGTACATGCTAAGCATGTGCTCTACCAATAAGCTAAACCCTCTACCTACCCCCACCCCCAGCTTTCACTAGATTAAGTTGTACAAACTTAAGTGTATCGTTGGACAAGAATGTTCTTTCCCTCTCTACCTGTACCTACTCTATCTTGTTCTACCACAGGCTAGAATTACAGTCCTGTGGGTCTCCTCTTTCTCAACTGTGAGGAGTTCAAGTTTTTCCTAGGCCCAGGGAAACCTGATTTAAACAAATAAAAATTTTTTAGAAACAATAAACGGGCTCTCCTCTGAGGATAGTGAACATTCAGTCACTCTATACTGTATAGTGAAGCTCTATTTTTGTGCAGGATTGACATTCCTACTGAAGTGTGGCAGTTGGAGGAGAATTTGTATCATTTGTATTTTTTAACAAGAAGAATGAAGTGATAAGTCACTTGTGTGATTAAAAATTAACTAAAAAAATAACTCATGTAACTGTATTACTATTTCATTCGTAACTACACAGTTCAGTAACAGGTTGTATGGGTAGAGTTTGGGTATTTTGCCTCTAACCCGATTTTATAAGCTGAGTCAGAAGTGCTTGCCATAGAGAATGGCTTATTTTCTCTTATTAAAGCTGTGCTCACCACCTCTAAGGACAAGGATTTATTTAGCATAAAGCTCTCTTTTATAGAAGTATGTGCCTCTAAATTCAAGTATGACAAAGAGCACAGTATAATTAAACAGTACAAAGAGGGACAATATGAAAAGATATTACTAGACTATAAATGTCTTACCAAAAGTAACTTAAAATGCCAAAGGGAAATGAAATTTACATTGTACAATACACTGATCATTTTTCTTAAAAAGAAAATGCCCTCTCTAGACATCCTGTTCAAACAAACAGAAATTACTGGCAATTTTACTTGAACTATACAAGAAACGTCTAAGACAGAACTGTTAAGTCTCTCTAGATCTGTTAATCTCTTTAGAGGAAGAGAAAACAAAAGGACCACTATCATTCAACTTTGGTAAAGATTACTATCTTAAAATCACTTTGCCTGATTGCTTCATGGTGCACAAAAGATACACATATGCACACACAAACACCAACAACTACTTCCATATCTCAAACTTGAGTTATAGCTGAGTAGCACTGAAAGGATTCAGGATTTACCTGAGAATGAGGAATATGAAAAAATGAGAAAGGATGAGAAAAGACAAATTCTTTTACAAAAATACTTTAAACGTAACAAACAAAGATTCAATCACATCCTCTGACTTGAAGTGAAAAAGTCAAATGACTTTATCCATGTGACTTCATCAATATTAACACAGTGACAAGTTGGAAGTAGCTGTTAATAAGAATCTTCTGATCTTTGGCATTTGCTTAATCTTTTTGAAATTAAGCTTAGAACATCTTCAATGAATAACATTAAATAAGAATCTCTTACCATAAACTTTAAAAAGCAGGATATTAAAATGTTTCAAAAACCTGTATGCTGTTAAGGTATTTATTTCCTTAATCGAAGAATTTCATACATCAGAATTCTTTCTCAAGTTAAAAAGTTCAAGATGTGCTTTAAAAAAAAAAAGGTTTTAAGTAGTTAAAAACGTAACAAGGCAACAAAAAAGCCACAGAAGAAATGTTAATGAGATATTTCTAGAGATTAAGCAAATGCCAAGAACAAGATGTGTATTATAATTCTCAAAACCACAATGGGTGTTCTTCTCACATGGGACACATCTTCCCTTTCATGCTGGAAAGAAGCCTGTTTCCCATCTGCTCACACTTTGCAATGACCATCACCTCACAGACACTTGCACTTGGTCATGGTTATCTATTCCTCTCCTAAGGGTTGAGTAATGGGCTTATTACTACTTTCTCTGACCAAAGGAAAAAAAGGCAAAAAAGAAAAACATATTTGTCAAATTTGATTATAAGGAAATATGAATAAAAGTGTTAATATTTTAGAATTAATAAGACTTGCTAGACTAGTCTGTTATGTTCAGAATGGGTAACTATTGAACTTTTTAAATATCCCTATTTAAAGAGGCAAAAGTATTCAAAACCTGACTAATTACTACCAAATATACGCTTAAAATAGCAGTACTACATTGTTTTTGGCATTTGATACAACGGTCTAAAATTCGAAAGGAAAAACGACAAAAGAAATGAATATACTGGAAAATAAAATAAAAGAAATGGAAAGTTCTTTTGTTTCCCACCAGTTGTCTCTTTCAACTGAGCCACAGCCAGAGGGCACACAGTCCTCTTGGTGCACATATATGGACCAGAATCAGGGAGGCCCACATCTCCAGAGCAACCATGGGGGCCAGTGCGTGGTTCAGGTCCCTGATGGGCACTCCAGTAGATGCCACAGAGACAAGGCGTCATCAGCTTGTCTCCACACAGGTGCTGGCTCCACCTTTAACAAGGGCTCCGCTGATGATCTGGAACATCTCAATCAACTTCCTTGGAAACTGGCTTCCTCACCAGAAAAATGGTATCATTCTTATGAATCTGAGAAATGCTACTGAGGTATTTCCCCAGGCTGTTATTAACAGTAGCTAGGGTTTTGCCAAATTTCCCCTCAATGCCAATCTCTATGCCACTGAGTTCTTAAAATAACCTGCAGTGCAAGGCTAGGATCCTCATTTTACAGATGGAGAAACCGCAGTTCAGAAAGTTTAAGATGAAATATAAATACATTACATAAACCCCAAAGATTCAGGAAATAGCTTCAAATTGTGTAAGACATTCTAATTTTATTTTGAGACTACACTGCTGTGTACCAATAGGTGAGCCAACATCCGATTACATTTAAGTTGCGTTTCAAAATCTATTTAATGCAGATTTTTCGCTTAGTGTCTTATGTCATATTTCCTGTTGACCCAGAACTCTACAAAATAAGCATTTTTGGTAATAATTTAATAACTATGTGAGTTATTAAAATATTGCAAAAAAGCCTTCCAGATATTCAATAGTAAGTTGTCCATTTTTCATTGTTTGCATAGCCTGCGCCCAGTTAGATTTGCTTATGACCACTGCCCCTCATGGTTAGTCAGTTACTCTAAAATGCCATCCCCGTCTCAACATTCTCTCACCCGAACTTCCACAGTGACCTTCTACCTACTCTCCCGAATTCCACTTGTGCCCCCCCCTAAAATCCACTCTACACAGAGCAGCCTGAATCATCTTTTTTGAAACAGCTAAACGGAGTGTGTCCTTCAAAACCGTCCAGTAGTTGCCAAACATATTTTGAGTAAAATCCAAACCCTTTACCCAGCCCATGAGGCCCTAGATGACCTGGCCTGCCTCTCTCCAACCTCCCCTCCCACCACTCTCCATGGTTCCTAAACTGCAGCTTTGGTCCGATGCCCTTGGTGCTCTTGAGTGCATCACACTGAGGCCCTTCCGCTGGAGGCAGGATGCCTGTCCCAGCCACCCTGCCTGCCTGGACCCCTGGAACGCTGCCCAGCACTCAGGCCTCTGACAGACCACCTACTCTAAAGAAGGTTCCTGATGCTGTCTTCTGTTTTACTTGCTTCATAGCCTCCCCCTCCATTCCCACATTCTGTTGAAGCTAACTCCAAAGAGTTTCTTCTATCTATTTTCCTCTTTAATTCCTTGCTTCAACCCCTTGGATTCTCTGGGTTATGAAACCTACTCATCACCACCTACTGAAGTCCAAACTCCCCTCAGGAGCTCCTCTCAAGGTGACCCCAAGCTATCTTATCTATTTAATCTCACAGACAGGTACTCCACTGCTCTGAGCAGAAGGAGCCACTCACTGTTCCCTAAAACCCCAGTTTCTTGCTTTTGCCAGTAAATCTCTTTCCCTGGCCTCTCCCGTTATCCTGTCCGCTATAATCCCCTCCATCCACCTCAAATACCACCTCTGTAGGAAGCCTTCCAGATGTTCCCAACTGAACAGAGCCCCTCATCCTCCAAACACTTCAGAACTTTGTTTCTATCTTACAGTATTTTTAATAGTGAGATTGGCATCACCACTCCCCACAGAGGCTCCCATTCCTTCTATTAGAGGAAGCTCTTAAACAAAGCTGTGCCAGGTGAGGTTACAGATCAGTGGTAGAGCACTGCTTAGCATGCACGAGGTCCTGGGTTCAATCCCCAGTACCTCCATTAAAGTAAATAAATAAATAAGTAAAACAAAACAAAACTCAGAAACCATTAAACAAAGCTGTGCCTTCTTACCATTTAGTCCCAGTGAGACTGATGATGGCACCTGTAATACGGGCAACACCACACGGTTCCCTGCTTTAGAGCTTCACTTCTTACTCCCTCCAACAGTCCTTTCCTGCTTCTTTCCATGAACGTTTGTCCATTATACTCTTTCACACGTCTGCCAGAATTAACCTCCCCTGATGCTCACCAGTCCTTCATTCTGCATCCTTTTTACACTTAAGATTTTAGTTGACAACACTTGCTTAGATGGTTGCATTCATCCAACGAGGACTAGGATTTCTGCCGTCTTCCTCCCCGGCCTCCCCTGTCTCCTCATAGCCAGCCACGTATGGGCTTTCCACCCATCACACAAGTCTCAATGGCTCCAGAGGGTGGATCATGAAAACCCAGGGCTTAATTTGGTAATTTAAGAAAGAAAATCCCAAGGAAAGATTTGTAAAATGAGAAAAAAGGAAAGAATAAGTGCTGTAGAATAAGCAGAAAAGTAAAGACACATGCCTCCTGGGAGATCCATAACTCATTTACTATTTCCTGGGTGTCCATATGGGTGGATGGCACAGTGTGTGAATCAGGAGAATGAGGTCTATCCATGTACCCAGCCCAGAAGCGTGCCCGTTTGTGCATGGGGCCTTTTAAAAAGTCCAACTCAAAGAGATTTTGCACCTTTGGTATTAATTATTTTAACCACATTTCTGTTTAGCATATATTACCATCCCATTTTACAGAAAGAAGAATTAAGATGTAGAGTTTAAGTACCAGCTGGGGGTCACAGAGTCAGTCAATGAGAAAGCCACAACAAAACCCAGGTCTCTAGACTTGCAATTAGCTGCCCTTTTCACTAATGACAATGTCACGTTACAAGAAAAAAAAAAAAAAAAAGGTAGTGGCTGATATTTTTTTCTAAGTCCCATGTGAAAGGTCTGTAATATAATACAAGAATTACCTAACGTCAGGAAATGATCCGTACTGGTTTAGGGAATTTGCAAAGAACAGATCATATTATAAAATTGTCTCCACTCTAGCCACCTTAAAAAAAAATTCCTGAGTTAAATATAGACTATAACATAAGGTAAAGAAAAAATGTTACCCTATTGGATAAGAAAGACAGTATCAGTATGATCTACTTGCAAAAGTTATGAAGAATTAAAGTCAAGTATCCTACAGAGACTGCTGCATACATATGTACCAAACAAAAGTTACATTTCTTGTTAGTATTTTAGGCTATAAACAAAAATTGTATGTGTGCATATGTACATGTATGTGTATGTAATACACATACATATACGTATGTGTATACATAATGCAAATACCCATACGTATACCCCGATCTTCCGTCATTCCTTCCCTTCATCAAAACCTATCCATGGTGAGTCATGTTCATAAGGGATTTTCAGCCACAGCTGGTGGATCTCAACAATTAGAGTTTGCTCTTGAGCTAATATGTTACCCTTAAAGGTAACACATTCATTTTAACCGGGGGCTGCTTTCTAAAATCATAATAAGCACATACAACACCAGCAGTGGCTAAGATTTACTGAATTCTAGGCACAGGAATCCATACAATACGATACTCGGTAAATGGCAGCTGCTGTTATTATTATTTACTTATTCTCATAACAAATACATATGTGCGAGGAGTTATTCCGGGAACTGGGAATACACTGGTGAACAGAACAGACCAAAAGCCTGCCTTGTGGTACTTTATAATCTAGTGGAGGAGGCAGACCATAAACCAGATAAATGAGTAAAATATAGAGCAGGTTAGGTAAGTGCTAACGCATAAAATTAAGTGAGTGTGTCGCTGGGGGATGGGAGGTGACAGTTTGGGGCTAAGGTGATCAGGGAAAGTGCTCCTGTGTATTGGGGGTTAAATGAGGGTATCTGGGGGAGAAGATTCCAAACAGAGGCTAGCATGTGTGGGGGTCTGCTGACTAGCAGGGCCGTCAGGGAGGAGAGGGCATGAGAGCTTGAGGTCCGGGGGACATCCTCGGTCACCATAAGGACCTTTGACCTAACAGCTGCACGAGGTAGAAGAAGAGTGACATACACCAATGCACATTCTGTCTGCGGAGTTGACAAGTCACCTAAGGGAAGGAAGCACGGAAACAGACCGGCGGCAACAGACTGGGTTACCTGCAACAACCCAGGTAAGAGATGATGGTGGTTAGACCCAGGGCAGCAACAGAGGCGGCAAGAAGTGGTAGGATTACCAGACCAGACGTGAGGTGGATGCAAATATCAAAAACAAAACCAAGACCTTCGGCCTGAGAATGGGGATGGAAGTAGGACAGGCTTGGGAACCCGGAGGACACCAAGGACTCAGTTAAGTGCTTTATACACAGTATCTCACTCCATCCAACAACGACGTTGAGACAGACACTGTTTTATCATCCCCATTTTGTAGGTGAGGAAGCAATGCTACTACAAGTAGTTAAGCAATCTGACCAAATTCGCCTCAGTTAGTAGGTGGCTGTAGGGATAAGATGATCTTAAACTCGTTAAATTTACAGTATAACTCAATGTTTTTCTGCATCGACATGACACGAACAGGTTGGGGGGACTGATGCGGTGACTTCCGAATCAGTTCATAGATAGACATCCTTGATGGTTTTTTAAGAGGGAACGAGACGATCCCAGGACACACTGAAGTACAAGGCAAATACGATACTACTTAAAAATACACGTGAATGTAGATTCTACATACATGAGCACACAGAAAAGTATTAAAAGGAACGTGAAACCCGATGTTTGTATTATCATTTCAGGCAACATAAGTAACTTTTTGTTTATTTGTTTATCTTCTAATCTGCCTACAAGCAAGATACACTACTTAGTTTTCTTTGGTGTCATAAATAAAAATTAACCCATGAAAACTATAATTTATTGCACCTATGTTTTTTGTTTGTTTTAGTGGAGGTACTAGGGATTGAACCCAGGACCTCATGCATGCTAAGCATGGGCTCTACCACTGAGCTATCCCCATCCCCAACACCTATGTTTTGTCTGTTTTGTTCTCTCTCCCTTTTATCCTCTCAGTTAAAAAGCCTCTTATAATATTTATGTTAACTTAAAACCTAAATTACTGGAATGACTGAACTTAGAGAGCAATACAGGGTCCATCTAGCTTCCTTACAATTCCGAGGGCTTAGGGTAGTATTTAGGACAGAGCTCAGTACGTTTTCTACAAACTCTGGGGAGCAGCAAGGTGTGACAGCTCTTAGGTTTGGCAGGTCCTTCTGGGGCAAGTATGCACGTCTCCCGGATGGTATCCAACACACGAACCTTATTACCCAACCCAGAACTGATTTGCTTTCATTCGATGTGTCCTCTGCACATAGAATCTATGCCACTGTATCTGTTAAGAAAACACACTTCCAGAGGACAGTTGCCTATCATACCAGGACATTTCTAGGCTGTATTTACACCAAAAAGCCTCCAATCCCCAGAATATTCTGTGTGAGACCCCGGGCAAGTCAATAGCTTCTCTGAGTCTCAGTTATTATCACTGCTTAAGAGTTGGTGGGATCAAATGACAATGCACATAAAAAAAAATTCTTGTTACTCAAACAGCTGTTGTGCAATCTGCCATTAGAACAGGGTGATAATGATTTCTGACAACATGGATGAAAAGGAACAGAAGAAAACAGACTCTGAGTAAGCATGCAACAGACGCAGCTACCTGTGCAGAGGGAGAAGAAAGGAGGGGAAGCGACGATCCCTTAGCTCACATCTTGCTTTATGGCTGGAGAGGAATACGACAGCTTACCAGCCAATTAAATAAAGGCTGCAGTGACATGAGGGGATTGTTGTCCTCATGCGTTTTATAATTGGATAGGGTTTAGACAGCCAACACACATTTTAAAAACCTGAGATGTTACTGTGAGAACAAAGAAAAATTCCCCAGGAGATAACCTCTATGTAGCTTTGTTGTGCTCACTGCTACATGCTTAGCATCCAACTTCAATAATCCTTGATAAATTACTACATGTAAATATGCCCTGAGTTTCCATCAGACTAGCCCTGTGGACCACAGTGTACAGTCAATATCACATAAAGCGAAACTTAAGAAAAGTTAAAGCCTTAAGAAAACGCTCTTCTGGAAGGAACTTGGAAAGTAAACTCTGTAAACTAGGAGCGTGGAGAGATCTACTTCATATCAAGGGCTCTCCATCAACAGCTTTTAAGAACTTTACTTAATCGTAACCATCAAAGATTTAAAAACAATTGAAAAAAATGTTGACAGTAACTGTGGCTTTCATAAACTACCTTGGGAATTGGAAAAGGAAAGAGCTAAGTACTTTGATTCAATCAACTTGTGAAAAGAAACACTGATGGAATTAAACTAGGGTAAAATGAAAGATAAGTGTTGGTGGAGAGTCTAGTCTGTTGAGTAAGACAAAAAGAAAACAAAACAAAAATCAAATTAGCGTTTAACAGCAGCAGTTGCCAATCAGCACAGGGTTTATGTCCTTGGAAATTAGATTCCATTCACAGGAGAGAGGTAAGTGCTGTGGATAAACTTCTTATGTTGGCAGACACCCTCCTAACAAGTAAGGCCTCCAAATCCAGGGCATTTATCAAAGGATAAAATACAAAGTAAGTCTTTTCCAAAGCGGTCTTTGAACATAAAAAACACACTGTGGCCAAACATCTGAAAATCACTGCAGTAAGTACTCTCAGAGTGTAATCCCAGCAGAGCCACCCTGGAAAACTGTATCTGATCCTTCCCCTGGGATCAACGAAGCCCTCTGAAATAGTTCTGAATAGAGACGTCAAGTCTCAAGCAGGATCTGCCATCACCATTTCCTCCCCTAGTTCCTTCCCTTCTGTCATGAGATCGGTTTTCAGAGTCTACTTGGTGACCATTCTACCACTCTCTCCATAACTCTACACAACTGTTTATGGCAGAATATTCGACCCATGGCCCAAGTGCCTAAACCACTAAGCTCTTCCAACTCCACCCCACAGCCCAACTATCCAATGGCTCCTTTTCTTCTTTCTTCAAATCTTTTCACCACCAGTGGACCAATGTATCCTGCAATACTTAATTCATCTTTATCCCACCCACTCCCACCCCTCAACTGACTTGTGCGACTCCTTTTAGGCAAATATCTGATCCAAGAGCAGTCATGATAGAAAACAAATACCGGGATATACGCGTCACCTGACTTAGCTCTGAAATGAAACACATTCAAGCAAAGCTGCGAAAGCTCCCAAATTAGTGAATTCTGTCTCATTCTATCTCATAATTCATTCTTCATTAAGCCCCATATAAAATTCAGAGATTCACAGAGAGAACCCAAACCTGAGATAATGCAATAGAAGCCCACCCTGTGGCTGTAAAAGATAAGGAGCTCTAAATGTAATCGAAGCCACGGCTTCTAGAAAGGGTTCATCCCTTCCCACCAGCCCAGCACAAAATGCATTCATTGGCCAAACGTAAAAGAGACATCGTCTCCTACCTGGACCACTTGTAATGGCGTCCTAACCCATGCCGTTTCCATTCTTGCTTCCCTCTTCTCTATACTGCAGCCAGAGTGCTTCTTTTAAAATACACATCTGTTCACATCATTCTCCTCTAATGACTTATCAACACATTTGGAACAAAAGTCCTGACTCTTTTCCATGGCCCACAATGCAGTCCACACCTCCCTGACCCCATGTCACCAGTTTCTCCCAGCTCACTTGGCCACATGGGTCCATGGCTGTTCTCAGGTAAACCTCAGAGACTCGGCACTTGCTGTGGCTCCTGCCTGGGCTGCTCTTGCACCAAACACCTATATGGCATCCCCCTCATTTGATTCAGGATCTGCTCAACTGTCACCTCCTTAGACGCCTTTTCTAATCACTTGATCTAAAATACCATCCCCTCCCCACTCTCCCCAACACTTCCTAACCCTTTATACTGCTCTATTTTTCTCCATTTTCCTTTTCATTACCTGATATCATATACTCATTTGTTTACAGCCTGTTTCACCCTGAGTGGAATTTAAGGTCCGTGAGAGCATCAGGGGCCTGGGCTCTGTGCAGCATCCCCAGGGCCTACCACGGGGCCTGGCACATAGACGGTTCTAAGAAAATTAAAGCTGAACCAATGAATGAATTTTAAGTGAGCCCTTTCTATGTTCCAGACTCTGTATCAGGCAGTGGGATGTAAAGATGAATAACAAATAGGATCTAGCATTTTCTCTTGGGGAACTTAAAGGTCTAGCAGTGAAAGATACACACACAATGAATAGAATGGAATGTGATATGGCCTTGAAGTGTCTGGGGGACACTGTGGGGTGGAGTAGCTAGAGATGAGGTAGGACAAACTGGGGCCTGATTGTGAAGGACCTTGGGCTTCGCGCTAAGGAACCAGGCCTCCATCTGAGCACCCGCTAGACATCACTAAGTAGGAATGGAAAGTGGTAATGAGTCTGAAATTAGAACTGACAGAACTTAGTGACTATTTGTATAAAAGGAACTCAGAAGTTCTAGGTTTCTAGGAAATGCCACAACCCACATAGGAGGAAGAAGAAGTTGAAAGAAAAAAATGGTAAATCCGGTTTTAGAAGAGCTGAGTTTGAGGTACCTATGATCACCATACTAAGTCCTAATGACTTCTCTGGTGGCTAGAAAATCCTTGGCTTGGAAATTCTGCAACCTTGCTGCCTGGCCTTCTTTTTGGCAGGTGTTTGCAGCGTCCTAACAGCACTGAGCCACTCGTGTCACACACAGGTGCCACCGTGTGAGCCACAAGTCAGCCGTGCATGAAAATCTGTAAGTTTAACATGTTCTTTATCATGCTTTCTTAAAATGAGGGATACCTGTTTGTAGTGAAGTCTGACACAAATGCAGAGATTTCCCAGGAATTTTTCCTAGTCAGTGGCTTGAAAGTCCAATTCTAAATGGGGAGACAACATTATTTACAATTTAAAAAATCAAAACGTTCTCAAGGACAGGCATTATTGTTGCTTACCACCTCACAATGTCATGGAAAGCCCATGTGGACGTATATCTATATAAGCATATATACCCAGAGACAGGAGGGGGCAGAGGTCAAGAATGAAAGGAGGCAAAAAAATTTTAAGTACAAAAAACCCCCCAAACTTATGTTTAACAGTAAAAGGAAGATTGTATACAATGTAAGGATAAGACCAAACGTCACAAAGTCACAAATTCAGCATCAAGGTTTTCTAGCTGACAGGTCTGTTGTTGGGAGATGCTGCTCAAATTCCAGGGATCTCATTTCTCAGTAAGTCATCCTCTACAGTTTCAGCCTCTGATTCTTCTCTAAAAAGTAGAAGATAAAGAAGCAAGAAGGAATAGGCTGATCTTTTTAAAGGCTCCAAGACTCTTAAAATCAAAGTAAAATTAAAGATGCCCTTTTGGAAATTATTGGTCAAACCAGTTAGGAGTTGTGGACATACTCCTAAGTAGTAAACCTCTTGGTGGAGGTTGAGGAGAGCAGTCAAGTGTCAGAAGAGGCAAGTACAAGATGAGTGAGAGGTTATTGCTCTGCAACAGAATACTCCACAACCAGAAGGATCCATCTTTCCAACATGCTGAGTAATAAAACTGCTACACTGCCACAGCCAAGTAACTAGAAACAAGGGGTCTCTCTGACTTTACAAGACAGTTTAGTCTTCATAATGAGGGCCAGGGAAAGACAGCTCATCAATACCCACTGCTTGATGGGTCAACCTCTTCCACGTCTGGCGTGCCACACACACTGAAGAAAGGTCTCAAGGAGGGAGGTGGGAAGCCAGGGATCGGCCCCACTAGTGCAACAGGGATGGGGATGCTTAGGGTTACCATGGCGACAGTTGGGCTCTCTTGCCGACGTGGAAACCAGAGAAAGGACTTTAAAGAATCCTTAACTGGACATACTTTGCATGAAAAATGTGCTGCAGCTAATAATATGATTGGCCCATTCAATAACGTGAGAATCAAATGAAACATAGTTGTACAGAACAATAGAAATGACCTAGACCGAGAGGCCTCTATTTTCTCTGTGAGGAAACACAAGGTTCCTGAGATCTGGGGAGTCATCCACATCACCCAGCATGTTGGCGTGGGGCTGGGACCGGAGCACAGGCTGCCTGCGTACCAGCCCTGGGTTCATTTTGCCCAAGGCGTGAATCTACTGATTCATGGTCGTAGAACAATTTAAATACACAAATGACCACAGTATTAACCATAAATACCAGTCAAACATGAAATTAAAAAGCTTAAGGGCAGAGAGATTTGAGGAGAATTCCCTTCTGAGAGAAATATACATAATAATAGACTTTAAAGAAATTATCCCTCTGGTAGGACACTTCTTAGAACATGAATAAAATTATTCAAAAATTATAGTTCTGTTGACAGGTTTGGACTGGTACATGTTATGTACAAGTACATAATATATTCTGGGGCAGTAAATTATTAGCTTGCATGGCAGAATTTTGACAAAAACCAGAAAACAAACTCATATAAACAAAACAACAAAAATCAGGAAATCCCCTGGAAATTTGAGTCGACCTTGCCTTTGTAAAGGAAAAATGTATGGGCATTTTTTTCGAATGCGTTTCTAGGGAAAAAAGCTTAAAAGTTAAAAGCAGAACTGAAGTTGGACAGCCAGAAGAATGTAATTAATAAATTCTGAGCATCTCATATTTCTAAGGCCTACTCTTATCTATTTAGCCTCTTAAACGGAAGCAAACAAAAAAAAAAGTCTTCCACCAAATCAAATGCAGCTTGGATCATTGTTTCTATTTCAAATTTAGCTGAAACTCCAAGACTGCCAAACCAGTCCCCAAATGAAAACTGGCCACTTACACAACTGGCAAAGAGTCAAGAATTGCTTTTATTTCCGCCTGTAGGTATATAATTTATAAGGTTAAAAAAAAAAAAACACAGACCTTATGAAACATAGCAGGAAAAAACTCATTTCTGTTAGATAAAGTTCAGTATCAACTCAGTCTGTATTTTGTTTTCTTAAGACGATTTCCTTAATATTCAACCATACCATGCGTCACAAACTCAAGTCTACTAGATAGTAACTCTGTCCCTTGGCAAACCATTTCCAGCTCCCATGCATGGAAGCCATAAAGAGCTTTCACTAATGAGAAAATCAGACACCAGTGATGAGGGCAGTGTAGGTGGTTAGTTTGCTACAGACAATCCAAGCAAACGGCAGCAAGCTTGTCTGCACTGATTTTAGAGCCTGGGACATGAAAGCCATTTTGGATCGACCTGAAACTAAAAGGAGGTGCCTATTTAAAATCCTGAGAAACTTGAATGGAATATTGCTTTAAGTGCCACACATTCTAAAAGGGGAAAGCCATGCAAATGCATCCACATTCCACCTACTTAAAGTCTTTCCCTGCGGGTATCAGCCTCCTAAAAGCCCAAGCCACTCTGGACTAGCTGTTCAGAATTCTAGGTGTAAAACATCTTTAAGTACATATTGTTAAGGTTCCAGATGTCTGACTCTGTGTGGGAAGAGCTATACAGCCATTCATGGTGCACACGCCAACTGTCATCAATTTATTTGATGGGTTAATAACACCGAGATTGGGTAGTTTTTCTGTATTTCAATAGCCTGGACTCTCTGAAGATATCTGAGGGTTTTCCTTCCTGTGAAGTGAAAACAGAAGACCCTTATCTCTAACAATCCTATTTATCATTCGGTAAGAATCTTGTACGAAACAGGCAACAGGCACAACATTTCCTTAAAGCTGTCAGAGCTTTAGTTGAGTCACTGAGGGGGTGGGGTGTGTGTGTGTGTGTGTGTGTGTGTGTGTGTGTGTGTGTTTTAGAAAAAGAGGAGATAGGATTCCTACTGCTTGAAAAATTTCTTTTCCAAATAATGAATATTAAATGTCTATAGTGCAAACTGTCCCCAGTCTTTGAATCTGAGAGTTTTTGTTGTACTTACTTGTATTTTAAGAGCAGCCACTGAATTAACCAGAGTCCTACAAGGATCATGCCATTAATTTCACAAATAGAAAAGGCCCACTGCACCCGGTTAAAATGGTCAAAAAACGTGTCCGGTAGTGGAGGCTGCACCTCCTTAGGAGGTACTCGTTCATGGACGACCGAGATCATCACTGTGGTGAGAACAAAGCAGGAAAGTGCATAAAGAAAGGCCAGGAAAGTCTTGCCCCACTCCATGGGGTACTGAGAGCGCTCTGGTTCTGGCATGGGGATCTTTATCATCTCCTTTCTATACCCATTTGGCATCCCGTTTGGTTTGACCTTGATGCTGAAGCTGCTGTCGGTGGTGGGGACGTCTGTGCCGATGCTGAGGTGCCCATTGGCATGGCCATTCTTGTGTGCTTCCATGTGATGCTCCATTTTCAGGGTCTCTATCATGTCCAAGAGCCTCTGCCCGCTGTCAGAAGAGACTCGGCACAGGGGGGGTTTTGTGAAATCCTCTTGGGTTAGGTTGATCAAGTCCCGGCCTGTGAAATGTTCCAGAGGCTCACAGTATTCTGGCATAGCATTCTCCAGCAGCCAGTCTGCCACCTTCTTGGGTGACCAATAAACCACTTCCTTCATTGTACTGGCAGACAACATGCAGCCCCCAGCTTGCTCCTGGCAGGTCAGCAGTCACCGTTCCTACAGGGCAGGAAACCGTCCCTCTGTGGCGCATTCATCCTGTCAGGCCTCATGACAGACTTGGGTGGCAAGATGGTCTGGGCAGTTTTTAAACACCTCATGTAGCTGTCCAAGGTTCTGGAGTGTCCGAGCACTAATTCACCTCATTTTTTGGACAAGGTTCTTCCTTCTGTGGAGGCAAGAAAGAAGGTCAAGATACTGGGACTTCCACATCAATGCCCTCAAAATGCAAAACCTCATCATGTATAAGGAAAATGGAAAACCCATTACTGGTAAAATCCATAGCTTTCCAACGTGTGCTACTTTAAGGGACCACTGAGTCCCTGGTTGCTGTTCCCTGGAAGAGCATTAAATTGGGCCTGAGATGGATCAAGTCAAAGGGCACCTGTTTTACAGCCTCTACCGTGGCGTATCTGCTAAGAAATAATTCAACAGTGCTCTGGATACTGTTCAGTACTGAACAGTAATTCTTTTTGTGCTCACATGCTTCCTAAGGTCATCTGAAAGAATATGGCAAATTTGCTTAATCTACCATTCTATCTGGTGAGGAAATGTTTTAAAATGTATATAACACACACAACTTAATAGATATCATTCAAAAGAATCATAGAAATGTTGAGCTTCAGGATCATCTGGACTAACAATTTTCTACCCTTTCACAAAAAATCAATGGGTCCCCTTTTCCAAATGTGCTTGGATCCCAAGTCTATAAAAGAATTACACACGTAGATGCTCGGGTTGAAACAGAGGCAGTGAAGGGCCGGGGTCCTCCCGGCTCTGAAGACATTTTTACTCCCAGCCTCCAGAAGGTTTTGTGAAATACCACAGTTTCAGAATCAATGATCTGATCCAACTCCCTCACTTATAAACGAAGAAACTGATTTCCAGAAAGGTCAAGGGACCTGCCCGTGGTCAAGTGGTAGCTTGCGTGGAAAAGCTACAGGGTAAGCTTCAGAGTCCTGGCTTAGTGTATTTACTTATTAAAATACTTAACCAATGATGCGGCAATAACCAAAATGCACATCAGCAGGGGAGATTCAAAAGCAGGATTCAAGATTTTATAAATGTATAATATATATATGTAAATAAAAATATATGTATAAACAATGTGTATATTATGTATACATATATTTAACCACAACTATGTTTAATGAACCTAACATTGCATAAAATAACAGGAAAGAAATATATCACATATTAACTGAAGTTACACTTGATGATGGGCCTGGGAGCATTTTTCTACTTCTCTCCCACCTATTTTTCTTTAATAAGCATGTATTACTTTTGTAATAATCATTTAAAATTTAAAAACATAAGAAAAGTTAAAAAAAAAAAAAGATGACCTAGCTCTATGACAAAGCATCATGGTTAATGAAAGAAAGCCTCTGGCAAAAGACAGACCACAGTTTGACTCTCAGCATCTCCATGTATAAGCTGCTACTTGAACTTCAGTTTATTAATCTGTAAAATAATCAAATCTCTCCTTCACATGGTTGTTGCCAGTACTTTAGAACCATGTGTGAAAGTTGATGATACACAACCTAGCACTAAAAGGGGTCTGTTTTTCATTTCTGTTCCTGTTTTTTAAATAGCTGAGTTGTATTCCATTGTCTACACATACCACATCTTCTTTATCCATTCATCCATGGTTGGACACTTAGATCATTTCCATATTAAGGGTATTGCAAATAATGCTGCAGTGAACACAGGGGGTGAATATATCTTTTTGAATCAGCATTTTCATATTCTTCAGATAAATACTCAGAAGTGGAAAGGGTGGATCACACAGTAGTTCTCGTTTCAAGTTTTTGAGAACCTCTATACTCTTTCCAATAGTGGCTACACCAGTTTACATTCCTACCAACAGTGTACACTTGCCATTTGCGACAACAAGGATGGACCTAGAAGCATTATGCTAAGTGAAGTAAGTCAGACAGAGAAAGACAAATACCATATGATTTCACTTACATGTGGAATCTAAAAAACAAAACAAATAAACAAAACAAAAGTCATAGATACAGAGAAGAGACTGGTGGTTTCCAGAAGGGAAGAGGGCTGGAGGTGAGCAAAACAGGTGAAGGAGTCAAACACACGGAGATGGGTGGTAACTGGGCTTTATTTGGTGACCGCTTTGTAGTATGTACAGGTATCGCAATCTGTTATAGAATATAAAACTAATACGTCATATGTCAACCATGCCTCAGTACAAAGGAGGAGGGTCTTTTTTTTTTCTTTCTCAAAGTTTCTATCCTATCCAACTGCTATTGTCCACTATAGCTCATGATGGAAACACCCTGTCCAATAGTGAGCTAACTTTTCTTCTCAAAAGAAAAATGTTGTGTAACTGCAAGAAAATTTACATAGATTTGTAGGTTTAAGGCTAGAAATCAGTGATGACAGTGTTTCTTAAATGTGCTTTGTGGAATAATAACCTTATAAAATGCTCACTCCATGCTTTAAAAGAAATTGAAGTAAGTCTAGGAACTGCAGAGTGTAATTTTTCTGAGGCCCAGCAGAACACATGAACATGTTAGAAGTGCCAGGAAATCCTCCAGTAAAGAAACTTTACCAGGATTGCTTAAACTGACTCCATCAAGGCTGTCTTGCTCCCCAGGACTCCTTATCCTCCTCAGTAACCATTAACTCCCTATGGATACACTGGGAAGCACTTGTACAAACAAGACCCGAATTCAGGTCTTCTGATTTCAAAGTCCAAACTCGACTCTACTGAATCCCCAAATCTGATTCTGGAATGAAGACGGACAGTATGCCCAGTCCCAATTTCCCAGACCATATAACAACCAACCAAATGGCAGTAAAGCTTAACAGCTACTCCAGGCCTTGCAAAAGAGTTGCACACTCTCTCTTCTGAGCATCCGCAGTGCTGTGAAACTTCCCCTAGATGTTCTGCTGCGGTTCAGTGTCTGGCTAGACTGCACAGGAGACTATGAGTGACTGTGGAAGCACGACAGTCTTAAGCACCCACATTTCTCACTTTCCCAGGGCTCAGAAGGTGCTCAGTCAATATCTGCCTAATATCTAAGGAAAAGTCTCCTACAACTAGCACCATGTATGTGGATGGTTTGATGGAAAGAAAACCTACTGAAAATGTCACTGATATTGAAAACTGCTTTAAAACAATTTTAATGGTCAAGGAGAGTAAGACTGGCATCCTTCAGAGAGAAATATGAAACCAAAGTGAATCTCTGGCCGCTTAAAAGCCACTGCAGAGAAGCTTTGTCACTAATACTACCCAGAGTGACAAGAGGACACACACCAAATGGGAGTCCTGGCAGGAGGTCCTGATCTCTTGGCATCAGACCCCAGGCCTCTCCCCAAATACTCCTCAGCAGAATAAGGGTAACAGCCAAGGGACCCCTCAGCATCTTGAAGTGGCTATGAGAACTCTGAAGAGTTGAATGTTTGGGCCCAAGGAAATGAACGTGGGCTTTTCATATGGGTTCTTCCCTTCCCCTTGTGCTCAATGCAGAAAGCCTGCCAGGAGGGGAAAACCCCTCAGAACCACAAAGACCAGACCAAGGCCAAGGTATTATTTCACTTCCCTCTGATGCGGAAAGGCAGATAATCTCTTAAAACACGGTAATCTTTAAAATAGAAAAAAAATCAAATGGTAGGAGACAATATAGGGCCATAAGACACACTCACACACACATTCTGCCCAAATGAAGAAATACTAATCTTGCAAAAGTAAGTCCATCAGGCAGTTTCTGATACCAGGGGAACGCTTAAGAGATAGCAAGATCAACCAATAGCTTCCACTAATTAACTAGGACAACAAAATTGTCCACTTTTTAAACGGTCCTTGTGCTTCCCCCAACTTGGAATTCTCCATCTTATTCTCTTCATCAAGTCCTGATTCCTCTCTTAAGTCTTTAAGGTCCTTCTCTGCAAAGCCTGTCCTGGCTACTCGTTCACAGCCATTTCCTCACTCTGTGAATCCCAATGTCACTAACACCCGTGCTGCAAAATATAATTTAACTGTCTCGTGTGCATGATGTGGCTGAAAGAGCACCAGCTGTGTGAGGTATGGAGCCTGCAGCTGAGACCCAGCTCCGCTACCTCCCCCTTCTTGACAACGTCCTTTAACCTCTTTAAGCTCAGTTTCCTCTGGAAAATGAAATTAACAACTACCATGCCTACCTTCACACCGGCTGCTATTGCTGTGATGATCCAGTCATGGAAAAGGGATGAAAGCCATTAATTACTCCAAGAAATACGTCTTGTTATTTTGATAATGTCCTGTTTCCTTTCTAATGCCCAACGGGGCCCACAGTGACATTTCATAAATATTTAGTGAAGCTGCCACTTCCAAATGGTATTTTTAAAAGCCCAATCATTCCGACACACAAGAGTAAAAACATCTTTTCAAAGTTCATGAGAAAATCAACGTTTATTTTTCAAGCAAGATTTGAAGCTTGGAAATAAAGGCATACACACTGTTTTTCTGGAGTTGATGCTGAAATCATGTAATACAGAAAAAACTCATTTCTATGGAAGTAACTACTCAGTCCTTCAAAGGCCACAGCTAAAAGAGGAGGGCTTACTCAGAGGCCCCAGAGCCCAGCTGTAGGAGAGGTGAGACGGTGACTTTCCCCTAGACCTGCACACTCAATTCTGAGTACATCTGAGTGGTGCTTCTGAGAAGGGAAAGGCAAAGTGTTTTCACATCTCGACCCAGAAGACTGTACATTGGGCTGGGCTCAGAAAACAACTACTACCACCGTTAACCAGAAAAGCCAACCTATATCCACTACAGGGAGAATGTGAAGAAATAACATACAGCTCAAATCTTTAGACTTAGTTATCAGAACTGGGAAGTTGTAATAGAAGAATAAAATTGGCACACAGACTCTTTATTCCAAAATATGACACATTTGAGAGATGGAAGCAGTGCTGGAACTCTCATTCATCTATAACTTTTAGACATAAGTAAACTAAAGTCCAAGGAGACTATGATTTGTCTAAAATCTCATACATGGCAAGTAGTTGGTCCTGGAACTGGTCAGAGACCCAGGATACTTTTCAGGGCTCTCCCACTGCAAACAGTCACTGGTCTCACAGATTTGAGCATGTATGAAGGCTAGTCTGAAAAGTCTTAAAAAAAATTATGGCGTTCTATAAGAAGAGTCCTATGAGATAAAGGGCAGGAACAACAGCACATATTCAGTGTAGGTTCTAAACTCGAGGTTTTTCATTGAGTCTCAACTAAATAAAAAATAAAACTGTGAATATATATTTATACATGTACAATTGAATCACTAGAAATTAACACAACATTGTAAATCGACTATACTTCAATAACAATAATTTAAAAAAACCCTGTGAATAAATTTGGCTCCAATTCTTAAAACAGATATTTTAGGCTTTAATATTAGAAAAGCCATCAGGTAATATGCCACAACACAATCTGAACTATTTATAAATAATTACCAAAGCCAGATCTCTAAAAACAGAAAAGCAAGCTAAAGCAATTTATCCTGGTAATGAAGAAAACATTAACCAGCAAAATCACTAAACAAATCATTCATGAATATTTGTTTGCTTATTCTTACTCAGAAAGAATCTATAATATTAATCTTATCTGGCACTGTCTAGACACTCTGTGTTAACAAAAAGCTAACCTTATGAACCACACACTGAATACAAGCTTTCAAGAATCAGAATACCTCAAGGTGCACAATTCAACTATCCATGGAGCAAGCGCTCAGAAAACCGGAGTTCGAACACTTGCTCTGTCATTAACTTGTACTCCGACCCCAGGGCCTCGGTTTCCTATAGTGGAATAATTTATTCCATTTGCTTGTTCCATTAGTGAAGGAAATTTACATATACCTGATAGAGCTTTGAATAACATAAAGTAATATACTAAGATGTAAGAAATTATTATACCAAATGTAACTTATTCTTCTTTGAAGATTCAATGAACTTTTAAAATGAGTGCCACAAAATTAAGAATTCAATTTTTATGATTTTTTTTAATGCACAATGGACCCCAGATTGAACAAACATAGATGGCATGTCAGTGAAGAAACTACAAGGAAATTCCAGATGTTTCTAAATGCCAAGAATGGCAAATGAAAGTAGGCAATATTGCATGTATAATTAGTCTTATCAGCATATAGTAAACTTTCTGTTTCACGTATTGAATCTCAAAAACAAAAGTAACCTGGGGTATACACATGATTTTACTCTAGTAGCTTATATAATCAACTTAACGCAAGATCAAAACTTGGTGAGCGTGTAATATTTAGCCCAGACTTTATAACACAAACGTACCTGTGGGCACCTTATTAAAGAGAAATACAAATCAAGAACTGATACTATTTTATTATGAAACAGACGAACTGCCTTTTCGTAAAGGCTTCAAGTCCAGATAAAGGTCTTTACATGTACTAGTACTTCCCATAAAAGTCAGGAATAACCTAGTGAAACTTTTAGGGCAATGCAGCCCACTGAAATGCCCCTGAGGTAGGGGTTTAATTCTTCTCTAACTCAATTTGGATACCTCCTGAATGCTTTTCTCCAAACCAGTCTAATTAGCTGTAAATTTTTGTTGCTGTTAGTCAACAAGTAAAGAGTTAAATAGGCAGAATTCATAAAACTGTATTTATCTGAGGAAGAAAGAATGGCTAGCGTAACACCCACACAGTTTCAATCTATTGTTGAGGAAATTTTAGATTACTTTTGGTCCCTTAACCTTTAAATCGCTCTTTATTTTCAATTGCTATTACATGCAGTGTTCACAGTTCCATACTTAAATTCTGGTTAGCAAATTAAAGATCCCTTATGAAAGAGCTTCTTGAACTAAGTATACACTGGTCTATTTTGCTGAGATATAAGAAAGAAGGGCTTGCTGAAGTAAACATATTTGCCTTGTGGTTCCTTAGGCTGTTAGAAGCGCCTCCTGTGGACATCTTTTGAACCTCTCCATGCCATATTTATTTCACGATGTTTGATACTTAGAAGTCACAAATACCTGAAGTGTATTCTTTCTCAGCAGCTGCCCTGTAACTAACTCAATGTATAGCCTCCCTTTTTGTGTCCCCCTCCCAAAATGTCCCATTCCAATGTAGTAGCCCTCAGTGTAGAGGGAAAGAGGTGATTTTTGGCTGACAAAACTACTAAATGTGACACAATGACAAGAAACCAGCCACGTCAACTGTGTACTATAAATCCTGGCTCCAGATGTTCTCTGACAACATGAAATACACGACCATTTCACCTGTGTCTTAGAGAGGCCGACGACCTGCGAGATGAGTCCATGCCCTTTCCCATCCCCTGAGCCTCCCCCTGAGTCACTCTGTGATGGATACAAACATTAAGTAACCAAAACATTCAAAGAATCATTTATTACGGCAAAAATTAGAAACAACCTAAAGTTGAGACTTAAATACAAAATGATATAACAGAATACTAAGCCTCTACTAAAGATTAGACTATATTTACACTGAAATATATATTTATATGCATTTATATATTTTACATATATTTATAATATATATATATAGTTGTCAAATGGGGTACAAAAGAGACTGATACCATTTTTGCAAAAACATGTATATCACAAATATCCATATGAAAAAAGTTTAGAAGGAGTATATCAACTTTGAACCTTTGGGTGATAAAATTATGAAACAAATTTCTGCTTTATTTTTTCCTATATTTTCTAACTTCTCTGATAAAGACATATTACTTGTGTTTAGAAAAGAAAAAGGTTGTTTTTCTTTCAAGCATATTCTATGTTTTTAAACATGTAGGCTGCATTGTAAAATTAAAAAATAGATGCTTCCTACACTCACTTTCTTTAAAAATATGAAATGGGCTTGAAGATTTCTCTAAATAACTGGAACTTTGGCCCTCTGTGTATAAGTAGGTTCCAAAACCGTCATATTCCCAAAACATAATGGTCCCAGGATATGAGCTGGGATATGAGCCAAACCACCAACAAAGATGAAGCTGAAATCTGAACCTAAGTGTATAAAGAAATTCTGGTCTCAGATATTTCCCATAATTCCCAAGAGAAAACAGCAACAAGCCATCAGAAAGACATTGGGATTTTCTTCAGTCTCCATCTATCCAGCCTGTGCCAAATGTAAAAGACCATTAGAAATCTCCGCCTTTTCATCATTACAGTAAGGAAAACTTTGTGTAACTCTGAAGACAACTAATCACTATAGTTTAACCCTGGAGTTTCATTCTTAGAACCCAACTGCCAAAATTCTGGAGAGTCCTATTCCCACTCAACTGATGAACTGCCTCTCTAAGTATGAAACCAGCAGGGCTATTTTAAAAATATTCATCTAGTTAATCTGTAATCCTGGAACAGAGACTCACTCCAGCAGCACTCAAGAACGAAGGACCTAATCAATGTTTCCAAATTCCATCTGCTCTCACGTCCAGCTGATGTGCACAGTCGTGATCTCATCTGCCCCAGGAAGCCTGGGAAAGGCTAACACAGGCTCTGATTTCCATCACATCTCGCTACATTCCATTCCTTTCCCCCATTCTTCTTTTTTAAAATAAGAACTAAAATCTTTCCAATTTAGAGCTCTGCAGCTGGAAGAAAAAGATTGTGAGTCCCCCTGAATCTATCATGAAAGTTAACCAGGGCTATGAGAAAAGTCATTGGCTTATTACGAAAAGGATGAGGTCATACTTTGCTATCCTGTTTTCGAGAAACTTCAAGAAATTAATGCAAACACAAAAGAGAGGTAAATGCAAAGTATCCCCCCTTAGAGTCTCTTCAACCAGCAAGAGTTCACAGGTTTCCCATGAAAAAAGGAATCCCAGCCAAGGATAAACAAACAATTGAAAAGTATAAATCACATGAGGAAATAATCCACCCTGAGGGAGGTCTGGCAGGCATGACAAACAAGAAGTTTATCAAACCATGAACTTGAGAAAATAAGTTTAAAGAGGTGGTAAAGTGAGTACACTAATAAATAAAAGAACTGAAACTGTAATAAAAGAATAAGGCATGGTAGGGGAAAAAAAGAGAAAAGACAGATGTGTTTAAAGAAATTACAAGAAAATCCTAGGTTTTCTCCTTGGCCTGCAGTGGGCTGATACCTCAGGATGAAAGGAGAGTTAGCAAAAGCTTAAAGGGAGGTAATAGAGCAATCAGCAAAAATATAATGTATACATATTTAAAGGTAACTGACAGGTTTTTTGAAACCCCCAAAACTCAAGTAATCTAGCACCCATACAATTCTTTTTTGCAGGGAGAAAAGGGGTAGAAAAGAGAATCTAGTAGATCAAAAGATGAATCTTATTTTTAAAAGATGTCCAAATGAACATATATGCATTAGTTTCCACTGCCTCTTAAAACTCCTGAAATGACAGTACAGGGATTAAAAAGTAAAAAAGAAAGGCAAAGAGAACAAAAGAGGAGACAACAGCAACACAATTTAGGATGTTGGCTAGCAAATGGGCCAGTAGTAACTGACAGCAAACCCAAGAAAATGGAACCCTAAGCCAGTAAAGAGGAAACATGAAAAGCAATCTGATTTATGTAACAGAAGCCTTAAAAGGATGAGGAATTGGTGGCACAGGTACCTTGCAAAATGGGGGTGAAGGTGGAGCTAAAAATAGGATTGATTAAAAGACCATTTAAGAAATTACCTTCAGATTCCTACTTTGCACAGCTAACAACTCCCTCTCCCCACACAGAGAAGACTGCAAGTTTACTGTCTGGAAAAGGGAAATGGAGAGCTGCCAGAACAGGGCATGTGAACATAGTTGAAAGCAGGGGCATCATACTAACTACAAGGGACTAACTAAAAGTTGCAAACAGAGTTAAGTCAGACCTGCCCTAGTCCTTTACCTCCTAAGACACCCAGAATACTGGGAGCCAGGAGGAAGATTTCCAGGTAGATGAACAGATCAATTTTTTGGAGGGGAACCCCAGACATTTTAAGAGAAAAGAGCAATGATCATCTTGCATTAAAATCTATATAAGCAGTTCTCCTCATGTAAAGCACTTTTCAATAGCATTTTTAATGCCTTCTTTAAAATATAATGGACAGAAAAAATTAACAGCCATTTGAAGAAACTCTAATACAAAAGCCAGAGATTAAAACAAAAAATAACAGAACTTGGAAGAATATACTAAGTAGGGAAATTATAATGTTAAGAAAAACTATTATTAACATTCTCAAGGATAAGAAGGTACCAAAAAATTTAGAGAATTTTTAAAAGAAAGCCCTTAGAAATTCATGGTAAATATGAAAAATTCAATAGAAAACAAAGTTGGAAAAAACCTCTCATAAAGTAGAACAAGACAGAAAGATGGAAAATTGAGAGAAAAGGTAGGAACGTTAAAAATCATCTAGGAAGTTCAATATGTGAATAGTAGGAGCTCAAGAAAGAGCAGAGAAAAAAAGAGAGGGAAACTATAATCAAGGAAATCATTCAAGAAAAATTCTGAGAACTCAAGGGGGCACAAATTGCTATACTGAAAGAGTTCATTAAGCATCCAAGAACGATGACTAAAAATATAAAATACGTTAGTTATTATTATTCTGTATTAATTAATCTTTTAAAGGGAAAAGGGAAAAGAGACCTTGAAGAACGCTCTAGCTTGCTTTTCACCATCCTGGCTATGCTTTCCTCCATCCCAGCTCAATCCACAGCTTCCAGTCTCCATCCTTGACCTTCCTTACTGGGATTTCTGTCCCTGACCAGAAGTAACACTGCAGGCTTAAAGCACAAAGACATTGAAGGGTAACAGAACATGCTTCTTTGGCATAAGTACTATTTTGAGCTGAAGGAAAGTGAGAAGAACTGAAACCCAGAGAAGACCCTGCGAGGTTCTCTTTCAGCCTCTAAGACCCTCCCTGAGCTCCAAAGGGCATATCCAAACAATTACTAATTAGGGGCATAGAGGGGTGCAGAAAGAAACAATAGTGCAGGATGGGACAGGGTCCCGGTTCCTCCTCGAGGGATGTGCATAACGATTTGATACATATCTCTGAGTTCTTCTACAGGAACTAGGGCCCCTACCCAGGTGGAGGATGATAACTTCAGGCTGAGAGTACAAGCACGTGGACCTTAGACTGGTAGGAACCAGAAAGGCCGATGGTTGCGATTCCTGAAACACTACCCTGGTATCACACCACTAACCCATCAGAGGAAGATTACACATCCCACAGCACCATCCCCAAATTTTGTCTAGAAAAACTCTTCCCCAAAAACCACTGGCGAATTCAGGTATTTTGAGCACAAGCCCCTGTTCTCCTTGCTTGGCCGTGTGATAAACCTTCCTCTGCTACAAACTCTGATGATTGGCCACACAAACTTGCAAACAACAACAGAAGCAGATACAGGAGAAGCTCTCTGCTCTCTCCCTATTTGCCCCAAAGTAGGATGAAGATTTGTAAAAGTATTCCCTCGCCCAGCTCTATCAGAAAGGTCAGAAATTAATCACTGGAGACAACTTTAAGAGCCTAAAGACTCTTTCCAGCCCAGAGATGGCACTGAAAGAATCTACAAAACAAACCTTGGTAAAATGAGCCTTTATCTACCATTAGTTTTCCCATATATTTGCCTTCTCACATTTGCTGCCCCAAGAAGCTCAAAGTCCTTCTTCTTTTGTCTTGCCCCTACTCTACAAATTTATTGCTCTTTTGTTGAGATGTTATATAAACCCAAATTCTTACCACCCCTTTGAGTTACGCATCGCTAATGCTCCCATGTGTATACGCCATAAGCATTAACAGATGTGCTTGCTTTTCTCTTTTTAATCTATCTTTTGTCAGTTTAATTTATGGGGCCTCTGCCAGAGAACCTAAGATAGGTAGAGAAAAAGAGATTATTTTCCCTTTGTGCAGTATCTAAAAGTAGAATTTTTATTATATTTTTAGCCACACTACTGTAATAGGCAATGGTCCCTCTTTAATACTAAAGAAATGATGAGAATAATAGCACCATAAAATTTAGACATGTTTTACTATACAGTAACCATTTCTCCAACTTTTCTAACATAGTTACAATTTCAAGTACATTTTTCCCTTGCCTCATACATCATCAAAATGTCCTTTAAAAGGTTTAATATTTCAGTTTCTAAATTACTTCTTTCCCAGAATGCTTCTGCTACCCAGATGTTGCTAGAAAATTTTAGTTAGATGTGTGCTGATGATTTTACTCAGAAGCATGACCACTTTAAATAACCTACGGTCTTTGGAAGACTTTGGATCCTTAATTGCCAAGCATAACAATAAAACACAATTAATTTAAAGTATATCTTTCATATTTAAATTGGGGACTGCCTAGTGTTGGTAACAGATAAATAACAGGCTGAAAGAAAAGAACAAAATTTCTCGCCTAATATAAAATATAAAAATCTTATCTAAACTTGAAATAAGTTTTTATAGTTTACTGAGGCTTAGAAATCCCCACTAGCTGGGAAACTAAAGCTTTTCTTTTTTGTGAGAAAAAGTCTACCAAACCTTTTCTAAATCTACACTTATAAAAACATATTTAACTCACTGAGGTAAAAAGAAAGTTGGTTTAAGGAACATGGCCCTGTGGACTGACATCATATTTCAAAATTAGCAATGTTACAGGCCCAGATAGGAGAAATCAAGTTCAAGTTTATGTCCCCAAATAAATTTCTAATACTTTGATAGCTAGATGAGTTTAAACTATTTTCAGACTAGAGATCATCTAAAGGGGTAAATTCTAAATTGATGGCATCTAAATGTGCATCCTTTGGGCAGTCTTTGACGTAAAGGCATCATCCATGTTCCCACCATGTTCCACGCTTCTCCCATAAGTGGCCCCCCTGCCAGTCTCCTTCCCTGGTCTACTGGGTTTCAGGGAAAGCAAGTGTAGGTCTTCTCTACCTTTATCTCCACATTCAAAAAAGATGCATTAAGCATTTTTTTTCTGACAGCAACTATACCAACTCCTAAAAGTGGATATCCATCAACTCATCAACTTTCTCTCCTTACCACTGACCAGGACTTCTTGGTTCTAACTATCTGATAATTTCCCAAACTTCCAGGGCCCATCTTCACTGAGCTTCTTTATCAACTGAACTATGGTTAGGAGGACCAAAGCTCAGCTGCATAGAAGGGAAAGATCCTCATTCATCAAGATGGTCAGTATGAAGCACAACTCAGGTTGTAAAGGGACTACAGCTCTCGCTTTGGACTAAGGTAGAATACCACCAGGGGGCAGCAGAAAGTTGATGAAATTACATACTCATCCCAGCACCTTTCCCAAACTGTGAAGGATTTTGGAGACATCTTCCAGTAGAGATCCTGATCCAGCAATACAACTAGGTGTTGGAATTGCAAGGACTAGAACCCCTGTTTCCTAAACCATCCACTGATGCTCCTTCCACTACACCCATGTGATTCTAATGTGGACCTGGTGACTCTACAGTTAGCAACACTGTCATTTCCATAGTTTTCCAGGCAGACATACTGCATCTCTGAGTTACCCTACAATCTCACCTAAACAAGACCATGTCTAGGATGTAGGACCTCAAAGATGTACAAAAGCCCACAATTAAAGGGCATACAGTTCACCAGAAGCACTAACTCTACGACAATCACTTAGATATTTATTCTTGCTTTATATAAAAATGTACTAAGCTTTATTTTCTGGCTTCTACAACTGTAACTTAACACAACAAAATGAGACCCTTGCAACGAAATCAATGGTGACAGTTGATTTGTAAAAATATTATGCAAAATGACATAAGTTGTAAAATGAGTTAACTTTTTTACAGGCATGATAAAATTAAAACATCTGAACAAACAGAGCTAAGGCTATTGTGCATTAGGTGAAATAAGTTCTTTACTCTTAAAAAGCCTTGACCTTTTATCACTATGTTATGATATAGTGAACTAAGTTCAAAATGAGTCACATATAAAGTGTCTTCTCAACTCAATGCAAGTTCATATGCACTTATGACATCTCTAACATTAACACAAATTTGACAGTGTATAAAACGTAGCTTTAAACAAATAACCATAAAAATACCAGTCAAAATACTCCATAAATGAAAGACAAATATCAGACAAAATATTTTTTAATGTCATAGATCACAAATATAAAGAGCTCTTAAAAATCAGTTAAGAAAAAAGACTTCAAACAAAGATTACAAATAGGCCAATCACATACACACATGAAAAAGTTTTAAAAAAATCTCACAAGTTAAAAAAAAAAGATGGTGGTGTGTATAGCTCAGTGGCAGTGGTAAAAGGTGTGCTTAGCATGCACAAGGTCCTGGGTTCAGTCCCCAGTACTTCCATTAAAAAAAAAAAAAGATTCCATTGAAATTTGTAAGACACTTGAGTGTGGGCAGGTCTGTTAAGACAATATAGTTTCGTGATCTGGGAAGCTCAGAGATTACTTGGCTTTTTTTTTTTTTTTTAAACCATTCTTAAGGAAACTGGATTTTTGGAAAGCTAATGCCCATGAGAACCTGTTTATCTTATTAAAGAGATACATGTCAGCTTCTAATGTATTCATGAATTATATAATAAAGATGATTATATATTTAAAAAATGAAAACAATAGCAAGGTGCCATTCTTCAGCTACTGAGTTGGCCAAGATAAAAAAAGAATCATAATAAAAAAAAAGAAAAAACAGGGTCACCAAGGGTCCCCATTCTGCCAACTGCACCTCTGAACTTCATCATGAATTTGCTTCTCTTTACTTCATGCAACCACCATGTTTTAGCCAACACATTTCATTTGAATTACTGCCACAGCCTCCTCAGTGATGTTCCTGTGCTTACCATCCCACCCCAACACCACGTGCATTCTCCACAGGGTGGCAAAGAGAACTTCTTCAACTGTGTGATGCCCATCTCTGAAATCCTGCAATGCTCCCCACTGCCCTCAGCATAAAATCCACATTTCACTATTACACAGCTTACAAGACTCATCCTGCCTTCGTATGGTCAAGTACCTCCACTGTCCACTACACGTCAACCGTGCAGGTCTATTTTTAGTTCCTAACCACCTCAGGGCTTTTGAAAATGCTGTTACTGCTACCTGGGACACTTTCACTCTGTTCTTTCCTTACTATTGATTTCCACTCAATTTTCAGGCCTCCACTGTTATGTCATCTCTTCACAGAAGCCTTCTGTGATCATCCTCTTCCCCATACCATCTTACTTGTTGAGTGTCCCTCTGCCCTACTGGAGTGGAAGCCCCATGACGGAAGGTCTCTTGTGTTTTTTCATCATTGTGTCCCTAGGAGCTAGCACACAGTAGGCACTCAATATAAATATCTGCCTCATGAATGAAAAAATAAATACTGGAGAAGGAAGGGAGTTGACTATATTTGATTCTAAGAACAGACGTCTAAAAATAGGTCTAAAACCCAGATTCATCACAGTGTGAGGCTGACCAGCTTATTCTCAATAAAACTCATTTATTCTCTTTAAAACTTCCACCTGTAAAAAAAAAAAAGAATGAATCTATAAACCATTTCATCAAAAAATTTAATTAAAAAAATAAGTAATCTCCTAAAAAGAAATACAGCCAGGATTTTCAGATGGGAAAACATACTTTCTTTAATCAGACCATTTCTTCCTTTTAGACTTACTTCAGTAGAAGAAGAAAAATAACATTGAGCTCTGTTGGCCTCAGTAGGAACTTAATTTCTTAAACATATAAAAGGAGTCGGCATTCTGGTTGTTATGTCTAAAGAGAGGCCTCAGAGAGGTTCCTCAATTTCTCTTCTTTGCTATAAACAAATTTAGAGAAAATGCAGAGCCACTATTATAATATAAAAACCAAAAGTATTCAAACAAAATTTATAGTTTTGTATTTACACAATAATGAATTAAAGTAAAAATACTTGGGTTTTTTTTTTTTTTCCAAATTGTATAAGTCATTTTCTACCTAAAATGAAGCCCTCCTACTTTGCAAAGTTACCAAAATCCTCCTCGGTAGTTTGTTTAATCAGATTTTTAAGAATGTCACAGGAAGAAATACAGCTTAAATAATGAGACCTTACAGATGCTTCTCAGCAGCTTCTGAAGGTATGATAACTCCCAGATCCTTGATGACATGAGTTGTTCAGTAATCTGCAATAGCAGCTGAGACTCTGGTTGGAATAATAAGGGAACACAGGCACACCTGAGCAACACAGCAGCAAGAATGAATAATGTCCCTAATTATTTATTACCTAATAGGCCCTGATCACTAAAATAGAACTGCAAGAATCACTGTCCTGAGTTGTGTATTTTTTTTATGCCCAGATCATGTAACACTCATTTTTTCAAAATTTTGTACGCATTAACACCACAATCGTTTGACAAAATGTCAGTTTCACATACGAGAACATGATGTTATCATAACCTGAAAAGGTGGCATAGCTCATTAAAAGTGTTTCAAAATCTTGTCAAACGATCTAAAGATGTAAACTGTGAGATCAAATAATTTAACTTTCAAATGTCGTAAGTTATTTTGGCATAAAAGAGAAACAGGGAGCAAGGGAAAATATGGATTTCATTTGTAAAAGAACAAAACACCAGTCATGAAGATCAAAACCGGGAAAATGATGAAGAACAATTATGTACTAACCCCGGGGGAGAACAATCTCTCAATCTCTCAATGTGTGGGCAAGGGGGTAAAATTTAGCACAAAAAATGCCAAAAATGACTTTCTAAATTATTTCTGAAAACTACATTCTTACCATAAAGTAACAGTGGCAGTCCTATGGGTGTCTATTCCATATGTGATCATGTTCCACGCCTATGCTAGAGGAATCAAACTACGCACAGAACAAAAGATCCTCGGTGGGGTGAGGGGAGGGTAACAGCTCATTGGTAGAGTGGCAGGCTTAGCATGCATGAAGTCCTGAGTTCAATCCCCAGTATCTCCATTAAATAAATAAATAAATAAATAAGTAAACAAACAAACAAATAAATAAATAAATAAAAATAAAGGATCCTCACTCCTAAAGTAAGGTGTTTTTTTTTTTGTATAGAGCTAAGTATGTATCATACAGATCCTGTTCACTAAAGGACCTTGATGGCCAGCATTCAGAGAGCAGATTACCAAAGTGCTGTGGCCAGGCGACAGGAACATCAGCTTCAGGGAAGACACAGCTCAAATTTATCTTCCATTTATATTCCTAATGAGCTTTTCTTTTTGGCATAAACAGAGCCAGCACTAAAGAGCTAAGGACTAAAAATTGTACATACATAGAAAAGCCAAATCACTGAATCCAGATAAAACCAAACATTTATTAAGCACCTACCAGGCATAACGCATTGCCCCAGGTATTCTGTGAGACAGGGACACATACGCCATGGTTCCTGCCTGACTAGATCCAAAAACCAAGTTCCTACTCTTCTCCAAACCCACCTCTCTTGCATGCCTTCTTCAGCAATTCCATCCTACTATATGCTCTGGCAAAGGCTCTTTGCTGGCACTCTCTCTCTGCCCCTATCCAATCCATGAGCGCCAATCCCATTAGGAAAAAGACCCATAACACTCAAAGAACTATTTGTGCACTAATCGGAAACTTTTATTCAGAAATACACCATACTTGAGTAAAAATAGTCAGGTCTAAAACCTTCAATGGGCTAGTATAACACCTGGCACAGAACAGGCTCTTAATAAATTGCTGAATGAACGAATGAATGAGTGGAATTAATCATTACTAGTGTTCAGCATATCCAAGCACTTAAACTTAATAAATATCTCAGTTCCCACCTCAGGGCTATTATTCATCATTAAGGAACATCAAACCAGTGTCCACAAGAATGCAGAATAATGCATGGAACGTGGAGTTACTTTATTATTCCCAAATAATTAAGGGGAGGTTTTGTTGCTAAAGCTTATTATTGTATTGAGCACCTACTACTCAAGCACTAATGTATCCCTGTCAATGATAATTCATAATCCAGGCAGAGCAGCAGAGAGAACACGCTAGGGTAGGATACAGGGAACAAAAAGTGCCGAAAGTGTGAAATAGGAGGTAAATACAAATAATGTATGCTGATTCAAGAAAGGTAAAAACAATCGGATAAAAATTAATTAAGACTGCCATAACCTCTATGTAAGGCAATGTGACATTATTTACCAAAACCTGTAACATTCTTTATGTCCCAGAAATTCCATTTCTAAGAAACTTGCATACAGAAATATTAACAAGTTAAGTCAAGACATACATTCAAAAATGTTCACTGCAGCCCTGTTCATATAGCAGAACTTCCAAAAGCACCTAAACATCCTTCATTGTAGTTTGGAGAAATAAATGTGGTAACTCCTCACAAAAGAATACCATGAGGCCGTTTCAAAGAATGAGGTTTATGGATGGATATCAATGTGTCTGTGATAGAGAAACACATATTACTTTCATTTTAAAATGTATATACTTCGAGGCAGACTCCATGGCTTAGCTGGTCATGGTGCCTATATAATCAGAAGTATGTATTTTGCTGTCTGTGTGTGCATACATGTCTGAGCATAAAAAGCCTGGAAGTGTACACAATACAGAGGATAAGGGGTAACAGGGATGGTGAACTGGAGTGGGTGAGGGAATGCCACTTATTTATAAATGATTTATATGCAATAATCACATTACCGGTCTGCACTTAAAAAAAAAAAAGATTAGAGAGAGTGCAAGAGGAAAACGGGAGAAAGAAGAAGAGGGAAGGGAAAAAAACGATTAGCAAAGAATCCTCAAGTCCTGAGTTATGTGTGTCTTTTAAAATATAAATGGGCATCTGTGAACAGCTGCCCAAGACAGGCAGTCATGAAATTCACTTTTTCTTGCAGCCGTATCTTCTTGGGATTTCTACTCCCCTTCTCCTTCCCCTTTGGAAACCCATATTGCTTTGGACCTGCCCCAACTTTGCCGGCAGTGGTACTACTGGTAAGAAAAAAGTAAAGCAAAACAGAAGGGAAGAAGGATTGGGAGAGCAGCCCACTGTCTTCCAAAGCCCCCTGCAGGCACTGCTCTTCTGTCCTAGAGCCAAGCCCAGCACTTGTCCTGACCCTGATGCTTGCTTAAGTGACAAAATTCACAGCAGACTCACCCAGCCTGGGCATTCCTCAGAAAGACCCCCAACCAAGACCTACCCAGTCACCAAACTAAACCTTTTTCTTTTTCTTTCCATCCAGGATTTGAAGAAATAAAGAGAGAGGGTTCTAGAATGCAGACTTTTTTTTAATCCTCTTTCCTTTCTGATGGTACAAGCAGTACAAACATGACCAGCAGAAGCACACAGTATAGTGATGGGGCTGCTCAGGTCTGGGGCATGTCCCTGGGCATCCAGACTAGTAAGAGGCAGGGACCTTCTCAGTTTCTCCAGGCCCTTGAGTTCCTCGCCAGCCCACGAGCAGAATCTGTAGGGACATCTCCAGGTCACTGCCTACCTGGCTTCCTTCTGCTGCCAGAGGCTGCAATGGAGTGATGTGTGGCCTGTTCAAGGACCATTAAGAACCTGCTTCCCAAACTCACTTATTTGTATCCCAATTTACCAGCTCCCTATACCACCTGTATTGTTATGTATGTAATAGTCTCCAAACTGGCTCACTTTCTGCCTTCTTTCTTTAAACTGTCTTGTCTTAGGCAACAATATCCATGAAAACAGATATTTAATGTATTGGTGATTTTTTAAAAACTAACAAACATTAATATAACTGGCAATTTAAAAACTGTTGTCTGATTCCCACAGTATGTAAAACAGTTTGAGAACAGAGTTCTGAAAAAGCCATTCTGAGGAAAGGTACTGAGGTGCAAACAAGAGCAAATGAACTCTGCGTGCTCTGCTTATGTAGAAGTGTGGGGCTGCCCACAACGATGGAACTTTCTGTCTTTAAGAAAGTAATAGAAGGGGAAAAAGAAGGGACAGTGGGGGAAAATCCTTTTGTGAGTTTCCTCTATCACTATTTTCAGTTTACTTTAGATCAAATTGCTTTGGTCCTAGGGACCCACTTTTGTTCTTAATCTTAATGTTTAAAAGACAATGATAGAGCTTCAGTTTGGGATGATAAAAAAGTTCTGGAGATGGAGAGTGGTAATGGGTGTTCAACAAAGTGAATATACTTAGTACCACTAAACTGTGCACTTTAAAAATGGTAAAAAGCCAACCATGCTCAGCTGCTGAGCTGAGGAGAGTCATGGGTGGGCTTGGGCGGGGCGGGGCAGCTCTATACGGTCTACGTGAGTCTGTCTGTCTGTGCCCCTTGGCTTCTTTCCCATCTACCTTTCAGAGGTTTAACTGCAGCATGCAAGGGAACACAGGGCGGCTCAGGAAGGAATGAAATCCTAACCCCCTGGCTAAACGTTGGCATCCTGCTGCTGCCAGGTTTGATGAGGGAGAAAGTGGTACTTGGGGCACCCCTGCTCCCAGCTTCGTCTTCCTCTTCCTCTTCCTCTTTTTAATTCTCTGGTACTGCTGAGGTTACGACTATTAGATAAAACTAGATTGTTAGATTATACATAGATCACACGTATATACCTTTTATATTAGGTAACTTGTACATGGTAGTAAACATGGGAATTAAGAACTGGGATTATAGTTGACTGACTTTGGACATGGGGGCTTCCGGCGGCATCAGTCAGTCTCAGGGGAAGAGTCCACACGTACGACAAGAGGAAACCAACCCAACAAATCAGTACCCTTGTGAGCAATTCCACACAATTACAGTTTACCTTCCTGGAAAACTTTCAAGGATGTGGAAAAATGCATTGCTATTCTATAGTGCCAATTTTAAGCAAGTTTCTGTTCAGTACATGTATGACATGATCATGGTTTTGTGATAACTGTATTGTACATAGATTATATGTACACAGAAAGTAAGATTTTAGGTCTACATATCAAACTGATGATAGTTACCTCTGGTGACTTAATAATTCTACTTATCTTCTCACAGTTCAAAATTTATTATAACGAATACATTTTTTAATCAATAAAAGGGTATAATAAATAAATATAAATAAATAAATAGCTGTTTTAAAAGTGGATGTCTTCCCTGAATATACACACACACACTTTTCTTCTCTACACCCACTCGCCTTGGAAACCCCCCCAAACACACCCCTGTCCTCTATTATCATCAGAAACTAAGAGGAGAAACTGGCGAGCTGACAGACTAAATTTAGATCTGAGATACAGTTCCTCTGAAAAGCACCCCTTGAAGTAGCTCTGGTCTTATAAAACTACACTTCCTAGGCCTGTCACTCTGGGCTTCATTTTATGAGCTTCTGGTTTTATCAAAAGGCCACAGGAATTACAGACTATTAAAAATAGCACCACAGTATGCTGGCTGATACAATACCTTGGCAAAGAGCAACTTGTTTTCTGCATTTCTGTAAAACACTTAACACATACTAAATCAAAATAACAAAGGTCAAAGTCTTTGGAAGCAGGTTATTAACTTTAGGAGCTATAATCAACAGCACGATAGATTCTTACTAAGAAGGAAGGAAAAAACTTTAAAAACATGAATGCTTAAATCTCTTATTTGAAAGTACTTTATAAACTATAAAATTATCCAATTCTTTAAGCAAAAATTTTGGGTAAGTTTATTGTACCCATTTTATAGGTGAGGACACGGAGGCTCAGAAAGTAAGTGACCTCACGTTAGACCTTTGTGCTGCAATTCTAATTCTATTACATCAAGGAATTGTCCAGAATGTATCATTAAGTTATTTAGACTTGAACAGAGCCAAATGATCCACATCTTTTTTTCTTTTAAAGTTTAAAAAGATCTCCATTGTAATTATATTTTGTCAGAAGTTTGAAAATTTACACAGGATTTTTTTTTTCCAAACTTGCATTCTCCTCCTTACCCTAAAGTTTTAAAACAATCTACACATTTTTTCAAAATATCCATCTTTTAATAAGACACAAAGATGGTTTTTTCCTTGTATCTATTGCACCAAACAGGAAGAACTTGTATAACTGTGCTAATGACGTTTACAGAGAGAGGTCTAAGAGAGCTGGGCAGTAAGAAGAGAAAGAAGCCTGATATTTACAATTTGGAGATGCAGCATACAGAAATTATTTGAAAAAAATCAGAGCAGCTTTATAATGAATAGTTTTCATTTTTGTTGGTAAAAATTTACTTAACTTTGATTTGAACTCTTTATGTGATTTTTAAAAATTGCCTTAAATATAAAATTCTCTATTAATATTTCTCCATACATACACACACAAAATATAAATATATAATTTTATAATATTAATGAAACATATGCATTGTATTTTTTTCAACAGGCACAAACATTCCCTCCCACCACCACCCCCACCCCCAGTACAAGGACTGTCTAATGGGGACAGAGTACTCAGGGCTAATGTTCTGAACACCCATATTCAGGCATGAGGCAGCCCTAAGGCGTCACCAGGAAAATGAGCTTTGGAAAATTCAAGACTATGTTAGAATTCTTCCTCTTTCTTTCACTAATAATAACTACCATTGGTATGCTCTTAGGTTAGGAACATCTGAACCTAGTTGCCTCATCTCTAAAATTAGAATAAAAAATATGAATCTCAGATGGCTTAAAACATTTTTTCTTTTTCTTTTGAAATAATTTTAGATTTACAGAAAAGTTGCAATAGTAGTACAGAAAACTGAGGTATATATTTCATCCAGTTTCCCCTGTGTTAACAACTTAGATTATTAACAGTTATCAAAATCAGGAAATTAACTTACAATATTATTAATTAAGAAATAGATCTTTTTTGAGTTTCACCAAATTTTCCCCTAATGCCCTCTTTCTATTCCCACAATCATTGAGTTATTATATCTCCTTAATTTCCTCCAATACATGGCAGTTCCCCAATCTTTCTTTACTTTTCATGACCTTGACACTATTGAAGAACAATAGTAATTTTGTAGAGTGTCTCTCAATTTGGGTTTCTCAGATGTTTTCATGATTAGATTGCAGTTATGCATTTTTGACAGGAATATGGCAGAAGTGATGTTGTGTCTTGCTCAGTACATCATATCAAGGGGTATGTGATGTCCATGTCTTATCAGGGGTAATGCTAACCGTGATCTCTGCTGAAGCTGGTAACCTCAGAGAGTTGTTTTTGTTAGCAGTGGTTCTAGAATCCAGTAAGTCTTCAACAAACAGCAGCTATTGTTACTGTAAAGTCCAAACTAAGAACAGAAGTTTTGTAATCAGGTAGACTAGGGTTCCAATGCCCGTTTTGCCAGTTTCTGCCATGTGACCAGGGACAAGTTTTTTAACTTTTCCAGTTTCCGCAGTGTCCAATAAAGACGAAACTACCTGCAGAGCTGTTATGAAGCTGTTATAATGCTGTTAAGAAGATGACATGAAGCGATACATGTAAGGCACTCAGGGCTTGGAATTCATGCATGTTCCATGAAATCAACCAGTGCCATTACTTTTTAAGTAATACTTTTTAAGTTACTATTTTTCTGCAAAATAACCACTATGACTTAAGATAAAGGAATCTGAGAAAAATGGTGAGCTGGAGCATCCTGGGAGTATACTGGAAGGATGTCCAACGACGGAGGAAGGCACGGAAGAGCCAACAGCACATGTCTTACTCCATCTCATCTTTCCATTGGAGAAACTGGTACTGCAAGAAGAGTTTGAGAACACAAGGCATTTGTGCTTCGTTTCTAACATGTTACTAACCACGTGATGCACCAGCCAATTTCCCACTATGTGCCACGGAGGCTTCTCCCTCGTCTGTTCTCTCTTGTAAAATCACTACCTTCTGCTTGCTGGGATTTCCTGCAGGGATTTTTAGGCTGTGACATAGGACATCAAAATGTTTCCTTCTGCAGCTGGCCTCTGCTGTTATACTTGGATGGAGATAGCTACAAAGGCAATTCTAGAACACCTAACACACGGTAGTTAAAATAGATCCCTGCTTTTCAAATATAAACCTAACCCTAAAGGAACCAGAAAGCAAAGTAAACTTAAAACTTGGGGGGGTCTGGATTCCAAACACTGCTTTATCAGACCATATGAAGCATTATAAAGCTAATTACTGCTCCACAGCCTCTGTGGATTTAACCTCAGCTTTGGAAAGCCATGCACAGACATGCGAGAGTAATGTGTTCTGTACTGCAGAGCACACTGCATTACTTCATAGAGCTTAGATGTTCGTCACAAAAGCATTAGAGCATCATTAAGTGTTGAAGTAACTAGAAAATCAATATGGGTGACAACAGCCCTCTGTAGGACACTATTATTACTAGGCCAGCACCCATACCTTAGGGACCGGGAAGTGAACAGTCACCTAAGTTCTCTCAGTGCCCAAGTGGAAACCTGTACACCACAGAGCTAAAATAACATACATATGCAATTCCCTGAACAAACCAACCTGCCAGGTAGAGAAGGATGCTCTGGCTCCCAGCCCAGGACAAGGACCACTGGCTCAAGTGACCTCTAAATGACTCTGAAGAGCACTGAAATTTTCAGAGCGCAGTTTAAGCAGAGAACTGAGCAGGGTCAAGAGTCCACAGTCTTTTCTCGGCATACTGCTGCCCCACGTGTGAGAGGGAAGGCCCATTAGTTGCTTTCTCACTTTCCTGCTCAGCCTCCCAGTTAACATTACTGAGAATTTACTAGGACCTAAGCTTTTATACTATGTGCTCGCTGGAATCAAAGCAGTTCTATGAAAAGGGTTAAGAATCTCTACTGACAGGTGAGGACCTAGGCCCCAGAAGTGAGGGGAGGCACTCAAGGTCACAGGGTGGAGCAGGGCTCCAGCAGCTGGCTCCAAGGCCTGTCTGCTCCACCACTGAGCAGTGTGCTGTCAGTGGGACATCATCACTCCCTTTCAAACCACGGGCTAAAGGTAACAGAAGATTATGGAACGTGTTTTCGGTTCCTTAAAATGAGGCGCACCATTACCACAAGCCCTGTTACTGAGAAATTCTCTCTTTCCCTGTGGTTTCAGAAGCATAAGTTCTGAGTCCAAATGTTCCACCACTGGGGAGGCCCCTAACTAACACAAGACTCTCCACCTCCTCCGCCCGCTGCCGGCTAACCTGTCCACGGCCCCCGCCGCGCTCCATCAGCTGGGAGACAGCAGCTGGCTTCCCGTGGAGCCTGAGCTGGGGACACAGACTTCCTTCCAGACTCTGAGCACCTCTCGCCCTGCAGGGACCACACAGACAATTCCTGAACATAAGTCCTATTCGGAAAGGTGTGGATAAACACAATTAGCTAGAGAAGGAAGTTCCACACAGTTTTACTCTCCTCAACCACACAGACAAAAGTGTGGAAACATTACTGAGAGAGTCCTTCAGAGAGCTCCCTTTCCCAGGTCAAAAAGCGCTCCCCCCACTCCCGTTCCCACTCCCCGAGGCCCCAAGCCCTAAGGAGCTATTAGAAGGACCAAATCTCTGATTTATATGGATTTGCATGAATGTATTTACCTTACAGTAGTTCTTCCTTCAAAAGGGACATCCTCCCCCTTATTATAAAAGCAATATATTCTCTTTATAGAAGATTCAAATGATGCAGAAATACATTCAAGTTTGATAAGAAGGAAGGGTGGGCAAGTGAGCTTCCTCAATCCTATTCTTCAGAGATAACCAGCGCTAACAGTCTGGTGTACATCCTTCAGAGCTTTAAAAACATGCAAATCTAATTGTTAAGTGAAAAACGCAAGGGAGTAGGTTTAAAGGTATGGTATAATACCATCTGTCTAAAAGAGAGGGAGGCAAGGAGATATATACATATTTGCTAATATATACATAAACTATTACTCGAAGGCTTCAAAATAAATAGTCAGTATTGATGGACTCCAGGGAGTGGACATGGGTGGCAAGAATGGGAAGGACACTTGTCACTGTACATCCTTTCTCATCATTTGAACTTGGAACCATGTGACTGTATTATCTGCTCAAAATATCAACAGAGTTAAAAGTTGAAACAGAGAAAATGAACTTATTAAAAGCCTGGAACAGTGCCCCCTATAGAGCAGAGACCCAACAGATACAGCAGAATGAAGGAAACAAATGATCTCTTTCACCGTAATCAGAATTACTCCGCTCACAGGGCACGTGCTGTTCCAAGTCACCTACCACACATGACAACACCAAAACAAAAACACTTTATTACCGACAAGGAAAGGTGACCACGATCCATCAGTTCTTGCAAGAAGAATGGTATGAACTAAGAGGGAAGTAAGATTTAAGATGTCATCCAGCAACTGACAAAGGTATCAACTATCATTCTGAACGTTTTCTCCCAAGACTCCTGTGGGCAGAGAGAAGGTACATAAAGCCACCCAAAAGTCTGGGTCCACAAGCCTGAGAGACTATACAGTAAGGGAGATAATTTTTCACATTTAGTTTACCTTAAATGTTTTGCTCTATCATATAATAATGGGTTAAAATTCATCCAAAACCCATTGTCTTTGCCCAAATCTTCAAGAAATATGTGTTTATCATGTTACTTCCCACTTCTTGACCCACCACATCATATCTGGGGAATTCAAACACCCCAAACTGAAAATCAGATTCTAGTTGAATCTTCCACAACTGGGGTCAAATCAAAGGCAAGTGCTTTACCCAAGGTCACACGTCAAATACTGTTAAAGCTGAGACCAGGCTCTGAGAGCAGTTTCTCAGTGAGAGTCTAAGATCTGACTGACACTCTTTCTCCCCATCCCCCCACCACAGCTATTACCAGGTCCCCCAAATAAAAGGTTCCCCGTATTTCACCTGGGTGCAGAGGCCCACGGCCACTCACAGAACCACTCTTTCACAGCCCCTTCACCAGACCTGGTGAACGCAGTCTAGCTATGTCCACAAAACATAAAACCTCTAGCAAGCCCTGTTTCTCATTAGATTTTGTATGAAGCTTTTTGTTTTTATAAACAAAACTGTTTCCAAGCACTTCAGCGACTATTCTGGCTGCACCATTTGCATATTGGTTAAGGCACTATTGCAGATCTGTGTGTTTCATTTATTTGATAAAACCAGAACGTTGGTATGACAACATTTGATTTACCAGCTATTTTGACTAATTTAAAGTTTGAAAATAGTACTGCCTATTGTTTAACATCTTCTATGAGACACATTCTCCCTGATTTTAGCTGGCTTTCCCTTAATTTTCCCAAAGCTACTTCATATTAAAATTAGATTAACCTTTATACAAAGAATTCCTTGAATAATAAACAATGGTACAATATCTGCACTGAAATTATGTTCAATTCTTACTCAAAATATTTAGTACTTTATATACGTACAATGTCCATAAATCAAATGCATAAATCATGTTTTATGAACTACACCTGCAGCAGGCAGCCACTTCAGCAGGAAACCCATTCTAACCGATGCAAGAAAAAAAAAAGTATTTTTGGGAAAAACAAATACACATATTTTTAGATTACTACTATAAAAATTTCCCGAATAAAGCATCAACTCAATTCCCTTGGGGGAATTTAAGCCAATAGAATGCTCATATCTAGATATTTTAAAAGGAACTGGGAAATTTGATGCTTGTACAAAATTCCTACAGGGGTGAAGGAATGTCCAAACGGTTTCTCTACTGGATCAAATATCTCTAACCCCCAGGAAAATTTCACATTTTAGGCTCAAATGAATTCTACTGTTACAAAAGTAACCAGTGCACGAAGGTAAAGGCGGCAATGGTCACAGTCTGGATCTGGGCTGGCAGTGGAGAGAGGTGGATCACAGTGTCCTGGGGGAGAGATGGTGATGTCAGGAATCAGAAAGCTCCAAAGACATTGTGCTTGCTGCCCGGACCCTGCCCTGGAACAGGACCCAGCGAGAGTACGGTCCTCTCCAGGCACTTCCAAGACCTCGTCAGAGGTGGTGTGAATTTCCCAAACATTTGACACAACAATGTTCAAGTATCAAGGAAAAGGCACGTTCCAATTTCACAACACATTCTAAAGCAACTCAAAGATCATTCAAAATAGAAAGATTTCCAGGCTACGAGACATAAGACCTAAAGTTGAGTCACCAACAGCCCCCTCTCATCTTCCAACTTCTCTTTTGACTTGATTGGGCGGAAATTTAATATCCTTCCTCACTCACAATGCTATTGTGGGACTTGAATACGACAGATTTTTACAAACTGTGAAATGCTGCACAGATTATTATGGTACCCAAAGGCTGGCAAATTTATCAACGATTAAACTGTAGTATCAACAGTGTTACGTCTAGGTAACCAAAGAAATAAAACAGGATCTAGACACACTCCATTAGACAGTCTTATTCCTTTAAAGCTATGGTTTCTGTACGAGTTTAGTAAGTAACACAAATCATTATGACTTCAGTTTGGGTCTATTTCTTCTAAACACAACATCACACAATAAAGGCCTAGCCTTTCACCTGACTCTACAAGCAAGGGAGGCAGCAGTCATACCTCTGGGCTCTACTAGGAACTGGACCGCGAACTCCACACCAGCAGGGCTGTCCTCCTCAGGGTCCCTGAAGACCAGCCCACTGAGCACTACACAGAGGACACAGCTTCCAGAAGAGCACACCTTTATAACATCACCAGGGCACAGTCCAAGAGTTATTTCAGTAACAAGAGACAAAAGTCAACAGACAAAAAGTAAATAATTGAATAACAAACATGAGAACAAAGTATTGGGAGGGGAATTGTCTGATGTCTGAGATTTGCTTTGGCTCCCCTCTCTCCCTCCTCTGACCCTGAACAAAGTAGGGGAGAGGGAAACATAGAACAAGAAACACAGAAAGGCGGGTGGGAACAGTTCAGCGGTACTGCACTTTCTTAGCAGGCACGAGGTCCTGGGTTCAATCCCCAGGACCTCCAGTAAAAAAGAGAGAGAGAGAGAGAGAACCACAGAAAGCTGATGGTTGTCAACGCTGGGTGAAAAGGATACAGAGTGCTACTAGTCACTCTACATTCTAAAAAATGATCATTATAAATTGTTTTCTAAGATGTAATTTAGTATGAGCCCCACTTTTGCTTTGAAAATGACACTGGGACACCTACAAAAACATAAGGCACCCAGAAAAAATCAAAATAAAATAAATGCACCAAAAAATTTATGTTGGGTGGTGGAATGAAACACACCACTCCTAACCAGAGAACCAGTAGTCACAGTAAACAGAAGTTTCTTCCACCAAGCCTAGTGCATTCATGAACATTTACTGGAGCTACCACCTCTTTATTTTTCTTAATTTATTTTTTAAGGTATACAATGTGATGAGCTGGTATACACATACACTGTGAAAACACCACTCTTTAACAACCCCAGCCATACACACAACATCCCACGAACAAGGTGAGACCGGACTCTGAACGCGCACTCCCCACGGCCAGGGGGGCTATCACCCCCAGCTCCTTCCTCAAAGAACGAAAACACTATCGGTTTCTCTGTGTAAAGGAACCAGGTCAAGTGAATGACAGAAGAAACAAAGGAAGGCAAAAAGAGCGAACTCTCACACTCAAGAACACCTCATCAGACTGATGATAAAAATGTAAAGAAGCCAAAATTACTGCATGCCATTTATTGGGAAGACACATATTCAAGCTTCACTCTCTTTTTTTTTTTTTTTCCTACTATTTCCTCATTCTCTCCACATTTCCTTTCTAGATCCAGAGGCGGACAAGAAATCAGGAAACATCTGAGAAACTGCACAGATGGCAGATAAGGAGGTGGGTTAAGCAAGGGTACACTGTTCTAGAAATTCCATTTGATAAAGGCACTGAGTTCTGAGGCCAATTAACTAGGGATAGTTACTGAGACTGTGGACCTTTTCCGATATCTGTCCTTCAAGAAGAAAAAAGATTCTCTGGACAAAACATCTGAGACACAGGTAACAAAAGCACGGGCTGAAGAGTACAGCTTCTAAAGATCTTGCAGGTGAGCTGATAAAGGTCCAACCCCCAAGCCAAGGAGATTCTTTTGATCTTACATGTCCTCGGGACACTGAGCTCAGTTCATCTTCCCAGAACTAGGTACTCATTACCCAAATGTTCAGACTCCTGAGCTTTGCCACGGGAGTCACCGAGTCATGTACCCCATCTCTATATGGAGACACAGAAGCAGAGGGAAAACTGCCATGGAAGCCAACCCTCTGGGTTGAAGACGAAAATTATTTACGCTCCATTCTCACATCTTTCCTCTCCGAGCCTTTAGAAGAAGGTTGCTTTTCTTAAAAACTAGTCAGTTCCTATCTTATAGATAATATGAATCTTGTGATGTTCCCTATTTTGCAGTGCCCACCAGGAATCCCTGGGCCAGATGTGCACACCAAGTCTACCACCGATTCAGGGCTGATACCTAAATAGTCTAAGTGTTCGTTAAGTGGCTCCCGAACCAAAACATCCACCACCAGCTACGTGAATTCCTACTGCAAGAAAGTCGAGAGTCAGGGATGGTAATATGGGTGGTGGCAAAATGCTGGTTTTCCCCTGGCACTTCACGTGCGTTCTGCACTTGACAGGGCAGAACTTGTCCAGACCTGATCAAGAATCACATCCACTAAAAAACTCCTCTCGCCATTCTTGAGGTTATCCACAATGTTCAGTGGTGTGAAGTTTCTGAGAGAGTATGGTCTTTAAGTAAGTCTGTACAATTTGTGGTGCCAGTGGGCACCATGGAATGGAAATCAAAATAAATCTGAGGCTATGTGAACTAACATGCAACAGCAAAAGATATAAGTCTTTCATAGCTTGTCTGTTTGTTTTGTTTCAAGTCATATCTAAATTTCGGGAGAACAGGAAAGCAAGAGAAGTTTGACCCACAATGTTCAGGCTGCCAGATCCAAAGTCGCTTTTTTCCTCAGGGTTTGTTTAACTCAGAAAAGATAGTAGAACAGTGCATTATATTTTATTAAGAGGAAACAAAACAATAAATCCTGAGAAATTTTAAAAAATAATTTGAGGCATATTTTTCCATAAGTATACACTTATCTATTTATGGCCTTAGAAAAATATGTGGAGAAGTTATTCTTCTGTCATTTGTTACTGTCTTCTTAATTTGTTCCAAAGATAATACTGCCATTCTCCATTCCCATGGGAAGAAAAAAAAAACAAACTCAAAACCAGCAGTGCTGCTATCAGATAGGTGTATGTCAATGTATACATGTGAGAAATAACTAAAAAATGTAGTATGTTCGCTAATTCAGCCTTTTTCTATGTAATATTTCCAAGTTAGACTTTCTTATATTCCTGAAATTCAGTTTGCTATACCAAGAGTAATAATGATAAAATGTTTGCTTTGAATACTGTGGGGGGAAAATTAAATATTCAGTTCTATTAAAAAAATTCTCAGAGAAAAAAAGGTGTTTGTTTTCCATTCAACACTGAATGGTTTAGCAAGTAATGACGAGTATGAATCTTTTCTGCTTAACTAAAAAGGAAAAATAACGGAGTTAATGACTGCTTCTTAAAGTAACTCAAGTAATGAACCAAATTAACAAATCACTATGATGAACTAATTATACTTCATAAACTAATTATCATATACAGAATAAGACTGTAATCTGCATGGACTCCTTTCAGTTTTTACATAACAGGAAGAGCCTGACAGAAGCACTCAAGTGACCTGGGAGGTTTGGTTCACATCTAACTAATGAATTTATCCCTTTAATCCAAGGATAGCAAGAGATATCCGGAGATAGCAAACCTTGAGGTGATGGCAAAATCCATGCCCTGCTCTCTCTGGCCACGTGGCTACTTTCTTTGTGATCAGATACCAAAGAACACTTTCATGGGTCACTGTTATGATTAGTATACTGAATGTTTACAACATGAGATGCAATTCACGGTAAAAATCAAGTGAAACAAGTTGGTGGGCTCCCCTGGACACCTTAACCAATCTTAGACTAGGTTAATGTCTCCCTCACAACATGCTAAGGCATGTGTCTGGCTCAGCAACCACTCACTGTCGCTGGTATTAATTAGCTGAGACAAGCCTGACAACTGCTCCCACTGGTCGATGTGCGGTGCTTATCAAGACTTAGTTATAGTTGCTTCCAAACCGATTTGTGCAGGCTGTGTTTGTTTCAGTTATTACAAAATTTAATGAAATATTCATAAGTTAAATGTGTGTCTGAAAAAAAAGTGAGCTGTTTTTCTATAAACTAAATTGAATGCTTTAGAAACACTTGACAAAGGAAAATAGCTAAAAATGATGGCTGAAAAATTAGGTGTGTTTGAGACAATGGTAATTTCCTAAGGGAAAAACCTGACTCAAAATCTAGACAGATTCAGTACTGAGCTGCTTTCAAAGTTTTGATGTTCTGGCTTTAAAGAAATAAAGACTGGAAGTTGCCAATAGTGTGTCATGACTCTGCTTTGTGGGGTAAGAAAACGTGGAACACAAATCAGAGCACCCATGTCCAAAGAAACAGTCTTGACACCATCCATTCTGAGCACTGATATTTCTAAGTTTAATAGAATGTTTATGGTGGGCATGTGTCATTTTTCATTATTTCCACTTGTTACGGAAACGACAGGCCAGTCAAGAAACAAGCACCACTCGGAGGGTTGCAGTACTCCGATGTATTACGCCGGCGGGCTCAGAGGGCCTTCTGCTCTGAAGCTCTGAGCACCTCCAAGATGTGCGCATGAGGTTTTACAGGGTAAAGTACAAGCTTGGGGTATTAGGCCAATAGGCATGGAACAGCTTTAGCAGCATTATCATCACAAAAGTGGAGGTGGGGAGGCAGCAAACCAACATTCCAAAGCCAGATATGTATCTTTGAAAACCCAGCTGGCTAGCAAAGAACATGAACAGAAAACCAACACTAATTAACCTAGATTTACAAGTTAGTCTAGCAGAACTCAGATTTGTGAGTTATCTTGTTAGCCCAGCCCAGCCTCTCCTTCACATTCCTAGGCCTGTGAGTTATCTTGTTAGACCAGACCAGCTTTTCCTTCACACACTCTTAACTGATTCATCATCCAACTGCGGGTCCTAATTGTACTTGACAAAACTTTCTCCAAGGAACTAAACCAGTTCTGGGAACTCCCACTCTATTTTCATCTTTCTTTGATAAAGAACTTGAACCAAAATGAAAGGGAGACCGTTTGCCTTGATGAAATCTCACCTCCCTTTCAGTGGTCATGTCCTCTGGAGTCTGCACTTCCCTAAGGTCGGCAGAGGGGGCTCCCCGTGCCACCCTTCTGGTGGCCAAGGTTAAACACTGCCTCTTTTCCTCCCTCCTTTGCTTTTATAACCCCCCATTCTCTCAAGTCCAAGTGTGCTCAGCCAGGAGTTGAGCAAAGCAGGGCAGAGGTCAATGCACATTACACAGGTGCCTCTTCTCCCTAGCATGCTTGCACTGCAGAAGTTCCTTGTAAGTGGTAACAGTTTAAGAGTATACAAAAAAGCAGCAAAACAAAAAACAAAAACAAAAAAAAAAACCCCACAGGACTGCAGAAGGTGGGGGGAGTATTTTGAAGCAGAGATAGCAAGAAACAAGTTAGTCTAAAGGCAAATGAGTTCCAAATAGAATAAACTAGACAAACTCCATCCACGACTTTTGACTTCCAGAAAGTTAACCTTTTCAAGCCAGTTTCCCTCGATATAAAAATAAGGATAAGCCACCTGCTTCATAGGATTAAATGAAATAAAGAGTTGCAAGGCACCCAGCACAGTCCAGGCACACAGTGGATTCTCAGTCAATCATGGCTGTTTTTAGTTGTCTACCTTCTCACATCTAACCCCACCACCAAGCTAATCCCCAAAGTGGCATTATTTTTCACATCTCCTCTCCCCCAGTCTAAGAACCCAAAGATTCTCTTTAAAGTAGCTGGGTCCCCACACCTCAATGTGGGGCTCAGGGGCTCTGTTATGAAGAAAGCTGTACAGGACTAGGTAATTCATTTCCAAGATAAGTCTGTCCTCCACCCCTCAGCACACTCTTGTGAAAGATGGGGCATTCAAAACGTGAACATCAGTTGGGTGATTTATTTGATTGAATTTACTCAAAATTCATGGACTGTAAGATAAAAAGCAAAAAACAGTTTATTTTCTTTACATCCATACTCCAAACCCATTCCCTTGCAGGGAATCGGATCATCTAAGATCTCTGATGTGGTAGCTAGATTTAGAGATCCAAGTTGTTCATCTCTGCAAACCAGACTACCACCCTTGAGGAAGTGGTTCCCTGCACACTGAGATGAGCGCTCACTCAGAGTAGGGCATTCCTGTGAGTAGCAGGCAGGATACATGGTCGTGGGAAGTGTCTGTTTATACACTGGCCAATTCAAGAGAAGGATCTTGAATCGTGAATCATACACATCCACGATAAAGCAAGATGGAGATGTTGAAGAGCACAGGAAAGATTAAGCACGGGTGGCCTCATCTGAAAGGGGACAGCCATGATATTGAACCGAAGGAGAAGAGGGAGAAGAAGACAGCTGGTTTATGTTTAACAACATCCCGACTGCACATTTGATCACATCTCACTTCCTTTCTATGAAAGAGAAAATCAGTTTCTCACAGTTCCGAAGAACAGAGTGTCTGGGTTTATTTAGATGTCTATCTCCCTTTGCCTCTGTGCACATGAGTTATCTTTTCCAGGTAAGCAATGACTACTCTCCATTGCTTTGGTTTTCCCTTTAGAAGTCAAACACAAGTCGCGAAAGCTGCCTTGCCCATTTGCCAAAGAAGATAAAATCCAACAGCTGTTACCTAAGCAACCATTCAGGTTTCAAAGGTATTCGAGATCAACCTAGTATTTTCTTTAAAGAAAAGCGTTCCTTCTCCTCAGGTGGTAATCACTGACTCATAAAGAAGTCACTGAAAACAAATGAGAGATGGAGCCTACGAAGGGATGCTGGTGATGGAATCTGCCTCGAGATGTGGAGGGGCATCTGAGAACCATGACGCCGAATCACTTCACTTCTGTTCAGTACATGACTTGGGAAGACCTCTGCTATGTCCTGGATAGATTGCAAAAGAATATACACAGGAATAATTCTATGCCTAGACTTTGTGCTCTGCTGTGCTAACAGATATTTTAGAATATAGTTAATATCATACTGGATGTTTTTTCTCATAAAAGGGGCAGGCTTCTTGGTTATTTCTCTACTCTCTCTGAGCTTCTTAAAAACAAAGGTCGTTGGGACATAGTAATTACTCACTTGAAATAACAATTAAAAATAAACCTGTTTGCACTTCAAACAGAAACCCCGAAACAGATGATATAAAAAGAATCAGATTCTTCACAGCTCTACAAATGCAGGGAGTAGGCATCTAAAATACATGCAGGAACTAACAGAGATTGAAATATTAAATACTGAAATGAAATTATACTAAATTTTTAAATTATCAACATGTAATTCAAAATAATTTATAAAAGCAATAAAATAGCAACTTTAACTTTCAAAATTTTTAATTATTTTAATACTACAGAGTTGTTCAGTCCAAATGGGTACACACACACACCTTTTCAAAGCAATTTGAAGGTCACACTTAGCTCCTAAAACAAGTTTGGAATTTTCACAATTGAGAACTTTTTGGTATCACTTCTTAAGGTTCTGCTAGGTTTTTGCTCTGTCTTGGTAGCATGCCTTCTGGGAAACCCAGCACATATTCTCAATCAAACTGAGCCAAGAATCCCAGTTACTATCAAGTTACCACTTGAAAAAATTAACGAAACAAATTGAAAACAATCCAACAGTTCTCCTTTGATAACGACATGTATTACTGGGGAAGCCTTACAATCATAGAGATAGTTTGTCTCTCTGGAATAGAAGAACAAATATGTAGAATAATAATTATTATTATTTTATTATTATTCAGGATAGTACAAAGCCCTAACATAATGAACAATTCTAGCCAGGAGTTTTATATGGGTCATATTATTCAAAGGAATAAGAGAAGAAATACTACTCGTGGATGTTAAAATTTTAAAAGTGACAGATTATATGAAATGTCCAGAAAAGGCCAATCTACAGAGACTGAAAGTGGAATAGTGGTTGCCTGGAGCTGGGGATGAGAATAGGAATTTACAACTATAAAGGGGCAAGAGGGATCTTACTGGACTGATGACAATGTTCTATGACTGGTTTATGATGCTGGTTGCATAACTCGGTATATTTATTTAAAATCTCTCAATTGTACATTTAAAAGAGGTGAATCTGACTGTATGTAACATATGCCTCAGTAAAGTTGGTGCTGGGAAGTAACTAACTAAGGATGCACTCAAATCCTCATTTTTGAGAATGTTCATCCTGGTACCTTCTAATAACCTGAATCTCATAAGAGAGTATTAGTTACAGTACTTTCATACAATAAAATACATACAGCTATTGTAAATGACGTAAGGAAAATGGGACCACAATATAAATGTCCATCAATAAAAGTGGTACACTAGAAGAAATTCTGGAACAGTCATCCTCTGAAAGTAGTACCGTCCACACGAAATAATCAATTAAAAAATTGTGTCAGATTATACATGACACATACAGAAATGTGTCCAGAATGTAATGAGTGAAAAAGTGCTTAGCAGGACAATGCATTTGGAAGGACATTAAGAAATGTGTGCGGGTTATCTGTGCATATGCACGTGTTTGCTTGTATATTTGGGAAGATAAACACCAAATTGTTCACAATGCTTAATTAGCCCTTGGAAGCAGAAATGGAGAGAGAGGGGATTTTCCAGCAAAGTTCAAGGATGAGATTTAGAAGTATGTGCATCAAAGTGCTGAGAGTGGTTGTCACTGGATAGATGGGATTTATATGGGTTTTTTTTTTTTAATGTTCTTTTAAACTGTCTTAATTTTCTTATTAGGGAGGAAGGTTGGTGTAGTAGTAGTCACGAGATGACTCAGATTTAAATTGTGGCTCTTTTATTTACTTGCTATGAGATCTTGAGGAAATTAGTCAACCACTCCATGCTGCAGCTTTCTGCCTCTGTAAACTAAAGATATTAACAGCATCTGTACCATCTCTTGTGAGGACTAAGTACATCACAGACACATGGCAGTTAGAACAGAGTCTAGTACAGAGTAAGTATTCTCCATTAGCACTCATCAGCATGTATACCAACACATTACTAGTAAGGAAAAAAAAAAACCTGAACAGAAACAACTTTGGTGGGAAAAAAAGAAACGTATAAAAACCACAGGCACTGACTTTTTGTTCCATTACAAGTATGTTCAATATTAGTATGTGAGCAGGATGCATCAGGCATGGGCGAAGTCTGGACAGTTGTCAGAGCCTGTCTTAAGACCAACAATGATGAAACCAACCTCCCTGTGGGCCACGCCGAGGCCAGAGGGTACCTGGGCAGGAAACTCCCAAGTGTCTTGGCTCAATGTGTTGTGACCTGTGCAATGTGGCCGCCGCCAAGGCAACTGCACGATCTCAAGGTGGCGGTAATTAGCGCGTCTGACCAAACCATCGGCAAAGGACTCCTGAAACACAGACACTCCAACATAAATACTTACGCCTATAATTGACCTCAGTGGGACTTGAGGCCTCATCTTGAGACGTACAACATAAACCAGGGTCAATTATCTGACATTTGAGCCAGCAATGGGAAAAATAATTGATTGTCACATTCTAAAAACACAGAGCAAATCTCTGCCTTCCTGAAAAAAGAGTAAGTTCTAAATGAGCCCCATTTCCCATAACGTACGCTGTAAGAGGCACTTTGAACTTCAGCAGTCCCTGACAGCTTCTCCAATGGCCACCCACTCAGTCTGCACAATACCAGAAGCTCTTTATTAAAGGAAGGATGCTTACATTTGTTGAGTGATTACTATCCACCAAATTCATCTATTTCTCTCAAAACTCTTTGAGGACTGGGGCTCAGAGAGAGTGTATTCCTTACCTGGGTATAACCATGAGCGGCAGCATGAGAACCAAATGCAGAAACTTCCATTTCCAAAGCCTCTGCTTTCCACTCACTGGAAATCCCACTAGTTTCATTTTTAAGTGGTTCGCATTTCTCATTTCAACTGCAAAGCATTTCTCCAAAAAAAATCTACACACTACCAAAAATTTACACGACCTAACCAAAAATACTCCACAAAAGCTCCTAAAATTCCCTTGAAGTTTTTTTTTTCTCCAATGGTCACAGTTGATATTAGCGTCTTATTTTTCATTTGCTTTGTTTCTCCAAGGTCAGCTGGTTTTCAGCAAGGCACGAAGGTCTCACCCACAGACCCGCCCTCGCTGACTGCAACAAATCACAGACACTCCTGCTTTGAGAAACTCATTTTTCAAAGTAGATTCCATTTGTCTTATTCATTTATCCTCCTGTATGAAACGTCACAGACAAATTCACAAATGAATTTCTCTCGACCTTATTTAGTCAACTTGATTTATAAGCTATAGATAAGGATGTAAGGTAGACTGAAGTGGCACAAAGCTGTTGTGCCCAAGAAATCACTTGTGAGTTTCCTTTGACAGAGTTAGGCATTTTTAAACCTCCATTTATCTTTCATTTGCTATCCTGCTGAGAAATGAAAATTACCAAACTACAAAAAAAAAAATGTGTCTGGTCAACACTAATTAATGACATCATCAATTATTTCATCAGTCTGCATTGAAATGAAGGCTTAGTAAGTGCCCTGATCATCCAAAACAACAATGGCTGGTTCCCTAATGTTATGATGTCCAATTATTTTTGCACTAAGTGTCACTGAATAGCAACAGAAGTCAAAGCTTAGTATTAGCTTTCTCAAAAATAAATCCATCTTCCTATTGTAGGCTCTTATTTTACCAAATTCAACTTAACAAAATCAACTGCCTTCATAAAACTATGACAAGTACACAAAGTCATTAGACATCTCATCTCAGGTCATATGGTATAGAAAAGAGGCCAAGAGCCTACTGGAAATTAAGATTTATTGATATTTTCAGGGAGCAACACTGTAGGTCAAACCAAGAAAATACTGTAGCATAATACTGCCCCTTATATGATACCATTAAAAGGCTTTTCATATGTAAGAGTGAGTATATAAATATGGATTATATGAATTGTCAGGAAATCCTTGAAATCTTCTCCGGAGATATTTAATTAAATGAACTAGCCAAATATTTTCTTTGGATTTAGGCTGAGTCATAATTTACAGTGTATGTAACAAGCTTTTTATACATTTAATTTTTGTAAATCAGAATCTCACATTTTACACGTTCAAAGGAGAAGTTTCCTCCTTGAAGAAATTTGGAGAGAAATCCACTCTCAATTGAGTCATTATTTTAAATGGAGTTTAAAAAGTACTGCTTAGTAACTATAAGATGATACTCACAAGAGAACAGATATGATTATCTCTCACCGGCCAGTCTGGACAGGTAATTACGTGAAACAGAGAAGATGTTCGACCAAACACTTGGCACCAGTGCACTGTTTCCACATTCAATATTCTATAAAATTTATCATGAGATAAATGATACACTATGTCCAGAAGCTAACTGAACAGGGGTTATGATGACAGGAAATGAAGTGTTCTGGCCTCCGGGGGTATCTACATGTCAGGCACGCACACATCTAGTTGACTGAAGCGTTCTAAAGAGAACCCTTTACCCAAGCTCACTGTTCCTGCTCTCTTCCTTCTAGGACTTCTCACTCTTCCTGGTCTTCATCTACTAAACACAGTGTTTCATCTCGGGTACTGATCCGTGTGCTGGGATACAGAAGGGAGCATTTCCTATAACTTGGCTACTAGGAATGATCTCACCAAGTGGCTAACTTCTGGCATTTATAGATACAGTTATTCATAAGCTCACCTGCTCTTAAGAGGCCCAGTAAGTTACTAAGCACTTAGGCAAATTCAGAGAAGAAGGACACCAACGTCTATTACTCCTTCAGAGTAGTCTTGGTGTAAATAAGATGGTATTGGGTCTCCAGGGCTGTGGGACACCCTAGGATCCATGAAAATAAACTTCTGCCCCAAACTACAACTGTTGGGCTTTAAAAACAGCAGAAAGTATGGCCAACTTTTCTCAACCCCCAGCCTTCTTTCATTTCTTTTTATAAAGAACATTTTTTTATTCCTACACAAAAATAAAAACAATGTTTTTTAATGAACATCAAAAGATAGGATATAACATGAGGAAAAACAGTTGCAATACATATGAAAAAGGACTCATTTCTCTAATTTAAAATAATCTCAGGTAAGTCAATATGATACAGACAAAGACTCCTAGAGAGAAGAAAATGAGGAAAAAGAAAGGAGGGGGAGAGGAAGAAGACAGTAGAAACATAGGAACAGACAATTTACAAAAAGAAATTCAAATAGCCAATGACCCTATGAAAAGATACTTGTAATAAAAGATAATTAAAAACCTGTAATAAAAGATAATTTAAAACCTATAATTAAAGATAAACAAGTGAAAACAAAGAGATAACACTTTCAACTTATCAGATTGGCAAAACTGTTAAAGCCTGGCGATTTATAGTGCTGGTGGGGGCATGGGAAAGATACAACTGTAAAAGAAAACCAGTCCGTGGAGCCTTTCTAGAGTACAATTTGGTAATGTTTACCTAAGTTAAAAAAGCACTTATCCTCTCACCTAGCAATCTCACTGTTAGGAATGTAACCTACTGATATATCAGCAAGAGGTTTATCTACAAAAAAGCAAACTACAATGAACTCCAAAGGCTAATCACCACCCGTCCCCCCCAAATACCTGGCAATTACTAAAAATAGCCAGAAGCAAGGCAAAGGTGAAAGCAATTATTGCACATCCATAATGTGGATGAAAGAATGAAACCTTGCACATATCACATTAAGGTGTATACGGAAGACGTGTGTGTGTTGATGGGAAAGAGCTCTTAAAATACAACAGAAAAAGCACCCCCAAAAGGCTATAGAAAATATGTATAATTGAATCCCTTTATTAAAAAATGTAAAAAGTAGAGAGCCAGACACATGCACATATATGCCCAAAACACTTTTTTCCTGGAAGAAATCACAAGAAACATAATTAATAGTTACAACTGAGGGGAGGCTTCTCTTTTTTTGTACCTTTTGGTACCATTTGTATTTTAACCACGTACGCACACTTTTTTATTTATTTCAGTGTCATCATGGGTTACCTGAATATAAGATTATGGGCAATTATCTTCTCTACTTTTATACTGTTTTTCAACAAAAATCCCATTTAAAAAAATTTAGTGCATCTATAAGCCTTTAAAATAGCTGAACCTCCCAAAATACATATAAGGATTTAAAGGTTTTTAGTAGCATTCTGAGCGAGGAAGAAACACAACAAAATAAGAAATGAAGTACAGGAAAAGAAGGCAACACAGACAGATCAAGTATCAACCTGGGCTCAAGGTCAAGACTGAGTATTTTATCCTTTTCTAGTGCTTTAAACAAAATAATAAATTATGCATTGCATGGTGTTAGGGAGCAAGAATTTGCTATGAAATCCACCAGTTCAAAGCTGTGGAATGCAGAAAAACAACCTGGAGGGAAAATCTTTAAAAAGCTCTCCTGCAAGGACTATCCTTCCAAATTCACAAATAAGCAGTAAAGAAACGCACTAGCAAACTAAATAAAAAACCCACTGCAGACAAAACCATAACGTTATACTATATCGTGAAATCCTTTGGCAAATATTTATAAACCCTAAGAGATAAATCTCAAACTGAGTTACTTCACATGCAATTATAATTCTAGGTTATACCAAATATCTTCACAGGCATTAAACAAAAAGCCTAAAGTGCCATCTGACTGGATGGCATTTCATAGATGAGGCACCAATTTCTGATTATCTATGCATTTATCCAAGGTTTAAGAGGCAAACAATAAAAAAGAAAATTAAAGAAACTTAATCGTCAACAGTCCCTGAGTGATGAGTCGCTATATGTAACACAGGTAATTAACCACAAAGTGATCAAAGTCTGAGGAAAATGATGAAGTACTACCGGGGAAAAAATAAAAGTCACCCCAAAATATATACATCATGTGCAACTGCCTGGTTAAATGAAAGGAAAATGAAAGTTCTGAGAAAAGGAAGGGCTTTCTCCTCCTTGGGCCATGTATCAATAAACTGCCCGTCAGCCACAAGTTCACCCTTTACTGCCTGATCTGCAAAAATGGATCTGGGCCCCTAAAATATTTTTTCACTTTGCTAGCTTGTGTGATGCTGTTAAACACTGCCAGCAGAAGATGCCAGAAAGACCCTGCTGGGGGAAGGTGCTGTGCCTACCGGTCCCGGCGCGCTCCCTCGGCAGGCTCCTGCGGCAAGTGCAGCTCCTCCAGCACCCATCTCCTAACGGTTTTCAGTGGAGTGTCTCCAGTTTACATCTCCCTATGAACAGCTTTCCCTGGCACCCCCAAGGATGGATGGTGGACTTTCACCAAGTTCTACCAGCCTGGCACTGTAGCAACTTCTCTGCCGTCAGAGAACCACAGGCATCAGTGTTCTCTCCAACAAGGTATGGAGCAGGTATAGGTGTGGCTTATTCCTTAGGGCCCAAGGGGCAGTGGTTGCTCCCTATTATCTATTATTTCTACATTCTAGGGTTCTGTTTACTTCTTATTAGCCAATCCATCACTGCCTCCAACCCCTTCATAGCTAATAATTCTTAATATTAAACTGTTGTCCCTATTCAAACTACTGCATGGTTTCTGCTCCCAGACTGCACTGACTGATACACTCCCCTCACCTACCGGCATTCCTGCCACCAGCCCCACGGCACACTACACAAGTGAAAGAATTTGGGCAGAATTCTGCCCCTTCTCACACCAAATCCCACTGATGCCACAGAATTCTCCTAAGTGGAGTATGTCCCCTCCTTCCTGTAACCACTGTCACTGCCTACACCCTGGCCTTCATAAAGAGTCATGTGGGTTATTACAATCCAGGGAGATATAAGAACTTCCTTGCCATCAAAGTTTCTTGGCTTAAAAACAAAATTGGGTAATACTATTTAAACCTCCCCCTGCCCCCAACACCACCATACTCCCACAGGAGACCACTCTTTCTGCCTCCACATTCTGGTCCCCCTCAGTGACTCAAGGAACCCAAATGTGCCAAGCTGTTTCAGGGCTCCAAGTCTTCACAGGGGCTCTGAGCCTAGCCTAGAATGCCTCACGTGGGTCCCACTCCCATTCCCCAGGAAGCCCTGCTCACCCTAAGGGTCCTGGCAGAGCCCCCCCCCCCCAAAGACAGGATTAGTTCCACTAAAATGGACCCATGTTCTAGGTCTTGAGCCCCTGTAGCGCAGAGATCAGCTCATCCTCTTCTTTGGATGTCTGGCCATTACAATGGAAGCAGCAGCAAGTTTATTCATGGCTGGGAATAATACCTACCTTATGCAGCAATCATGCAGGAAAGAGATAAAGCCTAACTTTATCAGCAGCTCAAAGGAGATGAACACTGCTATAGGACATAATACAGCTAATGAGATATATCAGTTTAGATTAGAGATCTCTGCAATGATTTCCTGTTATGAAAAATAGCTGAGGGCTTTAAATTATGATTCCTAATCATATGCTCATTCACTTGGTGAACATACATTTATCAAATGCTTATTACTTTATGTTCGGTGCAAATTTACAAATTTATCATAAATCATTATGTGAATCAGGATAGTAGAGGACTCAGTGTAGAAAACAGGAAAAATTAAACTGAATTTAAAATCTCTTATGAGATTACAGGAAATTTAAGAAATATTGAGAGTGGCAGAGGGTATACCTCAAGTGGTAGAGTGCATGCTTAGCATGCAGGAGGTAGGACCTCCTCTAAAAATAAATAAATAAATGTAATTACCACCCCCTAAAAAAAAAAATACATTTCAGGTATAGTATTTTTAGTTGCTGGTAGATGTTCCTTTTTAGAGGCTTCCACTTTTTCCTAGTTCTAGCCAAAATTACAAACCACAGGGACTCTGGGAAGACAGCACTCACGGTAACTGGGCTAGTCCAGACATTTACGCATCAGACCCTAATGAACTCTTCCAGAGGACTGCTACCCTGGTCCCCTATCTCTAGGCCCTCCCATCTCCCACTCATCCTACTCAGGATACTATATTCCTAGGTTCCTCACCTTTCCTGCCCACTTGGAAAGGCTACTAGCTTCTATCTTTTTAATTTAGTGGCTGCAAACAAATTCTTAAAAAAAAAAAAAAAAACCTTAAGTTTTCTGTTAAAAAAAAAAAAACCTTCCAAACAATGCACTTTATTAAGTTTTTAACCAATCCATTAGAAATCTTAAAATGCACCCACTTATGTGCCAGGGACTAGGAATACCCAGATGCATGTAACACCATCCTTGACCCGAAGGAGTTCATAGTCCATCTCAAGAGAGAAACACCAAAGGCAACTTGCTAAGCAATATACAAAGAAGGCATGATTCCGCCGCCTGAAGGAGGGGAGACGTTAAGCGTTCACCTTAGGGGCTCAGCTCAACACATACCAGCAGTGTCAGTCCTGGGCCTGCTGGCCCCCAGATCCATCCCCCTTCTCTGACGGTGCTCTGCCTTATCACAGGGAACCACCTGCTGGATCCAACCAATGGGAGGCAGGAGCACTTCTCACCTTCCTTTCCCCTGGTATCTTTGTGGCATTGGCTCTTATCTGCCCCTGAGCTCTGGCAACAGCCTCCCATTAGTCCCTCCAGCCTGAGGCTAGTCATGACTTTCTGCTGGCTCTGAACTCTAGGTTTCTTCATGCAGCCCTGTTGGGCTCCTTGCTGTCCATCACCTGTGGAAGTAACTTCACTAGATTCACTCCGTTGTCAATAAAAGTGGTTTCTTTTATCGTACTGAGGCCCTGACTAACCAGTTCTACTATAACGTGCTGATAATTTACTTTGGCTACTCTCCAAAGCAGTCATGCTCCACTAGAATTCAAAGTTGAAACCTGAGGAAAACTAAAATATTCAATAATATATCCTCATTTGGCCTAACACAGCCAACTTTGTTAAACCCTAGAAATGTTTTGGTTCATAGAGGAATTCCTTGAGAATGGAGCTAATGCCTAATACACATGTCTTTAAGGCTTCTTCCTGGAATCATCTTCCTGGAATGAGAAGATGGAAATGTTCCATATCTCCTCTGCCCAACACGATAGCCACCAGATACATGCAGCTATTGAACACTTGGATGTAGTTATTAGCATGAATAAGAAATAGAATGTTTAATTAAATTTTAATTAACTTAAATATCTACCAGTGGCTAGTGACTCCAATACGGGACAGCAGAGGTCTAGCATGTGACCATCTCTATTGTGGGGAAGGACTCCTGCCGCGGGTGTTTCTGTGGGGTTTGGTGGGGAATGAGTGGGGATAGAGAGGCACTGTGGAACTATCAGCCCTTCTGTTCATTCTGTTCACAGTTTACAAATACAACAACCCCCAGCCTACCTGATCCCCACCACACAAACACGCAATTTATTCAGATAACCCAGGTAACAAATTTTCATTCAGAGAATGAAACTTCCTCGAACACAACAGTAGCTTGAGAACGAAGAGGTTTGGCATAAATGCTAGTTGTTGAGAATGCTATAGAATGCTAGTTGTTGTATAGCTACCTCTATAGGATCTGAGTTCAGACCCAGTAAAAGGAGGAGCCCTCTGTGGAGAGAGGTGACATTAGAATTCTTGCTTCGTACTACCGATTCTTCAGCCCAGTGGGAATAACCGCTTGCTTGCTCCCCGCTGTCCTGTCCCAGTCCACTCCTTACTCTGTCCTACAGGACTGCCCTAGCGTCTTGCTGTGATGTGTCGTTTTCACATGTCATACTTCCATCTGTCCTGGCTCTGCTGAAACTGTGGAAGACATTCCCTTTAATCTAGACTGGTGATGATTAGCTTCTGGGTTAGAAACATTTACTTTCACACCTCTGACTTTTACATGGACATAATCAAAGTCAATGACATCAGGCTCCCGATTCGCCTGAGAATTTTGCTCCCAGAAGTGAATGCTAAAGATTTAACAAAGTGACTCTCCTAGGCCACCAGACTGATAAATATCAAACAACTGCTCAACAGTACAAAATCACTTACTATCAATAGTGCTTAACTGCAGGAAACTTTTCAGTATATCAGTGGGAATATAAAAGTATTAAAAGGACAGTTTTACGTGAACAGACTTTAAAAGTACCGCAGCTTTTGGAATTAAAATGCCCAAAGACTTGGGCATGTTATCCTGAGAATCAAATATAAGTATACTTCATAAATCTACAAGACTCTAAGCAATATAAAACCACACTGAAAAATTCTCCTGTGAAATTTTGGCTATGAACTGCTTTGATTGGGGACTTCTGCAGTTGCTTAGTGATTTGCGCAATTTCCTTGGGAATTATAGAATATGCTAACTAGCAAAGTAGGAATTAGTTAGTTTACATTGTAATCGTAACTATAACAATGCACTCTAGGCTCCTTTACTCATGTTTGCATGAGTCACTCAGAACACCACATTCCCAGCATGAATAAGCACTCCGTTCCACTCATTTTTCTTCTCAACGCTCTCTAAAAAGCAAAAAAGATACTAGCATTATAATGGTCACCACACTCTCATGTTGCCAGTCACACAGAAAAGAGCATTCACGAGGCAGACAAGCAACACTGGGGAAGCCAGCTAGTCCCCGCAGAGTACCACATCCCGGTGGACTCGCCACCGTCCAAGGCTGGCCCTTTAACCTTGCAACTCATAAATATGGTGAGGGTTCAGGCTAACCACACTCAGTGACATTAAAGTAAAATGCCAAGTAAATACATCGTTGTAAGAAATATAAACCATCATGTAGATTGGACACTGGGTGCTGGTATCAGCTGATCATGTGTCTCCCAAGACCATTACTCATGAGGAATCCAAATTACCATCAGAAGGACGCACCGTGGCCGTGGAACAGAATCGTTTTGTGTTTTGTGGCTTGTGTGTGTCCTGACAGTACATTGTGAGGTTAAGGTAGGCTCAGCAGTGTTCAGTGACTAGGGCCAGACCACAATCTAACTCAGATTTGGAACCTCACAGTTTGATTTCCAAAGCCTACACATGGCCCTGTCATAAGGATAAGATCCTGTCCATGCTACACGAGGGGCAGGGGACCTTCAGAAAAACATGTCAGTACCTTTAACTAAATTATAATTCTGCCCTAGAAGCCATTTTAATCTCTTAACTTACTTTGTCTACCTCTGCTGTGATCCATTCATTACGGAAGTGTTTTATAGTTTCTTTTGGAGTCTGACCTTTTTTCCAAGTCAGAAACAGGAAGGGATCTATCTGTTGGCCCTGGAGTACGGTACACACACACCACACTTATGGTGGAAGCCAACGACTCCACGGGGAGATGAAGGCTTTAGGAATTTCAGGGAAGGGGGACAGTCTGCTTTAGCAAAACAAAACAAAACAAAAGGAAACTATAGCCACAACCTATATTGAAAGAAGTTTATTTTTAAAAAATCATTAAATGCCAAAGATACAAGCTAACAGACCTTAGACATGGGTATCCTGTTGCATTCTACTTTGACATCTTAAATCCCTCTGTTCCTTCTGTGTCTAAAATGTGTTTGGGCTTTTTGGTGAGACTCCACTTTCAAAACCCAAACAAATCTATCCTTAGCTCTGTTGGCTCAGCACAAGTCTAGAACTGGCTTTTGGTACCAAACACTGAAGAGTTTCAGCAAGTAGCTGCCCAGGAGCCCCTGCAAATCCATAATCAGCCCTCAAACACTTTCCACAGCTTGCAGAATTTTCTAGCTCATTCACAGCTGAGAAATCAAAGTGACAAGGACACACCAAAAGGGAGAACTCATCTATCAGGTCTCAAGAACTGTGGTCACCGACACTGTCTAAAATTGTAATTTATCCATTAACTCTTCTGTTTACTATTAACTTGGTTTTCAGCTTGGCTTGAATATCAAACTCTCGCCTTCTGACCCCAGAGACCTATGCCAATAGTGGGTAACCAGTTCAGGATTCTCTGTTAGAATCACTGCATTTTTGCCAATACTGCTCACCCAGCAACTCGGGGGCAGCTGGAGACCGTGAGAGTCTGGAACATCACCTTTGATCTCCGCACAATCAGGAGAGTTAAGTGAGCTTGAAGGTTAGCTTAATGAAAGCCTCCAAGCACTAACAGGGCTTAGTCTGTGTCATAATTTGTCAAAAGTGTGTTCTGACCTCCAAGCATTCCATCCTACTTGCCCCTTAGGCTGTGGCTGCTGTACCTCACCTTGGGGTTATCGCTCTAGTGGTGAGAGTCAGCCATGAATTCTCCCCACTGCTCCGAGAGGAGAGTTTTCCAGATGCCCACAGAGAGGCAAGCTGCTGGGGAATAACACTTGCTCCATTTGAGGGCTCAAGTCATGTCCCTTGTGAGGTTTAAACAATTTGGTTCAAATGCACTAAGGACCATGAGACAGAAACTTGGGCGTAGCCTCTCTTTACAAAAATCGCTGACTTCAATTCTCCACCCTGAGCAAGAGCCTCTTTGTAAGTCAGGGAACTTTCCATCGCTGGGTCTCTTACCGCTACCTCCTTGGAAGATGAACAGAGCTACAACGTTCTTTCTCTACAAAGCAGATAGACAGTAGGTGGGTTGGACACACTTGGGGATCCTTCCACCCAAGCCCTGTCATAAAAAAAAAAATCGCACTCGTAAGTCAAAATACATTAACTTTAAACTGATCTCATGGATATGGTACACACTGCTCCACGTTGCCACAGCAGCAGGAAAACAGTGGGACTGGTGTATGGTGGCCAGACCCTAGGTCCACAGCTGAAGCACAAGTGGAGGGGACAGGAACTCACTAGGACTGCAAAATGGACATATCTGCACATTCAGTGGCTGGGTATGTTGCTTATATCTTAAGGCACCGGAAAATATATCAGGAAACTATAATACCAAGAGTAATATGAAAAAATAGAGCAAATCACACTGCATAAAAACAAATATTACAAGTTTTTGTAGTGGAGCAATTCACGAACATAGAAATCACATTCGGGGCTAGTTCCAGATTCATATGAAGCAGATAACTCCTGTTATCCACGCAACTGGTCCTCTGCATCTAATCAGCGCTTCTCACCTTAATGTGTGTTATGGTCCTTACCTACAAGGTCAAAGCAACACTTGCCAAGATATTTACCTATCCTAAATTCTGAAGAAGCCTTTTTGGTTTTTGTCTTTTTAACATTAAAATCCAATTTCTCTATTCATCCTCTTTCCAAATCTCACATTTTAGTAAGTACCACTTAATCCCACTACCCCCTGCCAAAAATCCAAACCAAATAACTAAAAAAAAAAAAAAATTGCTTACTACGTACAAGCTATGTATGTAAATTGTGTAGCATGGTCCAAACTCGAGGAAATATGAATTTGGTTTCACAGATAAAGAAGCTTGCCCCAAATCACACAGCAGAGCTGTGTGGCAGGGCTGAGATTCAAGCACCGGCTTCCCTGACTCTCAAATCACTGTAATACATTCCTCCACAGAGTGGAGCAAATGATATTTTACTATGCTGCTGCTAGTAAAACACACATGCTGTATGCATCTGCAGATTTCAAGGTTACATTAACTCTCAAAGGCCCTTTTGTAAACATACTCCTAAGGCTACTCTGCGATATTTCTAAAGCAAAGATCAGTGTGCAGATTTCACAAATAGAAACACGTATCTTGAAGAATTGAGCCAGGGTTTCTCAATTGTAGCACTATCGACATCTGAACAGGATAATTCTTCATTGCGGGGATTGTCCTGTGCGTTCTAGGGTGTTGGCAGCATCCCTGGCCTCTACCCAGTAAAAACCAGCAGCACATCTCCCCACCCCAGCTGTGTCCATCAAAATGATGTCCTGACATGGCCAAATGTCCCCTGAACGGTAGGTAAATCACACCTCATGGAAAGCGATGGAACTAAATTAACTGCCTAAGATCACATCACTAGTTAAGGATTCTACTGATACCAGGAAAGAGCTCTATTAAATCCTAGCTTTGTGGAGATTTCTCTTACACAAAGCTACAGCTCCTGAAGAGAAAGCACTTGTCAGACTGGATGAAATGTATCAGAATTCAGAATGGAGCCACCTCCGCTTCACTTTACAGTACACTTTCACAATTACTGTCTGCTTTTATACTGAGGTACACATCCCCAGTGTCTTCAACCACTATTCAAATAGTTTCTAGATCCTCGCCAAAACCTCATTACTCCATTCTGGACACACATTCAAACGCAAACCCAGAAATGTGCACAACATCACCGCATGGAGAAAAAGCAGTAGCAACAACAAAAGACTAAAACATATATAATTTACAGTCAGGCTCTGTTATCATGAATAATCTAATTTGGTCCTCAACATCTTCAACAGCCACATGAGGGAAGTATTATTATCTGCATTTTATGAATGAAGAGACTGAGGCGCAGAGTGCTCAAATAACTTGCTGAAGGTCAGACTCCAAACTCCCTGTTCTTAATCACTGACTACACTGTTTCAGAGAACTGTGGGGTTATCACCTCCTTGGTTCTAAATTCTCCATCTCTAGTAACCTGTGAGCTTCGTGGTCCAGCTGTATCAAATGCCCTATCGAGGCACACTGCTGGCCCCTTGTTCAAGTCTGATGTCACTCTACTGATTGTTCTTTGGTTATGACAAGACACAAACCAACTTATCTACACTGCTGTCCAACACACATTTGTCCATCTTGAGTAATGAACACAGGGCACTCTGTTCAATGCTTTGCCAGAGCAGACATGACATTACCTATGGCATACCCTGATATATCTGTTCAGTAACTATCCAAAAAGAAATGAGGTCAGCTGGAGATGAGTGATGCTAGATACTGATCATCTCCACTTTTTTGAAATGATCCCAGCCCATCTTTTCAAAAATGTGATTTATTATTCTGCTAAACACAAACATATGCTCTGAAAGTTTCCAGAATTTACCATCTCCCGAGTTTTGAAAAATCAAGTTGTCTGGCAGACTTCCTCCTCTCCAAAACTATCTCAAGATTATCACAACATGGTTTATCATCACACTGGCATGTACTTTCAACATCCTCAAGGACTCGAGGTACTTAGAACGGCTGAGAATTAGGTTTAAGGAGGAGGCCGAGGCATCCTTGCTTTGCTTGGAAAGGTGGGTGGGTGTCCTGTGTCAGAGAGATGACGAGAATGTGAGCCACACCCAGTCCTGGAATAGACACTGTAGTTCATGGTCTTCTAGGAAAGTGGCATTATTCTTCTATATTCTGTGGCATCCCCACAGATGATCCAGCAGATGGACTCTTACAGAACTGGCTGTCCCTGGTGAGGCAGGCTGAGACTTCCCCACCTTCATCCAACAAGAACAGTTTTAGCACTCCCAGCGTGTGCTTCTCATGACCTCACCATTCTTAACAAACAGGTTCAATACTACTCTAAGTGCTAGCAGAAATTTAGTCATTTCACCTAGCATATAAAATACTGCCAGAGTGCAGCAACACACTGAGAATTCAACCACTGGACATCCACGGCCACATGAGGGTGAGTCAGAGAATGGCCGAGTGGTAGCTGGTGAGGAGCAGGAAGAATCTGCACAACCAGAACCGGAAGGGCTTTAGGAGAAAAGGTAGGAGGAAGTGCCCCCACCCCTAAATTAGCAACTATGGGGCAGCCCCAGGCTTGTGAAGAGGAGGGCTTGCTTAGTTAATATTTGAAAACCACAAGGTTCCAAAGTAAATGCATTATTCCTTGAACTTTGAAATTTTGGCAATGCGGCACTTGAGGAGCTTTAAAAATCCCTTAAAAATCTGCTTTGAACCAAGAACCTCCTCTGGATTACTTCACACAGAACAGGCAGCACTATGTTAGTGTTGCAACTGGAGCCACATAGGAAAACTTACAATCCTTAAGTGCTGCCTTCTAGTGTAAACTTAGTTAACTAGCTGTGAAATTTGGAACAGATTATATAACCTTGCTGAGGCCATTTCATCTTGAAAAAGAAATGATAATACCTGTACCTCTCAGCATTATTGTGAAAATTAAAGTGAGGCAGTGGGTGCAAAGCATCCCACTTAAATATTCGACTCTGTTTCGGCTGTTAAGTGAAACTCAAATCAAAACTCAAATTTAATTACCCTTTTAGGTTGTAGACATTGTAGAGAGTTAAAATATTTTCCCATTCTCACCACTTGAGGGGGCTTTTCTAACCACCCCAGTAGATTTCAGGCCGTTTCTGTCATTATACCAGGCTGTTTCCCAAAAGAAATGGGATCCCAAGGTATTGCCTCTGGCAAAGGCATCCAATCGGTTAAACTCAAAAGTAACAGAAGGGTTTAACAATTAGCCTATGAGATTGAAAGCAATGGTTCTATGAGTTCAAAGTGTAACTAATTAAAATTTTTAACAAACTAGCTAAATTATTTCATTTAGAAGTGATTTTCTGGAGAAGCTTCCCTTACAGAGCTAAAATAAAGTCAGCTCCAAAGAACTCTACTCTCTGTGTTACAGAGCTTGTCTATTTTGCATTAGCATCTACATTGTCAAAAATGAAGGATGTTTAATGTTATTCATACTTTCATAATTCGTACTTGCAACTTCATAATTCAGTTTACATTTTCCTGTCGTCCTTTAGTCTATCAGGGCGTCTTCAGTCTGCCTTTCCAGTACAGTTGGTGTTTCTGGTGGTGATACCTGCGGCGCTGCGTACATTCTTAGTAAACAGCAATAATCACAGGATTCTGCTCCTCCTGTCCCCTGCCTCCCCACCCTCTAGCAAGAAAATAATTTAGTTGGACCTACTAATCTCTCTATGCACTGGTTGACTAATTTCTTACATAAAAGACAGATTTTTTTAAATTAAAAGCAGATTTTTAAAAGAGGCTGTCTCTACATAAAGTTAAAAGTGACCATTAACTCAACAGGGTTAGGAGTGAAATGGGAATCGACTTTAGGTCTCCTGGTTCCTGTTGTGGTACAACTTTAAGTCACAACTACACACAGCAAACACAAGTAGGAAAGGAAGAGGGTGGGGAGGGGGAAAGCAAGTGCCATGCATTCTTCTTAGTGTATCTATTTCCACAAATTCCACAAGAGCAATTACCTGGCCACAATAAATAGAAAGCATAGCTGTGGAGTAAACACGCTCAATTTCCAAACACGGGGCGCATGTGCTTCTTTCTGGCACTGAGCAGATCTCACTCACCAGCTAGCTCCCAACCAGCCAAAGGAGTTGGCTGAAGGACTTTTTTTGTAGAGGGAATGGAAAGCGAGAAAGCGAGTTTGAGAAAGCGAGTACTTCCCCGAAACTGAGTAACCAAACTGTAAATACAACCCCACTCCCTCAAAAACCTCCATAAGGAAAGCGTGATAACCCCAAACCGAAACCACCCCCGGACCCTTGGCTCTCAAAAGCATCCCACAAAATTTGGAAGATTTGTGGATGTAGTCTACCTATACACCCCCTGTTTTATTAACGACCCTGTGAGCGTTCTCAGGTGTCAATAGCTGTTGCATGTTTTATCATCAAAGCGGCCGGTAAAAACTAGAATCCCTTTACTTCGCTGTAGTGGAGGGAATGGCAACGCCCGTGGTCCCGACTGCTTTCTGCAATGCAAGAAGGGTTTTTCTCCCGGCGGTTAACCTGTCCCAACGTCTTGTGAGTGCTACCACGCCACCCCCAGAGAGCAATTTATTGAAGCACAGCATCCCAGGAGGAGCAACACTTACGGTCTCTCCTCCCTGGAGGCAAAGTCTCGGGGAAACTTCCTGGGGCGCCAAGTTTGCACGCGGATCCGGCGCGCTGCCTGCCCCGGCGCAGGCGGAGAGGCGAAGGCGGCCAGCGGCGCGCCGACCCCCGGCCCGGCTGTGGGGCGCGCGTGCGCCTCCGCGGGCCCCGGCCGCCCTGCTCCCGCGGCCTGCCCGGCCGGCGTGCAAGGACCGCGGCGCTGGGCAGCCCTGCGCTCCGGCGGGCGGGAGGATTCTCCCGGGGTGGGTGGGGGGGCAGCTGTGAGCAAGACCAACGAGTCCAACCCCAGCGGCTCCAGCAGCGAGGCCGCGGGTGTGGCCGGGCAGTAGAGGTTTTTTGGAATGCAGGGTGTGGCCCTCTAACACAGCAAAAAAGAAATGAGTCAGCCCGTGCGATCCTAACCAATAAGAGTGTTCACTGTCGGTTAAGGCGGAACTTTCCTTTCTTGATTTATATCAGGCTTAAGAGCCTTTTTTTTTTTTTTTAAACTTAAGCCTTTAACAACTTCAAGAAAATGATGGATAGCTTTTTAAAAAAAACTCTTACAAAACAAAGATTAACTTTGTTATGATAGTTACTTGAACGTGGGATGTACGTTAATTTCTATTACTTAGTAAAAGTTCTTGAATTAGGCAGCGATCCCCGATGTTAAGAGCATGGGATCTGGCATCAAAACAGATTCGGACCTAACTTCTGACACTATGATCTCGGGCAGGTTAATTATTTGCAATGAAGGGGATAAAAGGCCCATCCCACAGAGTTTCCTGGACAGATTATTTGTAATAATACGAGCAAAGCATTTGGTACAGTGCGTGGCACAGAGTAGGCACTCAAACAATGCTGTCTTGTCCCCTTGAGTTCAGAATCAAACTCTCCAAACTTGTGGACAAATTGGCTCATAATTTTTCTTTTAAGATTCTCTTCAATGTTAAACTATCCAAAGAATTTTAGAGCTGAAGTAGTTCTTCGGTATTTGCATGGCCTGAGTCCCGTATTTAAGTGATAAAGAACTGAAGCTTTGGGATTAGAATTCTTGGATTTGGTGTTCTTATTATACAATAGAAATTTTATTAGTAGCAAAAAAAAAAAAAAGGCTCAAAATTGGAATGATTTTATTAATGCCACAATTAAACCAACTTTTAAGAAAATAAGAATGATTTTGGAAATACTCATTCTCTCTGGGTCACTGTACCCTAAACATCATTTTGGAATAGAAGTATTTAAAATAAACTCGAAGGAGCTGGGAATTGGCAGATTATGGGTGCCTACAGAACTGCCAGGTCCTGAGGACCAGTTAAGAGTTCATTACTAGTGGGAGGAGAGAGTTTTTGCAAAGGAATCATTTTTTTTTTTTTTAAGTTACAAATTAAACCATCTTGGCTTTGGAAAAGAACTCCTGAGTTTAACTTCCTCATATTTGTTTAGAACCAGTCATTCCATGAGCCAAGATTTCTTTAAAATATTCATTAAGCCAAAGATAAAAATCTAAAGTGAGATCAAGGGCCCTTTCTAAAATGCTACTCTTTTCTCCAGACCATCATGAAAAAGCAGAAAGAACGTGCCCTAGGAGTCAAGAGCACCTGTCCTAATCCCAGCTCTGCCAGTAAATGATCAGGTATGTGGCTCTATGTTAACTGCTTCATCTCTAGTTCTAAGACCCAGTTATGGTCCAAAAGGGCAGGCACAAGATAAGCCTGTAACCCAACATTTAACCTCAGCAGCAGGTATATTGGGCCTATATCCTAGATGATGAAGCTGATAAATCTCTCTTGACTCTCATATTCCTCATAAAGGTAATCTTGTTGTCCTAAACACTGTAAATTAAGGTCTACAATCATCTGAGCTCCCTCCCTTTCTATTGACAACTCACTATCAACAGGTATGATGATGGCTTCCTAACGTTGTTCACATTTGTTCTCTTTTTCCCATCCTGTTGCAGGCATCCACGCCAGAGTCACTGAGGCTGAGTGTCTCCTAGCTGCTGCTCCAGCTGCCAGGTCCCAGCCTCTGTGCCCCCAACACATCAGCACCATCACATGATAAGTGTCAAAGTCCAGAGTACCATCCTGTCATAAACCTTCCCTCTGTCAATTAAACAAGTATAGTTTCATAGTAGAGATCAGGAGGACATTTGCTTAAGGGGCAACGTTCTTCAAACCTCCAGGTAAATTAATACTTATTTTTAAGCACATTGATTTTCTGTTTATGAAACTATTACTATCAATTATACTGGCCAAACTGATAATATGTTGGCTGTTACATCAAGAACTGTAGCTTTCATATGATAAGACTATATATATATACACACATATGTGTATATCTATATACATATATATGTATATATAACCTGTGTGTGTATGAGCAACTCAATAAACTTCATGGCACTGCAGTTTAAAATAAGCACTTGCATGGCGTGTATGCAGCCACACATAGATACACTGAGATACATGAAAGAGGAGGGGAAAGAGAGCACATAGTTTGTTTCTGTTGTCTAGGATCCAGTCAAGCTTAAAATTTATAGACGCTCCATTCAGGAAGAAGGAAGCCTTTATAAATACATGCACTTTCAGTCATAACTCAAAGCACTTAAAAGATGTTTGCAACAATCCTCATGCTTCAGAAATAAAAACACAATTACCCACGTTATTAGAACAGCCTCACAAAAGAAAACGGATAACTATTTCCAGGATGTCTTTGTTGCCTAAAGTTAAAATGCAGAGTACAAAGACTGTCACTCTACAGTTAAAGGAAAAAAAAAAAAAAAAAAGGAACGATTAGCCCACAGACCCAGTGCCATGACGTTCAGTCATTCAAAGGCTGGCCTCCACCTCTCCAAGTCCCATCTTTCACTTAAAAAAACCCTTGGCCAAATAATCCAATTGGTGTACTCATTGTCCTCCTAAAGCAGTGGGCACATTACCACCCCCACACCTGGCCCAGGCCATGGCCTCTGTTACGACCTCTTTCACTCTTCTTACTAGTATCACCTTCCAGACACACTCAAACCCTTCCTTTTCCTGGAACCCTCCTCACTGGTGCAAACCCCAGGGAACTCTCCTCCCCTGCAAATACCTTATTCTTTATACCTCCATCTCAAAACTGACGTATAGAGCCTGAGTGTCTTCCTTCTTTTTGAGATCCCTGACTTCTCTCTCTCAGCAGACGACAAAGTTCCTCTGAGGCAGTGACAGTGTTCCAGGGGCCTTGTGTGGCCCAGGACCTGGCAGATTCTGAACAAACAGTCATTGTTGATATAATGATGTTTGAGTTATAGAACAGCCACAAAGGAGAAAGGAAAACTTTCCTTCTGACTGCTGACACATCAAGAATAAACAAATACTATAGCTGTTCAAACCAGCTGGCAAGCAGACCCCAAGCGACAGATGCATGTCTTTGCTCTTTACGACATGTTCCAACAATAAAGAATGCCAGGACTGAGAAAGCAAGTTTGATATTTCCTAAACGGAAGACCTGTTTACAACAGAATGTCATCACAGACAATCTCAGTTCCCCAAATACTAATCCACTGGAAGAACAGAGGCATTAAGTCATTCTAGCTTCCCTTTCAGGTAAGGAACACATACGTACATATTTGACCATCTTGCCAAAGTACCAATTCCTCCTTAAATATAAGCATTGTGTACATGGGATAGCCACAAACAACCACCTGTTTACCTACAAGTGCTCTTAAACATAAAATGGGCAGTTCTTCAAGGCAACTTGTAACTACTAGAACCACAAGTATCCCTTTGTTTACATGGTTTAAAATAAAAAGTTATATGGCATTTGCATTAGAGCAAGCCTCTGTTGAAGAGTGACTGTCATTCACACGTACACATGGAGTCACTTGTATCCTCTAATTAGTGCTAATATATTTCTGCTTTTATGAGATGGGAATAAATACTACCACTGTCCTCAAAAAGCTGTGTGATTAATCAGCTGTCCTACTATGCAATTACTTTTATTATAATTGCCCATGACAAAGACACAGACTTGTGAAATATTCCATGTATAAACAACCAAAGAATTAGTCTGCATCCTTTAACTTGCAGGTAACAGAAAGGGCACTTGAAGCAGCAGAAAGGCAAGAGCAAGGTAGACCTACTGACTCCAAAGAACTCAGCAAAAGGAAAGCCTTTTGGGGATGGTTGGGCTTTAGGACCAATTTAAAATGAACTCCATCAGGAAAGGATGGCATTTTTGGTTCTACAGGTTGGCTTTCTAACACGATAATCAAACTCCATTCATAACATTGTTCCTATAGGAAAATGTACTTGAAATTTGACCTGCAGCAAGAAAAGCACGCTCAATTTAATTCATTTCCTGAGTATCTCGTAATGACAGTGGCTTCTGTTGTACACACATCATTTTACATCTAATCTGTAACAAAGCAAGGCAGGTATTAAAACGGCGCTGAACACACAAGGAAACTAGGAGTTCGAGAAAGTTTTCACACCTAAAGTCAATCATGAAGATGAGTCAGAGCCGGCTACGAAGCTATGTATGTTTGACCCCAAAGCTGGGACCATTCTGTCTGATACTTATCGCAGCCAGACATGAATGGGCTTTCGAATGTTTCAGACTCTGTGAAAATATCTAGATTTCCCTGCAGAGAGAAAAGGAGCTAGTGGGCAGAGTCAATAACCAGATATTAACCTTCTGTGTCTTCCCAAGAGAAGGTATTTCTCTGTGGGAGAACAAAAGAAAAATATTTCTCTGGCTAAATCTTAAATTATATTGATACTTGTACTTACATGAAGATCATCTGAAAATTAAGGATCTATAAATAGTATCTTCATAAAAAGTTTATTTTGCCCTATTGAAAAAAAGAAGATACACTATCTCAGAGGGCACTCAGACAGGTGTTTTAAGAGAAAATTAAAATTGCAAAAATAACTAAAGTGACTCAGTTCTGCCAATGTAAATGCAATGGGTGCACTTCACAGCTTTAACTGTGTTTCACACATTAAAGAGATGTTTTTGGTTACGCAGTATTTAATACGTACAAGAGGGTATATTTAACATATTTGTCAGGAAAAATAATATTAAAATCACCAGTCCTGAACCCGTCACCCAACCTAAAGGCGGCCCGTTACTGAAAACCCACGGCAGCTCCCTGGATGCTCCTTCCTGTCTGATGGAGGCTGACAGCCGCTTCTTTCTGTGCACATTGAACAGAAACTGAAAGCCCTTGGTCCAAGATGGGGCTTTAATCCCATGTCTTTAGTTTATTACTAACCCTGTGCCTTTTGAAATCATACTGGAGAGGAGGTCAGAAGCAACAAGACAGACAACAGCTGAATTCAATCATAAAGGAAGGGAAAAGCTAGAAACTGCTAGTCAGACAGACTCTTAGGACCTACTGGTTTCACCCCATGGTCCAAAGCCAGGCCTAGTCATTAGTCAGATTATTAGACATGTGACCTGAAATATGACAGGTCAACTGGAAATTATTCCAAATTGAGGTAATGTATTACTAAGCCCAGACAAACTGGTTCTCCCATGAAGAGCCTTGAACACATCAGACACCATAAAAAGAAAAAGAAAGGAGCACACGGACTAACAATGAACTTCACTCACACGTCATGAAGAAAAGAACTAATAACTTGGGGAAGGGGGATCAGAGGAAATAAGAAAATATTTTCAAAGAGTCTAATTTTGTTGTAATAGTACGTTAAGCAATCTTGTTTTGGGAAAAAGTTAACATAAAGAAGTTAAAGAGCTTATAAGATATGTCCAAAGAAAGGACATATACACTAAGCTAGTGAATGAGTCAATATACATTGTTTGACAAAGAAACTACATATTGAGAATCAGGAAGTCTAACACACAGTACAAATTAAATGGTACAGTAAACACATGCTGAGGGGGAGATGGAAAAGGGGAGATAAGCTTGACGAGTGGAAAGCAATGACACTTAGAGAACACCTTACAGGTGGCATACAACAAAGTGGGGACACCTGCGTGAACACAGCTTGCCGATTATCGAAGTGACACACCCCTTCAGCACCTGACACGTCTGCCTAGTTGTACAACTGCTGGGATACACAGCATCCAATTGCATTGTGCTCTGAGATTCCTGAAGGCTGGGTCCAGGGCTTCAATTTTTTAAAACCTCCAGACATCCAGACCTTGACACAGGACATGTTCTTCAAATGTGTGAAGGAAAAAAAAATTAAGGGTCAAGTTGGTCAACCCTAAATACTTTATTTAAATGCCTTACACGAAGTGATAACTTCTGATGAAGGTTGACCTCTACACAGCAAGAGAGAGAGAGACTGTAGCACAACAGATGACGGGGAGCACTGTCTCTCAACTTAAAAAGAAAGTTTTCTGTACAAGGTGTGTGTGTGTGTGTGTGTGTGTGTGTGTCCTGAAAGGGAGAGAGGGTGGGACCTAAGGGGTGAAAAAGGAATATATCAGCTCAGCCTAAATGACGCTGCAGGAACAAATAACCCTAACATTTTGGAGGCCAACAACAGAGAAAGGCTTATTCCTGGCTCCTGTTTGGTTCTTTGTGGTTGAGCCGAGGCTCGCCTCCATGTCCTCTCCACTCTGGGACGAGGGCAGAAGGAGAACCCCTAACCGGGACACACTGGTCCCACGGCAAAGAGAAAAGAGAGACGGCAAAACCAGGCGATGCCTATTCCACTTCTGCTTGGAAATGGCACCTGTCACTGTTGTTTACATTTCTTGGCCAAATAAGTCGTAGGGCCAAGCCCGCCATGCGTCTCAACCCTCAGTCAGGTGGGAAAGCACAATCTTCCCACAGGATGGAGGGTGGGTAGGAAGGAATAGCCAATGTTTTTATAATAATATAATCTACCACAAAGGGAATGGGAAATAGCTAGAGAAGTGTCTTCCCTTCAGGAATGATAGAAGAAGGCGTCCTATTACAAAAAGCAGTCCTTCCATTTCCAAGGTCCTTTATGCTGTTCTCATCATCTTTCACACACTGTCTCACTGTATCCTCACAAGCATCCCGGTGCAATACTGGGACTTGCCCAAGGCCCCAGCAGCACCTGAACCGGAGCTCCAAGTCTGGTGATTTCTCACTACATCAGCCTTTGAGGCCTCCGTTTCCCCTGCCAAATGGAGATAATCCTACACACTTCCTAAAAAAGTTGTTGAGAGATTAAGTAAAGCAATGTATTTAAAACATAGAAGAACATTAAAGTACTCAATAAATATAAGGTAGTATTGTTATTAAATGATTATATTTGTCTTCTCACCCATGTCTTTCCCAAATCATCTTTAAATTTAATCACAAATAGTTTGTTAAAATTCCTTAAGTGTAGAAAATGCATGTATTCGTGATGTTTCCTTCACTCGTCAAAACCATAAGCTCACCTTTCTATACACAAACACACTTTTCCCATGATTTCTATTACTTGTTTGCCCCCTGATTGGTCAGTTTCTTAAGACTCTCAAGAAGTTTCAGAAGGCAGAACTATTAATAATTTTTATTTCTTCCTAAACAAGGAAATTAAGCAAAATTGAAGACATGCAGTCTTCATTTGAAGGATGAGCTAGAGTCCATGCATGGCTCCCAACTGAGAATGAATAAAAGGACTTAGCATCAAAGACCCTCTATCTTCTACCTCCAGCCCTAATTAGCACTACTTACCTTCCCGCTCCACATCCTAGTAAACTACAATTCCAGCCTTTCCCCAGAATGGGATCCTCCTTTCCCACCTCTACCTCTTGGCTCAAACTGTTTATTCTACCAAGAGGGTTCCCTAAGCACTGTCCCAACTCTGCTCAAAGATCCTGCCCAAATAATTGGGCAAGTGCACCACAATGCACACACAAAGATGTTCATCATGATGCGCTTTACAAGAATGAAGTTGAGAACAACTAAATGCCCACTAACAAGGTAATGGGTGAATACAAAACAGATCACAAACACATGGAATGCTACACCAGAAAAACAAAAGTGACGTAGACGTGTGTTTATAAATGTGGCATGGTCTCAGTACACTGTCAGTCAAATCAGGTTTCAAAACAATGTTAATAATGATCCATTTTAGGGAGGGAAAAAATACGTATCTAATCTAGGTAAAGAAAGAATGTGGCAGAAAACAAAGAACAATGTTAATAATGATATCTCTGGGTAGTGGTAATATTGATGAGTCTTCTAAAGAACTTCTACATTTTAAACTTCTTTCCAGTTAGCATAGTTAACTTTTAATTTTTTTTTAAAAAGGGTATTTTAATTAAAAGAAATTAATCATTAAATACCCAATTCAAATGTCCTCTGCTCCTGAAACCTTCCCTGATCTAGCCCACTCTTACCACACAGGTAATTCCTCTCTGCCATCTGTTGCCTGAGTATTTAACATGTCTTTTATTAAATTAAAACCACATTTGTTCTGAAATCAGTTTTCTTTGTTCAGGCTTGATTGATTATCAACTCCTGAAGTGGAATAGGCCTGTTTTATTTTTGCTGGGTTCTACCCTAATAACTCATGACTCCCAAGTATCCAGAAACTACTGAGTGTATATTGATCTGAACAAAAAGCAAGTCTGTAAAATCTACACGTTTGAAGACTACACACCTAGCAGTGCTCTAGTCAAAACCTCATCTACAGTGGGGTGTCCAGAAACTGCATCAAGTCCATTCTGGAAAAAGAAAGAGTCAATCGGAATATTTCATCTGTGGCAAAATTTCTCTGTTAATCACCAGTCCCTTTTGTTCCCTGTTTGCTTTCCAAGTTACCAAAGATAGCCTTATTCAGTTCAATTAAGACATGGGTCAATATTTCCTAATCCAGAGGCAAGTCTCTCAGATTTCTCTCCATGAGCTTCCGCTTCAAAGGGACAAGAACTACTTTTGCAATAATCCAAGTCCAATCCTGATTCCGTAGGAACTATAAATACCCATTGTTTTAGGAAGAAATAAGGGAAATAAGTGTTTTAAGATTATGTAAGTCTGATTCAGGGAATTGACACAAACCAATGTTTTGAAATATCTAAGGCATTTTTTTGAAGGTTCAATAAAGAATGTGTTTTGAGAACGAGGTGGGTGAGATTTAAAATAAAAACAACCACCACGATCTTAGCTGTTACTTAGCAATTTCAGGCTTCAATTGTTCCCTTCTAAAGGGCAAGTGAGAAAACTGAAGAAACTACTTCTAGAAGTAACACTGAGATATCTGATCAGGTTTCCTTTCTTTCCTCCATTTTGCTCCCTAAGGTTTTCATCAAGCCAGTATGAACTTTGAACCGCCCAGAATATTTTGTTTTGTTTTGTTTCACTCTCTCTGGAGACAATTCACTTTCCTTAAAACTTATCTTCTGAATCAAAAGCAAAGCTACGTGGTTCGCCAGGCGGCACCCAATGCTGGTCCTCAAAGTGTCATGGCGGGCTAGGGCCAGCTCATAGCCACCCCCTAGAACCCACTGTCACAGTCTCAGGATTTTTGGCCAGGTAGTTGTTAAACACATGATCATTAAAAGCTAAATTATATAAATAAACAATTAAAATAAACTATACTAAAACCAAAGAGAACAAATACTCAAAACCCATCACTTCTTGTTTACTTCTATCAATGCTCTTGACATTCTCCGCAACTCTTGTATCTGGTTGGTAGGGAAGCATCTAGTGGTGCGCTCCTGCACATCTCTTCCCAACTCTGCTGGCGGGTACCTTTCGCTGGTAGTTTGAAATCAGCCATGGCTGGGAGTACTGACACCATGGAAACTGGCAAATGTTTGCCCCTCCTCCCCTCTGGGTGAGCTCTGAACATTTACCTGCATATCACTACCAGCAGTCTTAACCTATTGCCTAACAGTAGCTCAGGAAGTTGAGCTGGCCAATTTTCTGAGTCAGGATAAAGGCTTATAAACTGTAAATCATGACACCAATGTAAGGATGGAAAGCAACCACTTTTATTGTGGCCCTCGAATGTCCCAGTCACAGCACAAAGTACTGGCCACATGGTCCTTCGTTTCATGAGAGGCATTATCAAATTCAGTACACAGATGAGTCAGCTGAGGTTGAGAGGCTGAGTAAAGCATGAGACCAGGCCTGTGAATGTCTGACTCAAAAATGTATGATCTTCCCACTAACGACCTGGCTTACCAATGTCATTACCATAATGAAACCAAAATCAGCCATGTATAACCGTCAGATAACCAGTAAACGTTAATGGCCCCTGATGCGTAGAAAATGGCATACACGAAGAGGGACAGACAAAGAGCTCAATTTTATTCACATTCACCAAAATGTACCCACAAAAAGTGGGTAAGAAATGGGGCCCACAGAACCACTGGAAGCAAGATTGATCTGCATTTGAGAAGGGCTAGTCCAAGGTTAATACATAGGGAATCCTCTTTGAATTCTTTAAATACTTATGCTCTATCCACCTAACTGATGCACCCAACTTAAAATAACACACTCTACCAAGAAAGAACAATGCAAAAACCTAATTCCTCAAATGTTAGCGCCAACTTTCAGAAGCGTTTGAGTATCTACTTTTCGAAATTTTCTCTTTTAGACTTCCAAGGTATTTAATTGTGGTCTTATTTGACCATGGTTTCTTACAGAAAATTTAGCCTGTAGTGAAAGGAATTCCAAAGGACTAACACAATTTTACTCACGGATTATTTGTTAAAATTCTTGTCATCTTGGCTTCCTATAAGTTACCGGCTTCTCCCACTGTTCCAGTACATTTCCATCACCTGCCATGAGAAGAAAGAATCTGATTATATGTCTCATAAAAGACCATTTTCTTGGTCTCTACTACATTAGTCTTTTTCTTTCTTTCTACCCAAAACACAGAGAGAAGTACAGTTATCTCCTTCTTTCTCTCCAAAGTCAAAAAGGCAGGAGAAAGCAACAGAGAAGATCACCTCAAGAGAAAAAAATGTAAAGAGCAGTGTCTCTACCGTTGGGGTTTGGGGTGGAGACTCTTAAAATACCCTCCCTTCTGTTTTCGGGAAGAAATTTTTAGTCTGGTTTTTGGGAGGGAGCAGTATTAGAGTAAGCCACTCTCTCTCTCTCAAGCCCCTCCTTACTTCTCACAACAAGTGATGAGTGACTGTGACTCATCTGCCTGGGACGCAGGAAGCACTGGCTCAGTGCGGCGGCCCCACGCCGAGCCAGGCAGCAAGGGCCTCCCTCCTGTTCTCTCCAGCACCGGGCCCAAGCCAACAGCCACACAGCAAGCAGGTCATCGGCCGTCTGCTTCCCAGAGGACCAGCCAGCTCTCCCTGCCGGCTTCCCTCCTGCCATTACCGGATGGCTAGGTCAGGGTTTCTAGGGTCCAATGCATGTTTTACAGCGGGAGGTAACTGATACTTCTGAGCCCTCCCATCCTGTTTTACCAGTAATTAAGCTACCACCTATGTTGATTCCCATTTGAATCATTGCGCTATTTCTTAAATCATTTAAAACTCATAGATAGAAAGAGAAATGATAAGGCAACCCAAGCCACCACCATCTCCCAAAGGACCCTGCACAGAAGGAACCTTGGCTCAAAGTCCTACCACTCACTAGCCGTGGGAAAATCCATTCACAACTTCCTAGCCTCAGTTTCTTTATTTCTGAAAGAAATACTGTACTGTGTGGTTGTGAGGATTAGGTAAAATCAAAGACATAATCTGCCAAATTCAAGCACACTTGGATCTAAGAAGGGTATTATCCCAGAATCAGGGACACCTGATGTTCAATGATCAGACTTGCCACTTGTCCACGTATCAATTCAAATGTTGGAATTCATACAATTCATGGAATAATGGATCATGCTCAGCAGAGTGCCCACCGTTTTCTAAAAGGGAGTCATTCGGAATGATGTTTTACTTTTGTTTTTCAATTTCATTAACATTCAAGGGTCCACAACCAAGGGAGAGGAGGTTCCACTTTCTTTCCCTTCACAGAACAGCCCGAACGAAAACGTCTCACTTCTACCAAGCAGAACACGACTATCGCTCATTTTAGGCGAGGAACATATGACTCCAAATAGATGACAACTATAAAACAGCAACCTGCTAACTTTCCTTACCTGAAGACTGTTGTTAGTTAAGGCATTCAGAGAGAAGAGATTAATACGGATTGTAAAATGGTTCCATACACTGAGGTACCATGATAGACAGTGTCACCTCAGTTACAGAACAGGGAGAACCCCCACATTATCCAAACCATTGGGGGGGGGGTGTGTACGGGTGTGTGTGTTTGTAAGAGGGGCATGAAGAAGGGACAGAGTGGAAAAAACACCACATCAATACAGAGGGTTTCTTAGTAACAAAGAAAGAACTTGTCAACATCTGTAAAAATAGCAAGGAAGGACTGAAGACTCAAAGACTTGCAGATCATACCCAACACTGAGAAACGTGCTCATAGGCTAGCCGTAGCTTCAGGCGCCAGGTCACTTGGCATGGAAGCCTTTTAAAGGCATGAAAAAGAGGGTTTTATAAAAGTTTAAAATAAGCAGGTGTGAACTACACTTCTGCTATTTAATAGCAGTGTGGTTTTGCCAAGTAATTTAATCCTGTAAGCCTCGGTTTCCAGGTCTATAAATTAAGGACAATCATACATACCTCGGAGAGTAGTTATGCAGATTTGAGATAATGTATGTATAGTGCTCATCACAGAATATGTCCCCAAAACATAATTACAATTATCATGTTTACTAGTCCAAGCATGATGGTCTATTAAATTCATAGCTACAAACTGCAATTATGGTATTGAGGCCGTTAAATTCAGACTCTTTCTCTAGGTGAACATTTTGGAGAGAGGTTCAAATCATACTTTTGACAACAACATAAAACTTTTCTAAGTTGATCCGAATGGAGTGTAAAATAAAAATCTCCATCTGAGTTGGCAGTTACTGACACGCAAACCGGAAGCTCTAGCTATGCATTTGTTAGCCTTCTTTGTATCGGTACTGAGTTTCTTTTTTTGATGATAAATTCTTGAAAGAGGGAATGAATCATCCCCAGCAGTGCTAATTCACCTGGCGTGTGCTGTCATGCCAAGTACTCAGCGGGCATCTGCGGGAAATGAAAGCCACACTGAGAGTGGCAGGCAGCCTATCGCCAAGGCGAGCCCTCCCATTACAGCCTGACCAACAGCAGTGTGGATTTGTCAGCTACATTTTCTAGAAAATCAAAGACCCACAGGGTGAGGCATTGCTAACAGAACTTTCTATCTACAAAAAGTACTCCTTGACCCCTTCTAAGTCATCCTCAGGACTCACACCAAAGATGCTGACAACTCAGAGTAAGCTGAGTACAAAACCAGTGCACAACGTCCACGAGCAAATCGGTCTCATTACAGCTTGGTTGCTCCTGATTTTTGAACTCCAGACACTTTATTTGCTATAATGGAAAACACTTTAATAGGTTCAAGGAATCAAATTCACCCTCAAAGATGGTAATTTGCCACCACTATGGTTATTTGAAAGAATGACAAGTGATTTCAACAACCGTCTAATGAATTACCCATTTGGCAGAAGACACTGTGCTAAGTACTAGGATGGATGGAGAAGGAGTTATAAGGTGACTGACATGAAGTTCATTTAAGAAAATGCAATGCAAAGGCAGTACCCCCAGAACACAAGCAATTAACTTGGCTGATGCACTGTAGGAGAAGAATCTGGATGTGTGAATCCTGGCTAAGATTGTTAAAAACCCAGTATTTCTTAATCGTACTTCATATACAATGTTAAGATCCTACAACAGTCATGCAAAAACCTGGCTGAAAAGAATACACTCCTTTCTGAATGCATGCTTCTTCATCTTCTAGGGCGAGGCCAAGCCTCCCCAACATGGAAGGAAACTGGCAGGCATCAAAATCATTTGAGAGCTGAGATGCTAGAGGATGGCACTTGCACCAAGGCTGCGGAAGTGGGTAAAGCTCTGGTACAGCGAGACATGACTGTTTTGCATTCCTAGCCTCTTTTCTACCAAGGAGTTAGTAATGAAGGGGGGCCTGGGTTTCCTCTGTGAGAGACAGTGTCCTACAATCATTAAAAACATGTGCTTTGCAGTCACACAGAACTGTATTCCCCAATCTACCCTGAAGACCTTGAGCATGTTATTTAATTTCTCTAAGCCCCAGTTTCTTCATCAATAGAATGGGAATAATAGTAGCACTACCACTTACTGTTGTCACATGGGTTAGAGACATAATGCCCGCAAACAGTTTAATAAAGCTCATGGCAAATAATAAATGCTCATGAAATGTTGTTATTGGAAGAAGTACGCTATTCGCAGTTTTCGAAGGCAAAGCAAGTACCAGGGCAACGTTAACAACAAAAAAGGAGGTATCCTTGTAAGCTCAAAAATGTCTGGCCCATTTCACTAGAAGACCAGAGGAAGGCTTGGGGTCAAGTTTCATTTAGTAGTAAAGCACAAATTGCGCCTATATCTGTGCACATATCTTGGGATATAAAGTGTGAGCGGCGGCAGCAAGCAGAGGCTTGTTGGTCAGTGTTAAAAATCAGAAATGTTCATACCAGCCACACAGAAACAAAATGGAATCACTTGCTCGAGATTCCCTGGCTAATAAATGGCAGATCTGGGACTCAAATCCAGACAGCCCGGCTTCAGTCCTTGTTCTTAGCCTACAGCACAGTGATGAGTCTCCTCAGCAAACGAGGAAGAGCAGTAACTGAAGACTGAGCAAGTCACAGGGCACAAGCGGGCCACAAAAAGGCAAGAAACCCTCTAAAGATGACAGAAGAAAACAAGGAAATGATGGAAATGACACAAAAGAGCAGTTAATGGGGCCAAAGTGTAAACGGACCCAAACCACTAATGATTCTAAATTAGACTCTAAAAACACAGTCATAGCAAGAATCCTAAAAGGATGGCACTGGGAAAGTGACCTAGTGTTGGAATTCAGCGCTTGCTTAAGAACAACAGTGACCAGGAGACACAAAAGCTGAGAAGTCCCCTCTTAGGTCCTTTATATAAGCCACACTCTGACCTAGAAACACCTGCCAGGGAGCATGTCACACACGCCAAACGCCAGCTGTCAAGGGAGAGCCCCAACAGCTTGAGTTACATACCAAGGTAGAGCTTCCTGCTGCCTTTTCCTTGCATTTTAACAGTGGAAAAGAGGAAGAAAGGTCACTCAGGGTTGTTGAATTCTCTGCCGGTCAGAAGGAAGGAGTCACACCCCTAGTTAAGCAGGACAATGCACAGGAGGAGAGGAGAGACAAAGAGAAGACACATTCCTGGCCAGCCTCAAATGTGGCAGACCCTAAAACAGCCCCCATGACCCCCATCTCTTGTCATCCACACCTGAACCCCCTTCCCTGGACTGGGGGTGGGACCTGTGATCTGCCTATAACCAAATATGACAAAAATGACAGAACATATGTGGTTATATCACATAAGACTGTAACGTCCATTCTGCTACAAGGTTCTCTCCCTTGCTGGCTTCCAGGTGGTAAGCTGCCTATAGAGAGAGGAAGGGAAGAGTAGCCTCCAGCTGACAGTTAACAAAAACCTGAATTTGGCCAACAATCACACGTGCTTAGAAGAAAATCCTTCCCCATTCAAGCCTCAGATGAGACAACAGCCTGGCTGACACTTTGACTGCAGCCTTATAAAACACCTATTTAATCATGACCAGACACTTGACCCACTGAAACTGCGAGATAGTCTGTGCACTGATTAAGCCACTAAGTTGGAAATGACACTGTTATGCAGCTGCAGATAACCAATACAGACGGGAAGTAAGGTTCAAGTTCCTCATGGGACCACAAGCCCTTTGGAGAGAGGACGGGAAAGAAGAGGGAGGCCCAGGGCCAGGGCCTGGGAGAGTGATCCTGCCCTCACATTGGCATGGGTCCTCCTATTTCACTATCCCTGACTCACATCCTCAGTTTCCTCTCTTACCACACACATCCTGTCACCCTAGTCTTGCCATTTGGAATGACAAAGTGGGTCATAATTACCAAGGAGATAACAATCTTATAAATGGTGATCAGGTTCCCTGGCTGGCCTGCAAGGCTATTTAACATGCCAAACACTGACATATTTAAAACAGCAGGAGGATTTTAGCTATACTCTGACCCTACCCATCATAAAATAATTTTAACAAAAGAGTGTTTTAAATGTGATATAATGGACTTAAATACTTTATAAAACCCATGTTTGGAGAGACAAGTTAGAGACTTTCTGTATTAGTGGTTTATGAACAAAACAGAAATTCAGACATTTAAAGTTCCGTCTAAATTTTGCTAATAAGGGTATAGCTCAGTGGTGGAGTGTGTGCCTAGCATACACAAGGTCCTGGGTTCATCCCTAGTACCTCCATTAAAATAAAGAAAGAAACAAACAAATAAATCCAATTACCTCCCCCTCACAAAAAAAAAAAAAGAAAAAACATATATTCTGTTTTTTTTTTTTTCAAACACATACATTCTGAAATCTTCTAAGCAAGTACTGCCAGCTTCTACAAATTAATTCAATGCACAATTTTCAAGCAGAGCATAAGACACACTGAGCCAGAGACCTCTTACCTCAGCAGGCCATCTTGCTACAAGCAGAAAACTAGAGGGGAAATCCTACAGCCACATCATTTAAAAGATGAAAAAATCTTCATTCATCTTCCTGTCCTGGCCTCTTGGTTGGCAGAAGATGACACACAGACCCAGAGACTCGGCACCCTGCTCAGGGTCACCCAGCAGCACAGCCTAGGCCTCTCGTTGCCCAGGCTTCTCTACGCTCCGTCTACCCAGCTGGAGCTTCGGCACAAGACAGAATGACACCAGTGGTATCATATACTCCATGAGGAAAAAAATGGAACTACTTGTAAAAACTAAGCTCTGTGGCAAGATGAAAGAATAATACTGAATATAACATTCATATTACACATTCAATCCATTTTCAAAAGCAACACACAGTATTTTCTACATAAACTGAGATGCCCCTAAAATAGGCCGCCTTTCTCATGAATGACCTGCTTCTTTTTTTTTTTTAATGAATGTTAAGTAGGGAGGAAAATCAAAAGAGACATAGAACAAACACTTGTGCAAGTGTTCTACTGCTTTACAAATCCCCACTCCTCAGTTCACTGATGCATTACACGTGTGCTTTGGCATAGTAGGTGCTGTCCATCAGGAGCCTGTCTGGACATAAACAAATAATGTCCACTCACATTTTCGGCAGAAGTAACCACATCTAAACAAGTAACCACTGCAGAGAGAAAGATTTCCAGCACGTGTTTTGGTAGGCTATTAGGACCACAGAGTCCAGCGCCCTTTTCACCTAGAAACTTCCATATTTAAAATAAAAATCAACTTGTTTTTCTCTGTAATAATACTGCTTTTACGGCAGCAATGGGAGTTACTAAAACAAAGGGGTTAAACACCTCCAGGTCGGATCCTTCCAGAACTCCCATTCTGGAACACTCTCAGCAGCCTAAAAGAAGTGGTCTTTCACTCAGCGTTCTCCTTCCTAACCTGTTCCTTAGTACCAAGAATAAATATATGTTTAAAACACACCAAAAAGAAATAGGGCTTATTTTCTCCCACGTAGCCAGAGGTTTTCTCTCCTCAACATGAACTTATACCTCTACAGGCATTACCCCCACTAGGACAGGATTTAACCCTCCCACGTTTTAAACGCATCTGAACGCTTTGACATAGTATTACAAATACTGATATTGCTAAAGGTAAAAACAGGCAAACTGTTTACCACATGCCAGGCTCTGTACTAAATGTTTCCCGTGTACTAATTCATTTAATTTTGACAGTAGCGCTATGAGACATGTTACTATCATTATGCTAGTTTTACAGAAGATGAAACTGTGGTAGAGTTACTGAGAAGGCAGCCACACTTACTCATGCACCACATCCATTCAACAAAGCAGGAAACTTCCACTCCCCCTGCCTCATTTCCATTTAGAAGACTTTCCATTAGCCCAACAGCCCAGGCTTCTCCCAACCTCCTCCCTGGGAGAGGAGTGAATTATTCAAATGGTTGGGAGAAGGTCCTGGACAACTTGGCCCATACTCTCCAGAGTTCCTTCCTTTGCACAATTGGCCTGCTCACAGAGGGGGCAGACCAGGCTGCTCCCTCCCACACTATGAGGGGGAACTTGGTCTCACTGGAGCATGAAATACCAGAAAACCCACTTGGCCACAGTCCTCTAATCAGCTTGGCTCCTAGTAAATCTCTGCATGTCTGACTCCCACTGGTCTGCCCGCTGGTCCCGAAACTGGGTGAGAAAGAAGAGTCTTGGTCAACTGTCCACCTTCTCAAGCCCTGGCCCAAGTTTTAAAACAGAAATAGATGGCAAGATCTTTGTGACAAAGGTAAATATTTCTTTTACAAGAGAAGAAACCATACTCAAAGAGATACAAGGACATAACACAGTTTGACAAGGCATCTGCAGAAAGGGTCATTAGTGAACCTGTTTCTCTAACTCACTGTCAGGCGGCATCTAACAGGCAAGTCTGTTCCTCTACTTTATTCTCCGTGTTGGACCTCAAACCACCATCTCCTATCTAGACAAATAAAATGCACACAGCTAACCTTTTCTACTGCTGTACCCTAATTTCAGGTCGTGGGAGATTTCTTAGTATCTGTAGCCACATTATTTCCACAAAACAGGCAATACATTTCAATAGTATATAGTATCTTCAGCCTGGCCAAGTCCGTATTTTCATCAGCTGCATGATAATTCTACCATAGAAAGTACTGTGACAAAAATACTCCCCACCTCCTCTATCATCCAAGAATAAAAATGTCTCTAATTTCTAGAGTTATCATATGACCTTTCCTTTAATCTCAAAATGCAGTGCTTCTGATTTTAAAAATAAATTTTCAAGGCTTTCATTCAGTAATATTGATTTTTCTGACTATAGAAAGATTTTAATGCAGATAATTTGAGCTTCATGCTTTCCTACTCAGATTGTATTTAATATGAATAGTTTCTTTAGTGTTATCTAAGCAAAAATTTCAAAATGAAAAACAGACCACATTTATTCCACAGTAAATTTAAAAGCAAAATTAACTTTTTCACAAATGCACATAAGTGAAGGAAGTCAGTCATCCAGCACCGTCAACTTCACCAAAAAGAACAAACAATGATACAGAGGCACTTACATGCCTTGATCCTTGCAACATCCCCAATGCAGGCGAGGCAGATATGGCATTATCCTCGTGCTCAGAAAAAGAACCTGAGGTTCAGAAAAGTACAATTACATGCCCAAATGAACCTACTTTCTAAGTGGCAGGCCTCAATTTTAAACACAATTTTTTTCTATTTAAACACAAAGCCAATGTTTGTGCTTTTCCTTTTCTAGGCCACCATGAAGCAAGAAGTAATGGGAAAACCCTCTGAGAATGAGCAGTGGTCTAAATTTAACTGGAGAGAAGCTGAAAACAAAGACTGATCGTGACGTAGTGTGATATGAAGCACGGTGACGTGTCAGCCTCCCTGACAGCTCCTCCACCTGGAAAACTCCCCCTGACTTTTCCTGTCCCATTGTCCTGCCTGACTCTTCCTCCTCATTTAGGTATCAATTTAAACATCTTTTCCTCAGAAGCTTTTCTCAAACATGCTATGTGAGGTCAAGATGTAATAGGGAAGAATAAGTCTGACTTCATATTGGATCTGTTTCAACCTTTTAACTTTTGTATTCCATTGCTTTTGCTACAAGTTAATCATTAAAGGAATGTTGTCTATAAGCTTAAATTATACATAATGGCCCATCTCTGAGAACTGTGCCTCCCAGGTAATGAGCGTTAAGCTAAAATACCTTTGTTTAGCTCACAGGACACATCCTGACCAGGCCCATCTGTGAATGACCACAGGAAGGAAGAAATTACATCCCCTCCAAAGGCTGACTGGAACCAGAAACTCCCTCCCCTTTTAGTATAAAAGAAGCCTAAAGTCTAACTCAGCCAAGATGGTTCTTTGGGACACAAGTCCGCCATCTTCTTCATCTGCTGGCTTTCTGAAAAAAGTCACTATTCCTTGCCCCCACAACTCATCTCTCGACTTACTGGCCTGTCATGCGGCAAGGAGTACGAGCTTGGACTCGGTGACAGTGACAACTGTTATATATTTCTATGATATTGAACTTACTCACTACTCTCAGCAGACTTATAATTCCTTCCTAGCTCAACGTCTGCTTCCCTTCTAGACTAAACTCTGGAAAGCTGCCTTGTTCAACACCCAGGTCCAGTGATGGCAATGAGAGCTTGATTAAATAGAAGGCTTTGGTGTTTCAAAATTTACTCTGCACTGACTGACTAAACTTACAGCTGATGATGATCAGCAAAGCGTGGTTTTGCAGGGCAACTTTGGGGCTTTTCCAGCCTCTACAACGTATGATGTGATACAGCCAAAGAGGGAAGCAAACTGCCCCTACAATTAAACAGAATAAGGGCAAGCCTCCCATTCTTAGGTTTGTTAAAATAGAAGCTACAAAGAAGTTTCTCTCATGTTCATCAGTTGAAAAAAAAAAAAAAAAGCAAATGTGGTTTTAGCTAATGATAAAATTTTCATTATCCTAGGCCTTATATTCAAAGATGCTTAGCTGGATAGACTTAAAATCAGTATCTGTACAATTTCTTTTTGTTTAAATAAATACACACAGCTTATATAAAAGCACAAACATTCACATACCTATAGAACTGCTTGAATAACTTAGGCGGAAAACAGATTATAACATAGAGTATGATCCACTTTTATAAACTGAAATAGGAAACTAACTAAAAGGATGTATGCCCCACCCAAGTGGCTGTACCTGCATAGGAAATTTGGGTTAGTTTATTTTTTTCCTTTTTATTTATCAGTATTTTCTTCTTTTTATATAATGACCACATACTTTTTAAAGAGTTTTAAAAAATTGTTTCAAACAAAAATCTCTGCTGATTAAGCAATACTTCAAAGCAATTTAAAAGAAATATTATACACAGGAAACATGTGAGACAGGGCAATGCTGTTATTATTTAACATAGCTTTCCTGACAGAGTTAAAAAAAAAAATTCTGACCTCCTTAAATATTCACCCATTCCTGCCAATATCATAATGATGATACCTCTTACCATAGTGAGCATCCGCAGACAAAAGCAAAATGTACCACTGCTGAGGGTGTTAATTTCAGTTTCTAACTACATCCTTACTTTTCCTGGAGCAATGATATATTTTAAGTTGGCCTAATTTCTTTCTGGTCTTGGAATCTGAGAACTGCCCTAACTTACCTAGCTGATTTTAGTGACCAAAATGCATTATGGGGAGATAAGAAACTTCAAAAGTGAGATCTCCTCTCTTAAAGGTTATTGATATAGGTCAGAAATTGGCAACCAGACATTAGGAATGCTGAAGTAGTTACCTGAAATTTATTTCCAATGCTTACACTAGAGTCTTTAAATACATACACTAAGTATGTTAAATTAAAATTCTTGTGGTTACTTAATGTTAGTCTGTACTTAAATCAGAATGATTACCAAATTTCCTGTCTTTGAATGTGTTTTAATATCTTATATTTCTTTTCATAAACACTACTTATTTCATAAATATTGTCTTGTGTCTAAACAATGTTCTATTGGCCAGTAACAAAAGTTTAATTTATTATGCATGACTTGAAGGTATTTTTAAACTCCAAATGAAAATGAGTTTTAACACCTCTTAACAAATGACTGAAATAAACCACACAAAACAAATTCTATAACAGATTAGCTTTCTGATGGCAAAACTGCCCTCCATCCAACTACAATTATAAACTGTGGACAAATACAAAAAGCAGCTTTGAAGGTACTGGAAAATAACCAAGAGCAGGCAAAAAATGGATCATCTATAGACCTTAAGTAAGGGAAACACACTGGATGATAATTTTCATTTGTCTAGTTTGGCTATGCTGCAGCAGATGGAACTCAAGCGGCAAACCACAGTCTCACTGGTCAGAATATGGGCTTGCCACGGTAGCTGAGAGATGAGAAGAAAAAACCCCCAAATGAGGAAGTCATGGAGGATAAAGCCCCAAATTTGCAAATAAATTCTGCACTTGTTAGCTAAATCCAGAACTACAAGACTCCAAGGATCCCAGAGGAGAAAAAGAACAGTTGAAAAGTTTTTAGAAAGCTGACAGATTCCAACAGCTTCCCACCTTAGAGGAGTTTAAAGCTCAAGATATGCCAGGTTCCAGGGGCCTGGTCAAGGCCTCAGACTTTCCTGGGAAACCGCAGATGTACCGTGGCTTAAGGAATAAAGAACATTTACCCGGACTAGAGGATATTTCCTGGGAAATAAAGGAAAAATGGAAATAGCTAGCATAAAAATGAGCCTACATAATGTTCAAGATGATTCACAATTTAATTGCTTGTTTGAACAAAGTTCAATTCTCCTTGGGGAAACATAACAGAACCCCAAGTCTTCACAATGTAGCATCTGCCAAGTCTAGCATACAATTAAAAACTAATAGACATGTGAAGCAAATGGAAAATGCAACTCCACAGCTAAAGATAAATCAGTGCACAGAAACAGATGTACAAATAATCCAGAAAATGGAATTAGATGACAAGGACTTTAACAATCTTAAACATATTAAAAGAATCTGCAGAGAAAGATCGATATAATGGGTAAAGTAATAGGAAATTTGAGACCTATAGAAACTGTTAAAAAAAAAAGGAAATTTTAGAACTTAAAACTATAATATCTGAAATTTAAAAACATAGCAGATTAGATTCATAGCAGATTGGACACAATAGTGGAAAAGGACTGGTGAACTCTAAGATATGTCAGTATAAAGAATCCAGGCTGAAGCACAGAGAAGAAAACGATGTTTTAAAAAGAGCCTCAATGACCTGTGGGGGGCAGTATCAGGTACTCTAATTTACATATTAAAGAAGAGTAGAGAGAATGGGGCAGAAAAACATGTGTAAAGAAACAAAGGCCAGAAATTTTCAAAATGGAGCAAAAATAGGAATACATCAAAGCAGAAAATTCAGCCACAAGAAAATCCCATCTAGCTGTGAAAACCAAAGAAAACAACAAGAACAAAATCTTAGAAGCATCCAGACAAGAAAAGATATATTACACATGTGAGAACAAAAATCCGAAAGATGGCAGACATCTTATCAGAAACAGGAGGCCCAAAGACAATAAACAACATCTTTAAATCACTGAAAGAAAAGGAGGGAAAAAAAAAAAACCTGTCAACCTAGAATTCTATATGCAACAAAGTTATCTTTTAAAAATAAAGTAAAAATTAAAAATCTCCATATAAATAAAGACTGAGAGGATATGTTGCCAATAGGCCTACATTGCAAGAGATACTAAAGGAAGCTCTCCAAGCTGAAGAGAAGTGATACCAGACGTAAAATTTAATCTACAGAAAGGAATGAAGAACCTTGGAAATAGTAAATGTGTAGGTAAACGTGAAAGACTATTTCTCTTAATTTCCTTAAGATATATTTATTAGAGATACTGCATTAAATATAGTGTGTATATAAATATTTTACATACACAATATATACTGTATTAAAAACATAACACTATCTTGTATGCTTTGCAACATATATGGATATAAAATGTATGAAGACAACAGTGCAATGGATGGTGGGGGCAAATGAAACCATATGGTTATAGGTTTCTTATATTTTTATACAAAGTAGTAAAATATTTATTCATAAAAGACTTTTTATTAAGGATAAATATTATCATCGGCAAAGAAACTAGAAAAATAATGCAACAAGGTGTAGCTGGAAGTCTAAGAGAAATTAAAACGTGATACTAAAATATATTCAACTAAACAAAGAGAAGGAAGAAAAAGAGATATAGGATCCAAAAAATGTCTAATAAAAGATGGGACAAATAGGAAAGAACAAAACGGTAGCCATAAAACCAACCATATCAATAATTACAGTAAGTAGACATGCCAATGAAAAGGCAGAGACTGTCAGAATACATTAAAAAGTAATACCCAACTACATACCACCTACAACAGATGCACTTTAAATGCAAAGACACAGACAGATAAACAGGTAGCAAAGAATATTCCCACATGACCTTAATGTAAAAACTAGACAAAGACATCAAAACTATACACCTATAACAGCCAGAAAACACACATTCAAAAATCCTCGACAAAATACAGTAATGGTGTAAGGAAATATGAATACAACAGTGCAGTAGAACAGAGGTCAGAGATAGATGTATGCATATATGGTCAACTGATTTTTTTTTCTTAACCAAGATGCCAAAATAATTCAGTGGGTTATAAACATGGTCTTTTCAACAAATCAGACAGGAACAAATCGATAGCCATATGGAAAGAAGAATGAATCCCGACCTCTATGCCTCATATAGAATTAACTGTAAAAGCTAAAACGATAAAGCAGAAAAACACAGGAGAATGTGTTTGTGACCACGAAGTAGGTGAAGCACTATGGATAAAAGAAAAAACTTACAAATTCAACGTCATCAAAATTAAAACTTGTGCTTTCTGAAAGATACAATCAAGAAAATGAAAAGACAACCACCACCTGGAAAATCTTTACAAGACATTATCTGACAAAGGACATGTATCGAGAATACATACAGAACGACTATACTTCAGGAATTGAAAAGCATGAAGAGTCAAGACTGAAAAGGTCACACAACACAATTTTTAAAGTAGCAAACGACTTGATTAGATACTTCATAAAAGAAGACACAAGAAATAGCCAGTAACTACGTGAAAATTTTTTCAACACCATTATCATAAAGGAAATCACAGGAAACCACAAGAGACCACATAACACCCTCTAGAACACTAATACTGAAAAGACTGACAACAATAGCAAGTGTTGGCAGAGGTTCGGACCACACTGGAGATTCTCATCCACTGCTGATGGGAATCTTTAATTACATAATCCCTTAAGGGAAATGCTTGACAATTTTTTATGAAATTAAATATACACTTATCCAGTGATGCACTTTCAGTTATATATCCAAAATAAATGAAAACATATGTCCACAAAGAGACTTGCATAATTATGTTCACAGTAGTTATATTCATAATAGCCAAAAATTGTAACCACCCAAATGTCCATCAATAGGTGAGTGGATAACGTCATACAATGGAGTACTACTCAGCAACATGGAGAAACCACCTATTGATACATATAACATGTATGAGTCTCAAAAACTGACCATTAAGTGAAGCAAAAGAAGCCAGACACACGAGTACATTCTGTAAAACTCTGTGAAGTTCTGGAAGAGGCCAAACTAAGCTGTGTTGATAGAAATCATATTACTGTTTACTTCTGGGGTGGGACAACTGACTGGAAATAGCACGAGAGAATTTTCTGGGTGATGGAAATGTTCTATATCATGAGACAGTTGTTAGTTTACTGGACTGTTCACTTAAAATTTGTACACTGTATAGTATACTAATATAAAATTATACCCAAGTTAAAAGAGAGTTCACACAAAAAATTCCTTTGAATTAGTTCTGAAGGAGATGTGGTCTCTCACAGGTCAGAACGATTTCTTTTCTTATTACCTTGGGGGACAACTTCTAAAGCCTCAAAAACAGAAAGAAGATGTATGTATTTAGTTAGTCATGCCATTTTTGACATATACACCCAAACAAAGCAAAAGAAAAAAAAAAAGTATTATCTAACTCCTATCAAAAGACTCTCTTCAACATTGGTTCCAACGAAGAGGAATTAAAAGCAATCTGCCCTTTAGGCTTTATGTAATTTAATTTATCCTATTAACAGTTTAAACTTTACTTTTAACAACACAACAGGGAAAGAACTGAAAAAATAAACTATAAAACATAAATCCAAATGTTCTAATATCTTACTCATTCTAAACCGCTTATTAAATTCCTACTGTATTCTAGGCTAGATATTCATTAGGGAAATGAAAATAAAAAACTTATACCTTATTGTTGAAGAGTTCTCAGTCTGATGGACGAGATATAACTAAATTACCATAAAGTGTAAGTAAATAAATGTTCTTAAATATAAATTGGTAAAGACCTCATTAGGGGAAAAATATATCATTTCTTTTCCCTCTAAAACCATAGTATTTAATATTGATCAATAATATGTAAGAAGTAAATATAATAAATTCAATTATTTCTTTTGAAGAATGAAATAATTTTAAGGGGAAAAAAAACCACAGCAACTAATTCCATATAACTATGTTTCTTAACTCAAGAAAAAATAACCTACATATTTTTAAAAGAAAATTATACCCACAACACAGAAGTTCAGGTAACTACGTCTTGTACTACTTGCCCACATCCTCCATCCCAACCATAGGTGGTTTGCCTGGGGTCGGTTCCTATGCGAGGTAAATCTAAAGACTGGTCAGGCTATGCCTCAAAAGGAAGAGATGGGCTGGGTCAAGTCTTACTCTCAGGACTCTAACTGTGATAACAAATCCCTGAGCCTATTTTTGTCCCCTGCATTGAAACTATCCACGTCAAAATCAGCAATGACCTCCAACATCCCTAAAGCCAATGGTTCTCGATACTCATTTAATATGACCTGCCAGCAGCAAGTGACACTGCTGGCCGCCTGCTTCTGCTTGAAATGCTTTCTTCACTTGGCCCCCAGAGCACCATGCCCTCTTCGGACTGTCCGCCTTCCTTCCAGCAGTTTCTTCTCACTCTCCCTGTGGGTTCTTCCTGATCTCTGCAAGGATCCAAATGTTCGCTCCGTTCTCAGACCTCTTCCCTATTCTCACTGACTCTCTAAGGCAGCCGTCCTCAAACATTTTGGTCTCAGGACCACTTTAACACTTTTAAAAATGAATAAGGAACTCAAAAATGCTTTATTTATGAGGGTTATATCTTTAGATAATTACTATATTAGAAAACTGAGAAAAGTTTTAAATATTTATTAATTCATCTAAAAGCAACTATAAGTTCATTATGTATCAAAGTAAATAATGCATTTTAATGAAAAATACATTCTCCAAAATAGAAAATCCATGTATTAGTAAGAAGAATAGCATCATTTCCCATTTTTGAAAATCTCTCTAAACGTAGCTGAACAGAAAATAACAGATGCCTGTATCTGTGTCTGCGTTTATTCTGCCGTGATGCCACACATAGCCTCTGGAAAACACGACTGCACTGTATGACTTAGTATTATTATAAAGAGTTTTTACTCTGCAGATACCCCTGCAAAGGTCCAAAGAATCCATGGGTCCCCACTATACGCTGAGAACTACTTTGGGTGATCTCATCCAATCCCATAGTGTTAAATACCTCTCTTCTAGGACAACTCTCAAACAAAAAGATACCACTGTGCTGGACTCTCTTGAACTCCAGGTTCAAACACGGACTAACTGCCTACTCATTGTTCCCATTAGATAGCTAACAGGTACCTATTTTAACTAATAAATACTTTACTCCCCACCCACCCCACAACCCCAACACTTTCTTCCTGCACCTTCCCTCCATCTCAGTAAATAATAACTAACTTACCGGCAGCTCAGGTCAAAATCTGGAATGCCTCTCTTTTTGTCAAGTCCACGTCTAACCTATGTACCAATTCTGTGAGCTCCCCTCAGGAATGTACCTGGAATCCCACCACTTCTCATCCCTCCACGATTCCTTCCACCCTAGTCCAAGCTTACTTACCTTGGCCTAGACCTTGGCAATAGCCTCCCAGCCAGCCCCCGTGAATCCTCTTGTGTCCCCTCTAGCATAATCTTCACATAGAGACCAGGGGGGTTTAAAGCATAAGTCAGAACACATCACTTCTCAGCTTAAGACCTTAGGTACTTTCTCACCTCACTCAGAGCAAAAGCTAGAGTCTTCATCATGGCCTACGTGATCTGGCCCCCGAGGACCTCTCCAAACTCTCCTGAAACCCTCCCCTCGGCTGTCGCTCACACACTCTCCCCTCAGGGTCTTTGCAATTGCAGTCTCTCCTGCCTGAGCCCCGCTGCCCTCAGATATCCTCGCTCAATCAGCACTCAACACGCCCCATCAAAGACACCATCCTCACCATCTCCCCATGCCCTTTTTCCCTGCTTTATTTTTCCTTCCTAAAACTTGTCATTACCTAACATGCCTGTCTGTTCTTTGTTGGTTCTCCCCGATGCAGCACAATGAGAACAGGGATTCTCGTTCAACGCTGTATCCCGGCACCTAGAACAGTGCCTACGAGGTAGCAGGTGCTCAATGCGTTTTGTTTGAGTGGATGAACAGAGATGTCAACCCGCGTAGCGGGGGGAGTTGATGGTGAAAGTGGTGAGGGAGTGTGGCCAGGAGAGCCATGGGCAAAGCAGCACTTTGAAGTAAGTGTGAAAAGAGCCACACCACCAAATAAAGGCTGTGAATAAAAGGCGATGAGACCACTGTCAGACAGCACGGCTCCCGAGGCCAGAGAACTGAATGCTTACCGAACATTTAGTTATTTCAAATAGCAGCTCTTAAAATCCTCCTGAAATACAAAAACACCTTTGGAACAAGAATGTTTCCCTTAAATACTACCTGAATCAATCCAGTAGAGTCTTATGCTCTTTACGGACACAAATCTCTTCCTATGCAAGAAAGAATGAATAGCCCATACAAAGGAGAACGCCTAGTCTACTTAGTCTACTCGCCAAACTTTCAGGCTACCCCCAGCTCTTCAGTCATCCTCACAAACTGGCTCCCAGAGGGAGACCACACTATAAAAGCTAGGATTAAACTAGGTTCTTATCACCACTGAAATTCAGTGAGTCCAACTAGAAACACCCATAGCAAATCTCCTTGGGCCAGGATTCTAAGAATAAGTGTCAGGGTTACTTCATCGTAATTAATATCAAAATCATAGTACCATAAGCAGTACATTGGTTAACAAATATTTTATCCAAAAAGAATTTTTTAAAAATTTGTCTCTTCATTCTGACCAAGAATGAAAAGTAGCACATGTGAACTCAAATCGCAACAAGTACCCCAAAATTTAGTTGGCTGGTGCAGAACGACAGTAGTGACCAGTCATTTGCTATCCTTCCTGAGGGGATGGGAGACAAGTGGGGGAAAGGTGCCCAGTACAAGGCAATTCCCCATCACGTAAGCCTTTGGGTTCACCCACGTGGTACCTTCACTTAACCTGCTACCAATGTCATGTTTTCCTTAATCAGACAAAAAATGACACTGTACACCATGATCCTAGTGAACTACCCTTTCACAGGCTCTACCTACACACCAAAAACAACGCTTCTAAGCTGCGCCATGTGTCAGTTTCTACACCATTAGGAGGGTACTCGTTGGAAATCTCACAAATAACCAAGAAGAGGGGGAGTTTTAAAGCAAAACAAGAAAAACAAATTTCAAAGAAACAAAAGGAAAAACAGAAAGGGTAGTTCACTAAAAGTTTTTTCTTAACCTTCTGAAGAGATTTGGGGAAGGAGTTATAATCTTAAGGTTCTTCTAGCTGAGCAGAGAAAATTAATCTATCTGTTGACCTATCTATTACTTTTGCTTGAGAGTAGATACGGTTAAATCTTCAGTGCTCATGATGTGTAACACACTTTGTTAGGAGCTGGAAAGCTTCCTAAGATGAATAAAAATTTCCTTTTAGAGTTGCCCAGGGTAGTGGAGAGAGTGCGGGCTTTGCCTATGACAGATCTGGGTTTGAACCAGGGACCCAAGGCTTTTGAACTGTGTTGCCCTGGGCAAGGCTGAGTTTTGGTTCCCTGGATTTGAAATAAAGAAAGCATCCAGGCCTTTGGACTTACGGTCTTCTTGCCTGGGATGTTCTTGCCCCAGATTGCGCAGACTCATCCCCTCCCCTCCTTCAAGCCCTTACTTGGCTGGTACCTTCTCACTGAGGCCTTCCCTGTTCTCCCTACTTTGTGTTACAGGAAACACGTCACACACACACACACACTCTCTTACTCTCTCTCTCACCCAATTTGTACTCACACTCCCACCCACTTCTCTGCTTTAGTTTTTGCCAGACCCTGACCACCATGCAGCACACGTGGATTTGCTCATTCATCTAGTTTATCCTCCTTCTCCCACTAGGCTGTAAGCTCCACAATGCAGGTTTGGGGTTTGTTTGGGTTTTCCCCCCTTGTTCCCTACCTTAGAACATAAAGGTAACACCAAAAACTTGCTGTGTAAAGGAAGCTCATGGCGGTCCCTGCAAAGTGCTGGGGTTCTAATTAGAGACCATGTAAATAAAGACCTTATGATATAAGGCACCCAGTAAACAGTAGATGTTATTATCTTTAGAAGAGACTATCTGAAATCGTTAATAGAATTTTTTTTTAAATAATGAGAATAATATTAGAGGTGGCCCAGGACAGCTAATCACTAAGTAGCAGAAGAATGGGAAAAAAAAAAAAAAAAGTAACTACTTTACATCCACAGAAGTGAGACGATTCTGAATTATTCCACAGGGTGAGACTAAGAAATTTACATATTTCTGTACAGAAACCAAAAGTTGAAGAGGGGAGTGAGTTGGAAAACAGATTCTGGGTTACAAATACACATTATTCACATGTTCTTCAACCAAACAGGGCCCAATTACCGAAAAAAGACAACGAAAGTTTTAGTTTTAATTTGATTATTCACTCTGACAGAACAGAAAAGCAACAGAATGTGATAATGGCAGGACAAAACTCATGCTTTCTAATATTTTTCTTTTTTGGGGGGTTGGGGGAGTGATTAGATTTATTTATTTATTTATCTTCTGAGGAGGTACTGGGGATTGAACCCAGGGCCTTGTACGTGCTAAGCATGCACTCTACCACTTGAGCTACAAACATTTTTCTTAACCATTGCTCTTCCAACTGTGTGGAAGGTTAAAAGTGATTGTAATAATTAACATTTTCCATCAAATATTTTGAAAGAAAAAGAGTTTGTAAATGAACTATTCCTTATATAATCTTTGTTTCTATTATGGCTTATTTCCTATTTTAATACAGACAGAAATAAATATATACAGTCAAAAAATACTCAGCATATCTTTGAATGTGATATTAAAAAATCATCAAAAGAGTGCCCCAAGATTCAAAACTCTTGCATAAAAGAGAAAAAGACTTATTCATGTCAAGAAAGCTTTCTTCATTTTACTAAAGGATTTAAGATCTCCTTTAAAATTAGTGAAATTTCCTCATCAAACTAAATTTATTCAATTTATTAAAAATATCATTGATATAATTTTCAGAAATGTACTCACTGCTGAAAACTATAACTAATAAGAAAAAGAAAACATAGGTATAAGTGTATGTTCTCATATTTTGAACAAAAAATAATAAACAGTAGATGATCTGGATTAAATAGTTTAAAAGTCTGAAAATATTCAGAATGTGGGATGCAAACCATTTTCCTCTTCTTAGAAACTATTTCCACCAATGCCAATTCAAAGCAAACAGTACAAATTTTAAAAACAAACAGTCATTTTTTCATGATTAAATGTGAAGATGTTTAGCTAACACATTTTACAAAATGAAAACTTCCAAACACAGCTACTCAAAAAAATATCATAATAAATAAACTTCTCTAAGCCCTTCAAATATTAATTTGAAAATTTCTAATCATATTATGGTCTTATGTGAGTGTGCAGCTGAGAAATCATGCTATTAATCCAGCTGGCATGCTTACCATGTTGTTTCCAATTTCTTTCATGGTATATTATTTAAAACATACTACTAATATTCACAGTCTCAAAATACATAACTGTACCAGGCCATCTCATCCCTACTCTAGTCATTGTAACTTGAGCTTTCTACCAATTTAAATCAACATTTATTTCATTTCACATTTGCTTAGCACCATACTACATGCTCAAAAAATTTACTCATTAGCTTAAGTCATGCCAAATATATGCTGTTTCCAGGAAACTGTGTCCCAACTTAGTAATGCAGATTGAGGCATGGACCAGGAATGGCTATGTGCATTACATCAGTAATCCGGATAGTGGGTCCTCCTCTGCAAAATTAATCTAACGTGAGAGTCTCAAAACAAGAAAATTAAAGTTCAAACTATAGCATGTGATCCACTTAGGGTCATGAGTGGCACATGTACAGGTTACATATTTCTATCAGATGGCAACACTTCCTGCTACTCCCCTATTTAGTGTTCAAAGAGTACAGAGTCTTTTAAATTTTCAAATCATAAAACTAATTCTGCAGGTCTGCATATTGTACATCTAAACCGTAATATTAAGAATTTCTTCTTGAGACTGAATTTCTTTTTTGTATCACTGGCATACTTTATTAATTGCAACTATTTTCACTTTCATATAAGAGTCCACTGATTCAGAATCAAATGAAATAACATTGAATAAAAGGACCAAAATATATCAGAACCTCTCAGGACACCACCAAGTGGACCCACGGCAGATACCACATAAGGAAAATATAACAAATAACCCCCATCTAGTGAGGGAGTTACTTAGGACTCAAATCTTACTTAGAAGGGTAAAATTATATGATATAATAAAATCCAGACAATTAATCAATCAAATCAGTGAACAAAAATAAACTTCATCTCAATAAACAATGTATTGCAGACATCAAGGTTTCCAGCAACTGCATATTACAAGGAATTATTCTCCACCTCATTCCTGACCTAATCCAACTGTACACAACAGACATTCAAATTAAAAGGGGAGGCTGGGCGTGTACCTAAATTTTTAATAATTTTTTGAGCTCTGCTCTAAATGTCTTCCCACCCCATCTATTAGACATACCCTACTAAAAATAAAGCAACAAAAACAGATCTTCCTTTTCTGCAGAATGACACAATAGATATCTTTTGTATCTGTTTTCCCAACTAAAATACTCCCCCAAATAAAATAACTACTCTCCCAAATAAAAATAACTAAAGAAGAAGGAAATATATCATCTATTTAGATACACCAATGAGGTGACAACAAAGTAAGAGACAGTAAAAGTAGGAATGCTGTAAAGTAAGAAAACACCAAAACCAGCACCCTGGTCACCTTGAACTTCCCTTCTGACTTCTATTATAATAATGACATACAGCAAGACAGGAGATAAAACCAGGACCACTCAAACTGGTGAGTTTAACAGATCCCTACATAAAACTGGAACTTCAGGGAACTATACCCTCAGGATATGGACGATGAGAAATAAACTTGGTCCACCAAAAGAGAAGAGAAACTGCTTTTTAACTCTGGTGACTTTTTTGGGGAGTGTGAGGCCTGACAGTGGTCTGGGTGGAAATCTCCCATGAGAATTCATAACCAACAGCTAGTACTCATGGTTTTGTGGTCTATATTCATACTGTGTGTTTCAAGGCAGCTCAAGAGGAGACTTTGAAGATTGCCTAGCTTGATGGTGCCTATAGGTACCTGGCAGAAGCAAATATAAATACTCCCTGGAAAAACCTATCTTTAATCTAGATCTTAAAGAACTCGCACATATAAAACTTTCAAGGAACATGAGCTCATAGTCAATAAATCATAAACATACAAGGAAATAAGATACTATCAATGAACACCAATAAAAACAGTAAATGAACCAGCTCTGAAAAGATTTTAGATACTAGAATTATCAGCATAAAATAAGTATATTTAATATATCTTAATAAAGAAAAGTTTGAAAAGGAGCAAAGTTTTATTTAAAAAATATTACCAAGGTGACTTGAGAAAGGACCAAAAATAATGGTTAAAAATTTTTAAGTAAGAAACTCATATTAATTCAACCAACATATATTAATTGAGTACCTCCATATTAGGTGTCATGCCTTTTTCTAAGCGCTGTCTAAATTTTTTAATTTATCATAAAAAATTAAAGTGAAATTTGAAAGTATAAAAATCTCTTTCTTATCAAGGACACTTTAAACAGCAGAACAGATACAAACTGAGAAAAGAACTGGTGAACCAGAAGACCAATGCAAAGAAAACATGCAAAGAAAATGGAATTACAACAGGAAGACAGAGAGAACAAAACTAGGAAGAGGGACATAGAATGGGAATTGAGGACATCTAACATATATCTTCTTGAATTTCCTATGGAAGAAAATAAAATAAAGGAGGAAGAGGTATTATTCTAATAAATAATAATAGAATTTTCCTAAAATATTAATCTTCAGATCCAGGAAACCCAAAGAACCTCAAGCAGAGTTTGAAAAGGAAAAAAAAAAAAAAAAAGATAGAAAAAGAACTCCCTACAAACCCCAAACTACCAAAGACAAAGCAAAACCTGTAAAGCAGCTAGAAAGAGAGATGATCTATATAAACTGAACTATGAATATCAACAGGATTTAAACAGGTAAAAAAGAAAAGAAATGAGTTTTCCAGACAGCAGCTTGATCAAAGCACGAAATAAAAGGGACTAGAACGTCTGGGTGGAGGCAAAGGTCTGCACTGGGTAAAACAGGGATAAAGTTAGAGCATTACGACTGGAAAGATGGGTTGGAAGCAGATCACAGAGGGCCTCAAATGCTGAGCTAGGGAGTCTGAAGTTGCTTCTCAATCTTTTTTTTTTTTTAAATGAAGTTATTGGGTATTGAACCCAGGACTTCGTGCATGCTAAGCATGTGCTCTACCACTGAGCCACACCTTCCCTTCCCTGGTGTTCCTGAAATGAGGGGACAGTCATCCTTAAAAGCTCTAAAGAAGGGAATAAAATTATGACTGTAGCATCACAAAAACTAACCCATCAGCTAGCCCACAGGCAGAGATACCAAGGGGAAGCCTATTTTAAAAGACCAGCCTTAGGTAGTAAGAATCTCATCAGAGTGGTGATAGACACATGAAAAAAGACAAAAAGAGACACACAAAAAGAAGGACATTATAAAGGAAAAAAATCAGTAAGATTTACTGACCCACTTAACATGGGCAACAATGAGTCTGAGAAACTTAAAGAGAGAATTAGTCCGATTTCTCAACCTTTAACCCTTCTGAATAAGCAATATATCACATTTTCCTCCGGAATTGATTTGAAATTTCTGTTTATAGGCTATCAGCCATCAATTAATTATTTTTAAATTCCACTTCATAAACTATGCAAAAAGACAAGCTATCCCAGTTTCCACCACTAAATACCAGCAGCTTGAGAAACATCTTATTCCTTACTTTCTAGAGAAAACACAGTGATGACAGAGGAATCTCATCTCCTCTCAGAACTACTTAAGAGAGCTGGTGAATATAAAAATAAAAAGTGCAGGAGGTAAGTAGCCAACAAGTCACAGGTTGTGCATTTTAGAACCAATCTAGAATAATAGTCTTTCTTACCGAAGACACTCTGCCACTCTATTTTATTTTCTTCATAAGCACTTAATCTATGTCTGAAATATTCTTGCTTCTCCACCTCTGTATCGCTTGTCTCCCTGAACCACCCTGCCCCACTCTCACTGGACTGTAAACTCCATAAGGGATCTTGTTTGCGTTGCTCACTATTACAGTCTAGCCTCTGTAACAGTGCATGGCACAAAGTTGAGATGCTCAGTAGCTATCTGATGGATGGATGGATGGATGGATGGATGGGTGGGTGGGTGATGGATGAATGTACCCAGTGCTGCAGTGCTGCATGATTCCAGGAGTTCCATTCATTCACATCTTGTGGTTTGTACTGAGCACAGAAAGTACAGCCTGACTATGGCAGGAAGTGGGCCAGGAGCTGTGGAAGTCAGAATGCAGACAACTCAAACCCTATTTGGCTCCAATGTATCCTGTTACGTTTGCAAACTGGGCATAATTTACCCTGCTCCTGACAGAAATAGCAATAATTTTCTCTTCCGTTTTCACCTCAAGACTAACCTCACTCTTTGAATAACTGAATATGTATTCGTGTTAAGGTCTTCATGTATGAATACTCCTATATCAACTGTCCTATAAATAAACAGTTAATATTTTAAATTATTAACTGAGGATTCTGAGCTCCAACTGGAAATGAGCCATTGTAAATTGTCAGTTCCTTAGTCTTCCCTGGTTACAAACATCTTTAGGGCAATTCTTTACTTAATCCACTGAGCTGTGACACAAATAGAGCTAAAGTGCCTGGTTCAGGAGTGGTCAGTTCTGTGATTCATTAACATCGATCTTCAGTTGAAGAGAGTCCACCCAAAATGTTTTAAAAGAATCTAGAAAGAGGATGAAGATTTCACAGACTGTCAGGCTCAGCTCCACGCATCACTCTGATGACAGGAACGCCCTCCTACTATCCCCAGCAACCAGGACACAGAGACCTGCCTCCCAAGCCTTTCAGAGTTTACACTCAGCACCATTTGCTGACCCCATCACTAAAGGTTACTTTCTACCACCAATGCTTGTGAGGCTATCACTCCTTCTCTCCTAACCTTAGAACTTCTGAGGTACCACTGTCCTAAAAGCAGGTCAGTCTATGGGAATTCTAACCATAGGCCTATGGTAAGTACCAAACCCAAGAGGGACTATGTCCCTACAATTAAATTACAAGCATAATGAAAACTGGCAATAATACAGCATAAACATCTCTTTGCCTTCTTTTTTTCATCCTCTTGTAGGTTCTATATGCCATAGTGATTCTCAGTCTTTACTTCCTTAAGCAGCAATATTCTTTAAACAAAACTTTGTGAGAGTTCTATACATAAAGCATATAAAGGCAGAGCTGTTGGTTGATGGGACAATAAGGAGGTCACAGGCCTCATGATGATGATAATGATGATTATTTAAATTAACAGTGATGTCTTTAAGAGAAGAATAATAAGGAACAATACGTTATAGTCCTGGCTTCATATCCAACCTGTTCTAAGTAGAGTGTTTCTATTAAACGTTCACCGTCTCAGCTGTAATCACCTTCTTGGTCTGAGAACTCTGATCCCTAGGAGCACAGAACTCTTCAGCTCAGGAGAAGCCCTATTTGTGCTGCACTGTGAAAGTCTCTCCAAAAGATTGCAAAAGCAGCGGCACTCATGAGGCCTGGGGTTTCCTCGGGTCAGTGCAGCTGCCTGACCCAGCGTTGAGCCCACATGAAATATTCACCCCCCCCCCCCAAAAAAAAACAGAGGGGAAAAAAAATGCTTAATTAACTAGTATATGAAGCATTAAGTACATTAAGGAACTAGGAGGGCCAAACTATCTGCAAATAAGGATTGGAGAAGTTCCTTCTAACCATGGGAAGACTGTAGTGACTTATCATAGATGGGTCATCTCAACAAAAGAAAAAGGAGGTTTCAAAATTTACAGGTCAAGAGATAATTTCCAGTGCTCCTTTCAGGCATAAACAGCATTTCTGCTGGGAAATTTATAAGTCAAGTTCGCTGTATAATGTGACAGAGGAAGTTATCTGGGTTTTCTCATCATATTCTTAACTATCATTAGTTATTTTACAAGATATGTGAAAACTAGTGGCAATTATGGAGTTCTTGTTTATTTTAATTCTGTCCTGCCTAACTGTGGCCTAATTTGGAGAGGTCCTATCTGAACTGAATGAGGATTAGGTCTGCCTAATAATAAGATAAAACAGTATGTTATTACTCATATGAAGGATATTGTAGCCACTTTTCAGCATGCTGTAAAAGAAAACTTAAAAACATGGGGAAAATGTTGATGTTGTACTGAGTAAAAATGGATCTAGAACACTATAATTCTAATTTTGTACTTTTTATGAGGTATACATATTCATAAGAATAAAAACTGGAAGCATCCACACCAAAATATTATCAGTGGCTACTTCTGAGTGGTGATTTGTGTTTTGTTGTTTGAACTTGGCAATGCTTACCAAAATTTTCTATTTAAAATCAGGGGGAAAAAATCACACTTAAAAACAAAAAGAAACAACAAGTTTCTACTGTATAGTACAGGGAACTATATTCAGTAACTTGTAATAACCTATAATGAAAAGGAATATGTAAAAGGAATACATATGTATAACTGAATCTCTACGCTGTACATCAGAAATTAACACATTGTAAACCGACTATCCTTCAATAAAAAAGAAGGAAAACAAAACAAAAAGAAATTTTACTCACAGTAAAATTGATACAGTTATACCTGAAGTTCTAAGGTTTATCTATTTCATAAATTTTGAGACTCGTGTACAAACCTGAGAGTTGTGTGACTGTGTAGCCAAACTCCAGCCACAACTGCTTCAGAAGGAACAGCTGCTCATGCAACTGCTGAGGTGAGCAAGCCTAAACGCTCCTGGCAGCGTAGTGGGCTCAGTGTGGGAAAGCACACGTGGCCGGGTAGGCACCCCTCCCAGTTCTCAGCCCCTCATAACAGAATGGTCATTGTTTGGATGCAACCTCTTCAGCGACTACACCAGGCTGATCTAGAAGCCTTTGCTTTGAGGATGAGGCTTATTTACCTGCTTGTTTTAAGGCTGCCTTTGTAGTAATGCAAAGCAAGAAAAAACCCTTTGCTCGTTTACGATCTAAACGTCACCGCTGTGTCATCAGTGAGGCAGAGGAATTGTCAAGTCACAGTCCCTGAAATCCAACAAATCTTAGTTCAAGTTCTGGCTCCACCATTTCCTAACTGCATGAGCTTCGGCAAGTAATGTCACAAGCCTCAGTTTATTCATCTTTCAAAGAAGGTTATCAAGCCAACCTCCCAGGATTTTAGTGAAGATTTAAAATATTTATCAGTATATATAGCATCTGCTAACTTAATAAACATATTTTAGAAGTCTAAACACAGAGATTTTCAAATCATGTAGCCCACTACTGGAAAAACAAAAGTGAATACTAATTATTCTTAAACTCAAACTTAAAACTCACATCCTTCAGGGCAAATTCCAAGCTATATATATACTGAAAGTGGTCACTTGAGCCAAATCGAAGCACTTGAATTGATGTTCTACATTTTAAAGAATTCCAGCTCTGAAGCAAGTTTGTGAACTACAGGAGAAGACTTCTAGCAAAATCTCATCACTCCTCTTCTATACCATCTTTACTAACTATATTGAAAGGATCTGTGTACTAGTGCAAATGTCACAGACACAATCCGATTGTATCAGAAAGAATCAAAGTCTATTCACACCTCCTCTGCTGGCCTTGTATAACCAACCCAGAATGTACCAACAAAGACATCAGAGCCTATGTTAGAAAGAGGGCAGATTTGACCACAGTCTCATACCAGCAATATACTCTCAGTAAAGTTATAAAATTAGAATATATTTGATTTTAGTACGCCAGTTAAATGTTATAATTATAAACCAAATAAGAACCCATGAAGTGGGAAAAAGCAAATAATGGTGAAAAAAGTAGAGCAGAAAGTTAAACTTCTACAAACACTTGGATATTTTTCAAACCATGTTTCAAAACGGGAGACAGCATGGTATACTGCCTCCACTGCACACATATGGGACAGACAGACCTAGTACTGAGTCCCATTCCTGCCCTGACTCTGGGAAGCAGTAGGCCAGTTATTTAATCACTTGGAATCTCAGTATTCTTATCTAGAAAGTGGGACTTGTTTAATGTTCTTATGATGGTGTAATGATCAAAGACATAAAATAGTTGGCACAGGGTACATTTAAAGTGTCCTACATTGGTAGACTGGGGAAAAAAAAAAAAACTAAAGGATCAAGGTGACATATAACATGACATAAGCTATGCCATAAAAAAGAGCCATTGCATCAAAAGCCAGCCAACCACTGAAGGTCACAGGACATAACATAATGAGTGACTGAGTGACCCTGACCTTGATGATAAACTTGGTTGAGGAGATAAGAATTATGGCTATAAAAAGAAAATAAAGGAAACACTTAACCCTACAACTTGTGGGGTCAAGGAGACAAGCAGGTCAAAGTTAATGACTAACAGGAAATCATGAATCCGATGTAGACACCACCCAGTCAGACTCAGATATGGCCATGATGTCATTTAGGGCAGAGAAAAGTCAATGAGTAACAGCTGATTCAAAGGATACACACTCACTGAGCTTTGATATTGACTGCCCCATTCCCAGAAAGGAAGGCAGTGAGGTCTCCAGCTGGAAGTCCGCTGCCACTTTCATCTGTCCAGAGTCCCATGTGGCCTCCTCTATTGTCTTTATTGTCTATCGGGCAACAGGAAGGACTCACAGGGGCTGAGACAGAGCTGCTTAAGAAAGAGTTAAGAGTGACGTCCCATTACGCAGGCAAGTTCAGAGAACAACTACTAGTGTATCTGAGGCCAGAGGGTGAGGTTCTGCTCTAAGAAGGTTCCCTGAGAAGGGCTCAACCTGACTTAGTACAGCAGAGTGCGCCCCACCAGGTTCAATCTAAATTATTACATACCTCCAACAGCTACTGCTTTGCATCTATCGATAGGTTCCTTTAAAATTATTCTCATGTACACTTCCTGAGGCAGGGTCTTGTCTTCTGTTTCATAAGCTTCCCAGCCAGACACTTGTGTGCATCCCAAAGAACTCAATGCTGTGCCTAGAACAGAAGAGCAATTTAAGCTTAACTACTTTGAAAATGGAATCATGAAATTCTAACGTTCAGAGAGACATCAACCCAGTACACCTCACTACAAATAAAAGCATTAAGTTTTAAAATATTAGACTGGAAACAAAAAATTCACAACTGACCCCCACCTTCCAGCTCATCTTTCCTCACCCCCATCTTTTCTTTCCCTTCCTTCCTTCCTCTCTTTCTTCAAGCTTTTTTGTCATAAAATATGTATAAAACTTACCCCATCTTTTCTTAACTGTAACCCTCTATTACATAAAGGTATTTCTCTTTTTGCATACTTACCTACTATCTTTAATTGTCAACAAATAACTGATTTTCACAAATTAAGCACAGCAGCTTCAATATGAAAATAAAGGGCAACTACTAAGTAACCTTCTTTACAAGCTGACTGATAAAAAGGCCAAAACATCGCCCTCATAAATGATACTTTTTGTAGCTATATATGTGTAAATGGCTGTGTGCACAACAAGAAAGCTGGAGATAATGTTTTGCATCTGACAGAGAACAAAGAGAGCTGTCCGTTTAATCTCCCATCTATGGTCATTTGTATTAACGTGTGAAAGAATGTGGAATCTAATGGTAGCTAGCACCGTGGCATTTCAGTTTGATCATATCTAGTTTAATCAGTAACATTCTTTTTTCTTTTCAAAAGTGAGTTCAAAGTGGGTTTACAACCCTTTTCAGGATCATATAAGCCCCATGTCATTGAGTATCTGATGAAAGCTAAGCCTATTCTCCCACCACTCAAATTTCAGAAGGATCTTGAACTCTTTGAAGCCCATCTCTGGAGCCCAGAATAGAAATCCTAAGGATCTCCATGTACCAAACTGGGTAGCTATCTTGAGCCAACTACCAAGCTTAAATATGTGAGGAAACAATTCTTGGGACAAAAGAAACCACTCTTGATACTCTTCTAGGACCAAGTCATACCAGGCAATCTCCCATTTTAATCATTCTTTACCCTATCTATAAGAAATAGTAAATAATCAAATACAGTCAAAAGAAAGCCACCTTCACAAACTAAAACATATAAGGACTCTCTTGCCACTACATTAGCTTAAAAATGTTCAATTAAAGCTTCAAAGTAAAATATATTTATACAAAAGACCATCATCTCCTGATGATACCAACATACAGCATACACGCCTAAAGATAAATCAAGGGTCTCCCCTGAAAAAATTCTATCTCAGGAAATAGGGTGTCACTTTATATTTAAGACCTCACTAAGCCTCATATTACAAACCAGGGTATCAGTTTATTTTGAATAATGAAATAATGTTTGAGAAAATAACTTTCATTAAATGCTAGCTTTGGACGGTTTTAGGTCACTTGACAGAAACTGGCTAACAAAAAGAGGCAGAGAAAGAGAATGAACAATTAATTTTGGAGGTAGTACCTAACAATAGCAAATATGAGACAGCATTTCTAAAAACCTTTTAAATATCATTTTAAAAAGCAATGTGGATTTTGGGGTTATGGATGGCCAATGGAATAAGGCTGTTTATCTCTGCTTCCCTCTAATTCCCATTAAAATTATAATTAAGAGAGGATAAAAGATATAAATCCATAAGGACAAAGGGGACAGAAAAGTATATTAGAGCAGACAACAGGTATCAATGGCATTTTGGAAGCTGAAAGCAGAGATGACTGCTGAGCAGAGCAAGCTGGAACATCCCTGCCTGAGAAACAAACAAAAAGCCAGATGACTGCTCTAGAAAGGCTCAGGAAAAGTAGTGTCTGGTTCCCGGGGAGGAGAGCGTCGTGAGTTGAAAGGGGACCGGTTGGTATGAAAGGCAGTTAGACCCTTACCTTATACCATATATAAAAATTAACTCAAAATGGGTTAAAGACCTAAACATGAAATCTGAAACTAGGAACCTCCTAGGAGAAAATACAGGAGGGAAAACTTCATGACATTGGATTTGACAGTGATTTCTTGGATATAACACCAAAAGTGCAGGCAACAAAAGCTTTGAAAAGAGACAAATAGGGCTATATCAAACTTAAAAACTTCCTTACAGCAAAGGAAACAATCAGCATGAAAGGACAATCTACGAAATGGAAGAAAATACTTGCAAACTATATATACACACACACACACACACACACACACACACACACACACACAGAGAACGAGAAAGAGAGAGAGATAGTTTATGTATATATATGATAAAGAGTTAATAGCTAGAATATATTAAGAATTTCTACAACTCAACACCAAAAAACAAATAACCCTATTAAAAAACAGATATGAATTTGAATAGACATTTATCCAAAGAAGATATATAAATGATCAACAAGCATAAGAAAGGATGCTCAACATCACTAATCATCAGGAATATGAAAATCAAAACCAAAGGAGTTATCAACCAAAATCACACGTGTTGGCAGGAAGAAAACAGAACCCTTATGTGCTGATGGTGAGAATGTAAAATGGTGCAACCACTGTGGGAAACAGTATAGTGGTTCCTCAAAAAATTAAAAATAGAACTATTCTCTGATCCAACAATCCCACTTCTGGGTATATGCCCCCCAAAATGGAAAGCAGGATCTCACATCCATGTTCACTGCGGCACTATTTACAATTGCCAAGAGGTGGAAGCAACTTAAATGTCCATCAACAGATGAGTCAATAAAGAAAATGAGGCATGCACATAGAACAGTATATTATTTAGTTTTTAAAAAAGGGAAATCCATGCCATATGCTACAACATGGATGAAGCTTGAGGACATTATGCTAAGTAAAACAAGCCAATCACAAAAAGCAAATACTATAAGATTCCACTTATATGAGGTATCTGAAGTAGTCAAACTCTTAGAAACAGAAAATAGAACAGTAGTTGCCAAAAGCTGAGGAAGGGGAGAAAGGAGAGTTGTTCAATGGGAATAAAGTTTCAATTTTGCAAGAAGAAAACGTTTTAGAGCACTGTTGCATAACAATGTGGATATACTTAACATTGCTATATTATACAATTTAAAAATTAAGATGGTAAACTTTATATTGTGTTCTTTACCACAATAAAAAAAAAAAGGAGGGATATTATTCTGGATTAAATAGGTGAGTCCAGTGTAATCATAAGGGTCCTTAAAAGCAAAAGATGGAAGCAGAAGAGGTCAAAGTAATGCAACATGAGATGTATTTGACCTATTGTTGCTCCTTTAGTAGGGGGAATGGGGCCAGGGGCCAGGGGCCAGGAGCCAAGGAATACAGCCAGCCTCTAGAAACTAGGAAAAGCAAGGGAATGGATTCTCCTCTAGAAATGATTGCAGTCCTGTGGCAACCTTGACTTTAACCTGGTGAGACCCACACCAGACTTCCTACCTGACCTACAGAACTGCAAGATAATAAAACAACAACCAAAAAAAGGGGCAGTTAGAATCCCAGGTCTTCTCCCCACCTGGTAGAGCCAGACAAATGATCCCTACTTCTGTAACAGGAAGCTGCTTACTCTCTGGAGAAAATGATGCACCAAGACTTCAGACCCAGAGGCATCACATAAGGTTCAAATAGAGGCACCAAGAACTCAGCACTTACACACTTGTACAGTGAGACCTCTGGCTCCCTTCTCCCAGCTGGCTCCCCCAGATCCTCACAGGTAGGCTTTTACCCCTACAAAAACACATGAACAGAGGATTTCCTTTTGGAGAAACCGAAAGATCCAAGAAAGAAGATTTGCAGATTCTGATGTCCAGGAATCACCTGAACTCAAATGGCCAGGTTCCTCCCCAAAGAGCCTTTACAGAAGCCAACTAGGAAAGCAAATTTCCAGTCCACTTTTTATAGTATCACTCTTAAATATGAACAGACAACTAAAGAGTCTCACCATTCATTTGAGAAAAGCCTCTAACATTAAAATCAAGGACCAAAACAAGCTGATTAAAAGGGAAAACACAGAGGAAAAAGAAAAGTGCAATGAGCAGAAGAAAACGGCAAAATAATTCAATTCATATTCTCAAGGGAAAAGAGAAAGTATCACATCCATGAAACAAGAACAGGATCCCAGTTTTTAAATGAAATATTCAGAGGCCAATAAAAAATTAAATTTGAAATTACAAACAGGCCAGCAGAAATTAAAAGTTTAAAAAATACTAAGAAACCCTCTCAGAACAGAAACACAGAGAGTTAGAAAATAACTAAGAAAAAGACATAAGAAAACTAGAGAACCAAACCAGTAAGTCCACATATCCCACTAACAAACTTACAGAAAACAGAGAAAAGGGTGGAAAGAAAATTATCAAAGAAACTCTGCAAGAAAACTTCCCAAATTGGAAGACATGTGTTTCTGAAGGAAGAAAATCATGAACGTTAAAAAAAAAAAAATCGTAAGACATATGTTTCAATATGAAATTTCATAATTCTGGGGATAAAGAAAAGAGTCAAATATTTTCCAGAAAAATAAAACAGTCCACACATGACCAAATGGAAAGCAGAATGGCCAGAGACATTTCAACCTAAGTCTCACAAGCTCTGCCATTAACAAAACACAGTCATAATAAACATTAAATATAATATATATTAACTATATTAAAATATAAAATGCATTACATATAATAAAAAGCATTAAATATAAAATATACTCAATATATATATAAAGTATATATTTAACCACAGACTATAACATGACTGCATCCAGAAAATGGAGAGACAAGACTAGGTGTGTACTGAGGGTAAATAGTTGTGTATGAGAGTTAAATCCGCAGCAGGAAATCAGTGTTTACATCCAAAATGTGAAAAGAAATCAGTAAAGCATACTGTGTATTATTTAGAAATAGGTAGGTGGATACCAAAAAATGTAACTAAAAGAGTTGAAAAGGACCATCTTTGGGTAAAGGAGTAATGGGAGTATAAAAAGAAAAGGGAATGGCTGTTACAGTACTACTTTAACTTTAAACAATGCACGTGTGATTATCTCAAAATAAATAAAATAAAATAAATGGATGGAAGGAAGGGAAGGAGGGAGAGGGGAAGGAAAACTATTTAACAAAGCAAATCTACAAATTGTGACACAATGGACATCTCCAACCTTCATCTACAGAGAAAGAATGAAGCAGCAACTGTTCTAACTTTATACAAATGGTTTACGTGTGGCTTGGAATAAAATTTCCAATTATAGCACCATACATGGATTCCAAAAGTGCTGTATCACAAACAACTAAAATGAAAACATATTGTGAGAAACGGCACTGAATGCTTCTAAAAATGTGACTCTAATAATGAAGATACTGACGTCAAACATGTAAGTAAAGAGTTGGAAGAAAATTTTTCTAAGTGGGAAAAAAGCGTTAGTTGTAGTATTATATTTTACATAAATATGTGATTATTAAATGTACATATGTAACTAAATTAATTAAATGTATAAATATGTTTGACTATTACAGTCAAATATATAAAGGAATGTTTAAAACATTCAAGTTGACCACAAAAATTTTGTTCTTCTCAATGGGAAAACATGAGAAATACAAACTAAACATAAAAAGGTGCATAAAGAAATTAAAACTCCATCTACCTGAATCATGTTATTTTTCTTCACCTGTCTTCCTTCCAATCTAGAAGAAAATAATAAGCAAATTAAAGTACATTCTTCAGATAATGAGCTGCTTATAAGAAAAAAACTGAAACCCAAGGTAAATATTATTCACTTCTTATCCCTTATCCATAGCAAAAAATAATTCTTTCCTACTTCCCAGCTAATTTCTGGCTGTTATGGTATTCAGAGTAAGCTTTATGCAAAGCCATGCAGAAGCAAGCATGTAAATCCAACGCCAATAAAAACATGGCAATTCAAGTGCATCTAACGGTATAACATGAGTTTTAAAATCATACATTTTTAAAAATTATCTCCTCACTGTTCAGCTAAATAACTGCTAATTGACAACATAGAGAAAGATAAAGAAGCAAGAAAGCATATTTTCAAAACATAAGAATCACAACTTTGAAAAGGTAGCAACAGATTTAAATTTCATTTTTACCAAACGCCATCAACAGCAAGTTAAGTGAAACTCCAGACCACATAAGTATGTTTATGATCAAAGACCTTATAAACTTTAACCCACATCACCTTAAAGAGCTTAGAAACGCTTCCTCATTTAATTTCATGACTTTCCCAACTAAAAATGAAATGTAACCCTTCAAAAATATCTATGTGAATATACATGTGAATTACAGTACCTGCAGAAAGAGAAAAAAAGTACCTTTTAAAAAAATAATAAACATTTGTACTAATGTATTAGATACACACAGAAAAGCACAGAAATCGAGTGCCTTACTTAATTTTCCTAAAGTGAGCACACAAGTGTAACCACCACTCTCCCCAAAGGTCACCACTGCCCTGTCTGAATATCACACATGAGTTTCGACTGCTGGATCAAGGATCTGTCTGAGAGTCTAAGAATCCTTCTATCTGGACCAAAATAAAATGCTATAGGAAGAGAGTGGCAAGTGGTCACAGGCTGCAGGGGGCTATTATTTCAGGACGATGCTCACGTGTCTCAGGAAGATGTTCTGACGAGCTGGATGGCTGTTTGAAGTCAACCTGCAAGGTCTCCCGAGACTGGGGGAAACAGAAGCTGTGTTATGATATAAATGGAAGATAAAGGGCCTTCCTGTTGTCCAGGACAAACGTACGGCTAGGAGTGCAGTCTGGGAAGTGGGAGCAGAGGGAGGAGGGTAGGGGACCAAGGAAGTCTGGACCTCCTTTGTATAGCTACAAAAACATCTATAGAACAAAGGGAACAACCAAACTAGTATGTTTTGTCTACTACTAGTCTAACAAGCTAGACTAAGCTACTGATGCATCATCTCACTTGATCTTCTCATTGCTCTGAAGACAGCGTTATCTTATCTGCCTGTAGACAGATAAGGATGTTGAGTCTCAGAGCAAAGCACAGAGCCCAAAATTACAGAGTTAGTAGGTGAGGCAAAGCTGTTCCTCTTGACAGCTACTATGCAGGGCTGGAGACACCAAAAATAAAAAGTAAAATGCTCTCAGAAGAGAGACCATTGTAATTAGATACAGAATATATTATATTGTCCTGGCCCACGAATCATTTAGAAGAAAGAACCAGGTAATTCAGGTTCCACAAAGTCTTTCTTCTGAAATTATCAAAAACTTGAAGGGTCCTGTTGCTTGTAAAGTAGGCCCACTCATCTTTCCTACCTCAAAGAAGTTTCAAAAGAAACACTTCAACTTCACAAAGTGTAATTTTTTGACATGTTAACTTGTATCACTCAGCATGCTTTCCCACTGCAACAGAGGAGGAAATCAAGAGTATGATGTCCCTCAGAGAAAGTCACAGGTGCAGAAAGGCAAATTACCACCAGAAAAGTATTGAGGGACCTGTGATAAAGCCACCTTCAAACGGCACATCACATCTGCATGAATATTTAATTCTATCGTAAGTACTTTCAAAAAGCAGGGGCCAAAACGGGAACACAGTTCAAAAAGAGAAACTTCTATTCTGCCACTTGAGAGGGAGAGGAAATAACATATCTAAAAAAGTTGCTATAAGACTATGTGGGTCACAGAAAACAAACTTTTGGTTACTAGGGGGGAAGGGGGTAGGAAGGAACAAATTGGGAGTTTGAGACTTGCAGATGCTAACTACTATATATAAAATAGATATACAGCAGGTTTCTTCTGTATAACACAGGGAACTATATTCAATATCTTATAGTAACCTATAATGAAAAAGAATATGAAAACAAATATATGTATGTATACGTATGACTGAAACTTTATGCTGTACACCAGAAATTGACACAACACTGTAAACTGACTATACTTGAATTTTTTTTTAAAGGCTATATATGATGTACCTACCAAAAGGCATGTAGCTAAAAAAGGCCTTCTTGCATCCTCACTGATAAATACAAAACAATGTGTCATCGACAGTAACCAGGATTGTCAGACATCACGAAAAGCCTTCACATTCAATCCTGTGAGAACCCTGCAAGGGGGGAGGGATTAGGGTTACCAATTTATCATATGCAAACAATGGGCCCCAAGAGGTTATACAACTTGTCCAAGGTCGGGAAATTGTCCAAGACCACAAACTTGCCAGAGGTCACAGTGTGAAAAAGTAGGAAAGGATCCCAAATCAAGTGTGTCGGAGGCCAAAGACACAGGACAGTTCTGGCTTAATGGTGAAAACAACCGAATCTGCTCTTCAATTCCGAGAATCATTTAATGATTCTTTCACTATTTTCCGGTTTCAACGTGTTTTTCACATGTCCTGAACAAAAGGACACGGACACGCCTTCCTCCTGCGAGATGGGGGAAGTGTCTTGTTAGCCAGTGGCTTAGGGACAGGAAACAAAAATAGGTCTGGATGGACTCTTTATATAGATTAGATAACTACTAGGGCAGCTGAGAGCTCTCTGGTGATGTCTTTATACGGGATCTAGCACGGGAAGGGGGTAGTAGAAGCCACAGACTTGGTTTTACAGGGGACACATGCTGTGAAGATACAACGTGAGCCTTCTTTCTGGGACCAGTGAGTAAGCAAGTTACCCACGCTCACCTTGCACAGTAAAGCATCTAGGGAAAAAATGATCCAAATTGCACTTAGAAGGCCATACATAGCTCTAAACTTTTAACTAAGACTGAGTATAACAAGGCAAGAAACTTTTCAGACATTAAGCCAGTGACATTCAGAAGGGTACTGGGGGGAGTGGAGGTGACAGGGTAGATGCCCTTCCCTTATTCACAATAATTCTGGTGTGACAATACTCAAACTCCCGTGCGTTTACTACTGGTGACCCCCCCTCAAGAAAAACGACCCTGGAGTAGGAGGAAATTCAAAGTAAAACAGAAAGAGCCTAAGAAGAGAGGAGGAGGAAGGAAAAGAATTAAGTTCACAACATTCTCTAAGGCACGGTGAATTTCCACTTTACAAGTTCATATTCGTAGGGCCAGTCCTTTCAAGGCTCGACTCCCTCCTAGATCAGGGAGGACAGAGGTTTCAGCTTGGGGACCAAGCTGACTAACTGACCACCCAAGGAACAACCCTGGGAGGCAAGGCCAAAATCAACTTCAACTGCCTCTGTCAACGTGGACCTACGACAGGGAAATCACAGCAGGAAAAATCAGCAGGCATACTTCGATTTTTGGCAACCCTGTCCCAAACTCGGCAATGAAATAACTTGGTTGTTTCTTCTCAGGAGGAAAGATGATGTGAAATTAGACTCGAAGAATACAGAGACCAGGAACAGTACAAGATCAATTTAATTATATTTTTATAATTTTTATTTTTTCCTATTAACATTACATTTTATTACAATAGGAAAACACACACACACACACTGAAAATTTCCTCACTCTCACTCAAAAACAGCGTGTTATACGAATTAAATCTGAGTTTAAGAGAATACAAAATGCCAAGTACAAAGTCTTTGAAGTCCTCTAACGTCTAACTCTCAGTAACACAGTTTAATTGAACTGTGTCTTTCTTTCCAGGCCTGGAGAAGAGCCTTGACAGTCTTGACTATAGTTGCAAAGCCCCAGGCATCACGCCTAGTCTATGGTGACTGAAAGTTGGGCTCTCCTTTTGGAGACACCTCAAGGCTTCCAGAATTCTGCTAGCAGCTGGCACCAGGGAGAAGAGTTCAAGCACGCTGGCTCAAGGAAAATCTTAATGTCCCCGTTGCTACAATACATTCATACTTATCCCAGATTGAAAGAATAACACAAAGAGTAAACTGAAAGTCTCCTCCCAGCCCTCCCCCAAATCTGGCCTCAACTTGCAACCCATTGAGATTCTCTCGGGTAAGTCACAGAGCTCTTTCTCTGAGCTGCTGGGCTGAGGTGTAAAAGAAAACACATAATGTGAAAGGCCATCCATTCACTACCCTGGGAGTTCAGCAACTTCCCACTCTGCCTCTCAAAGGGCCTCCTCTCTTCCCTCTTCCTCTGTAAAGTACATGTGAATAGCTGCGCTGAGGAGGGCAGGTTCATCTAGAAGAAAAGGCCAGGTTATTAAACTGCAGTCCACTAAAATGTGGGCGTTGAAGGAGAGGGCTGAAGCAGGGGATAGAAAAGTTCGGAGGAATACACCACACCTACAGGAGGACTCCCAGTGGTGACAGACAGGAAGTAACTGGGCTCCAGGATATAATAAGAGAAAGTAATGGAACAGAGCAAAACTAGAAAAAGCCCGAAGCTAATCCTGATAACAAAAATGTGATCTCCAGGCAAAGGCCTCTCCCCTTCTGCAGAAGGAACCCAGTGCCTTCCTTAGCCTGGAGGAAAGAAAAGGTATCTTAACCCTTCATTCAGGCAACCTTTATTGAGTGGGATTATGAAGAGACAAAAGACTCGATTCCCTGAAGGAGCTCACCATTTCAAGGAGAAAAACCACATCAACTAGTATTTACATTTCTGTGTGACAGGTGAAACTCGGAGGTAAATAGCAGTGTCAACAAACACAAGCACGTTCCTGCTGGGGCCAGGTACAAATCGTAGACAAGCTATGAATCTCATTTTAATCCCTGAAAGAAGTCTGTGTGTCAGGTAAATGCCTTCACTTTTTTACTGATAGAAACGAGGTATATAGGACACAGAAAAGGGTCTTCCAAACAGTTTCATTCTAATTAAATCTTCAGATATCCTCCTCTCCCATGACTCAAATATAGTTCTCGATCCTTATTTTACCTTTGGAGGTTGCCTAGAAGAGTCTCAGGTTCCTAGAACTTTTATTGAGAAACCCACAAATGGAAGAAATAATTTTCTTACATCACAGATCCTGTTACCAAGAGCCCTGTTAGCAGTGCCCTGCCTCTACTTTACCAGGGCAAGTTTTGGTTGTTATTAAATCCCCACCCTTAGATGTGCCAATGTAATCTTCCTTGTGTGTATTTAATCATAGCTCCTTGAGGGCAAGAGCCACACTTTATCTGTGTTTACACAATGCTCTCAGAAACATTGGTAAGCAACCAACAAAACCCTATCATGTTTGTTACCAATTTTATCAAATCAAGCATTTCTGTCATCAAGTCCTCAATTCACCCACCCTTACTTTTCACACTTGATTATTTTCAAAACTGGATTACTACCCACCTTCAAAACATTTTTTATTGCTAAGTGTTTGCTCTGCAGTTCCCTCTAATATCCTTCAGCTACCCTGCTCCCCACACTGTTCGTCCACGCCTGTCACCTGGCTTAGTAAGAACAATGGAAATAAACATATTTGTAATAATGAAGGAATTGTCCATGTGCTATTTTTTTATTTAACTTTTTCCCCAAAATATTATATACATACCCAACAAATTCTGGGCTGGTAATTACATTTACACAATAGTTTATTATAATTGACATTCCAGTAAAACCATCTTTACAGTCTTATGTCACTATCAAAAAATTTTTTCAACTAAAAGTAAGAAAAAATGTAATGCCTTTAAAACTATAAAACTTCAAGAACTATAAGGCCTTTAAAAAAATTATCTAAACTATGTCTAATCTACTGCTGTCCAAGTAGCCGCTCTGTGAGAGGCGCACCATCTCCCTAACTAGTCAGAAGTTCTCACAGATACAGGCTACGCCTTTTCCTGAATGTACAGTATATACAGGTCAGCAATTCAGTAAATACTTTAAAAATGAATCCAAGCACTTTGCCTTTTGAATCTGGATTCAGATATTGAAAAGAATAAATATTTAATGGTAATTAAAGGAACTCACAACAAGGAGAATTTTCTTATTTCCTTTTTAAATACTTTGAAGTAATAGTAGGGCTTCAAAAGAAAATTCACCCTGAATTGTCAAACCAGGCTACCATAATAAACTTTGCAAGTCACAAAAGCTATCTTTTGTGTTCCTAAAAGAAACAAAATTCAGCTGGCTAGTAAAAATACAAGATGAACTAAAAAGAAATCCCAAATGTACTCCAATATAGAAACAGATTAAAATATTAAATCCAGTTCCAAGGCAGATCATGAGAAATGTTTTTTTAACTGAGAATCAACTAATTTACTCAAACTGAATTTGCAGTAGACACATCAGGGTATCAGTTCACCTACCGCTATTCCTGGGGAATTCTATCACACCCCCAAGCTCAGTTGCTCTTCAGCTGCCATCTTCTGTATCACATGATACAAGACCCTGCACACAGCCATAGCTGACTGGACCTGGGGAGACGGCTGGTCTGGAGCTCACGCCTTGTGTTTACTGGCTAAAAAGATGGGGCCAGCCATTCAGATTCTCTGCCCCAAAAATTGGAATTATGAAATGCTAAAGGAAATTGCCAGTTAGATGCTGGGGTAAAAGATCAAGAGGGACACAGGGTCAGGGTGAGTGTCATGGGCCAAGTCTGTCATAGCAAGTGAGAACTAAACTGGAACTAGCAATTACATTTGCTTTTTCGCACCAGAATTTCTCAGAACCTTGAATATGTCAATGAGCACTAAGAATCTCCAAGAAAGGGCTGCAGTCATATACCAGCTCTTGCTTTTCAGAACTCCAAGGGCTAAATCTTGGAAATTAATTTCCTAGGGAAAATGATGCACTAAGCTTGGTTCTTGAATTTTCTCCACTGAGTGTAACCCTCAGCCAAGAGTTAAGTGTCCATCCTGGTAAGATACATACAAAGACAAAGGGGGCCTCACCTCCCAGGTGTCATCTGAGAGCATGAAGAACTACCAGAGAATCGTTTGTCTCCTCACTCACTGCCCTGAGGTCTTAAGTTTGTATCAGTAAAGTAGTAACAACCATGGGCTAGAAGGCACCACCTCCATTAGGAGCCCCATTAAAACAAAAATCCTCAAACGGCTCAGTTATCAAACAATAAAATGGAGACAACTGCACAGATAAAAGAGACTTTCTGGGCTAAGTTTTTTGTTTTCTCTTTTAGTAAGTGAAAATCTTTCTGTAATGTATTACATTTCTTTCTTACTGTTTCCCTGTTTGCAAAAGTAACAGATGTTCTCTGAATGATGTTAGAAGATAAAGATACACAGAGGCAAGAAAAATTACCAATAACTTTAGCCTGCACCAGAATCACTTAGCATTTGGAAATATTTCTTTCCAAGCCTTCTTTGCTTGATCCACTGATACGTGCATGTGTGTGTGTATGTATGTATGTATGTATATACACTGTTAAATGCTTTTTTACTTTGTGCAAAATTTTGCATAATTTTGTATATTCTGTATACTTTTTACACACAATTTTGGTTGACTTCTTGTTTTGGAAATTCATTCATTTTACAAATTTAGGACTATACACATTGCTTTATAATCATTTTTCATGTCACAACTTACAGATACGTTTCTAGGCCACTAAACTATTAAATATTCTTCAAAATCTTTGCCCCCTGCTCCCTCTTCTTTTTTGAGAAATGGTTGACTCACTATTTTGTGGAGAATTAGAATTTCCCCTTAACTTCTAATGACATTTTTTTTTTTTTACAAGAGTTACCAAGGTTCACTATAAAATTCTGAAAAACATCATTGGATTTTACCAAATTGAGGACATACATGCGTGCTACTTTGTAACTGATTTTCTATCACATGGCATCCTAAACATTTTCCATCTCCTCAAATACACTTCTGGGGTTATTTCTTGATATTTTTTAAACAAGAAGAGTCCCCAGAACCCAGTTTCACATGATTCTCATGAGTCAGAGGTCATCATTAAGAACATGGATTACTGTAATACACTTTAGCTCTGGATACAAGTCATATGTACACAAATTATGCTGAACGACCCCAGGAGATGCCCTAAGTCTGTTGTGTTTTACTGTTGTTGTTTTTTTTTTTTTTTAAAGAGTTCTCCAATATCAAGCTTTTTAATCCATGGTCTCTTCCTCATGAAGGTAAAAGAGACATACAATAGCTCTCAACCAAAGTCTCTGCTGAATGAGTTATTAATTCAAACAGACGTTTCCCAAGTTAATGTTCCCACTCTCTCTGTAATAACAGTCGTCTTTGTCATTGTCGTCGTTGTTGTCATCGTCTTCATCGTCGTCATCGTAGTAATCGTGAGGAAAAGGAGGAGGACGAGGAAAAGAAGCATTACTTTCCTGTTACTATGACTTGGGAGATTTCAAAACAACTTCTACGATTTCTAAATCTAATGAAAGGTCTATGTCAACAGCTCCAATGAACTTTTCTTTCCCACAGTAAGAAACGCATATCCCTCAACACCTCCAAATTTGTGTAAGGGTATTTGGAAAAAGTACTCCAACACCTGCGAATTCTCTCTCATCACTCATCACTCATCACTCATCACTCATCAGAAGACATTTCTGCACTGGTCATAGTATCCTCAGGCTCTGCGATTTAACTGATTAACCAAGATCCAAATTTGAGGCCCAAGAACTCCATGAGATTAAAGGTGCTTTTTAAAAAAGTTATCATCATCTGATGACCCTCCTGCATAATGAATCAACTTCTTCATTAAATTCATTCCCCAAAACACATTTCATATTCTAAAGGCATGCAACTAAATGAGTGAGACTGATTCTCTCAGGCAAAGAGAAGTGTACATTTACCAGAACTAACCTCTAACTCTGGCCCTAGACAATGAACACTACAGTTGTACAGTGTCCTAAGTGAACGTAGGCAAGTCATCTTTTTAAATTGTCTTTTAATGAAGATACAGAAACAGTATGGAAAAAACCAGTACCACATACAACAGGCAAAATCTATACCCAATTCATCCACAGAAATTAAAACTGTATCTGCTACACAACAGGCACTGAACAGTTTTTCTGAACAAATGAATGTTCTCAAGCAATAACACTTTTCATTCACCAAAAATTCTCTCCCTCTATGAGAACCATCAGGATGAGAACATATGAGATTATTCAAGCTGCCTCTTATTCTACTTAAATCTGGGGGAGTCTGCACAAACACCTGCTGGGGTAAACGTGACAAGTCTCATTATAAGGATCCAATTCTGTCAGCACTGTAAAACTGCTTAAGGAAAAGACTATGTGTGAAATAACTTTTCCAAAATAGCCACAAACTTGTCCTGCAGTTCCATGGTATGCGTTTCAGCTAAATTACATCAACGCTCCAAATGTCTCCCTTTGAAAGGTCAAAATCACTCATTAGAAAATAAACACAGCTCAGTCAAATACATTTGCCTGAAGCAAACTGGTAATTCGAAGAAATGTCACCTCCTTCCCCCACTGGAGTTGAGTCCAGGCAGCTGCCAATTTATTTTTTGACTTTGAGAAAGTCCTTCCTGCCATCTGTGTGCTTTGGGGTGAGTAGAGGGGTGTAGGGGTGTGTGTGTGTGTGTGTGTGTGTGTGTGTGTGTATTTGTGTTTAATTTAGACAAGGATCTGGGTGAGATGCTCTCTCACATCTGTGATTTTGTATTGAAATGATTTGCATTTACAATTATTCCAATTATTCTAACTATTCCAAATTATGAGCAAGAGTCAAATTTGATTACTGTTGATTAAAAAATTGCCATGGGAGGCAATGTAGTATAATGATAAGAGGCAAGCCTGAAATTAAGAAATGTAAATATACACCTAGTAAAAGACATCAGAAGTACGAGGGGACATTTTCGGGTGGACAGTCACGGGGTCCTTGTTGGAATTTAGTGAGTGGGTTCCAGGGAAGCAAAATGTCCTGAAATATGTGGGACAAGCCCACATATGAGACCCTGCCTTAAATAACAACTTTGAGCAACGCAGCAGAATCTGGATTTCAGACCACGTGGTTTCTCATTAGCTATGAACTTTAATGACCTGTAGTTAAGTCATATTTAATTCTGAGCCTCAAGGTCCTTGAAGGTAAAATGAGAATATTATTACCAATCTCAAAGGATTCTTTTGGAGACTAATGTACAATATCACGGTGGGAGCCTGGAGTAAAGCACCCGCATTCAAATCCTGTTTCTACACACACAAACGGTGGGCCCTTGTGTGTTCAGCTTAACCTCTTCAGTCACCTGATCCCTAAAAGTCAGGCAAAAAAAAAAAAAAACAACCAAAAAACTCAGGTGCAGGATTTTGATGAGTAGTGGTTCAGTGCAAGTTAGCTACTGTTATTATTAGTGTAGGGCTAATTATTAATAGGTACTCAGTGAGTGACCAACGCCACTCAAGACCACATTATAGAACCTAGATACACACTTTCAAAAGCTTGGTAACTACACCCATCTCAGATCATCACTGACAAGAACAAGCAGTCAAAGGAAGAACTTGTTCACTAGGGATACCAACTGACATTTTAGCTGTCTTTCAAAACAAGTCTGCATATTTTTTTTTAATTAAAAAAAAAAAGACATACTAATAGTGCTGACTAACGAGGCACAGGAAGTGCAGAGGTTTCCAGGTGCGTCCCACAATATGATGAATAGTCTAGAGGATCAAATGGCAAAGTCCAGGTTCCACACTCCTGGTTAAATGCTGAAAAAATTAAATACAAACATAAACAAAAATAAATCCCCCACTATCAGTTTCTTTAAACTCCTCACACCCTCCTAGTAAGATTTAACTCTGGAAAGATGTTGAAAAATAACAAACATCACTTGCAGAAATGGACTGACATTAAGAAGTTTAAGCCCCCACCACACCCCACCACACAGGTTAACATGCATGAAGCCGGCAGAAAAATGCCTCCTGAACTGGTGACCCACAAGTGCAGATGAACAACTGAGTAGCAACACTTCTTTGGCTACACAAAGTTGCAGATCCCTCAGAAGATCCTTAAGACTTTCCACCAAGAGACGCTCAATACGTTCCCCATGTTCCAGTGTTGCGAAGTTTCTCATGCAGGGAAGTGAGTGGCCCCCATGCTCACCACAGGTAGCTTGTGGTTGGGGTGCTGGGGCTCAGGATCAAGACTGTGCTGTGTCTGTCAAGGGAGGGGCTTAATGAATGACTAAACTGTGCTTGCTTGAAATAACATTTGGGTGAAAGACCTTACTTTTAGGAGCAAATGTTTAAATAGAAGTGAGAGATTTCATCAGCACCTCTTTACAATTTCTGTCAGGATAAAAACCATGTTAATCAAACTAAATTCTCAAAAGTGACCAGTCTTTCACACAATAGATGTTCGAGTTCTAGCTTTACTAAGCCCAGCAGTAAGCCTTCCAAGATTTTAAATACAAATTTACTTTGACAGAGAAGCTTATTCTATAGATACGCTCACACGTGAGTGAAACAGTAAAGGAGAAGATATATCCTGCAATGTTGTTTATAAAAGCATTAAGGTCTACATGAAGCCTGATTAAATAAATTCTGATCATTCCATACGTTGGAACTGTATAGCTATTAAGACAAATGGGATACATTTATGTGTGCTGATATGAAATCATCTCTAAGAACTATTATATAATGCAAACAGCAAAGCACGGAATAGTCTGCATACTGCATACATCATCTGTTTGTATTTGCATGGACCATGTATGAAGAATACACAAGAAACCTGAAACCATCTCTGGGGAAGGCGTGGGAGGATCAGAATGAAAGGAGGATTTCTACACCCCTTTATGTCACTTAGGGAATCTTTAAAAACCATGTGCATGTATTTCATTTTTTTAATTTAAAAAAAAACCACATATTTAACATTTTTTTAAGTGAAAAAGCAGATGTTCCCTACCTGTCAGCTTTCCTTTAATACTGAATCCAACACATTCAATAATAAGCATGACCAAGGCAGGTGGATTTTTTAAAACAAAGTGGAAAATTACAGTTCCCTGCTTCTCTACAAAACTGCTAACCACCTTTCCTAAATGTTAGTAGAGGCACATGCTTTCCACAGATGTCTGCAGGAAACAGGCTGACAAAACACCTGAAAAGGCTGTTTTTGTATTCTGCTATACACAGTTCTTTAATGGCTCTGAATTTCTTGCTGCCTTTACTGTCAAGCAGGTAGAGTGCCAAGCTCAGTGTCTTCATAGAGTAAACATCACAAAAAAGCACTCTGTTGCTTGTTGGCTATTCTTTATGTCAACCAGATGCCTAGGGGACTGGCAGAACCTGCTCACATCAGTAAATATCCATGTACAGCTTGCTCACTAATCAGAATGACGCTGTGTACTCTGCCACCACCCCCACACTACACCCATCCCCCACCACTACCACAGCCAGGAACGCAAGCAGGCATGCGGGAGCATAAGGCTCTAGCAAATGCCCCCAACCGACCCATTCCTCCCCAGAACTCAGGCCAGCCCTGTAGACACTGGACAACAGCTGTCATCTATCCCAAGAAGGAACAGACGTGGCCAGAGGGGTGCCCCACGGCTCCTGGACCTCAGTTTAAAGCCATCAACCAGCCCTGCACCTTCCTACACCACATTCCTGGTGATCACATGGCTTGGGGAGAATGGAAACAGCTCTTCTTTACCAGCTCCCAGGCCTGCCCACCAGCCCGGATCCATTTAGCATAAGATCTTAAGCAAACTTATTAGCCGCTCTGTTCCTGGATTTCTTCATCTGCAAAATGGTACCAGTAATATCACCCACCTATAGTGCAAAGAGCGAGGATAAGGCAAGTCGAGCTTTGCATTCAGGTAGCCTTCCATGTGTGTCAGTTACTATCATTACCGTCATCTGTGGGTACAGTCTTGAAGAAGCCTCCTATTTGACCTCCCTAATTCCACTCTAGCTTCTATCCAATAGTAAATGTGGCCTTAAACACCAGGAGGGGTAAAATCATCCTGGTTACCTCCACCCTCCTCTCCCCACCGAAAAGTGACAACAGCCTCCTGCTGTGGTTAGAATGAAGTCTGAAGCCTCGGTGCAAACCTCTCCAGAGAGCACTTTAACTAGGGGCACTCTGGCTCCACCCACACCTCTCTCCCCCAAGGAAGGATAAAGCCCTTTGCCAGATGCCCCCTATACTCCCTTGAACTTTTCACACTTACAAATAGGAAGATGCCCCAAAAGGACCATTTTGCACTAGAGTGCGGGCTCCATTCACCACTACACTACCTGTATGGTGACCACAAAATAACTCAACCAACAAAAATGTCTGGAGCCCTCTTTTCAGGTGTTACAATCCATACAACCATAATAGTGTTACAGCTGGCAGATGGATCACCCAGCTTCACTGTTACATCACATTGCACTTTCCCACACAGAGCTGAGTGGAACCAGTGAGATTCTGTAGGATAAACCCAAAGGGAAGTGGGTATTAATTAAATTCCGTATCCTTCAGGTGCCCCATTCTGACCAGATGATTCATCCATCTGCCATCTAACACCAGGCCCCACTGAAAAGCATGCCTCTCAGTTACAGGTTTCATTCCAGAAACATCTCATTTACCTATTGGAGGGTGAGCCCCACGTTATTTCTGCACTTTGCTTTCCCTCTCAGGCCGAGAAAGGTGCCCCTGTAGCACTCAGAGTGAAAGTATGCTCATATCACCCTCCAAAGAATTCAGTTCCCAAGGAAAGTCCACTTATTTTGTCTTGGACAAGATGAAGAGAACGAGGACTTGAAGCAAGCCGGGGGTCAGGGAAATAAATCTCAAGGTCTCACTGATTTTCCACCACCCTTGCTTTTCCAGTGAAGGCTGTTTGGGGGAGCTGGAATAACTTAACCTAAGAAATACATGGCTAAGATAAAAATCCCTTTTATCCTTCTCAGGAAAGAGTTCACAGGCAATCACTTCAATACTCTCCTCTTTTTTAAATGATATTTTTCATTGTAATACAATACACATAAAATTTACCGTCTTCACCATTTTTATGTATAGTTCAGCGGCATTAAGAACATTCACATTGTTGTGCAACCAACACCACCATCCATCTTTAGTACTTTTTCATCAACCCAAACTGAAACTTGATACTCAATAAATAATAACTCTCCATTCCCCCCACCCCAGCGACTGGAAACCACCTTTCTACTTTCTGTCTCTATTATTTTGACTAGTTTAGGTACCTCATACAAATGGAAACATATGGTGTTTGCCCTTTTGTAATGAGTTTATTTCACGTAGAATAATGTCTTCAAGTTCATCAATGTTGTAGCTTATATGAGAATTTCCTTCCTCTTTTAAGGCTGAATAATATTCCATTGTGGGCATAGACCAAATTTTGTTTATCCATTCACCCATCAATAGACACCTGGGTTGCCTGCGCCTCTCTCAGCTATTGTGGATAATGCTACTATGAACATGAGTGTGCAAGTATCTCTTCAAGATCCTGCTTTCAATTCTTTGGGGGATATCTATCTATCTATCTATCTATCTATCTATCTATCTATCTATCTATCTATCTATATCTCCAGGACTCAGATTTCCAGAATATATGGTAGTTCTATTTTTAATTTTTTGAAGGAGCTACCACACTATTTTCCAAAGCAGCTGCACCATTTTACATTCCCAGCAATGCACAAGAGTTCCAAATTCTCCACATCCTTCTCAACACTTGTTATTTTCTGGGATTATTTATTTCTCTTTCTTTCTTTCTTTTTTTCATAGTTGCCATCCTAATGGCAATCCTGTATTTTTTTAACTTTAAAACTGGTTAATTGAATTAAATTTTTGTCCCACCTATGCAGTATTGAATATTCGTCTTCTGAGAAGTTAATTTTAATAAAGCAACTAAGATAAAAAAAAAAGCTTTGTACAAAAACTGTCATTTTTTTTTTTTTTGACAGAGCACTGGGGACTGAACCCAGGACCTCATGCATGCTAAGCATGCGCTCTACCACTAAGCTACTTCCTTCCCCCCAAACCCATCTTGTATTAAATCTGAAACTGCCACTTCTGAGGTACGCGAAGTACCTTTTCTAAACCTCAGTTTCCTCATTTGTGAAATGGAGCCGTGAATACCCATTCCTTAAAGTTGTTGGAAGAATTTAATTGCAAAATTGTATAAAGTACTTAGCATGTGCCTGGCACATTAATAAGCAATAAAAGAATGACAGATCATTATAAGGAAGAGGAAGGTTTTACTGTTACTAGAATACTACTAAGAGGTAAGTCACAAAAAGATCTTATATTTAGTATTTTATATATGCAAACCCTTTCCTCATTTATTCAGATAATGTTGTTCTACACAATTTATACATATACTCCTCAAACCTCAAAGTCGCCATTGTAGCCAAGAAAGCATTTTCTTATACATAAATATATAGACATAAATATTCTTCTCCAGAGTAGGCAGGAAACCAGAACTAAGCAGACATAGCATAGCACAAAACTGCATCTTTTTCACAATTTGAAAAAGCAGTAACAATAACCTGTCACAAATTTTAAATTATACTTATAGCAAAAAGGTAGAGCACACTGTGAGACAAGATTCTCTGTTTTCCCAGTTAATTAAAAAGTTAACGCCAAATGGTTATCTTTTGAAGTATGGCTTAGGCTAAATTCACATTCTTCATTAAAAAAAAAAAAAAAAAGCTAGATCTGTAGAAGCCTCTCTAGGTATCTTTTTCTTTACCTGGCTTCTTGTCTAAATTCACAGAACCTGAGGGAAAAACTTAGAAATCATTTAACCCAAATTCCCACCAAATAACCACTGTTAGTTATGTTATTTATGTTTCTACCAATTTATTGATAAATTACAGTAAAATATAAAATACTTGGGAACTTAAAGCAGTTGTAAAAAAAAGTATGCATACTTCAAATTTAAGTAAATCAAATAAATGAAAATGGATTTTTAAATAAAAGTTAAATCAAAAGGATATGAATTTGTCATCAAAACACTTGAAGACACACATCAGGCATTTTTCTAAGCATTTTACACTTATCAACACTTTAAATCTCTACAAAGGATTCTGATTTCGGTTCCATTAATATTATAACACATTTTAAATTACTCCTTAAAATTTGGACACAGTTTATTTATATACTCCACTGAGAAATTCAGGTAAAATAACACTCCAAAACCTTAATTATGTTACTGGCTTCAAGTTTCTAAACAGTCTTCATCTCTCCATCTTGGTTCACAGAAGCTCATACTAACCTGTTTCTTCTACCCACACAAAGAAGTGGTTCCAAAACACTGGGATGTCCTGACAATGGCATCTATTTAGGTTTATTAGTTCAGATTTAACCAGGGAACTCTGTTTCAACCATTGTTCCTTTAAACTGCTTTAAAATTACTTTCTAATTTCAATAATTAAGGCATATGGGTATGTCATTTTTAATTCTTTCTTTGGTGGTTTAGGATTTAACAAGGGATCTCAGCTGATTTTTCAAAGAACTCTTTAGCCAATCCTAGAAAGGCTCATGGTCAATGAATATCTAACATCACTGGGTCTCAGTGATCACTGGGGCCAGGCAGAACGAATCTGAAATGCTACTGATGACAAAACACAGCTTATAAAATAGACCCCTGAAATTAGCCTCACCACTGTTAAGTGATAGAAAGACCATACTTTCTCCCTAAAACTGTATGTTTTGAGTACATAGCTTTTCTCTGAATCTCCACCTTCCTCTGAGTTTTCACTGTGATTTGACCACCAAGAAGAAACAAACAAGTAAGAATAAGCAAATAGGATATCTTGTCAGTCACTGTCTTTACCTTTTCCTCCTTCACTGGTTTTTGAAATGCAAATCACACCCCTAGAGGCACCTACAATTAACCCTTAGATGTCCCTATCCCCTCTGCCTAGAATTCACAGCACTGGGACTAAATCTGCTGCTCAGATCCAAGTTATGTAATAGCCAGAGTCTCTGAGCGTCAGATCTCCGACTTTTGAGAAGGAACCAGGGCCCCACAGATTCGGAGGCAGAGCCAGGTCTCCTGAATCCCACTCCAGGGTTCTTGCCCCCGCCAATCTTTCATCCACTGCCCCGGGTCCTGAGCACGGCCCAATCCACCTTGAGATGCAGCTTGTGAATCCGGACAATTTATCCAGAGTTAAATTAGATACAAGCACTCTGGCTCACAATCTGTTTCCCCTGCCCCCTTGGTATATTTCAAGGTCATCAATCATCCCAACGCCCTTCCGGGAAGTTTCCTTTTTCCCAGGACCCAGCACAGGATCACAAACTGCACTTAACCCTTAGGTCTCTCTAGTCTCCTTTAAACTGAAACAGTTCTTCAGCTTTTGTTTTTCATGCCATTGACATTTTTGAGGGATACATGCCAATTATTTCAGAGAATATCCTTCCATTAAGATTTCTCTGGTGTTTCTTCATGATGAGATTCAGATTTGGTCTTCTTGGTTGGGTTACGACATCCAGAGACACGTGACCCTCACAATCTCTTATTCGGGATGTTAATTTTGATCCCTTGTTTACAGTGTTGTCAACTTTCCCCCACTGAATTGTTGTGATTTTTTCCTTTTGTAATTAATTATTAAAGGTCTGAGGAGAACAATGACACACTTTGATTTCAGAAACTGACTCATGCATTTGATTGGTTAATAATTATTTGCTGAGCACCTATTACTCCCCAGGGATTACGACGGCATGGGAGATACTACAGTGGGAAAACAGACATATGCCTACCTTCGAGGAGTTTACGTTCTACTTAGGAAAGGCAGGCAGTGGGCAAGTAAATAAAATATATACAATGTGTGCTCTGGTGACAAATGCTCCCAAGGAAATAAAGCAGAGACAGACAGCAGGAGGGCTGGTGGAGGAGCAAACAGATCTGCAGCTGCCTTTGTGGCCTTCAGTCCACTACCCAAAACGGTACAAAGAGATCTTCTAAAGCAGAAACTGCATCCTGTCCCTTCCTGCTTAAAACCCAAAGAGTAATGTGCTCTGCAGACATCCAGGCTCTTCACAGACTGTCCCAGCCTCGACATGTTGTCTCTTGTCATCCTCTCTTGCGATTTATGCTCTGGCAATAACACTGATGTGGCTCCCCACCCCCACACCCCACACCTCCCTTGGAGGAACTCCTCTCCCTCTTCCATTCACAGCACCTCCCCGGGCCCCTCTCTTCAACACTGAGAACTAGAGACAAGGGGGGAAACCAGTCCACAAACTGTCATTCTGACACAAATGTAATGACCTGATAATTCAATGGCAACTATCTACAATTACCTGTTTTATACAAAATTTTGTATTATAAACAAAGGTCCTTTGCTACATATTTTAAATTACCCTAGGCAGAGCACTTAATGAAACATGTTTAATTTTCCCCTCTTCTCTGGGTTAATTTAAGAAATTAATTCTTGATTCACACACAGACTAACAAAAATCAGCAGGCATTTCTTTGGCTAAGATAGCTTGTAAATAAACATCATGAATATGTGAACACCCACAAGCAAGTAAAGCAGAATTCCACCTACATAAATGGGCTGAGTCATGCTTCAATCCAATTCAACAAGTTGTCGCTAAGTCCTTGTAAGATACTCTGTCCTCTACTGAGTGCCAGAGGAATTTCAAAAAAAGGACAGGATAGGAACCTCACTTTCAAAGAGGTCAGACAAAGTGGTAAGATGTTAAAATACATACATGGTATCATTAAAACCCTAACTAAAAAAAAGAAATCTTAGGACTATTTTCTAGATAATTAGACATAACTACATAAATATGGGTATTTAGCAAAATTAAAATTGCACATCTTGCGTCACTGTCCATTTTTGTTGTATGTGTGTATATTTGCTTGGGAAAGGAGAAGTTGGTTTTTTGTTTTTGTTTTTAATTAGTTTCTTTAAGCAGAGGTCTTGCTTTGTGGACACAGATTGTATCTTTTTCACACGATATATTTGCGATTTAGAAGCGCCTGGCATGGGCCTTGCTTCCTTCTTGTTCACAGGACCCGAGTACCCAGATGCCTGGCTGTTCTTCCAGAAACTCCTTCCTCCCTCAGAGGCCTCTCACCTGACAAGATATCAATCTGCAGCTCTAACTGATCCCAACACCACTTACCTGGGTCATCATCTCTACTGCTTGTAAAAAGATGACTCTTAAACTTCCACCTCCAGCCTCTCCCCACACAAAGACGATTTACAAATGAGGAAAGAGAACAAAAAGCCTGAACAGCAGGAGAAGTCAGGAAAGAAAGCTGCAGGTCCAGGCTCATCCCATAACTGAGCTGCTGAGGGAGTGCAGGGGACAGTCCCCATGGAGGGCCTGAGTCCTTGTGAAAGAAAAAGGCAAATTCACCGCACGTGGATCCGCCTCCTGCCTTTCTGATTGGGAAGGTATAGTCCTTTAGGTCTGCCCATGGAATGACAAATATTTGCCCACATTTCACAACATTTTCCGAATGAGTTGTCCCTAAATTTACCAAAATATTAGGATTCTGCTACTTAATACTGTGCAGATACAAAGTTTTGTGATGTGAGAATAAGAGGGCAGAAAAGAATACCTTCCCTTTCAATGTCCAGATCCTCAATTTTAAATGTAATTAGGTAGATGCCCTCAAGAACTCAAAGACTTTTTCTAAGGAAGTAAAAATGTACAAATTTATAAACATACATCAACTTTTCAATTTTAACAAGAGCTTCAAGAAGTGGACTGATCTGTCACAGGTCAGAAATGAACTTATCATTCCCACAGTAAGGTAAATAGACAGATGCAATTAAGCCCAAACTGAAATGAAGCAAAACATTAATACAAGACCACAACCAATACAGAAAAATAGCTGCTGGAAAAACTTCTTTAAATCTTCACAGACTCGTATGAGAAAACAGCTACCCCAAGCCCCACCTAGCATGGAGGGTACCACCATAGAGACAATGAGAATCCTGTATTCCTCAAAGGGGTGTGAAGTCCACTTGTGATGTCTGCAGAAGCCTCACTCATCTTCCTTTGTCGCTGATAGGAAAATGATTAGTTACCACCTGGGCCAGAGGAGGGAAATGAACTTGCAGGCCTGTGTGAAAACAACAAATTGCTGTTTTTTCCAGAACACTTGATTAAGAACAAGCTGTCCTAAGTGCAGTGGCGTGAAATGTTCCTTCCTGGTTCCCAGCTCGCTGAGGAGGAAAGGGCAGCTCTTGGAGGCTTAGCCTCCAATATACAAAGCCTGGGGTCGCCTCCCTGTGCAGACACTGCCATTCTGACAGCCAGGAGTCACAGGCCTTCGAGACTTGGGAGGCCAGAAGACTATAAAGAAATTTGACCGTGTCCCTGTATATATTTCACAGGGCAGATTATTAAGATCTGACAGGTTTTGTAAAGAGAACGCAAGCAAGCCAAGGAAGCTGAGTAACTTACACCGACATTATGCTGTTCTGTGGCTACACATCTTCTCATGTTCTTGGGAACCCAGAAGCAGGCTGTATCTGCTTTAATTAGAGAGAAGATCCTGAATAAGATAGCTTATATAAACAGTGACGTTTCCTGTCTAAAAATTGGGACATAATCCGACAAGTATAAACACACATCTAGAATCTACTAGGCAGAATATTTGAAACCAAGGACAGTCACATAATTGAGGGTGTGTCATCACGCAACCTGCCTAGCAAGATTCCCAGGTCCCTCCTCTGGAGACTGATTAAGTAAATCTGGGTGGTGCCTGAGAATCTCCGTTTTTAACAAGCACTTCGAGGAGAGTCTTATGTTTCGGCAAGTTGGGGAGACACTGGATTGATGCTTCACTTAGCTCTCTTCAGATGCTTCTACACTTAAATCCCACTGAGTAACACCATCAATTATGTTAAGCTTATAAATGGTAACAATAGTGAGTATTTGTCTTCTCCTTACCCCTCAAATAATAACACAATTTTGGTAATGCCCATTTTAAAGAAAGAGGTTAAGTAACTTGTGCAAGGTTATAAGCTAGTAAGTGACAGAGGGGGGGGATTTAAATAGAAGTGTGACTCCAACAGTGTTTGGTAACCACTGTATACACAGCCTCCTCTTTCACAAGCACAGATCCTGTTTACAAGTGCTAACAGTTGATTTATAACCCAAAGTAAAGAAGATTGAGGAAAACACTTGTGAATTATTAGTACTTTCAAATCAGTGGCTATGTAGAGACCCAAGGATCCAGCAATATCTCTCATCAAAGGTGTTTATCCTGTGATGCGCTCACATTTCTCCTTTAAGTTTTGATCCTAACCTTCATGCCTTTCCCCAGAAAATAAAAAAGATGAAGTCAAAAAGTCAATGGCCTCTCCCAGAAAAATAATTAGCTTAGAGGAATTACAATGTGCTATACTTCAGCCTCCAAATCTGAACAATATATCAGACTGAAGATTAGATGTTTACACTGCTCTGTAAAGAACAAAAAAAGACGTGATATTCAAATATTTTCATAACTGTCCTCTTCTATCATTTCTAACACTGAAGTTTAAAAAAAAGAAAATCAAACTTTTCTACTCATCCTGCCTTAAAAAAAAAAGACATAGCATGTCAAATGAACAATGCCCCTATGCCTATTTCTAGCCTCAGGTTAATTAAAAGTCACTCAAGTTTGAAAAGGATACAAAACCAGAAGCAAAATCAAACTCAAGATTCATGCAACGAGTAATTATCAAGGGCCTTCTATGTACCAGGCACTGTTCTAGGTGCTATGGATACGAGAGAATAAAACAGATAAGAACTCCTACCTTTAAGGAGTTCACATCCTCCTAAAAGGATGTAGATTCTAAACAAGTAAGGATCCAAGCAGTTTGTCAGATGGTGATAGGTACTTGGGGGCGAGGGGCAGGGGGCCTATGTAACTGTGGTGGTCCCCAAAGGTCTTCCCAGTAAGGGGCCATCTGAGCAGAGGCCTGAGGGAGAGTGCAGGCAAGCCACCCAGTATCTAGAGAGAGTGCATCCCCAGAGAAGTGTGTCTGGTAGACAGTCCTCCATCCCCACCCAAACCACAATCCCCTCTAAATTTTCCATCTGCTCAAATGGCCCCACCCTTCTCCCAGTTGCTCAGAACTAGAATCAAGCTCACAATTCCCATCCTGTGAACCAGGTGGTCCTGTGGGCTGCTTCTCTCCAGCATTCATCTCCACTCCCCACTTGACAAACAGGCCCTGTCATAATAAACCTGGACAGCTGCAGAAGCCTTGAAACTGGTCTCCCCAGATATGCTCCCATCCCCCGCTCCCGCCACAGCAAATCTGTTCTCCACAAAGAAACCAGAATGATCTCTTAAAAACACGTATGAAATCACATCAAGGCCCCTTTCTAAACAGCTCAGCACTCCTCACTGCTCTTCAGAGTGAAATCTGGGTCCTGGATGTCCAGGGCCTGCAGGCACAGCCAGCCCCTGCCCACCTCTCTGCATCCTTCATGCCTGCTGTCCGCGGAGCTCACTGCCTCTGAGCTCCCTTGGCCTTCTTTCAGCTTCCCTGACAGCCCAGCTCCTTTCTGCCTCGAGGCCTTTGCCCAGGGTTCCTTCTGTCTGGAGAGATGCGCCCCCATCTCCTCAGGCGTACTGCTCCCATCCTTCAGACCTTCAGCTAGAAGCCACTGCCCCAGAGCGCCTCTCTGATCTCCCCACCCCTGGCCACCCTACACTGTACACTCAGTATACACTGCCCTTCTCCTAGTACCATCATAAGTATAATTATACCATTATCTCTGCAATTTACTGTCTGCCCTGAGCCAATAAACTAATCTCTGTGACAACCAGGACCACGTCAGTTGAATTCATTTTTGCATCTACCATGCCTTAAAAATAGCAGAGCTCAATAAATATCTGGGAAGGGGTTGAGCCTTCCTCCTCACACCTTCCTGTATTCTCTTTCAAGGAAAATACACAGTTGCATCTTTTCACGGCATTGTCTATGCCTGGCAAATTTCTCTTCTAGTAACAAAAGTTAGGAACTAGAAAAAGCTACACTGAAATAACAAAGTCCCAAACTAAGAAGTCCCAAGTTGAGCCATTTGGACCATGTTTGTTTTCAGCTGTGTTTCATGTTCTAGAATTGTCTTCCTAACTGGGATGGCCAGTAAGAAGAGCTGCCCACTCCTGAGACCTCACAGGTCAGTCACTGATACTTGTCAGGGACCGAAGGAAAGTGACGGGAAGGAACAGCAAACCCTGGGAGGAAGGACTTCCCGCTGGTCCACAGCTCTCAGAATTTTTAAAATTTTAATTGAAGCTAATGGGAGTCACTCGCTTTGTGTGGAGAAGTAAAAGGACAGTGTCCCAAGACCCCCACGTGCCACGCAGCTTACAGTTACGGTAGCCACCTTTAGCTGCAAAGTGCTTTTCTCATCTGCTACCTCATTCAACTGAATCTTGGCAGCCACAACATGATCCAAGGGACTTGATCTCCACCTGATCAAGGAGGTGAAGAAGGTGAGGTCGTTTGCTTTGGCTCACAAAGTAAATGCCACAACCCAGGAATCAGAAGCAGCTCTGTTGGGCTCCAAATCCTCGGCAAAGCACGTCAGCCGCGACCCAGAGTTCCAGTACCAAGTGGACCAGGACCCAAAGTGTGGTACTGAGTGTGAATCACTTGGCTGCTGTAGTCCCAGCTCCCTGGCTTATAGGACCAGAGAGGGAGAGTGACTGGCACAAGGTCACACAGCCCAATGATAGCTAGGTCCAGCCAACAGCTCCATTCCCATTGGATTGTCCTTCTGACAGATACCACCTCCCCTCACAGCAGACCCCTAAAACCCTCAGAATAAATGCTCTTAAGTCAAGCTTTCCTAAGGAACACTGTAATGTTACAAAAATCTGAAAGTACCTTTTAGAGTTGAGCAAAAGCAAAACAGAAGGACTTGATCACTCTCCTTTCTTGCAGCTGCCACTGGTCTGAATTCACACAAGCAGCCCCTTGTCTCTGTGCTAACATGCAGCTCCTCTAAGTGACAGAAGCCTAGGAACACAGAGGCCCTGGGCCCCGGCCAGCTGGAGCCCAGCTCAACAGGCAAAAAAGCTGGCGGCCCAGACACCCCTTTATCCAACACCACTGATTCTGGGGCAGCAATAAACACAATTCTGCATGCACGGTCACGCTTCCTCCTGTACAAGAGTGAGTGGAATAAGGCCTGGGCCGTGGGAGCCACCCCGGCACCTCACACACCACCCTGCTTTGTATGATCCCAGTGGCAAAACCAATCACCCACATCGAGGTCAATTTACTGTGAATCCAACCACCTTGCCCTTTTCCCAAATTAGCTGGCCGACAGCCTGTATGACACCACTTACCGGCCACCACTGGGCCTGCCGGGCCAGACCAAGGCAGCAATCACGTGCACACAGGGTTGGGAAGCTCTCTCAGAGAAGCAGCCCTCAACAGCCTCCTATCATCCTCAGGAGCTTCCAACCCAAACACGCCAACTCCCAGGAGTGGCAGCTCCCAGGAAGACTTCTGTTCTGACAAGGCCTCCAGACCAGTGGCTGCCCTGGTTACAGTGGGCCCCAGCTCAGCCCGAGACAGGATGCGCCCCCCTTAACCTCCCACAACAGATCTCGTCAGGGACGAGTCGCAGAGCATCGGCTGAAGGTGGACCCACCCCACTTCCATCAACCTCAGCTGCTCAGCTGGAGCCACCAGCCACCTCGGGCTTTAGACAACGCAGGAGTCCCCAGAGGCTGCTGTGCAGCCACGATGCTCTATTTAAAACTACAGTCACTCATCTGTGAGGTCTTTTTTAAAGTGAAAACGAGAATGCATATCAGAGCACCTCAAACACTCAAAGAGCTAATCAATCTGAAGGTCTCAAGAGTCACCATTTTGGTATGCTGAACACACTTGAGGACTGAGATGTAATTTTAAGGGGTCCCCAACTGTCCTTGAGGGAGGCCGGGTGATGTCCTGGAACTGAATCCTGGAGCTGCGACCTGGGGCAAGTTACACATTCTTCTACCACAGCTCATTCCCCTCATCAATAGACTGGGGTTAACAACAGCTGTCTTGGTATCGCAGCGGAATATCAAACAAGAAAAAGGAAGTCATCCTCTGGCATAATGACTGGGACATAATAAACCATAAGTTAATAATGCTGACTTCCTCCTTCAGTGCTTTTAAAGAACTTACTTTTTTTTAGTATCATGCATTCCTTTTCATTTCCCATTTATTAATTTCTCAAAATCTTCTTTCAAAATTAACAACCCACATATACTCTTACTCCAGCAATTCAGTGTATTTTCTTTAAGGACATGTGTGGAAAAGAATGTCAAGACATATGTCCAGTGATGGTCCCTCCAGCATTATTGGTGACCTTCAGAAAAAAGGGAATACCTACTAACTAGAATCCTATTACAGCACTTACAATAAAAGAGGTAGTTTAGTAAGTGCAAATAAAAGGAAAGCGTTTTATAGTATAACTTCTCATAGTATGATCATACATGGGATAAAAAACTTTATATATACACACACACACACACACACACATATGAATGTATGAATGATTGCTTTGATATCCAAATAGTTTACCAGTGGGGAGAAAAAAAAATAAGGGTGCAAGGATGTGGTAGGCAAAATAATAGCCCCATGTCCACATCCTAACCCCCGGAAACCTATGAATATATTACCTTACATAGCAAAAGGGGCTTTGCAGATATGATAAATTAAGGATACTGAGATGGGAAGAGTATCCTGGATTACCCAAGCACCCAATCTAATCACACAGGTCCTTAAAAATCAGAGACCTTTTCCTGGATTCAATTACAGCAGAATGGTCTGAAAGAAGATGGAGAAAGGCCATGTGCCAAAGGATCCTGGCAGCTTCTAGAAGCCAGAAAAGGCCCAAAGCCTCAGACATGTTCATTTTAACCCAGTGAATCCCATGTTGGGCATCTGATCTACAGAAACGTAAGACAATAAATTTGTGTTGTTTCATAACACTACACTGCAATAACTAATTACAGCAGCAATAGAAACTAACAGAGAAGAGAGAAGGGAGTAAATCACTTATAATTTTATATCTTTCCAAACAGTCTGGATATTTACTGCATATATAAATATGGCTTCTACGTTAACTCATATTTAGTTGGAGAGGGAGGGAGGAAGTCATTTGTCCAGTTCCTATGCCATGATTCCCTAACCACAAAAGCTTTCATATAGCACTTGGCTCCTTCTGCCTGAGAAACTGGGCTCTTTCCAGACCAGACAAAAGTCTACTTACACATCAAGGTCCAACTCAGGTGACACATGCGAGGTCAGGGCTTCCTCCTCAGGGGTCTCCCCGGCAGCTGAACTTAAGGGGGCTGCACACAGCTCTGTCGACCTTGCTGGGTAGTGAGTTCCTTGAAAACAGCACTTGAGGCTTATTTGCCTGTGCAAACCCAACCCCTCATAATAAGCATGATAGGTGGTTAATGATTAAGTGTTTGCTCAACTGAAAAGACTACTGAATCACATTAAATCCAAACCAATCTAGTAAATCCTGGTTTTAAATTAACAAGGAGTCTTCTATTGGGAAAAGATTGTTGTAATCTCATTTGCATCACCCAGCTATCTGTTCCATAAAGGCAGAATTAAATCCTTCAGCCCCACAAATCATGGCCAGGAGTTCAGAGTTAAATCTTTCTCCAAAATCAAATTTTGACTCTGATTTACAAAGGATGTTGATTATCAAGGGACACTGCTTCAGGGTTCTAGGCCATCAGATTTCCAGTCTGCATCTTCCAGTTCCTGCTGTAAACATTTTGATTTATGTTTAAATTGTACTGGCCATAGTGCTGAAATTAGCTCTCCTCCCTCCCACCAAATCAAAACATTGGGTTACCCCAATAGGACATTTTATAAACCACTCTGGGGCAGTGGGGGGGGGGTGAGGAGAAAAAAGAAAAATCACAGCACAGTTGTTATGGCTGAGACTTAAAACAATCCAAAAACTGCTCCATTAACAACTATTTCAATGGCAAAGAAGCCCAGAGAGGAGACAGAGTGACATCTGATTAAATGTTCACATACTAAAGATTGCATCCTACATTCACTCAAGCAAGAGCCAAAGCTTTTGTTTTAATCTCCCAGCAGCATTCTGTTTAACAAATACCAAAGCATCCATCTCTATGGCAATAGTTCTTTCCATTGATCAATTAGAGGCCAAAGTACTGAAGAGGCTACACTCATGTGTTTGACCGAAATATCTTGTATAACCAATGACTTCACAAAACCGTATCCAACCAGACAAGTGATAGACACTGAACTCTCGTTGAGTATTTAAGCCAAAGCACATCGTTAATTATTTATTTTTGCTGTTCGTGGTGTTTTCATCTAAAAGTCAGATTTATTGGGGTATAATTTACATGCAGTAACCCATCCTTTTTAGTGTAAAAGTTCTATGAGTTTTGACCAAAACTTAGTCATGTAATCATCATCACAATTAAGAAACAGAATATTTCATTCATTCCAAAAAGTTCCCTCTGCCCTTTGTAACTCAGTCTTCTCCCCCATTGCCAGCCCCAGGCAACCACTAATGTATTTTCTAACCCTGTACTTTTGCCTTTTCAAGAATGTCATATAAATGAAATCATACGGTAGTACCCTTTTGAGTCATACAGGATGTACCTTTTTGAGTTTGGCTTCTTTCACATAACATAATGCATTTGAGATTCATCCAAACAGTTGTGTATGTTCTTTGTTAGTACTGAGTAATACTCCACTGACATCTGGTTTGCTTATCCACTTATCTGTTGAAGGACATTCAAGTTTCTTCTAGTTTTGGACAGTTAGGAATAAAGTTGTTGAAAATATTAGCCTACGGTTTTTTGTGTGAAAAGAGGTTTTCATTTCTCTTGGGTAAATATCTAAGAATGGAATTGCTGGTTTGTATGGTAAATACGTATTAAACTTTGTAAGAAGCTACCTATTTCCCAAAGTGGCTGGCCCATTTTAAATTCCCCCCAGCAATGCAAGAAAGTTCTAGTTGCTCTGTATCTTTGTGTTTTTGTTTCATTTTCCTGTTTTTTTTTTCTTTCTTTTTTTAAAGCTATTATAAAAAGTATGTAGTGGTAGCTCATTGTATTTTTCTTTTAACTTTTGATTTTGAAATAATTTTAGACTCAACATAGAAGTTGCAAAAATAGTAGAAAGTTCCCATGTATTCCCCTCTTATCCTACATAATCACAAGTATCAAAAAAAGCAAGACCCTGACATTGGTACAATATGTTAACTAAACTACAGACCTTGTTCAGATTTCATTTTTTTACATGTACAATTCCTGTCTTTTTTCTTTTTTGCATACAGTTCTATAAAATGTTATCACATGTAGAGATTCATATAAGCATTACTACAATCAGGATATAGATCTGTTTCAGCAAAGCACGTTATATAGTTTTTCTTTTTTATACTTTTTTTTAATGGAAGTACTGGAGATTGAATTCAGAACCTCTTGCATCCTAAGCATGCGGTCTGCCACTGAGCTATACCGTGCCCTCAGTACATTATATTTTGAAAAGACCTTTTTGGTTTTGCAAACATCATCTGTTGGAAGGACTCTGGTAAATGATGACTTTCTTCTGTCCTTTTCCCTTGACCAAATTAAAAGTTTGTTATCCAGAATTTTTAAAAAGACAGATAGGAAGGAAGGAAGGAAGGAAGAGGAAGGAGGAAGGGAGGAAGGGAGGAAGGGAAAAAAGAAACGGACTCACAGATATAGAGAACAAACTAGTGGTTTCCAGTGGGGAGAGTGAAGGGGGGAAGGGCAAAGTAGGGGTAGGGGATCCAGAGGTGTGGACTACTATGTATAATGTAAATAATCTACAAGGATACATTGTACAGTATAGGGAATATAGCCAATATTTTATAATAACTATAAATGGAATACAAGCTTTAAAAATTATAAATCACCATGTTGTACACCTGAAACATATAATATTGTACATCAACCATACCTCAATTTTTAAAAAACATGAAAAAAAAACCAGTCATGTATCTATCTCAGGGTGCGATATGCAAACCACTGTTGACAGAGAAGTCCATTTTTCAGGACAGGTGTCTGTCCTGTTCATTCTTTCCTTATTATATGCCAAGCCCAGAACAGGTCATTTTTTTTTAATGCTAAACAGGAGAGCAAGAGTTCTTCTCTTTAAAAGAACTTAGGAATGGAGAAATATTCACACACACTCTTACAAACTGGGACAAGCACTATCCACAAATGAAAATCTAAAGGTGCACTGGAACTTAACATGATCTGCTTTGGACTGGGATCCTTGTGATCCAGCCTCATCCTCAGACTCAGTATTTGAGGCCCTCCCACAGGAACAGGGCACCCAAGTCTCTGAGCCATTGAGCAGTGAGTATGTAACCAAAAAATTCTTAGAGCAGAAGGACGTAAGGAAGCCCTCCGGTGCTGAGGAACTGGACCAAGGACTGCTTATCTTCTTAGTTCAAAGCCTGGCCCCTAAGATACATAGGATTAGCAACTGCCCCTGTTTTACCTTAGGGATACTTACAGCCCCCAACATTTCAAATAGAGGGGACGGCAGGACAAAAGATGTGTGAGTGGGTAGGAAATAAGCCTTGCCCACACATGCTAGAGCTCAGGACAGCCCAGCATGACACGTGGCAGGAGAACGGCAGGCAGACTGCAGTGGAGAGAGAAAGGGGAAGGGCAGTCTCTGTCTCCATGACTTTGTGTCTGAGGCATCTGCCAAGGGCTGGGCTAGGGAAGACCAGGAGTCTGAAAGGAAGTCAGCCTTTTTAACAGCTGCAGCAAGAGTAAGCTGGGAAATCAGGGAGAAATGAGAGTGAGAGGGGAAAAGAAAATTGTGAAACACAGCGAGTTCGTTGTGCATGCATCTGCCTCTTTCTGGAGAGACTCTAACTTTTCCTTAAACTGTCACATGTAGCTTCCAAAACACCCTGCCTTCAGTGCCCGAGCAATGACCTGTGTCTGAAGGCCTGTGACACCCGGGTACAAACCTGAAGTGCCTCCCAAGTCAGCCATGAGGGAAGCCCCTCAGGCCTGCGAAAGAGCCGGTGGGAAAATAAGACATGGCCCCTGGCCCCCTGCTCACTGAGCCTCTTACATGCAGAAATTGTCTACTTTCAGTGATTAGTAAGTGTAGGAACTGCCAAATCAAAACACTAATTGTTTTGCAATCTTAAAACAACTGTTTGGTTATTTTACAAATAAAAAACAATTGTTAAAGTATCAGAAAAATCTTCCAGCCCATGTTTCCAAAACCGCTAGCTACTGCAACCACATGGCTTTTAACCAAAACTGTCTCTTAACCAGGACCTTGCATGGCAGACCAGGGTGATATGTGGACATGAGAGTAAACCCCTCAAAATGAAGAGGGGAGGGCACCACAGCCAGCCACACTTCTCCCCTACAGGAACACCGAACAAGTCACAGGGACAGCCAGCCAGGTGATGATTGGTAATACATCCAAAAATGAATAGGGATACCCTTCCATCAGTTTCACTTACAATTTTTCCATTATGCTCATATATGGGTAATAAATGCTACTATGACAATGCTGGTTGCTAAAAACATCGAGCCCCTCAGATGCAAGGTACTTGGTAGCAACAGGTCTCTGGTCCACAAGTTCAAGTTACAACAAACTGCTTCCACCTTTAACCTTTAACCAAGGTTTCAACTGAGAAGGACCCCAGTTCCTGGCAACACAGTACACCACAAGGTACAAGAGAAACAGGCAACACAAGGTGGTTCTCATGGGCCTCTGGGAAAAAGAGAAAAGCAAGTAAAACTGTCCTTCTCAGCTCCAGTTCAGAAAGGTCACCAGACACTGGCATGACCATCTAGCCCCCAGAGAACTACCGACTAAAAAAAATAATGCACAACCTAAAAGTTAAGAATTATGTTTTATTCAGCGACCTTACTGAGAACTATAGCCTGGGAGACAGCCTCTCAGATGGCTCTGAGGAACTGCTCCAAAGAGGTAAGGGGGAAGCCAGAATATATGGGAGTTTTTGCTTAAAACAAAACAAACAAACAAACAAAAAACCATGCAGTTGAACATCAAAAGATTACTGCTAATCACAAAAGACATCTCAAGTTAATGACTTCAGTGCTTTTCAACTTATGGGAAGATAGAAGAGTCTGGGATTATTGAAATCACTCCTTTGATATGCATCTTAACTCTCTAGGGCCAGTGTCCTGTTTTTCTCCATCCTGAATCCCCTCAGGGTGCACCGACAGCACAGCTGCAGTGGCTGATGGCTTTATGGCCACGATATCCTTTGCTTACTAAAATGGCAGGCAATATTTTTTTTCCCACAGTACCCACCCCAGTGTGGCTCCCAACCAGGTACACCTTTTCCCAAGTGCTTGAGCCTCTAAATTTGAGCCTCTAAATTCTCTGCTTCCTCTCCACACCCCCATCCCAAGCCAAAACTCCCCTCCCCAATCATTTCAGTCAGGAAATGGACAATCTAAGGTGTGAAAGACACAAAGGCTTCTTTCATCCCAGAGGTTGAAATAATACTTCAAGACCATGTATGGAATATGAAAGTATCTCCCAAGTCTTCACTCACCCAAAAGATACTACAATAATTGATTTAAAGACAAGAATAGCTCTAAAAGTGCATTAAACATATATTATCAATTAATGAAATCAGTATCAAGCTTTATATTAGGCTCAAAATTATGCCATTTCAACTCAAACTGTTTTACTGTATTTATATAAAATTTTTAAAATTATAAGCTACTCAGCACAAATATTCCTAACTGCGCTTTCACATGAGAAACTAGAACTGGGTTATTCTTCAGCAACAGGATGCTGCTAGGGAGGAGGAACTGTTTACAAAATGACCAAGAGGAAATGTCACTCCCCTTGTAGTTTCAAACCCCATAAAGAACCACTATGCATCAAAGCTGGGCTGAAATCTCATTTTAATTCCAACTGTCGTCCTAGCCAAGGGAAGGAAGCGTATTGTTAAGTTCAAAAGACCCAAACAAAACATCAAAAAGCTGCCTGTGAACACCAAACAAAAGATACTTTATATAATTAATTTTTAAATGCAAAAAACTGCAATTCACTGCAGTTATGACTCTGCCTACATGCACTGTGTTTCATCACAGGTATTTCTAAATGATGCAGTCTAAACCAAACACCCATCTTTCCTAGCTAACATAAGGACGAGGAGAAGGGAAACCAATATTTTGGTGACTGTCTACCTACCTATCAAACTTTGATATAAAGAGAATCTGAGATTGCTAAATGTCTCTTAGTATCCATTCTCCCTTTCTTCCTTAATAATAGAACCCCCACATTTTTTTAAACAGACCCAAAGTAAGCACCCTAAACTCTAGATTCTTTTGCAACTAGGTGTGGCTGTGTGGCTTTGTTCCAGCCCAGAACTCTCAAAGCGTTGGGACTCCCAACACCCTTTAAGGTAGTTCATGAGGCCAAAACTATTTTATAATAATACTAAGATGGTATTCGTCTTTTTAATGCTCATTCTCTCATGAGTATTCAGGGGAGTTTTTCAGAGGCTACATGACACATGATGCCACAACAGACTGAATGCAGAAGCTGATCTGAGAGGCCAGGTACTTTCCATTAAGCTGGACATTAAAAGAGTTTAAGAATGTATAGCAGTGGTGGTCTTCTCACTAATAGGTGGAAAATAGTTATTTTCCCCCCAAAAAGTAATTTGAGCTAACCTGTAAGAGTTTATTATTTTAAAATGAAGCAGTATTTTTAAAATTTCTGACTTCTAATTTCTAACACGGAAAATATTTTATTAGTTTCCTATGGCTGCTAAAACAAATGACTACAAATGTGGCAGCTTAAAAATGACACAAATTATCTTAGAGTTCTGGAGGTTGGAAGCCCAAAAGCAGGTTCACAGGGCTAGGATGCAGGTGTCGGCACAGATGAGTTCCTCACGGGCCTCGGGGAGAACCTGTCCCTCACCTTTCCTGGCTTCTGGAGGCCACCTGCCCTCCTCGGCTCATGGTCCCCACTTCCAGCAATAGCATCACTTCAACCTCTGCTTCTGTCCCCATGATTCCTTCTCTGACTGACACTCCTGCCTCCCTCTTAGAAGGACTCTTTTCATTATACTGAGCCCACCTGGATAATCCAGGATAATCTCCCCACCTCTAGAGCCTTAACATAATCAAATCTCTTTTGCCACATAAAGTAACACATTCATCAGTTCTGGGGATTAGGTGTGGACCTCTCTGGGGGCTATTTCTCTGCCTGCCACAAAATTCTAGATATAACTCATATAAGCAAAGCTCTTTGGGGTCCTCAATAATTTTTAAGAGTATAAAGGGTCCTTAAACCAGAACATTTGAGAATCACTGCTCCAGCACATGAAAAGACTGAGGTAGTTACTAGGTAGGAAAATCAAAACTCAGAAAAGCTAAGTGATTAACCAAAGTCATGCAGACTGTGAGTAGACATCCAACTTGAAGCCTGGTTGCTGACCATCAATGGACCTAGTATGGCTCCCTCCATGATGTGCAGCCAACCCCAAACACCCTGACTGAGGCAAAGGTGAACGAAAATTATTCTGTGGGCATTTTTGCAGGCACCAGATAAAGGGCACGACCATAATTCAGACGTGAATTTGGTGAGCAGAAGGGAGGACAAGTTGGAGAAGAAGGTGTTTAAAATAAATCCAATTTTCCAAACCTTATTTAGAAATGTACAAATTCATTACATCATGAGAGAAAGGAGAAGAATGCTACAAATGGCCAAGGATTCCAGTGCCAAGCACAGAGAGGTGAGTAACCCATTCTTGGTCAAAAGGAGTACAATTAGGACCAAAGCCCACGAGACCCAGGGAGCACGTGAAGCAAAGCACTGCTCCGGTGACCAAACTCAGATTTATGGCCACTCATCTTGACAATGACCATCAAGCCCCAGTTTTAACACCCTAACTGAAAAGGACATCTGAAAGACCATGTTCTTGGGCTGTCTCTCTGCATCATTTTTATACAACCAGAACCATAATTTTGCAACAGGAAAAAAACTGCACTCAGATGAACTGTGTAAAAATCGTGCTAATGATCCAAATTGCAACCTTCAAAGGGATACATATTTACAGTAAAAGAGGGGACCTGGGAGGCTCAAAGGGCCTGTTCCTGCTCTACCAAATGAACTGCCCAGTTCAGGCCCAGAGACCTGGGTGCAGGGGTAATCCGGTTCCTTTCCCCACAGCTGGGCAGTGTGCACTTGTGAATGATGGCTCCCGGCCCTAAGGCTGGGCAAGTTCTCCTTGAGATGCCCTGGCCATTTCTGGGAAGCGTCTCCAGTTCCACTTCGTCTGTTTCCCAGCTCTCTAAGCGAAGCTTCTGTAGTGTTCAGCTAACTAAACCAAAACCAGCAGCAGTCCCTGAACTGAAAGCCAACGATAACCCAGGAATATGAGGATACAGAGGAAGTAACTACTCATTAGAATATGTTGTCCAAGGGAGGAAAAGCCACAGAATTATTCGGTATTTATATTTTCCACGTGAAAGTATGGGTCCAACAAGAGGCAGTCCCTCAGAGAGTCCCTAGTCATAGAGCTCAGCATTCCCGGGAATGTTTTTACTGCCTGCCTTTTCTACGATTACACTAGTATTTCAAAAATCCTACCTGTAACCTACAAAGCATAAAGATTTTGCAGATTAGAAACATGCCTTACATACCACTTCAATCACTAACTCCTTAGCCACTCTAGTCAGATCTGCATGGCCTCTGAAAATGTATGGTTGCTACAGGTGATGGTTCTGCTACAGAATGAATAGAAAACTATTAAATCAGCATCCTCAGTTGACATCCATTTTGAAATAAAAGTTTTTTTCATGTGCCAAAGCACATGGAAACTTAACATTTTATATTAAATGTTAAACTTCAAGCTGCTTTCTCTGCCCATTAAAGGGATGTAGAATGTAAGGCCAGGGAGTTTACAGAGATAATGCCTCTAATTCACAACAGTAATATCTATTTTCTTACTCTACATGAGGAAGAAAGGCATCTCCAGGCAGAGATCCACATCTCTAGGGATCTGGATAGAAAGAAAAATGACAATTGAACAGAAAATAGATTGTGAGATATAATAAATGGGAGTTGATAAGGACTCTGTTCTTATGAGTTATTCCAAAAGTAGTAATTCCAGCTTCCAAGGAAGTAAATATTCAGTGGATCTGGGGGGAGGGTTAGCTCAGTGGGAGAGTGCATGCTTAGCATGCACAAGGTCCTCTGTTCAACTCCCGTACACCATACACAAAAATAAACTCAAAATGGATCAAAGACTTAAACATAAGACAAGATACCATAAACCTCCTAGAAGAAAACATAGGCAAAACATTATCTCACATACGTCTGAAATGTTCTAGGGCAGTCTACCCAAGCAATAGAAATAAAAGCAAGAATAAACAAATGGGACCTAATGAAAATTACAAGCTTCTACACAGCAAAGGAAACCATAAATAAAACAAAAAGACAACCTACGGAATGGGAGAAAATTTTTGCCAAAGATGAAACTGACAAAGGCTTGATCTCCAGAATATGTAAGCAGCTCATACGACTTAATAAGGAAAAAACAAACAACTCAGTCCAAAAATGGGCAGAAGACCTAAACAAGCAATTCTCCAAGAAAGACATACAAATGATCAATAGGCACATGAAAAAATGCTCAGTATCACTACTTATCAGAGAAATGCAAATCAAAACTACAATGAGGTATCAACTCACACTAGCCAGAATGGCCATCATTCAAAAGGCCACAAATGACAAATGCTGGAGAGGCTGTGGAGAAAAGGGAACACTCCTACACTGTTGATGGGAATGCAGTTTGGTGCAGCCACTGTGGAAAACAGTATGGAGATTTCTCAAAAGACTAGGAATAGATTTACCATATGACCCAGGAATCCCACTCCTGGGCATATATTCAGAAGGAAGCCTACTTCAAAAAGACACCTGCACCCCAATATTCATAGCAGCACTATTTACAATAGCCAAGACATGGAAACAGCCTAAATGTCCATTGACAGATGACTAGATAAAGATGTATTATATTTATACAATGGAATACTATTCAGCCATAAAAACGACAACATAATGCCATTTGCAGCAACATGGATGTCCGTGGAGAATGTCATTCTAAATCATATAAAGTTTAAAGGATTTAAAAAAATTGATAAAGGGCACATACAGAAAGTTGATTTTAAAATATCGCTTGAGGTAGAGGTGGGTATAGTTCAGTGGTAGAGTGTATACTTAGCATGTACAAGGTCCTGGGTTCAAGTACCTCCACTAAAAAAAGCTTTTTTTAATAAAAAAATAAAATATCATTTGGGCACTACTAATTTGGGAATTACAGTGGACTAGATATTTGCAGAGCCCTTCCTCTATACTATAATTAGATTCTAGATAAATTATTGTTAACAATACTTTTTAATGCGTTGGTTAACTCCAGGTAGAGAAACAAATCCCGGGGGGGCATGGCAGGAACAGGTCACTGAAACCTGAGCAGAGAAGACAGTAGCAGCTGCCCTGGAGGAAACTACAAATATCAGCAATGAAAAGGGGCATCTAAACCTTGAGCTTTCAGCCAGGTGGGAAAAGCCCAACCTGAAACTAGGATTTCCAAAGGAAACAAAAGTGGTCCTGGATCTGTAGCATCCTCCTCGCTCCTGGGACAAACAAACACAAATTTCAAGAAGACCTCCAGATTCCAAGATATAATTATCAAATATTAGCACACAATTAGAACTCACCATGCACACTAGGAAACAAGCCACAGACATAGATTTAGACCAGCAAATGTTTCAGATACTGGCATTATCAAACACAGAATATGAACTAGCTGTGTTTGGTGATGTTTAAAGATATGAAAGATGGAGGAAAAAGAAAATGTGCAAGCAAAAAGAGATCACCAAAAAAAATTAACATATATTTCGAATAGAAAAAGAACTTTCAGAAATGAAGGGATATAATCATTGAAATTAAAAACTCAATGGATGGGTTAAATAAAAGATTCAATACAGCTGAAGAGAGATTTACTGAACTGGAAGCTAAACCTTAAGAATCCATGCAGCAGAGAAAGACAAGGAAGAAAATAACAAATACAAATTAAAAGACATGAAGAAAAAAGAGAAGTTCTAACATCTATTTAATCAAAATCAGAAGGATACAATAAAGAAAACGAAGGAGACAATATTCAAAGCATTAATAGCTGAGAAACTTTCAGAGCTGATGAACAATATGAAGCCACAAATACATGAAACACAACAAATATTAACAGGGTAAAAAAAAAAAGAAAGCTGCACAAAAGACACTGCAGTGAAACTGCAGAACCCCAATGAAAAATGAACAATCTCAAAATAAGCCAGATCACCTACTAAAAATGGCAAACAAAAGACTAACAATAAATTTCCTAAGAGCAAAAAGGAAAGCCGTAAGACAATAGAACAATACATACGTTCACAATGCTGGGAGGAAAAATTACTATCAACTAACAACTACAAGAGTGAAATAAAGACATTTTCACAAAAACCAAAATTGAGAGCTGTTACCACCAAAAGATTCTAAGGAAAGAATATTCCAAAAAAGGGAAATCTCATCAGAGGAAAGGTTCAGGATGGAAGAAGAAAACAGAGGCAAGATATGGCAAACATACAGAAAAGCTGACCAAATACTATCACTAAACAATAACAATTGTCTAATTTGTGTGAGGAAACAGAACTGATTGAAAAGAACACTTAAGTACAGAAGGAGACAGTCTTCTTTGGTGTCCTATGAGTTTTGTATTATTCTGGAAGGGGATTAGAATACCTTAACTACTGACTGATTTTAAAATTATTAAGTGTGCACAATATACTTTCAGGATAATCATTAGAAGAATAGAAATAAAATGCATAATTTCTGAAACATCAGAGAAAAAATGAGAATAAAAATCAATAAAAACTTCAATCAAAAAGAATGAAACTGCAACACAGTTAAAAGAGATATTAAACTATATTTCAAAACTAAAACCAAAAAATCAGAAATAAACAAAACTGTACTAAGTTGTAGAAGAAAAGACTGAAAATTTTCTCTACATTAAAGTCACAAACTCTGTTCTCCAAGGGACACACGCACACACACAAAAAGATGAAGATGCTCCATCTTACTATTAATTGGGAAAATGCAAATTGAGACCACTATGATATACTATTTTATACCCACTAGAATGGCAATTAAATACCAAATATTGGAAGGAAGTGGAACAAAATATAAACTATGATAGATTTTCAGAATAGAATTTTGTTTAGCAATAAAAATTAATTTACTACCATAACATGCAACAAGTGACTCTTAACAACGCAACTAAATGAAAAAATGCAAGTTGCTGACTATTACACTCAATATATCATTCTTATTAAGCTTAAAAACAAAGAAAACTAGGCAATATATTATTTGGATACATACGTGGACATGGTAATTATCTGCCAGAATGGAAATCAACTACCACATCAAGAACACTGTTTAGTTCAGCTGTGAACTGTCTCAATGGCAGAAGCAGCTTCCTGGCTTATGTTTGTTCTAGGGTAAGCTCTTAATCTCATCTGAGACTGATTCTCTGAGAAGCACTGGCCTAGACAATTCAACTCCAGAGAAGGGGACAGATCTGGTAACTGTAATCTTCCCTGATAAAGAGCCTCAATCAAAAACAATTCCAGAGGACAGGGAATGACTCTCCCAGACCTCCCTGGAGCCCTCCTCCCTGGTTTATGTGACTTTGGACCTGGCAGCGCCCGTTTTTGTCATTTCTGGTGACTCAGGCAGACACTGTTTCCTGTGCCCCTCATTTTGCGCATTTCCACCATGCTGGCCTAAGCTGCCTTCCTCCTCTGACGAGGAAGCCAGCCTCTTCAACCCTTCTCCTTCCTTCCCCAAGCCATACTGGCCTTTCCTTGGCTGATTTTGACCTGGGGCATGCTGATGATCTGAAAGATCCTTCCATCCATCAGAGCCTCACACACGATCTCAGAACAAAGCAGGAGCGATTCTTAGGAACCTCAGATTCACGAGATGTGTGAGAATGGATAAACACTGAGCTTGACTTACGTGTTGTCTTTTATACACTCTCTTCTGTCGCCTGCTTTACTGTTCCTGAAATTCAGAAAATCCACAACTCATTCAGCCACTGAAGCTTTGCCTGGAATAATAAAGGCAGGAAATTAGAAGGGAGGCAACCAGAAGAAACCAAAGGATCCAACAGAAAAGAAACACTCTTGTATAATCAATTTTGACATTTAAGAGGGGGCACTCAAATTAAGGAAAATCTCTACTTTGGTCTACACCAATTTTCATCTTTAACCAAAACTATAAACAGTAATTTAATGTTTATAGAATAAATCATATTATTTACAAAGAGCTTTCACATGCATTTTCTAATTTGAGCTGTAAGATATTGAGACTAGGCAAGTATTATTTTAAAATGCAGCAGCCCACTTTCCCATAGGTTGGGGAACTTTCCAATGACTGTTCAGCCAGCAAAGATCAGAGGAGGAATTAGAACCACCTCCATGACTCCTCATTCCAAACTCTTCCATGGCACCAAATGATATGATGGTTTCAATTTGAAAAGCAGTATTATTATGTCCCCTTCACTAGGTATACTTTCTTAGCCAACAGATACAGAAGTGGCTTTGCTGGCTGAGTGACACAGCTACTGCCATAGGATTAAATGTTTATTTACCAGAGACAAACCAAAGGGTAGAAAATCCACACCAAGACAGTTAAGAAACACATGCATCTTTTTTCACACACCCTCCTTTTCTCTTTAAGTCATAATTACTGTACCTTTCTTTGTCTCTCTCTCTCTTTTTTAGAAATAATTTAAAGTTTACAGAAAAGTTGCAGAATAATAATAGTACAAAGAATGCCATGTACTTTTTACACATATTCACCTACTATTAACATTTAACCCACTGTATACCTAATCATTCACTCTTTCTCTCCAGACACACATTCACTCACCGTTTTTTGTTTTTTGGTTTTTTTCTTTCAGAGCCATGTGGAGATAAGTTCCATACATCATGGCTCTAAATACTTCAGAATTTATTTCTTAAGAATAGGGATGTTCTTACATAACAATAATGTTATCGATCTTAATAAATTTAATACTGATACAATACTTTAATTGACTACCATATTCAATTAACCCAATAATGTGCTTTACAGCATTTCATTTTCCTCCAGTTTAGGATCTAGTTCAGGGTAAGGTATTGCATTTAGCTGCCATTAATCTGAAACACATAGCTCTCCTTTTATGACACTGACACTTTAGAAGAATATAGCCCCCCCCCCTTTTTTTAAATTAATAAAACAATTCCATTTTGACTTGACTGACATTTCCTCATGATTCAATTAAGGTTACGCAGTATCAGCCAGAAAACTACAGAGGTGACGTTTTCTCCTGGCGTCAGAGCTGAAGGCATAGGAAGTCTGTGTGTCTCTCCCCCGGCGATATAAATTTTGATCACCCCAGTCCAATTCCTCCAAAGAAAATTTTTTTTTCCTTTGCAATGAATAAGTAATCTGTGGGGAGACACTGTAAGGCCATGCAAATATCTCGTCCCTCATCAAAAGTCTTGTCCCCGTAGATGAGCATCCTTTGGTGATCCTTGCCTGATCTGAACTTTGCTATGATGGCTGCAACATGTGAACTGTTCCAACTCCAGCATTCTCTCCACGTTACCATTTGTGACTCAGCAGTTTACACTATCTGTTCATCTACTTATCAATTTATGATCAGTAAGGATATGTGATGTCCTACTTTTTCAACAGTTTATCACTTATCACTGTACCTAATTATTTTGGTGCTCAGACTGTCTCAGATTTAGCCAGTGGGCAACCGTTTAAGCTGGCTCCTTTACCTTTGTTGTGGCATGACCTCATCATTTTTTTTTAAATTTTATTTTCTTACTTTTAGACCTTAAAAAAAGTTCTGGGTTCATCTTGTATTACTCTGTCTCTGCCCAAGATGCAGGTATTTCTCCAAAAGCTCTAGTTCCTTTCAGTGGTGGATGGTGTTAGAGACTGAGATTTAGCATAACGTGGTTTTAAAGGCATTGCCTATTTCTACTGATTACTTTCCATTTTAAGTGAGTCACATTTTCCTGCTTCTTTGCATGCTTTTCTATTATCAGGTAGACACCTGGAAGGTGTTCAGTTTGGTTCTAATGGCAGCTACACAACTGGCAGATCCTCTCGATTCTGCCAGGCTTGGTTTTCAAGAGACTAGGTCTATATCAGTTATGTCCTTAGTCCTGGTGTATAGCCCTTGATCCTAAAGTGTGGTCTTCCTGGTGTCTCAGGAATGGCGAAGGTGCTCTGTGAGGTTTCTCCACACCCCGGCCAGGCCAGAACTCTCCGTTTCTCTCTGCCCTGCATGACCCTTGCTATGGCCATTCTCTTCCCAGCCGGGGAGCAGCTGCTCTCTGCTGGGTCTCACCCTGCATGTACACACATCCCAGCTTCTGGGTTCCCCTCCTGTAGTTCCTTCCTCTTGGGTCCCAGCCACACACATTCCAGCCCATTCAGCAGCAGCCCTGAACTTGCGAGACCACCACGCTCTGAGAGGCTCCCTCTCCTGGTACCACAGCAGGGAACGGGCTCCAGCAGAAAACCAGGACAAATGCAGGTCTTGCCTCATGTGACCCTCTTCTCTCAAGGATCAAAATCCTGGCTACCTGCTGTCCAGTGATTGACAGCCAACTGCCTCATGTGCTGTCCAGTCTTCTAGTTTCTCAGAGGAGGGCAAGTCCAGCACTAGCTTCCTATTTCTCTTTATGCCTTCAATGTTAAGTGATGTTTGAGCAACACAGGGCTGCTCTCTTGGGAAGAGTTAAGAATCAAACACTTGGAGCATATAACAAATGCTCTTTATTTCAACATTTCAAAGAAACTCTCTTTCTAAAAATTTCTTAGAAATGTATGTGTTTACCTTTATTACAGCACTATGGCAAGAGAAACGCTCTCTAGCAGTCAGGCAGTTCTAAACAGAATGACAGAAAAAAAATGTCTCTATTCCTTCCAGAAAGCTGATACTTCAGATAGCCAGCTGGCTATCACTCTGACATATATTTCCCTGTATTTCCATAACTCTTCCTCCAAATGGCATAATAAAACACTACATAGTCTAGCCAAAGCAACAAAAGTTAAGTGCTATTCTTTATTTTTCTTGTTTATGTGTATGTACTTAGGGGTGGGGAGAAGGCTCCTTTTCCTGTAAATCAGTTTCTGATGCACTTCCATTTCCACTCCTAACCACTGGTGAGAAAATAATCGGAAAAAGTAGTCAAAAAGAAAACTTGCAACCCCAGATACAGTTAATCTAAAGGAAACTGGCAAACAAGCACAGTCTTTTCATCACAGAGGAAATGTAAGAAAAGAAGAGTTTGCCATCACAGAAGACTAGGTCTTTCCCTGTACAAGCAGACAGACTTGCGCCCATGGTGCGCACACACGCACACTTAGCTTTCCCACAGTGAGCCAGGCAGAAATGTGGGACACCTTCTTTCTACTTCTTGAGCAGATTTTCTCCGTATTAGATATGCACATTGCAGCCCATCTAATTCATTTTCTCTACAGGAATCAATGCATCGAAGTTATACCTTTCTTCAGTTTTATTTCAGGTCCCCTAGAACTTAAAGGCGAGCATCCTCTGTAAGGATGATGTATCTCTGTCCTTCTGCCCACCTTACCATCCGGGCACTTACTTAGATCAGTCTTCTCAGGTCTCAGCATCTCCATGTGGACCCTGTTGAGCTGTGTTTCCTCAAGACAGCATGTGTCCAGCTCTCTAATCAAGTGGTTCAAATTCTTCAGTGGTTCCCCATTTCCCAGTAATACAGTCAGAGCCCCAGGACCTCACAGAACAAGACCTCTGTGACCTACTCCCTGCTCACCTTTCCACCTCACCTCCTAAGGCGTTACGCCCCATCCCTAGTGAAAACGGTGGCGCCATTTCCCCTTCATGAAACACCCCTCCCTCCCTTTCTTCTCTTGACTAAATCACTGAGGCTTGACAACCTCTGGGCAGTATTTCATGATCACCATTCAAAGCTGGGTTAATAATTCAATGTTAGTACTCTCACGACACCTGTGCTCACCTTTACAATGATAACAACACTCACTGAGCACTTACAGTGTGCTAAGCACTAGGGGTATTCAACATGCACTAGCTCGTTGTGTGCTCACACTAACTCCGCACAGGAGGTGCTGTTCTCAGTCTGCCCTGCAGATGAGCAAGCGGGCGGAGAGAGTCAGCAGCCTCCCCAGGGTTACACAGCCAGTGAGTGGTGGGGTCAAAGAGCTTACGGGCTTTCCATAAACAGCACTTAACATATGCAACTGAAAAACTGACCGTATAGCTGGTGCTTCCAGGGAAAGGCCCAGAACGGCAACAGATGATGACCCTATGACAACACTAAAAGGGTAAGAATAAGACGGGAAAAGCTCATCAGAATTCTTCATAAGAGGATGCCATAAAGATATTCATCAACTAACATCAACTGTGATACTGATAATAAAGAACAAAATATTTCATCAAGACAGAGGGCAATTTCTAAGAATCCAGGAATATACACATGGCTCAAGCAATAAGTGTTTAAAAGTAGTGGGGGAGATGCGGAAGAATGTTCTTACTCGGAACAACAAAAAAATGTGTATTGGGTCAAAGATTAAAAGGACTTCTCAAAGGGAAGAATCTGGAATATCTGTATAATTAAATCAATTCCATCCTCAGGAAGTTTGTGGATTGTGCAACCAATGGGATTGATGCTCTATTAGCAGCAATATATTAGCTCCCACACAAACTAAGTGAGGATTCGGGAATAGGCAAAGTCACTCTACAGGAATCGATGTGCTGCAATGTGCATGTCTAATATGGAGGAGACCTGCTGTGGTCCATGTGGGCCCTGAAGCTCACTGACTCAATATGCCCCTTTCTGGCCCCAGACTGTGGAGTTGGGGACCTAACAAAGGAGGCATGAACAGGACTCGTAGCCAGCTGCCTCACCAATGGCCCGGCGACGGTCTCGGGAAGAGTGAAGCAGAGAGGATGAGTGTTTCCAGCCGGCCCCTCGCCTCACCCAGGCTACCCTTCTTCACGTCGCAGACCCTGACTGTGAAGGAGGGAGGACGGGCAAACTCAGGCGCGGGAAACAGTGGCCAGGGTCACAGTGACCAGTGTTGGGCTCCACACTTCTGGGGAAAATTAGAGAAAAAAATGGAAGAGGATCAAAAGTAGATGAAACCCACAGGGATGAAAAGTATGAAATCCACGGGGAAAGCTCAACCTTGGGAAGAGAAAACAAGGAAGATGCACCATTTAACATCGTTTTAAGCACACCCTGCGAAGAGCAATGGACCGCAGTTTTCCTTTTCTACCCAAGGAAGCACCGACAAAATAGTTTTAACCTAAAGTATGAAAATTTTAGCTTCAGGATGAAGACTTTCCCCAAAGCAAGAATTTTTAACAAAGGAATATGCAGTCTGCATACCCATACATGACTGCTGTGCTAATCACCAATGTTCAGAGCTCTCACATTTGTACTCAAGTAGGGTAGGTGTTCATGATTCTGCCTCACGGAAGTTGCAATAATAACAGATAACACAACTGTTTATTGAGTGCTTTACTAGAAGCTAAAGGTCGGCGGAAGCTCAGCTCTGCTGGTGCTGTGGGCTTTCACATGGTCTCCCCTGATTCAAAGTCCAGTCTCTTAACCACAGGATAAGACGAATGCACGTGAAACTTACTAGTTGTAAAATGGGCTAATATCTGCCTCACGGGGCTCTTGGAAAGACTCAGTAAGTTAATCATAAAAATATTTAGCCTATGCCTACCACACAGTAAGCACTTAGTAAATGTCAGCTATTACTATTGACAAAGAATTTTAACCTTGCCTGGGTCAACTTTTATTCAGTCCCTGTTTCTATTAAAGTCAAGGGAGAGAGCTTATGTCAATGAGGCAAATACAACTTCAGGACAAAAAGAGTTGGGTGTGCATTCAACTTCAGCCCATCCATGCCCAGCCATCCCCTCTAGAGACTTTTACAAGCGCCCACCGTTGTAGAGCACCGGGGCAGGCTCCGTGCAGAACAGGAAGACAAAAATGCCACTGCCCAGAGGTATGCCCAAAGAACATCATCGTTACTAACCACAAACACTGCAGAATACTCACTACGTGCCAGGCACCATTCTAAGTACCCTAAGCACCATTTGCGTGTGTGTGTGTGTGTGTGTGTACTCTTAATCCTCACAACAACCCTTTAAAACTAAGTACTATTTATTATCCCTAATTTATGGATGAGAAACTGAGGCACAGAGATGAGAAGTAACTTGCTCTACCTTACACAGCTTGTAATTGACAGAGCTGGGATTCAAGTCGGGCTGTCCAATTTCAGAGTCATGGGCTCTTAACTGCTCAATATACTGCCTCCTCCAAGACTCGATCACTAAGAACCAGAGAGAGGACAGACAATAATAAAGGCCCAGCAGGAACATACAGTGCAGTGCTCACGAGCAAGTTGTGCTATCTTAACACCTATCTCAGAGCACGAGTCCTTTAACTACAGAATGATGTGTTTATGCACATAGTACCAAACCAGACTGAAAGCCATCCACAAAACACTGGTGTCTGCCACTCTGAAGGACCATCTTCTCAATGATTTAACACATGCCAAAGGGAGAGAGAAGCTCTCAGAACCTGGACTGAGAAGTCAGACACGCCTGGGTTTCAATCAGAGGTTCTCCAATGTGTCTTTGAACAAATTACTTGACCTTTCTCTGTACATCAGTGTCTTGACTCTAAGGATTAAATGAGATAATTTATGTAAAGAACTTAGTTCCAGTATCTGGCTCTAAGGACTATATAAGTAAAATCATAATAAAAATAATTAAGGAACTGCTAATTTGCTTCAAGACTCAGTCCTAAGCCATATGGAAAAACACCAACAAGTAGACAATACCAGCTTATAGACTAAGAAGAATGCAATCTACAGGATTTGAAATGCACTGCAGACTCCCGTTAGTAAGAACGAATGATTGTAACTCAAAAATAGTATAAATCTGAGCTTCTAAATGCTGGGGAATAAAGAAGTCTCCCATTTTAAGAGATAAGAACAGCTGTTGTGTACTGAGGGCCTATTCTGTTCTTAGTCCTGAAACAGGCACTTCATAGATGTTATGCAACTTTCGAAAGCACTCAGAGGTTCGTCAAATGATGGCAATTTTACAGATGAGGATTCTGAGCCTCTCGGGGGTTAAGTGATGTACCCAGAATAAGCAGCAGAAACCGTTGCTTAAAACTAGAAGACACATGAGTGAGGCAAACAGGAGTGCAATCTGGGGATCAGACACAATCACTCCACAAAGCATTTCCTTGGCACCAATCGGAATTTCACCGAGCAACATTCAGTGCAAACCTGTTCTCATCCCCAAGATGTGTTCTGTGCTTTAAAGAAGCCCAAATCACTGAAAGGTCATGATATGTCACTCATCAATGTGACATACTACTACAGATTTCATTCTATCATCTAGTATAGTCATAATGTCCCTTGGGAAGACTATCAGAGAGGATTGATTTATAAATTGCTATGGCTATCCAAAAACGGTAAGATTTCCACAAGAACAAACTGGGTTTTAGAGCTGGGACACTGTGGAAATGAAATTACATCGATGGCACAGCACAAAGTATGTGTTTGGGATACAGTAGATAAAGAAGGAAAAGGTCAATCAAAATACCCTTTTCTAGTTTTCTCTCCAGCAGAGAATCCTTATCACAAATACTCAAATCAATGACTCTCAAACTTTCTTACTTATGGTTTTCTGTGTCAACCTGCCCTCAAGAATAAAAGGTGGCAGCAAGGAAGTTCTCTGTGTAAATTCTAAGACTTGAGTCGTCCTCTAATACTTCCAGAATATAAACTCCATCCTTGACAGCAGAGTCCACATTTTGGTTACCACTGTATCCTCAGCACAATACACGGACGAGAATACTGTAGGCCTTTAATAAATACAGGTCACGTTGACAACCAGCACAGTACAAAAATGCAGGAGAGACAGGTGTGAAGGGTGCTCGAGGAGGTATCCCTTCCCATTCAAGCAGGCCTCAGAACCAAAAGGCTCCTTGCAACTAAATAATTTTAAGAAATGTGAGATTACAGGAAACCAGGTTTTCTGAATTTTTTTTGTTTTTGGAACAGAGATTACACTTTGGGGGCAAAAAAGTGCCTCCCAGACCCTTTTGAATATTCGAAATATTTGCCAATATTTTGAAATACTTACTGGCCTAAAATATGCCTCCTAATCTGCTATTTCAGAAACATGAATCATATATGTGAAAACCTTACTGCCAGCATTGTGCTCGGTACAGCCGACACAAAGAAGAACAAGGCTGGGCCAACTCTGGTTTAATAGAGATGCAGACTGTAAACAAATAATTACAATAGCACACAATTAGAGCTTCCGGCAAAGGGAGTCAAGTGGGGGAGGGCGCAGAGGAGGGCAGGACTAAGCCTGCTGTGCACTTCAATCCCCCACGTGAAAAAGGATCTTTCTTTTCCCAGTGTCCTTTGCAATCTCCTTGTCCAATTCTCATTATTTCTTTAAAGCAAAAAAGCAGCACAGTCCATCTACATATTAAATGCTTTAGATAGTCACCATGCTCCTCAATCATCATCGCACCCCCATGAAAAACTGCAGATTGCTTTGATGTACACTAGTTAAATAAGAGGTTTCTAAATTAATGGTCAGTCACACTGTAATACTGACTGCTAAAATACAAATATAACTTGAGTGATTAAATGGGCTATATCAGAATTTTCTGGCCCTAATGTTTCCTCCAAAATCCCTGGCCTTCTTTTAGCCAATTAAAGCTGTATGTAATTTTCTGTCCAAAAATCTCAAAACTACAAGCTAAATGAATGGTTTATCTAAAATCATCACACTATCATTAGCAGTTCATTTTATTAAATTATTTACATGCTACCCATCTGCAAGAAAGATTTGAGGCAACATTCAACAACATACACATAGGCACTTGGAGGTCACAGACATAAAGGCATGAAATTAAAAAAGTTGATTTTCCAACCAGGAGATAATACTGTTGGTGTATTTCAACAGTAAAATTTCCAAATTTCCATTAGCCAGAGAAAAAAGGGAAACAGAGCAGGCCATACAATTCTGATCAAAAGAAGACTAGGAAAGGGCCTTTCCCCCTAGGTACAGAGAAACAATCATCTTTTTTTTAACAACGGGTTATACCATATATGCAGAAGCATGTGCTTTCTTATTTTTTTTACTGTGAATATAATATTAAAGTGTATCTCGGAGAAAGTACTCAGAGAGGCACTGACAATACAGAAATAAACATCCTTTCCTTCTATCAAGTTTTAAAGTACTAAATAAGATGACCTATTGGGCAGGAAGATGTCACAAAGAAGTTGGTCCTCAAAGCAAGACCTTCCAGGAAAAATTATTTGGATGCACTTTATACAAAATCCCAGAAGTAACTGAAATAAAAGGTTTTCAGAAATGTCAACAGTTATTTCACTGCTCAGATACCCATCATCTCATTTGGCTGCAGCAGGCACTGTTTACATGTCAGTGCCATCACCTGTAGATTGATGTGTCACTTACCAGTGAAGATGCCATTATCACCCATTGACCAGAAGGGGAGGAGCCACCCGAAAGAATGCTTGGGGCTTTATTTCATATTTTAAAAGGAACATACACAGGCTACCCGTTTGTATCTTAGTCTTCCTCAAATTTTACTTTTCTTGATAGCAACAAGCTATTCTATTTATTTGAGGAAAGTGCTGTAATTTGTGTTTCAGTTTGTCATGGTAAATTCCCTTATCCTTGTATTCCAAGTGGATCCTATTCACTAACAAGACATTCAAAAGCATATGGCAATAAACAGCACTTTGGCTGTCCTGAGGGATTTAGTAAGGGGTGTGCAATGAAATGGTGCTGCTTGGTAAACAAACGCCCCCAGGTTGGTGCTCTACAGGTCTGTTAGCATGATTAATCCCGAACCAGGAGCAAGAGCCACCACACCAGCGCACGACAAAAGTCTTCTCAAATCCCTGCAATGTGACTGAAACTAGGTGCATGCACAGAAAAGGAACAGGCAAAATATACCAGTAAGTTGACAAAATGTTTTCTTGTCTTTCTTATTTGCCTTTGAAACCACAGCAACTAGAACGGTTTCCAGCTCATGGTAGGCATGCAAACATTGCGGAATGAGTCATTTTCACCATTAAAAACAACAAATATCATTTTTCACAAGGGTCTAGTCTTTTTTATTTGTGCCCTGGCTACTCATACGAAATAGGTCAAACATTTGTTAAGAAGAGGTGCCTGTCTGAAGCACCGCAGTGGAAACATCACTCATGGGGAGGGAGAGGTTTTGTCCCATCTGTTGGTAAAAAGATCACGTGGCAGGAATGCTCCTTTCCATCCCTTTACCAATATGAGTGTGACCGAAGAGGTAGCCTCTTGGGAATTTGTATGAGTGTTCTTGTGATCTTTTACCTATACTCTGATGTTCAGCAAAAACATCCAAGCCCTGGATTACATGGATAACTAGATGGATGAACTCGAAAGATCTTTTTCCCTCCTGAGGCCTTGAGTTCTGCATCTGCAGATTCGTTCCAGCTACAGAATTAAATGAGTCAATGCTTTAAGTGTATTCTCATCAGACAGAAAATTGAAAGAAAGAATAGAAAATACAAAGGTTACTGATCAGTATCATTTATCTTATTCACCCACATTTGTGACTGGAACCAAACCAGTGTAGAATTATCAAAGAAATAAATGAAGAGGCATCTAAACGTTCAGCTTCTTATCTAAAATTGCCTTGTGGATAATGTGTTCCACTCTGTTTTACTGGGATCTTAGAGGGGGGAAAAGTTTTAATTAAAAGGTTTACTTTTCAAGAATATTTTTCTTTTAATCCCATCCCCAAGTGAATCTCATTTGATGGAAACAGGACAAACTCTTTGCTCCTGCTGAACTCAGAAATGTTTAACTTTTTTTAATTTAGATCTTTAATATTTTCCAAAAGAGTTTTATAATTTTCTCCATAAAGTGCTTACATATTTTTGATAGATTTATTCATTTCAATTTATATTTTTGGCATCTTTTAAAAAAAATTTTATTGAAGTGTAGTTGATTTACAATGTTAGTTTCTAAAGATACATATATATATGTATGTATATGTATAACTGAATCACTTTGTTGTACACCAGAAATGGTTAACTTTTCAATCCCCTGGGTAAAACCCATTCTTGGCCCACTTCCTTTTTACCTGGGCCACATGAGTACTCGACTGACCTTTGAAGCATGAAGGTGGGGCTGCAGTGGGGAAGGAAGGGAGCCTGAGGTTCCATGATGAGCCTCAGAGGAGGCTGGACCTCAGTCAGCCTCTCGGGGATCTGGTTTTGTTTGAGTTGCATTATTGCTCATATCAAAAAAAGACACGCTGTCCAGAGTAATCATTACACGCACTTCCCTGGATTTGCCAAGTGTATCGCTGACTGGCCACATGTGTACGAGATGAGCATTCTCCTACTGAGGAGTCTACGGACTGAAAATATCTTTTTTCTATATTATCTTCCTACATTCCTAGCCTGCCAAGTTTGGGGCCCCACAGTGGAGTTAAAGAAATTAAAGGTCTTAACTCACAGGTACCTCCCCAGACTTAAAAAGAGTCACCTCTGTGTCTCAGCTGGAACAGAATCACAGCAGCCAGAGGTGGCGGCACTGGTCCTGCAGGCATCAGCTCCCAGCTTGACCCCAGCTTCCCTGACTTTTCCGCAGGCCCAGGCACACTGATAACGCAGTATCTCCAGGTCCACAGGGAAGCAGCAGGAACCATCCCTGGCTCACAAGCCCTTCTTGCCTCCCAAACTCCCCGCTCCAGTGTGGGAGAGCAGAGAGCTGCCAGGTGCGGGGCAGGGGACCCTTCATCCACAGGGTAAGATAGCAGCCCGCCGACCCTGCTCTTTCCAAGGGAAAATGGGCTGGAAATACTGCAGGCCCATTGTTTCATGAATAAAACTTTTGGGGGAGGAAGGTTCCATAGACTAACATATATTCACTTGAGGGAAATTTCAAGAGAGAGGACAATAATGAATATGCTTTTCTTGCCAACCTTTGTCGTTTGAGATTTTAAGAAAAACAAAATCCTAAATTATACCAGTCTTTATACGCTGTGTAACACCAACCGAGGGAGACACCTCTTACTATTATGTGAACTCAGGTCTCACTTCACAGTGTTCCCAGAATAGTGAGTACACTCCACGTGGATATTTCCCCATGGAGTACACTCAAAGCTCTCAGCTCTAGCTAGAACAAGGTACCGCTAAACAAAGGCCACCCTATATTCACATATAAGAGTATCCATCTGGGCATGAAGGGTGGGTGTTAGCTCAGTGGTAGCCTCTGTACTTAACACGCACAAGGTCCTGGGTTCAACTCCCAACACTTTCATTAAAAAAAAAAAAGAGTATCCAATCTTTGCCTCAATAGTTTTTTAAATCCTTATATGAAAAAAAAAAAAAAACCCTATAGGTAACTAAATTTAGTAAACTCAAGGTTAACTCAAACCCAAAAGATGTCCTTAGGGCAAGACTTCTGGAGTCTTAATACATACACTAAATGTGAGATGTGAGCTGGGGCTGGGCTGGCAGACATGCTGACCAGTCTCCTTTCACAAATCTATCTGTCCCATCCCCTTTCTTTGTTTTTCCCCATGAGCCTTCCCATAAGAATAGTGTCCCACAGAGTATGTTCTAAGACATGCTACTGCAAAGTATTTCCTTGAAATAAGACTTAAATTCTTAATGGGCTGATTCACTGATACAACTCTGGCCTAACCTTTGAGAATTAAGAAGCCTACGGTGAACTAGGCTGTTGGCTGGAAACCTGATTCCTCTAAAAGTCAGTTCTAGCACCGGAGACGCTCTCACATCTCTGATTCAGCCACTTTGGAGGCACGGGAACCAAGCCTAGGCTGAGTGGGTATCCCCCAGCCACTCTAAGAGGCATGAGTGTGTGATGTTTCAGTAGGGAATTTCCTAGGTAGAGTTTCAAACTAGGGAAATGTAGCTAGTATTCACATATTAGACTTACTTAATCTATATTCCTCTTAATTCTATTAATATGCCTCCTTGCTTCTCACTCATTAATTGACCCCCACCCACATTTACTCCCAGTAATTAGAACTCTTATTTCTTCTGTGCTAATGATCAACTAACTCAGGGTAAAATGTGAGGGACTAATAGTTCCTTAGAACTACCAGGAATGTTTGGATTTTAAAATGATTAAACATTGAAATATTTGGACAACAGGTTGACAAAGCTCCTTTTAATATATTTGATCATGTTTTTATTTACTGTATTGAACTGTTTAACTACAGAAATAACTACACATGTTCAAATTAAACAATTTAAGTACTAAAGCCTGATGAAAGAATTCCAGGTACTTGGAATTCAACCACTTAAAAGATAATCCAAGTGAGCATTTTCATTAATGCCGTCCTAGGTTTTTTTTCCCTCTATGTTTACATAGATTCTTTACTGAAACATTAGCCTTATATATTCTATTATAGCCTATTTTTCATACATTTTGTCTCAGATAAATATTTTCTTCCACATTACTGTCATGGTTACAGAATATTCCATTACACAGATGAATTATAAGGTACTGGGGGGATGGGGCCATCTGTGTTGCTTCTAAGATTCGTTTCAAACAATGCTCACTAAGCAACCTCCAAGCTAAACCTCTGAACAGAGCTCTACTCATTTCCTCAGAAATCACTCCTAGAAGTAAGCTCACTGAGTCAAAGGAAGAACACATTGTTTCTCAGTTGGTCACCGGAAGCCTCGTAGGGAGAACCCACCCTTTGAGTCACTTCAATTTGCATTTCTCTCAACCACCTGTGGCTGAATTTCCCCAGTCTGTTCTAATCGTTGCCTTTACTGTTAGTCTAAGTATTATCTGGTTTTCAAGATACACAAATCCCATTTATAGGGCATCATTAGTTCAGCAAGATAGCTGGCTGAACTCCTAGTCCTTTAAAATAAGATCTGGCGTCACCCTCTTTTCATCTTCTTGTGTTCCTAAACTTTTAACCACCTGTCACTTCTCTGGTATCTCTAACTGAATGACTGATATGAGTGAGCAAACATCCCAGGACTCTGTACTGACCTTGTCTGATCCTCAGTTCAAAATTTTCTCTCCACAGCAGCTTTCTGATCCACAGGCAAAATATATAACTCCAGAAGGTCTGGGAGCTCAGAACACATCCCTCCAAACCTCAAGCCCTCCTGCTGCTAAAAGCACTCACCTGGGATGGTGTCAGCGATAAAGGACTGGAGTCCCTGTAGCCACCCCCTCTCATGACGTAACACTTCATTTATTTCATATCACCCTTTTTTTTTGAGGTATGGTCGGTTTACAATGTTGTTAACTTCTAGTGTACAGCATGGTGGTTCAGATATATATTTTTTTCATGTTCTTTTTCATTATAGGCCATTACAAGGTATTGAATATGGTTCCCAGTGCTATACAGTAGGACCTCGTTGTTTATCTAACTCATATATTACCCCGTTTATTTCTGTGAGACCAAGGTGTCTGTGAGACAACAGGCAGTGGGATATTTTTTACATCAGAGTGTTTCCTGAATGGAATGGCAGCAGCGGCTCAGGACCAGTGTCTGGGTCATAACTCCTGTCCCCACTGTACCATCAGGAAGGGAGAAGCTGCGAAGCACAATCCAAGAAGAGGGACAGCTTCACTGTCAGAGCACAACTGCCAGCCAGAAAGGTGGCTTCAACCATTTGTTTATTCTCCCGGAGTGTAATTTAGCTCATACTGCATCTGCCAAGCCATGCAGATTCATCACATCATAAATGCCCGGTCTATTCTCAAGGAAGCACTGGACAAGATGCAGGCAAACCAGCAGAGCTGCAGCATTTCTCAAGGGGGTGCATCAGCATTCTGGACAAGACATCCTTCACTGTCCCGAGTACCAAGGGGCATTTAGAATCCCACACCCTCAGAATGTGAAATGCTAATGTACACAGTCCTCATCATCATTGGGACAACCACAAATGTCCTAAACACTAGGGCCACTGAGAATCTCTGTTCTAGCTGGTGAGACGGAATTAACACTTAAGGAATGAGAGAAAACAATGATTACTCTGGGTATGGAATTGTGCAGTCCAAGCTTTAAGCGCCATAAAGAGTCGAAGGAGATCAAGCAAGGCTGAGGGTGCAGAGCAAGCTGTGCTGTGAATGGGAGAGAGACCTGTAAGCTTCCTTGGGGCCAGTCCATCCAGGGCCAAAGCTTGCTGTGAAACGCTTTCTCACCAGTGCCCTGGACTCGCCCCGCTTTGGGCTGATTACATGAGCTACTACAAGGAAAGCAGGTCCTGCGCGCTCAGCAATGCCAGCTTTAGCTGCTCTTATTGTTTCTGCCTTTCTACTCAGAGCAAGTCTTCTCCTGGCATCCTGGCCATTCAGGGAGGGCAGGGACTCGGGGGGACCCGGACTAGACCAGCAGCACCGCCCCTTCCCCACAGGACAGGCCTTCACTCAGCAGCACCCATGGGCGGGGTGTGGGGAGGAGGGGTGGACCAGCGCCTTGCCTGGTTCCTTTCTGCCCATGTCAGCTGTGGTCAAGGGGCCATTGTGCCCAGAGGGCCAGTGTGTGTAAGCCTCTGGGAACAATGACCTTGTTGATCGCCTGTGCTCCAGCTGAATAAGGCCATTGACTGATTCCAACCTGCGCCACAATGTCTTTACCTTTTATTGGACAGCGGTGGCAGTGCTATGTTTTCTGATGTCATCGTTACACTCAGGTGAGACTGAAAAGGCCAGTGAATGAGACATCTGTAAAGATTCTGTTCAATATTTACTAATGACGCACTATATACCAGGTATTATATGGCTGTGGTTCTCCAACTAGCAGAGCTTACTTAAAAATGCAGATTTCCAGGCCTCAGAAAGTCTGATTCAGTTAAGTTGTGGGGGCAGGAATCTGCAATTTAACCAAGCCCAGGTGTTTCTGATGCAGGTGATCCACGGGGATACTTTAGGAAACACTGCCACAGAAGGACAGTAAACTAAATAAAAACTGGCGTCTTCCTGCGATTTTACATCCTATCTCCTTGAAGCGTATTCTTCTCTAGCAACATAAGAACTAGACCAGAGAGCAACTTAATTGTGAAAGAAAAGTAGACTCCCTGTTGTAAAGGACACATATATAGACGTGGTAAGTCTGTAAGGAAAACTTACATTTGTGCAGATCAAAAAATTTACATTTTATTCTCTATTTAAGTGTCTGATCGCAAGATGAGTATTTGTTATACGAAGCACACTGAATGTAACTATACCACCTTATATTTGGATAACCATTACTAATATTTCAGTATTTCTTACTTTACCTCCATGAAAGAATATCTCATGTTACCATCTGATTACCTGCATCAGACTGGGTGCAAACTAAGGCATACAGAGTTGAGGCCACATGTCTAAAGATCAGGGCGAGAACCTACATGCCTGGAATGCTATGGCTTTTTCTGCTAGATCGGAAATGGCAAATAGGTTTCATGCCACAGGCCATAAACAGCTGCCTCAACAGCAGCTAAGAAAGGCAGCACAGGGGAAGGGAGTGGTAACAGGCGAGAAGCATCTGCCTCGAGCACGGGTCTGTGCACACACAGACCAGACATGCTGCCCCTCAGAGGACGCAGAAGCACTCAAACTACCTGTAATACCACTACTTCCCTGTGCTCAGCAAAACGACTGTCTACTGCACTCCAGACACTGCGCGAGTACTAGGGATACCCCGAGAGAGGCAAGTACTACCAACGTGATGGACGTGATGCAGTAGGATGGTCTCTAATCTAAGGCTCTACCTGACAAGCGGTATTTTAAGGGGAGAACTGAAGAAAAAATAGAAGTCAACAAAATGTTTAAAAAACAAGGGAAGAAAGTGGAAGTGAATGCTATTTCTGAGGAACTGAAACCAAGCCAACCACAGCTAGATCATGGGGGTGGGGGTGGGGTGGCAGGGAGGGCTGGTGGGGCTGGGTGACAGCGAGGTCATGATTTCAACTGAAGATCAAGGGATGTTACAGAAAAGCTGGGTGATGTGGGCTTGTTTTCCGGTTTTGTTTTCTGGCTTTTTGCAGGAAGAGAGGTGAATTAACAGATTTGTATCTTAAAAAAAGGATGGAAAAGAGTCCCAGTGCATGCAGAGAGTGACCACAGTCACCCAAGTGACCAGACCTGGAGGGTGGCAAAGATCTTTGACACTCTAATAAAGATGCTGGCCCCTGGGTGGATCCACCCACTCTTGGGAGGTTTGGTGGGCAGAGGGGTTTGTTTCAAATTCAATCAAGAGAACCAGAGGAGAACCTCCAAAAGTCAGGAATAGAACCAAACTGTGGGACTCCTCCACTTAAAAAAAAAGACTTTGATTCCTGGAACTGACATTTTCTTTTCTGATAAAATACAAATCTCCTTGGAAGAAGGCACTAAAACTGACAGTTCTTTCACTTCAGGAAGAGTTTCTGAGTCTCTCTTGCAAATAGGTTTTAATAGAAAAAGCTCAAGATGCTGGTATCCAGAGGTTGGAAGAGGTTATGTGTCTCAAACCTTTGCCTAAAACCACGCTGGTGGGAACTCTACAAGGATTTTTTTCTTAAAATCCTCCCACAGCCACCATCACTAACATCAAGATCCTAAAGGCACAGCTTTGAAGTTCCAGCAACCAAATTAGACCTTGTGGGGAAGAGAGCTGAAGACAGCCACACCCGATACTTCCACCTTTCATCCTTCAAAGACTTGCCACTTCATCCAAGAGGGGCATGTAAACAAAATTCTCCAGATTCTATGTGTCTAAAATGGCTGGAAGCACACTTAATATTTCCCTTAAAATTATTTTTAGACATTCAAAAAGATCTGATGCATGTATGTATTTACAAATCACTATTTTGAAGTATTGCCATTCATTTAATTCTTGGGCATCTGTTGAAGAATAGAGTACAATAGGTAAACAAGTTTATACTGCATAGCACAGGGAACTTATTCAATATCTTGTAGTAACCTACAATGAAAAAGAATGTGAAAACGAACATATGTATGTTCATGTATGACTGAATCACTATGCTGTACACCAGAAATTGACACATTGTAAACTGACTATACTTCAATTAAAAAAGAAAAAGAATAGATTACAAAACACCTGAAATGTTGAGAAAGAGAAGAAAAACTGGAAGTTCTGTAACATCACCAAGCTGGCTTAGAGCAGAAAAAATGCATAGTTGTCCGTTTAAAAAAAAAAAAAGGTCCAAAGAGTGAGAAATTATGAATAACGCAAGTCAAAGTAACATGGTTAAAAACAAAAAACAGTTTTTAAGGGCCATAAAGAAGTTTGTGAGAAAACAGAAAAGCTATATATATTTAATATATAAACCTACAAGACTATACGTTTTATATATATATATATTATATATAACATATATACCTATTACATATATTACATATAAAATATAAAAAGCTAGCTATTTATAAACTATATATATCAATCACAATGGTGTATATAATTCAGAAAGTCCCGATTTTTACTTGTTAATTGGTTTTTATTTTTCAGCAATCATTCATGCAAGTTTTCTGGATTTCGTTATTGTAATATAATGATAACTGCAAAAAAAGAAAAGGAAAGCTTTTTTTTAATCTCTCAGCTTTTACTGTTTTTAACATGCGATCTCCCTGCTTTTCAAACCAAAGGCATGACATCACTGTTTAGACCCGCTTTCCTCACTCACACACACACACACACACACACGCGCGCGCGCGCGCTCGCGCGCGCACACACACACACACATAGTGTCTGTATGATCCTTATCGGGCTGATTTTAATAAGTGACATAAGGCATCCACACCAGATCTGCCACAACCTAGACAGCACAGAGGAACTGCGTTAGGGCCTGAACTATCCTGGAGACCAAGTGTTGACTTTCTGCAGAGCAGGGAATGTTTCAAGACAAACTTAGATTTTCCATTACACAGGCAGCTGGAAAAACTGACTCTGTAGCAAGACTGGCAACTTGACTTAGGAGTGACTCTCAAGTCTGAGGCTGATTTTCACATCACTTGGAATTCCTCCTCCGAGAGGAAGGAAGAGGACAGCGAGGATGTGAGACTGTGCTCCAGCACGTCCACACAGCAAGCCTGAGGCCTGCCCACAATCAAGTTCTTTTAAAAAGCCCAGGCGAGTAGATACACACGTTACATATCTAGCTGTAAAAACTAGTGCCCATTAGAACAAAAGGGTTTGGGTGAAAAACAAACCTATAAGTGAAGCAGAAAATAATCCTACTGACTCAAGGCAAAAGGCATTTCTGTAGGGATATAAGCTGTGGGCAAGTGAACAACCCCTGCAGCAAAGTACGAGTGATGTTCCACTTACAGAGGAGGCAGGGTGGACAGGGGTTCTGAGGACAAATCAAATAAGGCACAGAACAAGTGCTGCGGCAGGAAGTAGGTATCAACTATTGACTCCCAAAGCCGAAGCCAAACAATCAGCATGTTGAAACCAAAAACTTGGCTTAGTTTGGCCCGATGACCATGTTTCTGAGTACACTTTTCAGATAAGGTTTTAAACCAAAACATTCTTTTGCTTGATTCCAAATGCCTTTTAGCTAAAAAAAAAAAAAAAAAAGAGAGAGAGGGAAAGAAAGAAAAAATTCAAACCCACATTCACTCAAGTGACAGAAAAACTGGCCAGTACAGGAGCCATTTAAAGAATGTTTTACAGCCTTCACAGGCCTTCCCAGGGGAGGCAACCCCAAAACATCCTGCCCAGGCAGCACTCACCTTCCACCAGAGACCATTCTGAGGAAGAAAAGAGCCCATTTAGATGTGGAGGTTCTGATGCATTTATTTCTTAAGTGTCTGCTACACTCAGACCTGCTGACATAACTTGCAGGAATGTAATAATAAAACAACAATATCAGGTAATGTTTATTGGATGCCCGGGGGTGTCTGAGGTGTTTTTTTAATTAACACATTAATCTTCACAATGACTATGAAGGGGTTACTTTTATTGTCCCCATTTCACAGGTGAGCAAACTGAAGCACAGAAAGGTGAAGGGAGGTGAGCAGGTCACCCAGGGAGGCCCTGAAGGAGATAAGCCGGAGCCCATTCTTGCAAATGCCGTCACCAGTTCTGGAAGCCAGAGCTCCACATCGGCTCCTACTAGCCCTTATCTAAATGCTCTACTAACCATGACACAGTTCTTCTTCAGTGAAGGAAAGCCGGTTTAAGAGTCTTCTTCACTTCATTTGTGTTCCTATCTCTGAGAGATTTTCAGTTACAACTAGGAATTTACTTTCCCTCCCATACAGCTTTTTCCTGAATAGCAAATTTAAATCAAAAGCTTTTACTGCAAATGTAAGGTAGACAATGTATCAGGTCCAGCTAACTGTAAAGTCCAAGAAGTAACCCTGAAATAGAGCCTTTGTTCAACAATAAACTCAAATGCAACCTTGCGGTTTTAGAGGGCGACATGTTTTGAAGACGTGAAGGAGACTGGGGAAAACAGAAAGTGTAACCAGGGGCCAGAACGATGCCAGGAGGGCTGGCAGCGCACAGCCCCGTGTTCCATGAACTCAGTCCTCACACGCCATGAACACCAAGGATCAGGACCCGACACCACCACCCCTTTTCATCTACCCAAAAAGAGATGTGAAACAGGTGCCGTTTATTTCCATTTATGAGTTCAACCTATTGAAACTACCTGCACCTTCAACTTGTAGCTGGTAAATAATGTAGTTAAATGATTCATTCTGTCTGACAGAGGAAAGAGGCAAAAGGAACACAGCACAGGCGGCTGTGTTGCTCTAGAGAAGGTGGTAGCGTGCTTGCAATACCACTAAAATCAAGGAAAAGGGGAAGTGACGAGCTTGGAGGATGACAGGGCAGCTGTTTCACGGAGGCACATGTAAACATCACGAACCCACCTCGACAGGGGAAGCTTTGTGGTATTAAAGGCAATCATGAGACCCCCCTGCCCCGGCACACTTGCCACTCCTGGTCTTAGAGTGGCACAGAGAAAGTGGCCGTCCCCAACACTGCTTTCGAAAATGCCTTCTCCCTCCAGGTTTCTATAAGCAGTGAGTCTGGATGTGTCCCTGGTTGGTGATTCTGTTGGTTGGATGATGTGAGAGAAAGCCAATTTCCTTTCTCTTGGTTCCACTTCAGAAAATTTTCTTGCTAAATAAACAGCACTCTAGCGACAACCTGGAGGAAGGCAGAACCACTGCAGTAAAATCCACGGAGATGGGATTTTTAGAAGAAGACACTGCTTAGAACACACGGTACTTGCATTTCATCCCTTATACCTACTAAGAACTTCATGATGTAGGTATTTTTATCTTGATTTTACAGATAAAAATAATAACCCAGAATTTCCCTTATAAATGTCATTTCCACCCCAAAGTGGGTATCGCTACTCGGGAATGAGCCCAACAGAGGATCAGGTTGGCAGCACGTGCTGGTGGACGCACAAACAAGGGCGATCTGGTTTACTAAATTCACTCACTCTCACCTAGAGAGGACTGATGTGGAGACAAGGCACAGGAGAGCTAGTTACTCACTGCTTCTACTGAACCAGATGTAAAAATCACAACATTTGAGGCCGGCTAAATTAAACAATAAAACAGGACTCTACTTCAGAATCAGGGGTTTGTGCCCAAAAACATTTCAGGAGTAAAAGGACAATTTTTAAAGTTCAAGTCATATCAGTAATTTAGTGAATATGCTTCCCTTTTCATAAAACAAACAGCTTCAAGTGTGGTTGCACTTATCCTCCTAGGTGTACGAAAAGAAATGGCAAATTCAAGTTGCCGGCAACCGCTGAAAAGAAGGTATTCCCAGGATTATTCTCTCCACACAGCTGCAGCTCAGTGAGTCTCCCTCTGCCATCAGTCATCTCAGAAGCACCACAACTTTTCAAATAGAACTACCACCGAAAGAGGATGAGGCAGGAAGTGCAACAGGAAATCACAGTGAAACTGACTGGAGACAGCCTATGAAAACCAAATTAAAACTTCGTTTTTCATTCACTTGGACTGTGTGACATTCCAAGTTGGGTTCAAGGTCAAGTTCACCTTTGACTCTTCTCTGAGAAAAGGAGACACATACAAAACTACAACAGTATTTTAAGACAACATGGTCTGTTTATCATTTAAGCTTACTATTTGTAAGCAAACAGATTGCTTAATCACTAATTCTTCTCTCTTTTTTTTCCCTGATTATGAAAAAACCTAGTATATGCAAAAATCTACTAATGGTGAGCTAATGGTCCCTGTGGGTCCACCTGTCTTCACCATTGCTCCAGGTACCCGTTTCTATCAGTTTCCCAAAAAGCAACTACAAGTCTTGATCCCTCTGTCTAATCCGAGTGTGGCTGCCAAACTCATTATCCTACAGCACCACTCAGGCCTCCTGCCAAACAGAGTCAAAATCCGTAAGACCTCTAGCCCCACCTTACTTCCTGCTGCCCTCCTGCTCAACCCTCCACCCCAGCCAGATGCCTACACCGTCTACCCCTTAGCACTCTCCTCCTGGGCTTACAAAGGCATGCTGACCACTCTCCCCCCCAAAACACACATCAACCTTGGAGGCTGTATTATTTACCATCCTGTTGGCCACTTGCTTCTCTCACCCTCCTCCTTGGCCTCCTCTGATCACTTTTATCCCTACCCAATCCCTAAATGGACAGCCATTTCCCAGGATCCTGCCCCACGTCCCTTCTTCAACCATGCAGTAGGAGTTTGTGAGGCAGAGATGGAGGCAGCCCAGTCTAAGCCAGAAATTTTAAAATTGCCTTTGGCCATGCCTCCTTAGAGAACTGACTGACTCTAGGATTGCAGCAGATAATAGACAGGATGAGCTGGAGGCATCCTGAAGGGCCAGAAAGTGCTAAACACACATCTGTGCACACACACATACACACCAACACACACACACAATGGGAGAATGTTGCAGGGCTCAGGAGCCAAATGAAAGAGCTCCCGGTGGCCAGAGCTGGAGCAATTTTGAGCAACAAAATAAATAATGGAGTACTGGGCTATAACCCAAGGCATAAATTAAATAGCCATGAATCCACGCTAATATTACTGAATGAATCAGTGAAGGGGAATATACAAATCTGTGCAGAAGAATTCAAAATGACTTATGTAAATACTCTACTCTCAAGAAGGTGGAGCATAACTCCCTACTCCTTATATGTGGGCTGTACAAAGTGATTTCCTTCCGAAGAACAACGTATGGAAAGGGGGAAAGTAACTGTATAGTGGAGAGACTTGACAAACACCATCTCAGCCAGGAGATCGAGGTCGGTAGCAGCAACAGTAAGGCATGCTGATACTATGTGCTGTAGACATGATGAAAATGGGTAAAATGTGGTATTCCTCACAAAAACTCCAAAGCCCAATCGAATTATGAAAAAGCATCAGACAAGTCCCAAATGAGGCACATTCTACAAAATGACTAACACTCCTCAAAACTATCAAGGCCATCAAAAACAAGTAGCATCTGAGAAACGGCCATAGCCTAACAGTCCAGGAATTTAAGGAGACATGAATGGGATCCTGGAACATAGCATGGATATTAGGAATTAAGGAAATTCAAATGAAATCTGGCTCCAGTGCTAAGACTGGCTCACTAGCTATGAGAAATGTACCACAGTACTGTGAGATGGTAACAGCAGGGAAAACTGAGGAGAGGAACTCTCTGTACTATCTTTGTAGCTTTTCTCTAAATCTATAACTAATCTAAAATTAAAAGTTTATTTTAAAAAAATGATCATCTTTCCTACTATAGTCTCTTCCTGTTCCCTCCTCTCCCACTTCCTTGGTCACTGCCCTTCCTGTCTCTGTAATCCCCAATCCATGCTCCACCCAGTTGCCACAATGAGCTTCCTACCACACAGATCTGAGGACGACACCTTCCTGACTGAAGCCCTTCAACAGCTTCCCCTTACCTACATCAGGGATGGCAAACCTTTTCTGTACAGGCCAGAGGGTAAGTATTTTAAGCTCTGTAAGCCTCCCTATTCTGCCAGTACAGCGCTACCGCAGCCATGTGCAATGTGCAAACAAATGGACGGGGCTGTGTTCCAATAACACTTGATAAAAATGGCCAGAGGACTGGATTTGGCCCACAGGCCAGACATAGTGTGTCAAACCCTTGGCCTAGAGAATCAAGTCCAAACTCTAAAACTGACATGCAAGGCATAATCCATATAACCCCTGAACCTGCTCTCCAGATGAGCCCTCCTTCCTTTGGCTGAGTATCCGCTCCCACGTGGGGGCACTCCCTGCTTCCCCTCCAGTTAGATGCATTCGGGCCCCTCTTCGGTGAAGTGTCTTCTGATCATTTCACCTAGGAACAATTTCTCCCTTATCATAACCCATAACATATCTGGGCCCCTCTATCTCATCTAGCACATCAGCTAAAATACAAAAAATCATCATGTAATTTTGTATATTTATCTGATTTTGTTATTTCCAATCAATTCCAAGTATGTTTAAGTTATGAAATAACACAAAGTCAGTAAAGACATACTTTATGCCTTCAAAAGACTAGCAGGTAATAAGCAACTGAACTAGTGCCTCCTAAAGTGTGTTCTAAGCACTTCATGGCATGTTAGTAGGTGTAACCCTTTAAAATGAAGTGTTTTTTAATCAACAGAGTCTGAGGAATTCTGGGTTCCACTCAGTTAAGCAGTTTTCTCTGTCACAGGAATTTTCAAAGCTTTCATTGTACATTGTGATTCTCCTTAAAGAGGGATATATTAACACAATGCCTTTCAAATCTGTTAGACCATGGAATTCTTTTCACATTTTTAGCATCTGTGTCCTGCAGAACAGTTAGGGGATTGTTGAAATGAAGCATCCTCCCACAAGGTGAACTAAAAGTTCTAATTCTTTCCATTTGTCACTGTCTTGGGCTGAATAATGCCCCCTCAAAAGATATCCATGTTCTAATCCTTGAAATCTGTCAATGTTATTGCACATGGCAAAAAAAGAAAGGGGGAACTTTGTGATTAAGGATCTTGCGATGGGGAAATTCTCTGGGTGGACCCTAATGCAATCTTAGGTGTCCTTAGAAAAGAGAAGCAGAAGGTGATCTAACAAGAGACAGAAGAGAAGGCAATGTGACTAGGAGGGAAAGACGAGAGCACCACAGCCACCAGCCAAGAAGGCGAGCAGCTGCCAGAAGCTGGAAGAGGCGGGGAACAGCTCCTCTCCTGAGCATCTGGAGGGAGCACGGCCCTACCAACACCCTGTCTTCAGCCCATTGAAACTGATTTTGGATTTCTAACCTCAACGCCTGAAAGAAAATAACTTTATGTTGGTTAAGTCACCAAGTTTGTGGCAATTTGTTACAGCAGCCACAGGAAACGAATACAGCCACAATGCCAATCATGGCGCCGTGCTCTTTGCTCACAGTAAATATTTTAAAGTAAAGTCAAGTTAGCCTTGTCCACAATTAGGTCCTAATTAGCCTTAGCTAGTAAGGCTTCATCATCCACTTATGGGAAACAGTATAAGCAGTGGTTAGGAATTTGGACCTGGACTAAACCACCAAAGTTCAAATGCCAGCTCTAACATTTACTAGTTAATTATATGACCTTGGGAAAGGTTTTTATGCTCTTTGTGACTTAGCTACCTTATCTGTAAAATGGGACTATATTCCGAGTTGTGCTGTGGATTAGATGAGCTCATGTGAAAAAAAAAAGCACTTAATGCAGTTCCTGTCATACAATACTCACTCAATAAATGAAAAGTACTATTAATACATTACAGAATTATTGCTATTCAGGGGCAAAAAACCCCAAAAAAACCACATTCACCCCAAGATAAATCTCATTTTTTTTAATTCTCAGTCTGGCAAACTAAACATCTTTACCCCAATTTCTAGCTTAGGACTTTTAAAATGACCTCAGCAAGGTAAGGTAAATGGAAAAGTTCATGCTTGCCTCTCTGAATCATAGTTTTTAGCTATACTACCTGATAAATTGTGAGAGTTAATAGCTCTAAGACATGTGCTTAGTGTCATGCGTTAAATTCATGTCACTCATTAAAAACCCTACAGCTACTCTTCTTAGATGGGTTATCTATACTAGTTAGGTCAAAGGGCCAGCAAAGACCTGTTTTCTTAATTAAGCTGCTGATGCTCCATTTGCTAGCATTTATCTTATGTTTGGTTATACTCAAAGCAACAGATGAAATTATTCCAAAGACCCCAACACAGGAATGTCACAAGGCACTTGAAGACAGCAAAGATGAAGGGTCTTGTACCTCTTGGTCTCTCCGCATCTACCACTCTTCTCCATGGACAACCTAAGCACCACTTGCTACCACATCCTACAGTGTCACCAGCCTAAGTGGGTAATTTAGGAGCTACCATACGACACACCTGATCATAAATACGCGGTCACCAGTGGTCACGAGATGCTTGAGACTCAGAGCTTTGATTCCTAAAGCCTTTAAAAGCCTTCTATTAAAATAAAGGAATCCTTAGGAAAGTTAGTATTTTAATTCTTTGTTATATACTTCAGTACTCATTAGTATAAAAGAGCCAAAGGTATGGCTGAAGTAAGAAGGTAGAAAGATTCTGAAAAAGGAGGTAAGAAAAATCATACCACCTTCACTATCATTTTGGGTGTCACAATCAAGAATTCTTAAGAAAATTAGAGCTCAAGCAACTTAATCTATAAATTCATAGAATTCTTTTGAAGTAGGATGGGTCAAGAAGACTCGAATTCACATGAGATACCAACACAGACCACAGTAAAAAATAATCACGACCTCCTTAGGACACTGGAACTAAGAACTTCCATCAAAGGTGAAAAAGGCCCCCTCAACTTCTGGGGGCTGTCCTAGGTAGACAGGGCACCCCTTAATAGAGCACAAGAGACAGACAACAGACAGACAGAGATCCCCTCACTCAGAGAGAGCCACAACCACAAGAGCTGCCAGGTCATGTTAAGGCAAGGATGGAAAATGAGTGATAGCAACGCAACCAATAAACTTCCCACCCCCCTCACCCCTAATGCCAGTGCAGCTGGTCTGCCCTACGAGGAGTGGCAATGAGCAACAGCTAAGGCCAGGAGGCAGCGGGGCATGTCAGCTCTCGGGGCTAGGCTTGGAAGACCTTAAAAGGTCTTGAGTCATCCATGGAGCCTGCAGAGAGGAGCAGGGATTTAGCAAGAAGCATGGAGAGTAGGGCCTCAGAGCATAGCTGGTGGGAGTTCAGAATCTCTACACTGATTACTACACCCTAACAACTGAGGAGCTGTAGAGGCACAAGTCACACTAACAAGCTACGGAAGAAACAACCCCAATTAAGGGGCCATGGGGAAAAATGAAAGTCAGTCACACCTCTGACCACATTCGACACAAATAGATAAAACCACTTGCTTGGTGGTGACAAACAGATGCACATCATATGGTACGTGTGTCAGTAAACACATGGCCAAGGTGCCCTGGTCTGTCAAGCAGGGACCACCAAAATCTCAGTCTTTAAGGCCTGCTACTTCAGAAAAGCAAGCTTAAACTAATGAGAAGTTTAAATATTAGGGATCTTTAAGAAGCACCTTCTTTATTTTGAACTTTTAAAATAGAGGTTGCAAACCTAAATGCCAATAGAATCAGGCATGGAAAGCAAATGGCTGCAGCTGGCGGGTACCAGAAACCAGAAGGTACACACCTCATCCAAGATGGCAGCCACCTCTCAGCCCAGGCTGAGTGCTGCCTTGAGGAGCGCGGGGCGTAGGAGCAGGCTGCGGCAGCCCCTGGGCGATACAGAGCCCTTTTAGAGAATCACAGAACCACTAACTAGCTGGTTGCTTTTCTTTTAAGACTATAAAAGTCATGAGTGAATAAAATATAGTTCCAAGGAATATGAACGAAGAAGCCAAAGTCCTTCCTTTCTACTCCTCCATTGTTAACAGATGAGATCACTACATATCCTGCTTATTCTAGACACACAAGATGTTCTATGAGTTGCTTTTTTCACTCAACAATATGTCATGGACATCCTTCCACATCAGTACATTCTGATCTACTGCATTCTCTTCACCAAACCCAGAGTTAGAATACAGAATTTCAATGCAGGAAGATGACTGCAGAGCCTGTGGCCAATTCCTTCCACTTAGCAGATGAGGTCCTCAGGTCCTGGACACTTGCTGTGTAGGGTCCAGGAAAGAAGCAGAGCCCCTCTCCCCCCAACATGAGGTGATGCCAGTAGGTGTCAGCAGCATCATGCCATCATCTTTGCTTTCCAGAAGAGCCCAAGCCAAAAGGCAGAGCTTCCAGCATGGCAAGTGAGAAGCAAGAAGGGAGATGCAATTATCTTAGAACAATGTAATGATGGGTTGTAATCAGTGAAGAACCTCATATCCATCAACTTTGGGTTTTTTTATTAGCAAATATCTAGAATCACTCTAAATTCATCCAAGTTACTAAATTAGAATTTGCTTAGCCATCATATTCCACCTATTTACAAAACATATTTGAAGTAGAGTTAACTCAGATTTTCAGGAAGTTCACCGCCTTCCTGACACCAGGCCTTAAAGAAATAGGGCAGGGCCCGGAGTGCAAATAAGTTGCTTATCTAGACGATGCTGATTACTGAGCCTCGTGGGTAAGTCCAGAGTTGCACTAGTGGAGTAAAGGACATGGTTGAGGCCTTTGCTTCAGAGACGAGCCTTATATAAAGAAATATTTATTAAAAAGAAAAATGGCAAACTTCCTATTTGAAATACTAATTTTGCCAGTGACTCAAGGTACCAAAAAAGCTAATTAAGTATTCAGACCTTCAGAAACTCCAGGTTAGCTCCTAGATATAGAAAAATCTCTCTATCTATAGTTACAAACTCCCTGGAAGCCAACGTGTCCCTGTATGGCTAGCTTTCAAAACATTTTAGGAAACTTGACCTCAAATTAAAATCAGCATTTCACAAAGGGTTATTTAGAGGCTTTGAAAAACTATATTTCAGATAAACATAAATTGCAGAAATAAGTTATTCTCTCATCTTATCAATACGATTTGCTTTGTAAAAGAAATGCTTAGGGTTTGTTTGTTTGTTTTTCTGGTATACTTTATCTCAGCTGAATGGAAAGATCATCTACCTGTTGCCAAGCTAGAAACAGGGAATATTCCAGATTGTTCCCCTTCTCCCTCTCTTCCATTCCCAAGTGGAATCCATCAGGAGCATACCCAAGCCATCCCAGCTCCTGACTCCCTTTTCTTCTTCAAACCCTTGGATTAGGTTCTCACCAAACCTCAGGGCAACCAAAGCAACAGCCTCCTAATTCACCTGTCACCAACCCTTCCTCTTTCCCACTTGTATCCTACGAAACTGCCTGAGAAATCTCAGTCACTCATTCAACAAATATTCACAGAGCCCCTGCTACGCCACAGGCAGTGTTCCAGGCACGAGGACAAAGCAGGGTACACAACCAAGCCCTGGCCCTCAGGACCACCCCAGCGTGGCATCAGGTACGTGATCAGTGCTGTGGAGAAAAAGAAGGCTGGTGAGGGGAGAAGGAGTGCACGGAGGCTGGGTTACTCTGCGAGGTCAGCAAAGGCCTCATTCCGAAGGGGACATGTGAGCATGTCCTCAAGGAAGGAGAGGGGACGAACATGTCAGGGCAGGAGTGTTTCAGGTGGAGAGGGCAGCAGGTGCACCCTGGGAGCACAAGCTTGGCGCCTCTGAGAACAGCAAGGAGGCCAGAGCAGCTGAAGCCCAGTGAGCACAGCCATGGCCTCAGAGGGACAGTCAGAAAGGGCAGGCACGGCGACAGCCGGGAGCTCTATGGAGCGAGATGGGAGCGGCCTTCCGGGAGGGAACTCCTTCCCAGAATCCCTTGAGGGAATGCATACTTCTTCAGAATCTTGTGGAAAAAAACAAGTTGAGAAATGTGGGGAAAGTACTGTAATTCTCCAGCTTGTTTAGCAATCAACATAGACTCCAATGACATCAAATCCAAAGCAAGAGCAGAAAATGCTGACATGCAGAGGTGAAGGTGAAGGCCGACATTTTCAAGATTTGGGCCAGGAGCACACGGAAGTGAGGCTGCCCCAGTCCAATGGCTCAGTCTTGCCTGTGGCTGTTACCACATTCTTAGTGTGTGTTCACAGTCCTGTCTGCTGCCAGTGCTGAGCCAATCTTGCAAACAGAGTCAATATTAACAAGCTACACATAGTATGCCTCTTATAAACCCTGATTCAATATAGCGCTGTTAATCTTGCTAGAAGACCCAAATGTCAACATTATTTGAACATTACCAGATAATGTTCAGAAGCATTTTTTAGTGTTTGCATATTCACTACAGGGTATAGTTCTTTGTAAATAGTACTAAACTTAGTATTTCTTACTTATTAAATACTGTTTAGATATCCATAACGAGTAAAGAGCAACAAGAATATTGGAAGTACCTTAAGAAAGATTAAGTAAATTAATTAGCTTTTTGCTAGATATATTTTAAACGTTGTAAAATTTTTAATAAAAGGAGGAAATTTTTTAAAATTTTTTGGGGGGGAGGTAATTAGGTTTATTTAATTTTAGAGAAGGTTCTGGAGATTGAACTCAGGACCCCGTGCATGCTAAACATGCGCTCTACCACTTGAGCTACACCCTCTTCCCAAAAAAGGGGAAATTTTAAGGGGAAAATGTGCTTTAATAGAAGAAATGCAAAGAAAAGATATAACATTATTGTAGAAATCAGACCCTAATCTAAAATCTAACCTAGCAAAAAATAATAGTATTTCAAAAGCAAAACCAAATCAAAGCAACCAGAAAAATAATTTTATTGTTAAAAAGAAAATGAGTCTGTATAAACTTATGGAACCCAAACAGTTTATAACAAGCAGTAAATATGCCTGCCCTTGGCTCCAGAGACCCTACCTTTCAAGGCAATTCTCTATACAAATAAGGGAAGTCAGTCCCTCCACATGAAAGAGAAACCCACGGTGAAATGCTTCCCAGATGCTGGTAGGCTGACAACAGAAAAAGACAGTGGGAGCGTGTGGGGCATGGTAAGACTTAAGGTCACAGAGGTAACTAACATAGACGTGCTAAGTATCAGACACTATTCCAGCCAGTTAACATATTTATTTATATAATCTTCACAGCCACTCTAAGAGATGCATACTATAATTACCTCCTTCCATCTTAAAAATGAAGAAACTGAGGCACAGAGAAAGTAAGCTTCTTCTCACACAGCTACTAAATGGTGAAGCCAGATTCAAACCCGGATTCTGGCTTGAGGTCCACGCTAGTAACCACTACACTTTCCTGCCTCCGTGCTGCTTCAACTGGACCCAACCATTTCAGAGTGGGACTGGCAATTTTTATGTGCTGATGGTTCGATGAACTCTCACTAACATCATCACCATCATTATTATCATCATCATCATTACTGTTTATCTGTTTATTTTTTTTTAATTATAAGGACATTTTATTTAAAGGCATCACACAAGCTTTCACCCCCATGTGCTGAACCTAATTCCCAGGCTGGAAGCTTCCCCATTCCTGTCATAAAAAACAAGTTACTGTTGGCTGCTTAAACTTCATGCCTGAAATATCCCAGATAAGCAACTTGGAATGAGCCAAACACCAGGATGAAAAATGGCATCTGGCATCGTCTCCTGATTAACTGGAGAACTGGATCCTGTCAGTGTCCAAGGACATGATATTTCAAGGCCTCAGACCTATTAGTCACCACTTCAGCATAAGGACATACTGGTCTAGAAGCTACGGAGGACTGCCCCACAACAATCCATTCAGACAACACCTGGAAAAGAGAATTCTGACCTAGAACAGACCATGAAGCTAAGGGAAACTGGTGAACATGCCACAGCGCACATATCACATATCAAAGACCTGTTACTAAAACTACAAGGGTTGGACGAGGAAGACCCTGAATGGTTAGTTAGTTAGTTTGTTTTTACCATAATCTTTTATTCAACATGCTTTTGCTTCTTTAGGCAACATCAGTATCTGAATCACGAGGCCCACCCCCACTGAGCTGCCACAGACACACCCAGAACTGTCATTCCAGGTCGTCTGCAATCACTCGTATTCTGTGTCTGCTGGGGCATCTGTTCTCCTATCCACAAAGGCAGTCACATACAACGGACACCCAGACTGTTTTGGGAAGGAAGGAAAAAAAGAGAAAGGATTAAGTATAGCTATCTTGGCCCAATATCTGAACATGGAAGATCTATCTCTCGATCGATATACTAGGATTAAACCCACTTTACTGGGAAGGAAATTGAACCGCATAGAAGTTAAGTAACTTGTCCATGGTCACAGAGGCCTGTCTGAGTGAAACTGCTACCCTGTACTTGTACCCTGTACTATCTATTATCAGTAGTTTTAGCGGGTTTTCTCAACAGACTTAGCCTGCCCAAAGGGCACAGGAAGGGTTTTCCCCAACAGAGGATTAAGTTTCTCATGCAGCGAGCTCTGGTTAGATAGCCGTAGCGTGGAGTGGGTGTTTACTAGTCATGCAGGGGGTAAGATTACACTCAGTCTATGTCCCATCACTTAGAAGTCCCTAAAAGCAAAATCCACCCTCTCCTATGTAAAACTGTAAGTAATTTCAACTGTAATTGAGAGGAAGTATCTAACACTTCTTCCTTAAACACAGGAAAGGAAAGTTTGTGAAGACAGAAGAAAGGAAATAAGCAGACATAAATAGCTCAGCAAGAATGTGATTTCTTGGTGGGAACTTAAACAATTTCTTCCTTCCATTTGCTGTGTATACATACATTCATACATACACATTTGTATGGAGGTGTGTGTGTGTGAGTAGTGTTTTATATTTTTTCTTGCTGATTCTAGCAACGCTGAAACAGAGCAGGACCCTGTGGAGTCCTCCCAGGTGCAAATCCTTTCCGTGCCCCCCGTTTCTTATTTGTAGGAAATAGGCTTCATTCAGCCTCCTTGACTTTCCCTGAGTTCCAAAGGGCAGATTTAAACAGCTGCTAATCGGGGACAGGAGGGAATGCAGAAAGGAGGAGCAGTCCAGAAACAGCAGTGCAGCCTTAGGTCAGGGTCCTGGCTCCTCCTCAAGGAACATACATGACAACATCTCTGAGTTGTTTTGCAGGAACTAAGGCCGCTACTCAGGTGAAGGTTGGTAACTCCAGGCTGAGCACAAGATTCCTGAAACACCACCCTGTTACCTCACCACCAACCAATCAAAAGAAAGTCACACACCCTGCAGCCTTCACCCCAAATTTTGCCTATAAAAATTTCTCCCCGAAAACAATCAGAGGGTTCTGGCTTTTTGAGCACAAGCCCCCTGTCCTCGTTTGGCCCTTGGCCTTTCTCTGCTCCAAACTCTTGACATTTCAGTTTGTTTGGCCTCACTGTGTGTTGGGCGCAAAAACTTGCATTCAGTAACAGTACAATTGCCAAGACTTAATGGCAGGCACTAAGAAAACAAGAAAAGAATATCATTAATGACAAGCAGAAGTCGAATCAATGGAGGGAGAGAGCCCCTCTCTACCAATTTCTGGTGGCCCAACCCTTTGGGTAAAAGATCTGACAATAACCATAAAAGCATCACACTCAGTTGATACTGAGTAGGACTCTGTGGCCCTGCCCCCACCTGCTGCCAACCCCTGCCTCTTGTTTACAGAACAGCTGAAGTCTCCCAGGCCTCCCTGAGTCATAGAAGAGCAGGCGCAAGCAGTCGATTAGGACACTGGGGGATGGCAAGGACCCTGACACCCTATCTCAATGATTAGGGTTTCCCTTTAAAACTTTCATGTTTGAGCAGAATCTCTGGAGACTGTTTTGGAGGGAACTGAGTCCACCAGATTGCCAGCACTCTGATTAAAAGCAACTTTTCTTTTTGTTACCAAGGCTATTGCCCCCAGGATCATACCTCTGTCCCTCCCTCGAATAGAAACCAGTTACTCTTATCTAAGTCTCAGGAGGCAGCTGCAAAGAGAAGAAGCAAACTGGTTAGAACTAATGAGGCCCAAGATGGTGGAGGACTGGACTTTGGGCCTTTGAGCCTCATTATATGACCACTGCAATGTATGAGCATGCTAAAATGGAGCAGCGGTGGGGGTACAATAGTGAGCATGCTAAAATGACACACCCACCTGTGCCATGACAGCTGACGATTACCAAGGCAACAACCGGAAAAGCCCATACAAGGACAGAAAAAAAGGCAATTGGCTCCAGCACACCCAGAAAGAAGATATGATGGCAGAAGTTGCCAATAAAAGCCCACATGCCCCAACCCGGGGCTGGAGCTGTCTCGCCCGGCCAACTTGGCTGATGGTCACCAGTCAAACACTCTCTTTCCTTTTCCTCTTTGAGCAATAAAGCAGCTTTCCACTTTGTCCTTCTGCTTCTGCCACGAATTCTTTCACAGCCAGCAACAAGGACCCACGCTTTGGTGGGCTTCCTAATTTAGGGGTCTCACTATGCACTGACACTCTGACCCAGTATTCCCCCTCCCCTAACACGCTGCAATCATTTTCATGAATTTCCTTCCACTCTTCCTGTCATGTTTTCATCCAGTTGTGATCATGGTTCACATAGAATTTCTGAATCCTGCTCCACAGTTTCCCTAACAGTCACATTTAAAGACTGCTTTACTTGGCAAGGGACCACAATCACTGAGACAGAAAAGTCCTGCTGTGTCTTATTGTTATAATCACACCTTGTTATTCAAGAACAGTCTCTGAGCTAAACAGAGCTAATAAGCAGAGCATCAAACATTTTAGAGCTTACACTGGGCAGACATAACTTTTAAATCATAGTTTAAGAATCAGTTACCTGAAACAGTCAACGGGAACAAAATAAGACTAGGAGTGAAAAAGCCTGGTTTCTGCAACTTCGACTAAGGATATGACCTCAGTCAAAGCCAAATTTCTCTGGGTCTATTTTTTCACCTGTGATCTGGCACATGAGAGTTTACTGCACACGGGACACTAGTCAAGCATTTTGCACGTCTTGGCTCACTGTAATCACACAACAACATGAAGAAGCAAGTAGCACCACCCTCACTTGACAGCTGAGGAAACTGAGGCACGCAGTTCTACAGCTTGTATCAACTGGCAGAGCAAGGACAGAACACAAGCCATCTGCATCCAGGGCTTGCTGCTGGGTTAGAGGATTTCTGGGGCTCCTTCCAGCTCAAACCCTCTGTGATTCTGACATTCGAGGAATGAGCTGTGTTTAGGTGCTCACATTTATGCCAGTTTTTTGTAGTTGCTCAATGTCCTTCACAAGTAACAAATCCTTTATTTTCAAACACTGAGAGATTTAAAGGAGCTACCAAGATACTGACTTTGGACACCTAAAACAAACGAGAAATCTATATGGTGCCTCAAGTGCTTCTTGACGACTCAACTCTCAGCTGACGTAGGAAGAACTGACTTACTAGCTACACTGAAAGGCAGCAGGATACAAGACAGGAAACATTTTACTTTTGGAATAAGTGAGACTGGAAATATAACCAGAACCAGTTTCCAGGCTCACTAGCTGGTTTCTGGTCACTAACATTTCAGATGGGCCCTCAGCCTCCCCACCCACCCCACCAGGACTCCAGAAGTTTGCCCATCACTCCACAACCGGGCAAAACAAGGTTCCCAGGGGAGACTGCAGTGGCATCTCCAAGCCACCAGAGAGCATATCTTGGGTTCAGAATACGTCACAGACAAATTACAATTTAAGAGTATGGAAAACCCACCCTCATTTGCGTGCATTTCTTTTTTTTTTTCAGAACAAGTCTGAGGCCCATCCTTTCTTTTTCTTTTTTTCATCTCCCAGCCTCTCCCCCATCCGACTTACCCTCACCCAAATGAGTGACAAACTGCCAGTTTCTAGATTAGAAATTCTAGGAGTCAGCTGTGCACAAAAGCCGAGGTGTCTGATTAAAATGCTGATTCCCTGCTTCTGGACACGTACACTACGGTTTGGTGGGTCTGGTACTGGGTTCAGGAATCTTCATTTCCCCTAATACTCCCGGCATGCATGCCCACATACACACACACACACACACACACACACACACACACACAAACCACACACAAACACTGCTGCAGAGGCTGCAAGAGTAAAGTTACATCTCTCTTTTTTAATTTTTTTCAATTGAGACAATACTGATTTATAACATTATATAAGTTTCACATGTACAACATAATACTGACTTCTGTACACAACACAGCGTGCTCACCACCAAAAGTTTAGTTTCCATCCGTCACCTTATGGTTGACCCCCTTTCCCCATTTGACCCTCCCCCAAACTCCTCCTCCTCCAATAACCACATCTCAAAGTCACATTTCTTTTGAATCACAGCCTAACCATCTCCATACTGGCCAGGAACAGTAGGATTTTCTCTGCGTCCCCCTTTCCCTGTGCATCTGCCTATGATTCCCAGGGCTTCAACTTCAAAACATACTTCCCTCCCCTGCTCGGGTCACTGTGGTGGCCCTTACTCAGGGAGCTCCAGCACTGCCGGTCAAGAGAAAACCTCAGCAGCGGGGTTCTTGGCAGCTTCACCAGCTCACTCCCAGCGTCAAACATCGGTCTCGAGAATGTCAGAGCAATCATTTCACCCATGAACTAACTATAAGCAGCTGGGCAGATGCGAGCTTCCTATCAGCACCTGGGGCACCGAAGAGCACATGGTGGGACGGGTGGGCCACCTGGGCCCCGTGACCAATGCTGATTGACACTGCTTTCGAACCCATCGTTCCCGGGCCAGATGGGAGACCGGAGTTGCTCTCACCCCCAGAACGTGCCCACAGGGAGGGCATTCTGCACACACAGGCCCAGCAGTCTTGTGGCTACTGACCCCAAATAATGCCACAGGCTGCTAATTCAATCAAAGGACCGTATTCTACTGTAGTTGAAATGAGCCTCTCTAAAATGCCATGATACTGAAAACCATGCTAAATCCTCTTACATAAGACATGCTTTTTATGGAACTCGTTTCCTATGCAATCAGTCCCATAGTGACCAGGGTTTATGTTACAGGGATCCACAGGTACAGGGTTTCTGATGACACTCGTGTTATCTTCTGTAACAAAGGTACTGACAATCTACCTCCAAGTGCCAGAGGTGCACGGATGACGGCTCCCAGGGCTCCCAGGCGACTCTGGACGTCACCAGGGCAAGTACTACAGGAGGCTGGAGGGGTCCAGCCTGAAAGAGAAGCAGGCACTGCCCAGGGCCATGTGCAACACCAGGCCTCAGGCCGAGCACAACCACCTGTCATCAACGTGACATTCAACTGCAGAAGGAACATGACACCCTTGCGTCCAAAGACGTTCCTGCTCCAGTCACACAGCAGAAGCTGGAACCACATATAGCAACTTGAAGACTGCATGTTAGGACACTGGCTTTCTGGAAACCCTGAACAGGACACAGTTAAGACATGTGAACCAGTAGAAGGGATGTGGCAGAGTGTGAAATAGAAAACACAAGCCACAAGGAAGGGACTAGTATAAATGACCAGTATAAGGAAGCTACCTTGTGGGGAGAGAGGAGGTCATGATTGGCAAGAGCACAGGGGAGCTTCCAGAGCACTAGAAAATGTCTGCTTCTCAGCCTGAGTCATGGTAACATGTGTTCGCACTGTGATCATCAATTTTTGTTTTACGTACTTTGATGGAAGTGTACAACTTTTCAAAAAGGCACCTGCCATATGATGTTCCTGGAAGACCAGTGCTCGAGCTCTTGGGCTCACACACCCCTGACAGCCACCAGGCTGATCAGGCCACAGTCACGTGTGACAAGAACTCAGCCATGTTCCCATGGGCAGCCACACACCCAGTAGCAGAGTCATTTGTCTACAGAGCGCCCCAAACTCCACAACTCAAATGCAGTGCTAGCCAATGCGGCACTCTGTGAGCAAGAGAGAACATACGGAAACGGGAATGACCCATAGTTAGTGGATTACAGTACACAGTGTTTTACCCACTGGAACTATGTCACAGAGCACAGAGGATGAGACGAGGGTGGGCAAGGAGAGTATTAAGAAGGCCAGTTCCCACAGGACGTGCCCCACGTGGCCTTTCTGGTCTCGTGCCTTCGCCCATCCCTAGCTGGCTGCGGCTTCTGCCTGTTTCCGGGCACCTGCCTCCCCACTCTCGTGTTATGAGTAATACAAGCATTGAGAGAAGGGTTAGCATAAGTGATTTTCTTCTTTTTTAGATGACTCTCAACATTTTTTTCACCCTCCAGAGTTTTCCCTTGGTCAGCTTTTTACAAAATAAGCAAGGTGTCTATATATTGTGGCCTATCCTTTCCTTCTCTCTAAAGTAAGTACTGCAGGGCAGAAATGGTCTTACTCAACTCAGGATCCCCCAACTCTTAGTTCAGTGTCTGGAACCCCTCACAGAAAAGGTATTTTTATACAAAACCATGTGTCCAAACCATCTATATTGACACTGAGGAACTTCCTGCTGCCGCAAAGCAGATTACAATGTAATCTACGTCAGGGCAGCACTGGCTTCTACTACATCTGCTTGGGATAGAAAGAACCTTTCAGGCTGGAGACTGGGAAAGGTTTCTTAAATGCTGCCATGTATATTACATGAAAGATACATCTGGATAAGAAGTAAAGTAGCAAGTGGTTAAGGCATGGGTTTGGGAGTCAGATACAAATAGGTTAATATCTAACCCAGCTCTAGCATTACATGTCCTGGGCAAATCACTTAATCTCTGTGAACCCTCCTTCTGCTACAGGGTACCACGACCTAGGAATGGCAGGGCATCTGACCCCTTTGCCTCTAGGAAGCTTCAATGTCTCCATCGTCTTCCTCTGGGGGTGATTTAAAGTTAACACTCACTGGTGTCCAACACTTGCGTCTCCTATATTGGGGCGTCCTCCTCGATAAGTGAGCACTGGTGGGGGGTACCCCACCCCATCAGAGACACTGAGAAAGCAGGCCATTGCCCCCTCCATCCCTGTGCACATGTCACCTAGGCCTGGACAATTAGACACACTCCCATCCAGGATCCTGAATCTGGAGCGAGTGACACAAGGAGACAGGGACAGAGGAGGATGCAGGTGAGTGGCCTGGCAGTAACTGTACATCCAGGGCCTGGCTGGACCAGCAGGGATGTCCTGGCTGGACCAGCAGGGATGTCCTGACTGGGGTGTCCACAGCACATGGGAGCTGACTGTACTAGGTTATGGGTTTTGCTGTGGTTCTAGCAACCAAGCTTCCTTTGGTAACCGCTGGATATTCTTTCAGTATATTCTCTTTCTGCTTAAGTTTTTATTTGCAACCAGGAAGGCATGGACAGAAGTGGGAAAATTCTGACAACCTTTGGCTTTGAGAAGTGCGAGAGGATGACAAAAATAAAACATTAAAAGGAGCCAAACTAGAGAAGTAGTAGCTTAGAAAATGAGACCAAGCAAAGATCCACACTACAAAAGTGGTATTCAATGAGTTTGCCCTTCTCCTTTTTTATCTTAACCTTTACAAAAGCTCCTCCATTTTTGAAAACAGATGCTTTCTCTAGATGCTTGACACAGCTAAGGATACTCCAACCAGAAAACATATTGATTTTCTTTGTTTTACTCGTTGACAGCTTCTTCTGGTCTCAAATTTCTCTCCGATTCTTGTAAACAGAAAGGCTATGGCTTATTAAACATCTCAGCATTCAGTTCAGTTTAACAAATCTTTATTCAAAGTCTACTGTGTGCAGAGCTATGCTATGCATTAAAGCTAAACTCATAACAAATGGAGATATTTCAATTCCAATTCAACTGAAAATTTTGTAACTAATGATGGAGATTTTTTACTTTTAAATGTAAAACACCAAGGTTATTATTTTGTGAGCACTAGGGGCTACATGCGATATATTCTAGTGCTACAAAACCAAAAGGTTTCAAAGTGGTGACCTGTAAGCCAAGTGCAAACCACAGGCAGGATGTGTTTACCCACGTGCTGTTGGTTTTGTTTAAGGATTTCAATCAGTTACTTCAAACTCTGGATTTCTACGAAAACTGGAAGATCAGCCAACCCCACCCCGACCTGGGCTGTCACCGGGCAACACGGAAGCAGCATCTGCTCCTGTTATGAGGGGCACACAGCTCTCTGGTGTGTCACAGGGCCCAGCTTTTGTAATATCAAACCCACATCGCCAATTTATTTTTCCTGTCTGGCCCCAAGAGACATTCAAGTTGGGCTTGTTATTTCAGATACATCATAAAACGGGCTTTAAAAAAAACAGACACACACACACACACTTAATTCAAATGCTTCAAAATTTTCTTTTTCCACAAGGAAAAAAAAAGTGAGAAAACATCCTTTCCCATTTCAATCAAATATTCCCTGGATTTTAGACTTTGCATAAATATTAATTTATAAACTACTATATCTCTTATTGCATCACTACATTTTGTACTTCAGTGCTTGTTTTCAGAAAAATGAAAAAATGTTCCACCTTCTCATTTTATTTGCATACCACCCTGCACATGTAGGGATGGGTCTGGGGACATTTGTCTAGTTCACTAAAACAAACAAAAAAACAGGGAGGGTCAGAACCTCACGACTTTTTAAACATTCTTACTTTGAGCATTACATTCATATGATTTATCCAGCATCCTATTTTATGAGCAAAACACATCTGGTACCACAGGAGCAAGATTTTAAACAGATACCTATTTCTATTTCTTCCAAATTTCCTTTTTCTCCCATTAAGAAGAGGCAGATAGAATTTCTCACACCATTTGTTCTTACATAGCACCAAAAAGAGCTTGACTAGCCACTCAGTAATGCTTGGTGAGTGCTTGAAGGCTTGAGTGAAAAAAGGAATGAAGGAATGAGCCAAGGAACAAACACAGGGAAGAGCAGAATAACATTATTTTGGAGCAGAGGGGCCGTGAGGATCCTGGCTGTCTACTCTCCAGGGCCTCCCGCTATCTGAGTTCCCTTCTTTACGCTGCTCGAGCCCTACCATCAGAGCTCCCGTCATTTCCAACTGATTCATAATTCCCAGCCTCATATTCCTAAACTTTTACTAAAAGTAAAGGTTGGTTTTAAGTTGTTAACTTAAGTTGACATTCCTGTGATTACTCTTCCCCGACATAAATAAGGGCAAGTAATCTACAGTGCACTGTGGGGCTATTTCTTTGTCCCAAAGATGTGAGGGTTGTATAAGTCCTGCCTGGGATGCCTAGAGATGTAATAAATGGTGTGGACTGGAAGCTCTTTTTTTTTTTTTTTTTTTTTTTGAAGGAATGAACAGTAAGGATGCCCAGGAATGGGGGCAACATGACAACAGAAAGAACACAGACTTTGGAGGGTTTTTTCCAAGCTAGGAGGCAACAAAACGTGATAGTTAAAAGTATGTACTCTGGAGACAACTGGAGCTGGAGTCAATGTGCACTCAGCTACTAGAATGCAATCAAGGTAGGCGCTGAAGCTCCTGGAGTCCTCATGTCCCCTCCGAAGAAGCTGGGGCGTTCCCTATTGTAGGAAGCTGGTGTGACAAGGCCTCAAGACAGCATCAGGCACCCAGTGTGCCACAAGGGCATTAAGAGTGGCTGATCTTCTCCAGGGCTCTTTTTCAAGGTCTTCTGCTGACATTCTGGGAATGTCTGGTTACATCTCTGACAACAGTCTTGTGCTGGCGAACCACTGAGAATGGTGGACTTTTCAGGGGACAGAGGCCAAAAAAAACCAGTGGAAAACTTTTCTAGGCTTCCTGGCTTCTCATTCCCAGAGGAAATTCAAGAAAAATGGAATAAACTTTACTATTTGAACCAGCCTTGCACACTTACAGAAGATATCACACAAGAAACATTTTAGAGTCTTGGCCCCTCAAGAGCAAAGGTAGTAAAGGATGAGAGTTCAATTACAGAAAATCACTGGGCGTATCAGAAACCCTCCTCCAGTGAACCTGCTAATCAGCCTTGGGTTAATCCTCCAAAGTTATTCCTTGTGGACTTCAACTATTCTAAACATATTTCTGAAATAATCCTGAAAAAGAAAAAAACATAATCGGGACCCTTATATGTACAGCTAGTACCCTTACATTACACACGAAATTCTTTTCAAAAGTGGGAATAAAGACCCAATGAGTAAAATGAGAGACACGTTTAAGGTCAATGTGCTATCACACTGTAACTGTAGTTCCCTAATTAGGGTCCTAATCACACCACTTAAGTGGGCCCTTCAATTCTCCACTATTTCAAAAAAGGGTAAAAGAAACTGCTTCTGCCCACTATCTTTCTGCACAAGCTAACTGACAAAACAGTCTGCCTCTGGCAAGAATTTAATCAAGTCCAACTGTAAACACCAACAATCGAATTACTGACAAAAAGGAAAAAAACTAATGGCTGCCTAATAAATTGTTTGTTTTATAAACAAATTCTTTCTCCCTTAGTGGAGGGGAAAGTAACCCTTAAAAAGGTAAAAAGATTAAGAAACACATCTTTATAAGGTCACTTTGCAAGGGCCCTGGCGGACTACATTTCCCTGCCCAGAGAATTGTCATGGCCATTTTAAGACTTTAAGAGGACATGGTGAACATTAAGAAAAGGCAAAAGCTTAAGAGTCAGAAGAATAAGAACTAAGAAAAGCAAATCAGAATCTGGATATGATTTACACAAAATCGGGCATTTTTTCCATCTCCCCACAGTGAGCTCTGCTGCATCTAGGAGAGAGAGAGGCACACAGGGAGGGGCACCAAAAAATTTGAGTATAATTACAGCATAATAATTACACTAACATTCTCTGTGTATTTGGCACTCACTACACACCAGACATTGTACTAAGCACAATATACATATTTAGTGTACATGTATATATGCACATATACATAACACAGATAATAAAAATCTACATGTTAGTTAACATAGTATGAAACTCATATAATATATATTTATGTACTGAATATTAAACATATGACTATATTTATAATTAATATAAAATATATATGTAATCTCATTTAATCCTTAAAATAATCCTAAAGAAACATCCCTATTTTACAGATAAGAAAACTGAGGTTTAGAAGGTTAAGTAAATTTCCTATGGTCACAGACAAGGTCCTGGGATGCACATGCAGATCTGTCTCATTTAATTCAAAACTTGGGCTCTTACACAACTTATCACCAAAGAAGGTACCAACAACAGAACAAGCACACAGGAAAATGAGACAGATTCTACCATCAACAATTTGTCAAAGTTCTGACAACAGGATCAACAGCCAACTCTTTAACTAGAAAGAGGACTGCAATGGGTGTTCCCTGGCCAGCTGACCTCATTGTGTTCTGTAAGGCCACCTCTTTCAAGGCTCACGGCCCCTCTTCTGGGCAAATGAAGCAACTCCTGAGACTGCCACCATGGGATTACATTTGTAACCAAGGATACTGGCGTATTGCATTTTACAGGATTTCCCCAGTAACTGAGGCCTCAAAGCCTGGTGAAGGGGAAGGGTGACGAACAGACAAGACCTACCCACGGCTGGTACCCCAACATTCTCACTCACCAAAGCAAAAAGAGGAAACTTCACAATTCCTTGCCCATAAAAAGACAGTATATCACCTGTTTCAAGTGTGCTCTGAGGCATCCTAAAGGTCTCTTCAGGTGGAGGTGGGGATGGGGAGGAGAGAGGGCTGACAAGAGGGACCCTCATCAGAGCCACAGTACGGTCACCTGTTTTGCATACTGAGTTTTTGCAAAAAAAAATGTATTTGAAGAACAGTTTCTATCACTAAAATTCTGACTCTTTGACTTTGCCAAAATTCGTAGGAAACACAGTACTGCAAAATTGCCTGGTTGTTTGTTAAATTTTTTAACTGAATATAAATAAATTGTGACTGTCTGCCAGTGAGTAAGAAATCCTTTTTGCTTTCCTCTTAACTTCTCTGCTTCCTCTGTTATCTCTTGTCCTGTACCCTCTCCTCATTATCATTTTCTCTTCATGTATATAGTAGGGAAATAAACTATAGTACCTGTCTCCATTATTAAAATAGAACACAGACCACAGTTTTTAACACTAAGAGAAAACCATCCCGAAGACCAAGCACGCAGCCTGGCTCTCCTGAGAGTCGCCTACCCCGTCAGCACTGTTGCTGGCAGCACCACACCAAGGGGATCGGGGACACACATCCAGCCTTGAAAACTATGTCCCAAGAGTGGGCAGAGACATTCCAAATACCTCAGTACCTTCTGAAAGGCTTTTCTAAGTTCTACAGGAAAGTCAAAGAAAAAGTAAAGCAACATATAGCCATTCATCTCAAAAAGCACACTCTTCTGATCTTCCCAGAGCTGTTTTACCCCAGAGTCACAGGCACATTCCACACCCTGCCTGAGCCATCTCCATTGGAAATCACTCTCAAAGGCATCTTTCCTTCCTACATCACACTTCCCTTGTTAGGGAGGGTAGGACCCCTATATGCTTTCCAATCAAAGCCAACTAGGAGATGGCAACCCTACCGACACCTAACACTCTCATTCAGCCCCAGCCTCTGACACGAGACGCCCCACGAGAAGGTGGGTGATGGACGTGCTAAAGCTCCTCACCCTGTAAGTGAGACCCGATTTCTTTCAACAGAAACATGGCCAGTTCATCCTCATTACGGACCCAATAGCAAATCCCTCATACGATGTTATAACCATGGCCTCTACAAAAGGCATCAGATACTGCAGATCCTGGGGTCTCACATGAAAAGCCAGCAACCTCTGAAACCCCTCACCAAGTACCTGATCTTGGCGCCTCTTAAATCACCCTTGTCTCCCCGTCCTCCCAGCAGCCCCCGCAGCTGCAGCTGGAAGAACACACCCCTTTCAGCGAAACAGCCAAATGCCACAAATGCCACCCTTTCTTCTCATTCCCCTCCAAGAGCCAAGGGAGTCCCACAATGGATAGAATATTTCATTCACACTCTGTCTGGAGAGCAATTTTTCCCAGAGAGAAACTGGGTAGTTAAAATTCTTAACCAGATGAGAGACCTATTCATGGCAATCTCAAATCACAAATGACAAAGCTGCAGTCTGTCTCATATAGTTTTTGAATCACAAAATCATTTAGCTCATAGATTTAACCCTTCATTTCTTAATAGCACTTTCGATGTCATACATTACAATATATGTATATAAGTGATAAACTTATGCCAACAGAAGTTTGTTAAAGAACACAAATCAAGAAGTCCACTGGCCTAAAAAAAGATATATCCTGACACGTGGATTCAGAATTAAAGGTTATTTTTACATTTTCAAAAAACACAAAAAAAAGAACACAAATCATAAATACCACGTACTAAGAGCCAACATCATGGCGGCAACAAAACGGAATTTTAAGTAATAGTTGCCCTGTGGGCATATAATCTAAATCACTTGGAAACTACATGTATTTGGTTCTTTCTCCCTTCTGTATTTGGTAATCTATAAATACTGCATAGAGCTGGGGCTTGAAGCCCTGAGAGTTGGACTAGCTCTGCAAGATCAGAAACTGGCAGTTTCTACGAAGAACAGTTGTAGTTCTCCTTTAATTAAAAGAAAAAAAAAAAAGGAGGGGAGGGTAATTCCTTTGCTGACCCTCAGAATTTAGAGAACAGAAGACTCAGGCTGCTTCAGTTAATCTGAGAGTAACCAAGGAAATACGCTGCCCATGCCTGGGCCAGACAGTGGAAGCGGGGCAGAGGCAGCAACACTGATCATCAACGAGGACGTCAAAACCCAGAGAACCCACACTGGGTACCGGTCAGCTAATCTGTCAACACTTGCAAGGTTCCTCTTTAGCACTGAAGACTCTGGTCTCTGCCTGCTAAGTAACAGATGCGCGGCGCCAGGAGTTCACTTCACTACTGTATATAGTAAAAGACAAGGAGACAGACCAAGACAGAGCTGGGGGCCACGGGGAAGAGACAGGACAGAGAAAGAGAGGAGCTGCTAATTTAACAAAAAGGGTCCCTTCCTAACTGGCAAGAATTCATGATTTGTTTACATTTAGCTTTTTTAAAATGCAATAATCAACCAGGCATCTCCATAGTATCGTGTTCCTATTAATTTTTTTTTTGAGGTATAGTCAGTTTACAATGTTTTATCAATTTCTGGTGTACAGCACACTGCTTCAGTCATACATGAATATACATATATTCATTTTCATATCCTTTTTTACCATAAGCTACTACAAGATATTGAATACAGTTCCCTGTGCTATACACTATAAACTTGTTTATCTCTTTTATATATATTAATCAGTATCTGCAAATCTCGAACTCCCAGTTTATCCCTTCCCGCCCATTTACCCCCTAATAATTTTAATTCAACCTCAAGACAATAACTAAAATTACCCCTAGATTGTCGCTAACTTTAATAATAAGAGTGAGAAAGGGACTTTCTAAACTTAGGAAACCTATGAATCTGATTTCCCCAGAGGTTCTGAGAGTAATAAAAGGCCAGTGCTTTTAAGTAGAAAGCAATTTCTCGGTTTTGCACACAGCCCCGCAAGAAAGGAAGTATCTTGGCCAGCTTCCACAGCAATCAGCATGGAAGCAGAAGTTTCCTTCCCCTCCCCAGTGGAGAGGTTAGAGTACTGAAGGGCTGCTGTGCACAGAGCTGCAGGTCTTAGGGAGAGAACTGTTACCCAATCATCACAGGCCAGGAGCTACCATCGCAGTCATCACCCAATGACCCAGGTGTTCCTGAGGGACTGTGCTCCAAGGAGCAGGAAGGAAGCATGGGTATTTGTCAGAGGACATGTCCAACATTCAGAGAGGACAAAAAGCAACTGAGCTTATCACCACATGGAGCACATCATGAAATAACTCAAGATCAGTTGGCCTGTATAAAGAACCACACTGCCCTGCCCCAAACTGCTTAATTTTTGCAGATACCTGCTCTTAGAATTCGGGTTCGTCTTTTACCTACTCTCTAACGAGCTGAGTTTGACCGCTATGCTGAAGCTTTACTGGGGATCAAAATCACAAATACAGCCTCGCTCCCGGTGCTGTATTTATGTCTGATCCCTCTGGCCTGCGGTAGTGCCCTTTGTGGGTGGTCAAGGACAGAAGGCATTAAAACCTATTATTGGGCTTTTCATGTAAGAAGGCTTAGTGTGTCAGCTGCATTTAATCTAAGGATTATATGCTTACCCTCGGAAAATTCCTTTTAGAAACATCAATAAGGATTTTTTTAAAGATTCTTATTTTTTATCTCAAAGCCCAATTATTTATAAATTTATTGGTATTTTACATCTGAAGTGAAAGCCTTTAACCAATAAAAAGAGGCAGCTGCTGCAGAGTTAACAAGAAAGCCAAGATCTCTACTGAGGCAATCTAAATATATATCATGCCTTAAAAATAAAAGAACACCAGCTAAGGCTCAGCACTGCAGGTATGTGTCTGACCAAATACTAATGCTACAAATCCTGTCCTGGATTGTTTTTTTATGACTTCTATATTGACTTCTAGTTACAGACAGTGAACAGACACATATTTTTAGTTCCTATCCATCCTAAAACCCCAATACAACAATTATTGCTTTTTAAAGGCATAAATCCACAAGAACAAAGATGACAAGAGAGATTAAAATTTTAAACGTTTTAAAGCTGGAAATCAAATTGATAATGGCAGCTGACTTAGCAGACCCAAAGAAGCCATAGCTTCCAATTTATGAAGCCCCATTCTTAAACACGAAGTGACGCTTAAGGATCATCAGACATGTAAAGACAGAATCAAATAGGAAAAGAAAAGCAACTTAACAAAAATCATCCAGAAAAGGCTTCAAAAAGGAACAAAAAGAATAATTAATCTCAGAGAGCTAAGAGACAATACTCTCATAAAATAACAAGTTTCTATAAAGTAGAAGACTTCAGAGAACAAACTAAGAAAAGAGCTGTGAGAAAATAAAAACAAGATAACAAACATACAAAATTTAATAGAAGGATTAGAAAGTAACATTGAGGAAATATTCTAAGAAAACAGCTAAAAAACAGAGGTGGAAAACAGGAGAAAAGATTACAGTCACAGGACAAGTCAGCATCTAAGGAATTACAGAAGGAAGTAATGGAGAAAATAGGGGGGGAAGTCAATAAATAACAGACTTCAAGAAAATTCCTAAAAACGAAAGAGGTGAGTTTCCAGCCTGAAAATGTCCATTTGAATCTCAGCGCAATAAATGAAAATAGACCCTCCCCACCAAGAAACATTATTGTGACATTTCTGAACACTGAAGATACAGAACTAGCAGTTCTAGGGAAAAGTAAGAGAGATCAGTCACCTGCCAAGGACTGGGAATCAGAAGGTCTGACTTCTCACCATCAACACTGGAAGCCAGAAGGCAACGAGCAAATCCTTCGCTAGGGTTCAGAGACTTTCAGTATGGGACTCTACAGTGGCCAGACTGTACACTAAATATGAATGTGACACTCTCAGGTAACAAAACAACTCAAAGTTTTAACTCCTGTGTTAGGAAGGTTCCAGGGCACGTGGTCTGCCAAAATAAGGAAACAAACCAAGAAAGATAATATGGAATGAGGGAGACAGGGAAACCCATTCTGAAGCAAGAAAAGAGAAATCCCCAGAATGGTGCTGAAGGGAGAATCCATCTCCTGCTGTGTGCACGGCAGGTCTAGAGAAGAAATGGTCTAGATGGGGGCAGGGCCTAAGACTCCAGGTAAGAGTTTGTCAAGAAGACAAAACTGATAAAATATATAAATGTCTTGAGATATCAGGAGGAGACTCACATGGAAGGCTGTTTGTGACTAAATTAGTGATAAATGCTCAAAATTTTTTCAAACAGGACAATTATTAAATCCAAGAAAAATGTGTGTGCAGGAAAGTTAAAGTAATCAAACTATACTATATAGCGGGTCTGTGAATTCTGCTTACATAGTATAAGATAAATACCAAATAAGAAATTGAGGCAGGGCAGGGAGCTGGGGACAACAGCATAAAGGGGATAAGAGACCTTGGGGAACTACATAAGACTTTAAAAGCCATGCTTGTATAATTTAAAAACAAAAACAAAAACTAAACGTAAAAAGGTAATTTTACACTTAATGTACTTAATATTTTATTAGTATACCACCTGACAGCTTACAAAATACTTTCACAATTGTCAAATTGTTTAACTTTTACCAAACTGCAAGTTAGGTTACCCCTCTTTATACAGATGAGAGAACCATTTCAGGGAAGTTAAGTAACTTGGTAAGAGTGACACAGAATAAGGGGGCAGAGACAGAACTAGGAAGAGCATGGCATGCATGAGGTGTGTTGAAGATTTACAACATGGGTGATATTAATGGTGTGGGATAAGCCAAATCAAATTTTGGAGCTCAGGGGTTTTCAAACTTGAATGAGTATAAAAATCACCTGGAGTTCCACTTTCATGACTTATCTAAAGTAGGCAAATTCATAGAAACAAAAGTAAAACGCTGGTTACCAGGCGCTGGGGAAGCAGGGAGAGGAGAACTGTTTAATGGTATAGAATTTCAGATTTGCGAGATGAGAAAGTTCTGGAGATCCGTCTCACAATAATGTGAATATAGTTAACACTACTTAACTGTACGCTCAGAAATGGTTACAATGATGAAGTTCATGTTTTTTACAACTTAATAAAAAAGGAATCACTCAGAGGGCCTGTTAAAACACTGACTGCTAGACCTCACTCCTGGAGTGTCAATTCAGTAGGTCTGGGTGGGACCTAAGAAGTTCTACGTCTTCCAAGTTACCCAGGTGATGCTGATGCTGCTGTTCTGGGACCAAATTTTAAGACCCACTGCTCTAGTTCAAAGGTTCTCAATCCTGACAGCACAGCACCTTCACCTGAGATCCTAGACCAAGTAAAATAAGAACACGAGGGGACAAAGCAGGGAGGATACCTGGACATGGGCATGGAGTGCTTTTAATGCCGTAAGGGTGATTCCAATACGCAGGTAGTTTGAGAGCCCCTGGCCAGACACCGGCCCCCACCTACTGGCAATTCAGCATGTGTGAGTGCTACAAGCAGGCCTGAGGCCACTCAGGCACACGCTGGCTGTGCCTCAGTTTCATCACCTAGGAAATAACGGTCACAGACCTGTTAAGAATGTTAAACAGGATAATCAACAAAAACTCAGGGTAGTACCCATCACATAGTGAATAACGATGTTATTACTTTTGTTCTCAACATACAGGAAACAAGGTTGCCCCTGTTTTTTCAGCGATAAAATGGGGTCAGGCTAAAGACAATGAAGAATCTATTAATATTCAATCCCAGACTACAAGCAAGACAAAAAGCTCCCAAGGCGCTAAGAACAAAGTAAGTAGGATTAAATCTAAGAACTTTTTATGATTCTCACACGCATTTGGCAAACTAGGGTGGTTTCTACAGAATTAGTAGCTAACCCTTTTACTCTCTGAATAGGTGCTGTTATTTGGAATATAAATACCATTGTAAAACCAGGTGTTGGAACCCGTACTCAGGCACCACCACTTCCAGCTAAAGAAACACTATAATGCAGCGTGTTCACGCTGAAATTCCTGAAGACATCTACATGGTAAACGCTTTCTTGTCAAAAGAAATTGAAAATGAAGACAAAGGCTTAGTTCAGATAGGTTTGTTCATTCAAGAAATATCTGAGCGCCTCCCACGTAACAGGCACAGTGGCAGCGGGGGAGGACACGTCACTGCAGGGCAGAGTTTTTCCCGAAGGGAAGCTGGTGGGTCGGCGCAGGAAGCCAGCTTTGGGAATGCTAAATAGCACCCTTTTTCCTCAAAAGCACTGTAGGGAGAGCCAAAATTGTGGTTTCTGCTAGGTTTTTCCTTGTGTGTATAGCTGCATACTTGGGGGGGTGTATTACAGATTATCCACAGTGATACAGTGTCTTGAGTCCTCAGTAAGTACAAAGAAGTCATTCTCTATATCCTCAGAAAGCAATATGACCCTTCTTAGATGTCTGGGTCATACCAAAGTCCGAATCCCCAGGGCAAGACTCCATTAAGTCATTTGAATAATTTCCCCACAAAACATTCTCCACATGGTGGGGATATATTCTTACTGAGGAAAATGGTGTCTTTTTCTAGACAGAACTGGCTACAGGCCTTGGAAAGCAGCATCTTGGGGTGGTCCAAGCCTCTCTGTCCAAAATTCCATCCTCACACCACAATGATGGGCTCAACTCACCTCCCAGCCACAAAAATCTTAGTTTCCTCTAAAGCTCAGAATACTGGATCCGATTAAACAATCAGCAAATACTTCTGGAATGAGCGCCAACCCTGGATATGGCTGACTGTCCCAAGCATGTGCCCACCAGGGTGGAACACTGCCAATGTGAATGTCCTCCCAGTAATGTCCCCTAAATATCCCCAGGGGCACTCTATACCTGGAAAGCTAAAAAGTAGCTTGCAAATAGAATATGTAAGTAATGCTACCCTGCTTGTACACGTAGGTACTTCCAAACAGCAGGCCTACTTTGTAGGAGTTTTTTTCCTCTCTGCTTCCCTGATTTATTATTAATCCAAACACAATCCACAATCATGACACAAAGGCAACTGTGCGGGCAGGGAAGAAGTCAGGAGACCTACTGCTGCTCGTGCCACCCTTACAGGCCATGTGACTCGGGACTTCCACATGCACACCTGTCATATGACGAGAACATGCTGCTGGCAGGGTTGTCTCAAAGATCAACAGCAATGATGAGGGACAGAGAGACCAGCATCCACCAGGGACTGTTCTAAGTGCCCTGTAAATACCCATTAATCTAATCCTTCCCAGAACTCTATAAGGTAGACACCTTTATCCCTGCTGTACAGTTGAGGAAACCAGGGCATCAAGAGGTTAAGAATCTGCCAAAATCTGATGTGACTAATAACTGACCCCATGCAGTCTGGCCCCAGGATCCATGTTCTTAATCACTTCTTTATCCTGCCTCCCTAATGCTTCTTTCAGATCAAACAAGAGAATATACCTGAAAATGCTTTGCAAACCATAAAAAGATACAGTTCTTATTTTATTACTGTTACTATCAGTTTGCCTCCCAGCACGCAGTGACTCTCCTAGTAACTCCACTGATTTCTACACTTCTGGCGGGAGCCATTCCCTTCTGTCATCAATCACTGCTTCATCTTCAGCTGAAGCGGTGCTGCTGACCTCAGACTCTAGGTGCGAAGCAGGTGACATGGGCAAGCCAGTCAGGGCAGGCCGATGTCCCTGGCCACAGTGACTTGTCTAGCGCTAGGCATGAGGCCAAGGATGCTGTTTGTGTAGTATCTTGGAAATGGTCACTTCAATGAGGTCAACCCGATGCTGCTAGAAGTCTCCATCTGTAGCCCAAGAACATGCAGCCAAGAACGATCCTCGTGACTCCCCTGTTTGGACCCCCAATCTAGCCCTTCCTGAAGTCAGATCCATCTCAAGACTTCCAACTACCTGAACTGATAAACCTGTTCACTTAAGATACTTTGAAATGGGTTTTCTGTTTCTTGCAACGAAGAGAATCACCCTGACTCTTTCTAAAACATGTTTTGTTCTATCAAGTTATATTCATTGGCACTTCAGTACATTCTCCTCTCCAAAAATAAAACTTGAGAGACTGAGAAAGTAAATTTTAATTAGGTAGCCTTGACAAATTAAACACTCCTGAAGCTGGAGCTCTTGACAAAAGAACTCCATCTTACAAAGAACATAAGATCCAGTTTTTTTAATGCCTCAGATCAAGTGAATTGGCCTATCATCAAATTTGTTCCATAAAACTTAACTTTTAACCAAAATAGTTAAGCCTACAGTTTTCAGCTCTGTAAGGAAAACATCTGTGATATTTATTTTCTCTCGGTTTTCTCATTTTTCAGTTACCCTTAAATACAAACCACTACAAAAAATTACTAAAATGAAGAATTGGATTAAATTTTTAAAAACATTTTAAACACAAAAAGCAGAAAGTATGTATGGAATTATATAATTTCTTCCTCATAAAGAAGAGGAACTAAATCTTTATTTATTAATTTTGGAAACAAAAGAAACTAGTATGGACTTTTAATCATATTCATTAAACTCCCCATTGCACCAGCTAGCATCCGTTCTCCATAGTTCCTTCAGACCAACTCTCACAAGAGTCTTAGATTTCAGAAGAAAGCACTGTTGGTCCCCAGATCACTGCCTTAAAAGGTGGCAAGCAGCATGCCACATGACGTCAGATGGCTCCTAAGGCAATGTGTAAACATCGTCAGAACTTCACACATTTTCACATCTTCAAATCATTACACGGGGCTAAATAACTGTAACTACAACATTCATGCAAACATCCAATCTGACTTCCTAAAAGATCCCTCGAGCGGAAGAAGGCAATGCAGCCGCTATGGCTTCTGATGGTTTACTGAGATGAGTGGACAGTGTTTCCTTTTTATCTGTCTGAGCACAGTCTGGGGGTGGGAGGGACAGTCACTCGCAGCTCAGGTGTCCACCCAAGTGTCATAAACCACGTATAAGTGTATATAAAAATGCTAATTAATGAGTTAAAATGTTGTTAAAAACCAGTTTCACATTCCTTAGAGAAATATAAAAGATAGCTCTCTATTTTCCATGTTCATTACACTTCCCTCCATAACCTCCTATTAAGAAGAAACAAACTTTTACGACCTCAAGTAAGCAAACAGATCAGCATAGCAAAAGAGATAGCTTAATTTGCATTACTACATTCCAAATGTTACTACCCTGTGTGCTGTTCTTTCTGTTGAGGCTTAGTCTTTATTATTATCCTGGCCTAGGACTGGAGGACTGCTTGGCTTGCTCTGACAAGCACTTCAGAGCTCACCAGCCCTATCCAGACACACTGCTTTCCATCTCTGTTATCACATTGAAACAAGCAGGGCCTTTAAACACATAATCACTTCTATGTACATCATACTACATACTCTTTTATAACTGAAGTAACCATTAGATTACACAGAATAAGTGTTCATCAAATTTATAAAATTAACAAAAATAGCTAACATTTTAGTTTGAAATTGAGGATATGGTAATTCTACTTCCAAATTACACTTTTGGTCTGATTCATAGAAAGCACAATCCTAGAATGGAACTCCAAGTTCATAGGAGTCTCCTGTAAAGTCCACAAGGGTATGAACTGTATCTATCACCATTTTACCCCTGACATACAACAGGCACTCTGTAAACATTTGTTGGATAAGTAAACGAATAACTAAAGGCATGAACACTAGAACTAACAGGCTCAGACTACTTCATGACTATGGAGGTTATTACTACTACGCCCCTGTTTTGATGAAGCAAAGCAGGAGTTGGCAAACCTTTACGTAAAGGGCCGAATGGTAAATATTTTAGGCATTGTGGGCCATATGGTCACTGCTGCAAACACTCAACTCAGTCTCTTTCACAACTACTCACCTCTGCTGTTGTAGCACAAAAGTGGTCACAGACGATACATCAACAAATGAGCGTGACTGTGTTTGAATAAAACTTTATTTACATAAAAACATCCAAATCCCGTGGGAACCACTTTCTTATAATGAGCACTCTAGTCCCTAAAGGCTGGACATTGCTGAACTTGATAACTTCAGTCAGACATGTTTTATTGGGTCAAAAGTTAGATAGGGCTCTAACACTCATTATCCACACCTCTATCACTCCTTCCTGGGCAACCTGCCACTACTGCTAATCTCCATCATGTTACAAGCCTGGCCCACGCAAGCCTCTGAAGTTATATCCTGAAATCTACAGTACAACTGGTTTCCGGGAATGAAGGCCATGTCTGTACCTATGAATCCATAACCATAACCATAACACAGTCTCCTCAAGAGCAAGCCCATTAATTTTAGTGTTCATGCCTTTTGTTATTCATCTATTTAGCCAACAGATATTTACAGAGTGCCTGTTGTATGTCGGGTATAAAACGGTGACTTTCAATTCTTCACCCTTCATCTAACATCTAATATCAACACCTACTGAATTTTAAGTATGTATTGATTGTCTATTTGATAATAGTCACTGTCTCCTTGGAGGGGCTCAGAAAGAGTCATTATGGTAGAGAAGATGGAGAAAATGTGGGCCAGCTGGGAACAAAGAGAAAGGGGACATGGTGAGTCACAGGAAAAGAAACAGGAATCATTACAGGACTGAAAAACCAATCTCTTTCAACTATGTCTCAATTTTCTACCTGCTGCCTAGATTGCTCCTCCGGATCACAGCAAAAGTTGGACAGAGGTCAGACAACCCTGGACTACCTCAATTGTAACCATAAAAAGGATGAAACCTTGGTTTAACCCTCATTTCTGCCACAGGGTGCTCTGGGTGGATGAACCCCAAAATATCACCTGCATCTAAGAGAATGAATAAATGGCTGTATTCACACACAATGGAATGCAATGAAAACGTACAGTCTGTAACAACATGCAACAATACAGAGGAATCTCTCAAACACATTGTTGAATGAGAAAAGCCAAACACAAAAGGGTACAATCTGCATTACATAATCATATATCACATACTCACATACACACACACAAAGAAAAACAAACAAAACTAATTTATGCTCCTGGAAGTCAAAAAAGTAGTTACTCACAGAGCAGATAATGTCCAGTATGTAGTGTCTAGAGGAGGCCTGAGGCTGGGACAAAAACGTTCTGTTTCTTGATCTGGGTTCTGGTTACATGAGTGTGCTCAGTTTAGAAACTGCACTGAGCTGTCCACTTACAATATGCATATTTTCTGTATGTATGTTCTATTTCAAAAGAAAATTAAAAAACACATTACCCCATATCTAAGTGGTTCAGGGCCAGAGAGCCAGTTGAAGGCCCCATCCAGGGCCCCATACGCCTTTCCTTCCACCATCCTTCAAAGCCTTCCTGCCTCATGTGGAGCCCCATTCACTCCTCCTCATCTTTTCAAAGCATAACCAGGCAGTGGCCAAAAAGTGAAAAAACAAACTAGATCATTCTGAGATATTTGTAATTCCAGTTCCAGCTTCTTCGGAATATTTCAGTGCCTTTCAGAAACTTTACATCTGTCATTAACTTTTTGTTCTAAATCAGAAACGAGAATATAAGAAAACGCCGCTAGCCTAAAGGGCTCACTTAAGTAGACTCCTTTCAAAATCATGCTCTAAATGGATAACTCTAGGTCATAAACTTCTATGAAGAAAAGCTTCAATACTCAGGGACCACTGGAAGAAGATACCATAAATAAAATGTAACTGAGATTAGAATGCAGAATAGCCAACAGCCACCCTGCAAGAACCAGAGCTGTAATGACTGATTGTGTGACTGGCCTTAATGTGTAATATCTAAAACTATAATCACAGTGGAACACATCTTTAAGATTCTATGTAAAGTTTTAATTCAGGCAGTCAAAATTATGGGGCTGGGAATCATTTTCATTCTATTATTGATTTTAATATACTAACTCAACTTGACATTATCACTCATATTCTTTTCACATTCTCCTATAAGTTCAGGGTCAAAAAAATCAACTAAGACCTTTGATCACATTAGATCACAGATACCAGTCTACTTGGGTTTTTTTGTTGTCTTTTTTTTTTTTTTTCTGTATTCCACATTGGAAGGATATTTTGTTTATTTTGGGGTTTCTTTCATTTTTCAATTTTATTAGGTAGAATTGTTAAAATTTGTCTACACATATACAATATATTGCATGTAAATACATATACACAATATATTGCACATATTTTTAAATTTACATATATGTACTATTCTTGGTTTCTAAGAAAGTTTAGAGCTTTAGCTTTTTAAACTTACATATTTATCAAAGGAATAAAGCCAACCACAAAATAAGAATTAATTCAAAAAGATACATACATCTTGCTATTAACAGCAATATTCTTTATAATTGCCAAGATATGGAAGCATCCTATGTGCACATCAATAGATGAATGGATAAAGAAGATGCAGTATATATAAGTAATCGAATACAACTCACCCACAAGAAAGAAGGATATTTTGCCACTTGCAGCCAGCCCTTCATTCTTTTTTTTTTTTTTCACTTCAAAAACCAGAATTTTATAACTGGCATAAACATTTCAACTGCATCAAAAACAACAAAACACCTAAATAAACTTAACCAAGGAGGTTACCTATACTCCGAAAACTGTAAAACATTGTGAAGGAAATTGAAGATGATACAAAGAAATGGAAAGATATCTTGTGCTCCTGGATTGGAAGAATTAATATTGTCAAAATGGCTGTACTACCCAAAGCAATCTACAGATCCAATGCAAACCCTGTCAAAATACTCATGACACTTTTCACAGAACTAGAACAAACAATTCCAAAATTTACATAGAACCGTAAAAGACTCCGAACTGCCAAAGCAATCTGAGACGGGTCTACCTGTGAATGCCGACCAGGAGGAAGCCAAGAATGGTCATCAGATCCCGACCTAACAATAACCATCAGCCACAGTGCGGCAGATGGGCAGATTACCAGGAGTGGAGACAGCTTAGTGATCCTCTCTGGTGTATACAGGGCACATGCATCATGCGAATTCCAATCCTTTATATTCAGATGTCTCTTGTATCAAACAAATTCATATTATAGGTCTGTCTGTTAAAGAAATCACTGTTTAAATGTTTTTACATCTGACCTTATCTATATCATCTACGAAGGGAACAAAAATTCAAAATTACATCTTTTGATAGGAAATTATAACTGTGTTTAATCAAATGATTCTATGTCATAGAGTTTATGAATGTTCTAAAATGCCTCTCAGGGGAGAATATTTCTGTTTTTAGAAACTGCATCCTCAAGAATGTAGGATAAAATGTTATGATGTCTGCAATTTACTTTAACATGTTTTAGCAAAAAAATGTACAAACCTACACACACACACACACACACACACACACACACACACGCAGTAAAATGTAACAACTGTTAAATGTAGGTAGTGGATACACGGGAACTCAGTGCACTTTCTTTAACTCTTTTGTATGTTTGAAAATTTTTATAATAAAATGATGCATAGAAATCTTCACTCACCTTTCAAGTGGATGGCCGTCTTCTTTCTCCTAATCAAAAACAAATGGCTAAACATGCCCAGAGGCACATTTAGGGATGTTCATGCTGCCCTCACCCTGCAAGAATAAGCAAGACAACATGTGATTACTGAGGATTTTTATTAAGTTAATGCTATTTCAGTTGAGAAAATGTTCTTAAGCCTGTAGATGAAAATACTGCTGTAATTTTTTTAAAAAGGAGAAAACTGAAAAAAGAAAAAAATGATTCCATCACATACTGAATGTGGGGAACAACCATTAGCCTCACTCACTCTTAGAACTTCTGCAACAAAGGAATTCCTCAGTAAGTTTCTTTCAATTCACATAAACTTCAGGGCAGTGACAAAGCCCGAAAATTCACTCAAACAAAAACTGGGGCTTCAGGGGCTTGAGCTTGAATATAACTTTGGATTTCTGCGACCACACTTGGAAGGCATCCCCGTACCCTCGTAGAAACACACGAGAACCACTGATCATCCTGGAGTCCCTTTAGGCAAAGCTGGTCAGACCCAATAGACTGCACACTCAGCTACAATACACGCTGTGGGGCAAAGTGGCCCAGCGGCCTGCACGTCACATTCGCGACGCCTCCACCACAGCTTGCATTTTGGCATCACCAATTACGTTTCATCCTCCCCACAGCCCTGAGGTACACAGCATTTCCTGATTCCATTTTCCAGAGGAGGCAGCTAAGTGTCACAGATGATGTATGACAAGAACATTCAACTAGAAAAACACCAGACATAAAACTGCAACTTAGGGCTTCTGGCCCCAGGGCTTATCTCACTGTACAGGCTGTGCCCTCCCTCCCCACCCTGCCCACCACGATGCTCTCCTGAAAACCAAGCTCAAGGCCCAACGGCCAAACAACCCATTCACATGTCACTGCTGGTGAGGGGACAAGCACATGCTGCAGTTTATTCCTTGACAGTATATATTAATAATCATTCTTAATAGTACCATTAATACTATAATTATGATTACCAATTACTATAATTACTACTAGTAATTCTACTGCCTTTTAAAACACAATAACACTTAATGTATTTTTGACATTATATATATATATTTCATTCTTCTCCCTTCTTTCTCAAGAGAGCACACTTGGCCAAGGGAAGTAAGACAAGCACATGGCACCCCTGGTAATTTTTATCTCTGCCACAGCAAGAGACAATTACCACTTGCCGTTGAGGATTTTCCATTCATGGTTTTTTTTAAACTTTTAGTTATTTATTTATTTTTGTAAGGGGGTACTTAGGTTTATTTATTTTAATTCTTTTTTTTTTTAATGGAGATACTGGGGATTGAACCTAGGACCTCAGGCATGCTAAGCGTGCACTCTACCACTGAGCTATAACCTCCCCATCCATTCATTTCTATAAAATGTAAAATACAATAGAATATAATGGCACAGACACTGCTCTGCCAATAAAGATGGAAGCAGCATCAGAGCTCAGGTTGGGGAGAACGTGGTGTTCCAACGTGACAGCCTAAAGTGGCCCTTCATCTGCTGATTACCAAAATTCTGCCTGCAATGCACAAAGGTTTAGAGGCATCGATGTCTACTATGTATAGGTGCTGGTGTCCAGAAGTCCAAGGAAAGCTAGTCAGGGACCCCCTGCACCTGGTTTTTAGTCCTGTCTCCCCTACTCATTAGCTTGATCGAAAGTCAAGAGAAGTTCTCCAAGCAGCTACCTCTCCTGCAGGCTGGAAGGATGTTGCAACTCACATAAAAGACAGGATGGGTCTCGATGCCTTATTAAACAAGAGCACCTGGACCCCAGGAATACAGACCACGTGTTTATGCCAGGAGCTGCACAAAACTAAGGAAAAAGACTCGATGGACCTTAGGAAACATCAACTTCACCCCCAGATTTTGGGGAGGGAAGGATAAGCAAATGAATCAGTAATGTAAGTTGTAAACATTGAAACAGATAGGCATTATGGAGTTGAATGCAATCACTGCAAGAATGTGTAAGCTCAAACTCCTATCCTTCCTTGCCTATTCACTTCCAGCTACACCCTTACATGTAGGGGAAGGGAGTGAGGGATGGACTCTCCCTTCGTTTTCATTAAAGATGATCTTGGGAGACCATGTGAAGCTGGCAGGGATTTTCATATCACAGTGAGTCCAGGAAGCTCCCAATGGCCCCCACTGTGGAGAATTCTCTGCAAATTCAGGAGTCCCACATTTTTGCAGGTCTAGGTACCGGTGCAATGAAGTCTAGATCCATATATTCCCACCTCTACACCACACATCCCGCTCTGAATGTTACTGAGGTTGCCCTCTTCACTTCCCACCCACCCAGACCGCATGCACATTCCTGTCAGGCAGGTTCAAGCCACTTAGTTACTCACATTAAACCACTGACTTTTCTTCAACCCCATATTGAACGGTAACACATTCAGCATTGACATTAATTTTCATCAGAATAGATGTCCGCATCCTAACTAAAGACAAATAAGCCTACCAATTTTGTCTGTCTCTAGAAATATCTTATTGTGAAACATATTATATTAAAAAGTACTTAACCATAGTGGCCAGGCTCCAACGTGGCCCCCAGTGATCCCTGCCTCCTGGCACTCAGGCTCTTGTGAAGTCCCCTCCTACACTGAACAGGGCTAGCACATCAAGCCAAGACAATACGGGGGAAATGATGGGATGTGCCTTCAAAGGCTAGGTCTGTCCTGGCAGGGAAACTGGATGCCACATCACAAGGACACCACAGCTGCTCCATAGAGAGGCCCACATGGTGAGGAACCCAGGCCTCTGGCAACAGCCGGTAAGCCTTCTGAGAAGCAGATCCTCTGGGCCAGTCAAGCCTTTAGACAACTGCTACTTCAGCTGACATCTTGACTGTGACCCCAGGAGACCCCCCACCCAGGCTAGAACCATCGAGCTAAGCTGCTCCTGATTCCCAACCCCCACAGAAATTGTGCAAGATAATGAAGGCTTATCAGCATGTTAGGCTGCTAAATTTTGAGGGAACTTGTTATGCAGTGATAACTAACATGTCATAACATATGTCAAACAATAAACGTCAGCTTAAAGAAGAAAGTGAATCCCGTGTACCTAATACCCAGTTGGTAGTGCTAGGGTCTGTTTTATTTTTGTTTTGTTTTTTAAAAAAAAGACCTGTGTGCCCCTTCCCAATTGCCCACCCCCCATTCCATTCTCCCCTTTATAGATAACCACTAGCCGAATTTTGAGTTAATCATTCCTTTGCTCCTCTCTATGGTTTTACCACATGGGTATTCTCAGTACGTTGCTGTGTTCTACCTGGTTGTAAGCCTAATACAAAGGAAACCAGACTGTATGCATCTTTTAAGACTCACCTCTTAAGATTGTGATTTTGTGATTCATCCCTGTTGACTCATATGACTGCAGTTGACTTTTCACCACCACATAGTTCTCACTATGTGAACTTACCCCCAGTTGACTGCTCTATTCTACTGTTGAGGATCATCTGGGGATTTGGGGGGTTTTGCTATTACAAATAATGCCACCATTTATATTCTAGTGTTAGTCCCCTGGTGCACACAGCAAGAGTTTCTCCAAGGCATGTACCTAAGGGAGGAGAGCTGGGCTGGGGGCTGCACATGTTCAACTCGTCTCAGTAATGCCAAATTGTTTTCCAAAGTAGTTGCGTACTTTTGACTCTTTAGCTGCCAAATAAGAGGCATGCTTGTTTTGCTAATTACCAGCAAAGCTTTCAACCAACAAAAGGGAAAGCTTTTCCTATTTGCAGCATCACCACTGCAAATAAACAGTACTCCAAAGCAGTGACCCAGACAGCTGGAACATATTAGTCATAGGACTTCGGTACAGACTTCAGAATAATGATGCAGACCCAGCTAGCACCACACACTGCCCACGGCATAGAAGTCAAACTGGATTTCTAGACATACGTTAAATTCAGAGACTGTTTTCCTCCTTTGGACTCACAACGAGGTGCCCTCTTATTGCTGTCAACTTGAAGGGGGAAAAAATTAACTCAAATGCAACCCAGCCAAGTTCAATATTAAAGGAGGAGAGTCCAGGCATTTCAATGATAGTGTTATTTTTTTTAAATATAGAGCTGGTTGTGTTTGTTATATATTCACCTATAAGATGAGATTGTTATTTACTATATCTAATTTTATATGTCTTAATTCTACAAAAAATACTCAGGTATTCTTTGTACAAAAAGACATCCTTTTTTGATTACTTAATTCAATTTCCTGAGGTGGAGATCATAATTTCTGTGATAATTTAATCTGCATTTCTAGTAAAATCATGGTATCAAACATTTTTGTTGGCACTAAATACAAAAAAATGAGAAATTCTTTCAATTTGGGCAGGAAGGGGAGAAGAAACGTTACTGTAAACTTCAAGGAGGCTCATATTATGTCACTGAAACAATGGCACTAGATGACCAAAATGGGGTTATTTCCACTCAATCTCTTGACAGTTCTCTCTTTATGATCATTTACCCCTGTGCAGCCAGAACTACTGCTGTACCCATTTTACAGATGGTGGAAACTGAGACATAGCAATTAAGTTGTGTACACGGCTGATAAGTGGTAGAATGAGGATTTGAACCCAGTTTACTCCAGAATCCATATTCTTAACCATCACTGTAGGCAGCTCTTTGAGTCCCCCACCACCAACCAGAAGGCCCTGCACTGGTGACAATAATAGTAGCTCCCAGTTTCTAAGCATCTACAACGTGCCAAGGACTTGCTAGATGCTCTACTGCATTATTTCTAATCCTCCCCACATCTCTGCCAGGCATGTATTATTTCCATTTTACAGTTGAAGAAATTTAGGCTCTGGGAGTTTAAGTAACTTGGCCAAAATCACATAGGCAATAAATAACATGGTGAAGACACTACTTGAACCTTGTCGCTGACTCAAAGTTCATACTCCTTCTACAATGGGCTTTCTGGACAAAATAAAACTACATAACTCCAGGGCTTGTGATAGGCAAGTGTTGGCCTTAGTCCTAGACACAGTACCCATGAAGAACACAGGCGCCATATTGAAAGAAAGTGTGCTGGCCTCTTGGTGCCTCTGTGAGAGGCAGACTGAGGCAGAATGGGCACCAACTAGAGCAGGAGGTACAGTGACAACACCAGGGCTCAACACCATCTCCTTACAGGGTTTCACTGGCCAAGTCAAACAGCCTCTCCACACAACCTTCCATCTGCAAAATGGGGCTATCTCTTACTTCAAAGGGTTACTCTGAGGATAAAAGAGACTTACCACATAAAATGGACCTGGAGCAGGGTAAGCATCAGATACACGTTTAACAACTGAAGGATTAAGCGCTCCAGCTATCCAACAGGAAAAAGCAGGGAGCCACTTTGAACCACACCCTGGCTTCCACAAACAAAGCCTCGAATACTCCATAATAGATGACGACAATTTGTAAAAGGCCATCTTTGTGTCATGGTTATTTTTTTTCCACTAGTATTATGATTTTCTCTTTCTGTCCTAAACAGAATAACCTTGCCAACTAGGTCAACCCTTTATGGTATTAGTAAAAGTTAGATACTTTTACATAAACACTGGAACTGGAATGGACTCAAAGTAAAACATTTGGCTCATTTTTTCCCATTACTAACTTTAGAAAATCTTCAGTACTCATTTCAAATAGCAACCTCTCTTCAAAGTATTTCCAGTCTCCTGGAAGTCATCCCAAATTATCTGGCCAACAAAGAAAAAACTTGATTGAATGACTAGTAAATGACAAATTTTTTTAAATTCCAGCAATATTGAACACATCACTGCTCTGAGAGATAAGGTCCCTCTCTAGTCTCCTTTTGCCATTCCTCAGATTGGGTGTTTAAAGTGCGAAATGTGAACTTAGGCACACATCCCCCAGGTTAGCTACTAGCAATCTCCATGGTAACTGGTCCCCTCTACATTTAGGGGAAGGATGAAGGAGCAGTAGTAACTGCAGCACTATAGGACTGCTCTCCAAAATTAGTCCAATTCCATTTTTCTTTTTTGACCAACTGATGCAATTCATTCTTAAAAGCAAAAGGCTAAATCTTGTGTTTGTTCTAATATTTCATCCAGAGTGAAGGAGAAGACCCACCAAGGGGCAATTTTGCAGAAGGAGGTAGCCAGCAAGGGGCAGAAACAATCTCAGCACAGTATGAAATGTTTGAAGAAAACAATAGAAGAAACCACTGCCAACGTTTTCTAGACCTTCTGCTGAATGTGTTTCCTACATTCTTCTTTAAAACCTTCTCTCAATAACTCAGAGAGAAAATGTTGTGATACAGAATCCTATTTAACAGACAAGAAAATTGACTCAGATTAAACAACTTGCCCAAAGTCACGGAATTAGTCAATGGGTATAATACCTGGCTCACATAGCACATGGTAGGCACTCAATAAATATCTTTTGAGCATATGATCTTTATTTTGCCTCCATAAAAATAGAAAACACCACTTATCTCATAGAGGTTTTGTAAAGGTAAAGTGAGATTACATATGTAAAGTTCCTAGCTCAGTGCCTTGGCCTTGGAACATACTGTGTTACATGGGCAACAATGCTGACATAAAAAACTAGGCACAATAACCACATGGAATAGTGCTATTGTAATGATAGTGGGCAAAACAAACATAATAATGGACAGAAGATATACGTAACAGGCAGAAGAACAGCAAATAAGCACATGAAAAGATGTTCAACATCATTATTCCTTAAAGAAATAAATACAAACTAAAATCACAATGAGATACCACTACATTCCTATCAGAATGGCTAAATTTTAAAAACTGGCAATATAAAATGCTGGTAGAGATGCAAATTCACTAGGATTCTCACACATTGGTTGTATGATGGGTAAACAAACAGTGATACACCCAAACAGTGGAGTACTACTTAGTAACAAAAAGGGACAAATTATTGATACACACAAGAACATAGATGAATCTCAAATGCATTATGTAAATGAAAGAAGCTAATCTCAAAGGGATATATTCCATATAACCCAATTTATATGATTTTATAGAAAAAGCAAAACTACAGTGACAGAGACCAAATCCGTGTTGCCAGGTGTCGGGGGGAGGGGAGACAGATTAGTCTACATGCTGTTTATATGCCTGGGTTAAAACTCATTGAACTGCATGCTTCAAGAAAGTGAATTTTAATGTTGGTAATTTCTTCAATTATCAAAGAATAAAAATTTTAAATCACAGAAAGAACTGGAGGTCTTGGTGAACGGGTATTTGACATTCGGTTTGCAGAGAAAGGGTGACGTGAAGGTCAAATAGCTATGAAGTTCTTTGCCAAGGGGACAATAATGGTACAGGAGACCGTGAAGAGTCAGTGTGTGAGAAGTCAACACAGGGCTCTGAGAGGGACAGACGACCAAGAACTTTGATTTCTAGCCTGATTTCGCCAAAGGATGACTGTGTGAAATTACACAAGCCATATCACTTCCCTGAGCCTTATTCACCTCATTCTAACATAAGACAGTGAGGCAAATGATCTTGAAGGTCCTTTCCCACCACAAACATTGTAAAGTCAATTTGTTTTAAAGCACTGAGTATGGGAAGACAGAGAACAATAAGCAGAAATACCCAGACATGGAAAAACTGCTATGTACTCACACAAACACCATCGGGGAACAAAATAATGTGAAAACCACTGATGTGTGTAGATGGTGGAGTGATGGTAGTAGAAGTAGCCAGGAGCTGGGAAAAGACAGGAAGAGACTCAGAACACCATTTCTTGCATAACAGAAGTCAAAAGAAGAGAGTTTTCATGGGAGCAGGGGCCAGAGGGGCTAGAGTAACTCAATGATCAAATGCTGAAAAAGTCAGGAAGAGTGAAGACTGATTTAAAAAAAAAAAAAACAACTATATAAATTTTTCAGAGATCAATAGAGTAAGTGACTGCTCCCCCCCAACCGCCCCCACCAAAAAAGTAACAAAAAGACTACCATCCAAAACTTGCATTGCTGTCTGAGCATTTCTTGGTTGTGTCTTAATTGTTTTGCCCTTACATTTTCAGTCTCACTCTACCTGCATGTTTGCTGTTAGGAGCCCAGGATTTAAGGAAACATGTCAGCTTTGTTTCCCTGGAACAGCCCACCTCAGAGGCTGCAATTTATAAACTTTAGAAATTCCTGGAAATTAACAATATGACTGTTGAGTGCTGGTGAGAAATTTTCTTGTCCTGCCTAAGCTTATGCAAATACTCCAGAATTCCAGAACAGAAAAAAAAAAAATTCATTTTTAAAGGATTTAACAGAATGTAAAGAGTACAATTTAAGAAGGACCAAGATTTTATGGTTGTCACTTTACTAGTTTGGGAGGCAAGAAAATTGCTTGAAGTCCATAATATTCCCAAACTGGCCAACTGAAATGTGGCAAATGCTTCATCTCTGTCCAGAGCTGACCTCAGAACACCACCTAATGGGCCTCAGCTACTTCAGCCAAATGAACCCAGTGACACTACCATTCTAAGCACTTAACCAGAACTGAAGGAAGATTAGAGAAATCAACAGTTTAAATAAAAGTATACCCAAAGCAGGGGTTGAGTACAGCTCAGTGGTAGAGCACATGCTTAGCATGTATGAGGTCCTGGGTTCAATCCCCAGTATCTCCATTAAAAAAAACTATACCTGTAAGCAAAGTTAATGCACAGAAAACTTCCAACACCATACCTCCTGCCAGTCTTCCTTTTTGATAGTTATATGTGAAAACATCAATCCAATATAACCTGGTTCTGCCGCTTATTAAAAAGGAGAACAGACGACTTCAGCTCAAAGTCTGGTCTCTTCTGCCACTAACAACTCACTAACTTTGGGCAAATTTCTTCACTCCTTGTCTCCCTTTCCTCTGTCTACAAAATGGGGACAGTCACAAACTCCCATCCAGCACGAAGGCTACCAACACCTCACACTGGATGAGATCATGTCTGTGGAAGCACTTAAGGAGAATACAAATAAAAAGACAAATTTGAGGTGTCATCACTGCTACTCTGTATGGGGTGGAGGGGTGGGTGAATATATTTCAAACACACACAATCACATCCCAACTGCCTCTTTCAAGTGAACCATATGCTTCTCTTCTACCACAGCTGGGCTCTTGAGCAGATGCTGGGATGAATACAGACAGAAAGGTGGAGAGGAAGAATGCTTCTGTTACCCAGTTTCAGTCCTCCTGGTTTCGGGAAGATAAAAAAGTAATTTCTTACCCATTTATATTCTACTAATCTTTTTTGAGAGCCTCCTATGTGTCAGACACCATGTGAGGCACTAAGAAGGAGATTTTTTTTAAAAAAACCAAACCGGCTGTGCTTTCAAGCGTACTCACTCTGAGAACAGCTAAGTGGTCAATTGCAACCCAGTGTGCTTGGTGGGTTAACCAAGGCAGGCTTGGGGGAACTCCCAACCCAGACTGCCAGCTGGGTTAGGAAAGGGGTGCTCCTTGCAGATGAGGGGATGCTTGAGTTGAGTCTTGAAAAGTGAGAAAAACTAGATGAGCCAAGCAGGAGAAAGGCATTGCAAGTGGGCAGAAGGCATGGAAGGAAAGACCAGCTGGGGAAGGGAAAGAGTAGATGAGAGGGATGACAAGGGACAATGATGGAGACTCATGTTCAGCCGGTGCTCAGGCTTCTCTGAGGTGCAACAGAACCACGGGCCCAGTTAAGCGGGGACTCACATGGTCACCTTTGCAGTTTATAGAGAGAGGACTGTGACAGCAGTTGGGAGAATGGAGTGAAGACAGGGCGGAAAGTGGATAACTGTATGTACAGAAATCCAGGCAGGAAGTGATGAGGGCTTGGGAATAAGGATGAAAGCAAGAGAGATGAGAAAGAGGTAAGACGACCCTGCACTGGTGGCTGGAAGGGCACAAGGGAAAAAGAGAAGGAACTGTGGATGACTCCCTGATTCCGTCTTGACGACTGAGAAGAGGCTAGTCTTTTCACAAGATACGAGAAGTGCAGGTCCAGCGGGCAAGCTGGGATCACTTTGTACTGTGTCACTTTGTCCAAGACTTCAAATATGTGAGGTCACTCTATACATTTGTGACCAAAAAGTCACACTTCTCATCATTTAGTTGCCTATTTCAAATTCCCACAGTCAAGATGACTTCTTAAAACACAGTGGAATGTCTGGGCAAGAACTCAATTCCATGCTCTTAACTTTAGTAGCCAAAGTGAGAACAGCCCTCACATCAGAACTGAAGCTCAGAGAGGTTAAGTGGCTTACCTGAGGCCACACAGCCAGAAAAGGGGGGAACTAAACTTTAATCCAAGATGGTATTCTCCTTCCAGAAGGTCAGCTTTTCATCTAGTATGCTATACTGCTCCATTGAGGGCCTAGTACTAGTAGTTTTATGTAGTAAGAGCTCTGTGGTTTTGTTCTTTGGCTATTTGATTTTTCTCCTCCTACTCCCTTCTGATAACAGAGTCCAGGCTACTCTGAACTACCTAGTTCCAATCCCTAGAAACATTGTTCCCACTGCCGAGCTCTGGCTCAACTGTCCTGTCAGCCTAGGAAGCCTGGCCTCCATCTCTGCTTCTTGAAGTTCATTCCAACAGCTACTTCTGATAACCAGCCACTCTGGCTCTACAAATACAGGGAGAATGTTCTGGTTTCTATAGGGACTATTTCTGAACTCATCTGCCCTACCCTACACCATGGCACCAAGAGTTCTTCCAGGGCAGTCCTTATTTCACTGACATTTGTATCACTGGCTGAACCTAACATGATTCTTCTCCCTCCTCAATCACTTGCTAGCCTATCCCTGACAGCGTTACCTCTGGGAGGAAGGGAGGGGAAGGCCCTGGAGGATGCACAGTGTTTATTTGGAGGCTGCCACTCACCCAGCACTGTCCCACGCACCAGACAGCAAGGTCCCTGAACTCACAGTCCACTGGAGACAGGATGTTTGTTTAAAAAATAATAATAATAACATATATACATCAAAACACATCAAACACATAAAACATTTGATAAAATTGAGGGCCGGGTATATATATTCATTATATTATTCTCTATATTTTCTAAATGTTTAAAATATTCCAATAAAAACATTTAAAATGAAAATAAAAAATGTAAAGCCTCTACTCCCTGGGGAAGGAATTGGCTAGTCAGACTGACTCCTCTACAAAGGTTTTAGACAGAGAAAATTTTACTGTAATCTATTTTGTTTTTAACCCTATATCCCATAGTGGAAAAAGCAATCAAGGGACAAGACAGAAATGCACAAATTTAGACGATATGAATTCAATCCAACAATAAAATGAGGTTTTCAGTCAGTCTAGACTGTCCTCATTTCTACCTCCATATCCTCTGGAATGGTAAACGATGTAAAAAAAAACCCAGAAAAATAGAATCACTTTCTAGTATATTTTGGCCTCAGGAGAGGAGCCCCAGCAATAACCACTACCACTTCCTCCACACTGCAGTGCGCCGGGGATTTACAGACACGACCCCATAACAGGCGTGTAAGATGAGCGTCATAGTGCCCATTTTACAGATGAGGAAATTAAGACTCGATTAACGTAAGTACAAAGATCGCACTGGCAGACCAGGCCATCTCTGCCCAAACCCATCTCTACCAAGGATCAAAAGCCTTGGTTTCATTTTCACTACACCATGTTGTATGTGTCCCAATATCTGACACTCTGTCCCTCATTTTTCATAAACTTCTGGGCTCCATAAATGAGTGAATCTTATTTAAAAAAAAAATCTCCACCAGGCAGTTCAGTAAATTAAAAAAAAAATCCAAGAAACTACAATCTAGATGTATACAGTATCAGAAATAGTACCTCCAAATGTTAACTCAAAGCAATAAAGGAAATTGAGTGGTAAACTAACCATACAATCCTCTACAGTCATAAAAGAAACACTGCATGACTATTTTAGATTAAACCACCATAACATTTGAAGTGAATCTTAAAGATGCAATTGGCAACAAACCTATGAGAGAAAAAGAAATGAATTCTTAAAATCAATTTCTGATACTATTTATCTTTAAACATTTGTTACTGGAGAGTGTACAAAACTTGGCCCCTACATGTAGACAGAGGAACAAGACAAACTAGAGGGAAAAGGAAATGAAAGAACGGGGCTCCAAGACAGCCTTCAATGCCAGAGGGTCAGAAGTCAACATCAGAAGCCCCTCGAGCCCGTGCAGAACCACCACCACGGCTTACCAAGGGCCACAGCACAACAGAGTCTGCAGCTCAGAACCGGCACTCCCATTCAGCCACCAAATGCATCACGAAAAACAGACTTCAACTCTCAACTGGCAACTGTTTGCCTAGATAACTGATGCAGGGCCAGGTTAGTTTGCTACACCCAAAACTGTAATGGTACAAAAAGACCCCGATTACCTTTTTTCCCAGAGATGCATCTCTAATTATACCTTGCATTTTGAATCCAAGCATTATTAGAGACAGTATTACAGTTGTTCTTTAAAGTAGAATATTTGACAGCTGGCCAAAAGTGACTCACCAAATATCTAAATTATATGACTGAGTATCAGACATGTATGTTACTTTGTTCCAGAGGTCCCCTACTGAAATCAAAGACTTTTTAAAATCTGCTCCACAACTCTACAAATCTATACACGTACCTATCAGTAAAAAGACCAAAAAAGACGCCAAAAATTGATTAAACAAAGAAGGATCATACAGAAAGAAAACAGACTTTTAATATAAAACTGCAGTCCGCAATGCTGGCAGTAAGCTCACAGACAGGCCGCCCTCTTCAGGAATGTCAGGTGCCTATAGACAACGTGGGCCACGTAAGCAAGCCAACTTGACTGGTGTTATTTAAACCGTGGTTAATCATATCTGATTCTTAGCTAGCCTGTCAAGTTACAAAACATTTCATTTCCCTTACCACAAAACAGGAAGCTAACCTCAATTTCCCACATCTCCACACAGAAGTGCCCAAGACATCGCTGCAGGATGGCCGTGCGTCACTACGCCAGGGGACCACCGAACGGTGTCAGGGGAGTTTGCTGCACTACATTCTCCAGCAGGCATCCCCTACTAGATACACTTGGAAAAATACACGAGTTTAATCAAGAGTGCTTGCAAAAATACACGAGTTTAATCAAGAGTGCTTGCTGGGTGTACACAGTCCGCAGCCCAGATCCTCAACTCCCTTCCCAAACGGTGAGCCAGGCTTACAGAACAGCAAACTGCCTAAATAAATCATGTCTGTGGACCCAGAAAGGGTTCAGATGAGAATTTTACCAGCTAAGGCTGAGTTGAGAAACCAATGCTATTTTCAAATTTTCCCTCTTGAGGTACTGATGGGCAAGAGCTACCAGAGCAAAAGACATGAAAACACCAGGCTGTTTTCCAAGAACCCTGACAGGCCTCACTCAAGGCTGCTGCCAAGTTCACTGGTGAGACTGCTCAGAAGTATTATGAAACTGCTCTCTTGACCTCAGGCAAATACTGAGGCTCTCAGTTAAACACTCTTCAAAGTGCTTGGGTGTTTTCATGTCTGTGAGACAGGCATTGACCATACTTGGACATGGCAGTGCTCTAATAAAACTGATCACAAGAAAGCACGTATTTTTCATTATTTTTTTAAAAGTCTATTTAAAGATGTTTAACTCGAATAAGCTCATAGCAGCATTAGTCACAATAACTAAAAGGTAGAAGCAAACTAAACGCCCACCAACAGATAAACAAATAAATAAAATGTGGGATATACATACAATGGAATATTATTAAGCCTTAAAAGGAAATTCTGATACATGCTACAATATAGATAAACCTTGAAAACACTATGCTAAGTGAAATAAACCACACACAAGGACAAACACAGTATGATTCCACTTATATGAGGTAACTAGAGGAGTCAAAGTCATAGACAAAGAAAGTGGAATGGTGGTAGCCAGGGACTGGAGGGAGGAAGGGGTGGGGAGCGATTATTTATTGGGTACAAAGTTTCAGCTTGGGATGGTGAAAAAATTCTGGAGATGGATGGTGGTGACGGTTTCACATCAATGTGAATATACCTAATGCCACTGAACTGTACACTCAAAAAAGGTTAAAGTGGTAAATTTCATGTTATGTATATTTTACTGTAGTTAAAACAAAACAAATAAAAGATGTCGTTGTTAAAAGCAAATTAAAGATTTGGAACATTCTCAGTCATGTCTTGGAAATATTATATTTTACACCTATACAAATTTCATATATATATACATACACACACACACACATACATACATATACATATATATTTCTATATTTATTTAAGGATCCACTGAAACTATTTTCAGTTTCCAGACTCGGTCAAAATCCAACCTTTGGTTTCGATGTGGAACCTTGTGTGATCAGTGATTGCATCACCATGTGGATTATACCACATCAGCAAAGTGAACAAAGCCCATCTTTCAAACAGTTTCTGTTAATATCCGAAGATTCGCATCCCAATGTTGGTGAGCGTTCCAGATGTACTTCAGAATAAAACTCTCCTCCACCCAAAGGCAAACTACGCTACACCCAAGGGATTTTGTACTGTCCTTATATGAGGTGTTCAAAGATGGGATGGGATGACTGGTTATTACATATTTGAAAAGGCTGCTTGAATAAAAGAAAATTCTAACACTGTACTTTGCAGATAACGGCGTCGACAGAACATGCTTACTAACTATATCAAAGAGCAGGCTTACAGGCAACCAAGGGCTTCTTGCAGGGAAAGCAGTCGATTGTGAGGAACTGAGGTGCCTGGATGGAGCAAACATTTTTCACATATTACCTCTGTAAAGATTCTTTTGTCATTCTTCCCCAGGGGAGATGCTGAAACTGGTGTGCAGGCAGTGAAAGCCAAGATGCAGATGGAGATTTGAAAAACAGCTTTGTTATCTTGAAAGCCAATTATGCTGCTCCACTGCCACACTTCCAGAGCCCAGGCTTAAGGACCAGCTTTTCTCTCAGCTGGTTGTGTGAAGCAGCAATTGCATGTAAAAACTAACAGGAAAAGAATCTGTGGAAGGGCAACGATCTTACTACTGCTTTTGAGATTATCCAGATACATTCTCCGTCAAGCACCACACAAAGCAGCATCGTCACCAAGGAAATCTTGAGGTCCCAAGAGTTAAAGAGAAGTTAGGTACTTGACAAAAGTTTAGCAAGTCGGAGACAAACTACCACTTACAGTGTCTTATCTTGACAGCTAGCCAAAATAATAATAGTAATTCAAAAACCAAAATAAATAAATACATTAAGCCTTGTTTCACCTCAGCTGAAAGTCAACATGCCCCCAGTATCACAAATGTTCACTACACTGACCACACCTGCTAAGAAATTAAGTTTCTGTACCATAATGCCAAACCTTACTATAATTGTAATAACAACATTATAATAACTTCTATAAATCTTCAAATTTATGGTTGTATCCTGAAGTCAATCCTAGAACAGTGAAATTTAGCTATTCCTAAACACTCCCATCTTTCAGCATTTGGACAACATGTGTATTCACTGTATACCCAATATTTGTAGAGAAAGACTGGAGAGATATACAGCAGAACAATAGTGGTTATCTCTGGGTGACAGGATTATAAAGGATATTCTTTTTGCTTATTATATATTTTCTAAATGGAGGGAGAGAAGGGGAGTAGAGAAAGGAAGGAAAAAGGATAAAAGAGAAAGAGGAGGAGGAGAAGGTAGGAAAAGAAGTTGTTCTAAAGAAGAAGCCAAACTTAGGTTACAAGGCAAATGCCAGGTGGCCTTGGAGAGTCGCACAGGCTGTGCACTGCCTGCCCCCAGGAGGAGCCCCTCACATAGACGCTGATGTCAGCAGTGCCCCTGGCAATCCTATCCCCCTCTACATCCAGCTCAAATCTCCCCTCCCCACTGAATACCCTCCTGAACATTTTAGCTAAAATTCTTCAAGTCCCAGGCACTAGTACACACAGCATTTGACCACAGTGTGTTGTCCTCAAGCCCATCTCCCCACTGGTCTCTCTAGAGGTGCAAAGCCCCTCATCGCCTTCCTCTGTGGAGCCCAAGAGCTAACACAGCTGGCATCCAGCAAAAGCTCATGAAGTTTGGCTAAGAACACAGCCCTTTCACACTTGCCAAACACCGCCAATGCCAATTCTACTTTGTCTCAATGCTGTGACAGGCAGCCACACCACCACAGGGGTTAATTTCTTCTTCCTCAAGAAATCTGCTCCCCTTTGGCCTTTGAAAGAATTAACCTCTATTGCAGCTCTGTGGGGTCACCGATTAGAAATGCACGCTAGTTTTTACTGCCCATCTGCTTGGAAGAGCCGTCCCTACGGTGATGGGGGGTGGGCCCTGGCTGCTGTCTAGTGGAAAAGATGCCCATCGGGGAGCCAAGACACACAGAATCCAGCCCAGGAATCACCAGGCTCCAAGAAAGGATTTAAACCAGAAGATTTCTAAGAATGAAACACTACTCCACATGGCTACAAACACCACAGAAGGCAGCAAGCCAGGGGCCCAGTCAGAACAACAGGAGGCCCATGAGAGGACAGCGGATGACAAGAAGCAATTCCAGGTGAGCTGGTGACAAGGCCAGCGACAACTGGAGCACTGAGAGCAGAGCCAGAATGTAGGACAGGTACACCCCTCCCCTCCCTTTCACACAGAGCCTCGCACTGCCGGCAAGAAACAAGGCTGCAAAGAAGACAGCTTAACAGTGAGCACGATCAGGAAGACATCCCAGTGACTGGCTTCGAGCTCGCTCGAAAACCTGTGATTTCAGGTCAGAGGTGTTGCTGGTAACAGGTATAGAGAGACCCGTTTGATTGGACTTCCCAGGTAGTCGAACTTGCCTGTTAAGGAGTCATTCTTTTTAAAGTCCTATGGTATTTATAAAAAAAATGTTTATGAGAAAGTTAATATGCCTTGACTGTTTCCCTAACAGACTATATACTAGCTGAGGGTAGGAACCGTATCTGCCTAGTTCGTCCCTGTGTCACCAGTGCCCAGCAGGGCGCCTGGGTGACACCAGGCGCCCAACTAGCATTTTCTGAATAGTTTATTGCTTACAAAAGCAGTATATCACTTTGTGCACATAATCATGTTTTTGGAGCAGCTTTCTATGATTACTCTTCTAGATACTATTTTTAAGGGCAGCCAAGTCTTCCATTATTGGGATATATATCATTTGTTAACCAATCCCCAACTGTTGAATATTTAGGCTTTTAACTTTTCACTAGGATCAATTATTTTGTAAAATAAACTCCTAGAGATAGAACGGCTGGATCAAATAGTAGGTAAGTATCAATGCCCTCCCTCCATACCTGCATTTTGGAGGACAACTGTCACGAACTTCACCGTTTAGGTAAACTACTGTGGACTTCTCAAGCAAAGGAATCTCCTAAAACAGGTGCCTTTGACATCAACAGCCAAAGCTCTAGACTGTCCTTTGAAGACCTATTTGTTGTGCCCATCGGAGCGGGAAATCCGAGAAGCAGCATCTGCTCAAGTGGTCTTCTGCTCTCCTCCCGAGGCTCCACCCGCTCCTCTTGCTCAGTGGAGGACAGAACCTCCTGGAGCATCACACGCTTTCCTCCACTGAGTTAACTCCATGATGCCAACTATATCATTTAACTTCTCGTTCTCCTCAGAGGAATGACTGAACCTGTCCCACCACAAGACACAGAAATGTCAAGTCTCGGGTAACCGCACTGAGGCTCTCGGCCCATGTCTGCCTCTCTGCTTTGGGCAAGTCACTTCTCATTAGTTCCTCTAAAAAGAGGAGCGACGACAATAAGGAAAGACCCTCAATGGCACAGTTCTATCTTCTCATCCACTTGCATAAAAACAGACCTTTCAGAGCTCTTACTGGTGGGTTGAGCGAAAGCTTTAGGCAGTCTCCCCAGAAAAATGCACATACCCAAAACGATAAACTGAATTTCAGTGGCTTCGTGAAACCCACCCGTAGATCCCAATAAGAAACCCCGGGCCACTGATCGGGCTTTCACACAAATGGCCAAAAGGAGGCCTGAGACATTCCTGGGAGTGTTCAACCATTCCGCCTCTGTTTCTAAAATCAAAGGGAGGGAGGGGAAAGCCGGCCATGTTCAGAGCCCTATGGAAACTTGGAACTCGGCCCAGCACAACTGCTGCTAACTCTGCAGGGCCTTTCAAAGTAACTCAGGTGTCACTACACAAACAGTGGGGGGTACAGCAAATGTCAAAGTACTGACCTCGTGGATGGGTGCAGAGCCATTACACGGTGAGGTAGCAGGACCCCTGGCATGCCTCACATTTGTGGACTTGATTGTCATGGTCACCCCATCACCAAGGAAACTCCCTGCACGTGGAGACTTGGCTTTGTTCACACCTATATCCTCAGCCTCGTCCAAGTCAAAGCTGCTGGTCCCAGTGAGCCTGAAGGCCTATGCTGGACACTGAGGCCACCCACGAAGACTTCCACAGAGAGCAACGACATACATGGAACATTCTGTGCACCTGGGATCTCAGGATGGGGAGACTGAACTAACAGCTAGGGGAACAGGGACAGGCTGTGGGGTAAGATCAGTCAGAAACACAATGGACCAGGTGACAGGCCACATGGTAAAAAATGTCAACAACACATGGCCACAAAGCTGGGGTCAGATGGACATGCCCAGAGCACTAGCTCAGAGTGTCATTCATGGTCCATCTAGTCAAGTGAATGGTCAACATGCCAGCCAGGGAGTGACAGGAAACTGACACTCCCCCCTCATATGGGGAGGTCTCTGCTGCCACCTCCCAAGTCCAACTCCACAGCTGGGGAAAGCTGCCCTACGTTGCCACCAGCACATGCCAAGGGCTTTCAGATGACAATACCGCGATGATGCAGTGGTCATTATTCCCATTTCACATGAGAGAAAGCCAGTGCCGCAAAAGGACAGTCACATCTGTCTCTACCTGCTCTGTCTCGGTCTCAGATGACCAGAGCAGCCTGGCTCTGGTGGAAGGCCGAGGATTCCCCCGTAGGGGGTGTTTCTTTCTTGAACCCCTTTTGGTCTCAGCATGCCAGGCCTGTGGGCTCTCCCCTCCTCCACCCAGCCCAGCCCGCCTGTCCTCACACACCTCCCTCTCCCTCTTGGTTTCCTCAAGGGCAATAAAGGCCTCCTTCCTCTTGGTCTCAAGGCATATCGGCACCACCACCCTCTTTCAGATTTCTGCCCAAACCATTAGACTGTGTTTGTCAGGAGGCTCAAAGCAACTCCTTGCCACCAGCTGCTGCTTCTCTCCCCTTTTTGGTATCTTTGGCCCTGTTACTGCCCCCAAAGCTGGGAGAAGGGGTCCCTTCTCCTTAAGGGATATTTTCTTGTGTTCTGTTCTCCATCTGTCTGCCCCCAGCACTTTTTCCTTCCATCCCCAGCCTTCACTTGACCTGTCACTCTTAGGAGCTCCATTCCTAACTTATTATGCCCCTCATGGCTTAGCTGAAGAGCCCCCACTCCACCCCATAACCTAAGATTAACCACAATACCCCTTACAATTTGTCCTTATATAACATTGGTTATAACCACCTTGGTGGATTCACACAGAACCTGTGAGAAACCTTTAAAAGGCTGAACATCCCACATTTTACACCTTTAATAGAGACAGACTGCCAGGAGGGGCACCAATCACAACCTGGAAAACATGACAGTGAAGAATCAACCACTCACTACTGCCTCCATAAAGCGGTTTGGACACGCAACTGATAGGACTGGGGAACACGGTTCTGAAATAAGATTTTTTTTTATTACCAAGGTAAGAAGTGACTGCTGAAATGGAGTTCAGGAGCCACTCTTTTCAGGTGTCCCCCAGTCACAGGACCCACGGGTGTGGGGACTAGATGACTAAGGGTCAGCTAATCCAAACTCTCCACTTACAGATACGGAAGCAGAGGCCCAAGCTTGCCAAGGTCATGGTTCTGGCACGTATGCTTTAGCTTGTGTGCTGTTTGTAAGGATATTAAGGAAGGAAGAGGGGAGAGAGAAGGGGAGGACAAGGAAAGCGAGAAATGCAAACCACTGAAAACTAAATTCAAAGTGGAATTTAGCACTTCACCAAAAACTGAGGGCAAATAAAACAAAGCTTTGTTTTGAATAAAGAATCTTTGTTTTAAAAGCTGATTTACCTTAAAGAGAGAACGGCAGTAACCTTCTGCAGGTTTTACAGTCCTAGGAAATAGCTAAAAGTTAGCCACAGTTGTTAGAGACAAAATGGACTAGCACAGGCTCCCTCTGATTCCTAAGTTTTGTGGGGTTTTTTATTTAATTGAAGTATAGTTGATTTACAATGTTGTGTTAGTTTTGGGTGTACAGCAAAGTGATTAATTATACATATACACACTACATTCTTTTTCAGGTTCCTTTCCATTACAGGTTATTACAAGATGTTTATTTCAGGTTCCCTGTGCTATGTCATAGGTCTTTGCTGTTTATCTGTCCTAAGCGGTTCTGAAGGGCTGTTCCAGCTCCCAGTTCCCTTCAAGGGCTGACCACTTCCAGCATATATCTGCCCAGAATCCCATCTGCCATCAAAACTATCTCACTCAGAATGGAAATCCCAAAAGACGCAAAGAAAGGAAACAAAACCAAAACACACCATTCCAGCTCCATCTACTATATCCCTATGGTTGTCAGTTACCCAGGGAGCCTGGAGCAGGCGCCCTCCTCTGACCAGCCCTCCTGCCCTGCCCCCAAGGGCTTGGTGTCCAGCTGCTGTACTGTACCCACTACTTGGTGATAGCATTTATCTGTGGACATGTCTGTTTCTCTGACTAACCCCTAGGGAATCTAGACTGTATCTCACTCACCTCTGTATCTCAAAGCGTAACAGAGGTCTAGCCCATGGCAGACCTCAATACGTGTTCACCACTGCTGTAAACTCCAGGTTGAGAACGTCTGGCATATATGAACAGGCCTTCCTGGCCTCCGGAGCCTTCCCCCGGCCCTCTCCCATCCTCTCTCCCCTACCACATCCCCTTACCAAGCAAACAAACAAATTCTGGCTGCTGGGGTCACAGGAGAGCCCCAACAACTAGCACAGGGAAAAATCTGGACCAACATTTCTTCCCAAATACGATTTATTTGTATGTTCTCTTGAGTTAATCCTAAATCCTGATTTCCTGCAACAGCTTTCAATTTTAAAATTTTCTAATTCCTCAGTTTTACGTGTGACATGGCTCAGACGGGGTAAATGCAGTCTCAATTGTAAAACAGAAAACTTTGGCTGTAATAACAGTGGTTCACACTTGGTGAGGACTTCCTGTGCACTAAGCTTGGACACACAGTGGCTATTTTACCTCTCAGCAGCTGGAGACAGGTACACAGCCCTTTTTCTTTTCTCTTTGTTTTCAAGTACCTTTCTACAGACGGTTTTCTACTACAGTTAACCCAGTCAAATAGGATTATCTTCTGCCTCTCTACTGTCAGTCTGTGTAACTTCATACATTTTTAATTTTTCTGTACCTAAATTTTCCCAAGGGGTTAAATGGTGAACATAAAGCCTTTCTGTGCCTATGGCAGGGAGTAGGGAGGGTGGAAAATAACAAAAATAAATCAGGGCATTTTCGCAGGATGGGATGCATGAGATGGCACTTCACGCTTCTAGTAAGTCTTGATTTGTATTTCCAAATTTTCTCTCCACCCTGGGTTCTCACCCACCTTAGCCATGTCAGAAATACTGGCAAGGACAGAAAGCAATAGGTATACTGCACTGGCTCAGACATTCCTCCACTGGCCTAGAAACAGGACCGTGTGAGTTCAGTTTTTATTTCATGCGGTAGGCAGTATTTAAAATGTCTGAATCTGAAATCATCTCACCTGACTGTAAGTAGAAATAGGAGCAGCTGGCTCTCCATTGACATAAGCATTGCTTAGGCACTGGTTCTCAGAGAGGTCCCAGACCCGCAGCACCAGTGTCATCTGGGAACACGGTGGACATGTTGACTACGAGGCCCCACCCCAAACGCCTTGCCTCAGAAACTCTGGCAGGGGTGGGCCCAGCACGGGTGTTTTAACAAGCCTTCAGGTGATTCTGATACCTGCTGAAATCTGAGCACCATCAACATGGGCCAGTAAGCCTCCAAGGTCATGGGAATGCCTTGCTGGGCTAACCTGTGTTTCACAATTCTACGTAATTACAATAGTGCCCCACCAACACTTATTCTGGTAATTTTTGCCAACTGACAAAGGCCCCAAACACTAAACTCCCTCAGGGCACTCCTACTTTGTTAGGCAAATTACTTGTGCCCCACTCTCCTCATCTCTGAAAATGGATAATAATAACATCCATCTCACTGGACTGTCAACGGCTTAGACAGCGTCTGGCATGTGGTTCACCCTCAACAAATCTGAATCCCTATGATTACTACACCTTTGCCAAAAGGTCTAATCAAAACTAGGAATACAGCAAAATAAAACCTGCTTTCTGCATGCTAATGTGAAAATTAATAAAGGGAAACCTCACTAAATTAGAGTCAGAGGACTGACCAGGAGGGGAGCAATCATGCAGTATCGCTGGATGTCAATTACAAGAAGAATGGTCAGTTCCAGACCCTAATATAAGAATCACCAATGGAAAAGAAGCTCCAATTACAGGCTCCAACAGGAAAAGATGCACATTACATCTCCTACAGAATACTGACAACCCCAGCAACTCAGTCAACGAGAAACCTCTCTATCCTAAACTCTCACTTTTCACCAATGGACTTCTGTTCAAAACAACCCTTACCAATGTCCTCCTTTTTCTCTATAAAATAATATTCCTCTCCTTTGTTGAACTTGCCTATGATTTTTTGCCATGGCTTGCTTGTCCAGAATTGCAATTTTTGCTATTCCCAAATAAACCCATTTTTTTGCTGGTAAAATAATTGTTTTATTTTAAAGGTCAACACTAACCACATGATATCATCTATCCTCTCCATGCCAGAGCCCTGAGGACATCCAGGACCAACAGAGATAGCACCTGGCTCCACTGTCTGAGCATTTACTTGTGCAGTCTACAACCTAAGCATCCAGCACATACCCAGCAACATGCAGAGAAAATTCACTCTACATGACTGTGCCTCCAACAGGTCTTTCTGGACAAAAGCCATCCAACTCTGTGGCATAAGGTTTCACATAGCTCAAGGGAGATAGACAGAGAAGAAACACAATAAACATTAATATAAGTAGTCATAAGAACAGCTAACATTTATACTGTGATTACCTTGTGCCAGAAACTAAACAGCTGACAAAGGTTAATTTATAGTCTTCACAAGCTGTGAGGTACCTGCTGTTATGACACCCACCGATATTGGTTAGGGAAACTGAGGCAAAGAAGGTTTACAGAACTTGCCTAAAGTCCCACAGCTCCTGAATAGTAAGCCAAGACCTGAACCCAGGAACTCTAGCTCCACTGTCAGTGCTCTCAACCACTATTTTCTTTTTTTTTTCAATTTTTAATTTTTCAATTGAAGTACAGTCAGTTACAGTGTGTCAATTTCTGGTGTATGGCACAATTTAACCACTGCTCCATGTGACAAAGAGTTACTAGTTACCTAGGTATCTACCAGCCACTTGTTATCACTGATTCCAAAGCAATGATTTTTAAGACACTTAAATTTAGGTACAAATTCCACTATCATGGGGTTCAAGGCCCTGGACAGAAATGCTAATTATACTGGGTTTTTCTGGCCTCTTCACTACCCCCAATCTACTTCTACTCAAGTTGAGTCGAAACTTCTCTACTCATAACTCCCCTGGCACCACCTCACTGAATCCCTAATTATAAACCATCTGTCACACATAATTCTCTAACTGTTTTTTGTACGTTGGTCTTTTCTACTCTACTGGGCTGTAAAATTCTTTGGAAAGATCCATACTTAATGTAAAACCCCACAAAACTAGGCAGACGCATGGACTTGCATGTGTAGACTTGGAGAATATTACAGTTAATTGGTTGGCTTATTCACTTTGCTCTTCTGACATTTCTTTGCTATGAAGCAGAATAAAAGTATAAAGTTTATGCTATTTAAAGCCAGCATTAGGGGACATGTTACACCAACATTCAGTGAGCAGCAACTCTGTTTCAAGATTTGAACTCCCTGCCTCTCCCACACTATCTCTTTAAAGCCCTCTGCAGCTCAAATGCCTTAAAGGGGAGGCTATGGGATCCAGCCTGAGGAAGGAGGAAACGGGCTACGAAAGGAGAGAGTCTGCCCTGAGTCACTCAAGGCCAGTGAAAAGAGAACAGAGACTGAAACAAGATCTGTCCCCAAAGCCTCTACACTCTGCCTTCCTATAAGGTTCAGAATGAGGAGCCCTGATTCAAATTCTCCTCAAAACAACACATTAGTTTTGTAAAAAAAAAAAAAAAAAAAAAAAAAGTGACAGAAAATTTTTAAAGTCATTATAAAAAGAAAGGACAACCATGTTCACGGGTAGAATTACAAAATTAAGATGGAAGAGGTGTCAGTCCTCCCCATTTTAGGCTACACACTCAATGTAACACTAATCACATTTCCAAGACTTTGTTGAGAACTTGACAAGCACTCCAAAATGTATATGGAAGAAAAAAGGTCCACAAATTACCAAGTCCTGAAAAAGAAGAGCAAGGAAGGGGCTCATCCTGCCATATAAGACACAATGCAGAGCTATAATAATAAAAATAATTTGGCATAGAAACAGACAGATGACTGGAACAGAACAGAGAACTTGAACCCTGTGAAGAACCTCAAAATCTGAAAACACAAACTAATCTATCTGTGGCAGAGAGTAGACCAGTGGCTGCTTGAGCCCGGGCACCATGGGAGGGATGGAAGGTAAAGGGGCCCATGGGAAATTTTAGAGAGAAGGAAAAGCTCTGGATCTTGATTGTGGTGGTTTCACAAGTATGCACATCTGGCAAAATTCATCCAATCGTACACTTCAAATGTACGGATGGAGCTGACCATACAGAAATTGTAACTATTAATAACATAGAAAAAAATAGACTCATGCATGTATAATAGAGGTGGCTACACATTTACCCCTAAAATCTCAGGGAAAGAATACACTGTTTAATGATTCTGAGAAAACTGGCTCACAAAATGGAAAGGAAAAAATAACACTGGGTTCCTTCTTTATGCCATTAAAATGAACCTCAAGCAGATTCAAGTCCTCATTGTGAAGGGTAAAAGTAGGAAGCTGATAGAATAAAATATAGATTACATTTGTAATCTTGGGGTAAGGAAGAATGTCTTAAGACTCCTAATGTGCAAAAGGCAAAATTTAATGGCTTTGGGCTCTATCAAAAGTAAGAATTTCTGGAAGTTACCACTGAAACCACTGAAACCCACCGAAGTCTGTCAAGTCCCTGAGTCTCTAAAGGCCCACTCACCTGCATTTACACAGTCTGCTGCTGAGACAGGGAAGAGGAGTCTTTCTGAAATACAAACTTGGGGTGATTTCAGGCCCCCAGAACTCAACTTGCTGCTGAGGCCTAGATTTTCCCTGTGTGATATATTAGGATTTAAAAAGTAGTGGGGATGCCTGGCTTTTCACAAAGGGTAGAGGTGTCTACATCTGTACCTGTGACTCTTTTCAGTGTGTGACTGTGTGTGTACGTGTCTGTGGACTTGTGGGCGACTCTCTGGATGTGTGGGGGGGTGGGGTGTGTGTGTGGTGTGTTTATCTGTGGAGGGGGAGAGGACTACGGAGGGGAGCAGAGCACTTCAGCTGAGATTGAGCCACACTTGTTGATCAACCATTCAATTCTATCTTACTGAAACCAGAAGTCACAGTTACAAAATCAAGCTATCTTCCCGGCCCCACCTGCCCTTCTCTTCCCTTCTTCACCCTCCCCTCCCCCACACCCAATGCCGGTTCCTAGCTCCCACATCCAAATGGACTGATGTGAAACACAGTCCTCTGGGGATTGGGCAGATTATTAAAATGACACACTTTATAGCCAAAATTCTTGGAATGTGGTAGGAGACAATAAATGACCATTTATATTCCTGACCAAGAGCCTTAAGAAAAAGGCCAAAATATTTAAGACCAGGCATGCCTTCACAGTTCTTCCAGATGAGATGGCTGTGGCTACAGGTACCAACCAAAAAAGGCAAAGAAAAAGCCATCTATAACCTGTCATGCCCCCACAAGGTCACGCTGGCCACAGCTTTTTCCAAGGACCATCGAACAGTTTATCATACTAAGCAGCTGGAAAGTGTATGGGACAGTGAAAAAAATAAAAATCACCATTAACTGAATTTATGAGAGAAAATGCAACAGCTTTAAGTAAGCAAGGCCATGCCAGCAAAGTATGCCTTTAGGGAAAGAAGAAACAGCTTAACAACTGGAGGGAGGAACAGAATTGCATAAGTAAAATGCAGAAGAATGAGCTGGACAAACACTTACACCTCCTTCAAAGACCCAGCACTGGGCAGATTATCCCCCTGTGCAAACAAGCCAGAATTTTTATTTCCAAAACACTGGTTTGCCTTTTCTACAGCAGCACTTTTCATTGGCTGATAAAGGCTTAGTTCTCTAATCTTCCTGAAATGCTTTGTATAAAATGAAGTTTTGTAAATAAAGCGTATTTGATATGCAGTCACAGCACTTTTTAGTTTTAAAAGAATTTGTAACGGTTATATGTAGGAGTCTTCTGGATTTTCATGAGACATGTTAGCAAAACACACCTATTTGGATTTTCATGAGATATGTTAGCAAAACACATCTATTTTTTTTTTCAGTTAAAGTGCAGGATCTGCTACAATTTGAAAATTAAGGGACAGGAGAAAAGTAAAAGGATTGCATTTTCAAACTAAAATTGAATGTCTATGGTCATCCTACACAATTTTGACTTATGAAAACATACAAAGTTCCTTAAGTGTCAAAACTTACCAACAAGCTTCTGTTATGAAAATTTCTTTAAATTTCAGGTGAACAAACATTTATTGAATATTTACAAGTTAAACACTGCACAAGATGCTGCAGATCCTCCAACGAATGAGACATTGTTTTCATAACTGTGTCCCTTCAATGTCATTTATCCATCCCTTGAATTTTTTTAATGCTTTCTGATATTTGAAATAGCTCACTACCAGCACTGAAGAGTTACAGAAATACAACCTAGTCTACTAAAAATGTAAATTTCTAGTCTCTGAAGCAGAAATAGGGGGGAAAAAAAGACTATTTCTCTGCTTTACATACTGGTATCATTTTTCTGCAGAATAATTACTTAAACTGTGCATGGAGGCAGCTGCCACTTCCTGCTATCCAGTGGGTCAGAGAACTGGAGATATTAAAAAATATGCTACATAGTTTAAGAGAGGTAGTGAAGAAACCCAAAAGACCATGGCCTCCAGCCATAAAGAGAAAGCAAGATAAGGAAAGTTAGCTGCTACAGGCAGAAGAATCTCCTGGAGGTTCCCCCGAAGCTGGCGCCTCCCACAGCAGGCACAAGCTGCTGCCGCTGGCTTGCTGGCTGGCTTGGCCAAGGTATGGCTCCAGAGCTGGAAGGCTGCCACCTGCTGAATCACCAAACATCCCTGGGCTTCCCTTGGAGCACTGACCAGACGGGGACCCAAACCCCGCCTGGCTTCTCTGGTTAACATCTTAACGCCCCGAACCAATGAAACGCCTAGCCCTCTCCCCTTCAGCACGCACAGGTCAGAACAGCCAACCAACCCCACCCCGTGGTGTCTGGGCAGCCCTATGCAACTCCCCTCGCGTTGCTACGTCACCAGTCCCACTCCTCTTTCGGCCCACTCAGTCCCCATAATGCTCAGCCCCCAGTGCCAGGAAGCGTGGGGCGTTCACAGCGCACCGTGACAGGCACTTGCGGCTTCCACACCCAGGCAGCCAACCAGAAACGCCCCCAAACCTACAAGCAAAATAACCTGTCCAAACAGTTTTAAAGGTCCAGAAAGGTAAATATCCAGGGTGCCAGAATAGTAAGCAGGCCCCATAACGTAGAAAATAAACTTCCTTTTCGGAAAGCAAGCCTTCAGTGTTGGTTTCATAAGCTTGTACCGCTCAAGTCTGTACTGTCTTAAGGTGAAAAGAAACACTGGAGGAGCACCTGCAAGGATTCCCTTCACTCTCTCCGGCCATGGCAACCCTCATCCCGATTTTTACTCGCGACTCTCAAGAAGGAAAGGCTTTAACCATAACGCGCCTGACTGAATCCGTTAGCTGGACCAGGGCACCCTACCCAACCCACCAAAAGAAGCCGAAAGCCGAAGTCTCGGTTAAGACGGTGGGAGAAACAGCCGCTGGTGTCGCTGCTCTGCCCTTGAAAAGTCGCCTAGGAATCGCGGAGACCCCTCACTCAGGAACACCCGTGTCCGGGAGAGAATGTCCAGTTCCGGGATGCGCCGATGGCTCCTCCAGGCCTTACCCCTTAACACCCTCACCCGGTGGGGGCAGCCCCGCGGGGTCTCAGAGCTTCCCCCGAACCTGGAGGCTGTTATGCGGCCTGGGGAGTGGAGCTCACTCCTCAGGGAAAGGGGTCCCACCTGTTACGTTGTCTGGGGACATCGGGGAGCCGTGACGGGGGACGAGGAGATCCCGAAACCCAGGGAGACTGGCCGGCTGCGATCCAACTCAGAGGCACCAACTGTCACGCCACCACCCGAGCCGTGGGGGTAGGGCCGTGATTTGGGGTCGTACCCTGCGGGTGTCCAGATCCCCGCTGAGCCACTGCCCTACGGCTCCCCGCCTGGCGGTTCTTCGACCCCGCCACCGTCTGCTCGCCCCAAACTGACTCTAGGCAGCCTTCCAGCCTGCACGCAGCACCTTTGAAAAGGTTCCCGCTGACGCCCCCGTCTTTCTCTCCGCCCCAAGTTGGTCCGGGAGCCCTGCGGGCGGGCCGCCCCCTCGGAGCCCCGAGCCCAGCCGCCGCACCGCCCCTCGCGCCCACCCCCCGGGAGCGGAGGCGAGGCAGGAGTGCCCGCCAGGTACGCGCGCCTCTCCGTGCGGGCTGAGCTCACGCCCCCTCGCCCTGGAGGTGCCAGCACACCGCTCCCGGCGGCAGGCCAGGCCCTTGAGGCGGGTGACCGATTGGCACCCCCGAGATCGGCTCTCTCCCGCCGCCCCACGGACTCACTTGCACCGGAGTCGCGGCAGCCGCCGGAATTCCGCTCGCCGAGCCCCCAGCCGCAGAACGAAATCCGGGGCAGGGCAGCGTCGGGGATCCGCACCCAGATTAACCTCTCTGGCCCTCTTGCCGGGCGCCAGGGCAGAGCAGCCTTCCCGGACCGACCCTTCCCGCTCCCTTCCTGCCAGCCGCCGCTGCCCTGGCCGCTGCCTAGCTGGTGCGAACGCTTCCGACTTGCCAACGCGAGCCTCTCGGGCTGCCGAGCATGCCCAGTCCGCTACTCGAGCCGGCCCAGCTTCCCGCGCAACGGGAATCCGCTCCTCCGGGTGTTCGCGGCGGCCGGGAGGGCCGGCAGGGCGGGCGGGGTCCGCGGGGGCTCTGTCCGCGACCCGGCGGGACCCGGGCCAGACTGCGCACCTAGGGGCAACTGGCGCTTGGCCCCTGTTATTTTACTTCCAAGTAATTAGAAGCTCGAGAGGCAGGCATTTTCCCCAACGACGAGAAAGGCCCACTTGCACATTTTTAGGGAGCTGTTTAGTGAGGCGGGACGGGAGCCGAGTTTTACCGTCAGCAGCAGTATGGCACTTGGGGCAGAGCCAGAGAGTTTAAGAGTTGAGCTGGTCAGTACAGGAAACACAAACGGCCTTCTGGAGACCGGGCTCAGGGGCACGAGTTTGCGAGCTACGCAAGGATTCTTTTCCCCACCAAGCCTAGGAGTGCGACACTTGGGATTAAGTCGTAATTGAGCATTCATTAAAAAAAAGGCGGACCTCAGACTCTACAACCCATTTTTAAACCTCCGTCCACAGGTTCCCACCCTAAAATCAATGAAACCGCCGCGGCGACCCAGCCGAAGCCGGTCAGGGATAGGAAGGCCCGAATAGCTCCAGTCCGAACAGGGACGACTCAAGCCGTGTCAGGGCCGCCCCACCCCGGCCCGGCCCATCCCGGCCCCACCTCCCGCGGGCCCCGCTGAGTTGCGGGAAAAACCTGGAGAGCGGGCCCGCCCGGGCGGGAGTACTGCGCATGCCCAGTAGGCTGACCTGGTGCGGGTCGCCGGGAGGATGGTTTTTCTCCGCTCTCTGAGCCCGATTCCTGCGCCCGCGTTAGGGGCCAATGGCGGAGAGAACTGGCCTTCGGCTGCGGGGCGCCCCCTCTCTGGCCATCCCGCTCGGTACTCCGGAGGCGGAGAGGCAGCCTGGGGCTGCGCGTCCCGCGGGGTCCGGGACTCACTGAGCGGGGGAGGGGGCGTGCGACTGTATCGCGGTGACACGTGACTGTCCGTGGAGCTCCAGGCAGCCATCTTCCGCCCGGCCATCGGTCCGCGGCCGATCGGAACGGACTTGCGAGCTGGCGGGACTGGAGCAGAGTGCTCTGCTCCTCGCCACGCCTTCCCACAGGGCTCCAGCCCCATCTCCGCACCTGCCTCCGCTCCGCCCCGGGGAATCGCTGCGCTGGCCCTGGGTTTGCTGGGAGGACAGGCTCCTGCCTGGGCTAAAAACGAACGGCTGGGAAATTGAGACGGCAGGATTCCGGGGATGGATGGCCTCTGCTTTTCCCCAGAGGCGGAAGTTAGAGACAGGGGTCCCCTTCCGTTAGGCAGTAACACCGCTGCTCCAGCTGCCTCTCTGTGCTAATCTATTCCGTGCAGAGGAGGCGTGATGTATTGGCAGGAACATCTGGACAGAGGCCGTCGCTCTTCCCTAAGGTGTGGCCCCTGCTGGTGGACAGCTTAGATGGTTATGTTAATAGTGAACATTTATTAAGCTCCTGTGCCACGAACCACTTGCAGTCCCTGTGGCCTTAGGACCAGCCGCGTCACCATCACCAGAGAATTTGTTAGAAATGCAAAAAAAATTCTAGACCTACAGAATCGGAAACCCTACTGGGAGAGGCGGGGCGTCCTCCCACTTCATTAATAAGCACTCCAGCTGGTTCTGGTGAACATTTTACTTCCTTATTTGAACTAGGCCTTAGGGCAGCTCACTTTATAAATGAGGCATTGACACTTTATCCCAAAGACCCTGAACTGTCGGGAATTCAAACCAAGACAGTCTGCCCCAGTGCGGGCTTTTTATCGCGCCTTCCACTTCGGCCTTTCTGACTTTTTCACCCCTACAACACTATACTGCTTTCAGGGAGACTAAGTGCATTTGTCACGTGTGCCTTTAAAATAACAACTGAAATTCAGTTCAACTACATGTTTTGAGTATACAGAGGGCAAAGCTCTTTGAGTCATAACCCTACTGAGTAGTTTCATCAGTTTACACCTAAGAGGTGAAAGAGAAGACTTGCTTTCTCGTGATGTACATTTTTTCAAACGAAGGGAGTGCCAGAAAACTGCTCTGAAGTATTGTTTATGCAGAATGGCCAGACTTTGGACTTCCAGAAAATGAGGTTCAAGCAAGCATCTGCTATAGACTTACGTCAAGGAGTCTAATTTACTTTAAAGTGCCCCACCCCCAAATGTAAAACTGAATTAAATTTTGTAAAATATTAGCAGTTCTCTATTTATAAGTGTTTTTTCTAGGGTGCTTGTTGTAATTTTTTTCTAATTTTATGTATGTTTGAAATATCTCATAATAAGTTTCCTAAATTGCTTTACATGAGTAATTTTAAGACTATACACATGGGAAAAAGCAAGGTATAAAACTATTTCCAATTCATTCCAATTTCATAAAATAATTTAGAGAGAGCTATAATAAACTAAGGGGGGGAAATCTAAAATTGAAAGGCAGTAAAAGTAAATTCTGGGTGAAGTGATTATAAGAGACACTTGAATTGACTCTCCTTGAAATTAAATTTAGCTATGGTCCTTAAGTCACTACTGTTTGAATCCAAAAAGAAACAGTTTTAACAAAAATAAATAATTGTCCCACTCCAGTCCACCCAACCCTGAAGAATTTTACCACTGTATTTTTCTGATCAAAAATTTAATAAGCATCATACTGCTCAGTTGTAAAATTTTAGAATTCTCAAGTACATAGAATATCATAAATTACATTGTTGTCAAGACAACTATAAAATAAAAATGAATCACTTCTAAGTTATAATCTATCATTAAAATATGTTTAAAATAATATTAAGAGCAAATACTAGGGCAAACAGTTCACTTGCCAGAACAGCTATTCTGAAGTAGGTGGTTTAGTTTCAGATGAATGATTCCTACCTTTAGAAGGTAACCTACCTGATTAAAAATGTAGTGGTTTTATCCAGTTGATAGTTGACCTGTAAGCAGCAGCCATCACTCACCAAACTATTGTCAAAGTCAAATAGTATTCAAGAAGCAAGGGGGCTTCTGTGTGTCCAAGGCTATTTGTCTCAGTGGAAGAATCTAGAACCACAAAAGCCTGAGTGACAGGAACAAGACCTCATGATCCCTCATAGCCCTTTAAACTCATCTGACCAACCCACAACCCAATTTCCAAACCAAAGTTGATCAGAAGAGCCAGCTCCAGACAACAGGGCTGGTTCCAAGTATTTGCCCTGGGGCTTAGATCTAGTAACACTCAACCCTCTGTACTTATCCCTTCGCCTGTGGCTAGGATTCCTGGCTTCAATAACTGCTTGGGTTCTCCCACTGGTCAACAAAATACTGAAATGTATTTGAAGATGCTGGAGTGAATCAGGGATGCAGCTGAGGCTCAGGCAGAGCTCAGAACCAGGAACTGGAGTATTGACAGGAACCCAGGAAGTCTCCCTCTGTCTCTTTTGCACTTCTGTTTATACTCCCCCCTTACTATCTGGCTTTTTCTGCCTTTGTAAGCAGATGAGATAGAGCTCCCCAGAGAAGGAAAACCAGACATGGCTTTCTTGACAGAGGAGAAGCCATTTTTGGCCTAAGCTATTTTGTGATCTAAGCCTGGCCACAATGCTTGCCCTTAAACGGGTTTCAGTAATGAATAATCTTAAGTGAACAAAAGAATGCAGAAACAACAGACTGTTACCAGGCAAGAGAAGTAACAATAGCAAAGGTAATATTTCAGTTGTAAAGACTCCCAGTTCTCTTTCAGTGATAAAGATTAGCCTGCAAAGCTCAACCACTAGATGAACTGGAACCTAAGGGATGATGACGATGTTGACCTTCTCTGACCCTTGTAACTTCAATCTACTAAAGCCTGGCTCTGTCAACCACCTTTAGCTTAAAACTACCCCAGTTTGCTTTTTGAGGAGACGTGGCTTTAGGAAAGATCACCGGTCTTCTTCTTACTTGCTGCTAGTAATAATAAATCTTTCCTTCTCCCGATCTTTGACTTGGTTGTGTCTTTTGGCTCCACATCCACCAAGAATGGTTACCTAGTTTTCTGGTAACACCTTCAGTTCACAAAGCAGGAAAATGACCACTTGAGAGCTCCCAAGTTTATTTCTCTTCCAGAGAGTAGTAACAATGACCCTACCTGTATTCACTAACCCCTTTGCTTGGTTGGAACTTATTTCCCCACATTCCTACTGTCCATTAGAACCAGACCTACTAATATTTCAAAATCCATCTCCAAGTCCACCTTTTTCATAAAAGCTTCTCTGCCTTCCAGGATACAAAAGCTTCCTATTCACACCTTTTGGCATGTATTTATGTTACACTGTGTTTGACAGTTCTCTTTATGTTTTTTGCAGGTAAGTCTTGAGTCTCCAACTTATATATTAAACTACATATCAAAGATATATATTTATCTTTCATATTCCATAGTACCTAGCACAGGACTTGGCATCAAGTAGCCCATGGTAAATATTTCTTGAACTGTATACTTTTCCTCCTTTTTACTTTGCTATTGACAAGTTTTTGTTTAAAAAGGGTAAACCACTAGGAATGGAAATAGCCTTGCTGTTTTGTCCTTCTCTAATTATCAACCACCCTTCATAATCTGCTGTGTACATCTAAAGAGGATTTTGAAATTAGACATTTATGACTGGGCGCTAACCAGGGTCTGATAAATCAATACCATCGGCAGAATGCTGCACTGGCTGACAGACACAGTGCCATTGACGAGAGTTCTAATTTACTCCTAACCTTTTAAACAGCTGATGTGTAACTCCAGGCAAGCCTTAATTATCACCTCTTAAAATGGAAATAATATAACCCACCCCCTCTTTGCTTCCCATGGGTTTCATGGGAATTAATTAGATCTTTAATAAGAATATATGTCTCTTAAATGTTTTATAGTTAATTAGAGGTAAACATGATGAAAACATCAGGTATTGTCAAGGTATTATGAATGTTTATTGTTTGTTTGTTGTATTTAGCAATCACCTTCTAAATACAAGGATTACAGCAACAGCTGTAGTACACAAAATGATGAATGCATATTGAGTCACTGTCCCTTTGTGAGCAAGTCCTGGATGACTGGAACTAATTGAAGGGTTGAGATTAAATTTATGTCTCCCACACTAAAGGGGAGTAGTTTTATTTTGGGTTTTTTTTTTAAACTTTGTTTTTCTTTCCTTAAAATTTTTTGAGTTTTGGTTTGTTTGGCGAGGGTAATTAGGTTTATTTATTTATTTTGATGGGGGTCCTGGGGATTGAACCCAGGACCTTGTGCATGGTAGGCGTGCTCTCCACTCAGCTATACCCTCCCCGCCAAGGAGAGGAGATTTATATAGTGCAATCACATGAATTTCATAGATCCTGCTTGAACTCTTCAAAGGCTTCAAATCTAGGCCATGCTAGAGAGAACAGCAGCAACTGAGGACTGGCACTTTTTCTGGAACTGCAACAGCACTTCCCTTGTTTTGTAAAATTTTAAAGGAGCTTATCAAAATTCTGCCACCAGTACCTTTACAGTACAGCAAATAGAAGACATCCTCTCTGCCACATTTCCACCCAGAAGACATGGCTGGAGTAATTTAACAAGAGATTTGTTAAATCCCGTGCACTATGATCTAGACCAGGCTTTCTGAACCTCAGCTCTGTGGACATTTTGGGCCAGATAATTCTTATAGGAGACTGTCCAGTACATTGTAGAACATTTAACAGCATCCTAGGCTTCAGACAACTAGATGCCAATAGCACCGACCCTCCTAGTTGTGACAGCCAAAACCGTCTCCAGACCTTGCCAAATGTCCCCTGGGGTAGAGGTGAGGGGATTGGAATCACTGTCAGTTGCAAACCACTAATTTAAATAATAACAAAAATGGGGTATCTGAATAAAAAAGAAAACTGGGACCTTGAGTTACCAGGCATACTTTTTTGAAGTCACTCAGCAATTTTATGTACTATACTTATATCTTAGGTATCCATATTGCATTAATTCAGCCAATGATTGTTCAGCTCTCGATGGACAGGGCTCAAGCTCAAGTATCTCTGTGTAACCACAAATAGAAATGGTTGGAATATGTTCTGTTTCTCCACAAAAGATACATATGTCATTCCCATCCTAATATCTGCCCTGTCACCAGGATTGTCAAATAGTGCATGAAACATACTTACATTTTATAATTATTCATCATTTGCCTGAAATTTAAATTCAACTGGATGTCCTGGGGTATTTCTTATTTTTGTCTTTGTTTTGTTGCTAAAGCTGGCAATCCTACCCTCCTAGATCTGAAAATTTATGCCTATCCCTTGAGTTCTGACTCCATAAACTTTATAACTTGACTTCATGAAAAATAATAAAGAGGAGTTATTACAAATACTTTAAAAAAAAAAAGAAGAAATGCTGGTAGAAGGAAGGACACAACTAAATTTAAGTATGGTAAATTTCCTTTGAAAAATATTTTCCTACTGAAAATTGCGGTAAGCTCCTTAGCATCCATCCAAAGCCTAATGGAACTCATTGCATGATTTATTTCAAAATACTCTGGTGCTCACAGGCTACTTAGCATTTACACAACAAATGATGTTCTAGTATTCTTGTTGGGTGAGTCAGCATGTGGGAAGTCATGAAACAGACTGAGATACAAACCCCTTGTAACCTCATAGGCAGGAAGAAGAGGAACTGAAGCTCAGACCAGCCTTACTTTTGTTCAGCTCACCTTCCTAGTCACCTGGGCACTTATTAGAAATGCATATCCTGGACCCTACCCAGATCTACTGACAGAAATTCTAGCGGTGGGTCCCAGCAGTCAGCTTTTTAGCAAGTCTTCCAGGTGATTCTGATGCACGTTCAAGTCTGAAAACAGTTGCTTTAGAGCCCTGGTTCTCAATTGTGCAGAGGGGGAATACACAAGAGGAAAAACACCCAAGGAGTTTTTAAAATGCTGATATCTGGGTCCCCTAGAGATTCTGCTTTAAGTGGTATGGGGTGCAGCTCGGGCATAATGATTTTTTAAAGCTCCCCGGTGTGTACCACTGCTCTACAGAAGTTCTTCTCAAATGCCAAAGGGAAGAGAAGCTCCTGACATTGCAAATATAATGCTTTCTACTCCTGGCCCAGGTCAACCTTACACAAAGGTAAAGTAGACAGGCATTACATACTTACTATGTGGTCTCTTCCTCGAATCTCTAAATCCACTCTTTAAGAGCCTACTAGAGTCAATATGATATAACAGAAAGAAAGAAAAATAATTTCCTGGTCCCCAGGCCTTGCCTAAATATTCATTAACCTCTTAGGGCCACATTTTCTCCTGTCTACACGAGGGACAATACTAACTCTCCACAGGGTTTTAGGGGTGATTGAAAAAGACCATGTAGATAAAGAAGGCAGAAGATCGATAATCAATAATCACATCTTGACCAGAGGAGGATTTGTCGGAGGGGGAAATTTCAAAGGACAAAACTCAGTAAATTCAACAGTTTTAATGTGTATTTCTATAATAATTATCTAAATTATTTTCTCTTTATATTCCCTCACTTTTTGTGGGCACCCCTACCCCCTGCCCTGCTACATCATTTTTCCTGTTTTCATTGCAGATACTTTCGTGACCCATCTGTGTTTTGGGCTAAGCTATCTCAATGACACTGAAAGGAGTAGTTCCACAGTGCTCAATTATGCCTGGGGCTGTAACAAGGTTAACAGGACAGTTTTGTTTTGTTTTGTTTATTAACATGCTTGCCTGTCTGGCAAGCCAATCATTTGAAGACCCTTATTCACCAAGATGGACATAGTGCCCTTCCCTGTGAGCCAAAACCCTCTCTGCTATGGGCTGTCCTGCCTGACTCAGTGCATGGTGCATGTTCCACATTAAATGGAACAGTTCTTTGCATAACTTCTTAACATAGATGCTTGAGATGTATGAACACACTTTCATTTCCTATTGCAACATGAGATGGTGGCCCCCTCCCAGAGGACTGTTGAGCCTAATGATTCAACCTCTTACCAAGTGACCTTGGAAGGTTGGGCATGGTGGCCATCTAGGAGCTGGGAAAGAACATTGGAGAAGTTTCCAGGGAAACTTGACTGGTAAACGATGAAGGAACTCAGATGAGCCACTGGCATGAATTCTAGCTAATGTCTGCTGGACTAGCCCTCAAGGGCAACTGCAAGATTGAAGCAGAAATTCCTTCTGTTACATAGGTCATGAGCCAGAAGCCAGAAACTGGAACAAAGCCAGAGACAATGGGCTTTGGAATCAGAAGTGCATTTGCTTTCCGGCCCTGCTACTGACTAGCTGTGTGTCATTGGTCAAGTAACTCAACCTCCTGCAGACACAGTTCCTCACCTGTAAAATGTGGATGATAATAACTTATTCCTGGATTAGAAGAATTACTTGATAATCCGTATAAAACATTTAATACAGCACCTGGAACACTGTATAGGCATGTAAGAAGTGTTAGTTATCGGTCCAAGATAACATTTTGAGGTCATTATTTTCTATCACTGTATATGCCCTCTTCCTTTCTTTTCTGTCTCCCTCAATCCAACCTGAACTTGAGCAGTTAGTTTGTCCTGCCTTCACAGCCTCTGTTGAGGAAAGAAAGAGACTGTTAACCTTCCTAACTTTTGCTTACAGAAATCGGAGCCTCAGTAGACTGAGACAAGACGTCTTAGCCAGAAACAGAGAAGGAAATTGTTGGGGCTTCTTTTCCCCCCAAACTAGAAAGAGATTTTGTTTGGATGGAGGGAGGAGAGAAAAGAGAGAAAGGGGTTCTGTATCAGCTTTCCAGCACAGCTGTCAGGGAGAAAGCAAGACCAGAGAGGGAAGGGCCGCCGAGACATCTGGGCAGATGAGAATGTAAACAGCCTAATAAAGTCTCCCAAGCCTAAAGCATGGGTCCCAACAGTGAAGCTGCCAGACACAAAGGACCTTGCTCCCTTCCACCTGCGTGGAAAGGGAACTCAAGGACCAATATACTCACAACCTCCACAGTGCTTCACCCCCCTAAGCCATACATTTCCAGGGAGCACTTGCAAAACATCCCCCCGTCCAAAAACAAAAAAGCACGTTTTCCACCCTCTAGGTAGAATGGGGAGTGGAGGTGGTGGTGACAGTAGTGGTGGTGGTAGGGGTGGTGGTAGTATTGAAATGGAAATTAAATAGAGTTACTGAAAATAAAGTTCTATTTTCCACAGACACCAGTCTGCGGATTTGTGAACTGAGATTTGTATAAAATTCCAGAATTTGCAATGTCTCAGGGTAATTGTATAAAACATGAAGTATTGCACTCACACTACAGATGTCGATATAGATGCTGGGAGGTGTTAGGAGAAAATCAGTACAAGCTTCAAGAATACCTAGGAGCTTGCTGCATTCAGTATCTGTTGGCATCATTTGGCTGGCTCATGAACACTGAGTGAACCATACTGGCTTCATGAGCAGCACACAAGAAAGACGTTCTGTAAATGTGATTACTGGGTCATAAGGCTGGGAGCCTCCTTTTCCTCTGCTTTTCTCCTTCCCTAAAATCTTTTTTTCATTTCTTTGTCAGTGCCTTTAATTTTTTTTAGCTGCATTTTAAATGTTTTCTATTATTTCTGCATGAGTAAGACTATGTGTCATTTCAGCCTCCTTGTCAGCTTCTGTTTCACTTTCATTAAATTTGCTGATTGAGTGTAAAGAAGGAGGCATTGTCATCATTTCCAGATCTTGTACTTATGGGTTAGATCTCTCCTGGGGCAGTGCTGTGGTCCCTACTGCAATTTTGTAATGATGCTCTAGAAAGATGGGGATGAGACCAGGGAAGGCACCTTATCTCTTCCTTCTCTCCTTCTATGTGTTTAGGGAGGCAGTGAAAGAAGAGAAGAAGGTACTTCTATTTCCCTTCTATTCATTCATTCATTCATTCATTTATTCATTGACTTCACATACACTTACTGAGTACCTCCTAAGTGGCAGACACTGATTTAGGAGCTGGAAGTACAATGGACAGCAAAAACCAGCCTGGTTCCTGCTCTCATGGAGCCTATGGTCTGGTGTTAAGGCAGACTTTAATCAAACAAAACATTAATTAATGTCCAGTTACCCCTAGAGGTCCTGAGCTAATTGAGCTGGAGAAGGGCCCAGGCATCAGTATTTTTTTTAAGCTCCACGGGTAATTCTAACAGGCTGCCAGGGCTGGAAACCACTGGGCTAGATCACACAGTTCTATTCAAGCCCTGTGAAGCATTTTGATTTTTCTCTTACAGCAATGGTGAAGTTACTGAAGAGATGTAAGATTTGGGTATGATGGTGATCATGATGACTATGTTTTTTTTTTATTTTGAAATAACTGTAGATTCACATAAAGTTATAAGAAATAGTACAGAGAGATCTCATGTACCCTTTACCCAATTTTCCCCAATGGTAACATTTTGCAAAACTATAATGCAGTGTCACAACCAGGATAGTCATTGGTACAGTCAAGATACAGAATATTTTCCGCACCTGTTGCCCTTTTATAGCCCTGCCAATTCCCTCATATCTTCCCAACCCCTTAACTCCTGGTGACCACTAATACATTCTCCATTTCTATACTTCTGTCATTTCAACAATGTCATATAATGGAATCACATAATATTTAACCTTTTGGGATTGCCTTTCTTCTGGAGATTCATACAGGATGTAGCATGTATCAACAATCTGTTCCCCTTTTTCCTGAAGAGCAGTGTCCTGTGGTATGAATGTAATAGTTTGTTTAACCATTCATACACTGAAGGGCATCTCGGTTGTTTCCAATGTCTGGAGATTATTAATAGAGCTGCTAAACATCTGTGTAGAGGTTTTTGTGTGAATGTTAAGTCTTCATTTCTCTGGGATAAAAGCCCAACAGTATAACTGCTGGCTTGTATGACAGTAACAGGTAGAATCTGCCATACATAAAGAAACTATCAAATTGTTACCAGGGTGGCTGAGCCATTTTATATTCCTAGCAGTGAAGTATGAGTGATCCAGTTTCTTCTCATTCTCATCAGCATGTGATGTCACTATTTTTTTATTTAAGCCATTCTGATAGGTATGTAGTAATATTTCGTTGTGGTTTTAATTGCATTTACCTAATGGTTAATGAGCTGAGCATCTTTTTGTGTGCTTACTTGCCCTTTGTACATCCTCTTTGGTGGAGTGTTTCTTCATGTCTTTTGCCTATTTTCTAATAAGGTTGTTAATGTTGAATTTTGAGAGTTCACTTTTATATTCCCAATACTAGTCCTTTTTGTTGAATCTGTGATCAATAACACATATCAACAGAAAATACTGACAGACTGAACAATGGCAACAGTTATTCTGGACGGAAACTGTTTTGTTATCTACAGATAACTCTATGTTCCTAAAACATTATTTACTATAAAGTAAAATGTGATAGGCAAAAATTAATAAAGGTGATAATTTCTATGCACCAAAGATTTTATTTTATGAGAGGCCTACATTTTACAATCAATCTATTCTTACTCTGCTCAAATTCAAGGGCACTTGATTCACTCTAGATGGTGTCACCTACAGTAGGAAGGATTCGCAGTATAGACCTTATTTGCCTAATATGTTTGCAAAAGGAACTTCACAAAATTGTCCAGCAAATTTATGGCCAGTTGTTTTCCTTTCTTGAACATAACAATCCTTCTAATGCTTTAACTTTGAGACTAAATAGCTGTGATTCATACCACTGATTTTTACTTATTTTTAAAAATTGTACTGGGTTTTAGAATGAACAGTGGGCCACAGGTGGGGCACTTTGCTCATGTCTTTGAAAACACCTCCTATGAAAACAGCTGTTCTAATGCTCTGATGTCAATGCCTCTGTCATAGGACATTGCCAGGCTGTCACCAGGCACTCGCACAAGAGGAGATCAGGAGGTCTTTCTGAGCCCTGCTATCCTTCAACCTGAAGGATGGCCATTTTTCACCATTTCATCTCCTTGCTTTGCTGTTTATCATCCATTCATTCAAAAACATCCGTTGAGCCTCTACTCATTAGACATAATCCAAGACATGATCCTTGTAGTCAAGTTAGATTGTGTCTTAGTCACTTTTTATTCTTACTCACTTTAACATCTAGATCTGTTCCACATTGCAGCAAACTCTTATAAAATGTCAATGAAAGAAAGAATGAACGAACAATTAGGTAATATAATGTAGAATAATGTGGGTAGAAGTTTTATGATCTTGGGGGAAATTATTGGCCTTAAATATTTGACATTTATTCATCAAACAGTACATATTATGCACAAAGGTTCTTTGTCTCAAACTGTTGTCAATAACCAAAAAAAAAGTTCCTTATCCTTAGCAATGAGCGACCTTTTGAGCAATTAGTATTTTTCAAAGCTTGGTTTGCCAAACATCTGTATGAGAAGCATCTGGGAACTTATTTAGGAATGAGGATATTCTGAAATCCTATTTTAAAGAATAATTATTTTAACCAAGGGAAGACTCTGAATGAAACTGAACCACAAACCCAAAGAGTGTTAACTGAAAGGAAAGTCCTGATGCAGATGGGTGGGATAATGAAGACTATTAGGGGCCCCTGCCCTGCTGCAGAAATAATATTCAGGACAAAGGCACACAAGAGCAGAGAAGGTATGGCTCACTTGAGAGAAAAGGAAAACTTTTCCAGTAGAGGAGCCACCAAGCAAGAACTCCTTAGTGTTAACAAAGGGTGGATTTTAACAAGGGAAATAACACTTTGCCTCAGATGAGCAGCCTGAAGTAACCCACAATAAGTAACAGACAACTTACAGCCATCACAAACATTCTGGTATTGGCAACTGGGTGTTAGACTTACATGTCTAGGTAAGAAAATTGTTAAATTAAAATGTATTCATCATGCAACTTTCCTTTTACCATGGTACAATTTGCCCAGGTACTAGGATTTACTTCTCAGGTACTAGTAAGTTAGATCTAGAAGCTCGTTCTAACCATACCTGTTACATGTGTAATATAAACAATAACCAAATTATTATTAAACAAAACTCCATTTTTAAATAAAATGCTCTAATGAGTAATCACATGAAGCTTCTCCAGTTGTCTGCATTGGAGGAGTGCCACATGGCTGTGCCTGGAAAACTACAAACATAAATTTGCAGTGCTGGCTGTACATCAGAACCACCTGGGGAGATGTAAGAAGTACTCATGCCAGGGGCTCATGCTCAAAAATTCTCTTTCAGTGAGTCCAAGAAAGGTTCACATTTGGGTATTTACTTTCTAGAGAGACATCACCATTCACTGGCTACCTATAATGGAATTACTAGACATAAGAGGAAATGATCAGCTGCTGTGCGTTTGCTGCCAAACCTGTAAAGCTGTAAACCTTTAACGTTCACAACCTTGGCTTCTTTTTTCAATTATTTGGGAGCTTGTAAAGATCCTGAGGTCCTGGCTGCACCCCAGGCCAATAAAATCAAAACTTTGGAAGAGGAATTTCGCCATCAGCTTTAAAATATTTGTAGCCAAGGTCCAGAAGCAGAATTTACATTGATGGCTTTACTACTAGAGATGCCCTCCAAGAATTAGAATAGTAGGTGCTTAGATATTGGTTCTCATGGAAACTGATCAATCAAAACATTCCTGTAAACTTCTGCTGAGCCTCATTGCTTCAGTTCTACTAGCTGTCACTCTTCACCCAGGGTTTGTGAAAAAAACACTGGTTGCCCAAAGGTACTAGTCGTTTTAATACCTATCATCTGAGATGATATGGTATGGAGTCTCTGTTACAAATTCATCAGGATTCTGTTGTGGCTAAGCTGTGAAGCACAATTATCTCAGCATTGACCTAAATTAGACCTAGTGGGGAATTTCAAGATTATAATTTCGTGTATTTGTGCAATTAAAGGATAGACCTATTTTATGGAATAGGCAGTAATTAATAGAAGAAGTCTTATTTTAAACAAGCAGATATTGCTAAATACATGACCCTAATTAATGAATTTTCTAACAGTTCACTATTTTTAGGAACAACCAGCTGTGCATAGCACTAAATCTATGATAAGAGTTTCTATTTTTTAAAAGAAATATTTCTCTGTAAGCAAATGACTTTTTTATAGTATAAAGCAGTTTCCCATGGGCATTGTTCAGAGTTGCTTTGGTTCTTTTCACAGCAGTCAACACATTTTATAATATCCCTGAAAATAATTTTAAACTCAATTTATTCCAATTCACTGGCAGGCCATAAATGTAGCTTTATCTGTGTACAACAGTGGAAACAAAAGAGCATTCCACTTAGTGAAGATATCTGATAACTTGAATTTCAAATTTAAAGAAAGGAAAACAGAGATAGAAATGCACTCAGTTTTAATGTTTACCTTTAAAATGGTGGCCCTAAGCAAAACCGGGAAGTAAATCTAGATTGGTTTGTGGGTTTCCCTGCCCTTCTGGGAGCCTAACCAGTTGCTTTAAGCCTTTCTTTCTGCTGCTGCTCTCCTTTCCAGAGTTGGTATCCTCCCCTCTCAGATCTTACCTTTAAAAAGGGGGTGAATCAGTCTGGTTTTTTTGTTCCTTAAAAGGAATGCTTATTTTTTAATGAATCCCCCTCCCAAGGATATTTGCATTTTAAGATTTATCTTCATTATTCTTATAGTAATAGTAATGGTGGTTATTGTTAAAAAGGAACAGTCATACCCTGAAGAAAATGAATTAGAGTAACATTAAATCAGTAGATTTTTCTGTACTCCTAGCCAGGGTTGCCTGGAAAAAAATACCCATTACATATACTTACTTAAAGGGAGATAAAGAATTATTATACAAATACCTTGTTGTGCCAAAAGGAAGAAAAACAAATTTAGAATAATTATACACATTGCCATATATATCTGTATCTATATCTATACATGGATTTAAAGATGCTCCTCAGGCTACCATCTAGAATGCATGACTCAGAAACAAGTGATCTGGGAGCTCTGAGACGCAGCAATTATTATGAATTCACAACAGTGGTGATGATTCCATGGAGATGGTAGGACACAAATTAGACATTGATGGGATGGAAAATTTCATCTAACAGTTCAGTCCATCTGCACATTTCATTTCACACACACTGAACATCTAGATGATTGACTTAATTAAATCGGTGACAAAATGGATTTTAGGTTTTTGTTGTTTTTGCTTTAAGAGATGACACGTTGGAAAGAAGTGAGGAAATATTTCCTCAGAGGCAGACATCTTCTGACATGAGGAGATATTAAAGAAGTTGATTTTGAGTAGCTTCAATCTATTGAGACAAGACTATCCTTTTAACCTGACCATTTCATAAATTTCAACTCTTGCTTCCTTCTCCCTAACTTTGTCCATGAATTACCTCCTGGTAGCACCCCCATAGCTTCACTCCCTCCTCTTGACTTTGCTTCTTCCTAGATTGCTGACCCCAGGATTATTTAATGGCCTACCTTTTTCTCTTTGACTTTCACTGACGGTCACTGCCCCTACTCCTGAGTCACCCTCTTAACTCTGCAATCTGACCACTGCTATCACCATCCTAACACCATTGCCCTTTGTAAGAGAATGTTGAGGGTTGTCTCTCCAGAAATGGTAGTTGAAACCAAAGGATTAAAAGACATTATCAAGTGTGGAGCGTATAGCTCAGTGATAGGGTGTGTGTTTAGCATGTACAAGGACCTGCGTTACCTCCCCCCCAAAAAATTTTTTAAAAGACACTGTCAATATATATATGTATACCTGAATTACTATGCTGTATGCCAGAAATTAACACAATATTGTAAACTGACTATACTTCAATAAAAAAAAATTTTTTTAAAGACATTGTCAAGATCCATAATGAAGGGGGAAGGGACAGACAGGAGAGGAAGACAAAAGACACAATTCTGGTGGATGGTGGAGGCTCACCAAGAGGAAGAACCGCCAAAACACACATGATGGGACAATCACGAGGCAGGAGCTGACTGAAGGACTGTCCTGTTACAGCAGTCAGTGAAGGAACAAACAGAAAGAGGTTCTCCTTTCTGCCACCCAAGCTCAAACAAAACCTCGCTGCTTTTCCTACTCCCAGATGTTCCCATGCTACTGGAGGTTCACGCTGAGCACTTGTGCCTGGGGACCTAATGTCATCATTTTACCCAGTTTGATCCTGTTCTACTCTTCTGGGTTTGTCTCTCTCTTTCTCTTCTCTATCTGGAATTCTGGCTGAAGAAGAAAAAACCCATCACCCAAACATGCACCATATTTTCCCATCTTATGTCTCTGCTTACTACTGACCCTATCTATAATGTCCAGCCCCATGATTTCTACCTATCAAAATCCTACCCATCGTTCAAGCCCAGCTCAACTCTTTAATAGGTAAATGAATAACTGAATAGAGGCCCCAAGACAATCTTGATCACAGCCACATAGCCTGCACTGTCTGTATGGCCTGAAGTCTGACAGCAGTGCTGCCCTTTGAACTGATCAGCACCATACAGTTTTAATCAACACCCACAGAAATTCCCACAATTTAGCTTACCAAATGTCAAAAGGAAAATGTGTGTTCAAAGTTCCCATACCCAAATCACAAACATCTTTCGCACATATAGCAGATATCAAAAAGGGCTCAAGACTTCCCTCCTGAGCTACAAAGTCAGTGTTCTGCCTGCCCTCCTGGCCTAAGCTCTGTGCTTTCAACTCTTGCCTCTCTCTCTTTTTCACTTATTGATTTTGAAATCTTTCTTGCTACTGGTTTATATGACATAATCCTGTAGGGAATCAAGTAGATGCTTCCAATTAGATTCATTACAAGTTCCCTTAAGAAGCGATTATGAAGGTAGAATCCCAAGCGGCTGATTCCTTCAGTAATCCCAGCAGCATTTTCAGGGTGCTTGCCAACATTAGACCAGGTTTTAAATGCCACACTTGCCACTTTATCACCAAGGGACTTTTGGAAGCCTACAAAACTGTAAGTGTAGTTGCACTTTACTGAAGGTCTTCATATAGCAATAACAAGGAAATCAGAAATCTGAAAGCCTCATCAAAAGGCAGTTCAGAGTGATGGTTAATTAGTGCATGGTCTCTGTAGTCAGATGATATTGGGTTTAAACTCTAGTAACACCACTCACCAGTTATAAGACTTTGGGCAAATTACTTAACGTCTCTGAAACTCAATTTTCTTATCTATAAATGGGAGTAATGATAGCATTTTGGAGAGAATTTTTAAAAGTCGGCACAATACTTGGCATACAGCATTCAAATAAATGGAAGATATATTATCATTACCATGGAAAGTGACATTCTAGTGAACCACAAACTGTCTTCCATTCCAAAACCATGACCTTGCAGTTGCTAACCTACTTGTGAACTCTTCAGGCTATAAGGAAGATGGAAAAAAGAGAAAGGAAAATGGGGGAAAGAAAAAGGGTTTCGTACTTTCAGTGGCTCCAGGTCCTCACTGTCACCAACCTCTTTATACAAGTATGATAGAGATAATATTTTAAAAATATTTTTCTTTCCTTTCCTTTATAAATCTGGTTCCCCGCAGCCATTCAGTTAGTATAGCCTGAAGAAATCCTTAATCAGGATAGAGGAAAATATGATGTAAAGTAATTCCTTCCTTCTAGCCTGATGGGTTGTTGGAAAATAACAAAAGGCAAAAGAACAAGCAAGTAGTCTGCCCTCTTCAGGTCATAATCCAGAAAAGGATGGAAGGGGAGATGGTACATTAAACCGAGGGAGAGCCAGACACAGAAGCAGAGGGAACTTGAGTCCCAGTCCTTGATCAGAACTCTGAGAAGAGACTGCCACATAGAATGGCCTCACCATCCTGGAACTACCAGAGCACAATGAAGATGGCCAGGAGACACGGTCCAGCAGAGAGAGGGCCTGCATGACCCATCCCATACCTGCCCTGGCTCTTAAGGAGCATGAAGATCTCCAGAAATTCCCACAATCCTTTGCTGGAGACAACATAAGTAACAGAATTGGCCACCTTGGGATCTGCTATGGTAGGGCCTCTGTGGTTAGGTGTGAGGTAACCCTAACATCAAGGCTGAAGGACAGATGCCTCTCAGCCAAAGGCCAGAGAGAAGACCTGGCTGATATTTGGTGGGTTCTGTAGTCCTGGCAGATACAGGGTGGGTGGGTCTAACTAAGCCAAAGAATGACATCGCACTTGGAGAAGCACCACTGCAAGGCTCTAGAAACCGATGAGATCAAGGCCCATCTCTCTTGTCACAATGGGGTGCACATGTCCAGACATTATGCTGACAGAGAAGTGGGAAATGAACAGGGAAGAAGCTGGAAAAATGGCTTATCTACCTTCTTTGGCAAATAATTAATTTTTCCCAAGCAGAAGTCTGGCCTCTGTTCTGAGAGGTAATCTCTAAAGCCTTGGAATGTCCTGCCTCATAAGAGTGTCTTTGTTTACCTGGGAACCTTAGGACATACCAGATAGTCTATGCTAACAATGTGACTTATGGTGGGGGCTTTGGGCCACCCCTATCACCTCAGCTTCTGGAGAGGCTGGAAGCTAAGATGTGGTGATAAACCATATCTATGTGATGGGGCCCCAAATAACTCTGGACATTGTTGCTCAGGTATGCCTCCCTGTCTGGCAACACTCTGTGTGTATTGTCATGTGTATTGTCACATATCACTGCTGGGATGAGTCAGCAGTGTCAGAGACTCCACTGGGAGAGGGCAACTGGAAGGTTTGTGCTTGGAACTCTGCCGGACTCTGCCCCAGGCATTGCTTCCCTTGGCCAATTTCAATCTGTAAGTTTTCACTGTAATAAACCATAATCATGAGTATAACAGTGTCCAGTGATTTCTGCAAATCTTCCAGTGAATTATTGAATCTGAGGGTGGCTTTGGGGACTCCCAATCTCTGCATATCACAAAGAGACTGAGTCACCCAGCAGAGCCAGTGAGGAAAGTTATATCCATTAGAGAAGATAAAATAGCCTCATTGTCTTGTCAACTCTGAGTGACACTTTGTAAATATGTGACCCTACTACCCAAGCAGGGACTCTTTACCAATCCAAATGGATGGATGAAGGAATCAGTTGGTAAGTCTTTCTTCTCCAAGAGTAAGGAAGAGAACCAGAGCACTGCCTTCAATCGTTTTAAAGCTGTCATGTGAGAAAGGAACTAAAATTAGTTTGTCTGGCTAGAGGGTTATATAAAGCCCAACTGAGGGAAGCTATGGAGGGCCAGATTTCAGTTTATTCTAAGCACAAACTTAGTGACAACCAGAGGCCTCTAAAGACAGAAGGGGCTGGCTCAAAGACATTCCAGTTCCTCATCACCAGGGATCTAGAAATAGAGGCTGAATGACCCCTTGGACTGAGTTTGTGTATGAGGCGAGAGTTGACTCAAATGTCCTATAAGTTACATTCCAAACTGAGAGGCTGTGATTGGGATGTAACAGAATGTGGCAAAATGGTAGGCCTATATATGGGTATATTATTCTTTCAACTTTTTTGTAGGTTTGAAATTTTTTTAAAGTTGACAAACAAACAAAAAAGGAAACTACTTGGTGGCTGAAAATCAGTCATTCTAGAAAGAAACAGAAGTTTGTTTTTGTTTTTTAACATGTTAGGATTAGACTCAAGAATAATGGGTAGTCCATATGATGAAAAATACACCTACATTTTGCCATTATTGACATATCTAGGTATTTAGTCTTTTTGTATTTAATTACTGCTATGAACTGAATTATATCTCCCCCTAAATTTATATATCAAAGTCCTCACCCCAAAGGTAACTATATTTGGAGACATGGCCTTCAGGAGATAATAAAAGTTAAATGAGGTCATAAGGATGGTCCCTAATCCAATAAGATCAGTGGCCTTATAAGAAGAGAGAGAGAAAGGTTTCTTCCTCTCCCCTCAATGTGAGGACACAGGGAGATGGCAGCTAGCTACAAGCCAGGAAGAAAGCTCTCCCCATGAATCTAACCCTGCTGGACCTTGATCATGGACTTTCCAGCATCCAGAATGGTAAGAAAATAAATGTCTATTATTAAAGCATCCCGGTTTATGGTATTTTGTTATGTCAACCCTAGTAGCCTAAGGCAGTGATCTTTTAGTGATTTACTAACTTATTTCTTCCCTGAGTAACATTATTTTTATTACTATGGTTTTTATACATAAAAGGAATATAAATATATCTTAGTATATTTACAGAGGCAGGCAAAGCATTAACAGTGGCATTTCTGAAGATAGTTTAGGTGTGCTACCTTGCAAGCACACAGTACAGAGCAGATGATGGTGATAGCAGTTACTGCAGGACTGGCTCAAGAGCTTCTTGTTCTGGGATGAAATAGCAAGAGAAAGGTACTCCCCTCAGATCCTGCAATCAGGCAACTCCACTGTTCACAACTGTTATTTTTCAAAGTTATGGCAGTAGGGGTAGAACTGCGCTGGCAGTGTAATTTTTTAAGGAATTTTCTCCCATTTATAAGATGCTGCATTATCAAATCAAATTGTAAATCCAAATCGAAGTACAGTTGGTCTGTATTCATAGGTTCTGATTCAACCAACTGCAGATGGAAAATATTCCCCTCCCAAAATTCTGGAAAGTTCCAAGAAGCAAAACTTGAATTTGCCCCTTGCTGGCAGTTATTTACATAGTATTTACATTGTATTTCAATTATTTATATAGCTTTTACATTGTATTAGGAATGACAAGTAATTCAGAGATGATTTAAAGTATACAGGAGAATATGCTTGGTTATATGCAAATAGTACACCATTCTATATAAGGGACTTGAGGATCCATGGATTTTAGTGTCTTCAGGGGTCCTAAAACCAATCTCCCATGGATACTGATGGACAATTGTATGTCCATTTGGTACATTTGTTCTTCACTTATTTCTGGGGTTAGGGGGTAAAGGGGAAATAGTTTTATTTCCCCTCTACAACAACAGTATGATTCGGAATCTAATAGACCATCACACAATTCTGTTGGTTGATTATTCTATGCTGCCAGGAGACAAAATAAATAACTTTTGAAACTTCATTTGTTAGTCCCAGGACTTTTTACAATGACACGTGTTGAGACAAATTGCATGCTTAAAAATCTGTCACTAACATCAGTTTTGCATAAAAAACTATTCAGCAACTGTTACAGTGACATTTCTTTGTTGGTGGTGGAAATAATGTGTGAATAGCTGTGCTAATTTAGAGGCAATTTTCAAGTTTCATGACTGCATAAAAAAACTAAGAGTAGTTCAATAGGGAATGTTTGTGGGGGAGTTGTTGGTAGATTTTCTTATTGATTTATTATATCTTGGCAAACTGATATGATTGAAATGAATTAAATATCAGACATACTTAATATTTTATATGCTGTATGTCATCATAATAGCAAAGGACATAGATCACATTATTGACTGCCTTTGGATTTTAAAAATAAAGATTGCTCTTTTGATGAATACCATGCCATTATTGTCTGCCTTGCTCTGTCAAATTAAAAAATATAATGGCTATCTTTATTCCCACTTTAAAGCATGGCAGTCATCAAAATGTTGAAATCTAGCACAGTATAAAAAGAAGTCATTTTTGTAAGTGGGTTAAACTATGTAGCAAGGGCCTCCAATGAAAGTCAATGTTTTCATGGAGACCTCAGAGCCTTATGTGACAAACCTGGGCACCAACGCTTCAAACATTCCCAATCCTATATTTGTTGCCAGATGCTCCTAAACCTAAAATCCTTCAGGTTTCAAGAATTTGGGAAAGGGAGTGTTAAAAGTATCTCTTTGTTTCCAAAAAGGTACTTTTAGCTTGGAAGCAGCAGAAACCTATTTTAACTAGCTTATGTGAAAAGAAAATTCATTATAAAGAAGCTGTGGTATATTTATACAATGGAATACTACTCAGCCATAAAAAAGAATAAAATAATGTCATTTGCAGCAACATGGATGGAGCTGGATATCATCATTCTAAGAGCAGTAAGCCAGAAAGAGAAAGAAAAATATCATATAATGTCACTTATACGTGGAATCCTAAAAAAAAAAAAAAAACACAAACTAACTTACCTACAAAACAGAAACAGACTCACAGACATAGAAAACAAATTTATGGTTACCCAGGGGGAAGTGGGTGGGAAGGGTTAAATTGAGAGTTCAAGATTTCCAGATACTAACTAATATATATAAAATAAACAGCAAATTTATACTGTACAGCACAGAGAATTATATTCAATATCTTGCAGTAACTTATGGTGAAAAAGAATAAGAAAATGAATATATGTATGCTCATGTATGACTGAAGCATTATGCTATACACCAGAGATTGACATGACATTGTAAACTGACTATACTTCAACAAAAATACATATATACACAAAAAAAAAAAAAGGATACAGGGATGCTAAAAAGAAAAGAAAAAGAAATGAAAAGGAACCTTAAATGCATACTACAAAGTGAAAGAGGACAATCAGAAAAGGCTACATACTGTATAATTTCAACTATATGACACTGTGAAAAAGGCAAAACTATAAAGATCAAGAGTTGTTGGGGAGGGATGAATAGGTGGAGAACAAAGGATTCTTAGGGCAGTGAAAACACTCTGTATAATACCATAATGATGGATACATGCCATTATACATACATCCAAATCCATAAAATATACAGCACCAAGAGCAAACCATAATATAAACTATGGGCTTTGGGTGATTATGATTTGTTAATGTAGATTCATCAATTATGATAAAATGAACCACTTGATGAGTGATGTTGATAATGGGGGAAGCTATGCACGTGTTGGAGGCAGAGGGTATTTGGGAAATCTCCATACTTTCCTTTAAATTTTGTCATGAACCTAAAACTACTCTAAAAAAATTAAGTCCTTAAAAGAACACAGGGGTATTTCTTGGACACCAAGAACTGTAGGTGTATTTCGGTCTCATGGGGGATCAAAATCTGGAACTCTAAAGGAAACTCAGGCAGCTGCATCTCAGTTTCTGTGTCTTTCCCTTTGGTACTGCAGACTCTCTCATGTCTGATTTTCATTGTGAATGGCCATCATTCTCGCCCTGGAGAACAGGCTCATTTTTGCCTACAGTGGAAGATAGCGCTACTCAACTCCAGTGAGCAACAAAGTCTGAACAGCACCTCTGAATACGGAGCCCTTTTCTCACTCAAAATTGTTCTTAACCTGGGTCCATGAATTTAGATAGCATTTAAAATTTTACATGTTCATTTTCACTAACCTCTAACTGAAAATTCATTTTCTTCCAATATGAATCTAGGCAACAAAGCACAGTAGAAACTGCAGGAACTGTAACTTTGTCACTGTGATGGCTGTTAGGATTTACTATATTAAAATTTGCTATTAATAACTGTATTCCAGTATAATTGGTTTTCTTTGTTATCCCATAAATTTTACTTTGTGTATGTGGAGTATGGTAGAATATGCCACCCCAAAATATACCACTTTGGTATAAGGATTATTTTGAGCTAAAGGCACTTGAGAAATAGTAGGTGCAAAGTGTTCTCTGACTTTCCCCCTTTTTCTTCCTGAAAGCAGAGAATAAAACCCCATATAGGATATATCCTCCCCAAAGCAGGGAAAAAACATTTTTGTCACCAGGGAAGGGGAGTTGAGGTCAAGAGAAATCTGTACAAACCAACCTTGTAAACTAATCTTCATCTTCGTCATCACTTTCCCACTATTAACAACCCCAGCTCAATTCCCCTTGGCCTTGTCACATTTTCACAATTCACAACTTTGTCCAACTCTGTACATAAGTGTTCAACTCTAACTGATTCTTTGGGTCTTCATTTCCTTATGAGTGCTCCAGTTTCACTTAAAATTTATATTAAATAAATGTATATGCTTTTCTCCTGTTAATCTATGTCATGTCAGTTTAATTCTCAGGCCCAGCAGAAAACCCTAAGACAACTGAGGTAAAAATTTGTCTCCCCAAAACATGGATAGGATTCTGAGGAGTCTCTAGGCTTCATGGACTGCCAAAGGGGTCCATGGCAAAAAAAAAAGGGGGGGTGGTGAGGGGAAGAGGATGTCAAAAATCCCAGAGAACTCTTTCTCAGGGAGTCCTGCTTTTCACAAGGTTTTAAGCAGCAACCATATGCCAGTGATTCCCTGATTTTCATCTGCAGCCTGGACTTCACTCCTCCGTTGCTCTATTGCCACTCTGTTGAATCCCAGCAATAGCCCTTAACTGGTCTCCCTGCATACATAAGGATGAATTTTTAAAAACTATATAATATTATTTCAGAGGAAATACTAAAATCACAGTTAACATTTCCCAGAGTTGACTATGAACCAGACTCTCTGCTGTTACTGCACTAATCTTTTAACAAGCCTATGAGGTATGTACTATCATTATCACTATCCCACACATGTGGAAACTAAGGGATACAGAAGGAAAAGAACTTTCCCAAAACCACACAGTGGCAGAGCTGGGATTATGACTTCGGAGTCAAAAGTACATTCTTTAATCTTTTTTTGAAATAACTTTTAATCATGAAAAATTTTAAACATATCCCAAAATCAGAGTATAGTAAACTCCCATGTACCTATCACACAGATTCAACAATTGTCAACACTTTGACAATTTTATTTCCTCTATTACCCACCCCCAACTTTCATCTTTTTTTCTTTTTTCTTTATATATGAAGTATTTTAAAGCAAACCTCAGACATCATAGAATTACATCCAGTAGAATAGTAGAACCAGTAGAATCCAGTAGCACACTTCAGTGAAATGATGTATTAAAAATAGTAATTTAATCATACCATCCTCTGTTTAACATACTTTAGCAGACTTGTGTTCTACTTTGGATAAATCCTTAATATGACCTAGCCACTCCTGAATCACCTGGCCCAGGCTTACCTCAACTATAACACCATTTGATGACTCTCTCTGCCTTACTTGAGAAAATTCTAGGCACACTCAACTTTTTTCAGTCCCTCTAGCTCTTTTTCATTGGGTAATGGCCTTCCTACATCTTTTCTTAACCCTGGGAAGCTTTTCCTTCTGCCCATCCTCCTGTTTAAATGTCCCTTTCTCGGAGAAATCATCCTGTGCTAATTTAGATTTCAAGTTCTTCCCAGTCTAATTCTTTCTCAGCCTAATTCTTTCTTACAGCATCCCATTCTTTGCTCTCATCTCACTTCTCACAATGAATAATTTTGCATTTATTTGCATGTGTGTCTGTCTCTGCCACTAGGCTATAAGAGACGTGTCAGTCTTGTTCAGTAATCCATACCGCATCTCAACACAGCATCTGGCACAAAGTAAGCACTCACTAAAATGTATATATAATGTATTATTTAAAGTTAAAAGTTAAGTGTAAAAGGAGCAGTTTTATCAAATTTTGAAAAGGAAGAGCTATTTTACTTAAACATATAATTTTCCATTGTTTCTGGCTATATTAACAGACAAGACTATTCATCAACACTGGATGATAAAGGATTGATAAGTTATTTTAGATCATCCTTTATTTAAAAAAAAAAAAAGACACCCTCTTTCCAGCATATAAAATTTGCCACCATTATCTACAAGAGCTAGAAATTTGTGACATGCTTTTCTTTGGTTATACATATGTGTGTGTGTGTGTAGTTAATATTTTGGAAGCACTGGAGATCTCAATAAGAAATTCAGGTGACTTTCTCGGAAATATGAGTCAGGTCTTAGAAACCTGCCTCTACGGCAGTCAGTATAAAACAGTCGTTTTCCCATTACTGTGAAGTATAGAAAATCCGGCATTTATTTTATCTGAACCAGCTCCCTGCTTCAGACTGCTACCCTGAAATACTGTTCGGGGCTGAATCTTTATTGCAGTGTGTATAAAATGGAATTCAGTCCATTGCTACATTTGCTGCAGTTAACTGACATGATGGATTACATGCACTCAATCAGAGTACATTTAGCATTATGATTTAGTAACGTGGCCAAAAGAGGAACATTTGTTCTCTTTTTGTTATACAATAATGTTTTTATTAGAAAAGTAATGTATGTACATTGTTGAAAATTGGAAAATGCTGAAAAATAAAAGGAAGAGAATGAAAAGAGCTGATGGTCCCATCACCAAGAAACAATCACCATTAATATTTTGACTTACTTGCTTTCAGATTTTCTTGTTATGGAATTACTGATATTTGATCCTTTTGACCTACAAAAATGTCAATTTCATATGGTTTGCACTAATTTATCTAAACAATGTCATTTACATATTATTTTACATACTTAAAAAAGCATACTAAACAGATTGTTTTGTAGTTTGCTTTTCTCATTGAACATTATAATTTAAGTATTTGTTCATAACATAAACATTTTTTGAAAACATTATCATGAATATTATATTTTAATGTATGAATGTACCACAGTTTACCTAATGATTCACCTACTATTGGACATATCAGTTGTAACTATTACAAATAGTACTTTGATAAACATCTCTATATGTAATTATTTGTATCTATTTGATTATTTTTGTTTTTAGAAATGGGATGATTGACTACAGGTTATAAATCTTCTAAAGTCTACTGGTACATACTTCAAGAATTTGATTTGAAGAAGAAACATGTTCTATGAGTGCAAGGGCCATGTCTGTTTGCTCTTCTGACTCCCCAGTGGTTAGACTATACCTCTCACATTGACTGTACTCAATAAAACATTTGTTCACTGGATTAAAATAGGGCACCAGATGCTAAAAAAATTTTTTTCAGAAATAGCATTTTTTAGCTTAATATATATATATATATATCAGAGATATTTTATAGTAGTTGAAAATATGAATCCTCAAATTAGATAAATCATAGTTTAAACTTAGAACCTTCAATTTACTAGCTATGTAACCTTGGGAGTATATTTAAGTTTTTTGGACTCTAGTTTTCTCCTCTGTAAAACAGAAAGATTGACAGCATCAACCTCACTGAGATGTTATGAGGATTAAATAAGATAATTTGTTCAGAGGGGCATTATGGTACCAACCACATAGTAATTGCTCAATAAATGTTTTCTATTACTATTTTACACAATTGAGAAATTCTGAAAATACTTTTCACCCAAAAGTAGGCAATAAGGAAAAGAGATGATTCTACATAAACATCTCAAAAATGAGTCAAGAAATATAAATGAGAAAACACAACTATGAAAATTTTGTTTCATAACCTTTTAAATTCCTTGCTGGTTGTTTTTATTATCCCAGGTCTATTTCCCTCTAATGGTTGGCATTAAAATATTCACAGGAAAAAGAGCTCCTTTTGGAGGGGAGCATAGAAGGGGCTGCTGGAAAGACTGGCACCCTACCCTACAGCCAGGCTTCCCAAGGGGGTGTTGCCGACTCAGACAGAGGAGGTGATGTGGACAGGAGCAAGAACACAGGGGACAGACATAGACTGAAAAGGGACTTTGAAACTTGAAGAGTTTCAGATCTGAACAAACTGCTGACATTGTGTGGCTGGGTTGGGTCATGGGCTGCAATGGGAGAGTTGAAACCAAGCAATCTCTAGACAGTCTTTCTTGATAACAGAGCTGTTCATGTTCCCTATCTCTTGCTTAAGGAAAAAATTTAGTCTCCTGAACCTTCCCTAAGTTTCAAAAAGTCTGGCTCAAAGGGCTAATGATCAGAGGGGTAACAATATGCAGAGACAAAAAACAGCAGTTGGGCAGGAGAACTGGTAACAATTTAAACAATAGAACAGCCATGTAGCAGAGTCACAGGACTTTTAGTTCCTCTCTGAAGGACATAGATAATAATATCTGATGCACATTCCCAAGTTATTTTTACAGAAACCAGACTTCTACCAGATGAAAGCTGCTGACTGCAAGCACGTAGACTCCAGACCAGTTGGAACCAGAAGGTTGATGACTGAGATTCCTGAAACATCATCCTGTTACCTCACCATCAACCAATCAGAGAATTGTACATGAGCTTATCACAAAGACAGAGACCTTCTCCCTCACATTATCTTTAAAAACCCTTCCCTGAAAGCCAGCAAGGAGTTTGGGTCTTTTTGCATTAGCTGCCCATTCTCCTTGCTTGGCACCCTGCAATTAAAGCTGTACTTTCCTTCATCACAGCCTGGTGTCAGTAGCTTGGCTTTGCTGTATGTCAGGTGAGCAGACTCAAGGTTGGTTCAGTAATAGCCTATGGACCAAGCAGGTATTGGGCATAAGGCCATGCACTGACACATTGAGGACTGAGTGGCAGCAGGTCAGCAGTGTTGGGAGAGGACTGGCCTTGGGTGGGTGTGCTGGTATTGAGAGAAGGGACCATATCAAGCCTTAGTTTTTCAGATACCTTCTGTTCAATTATTTAATCTGCAATTATTATTGCAAGCCTACTATGTGTCAGGCACTTTTGTAGGCCCAGGGGAGTCAGCAGTGAACAACAAAAAGACAAACAGTCTACCTACCTTTTGTGGAATTGTATTCTAGTGGGAGGATATAGACAATAAACAATAAGTACAATACATGTATACATGATAGTATGTATTAGAAATTGATAAATGCTTGAACAAAAAAGAGCCAGATAATGAGGATGGTAAGAGTGGGTGGAGAGAAAGTTTGTGATTTTGAATGGGGTTAGTCTGGATAGACCTTTTTAAAAAAGTGACTTAAAAAAAAAAAAAGTGACTTTAGAGCCAAGACTTAAAGGAGGTAAGGGAGCAAGCTCTATAGATACAAGGAGAGAGTGTTTCAGGCAGAGGACCAGAAAATGTGAAGGCCCCAAGGTAAGTGTCTCTGTTTTTGAAGAAAAACAGGGAGACCAGAGTTGCTGGAGCATAGTGAACCAGGGAGAGAATGGTAGGAAATAAGGGCAGGGAGATGAATGGGGAACCAGTTAGTGTAGAGCCCAAGAGGCCATTTTAATACTGGGTAGTCCTGGATCAGAGTTTCTCAGTTATGTTCTATGAATGATGCATATTCTACAAGATGGGTTTCCTTGGCCCCTGCCCAGGCTGCTCAAATGGAACGTAGCTACAAAACATATACTCCTAAATTCAACATTCAGGTATTCTCCAAAGTTCACTCTTCCTGTGATGGGTAGAGGAATTTGTGGGCAACCCTGGGGAAATAAGTAGGAGATGAAGATGATGCTCAGATAGATCCGCCCTTGGTACTTGCTTTGGAGAATTTCAAATATGTTGTAAGACTCTGGTGGCTGGGTGAAACCCTCACACTCTTGAACCTTCTATTCCTTCAAGGACATAACTGGGGATCCCTCCATTTTTGAGAGACTATAATTCTCTGTAAGGACCTCAACATGAAAACAGCTTGCTGAAGTGGGAAGATCTTATTCCCCAAAAGTAAATCGAAGCTATGGCAGCCTTTCTACTAAAAGGATCTTTTTAATGATTAACAGAAGCCATCACAATAATGAAGAGGAGGTAAGTATGAGTAAGAACTATGATTATTCAGGATCTCTATGAGTAAATGTATCACTTCAAAGTTCTTCAAAACACACAAAATTCTCCAGCTTTGGAGTCAAAAGCTAAAGCATTTATTTACATTTTAAGATTTTGTGGAATGAAAATATTATGCATTTAAGAGCTACTTACAGCTTTACCATTTTTTAACCTTTATCTCAGACTTCTTATTTTTAAATATTTGTTCTCTCTCTATGGAAACTCAAAGCTTCATTTATTTAAATTTCAGGGATGTTCAAACATTAAAATAAATATTTAGAATTCATGCTACATATGTGTTTTCAATTCATGTGAATATATATAATATATATAACTATAAATAGTTATTTAAAAAATCAGAAAGCTCTGCCAAGAGGTTGGGGGCCAAATGAGTAAGAGCTACCTAGTTGGAATTAAGCCACTTTAAGGAGCTACTCTTTCTGGAGGCTTATCTATTGATCACCTTAACAAACATTTCTTTGTTGGTGTGACAGGTTGCTGACCTTAGATCTTAATCCCAGCCTTGGCTTTCCCCTTCCAGGTAAAACTTTCATCAGATCAGTTTACTCAGAAGAATGCTTGCTGGCCTGATCATACCCTTCCAACAAGCAGCTGCAGAGGGACAAGTGTGAAAGGTTTGGCTTGTAGGCCCATATGTTCAACACTAGTTTCTCCCCCTAGAAGTTCTACATGCTCTCCTCAGTCTCCTTATCTCAGGAAATGGAACTACCATCCTTTTAGTTGTTCAAACTAAAAAGCTAGGAGTAGTCGTTTGACTCACCAACTCCATCCCCGCCCCTCCCACCATGTATATCCAATAAATCAGCCAATCCAAACAGCTCCATCTCCAAAAGATGTAGTGACTCAGTCCCTTTCCTTCACTGACAACACTCTTGCTTTATAACTTCATCACCTCTGGCCTCAGTTATTGTGAGAGCTGTCTAAATAATCCCCATGCTCCCAAGCCTGTCCTCCTAATGGCAGTCAGAATGGTTTTTAAAAACCTGTATCATTTCATTCCTCTATGTGAAATCCTCCACATCTCTCACTGGACTAAAATAAAATTAAAATTCCTTTCCTTGGCCCACAAGACTTTCACTTGACTAGACTCCTGCCTACCTTTCTGACTTCATCTTCTTCCCTGCTGCTCTACTCCAGCCACTCTCACCTACTTTTGTTTCTTAAACTTGTTCAGTTTGTTCTAGCCTTTGCACTAGCTGTTTCCTTTCCCTGGAACATGCCCTCGAACCCCTTATCCTCTCAAGGCTAGCTCCTTATCATTCAGGTCTCAACTAAAATACCTTTCCTCAAAGGGGCCTTCCCTGACACCCCCGCCCCACCATAAAGTGGCCCCCACAAGTCAGTCTCTATCCTATTTTAATTCCCAAAAGGATACTCTTCTTATTTTTCTTTTGTAGCTATCTCCCACCTATGCCCAGAATGTGAACTCTATGAGACCAGGAATTTCTCCTATGCAATTTTCCACTATATCCCAGCACCTGGAACAGTGCTTGGCAAATAGAGGGCACTCTATAAATATTTGGTGAATGAGTTAAGTTTCCTTTTGGTGGGGTTGGTTTCTGTCTAAGAATCTGGCAGGGCTGGTTATCCACATCCAACCTATAACTCTGTAGAGCCTATTTCTCCCTAGCCACACCGCTGATAGGTCATCATCCCTAGTGGTGGGAGAAGGGGTGGTCACAGTGAGGGAGTGGGTGAACTAGCCTAAGTTGAATAGTTCAACTCAAAAGACTCAAAATTCATGCTCTTATGTGTATAAATTGGTAACATTCTGTTTTCACTTATTAGAATACTTTCATTTCACTTAGGTGAAAGAGAAAGACAAATACTGTATAATATCACTTACATGTGGAAATTTTAAATATAAGAAACTAGCGAATATAACAAAAAAGAAACAGAAATTTGTTAGAGAACAAATTAGTGGTTACCAATGGGGAGAGGGAAGGGGAAGGGGCAATACAGAGGCAGAGGATTAAGAGGTATAAAGTATTATGTATAAAATAAGCTGTCAGTTTATACTGTACAACACAGGAAACATAGCCAATATGTTATAATAACTGTAAATGGAGTATAACCTTTAAAACTGTGAATCACTCTATTATACAGGTATAACATATAATATTGTACATTAACTGTACTTCAATAAGGATTTTTTAAAAGAATATTTTGCATTTATATATAAATGTTCTAAGAACTAAGACTAATAGCCATCTCTTTAGTTCTCTGCTATCTCTGCACAATACAAAGAGAACAATCATTACTCTCAGTTTCCCCTGAGAAACTTAGAGGATACTACTAAAATTATTTTAGAAGTTTTAAAAATTGGTGGTCAATGCTATTTTAAATATGCAAAATTAAAATCAAGAGCCATATAATCTAGTAACTTAACTAAAGGACACATAACTTTGGGCTTTGAATCATGAGAAAAGATAACAGACAAAGCAATGGTCTAGAAAGCATACTATAAAAAGGAAGCTATTTTTATATTTTAGGCAATGCCTTCTATGAGTGAGTACTTTGCTTTGGTGTTTAAATAATTCTCTGCTTTCTTCAGATTATTAGTGATTTATTTTTCCTGATTGTAAAAGTAGCGCATACTCATCAAATATTTGGAAAACACTGCTGCAGGGATAATTTGGCTGGATGAGAGCTGAGGGAGTGAAACTGCACAGAGATAAACATGTGGCATGAGACAGCACTGCCCCCTAGAGGCCTGTGGTGCGCTGCCAGCGAATGCTCAGCAGCTTCTTGCCTGCCTTGGAAGCTTGTGGCTGTGGAAGCCTGTATGGTGATTTGAGCCAGGTAAGAAGTCCCATGGAAGACTTTGTCCTGGTCCACAGTGGGCTTCCCTCACGGACAGACCTGCCTGATAGTCTTAGGTTCTTCCCGGAGGCTGGAATGGAGGGAAGGCATTGGCCCCTTTGAGAAAACGCTGAGTGAGACTCAAGTCTGTAGTGTCAGCAAGACAGTGGTCAGAGGGAGGGAGTCGTGTTAGGGTGTTCCCCTGCCTCCCCTCGCTCACTTTACCAGGCCTGTGAATGATAGAAGGAAAGGTGTCACCAGGACCCACCAGAGAAGAAGCAGGGGCTCTCCTGGTGGCCAAGGGGAAAGAAAAACAAAGGTCAGTGGTTCTGAGGAAGGTTCCAGAGCACAGCCTTCCAGTCGGGGGTAACACAGCACAATGGGCAACAGAAGGACAGGAAATAGAGCCCTCAGACATCACAGTAGAGGATCTTCAGAGATACAAGAAGCTGTTCTGACTTTACAGCTCTGCTCCTAAGAAAAAACTGCAGAGGGGAGTCTCTGGACATGACTAGGTATTCACAGTTGAGGGAGTGGGACCTCTGAGCACTAGGATTTGTGTAATTACTGTAAATTTGATATGTTTTTACTCAATGCCTGGTGATGTCAAAGGCCATCAAGTTTACACAGAAAAAGAAGAAAAAAAGCCTACTTACTATCCAGTCACAGCAAGACAACCACTTTTATCATTTTGATATATTTCCTTCCAGTCTTATTCTTATGCATATTTTATCCTGTATATGCAATTTCATTTCCTACTTTCTAATTTATAACATCAGCACTTCTCCTTACTATTAAAAATGCTTTTAGCTCTGGAAAACAGACCTACAATTTCTTATGGAGTTAGTACTTACCACATGACCCAGTAATACTACTCCTAAGTATTTACCCTAGAGAAATAAAAACTTATGTTCACACAAAATCCTCTTCATGAATGTGTATAGCAGCTCTATTCATCACCAAACACTGGAAACAAGCCAAATATCCTTCAATGGGTAAATAGGTCAACTGTGGTACATCAATGCATTGGAATACTACTCAGCCATAAAAAAGAAAGGAACTATTGGTATGTGCAGCAACACTGATGAACCTCAAAAGCATACTGAGTGAAAGAAACCAGTGCCAAAAGACTGAAGTACATATTGATAATTCCATCTATGTAACATTCCAGAAAAGATAAAACTATAAATACAGAAAACAGTCCTGATTGTCAGGTCCTGGGGGGAGGGGGTCAGGGCATGATACAAACGAATAGCACAGGGAGATTTTTGGGGGTGATGCAACTGTTTCTTATCTTGATTTTGGTGGTGGTTATACAAATCTATATAGATGTTAAAATTCATGGACCTGGTCACATCAAAAAGTCAACTTCATTATATCTTAATTTTAAAAATAAAATAGGTTGAAATGCTTTTAAAACATATTTTAAAATAACTTTTTAATAAACATTCCAGCAAGAGCCTTGTGTCATAATTTAGTTACCTCTTCTCCTACTGTAGAACTCTTGGATTGTTCCTATCTCTGTATAAATAAAGCTGTATTGAAAATTTAAGGCATACATCTTTGTTCAGAGTGAGGATTTTTTTCCATTAGGATAGAGTCCCAGAAGTGGAATTACTGAGATGATGGTTATGCACATTTTTTAAACTCTTGGTATATTCTTCCCAATTGCTTTCTATTCAGGGTTATATCAATTGACCCACCCACTGGCAGTGTCTGAGAATAAATGGCTTGGACATTCTTAAGTATGTGAAATTAGAAGACTTAATTCAGGGTTGTCTGGAGAATCATCGTGGGGAAGAAAGAGAATTAAGAGAAGAAGAGGTGGGTGAGTGTCTAGACCAGGAGAGAAACGAGACCTTCAGACCTGAGGATTATCTGCTTTATAGGTTTGTGCTTTTCTTATAATGCCAACTTTGCTCCTTACCTTTCTTGGTTCCAATAGCTTTCAGGATTGGTTTTCACTTTCTTATTTTATCTCCTCCCTGTCTTCTAGCCCTAATGCAAGAACAAAGTTAGGATACCAAAGTTAGCAAGGCCGTTTTACATAACTGACTTGGCAATCCTTTTTAAACACTAACCATGTGAAAGGTACCATGCTAGCCATTGAGAGGGGTGGCAAAGAGTGATAAGAATGGTTTCTGCTACCGCGGAGCTTACAGTGCAACATGAAGAGGTGAAGATAATATCACTTTCCCACCCAGTACCATCTTTGTCCCTCCTACATTGCTAATGATGATGATGCAAATGATAACACCAACAGTTTATCCATTTCAAGAAAGAGCTATTGCTATGAGTCGGGTTCATCAATTTCACAAAAGTTGTGAAATTAAGCCATGCCTTGCTAGATGGGTGCATCCAATTAAATGCATTCCTGGTAGGGAAATGACACGTGTAGAGGGGAGAGTATGGGAACTGTGATTGTTTCCCCTTAATGTCCTTGTAGAAAAACAAACAGCATTCGGAAAACCTCCTCTCCTAAGGTAAATAGAAGCTGACTCAATAGCCCATTTCCATGCATCAGCTTGCTGGGGAAAACTGAACGGCCTATTCCCCAAAGCAGTGTTCCTCTCACACAGATAGAGATATCATGCATAATAAATTGGGAAAACTTGTGAAATGAAACATCTGTTCTGCATGCTTAAACTGAGGCACTCTTAAGATATGAATTTCCACTCCATAATCTAGGGGCTGTGATGATGAGCTCAGAATGAGTTTGGAAGGTTCATCTCTTGCCAATAAAAAAGGTTCATCATCTTTCTCCAACTTTTATAATAATTACTTTGGAACATTTTAGATAGGAAATTGAAAGAGACAGGAGGCAAGGAATGAGGACAGAACTGAAGAAAATTGATAAAAGAGTCAATAAAGCTAAAGAACATTGAGAAATGAATTTTAATGATGAAGCCAACAATGCCTTCAGCTAATTTAACCAAATCAACAAAGCCATTATATTGTATATAGGGTGTTTATTTTGCTACAAATCTATGTAGATTGAAAGTATGTATATAATGAAATGCAAAAATCTCCTATGTTTGGCATCTGAACAACTGCATAAATGTTTGAGAATTTTTTTTCCTTTCTCGATGCCCTCAATTTCCCCTACCTAGTAGCAGCTGTGTACCACTTTCTAAAACACTGTTGGTTTTCAGTCTAGACCAGTCTCCAAGTTTACTCTTGACCTTGTATAAAATATCAACTCACGGATTCTACCAGGTAAACAAGTGTGAGATTTTTTTTTGAGGTCAATTTTGGCACAGATTATCTTTTTTCTTACCATGATGCTGCATATTTTTGACACTAATACTACATCATACAGATTTCAAAGCCTCTTTCCAAATATTGTCTCATTGAATTTGACCAGAGCTTGGAAATAAGTTGGGCAAATGTTTTCACCCATCATTCTATAAAGAGGGAAACTGAGGGTCTAAGATTGACTTTCCCAAGGTCACACAGGGAACTAGAAGAAGACAGTAGGTCTCCTAAATCCCATTACTCTGCTTTTCTATTGTATTATATACTCCATGTTTGAATGATAGCCAGAATTTTTTTTCATAGGAAACTCTCAGGAGAGATGTTCCCAAATCCCTTTACCCTTATCTAATTTCTGGTTAAGCCCATATCCTCTTCCATTTCCCCTTCTTGGCAGACATGTGGTATCATCAGTGTGGAAAAGACTGGTGATGCTAACCCAAAGGACAGAAAGTTCAAAGGCACTTCTCGTGGTGGCCCAGAGCATTGCACTGAATTACCTGAGGACACCAGCAACTAAGTGGGCAGAGATACCTGATTTAGGAACCACAATATTGGTAATGACCTTGTGGAGCCCCATATGGTAATCTAAAGTAGTGAAAACCATGGCCTAGGTCCAAGGTGAACTGGCCTAACCATGAGGGCAGTGGTCAGAAGGAAGTTTTACGCAAGTGTACCAGGATGGGACATGTTAGCAAGGTCTGCACTGTAACAAAGTGGCCACTGGGACAATGGTCAAGAGGGACAGTGATGCCTGCATCCTAGTGTGAAGGGATAGGAGAGCACGTATGTTACTTTCTGTGGTGGTATCCATTGCTGCACATGAGGACACAATTATTCTCCTAATCTTGGGATGCTGGGTATCCTCCCTGAGCCTTCTTAGATACGAGAGGAGGCATGTGAAGGACAGGAGGGAGCAGAAAGGAAAACGAATGAGCAGAGATTATATAAAAGGCATATTCAATAAGAGATTGCAAGAGTGAAAAAATACACCTTTCACTACTTTCTCTGACATAACATGAAAACAATAACCATTATCAAAGACCATTTTTTCCCTTGGGATATTAAAGGAGAAGTAAAGCCACCTGACCCCAGTGCCTCAGTCTTTGCTTACAGAACCCCCCTTGGAGACACTAGATGTGTATTTGGAGAGGTGGATTTGTAGATAGAGTGACCTAATGCTGCTCCCTAAGTCAATGCTTCTCAGACTTTGATGTGCCAAAAATTACCTGAAGATTCTGATTCAATAGGTTTGGAGTGGAGCCTAAGAGTCTGACTTTCAAATAAGCTACAGGTTATGCCTATGATACTAGTCCATAGACTAGTCAAAGTAGTAAGGAACTAGTATCTATATATATAGTTCTATATATTTATATAACTATATGTGTATATATATATATATATGCACTATACATGTGATTTTGCATTCTGATTTTTTTCTCTTAATTTCTAAAAACTTTTTACTCATCATTTTACATGAGCATATTCCCTATGATATTATTCTTTAGACTCATGGTTAATAATACCTGTGTAATATTTGGTACTTGACTATGTTGTGATTTATTTGACTGTTCACGTTTTGTTTGAAATCTAAAATGCTTTCTATTTTTAGCTATCATAAATTATGCTGCCATGATCAGCCCTTTTATAAGTCTTTGCTTCTCTACATGAAAATTTGCAACCATATCAGAGCATTTCATTAGGGCTCAAGAATTCAAGGAGAGAAAGATGTAGTTAAAAAATTAAAAATATAAAAACAAATATTGATTGAGCCCGTATTATCCACATCCAAGGCACTTGGTGATAGGAATTATGAAATATTTGGAGAAGTATAGAAAGCTTTCCTTTCACTTTTGCTGTGATATGTACTTGTAAACTATGCCGTAAGTACAAAGCTCAAGAGTGACTAGAATTTCCCCATAGAAAGTACTGCAACTAGGGATCATGTTCCAAGATTTATAATGTATTTTATGAAGGGAAAAATATATAATATGTATGATAATATTGAACAGTATAGTCATTGGCTGTGTCCTATGCAATGGGAATAAAATATGCCATATATGTTAAATGAAAAGAACATACCAAATAATAATTTTGCACAAAAAATTACACTAAATGACAAATATTATTAAATTAATAAGTTTACCTCTCTGGTTTACTGCTGTATCCTCAAGCCCTGGCCCTCATTTAGGTGATTTGATCAAAATATTATGGTATTGGTATAACAACAGACATATAGACCAATGGAACAGATTAGAGAACAGAGAATTAAATCCACATATCTACAGTCAACTGATCTTTGACAAGACTGACAGGAATACACAATGGGGAAAGGATAGTCTCTTAAATAAATAGTGTTGGGAAAACTGGATATCCACATACAGAAGGATGAAATTGTATCCTTATCTCACACCACACACAAAAATCAACCCAAAATGGATTAAAGACTTAAATGTAAAACTTGAATCCACAAAATTCCAAGAAGAAAACAGGGAAAACATCCTGACATTGGTCTGGGCAATGACTTTTTTGGCTATGATAACCAAAAGCAAAACTAGACAAATGGGATTGCATCAAACTACAAGGTTTCTGCACAGCAAAGGAAACAATTAACAGAGTAAAAAAAGAGCAACATATGGAATTAGGGGAAATATTTGCAAATTATATATCTGATAAAGAGATAATACCCAAAATATATAAGGAACTCAAACAAATCAATAGCAAAACCCCAAATAACCCAATTAAAAGAAAGACCAAGAACCTGAATAGACCTTTTTCAAAAAAAAATACAAGTGGCCAATAGGTATAAGAAAAGGTGCTCAACATCACTAATCATCAGGGAAATGTAAAACAAAACCACAATGAGCTCCTCACATATGTTAGAATGGCTATTATCAAAAAGATTATAGATAAATGCCAATGAGGATATAGAGAAAAGGGAACCCTTGTACATTATTGGTGGAAAAGTAAATTGAAATAGTTATTATGGAAAATAGCATGGAGGTTTCTCAAATTAAAAATAGAACTACCATATAGTCCAGCTATCCCACTTTTGGATATATATCCAAAGGAAATGAAATTTTTATCTCAAAGAGATATATGTGCCCCCATGTTCAATGCAGCATTATTCACAATAGTAAAAAAATAGAAGTAACCTAAATGTTCATCAACAAATGAATGGATGAAGAATATGTGGTATGTATACACATGGAATATTATTCAGTCTTGAAAGAAGTCTTGCCATTTGTGACAATGTGGATGAAACTGGAAGACATCATGCTAAGAAAAATAAGCCAGACACAGAAAAACAAATACTGCATGATCTCATTTATATGTGCAATCTAAAATAGTCAAACTCATAGAAGCAGAGAGTAAAATAATGGTTACTAGGGCCTGATGGGGAGGGAGACATGAGAAGTTGGTGGTCAAGGGGCACAAAGTTTGAGTTATACGAGATGAATAATTTCTGGAATTCTAATGTACAGCAATGTGGCTAGACTAACTAAAATGAAAACAAAACAGAAACTTTAATGGGCATATGAATCACCTGTGAATCTTATTAAAATGTGGATTCTGACTCACGGGTAGGGTCTGGGATTCTGCACTTCTAACAAGCTCGCAGGTGATAAGGATGCTGTTGGTACACAGGGGACTCTCTGAGTGGAAAGATTTTGAAGTTGAAGTGTTAGTTTTCAATCTTGACTTCCCACTAAGGAAATCTTTTTTAGTATAAACTATTACTCTTAGTTTGTTGAAACTGGTACAATATTCTTTTACAATTCATGCCTTGGATCCTGGAATAGAAAGGAATTTCCAGGTGATCCTAAACCAGTAGTTTAGTGGCAAGTAATAAATCAAAGAATCTAAAGATGGAATTGCCTGTAAATGGCATTCACGAGTAAATGACTCTACCCTTATAAAGTCCCAGGTGTGGTATGAGTAAAGGTAACAAAGGGAGTGAGCAGCTGAGCTGAGGCTAGCTCTTCTAATCCCCTGGAATTATGTTTTTGTTTTTGTTTTTCCAAGTTCAGAGGCTCCTGAACCTTCTTTTTTATACCACTGGCCAAGTGATGGCACTTTGCAACTCAAACCAATCAACATGTTTGCAGATTTCTATAGTTTTGCCATTTTCCCACCTATGATAACCTAATGGCTATGTTTTAATTCTGATTCATTGAATTGTACAATGAGGAGCTCTCTAATTCTCACTTCAAAAGCTTAAAGCTCTTAGGCATTTTCTTATTTAAAGTGGTTAAAGCGGCAAATGGCTTTTTTTGATCACCAGCAGCCCAACTTCTCATCTTGAGTTTACCTACTTTAGGGGGAAGAGAGCATCTCTCCTGATATCCATTAAGCCAATCCTAGGAAAACTGATTGACCACCTAGCGTCATAATCCTTTGTGGGGAGTGGGGGTAGGAGCAGGGTGTTGGTGAATATACTGTGATTGACAGGCTGGCCTGGAATTCATGGAGGGTGATTGCCCAAGGGACCCAAGAGGAGAAGGGATAAAAGACTAGGTAAACAAAAATACAACCATCACAATGCCCTACAACCCTGAATCTTGACAGGAATAAGCCATACTAGACACATGGTTGCTGTTCTTAAGGTGTTTCAGGAAGATGTGACTAGAGGTTTAGCCAGGAAAGAAATTTTCTTCTAGAAACTTCCAAAAATGGAAGGTTAAATTATTGGGAAGTTTCTAGAGGCCATGGCTGGCCCTCAGGTCTATTCTACGTAGAGCTGTTCTACTTCTAAGTGTGAGAAGTTAACTATCCAATACTCAGCAGGTAAAAAGAACTAGGTCAATTTGACCTTATATTTCTAAGCAAGCTCATTTAGAGTTTCAAAACACAGGGATATTAAAGATGTAGGAATGTGTGGAGGTGGTAGACATCTGCTGATTTTCTTCTTAAGCAGGTTTGAGTTGGGATTCTGGCTTATGCAACCAAAAGATCCTAGTAAAGTTGGTTTTTAAAAGATCCAGATTTTCGTATCAGAAATATGGTAAATGAGATTTAAGTAGTTTAATTAAACTTTATAATAGGGATTAAAATATTTTGCACTGGAAAATCAATTCAACAGCAAATCTATGCAAAAATGTACCAACTAAATCCTATGTATTCAGAATCATAGTGTGCTGGAACTGAAAAAGGCTTTAGAGATACTATTGAACTGGTTTTTCTTTTATTTTAGATGAGAACAAGCATCTTTTCATATGTTTAATGGCTGTTTGTTTTCCTTCTTTTGTGGATTGTCTTTTTAAATTCTTTGCCATATTTCTATTGGAGAATGAATTTGTTAGCAATTTGTGTTTTTATGTGAAAAATATAAGCATATTATCTGTCATATACAGTACACACCTTTCTTTTTTCCATGTTGTTATGCTATTTTTTATATATACAAAATAGTTTTAATTTCTTGTGTATTTAAAACCAATTCATATTTCTTTTTATGGATTATATCTTTGCATTTATAATTAGCAGGACTTCCTAATTCCAAAATATAGTAAATATCCACTTATATTTTCCCATAGTTATTTTATGACTTGTTTGACCTAATTAAAAAAAATCTCTCTGTAATTCAATTATACATAAACCTTTAAAAATCTGGAGTTTAATCTATGAAGTAGGCATCTATTTTTCCCAAATGGTTAACCAAATGTCCCTGTACCATTTATTAAGTAATCCATCTCTTCTGTGTTCATTTGAAATGCCACCTTAAGTTAATATTTTCTTTGAGTTTATTTGAGGTGACAAAACTGTTACAAATATTTATTAGCAGAGAATAATGTTTTGTGTAATTAGTATTTGACTTCATAGTTCAATTTTCAAAATGGGAAATGATAGATTCCAATACTATGAACACTATTAGATTTTTGAAGTTAGAGAACTTACGGAAAAAATTTCTGATGTTGCCTTATTTTAAAATAAAAGCTAGCTATTTTCTAAGCTGCATTTGAGAACTTTACTTTTTTCTTTGCATTTTCTCCTCTGCCATTTGCAGATTTGCTAGCTGACTTAACATCTGGTATTGGGAATCCTTAAACTTAAGGAAGGAACATTGTTGGCAGAAAACTTTTCTAGGGATATTAGGATTGAGAAAAGTGGGAATTATGCATTAAAGATTTGAAAAGAATGCCTGAACTTAAGATTTAAAACTCTATCTACACAGCCCCTGTTTGAATTGAACTAGGTACCCCCCCCATAAAAGATATAGTGAAGTTCTAACCCCTAACATCTCAGAATTGTGAACTTACTTGAAAAGATGTAATTAGTTAAATTAAGATGAAGTCATACCTCACAAATAAATGGAAAGATGCCCCATGCTCATGGATTAGAAGAATTAATATTGTTAAAATGTCCATACTACCCTAAGGAATCTACAGATTCAGTGCAATCCCTATCAAAATTTCACTGACATTTTCCACAGAAATAGAACAAACAATCCTAAAATTTGTTTGGAACCATAAAGACTTTGAATAGCCAAAGGAATTATGAGAAAGAAGAACAAAGCTGAGGGCATCATGCTTCCTGATTTCAAACTATATTACAAAACTATGGTAATCAAAACAGTTTAGTATTAACATAAAAACAGACATATAGATCAGTGGAAGAGAACAGAAAGCCCAGAAATAAACCCATACATATATGGTCAGTTAGTTTAAGACAAAGGAGCTAAAAATATACAATGGGGAAAGGACAGTCTCTTCAATAAATGTTGTTAGGAAAGCTGGACAGCCACATGCAAAAGAACAAAACTGGACCCCTATCTTACACCATACAAAAAAATTAACTCAAACTGGATTAAAGACTTGAATGGAGGACCTGAAACCATGAAACTCCAAGAAGAAGACATAGATGGTTAGTTTCTTGACATAGATCTTGGCAATGATTTTTTGAATCTGACCCCAAAAGCAACAAAAGCAAAAATTTTTTTTTAAAATAGGGCCTACATCATGCTAAAAAGCTTCTGTACAGCAAAGGAAAGCATCAACAAAATAAAAAGGCAAACTATATGGGAGAAAATATTAACAAATTATAATCTGATAAGGAGATAATATCTAAAATATATATGAAAAAAACTCATACAACTCAATAGCAAAAAACAATCTGATTAAAAAATGACCAGAGGATCTGAATAGACATTTTTTCCAAAGGAGATATACAAGTAGCCAACAGCCAATATGAAAAACATGCTCAACATCATTAATCATCAGGGAAATGCAAATCAAAACCACAATGAATTATCATTTTACACCTATTAGAATGGATATTATCAGAAAGACTAGAAATGACAAGTGTTTGGTGAGGATGTGGAGAAAAGGGAACCCTTCTACACTGGGAATGTAAATTGGCACAGCCAGTATGGGCAACAGTATGGCGATTCCTGAAAACCCTAAAACTAGGACTAACATATGATCCAGCAGTAACACTTCTGGGTATTTATCCAAAGGAAATGAAAACACTAACTCAAAAAGATATACACACTCCCATGTTCATTGTAGCACTATTTGAAGTAGCTCAAGATATGAATGCAACCTAAGTATCCATCAATGGATAAATGGATAAAGAAGATGTGGTGTGTGTATATATATACACACACACACACACACACACACACACACACACACAAAGAAGTATTATTCAGCCATAAAAAAGAAGGAAATCTTGCTATTTGTGACAACATGGATGGACTTTGAGGGCATTATGCTACATGAAATAAGTCAGACAGGGAAAGCTAAATACTGTATAATCTCACTTATATGCAGAATCTAAAAAATAAACCACAAATTCATATAAGTGATATCATATAATATTTGTCATAAAGTTGTATTTTAACTTTTTTTGAATTATGTTAGCCCTTCTGGTAAAAAGTCCTCAGTGACTTTCTTTTGAATTTGAATAAAATACACACTCCTTCTCAAAGCCCTCAAGGCCCTACGAAGCTTACTTCTGTTTACTTCTCTGAGAAGCACTAATGACAAGTCTCCTTGCTCAGCACAGCTCCTATCTGGATTTTTACCCTGCTTTTTGGATACTCAGATTGCTGTTCCCTTATCTATAATGATTTCCCCCTTCCTATCTCACCATTTCTGGTCTTATCTGAAGTAGCTTTCACTTCACCTCAAGTAAGTACCAATCATTTTATTCTGTTTTATTTCTTATCACAGTTTAGAATGACTTTGTTAATTTATTACCTCTTTGCTTAGTCATGTCTTGGACCACCAGAATGAAAGCAAGATGAAGGCAGGGCCCTTGGTCCATTTTACACAATACTATATTCACAGTTCCCAATATTATCTTAGCACACAGAAGTTGGTTTACATTAGGCTGAACCATTTGGAATTGCTAATATATAACCATATTTGAACTACAACAATGGCAGTTTCAAATGGTTCAATATAATAAATATTTGCTGGCTGAATGAACTAAAATTTTAAGTTGTTTCCACCAGGAGACTAAAGACAGTTATATTTGTGGGCAGTTAGTGTTTGTTCTTCCTATGTTCACTTGATCACCTTTTGTCCTAAATTGTTTACAGAAGTACCGCTGTAGTTTTTTAAATAATTTTCCATTACAAAGATATTCTTATTTACTAAAACAGATAGCACTTGTAATTTAAAAGCAAAACTTAAAGGTAACAGCTTTTCAAAGAAATTAATTAAAAGAAATAAAATTTGGTAGGAGGCAGAAGCAAGATGGCAGAGTAGGAAGACCCTGAATTCACTTCCTCCCAAGAACACACCAAACCTACAACTACATATGAAATAATTCTTTCTGAAAACAATCCAATGACTAGCAGAATGGCTTTTCTTCAGCTAAGGATAAAAAGAAAAAAACCACACCAAGACAAGTAGGACGGGAAGAGAAATAATATAGTCAGGACTCATACCCAAATTGGGTGACCCAAAATAGGAAGGGAATATCATAACCTTGGAGGTCCTCCCTAAGGAATGAGGGTTCAAGCCCTACATCGGGCACCCCAGCCTTGGGATCCAGCATCAGGAAGACGAGACCACTTAAGTGGTTTTGAAAACCAGTGTGGCTTATGACTGGGAGAACCAGAGGGTTGTAAGAAACCAATACTGCACTCTCAGTGGGCACATGCACACTTACTCATTCCTAGTCCTAGCACAGAGGCAGCGGATTAAAAAGCACCTGTTGCTCTAGTTGGCCTGCCAAGAGCACTCAAGCACCCCTAGTCCCCACCAGATTCCAGCTTCAATCTTCCCAACCCCTGCAAAGGTGGCAGCCCTCATGTGCTGTGGGCAAAACTCCAGTGTATGCTGGGCTCCAGCTCTAGCCCCACCAGCTCTGGCCCACCACTGCCAAGGTGGCTCACCATTGCCATGCCTGGGAGAAGCCCTGGCTTGTGCTGGGCTTTAGCTCTAGTCCTCGCTCTTGGCTCCAGCCTACCTGTACCACGGTGGCAACTATGGAAAAAGCCCCAGCCCATGCTTGCTTTAGCTCCAGCCCATCCCTGCACCCTCCCACCATCAAAGCCACTGGGCACATGCAGACTGCATAGGGATGCTCTTATCCAAAAACAAGACTTCAAGACCGGGATAGGTAACTACTTCCCTAATTTCATGTAGACAGAGAAAGTCAAACAAAATGAGAAGACAGGAATATGTTCCAAACAGAAGAGCAAGATAAAACCCAGGAAAAAGCCCTAGTGAAATGGAGATAAGTAATTTACTTGATAAAGAGTTCAAGCAATGGTCATAAAAATGCTCACCAAACTTGGGAAAAGAATAGAGGAACACAGTGAGAACTTCAAAAAGGAGTTAGAAAATATAAAAAGTAAGTAATCAAAGATAAAGACTACAATAACTGATATAATAAATACACTAGAAATCAACAACACTGAGGGCAGCAACTGCTCCAGGAGCTGGAGCTGTCATATCTCCTCTTCCATTTCCCACTGCAAACAATAAAGGCTATTCCTATTGTTAAGAAAAGAAAGGAAAAGAAAGAAAGAGAGAGAGAGAAAGGAAGGAAGGAGGAAAGAAGGAAAAAAGAGAGAGAGAGAGAGAAAGAATCAACAACAGATTAGGTGATACAGAAGAATGCGTAAGTGACTTGGAAGACAGAACAGTGGAAATCACTCAATCAGTACACCAAAAAAAAAAAAAAAAATTAAGTGAGGATAACATCAAGCATACTAATATTTGCATTGTAGTTCCAGAAGGAGAAAGGGAGAGAGAGAGAAAGGGGCAATATATTTGACAAAATAATGGCTGAAAATTTCCCTAACCTGAGGAAAAACACAGATATCTAGGTACAGGAATCACAGGGAATCTCAAACAAGATGAGCCCAAAGATTCACACCAAGACATATCATAATTAAAATGGGAAAAATAAAAGAGAATTTTAAAGGCAACAAGAGAAAAACAGTCACATGTTCATAGCAGTATTATTTACAATAGCCAAGATATGGAAGCAACCTAAATGTCCATCGACAGATGAATGGATAAAGAAGATGTGTTTTATACATACATACAATGGAATATTACTCATTCATAAAGAAAAAAATCTTGCTATTTGCAAAAACATGGATGGACTTGAAGGGCATTATGCTTAGTGAAATAAGTGAGGCAGAAAAAGACAAGTACTGTATGTTTTCACTTACATGTGGAATCTAAAAAACAAACAAATGTAATAAAACAGAAACAGACTCACAGATACAGAAAACAAACTAGTAGTTGCCAGAGGGAAGATCGACAGGGTTGGGGTGGAGGAGCATGAAATAAGTGAAAAGGATTAAGAAATATAAAGTATCAGTGACAAAATAGCCAATATTTTATAATAACTGTATTATAAGTAATCTATGAAAGCATCAAATCACTATATTGTACACCCGAAACTAATATAATATTGTAAGGCAACTATACTTCAATTTTAAAAAATAGAATTTGGGGGTAGTTTTATTAAAACCTAATTTACACATAATAAAAGTCACTAATTTTAGATGCACAATTTGGTGAGTTTTGACAAATGCAAACAGTTGAGTTACTATCACCATACTCACGATCTAGAATATTTCCATTATGCTAAAAAGTTCTCTTACCCCTTGGCAGTCAGTGTCCTTGTCCTCTCCCAGCCTCAGACAACCAGTCATCTGGTTTCTATCATTATAGTTTTGCTTTTTCTAAAATCTGTTTTTTGAGAATTTCACATAAATGGATTCATATGCTTAGTCTTTTATCTGGCCTCTTTCACTTAGCATAATACTTTTGAGGTTAATCCACTGTGTTTACCAGTAGTTTATTCTTTTTATTTCTGGTTATTTGTAATTTTTATGCTTTTTTGGTGGCCAGCATCTCTTGGCCATCCTGAACTGCTCAAAAGGCAAATGGTTTTCCTTTGAGGTGTCAAGATGAGAGAGCCACTGTACGTAACAGGACCAACCGCCCGACACATGTGCCATCTGTGCTGCTCATCTGCTAGGAGACGCTGGGCGAGCTGCTTGGCCTCCCTCACCCTGTCTCCTCAGCTGTAACTAGGATGATAAAGACTACCTACCTCAGGGTTCCTGTAAGGATCACATCGATTAATGATGTGAAATATTAGCGCAGTGTCTGGCACAGAGAAAATGCCTGATAAATGGTACCTCTGCTATGTTTTTGGAGCTAGAGAAGAACCTGCCTATCCAACATGCCCCTAGCTTTCCTTTTTTTTTTTCTACTCAGCCTTTTATTCAACTCAGATTCTCAACCCCTAAATGACAAAGCCTTGGAAAGGAGAAAGAAAACTTGGACTGAGGCTTCTTTGAGAATTAAATCTTGAATTTCCCTCATTCTAATTAAGTTGACTTGCAAGGCTTCTTAAAATTTTTTTTTCACTTCCTTGTAAGTGATTATGAACTCCCTTACTCGAATCTAATTGCTGATCTACATATAGTGCTCTGGGAGTAATTAATTTAATCGCCCCTATCACTTGGCCTTTAGGTATCAAGTTTAATGTCAAGACATTCCTTTGAACAGAACAGTGAGCTGAACAGAGTGAACTGGTTTCATCATAGTGTACTGCAGTTAGATGCAAAGCTACAGAAAGCAGGATGCTTCAAAAGGTGATTCAATTGTTGGGTGCCTTCTCTCAGTACTTACTGCTTATTCAGCTCTCCTCAGACTTTTCTGGCTGAGCAGTTGATGACGTTTGAGAAAATCTCATGTTTCTTATTTCAGTGATGCCAATTACATCTTGCTGTGCTCTCCATCTCGATGACCATTCTCCCTTTGCCTCTTAGGTGGCTTCTTTTCCCCTTTCCTACCTTAAACTGCAGGTGATCTCCAAGGTTCAAGTCAATCAAAACCAATGCTTGCTTCTGGGAAAATGATTCCTAAATCTAACCTTGAACTCTCCCTGTGTTCCAGGCCCCCACAAGATTTCCCCCTATTCACTACTATTTGGTGAATAACCCACCCAAAATTTTAATTCCAATGTCCCAAACTTGTCTCATCATCTTCCCTTACTTGCCAGCTCCCCAGCCTGTTCCTGCTTTGGCTATAGCACCCTCCTTCTGATCTCTGAGGTGAGAAACAATGAAGGCCTATTTGGCACCCTTATTTCCATTCAAGGAACCAGACTGTTAACAGGTTTGCCGTGCATTGTTTTGGACTCTGTCTTGAGTCCATCTCCCTTTTCTATTCTCACCGTCAGCATCATCATGATGGCTAATACTTCCTGTGCATCTTTCATCCAGACATGATGCTGGGTGCACCACCTCACTTAATCTATACAGCCACCATATGAGCAACCTAGTATTATCCTGTTTCACAAATGGTCCAGTTCTATGTGCTATTGTACAAGTTCTTTCTCTTTATAAAAATGTCCTCGCTCCACATTCTTATAGAATCTTACTCTTCCTTCAAAGTACTCAGCGAGCCCTACATTGCTTCTTGAAGCCTCCTCCAGCTTCATCATTTCACCCTGGTCTCTCTTTTCACTAAATATCTATTACACTGTGTATCAGGGCTCCAAAGTTAGAACAGAATTGTTCTTTGTCTGTCATATATATTAAAATGATTAAAAGTTTATTTCTCTTCCATTATGGGAAGAATACATGCTTATAATAGTAAATTTAAAAGTAGAAAAAATTATCATCTAGACTGTTTTCCATTTAGTTTTTTTTTGCATAGCTTTTTGTCTGCTTGTTTTTCTCTTGTGTTTGTAACTTACTATTATAAAATATACATGTCCATGTTCATCATCAGCATTTGAAATTACTGAATAATATACTATCAAGTGAACTTATTTATTTTCTGTATGTTTGGATTAAAGGAGGTAGAGTATATGAAGTGAAATGAGTTATCTGACACAGAATAGGCAATAAAAAGATTATCACACAGTGTATCAATTGATTTGTGTCTTACTGAAAGTTCCAAAAGAAAAGAAAGTCTGTCCTTTTTATACTTCAAGTTACTTAGCACAGTACTGTGCTCATACAAAGTGCTCAATCATTTGGGGGAAAATAACTGTTTTTTCTCTCATTATGAAATAAAGTACGCTCACTGTAAAAAAGCTAGAAAATAAAGAGGAGCATACTGAAGAAAAGAATACTCGCATATAATCCCAGTCCTCAGAAATTAAGCACTTTACTGTTGGTGCATCTTCTTTGAATCTAGATTGTTTTCCATTCTCTACATGCACACAGATACACATACACAAAGCTGAACACATATATGAAACAAATTTCAGACACTCAAATTTTCCCCCCAACATTATGAAATCTTGTACTATAGCTCCCTCCACAGTGAAAAATACCTTTATCTTTTTTTTAAAAAGGGTAATATTTGCAATAGAATCAGGCCCTCCAATGTAATAAACTTAGTAAATATTCTCAACATGAAAAAATAAAATTTGTCCTAGCAAACGGAGACCCAGATGAAAATTTACTCACAATCATTTTCAACAAATTTATCCTAGGACTAGACGGTCAGCAAGTTTAAGGCTGAGGAGCAGGTTGGGGATATCAGCTCTTAAAATTTTAGTGTTTTAAAGCAAACGATTTCTAGGCTCCAAGTGAAGTGAAATAATCTCTAGGGGCATGTCCACTATAGGTAAATTCCATACTAGGTGCAGCTTTAGGGCTAGAAAGGGAGAGTGAGAGCATGAGGAAAAACCAGGTAAAAACAGTCTTTTACCTAACACTAAATACAACGAGTGACACTCTTATCTGCTTTCTGTAAAACAGACAATTGCCATTAATAACTGATATAGTTTTGCATTTTATCATTATTTTCTTTTCATATAGATGTTGAAAAATTCACAGATAAAAGCCACATTCATTTCCTAATACTTAACAGTAACTAGTTAGAGAAGCCTTATATCTTCTCATATTTTTATCTTGCTCTGGTCTTATGATTTCCTAAAATAGATATATTATTGGAAGTGAGAGTTCACGTGCAAATGTCACACTTTTCTTGATTCAGTTAATTATGTTTCTGCCTTTCCTTAGGATGGATTAATTTTCCTATTCTGCTAATCCTATTCTGCTAATAGATAGCAAATACCATTAATGTTTTTATGCTAGAAAAAGATGCCTTTGACATTTAAAAAAAATTGGGAAGCTATTTCAGATAAGCCACCATGTGTCTAATAATTAATTTATTCATATGAAATGTTCAATAACCAGAAAAGGCTGATTTAAATAAAACCATATCACAATTAAGTTACTTTTTGGTTATGAACATTGATTTCTTCTAAGAAATAAAGTGCCTGTCTACATGAAGAAAAACTAAAATAATGGTAAACAAATACTGTTTTGGTCTAGCCAAGTAAGCAACATCTTTGGTTTTACAGATGTTAACTTGTCTTTAACTCTATTCAAGTGCTTATAATGAAAATTTGCAGCTGGAATAAAAGCTTTGTTTCTGAGTTTCATAAATATTTTCCAGCTCCTTTGTCCTAAATTCCCTGCCTGATAATCAGCCTTTTCAAGGAAAAAAGGACATAATGAGTGATAAATCTATACTGAAACATTCCTTTAATATGAAAAGTTCACACATCATCCACTTCTAGTAAACCTGGAGGCATTTCCAGTAAACCTGGAAACTGGAGAAAACCGTAGGCATTAAAACCTTTTAATATGGAAATCAATGGTTATGTATTTAGGATGTTGTTTTCTTTAATATTCTTTTTTATGTTCTTTTCCATTATAGTTTATTATAGGATACTGAATATAGTTCCCTGTGCTATACAGTAGGACACTGTTGTTTATCTATTTTATATATAGTAGTTTGTATCTGCTAATCCCAAACTTCTAATTTATCCCTCCCCACAATCTCTTTCCCCTTTGGTAACCATAAATTTGTTTTCTATGTCTGTGAGTCTGTTTCTGTTTTGTAAATAAGTTCACTTGTGTCATATTTTAGATTCCACATTTAAGTGATATAATATGGTATTTGTCTTTCTCTTTCTGACTTACTTCACTTAATATGATAATCTCTAGGTCTATCCATGTTTTGCAAATGGTGTTACTTCATTCTTTTTATGGCTGAATAATATTCCATTGTATATGTATACACACATATATATATACACACTACATCTTCTTTATCCATTCATCTGTCAATGGACATTTAGGTTGTTTCTATGTCTTGGCTATTGTAAATAGTGCTGCTGTGAACATTGGGGTGCATGCATCTTTTTGAATTAGAGTTTTCTCCAGATACATGCCCAGGAGTGGGATTGCTGGATCATATGGCAACTCTGTTTTTAGTTTTTTAAGGAATATCCATACTGTTCTCTATAGTGGCTGCACCAATGCAACAATTTTATATTCCCACCAACAGTGTAGGAAGGTTAGGATGTTATATTTTATAAAGACTTTCTTTCATATCACAATGTCCTTTTTATTTTATTTTTTCTGATTTCCCACAACTGAGCTAAACACTTATGGGATTATTTCACATCTATCTTCCCTTTTAGACCATAAGCCTTGTAAGAGCAGGGACTGACTTTATTCCCAGAGCTTATCACATAGTCTGCACTAAATAAATATATATTTCCAGCCTGCACTACTATTTGGAGTAAGCAGTTTCTTAAATTTACTGCTTTCATTTTATTTACTCAAATACTTTTTCAAACTCTAGGCATGCTCCTTCATATTCTAGGATTTGCTGAGCAGAATATGTCTCTTTGTCTATACCTTTCAAGGCTGTCTAGATTTAGACCACACTCAGATCTTTACATTTTACATCAGAGAGTCCCAATGTAAAGACTGCCCCCAAAAGCAATTTCTTGCTGCTCTCATCAGTATGCTTCTCAGAATGCTTGGGGATATGATGAAATAAAGATGGTGATAATTATCTCCTAATTGTATTTGCTCATGCTGTTCCCACCCCTTAAGTAACTTTCTACCCGCTGGAATGAAAAAGTGGTGGTATTGAGAGGGTACAGAGCTTGGTGAAATGCTGGTTTGGAGTTCCTTCTCCAAACCTCTGGGACATAATCTTTTTTCTTTCACCTCTCCTTCAGAATCTTCTTCCATAAAAGATCCTTTTAAGTGCAGAAGGAAAACTATTCTGAGTGTGAAAATTATCTTCCCACAGTTGTCTCAGGGTGGAAACCCTCATTAAACTCTTACTGTGGGCATCTATCTGGCTCTCAGTGCTGTTAATTCCCTGAAGCTCCGTGCTATTAACTCCTGTGCTTGTCACTTAATAGATACACCCGTAAGTAACAAAGATCCCCAAACTTTAAGACTTCCCATATTCCTTTTTCTCCAATCTTCCCTTCTTTCCATTGTTGTTAGCCTCCTAGCCTCAAGGGTCCAGCCCAGAATCCCCAACATTCCATATTCCATACCTACAAATGTAGCTCAGATAATTACAAACATCATCTCATTTTCACTTTAGTTTGATGAATATTAATACCTATCCAGATATTTTATAGGTATGACTCTCAGTTTTAGATTGTCTGATCCATTCTTATTTATACATTTAATCTAACACTAGAGCTATTTCTTCCAGGTCCTTTGAGGTAAAAAGCACTAGATCCCAAGTCTTCTACTTGGTTCCACAATTAAATGATTCTAGAGCTAGCTTCCTTATTCCAGATTGAGTAACTTCTTTGTCCTGGATATTTGTCATATTGAAAGCAAGGTACTTCCTTCGTAACTGTCCTCATCTTCTGTTTAACACATTTCCTGTATTTTTAAGCCATGGTATCTCTAAAACAATTCATATTTCTTTTCATTATTTCAATTTCATATTCCTTATTCATTATTTCAGCATCTTTTTCCAGAGTTATCCTCCACAGCCTATAATCCTCCTTCCTGATGTCTTTAAATTCCTCTAGGAGGCCTCAGATACCAAGTACACATCTCCCTTTGTCATTTCTCATTACCGAATTTAAAATGACAAAATATTTTATTTTTCACACTACAGTTCTTTTATTCTTTTAAGAGGAGGCATTGTCAGGTGATCCTAGGACCCAGAACTGTTCAGAGTGTTCCTAGTAAGGGTGTATAACAAATAGATTAAGACATTGTTCCGCATATCCTTCCTGACAATGCTGGTCCAATTAAAAAAGTACTGGTCTTATTTAAAAAACAAAACTAAATCTAAATAATGATACAAGAGTAATACATATTCTAGATTATTTAGATTAAGATAGTTAATCTCACCACCCAGAGAGAATTTATCTTTTTCCATTCAATCTTTTTTCTATGCCCATACATTTAATCCTATCTATTAAAATGTGATCAGTAATAAATAAAGAACTGAAATAATCAAATATTTCTACAAAACTTATGGATAAAAATAGTAATCAGGAACTATTTTTAATATTTAGTTGTTTCTTCTGGTGTGTCTTTTCCTCATATTTAAATAGGTGTTTTGTTATCCCTAGCCGGTCGGCAAAAATTAATTTTAATCTATAAAGTTACTTAAATACTCTCCATCTTTAACAATGGTAAAATATATCATAATTTTAGTGATTAAACAAAACTAAAAAATAATAAAATTAAAATATTTATCTTAGATGTTGGAAATTGAGACAAAGCATATTTGTTGTTCAGTTGAATGAATATCAAGAGTTGGTTGAAAAATTTTATAGCTATCTGGTGCTTTCACCAGATTTTTCCTGAATGGTAGCACTAGATATTAGGTTTATTTCATTCTAGAATTCCTTTTGCTCAACAGAGGTATATTATTAGCACTAGTTAAGTACTGGCTGATATATTGGTTACTGAAATGTTCGGTGATATCTTGAATACTGAAATTTATTTAATTTCCAAGGTAGGAATACTCAGTTGGAAGAGACCCCTATTTGTGAATGGCTCTTTACACTTTAATTTTCTTCTCATTCACTGGGTTGCTGCTCTGGAGAACAATCTTGCTGTGCAAGCAGATAGCACCACCTGCTGTCTAGTACCCAGGGCCCATGCTGAGGGATTTTTTTTGTCTCTTTCTCTCAGGGTCATCATGGCCTTCAAGTGCTGGAGTCCTTTTACCTCACTGCTGCGAACCAGTTTATTTGACCAGACAATCATCCATACAGTCTTCTTAACCCTTTTCTTAAACCTCTCTCCAAGGCTTGCCTAATTACTTCAGTTAGACCTCATCCTTTCCCTTTTTTTCTTAATTACCACGTGTCTGCTTTGCTTCTTCTAATCTCCTCTCCTATTTTCTAAGAGATTGATCATTTTTTCTCCTTTTTTCCTCTAATACTGGCTTAGAAGTTACATATTTCCTTTCTACTCTTTCATTAGTTGCCATTAAATATTTTTAATTCAATGTTTTATTTTGTCACCATTCCACTTTTTTTATTCACTCAAGATTTATCAAGCAACTGCTATCAGACATTATTCCAGGTTTCGAAGATGTAAGAGTAAACTAAAAAACACAAAGTTGCTGTTCTTACAAAAATAACAAAAATAGAGAGAACTTAAAAGCATCCACACATGAAAGGGTATCTTTAAAGTATGACAATTTGATTGAAAACAAATCAGCAGTTACAATGGAAGCCAGAAAATGCTGTGAAAATGTATTAAAAAATATATATTCAAAAGTCAATCTAGAATTGTATATCTCCCCAAATTTTTTGAGAATGAAGACAAAACATGCAAATCATTAGATGAAAACAAACTGATTCTTCCATTAATAGATTCTAAATAAAAGCACTTAAAATATATTTCTAGAAGAAGACAAATTATCCCTGAAGGGAGGTCAGAAAAGCATACAAGAAAGGTGAACAAAGTAGATTCCATAAAATACCAATTGTGGTGGCCATATTATTATTTGTGTCTGGATATCATCTTACCCATCCTGAAAATAATACATATGAATATACACACAAATTTGACACAACACTGTAAAATGACTATAACACAATTTAAAAATGTTAAAAAAAAATACATACATCAATATTATGTATATTACTATTATGTTACATGTTATTTTTATATATGTATAAATTATTATTAGAGGAAAATAATATTTTCCTCTAAAAACTTAACCTGAATATAGAACATAGAATTTATATGAAGAGAAAATAAAGCCCCATTTTCTTTTAAAAATAATTATGAATAATGGCTTTTTCTAGGCTCTACTATTTTAATCAACTGCATTTTTTAAAAACATTTTTTATTGAGTTATAGTCATTTTACAATGTTGTGTCAAATTCCAGTGTAGAGCACAGTTTTTCAGTTATACATGAACATACATATATTTATTGTCATATTTTTTTCCTCTGTGAGCTACCACAAGATCTTGTATATATTTCCCTGTGCTATACAGTATAATGTTTATCTATTCTACATATGCCTGTCAGTATCTACAAATTTTGAACTCCCAGTCTATCCCTTCCCACCCCACTCCCCCTTGGCAACCACAAGTTTGTATTCTATGTCTATGAGTCTGTTTCTGTTTTGTATTTATGTTCTTTTTTTTTTTTTTTTTTCAGATTCCACATATGAGCGATCTCATATGGTATTTTTCTTTCTCTTTCTGGCTTACTTCACTTAGAATGACATTCTCCAGGAACATCCATGTTGCTGCAAATGGCGTTATGTTGTTGTTTTTTATGGCTGAATTGTATTCCATTGTATAAATATACTACATCTTCTTTATCCAGTCATCTGTTGATGGACATTTAGGCTGTTTCCATGTCTTGGCTATTGTAAATAGTGCTGCTATGAACATTGGGGTACAGGTGTCTTTTTGAAGTAGGCTTCCTTCTGGATATATGCCCAGGAGTGGGATTCCTGGGTCATATGGTAAGTCTATTCCTAGTCTTTTGAGGAATCTCCATACTGTTTTCCACAGTGGATGCACCAAACTGCATTCCCACCAGCAGTGTAGGAGGGTTCCCTTTTCTCCACAGCCTCTCCAGCATTTGTCATTTGTGGATTTTTGAATGATGGCCATTCTGACTGGTGTGAGGTGATACCTCATTGTAGTTTTGATTTACATTTCTCTGATAATTAGTGATACTGAGCATTTTTTCATGTGCCTATTGATCATTTGTATTTCTTCCTTGGAGAATTGCTTGTTTAGGTCTTCTGCCCATTTTTGGGTTGGGTTGTTTGTTTTTTTTTCTCATTAAGTCATATGAGCTGCTTATATATTCTGGAGATCAAGCCTTTGTCGGTTTCATTTGCAAAAATTTTCTCCCATTCCGTAGGTTGTCATTTTGTTTTACTTATGGTTTCCTTTGCTGGGCAGAAGCTTGTAAGTTTAATTAGATCCATTTTTGTTTTCACATATAGTTTTTCCTTTTTTAAATGGTAAAATATACATAACAAAAAACTTACAGATTTAACCATTTTAAAGTGTATAATTCAGTAGCATTAAGTACATTCACAATGTTGAGCAACTGTCACCAATATCCATTGCTAGAACTTTTTCATCATCCCAAATTGAAAGTCTGTATCCATTAAATAATAATCCCCCATTCCTCCTTCCCTACAGCCCCTGGTAACCTTTATTCTTCTATTCTCTATCTCTGTGAATTTACCAATTCTAGGTAAATCATATAAGTGTAATCATAAAATCTTTGGCATTTTGTGTCTGGCTTATTTCACTTACAATGTTTTCAAGCTTCATCCATGTATCAGAATTTCATTCCTTTCTAAGGCTAAATAATATCCCATTGTATGTATATATACCATGTCTTGTTTATCCATTTTCTGTTGATGAACATTTGGGTTGTTTCTATCTTTTGGTTATTATGAATATTTCTGTTTGAATCTCTCTTTCAGTTCTCTTGGGTTAATCCCTATAAGTGTAATTGTTGGATCATATCATACTTCTATGTTTTTGAGGAACCACTAAACTTTTCCACAGTAACCTCCACATTTTACATTCCCATTAACAATGCACAATGGTTTCAATTTCTCCACATCCTCACTAACATTGGTTATTTTTTTTCTTAATGATAGCCATCCTAATGGATGTGAAGTGATTAGATTTTGTTTTATCAAAAATTTTTAAAGCACAGTTTAAAATGTCAAATACTGTCTTATGGTTTATTAGGAAAAACATCAGTCATATCCCCTCTCCCTTCCTTTGAGGCAATAATTTTTATTTCTTTTACTGGTCATGTTGGCATTTATCTCCACTCTTTAAAGAACATGCCTTTACTTTTATTTCTTGACTTGCAGGTTTTGGTATCATCATATAATATGACTGCTATGGAATATGATTGCTTTCATCACACATGCACCTTCTTTCCTTTTTCACACCCCTCATAACATGGTCATTGCAAATTATCTTTTGATTATATCAATCAATGTAATGTTTATATTAATATGACTATGGAAAAAATACTTACAACTGAGCCATGTAGGAAACTGTGATTAATTTTTCTTTCCTGAATAGCTTTTTACTTGCCCTGGAGGTAATTTTCTTGTTTTGTCATTTGTTTAGTTTTCCATGTACTTATTGCTAATTTAATCCCCAGTTTTTTGGAGTTTTGTTTTTTTTTAACCAGTTCTCTAAATCTTAAGATATTTAGATGCACTGATTCCATCTCCCTGATGAAACATCTTTCAGATTCTTCTCACAGGCTTTCATTCAGTCATTATGCCTGATATATGGCTGTCATCTTGGGACTTTCCTTTGACTATCATTCTGGGCTTACTTTCCTTACTGTCCTAGATGTATCTCCTGTCCTGTCCACTTCCTTGGTTTAATTTCTTATTTTAATGATGATGGTAAGAATCACTGTAAAATGCTTCGTCTGGACAGGTTAGTTAGGGGAACTCTGATGTCACTGCTTTTAGTTTTTTTCCTCCTGATCTGATCAGATAAGTGTCTTCCAATCTTCAGTATGAAGAATGAAACGGTAAGCTTCTGGTATTATGGACCTGGGGAGAACAAGATGGTTGGGTAGAGACGGCTCCAACGTGCATACATTCCCTTAATCTCACTGTTTTCTATAAGGTTCCCCAACTTCAACTTTCCTTCGGAGTCCCCAGACAGAAACCTGTTTTACTCTCTCGTGAGAATATACCTACAATGAAAGAGGAGTGGTACTGAAGTTTTTCATGGTAAAAAGGCATCTGGTGATCTAACCGTTTCTTAAATAAACTTTCAATGAATTTTCCTTATTTCAGTCTCTTTTTTTCACCTAATTTCCAGAAGAATTGGATGCTGCCAATTCCTGAGACTCTGAGGATTTTTAGTATAAAACAAGTTGCTTCTTGACTTTCCTACTTCTGCCAAAGTAATTCAATTGTGGGGAGGACTGCAAGTCCTTTACAACTCATCCATCATCTTTCAAGTTTCCAAATGTTGTTCTTTTTGTTTCTTCTCCCATTTCCCCTATCTTGTGGGCCTTAAAAATTCATTGTCATTTTAATTGGATTTGGCAAGAACAAAATTTGATGCATGTGTTTAGTTTATCCTCTATATCTGGAAGCGCCATTAAATTTCTAACAAGTATAACTTGACATAATGATGTCTAAATTTAATCAATGTGTTTACCCTTCACCTCTAAAAATACATGGCCTTTAGAAACCTTTAGTACTGATCACCCCATATTCCTTGTTAATATTTATTGCTTTAATTTCACCTTTTGGTGATACTTTCACCCCCAAATTAGCCATCATTACTCCTGTTATTGTTGTTTATAAAAGTGCTTATTTAGTAACTTATTTGTTTACAGATTTTTTTGCTCACCTTTTCTTCCTGTATCTGACCTCTCCTTCTGGGTTCAGTGTTCTTCTTACTGAAATACACCTTTGTCTAAGACACTGTTGATGCCCTGCTCAAAACCCCTTCACTGAACTGGTGAGTGGATCCCATAGGTGCTGTGTATTGTGTTGGCTACTAGTAGTTAACATTCCTCTCCTGAGGATTGCCTTCAAGCCAACAATTCCAGAAAATACCTGGAAGTTTGCACCCTTTCTTCAGGGATCACTTGCAGCCAATGACTGACTAATACGTGAGCAAAATCCTCCAGAATTATGGTGCCACTGATCCTCCAGAATTCCCTATAGGATCAGTCTAAAGCTAGACTTCAGCTGAGCTCACATCTTTGCCAGTTTCCCTTCCAGTTCTCACTCCCCTCCTTCAGGTTCCTTCTGAGAGCATTCCCTCAGTAAGTCACTTGGACACAAATGTAGGTCTCAGAGCCTGCTTCAAGGGCCCAGCCCAAGGTAGTTGATTCTAGTAGTCCTAAATTTGATCTTAAGGATGAAATTCTGGAGTCTGCTCTTTCACCAGCTAGTTCAGTGAGGGCTTTCTCACTGGAGATAGTCTGTGGCATGCTGCTGCAGTGCAATACCTAACACTGTCACTTATGGTGACCGAGACAGGATATAGGTAGAAGGGGTTGCATTAACTTGTGTGATGTATTTGAGAGTACAGGAGACAGTAACTTGAAAGACTGTGAAACTGGCAGACTATTGCTAAGCATCACTGCTGTACTGAGCAATGTAGATGACAGGAAGAGAACTATTAAGCACCAGTTGAAATCCAAATATGAGTCAAAGAGCCTTGTTGGCAACTTTTAAAGAGACCCTCATCACTGGCAACCAGAAGGCAGACTGAGCTGAAGACCAGGCATAAGCCTCAATTAAGAGTGGCAGAACTTCAGAGAAGATGAATTCTCAGCCTCAGCAAGTCCCTTTGACAGTCAGGGCCCTCAAAAGAAAGGAACGTTGGGATACAGATACTGTAACCAAATAGGGTAGGGGGTCCCCATGAAAGAGAACCAGGCATGGCTTTCTTGACATAAGAGAAGCCATTTTTGGCCTAAGCCATTTTGTAATCTAAGCCTGGCCACAAAGCTTGTCCTTGAACAGGTTTTAGTAGTTATTAATCTTAAGGGAACAAAAGAATGCAGAAACAAAGGACTGTTCTCAGCCAAGAGAAGAAACAATAGTAGTTAGTATCTGCAAGTCTCAAACTCCTAATCTATCCCTTCTCACCCCATTTCCCCTCTGGTAACCGTAAATTTGTTCTCTATGTCTGTGAGTATGTTTCTACTTTGTAAATAAGTTTTTTTAGATTCCACATATAAGTGATGTCATATGGTATTTTTCTTTCTCTTTCTGGCTTCATTTAGAATGACAAACTCCAGGTCCATCCATGTTGCTGCAAATGGCATTATTTTACTCTTTTTATGGCTAAGTAGTATTCCATCGTATGTATATACCACAACTTTACCCTTTCATCCATTAGTGGACAATTAGGTTGTTTCCATGTCTTGGCTATTGTAAACAGTGCTGCTGTGAACATTGGGGTGATTGTGTCTTTTCGAATTATAGTTTTCTCCAGATATATGCCCAGGAGTAGGATTGCTGGACCATACAGTAAGTCTATTTTTAGTTTTTTAAAGAACCTCCATACTGTCCTCCAAAGTGGCTGCACCAATTTACAATCCCACCAACAGTGTAGGAGGATCCCCTTTTCTCTATACCCTCTCCAGCATTTATTATTTGTAGACTTCTTAATAATGGCCATTCTGATTGGCTTGAGTGATACCTCATTGTGGTTCTGATTTGCATTTCTCTAATAATTAACAATGTTGAGCATAGTTTCATGAGCCTGTTAGCCATCTGGATTGCCATCTTTGGAGAAATGTCTCTTTAGGTCTTCTGCCTGTTTTTTGATTGGGTTGCTTGTTTTTTTTATATTAAGTTGTATGAGCTGTTTGTATATTTTGAAAATTAGTCCCTAGTCAATCACATCATTTACAAATATTTTCTCCCATTCTGTAGGTTGTCTTTTCGTTTTGTTGATGATATCCTTAGCTGTGCAAAAGCTTTTAAGTTTAATTAGGTCACATTTGTTTATTTTTGCTTTTATTTCCATTACTGTAGGAGCTGGTTTGAAAAAAAATGCTGTGATTTATGTCAAAGAGTGTTCTGCCTATGTTCTCCTCTAGTTTTATAGCATCTGGTCTTACATTTAGGTCTTTAATCCATTTTAAGTTTATTTTTGTATATGGTGTCAAAGAATGTTCTTTTTAAAAAGAGAGAGAGAGAGAAGAAACAATAGCAAAGATAATACATCAGTTGTTAAAGACTCCCAGTTTCAGTGGTTTATCTGAATGGATTAGCCTGAAGCACTCAACCACCAGATCAACTGGAACCTAAGGGATGATGATGATGATGATCTTTTCTGACTCTCGTGACTTCAATCAACTAAAGCTTGCACTCTGTCGATTGTCCAAGCCCTTTCATGAATATGCATGTACCCTTAGCTTAAAACTTCCCCAATTTTGTTGTTGGAGAGACATTGCTTTGGGAAAGATCCCTGGTATTCTTTTCACTTGCTGCAAGTACTAATAAATCCTTCCTCATCCTGTTCTTTGGCTTGGTTGTGTCTTTTGGCTCAATGGCCACCAAGAGGTGAATCCAGTTTTTCAGGTAACTTGAGGACCTTGATCACCCAGTTCCTCTGAACACCCTGGACCTGCAGAGGTAGCCCACTCTCTTTTTGGGAGGTAGAAGAACTTCTCTCTGCTTGAAAACTGTATAAAGCTTCAAATGAGTCAAGTATCTCACAAAATAATGCTGGCCAGGCTCAGTATTCGCCTTATTTCTCTCCTGTCCATCAGCTAATTCTGGGATCAATTGATAGTATGACCCAACTGGGGAAGTACAGGGTCTACTAAGGGAAGAGAAAAATATATGGCAAAGGACCTCCTGGATCTGGCTGACATCTACCAGTAGGAACCCAGAGAATAAGCCTGGAAGTGGACCGTATGGTGGTAGCACTGTCCAGCAACACGAGATTTAGCACCATGACAAAGACCCTGGAATTACTCTTGGAAGCTTGGCTTTCCTACTATTTCTGTGACTTTAGTCATATTTTAATCTCACCTTCCTCATCTGTAAAATAGAGAACTTGAGCAATGTTTATCAATCAGTTGTTTCAACAAATATTTATTGGCCATTCAAGATACACTAGGCAGTGAGTCCCCAAAATAGACGTGGCCCTTGACCTTGTGAAGCTTAGTGGGAGAGACTTATAGTAATCAAGTGAACAAAACAAGGGCCTCTCTCAGGAGGTGATACTAAGCTGACAACTAAAAGATAAGAAGTCAGCCATGAAAACAGCTTGCCTAGAGCTTTTCAGGCCAAAGGGAATGGAAACAGGCCCTGAGAGGGAGATTGGGTGTCATCAACTGACAAAACTGATAAAAAGGTCTATCCAGTCTATCCAAACTGATAAAAGGTCAGAGCTACACTGATAGGTTCCCTTGTTTTGCTGCCTAGGTTTTAGAATTCTACTTAATATTAGTTTTGTGCTTATAGGCAAAACTACCTTTGATGTATGATACAGATTTAAAGTTATTACTATGAACTCACACATTGTTATTTTTGGACTTAAACAATAACATTATTTATTCATCCTGTTAAATACCATGTACTTTACAAATATAGTTTATCTCATTTAATTTTCCAATAATCTTGCAAGATAGCTAATATTACCCCATTTACAGATGAGGAAACCAAGGCTAAGAGAGAATCAAGGGTAAATAACTTGCCCAAGATCATTGAGTACCAACAAGAGCACTTTTTTCCCCACTATCTGCCCCCAAAAATCTACCTCAGCAGACCTGGTTGTGTATCTCCAAATGCAAAACTCCAAGGGCTTTACTTTATTTTAATTTAAAGTTTTGGCCCTGAAATGTAGCATATTACTTTAAAGTAGAAAACAAATTTTAAAAAGCCTTTCCTTGATGGAGACAATGAACACCAAGTTTGTTTTTTTTGGTTTTTTTTTTGTCTAGTCTGTATCTAACAATTCTCTTCTTAAGCTAGGACACTATTTTAACAAATCAGCCCAGGTTTGATTTGGATGGCATAGCTAAAAAAAACCAACTTGGTTAAAAGTTAAATTCAGTAAATGAAGGGAGTAGGAACTACACAACAACAACAATAACAATAATAACTAAAGATAAGTAACAAATAGCATATTAAATACTTAAATTTTTGATGATTATATCTGAAGGAGCTCCTCAGTATTTTATATTCTAAAGGGATGCTGCTGGTGACTTACTTATTAGGGAGTTCTGGAGAGCACTGGAAAATAATTTACAAATTAAACTTATTAAACTTATATTTTAAGGGCCAATCCAAAGGCTACAAATATGCTAACTAAAATTCAGGTGTGTATAAACAGATAAACAAGCAAACTTTGTATTGTTGCTGCTGAGCTTCAATTTCATAATGATAGAATAAAACACCAATTTTATCTTTTTGAAATTCCTGGGAAAATGACAAAAGACTAAATAAAGGCACATTTTCTTGGCCCAGAAACATACTCCTCAAGTTAGGATAGGATCAAATTCAAAGGCTATTACCTATATGTACTGAGGCAAGGGTAATAAAAGAGTCAAGTAATTCAAGGTGGTGGAAGAGACAGTGGCTGTTTCAGCATAATAATTAAGAAGTGCTGAGAGGCATTCTCTCTGGTCTGTCTAGTCAAAATGAGAAACTGGTTTTGAAACTACTCCAATTTAAATGACTCTCACTCTACCCAGGATGGAACCTGATGGAACTGGCAAGGTTAAATGGATAAAGAAGTGGGAGAGGCCTGGCTGAGAGAGGCCAAGGAGGGCAGTGGTTCTCAACCTGGACTTTGCATTGCCCTGGTGGGATTTTAAGGGGTTAAAAAAAAAAGGGGGGGGGGGATGCCCAAAGCCTCACCCTAGACCAAATGAATCAGACCTTCTAGGAGTGGGTATTGCCTAGGTATTGATAAATTTGAGAAACTCCTTAGGAGATTCTAATGCATGGTATGGACTGAGAATCACTGGGTTAAAGAAACTCAGGGGCTGTGAAGCAAAGTGGAGGGGGATGAGAAAGGGTACAGAGGGAATGGGTGGCCTTGAGAGACTGAAGGAGCCGTGCCCCTTAAAGTGCCAGGGCATAGGACTGAAGAGGATGAAGGAGCCACTCCCCAAACCCTTAGTCCCCTGTGAACCTTGTATGGTTTGGAAGATATGATTCAAACATCAGTTAAAGGACCAAGGCTTCTTCTTGACTGTTCATGTGTGACTGGCTGAGATAACAGAATTTTAGACTGAACCACCTCCCCGCCCTCTCACTTTTAAGCGCATAGTACTGAGGTTTCATTATTTCCTAAGGTTGTTCTTAAAATGAAAATAGGAACGTGCCAAATGGATTCACTTTCTCTGCCATCCAACATGCATGTTGGTCACCTATAAATAAATTATTTTAGTTTGAGTGAGTGTCTGAATACTGACTGAGTTTCAGTTGCTGAGAGTCTGTGGTAACCAAGCCCTTCACAGGCTTACATTGGAGTGTGTACGTTAGAAAGTTTACATATGAGCTACCTCAGTATGGTTGATAGAAAAGATTACAGAAATTTCATCATTGCTACTAATACCCATAAAAAGAAATTCTGTGGAAAGGGAGGGTATAGTTCAGTGGTAAGAGTGCCTGTTTAGCATGCATGAGGTCGTGGGTTCAATCTCCAGTACCTCCATCAAATAAATAAATAAACAGACAAACCTAATTATTTCCTTCACCAAAAAAAAAAAAAAAAAAAAAAAAAGAAAGAAAGAAAGAAATTCTGAGGAAATAGAAAGAAGTTTCCTCTGTGGGCCTTGAATTAATGCAAGTTCAGAATAAAGAGTAGACTTGGAAGCTAGGATTTTAAAGATCCCATGACAGCTTTTTTTATTTTTGTTTTTGTTTTTTTTTCTAATGTAAAATGTCTCTACTGGTCCTGATATGTCCTACATTAACCATTTACTGGACCTCAGGACAAGTGCAAATGTTGCCTCAGATGAATAGCAGCATTAGCTCTATTTATCGCATTAGTTATTCAGCTGGCAGAATCTTGCCAGAACTGGAAAAATCAGTAAATTCTAATAAATAAAAAGAAAGATCTTAGATTTGGGATGCTACTTTGGACTGGTAAGACTCTTCAGTTGCTAGCCTCCAGACTTAAGCAATTCCCCTGAACTCAGTGGGTATATATGAGTGCCAAAGAAAGGGAGCATTGAAAAAGAAATAAATAAATCTGAATACATGTATTGGCTGTTTAATACTTCTTAAAAATCAAAATTCAACTGAATAAATTTTAAAGATCTTATAGGCTTCATTCAGTGATTCATGGGTCATGGGCCCAATCTAGCAGACAAAAAGGAGCCCTGAGGAGTTGAACAAAATGAAAGATTTTTATAAGCAGAGGTAGCAGGAACAAGGAAGCTACACTAGGCAAAAAACCAGATTAGTTACTGCAAGGTTACTTTCCCTATAGGGAACAGCAGGGGTTTTTCAGGCAGATTATCTAATTAATGCTAATCAGCGATTCCTGATTGGCTGGTTTAAGATTGCATTTCTGGGAGAGCTGAAAATGTAAGTCTCGGTTTGGTGACATGGGGGCTTAACATGAGCACCTCCATTTTGGGTCTGTTGTCTTGTCTTTAACATACTCCTTAATCTAGAGAGTACTTGAACATAATGAAGCCTCCTCAACTAAGAGGAAAACAGTGACAGGATTATTATGAGTCTCTTGAGTGCTGCTCCCTGAGGTTTACAGTAAGTCTGAGTTCATTCCAGAAAATATGCTAGATATTGTTTTGGATCAGTCTTTGAACTACTCTTTGTGAATCATATATTGCATTGGAGACTCAACTAATGGATAGAAAGATGATTAGACTTTCTTTCCCCTTTTATGGACAAGGATACATTTTGGTTACACCACTGAAAATATCCTAATAATTAAACAACCTCTTTATGCTAGGGTGGAAGGTACAAGGTTAAACTATATTAAGGACTAATCTTTAAGGAGTTCTAATTCCATAGGGAATAGACTCTGATGTGGATCCAGATATCATATGCCTAATACCCCATTTGTTAAATATCTATCATGCTCTTTTCTTTGCCATACTGTAAGTTTTAAGATTCTCAAGCCTCCTCTAGTGTCTAATTAATCTGATAACTTTGAGATTGCATCTAACAATAAGACTCTCAGAAAGAGAAGGAGAAAATATTCCCTTGAACTGCAGAAGAGCACATATTGTCCCATACTGTAAAGCCAGTTCTGATAAAGAACTAAGGACATTCACAAAAGTAATCACTCCTGTATCTTACCCAACGTAAAGACCTGTAAAAACTACATCATCTTATTCTAACCTTCTTCTGTTTGACAGAAGAGCCGTTTAAGACACCTGAACTTCTGACTGTATTGCTATATCCTGTGAAAAGAACCTTATAATTGCTAGAAATCTGTAGTTCTGATTGGTGGACTTATGTAATAATTTCTTGCTCAAATAATAACATTTAAATTGGCTTCTCTTGTCTGAAAAGTATAAATGCTTGCAGGATTTCTTTACTAAGCATGAAGAACTTCATAATGTCCTTCTTTCCCCTTTATATTTAAAACAGTAATACATCCATGATTCCGCTGCATTCCTATTCAAGAGTTTGAGAGTCTTTGTCTCATTTAAATTCACAGTGCTAAGCGCTATGATAGAGGTTAAACTAAGAATCATAGTTGTCAAGAGGAAATAACAGTTCTGTTTAAGAATGAGGACCTGAGAAAGCTTCACATAGGAGACTGACATTTAAGATGCTGTGGTGGAGTAGTAAAATTTCTGCAAGCAAAAAAGAGGAGAAAGGATAGGGGAGAGAGCATTTCTGGTAGAAGAAGCTGAAATGCCTAGAAAACATAAAGTACCATATGTTGCCCATTTCCTACTGTACAGCACAGGGAATTATATTCAATTTCTTGTAATAAGCTACAATGGAAAAGAATCTGAAAATATGTGTGTGTGTGTGTGTGTATGTATATGTGTGTGTGTCTGTGTGTGTATATATATATATATCTGAATTGCTTTGCCATACACCTGAAACTAACATTGCATTGTAAATCAACTACACTTCAATAAAAAAACAAAATAAAATAAAAAAAGATTTGATCTTCCAACCTAAAAGAAAAAGAAAAAAAGAATATTGCCCATTTCAATGTGGCAAGGGGTGGGAGTTGGTTACTGAATGAAGCCGAAAGCATTAACTGGATCAGATCAAATGCTGTAGTATTTTGGGACTTTTAAAAATGTAAGTTGTGATTTGAGGGGTGGGTTTAGCTCAGTGATAGAGCACATGGTGAGCATGCATGAGGTCCTGGGTTCAATCCTCAGTATCTCCCAAAAAAAAAAAAAATATATATATATATATATAGTGATTTGCCATCAGATGTTCATGAGTAGAGGGGTAACATGATTAGCTGTTTATTTAGAATGTAAACAGCAGCTGGATGGAAGATATATTGAAGAAGGGAAAACCTGGAAGCTACCTGACTAGTCTCTGTGAAACATACAAGAGCAGTAGCAATGGAATGATAAAAAGAACAGGAATTTAAAAGACATTTTAGATGTGTAATCCTCTAGAAATAGAGAATGAAGAAGAGAAAAGGGTTGAATACACTTACAGGTTTGGTTACTGAAAGGGGTTACAGCATCTCTCTCTTTCAAAATTTATACTTGTAGTATTTGCACTATATACTTATGGACTGTGTCAGAGGTGAAAGGGGAGTGAACTGAATAATTGCTTGAAGTTTTCCCTAATTCTGTCATCTGTGATTAGAAACCTAGGGTCATAATCAAGAACAATTAAAATATCCTATACTCTATCTCTTTTCTCTGAGACCATGCCAACATTTCTACTCTGGAGGACTTTAAAATTCTTGCCCTGGAATGCCCATCTTCCTCTACAGTGACTTCCAAATTTGCTCATAGCCAGAATGTATCTATATGAATAATGCAACCACTTTTTTACATATGCAAAATGAGATCTGGCTTTAGTGAGGTTCAATAATTGAACATTGTAAGATGCTTATATAACTCCTTCATTCTTTTTTTTTTTTTTTTGAATCAATGGTTCCCATCCTGAGTCATTTCTCTTTAATTGTAATTTTATTATTTTTCTTTGTCTTTAAGTTTCACTCACTTTTATGGTAAACACTTTTGTTAATATTTTTCATGAAGGATGAATTATGAAAAGAAATGATACAAAGTAAGCCATTGATGTGTTACATCATTGGGATAAATGATGCTACGTAATTTTAGAGTTTCAGTTTGATAAAAGAGGCTCATTCAAGCGATAAGGCTTAGCATTAAGGTGTTTCAAATTGTTATACATTCAGATTTAATTTTAGAAAAGTTATGTTTATGGAATATGCATCACCAAATAAATCGATAAATTACCTTCATCTCCAGTCAGCCACACTATATCATTTTCCAAGAGATGAATTTTAATGGAATGCAGGAAGCTTTATTCTCTGAGTTATCTGTAATACTTGTTACCAGAGCCAGAGCTTGTCAGCATTTTCATTATAGATTCCAAACGATCAATAAAAATTAAAAAGTCAACGCCAATTTACAAAAGAAGGAGAAGAGGAAAATATGTGTATTCCTACATATTCTGGAGTCATTCAAAAAAAGAAAATAATTTTCTCTGCAAAGGCAAGACTAAATTGGATATTCTGAATGCATATTGTTGAGATAATATGGTCCTAGAAGCTGAGAGGACAGATTGAATGATTATTTAGCACAGAAGATTTATCTTCAAGGAAGTCTTGAAATAAGAATATGTAATTATTTTTTATTTTAATCTTTGCTGAATGGATTTTACCAAATTTCATTCACGCAAACACTATCTTACCCAAAATGTATGCAACACACTTTATGAGGCAGGTACTGTGTTAGGTATAGGAAATACAGAAGTGAACGAGGGAGATCTCTCCATCTGTGAAGTTTAAATTCCAGGGGAGGAGAGAGACATCCGATATATAATCTCTAATTCATTTATATTTATTTATTGACAGATATTTATTGAGGTTCTATCATTTCTATCATGTTTCAAGCATTGTTTCAGGCACTGGGACTACAGCAATGTACAAAACTGATAAAAATCCCTGCCCTCATGGAGTTTAACTTCTACTTGTGGTAAGTAATACAGAGGTAAATGCAGACTGCTACAGGAACTGGTTCAACATAAGCCCAATAGTTGATCTAAACATTTGCTCAAACATCTCCTGGAAAAGGCTGGGAAACTGACCCCTGCTATGTTTCCTCAGCAGTGTGCTCAGGCTGTAGTAAACTACAGAGCTTGAGAGTAATGCAGTAGGGCTTTGTTCATCCCTAAAGTCCTTGTACCTTGCAATTATATTTTTTGCAGTGTGTAACCACCGCATTGATGAGGTGCACTTGGTCAGTTAAGAATCTCTTACACAAATCTAGACTGGGCTACATGGAAGAATATGCCAGCAATATATGTATATATGTATGTATGGCTAGACTTGGAGAGATTTCTCTGCTTCCAGAGCATCAGATAGGACCCTCACTAAACAGGCATTATTATCTGCAAGTATACATCCTCTAGGGGGGCATTTGAGATTAGGAAGTTACACATCTTGGTTTGTTTTGGGAAATGTTGCCCATGTATTTTAATTGTGTTGACTTTCTTCTGTGTCCTTCAGATAAATAAACTCTTTTGTTTGTCTAAGCTGTGTCTGTGCCTGATCTTTCCATCCATCTAAACCTACTATCGAGATGGTCAATTTAGTAGATGTGCAGCTTAAGGTAGATTTAACAAATAGGACACATTACCTAGGCTTTTCACACTATTTTAAAAGTGACAATATAAATTATAAGAAAACTTTTTAAAAACTTTCCAATTTAGGCATTGCATCCTGGGGCCATTCACTATAGGGGCCATGGAACATGGATATCTCCAGTTCAGGACATCCTTTTCACTATAAAGGCTCATCAGAGGGCAGGAACAGAATCTTATCTGCATGGAATATGCAGCTGCATTGGTGGGTGCTTTGAGGGAAGCTGAAGACTGCTTTTAACCAATAATTCTCCCACCATTACTTCTCACTCAGGATTTAAATTTAATATATGGTAGGTGTTTTAGTTTGGGGTTCCCCTAAAGCAGAGCATTCAGCAAGGACTTAGGAGCAGACATTGAGGGTGATCCTAGGAATCAGAAGTGAGGGAGTGGAAGGAGTGAGACAGGGAAGAGAGAAAAGCTCCCCAAAGGATAATACAGTGAGCTGGTTACCACTGTGGGTAACTGGAGCTCAGTCCCAGGGGTCCCCTCTGATGAACTGCATAGAATTGCCCAGAACAACTCACCAAAGGACAGGAAGGCAGGGACATTTATCTGCTGACTCTTATCCCCACTGGTTGCCAGTTGCCTCCAGAGTGATTGACTCCCTCAAGCTCCAGACTGAGCCTGCAGGCTATGAGCAGCTTTCCCATGTTTCAAAGAAAGCCTAAGACAGAACAAGGGTAGCCAGGGTATAAATTTGAAGTGGACACTGACAATGTGCATGGAATTGACTACCATGATGTGCTAAAAAAGTCTGATGGGCTGAGGAATGTTGCACATGGCACCAAAAGCGTCTGCTATAGTCAGACAGAATCCCTTTTCTCATTTTCCGAGAACTGGAACACACTGACCTTCCTTAATGGGAAATGGCACACAAAAAGTCCTGTATAACTGGTGAGACATTTGATGGTATGCTTCCAAATGGGGAAAAATAAACTTTTTTAGCATAACGATGCATAGAAAATATGCTGAGATGACCAGTTTGGCAATATGAATGGATCTGGGCATCTTGCAGATGTTCTTCCTTCAGGATTTTGGAAGGAGCTTGAGAATACTGCCATTACAAGACAAATAACCAAAAATTTAGTGGTTTAAGACACCATCAAATTGTTCTCTTACAGTTCTGGAATTCAGAAATCCATTACTAATTAAACTGAGCTAACATTAAAGTATTGTCAGGGCTGGTTCTTTCTGGAGGCACGGGAAGGAAAATCTATTTCCTTTATTTTTTCAGCTTCTAGTCGCCTCCTGTATTTCTTTGCTTGTGGCCCCTACCTCCATATTCAAAGCATCATGTTACATTTTCTTCCTCCAGCATCACATAGCCTTCTTCTCTGACATGAACTTCTCCTTTGACTGTCATAAGGAGTGTTGTGATTACATCAATCCACCCAACAATCCAAAACAGTCCCCAATTCAAGGTTCTTAATCACATCTGCAAAATCCCTTTTGCCATGTAAAGTAAAATTCACAGGTTCTGAAGGATTAGGACACAGACACCTTGAGGAAAGTTTATTCATCCTACCTCACTATCCTTCATATATTTCATATGGATAGGTTTAAATTTTAGAAAATGCAGTGTTTTTACTAGAATTGAGGTGTTCTATAAGCCAGCTATATCTAATTTTTATCCTTTCATCATGATGTATTGATGTGGTTTGTTGGTATAACTGGAAACTTATGTAAATGTCTTACCATTTCTTCATTATAATTATAAGGTTATCTACATGTTTTATTACCTGACAGATGAGAGAATGTGTTTCTGCAGTTAGCTTCCTTTTTGGGGGGGACATTTGTCTAATTTGTCATCTTGAAGCACATCTTGAAATACAATGTTGGACTGTCATTTAAATGGTTACTGTGTGTGATCAGTGGTGCTAATCAGCTATTAAACTCCCCTCCCCCAGGGAAATCTCACATGTTGATTGGCCCTCCTTTTGTTTAATACAGTTCTTTTTTTTTTCCAGAACTGTTGGGAAAAATTCACATATGGTTTGCTCTTTTTGTTCATACTGACAGAAACAGGAACTTGCCTCTTCTTCATGAATGAATATACTTAATAGAAATATATATTTATTATTATTATAGTATATATTAATAAATGTATTATATAATAAACATTTTCCCAGTTACTAAAATTAACAAAAGCTAAATATGACCTATCCTATTCATCCTTTTAATATTTATAACTATCATTTTTGTACCTTGTATAAATTTTCCTTTGGGGCATCATTAGAAACTTACAGTCTTTTAAGAATTCAATGAGTTCTAATTTAACACAATTATTACAATTTTTTAATCAATGCAGCTCAACTTGGTTAGAGGGAACCCCTTTAATTTGACTTCTTTGGCTTTTTTAAGAGTTGCTTCTAATGATCCTGAAAACATCCTGGCTTCTTTAAAAAACAAACAGGAATTTCTGAAGGCTTCTGGATTTTTTTCCTGCTGTAGGACATGAATTAATTATTCTCAAAAGTCTTGGTTTCCTCTAATAAGAATAATAATAGAGATCAAAATATGGGCTCCAGAAGTGGATATATAAGCGTTGATGATAAGCAACAGTGCTGCCTCTGTGGATGCTCTGGACTGCCACAGTAGATTTCTTTTCATGGTTCACATTGGTATTTTCAATTTAACACATTCTGTCATGGTACTTTACTTATTGGTGTATGGTTTCATCAATCACTAAGACTTTCCCCACACTGACATTTGTAAACAAAACAAAATAAAAGCCAGCAGTGCGATATCATTTTCACTTCCCACACTGGCAAAGATTAAAAAGATGGATGATACTCAGCATTGATCAGAGCGAAAGGAAACAAGACATGGTGGTAGCGTAAACTGGTATAACATTTTTAAAGAACAACTTGGTAACATCTATTGACAGTGAAATACTCGTTGACTTAGAAATTCCATGTTAAGAAATTTACCTTACACATAAACTCATATACAAGTATGTATGATCACTGCAACATTGCCTGAGGTAGTGTGTAACAGGAAACCATCTAAATGTCGCCATAAATGGGTTTGTTAAATAATTTATATTGGTACAACCATACAATGAAATGCTATGGAACCATTAAAAAGAATGAAGCTAGAGAAAGAAAAGTACCATATGATATCACTTAAATGTGGAATCTGGAAAAAAAAGCAAACAAAGTTATTTACAAAACAGAAACAGACTAAACAGACATAGAAAACCTATGGTTACCAGGGGGAGGAAGAGGGTGGGAAGGGATAAACTGGGAGTTCGAGATTGGCAGATACTACTATATATAAAATAGATAAACAACAAGCTTATACTGTATAACACAGGGAACTATATTCAATATCTTGTAGTTACTTACTGCGAAAAACAGTATGAAAACAAATAATATGTATGTTCACATATAACTGAAGCATTATGCTGTACACCAGAAATTGACACAACATTGTAAGCTGACCATAGTTCAATAGAAAATATATATTAAAAAAAAGAATGAAGCTATATATGTGCTCCCATGGAAAAATACCTAAGATACATTTTTGGATGAGAAAGTAAGCTAAGAAAAATTAGTTTAGTTAGATCCTCTCTTTGTGTGTGTATACATATATACACATGGAATATATACATATACACATATATTTTTTGCATTCTAATAGCAAATGCCTGGATGTATAAGAAACAATGGTTTTACCTCTGGAAATCTGAATAGGGGAGATTAGAGAGAGGAAGACTTTTACTCTTCACTTTATGTGGGAGCCCATGATTGGGTTAACAAATTGTAACAATCCCAGCTGCTTATCTCCTTGAAGATGTGCTTAGTAACTGCCTTGTGGTTTTAGCAATGACCCAGGCCCCCGGCTATAAACGCTGGTTGTGCCTGCTGTTAGTCTTCTATCCCCAAAACAGCCTTGGGCTGGAATGTAAACAACTTATAAAAAGCTGCAGACTCAGAGGAGAGAAGGCTGGTTAGCCAATGACGGGTAAGATCCCCTGAGGGGGGCAACCTAAGACAGGCACAGCTGCTAGAGTCCAAGTTGTCAAGCAGCTGATTCTCATACGTTCCACCCTGATAAGCTGAAAGGCTCAACATGAACATGATTCACCAAAAGGGTCTTCTGACCTTGAGCCAAACACTAACAATAAACAAAGCCTTTGTACTCATTGTGATCCCACCCTGTCCTTCCCTAAGTTCCTGCATTCCTCTTTTGACTCTACTCGATAAATATGAGAGATTTGAGAGGCTCATGGAGTTGGCTCCCGACTCCCTCTCGCTCTCTTGACTTTTCCACAGTCTTGAGTAAATTCTTTCCGTCTCGGTGGGACTTCTGCTGGCCAGAACCCACAACTGGTGACGAACCCACAACTTTTTAATCTTTTATACCAATATCAAACTTTAAAAAATACTGTCAATATTATTGCAGAAAAAATAACTTTATTTCTGTGCTCATTAGTTAATATGGACTAAATCTGGATTGAGTTTAACCTTTGTTTTTTTCTGTTATTGACAAAGAATTCTTTCTCCCAGTAGTTTTTTCCAATGATATTATTCTCTACATTGAGTCTTTGCTGAGCTTCATTTCCCCCATTTATAGTGTCAGTACCTGGTAAGAAGATAAATTTCCTTATCAATGAATTTGATTCAATTAAAGGTTGTATAGTGATCTCATCAGGTCCTGTATGAGCAGTTGCTACATCTAACGATAGTGAAATGGAGGTTGCATGGTCTACTAATGACAATTTCTTGAGGGGGAAAAGTAAGTTTTATTACACAATAGAAGCCCTTTGCAGGCTGCCTTCATTTTGCTGCTTGGATGGCTATTTTTATCCAGCAGAAGTAATCAAAATAAACTAATTATAACAACTCCAGGGTTAATTAAATTTTTAGAGATTTTCAGAGAATAATATTTATGTCAAAGTCATGCACTTTGTATATCAAATACATTTTAACATACAGAGAAGACTGAAGAAATATGTGATCTGAGAAAACAAGGTTGCTATTAAGTCTTACTTCTTTTGATACCTCTCCTCAGGGATTTCTCATTTATGCAACTCATTTTTAACTGTTCATTCATTCATTCCTTTATTCATCAAATAGAGTATTTATCAAAATAAATATTATTATCAGGACTGGACTAAGAACTGGGGGTATATATCTGTAATATGTAGTATCTGTAAAAAAAAAAAAACCTAGTGTTTACATTTATAAAAAGATGAAACAAACAATAGAGGGTGAATCTGTAGATAAAAAGAGACTTAAAAGAGTGACAATTAATGTCAAGATGTGGACCTTGTTTGTATCCTGATTCAAGAAAACACATTTAAAAAATGATAAGAGAATTAGAAATTTGAATTTTGCCTGGATATTTGATGACACGAATCACACATTTTTAGGTGTGATAATGGCATTGTGGTTTTGTTATAAAAAGGAGTCATTTTAGGAACACATACTGAAATATTTACAAATAAGATCACATGATGCCTGGCCCTTCCTTCAAAATAATAAGAAGGTATGGGGAATACGTAGGGGAAAGATTGGCCATAGGTTCATGGTTACTGGGGCTGGGTGAAAGTATATGAGGGTTTTTTTTTAATTCTGTTTCTTTCAACGATTTAAAAAAATTTTTTTTAAATCAGCTCTCCTTCCCATGGAAAAAAAAAGTACAGACATTTGTCCATGCCTTCTGGGAGTTTTCAGTCTTGGAGAGAAAGTAAAATTCACTGAGTAACTAAAAGATGATGTGTGTTATACAATGTGGATGCAGGGTGACATTAGACCTTGCAAATGAGCAAGCTATCTGGAGGTGGAAGGAGGAGGTAGCTGAAAGTTTCTTCCATAAAGTTTGGTTGAAACTAAAAGATAAGAGGTGGGATGGAATTATGGGAGGGAAAAAATAGAGGTATATGCCAGACAGAAAACAGCATGTTCACAGGTCTGGAGAAGTGTCTGGTATGCATGTAACTTATACTCTGTAGAAGCCAAAATAGGATATAAAATTAAGATGTCAGCAGAGTATTTTGTTTATATATGTCATTGCATTTATCTGAACATGAAACAGGTATAACCATACTACCTTTTGCTATGTCACTTCCTACTATGTACAACTAAATTCAATGAGCTTTCTTTCAGTCTCAGAGATATGAAAAAAAAAAACACATGGTTTCTTCCTTCATAAACCTCACAGTCTAATGGCAGAGACAGATATATCCATATCTCTCTATACTTTATCAAAGTGAAATATGACAAGATCTCTACTAACAGAATAAACTGAAAACTGTGGGGATATAGAGGAGGAGTCATTAGTTCTGCCTATTAGAATAGCAAAAGGCTCCTAGAAGAGCATGCCACTGCAGCTGGGTTTTAAAAGTTAAGTTGGACTTAGGCAGAGAAGAGGAAAGACAGGGCATCTAACCAAAAGGAACAGCTTGAGTACAGGCTTAGAAGCATAAAGTGCATATTATGTCTGAAGAGTCACAGGTGAATGATATAGTTCAAACAGGATTAAAATAAAATTTAAAACATCTCTTTATTGCTGTGATAACATGTCACATGTATACTTGCATTTTTCAAGCTCTTCACAAATAAATACATGTTTGCTGGTTTCAGTCACAAGCATTTCAGGAAAGGAAATGCCTCAGTAGATGAATACAGATAATGCAGAGCAGTGGATAAAAATAGAAGTTGGATCAGGACATGTTTCATCTCCTTATTAATCTAAGAAATTGATAACAGGTATAACTGAAGCACCAAGAATCAAACCAAGCTTTTGATAAATGGATTTGGCCATTTTCAAGGTAACTGATATTCCTTGCTGACTCTTCTGTCTACCTCAAGTTTTGGTAGCTCTGGGCTTTGTCCCAAATTCTCTTTTCAATTTTTAAAATTATGTTACTTTCCTTTTTCATGGCCTCAAATATAAATTTATGGTTCTATATTTATCAATAACTCAAACCTTACATGAACCCCAGACCCATAAATCCAAGTGCTTTCATGCCATCCTGACTTGAATGTCACACAAATTTAAGATATACAAAGCTGCACTCTTGTTCTTTCCCATCAGTCCTGCCTCCCCTCCAGTCTTCCACATCTTGGTCAACACCACCACACTGTTACTCAACACCACCACACTCTCACTCGGATGTTCAAGCCAGAATGGAGAAATTATTCCTAACTCTTCCCTCTTCCTCACTGTATACAAACACTCACTAAGACTTTTTAGTACTACCCAAAATCTTAAATCTCTCCACTTCTATTCTTTACTGCTGTCACCCTAATAAAAACCACCATCTTTTATTGCAACATTCCAGCTTCCACTATTGTCCCATTGATGAATCCTCCACTTTAGAACATCAAGATTCAAGAATTCCTATGATTAGAACCCGTTAGTGTCTTCTCTTTGCTTTTTGATACAATGCAAAAATCCTTAATAAGCTAATGGTTTTCTGCAAGATCTGATCCTTGCCTCTCTCTCTTGTCTCATTTTGAATCATTTGTGTTACAGTTTCTATTGGATTTTAGGTTCTTGAACATGTCAAGATCTTTTCCAGTTCACAACCTTTACACTTGTTCTTTTCTGCCTGGAAAGTTCTTTTCCACTCTCTTGGCTAGTTATCTCCTTTAGACTAAGCATTAGCTGGGACATAGAAAGCAAAAACCTGCTCTATTACTCATCAGATTGTAATAATAAAAGTGGATAAAGCCAGCTGCAAAGTTTATAGGGAACTATTTCTTCCAAGGACATGCCAAAAAGTGTCATAACAACAACCTTCTTTCAGTGGTTACTGTCTTTTTACTTGTTAAGAAACTTTGTTCTTTAAAACCATAGACTATCAGAAAGTTTGTTGTTTAAAACTAGTTATCATTAGAATAAAACATTCCACTCTTGTCTGGAGATTCTAAGATACTTTGATACAGAGAAGCAGGTTCCATTTCCAACGGGGTACAGGGCTCCAGACAAAGGGCTTCTGGACACAACACTCCACGTCTATGTGAACTTTGTAGTTTTAAAGGAACTAGGATCCTTCCCAGACTTGATGTTGACCTCTGATTTGCTTTGAGTCTATCCAAACACTACTTCATTTAAATTTTCCCCAATCTCCACTCTTACCCAAAATCCTATAATAAATTTATCTTTTCCTTGTTTGGTCAGATGCCTCACAGTTCTGTGTGTGATCTCCCTCATTGCAATGAGTTAATAAATATGACCTTGTTAGACAATAGTTAGTCCCTTGTATTTAGACTGATTGGGCTAGGACAAATGATACTTCTTCAAAGAGGTCTTCTCTGAAGTTCCCAAGATAAAACAGATGTTCTTAATCTACTCTATGATAAGTCCCTTCTGATTTTCCTTCATGGTATATTATATCCTTTAAGATTCCAAAGCAATGTAATGATTCAATCAAAATATCTGGTTAAAAATATTAACCAGTTGTATTTTTTCTACTTCACTGAGAATTTTGTAAAGTTGAGAGCACTCTAAATGTCCAGTAACTTGGAAACATTAAGTTTTGTCCAATTTGCAAAAGTTTTTAAACAACTTTAAAAAACGTTGCCTAAAATGGCCATACTACCCAAAGCAATATACAGATTTAGTGCGATCCCTGTCAAGTTACCCAGGACATTTTTCACAGAACTAGAATAAATAATCCTAAAATTTATATGGAATCACAAAAGACCCAGAATTGCCAAAGCAATACTGAAGAAAAAGAATGAAGCTGGAGGAATAAACCCCTAGACTTCAGACAATACTGCAGAGCTATAGTAATCAAAACAGCATGGTATTGGTACAAAAACAGGCATATGGATCAGTGGAATAGAATAGAGATCCCAAAAATAAACCCACAAACTTCTGGTCAATTAATCTTGACAAAGGAAGCAAAAACATACAATAGTAAAGAAAGTCTCTTCAGCAAATGGTTTTGGGAAAACTGGATAGCTGCATGTAAATCAATGAAGTTAGAATACTCCCTCACACCATACACAAAAATAAACTCAAAATGGCTTAAAGACTTCAACATAAGACAAAACATTATAAACCTCTTAGAAGAAAACATAGGCAAAACATTATCTGACATAAATCTCAGCAATGTTCTCCTAGGCAGTCTACCCAGGTAATAGAAATAGAAGCAAAAATGAACAAACGGGACCTAATTAAACTTATAAGCTTTTGCACAGCAAAGGAAATCATAAGCAAAACAAAATGACAACCTACAGAATGGAAAAAACATTTGCAAAAGATGAGACTGACAAGGGCTTAATTTCCAGAATATATAAACAGCTTATACAACTTCATAAGAAAAAAACAAACAACACAATCCAAAACTGAGCAGAAGATCTAAACAAGCAATTCTCCATTGAAGACATACAAATGGCCAATAGGCACATGAAAAAATGCTCAATCACTAATTATCAGAGAAATGCAAATCAAAACTACAATGAGGTATCATCTCACACCAGTCAGAATGGCCATCATTCAAAAGTCCACAAACAACAAATGCTGGAGAGGGTGTGGAGAAAAGGAAACCCTCCTACACTGCTGGTGGGAATGTAGTTTGGTGCAGCCATTATGGAAAACAGTATGGAGATTCCTCAAAAGACTGAAAATAGACTTACCATATGACCCAGCAATCCCACTCCTGGGCATATATCCAGAGAGAACCTTAATTCAAGAAAATACATGCACCCCAATGTTCATAGCAGTATTATTTACAATAGCCAAGATATGGAAGCAACCTGAATGTCCATCAATAGATAACTGGATAAAGAAGATGTGGTATAATTATACAATGGAATACTACTCAGCCATAAAAAAATAAAAATAATGCCATGGACCTGGAGATTGTCATTCTAATGAAGTAAACCAGAAAGAGAAAGAAAATTACCATATGGTATCACATATATGTGAAATCTAAAAAAAAAAAAAAATGAAAATAGAAACAGACTCACAGACACAGAAAACAAATTTATGGTTACTGCGGGGAAAGGGGTGGGAAGGGATACATTGGGAGTTTGAGATTTGCAGATACTATTATATATAAACTAGATAAACAACAAGTTTATACTGCATAGCACAAGGAACTATATTCAATATCTTGTAGTAACTTGTGAAAAAGAATATGAAAATGAATATTTGTAAGTTCATGTATGACTGAAGCATTATGCTGTACACCAGAAATTGACACATTGTAAACGGACTACACTTCAATTTTATATATATATAAACATTGCCAAATAAACAAAGCAGGTTTGACAGACTAAAAATGAATTAAAAAGAAAAAAACTGAAATGGTAGAAAATAATTTTAATTCATTCTTTTTGTTGTTACTTTCTTTATATGTACCCCCCTACGTTATGAAGACAAGGCATATCAGTACAATAGAAAAGCAAAAAGAATATAAAGGATACCATAATTCTACCTATCCATAGGTAATAGAACTTAACACTTTGGTGCTGTGTCTTTCTGAAATACAGACTCTTTCTCTTCTTCTGAACACAACTATCTTTTATCCTAAACAGCCATGTTAGTCCTGTCACTGTAGCATTAATGTTATTAGTTTCTAAGCTCCAAAGTCTGAGGGAGGAAAGGGAAGGAACGCCCTAAAGTGAGCATAGTAGAAAGAGGTAAAATGACTGAAATGAAACTTCCTGCTTCGCAATTTTGCGTTGGGTGAATCCTGAGGCCTAAAAACTACCATGTAGCCACTCAGTAACTGTCAAATAAATGAAAAAAACATGTCAACATCAGAATCAGTTTAACATATATCTATTTAATGTTCAGTGTCTCATAAGGATGTTATTTCTAACTTCAGGATAAAACTTCAATACAGTTTTTAGCTCTTGACATTGGACAATGTGGGCACATATTTATCTAATCCCTGGCACCTTTCCTTTCTGACAAGTTTCTACTCTGCTGGACCACCATATCTGAAACGACCACTCTGAGGTGACTACCACCTTATCGCTTTACACTTTTCTCACATCCTCTATCCTGTGACGGACATTTACTATGTTGTTTAATCCTACAGGCTCATTATTGCTTATGTGAAAAAGAGATATCTTATCGCCGGGATTTGGTCTGAGGGCAGAAACTCCACCACAATCTTTGGCCCAAATATTGAGTTGAGAAATACCTTTAAAAAAAAAAACACCAGCCATCCCTCATCTACACCCCAAATTATCAAATGTTTATATATATTCTCCTTTAAAAATTTGGATGTCTTAAAAATTGTTTTATTGTAGTCACATGTAAAACAGAGAGGATAAATAAAAGTAGCCCAGAATTAAGCACCACTGTTTCTTCCTTCAAAGACTGTCCTCTAGATTTCCTAGTGTTTGCAAAATGTATATTTAAAATATACATTAGATATTCCAGTTACATGAACAATAACAATTATAAAAAACTGCACTAGGTAATACTTGTGCCTAATGTGTAATGTAACAATGTTCATTATGAAAAAGTTTTAATACAGAGGAGAACATTTTTTTCCAGAAGTTTTAAGAAAATTGATTGTTTTAAGAACAACTAACATATCTGAAAGTTTGACATTCAAACAAACACTCAACACAGAAATGGCTGGTTGCCTATGACTTTCCTAAACTCCCCATTTGAACTATGGTCAAGCTATCCTGAATAAGCTAACCTGAATACGGGGAACCCAGCCCAATCAAACATTTCTTTCTACCTTTTTTCTCTTCTCTCAGATTTTCATTCTGTTACTAATAACAACTACCCTTAATCTATCACAGGAAATATAAAAATAACTCAACTCCTGACTTGCCTGCTTTTTTTCAGCACGTGCATATTTACACCACCACTACATGACCTTAAACAAATTATTTAACTCCATAGAGCCTGTTTTCTCACTTGTAAAAGGAGACAATGGCACCTACCTAAAAAGATTGTAGATTTTTTAAATAAAGTATGTAAAGCTTTTAGCATAATGCTTTGTATTTGGCAAATGCATTGTAAATGGTAGTATTGTCTACATTATTATCTTCATCAAGATAAACAACCTTTCCCAAACCTACAATCTTAACAAAGTAGTATAAAAATAGTGCTTGTGATTAAACTGTTTTAAGGAAAGGAAACAATGAGTCTGGAAGTAAAATTAGTCATTGTATTAGTTTTGTTTTGCTCCTGCAACAAATTATGACAAACTCAATGGCTTAAAACAACACAAATTTATTATCTTGTAGGTCTAGAGATCAGAAGTTTAAAATGGGTTGGCTGGGCTGCTTTCTTTCTGGAGGCCCTATAGGAAGAATCCAATTCCTTGCCTATTTCAGCTTCTAGAAGCTGCCCACATTCCTTGGTTTGTGGCCCCTGCACCACAGTGACCTCTGCTTTTATCGTCACAATACCGTATCTCCCTCTGCTTTAGTCATCACCTTTTTTTCACTATGACACTCTTGCCTTCCCTTGTAAGGACACTTGTGATTACACCAGATATTCCAGGACAATCTTCCCATCTCAGGATCCTTAACTTAATCACTCTGCAAAGTCCTTTTTGCCATATGAGGTCACAGGTTCCAGGGATTTGGATGTGAACATAGGGGCCATTATTTAGCCTGCCACAGTCATTAAAAAGAATCAGGCCATTTAACCTTCTAGGAACTGCCCTTAGATTTCTCTGGAATCTATAGAAAACTTTCTATTTTCTCATTTTCCACTAATGAAAATGACACCAGTTGATAAAAATGATGCTGTTTCTGATTCAACATATTGCTTTTCTCTTTTGGTCAAATATCAGTGTTTTGACAGAATTGTTTACTATAGCTTTATAGCAAATATGTATTCTGCATTAACGGGTTAAATTGGGAAGCAAATAGCTATTCATAACATTGATCCCCTGGGCGAATTATTTCACAGTCTCAAGCAATGTACTCATTAATTTGCAACACAAGCTATTTATTTCTTTTAATTGTGATAAAATAAATATAGCATAAAATTTGCCATTTTAACCATTTTTAAGTATGCAATGTAGTGACATTAATTATATTCACAATGTTGCACAACCATCACCTCTATTTATAAAACCTGTTTGTCACCTAAAACAGAAACTCTGTACTCACCAAGCAATAACTCTCATTACCCTCTCCTCCTAGCCTCTTATAACCTCTAATCTACTTTCTATCTCTATAAATTTGCCTGTGTTAAATATTTACGTGATACATTACATTTGTCCTTTTGTTTCTGGCTTATTTCACTGTTTTCAAGGTTCAACCATGTTGTAGCATGTATAAATACTTCATTCTTTTTTATGACTGAATAATATTCTTTGTATGTATAATACTGCATTTTGTTTATCCATTTATCTGTTGATGGACACATGGGTTGTTTCCACTTATTGGGTATTGTAAATGATGCTGCTATTGGTATACAATAAACATTGGTGTTTAAGTATCAGTTCAAGTCTTTGTTTTCAGTTCTTTTGGGTATATACCTAGGAGTGAATTGCTGGATGATAAGGTAATTCTACATTTAACTTTTTGAGGAATTGTCCAATTGGTTTCCACAGCAGTGTGCCATTTTATATTCCCACCAGCAACATACTAGGGTTTCACTTTCTCCACATTTTGACCAATACTAGTTATTTTCATTAAAAAAAGTAACCATCCTAGTAGATGTGACATGATATTTCATCGAGATTTTGATTTGCATCTCGCGCAAATCATGTGTTTATTGACCACTTGTACATTATTTGTTGGAGGAATGTCTATTCAAGTCCTTTGCCCATTTTAAAAATAGATTGTCTTTTTATTGTTGAGTTGTAGGATTCTTAAATATTTTGGATTTTAGTCCCTTATCAGACATACGATTTGCAAATGTTTTCTCTCATTCCATGGGTTGTTTTCCATTCTCTTGATAGTGTCCTTGGATGTACAACAGTTTTTAATTACTATGAAGTCCAGTTTATCTATTGTTTCTTTTGTGGCTTGTGCTTTTGGTGTCATATTTAAGAAACCATTGTCAAATCCAAGTTCATGAACATTTTCCCCTATGTTTTCTTCTGATAGTTTTATAGCATATAATTTCTATGAGTTTCATACCTTTTAAATTTAGGTCTTTTATTCATTTTGAGTTAATATTTGTATATAGTGTAAAGTAAGGGTCCATGCTTTTGAATGTGGCTATCCCAGCACCATTTGTTGAAAGACTGCCCTTTCCTCACTAAATGGTCTTGGTAACCTTGTCAAGAATCAACTGACCATACTAGATCTGAGGGTTATTTCTGGGCTCTTAATTCTATTCCATTGGTCCTTATGTCTACTCTTATACCAGTACTACATTGTTTTAATTATTGTACCTTTGTAGTGAGTTTTGATATGAGGAAGTGTGAGCTCTGCAACTTTGTTCTTCTTTTTCAGATTGTTTTGGCTATCCTGGGTCCCTTGAAATTCCATATGAATTTTAGGATGAATTCTTCCATTTCTGCAAAATGTGCTATTGGGATTTTGATAGTGATGCACTGAATCGGCATATTGTTTTGGGGTAATATTTTCATCTTAATAATATAAAGTATTCCCCATGAGCAAGGATGCCTTTCCATTTATTTAGTTTTTCTTTAATTTCTCTGAGAACTGTTTTATAGTTTTCAGTGTACAAGTCTTGTGCCTCACTGGTCAAATTTATTCCTAAGTATTTCATTCTGTTGGATGCTATGATAAATGGAATTATTTCCTTAATTTCTTTTTTTCTGATTTTTTATTGCTAGTGTACATAGATTCAGCTGTTTTGTGTGTTGATTTTGTATCCTGCACCTTTGGTGAATTCATTAATTAGCTATCAGAGGGGTGTGTGTGTGTGTGTGTGTGTGTGTGTGTGTATTCTTTATATAATCTGTGAATAGAGACACTTTTACTTCTTCCTTTCCAATTAGGATACATTTCATTTCTTTTTCTTGCCTAATTACTCTGTCCAGCACTACCAAATTCTATGATGAATAGAAGTGGCAAAAGCAGGCATCCTTGTCTTGTTCCTGATTTTATGGGGAAAGCTTTTAGTCTTTTTCCATGAGTACGATGTCTCTGTGAGTTTTTTTTTTTTTTTTTATATAGGCTTTATCATGTTGAGAAGTTCCCTTCTATTCCTAGTTTACTGAGTGTTTTTACTATGAACGGATGTTGGATTTTGTCAAATGCTTTCTCAGCATTAGCAGAGATGATCATGTGGTCCCCCTCCCTCATTCTATTAATGTGGTGTGTTACATTGATTTGGTATGTTGAGCCACTCTTGCATTTCTGGAATAAATCCCCCTTGGTCATGGTGTATAATCCTTTTAACATGCTGCTGAATTCTATTTGCTAGGGTTTTATGGAGGAGTTTCATACTTACATTCACAAGGAATACTGATCTGATCTGTAGTTTTCTTGTAGTGTCTGTGTGCCTTTGGTATCAGGATAAGGCTGACCTCAGAGAATGAGTTAAGAAGTATTCTCTCTCCTCTTCTATTTGTTGGAAGAGTTTGAGAAGTATTCATGTTAATTCTCAAATGTTTGTAGACTTCACCAATGAAGTCATCTTGTCCTGGGCTTTTCTTTGTTGGGAGATTTTTGACTGCTGATCCAATCTCCTTATTTGTTATAGGTTTATTCAGATTTTTCTATTTCTTCTTAAGTCAGTTATGGTACTTTATGTGTTTCTATGAATATGTCCATTTCATCCAGGTTATCTAAATTGTTGGCATACAGCTGTTCATAGTATTCTCTTATACTGTTTTTTACTCCTGTAAAGTCAGTAGTAATATCTTCTCCTAAATTTCTGATTTTAGTAATTTGAGATTTCTTTTTTTCTTTTTCTAGGTAAAGATTTGTTAATTTGTTGATCTTTCCCAAGAACCAATTTTTGGTTTCATCAATTTTATTGTTTTTCTAGTCTCTATTTCATTAATTTCTATTCTAATCCTTATTATTTCCTTCCTACTTATGGCTTCAAACTCACTTAAATATAATAAATTCAGGAATTGATTTTTAAATACTTACAATTTAAGAATAATTAAACACGATTGAATGATCAGGCAAGAGCAGTCTATTTGTTAGAGTTACTACTTAAATCCATACAAATAGCTCTCATATAATTCACAGCAGAATATGAAGATGTTTAGAAAAGGGCAAGAGGTCATGGGGGATAACTACCCTAGAATGAATGTTAAAGCCACCTTTTAGCTTATGGGACTTGTGTCAGACTGAAAGAGAGCATGGCCTCTTAGATGTTTACAGGAAAAATTAAAATCAAGTCTCACTTTTAGATCACCTCACCATGTCATGAGATATGTCAAACCTGGTCTGTTTCTGAAGAAAACAAGCATGACAAAAACCCTCTGATATTCCATGAATATTGATTTCTCCTCTTGAGAGAACAACATGTATCAAAGTAATGCCATTACCATAACGTGGGTTCCACAACTCTCCCCAAAGATGTAGCCCATATGTCACTGAGACTGGCTTTCTAACAGTCTACTCAGAATAACTGCCTTCTCTCTGTTTACATTTGCATCTATCTCCTGCTTAGGAGGTCATCTTACCTGACCAGGATCACCTCCATCACCAGATGTCTCATCCTTCCCACCTACCTCCTACTTCATTAACCATGATCATTCAGAATGAGAGACCCAAGGTCATATCTAAGGGGTTGGGATCACAAAAATAACTGTCTGCAGTTTTCTGTTATTCTCATAGATGACCTCACCAAAATAAAGAAAAGAATGAAAGGACATCCTAAGTGGTTAACTGGGATTAACAGGTACTTACCCCAATTAGGAGGCTCTCTACAGAAAACAATGAAACATTGTTTTAAACAATAAAGGCTGTTACCTTAGATGACAGGAAGCCCAGGGTAGGTATACTCCAGGTTTAACTTATCAGCTCATTAGCATCATTGAGGACTCCAGTTCTTTCCATTTTCTTCTGTGTCATCTCACTTTGTTTGCAAGCTGGCTCCTCTTTGGTTACAAGATGGCTGCAGCAGATCTAGTCATCACACTTGGACATGCTAACATCCAGGGAAGTGCCTCTTTCTTGTCTGTATCTCTCTCATTTTAAAAATGAAGTTTTTTAGATTATATTTAAAATTATTGGCATCTTGGTCTTGTTAATCTCCTTCTTCTTTCCAATAGCATCTGTTAAAAACAAAGTGCCTGTGTAAAAAATAATTTTAATAAAATTCATGGAATAGTTGCCCAGTGAGGTGGGGATCTTTAGGGGTGAGGTTGGGGAGGGGTGCATAGACTAGTGGAAAGTGAGAATCCAGTGGGTCTTAAGTCTAGTAGTGGCAGAAATTTGCAGTCAGAAGCAAAAGTTTTGGACTAGGATTTCTTGGTCCCTCAGTTTTATTTTTTTGTTTTTGTTTTACCTCCTTACTTCTAAAAAATTTGTATTCTGTAATTTGCCTTAGCTAAACTTTCTTAATCTCATATTCTAAACTGTTCCATTTAATCACCACCTTCAGATTTTAAGCGTTTCATTCACTGAATACCATCTCCTTTCCTTCTAGAATATTTTACTGTGCCAACCTCAATATTCCTCTGACTCAACAGGATCTCCAATCCATTGAGCCTATAAAGTGTTGACTGTTCATCACCCCATCATTTGTCTCTTAGAACCAAAAACCTTTCCCAGAAACACCCCAGTAGACTGACCTTCATATCTTAGTGACTAGAATGGAGTCAAAAGCTCTTTCTTAAACCAAAACTGCTAAGAAAAATAGAGTTACCAGGATTGGTCTAAACTAATCAGGATTTTTTTCCCTGAGGTGGGGATAGAGTGATCTTCCTGAGAGGTGAATACCTACACATTGATTCCAAGGAAAAAGGGGGAATAAATGTTGGCTGGTTAGCTAATAGTAACTGGTATATTATTTTCCATAAAATTCATATTTTAGCCTCAGCTACAAGTGACACTTTTTGTATCACTGTTCATTTGTCAGGAATAGGGTAGGCATTAGAAAAAGAAATGCAAAGATAGCTCTGTTTCCATTGATCACATTCTAGAACTGGTTATACCAAATACTTGCAGGATGACTGTACATAAGACATCTAACCTCTTTTTGTCTTGATCTCCACACTCACAGCATGATATAAATATTGTTCTTCATATGTCATGGGATAGCTGGGAAGATAAAAGATAATTACACTGTATAAATGCAAAGGAATATTATTTTAGTTTCCCACACTGCCTGTATGTTCTATTTTCATTCATTCATCCATTTATCCACCCTTTCAACAAATAGTTGCTTACAGTGTACTTAATGCAAGACATGGAATGAATTATTTGGGAATCAAAAAAATTTCTCCCAATGGCCCCTGCATCTAAGGTATTAGCCAATGAATGATTTAATAGCAACAGCTTTCTCTTAGAGGACAGAATCAGACAAGGTGGTATAGGATATAAGACATGAAAGGTAAAGTAGGGTAATGAGGGGTGTTGTCTGTGGAACTATAATGGTTGCTTCAACTGGAGTGTGATCTGCCCTGTTATTAAAGTGGCTGCAATCAAGTGTATGAGTGTACAAGCGCCTACATTGCTTTTCTAGCTTAGGTATTATTGGGTTTTAACATTTACTGATATAAATATAAGCAAAGTAATGAGATAGGTTTATGCTACAATAAAATAGAAAACTGAAAGAAGATTGGTCCATGCACAGACTAATGAGACAATATGAAATAGACATTAACGGACTAAGTAAAAAACTGCCTAACTGATGAAGTAATAAAGAAAGAACAGTTGTTCTGAAAGTTATCCATTCTTTGGAATGAATGATAAGGAAACACTGTCAGCTAACCAATTGTCTTAAAGATCCAATAGCTCAAAAATATTTTTCAATTTTGGAATACTAACATTCCAGAAAAAAAAATAAGATGTTAAAACACAATTGCTATTGTCTATGCTTGTTCTTGAAAAATACGGGGGAGAAGTGAGATTTTTACCAGGAATTGGAATCTACTATTTATCTTTGTAATAGGATAACAATATATTTTGGATGGAGGGGACTTGTGCAGGAAATGATGTTTCTGAGCAACAATGCTGCTTGTTGAAAATCATTGCAAAACAGGACTAGAAAATGAATAGCTACAATTTCCCCCTATTAACTGGGAGTAGCAAAGCATACAAAGAATATTGGTAATTTAAACTTACCATAATTTTGTATCTGGTTTCTCAAATAGTTCTGGGGATTTCAAACCAGATTTGATGGGTGAGAAGCATTCCTAATGTTAAAATCCTAGGATGTGTCAGGACACTGGAAGAGAAGTTCTATCACTGCAGAATAACTCTCTTAGCATGGTATAATAGAGAACGTAAAATAGCAGGTCACCTGCATTGTTGTTGTGTGGTTCGTGAAGTTCTACCCATCAATGGAAACACAGCTTAAACAATTCAGTTTTGCTTTGAAATGCTGGGGAATAATGTAATGGTTAGCTCCTTTCGAGCAAAGGTATCTTTCAGTCTGAGTAGCTTGTGATCTGTACAGCCTCCACATTGAAGAAAGGTTGAAGGGACTGCTGTTGAAGCACGGCTCACTCCAACTCTGTCCACACACATGGACCCCTCCTCTGCTGGCTTCTTCTACTGCAGTAAAAAACAAATAAGCACTAAATCAATAACTGGCAAAGGAAAGATGAAATAGCAGGGCAGTGAGATACTAGAGTTAAAACTTTTTTGGCCTTAGGCACAAAGTGAGCTGCTTAATATAGTTGTGAGATAATAGATAGCTATGAAAAACTGGACATTTGTCAGTTAATATCTCAGATATTAAGTGATGAAGCTGGAATTTAAAAAAACAGAAAAGTCCAAATGTAGAAACCATGTTTTTACTATTTTCATCCATATTTAGAGAACCTACCCTTTTCCTCACAGAATCTAGCTTTTTCCTTTATCATTACTTCACCAGAAAGCCATCTTCTTTAGTTTAAAATATAGTAGATAGCTATAACTTAAAATATTGTGTAAGTCAACATGCAATTTTAAGAGTGGAATGACTTGAATATTATAAAAGTCCTATGAATAATCTGGCAAAAATAACCTATCCTATTCTTTTTTTTCTTTTTTATTGATATATTTATTTTATAATATGATATTTTTAAATTAAAGTATAGTTGATGTATATGTTACAGGTATACAATATAGTAATTCACAATTTTAAAGGTCCTATTCCATTCATAGTTATTATAAAATATTGGCCATATTCTCCATGTAGTACAATACATCCTTGTAGCTTATCTTAAACCTGATAGTTTGTACCTCTTAATCCTCCACCTCCATCTTGTCCCTCTCCCTTCCCTTTCCCTTCCCTCTCCCCACTCGTAACCACTAGTTCCTTTTCTATATCTATGAGTCTGTTTCTTTTCTGTTATATTCACTAGTTTGTTGTATTTCTTTAGATTCCACATGTAAGTGATATCTTATAGTATTTGTCTTTCTGTCTGTCTTATTTCACTTAGCATAATGCTCTCCAAGTCCATCCATGCTGTACACCAGAAACTAACACAACATTTTAAATGAACTGTACTTCAATTACAGAGCAACCAACCAACCAACCAACGAACCCATAGTGTAGTGGACTAATTAGAAAACTTAAGACAAGTTAGAATAATGTAGAACAATAGAGTTCAACCTTTTCCTCTTTTGCTCTGAAAAACAGAACAGATAATGTTCACTTCTGTATAAAATTGCACAACCACTAGCAATTCAAGTCTTCCATTCTCAGCATGATCCTCAGAGCCATCCAACCTTTCACTTGATTTCCATTCCTCTCAATTGCAAATCATTTTCCATTAAGTTCCTATCTCTCTCAATCCCAAATCTAAGCTATTTCCACATTCACAAGACTTAATTCTCATTCCTCCAGCTCTTCAGACAATCTTGACTCTGTGTCACTTAAGAAAATGAGGGCACTAGGCTTGAAATCCATGAATTCTCTGCTGCTAGACCAAATTTATCCATATGTGCACCCATCCTTATAATCTTTCCTCAGAAGATTAGGTATCCTCTCCTTCTGGTCCAAATCAAATTCTCTTGGTTCCATCCTCTTACCTCTCTCAAAGGAAGTAGAACCATTAATCTATTCTGTGTTGTGGCAGATTTGTCAAATACATTGCTATCATGCCTACAACCTCTTACGAGGGAAGACAATCCACCCCACGGTCTTTGCAAAGGAGCAGCCATGTTTTGTGTCATGCAAACCTCTGTGTACTAACTGATTGGATAAGGCAGGCAGCCATTTCAAGGGGCAGCCAATTTATAGGCTGGTCAGAGAATTAAGAAGTGGCCTGGCATGAAAACTTTTCAAAAAAGTGCTCACTGCTTTAAGAATGAGAGACCTATTTTAAGTGAGATGAGTGGATTTTTATTATTAGTAAAGTTATAAAATAATCTTTGATGCATGCCTTGTCTGTGAAAGTCACTCACTTAATATAAAAGTTTATAATGTATGGTTGTTAGAAAACTAAGTATCTCAGTACAGGAATAATAATGACATTGAACATTATTAATGACACAAATTATCACTTAGAGCAGCCTATAATTATATGGGGTTATATCATCTCTGATTCTCATAACAGTCCTGTGATGTAGGTATTCTAAATTCCTAACTTTCAGATAAGAAAACAAAAGGTTCAGGGAACTTGGGTAACTTTTCAAAGTCACTCAGTTAATGCGTGGCTGAGTTACAGTCTGGATTTAACGCTTATGAACTTTGTCTTCTTTATATCTGGCTTTTCCCTAGCCCAAACCACTAATGCATTGCTTAATTTTATCATTTATCACCTTGGCTTGACACCAGAGTGACTGGAGTTGCTTTATATTAAGTATTTAAACAGCATAAATTAACAGATGAATAATTAGAGAAATGAAAATGAAATCAGGCTAGGGGCAAATTTAGTGCATAAGAATGTTTGCTAGATTTTGTATGTAGTTAGAGAGGGCCTCTAAAGACTGTTTCACTAGGAAGGAGTGATGCCTTTAGGAAGACTTGGTAGCTCCTGAGGACTCAGATTGGGCATGAGAGGTGATCATTATTAACCACATATATAAAATAAAATAGTGAGATACATCTGACATAAATGCTTGCTGAATGAACTCAGCAATACTACCAAGTACCTCAGCATATAAAATATATGGTGAGCAAGTCCATAAAGGGTAGGTGTTCATTAACTATTAATTTGAGCAAAATTCTGTGAAAATATGACTGATTATTCAGTGAATCACTGACCATCAATGAATATTCAGGCATTGACATTCCACAAAATGGCATATCAAAAAAGAACATATCCTAAAGATGGTTACCTGCCACAGAACATCTTAAAACTTGCAGCATTCAAGTTGGAATCTCTTCTTGGCCTTGTATCATTTTCTTCACTGGTAAACAGATGTACACTTCTCTGGACCAGAGGGGCACTTTTACGGAGAAAAAGAATAAAGATGGAGATAGATTTACCACAAGCAATTCGATAATGTCTTTGAAGGAAAAGCTACACTTAAAAAACATGGTCCAAACGTCCTTCAATTTGGACCACCATATGACTTCTTTAATACTTATTCTTTTCCCAACTGGCCCATAAATTGGAGTTCAAGTGGAGAAACCAAGGTATTGTCAGATTTATGATTTCAGGGATCCAAAATTCTGAGCAATAACTTATGTTATGAAAAACTTTGCTGCTGATTTGAGTATGTAATTAAGAGGGAGGAGAGCTTGAACTCGGTGTGGTGGTAAATACAGAGCATGTTTGCTTCAAGTAGCAGATTAGCTCACACTTAATAATGGAGAAAATGTGTTGGGCCATGACTCAATGTGCTCAGGTTATCACGATTGCTATGTCTCTACTCTAAGCCTTTGATGTCAACAAGCACAGTACTTTAGGGCGCTGTCTCGCTTATGTCAGCTTTGCTAGTCCGGGTCAAGATACTATCAAAGGTTCAGAAACTAAATTTCCCGGAGAACTGAGCCTCTTCCTGATTCTTCTCCGCCCTGTGGTATAAGGTTTATTTCCAAACTCGTAAAGTGCCCCAAACCGTGGGCTTCAGAAGGTATGCTGCGGCAGGGCTCAAGATCTGCATTTTCAACCATCGTCTCAGGTGAATTTGATGCGACTGATTCAAACTACATTTTGAAAAACAGAGTGGGATGGGGTAAGGATGATGATACAGAGTCAGCTGTTCAAAGGTGTCCTGGTTCGGCAACTTTGGAGGCTAAGGCTTAGTCCATTCACAACCTAGGAGATTAAAAGAGCGCGGGAGTCGTTGTGTCAGTTCCTGAGGCTCCCGCAACAAGGAAACTCGCCCACGCTCGGGGCGAGGCGACACCGGCTCCACCTAAACCACAAGTCTCTGAAACTCCTCAGGGATTTCTGCCAGCTTCACCTGACCCCACAGGTCCACTGGGCTCCTCGCAGCTTCTCGCCACATCCACTGCGCTCGGCCGCGCGCTACCGCCTCCTCACGACCCGAGTGCTGGGGGCACCGGCCGGAAGCGCCTCCGAGCCCGCCCCCTGCCCACCGGAGCCGGAAGTCGGCGACCCAGTCGGCACGTCGCCCTCCGCGGGCCGCAGCGCACCATGCTCCGCGGCCCCGGCCGCCTCCTCAGGGTTACCGCAGCACCCGTCGCGGCTCTGGCTGTGGCGCTGGTCTCGTCGCTCTCTCGCTGCTCCCTCCTGGAGCCGGAGGACCCTGTGGTGTCGGCGCTCAGCCCCTACTTCGGCACGAAGACTCGCTACGAGGATGCCAACCCTGGGCTGCTGCCGAACCCAGAGGCGCCGCGGCGGGATCCCGAGCTGCTGGAGGAGACCTGCACTCCCGTGCAGCTGGTCGCCCTCATCCGCCACGGCACCCGCTACCCTACGGCCAAACAAATCCGCAAGCTGCGGCAGCTGCATGGGCTGCTGCAGGCCCGCAGGCCGGGGGATGACGGAACCCGCGCTGCGGGCGGTCGCAGCCTGGGCGCCGCGTTGGCCAATTGGCCGCTGTGGTACGCGGACTGGATGGACGGGCAGCTGGTGGAGAAGGGGCGGCAGGACATGAGACAGCTGGCGCTGCGCCTGGCCTCCCTTTTCCCGGCCCTCTTCAGCCGCGAGAACTACGGCCGTCTGCAGCTAGTCACCAGCTCCAAGCACCGCTGCGTGGACAGCGGCGCTGCCTTCCTGCAGGGCCTGTGGCAGCACTACCACCCGGGGGTGCCGCCACCCGACGTCGCAGGTGACCGCCCCGGCCGCCTGGCCAGTGCCTACCCAGGTCCTCGACTTCCCCGACCCCAGCCTTTCCTCACTTCCCTTTCTTCCCAGTTCCCATCCCTCGGGCCCCCATCTCGTGGGATGTTCAGGGCTTGGGTATCTCCTCTCTCCTCTTACATAGACGTTCATTCACTCATTCATCACCTTTGAATTTGGCACCTTCTACGTGCAGGACCCTGTGGTAGAGGTTGGGGGATCCAGGAGCGAAGGAAACAGGCAGGTCAGGTTCTGATCACCCATTCCCAAGTTGAATTGCCCCCTCTGAGCACCAACCCCTCCCTTTCCTCCCTGTCTGGCAGCTAGTTCCACAGCTGGGCGCACTTTTTTCTTTATACAGTCTCGGACTTTTTTCCTCAGGCTTTTGAGTTTGGTTTGGTTTTGGTTTTGGTTTGGGTTTTCACTGAACAACTTTTCCAGATACTGGTTCTAGACCTACAACCTATTTTAGGAAGCTTCTCAAACTTTCTTACTGTTCTGCCTTTTCCGTGTTTTGGTAGAGTTACTTTCCTTGTAGCTGTGGACTGTGGTCATGAGCAAAGCTTTACTGATTTATTCCATTCCTTATACTTTCGCAAAATTTGAGAGATCATCTAGAGATCATCTAGTGGGGCCCTTTTATTTCACAGGTGAAGAAGCTGAGCCCAGGAATATGCCTTGCTGATTGTCCTTTCTTAGTTTGAGGACTAGGGGCAGGCCCAGAATCCAAGTCTTCTGTTTGCCCCCTGAATGAAGCTTTTTCCTCCGAAAATGTTTTAATAGTCACAGATAATAATAATAGCAAGCACTCAGTGCCTACTGTGTGTTAGGCATGCCTAACATTGATTTCACTAAATCCTTAGAACAGCTCTCTGAGGTTGATAGTATTTTCCCTCTTTTTTTTTTAACAGATGAGGAGATAGAGACACTAAATAATTTGCCTAAAATAGCTAGGTATGGACCCAGGAAATCTGATTTAGAACTTGGCCTCTTAACCATTACACTACGTAGCTTCCATTTGTCCTGTAACTTAAGGATAAGGATAAAAACACAACATTTTTGTGCCAGAGAGACGAACAAGTGTTGATACTTTCTTGATCAATTTTAAGGTCAGAGTTGAAGTGAGACCATTTAGCTTTAAAAGGCCCAAGTGAAAAATAAATTAGTAGACTGGTTTGTCATTTCTCCAGTAGCATCCTCTTTTAAGCAGTTTAGCCATCTCCAAGGGTTTCTTCTATTGACTCTGTGTCATGTTATTGCTCTGTGGGTAACTCGGTTGGCTGACTTATGTTTAGTCACTTGTTGAATCATGCTTTTTAATTATAGCTGGACTTTTCCCATTAATATGAGTGAAAATTCCCCACAAATCTGTTAAATTAACTAAATGTTGAAAGCAGAACATATTTCAGTATAGTAATGTGTATATATACATATATATAGTGTTACCAAAGAGGGGCTGGCTGGCTGCTGGATCTCCTGGGATGAATGAATTTTTGCCCTTAGATGGCGTTGTGAGAATTGGCATTTGCCTCATAGTGCAAAGCCATGGATCAAAATAGTTCAGGATAAGCCACCCTCACCATTTTCAGTCTCAGAGATTAAACCTTTTGCTTAGCTGCTTCATTATTATCTACAGACAATTGTTTTGCCTGTTGTGTACAACTGGGCTTTAGAGGGAAGCCACTGAATTAGATTTTGTATTTTTACAGAAACAGAACAATGCCTTTGTTTCTGTTTAAAAACAGCAGTAATGAGATAATAACAAGGATGAATTATCCAGATCCACTTAGGAAATCCTATTTTGAGGCCACAGAAAAAGATGACAAAGATTACATATTTTCCTGGTCAAGATGTTTTCTTAAAAATTGTAATCCAGTTGCCAATTAAAGTGGGCAGAATTATTCATTTCAGGATCTCTTGAAATGGGTACACACACACACACACACATCCAAAGCACAAAGGTATAACTAGATTTAATTTTCTCATTTTATATTCAGAAATAGTATACTATTTCATGGTAAATTATTGGAGAAATGATGGTTGAAATCTGTGTATTTTAAATATGACTCCCAGAAAACTTAAAAGGCACTTCAATAGTTGAAGCTTGATTATGAATGCTTTTCTAGTACATATTTGTTGCTGAATTGGGGAAATAATGTAACATATAATATTCTAAATAGAAAGTTATATGAGAGCTCTAGTTAGAAAATGAACCGAGTCAGAAGCATCTAACACAATGAAATACAGAAGACTTGAAACGTTAATGTATTTTGTGCTGTTGTCAGTAGTTTTTTATCCAAAACAGCCTTTTTTAAATTAACACAGGGTTGGGAAAGTTGAGAAATAAAATACTCTACTTAGACTTTGACTTAGAGTAGTCAAACAGATTTCTATTAATTACCCTGTAATTAGAAATTTTGCTAATTTTTAGTTTGCTTTCTCAAATTTTCTGTGCCTGACGGGAACAGTAATTTACAATACATTTTGCACTTTTTATGACTTTCACGTCTAGTTATTTTTCTTTTCTTTGGGAAAACATTTATTTCAGTTACCTTTATTTCATAGTGTAGTATTGCTATAACATTTTATTTTTGATATTCTCTGTTTCTTCGGTCTTTTTTAGCATATCCTCTCGTGAATTAACAGTCATTATAGATGGGGAATAGTTTTGCCTTATGTCTTTTGAGCAGTGTGTACTTATTTCAGACATACCAATGAATAAATAGGTTTTTAGTGTTCCCTTTCACACTTGAAACAGAATTTTCAATAATTTGAAATTGTCATTCATGTCAGTGGATATATATACACACATACATATATACACACTCAATATTTTTTTCTCTTTCAGACATGGAGTGTGGGCCTCCAAGAATTAATGATAAACTAATGAGGTTCTTTGATTATTGTGAGAAGTTTTTAACTCAAGTAGAAAAGAATGCTACGGCTCTTTATCATGTAGAAGCCTTCAAAACTGGACCAGAAATGCAGAACATTTTAAACAAAGTTGCAGCTACTTTACAAGTGCCAGTCAACAATTTAAGTGCAGGTAATGTGCCTATTATCTTGCATTTGAACTCTGAAATAGTTTAAATGGTTTCTGAACTCTGAAAATGAAAAAATATGGAAGCATAAATTACTCCTTTTTAAAGGCCACAATTGATTTTACATTAAGAAAATAATGTGTTCTAGGTCAAGAAAAGTCTACATCTCAAGCTTACTATTTTTAGGTTCAGATTCTTCTTTGAGTTTTATGTAAATTAATACACAAGAATCTTGCTGTATCCTGAAATTTTTTTTTTTTTTTTGAGGACAGGATTATATAAAGCTTCAATTCTAGGCATTATTTATAAAACAAAGATTATCTTTTTGAATTATCTCCTTATAAAGTGATACAAATGGAAAATCATATGAATTCTTTAGCTTTTGAAGCAGTTGAGAAGTACATGTTAATGTTTTGAGAGGGGTTAAGTTTTAGAAAAGTAATGAGTTTTTTTGTTTTCGTTTTTGTTTTAGAATTTTATATGTAGAGGTGCTGAGACGATGAGCAGTCATGTCTGTCATTAAATATGTAGTGGATGGGTTGACTGCAATTTATCATGCAACCTGGGACCCTTTTTAGGGTGAAAGGAGACACTATTCGTAATTATGCTAGGAAAGCAGGGCACATGGTCACCTAGCAGTTGGAAATTAAGAAAAAATAATAAGATTTTTCCTGTTTTCTAGGAGTTTATAATCCACACAGCAGATATTGACAAATATACATACAGAGTATGATTTCATTATATTGTGAATAAATTTCCAAAGACTAGAAGTGGGAGATGCTGGGAAAAAATTAAGACTAGAATCTTTCAGTCATGGAGTCTGAATGCTTAATAAGGATCAAAAAAAGTGAGGATGCCTAGACTCGCATTCAAAATTGAGTTTTTTCTCTTTCCTCAATTGGCTTTATATTTGGGTCATCTGCAGAGCTTTAAAAAATTATTTTATTTGGGAAGTAATTCAAGTATATAGATAATAATAAAGGCTAATATAATGAATATATGTATATCCACAGCTTAGTTTTATCAAATTTTCGCATTATACTTCAGTTAGTTGCTTTAAATAAATTGAGGGCTCTTGGTCCCTCCCCAGGATCTCAGTCCTTTCCTTTTTTTCTCAGAGGTAACCACTATCATGAATTGAGCATCTAAGTCATCCCATGCCAGTTTTTATATTTATGTTTATGTTTCTATACCTAAATGGGATATTGTTTTGCAGATTTTTAAACTTTTAGGAATGATATCAAACTATGTTATCTATCTAAAATTTGAATTTAATTCAACTTTGTATTTTTTATTTAATGTGTATTTTTCTAGTCCTACATTTTAAACTTATGTACAGAATTCCATTATATAACTACCAGCATCTAGCCATTATTCTGTTAGTGGGCATTTAAGATTGTTGAGGATTTTTTTTAAAAACTATTTTTAGTTTCTGAATTGAAGATTATTTGTATTTTACTGATGGGTAACTGAGAACAACTTTTTTGGAGCCTATTATAGCCTATTAGTTAAACCTTGTATTTGAACCTTAACTTCGTTATACTATTGACTAACTCTCTGATCGTTGGCAAGTTCCTTAATATCTCTGTGCCATAATTTCTTTCTCTGTAAAGCGGATATATGACTTGTGCTTGCCTCATTGGATTATTACAAGGATTAGATGAGATTAATTCATGCAAAGCATTAGCATTGTACTTGTCAGAGAATAACTGCTCAAAAATATTTTAGCTACTTACTTTTTTTTTGTTTGCTTAGAGAGGTGATGCTGTATGTATTTTCTGTAACTTGTTCTTTCTTAGCAATATATCTGTCTCATTCTTTTAAATTCAGTTTTTATCATAGGATATCTAATTACATTTTAGGTTAATGCTAGTTAAAAATTTATTTAACCCATCGTCAGATTTTACTGGTCAGAATAGCTGGAGCTAATACAATCGAAATTCTTTTTATAGGAAATTACTTTCCTAATGAGGTTTTTCTTAGTTTTTACCTCTTTCTTTTTAATATGTTATTTATTTATTTATTTAAATAGAGGTACTGGGAATCAAACCTAGGACTTCATGCATGCTAAGCATGCACTCTACCACTGAACTATACCCCCACCCCTTTACCTCTTTCAAGTAATGCTACAGTGAACATTCTTATAATCTGGTTTTTTGCACTTGAGAGTTAATAAGATAAATAAGGAGCATGAATATTTTCTGACATATACTTCCAAGTTGTTCTCTGAAAGTGTAGAGCAATTTGTATCAACAATATATGAAAATGCTCATTTCCCCCATTTCATCCAACAGTGGATATTATTAGTCATTCTGATTTTAGACCATTTGATGAATGATTTAGCTTTAATTTGCATTTCTTTGGTTACCTGTAAGGTTGAATATCCATTCATATGTTTGTTAGCTATTTCCTTCCTTCTGAGAATTGCCTCTTCATAACCTTGACCATTCTCTATTGAATTATTTTTGTTTTTTCTTACTGATCATAGGTGCCCATTATATGTTGTGGGTGTAGTAATTCTATATCCTTTAATAGTGCTTGATAATGGATAAATCCTTTGCCTGTTTTATGTTGCTAACTTTTTTCCTATTTGTTGCTTATCTTTTAAGTCTTACTTATGGTGCCTTTTATTGTTCAGAAGTTGACATCTTTTCTATAGCCATATCTGTCTTTTAATTATGGTTTATGAGTATTTTGTTTTGCCTGAGATTTCTCCCTTACCCCAAGATTATTATATTTTCCTATATCTTCCTTTATTTTACTTTATTTTTTTTTAATGTTTAAATTCTAATTCATCTGAAATATTTTTGACTTTCTGAAAGATTGACCAAGAACTCAGAATGGTCCTAATGGATGGATCAGAGGCATAACTCGTCCTTGACAAATGATTTGTCTAACCTCCTTATTGTGCAGGTGGGAAAATTGAGAGCCAGAGAACTTAGAGTGCCTTGCCCAGGATAATTAGTGGCAGTTAGGTCTCATAGTGTGATTTTTTTTTTCTTTCTTTGTTTCTCTCCTTTTTCATCCTTTGTTCCACCTTCCTCCTTACTCTGCCCTTTTTTCTCTACCTTCTGCAGCCTTCTCTCCTCCTTTATATCCTTTTCTGTACTTGCTTCTTCTTAATAATTATAATATGAATTGTTGTGTAGTTAAGAGAACTATTCAAGGAATGTACTTTGTTATTGCTAATTTTCAAGTTGGGGACTAAAACCTTTTATAGATTTATTTCCCCTCCTCCAACCCTCTAAAATTAAAATCAAGTTGCATTTTATGTAGTAAGTCCTTGGCATTCTGGAGATACTTAGCCTTTGGAAAATTGCACAAAATAGTAACCCACAAATTTTGCCTTTTTTTCCCCCAGATTTAATTCAGGTAGCTTTTTTCACCTGTTCATTTGACCTGGCAATTAAAGGTGTTAAATCTCCTTGGTGTGATGTTTTTGACATAGACGATGCAAAGGTAAGCATTACTTTTGCAGTTTCTTTGCTTTTTTTGTGTGATTTTTGTTGTTGTTATTTAAAGCAGGTTTTCAAAAAGTAAGCAGAGTAGGGAACATTACCTGTCTTTGATTATCTCATAATTTTCCTAACATAAAGAGAGATTAATTGTTCAGGTAGGACCTACCTACTTGTGTAAATAGTTTGGGTTCATAAAACTCTGGAAAATATTCTTCCGTGGTGATTTGATTTCTAGGTCTACCCAGTTAAAAACCTACTTACCTCATCATAAAATTTTACTTCTGGAAAGGATTATAAAGCTAATATAATCCAAATTCTTCTTTTTGTCAGAAGTCAAAGTTCAGAGAGGATGAATGGTTTTCTAAATACCTATTCTTTCATGACAGTTTTCCTAATAAATTGAGTTCTGTGTTCCACCTAGTAATGGCGGTAATTCATCTACAGTTTCTGCCTGCCTACTTTGTATTCCCTTTTTTTCTTCTTCATTCTTGTGGCTTCTTTGTAGACTCTTAGACTCTAAAAAGAGAAGAACAGACAGACTTCCAGTGACTTTAAGGGAGGCAAATTCTGGTCACTTCTGGGATGCTGAGCACCAGAGAGATGGGGTAGGGGAAGGTTAATTGTTTTCTTAAGCATTGAGGATTGTGGTGTTGGATAGAATTCTGGTGGATAGGATTCTGGTAGGATGTATCTGTATGTATGGGTCATTCAGGAATATGGACTTCTGAAACTTTGGAACCTTCAGTATGCTGTATGAAAATCAATTATTAACTTCAGAATTTAACCTCAAATTTTGAAAAGAAGTGTACTATTTGCCAGTTAGAAACAGACTTTTAAGCTGAGAGCTAATTTACTTTTAAAGGTAAACAAGTGCTCTACTTTGTTACTCAAAGACCTAAGTGATCAATAACCAGATTAAAGGTAATTTTCCGTGGTATTGGGCCAGTGTGGGAGTAGAGCTTAGTGGGTGAGTTGGAAGAAGGAGAAAGGGCCCTCGATGGATGACTGCTCTAGGATGCGGACACCAGTAGTAATAGGTGTATTGTGTTTCCTCTTTCTGCTCCTGGGTTGCTTCCTACTTTTTCTCTGTCCCAAGTATCCAGTACACTTCTCATCTCCTCTAACTGTCCACAGCTCATCACTTCAGAAACTTCCTGGCCTACCCTCTAAAATGCTCTGTGCTGAGGATGGCCATAAAATATATGTTCTAAATTGGAATACTTCTAAATGTGAAAGGGGAACCATTAATAATTATACTAGTTAAAGATATAAACTGAGACTTATGGTCGCCATTTATGTGTGTCAGAATACCTCACCCCCCTTTTCTCCTTAGCCAGATTGCTCTAGGGAAAAAAGTGAATACACAGAACTGAAGTGATTTTCAGCATTGTGTAAATGACTGATGGGTGTTGGCAGAAGGGAAATTTACTTTTTAACAGAAGAACAACCTATTTGCCCAAGTTACTGTAGTTGTTGGAATATTTGGCATGTGCTCACCTGGCCACCTGCTGTCTACCCTTTTCCTATTTTGAGTAGCTATATCCATGTGGTCCTTGACTTTTAAAGATTGACGACTCTGCTTTTATTTCCATATCTGTTAAAAGATGCAACTAGTAGGTAACTAAGCTTCTATGCTACTTACCTTTTTCTTTTCCTTTTCGGATTACCCTCTTATCTCTTCACTGCTTATGAACTTCTCTTTGATTTTTCCCACAACTTATTTTGAAAAATTTCAAACTGACTGAAGTTGTAAGAATGATAAAATGAATATTCATGTCCTTCTCCTGTATTCACCAGTTGCTACCCTTTTTTTGCCACATTTGCTTGTCTTTCCATGTATTAGTTTCCTGTTGCTGCTATATCAAATTACTACAGGCTTAGTCATTTAAAATAACACAAATTTATTACTTTATGGTTCTGGCAGTCAGAGGTCCAAATGAACCTTACAGGGCTAAAGTCAAAGTATCAACAGGGACCTGTGTTCCTCCTGGAGGTTCTAGAGGAAAATCTATTTCTTGCCTTTTCCAATCTCTGGAGGCCTCCTGCATTCCTTGTATCACTCCGACTATGGCTTCCATGGCTATATCTCCTACTCTGTCCTTCTTGGCTGCTTTTTATAAGAATCCGTTGTGATTATTGGGCCCACCTAGATAGTCTAGGATAATTTTCCATCTTAAGATCCTTAACTTAATCACACATGCAGATTCCCTTTTGTCATGTAAGATAATATTCATAGGTTCTAGGGATTAGGATGTAGAAATCTTTGAGGGGCATTTATTTTGTCTACCACATATATATAATCTTTTTTTTTTTCTTCATACATCAAGACACTTCATCTTTAAATACTTGGGCATGCATCTAAATAACACACTTCTACATAACGATAGTAAAATATAATTTTATATATGCATGTATAGTATAGTATTGTCCAATATATGGTCAATATTTGCATTTTCACACTTGTCTTAATAAAGTCCTATATTTATAACTATTATTTAGAAAATGCAGAATATAATCAAGAATCATTCATTGCATTTACTTGTCATGTCTTTTTAGTTTCCTTTAATCTGGAAGAGTGTTCCAGCCTTTCTTTTGTCTTTTATACACTGGCGTTTTGCAGGCAACTAACCAGTTTTTTTGCAGAATGTCTTTGTGTCTAACTTTTTACTTAAGGTTAGATTGTGGTTTAAACATTTTTTATAAGAATACTATCTATAGTGCATCTAATCAGAAGAAGTGATGTCAGTTTGTCACATCATTGATGATTATATGTTTGATCATATGATGAAAGTGATGCCTACCAGATTTGTCCATTGTATAAGTACCTTTTTTCCTTTGTAAGTAAAAAATTTCTCATTTAAACGACCATGATTTGAAAATTTGAAGTACATATTTGTTGAATTAATTGAATAAAAACTTCCTTTTTATAGTATAAATAAATAAGTTAGATTCTTCATTTAAAAATACACCATTTTCTTTTGATTGAGATGTTTTCTGTGGGGTTTTTTTTCACTTATTTGATAGAAAATAATTTATGTATCTCTGTTTAGGACTTTTCACTATGAATAGATTTATGTACTGAAGTATTTGTAGATGCAATAAAATGATGTCTGGGATTTGCTTCAAAATAATCCACTGGTGGTGGTAGGGGCACAACTTAAACAGGATTGGCCAAATGTTGATTATTGTTGAAGTTGGATGATGGATACATAGGGGTTCACTATTTTACTGTACTCTATTTTTTGTATTTGAAATTATTTATTAAAATGTTTTTAAAATTAAAAAATAATAGAAATTTGTGAAATATTGATAATTCTGGCGATTATTAGATATCCAAAACCTTATGAAATGCTGGTCTTCATTCAGCAAATATTGTTTGAGTGCCTGCTTTGTGCCAGGCACTTGTTTGAAACTGATGATACTAACATAAGATAGACATTGTCCTCAAAGAACATAACAAGGAGTGAAAGATAACAAATAAACCATGCCAGACAATAGGATGGCTATAATAGAAGTATATATAAGATATAGTGATACACAAAGGAGGAAGTTGATTAATGACAGTCAGGTGAATCTTTGCAAAAGAAATGACACATGAACTAAGTACATTTCTGTGGGTATTTAATATTTTCTTGTAAAAGTCATCCATGTCATCCAGATTTTCAGATTTATTTGTGCAATTTTGTAAGTTTATCTCATAATTAAAAAACAAATTTTCCTTCTGTATCTGAGATTATTTCCCCATTATTATTACTTACTTGTGTATTTGTGTTTTCTTTGTTAGTTTAGTGTCTACTAACTTATTTTTTCCCAAGAAACAGTTTAACTATATATTTTTGAACTTTATATAATGGAATCACCCAGTATGCATCCAGTTTTTGTTCAACATTATGTTTTTAAGATTTATCTGTGATGCTGCCTGTAGCTACAGATCACTTACTTTCATTGCTGTATAGTATTCTGTTGTATGAATTATCGTTTTTTTTAATCCATTATCTTGTTGGCAGACATTTGGATTGTTGTCAGTTCGGTGCTATTATGAACATTTGTGTGTGTTTATTGGCATTTCTGAAGGTCTATGTCTGTAGTAGAATTGGTGGATCACAGGATATGCAGAACTTCAGATTTGCTAGATAATGCCGAACTATTTTTGGAACTATTTCAGCTTATCTTTCTGTCTTTATGCTTCTTTCTAAATCTTTTTCTTTTTTTTGACTCTTTTTTTCAAATGATTATTTTCTTAAGTCTTTGGAATTCATAATAGTATGTTTATTTAATTATAGTTTTCATCTGCTCTGTAGCAGAATTTCTAGGGTGAAGTTTTTTTCTGGCTGACTATTTTATCTGTATAGCAGTCTTGTTTTTAATTTGTATGTTTATATTGATTGTTGGCACCTTTTAAATTACTACTCATCTTCGCAGAGTTCAGTTTTTACTTCTCCTCAGGCAGCCAGCTGGGATGAGCAGCTATTCAGAGATAAGTAGTGTTCCTTCCAATTTATAGTTACTCTTCTCTGAGATTCTTTGCAGAATGCTGCCTGTAAAGATGGAATGTAAGTCTGTTTCCTCCTAATGGTGTTGCATAGTGTCAGGGGAGGTTCCCCTTAGACTTCATTCTCATTGTTTCAGGCAAATGATTGTTGGATTTACTACTGCAAGTGTACCATGTGCTTTGTTTTTGTTTGTCTGTTTGTTTTTTTCTGCTAGTTGAAAAAACTTTTAATTCTTATTTTTTATTGAAGTGTGGTTGATTTACAATGTTAGTTTCATGTGTTCAGCAAAGTGATTCAGTTATACATGTACATATATATATATATTTTCAGACTCTTTTCCATTACATCGTAGTCCAAGAACTTAAATATAGTTCCCTGTGCTATACAGTAGGTCCTTATTGTTTATCTATTTTTTTAACATTTTTTATTGATTTATAATCATTTTACAATGTTGTGTCAAATTCCAGTGTAGAGCACAGTTTTTCAGTTATACATGAACATATATATATTCATTGTCACATTTTTTTCTCTGTGAGCTACCATAAGATCTTGTGTATATTTCCCTGTGCTATACAGTATAATCTTGTTTATCTATTCTACAATTTTGAAATCCCAGTCTATCTCTTCCCACCCCCCGCCCCCTTGGCAACCACAAGTTTATATTCTATGTGAGTCTATTTCTCTTTTGTATTTATGCTTTTTTTTTTTTTTTTTTTTTTTAGATTCCACATATGAGTGACCTCATATGGTATTTTTCTTTCTCTTTCTGGCTTACTTCACTTAGAATGACATTCTCCAGGAGCATCCATGTTGCTGCAAATGGCGTTATATTGTCGGTTTTTATGGCTGAGTAGTATTCCATTGTATAAATACACCACATCTTCTTTATCCAGTCATCTATTGATGGACATTTAGGCTGTTTCCATGTCTTGGCTATTGTAAATAATGCTGCTATGAACATTGGGGTGCAGGTGTCTTTTTGAAGTAGGCTTCCTTCTGGATATATGCCCAGGAGTGGGATTCCTGGGTCATATGGTAAGTCTATTCCTAGTCTTTTGAGGAATCTCCATATTGTTTTCCACAGTGGCTGCACCAAACTGCATTCCCACCAGATTTACTACTGCAAATGTACCACATGCTTTGAGGATCTGTCTTCTGCTGGCTTTATCTAAGATGTTTTGTTTGATTTTCACTGCATTTGGCAGTCCTTTCTCATTTATGGTGGTGGCTGAGGGTATAGAGGTCTTTTAATTTCTTTGAAAAGAACTTTTACATTTCTCTTTTCATTCTTTTTTTAGAGTGCCTACTGAGAGAAGAGATCAGATATATCTTTATTCAATTATCTTAAAGCCTGAAGGTCTATATTTTCTAGTTAAGAACACTTTCATTGTTTCATCATAAAGTATGATGTTTGGCATAATCATTAGTAGTTATCCTTATCAGAGTAAAGAAATTTCTGTTTCTTGCTTTCTAAAACCGTCTATTTGTTTATCATTTTTAAAACCAGGACTGTGTGCTAAATTTCTGGCATCTAGGAAAATTCGCTTTTTTTTTTCTTTAATCTTCTAACATAGTAAATTACATTAGTACATTTTCTAATATTGACTCATCCTTGCTTTCCTTCCTTCTTAAGAAAGATTCTTTTATTGACTGATTTTTCTCCTAGTTATGTCACATTTTTTGTTTCTTTATGTGTTTCCAGTAATTACTTATTAGATACTGGACATTGTGAATGTTATGCTGTTGAATGCCTGGATTTTGTCTTCTAAGTGTTAAATTTTGTTTTATTTTGCAGTTAAGTTAATTGTGGATCAGTCTGATCCTCTTCAAACTTCTTTCTTTCTGAGTTTCATACTCTAGGCCTGAACTTGACAAAACTCAGAAACAAGACTTTGCCATTAAAGTATGACCCTATTGGGGACTGTAATGAAGTCCTGGATGTCTTGGTGTCTGTGGAAGTGCTCTTTACTTAGGCTACTTGGAACATGAATCTCTCCCAGCATTGCGATAGCTCTGGAATCGTTGAGCTTACAATTCCCACAACCTTCAGCAACAGAATCACGGGGACTGCCCCTGGATTTTTGGAGTTCTCTTTCTGTGTAGCTTCCTTCTCTCTGATACTCTGTTCTGCTAATTCCAACCACTTCACACTTACCAAACTCAATTCTAATTCCTCAACTCAGCAAGACTGCTGGATTCTGCTTGACCTCCCTTTCCCTGTGCACAGTTTGAAAGTGCCTCTCCTTTTTCACTTTTGATACTATTTTTGTTTTATTTCTTCAATAGATTTGGCAGAACTTTATCTAATTCTTTCTGTTTTAATTCCTTTCAACTTTTTTTTAATGTTTACTTTTTCCCTTTCGCTATCTTCTTGATTTAATTGCCTCTTTAATATATGTTTAGTTTTGTTTTTGGTGTATGGCACTGGCCTACCCTTGCTCTTGCTTTTAAACTTTTGGCTTGCACTTAATTTCTCTAGGTGCTCTTCTGGGACAAATGGCTCACAACTGTTGTATAGTCATGTCTTGTATCTCTTTTGGGTTGCAGGTTTTAGTCCTCTAGTTTTAATCTTGATTCAAATGTTACCTGAGTACAAGTTTAGCATTCAGATAAAGGCTACCTTAATCACCAATTCACCAGATCACCTACCTCTCCACAGAAATTAATCACTGCTGTCAGTTTGTTGTGTACTTTTCAACCTTTTTCTATGCTTTATTTACAATTTATATAATTCTTAGAAATTTAAATAGTGTTGTGTGTGTGTGTGTATTTTGGTAATAAATGGTATTTTACTACTGTATTTATTCTTACCCTGCTCTTCTCATTCAGCAATATTTGTAGGAGGTCTGTCCATGTCAGTTCATGTAGATCTATAATATGGAATGTTACAAATAATTTCACAGTATTCCATAGTATGTGTATACCGTAGTTTATTTAATGATCAACTTACTAAAGAAATTTAGGTATTTCCAGGAACTTTTTATTTTTTTGGCTCCTATAAGCAGTGCTATTCTAAGACATTTTTGTGCATTCTCTCGTGTTCCTTCGTGAATATTACTTTATAAGAAATAGAATTGAATGGGCCTTAGAGATGTGTATTTTTGTGGATTTTGCCCATTTACCCTTGAGAATGTCAATACTAATATACATTCCTTCCAACAGTACCAATTTTCCGTATCTTTGGTCTACTTTTATTACCGTTTTTATCATAGTGATACGTGAGCCAAAATAACTCATTTTCTATTTGGTTTCTGTCTTCCTAAAGTTCTCAAAAATTCTTGATCCACTGTTAGCATCTTTCTGTGCTGTGATGAATATTTTTCAATGTGTATCTTTTTTTCTTTTTTCTGTATATATCTTTGCTATCATTTTAATATAACTTTAGAAGAAAGAGGAAGTGAGCATATGTCTTCAGCCTACTATCCTGAACTGTCATGGATGCTGGATTATTGGCTGTGAGGGCTATGAACTTGCTCTTGGATGCCAGTCTCCACATTCCCACAATTCAAGTTTGTGTCTCAACATAAATCTCTGTGTCATGGACCTTTGGGTCCAACCTTTAAATGCTTGAAATGGCAATTATAAACTCTGTGATTTTGCTATACTTTGTACTGAATGCTGATTAAACAATGTAACCTTTTCTGAAAAACAAATCATTATTAAGTGAGGGAATCTGTTACATGAATAAAAATGTAATGATTTTTGAAATTTTTATCTTTAGGTTTTAGAGTATTTAAATGATCTGAAACAGTATTGGAAAAGAGGATATGGATATACTATTAATAGTCGATCCAGCTGTACCTTGTTTCAGGATATCTTTCAGCACTTGGACAAAGCAATTGAACAGAAAAAAAGGTAAAAACTTAAAAATTTTTTAGTGTATATTCTAAGTGCCCAGTTAAGCTTCTGAAAAATGCTTTATAAAGGGCGATCTAAAAAAATAGTTTTGCTTGTGTTTTTAAAAAATGTTTATATTTACAAAAGAATTAGATGACATATGTTATAAAGCATATAAACCCTCAATTCAACCCAAGGAAAACCCAAGTGATTCCATTTTCCTGCCTTCCCTTGCCCGCTTTACTCTCTATCCCCGGTAACTACTATCCTGAATTTGGTGTGTATTATTCCTTTGCCTCTATAAAATAGTTTTTATTATGAATGTTTGTGTGCCCTAACAATATAATTAGTTTTACTTAGAGAGATATGCTGGGCCTTGCTTTTTTTCCTCTTCAACATTACGTTTATAATATTCATCACATTGTTGCATATATTGTAGTTCATTCATTTTACTATAGTACAATTTCAGTAACGCTCAATTTTCAGTAAATAAATACCATTATATATATCATCTCCTCTTGTCAGTGGACATTTGGATAGTTTCTGGGTTTTGCTGTTATAAATAGTGTGATTGTACATGGTTTCTGGTATGAATTTTTTTGTAAGTTTTTTAAATGAGTTTCTTATCAAAAAGCCTTTGTTAACATTCATACATTTCAAAGTAAAAAAAAAAAAAAAGAAAACCTTTTCCTGATTTGAACCTTTGATAGAATCTGAACCCTATTTTATTTGACAAATATACTTCCATGGAAGCATATACATTCACAACTGGAGATGAAAATTATGCTGTAAAGATTGAGACAAAGGCTGAATATGGTGTATTTGTGTTTGCAGTATTGAGTTTTATATACATATAGATAAGAAAGAGAAATTATGTGTACTTGTGGATATGACTTTGGTTTATGGGATTTTCTTGGGTTTGATGGGAGTTAGGGGAGAAAACCAGATTGAATACAGATGGTCCCTGATTTAGGATAGTTTGACTTAACAATTTTTTGACCTTATGATGGTGCAAAAGTGATACACGTTCAGTAGGAATTGTACTTGAATTTTGATCTTTTCCTTGTCTCGCTGTGTGTGGTATGATAGTCGTTCATGATGATGGGCAGCAGCAGTCAGCTGTGGCTCCCAGTCAGCCACACCATCACCAGCAAAAAACTACTGATACATTTAAAACCATTCTGTACCTATACATCTATTCTGTTCTTCACTTTCAGTACAGTATTCAATAAATGATGTGAGATGTTCAACACTTTATTATAAAGTAGGCTTTGTGTTAAATGATTTTGCCCAACTGTAGACTAATGTAAGTATTCTGAGCACGTTTAAGGTAGGCTAAGCTAAGCAATGGTGTTTGGTAGGTTTTTGAGTTACTGATATTTTGAGTTTAATAATAGGCTTATTTAGATGTAATCCCATTCTAAGTGGAGGAAGATCTATATTTGGTTTCTGCTACCAAACACTTTTGTGGGACAGAATAGTCAAGACAAGTTCCCTCTTTGACATAGGCATTAACTTTTTTCCTACTTAGTTTTCTGAATGGTTTAAAATCCTTAGACTTTATGAGATAACAGACGTTTACTGTTTGTTCATTGTTTGTCCCATTTGAATGTGAGGTATGGCAAACTTAAAAATGTGTCTGAAAGATTCTTAAATAACTTTTGGAAAAATTGCTGTTATAATTTGATACCAGATTTAAAGTTTAAATAAGAAGTTTATCATTGATATTTTAAAATAAGTATTTCTGTACACTGAAAACTATAAAACATTACAGAGAGAAATTAAAAATGACTCAAATAAATGCAAAGATATACTGTCTCTGTGAATTAGAAGACTCAGATTGATCATCTGTAGGCTGAGTGTAATCCCTGTCATAACCCCAGTAGGTCTCTTTGTAGAAACTGAGAAGCTTATTTGACTGCAAATGGGTACCAGGGAAATTTTTAGGGTGATAGATGTGTTCCCAAACTGGATTGTGGAGATTGCACACACAGCTGTTACATTTACTGACATTCGTTTAACTTAACAACTAAAACAGGTGAATTTTTTGATTGTTACATTATACTTCAGTAAAACTTTTTAAACACTATTGGTATCTAATAAAAGGAAAAGGTGGAGAAAGAAAAGAATGAAATACTTTTTTTTTTTTTGTAGAAGTGGAAATAATTTTTAAAGAATTTATTAATTCAGAAAAATGGCATCCTTTCTTAGAGTTTTTTACAAGATGACCACAAAATGCTTAACATGTAATTGTTAAAAATGTGTTTTCAAATTATTAGCTCACTTCTCTGCCTTAATAAAATATACTGGAAAATAATCAATTTTTTAATAATGCAGGCTTTTGCAGTCTTGTATAGTGATTTGTTTAAATAGCCTTTATTTTTTAGAGTACTTTTAGATTCACAGTGAAATTGAGCAGAAGGTAAGGAGATTTCTCATATGCTTCCTCCAGCAACATATGCATAGCCTTCCCCACTATTAAAATCCCATACCAGTTATTTTTTAAAACAGTTTTGAGAAATAGTTCATATACCATGTAGTTCACCCATTTAAAGTGTATAGTTAAGTGGTTTTTAATATATTCACAGAGTTGTGCAACCATTATCCCTGTTTAATTTTAGAACGTTTTCATTACTCCAAAAAAAGAAACTCCATTATACACCACATTAACAAAAGGTAGGATAAAAATCACATGATCATCTCAGTAGGTGCAGAAAAAGCATTTGACAGAATTCAGCATCCATTCATGATAAAAAAACTCTCATCAAAGTTGGTATTGAGGGAACATTTCTCAACATAATAAAGGCCATTTATGACAAATCCACAGCTAACATCATACTTAGCGGTGAAAGGCTGAAAGCCTTTCCTCTAATTTCAGGAACAAGGCAGGAATGCCATTCTTGCCACTTCTATTTAACATAGTATTGGAAGTTCTAGCCTCAGCAGTTAAACAAGAAAAAGAAATAAAAGACATCCAAACTGGAGAGGAAGAAGTAAAACTATACTATTTGCAGAAGACATGATACTACATATAGAACACCCTAAAGTGTCCACAAAAAACTAGTATAAGTAATACATGAATTCAGTAAAGTTGCAAAATACAAGATACAAGGATACAGAAATCTGTTGCTTTTCTGTACACTAATATTGAACTATTAGAAAGAGAAAATAAAAAGAAACCCCATTTAAAAATCACATCAAAAAGAATAAAATGCCTAGGAATAAACTTAACCAAGGAGGTGAAAGACCTATACAATGAAAACTATAAAACACTGATGAGGGAAACTGAAGACCGTACAAAGAAATGGAAAGATATCCTGTGGTCTTGGATTGGAAAAATTAATCATTGAAATAGCCGTATTACCCAAAGCAATCTATGGATTTAATAGTATCTCTGTCAAAATACCTGTGACATTTTTCACAAAACTAGAACAAATTATCCTAAAATTTGTATGGAACCACAAAAGACCCTGAATTGTCAAAGCAACCTTAAGGAAAAAGAGGCATAACCCTCCCAACCTTCAGACAGTATTGCAAACAGTAATCAAAACAACATGGTACTGGCACAGAAACAGACATGTAGATCAATGGAACAGAATAGAGAGCCCAGAAATAAGCCCACACATCTGTGGTCAATTAATCTACAACAAAGGAGGCAAGAATGTAAGTGGAGAAAATACAGTCTCTTCAGGAAGTGGTGCTGGGAAAACTGGACAGCTACATGTAAAACTCCTAGAAAAAAAAAGTGAGATTAGAACATTTCCTCACATCATATACAAAAATAAACTCAAAATGGGTTATAGACCTAAATGTAAGACCTGAAACCATAAAACTCCTTGAAGAGAACATAGACAGAACATGCTTTGACATAAATCATAGTAATGTTTTTTCTGAACCTGTCTCCTAAAGCAAAAGAAATAAAAGCAAAAGTAAACGAATGGGACCTAATTAAATTTAAAAGCTTTTGCACAAAAAGGAAACCATTGACAAAATGAAAAGACAACCTGCTAAATGGGAGGAAATACTTGCAACTGAAATGACCAACAAAGTTAATATCCAAAATTTATAAACAGCTTTTACAACTCAATACCAAAAAAAAAAATCAAAAAATGAACAGAAGACTCCAATAGACATCTCTCCAAAGAAGACATGCAGATGGCTAACAGGTACATAAAAGATGCTCGACATCACTAATTAAGAGAAATGCAAATAAAAACGAGATAGCACTTCACACCTGCCAGGCGAGGATGTAGAGAAAAGTGAACTCTTGTATGCTGTTGGTGGGAATGTAAATTAATAAAGCTACTGTGAAAAACAGTATGGGGATTCCCCCCCAAAAATAAAAATAGAACTACCAGATGACCCAGCAATTCCACTCCTGGGTATGTATCTGGGAAAAATGATAACACTAATTTGCAAAGGTATGTGCACCCCAGCCCAGCGTTCATAGCAGCACTATTTACAATAGCCAAGACATAGAAGCAACCCAGATATTCATCAACAGATGAATTGATAAAGAAGATGTGGCATATATATATAGATATATATATATACACATACACAATGGAATATTACTCAGCTGTAAAAAAAAGAATGAAATTTTGCAATTTGCAACATGGATGGACCTGGAGAGTATTATGCTTAGTAAAATAAATTGGACAGAGAAAGATAAATATTGCATTATATATCACTTATATGTGGAATCTAAAGAAACGAATATATATAGCAAAACATAAACAGACTTGCGGATATAGAAAATAAAATAGCTGTTACCAGTGGGGGAATGGAAGAGGGGAAGGGCAAATTAGGGGTATGGGATTAAGAGATACAAACTACTATGTATAAAATAAATAAGCAACTAGTATATATTATACAGCACAGGGAATTATAGCCATTATTTTGTAATAACATTTAATGAGTATAATGTATAAAAATGACTCACTGATGTATACTTGAAACTAATATAATATTGTAAATCAACTATACTTCAATTAAGGAAAAAAAAAACACATGCCCATTAGCAGTCACTCCCCATTTACCCCTGCCCTCTCAGCACTAGGCAGCCACTAGTCTACTTTCTGTCTCTATGGATTTGCCTTTTTGGATATTTCACATAAGTGGAATCATACAATGTGTGGTTCTTTGTGACTGGCTTCTTTGACTTAGCATAGTGTTTTCAAGGTTGATCCATGTTATAGCATGTGTCAGTATTTATTCTTTTTTATGGCTGAATTATGTTCTGTTATGTTGACTATACTGTATTTTGTTTATCCATTCATTTGTTTATGGACATTTAGGGTATATCCACTTTGGGATTGTTATGAGTAATGCTACTGTGAACATTTGTATTCATATTTTTGTGTGGACATGTTTTTATTTTGCTTGGGTATATGCCTAGGAATGGAATTTATAGGAGAGTCATTAACTTTGACAATCAGGAATTGCTAAAGAATATTAAAACTGTAGTTATGTAAATAATCCCTGATGTGCACTGGTTTCTGGATATAATGTAAAGATGAAGCATTCCAAGTTGAGGTTGGCCCATTTATAGTAATCCACATCTCCTGCTAGGAGGTTTAATTTGTTTTGTTTTATCTTAAGAAATTCCAATTTTTAGGGTTTTTTTTTATAATTTGCTTATTTTATCCACAAGTGAAGTACATAGAGGGAAAAAATGCAACAAATCGAGCATTCCTTTATGTTAAGTAGTTGCTGATTGTATTTTTATATATTTAAAAGCTAATGAGATTAATTTTCATGCATGGCTTCTTGAATGAGATGCAGTGATACAGAGGCAGTGTGATGTAGTAGGCAGATGCTTGGATTTGATTTGAGTTCTGGTTCTGTTCTACTGATGCTACAGATTACTCACTTCCAGAAAAGGGGACTGCCTCTCCTGACTCACACAGTTGTTATGATAATCAAATGAGAGAATGTCTAAAGCACTTAGTATAGTGCTATATACAGATAAGGTATTATTATCATATATGAGAGTTCTCTGGTCAAAACATGTCTTTAACGTCTTTGTCAGATATTCACACACCTTCCCTCCCCCAACTGCTGTGAGTATTCAAATATTAGAAACAAATACTTTGTAGTACTTACTCTCTTCAAATTTTCATGGCCTTGAGCTCATTTCTTAAATGAATTTCCTTTTCTTCAGCAAAATGGAGAAAATTTTTACTTTTTGGAGGATTACTTCTTTATTTGTGAATTGAAAAGAGGACTCATTCAACAATATTTTAAACACCTACTGTGATACATGTCAAGCAGTGTTTTAGTAGCTGGACACAGTGATGAGTAAGACAAAGTCATTACACTTGCGACTCTTAGAATCCAGAGAAAATAGAAATGTATATAAAAGCCATGGGCTATGGTATAACTTTATGTAAGATTGTAAAACAGTATAAAATGTTAAAGGAAGGAGAGTTTGACTCTGTAAGAAGAAATGGTTTTGCCCACGGCCTTCTTTCCTGAGGAAGGAGAGTCAGCAGTAATGGTGCTTTTCAGGGACTGGTTTTCTCTATACTAAAAGGCTGTTTGGGATGTTTAAAAATATTTAGCAGAATCAAGGTGAAATCTTTTTAAGTAGGTTTAAGGGAAGAAAATGAGTGTAGAGACTTCTATCAAATTTCTTTCCAAAAATCAGATTGACACTGACCAGTTTTATGAGCAGCACCAAAATTAAGGGTACTTCTGAAGGAAACTAACAGATGCTCAGCAAAGAGAGACTAATAGGATTTTATTAATAATAATAATAATAAAAACAACTAATAGACTATTTTTTAGAGTAGTTTTAGGTTCACAGCAAAATTGGGTAGAAATTACAGAGAGTTCCCACATACTACTTCCTCCCCATACATACAAGCTCCTCCACTATTAATGTTACAAACCAGTGTGGTATAATAATAAAGTTTTAATAGAGGTTTAATATTTTATCTTTGTATTTTTTCTGATCTGTTCTATTGAAATGTTAATCTTTTTTCTTCATAACTCTTAAAAACCTTTTTTGTGTTTGGAGTTTATAATAAGTGTGTGTATTTGTATATGTGTTCGTATATACAAAAGCAGTATTTGTCATTAATATTATGTGAGGAAATGTCTTTCACTTAATTCTAGAGTTCCCTGGCTACTTTTTGCTTTCTCCATCCCTCCTCCACCCCACATTGAGATGGTACTGTGTGCACAGGTTGTTATCTGTTTTTGTTGTTGTTAGCTTTTTATATTAATGTTAAATCAGAGATATTCTTCAGTGTTTCTGAATATTTTTCAACACAGTTTTAATAGCATGATTTTACTTCATGGAAAAATTAGAGATTGCAAATAATGTTAATAGACAAGTGTCAACATTTTAGTTATATATAACCAGTCCTCTAAATCCATGGTCCTTGACTCTTATGATCTTGACTTTAATTTTTCTTCTTAAACCATCACTACAGTGATGGGATTAAAATCAAAACCGGTAAATTTACTGTTTAAGCAAATTTAAGCGGCTATTGCTTTTTAAACAGCTGTGACTAGAAAAGCATGTTGAATTTACTGAAGAAATGAGATGTATCTGGATTTTATTCTATTTTCCCATCCCCCATTATCTCTGTTAGTATATTTTTAATTTTTTTAAATTAGGGGAATTCAGTAAGTCACTGCTTTTTCAAAGTAAGGTTTATATCCTGGATAGTGTAATTGCTTGCCTCATGAGATCTTTCATTTTGTCAGGAATACTCTCAAATACCAAAATTAAGTGCTGTAAATATATGTTACTGTCATTAAATAACTCTCATTAACCTTTTTTCTACCTTTTTGTTGACTCAAATCTTTGATATTTCCAGATTTCACTGTTGGATAGGGTATGGCTTTTTAAGGTTGTGTAGTTCCATATTTTTACATAAAGATGGCAGCATTGAGATAAAAATGTAGTGGCACCAAGTGATTACTTAGCCTGTAGTAACTAGGGGAGCTTTGTCTTCTAAAGTTCTTGGACTCTGTTCTCGCTTGTCTTTTTGCTAACTTTCTGCAGTCAGTGTTCCATGGAGTTTAACTAGGTGTGCCAGGAGACTTTAGCACTGGTTGTTGATACTGGCTTGATAAGGTACAAGCTCATTTAACTTGCCTGGCTATGCTGTGAATTCAGATTCAGATGTCAGGATGCCTCTGGAAAGATACTTTCTGACTCAGTAGACTGTAGGTCTGTGGTGTCTAAAACTTTCTTTCCCTGCTATGTCCTCAGTGTGTAGAACAAGTCTGGGATGCAGTTAGTGCTCAGGATGTATTGAGGGAATATCCACAGGCCTGTAGTCTCTTATTTTAGTCAAGCCATCATTATCCTCCCAGGCATCCAGGCCACAAACCTATGCATCATTCTTGACTCTGTCTCTCGCACCTTCTGTGTCTTCTCACCATAATGTTGTTTTTTTTTTTTTTCCTTCCAGTTTTGTATCAGTTCCTTCCACTTTTCTTCATCCCCACTGCTACCACCTCAATTCAGGCTAATATCTTCTCTTTCCTGGATTTTAGAAACTGCTTCCTAAGTGCTTCCCTGATTTTAGTTTTACTTCTACTCCATTCCAGTACAGCTTATTATGGAGGCTGTAGAGGGTATATACAAAGATGAATACATTTAAATTATTGTCTCAGGGAGCTCATGTCCTAGTTTGGAGGGTATTTGTAAAACAGCACTAAAACAGGTAAAAAAAATGCTGAAGGAGAATTAATTTGAGCTGTTGGAGTTTGGTAAAGGCTTTATGGGAGGAGGAATCTTTGAGTTTGGTCATCAAAGACTTCCTTCGCAAACTTCAGCATATCAGCCCTTAATACTTGTTTTGGTTTTTATTTAAACAGCTTTATTGAAGTATAATTGATATAAACAACACATATTTAAAGTATACAATTTGTTGAGTTTTTAAATATTTATACACCCATGAAACTATCGCCATATCAAGATAATAAAATACCCATCACATGCAAAAATTTCTTGGTGACTTTTAATTTATTGAGGTAGTTTATTTACAGTGTTTCAGGTATACAGCAAAGTGAATCAGTTATATATATATATATATATATATATATATATACACACACACACACACACACACACGTTCTTTTCCAGATACACACACACACACATTTATATATATATGTGTGTGTGTGTGTATATATATATATATTCTTTTCCCATATAGGTTATTACAAGATATTGAATATAGTTCCCTGTGCTATGCTATACAATAGGTCCTTGTTGTTCATCTATTTTATATATAGTAGTGTGTATCTGGTAATCCCAAATTCCTAATTTATCCCCCCACCTTTCCCGTTTGGTAACCATAAATTTTGTTTTCTATGTGGAGGAGTCTGTTTCTGTTTTGTAAATAAGTTCATTTGTATCATTGTTTTAGATTCCACATATAAGTGATATCATATGATATTTGTCTCTGATTTACTTCTTTGTGACTCTTTCTAATCCACTTCCCACCCCCACTCCTAGGCAAACTACTGACCTGCTCTGTCACTATAATTTGTATTGTCTAGAATTTTATATAATAAAACTATATAGTATGTACATTTTTTGGTTTGACTTTTTTCATTCAGCATAGTGGTTATGATATTCATTTACGTTGTGGGTATCAGTCATTCATTCCTTTTTATTTATTTTATTTCATTTAGTTTATTTAGTGTTCCATTATATGGATACACTACAGTTTGTTTATCCATATCCTTATGGTGAATGTTTGGGTTGTTTATAGTTTGAGGCTATTGCTAATAAAGCTGCTGGGAACATTTGTGGTCTTTGTACCATATGCTTTCATTTCTTTATCCTAGAGATGGATTAGCTGAGTCATATTTAGGTGTATGGTTAACTTTTTAAAAAACTGCCAAACTCCTCCTAACAATGTATGAGACTTAAAATTATTCTGCATCTTGGCCAACACTTGGTATGGTAGGTATTTTTAATTTCAGCCATTCTAATGGGTATGTAGTAGAACCTTACTGTGATTTTAGTTTGCATTTGCCTAAAAACTAGTGTTGGAGGACAGAGGGAATGAAAAGTGTCCACCAAACTGAGAAGGCATCTTGAAACCAAAAAATTAGATAAGCAGCTTCATATAATCGATGGATTCCTTTATCATAGGGTAACTTAGTTACAGGGTGGGATCAGGATAGGGCAGACAATGATCTGGAAGTATTTGCAGTTGTACTGCAGAGGGGCCATTGGGACAGTTTATAGTGAACCTGGGGTATGGAGGTAGGTACTTGGAAATAGGATGTACATTCCTAAGTTAAGATTCATGAATGGAGAACTAGTCTCGTGGGCCCCAGGAATACATCAGCAAAGATTTTTATTGTTTGGGGACTAACAGTGCATAGAGGTGACCTGGTCCTAATGATTATAAAACAGTATCTATTAATTACAAAGTCCTTAACAGAGAAATGACTTACTGCACACTGCTGTCCTGGGTAGAGTCAGTGGAAGGACCGGAGAAACTGTAAGGGCCCAAGATGGTGGCAGTTACACTAATAGCCATACAACTAGTGATAGTGAACATCTTTTGATATGCTTATTAACCACCTATATGTTTACTTTGTTAAAGTGTCTGTTCGTGTCTTTTACTGTTTTTTAATTGGTTTGTTTATCATCTTTATTATTGTACTATAGGAGTTCTTTATATATATTCTATGTGCAAGTTCTTTCTCAGGTTTATACTTTACAAATATACTCTCCTAGTCTGTAGTTTTCCTTCTTTGTTTTTATAATAATGTCTTTTATGGGCTAATTTTGCCCCACTATTGAGGCAGTTCCTCTTGAACATCTATTTGGTACCCTGTGTATTTTGTGGCTTTCCTAGTCTGGCTTGTTGGAATACAAACTATTCCTGGCCTTGTGTTAGCTTTGAGAACTTTTTCACCTCTTTCTTTTCAATGCCTTTTGCGTGAATTTGGATTGTTTTTTCACACGCATGAGCTGATCAATACTAGCTGAAAACTTGAGGGGAGTCCCTGCAGATCTTTCTTCCCTGGGACTCTATCCTGTGAGTTTTAGCCAATGTAGCCTCACTAAATTCTCAGTTCTATCTCATCTACTCAGGAAGACTGCTGTGCTCTGTTTGGGCTCCCCTGCCCAAACTCTAGGCAGTTAAGATGGGACGGTTGTTAGGATTCACCTCATTTGCCTTCCCTCACTCTGATTCTGACTTTTGTCAAATGTCTAAAAATTGTTATTTCATATATTTCAAATGGCTTTATAGTAGTTTAAGGCTGTGAGGTAAATTCAGCCCCTGTTACTGCATCTTGGCTAGAAGCAGAAGTTACTTCTCTGTATTTTTCCTGGAGAAAAAAACTTTATGCTTGAGTCATTTTGTTCCGTGTTTGTGTTTAACTGTTGACTCTGATGCTTCTCCAAATGCCTCACTGGAGCTGATGCTTCAATTGTAAAGGAAGACTTAAAAAAATATTTTCCTTGTAATTTTTTTCCCAAAGCATCTCATATCTCTAGCAGTTCATGTTGCTTATTTGTGCGCTTACATAAGTATGGGAATTATATGAGTTATCTAATGCTCTATTTGATATTCCTGGATCATGTTTGAAAATGCATTCACTCTGTGTAACATTAGTTGAGTGTGAAACATGAATTAAGAGCTTAGAAAGATGTAAGCTGAGTACATGTAGGGGAAAAACATGCAATTATTAGTTGTTTTTCTGGTTGAGCCTTCTTTCTGGGTGTTTCACCTACTTTGAACACATACATAGTCATCAAACCTCATTTAACAAAGTAACTTTAGACCAAATTAAATTTATTTTTTAATTAAAGAGTTAATAAATCTCCTTACCAACTTATATAAGTAAAAGAGGACTGAAATTTGGAGAAATACATTCTTATCTTGCTAGATAACATTAGGTAATTCACTCATCTTTTCCTTATTTCTAAAATGAGAGGGCTTGACCAGATCTCAACCCTGCAACAATTCCAATTGTATATTCCTATATATAATTCATTTGTTTTCTTACATTTGTATTAATAGTTTACATTTTCTAGCTTTTTTTTAAATGTAGCCCTGTAAAAGTAGTTTTGCCACTTGTTGGAAAATATGACATCCCAAGTTCAATGTATTTTTATCAGAGAAAGAGTTAAATGTGTTTCATGCCCTTGTATCCCTCATTTTTTGGTAGACTATTCTGCTAAGAGTTCTAAAGAATATCTTCATAAGTCGGATTATAAGTTAATATGAGAAGTGAGACTAATAGAAGTCTACGTTGAAGGATCAGAGTACGTAGTTAGAATACAGAAAACAGAAACAGCATGATTCAAGAAAAATGGGACTATTCAAAGCAAATTATAGGATATCTGAATTTTTCTTAATTTGATTGATATATAAATGTGTAAATTTAAAATGTAAATTAATTAATCTATCTTGACATTTTAAATATAGCACTCATTAGGATAAAATTATTAGACTTCTCTGAAATACACATCATGTAGGAGATTAAAAAAAATAATGTGGGACAGAATTTTAGGCTTACTATTCCTCAGGATGTCAAATTGTCGTATATAGCATTTGGATTTGGAGAGGTCTGAACTCCCAAAACTGTATTCACATTGTTATGGGATTGTGCATTTCCCTGGGATGAAATCCCATTCCTTTAGATTCTTAGATAGTTTTATTTCCCCAATATTTAGAAACTACAGATGCAGTGAATACTGAATATGTATCATTACTGATTGTTTTGATAGCTCCTTTTTAAAAAAATTTTTGCATCTTCCTCCAAAAGACTGCATTCTTTAGTTAAAGGTGAAAACTTTGGTCTTTCTGTCTTGGCATCCTAAACTTCTCAGCTCTGTTTATTGAATGCCATATGAAATAAAGAAAGCTACATGGGACCATAGATAGGATGTAGTAATCTTTATGCGCTGAGCAATCTTCTGACCAAATTATGTGCAGTGGCCGTATATTAGAAATTGAGTAAACTGAGAAGTGTTTTTCACATGCTTTACCCTTTTGTTCTCCCATATATTATATTCTCTTGTTCTCTCTGGTCTCTCTGAGCACCTCCCCTCACCCTCCCCGCCAGTCACACACACGCGCGCGCGCGCACACACACACACACACACACACACACACACACACACAGAGAGTTCCTTACTCTCTCATTCAGACATACACACTCTTACCCATTTGCTGTTGCCAATATTTTGGGCTTAATCGTAGACCAACTTTGCTTTGGAGAAGCTTGGAAATGAAACCCAGAAAAGTTCCCTTGCTATCCTTGGGACTTGGGTGTGTTCAAGGGGAAGCTGAGGATATGGTTCTTTCAAACAGCAGTTATACTAATTGAAGTAAATCAGTTGCTAGCAGATGGCTCAGAACATTTCTAAGATTTACTCTCCATTATGAGTCAGAGCAAAGAGCAGTGTGTTCCTGAGATGGAACCAACTCACTTCACAGGAATTACTGATTTACTTTACAGAAACCTGGCACATACCTTTAATGGCTTCTGATGAAAATTGGACCATAAATAAATACTTTTGTAATATTGGTTTTGATGTCTTTAGAATTACAAAAACAAACCAAAATTTAAAAACTGCTACTGTATGTGCACACACATACAAACTCCACAACTGTTTAGCCTCCATTAATTGAAAGTAACCAATTTCCCATTTTTGGTGTTTGGAAATATTTTAGAATAGAAATACAATATGTTTTTATGTTTAACATGTATTCTCCTTAACTTTGTTGAAGAGAATTGAAATGTAAGAAAGTCTTATAACAGGGCAAACAGGTATAAGCCTGAGCAGCTGTTTAACAGATTATATTAACTCTTTGGAAGGAAAATGTGCTTTTTGGTTACATATATTCCCATGGCACTAGTTTTGTTGTTGTTGTTTAATTAATAAACTATTTTCTAGAGCAGTTTTAGGTTCACAGCAAAATTGAGCAGAAGGTAGAGTTCCCATAAACTCCCTCCCCACCAGACCTCCCTTACTATTGACATCTCACACCACAGTGGTACATTTGTTGTAATTAATGACCCTATGTTGACACATCATTATCACCAAAGTTTGTAGTTTACATTGGGGTTCACTCTTGGTGTTGTATATCCTCTGGGTTTGGACAAATTTCTAACAACATGTATTGGCCGTATAGAATTGTACAGATAGTTTCATTGCCCTAAAAATCCTCTGTGCTTTGCCTGTTTATCTTTCCCTCCCCACTAACCCCTGGCAACTACTGATCTTTTTACTGTCTCCATATTTTTGCCTTTCCCAGAATGTCATATAGTTGGAATCATACAATATGTAGCCTTTTTGGATTAGCTTTCTTTACCTAGTAATATGCATTTATGTTTCTTCCATGTCTTCTCATGGCTTGATAGCTTTTTTTTTAGTTTTGTAGTTTTCCTCATATAGATCTTGTATATTTTGTTATTTTATACTTAACTATTTCATTTTTAGGGGTGCTAATATAAATGGTAATGTGTTTTTAATTTCAGATTTCCATTTGTTTATTGTTAGCATATAGAAAAGCAATTGACTTTTGTATATTAACTTTGTATCCTGCAATCTTGATATAATTGCTTATTTACTCCAGGAGGTTTTTTTATTGATTCTTTGGATTTTTTACATAGATGATTGTCATTTACAAAGACAGTTTTATTTCTTCCTTCCCAGTTTGTTTACCTTTTATTTCCTTTTCTTATCTCATTGCTTTAGCTAGGACTTCTAGTACAATGGTGACAGGCAGTGATGAGAAGGGACATTCTTGCCTGTACCTCATCTAATCAGGAAGGCTTTGCATTTCTCAACATTAAGTATGATGTTAACTTAGCTTTTTGTATGTTTTTTTATCTAGTTGAAGAAGTTCCCTCTATCACTAATGTGCTGAGAATTTTTATCATGAATGAATGTTGAATTCTGTCAAATGTATTTTCTGAATCTATTCATATGATAATGTAATTTTTCTTTTTTATCCTGTTGATATAATAGTTAACATTAATTGATTTTTGAATGTTGAACCAGCCTTGCATACCTGGGACAAATCCTACTTGGTCATGGTATATAATTCCTTATTACATTGTTGGATTCTATTGGTTAATATTTTGTTGAGGATTTTTGCTTGCATCTGTCTTCTGAGAAAAATTGTCTGTAGTTTTCTAGTAGTGACTTTGTCTGGTTTTGGTATTAGGGTAATACTGTCTCATAGAATTAGTTGACTGTTCCCTTTGCTTCTGTTTTCTCGAAGAACTTACAGAAAATAGGTAGAATATGTTCCTAAAATGATTGGTACAGTTCACCAGTGTACACATCTGGGCCTGGTACTTTCTATTTTGGAAGGTTATTAATTATTGATTCAATTTCTTTAATAGATACTGGCCTATTCAGATCATCTCTTTCTTCTTGTGTGAATTTTGGCAGATTTTATCTTTCAAGGAATTGTTCCATTTCATCTAGGTTATCAAATTTTGAGGCATAGAGTTGTTCATAATATTTCTTTGTTATCCTTTTAATGTCCATTGGATCTGTAGTGAGGTCTCTTCTTTGATTTCTGATACCAGTAATTTGTGCCTTTTCTCTTTGTTTCTTAGTTAACCTGTCTAGAGAGTTACTGACTTTATTGACCTTTTCAAAGAATCATCTTTTGATTTTGTTGATTTTCTCTATTAGATGTCTTGTTTTGAATTTCATTGACTTCTGCTGTAATCTTTATTTTTTCTTTTGCTTACTTTGGATTTGATTTGCTCTTTTTTTTTTTTTTCCTACTTTCCTAAAATGGAAGCCTAGGTGATTACTTTTAGATCATTCCTCTTTTTTAATATATACATTAAATGATATAAATTTTCTGTAAGCACTGCTTTCACTGAATCCCCCAAGTTTTTCTAAGTTGTGTTTTCATTTTCATTTAGTTAAAAATATTTTAAAATTTCTCTTGAGATTTCTTCTTTGACCCACGTGTTATTTAGAAATGTGTTGTTTAATCTCCACGTATTTTGGGTATTTTTCCAGTTATCTTTTTGTTACTGATTTCTAGTTTAATTCCATTGTGGTGTGGTTTAATTCCATTGAGCAGATACTGATAATTTCTGTTTCTTAAAAAAAAATTTTTAAGTTGTGTTTTATATTACAGAATGTGGTCTCTTGGTGAGTGTTCCACATGAGCTGGAGAATCATGTGTAGTCCACTGTTGTTGAATGAAGTAGTTTGTAGATTTCATTATATCCAGTTGATTGATAGTGTTGTTGAGTTTAACTATGTCCATACAGATTTTCTGCCTGCTGGATCTGTCGGTTTCTGATAGAGGAGTATTAATGTCTCCAACTATGATAGTGGGTTTATCTGTTTCTCCTTGTAGTTCTATCAGTTTTTTGCCTCATGCATGTTGTGCTCTGTTGTTAGGTACATATACATTAAGGAATGTTTTATCTTCTTAGAATAGTGACCCCTTTATCAGTAGGTACTGCTCCTCTTTATCTCTGATGACTTTCCTTGCCCTGAAGTTGGCCATGTCTGATATTTATATAGCTTCTCCCACTTTCTTTTGATTAGTATTAGCTAGCATGTTGTATCTTTCTCCATTACTTTACTTTTAATCCTGTATGTGTCTTCATATTTAAAGTGGATTTCTTGTAGAAAACGTATAGTTGAATCTTATATTTTGATCTGACATTCTGTCTCTTTTAATTAGTATATTTGACCATTGACATTGAAAGTGATTATTGATATACTAGGATTAATATCTACCATATTTGTTACTCTTGTCTATTTGTTGCTTTTGTTCTTTGTTCCTATTTTTGTCTTCCACACTTTTTCTGCCTTTTGATGTTTTAATCAAGCACTTTACATGATTCTGTTTCCTCTCCTTTCTTAGCATATCAATTGTATTTCATCTTTTTTTTTTTTTTACCTTTTTTAGTGGTTGCCCTAGAATTTGCAATATACATTTATAACTATAATCCCAGTCTGTTTTCAAATAACATTTTACCACTTCATGGGTAGTGCAAGTACCTTATAATAACAAAATACTCTAATTCTTCCTTCCTGTCCCTTGTATCATTGCTGTCATTAATTTCACTTATACATACATAAGCATGCATAAGTCTGTGTGTGTGTGTGTGTGTGTGTGTGTGTGTATAAGCATACATAATTGAGTAAATTATTGCTACTATTATTTTGAATAAATAGTTATCAGACCAATTAAGGATAAAAAATAAACATTTTAATGTTATCTTTACTTACTCATCTGCACTGTTCTTCCTTTCTTTATGTTGAGCTGAGTTTTCTTTCTCTGAAGGAATTTCTTTGAACATTTCTTGCAAGGTATGTCCACTGGCAACAAGTTCTTTCAATTTTGTTTGTCTGAGAAAGTGTTTATTTCTCCATCTTTTCTGTAGGATAATTTTGCAAGGTACAAAATTCTAGGTTAGTTGGGGTTTTTCCTCTCAAAACATATAAATATTTCATTCCACTGTCTTCTTGCTTGCATGGCTTCTAAGGAGAAGTCAGGTGCAGTTCCTATCTTTGTGCCAGTATAGGTAAGGTGCTTTTTTCCTGTGGCTTCCTTCAAGAGTTTTTTCATTAGCTTTGATTTTCGGAAGCTTAAAAATGATATATGCCTAGGCGTAGGTTTGGGTTTTTTTTTTTTTTTTTTTTTTTGAATTTATCCTGTTCAATATTCTCTTACCTTCCTGGATCTGTGGTTTGTTGTCTAACATTAATTTGGATAAATTCTCATTTATTTTTGCTATTTTAGACATTGCATCTGTTTTTGTTTCTCTTCTCTGTCTGGTGTTCCCATTACACATATGTTAATTTAAACCTTTTATAATTGTCCCACAGTTCCTGTATATTCTAATCTTTTTTTCTAGTCCTTTTTTCTCTGTTCTTCTCAGCTTTGGAAGTTTCTGTTGTCATACGCTAAAGCTCAGAGATTCTTTCCTCATCTGTGTTTGGTTTACAAAGATATTCTTTGTTTCTGTACAATGTTTTTAATCTCTATTATTTCTTTTTTAGTCTTTCATAGACGTTCCATCTTTCACTTAAATTAACTCATTTCTTCTTGCATATTGTCTATTTTTTCCATTAAAGCCTTTAACAGATTAATTATAATTTTAAAAAATTCCTGGTGTGATCATTCTAACATATCTGCCATATCTGACTCTGGTTCTAAATGCTTGTTTAGTCTCTTTAAACTAAGTTTTTTGCCTTTCAGTATGTCTTGTAATTTTTTTTTTTTAAAGTGGACATGATGTACTGGGTAAAACTATGGTAAATAGGCCTTTACTAATGTAGCGGTAAGGTGTGAGGGAGGGTAAACTTTCTGTCGTCCTATGATTGGGTCTCAGCCTTTTGATGAGCCTGTGCCTCTCAGTTTTTTTCCCCTTCCTTAGGTGGTACAGGAGAGTTAGAGGGGGCTAGAGTTGAGTATTTCCCTCTTCCCAGGTAGATTAGGCTCATTTCTTGGAGGTCATTTTAGAATTCTGTCTACTATAATTTTTATTCTGTTTTTAATAGTTCTAAAAGGTAACTGGTTATCAAAAGCAAAAATGGTAATGATATATGTTTACAGCATATAGAAAAAATAAATAACTATTACTATTGTCATTATATATACATATACATACATATATACATGTGTAATACACGTACATTGTACATGTATATGTACACACTCACATATGCTAGATTGGGTGAAACCATTCCCAATTTCAGCTGCTGTCTCACATTGGCCCACTGTACTTTCTAGTGAGTACCTGATGGCTGTTTGGGATACTCCTGTTTTCAAATCTCTCACATGCTTTGTGGTTTCTCTTTGCTTCTTTCCACAGATACTGATAATATGCAGGTCTTGAGGCTATTGGTAATTCATGGAAAATACTTTTCTACATGGTTATGCTGTGAATGTTTCCCTTGGGTTTTGGGTCTGCTATCCAGTTGCTGCATCTGTTTTTATGTGGGGACTCAGGAAAGTTCAAAAACTGCTGCAAGTGCTGCTGTCCTCCTAGAAAATCCAGATGTACTAAATTTGTAGCCTAATGTGTGAGGTGGTGGCAAGAAGTCAGATGGTTAATTGTGTTTGAATAGGTTTACAGATTATATTTAAGAACTATAGCTATATTCTTTCTATAAAAGCTGAGAAAAGGCTAAGCAGTCATTTGCTGCTGTTTATAAAAGAAGCCTTTACCAGAAAATAAAAAAAGATTATAGAAAACTTGAGGGGGAAAAAAAAGATGACTTAGCTCATAGTATTGAAAGCTGTTGTGTTTATTGTAATATATCAAGTCCACTCCCACCCACAGACACGGTATATCAGCTAGAATAGATTGTATCTCAGCCCTTTTGTGGCTCTATTCCTCATTTGGTGCCCAAATCAGTTCTTACAAAAAGCACTGAAATACATGCATTACCATTTTACTGTTCAGACTGTTCAGACTTGATTTTAACCAAGAAATTTACTGAATATTGCTTGTCCTTATTCCTTAGATAAAGAGAAAGTAACATTTGAAATTCATTCAGAAGAGCTCCAAAGAGTAATCAATACTTACTAAGGGTCAGTTGCTCAGTTTCATTCACAGAAAGCAGTGCAGTTTTGAAATGCATACCAGTTTCAGGTTCCTTAACCTGCAAGTAAATACTGGACTCTCTCTTTAAACTGCAAACTTACAGTTACCAGTGGGGAAAGGGGATGGGAAGGGATACGTTGGGAGTTTGAGATTTGCAAGCATTAACTACTGTATATAAAATAGATAAAAAACAAGTTTCTACTGTACAGCACAGGGAACTATTCAATACCTTGTAGTAACCTGTAATGAAAAAGAATATGAAAAGGAATATATGTATGTATATGTATGACTGAAGCATTATGCTGTACACCAGAAATTAACACAACATTGTAAACTGACTGTACTTCAATTTAAAAGAGAGAGAGAGAGAACATACATTCTACTTTTGGGGGGGAAAAAAGAATAACATATATGCCTCACTTTTAGATGAATTTGCACTACTACGGTGATCCAAAATTTTGGAACTTAACTTTTAGTATAAAAAATTCAGTTCTCTGCCACACAGAATTTCATTCATATTGTTGTTATGTTTATATTTCAAAAAGGTGAGAAAGTTGTATGCTAATTCTAAGTGTAACTATTGTGTTTACAAGCTGTTATGTTAAATTATTATATGTAAAATTATGTTAAATTATTATGTATGTAAAATATGTTTATACATATTTTTTCTCTATTTCTCTTTTAAGTTCTCAACCAGTTTCCTCTCCAGTCATCCTTCAGTTTGGTCATGCAGAGACCCTTCTTCCACTGCTTTCTCTTATGGGCTACTTCAAAGACAAGGAGCCCCTAACAGCTTATAATTACAAGGAGCAAATGCATAGGAAGTTCCGAAGTGGTCACATTGTACCCTATGCCTCAAACCTAATATTTGTGCTTTACCATTGTAAAAATGCTAAGACTCCTAAAGAAGAATTCCGAGTGCAGATGTTGTTAAATGAAAAAGTGTTACCCTTGGCTCACTCACAACAAACTGTTTCTTTATATGAAGATCTGAAGAACTACTACAAGGATATCCTTCAGAGTTGTCATACCAGTGAAGAATGTGACGTACCAAAGGTGAACACATCTGATGAACTATGAGTAACTGGAAAACATTTTAAATTCATCAGGAATCTATAGGGAGTGATTACATGCTTAGAGTAATAGATGGACAATCCCTGGCTACAGAAAGCTTTAACATTTCTTGGGTATTTCTGTCTTTTTAAAGAAAAGCGTTGTTTCTTTTTAGTCTGGACATGAATGTGTAAGAAAGGATTCTTCGCTGGAGCCACTCTCTTAAAGGAAAAAAATTTGTTCAGAGAAATAACTGGCATTGCAAACGTTTACAGAAATTTAATTCCTCCTATTTATGTAAGAAATCTCACACTGAGATGGAATATGATTTCAAAATGATACTTGAAAGTTTTGGAGTAACAAAATATTATGTCAGTTGGATGATCTACAACTTGATTGGACTAAGTCTAGGAACTTTACCAGTTGTGCTGCAGTTCCTTTCTTTTTCCCCTGGTAGCACAGTTCAAGTATTGTCTTTCTTAATCAGAAATATTGTGATTCACTCGGAGTATCACTTTGGAAGAAAGCTAACATCTCTCTAGTTGAGAATTTGAAACAATATTAAGAAACAGAGTCTGATTTAAAAGAACATCTTCACTGAAAGAAAACAAAAACACCGATCTTATTATACTTTTGTCAGTAGTATTTATAAAGTATTTGAACAATGTTTCAATAATTCCTTTTAACCTCCTAGTAAGTCTTGCAAGGCCATTCTTCATTCATTCTTATCATACCTGTTTTACATATATAACAATGGAAGGAAAAGAAGACCATTAGTAACAAGAGAGAAGAATAGAATCAAAGTTTCTTAAATCCATTGCTTAGCAATTTTTTTATTCTGTCATTTTGCTTCTATTTTTTATATTTTGCTATTATGTGAAATACATCTTTTGGTGGCTTAATTTCTTTCTTGTTCTTTCTTTAAAAAAAAAAAAAGTCTTCATCCTGGTGGGCTTAGTTTCACAGATATGAACCCATTTCAAAGAAATAGCTCTGAGTTCTGTCAAATGCCATGAAAATGTTTGCCATGAAAATAAACAGAATTCTTGAGATTTTTACTACCAGGTCTTTTCTGCTCTCTGTGTTAAAATACAATCAGTAATTGATGGTAAAAGGTTAGAATTTCAAGTAGCTTTGACTAAATCACCCAATATAAGGAAATTTTCTTCTAATAGAAATTTCCTCAAGTTTTTCACTTCTTAAAGAATGGTGGAAATCCATTTTATTAAAAATCTAAATAAAAAGTATTACAACTACATATTGAAATTATAAAAGAAGATGCATAGATCATTGGTTTGTGGATCATTGATCTTCAAATGAATGATGTTTGTAAAATAGATGATTAGCTGATAAATACTGCTGATGCATCAATACACAGCTAATTATTCCTGCAAAGGTCTGATATTAATCTTTTTTTTATTGTTTATAAGTAGGCAGACAAAAAGAGAATAAATAATAAGCATTCATGCCCATCATACTGTTTTATCAAAATTAGCATTGTAACATTTAGTTTAGATCCAATTAAGAAGAATTGAGGACTTTTGTATACTTCCCTGACGCTCTTACCCTCACTCCCTGCCTCGAGGTAATCGCCAGAATGAAATTCATTATTCACCATTCCATTGAATGCTTGACTCTGAAAACCTGTAGTGTTGTGGGAATTTAAATTTTTCTATAGAAGGACTTATACTGTGCATATCTTGATTGATTTAACTGCCATATTTGTTTTTCAAGACTTTTCTTGATCCTGATCATTTGTCATAAATTAATACCATCAATTCATCAATATGTATTGAGTATTATGTACAAACACTAGACTCAGTCTATGAGCATGTAAAGTTGAATGAACCTAGCTTTTCTTTCAAGGGGGTTATCTTAAAAGACCTTAAAACAAATTTATTTGGTGTCTGGAACATTAAATAATTTCTGATTCATAATCTTTTCATAGACTGTGAAAATTTTATAGGAATTGTTTAATTTGTTGTTAAATAGGACCATATAGTTATTGTTGTAGTCACTGGTATGTGAACTATTTCAGGATAGAGGATAAGTGTGGTCCATTTTTGCTAATGTTGCAGAGGTTGTGACATTATTCTGGTGCTATTGTTCTCACTTGGGAAATGCCTGAAACTGAAGAATCTCATGATAAAAGCAAAAGGTCTTATCTAGGATAGGATATATTAAAAGTTGAACATTGAAAAATAATCTTTGGCTAACTACAGTTTGTTCATAATAGGTGACCAAATTATTCAGTTAAGCCAAAATTTAATCACTACATGTTCTGAGATTTGGGTCAGTTAATAAATAGCCTGTGGACATTAGCCATTTTTCTGTCTATTCTACAACCTGATGTGTACAGTGCATTGTACGTACTATTTTTATAGTCATTATCATTTTGAAGTGTCTGTTCTCCAACACATAATCATTCACTTGATACTGTTTTCATGTATAATTTTAATTTTAACAATGAAAACAAAATTCAACTTGTAAAGGAAAAGGAGCTTTGTTTTTTTTCAGACAAAATCAATTTTTATGATATTTTGAGTGCTTTCTTTTTGTAAACTGCAGAACTGATGCGTGCCCTTGAATATATGGGGGTTACATACAACCAAACCAGAATATAGAACTGTAAATTTTTGGAATATATTTCTCTAAGATGATGTTTCATGTAGCTCATTAATGACCTTTGGAATTTGGATGGTGTTCTGCCAAATGTAAGCTGAAAATAAATATTTGCTTTACAATATACTTTGCCTATCTCTAGCTCTTTTCCTGAACTTAATCACTCAGTTCTCTCCTAACCATTCTTTTTCTCTCACTCACTTAAGAATTTCCTTCCACTCACCTGTCAGCTCAGTCTACCCTTAAGCACCTTCACATAAGCTATTTTTTTTTAGTTGGTGTGTGTGCTTGTGTGTGAGAGGGAGAGAGAGTGTTTTTGAAAAAATTTCACAGCAAGAAAAAGGATGTCATGTTCTTTCAGTTAAAACATTCGTAGTTTGGGCTTCATACCTGGCAACTTGGGAGGAGGTTAACTTTTAAAACTTCAACTATTTATCATTGCTGGAGTATTATATTTTAAGATAGAAAGATTTTTAATTTTATTATTTCTAAAACTAGTCCCAATTCAACATCTTCGTGTACTATTCCCAGATTTTAAACCATTATTTAGACCCAAGTAGTTATGTTCAACTTTTGTTTGTTGTACTGAGAGAACAAATAGTTGTTCGTTAGAATGATAGCCTCACAAATTGACAAATACTCTTAGTATAATGAGAATATTTCATCAGAATATTTATTTTACATTATTTCTGAAATAGCTAATATGGAAAGTTAAGTTAGGATTTATAGATTTTCTCTGATTTTTTCATTAGAATTCATTCTACCAACCTTGGTTCTAATTTTATTTTGACCAAACATTAACAATTTGGGTGCTTTTGGAAAATTTTACAATAAATATTCTCACCCTGGGGGAAAAAATCCATTATATAAATCAATTATATAAATTATTATATATTTATATATATACATTATATATATACATACTGGTGAACTATATCTTTGGATTCATGCAGATGAGGGAGTTCTATTTAATTGATAAGAAACATACTTAATTGGAGATGGAAAGAACACTAATTATGCTCTAGCCATAGTTTCTCTTCCTTTGAGCAATCCTTAGTTTCTTTTTCTTATGATTTTTCTCTTTCTGTTACCTTCCTGAGAAGGTGAGAAGACATCTTGGCGAGACAGGATAGTGGTTTTTTTTTTTTTCTTTCTGTTTCTGCAGTGTTGCTCCCTGAAATCTTCTGTTACTCCTTGTATTACGGAGATTAGGATAAGAGCCTGGTTTTCTAATTTGACTAACTAGATTGAGTTATGTAGTCTCCTTAATTCACCCAAGTGCTATTCGTGGTGGAAAAATGCAATTTGCATTTCACAGCTTTTCCTGCTACTTCAGTACTAGATGACTGAATGGAGTCTGAGGAGAAATTCTGATCTCCTTCAGGCAGAAGATGGGAAAAATGAGTTAGAAACAATCCCCTGTGTTTTCATTGTTGAGAGAGAAAATCCATGAAACTCCCACATACAGATAGGGAGCGGGTTTCCGTAAGGTAGTGGTTATCACGTTCGCCTGATGTACAGACAGGGAGTCAGAAGTAGCTGGGATTCTATATTCACTTCAGTCTGCGAGGCTTCCGGTCTTTCTAGTCAGGAAAATGGAGTAGAGCGGCCAGCACTGTGGAGCTTTCTCAAACACTGTTGCTAGTTTTGCCTCAGTTACGGCTGGAGGTACTTGATTTTCAAGTCTAGCTGCTATCAGCCTAGCTCTTCGGAAAAAAATAGAAGCATGGCTGGAAGACTTCTCCAACCAATGGGCCTATATGAGCTTTAAAGAACTGTTTTATTTAACAGGTCTAAAAACTGGTTATGAAGTATTTTATAAGCATTACAATAGATATGGGTATATGCATTTGTTAGTATTTGCCCAAACATAGATATGTAAAGCTAGTCTTAAGAGAAAAATTATAATTCTTGATACTCAGCCATAAACCTGCTGTTAACTAGGTTACCTATAAAATAAATTATGTGTGTGAAATAATTGCTATTGGCTATGGGAAATACCTACACCTGCCAAGTCCTATATGAAAGGTACTTTACCTGTTACTACATTTAATCTTCATTATAGACTATGAAGTTGATAATATGAAACTCATTTTGCAGATCAGGAACTTGAGAATGAAAGTGCTTTTTTTTTTATATACTTTGAACTCTATTCAATTTTGTTACAGTTATATCAGTGGTAAAAGTGGAATTTGGACTTAGTTCATTTGGGGCACTCTGACATGCAGATTGTTTTATGTAATGTAACTGATTGTAAACTACTTAAATCTCTTGACTGTGCTCACCATTGCAAAGAGAAAAAAATGCTTTTGAAGGTGCTGCCCCTCTTTGTCTTCCTCTGTAGCCATTAGCTGTAATTGCTGAGACCAAGAAGTTGTACGCTCAGCAGGAAATGGGAGGGAGATAAAAGTGTAATCAGAGCCTGGTATATGACCTTTTCCAAGAGAAATCAGTTTGTTCTGTATCTCCAGGCTCAGCCAAACTACACCATGCACCTGGTAGAGAAGGCTTTCTGAGCTAACCAGGAGGGTGGGGCAGTGTAGTAATTGTATGACAAACGTCCCTTAGAATTGTATTTGTAATATTTCTAAGTATGGCACATTCAGACTTTACTGGAGATTCTAGATTATTTGAGTTCTAGAATAGTGGGAGCTATAATTATATAGTGTATTTATTTTCCCTTCCTCTGCTTCATTCAGTGAAGCAGCTACTTAGGTCACTCCTCATAGCCTCGCTCCTGTGACTCACTCCTGGAGTCCATAAAGCCAAGTGCACTGAGCACATAGCAGTGGCTGCCGGCAGATGCTTTACCAGCTATCCATGGTGAGGAATTCTAGGGGATGAAGAACGCAAGACTTTGCTGCAAGTTGCGTCTGTTACTTCATGTCAATGATTTCTTCCTTACTCCATCACGTAAACTGAGTGTGCCACTTTGACACAATGTGTAGTACAGCAAACACCACCTGACCAATTGTTTTATATCAGTAGAATCTTGTTATATACACCCATTGCCAGGAACCATTTCCCAGTCTGAGGACCTGAAGATAAAACTTGATCTCTGTTTGACTGTTAGCCATCTTGGGCCCTTACAGTTTCTCCTTCCATTGACCCTACCCAGGACTGTACTGTGCAGTGAATCACTTCTCTGCCATCACAGGGCTTTGTAGTTAATAGATGTTTAATAATCATTAGGACCAGGTGGCCTCTATGCCCTGTTTGTCCCCAAACAATGATGAAAACCTTCACTGAAATATTCCCAGTGTCCAGGAGACTGGTTACCCATTCGTGAATTTTGACTTATGAGTGCTCGTCCTGTTATCAAGCCCCCAACCCCATACTCTAGGATAACTATAAAATTATCCTAATGGCCCCTCCATGGTGCAGAGTACAACTGTGAATGCTTCTGGATAGTTGTCCACCTGATCCTGATCCCACCCTATAAGTTACCGCATAAAAAATGGATCAGTTGACTATATGGAGCTGCCTGCCTGGTTTTTGGTTTCAAGATGCCTTCTCAGTTTGGTAGGCACTTTGCGTTCCCTCCATTTCCCAACAATTGGCAAGCCAGGCAGGAAACCATAAATAACACAGGAATGGGCAAAGTCACCATGCTGGAGGAAAGCCTGTTGTCGATGGGGAAATCCCAGGTTGGCCAACCACTTCCATGGAGGGTGACTTGGCTAGGTTTATGGAACTTAGGGCATTACGTGAGTACAGGGACATCTGGATAAGGCCAAAGGGCTAGTGAGAAGTACTGACGGAAGCAAGCAATGGGAAAAAGTAAGCAAGCTATCTCGGTGTTGCGTGGACTTTGTTACGTGCTGTAAGGACTAGCACAGAGAAGAAATTATAGCTCAGTGAGAAACTAAAGGAGTAAAGAGGCATTGGTGTTAGAGAGGGATGTCTGGACTGCATGGTCTGCCCCTTCAGATGTTTTATTAAAATACAACAGGAAGAACACATTGAAGTGATTGCATGTAAGATGGCTAAAATGCAGGGCCATTTGAATTTAGGCTGCCCCATTCAAAGGTGAGGACTATTATTTCACGGGAGAACTGGCACCCCAAGAGGTGGGATCCCTGAAACAATGACTCATCAGAACACTAGGACATAATTATAGAGGAGGAAGAGTACCTGCAAGCATGGCCTCTGATCCAGACTAAAACACAGGCCACCAGGGAACTGGGAAATAATAGAGATGAGATCCCTACGAGCCAAAAACAACGGAATGGGAATAGTCCTCTGCTGAATTAGTAGAATTAACCGGGAGGTTTTAACAAAAGACTAGAGGAGTTGCAGCATTGGTGCTCTGATTATGGGATACTGGGAGGGGTGGTATTATGTTAAATGGGTCAGAAATGTCTAAAATGGCCTCAGCTACAGCACAGTCTGCCCTCCAGCCATGTTTGTATGCAGTTGGGGTGGGAGAACACTGAGGGCGCCTAGCCAAGTTGAGTGAATGGATATGTGCAGATATATGCATGGATTACATGAAGGGGAGGTGCTGTCCCTACCCTTAAGACAGGCGCCTGTGGAAGTTACAAGAAGTAATGAGGGAATTAGCAATGAAACATGCTATCTCTGCTCCTCACCACCGAGGGTCTGATGAAGAGTGGTAGCAGGCATGAAGAGTCGTATCCTGCAGTCTGCTCCAGGAGCTTGGTATGGGACCTTAGTTTCGGTTTTGGCCCCAGTGGTTAATCAACCCATTCAGACCTTGGCGACCATGATAGCTGATCTAAGTGACACTGGAAAGATCTGACATGCGGGAAATAGATGGTAAATAAAACCTTGAGAAAAAAACAAAAAGTGAGGAAACTAAAGAAAGGGGCCCAATTAGAATTACTTTAAACTCTCGGATAAATTGCCTATCTCCTCATCACCTATTTCTTCTGGGATTTTACCTTGTGTCTTGGCCTAGGAGATTGTCCTCTGCTGCCTCATATTGTCTATCTATTCTATTTGTATTTTTAGGTAGGTTAGTTACGTTTCTTGACCTTGGAGAAGTGGCCCTCTGTAGGAGACGTCCTGTGTATCCCAGCAGCACACTCCTTTTTTGTCACCCAAGGGCCAGGGTGCAGCTGGTCCCAGTGTAGAATCTGGCCTGTGTTTGTGGATTCCTTCCATAGGCTTTCAGATTGTTGTTTTCTTATGTCTGGTGTCTGCACCCTGGTGGATGACGCTGGACCAGAGGCTTATGCAAGTTTCCTGGCAGGAGGAACTGGTGCCTGCCCACTGCTGGGTGAAGCTTGGTTCTGGACCTCTGATAGGTAGGGCCATTGGACCACATCTAGAGGCATTTGTGGCTCAGGAGATCTGCTGATGGGTGGGGCTGTGTTCCCACCCAGTATGTTTGGCCTAAGGCTTCCAAGCCCTTAAGCCTACAGGCTGTTGGGTAGGGCTAGGTCTTGGTGCTAATGATCCAATCAAGATGTCATGAACAATCAGAATGTAGATGAACACTCCTGGAATGTCTGCCACCAGCTTTTATGTCCCCTGGGTGAGCTACAGCTGTCCCCTGCCTCCTCAGGAGATCCTCCAAAACCAGCAGGCAGGTCTGGCCCAGGTTCCTGTGAAATCACTACCTCTGCCCTTGGACCTGGCACATGTGAGATTCTGTGTATGCTTCCCAAGAGAATGAAGTCTCTGTTTCCCTGAGTCCTGTGAAGCTCCTGGAGTTAAGCCCCACTGACCTTCAAAACCAGCTGTCCTGGGGTCTCCTCCTCCTCTCAATGCCCGAACCCCAGGCTGGGGAGCCTAACGTGAGGCTCAGAACTCTCACTCCTGTGGGAGGGCCTCTGTGACTTAATCTTCAGCTTATAAGTCACCCACCTGGAGGGGTATGGGACCCAGTTGTATCAAGAGCACACCCCTCCTGCCATCCTGCTGTGGCTCCCTCTTTATGCTTCCAATAGAAGATCTTTTTTGCCAGGTTCCAGTCTTTTTTTTTTTTTTTTTTTTTTTCCCCAGTGGTTGTTTAGCAGTCAGTTGTGGTTTTGTTGTAGTCGCAAGGAGAGGTGAGCTCGTGGTCCTACTGCTCCGCCATCCTGCATAACTTCTTTTGTGAAGTGCCTGTTCTAGTCTTTTGCCCATTTTTGTATTGGATTACCTGCCTTTTCTTGTATTGATTTGTGGGCTCTGATAGCTTTTAGATTTTTCTCCATATCCTTGATATTCTGAAACTTAATTGTGGGATTGTCTTTGTTTAGCATTAGAAGATAGACCTGAAAACTTACGTCTTTTTCCAGATCTGGAAACTTCTCCATTTTTTTTTTTCCTTTAAATATTATTTCTCTGCAGTTTTCTCCATTCTTCCCTTCTGGAACTCTGGTTAGATGTATGTTGGATCCCTTCAATCTGTTCTCCTATAAACTTATCCTCCAGGCCTCTACATTTTTTAAATTTTATCTCTCAATGCTGTTTTCTGAATAATTTCCTTTCTATTGTGGTCCAATGTACAGTTCATCCAGTCTGGTGAGATTGGTTTTTGTCTTTTTTTTTTTTTTAGTTTTATTACTACTTTTTAAAAACATTGTGACTACTTAAAAATAATTTCCAAAACTTCTAATTGGTCCTTTTTCATACTCACCTATTTTATTTCTGTCTTTTTGTTTTATTTTTTGTTGTTCTTTTAAAATGAAAGTTAATCTTCAGTTTATCCCTTTGACCATTCTAAGCATTTGTTTGAAAGTTTTTGTCATCCTGTAACATAAAATTAATTGTATCTGGAATGGATTTGTGTTCTCGTTGATTTTATTGATTTTTTTTCCTTAGCTTTGGATTTCTTTTCTTTTGAATTATCTTTGGCACACTTTTTTGGCATAGAAGTTGTGTTTATTTATGTCTTTTTCTCCTTTTCCTCTTTCTCCTCTTTCCAGTTTTTCTGTCCTCACCTCTACCTGTCCAGTGGTTTTACAGTTGCTGCATCCTACATGCCCAGTCCAAACCACATCTCATAATGATATATGGGGGAGCTCCTGTATTACCAAGCCATTCCTAGTCTTAAGCATTGTCCTCCTGGTTCTTGAAACCCATGGCTCTCTGCTCCCCAGCCTGCCAAGGCCTACTGCTTCCTCTTAGCCTATGTCTCCTGGAAGTGGGTGTGTATGGTTTTTTTAATCCTTTGAAATCCCTGGTTTCAAGCAGTAAGTCATTAATTTCCCATCTGATTTGGAATATTTTTGATTTCCATTAAACTTCAGAAGTTACAGGTTCAGCCACCTCTGCCTACTTCCTGGCCATCAGCCCCTCTCACTGCTCCACATTACCTTTCTGTTTCTGGTTCATGGAATATGTAGTCTGTTTTTGAGACCCCTCATATCTTTCCTTTATTTTGATTTTTATACTTTATTTATTACTATTTGAGTAGAAGAAATATATCAAAGTGTGGACCTACTGATTCATCTTAACCGGAAATCCAGTTGTATATGTATTTTTAATATTGGTAACTACTTCCGAATTTGAGGACAATTATTGAACATCTTTGAACCTCAATTTATTTATCTCTGAAACAAGGCTATTGGACCAAGGTCCTTAAAGTCCATTGTAATTCTAAATTCTGTAGTTTATGTAACCTGCAACCTTTGATTGTATTCATGTTCACTCAGCTAATTTATAGTGGAGATTTAAAACCCCTGTTTTCTCCTTTCTGACTCAAGAGCCATTTCTGCAGTACCTCATAGTTTCTAACTAGAAAGTTGGGGATTTCTCCAGTTTTTCTTCCAGTCAGAGCTGACTCTTAATGCCACTTTCTGGAATTCCAAACAGAAGATTTGATAAGATTTCAAAAGTAGAACCTTTATGATACAAAAGTTGATTCTCATGCAAAGAGCAAAGGGCAGCCATTGAGAAAGAAGCTTTTTTGCATAGTTACTGCAGTCTCAGAAAACTGGGAAGAGTCATCAGTGTAAGCTACATGCCTGATGCAGAGCTGGAAGGGGATGGTTCTTTGATATGAAAAACAATTACAATTACCACATCATCAAGGAAGTAGGGCCTGGCAACAAAACAAAACAAAACAAAAAAACAAAATCCCCCACACCTCTTACTTTTTATTTACTAACTAAACCAACTAAAAAGATGGTTTTTTAAAGCCACAAAACTTTAAACAGTGATTTAAAGCTCAATCACTTTAAACTTACAGAAAACTGGTAGATGTTTTTTTTTTTTCAGTCAGTTAAAGAAATTCAGACTGCTGTTCTGATACACTAACAGCTCGTTTATAGAGGAGCTTACACCACCAGTCCACAGATAAGGCCCTATGGTGTTTGAGAACAAAATAGAAGCACTAAAGTCCAGCCCTGGGATCTAGTGCAACTAACTAGCTATGTGACTTGAAGAGAGTGACGTACCTTCGTCACATCTCACATCTTCACATCTCTTTTTATTCTTATCTGGAAAATGAAGACAGTTCTGGAGAGACTATGTTAGTGATAAAACAAACAAGAAAACATTTGTATCATGAAGTCTGGAGTTTTTTTCTTTTTCTTTTTTCCTCTTTGAATTCTATCCTTTGTCATTTTGTTTGTTTGTTTTGTTTTTGTTTTTAATTTAATTTAACTTATTTTATTAATGGAGGTACTGGGAATTGAACCCAGGACCACATGAACGGTAAGCACACACTCTACCACTGAGCTGTATATACCCTCTCCCCACCAGGTATGTGGATGTTTTTTATAAATTTAATACACTGATTCTGCTGCTCAAGGTTTTGGCCAAAGTAAATTTGAAATACATATTCGATATACAGAAAATTAGATAATACAACTTTTGCAAGTATTTCAGTATATAAAAGCTTTAGATACCATCTTTAAAAATGCTCAATCACTTTATAAATGCGTCAGGGTAAGGAGGAAAGCTATTAGCATGCAGGGAAGGAGTTAAGTTCTGAGGAAGAAGAGGGCAGGTTTGAGGTTCATGGGGCCTAGGGCTTGAATCCTCTTTGTGGTTGTCTTTGACTTCTAAACTGGGGTGGGTGTTTCAGCACCTGGAAAAAGCACCCAGCGCATCACAGAGGCTCAATAAAATAAATATTGAATGAATTGAACAAGTTAAAGTTCTGAACCAGGTGTGGTGGCTGCTCTTGACTGAGCCATCTGACTGTCTCTCCCTCTGATGGGCTTATCTAGGCCAGGAGCCCTGGAGCTCATTCTCACCTGCTGAGACAGCCTGGACCAGGTAAGGCTAGGTGAGGGATGTGGGATCTCTTTAATGTGTTGCTTCTTTGCTGACTTGCTAGTTCTTCCTGCACCCCCTTTCTGTTTTAGCAGTCAGACCCAGAGAAGCCTGGGTGAGGGCTTGGGGAGGGAAGGACCATAGGAACTCCTTTGCTGTTAGGCCCAAGGCCTGCCTCTAGCCACGTGAAAGGGTCTTCCACCAGGGCCAGCTCAGCTTACAACAGTCTGCATGGGGGTTTAGCCAGAGTCTCATAAACATTTTCATGGCCTGTCTTTTGTAGTTTTGTTTTTTTTCCTCCAGAACCTAAGGAAGAGGGACAAGGGGATAGAGAGAGGCATTTCAGTCCCTGCCATCCACCCCTCAATTTGTAATCTCTGCTTCTTTTTAATATAACCTACGTTATTCATGGAAATCTGTCTAGAGGAAACTGTGTTCAGAAGCTGAGACATCATCCATCTGTATCCCAGCGTACTGTTCCATTGATTTCAGTCATTCTGACAGAGAAGAAAGAATAGTGAGAAGAGCTAACAGACTGTGCCCTTACTATGCTAGGCTTTGGACTAAATCACCTGTAGTCTCACTGATCCTCACAATACCCCGTGAGGTAGATACTGTTATCATTTCTATTTTATAGATGAGACAGATGAGGCTGAGTGAAGTACCTGGTCTAAGGTCAGGAAGCGTTAGTTCTGGGAGACAAATTCCAGCAATCTGACTCTGCAGCCAGTGTTCTTAGCCATTCTACGTGTCCCCCTCCTCCCCTCCACACAGACTGAGAAACAGCCAACAGTGTGCTTACCCCCAGCCCAGCTCAGAAAGAGTTCACTTCTGAGGGTGGAAGGAAGTTTTTCTGTTTCCTAAGATGCTACACTACCCACACTGCATGGTTGGTGTTTGGGATTTCACCATTAGACAGACTTCCTTTTGACTTAAAGCTCTGTCCAGTACCCTAAGTAACACACTAGATTGCATCAGTCTTCGTCAGCATAAAAGAATAAATTAGATGTCTTCCTGAGTAAATTGGCTATATCTTTGTGCTGCTGCCAAATAAGAGTTGCCATTCAGGTCTAGTCATCATATGTCTTATTAGAATTTATCTAAATTTGAGTTTGCCCATCATTCCTAAAACATTTATTGACTAATATAATTATGTCATTATTGACTAGCTACCTTTTATAGCATTTACATATCATTTTGGAAAGGGCATCGACCCATAATTTTTCCTTACCTGGAATATTTCAGCAAAAGAGCTAAAGACCCTAGATGTGGTGGGATGAATCAGAGCCAAAGGGAATGGGTGTATTTCTGTTCTCAATGAAATGATGCTTTGTTGGCACTAAAACTTAGTTTCAGTTCATGATGATGAGCAGTTCAGCCAAGGGACAAGAGTACCGTATTTCTTTTCAGTAATCTAATTAAGTGTCTTTGGAAATCGCTAAGTCTGTCCACAAAGGAGGAATGACATAAAGAAGCCCTGTGTTCACCAGAATTATAATTCATTTTTAAATGAATTTTTAAAGCCTCTAGAGTACATTCAAAGAAATATTTTAAGGAATAACATTCTTATATGCCAAGCACATGTATCTTTGGCATAGAAAATGACTTCATTTTTCACACAAAATTGACTTTCAGAATGACTGAATTGAACTTTGCTGAGCTAAGTGGGTGAGGCACAACTTTGCCTCACATCTCCCTTCGGCCTCTCCAAATATTTATGAATGTTAACTAAAGTGATTCATTCTCAGATGTTCTATTCAAGATAATTGTGCAACAGTACAATTTAAAACAGTGTCAAAAGTCACAGCAAAAAAAGTTCATTAAAAAAAATGTAATTGACAGGGTTATTCCCAAGTTAAAGAGTAATGGATTATGGTTTTCTTGTCCGTATCTAGTTAGGTTGGTTTCTGGTCTCCATTTGCTGATGACATTTTTCAAAGATGGGCAGGAGAACCATTGCCTTCCAGTCAGTAATCCCATACATGTTTTAGCAGAGTTTATGTAAATTAGATGCCCAGAATTTGGGCTTCAACTTGAACTCAAGCATCTATGGAGGATTTACTGAGGTTCCACTTTCATGCTCGATACTGGAAAAATGACATGTTGCTGGTCTCAGGAAATTCATGGCCTTCTGAGGGAGACAAACTCTTAGGAAGATCATTATAATACACTGTGCAAGTGCTGAAAAGAGGCACAGAATGATCAGCTCTTCCTGGGATGGTCAGAGAAGCCTCCTCAATCAGGTAACCTCTGAGCTGAGCTGTGAAGGCCAAGTAGCACTCACATGGTGAGGGGGGCAGACGATGCTTGATCTCACCATGACAAGGAGCCGTGTTTTGGGAACTGGAAAAGCATGTCCATTAATCTTACAACTATGACACTCTCATACTCTTGATTGAGCTCTAGATCCACTAAGGAAGGTTTAATGGAGTAGTTGAGTGAGAAATGGGCCTTGAAGGAAGAAGATCTGGCTGAGCAGAAAATCTTTTGCATCATCATAATAGCAGCTGTCATTTACGATGAACCAGGCACCGAGTGAAATACTTTATGTAAATTCTGCTCAGATGTTTCCAATAGCCCTTAAAAGTTTAGGTCTTCATGGCCCCAAAGCCCATTTTCCTTCTGCAAATCAACTTGAACATTACCTCCTCAGGAGACCTTCCCTGACCAGGCTCTCCAAAAGCATTCCTTCCTAATTACTCTCCATCTTGGCCCCTGTTTTTTTCAGAGCACTGGCGACAACTATGTAAATCTATTCCATATTTTTGATATGTCTCTGAGGACAGGGGCTGTGTCTGTTTTATCACCACTGTGTTCCTAGCACCCACCATCCAATTCATTCCTTGGCACTTGGTGGACAGCCAATAAATTTAGTGAACAAGTACATTTATCTTCACAGAATCATCTCCTCAGCTTTAAAAAAAAAACAGCAACCTAAAAACAACAACAACAAAAACACATAGCTAACATGGACTTCAGAGTCTCCAGGTCCGAGTATCCAGTGGCGGGCCAAGACATCTTTTTCTTTTTCAAAACATCTTCTGTATGGTGAATCTGATGCACAGCTGAAGGTGAGAATTCAGTGAGGGCATGCTACTGTAAGGAAACTACGTGGATCCATGTTAAAATTTGCTGGATAAAATTCCCTCCATGCAAGCTTTCAAATAAAGCCTTATGGAACTTTCTCTACTCTAAGAAACACATTGGCCATTACCTTTGGCTCAACATAAACTTGTTTCATACCTAATCACACCCATCCTGTTCTCCCCAACTTCAAAAGTGAGAAAATACCAACATGAGGAATAAATACATTTAAATTAAAATGTTTTTTCCATGACTCTTAAACATGAAGAGACAGTCAACCTCATTCAAAATAAGAGTTATGGAGACTATAACTATACTGATATTACTTCTGTCAGATGGCAAAAATGCAAAAGTTTGGCAATGTATTTTATTGGCAGGGCTAACCCAGAGAGAAAAGTTTGTCAGCATCTGCAATGTTATATATGCATATACTCTTTGTCCCAGTCTCATTTCCAGGAATCTATCCCAAAGGTACACTGGCAAATATAATGACATACACTCAGGATTTTCATTGCAGCATTATTTATAATAGCAAAAGAAGTAAACACAAATGTCTATCAGTAGAGGGTTTGTTGAATAAACTATAGTACTTACATATGATGCTCTTTGCAGCCATAAAAAAATGGGAAAGCTATTTAGATACTGATATAGAAAAATCTCCAGGGTATTTTTTTTAAGTGACAAAAGCAAAGTGGAGTACAGTTTTTATAGTATGATACTTTTTGTGTAAAACAAGGAGGGAAATATAAATATCCATAAGCATTTGTGTTTTTTAAAATTATGAAATGATAAATCAAAAACTAATTAAAATAATTAGCTATAAGGAAGGGAAACTAGACTTTTCTAAATGTACTTCATTTAAAATTTTATTTGTGACTAGGTAAGTGTAGTAATTAAAAAACAAAATTAAGTCGAAAAGGATAAATACACGAGCTCTAAATTTAAAAAACATACACAGAAAAAAAATTATCATGTTTACATTGAGTGACATGTTTACATTGAGAAGAATTATTTTACATAAATTTTCACAACATTTCATAATAATTTCACAGTATTTTGGGAAATAGTCTAAGGGCAAAAAGAACTTTAACGAAACTTAAATTATATTCAGTAGTCTTATTGTTAGTGATTATACTGGTTTTTAAGTTTTCAGTACTACTATTTATCTATATAATTTGGGGAATTGAATTTTTTTCACCTAAGAGAGCTGCAAATATACAATTCAATATATTAAGTAAAACCTTGACAATCCTAAATTTGAATTGAATTTCTTATTAGGAGCTTGTGGTTTACTTTTCTCTCTCTAAAACAGACATATGTAATAGCTGTGTCCACTGAGGCCTAAGAACAATGACAACCAAGTAGAAGAGACCAGACTGTGTTCTCCAAGTGCCATTTCCCAGTAGAAGGGACCAGGGCCATTGGAGGAATGGCTGATTCCTAGTCTGGGGCAGGAATGGACAAGATAAGACTGGCATGTTTTTTGTGCCCAAAGCAAGGAAGTGGTCAGAGACCAATGAAGTCATGTCAGAAGGACTGGAGCCAACCTACAGGGGCTTTTAGCTGGCAGTAAATGAGACAATTTGAGTATCAAAAAGAATAACTAATCAATTAAAACACATTGAATAGAGAAAATCTGAGTTCATAATGACACTTAGAAAAATTCAGAAACTGAAACAAACATTCACTATTGAAGGCAGTTAGCTCACTAAAACCATACTTTGAAAAGTGGTCATTAGAAAGAAATAATTAAACATTTACGTTGCCTTGTACAAACTGAAGTGTTATTTGCAGTTGCCACACAAGCCTGCATCTGCCCATTTTTGGAACTCTTTTACACAGAAGAAAAACTGTTGTGTGTTTAGCTCGCTTTGTTGGGGTTTCTGCTACGTACAACCACACTTGAAACTCTGCGTTTTCTTGAATAATGAGGTTGCTTTCTTCCCAAATAGCAAGAATTCTGTCAATGTTTGCTCACTGTACAGTTCATTGAAATTATAATGATAGGTCAGGAATGCATAGTTTTCAGCTCAGCAGAGGAGCTGGAGAAACTCTTGGTTCACAATGATAAAACAAATACAATGTCCATGGCAGCCTTTCCATGCCGAGTGTATCCAGAGGAGAAATAAAAACTATTTTTGAGATGATGGGGAGGCGAAGAGAAAAATAGTAGCAAGAATTTTGTGAAATAGTGACTCTTGTGTAAAAATAGATGAGAGACCACACTCTAGTAGCCATGCTTTGAAAGAACCTGGGGTATCAACTTCAGATTCCACTGTTACTTAATCAGAGGTGCTCTGGGCCAAGCCTCGAGGTAGAGGATTTTATATATTTTATCTGATTTAATGACCACTGATTTTATCTCAGTTCTCTATTTTAGCCATGTGATTCCCCTTCCTTCATCAGCCTCCTATCAATTATAAATGAATGTTGACCTTTACCGTTTATCACTGCTTTTCTCCGGAGGTGCTAGTGAATAGTTAAAGTGGCCACATGTGGCCTTGAGAAGCTGGAGAGAGCAGGAAAACAGACCCCCTAGAGACCCCAGAAGGGACTGCAGCCCTGGTGACACCTTGATTTATCCCAGTGAGACTAATTTCAGACGTCCAGCCTCCAGACCTGTAAGATAATAAATTTGAATTGTTTTAAGCCACCAAATTTGCGCCAAATTGTTGTAGCAGCAATAACAAACTATTATACCTATTTATGTCCACAAATTGAAAACAAAAGTCACTACAGATAATCTAGCAGATTGAGTGCCTCCAAGGTATGATGACAGTGGAGTTCAGAGCAGTCTGTTGGTGGCCTGGTGTTTACTGAACCTGAAGTGTCGGGAAGATGTAATGGTGCACTAGTGGCCAGCAGCATTGCTGAAAGGTCATTCATTCTTGTGGGGCACAGAGGTCAAGGGAGTCTAAGAAGTTATTAGAGATATCAGGTGTAACTAGAGTCTTCGACCCAGGACCTGCTTGACAAGGAATTACTGTAATAGCTCACACTTTGATATCTTTGTTCTTTCTACAACCCTCCTTCACATCTATGACATTAACTCTACATAAGAGGTAAAGGATACATTTCATTTTATGCCTGCGGTTTTTCCTTTGTAGGTCAGATGTTTCTTCTGTATGTAGGACACTTCAAAAATTTTTTGAACCAAAAATGCTAATAGGATATGTCTAGTTCATTTTTTAAAAAAATTTTTCGTGTATAGGTATGTGATGGGCTCTTGAATTCTAAGCACTTCTTCATATGGTACATCTTCATATCAGCAAAGTTTTCTCCTATTGTCAATTTATTGCTATGTTTATTCTGGCTTGTGTTTCAGGAATAATGATTATCTTTTTCTCCCTACATGTTTATCACATTTTCACCTCTTAGTTTCTTCCTTTTTTTTTTTTTTTCCGTCTCCACTCCCTGCCCCATACATACCTTCCTCTCAGAAACACTGTCCCAAGTATATTGAGACCCACAGAATTAAGATAATAGATATTCAGGGGCTAACACTGCTGATGGGTCCTTCTGAAGAGAGCAGCACAACATTCACATTTGTGTGTGGTCAGGAAAACTAATGCCAGAGGTTTAATAGTTACTTAACTATTGATTAATAGCTGATTAATACAAAATCAAGGAGGTGAGAGATCACACTGAGAAGGAATTCTGAATTTCCAGCCTAGATATTTTAGGTAGAAAACAGACGAAAACAATGAATAAACAAACTAATGAAAAACAAACTATGCAGGAAAAAAATAAGTAATCTTTCTGTTTTTTCTTAGGCTTCCTTCTTCTCAAGCTACTCCTCCAAATCACCACTTCAGTTTTCTTTCCTGTCAGTATGTTACTACTTCTGTGATCGTACTTAAAACTTTTTTACGGTAGTCCTATCATCTCATACTACTCTTGATTTCTGATTCCATCTCAACTAGCTCCTTTTTTATCTGTTTGTTGTATTATCTATAGTTCATCTTTTATTTCATAACATCTACATTTTCCTAGGTCTTATTGAGAGTTTTCTAAAATTAATTAGGTTTCCTGTAGACATATTTTCCAAACACGTTATCCTGAAAACCTTCAGGGCCAAATTTTCTCTCAAGTCATTTACGTTGTATGTTTCATAGAGTTCCCCTACCACTTTTAAAATATTGATTATCCTTGAAAAAGGAGACCTGTAGGGGGGTGGGTATAGCTCAGTGGTAGAGCACATGCTTAGCATACATGAGGTCCTGGGTTCAATCCCCAGTACCTCCATTAAAAATAAAAAAAAAATTTTTTTTAAAGAAAAAAGGAACTGTATTCAACTCTGGTGAATGCCTGTAATCACGCAGAAATGGTCAGTGCTAGAATCCTCTGTTTGCATCTTAGACTGGAGGACTGAATGGGCAAAACACCTCGCCCATCTTTCTGTTAGCTTGCAGATTTCTTTTTGTTCTGAATCTGTTCGTTCTAAGGGATAGATCACTTGACCCTTAGAAGATAGGGCTTCCGATCTTCAAAACTGATTCCCACCCCCCACAGGGGAGAATCATCTCTAGCGGTCTGTAGTCCTGCCCATACTCACCTGCCTACCTCTCCCCACTTAGAGCCCCTCTGCTGTGTTCCCAGGCTTCTCATTCCAGGCTTTGCTACATAGACATTCTTCCTGACAGCCGGAGGATGGCTGGGCAGCATTTCTAGTTTCTAATGCCGCTGTAACTTTCTCTCTCCTCTCTTTGGGTTCATGCGTATTTTAATAGGAAGTAATGCAAGAATAATCAGTGTTGCTTGGTTTCTGCTCTCTGGGAGCTTTGGTTGAGACTCTTCTGCTGGGCTTTCATAAACTTTCCCCACTTTCTACTTTGCCTCTACTCCCAAATAGGAATCCTGTGCTTCAACTCCCCTGGTTTCCTCCCCTTCTCTCGAAATACCACCCTCATTCCATAGCTACCCTCATCATAGTAGTTTCACAAGGTGGGCTCCTGCAAAGCTGACTCCAAGATGGAGATTAGGGTGCAGGGGTTATTAACAGAGCTTGAGATCGACGCCTGTGGAAGAGACACAGGGAAGCAACATTAAGCAGAAGTTGCACTAAGATGCACTCCCAATGAAGACTTCAGGAGCTCTGGAGCTGGGATGGTCTTTTAGATGTCCCATGTTGGGGCAAGAGGGGCAGGATTTTATATCCTCAAATGATTATTCTTCAGCTATGGACTGCCCTCAGAGGAGACATGACCTTGGGTGAGGCAGTTTAAATAGGGTTGAAAGCTGAAGACATCTTCCAAAACAGCACTGCCAGCATCTGAGGGAATAAATCCTTCATTCCTTAAAGGGAATCTGGGAAGGGTAGCACAGGGTCTAACTCGGGCAGTCATCGGATAAGACAGCCCAGTACTTTGGCCTCTTGAGTCTCAAGGAACTGAACTGAAATGACACAGAGTGCCATCTTTCATTGCATTGATTAAGGTAAAGGGCAAGATTGTAAACTTTTTGCAATCAGTGAGAGTAAGATAATAACTGGGTGGCCTTAGATTAGAACCAGAATTGTTTAGAGTACTTTAAGCTGAAAACATTTTTTAAAAAATTTTGAGGTATAACTGATATATAACATTATATTAGTTTCAGGTGTACAAAATATGATTCCATATTTGTATATATTGCAAAATGCTCACTACAGTCTAGTTAACATCCATTACCTTACATAGTTACAGAAAAAGTTTTTTCTTGCAGTGAGGACTCTAAAGATCTATTCTCATAGCAACTTTCAAATATGCAACACAGTATTATTAACTATATTTGTATTATTATAACTGTATATTTATATTATTAACTAAAGACATTTTTTATGACAATTGGTGAAAAAACTACATAATAGTATTAGATAAGTAGTAGTTAGTTACTCCAGTAGTAAGTAGTAAGTAATTAAAGCTAATTAGGAGTTGCCTGTTTTGAGAGAAGACAAGAATTAATACAAAGACTCCTGGATTTGCAAAGAGAATTTATGTTGTCTCTATGGTCTCCCTTCCTACTGTACAAGAGCCTGAAAGTAAAATGATCACAAACTTTAAATGCCTATGGAAGAGACTTTTGTTTCATTCAACTGTGAAGTGAATCCACCATTTATGTCCTGTCACCTTATAGGTCAGCATGGCCACATGAATGGAAATTATGATTTAGTTACTTGATATATGCTTCCTCAGAGACTATTAATGACTAGTGATGGAACTAATTCAAATCAGGGGTTACAAACCACATGCCCGCAGAGAAATAGGAGTGGAACAGTGGCGCCTGTGAACTGGTCCGTGAACACTCTGATTAAGATAGTAATCCGTCCTTAGCACCAGCTCCTCACTGTCTCCATGTGGGGGTTTGGGCCCAATGCTATCAAGTAGCTTGATTTTTCAAGAGAAGCTAGAAATCCAGATTTCTATGTGAAATTTCCAGATTTTTTAGTGTGAGAAACTAATTCAGACTTTAAAAAAAACCGACACACACTGTGTGAGCTAAACAATAAATGTCATAACGTGCAGTCAGGCCTGTGGGCTGCCAAACTGTGACCTCTGAGTTAAGTCTTTCATCAGAATCCTTTTTGGTGAGGTTAATCTATCAATGAGTGAATATTTTTCAAAAAATAAATTTTAGCACATTATAGAAATGTGTGAGCATTTAATTCAGCGTAAAAAGGAAGACAAGTGAAACAAAAATATGGGTGATGAATATGAAGGCTGAATTGGTTAAAATGCTTTGGGATGCATGTCTTAAAAACCCATCTAATCTAACTTTAGCCAAAAGGATGATTGACTCACGTAGGTAAAAAGTCCAGGAGTGCATCTAGCTTTCAGGCAAGACTGAATCCAAGAGCTCAAACAATGTCACTAGGGCTCTAAGTCTTTTTTTAGCTTGGCTCTATTTTCCCTCCTTCTTCTCTAGTCCTGCCTTTTATTGTTTGACTGCATTTTCTTTTTTCCGCATTTCCCTCTTCTACTGTTTTATGTATGTATGTGCGTGTGTGCATATAATTGGTCACTTTAAAATATTTAAGCACATAATTTAATCAGTATCTCTATTCTATGCAAAAAAAATAAGACACTTAGCTTACTTTTACTTCTCTCTACACAATTCCTCCAAAATCCTATGTTGCTACTCTCTGAAATTTTGGTTCCAGCTTGTTTTTAAACACATAATTTTTAAAACTTATTACTCATTTTGATTTACTACTATATTTTTGATGATTGATTTGCTCACTTTGACTTTTTGCATTCGTCCTTTAGATTCACTTTTTTTCTTACTGGAGTACACCCTAGTGTAGTTTTTTCAAAGATAATCTTTGGATAGTAAACTGTAAATATTTGTATGTCTGAAAAAAGTCTTTATTTTGCCTTCCACTTGGATGATAATTTGGCTAGATATAGAATTCTGGGTCCAAAATTACTTTACTGAGCACACTGACTGCTGCTCCAGTGTTGATGATAATCCCATCTTCATTCTTTCCTTGTAGTATTGTGTCTTTTTCCCTCTGATAGCTTTTGGAATGTTCACTTTATCTCTGATGCTCTGGAATTTTAAATGATATATCTAAGAGCGTGTTCTTAATTTGTTTTCGTATGCACTTAATGGGAATTTTCTATTTGAAGACTCATTTTTTTCCCCTTCAGTTTTGGGACACTCTTTATAGTATCTCTCCAGTATTACATCTTCACTATTCCTTATAGTCTCTGCTTCTGATACTCTATTTAATATATATTGGAGGATTTGGATTGTGTCCTCTTCTCTTTGAACTTTTCTTTAAAATTTTCATTCTCATTATCTCTTTGAGCTGCATTCTTTGCAAAGAGATAAACTTTGTTTGACTTTCCAGTTTACCCATTCCCACTTCAGCAGTAAAGACGCTGCTATGAAGCTTATCTATTAAATTTTTTATTTCAATAACTGCATTTTTCATTTTAACATTTCTAGTTGATTCTAGCTCTAGCATGTTCTAGTTTCAGACTTTCTCTTGTTTCATGTGTTTTATTCCCACCTAAATTTATTTCTTTGAGGATTTTGAAAATATCCCCATCAGGGAGCCCACCCTCCCCCATCCCCAGTATTCATAGATACTGAACAATAAGGGTATGTTTATGAATAGATTAAGGTGAATAAATGTCCCCAAAACTAGAAGCTTCTAAGTGATGAAGAACCAAGAATATTCTCCTCTTCTTTCTATTTTGCATATTCTCAACGGATAACACTTGGGAACGAAATAGAGAAGTTTCTAAAATGTATTTGACCTACTTAGAAATAGTTGTAAGAAACTGTATTCCTCTAGCAAAGAACTAAGAAGTTATTTTCCCTTTTCTCCTCCCCTTCCAATCTTGATTAAAAGCTCAAAGGTCACATAAATCAAGATCAAAAGTTTGCTTAATGAAAAGTTTGTAGATGAAATATTATGACAAGGCAGATAATAATTCTATTCCTGAGCTTTGCCAGGAGGGCTAAGTAATTTGAGTTTCTCAAGGTTACGTTGAGACACTTTGGGTTTTGCTTAGATGTTTCTCAATATGGAACAAAACAAAACATGAAACAGCTGGCTTTGATTAGGCTGAGTGACCATCTAGGCCTGCTAATGTAGAAAAGTCCTGTTACAGACCAATACAATGAACGGTTACTTTGATAATTTCATCATTCCTAATTAGATTTCCCATTTCTCCTTATGCCCCAAATAGTATTTTACTGTGTAAAGTTTGTTTTTCTTAAGGTTTGATTTTTTCCTTCTTTCAGATCAGAAATAAAACATTTAGAAATAATCATTGATAATTAAAATTTATCTGACAACTTGAAAAATATCATGGAGCAAGATGGAAAACCTCTTAAGTGTTTAGTTTGCTAGGTGTTTCCTAGCTTATATATATTGTTTGAGTAACTTGAGACTTGCCTCCTGCAACACTTTAGAAAATAATGCATTTTGCTAACAATAAATTGGCAGTGTTAAATGACAGACATAAGTAGTTTTTGTTTTGTTTCATTTTGTTTTCTACGTGTCTTATGCAAGAATTGTTCTGTCAAGATGTCATGGTAGAGAAAACGAATTTGTCAAGAAGCTCAGAAGCTTGCTTTGAATTAGAACCAGAGCCACTATCAAAATGTTGTTCACTGGAAAACCTGTTTTACAAGTGGATTTTCATTGTGTTTGGAGGAAACCTTTTGTGCCAAATGTATCAGCAATAAATTTTCTAAATCCTGTTGAAACCACAAATTAAAGTTACTAATGTTATTTCAAAATTACATTATGTTAGAAAACACCTTATGCGGTAAAAATGATGAGTATATATTAAATATGTTTATACTTTTCATCTATTTAAATAAACCACTGTACTATACAAACCACTAGCTTTAGGCACCAGGTTAGAACACAGCTTTCCAAAAATGTATTTTAAAGCCTGAGAAAATCAAACATACCCCTTACCGAAATCCACCCTTCCAGTCTGTAAAGTGAATTGCTTCATTGAAACCTAGTTGTTTCTAACAAATCTTCTTGTTATCCATTGGCTCTGAATGGATAGACAGTTTTAGAATTTTCCAAAAGTGATCCTAGAACTGACTCAAGCTTTCAGAGGACATTGGACTATGGGTGTTCTGTGGTTTGGCTCACAAACCTGAGGTTACTCCAGTCTTCACTAAAACCACACGTCTTGCCCTGGCAGATTTAAATATTCAAGTTAATTTTCAAACATGTGCTAGAGGAAGAGGGGAGAGAGACGGTAGAAACAGTCCCTGCCCAGGGTCCACAACAGCCTCTCACACCTTGTTAAAACAGAATCTCCTTCTGATTTTGGCAACATGATGGATTGGGCTAATGCCAGGTGAAAAAACAAACATTCTAGTATCAGATTAATTTCTTAATTACCATTTAGACAGTAGAGTCTATATGGCTGTCTGAAATATTTGCCTCTCAAAATATGCAGGTAGAGAAGGCCACATTCTTTTTAAAACAAACAAGCAAGCAAATAAATAAAAACCTGTGGGATAGCCGTGAGAATCTCAGTAAGCACTCATGTATGAGCTTAGTGCTATGTGCTTATTGAGCACATCATAATAATTGGTTAAATACCAGTCCAATGCCTTATGCTTAGATATGTCTTAGAGGCTGCATCAATATCACAAACTATCTCAAAACTCAGTGGGTTAGAACAGTGAACATTTATTGTTGCTCAGGAGTTTATTAAAAATCATCCAGATGGTTCTCCTGCTTGTGGACAGACTCAGTCATGTACTTGTAGTCAGCTGTGGTGCATTTGTAGGCAGCTCTTCTAGTTTTTGACTAGGCTCGTTCATAGGTTTGAGGGTCAGCAGGGTGCTGGTCTAGGATGAACCTGGCTGGAATGAAGCAGCTCTGCTCCAAGTGGCCTCTCATCCTGTGGTAGGTTGGCCTGGGCTTGTTCACATTCCAGTCACAGGGCCCCAGGAAACAGGTCAGAAGCATCAGGGAAAGCTGCTTGAGGTGGATTCTTGAAACAGATATGTCATAACTTTGATCACATTCTCTTGTCCAGAGCAACTCACAAGGCCAACCCATATTCAAGAGTTTGGAGGAACAGACTCCACCTATTGGTGGGAGGAGCTGTAAAGTCCATACAAAGTGCAAGGATACATGGGAGGGTGGAAAATTGGGACTAGTTTTGTGATTAGGCTGCTACGTAAGTTTTCAATTAATGTGAGAGAATATTTGAAAGAAAGGGAGTTCATCTACAAGCAGCTGCACAATGATGTTTTTGTATTTGGGGTTTCCATTTCCTTTACATTTTAGGTTTGATGTTTGGGTTCTTTGATTCTTTGGTGGCATGCAGTAGAAATTGTAGCTAATAGGCAAAAAGAAAAGAAAAGAAAAAATATATATTACATTATTTTATTTTATATCATATATAATATAAGATAGCTCACAGAATCTAAGAATGAGCTTCAGCAAAGACAGGAACCCTGAATCACCCAGAATTTAGATAACAGGAATTAGGAGGGGATGCTATAGCTCAAGCAGTAGAGTGCGTGGTTAGCACGCATGAGGTCCTGGGTTCAATCCCCAGTACGTCCTCCAAATATAAATAAATAAACCGAATTACCTTCCCCTTACCTTCCCCTTGTAAAGAAAAAAGAGAAAAAGTAAAAACAAGAATTAATCCATTCAGGACACTGCCATTGGGATTCAGATTTCCTGGAGACATGGAGACAGAGTCCAGTTGGCCCCAGGGTTAGGGACACAGACCTTGGTCAGGGGAGAGTTAGGCACCTTGACTCTAAAGTCTTACCAAGGACTGCAAGCAAAGAGGCTGGACAGTTCTCCAAGATAAAATGGAATTTACTACCAGATGAAGAGAATTCAAGGCAGGCAAATACAACAGTGTCCTCTATAAAGTTTAAACAGTTAATCCTAGAAAAGAAGATCTGGTAGTGGATTCAGTCCCCACTGGTGTGGGCATGGAGGAGCTGTCATGTCCTTTCTTACCACTCCTGCCAGTGAGTAAAAATTAGAAAGTAGTCAGAGGCAAATGGATGCTGATTATGCAGAAAGGGATGCATTCAATGGCAAGCAACCACTTACTTCTTTAATTTAATTCTTTGTCTGCCCTGGCCTGGTTCAGGCAGAGTCTATAGATAGTAGCCTTTGCTCTGCTTCAAAGAATGTGGGAAATGTATGGCCAAAGAGAGAAGATGCATTCTTAGGAGTTGTACAAGTCAGGAGTGCTTCTAGCTGCTGATGACTTTACCCATAGGACACTTATTGTTACTGAACAGGAAGTCCCAAAGTAGTGGTCTCCAGAAGTTCACCAGAGTCCTCAAAGGACCCATCCTCAGTGTAGCAACAGTGTCTCCTCAGGACTACAGTGAGAGGGCTGCTGCAGCTCCCAGCATCATGTTCTCAAAGGACAGCATCTCTAGCAGAAAGGAGAGAGGAACGAGCGAAAAAACCCAAAAAACAAAAAACTTTTTTTTTTTTTTGCTTTGCTTGCTTCTCTTTGCCCAACACCATTCACTGTTATCCTTCAACATCCTGTATCTTATTGGCCAGAACATGACCATCCTTAAACCGATCACGTAGAAGGGTAATCAAATTGCCCCAATGGGCTTAGACCAATTTTTAGTTCAGCCTCTCAGGTGGGGCACATTGCCACCTGGTAACACATCTGTTTTGCTTCCACTCACATGTACTTGGCCTTGGCCCTCATTCCAGCCCCAAATGGGGTTCAGGGCTGGCTTCATATGGCATGGACCTGTGTAGTTACACAGGGCCCCTCATTGAGAAGCACTTGGTTTAATGCTTTTCTATTGCTGTCTTGAAATTCTTAATAATTTCTTAAGAGAGAACCTAGCCTTTTCATTTTGCACTGGATCCCAAAACTTATCTAGCTAGTCCTGGCTGTGGTGGGCATTCCACAGAGGGTCTTAACAATTCTCCCTGAAAGCCTCTTGCTTCAAACACACACCTTTGCTTTCTCTCCCAGGCTTCTCCAAGTCTGCAGGCACCCGTGAGTGCACTCAATCAGCTGGCAGACATGGATGGCTTCTCAAAGTAGGGGACTAACACCCCCATCCTGGTAGAATCCACCTTCATTGCCACTCCATGGCAGTGACCTTGATAACATACTCTTTACTGGTTTTTCTTCCTTTTCTGTCCAACTCTCCTCAGGCCCTCATTCCTGGTCCCTGGAATCACCTTCCAAATAAATACCTCCATACTAGTTTTGTCTCAGGCTCTGCCTTCAGGAGACTTCAAGTTCAAACACCACCATCCAAAATAAAAAATAAAAAAATAAAAAAATCAAGGTTCCCTACCAAGAAGAAGGGTATATGGCTATTTGTCCATTGGTTAAGTAACTCCAACAGTGTCAGTCACCATGCTTACGTGATAGCAAGGAGGAACCACCCCCGATCCTGTATCCTTCACTTGCAAAAAAGAAATCTCACATTTGTGGAGGACCTACTGTGTTCCAGATGCTGTGCTGTTTTTCGATATATTCTCTAATTTCAGCTACACAACAGCCATACACAGGGGTTGCCATGAAGATCTCCATTTAACAGATGAGAATACCAAGGATCAGGGAGGTAGAGTGATTCCCCAGAGTTGGTGAGTGAAAAAGTCCAGGAGTTCAAACCCAGCTCATCTGGGTCGTCTTCCCACAGTGTCACTCTGCTGACACATCTGATCTATAGACCAACCAGCTGGCAATGTGGAGAGATGGGTGCAGCCATGCTCTGAGCTGTGTGGTCACTCATAAAATACAGAGCACTTCCTGAGGAAGAGCGAGTGGCAGGTATGCCAGCAAAGGGGCAGGCTTTCCTCTCAGTTTTTGGTTTTTCTGTAAAAGTGTTCACAGCAGTGTTTCAGGAACAGAGGGTGGCGGCCAGCACATTGCTCATGTGTTTTCTTTAAACCAATAGCAACCTGGCAATGGTATTTTCCAAGCCTGGCTAGACAGATCATTCTGTTTTGCTTTGTCACTTTCAAGGGAGTATCCTGTCCCTTCACAGACTCAGAACTGTGTAACAGACTACATTTATAGAGTGTCCTGGATAATGAGGTCAGGCAGACATTTGAAGAGACAGATCACAGACTACAGGGACCCCACTGTCTTTCAGGGCAAATGGAGAAAAGAAATTGGACGCTGGACCAGACGACGTCTGCGGTACCAGCCAAATTGGTAAAGCGTGCCAACGCCTGGCTGGCCGTCAGGGACACGACTAAGAAAGAACTGTAGTGTTATTATTCTCAAAGAATGTATTTTTAGTGCACAGTATGTAAGGTGTGACCCTCTTCTGTGGAACAACACAGAATGGAAATTTGCTTAGTACCAAATTGCCACCACAGGAGGAAGAATTGAAATTAATTAATATGAAAACTTTAGAGAATTTTCCAGTAGAGACCTTCAGATTAGCTTTTATTTTAATCATGTAGACAAATTACCTCCGTATTTTGAATATTTTGAAACTAAAATTTGTTATGTTAGTACCTCTTGCTGATTTTCTTCTGTTTTCCTGAGCTTTTTTTTTTTCCTGTCTGTCATCTAACAACACATCAAAGCAGTGGTCTTCAACTTTGTTGACTGTGTCCCTCATCAGCAAAAACCTCTGTGCATTAATACCCAGTATATGCTTATTTACATATTTAGAAACTATATCCTTGTATGGCTGCGTTTATATTTTATGTACAATACAAAATAGGCCAGGATTAAAATTTAATGGATAAGCTAAATATTAAACTATCTTAAAGGTACTTTTAATATTTAGTAACAGTACAAAAAAATTGCTTTTGCTAGTGGGAGCAATATGATTAAATATACCTCTTTCTTTAAAAAAAATCAGTTTCTGACTCTGTGATACCGCAATTCAGATTTTTGGACTAGTTCACCTTATTATACTACTTCTATTTTTTAAATCTTAAAAAAAATTGATATATAATTCACATACCATAAAATTCACCATTTTAAAGTATAGGGTTCAGTGGTTTTTAGCACACTCACAAAGTTATACAACCATCTCCACTAATTTTATAAAATTTTTGTTACCTCCAGGAGAAACCCCATACTCATTAGCAGTCTCCCCATTCCCTTCTCCCCCTGGCCCCTGACAACTAGTGTATTTTCTGTCTTTATGGATTTGCCTATTCTGGACATTTCACATAAATGGAATCATACAACATGTGGCTTTTAGTGTCTGGCTTCTTTCACATAGCATAATGTTTTCAAGATTGATCCATGTTGTAGCATGTGTCGGTACTTCATTCCACTTAATGGCTGCATAGTATTCTATCGTGTAGGTATACCACATTATCTTTATTTCTTCATCAGTTGAGGCATATTTGGATTGTTTCCACTTTGGGGCTAGTATGAATAATGGTGCTATAAACATTCATGTAAAAGCTTTTGTGTGGACATTTAAAAATTTTTGTGAGGGAGTTATATACTTAAGAGTGGAATTGCTGGGCCATCGGCTAACTCTATGACTAACCATTTGAGGAAAAGCCACGTGGTTTTCCAGAGTGGCTTCCCCATTTTACAGTCCCGTTGCGGTGTTATGAGGGTTCCAGTTTCTCCACACCCTCACCAATGCTTGTTATTGTCCATCTTCTTATTATAGCCGTCTTAATGTTTGAGAAGTATCTCATTGCAGTTTTGATTTACATTTCCCGAGTTACTAATGATGCTGAGCATCTTTTCATGTGCTTTTTGGTGGTTTGTATATCTCTTTGTCTATTCAATGTCCATTTGAATTATTTGTTCATTTTTAAGTTGAGTTACTTATCTTTTTATTGTTGAGTAATGAGCTCCTTATTCTGGACACTAGACCCATGTTAGAAATATGACTTACAAATATTTTTTCTTATCTTGTGGGTTATCTTTTTGCTTTCTTAATAGTGGCCTTTGAAGGATAAAAGTTTTTATTTTGGTGATCAGTTACCTTTTAGGTTTCTTTAGTTGCGTGTACTTTCAGTATCATATCTAAAAATCTATTGTCTGATGCAAGGTCCCAAAGGACTTTTAGCGTGTGTTTTCTTCTAAGAGTAGTTTGTAGTTTTAGCTGTTACATCTAGGTCTTCAAAACAATTTGAGTCCTTTTTTGTGTATGGTGTGTGGTAGGGTTTCAACCTTATTCTTTCAGTGTGGATAGCCAATTGTCCCAGCACATTTGTTGAAAATACTATTCTTTCCTTCACTGAATCGTCATGGTAAGCTTGTTAAAAGTCAACTGACCATAAATGTATGAGGTTTTTTTGAACTCTCAATTCTATTCCATTGAACTATATGTATCAATACTTGGTTCTTAATGTATGTTACTGTTGAAAAGATAACTCACAAAGATTCTTAGATCAAATGGGAAAAAATGCATCACTGGCTACTTTTACTAATCATTTTCTGTCACATCCATTAATCCATCCAAATGTTTGGCTGAAGATCTGGCTAGTGAGTTTCTATCTTTTCTGATGTCTGTGAGTTGCTCTTGCAAACCAATAATTATGTATTGCATTTTTCCCCCTTTTTAACACAGAGATACAACTCACTAAAACTCTTCATTTAGCAGATTTTAAAAACAAGTTAGCAAATTCTTTTTTCATATTTTCAAAAGTGCAACTATAAGAGTTTTTAGAAGGTATTATTACACTTTTGTAATTTTAGCACAAAAACCTCAAGACAACAAATACATTTCCTAAGATTCATTTACAAAATGATCTTTTCATACCTCAAGTTTGTTAGCTTGTTGTTTACAGAAGACTTCATTTCTTTCTGTGAATCTTGTTCTAGGAAGTGTGAGAAATGTCAGCTCTTCAGTTTTATTGTTGCTCACTTGTGATTGCATGATTAGTATCTTCTTCAATCTATGGTTTCTTTGCAGTAAGTATTTTTAAGCTAAAATCCATTTTGAGAGAGTATGTTAAAACTTCAGAATATAGTCTGTTGGCTTTTTTCTTTTTATTTCAGTTTCTTCATCTACCTTTTTTATTTCTTTCTTTGTAGATTTTTAGGTGGTCATTCTGGCATTCTTTCTCAAATTTTACAAGTTGAGTGTTTGTGTGTGTGTGTGTGTGTGTGTGTGTGTGTGTGTGTGTGTGTGTGTGTGTGTGTGTGTGTGTGTATGTTTTCTAATGTGTTTAAATTTTCCTCCAAGAGCTGCTTTAGTTGCATTGACAAGTTTGAATAGTATTTTTATTATCACTCACTTTCAAGCATGTTCTAATTTTCCTGTAATTTCTATTTTGATTCAAAAACTACTTAATAGTGTGATTTAAATATTGCCAGTATATGGGGGAGGTCTTAATTTTTTGTTGTTGTTTTTGTTAATTTTTAAGACAGATGCATTTTTCTCCTGTTTCTTTTTTTTTCCTTTTTCAGTTTTATTAGGTAGAATTATTAACAGTTCGACTGCACATACACAATATATTACATGTAAATACATGTGTACAGTATACTGCATGTTAAGAGGCATTTTTGTGAAAGTGATCTTCATATTCTTGATTTTTGAACTTTGTTGAGACATGTTTTGTACCTGGTGGTACAAGGTGTACCTTAGTACCTGGTGGATTTTTGTAAATGTTTGCCCAGAGTTAGTCTTACTGCAGAGTTTGAGGGCACAGTTTCCACACAAGACTGCCTGCATTTTTGATACTCACTATAAGGAGTTTCAGCCAGCTACAAAGTTAAAAGGAATAGTATCTAAGATTGCCATCATTTCCGACACCAACTGCAACTTCAGGGGATCCCCAAATCACCCCCAGATTAAATAATTTCCTAGAAGAACTCACAGAACTCACTGAAAGTTCTTATATTTATGGTTATGGTTCAGTCTAAGGAAAGGATACAGATTAAAATCAGCCAAAGGAATAGACACAGAGCAGAGTTTGGGATGGGGAGTGGTGGAGGAGTGTATGTACAAAGCTTCTGCTCTCCTCTCCTGTGGAGTCAGGATGCGTGACAATGTGCACGGAGTAGATCCAACCAGAGAAGCTCATCTGAGCCTCAGTGTTCAGAGGGTTTTTTTTTTTTTTAATGTTAATTTAATTTTTTAAAAAGTTTAAGGTGTACTATGCACTGATTTAAGAAGTATTCAGAATGTTTGTTGGGGCTCCAATGTGTTGATATGATTGATTGATTGATTGATTGCCCACATAGTTGAACTCAAGTCTCTGGGTCAACCTATACTGTGTGACCCAAAGCCCCTGCTCTGCAGGTTCTGTGAAACAAGGAGTAAAGCTTAGGAGTTAAGTCTGGGAATTGTCTCATTTCTGGAAACCTCTGTTTAGCCAGCTGAATCTGGCCCAAGTTTTCCTGGCCCAGTTCCCACTCTCCCCAGTGGGTTAAAAGTCTGTTGAATTCTAAACTACTCTCAGTTTGAGGGCAGACTCTCTTTTGTAGGCTTGATCAGTAAGGAAACCAGATCTTCATAGGAAAGACTAGTCCCTGTCAAATTCATCTTAGCTTTCCAGCAAACCTAAAGTGATACTTTCTTCTGTGGCCCTTACCCTGACCCTCAATCTGAATGATTCCCTCTTCCTGATATGCTTTAGAAAACTTTGTTGCTGAGTTAGAGTGCTTATAAATTCTGTTTTCCTTCATGGTTGTTTATTTACTCTTCACTAGACTGTGACTTCCTACTTTATTTATTTATTTTTAAATTTTTTAAATTGAAGTGTGGTTGATTCATCATGTTAGTTTTAGGTGTATAGCAGAGTGATTCAGTTATACATAAACATGCATATATACTTTTTCAGGTTCTTTCCTATTTTGTGTTATTACAAGAGATTGAATATAGTTCCCTGTGCTAAATAGTAGGTCCTTGTTGTTTATCTATTTTATATATAGTAATGTGTGTCTGTTAATCCCCAACCCCTAATTTATCCCTCCCAGCCTTTTCCCCTTTGGTAACCACAGTTTGTTTTCTATGTCTACGCTACTTTATTTATTTTTGTACCCCCAGTACAGTGTAATCCAGAGCAGTGACTACTGTATTGAATGAACTGGAGCTTTGAGATACAAAAGAACTGGCAGGAAGAAAAGGGAACTGTTGGCACAAGGCAGCTGGTGTTTCTATAAGAATGTGAACTCTAAGATAACACAGAGAAATTATCTTTAAATATGTCACACAATTTAAAGAAATATTTTGCTGTTGTATACCTCAAACTAATATATTATAAATCTCCTATACCTCAATTTACCAAAAAAAGAAAGAAAGAAAAAAGGAAATAAAAGGGGGGGGATGATCATTTAAAAAAAATAAATAAGTAAATTTTTAAAATGGAGATGTAATATTGACCTCATTGTGGTAGGGTTAATGCTGCCTCCATCTTCTATTCTTGGGGGCAGAAATGCTTAACCGTCTGTGTTCCTACACTTAATTCCTTGAAAACCTATAAAAATAAACATCTACATGAAAAAAATGAGTAAATGTAAAAAATAAAGAACTATTTTAGAAGAGGCAGCAGACAGATGGTCCATATTCTTGGGGCTCAACTCATAACTTCTACAATCCACGTCTTTAAAAAAATATTTTTTCAGCTAGGAAAAAAAATATATATATATAGACTCATTTAAAGTTGCTTTCCATTCTATAAAAGCAGACAATAAGTTCTATTAAGTTTGTTAAAACATTCTTTCCTTACAATCACTTCTTAAGGGTAAGTTTTTAAAGTTTTTGTTTAGGAATTTAGGTGATATCAATCAAATAGTCAATGTCTGACAACATGCTCAGTTTGAACAAACATGTCATTATTAATAACAGAGTTGGTTCTTAAATTTGCACAAAGACAGTGACAGTTTTTCATTTGCATGCAGTACTCTCAAAAAGGTATATATGCCACAATATGGACAGAACTGCACCCCCCACCGAGGAGACCTTTTATAGTGTAAGTGCCTGTTATTAAACTTTTTGACTGTAATGTAAGTGCCTGACATTAAGCTTTTGGTTGCTAAGGCATCCATTTTTAAGGCATTTATCTCAAACATATTGCCAGCTGTTTGACAAAATTAATGAAACAACTAGATAAGGAACCAGGTTGAGTGCCCCTATCCTGTCCCATGCCCATGAATTTCCCCTTTAAGAAAGCCCTGGGTAACTGGGATAACTGACCATTTGAGTAGCCTGCTTCTCCCTTCCATTGCTCTAGTTCCTAATCTTATGCTTTAACTTTGCCAAAACAGAGTGAACCCTGAAACCCCAGGCACCCTGCCCTTGAACCCTAATAAATATAGAGCCCCAGGTCCATGCTCCCTCCCTCTCTCACTCCCCATGACCTGTGTGGCCCTGTAATATGCCCTGTGCCCTGCAGAATCTGTGAATAATAAAGCTTCTCCAAAGTTCCCTGATAATTTTGCTGAGATTTGTCCTGCAATCATAATAAGAACCACAAAGGCCAGTCCAGCCATAACATTGGCCCTGGTGGTGTGAAGGTGAGGAATTGTCAGTGGGGCTCCCTATGAGTAAGCACAGCCCAGGTGGGTGCCTCAGGCATTGCTACGTGAGAACATAGCTCTCAGTAGGCTGAAACTGACATAACAAATTCATTTTAAGTAATTTTGGATTTTTTCTGGACCTCAGATAGAAGCAAGAGCAAGTGTTTTCCTAGAGATTGTGCCCTCAACACCACAGGCTGCCTGTATTCCCACAGCTGAGGCAGGGCCAACAGTGTACTTTGTAAGCTGGCACATCACGTGACAGGCCACACCAGAGGGCACTTCCCGGGGGACACCTCCTGCGGAGGAACACTCAGCAGCTCCTCTCCCAGCAGAAGCGCTCCAGTGGCTCTGAGATTGATCTGGGGGCTTCTACTTCAACAACCAGGGAGCTGACCCAGCTCCCAACAAGGCTGTGACAACCACAGAACAAAGAGGGGGCCCTGCTCAACATCCAACGTGGGCTCTGGTCACCATAACACCCATTGCACCCCCTATCAAGGGGGTAACGGAGGAAAGACGTGTCAGCCACACATAACTGAAAACAGCCCTCGCAGCAGAAATATTAGATGTGCACAAGCTACACAAGGATGCTCCCACATACACACGGCCCTTCAAGACCGCAGTAGATAACTATGACTCCTAAATAGAGAGTCAGACAGATGTAAGTGGAATGAAGAAACAGAGGAGCTATTTCCAATTAAAAGAACAAGAGAAATCCCTTGAAAGAAAAATGAAACAGACCTCTCCAGTCTGCCAAAACTTGAGTTCAAAAAAGGAGATAATAAAAATACTGAAGGACTCCCCTCCCCCACTCCCCATCCCAAACTCTGCCCTATGTGTCTATTCCTTTGGCTGATTTTAATCTGCATCCTTTCCTTGTACTGAACCATATCCATAAGTATAAGAACTTTCAATGAGTTCTGTGAGTTCTGAGCAAATTATTGAATCTGGGAGTGATCTGGGGATCCCCTGAAGTTGTCGTTGGTGTCGGAAATGAGGGCAATCTTAGAGACCATTCCTTTTAACTTTGTAGTTGGCTGAAACTCTAGCGAGTGTCAAAAATGAGGGCAGTCTTGTGTGGAAGCTGTGCCTTCATCTTTGCAGTAAGACTAACTCTGGGCAAACATTTACAAAAATGCACCAGGTATTAAGCTACAGAACATGTCTCAACAAAGTTCAAAAATCAAGAATATGAAGATCACTTTCTTTCACAACAATGTCTGCCTTAAAAATCAAAAAAATTAAGACTTGCCCCCATATATTGGGAATATTTAAATGACACTATTAAGTAGTTTATGGATCATAATGGAAATTAGAAAATGCTTGAAAGTGAGTGATAATAAGAATACTATTCAAATTTGTAGATACACTAAAGCAACTCTTAGAAGAAAATTTAAACACATTAGAAAAAAAGAAACATTAAAAATTAAAAACACTCATTTGGAAGGTTTGCAAAAGAATGCCAGAATGACCCCTAAAAATCCAGAAAGAAGAAAATAATAAAGGTAGATGAAGAAACTCATGAAATAAAAAGAAAAAGCCCAACAGGTTATATTCTGAAGTTTTAACTAACATACTCCCTCAAAATGGATTATAGCTTTAAAATATTTACTGCAAAGAAACCATAGATTGAAGAGGATAGTAATCATGTAAACACAAGTGAGCAACAATAAAACTGAAGAGCTGACATTTCTCATACTTCCCAGTACAAGCTTCACAGAAAGAAATGAAGTCCTCTCTAAACGACAAGCTAACAAACTTGAGATTTCGAAAGACCATTTTGTAAATGAATTTTTGAAGATGTATTTATTGTCTTGCAGTTTTTGTGCTAAAATTACAAAAGTGTAATAACACCTTCTAAAAACTCTCATAGTTGCACTATTGAAAACATGAGGAAAGAATTGCTAGCCTGTTTTTAAAATCTGCTAAATGAAGAGTTTTAGTGAGTTTTGTATCTATGTGTTTAAAAAGGGGGAAAACATGCAATATGTAACTTTTGGTTTGCAAGAACAACTCACAGACATCAGAAGAGATGGAAACTCACTAGCCAGATCTTCATTTAAACATTTGGATGATTGGTGGATGTGATAGAAAATGATTAGTAAAGTAGCCAATGATGCATTTTTTTCCCATTTGATCTAAGAATCTTTGTGAGTTATCTTTTCAACAGTAACATACGTTAAGAACCAAGTATTGAGACATATAGTTCAATGGAATAGAATTGAGAGTTAAAAACAAACAAACAAAAATACACACTTTTTTTGACAAGCTTACCATGACAGTTTAATGGTGTTTCAACGAACGTGTTGGTACAACCAGCTATCCACATTCAAAGAATAAAATTGAACCCCTACCACACACCATATATAAAAACAAACTCAAGATAGGTAAAAGGCCTAAACCTAAAAGCTAAAATTATAAAATGTAGGTGTGAAGCTACATAACCTTGAATTGGCAATGGTTTTTTAGATGTGACACTAAAAGTACAAGCAGCCGAGCAAGGGCTTTGGCATTAGACCTAGCCTTGTATGCTGTGCTATGTGCTGGGTTTACAATCTAGGTCATGCCGGGTTCTCTCTTGTTACACAGTTTTGTCATTTGTATTATGAGGATAATAAATACCTCACAGAGTCATTGTAAGAATTAAATGAGTATGTTTTAAAGCATTTAGTATATGTAATGCTTGCAAATGTTATGAATCAAACTTGGATCTGCTTGCTTGAGCAGGAAAGCCAATCTACTGACACTGGGATGTGGTGAAGGGAAGTACAGTGTTTATTGCAGGCACCAAACCAGGAGTCCAGGCAGCTAATGTTCAAAAGACCTGAACTCCCTGATGGCTTTCAGGGAAAGGTTTTAAAGACAGGGTGAAGGAGGGGGATTGTAGAGTGTGTGATCAGCTCGTGGACATCCTTCTAATTGGTTGGTGGTGAGGTAATTGAGAGTCAACATCATCAACCTTCTGGTTCCAACCAGTCTAGGGTCTGGGTGCTTGTGGGCAGCATACAGTTAACTTCTTCCAGCTAGTGGGGGCTTCATTACCTGCAGAATAGCTCAAAGGATGTGGTTCAGAATATTATATATAGCCCTTGAGGAGGAACTAAAGGTCCTTGACTTTGTTTAATGGATAAACTATTATTATTTTGTCTTGCTTGACTGTTTTCCTTTCTTTCTGTATTTTCTTATTTCTCTGATGAAATTTATTCTTTGGAACTCAAGGAAAGCTAGGGGACTAAAGTTTTTCTACAAATAAGAAGCAGGCGGAAGACATGGGGGGATGGGGAGTGTCTGTCCCAGGAAGACCCCATAGAGTCTTGCTCAGTTACACACGTAACAGACACTCGGTTGTATTTATCATTTTCTTCATCATTGTTATCATCATCAATGTTACAAGGAGAGGATGACAAAGTGTGTGTTTTAGGCTCTAGAAGACATCCTTCTGGGTTATCTGATTATGAATCTATGGGAGCAGTTTTAACAACTCTTTAATTTGTAAATAACTGATCACAATGCAATGTAATCCTTGTCTGGAGATACACAAATTCCATCCTGTCTTTTAGAGGTTCAGTGGACTTCCTGCACCATCCCTTGTGGAACAAGCACTTTTGCCTCCATTTGCACATTCATTTCAGCATTTCTGGTATTGAAGAATACCCCTGGAATATGGAAGGCTAGGTCAATTTTTTTTTATAAAAACTATTTGTTGTATACTCTAAGTGGGTAAATGTATTGGTAAGTTGATTTTATCTCAATAAAACTATTAAAAATCTTTTTTTCTTTTTTAATTCACCCGGTACTGTTATGGTGGCACTAGGTTCATTCTGGCGTGATCCCATGAAAGAACCCAGGCAGGAGCAATTCAGGCCACCCTTCCAGAACGAAAGCCAGGCCACAGACCCTTGAGAAGACCTCATGGCTATGAGTTTCAGAACTCCTAGGGACATCTGGTTGACCCCACAGGCTTAGGGCAGAGGCCAGAGAACACTCTGCAGAGAAGAAAATAGATACATGGCCAAGTGAGTCTCAGTTTAGGTCCCAGACCAAAAGGGACTTAGAAAATTTCAAGGAAGGTGCTTCAAAGTGTGGGAGGCCAAAGGTGCAGGGCTGGGGTAGCTGCCCCTCTTGCTGGTGTAAGGGCAGGTACCATTATCAAGACAATGTTTCTTTCAAAAATGCTTGCCTTTCACATTAGTTGAGCTCCAATAGCATCATTCCCCCCACCTCCTGGAATTTCTGTGGATGTGTGCTAGTTAAATTGGAAAGCTGAATACAGCAAAAATAGAAAGAGATTTTTAAAAAGACTCTGCTATAAAATCCTCATCTTCTCTAATCCTTTGAGTTGTTAACCTCAAGACAGCTTTCAGACTTTCAATTGTATGCTCTAGGGCCTTTCACATCTGCAAATCCTCTTCCTAGAGTCTTTTTCACGCTAAACAGATCAAATTTCCCTAGACAATATCCTTCCTTGCTTGTGTTACTTCCATTTCCAGGAAGTGTTTTACATCTGCACTGCAAAATAGCAGTCATGCCTCCTTCTCACTTATCATCCCAGGATAAACGTTGCTTCCCTGACAAATGGTATGGATGCCTTCCAGCTCCCAAGGTTCTGTGCATCAGTCTCTGTGGAGATCCTTTTCCATTCCTGACAAGATTGTCTTCTCCAGTACAAAATGGATTTTATCCTCTTTTGCCCTAACGTAAACTGCTTCCCCCCACTACTCTCTAGAGGTCCAATTCTTCTAGCAAGGAGGTGGAGTAAACCATTTCTGACCTGCCTCACTCATCTCCCACACCCACACTGGATAAATATCTCCCCTGTCTCCCTGCTTCTATAGCTTTGATCATGTTCGTGCTTGCACCTGGAATTCCCTTTCCATCACTCCCCGTCCCCTCCTGTCACCTAAAAGGAAGAGGATTACCAGTTTAATCACCAGGCCAAGTTAAATCACCACCTTTTGAAAAGCATGATTGTGGCCATTTGCCTTTCAGAAGAGTCTAAAAAAAAAGAGCACAAAGTTACTCCACATGTCAGTAAGAATTTCCAGCTTTAACCAGTACACATGCTGCAGGCTGGCAGATAGATGTTTAAAAGAACACAGCTTTGTATTCAACTACCAGCTGAACTTAGTGGCACAAATTACATGGAAGGATGGGGAGGGGGGTAAATAAAATACTGCATTTTCATAGAAATGTGTTTTTAAAATTTCTACAGGTAGAACTGTCAGGACTGCATATCAGCTTTCATACCTTTTGGGCTTAGGGGCCTCCTCTCACTATAATGGATTTTCATGGGCCCTAAAATTTTCATTGTTTTCTGGTATAAGGGGGAAAAAAGGAAACATTTTCTTCAATCCCAAGTTCATTTTTTCTTTTGATTGTAACAGAAATTTAAACAACTTTTTGAATCTCTAAAAGTATTATGGGATTCTCAGAATTATGCCTAATAATTCCGAGACAGCCCTGAAGTCTTATCTTATAATGTAGCATAAAAGACATAGTTTGGTATAGCGGTTAAGACTGGCAATCCTGGAGCCAGGCTGTCTGGGTTTAAATCCTGTCTCTGCCCCTCTCTAGCTGTATGACCTCAGGGGAGTTATTTAATGTCTGTTTTTATGACTCAGTTTCCTCATCTGTAAAATAGGGATGATACCATTGCATAGTTTATTGGATTGTGGCTAAGGTTAAATGTGCTAATGTTAAGACCAAAGACTGACATATAGTAAGTACTATATGTGTTACCTATTATCATTATTAATTATTGTTAATGTTAGGGGCTTAATCAATATTTACTGAATGAAACAATGAATATTCTTCTTATGCCAATATATTATTTTCAGCAACATCAAACCACCTTAAAAGAATTTTAAATCTGGACATAATAATTTCTTTTTTTTGAGGAAAAGGAAAACAAAACCCTCTGGGAGATGAGGCAAACCCATGATAATTTATGAATGCATCTTGTTCTACACATTATCAAAATTAAAAACTCTTTCCAGCTGGCAACATTTCAGAGGCCATCTAGCCTAGCCTTCCAAACAGTGAAAAGAGGCCTTTCTATGACATAGCTTCTTGAACACTTTCAGGAACATGGAGTTGAATCTTTCATCAAGCATCTCATTTCACTATGAATAAGTTCAAGTCTAAGGATTTTCTTCCATATATGCTGATGAAAACATGGCCTTCCTACAACTTCTGTCCACTGATCCTGCTTCCCCTCCTTTGAGCTACTTAGAACAAGCTGCCAAGCATCTTTTGATGCAGTTCGAGTATTCTCTTGTCTCCTGTATTCCACGGCCATATCCATTCTTTTCATTCATACTCTGGGGCTTATGACCTACAAAGTCTTCACCAATCTGATCTTTCTCCACAAAGCACAATCTAATGCCATTTAAAATAGTTGGCTCCCCAGTGTGAACATGGTGCCCCAGCTCTGCTCTGAACAGGCAGGGAACCCTGAGACTGTCACTTTCTTTGTGGTGGATGCCATTCTATATTAATAGAAATATAGATTAAGGTTACCTGAAAAAAAAAAAAAGATTGCCTGAGATGTTTTGGTAGTTGCATTATACTGTCAGCTTATATTAAATAAGTGATCAAGTAAACTCTCTAGGTCCTTTTTGTATAAAAATTTATCAGACTAGGTTTTTTTCCCATCCTTTACTTCCCCAATTCATCTTATAAACCTGATTGTAGAATTTTACCTTATTATGACTATTTCAAATCTTACTTCTTTTAGCTCAGTATCTTAGCCTGTTAAATACTGATTTTCTTTTAGCAGTCATGTTAGTTTTCCCACCCACCTTTTACCATATAAAAACTTGATAAACATATTTTCTCTGATTTCATCCAAGTCATTCACATATATCTTGTCTAGGGCAGGGTCAGACCACTCATCTAAGGAATTGCCTCTGGGTTGACATATTTTGGGGATATAGTTACCCAAACAGTTTTATATGTCTTGATTATAATCATTTAGCTCAAATGTTTTGATCTCAGCTACAATGTAATCAGGAAAGACTACGTAACAGGCTGGTTCAAATCAGCATAAGCTTGTCTGGGCCAGTAGTTTGCCTAGACGTCAGAATCACCTCCCTTAACAGACAGGACTCACCACTCTGATTACGAGTCTGAAGATTCTGAGTTCTGAAAGTTAGCTATTTTATTTTATTTTTAAATTATTTGGGCTATTTTGGGTCATTTGAATTTCCATATGCATTTTATTTTTTAAAATTTTTTTCGGGGAGGGTGGGTAATTAGATCTATTTATTTTTAATGGGGGTGCTGGGGATTGAACCCAGGACCTCAGGTGTATGCTAAGCATGTACTCTACCACTGAGCTATGCCCTCCCCTCAGAATTAGCAGTTTTAAAAAGCACCCCCAAACGTTCCGTCTGGCTACCACCTGGGAGCCAAGCACTCTTGCCAATCTGAGTGTGGTCTATAGACCAGAAGCAGCACCTGGAAGCTGGTTGGAAAAATAGAATCTTCTCTCCTACCTCAGACCTACTGAACCAGAATCTACAAGATCCGCAGGTGATTTGTAGGCACGTTAACGTTTGAGGAGCGCTATGTAAGCCATTCCCACAAGTGAGCTGTCTGATTACTCAAGAAGAAGAAGGAAAGAGGGGAGAGATGTTCTGCCTCTCCCATTTGTTTTACATCTGGACTTGAATGAATTATTTCATTTCCCTTTACCTCAATTCCTTTGTCTATCAAAAGGGTATGGTAGTCATCCCTGCCTTTCAAGGATGTTGCAAGCATTAAATGAGTTAATGCAAGTGAAACGCTGTGAATAGAACCTGCCCACAGTAAGCTCTCAGGGCATCTGTTCTGGGTTGAATTGTGTTCTCCCAAAAGAAGTCCTGAGCCTTAATGGAGCAAAGCTGAAGCTCCTGGCCCACACTGCTGGCTGCATCTTTTGTAACCTCAGCCCTTCTTTTCTCACCAGCCTCGCCTCCTGCCTCTCCCCCACCCTTTATTTATGTTTCCATAGCAATTCCCTGAAGCACTCATAATTCTCTGCCCCAAACAGGTTTTTTCATACTGCTGTGCCTCTCTGTACACACTACTCCATCTGCCTGGGCTGCCCTTTGTCCCCCATCCACTTGCAAAGTCATGCTTATCCTGCCAGATCTAGCGTATGGTGTCACACGCCTCGTGAAGCCTATGAGGTCGTCCTGCCTGCTTGAGTCCTTACTACTGGAACTCCCCCAACTCTCCTCTCTGTCACCTCCGTGGGATGCACAGAATTCATTGCTCACGCAGAACCGGTTATTTATAGAGAGCTCTGCCTTCCCCGCTGCCCTGTCAGTGCCATGAGGACGGTGGAGGTGGGATCCTCCTGCTTATCCCAGCCTCCCCCTCGAAGCCAGTCAGTGACAGAGCCGCCTGTGAAGAGGTTCTTGGGCTTCTCACTGAGATGCGGATGTGCCACTCTTTTTGGAACAGTTTCAAAGATGACTCTAGCTTTTTAAAACCCATACACTGTGAACTTGCATTTCTGCACATCCTACATTTTGAGGCCGCCTAGGAAATATCCTGCAGGTGTATTTATTGGCGGGTATCTGATGTCAACCTCACTCATACCAACTACCCGCAGGGTGTAGTGAAACACACTGAGCAACATTCTTCAGCTGCTTCTGGCGGAGTGAAGTGCAGAAAAAGCAATTCAACCATTGGACAAGGCTCTCTTGGTTCATCTTGTCCTGAGGTCTCAGCACCGAGTCAAGCTGTTCTAAAGCCCTTTTCAAAATTGTTCCATCAGTTGGACACTAGAGATTCATTTCAGGGAGTTCTGTTAAGGGAAGGACTGCACTAGACACACAGATTTCTGAATGTTTTGGGGAGCATGAGGGGAAAACAAACACGTTTATTTAGTTTGATTTGTTTTTTAGTACAATCCTTATTCAGGGTTCCTTGAAATAAAGTATAATGTCCAATTTCAAATTAGTTTCCAAAATCTCTCTAAGCATAACATGGAATTTCCCACTGCCAGTAAATGGTGAAAGGCTGTATTTCAGGCTGAGGTTCATTGCAAACATCACCCCACCTACGAAGAATGAGCCTTTTTTGATTGCTTAGAAAGGCTGGGTTAAGAACAGAATGGCTGATATAATAACATAACAAAGGAGAATCACTTAATTAAATACAATCCTGCTAGATTAATAAACTTTGTACCGTTTCACATGTTTAATGCCTGAAAAATACTATTCAACAAACATGTGATTGGAAATGTGCATGTACAAGCCACAGAGCTGGTTGCTGGGTGCTGAGAGATGTGTTCAGTGAGATGTGTTCCTGCCTTCAAGGGGCCCGCAGGACACAGGGGCATCTGGTACCTCACAGTCAACTATAACTTAAATCAGGAGAAGGATAGACTTGCTAGGATAAGCTTGGAAAGCTTTGCAGAGGGAGTGGCATTTGAGCCTCAAAAAAATGGTAAGGTTTCAATAGGTAGAGATAGGGGAGAGTGTCATTCTAGAAAATGGGAACAATGTGGACCAAAGCATAGAGTGAGTCACATGTGGGGACCCATCAGTGAATGGTGGCCAGGTCTACAGCATTAGATGCATTGGGACAGGTTACTAGGGGGAAATAAGGCTCAAAATATGGTGCTGGAATCTCATCTGAAGAAGCTCGAGTGCCTGTATAAAGAATTGTAGTCAGAAGGCAGTAGGGAGCCTTGAAAAAGTTTGGGCAAGGACATGGCATGATCTGATTTGCACTTGGGATCAGTGACACTGGGGGAAGGTAGTGTAATGGATGGATTTAAAGGAGGGGTTGAAGAGCTCTCTTCATGATTACAGTGTTTATTCTTAACACCTCACTGCTTAGACTTTATAATGTTACACATTAACAGGTACAGTTGTGTATCCATGCCCTTCTTACTTTCTCTGAAGACAGGCTTCCTGTGTCAGTGAAATTCTCCCCTCCTCTCATTAGGAATATAATCCCTACGATTATATTACACGTAGCTTCCCATCTGCAGCTGATTTGAGGTTTGTGCCCCTTCTAGTAAAGGACATTCATCTCTGTATTGCATATAATAATAAAAAATTGGAATTTAGCCAAGAGGGGATTGGATAAATAAGTTATGCAGCCAATTATTTTTGAAGGCTAATATAGGTTATATTGTTATATGTAATATATATTAACATATAACTAATGTTAAAATGTTCAGTTGAATTTAAGAAGCAGATAACAAATCAGTATGATTCCATTTTTGAAAAAGAAGTTTTTAAAGAATTCATGGAGAAAGATTGGTAGGGCATTGACAAAATATTGAGTGGACATCTTTAGCTGATGAGTGAGTATTATGGATGATTTTATGTTGTTCTTTGGCTTTTCTTATATTTTCTAAATTTTCTATAATGAGTGTATAATTTTTAGTTATTAGGGGAAAATGCTATTTAAACATCGTTTTCAGGCTAGAGGGGTGGAGTGCAGTTCAGAACCATTCTTAGCTACTTTGCATCTCTTGGATGAATCTGGGCTTCAGAGTCTCTGTTTGAATGAGAGGATTAGTTCTAAAAACTCTAACACTCTTCCCAACTCTAAGATGTCTTACCGAATTTTCTGTCTTTCCATGTTCCAGCAGCACCAGGCACATACTTTGTCATAACACCACCCGTCACAAGGTAACTAATTCTCAATTATGGGTCTGCCTCTCCCCAAAGGAGCATCTTAGAGGAAGGAACAGTCTTGTGTCACCTCTATTTGCCAGGAGTATTCTGGTTTCAAGTGACAAATATATTACTCAAACCGACTTAAGCAAAAAAAGAAAATTAATGTTAGTTCCTAGAACTAAAATGTCCAAGGGGCAACCTATTTTAGGTGTAGCTGGATCTAATATCCAAACGATGGTACCCAAACTCTGTGTCTCTCTGCTCTACTTTTGTTTCTGTTGGCCTCCTTGTCAGGCTACTGGCAGCCTCACCTTGGAGAAGGATCTTTGTCTTCTTGATAGTTCCACAGAAGTCCCAGATGGCTTTTCTTGAATTCCATGCACAGCACTGTGGCCTGGGGCTTAGAATTTCCAGGTAACCCTCCTGTAGCTGTGGTTGGTGGGGGCCATAAGAGACAGGGTGCAAGGCTAGTCTCTCCTGAAGGAACCACAAGAACCAAGAATAGAGAATGAGTGGCTTCCCAAAGGAGAATCAAGACATCACCAGGAAGGGGAGAAGTGGGTCCTGGCCAAATAACAATGACAGCTGTCCCTCCATTTGTACTGCCAGCACCTTGCACTGTGCCTGGCTTCAACTGGGGGAGGACTCAGTAAAAAGCTTGTAGAATGAAGGACCAATGTAAACTGTCATTTTTTTCCCCCACAGAGAAACCGAAATCTCACCCAATTCTGATTATCTGGGTGCGCTCCTGACTCGTGTTTTCTGTGATTGCAAATTCTGGCTCCCACAGTTTTTCAAATTAGTTTTTAATCTTAGCTACTAATAGAAATGTACAGTTGTTTTTATAAAGTTGTTTTCTTCTTCAGTCTTTACTACATATTCATTTTCTTAGGATCAAGTGAGAGTTTTAATTGAATTAATATAAAATGAGCATGACCATAACTCTAAGTTCCAATCCAGGCACTGTGATTAACTGATCTATACTTTGTCTTTGAAAGACTGTTGGAAGACTTTTTTTCAATCCTATGTGGGAAATAATCCAACTCAAATATGGACTACCTTGCTTAAGGATTGCAAAACTCTTTTGCCAGAAAAGAAAAACAGCAACAACAAAGAGCAGTAGAAATTCTGTTACTCACCACTCTGCTTTTATACAGGTGAGATGCAGGATTTTTATTTTCTCTTGTGATTGGACTGCCATATTGTTATATTTTTTAGGTTTAATACAGGCATGTGTAAAATAAAGTCAAACAATACAAAAAAGCAGGCAGTGAATGCAAGTCTTCCTTCTATCCTTGATTCCTCTTCACAGAGGCAACCACTGCTAATAGTTTTTTCATGTAACTTTCCAGAGATACTCAGCACAAGTAAGTGTAAGCATAAGTACTTATGTTTAAGTTCTCATCTCCCTTTCCCTCTTACTATGAATAGTAGCATCTGTGTACCTCTCATGCGCCTCAGTTTTTTTCACTTAATATGTCCCAGAGAGAGTTTCATATTCGAAGATAGCTCCACCTTGCTATTTTTAATGACTGCCTGAGTCTTCTAATATAAGACTATGTTGTAATCCTCTTAGCCACTCCTCTACATGGGCATCTGAGTTGTTAGTCTTTTGTGACCTCACCAATAAGGGCTTTCTGCTTCAGCTGACACTGAGTGTGTGCCTTTTATTAAAAGGCATCACTGGGGAACATCCCAAAGAATAAGTAAAAATAAAAATAACAACAACAAAAACAAAAAACTAAAGCCGTGGCATTGGCAAAGTACCACTTTGTAGTTTCAGGTAAAGTTCTGAATGCCCTAGTTTTCCTGGCAAATGGTACCCGTGTCCTCACACTCCATTCCTACTTACTTCTGTTGGATGGGAAGGGGAAGGATGTTCTATTCTTTCTTAGGTCAGTATCAGTCTCAAGTCCTGGAACCCTGCTACTCCCCAGAGCAGACCCTGACACTGTAGATCCAACCAGATTGATCTGGAGTGCTCTTCTGGGTACCTAGCTGACCTTGGCATGCCAGAGTGTAAATACTGACAGTTGTGTGTGTGGATTATTTTTTTGTCATGCAAGTACCTGACTTAACCTTTAATTGCCACGGAGAGGCATCCACTTCAAAGATGGCTATCTGGAATAAACACATTGCCACCACCTCCCCCTATTGAAGTTCCTTTGTTTTAGGGATCTTGGTTTATTTCAGTAAGCCTTTTTTTTTTTTTTTCTTCCCATGCTTTAAATTCCACTCTTGGTCGGGGTGGGTATGGCTCAATGGTAGAGCACACACTTAGCACGTATGAGGTCCCAGGTTCAACCTCTACTACATCCATTAAAAATAAAATTAAAAGTTCTGGGTGGAGGGTGGAAAGGGATAGACTGGGATTTCAAAATTGTAGAATAGATAAACAAGATTACACTGTATAGCACAGGGAAATATACACAAAATGTTACGATAACTCACAGAGAAAAAAATGTGACAATGAGTGTGTATATGTCCATGAATGACTGAAAAATTGTGCTGAACACTGGAATTTGACACAACATTGTAAAATGATTATAAATCAATAAAAAATGTTTAAAAAAAAAGTTCTGTTCTTTTGTTTTAAATTCACCCATAAAGAATGAGCCCTCGAAACCCTAGCAGAATCCCAGTCCCTCGCACTCTGTCTCTTTCTCTACCCATGACCTTGATATGTGGTCCCAGGTGTGCTGTGTAATTTCGAGGTCCTGTAAATAATAAACCTTTATTTTTCAGAGTTTCCTGGTGGTTATTGCTGAAAGACTTCTTGCAATCATAATAAGAACCACAAGGGCTGGTCTAGCCACAACACTGGTTACTGATAGGCTGAGACTGACACACCACACATGCCAATCATAATTTGCTTATGAACTGATAGGCCAGGTGGGGTATACCTGGGCAGGCTTCCAGAACAGTGGCTGTGGGAAAATCACCAAAATGGGACCACTTCCAGAGTTGTAAACTGGGCTCTGCACCCTCAAACATCAGTCGTCTCTTGGGAGGTGAAACTTGTGAGCTGCTACCTCAATCACAAAAAGATTTGAGCAGTTTTTACATCTTTTTGGAGGTATCTGTGGGTCTTTTCCCTGAGGCTTATCAGCCCTCAGCTAAGTGGTTTAGATACCTTACGATGGAGTCACATAATACACACATTCACCTTGCAGGAATTCCATCCTGTGTCCTTAGCAAAAAGAGAAAGAGAATTCAAATAATGCGTGGGATGGCCCCACTAGTCCCTCTGATGATCATGTGCCCAGAAGTAGGCACAGCTGTGCCTGAAACCAGCAACGCTTGGCAGCTGAACACTTGCAAAGACTGTGTGCATGACTGTAAGGGTTTGATCCAATAAGTCAAACTGTTGTTCCTGGCGGCAGGTAGAAGAGTGGTGACAGAATAAAGTGAGAAATTCCTTGAGTGTCATTAATGAAGAGTTGGAGAATTTGGTAAAATTATCTTCAATGTTGATCACACCAAATATATTTTTTACGGCATTGTACTTGGTTTTGTATTTGAAGGATTTTCAAGATACGAATTTTGACCTTAAAGCACATTAGGTGTGACCCCATCATATCTCACCTGAACTTCCCTGAGGCTCACAGAGATAAAATAACATGCCAAAATTCACAAGCCAATACGCCATGCTGCTGGCAAGGCCTAAAGATGTAGCCTCTGCTCTTTACTGCGTCTTCATGTATAATTCTGTCACCTACATAACTGGGAGAATAAGGGTAGCACTGGGGTGACCAACCAACTGAACTCACTCAGGACTAAAGTGTTTCCCAAGACTTTCATTTTAAAAATTAGGACAGTCCCAGACAAATTGCGATGGCCGGTTACCCTATTGAGGTTTTGAAAGGCTCTAAGTCATGTGATATGACCATCCCATTTCACTGATCTTTCTATTTGGAAAGTTCCCTTTGATATTCTGTGAGATTGAACCTTGTTCTGAGTGATAGACTCAAGAATAATGCCTTGAAGTTTAAAATGGGGCCTTTGCATAAGGAAGTCTGTGAGTCCTAAGAGAAGTCTGTTTGCAATGGACTTTGAGCTCTATTCAAGTTTTTATTGTAGTCTTGAACTCTATTAAAATCAATACTTTGATAATGCATGTGATCACTGACTGAATCATGTGCTTTATAAATCTGTTCTCGTGATTTGCTAGAGGTTGTGTATTGTAACAAGGTGAACAAAGCCAGTGATGAAGTGTCGTGTTGCAATACTTTTCCCTGGGAGAGGGGAAGCCAAAGCAGATTAAAAAATATATATATATATGGGAAGGATAAGAAGTTCTCCAAAGAAGCTATACAAATGGCCAATAAACACATGAAAAAATGTTCAACCTCAGTTAGCCACCAGGGAAATGCAAAGCAAAACCACAATGAGATACCCCTTCACACCCACCCGGATGGGTCTAATAAAAAAGAGGACAATAACAAGTGCTGACAAAGACATGGAGAAACTGGAACATTCATACTTTGCTGATGGGAATGTAAAACAATGCAGCCACTTCAGAAAACACATCACAGTCTGATGGTTCATCAAATCATTAAACATAGGGTTAGCATATGACCTAGCCGTTCCACTCCTCAGTATGTACCCAAGAGAAATGGAAACAAATGTCTACACAGCAACTCACACATGAATGTTCATAGCAGCACTATTCACAATGACCAAAAAGGTGGAAACTACCCAAATGTCCATCAATAATGGATGAAGAAGTGGTACTGAGCCATAAAAAGAAATGAAATACTGATGTATGCTGCAACATGGATGAACCTTAAAGTAATATGCTAACTGAAAGAAGCCAGACACAAAAGGCCACATACTGTATGACTCCATTTGTATGAAATATCCAGAATAAGCAAATTTGTAGAGACAGACAGATGAGCAGTGCCAGCTGGAGGACAGGGGACTTGTGATGTCTAAGGAGTACAGGGTTTCTTCTGGGGGTAATGAAAATATTCTAAACTTGATTTGGGTGGTGGATGTACAGCACAAGTCTAAATATACTGAAACCCATGGAATTGTACTCTTTGGGTGAATTTTATGATATGTGAATTATATTTCTGTAAAGCTGTTTAAAAATCAAGAAAGGAGAGATTGTTCTAAGCCTTGCTTCTGTCTCACGGCACAGCCAAGACCATGTTGCAAACCTCCTGACTCAGCGAGATTACATCAAACTCAAGCTCAACAAGTCACCACCTCATCAGCCATACCAGCTAGGGAAGTTCCAGGGGTTTTAATTTCTTTTCACTATGGTGTAAAAGTAAGTGACAGATCTCCTACCCTCCCACCACAGGCAATGGGAGCCTGAAAAGAACTCTTGTTTGCTGAGCTTTTGCCATTTTCCAGCATTTTCATTGAATCTATAGGACTCTCTTTAAAGAACTCTAATTATCCTGTCCAATAGGAAGGCTTTTAAAAGAATGCATAGTTTATTCTTCATATCCCAGAAGCTAGCAAGAAGTTTGGTCAATAAAAATCTCTGATGCCTGCTTTTCTATAGAGGTCAAGTTTTTTCCTTTGGACTTAACTGATAGGAGATTTCTGATTATTTAACCTGGGCAGGGCTAAAGCTATAACTGCAAAAACCACCATGTCCAATAAAGGCTTTGCTAAGCAAATTGACATTATGAATGCATTTTCAAGGACTCATGAAACCGACTTAAGAGAACAAGAACCAACAGATGAACATGTGTGAACAAAGCTAGTAAATGTAAATGCCACTTTCCTGACTTCCTGCAGGAGCTGAGAGTTAGTTCTTGTTGTTGGAGGTACTTGAAAAGATTTGTACTTCAACTACACTTCAATAAAAAATAAAAATAAAAAAATAGTAAAACATAATAACTTAAAGCAGTAAAATAAAATATACTGATAGTCTGTCAAACCACTTATGTTCCTCTTTTCACTTACGCAGAATGACTTTTTCACTAATAACTCCAGATTAATGAGCATTATTGTTTAATACATTTCTTAAAAAAAAGTATTTCATGCATAGGCACGGGAGGGGTTGCATGCATAGTTGTTATAAGCGTGGATGGTAGGACCAGGTTCTCTGGATTTGAATCCTGGCTCTGCCATTTACTTAGGTAGTTAACTTCTTTGTGCTTCATTTCCTCTTGTGAAAAAAGAACATAGCAGTATTACCTGCTTCATAGGTTGTCCTGAAAGTTAAGTAAGTTAATATATGTAAAGCCCTTAGGATAGCGTCAAGTGCTACGTGCATTAGCTTCATTATCGTGACTTAGCCCACTGGGTGCTGGGCCTAAAACAACCAATTAATCTTAACAACTCAACCTCAATTTTTTTGCACCACCTTGAGAATTTGTATTTGTAAAAGAACCCAATAATTAGACCACGGATGTGTTTAGTTAATGCTTTCTCAGTAGAATTTATATATATATAAATTATATATATGTTTATATATATATGTATGTATTTTGGTGGGGGAAGGTAATTTCTCAGCAGAATTCTAATATGAAGAAAGGTGTCCATAGCCAAATGGATTAAGGAATGGAGTGGATAAGAGGACTAAGTTTGAGAATTTTTTTTTTAGGCAGGGAAGAGTTTACAGAATCCCACAGATGATTTTTTTCTGTACTGACTTGGAGAAAATCCTATGAATTAGTCTGAGACTCTCATATATCCACCATTTGGGAGAATGTTTGTATCTGGTGTGAATCTACAACCTAAGTCAACATTGCGGGGCTTGTCATGTGACAAATGAGGTAAAATAATTGCTTCCTATCAGAATAGCCTTTTAAGATTTTAGATATAGTAATTTCACAACTCCTGTTAGACAGAGGTGCTTTTTTATGATGCAAGTACATACATGTTCAATTTATTAGCATTTTATTTTCAGTTCTGCTCAAAAAACATTCCCAGTCTGGCTGACTCATTTAAATGGAGGCAAAAATTTCATATACCAATGTGAACAGAGAAGTGAGTAGTGAGTATGGACAGAAAGCATTTAATAATTGATTGAGATAGGAGGACCGGATTCTCATTTTCTTAAAGCCCTCTTTGAAGTTCATAATGCAGTAACATTTTGGGATGGAATGAATATTGTTGGTATCACGACTCCTCTGGACGCTCTGACTCTTCTGTTTATTCTATAAGGTTTACTCACACTGGATATGGAATGAGCCAGTGTTTACACTGCAAGTCTGAAATAATACCATTCCTTTCAACTACTTAAAAATGTGGAAATATCTTTTAAAAATGTGGAAATATCTTTGGTTCGTAACTCAGAATATGTGAGTGTGATATTCTAAACATTCTAATCCCCACTTTTGAAAAAAGGGGTTGTTCTTCTGAAAAGATGATGCAAATAAAATTGCAAGGAATGCAGGGGTCGATATAATTAAGTTAACCAGTTGCCCAAGAAGCAAAGAGGAGTAACTTGTTTTGAAATTTCATGGGACAGAGATAGTGATCTGATGCATTGCTAACTGTTATTAGAATGTCCTGAGGGGAGTAGAAGGGACCACACCAGAAACCCCTGATTAGGACTGAAATATGTTACTATTTCAAGCCACTCAGGCACAGTGATGGAGTGAAGAGGGTGTGCAGACCTGGGCTGGAATCTCAACTGAGGATGGTGGGTCTGTTGAAGTATAGAAATGGGCAGATGCTACAAATCAAGGCTTGCTTCATTGTCTTGCTGATTGTCCAGAGCAGAAGTCAGGAACTTTTTCTGTAAAGCGCCAGAGAATAAGTACTTTAGCTTTATAGGCCATACAATCTGTTACAACTACTCCATTCTGCCATTGTAGTCAAAAGCTGACCTAGACAATATATAAATGAATGACCATGGCTGGGTTCCAAAAAAACTTTACTCATATATACCAAAATTGACTCTCATATAATTTTTCATATATCACAAAATATTATTATTCTTTTGAATATTTTCAACTACTTAAAAATGTAAAAACCATTCCTAGTTTGGGCCATATAAAAATATGCAGCCCATATTTTGCTGATTTCCAGTCTAGATTTAGGATAATAATGGTGACAATTTTAATAATGAATATTAAACTTAAAAATGAGTCATGTTTGTAGCTGTTACAGCATGACTAGCGCAAAAAAAAAAAAAAAAAAAAGGAAAAAAGCTGAGCAAACAGTCTTCCACTATTCAAAAGCTTTTATTCAGCAAGGACTGAAAATGTTACTGTTGGAACAAGTGAAGTTCTGGCATATGTAGGGCCGAAGCTGGAAAAGGCTTCACTTTAATGAATATAATTTGTATAAGGGCGAGAAATAGTTTAACAATAGACAGACCATAGATACAGAGGTAGTAAATTTATTAGGAGAAGAGTTGGCAGATTAGAATGCACTCCCATTTGTCAGATCATGCTTGGGTCATACCCATAGGTAAGCTTTGAATTAAAGAATTTGGCAATAATCACAAAAACATTCTGTGAGAACCAATTGGCTCTATGGAATTCACAATAGGGAGTATGAATAGTTGCTGTTACTTGTAAACTGTGACCTCCTGATTGAAAGCATAGGCCTCAGTTTACCTCTATTCATTCCCAAGTTTGCACAGGGCACAGACAGCAGGAGGCTAGAGGCAACAGTAATTGGAAAACTGAGCACTGATGAGGAAAGTTCCAAAGCTGTGATGGGGCTGAAAGTGTGGGCAGAGAGGTTCTGGGACACTCAGTCCATCAGCAACCACCAGCCCTCAGAGAAATGAATGGTTACACAAACTCCTTCACACGTCTTCAAGTGGAATTTGATGCGTTCCATGGTCAAAGGCTTATTTCAGAAGCAGCCCCAGCCGAGAGCTTGAGGACAGCCTGAGACAGGCCAAGTTTCCTGGTGCAGTGTCACAGAAGCTACAGTGATACCCTGGGCAGACGGCTTCCCAAGATGTGTGGAGCCCAGGTTCAGAAGGAGCTGATAGTGTCTGCTGCGACTGAGGTGAAAGGATATTTTGCTGACATACAGAGTTTCTGATCTGAGAGCCTGCTGGGTAATGGAGAAGTCTTCTGGGATTCCTTCAAGACACAGACTGCAGCTCCAGCAGCCTGACATCAGGAGACCTTCGTTCCCTGCTCCAGAGAATCTAACATCCTTGTGACAGTTTTCCTAGGTCCCTGCTTCTGTAGTGTCTGTGCTGCTTTACCTCATGGATTTCACTGTCTCATGGCAACTGCTGAATGTCTTTTCTTGGTTTGTCTTTCCATTTCTGCTGCCAAAACTGAATTCCTCTCTGTCTCATATTTAAATGTTTGCTGCCTTCAAACTGAGAGCAGTTGCCTGGCCCTCTTCACGGCAGTCTGTCCTGGGCTGTGCAGTTCTGGGTGTGCAGACACATCGAACCTAAAGCTTCCACATGGTCCACTCTCAGGGTGAGCATGGGAGGAGCTCAGGGCCATCCTTGTGTTCCTTCATTGCTCACAACACAATTCATTCCAACTCATGGTATCTTCTTCTCATTAAAAAATGAACACATGTTTTTTAACCATTCCTCTTTCCTCATCTTCTTGTGTCTCTTTCTACCTCTTCTTTTCTTTTTAGACTCCAGATAACAAAATAAAATGTCTCTTAACAGAGAGTGATTGGAATACTGCTAGTGATACACTTTTATTCATTTTTAAAATTTTGAAATAAATTTAGACTTACAGAAAGATTGTGAAAAGTTGTACAGCAAGTTCCCATATACTCCTCACCCAGCTTCCTGTAACATCACTATCTTAGGTAACCATAGTACAGTCATCAAAACTAGTAAATTAACATTGGTTATACCTTAAGACACACCGAAGAAAGGCCCTGTGAGGACACAGTGAGAAGGCGATGATCTGCAAGCCGAGAAGAGAGCCCTCACCAGAAACTGCACCCAACCTCCATCTTGCACTTGCCAGCCTCCAGAACTGTGAGACAATCAACTTCTGTGGTTTAAGCCACTCACACACACATTAAAAAAAGGAGAAGGAGGAGAAGGAGAAGAAGAAGAAGACACAGGCGAAGAGGAAGAAGAAAGAAAGAAAGGAAAGAAATTAACATTAGTACAAACCTATTGACTTCACTAGTATTTCATTCATTTTTTTGACTAATGTCCTTTTGGTGTTCCAGGATCCAGCTAAGGAGCCCACATATCATTCAATGGTCATACAGAGCTCCTGTAATAAATACCACAAATTTAATGTCAACACGTATTTATTACCTCATAGGCCTCTTATAGGAGGTCATGGCTTAGCTGGGTCTCTGCTTAGGGTCTCACGAGGCTGCAGTTAAGGTATGACGAGGCCTGGGTTCTTATCTGGAGGTTCAGCTGGGAAAGAATCATCTTCTAAGCTCTCCCAGGTGGTTGGCAGATTTCATTTCCTTGTGGTTCTAGGATTCATGGCAACTGGCTTCTTCAAAGCCAGAAAAATAGAGATTTCATTGCAGGACAGAGGCTGCATCCTTATGTAGTCAAGGGACATAATCAGAATCATACCACCCATCACTTTTACCACATTCCATTGGTCAGAAATGTGACAGATCCTGCCGATACTCAGGGGGTGGGGATTATGCAAAGGCATGAATACCAGAAGAGAGAATCCTGGGAGCCACCTTAAAGTCTGTCCAACACATCTCCTCAGTCTTCAGTCTGGGATGGTTCCTCGGTTTGTCCCTGTCTTTCATGACCTTGACCCTTTTGAAGAGTACTGATCAGTTATCCTGTAGAATATTCTCAATTGTGTGTGTCTGATATTTCCTGTTTTTAGACTAAAGTTATGCCTTTTTAGCAAGAAAAGCACAGAAGCAATATGTCCTTCTCACTGCACCAGATCAGGAGGCACATGAGGTTGACGATTTAGTCTTTTATGGTAGCCTAGATCATCTGGCTAAGGTGGCATCTGCTGGATTTGTTCACTGTAAAGTTACTATTTTTCCACTTTTATAATTAATAAATATCTTGGGATAGAAACTTTGAGACTCTCCAGATATCTTGGTTTCTCCTTGAACTTCCATCCACTAATTTAAGCATTCATTAGTGGATTTTGTGCAACAATTGTTATTGTGATGTTCCAAGGGTGATTTATGATTTCCATCAATCTTTCTACATTTATTAATTGGAATCTCTCCAAAAGAAAGATTTATTCTTTCTCCCCCATTTATTTATTTATTGAATAACTTATATTAGTGTGGGCTCTTAGACATTTATTTTTTTCCTATGGGTTATAATCCAATCCTGTCATTACAGATTTTGTGGCTCAAATTGTTCCAACTTTGGTCATTGAGAGATCTTTCAAATGGGCTCCCATGCCTTTTTTTTTTTTTTTAACATACTCTCATTTTAATTTCCTTCCTTCCTTCCCTTCCTCTCTCCCTCCCTCTCCCTCTTTCTTTCTTTCCTTTTTGCAATTCCTTACTTTCTAGCACTGCAATATGCTCCAACCTCATTTTGTATTCTTTCTGCCTCAGCCCTGAATTCAACAATTTCTCCAAGAAGCCCTGGTTTCTTTTATTGGAGAATGGTATTTAAAAAACAAGATCTGGGCGCTAGGTGTACTCATTGCTTTTAGACCCTCTCAGTGGACAGAACTTGGAAATAATAAGCATGTACACTAACAATTCATATATACACATCTCTGTTTCTTTATCTACCTATATGTGTGTGTGTGTATATATATACATATATATATATATACATACATATATATATGTAGTGTATGAATTCATGCTGATATCTGTTTCCAAAGCAGGTTCACCCTAGCCTCCCCCTTCCTCATTTGTAATTTTTTTTCTCTGATAGTGAGAAAGCTGGCGGTCATTACTTGTAATATATTTATCTATTTGTTCAAACCTAATACACATATAGTAAGATAGTTTCAGAATTGCTAACTCATATCCTTGTGAGAAACAAATTTACAAACTACAGTATGGTATTTATGTACAGGTTTTTTTTGTCTTTAGCCTTACAGTCGCAGTTCAAATACCCTTTTCTAACGTAACGTAGGTTGTTTCTTTGCTGCTCTCTTCAGTGTGGTCACTTTATTCATTTGTAATATATTTATGTTTGTATTTTACCATTTGTATTTCATCTTGGATTTCCTCCATATATAGCTTTTTTTAAGCTCACATTCAGTAAAATTGATTCTTTGTATTGTACAGTCCTGTAAGTGAAGAGTCAGAACAGATCCATTACCCGCTACCCACTTTGTACTGCCCTTTAGAGATCAAACTCCTCCCAACCTCAACCCCTGGCAACCACTGATCTGTCTTCTATCCCTGTAGTTTTGCCTTTGCCAAAATGTCATATAAATGAAGTCATAAAATCTTTTAGCGGCCTGGCTTTTTCAGTTAGCAAACTATTTTTGAGATTCTCCTATGTTGTTGTATGAATCAATAGTGTCTTTTCATTGCCAAGTTGAGTCAGCAATGCTGAGTATTATTTTATTGGATGGATGCACCGCTAAAATGTGGTACGTCCCTTCACCAACTTATTCATTCACCTTTTGAAAGGTATCTAGATCACTTCCAGTTTGGGGCGATTATGAATAAAGCTGCTGTAAACGTTGTGTACAAGTTTCTGTGTGAATATACATTTTGATTTCTGCAACGTGTAACCTTAGGAATGGGATTGCTGGGTCATTAGGTAGCTGTATGGTGATACACCTTTTTAAAAAAACAACAATTTTGTTGAGACATAATTTACACACCATCAAACATATAATTCAGTGTTATCAGTACAATCGCCACAGAGTTGTGTTGCTATCACTCGTTTCTAATGTTAGGACATTTTCATTGCCCTGTAAGGAAATACTCCCATTCTCCTCTTCCCTCAGCCCTTGGCAATCACAAATCTGCTTTCTGTCTCTAGATTTATCTATTATGGACTTTTCATATAAGTGGAATCATACAGTATGTTGTCTTTTGTAATTGGCTTCTTTCACTTAGAATTATGTTTTCAAGGTTCATTCTCATAATAGCAAGTATCAAAACTTCAGTCTTTTTCTGGTCAAATAATATCCCACTGTATGGCTATACTACATTCTGTTTATCTATTCCTCACTCAGCGGAGATTTGGATTGTTTCCAGTTTGGGGCTATTATGAGTAATGCTGCTATGACTATTTGTGTTTAAGTTTTTGTGTGGACGTTTGTTTTCATTTCTGTTGGGTCTATAGCTAGGAGAGAAATTTCTAGGTCATGTCCTAAGCATTTGAGGAAATATCAGGCTGTTTTCCAAAGTGGGTGTCCCCTTTTACAATCAAACCAGCAGAGAGTGAGGGTTCTAACTGCCCATCTCCTTGTCAACACTTGTTACTGTTTGTCCTGTTTAGGGTAGTCATCTCAATACAAAATATCTTACTGTGGTTTGGTGATACACTTTTGACTTAAAAAAAAAAGGAAAGCCATGCAACTGGAATAAAGAGCCACCAAATTTGAAATTCTTCAAAATGTGCAAAAAGCCCTTCAGACTTGTTACAGCTCATTAGCTACTTTATTTCCTCTCATGAATCCTCTTTCCTTCAACCCCCAGCATTCAAATTTGAAAAAAGAGTGATTTCTGAGTTGAGGATATTTTGGATATTACACAGAACCAAGAGCTCTGTGTTCAGTATTCTTGGCAGACAAAGGAAATATCTTCCTTTTTAAAACTAAAAAGCAAAATAATCTGACAGAGTCTCATTAGTTTTGCAGAACAGCTCTGTAGAAGTCATCACTAGCAATCTTGTTGATAGACTAATTAAATAAAAGGGTGTAAATTATTGTGATGTCAGATGGAGCATGAGCAGAAAAAATAGACATCATTTGTAATAAAATGAAAATTAAAGAAAAGTTAGAAGAAGCAGAAGCATTTCACACAGAGTATCATTAAGCCCACATCTCAAAGGAAGTACAGATTTAATAGTGTATTCTGTAATAAACTATTATTTAATATAAACTGCAATAAGTAATGTAGGCTACAGTAATAGATAACTCTGAAGCCACATGATAACCTGAAAATCTCACCAATTTTCCATATTTTGGAGCATTTTCAAATTTGGGGGGTGGGGTTCAAGTCATTTCTGTTTTATACCTTTAGAATGTGAAATAAGCATAGAGGTTATAATAAAATTTTTCATCAGTCTCAAAACCCTGAAATGTCATAAATGTCAAGGCAATTCTAAATTATCATGCTGGATTCAGTTCAGTTCAGTAGACTTATTAAGCATTCCTTGGTACCATACTGGATTTTTTTTTTTTATTGAAGTATATTCAGTTTACAGTGTGTTAATTTCTCATGTGCAGCATAATGTTTCAGTTTTACATATACATACATATATTCCTTTTCATATTTTTTTCATTATAGGTTACTACAAGGTGTTAAATATAGTTCCCTGTGCTACACAGTATAAACTTGTTATTTATCTATTTTATACATAGTAGTCAGTATCTGCAAATCTCAGACTTCCAATTTATCCCTTCCTACCCGCTTTCCCCTCTGGTAACCATAAGTTTGTTTTCTATGTCTTTGAGTCTGTTTCTGTTTTGTAAATAAGTTCATTTGTATCTTTTTATTTTTTTAGATTCCATATATAAATGATATATGGTAGTTTTTCTTTCTCTTTCTGGCTTACTTCTTAGAATGATGATCTCCAGGTCCATCCATGTTGCTACAAATGGCATTATTTTATTCTTTTTTATGGCCAAGTAGTATTTGTATAAATATACTACAATTTCTTTATCCAGTCATCTGTTGATGGATTTTTAGGCTATTTCCATGTCTTGGCTATTGTAAATGGTGCTGCTATGCACACTGGGGTACACGTATCTTTTTGGATTAGAGTTCCCTCTGGATATATGCCCAGGAGTGGGATTGCTGGATCATATGGTAAGTCTACTTTTAGTTTTTTAAGGAATCTCCATACTGTTTTCCATAATGGTTGCATCAAACTATATTCCCACCAATAGTGTAGGAGTGATCCCTTTTCTCCACACCCTTGAATGCTGGAAATTTCACACTAATCCCTTCATGCAGTTTTCACAGTGGTCTGAAAAGGTGCTTATTAAATAAGTCAGGCCTATTTTGGTCCAACGGATGCCACCCAACTCAAATTATCTTAGTTAAAATAAGCAGGTGTATTTTTTGAAAGGCTGTTGGCATGGCCCCCAGGATCACAAGAAGAGCCTTAGGAAGCCGGGTAGTTCTGGGAAACTGCAGGAAAGTTCTGAGGCAGAGACTAAGAACGTGACACCATGAGGTCTCCTCAGTTATTTCTGTCATTCTCTAAGACTTCTCCACGCGGGAGGAGTTGTGGCCGATAACACCTCTGGGTTTATGTACAGTGCTGACCCTTTCTAACTGAGACGGGAAAGGCCTCCTTCCTCAGCTCCAACAGAAAAACCCTAGAAAGGGACCTGAATTGCTCTTGGGGCTGCTCTGGGCTACGCTTACGCTGGGTCCCATGCCTACTGTTAAGGTACAGAAGGGAGCTGCTAGACCAACAAAAACATATGACTCTAGGTCTTCAACCAAACCTAGAATTCTTTCCGTGTACCCTAGACACAGCTGTTTCGTGTTGCTGACCCACCCTTGTGTCACAGCCCAGAGAGCTAGTGAAAGGCCATTGGCAGTAAGAGCCCTGTCCAGGCTGACCATTCTTGGAAGCAGTTTGCTGCCCCCACCCAGAAGAATCCCTCCACTGGGATCGAATTTCATTCTTTAGGTCACTGGTTCCCAAAATGTGGTCTGAATTATGTTGATAAGGGGAAAAAAGAAATATCATTTTCTTGCTTTAAGTAAATAACTACGTTTTAAAAAGTGACCGAGTGTAATAATCCATAGCATTCCTCTAAAACAAGAATGGGTAGGGTGGGAAATTCCATTTGTAATTCCATGGGAATTACTTCAGTGCATACATGAGATTTAAGAAACCTGAATAGAGATACCATGTGCTAGAGAAGAAACTTGGTCATTATACCAGTTCTTCCCAAATTAATGCATAATTGATTTATTAACAATTCAACAGAAGCCCTATACAACTTTAGGTAGCTGGGCAAGGAGCTTAATAAAATAATGTAGTAATTAGTCTGGAAGAGAAAATGGGCAAAAAGTCTCAAGTTCTATTTAGAACTGACCTGCTTCTCATAGTGACTCCCTGATGGGGAGTCCTAGGATTTATCACTTGACAGTTCCAAGGGGAGACTCCTGCCAGCTAACCTTACATATCATGGAGAAGGCACCACAAACCAATAAAACAGATAGACGAGTCAGTAAGTGATGTTAGGAAAAATGGTATAGTGGAACAATATTTTCAAAGTATTAACTGATTTTTTTTAACGGAGGTACTGGGGATTGAACCCAGCTGCATGAGAAGCATGTGTTCTACCACTGATCCATACCCACCCTTCTCTCCGTAACTGATTTTTATACCTAATATTCCCTCATCCTAGTCCTCCACAAGTCACTCAAGACGATTCAGGGCTCAGGATGGAAAGGAGAAACTGTAACTAGTGTTTTCTTCTGGTTTTAATGCCTTAAGCCCTTAGAGAAAAAGAAAGAGCTCTGAAGAAACAAAACATTTGGAAGGAAAAGCACCAAGGACTAATTTAAAAACCCTGAACTAGAATTAGAGCTAAATGAACTTATGGAGGAATTCTGAGGTTGGGATTCGGGAATGTGTATCTTTATAAGCACCTCAGGGGATTTTGTGCACCTGTGGGCTAGGATAGTGGTTCCCTACCAGGCTGCAAAGTGGAATCACCCCCGGGGTGGAACATATTCTGCTGCAGACCCCAGCCCGGAGAACTGTAGACTGAGAGGGAGGCAGGAAGGACCAGGAACGTGAATTTTTTTGAAAGCTTCCAGTGTGATTTTAATGATGAGTTAGAGCTGGGAATTCCTCGTAAAGTCTATTTCCTTCCTCATTAATCCTGTAAGACATTTTATTCACTGTAGTGGGATGATTTTTTGAAGAATATTATCCAAGGTCATCTCCCCAACACACCTATTTCTTCTCCTTCGACTTACTTTCTAAATTTTCTATAAAAGATTAAAACATCTTTATCACCACTCATTGGAATCTCTTCCAGCGTGAGCTGGAAGACCTATATCTAAGGCAATGATCTGCAGAACATGGTCTCTGGACCAGTAGCATCAGCCTCACCTAGAAATTGGTTGGAAATGCAACCGACCCTAGGTCACCCGCATGAGAAAATCTGGATGAGGGGCAGGGGCAGCAGTCTGTAATTTCACACAAGTAATCTTGCACTGGCACTTTTGAGACCAAGGATTCTCTTAAAGACAAACTTTGAAAACTACTGTTGCCTAGGCCCCACCCCCAAATTTTGATTTAATTAGTCAGGTGTGTGGTTTCCTCAGCTGGTTATAATATACAGTGAAATTTGAGAAACTGTGGGACTTTGAAAGAACTTTGCCCTGTTCAGAGCAGAATTTTCTTTCCAAACTAGAAGTGAAGAAAAAATCAAATGTATGGTGTGGGATGGGTGGGGGTTTAATGGAGATAATAAGTGTTTTAAGAATAGAGGTATTTCAAAGTTCAAGCATAAGTTTGTCTTAGCAGTGCATATAACAATTTTGTCCAATACTTATGAATTTATTATAATGGGACTATTGCCCCACTTACCTTTAGGAGATTAAGATTACCCCTATGATTGTAGTTGTAGTTTTTAGTATTTGACATGTGAAAATATTATGTGAAGATCAGGAAATGAATTCAATAACATTTTAAATGAATATGCACTTTATTCTTTACTGCAGCACCTAAATACATTTGAAAAAGAGAAATATATGTGTAGGACTATTACTTTTTCAGAAAATGTTTAGTATCAATAAAAACTCTCTTACAATACTTTCAGGAGGCCTGAGGCTCATAAATTGGGGACTGTTAAGGATTTTTATGCTTTTATCTAAAAGACATAGACAGAGAGAGACTATATTGATTTTTCTTTTTCACTGCTTATCTTTTCATAATGTGACTCCCCAAATTTATAAACTCTTCCAGAAGGCTTAGAACCCACTAATAAATTATGCTCAACATATATTCAACTCACTATATTGTATATATGCAATTCTTTGCAAATTAACCTCCCACTTATAGTATCTTATTCCCTAATAAATATAATATTAACTTATTATATCACTACATTTCTCAATTATGTTGGAAAAGAGAGCACGTACTGTATAACCTCATATAAGTTATTTCTAAATGAAATATTTCTGTCCTTCCACAATTAAAGACAAATTTCTCAAATTATAACTCTAATTTCTCTGAATATATCATGTTTTTGTGATATTTTGTCAATTTTAGGCCAAATATCACAATTACCACTTCTTTTTTTCCTTCTTTCTTTCCTTTCTTCCTTCTCTCCTCTTTGTTCCTTACTTTAAAATATTGTCTTAAAATCTAGCTAAGTATAGTTGGATATTTTTCTAATAATTTAAAGTTTAAGTCAAATATTTGTTAATTAAATAGTTAATAGTTAAATAATTTTAGTGGGATATTTTTTCTAATAATTGAAAGCCTCTAACTGACGTGGATCAAGTTATCTTCCACCTTGCTAAATATCTTTTAAAAGAAATCTGTTGAAGGCTGAAAATTCAGCCAGTTAATTGACTCAGTAATTGATTTGCCTGACATTAAACGAAGGTAACTTGTTTTCATTGAGGTTTGTTGAATTTTGGAGTGAATTTCCCTAAATACCCTAATTGATTCTATCTTGCATAATATGTGTGTATACTAATAAATGTACTTCTTTTTAAGCTAATACAAAGAGTGGACAAAAAACTTTGTATGGATTCTACCCAAGAAATGGCTGAAGAGCATTACTTTAGCCTGGAAGTGTGGGCTTTTCCTCTGGCTGCCCAGATTCTATGGGCCCTTACGTACTGGGCCGGTGTTGCTGTGCAATCTGGCTGTTAGCAGCTTTCCTCGGCTCTTCCTATCTTTAGTGACAGGCTGGGGCACTTGGAGAAGGAGGAACAGGGAATGGTGAAGTAGGAAGTGACTACTTCATGCATCTTGGAACATCAGGCCAGGCAGCCTGGACCATCAGTTGGGTGACAGATCACCCTCCTTTCTAGCTTTCTTTTATCCTTGAAACACAACTTAAAGTATCACCACTCATTGGAATCTCTTCATAGTTCAACCTTCTGTGTGTGTGTGTGTGTGTGTGTGTGTGTGTGTGTGTGTGTGTGTGTGTGCGCGCGCATTCCCTATTACTTCGGATCTCCCTTTATTGTGGCACTTATCACATTCTCTTGGAAGTATTTGTGTACATATCCATCTCCCGCACCAGACCATGGACACCTCAGCACAGTGACTTCTCATCCTTAGACACGGGAAGTGTCCCTGTGCCTACTGAACAAACGCAAGGCCAGCCACATGGCTAATGCACTCTGATGAACATAAAGAAGAGACCATGCAAAATCATGGTGCGACCCGATTGTACATGGCACGTCCTCTATTACAGTCGTCAGCCTTCCCCCACTCTTCTGTATCTCCTAATCAGCGATTCAAACACTTATAATTTTCTAAACATGCCATGTTATTTCGCGCAGCTCTCTGCCTTTAAATCTTTCAAATTTGCACACATGCCCACTTTGGGGAGGGGAGGGCTGGCAAAATCCTACCCTTATCTCAAATCTCAGTTTATGTATTATTTTCCCCAAGAAAATCTGACATTTCCTTCCATTCTCCCTTCTTTCAAAGTTGAACTGGATGTCCCTCCTCTGTGCTCCCACAATATCCTTCCTTTTTACTGACTGGCCAGTTTAATCCATGCTCTCCATTTTTTCTGGAAAAGATAATGACCAATGCCCACAGCAAACTGAATGTTCTCTTGACAGCAGGACACACTGGAATGCCCACATGTTGCTGCTTTTCCATTCCCTAAGCTGGATGCTTACTGAGATCCATTGTGTTTGCTCACACACCTATTTATGCCAGGTGTACCTGTTAGTGTAATTAAGTAATTCAGTTAGATGTGACTTAAGTGAATAGCATATGAGTGAGAAAAAAAAAGAGCTGTATTTTCTATGAGAACAGATGGATGTGTTGGAAAGATAAGCTGCTAAAAAATGTGTACTGCTGAATTAGATGTAGGCAAGAGATCAGATAAAGATAGGTAAGGAGTATGTAGAAATCTTGAAGGATTTTCCCTCAGATTGTTTAAATGCCCTGATTTTTAACTCCACTTCTATAAAATCCCAAACTGGAAATTGTTGAAGAAGCCTTATGAGAGTGGTTTTTGGAACTCCTGTCAGCATACTCATATCAAAATAGAAACCTTTAGCCCTACAACAAAGATTAGTGAAGTGCATGCATTTTAAGTCAAATAAAATGTCTATGGTACTCATGTATCATTTTCACCTGTCTCAGTAATAGACTGTATTGAAATGATTGAGATGGGGATGGGGGCAGAGACTGTCTCCTTCACTAGATTGTGAATTTCTTAAAGACAGGGACCAAGTCTTGCTCATCTTGGTAGACCTGTGCCTGGGGATGGGAAGAATATTTGAATCCTCGAGGACTTTCTCTCCAGGGCTTTCTTGACCCAAGGGAACTAACTGCTGCACTGCTTTTTGTTCAGGGCATTTCAACAATTAGGTGTCTTTTTATGCATTACAGCCACCAGGGGGCAATGTAGCTGCATTCCTTTGGAATCGCCGTCCAAGGGCGATGCCCCCAAACTAGATCCCCTAAAATGTGATAAGCCTCCCTAAAATGTGTTGGAGAACTTGTGGAATGAACATCTCACCCGTTCCATTTTTTCTAAATAATAAAAGGACCAATCACCATCCCATTAAGTTAGTTATTAAACCCTAGTCAATTTCTGGAAGGAAGAAAACAAAAGAAAATAGTAAGAAAATTCTAAAACCCTCATGCAAATGTTGCGAGTAGTATCAAGGATTGTAAATTGGTACAATACAGGCCACAATGCCCTACAGTGGAGTCTTGGAGGAAACATTACTGAGAAAGTCATGGAGAGTGTGTCTAGATGACTGGAAAGATGTCAGCCCTTCCTGCCTTCCCCTGAATGAATCTCCTTCCAGTTCTGATGTACTGGAATCATAGGCTTCAGAAATTAGGCTGCAAATTACTTATATCTTTTCAGAAGGAATGTCCTCTCCCAGGAGCAAGAGGGTAGTGAGATGAAAAAGAATCAAGACATTGCCTTTAAAAGAAAGACCCTGGGAAAATGAAAAAGAAATGATTATTTTACCTTTCAGTGCATTGCTATGCTGAATGACCACTAAACTGATGATCCGTGAAGTTGAAGGATCTTAAACCAGGCATCTTGGGTCCAAGGGAGCTGAGGCCTCCTACTTCACCAGTCTTCGGACGTAATTAAAGAGTATCTGTTCCAAAGTACTATTTGAGGATTGATTAAATCAGAAACAAGATCAACAGTCTAGTTTACAGTTATCATGGAGGTTTTGAAACAGCTGACGTAGAAGCTGAGTGATTTACTGCATTTGGGGAGTCAACTGACCTGGGTTTGAGTCTCAGCCCAGCCCCTGACAGTGACTAGGGTCAGGTTATCTCTATTCTCTCAGTGCTAGTTTTATATTGCTCATCTGAAAATACAGGGAGAGGGAAAGTGGACAAATGATCTCAAAACTTCCCCCAGGTTTAAAAATCATATATATTTATTTTCCAGGAAGTTGCCCTTACAGATTTGCCCTTAACTTCCTTCTGTTTTAAGAACACAGCTTTTTAAGAGGCAAGGAAACACACACACACACACCCCAATCATGCAAATTGCTATTTCTCCATCCACACTTAATTTACCTTTTCTCTTAAGGCAGGATCTGGCAGGGTTCAAAATATGGTTGGAACTGATACCAAAGGATTTTTTTCCAATAAAATAAGAACAGGATGTTACTGTTTAAATCCAATAAATTCAAAATGTGCTAGTTTGTGTGCAGAACAGAAACTCAAGCCAAGCATTTGCTCTCAACTGCTCATAGTTGAAGGCAGTGTGGTAGCTTACTCAAAATGAGTCAGAAAATAAATATACTGACATTTCAAGACTGGACAAATATGTAGGCTGCCTTTTAAGTTTTTGACTCCATTTGTTTCCCACCTTCCCCTGGAGAAAGGCAGTCAATGAATGAATACTCAGATATTCAGTGTCTGTCTGGAAAGCTGGCCGTCTGCCAGAAATACAATTAGGTGTGAAAAAAACCTCCATCTCTCACCTCCTTAGGACATCACTTCTTTCACCCTTTCACAGAAGGAAGACCAAAGTTGGAATGAACAGTGTGGCCCTTGGGCGTCTTCATGGTTCTCTGGCCGGAACTGTCCTATTGATCTGTTTGTGACATTGTGCAAAGAGTTAAGGTACAAAGGGGTGTGAGGCCTTGTGACTGCCCTCAAGGTGCTTGTCCCTAACAGTAGCTTCTCTCCTTACTTTTGCTTGTCCCAGACACTGGGGCTTAGAGAGTTGCCCTGTGGAGCCCTAAAGTACAGGCCATAAACCTTGTTACCTTGGGCCTCCTCTTACTTTTTCAATTCAGGGCCCATCCTAGTTGCTGAGCACCCAGAAGTACTATAGGAATGCTCTGGGGGATGGACTGAAACAAGTCTCTGGGCTACCATTGGCCATCTTCTGGGGCTGGCCTTGTTTACTTGACTTTGTGAGGAGGAGCAGTGCATCAGTGGGTCCATCTGTAACACAGGAAAATATCATGAGCTGCAAAGGGGGTGAATGCATGTAAACTCCTCAGTCCCAAGTCTGGCACATAAAGTGCGGGCAAGTGATGCGCCTCGTGATTCCATAATCATCGTAGATGATGACGCTGGTGTAGGAAGTCTGGACTGTGGAGGGTGACAGCCTGGGTTTGAATCCCCTCACTCATAATATAACATTGAGAATGTCCGAAAGCCTCGACTGTTTCAAGAGAGAAAGCAGGACTCAATGCCTGAGCAGGGGGTGCACCAGGCTTAAGGCAGAGCGCAGAGTGAGGACCAAAAAAAGTTAACCTTCGCAGTTGTTACTGTAACTGAAGACGAGCTGGGTGTCTGTGGCCACTGGGGACCATGCTGGCACTCCAGGCGGTTTCAAGGAGGTCCCAGAAGTAGGAAGCCTTCCTTGGAGAAGTGCAGGGGCCGGTGGGAGGTGAGGGACTCTCCCGCAGCCGCCGGGTGTGCGAAAGGAGAGGGTGAACTTGACCTCCGTCGACGCGCGGGGCGTGTCCGTCCACTCCTTGGGCTGCAAGGTCCTGCCTCCGACCCGGGCTGGCAGAGCCGCTCCCGAGAGTTGGGGGCCGGGCCGGGGACCCCGCCCAGGCGGCGGCCGGGTCCCCTGGGTTGGGCGCTGCTGGCTGAGCCGACGGGGCGGAGAGGAGGGCGGCGGGGGGAGGAGTAGGAGGAGGGGGCTGGTCAAGGGAAGTGCGACGTGTCTGTGGAGCCTTTTTATACCTCCTTTCCCGCAGTCCGGCAGCAGTCGCCGCCGCCGCCGCCGCCGCCGCCGCCGCCGCCGCCGCCTCTCGTGCGTCCTAGCGTCTCCGCTCGCGGGAGTCGGGCTCCAAGTTCCAGGGCGCCGGGCACCGTAGCAGCCCCCCAGCATGGCCGAAGTCAAGAAACAGAAGACGGTAGGCTTCGAGTCGCCTGCCTTCCTCTTCCTCCCCTCCATGCGCGCGGCGTCGACGCCCCTACCCCGGGACACTCGGATCCCATCCTCCCCGGGAGGCGGCGAGAAGCCCGGGCGCAGAGGCTCGGGCGCCGGGAGGAGAATGAGGAGGAGGAAGAAGAGTGGGAGGAGGAAGAGGAGGGCGTGTAGGAGGAAAGCGGGAGGGCGAGGCACGGCTGGGATTCTCGGGGCAGTCCTTCTCTGCCCTGCGCTTCTGGGAACCTACACCCTTTGGGGGCGTCACGCCGGGACAGACCTCCAGAGCAGGCAAAGTGAATCCTAATCAAAAGAAAGGACCAGAGACAGGATATTTCCTTTCTTCCCCAAGAGCTTTTCCAGACCCTCCTTTCCTTCAATATGATCTCCGCACGGGTCCGGTGGGCTGAGCGGACTCCGGTCCTGCCAGGTCCTGTCGCTGCGCACATGTCAGTGACAGTCATTGAGTTTTGCCCGTAGAACCTCCTTGGAGTGGACTTTAATGACAGACTTTCATAGAGGAAACTGCAACTATCTAGACCTACGGGAGGAAATTGTATTTCTACACTGGCAGGATTCTAGCTTGATTCAGTTCCTGTTGGCATCGGGTGGCACCTCAAGTTCAGTCATGGGGGGAGCTCCTCGGCTTGGTGGAGTGAGATGAAGGCGCTGTTTTGATAAGACTCAATTTTATCCAGAATTAATCCCAGCCATCCCCTGTATGGGAAATAGAAGGTTTCCTTTTCCGCTTAGCGACAGGGGCCGCTGTAGGTTTTGCATCCTTAAAAATGACAGCAGTGATCATAGAGCCTTAGAGTTGCAAGGAGCCTTGCAGACAGCCTTTGGCCACACCAGGGGTGGTCGGCCAGCCTTGCTTAGATCCCAACCAGCAGTCTGACTGCTGAGCTCTCATCTTTACCACACTGCAAGCCTCCGATGATTATGGTGGTTACTGAATGGGTCGGCCTCTCTCAGACTTGTGCTTGGCACATAGTAGGTGGTCAATAACTGTTTATTACTATTATTATATATTATTTATTACTGAAATATCTTTGAGATGTATTCGTGGAAGGCTGCGGGAGAGATGAAAAAGAAAAACACGAATTCGGGAAGGAGAGGGGAGGGGCCATCCCAGGGGCTAGAAGTGGGGCCTTGAGCAGCAAGGGAAATGGGATAGGGGCTTGTGGTTTCAAGGGGCCACATTGGACCTTCAGGAAGGTCCAGGAGGAAGGCAGCATCAGTTTGAGGGGGGAGAGTGGTCCAGGTCCATTTGCTTTTTATGGGACTGATTTTAAAGTAGGGAGACTCAGTATTATACTTCAAAACACTGTTAAATGAAAATCACTTGTGTTTTACTCCTATTTAATTTGATTACTTTCTGTAAAATTCTAAATGATGTCTTCTAAATGACAAGCTGCTGTGATACTTAGTAGCTTTTTGTGTCAGCGGGGTTTTCATTCTTACCTCCCTGCTCTCATCAAGAACTCCTTCCCAGTTCTGTCGGGGTTGCTTTGTCAGGCATTAGGAATGAAGGGGCAGGTGGTCCTTCCCCGTCATAACTCCATCCAACATGAGCCTGTGAAGTGAAGGGTCTGAGAACAGGGGCTTTACAAACTGATCGTGGCAACTGCACAGGGGGCTGGAGAAATCTGAGGGCCAGAGGTTTCGTTTTTGTGTTTACACATTTAGAACCTTTTATTTTTTTTGTTTGGGGTGTGTGCATGCTCTGCGTGGGGTTAAATTAACACCTGAACTGGCTATCAGGACTTGTGAAATTATTGTGGGTTTATTTAGCCAACACAATCATAACGCAGGGCACCAGCACAAGTTCCCCAAAGGGCCAGATAGATACAATTGGGTAAAGCAAGCCAGTTGTAAATGCGTATGAAGTCTCTTAAGCTTTAAATGTTAACTCAAAACGTGTTTTGAAACCTTACAGGCCAAAACAAAATCTGTCCACATGTGTGACCTCTGAACTAATCAATTATTTGAGAAGTGAGTCTGGCTGATGTAGGAAGCTGTCCTGGGAGGGAGGCTGGGCTGATCTTTTCAGGGACTTGCAGAAATCCTTACAATTTTCTCTGTTGTCGGTAGAGGATCATCAATTTATGCCGCAGTCTCCGCAGTAACTCCAAATATTTGTTGAGCCCCTACTGTGTGCCAGGTGGTATACTGGGGTAAATACATCTTTCTTAGGATTTTTTTTTTTTTTGCCACACTCACTGAATGAATATAGCCTTTCAGTTCAGACCACTCTAAGAAGAGTAAGTAGTTTGGGTTATATGTGAGAATGTAGGATGATTTTCTCACAAGTCTGGGGGAAAGAAAAAAAAAAAAAGAAAAATTCTTTTATAAGGGAAGGTAGCACACTCCTCCTGTGTTAGGCATCCTTACCATGGAAACCAAAGACAGCTATGTGTCAGAGCCCTCCCCCCCCCCACCCCACCGCCTTGCTTTACCTCCAACCCTGGCCACCTCCCATCCCCTCTATTGACACACACATAGATCCCAGGAGAAGGAAGGAGGCTGACTTCAGCCAGAGGACTGGAAAGAAAGGCAAAGGCCTGGTCTTTTCTTGTGTCATTTCCTGGATTAGCATTTTTCAAGCCCACGGACAAATACGTCCTGGAGACAACCAATCTAAACAAGTCAACTGAGATACTGAACTATTTGCCAAAGGATCGAACAAACCAATGGTTGGGAGGGAGTGAAGGCATGGGAAAGTTAAAGGTCTTCATCCATGTAAGAGATTACCTACCTTTTTATTATTTTAAAAATTGCGTACAGTACTACATTATTTTCCTGGAAGTAGTTACTTTTAAAACTATTTGAAGATGCTGCAAGACATGAGTTTCCAGATGAGTAACCGCTGGAAGGAAGGAGAAGCAGGCACTCCCCAGAGGCCAGGCCCTTAGCTAGGCTGCGTGTCATTTCATCTCCACAGCAGCCTCAACTCCAGAAAACTGAGCAGCATCTCTAGGGAGGAGAAACGCCAGGAGCTGGCCAAGATTTGAACTCAGTTTTGTCCAACTTTGAAGCTCATGCTTTTGCTCCCTCTGTATCTCTGTTTCAGGATATAACCTCTCTGGCTCATACATTTCCTCATCTGTGAAATGGGGGTAATAATGACTTACTCCTTACAGTTGTTGTGAGGAGAAAATAACTCTTAAAAACCATCTTGCTGAGTTCTAAGCCCAGAGTAGGGACCCCATATGCAGTTGCTATTGCTAATAATTTTATTATACCATGCTGTTGTGGTTTGGTCGGCAAAGAGAAGAAAGCATGGGGCAGACCATTCCCAAGGCTCAGTAAATCACAACCACCAGAATATTTAATAAGAGCAAACAAATACAGGCGGTAGAGGTGACGATTTGAATCCTAATTGTGAAAAGCTGAAGAGAAGACAAAGGTCGATAATTAGTACAGACGTACCAGGATAACACAAATAGTTAGCAAGATTTTAACCAACCACCTTGGTCAAGAGAGACAATCTATATTAAGTAAATATTGGACTACGCTCCACCCTGCCTGTGCCTCCAACTGTTTCCAGATCTACCTTAAAATTAATGTTACCCGATTCATGCTATTATCCCGTGATCATCTCTTTGGACTTTTACTGTTAAAGATAAATGTAGTTAACTCTGAGTTTCATATCTCTGAGATAATTATCTTAGTCTTTCAGCACTTTTCTGTTAATGCACAGGACTCTATGCTTTGCTTAGGGGATAAATAGACTTAACTAAAACATGGAACCTTTAGGGAATGAGTCTGGGAAAGGAATCAATGATATCAGTCTCAGTCCTGGGAGATTACTGTTTACTTCCAAATCTATCACTAAATAGTAATGGGCACTCATGAGTCTTGGTGTTTGGAAGTCTTAGGAAAACACAGAAACTAAAAGTAAATAATCAGAAATGTAATGGCATTTGAATGAACCTTTCATTCCCTGGGTGATTTGTTCACATGACAGCTGAAACGGCACATATGTCCAACAACCTCGCATAGAGCCTGGCACAGAGTAGGTTCTCGATAAATATTCCTTGCATAAATGGCCACAAAATTCATTAAAGGATGAATTTGTTTTTAGGATCTCTATTTTTCTTAGATTTCCCCCACTCCTGTCTGTCTGTTCTTGTTGTATTCTTGCTTCTTTTTGCCTGGGTATTCATCATTCCCACTGAAAAATTACCTGCAGGGATTCTTTGAGGCTTAGGATGAATGGCCTTTTTTGCCGAGGATTTGCTTTTGTTTCTGCCAGGTGCCTGGCGGCACTTCTAGTCTGGGACCACTTTAACCTAAATTTACCTCTGAAAGGTTTTTAGACCACCCAGGTGATGTGAATTTGAGTTGCAGTTTTGCACACAAGGACTGGCTTGTGAATACAAGTTCTCAGGGACCACCTCCCTCCCCGCCTAGTGTACATTTTCAGTGTCGAGGCAACTATCCCGGCAGTCTCTCAGGATGGGAGGTGGATTAATTCTGGTTCACTCTTATTTCTGGGGGGACTTTCAGTGACCTTAGCTGTGGTGAAGGCCTTTTTATTTTCCCCACTTAGGTATGTTCTGGGCTTTGATTTCTGTTTCACCTCTCCCATGAGGCTGTCAGAATCAGTGCAGATCTGCCCATATCAGGAAAAAAAGTACCTCCCTGCTTGCTTACCTGTTTCGTTCCTACTTTCCCACAGATTGTGGCCTGGTAGTTCCTTAGGAACTTGTCAGCTATTTGATGCTTCTAATTAGATTATGTTACAACCTGCATTTTAAAATTTGTTTTTATGGAAGGATCGGACTGTATAATCTAGACCATCATTGCTACAAACAAAAAAATCTCTGCCTTTCCTTGACTCCTGTGTATCATTAACATTTCATATCATTCTTTTACCTTACTATACCTGTAACATTCTTAGAAAGGGAGTACTTTAAGAACAAGTAAACTTAAGTCAGATCGCTAGTCAGAAATATTTCATCTTTTTTTCCCTACAGAGTGCTAAGATCTGGGCTGGGGGTTGGGAGAGCAATGCTCACCTGGTGGCCTCTGCCTATACGGGCATCCTTAGAGATGTGCCCTGTCCTGTCGCATCCTTAGTGTTGGTCCAGTTCAAGTGCATTCCTGGCTGAAAGCCCCTTCAGTTTCAATACCTCTCCTTGCTTCTTCCGTGCTCTAGTGAGTACCCCAAGGTCACCATGCTGCTCCAGCACAGCTCTGGGGGAAACTCGGTGAGGTTGTCTAAGATCCTTGACACTTCCCCACTACTCCCAGGATGGTGGAAACAGGGCTTCTGCTCTGGGGTGACCATGCTGGGACTTTGAGGAGCTCTAGAGACTGCTGGGGTCTATTTGTGCCTCCTGCCCTGGGTTCTGTTGAGGATCAGAAACAAACACACCCAGTGCTCCCTGCTTTCAGAATCCTCAAAGCTATTTGGCTCCCTCACACCAAGTCTGGCACCAGGCGCAGAAAAACCACTCCCTTTCTTGGACTGCACACTGGCATCTAAGCTCCCTTTGCTTCTAATAAATATTAAATAAAGCTTTTCAGGAAGGTTAATTAACATTAACATTGGATTTGTTACAGGCGTGGTCCTCTTGTTCCTCTTGCCTACCTTTTTGATCACCAAATTTTTTTTCAATTTAGAATAAACTGGTAGACAAGATATATTTTTTTCCCTCTGAGAAAGAACCGCTGTATTAATACTTGAAATACAACTTGCCTCTGACAACACATGTTGTGTAAAGTGACTTTCATCAGTTAGCTGGTGTGACTTCCTTTAAAATCTTTCTGCATTTCAAATTTACTCCTGAAGTTGATTTTACTGTAATACTGGTATTGTGAAAACATGAATGCGACATAAACATGACAAGCTCAATCTGTCTCACACCAAATATTAACTTTTGTGCAAAAAAAAAGTGATCTGTTATAAAACTTTCCGAAAACAGTTACATGAAAACATCAAACGCTACATCATTAAAGGTGATTGTTTCTATACTAGGTTGATATTTGCTTTAAATAGCTGGTTAACATCTTTATATGTTTTGCTATGAAAAATGTGGATTTTTATCCACCAAGCATCTCTATTTGGTCTAACATTACAATTCCTTTTTTTTTTTTTTCACTTTTTAATATGTGTCAGGTGTGGGCTTGAAAAATCATTTGCAGACTTCACCTGGAGGCGTAAACCATCTATAGTAAAGTCTGAGAATGTATCCCCATTAACTCATTCATCTGTACTTCCCCAGTCATTCTTTATTTTTGAATAATACCCAATTTCTAGCAAAAGCTACAACTCAAGATGTTGGTGATGATGATTTTTATTTTTACATGTTTCTTAGTGTTAAAAAGCTGGACTACCTTTTTGGTCCTCTGCTGGTGACCCCATTATGTATAGTTTTGTTTTCCTTTAAGGGCTCTTAAAAGCTTTCCCTTTTTAGTTCCTGTCAAATCCTCACTTACATATTCGTTTGCTTCGTTCAACAAATATTTATTGAATGACCCAACCAGGGCCTGTACTTGCCATAATTTACTGAAGCTACCAAAGCCTTATATTCTTTAATTATAGTTTTTTAGTCCATTCAAACACTGTCTTTAAGACTATTCTAAACATAGACATTTGCTTTTTCTAATTGCAGCACCCCACCCACAATCTTCATATTCTTTCAACATTATGCCCAGTCAGTATTACAGTGGCCTTGGGCCAAAAGCAATAAAATTCCCAACTGATTTTTCATACATCTTTAGATCCTTTTTTTCCCTCCTAAATGAACATTTTAAATTATTTACTTTTTACTCAGGGCATTCCTACTTTTAAAATGTATTTTTAAAATAGCCCTAGCATTTTACTTCTGGAAGGAAAATTAAGAGCTCATCTTCCAGCCGTTCAAGTTGATACACAGTGTTCAAGAGCTTTGTTAAGGTCCATGGTTGTCTTCCTGGCTAGCTGGTTGGTGATACCACCACTAAGTTGAAACTCTGATCGCCTAACTACAGGTCTAGAACTTTTCTCTTTATTATGTCCCTTTGAAGTGGCCCAACCCATTTTCTATAGCTTTGTTTTCTTCCTTTTACTTGCTGGGAAATATTTTCCATAAATTAAAAAGAATATACTCCCAAGTTGATTATCAGTAAGTCACAGTTATACTTGGGTTTAGCTTTAGCATCTTGTTTGATATTCTGGAGATAGAAAATATGGACCAAAAAGCAGTGTTTGAAAAGGTAACTTCACCATGTTGAAATATTTTCAATGGGACAGACTGTTTCTCTTTAGAAAATTCAACCCCCCACCCTCCTCAACCTTACTCACTCTTCTTTAAGCCTTTTCAAACAGTTTAATCATTTAATCAAAAAAAGAAAGAAAAGATAACAATGATTGAATAGTGTGCAGTATAGAAAAAACTATATTAAGCAGAAGTTGGGTTAGGTTTAGTTACACATAAAAGCCTCAATTCTTGTTGTAGTTCTCAGAATTTCCAGTTTTACCTCGAAATCCATTCATTTCCATTGTTTCCTAAGCTCATGAAGGACCGTGAAGTCGACTACAGTAATTGTGTGGTCCTGCTAACTAAATCTGCCTAAATTGCTGAGTCCCAATAGAGAGTCTTTTCCTAAATTATGTGAGTAATTACAACTCTTGGGCCATTGGATCACTAATATAACATTTTGAGTGGTTACTTGAAAATGAAAGAAAAACGTTTGCATTCGTCTATGTGTTTAAATTAGCCATAGGACTAAGAAGACCTTGAGTAAAACCTAGACATTAAAATTCCGACTGTAGGATTTGCATATTTATCAGGAGTTTCGATTTTTAGAGCATGTTTTGTTAGAAAATTCTTACTCTATTGTGACTTGTTTCTCATCTGCGTGGAGCACATGATGTGGCAGGCACTGTTCCAGAGGTTGCCAGTGCATTAAGTCATTTAGTCACTGCCATCTCCTGAAGCAAGCTTGTGAACAAATAGGAGGGAACTCATTTAACTGAAAAAAGTCTTTAGAGAGTTACCCACAGGAGAAGCTAAAATCTCATTAACTCCTCTGTAGTTAATAAGTTGTTCATTTCATAGAAGGAACGAGACAACGCCAAGTAGCAAACACAGCTGGATTAGTCAACTAGTAATATATTACTGCTTCATTTGTAAAATATTTTAGCAGCTACCAACTGCTAATATCTCAAGATAACAATAATGAATTCTATTTAGAGACATTCCCCAGCATTTTTTTAAAAAGAGTAAATGGCCTACGGTAGCAAAGTCACGTTCCCCTGTCCACCACACACATTTCTTTCCTTATGATGACATAAAGTGAATGACTGGAAAATAAATTTTCTTTGTGCTCAGACTCAACAAGTAGGGGTAATAGTTTTGATTGCAGAGTTCTACCACTAGGTCAGTATTCAACAAATGTGAACAGAATGATTTGTTTCCATTCAAACTGCTAATACTTGAGCCAAGTTGGAACTGTGATTTGTCGATGATAAAAGGAAACCAGGCCACCCATGTGTTCTGCACAAAATAAAAATTTGATTTAACTGGAAGTCCCAGCTTAGGGATGCTGGCAACCAGAAAGTGCTCCCATTTCACTGGGGACCAAGGAGGACCGCCTAGAAATTAGGAGATCGTAAACGGCACTTTCCACGATGTTTGGAAGAAACATTTAAAAATTGTTTATTAAATGTTTAATGTAAATGTTTAAAAGGAGAGTTGTCTCCTTCTGTCGTCCTAGGTCCGTAAAGTTTTCAGCAATTGTGGGCCATTGCCTCAGGGATGGCCGCTGGGAGGGCCTGGGTTCTGACTCGGAGGAGAGCACGTGTGAGAGACCGCGGGGGGAGAGCCGCACTGGCTGCGCTTGATTTAGGGGCTGAGTGAAGTCCTTTACTAAAGAGAGATTACATTATTTGAATGAGGAAAGTCATAGTGACAGTATAGAAATTAAATCTCAGAATCCGTGCTTTCACAGAATGTGACACCTTGGATACAAAATTCTGTCCAAAGGGTGTGTTGTTTCTGCTTAATTAGCCACTTCAGTGAGTGGAAATATCTGGGTCATCATTAACACTGAGTTTCTTCTGTTATCTTCTCAGCATTGAGGTTCTGGTTTAATATACCCTTTATCATTTTTTTAATTGAAGTATAGACAATTTACAATGTTGTGTTAATTTCTGGTGTACAGCATAGTGATTCAGTTATACATATATAATATATATATATAACTTTTCATTATAAGCTATTACAAGATATTAAATATATTTCCCTGTGCTTAGGACCTTGTTGTTTATCTATATTATATATAGTAGTTAGTATCTGCAAATCCTAAACTCCCATTTTATCCCTCCCCACTCCCTTTCCTCCTGGTAACCATAAGTTTGTTTTCTATATCTGTGATAAGTCTTTGAAACATCACATTATGATATTTATCCTTGATTACATTTTAAGTCTCCCTTGAGGTTGAGGAAGGTACCTTGCTGATTCAACCAGGTTCTCTAAATAGGGGAAGAGAACAAGCATTTATTCAGGGACTTTCCTTACAGTATCTCATCTCATCCTCACAATAACCAAAGAAGTAGTTGATGTTCTTATCCCCATTTTATAGCTGAGAACTGCCAGGTTCATTGAGGTTAAATAACTGGCCTTAGCATGTACAATCATAGGTGGCAGAGCTGGAACTGACTGCCTCCTAAGTACAAATGCCACGTTTTCACTCATTCTTTTTTTCCTTCCATTAATGTAACAAATGTAATAGATACTACAGCTGTCAAAATGTAGATTCTTTTGATTATTTAAACATACATTAAAATTTTGTCTTTGTGGATGCAGATGAATAGAGTGAATGAACTGAAAAGATGTGGTCACTTTGCAAATGGTTTTCCTCAGGGTCTTTTTGCAATGTTGTGTATAATCTGTAGAAATGTGGATTCTAGCAAATGCCGTTAAAAGGCAATAAATGTTAGTTTGGATGAGGCTCTGTGACCAGTTTTAGGAACAGTAGTGTTTAGAATCCAACCCAACACTTCACCTTAATAATACAAAGTGGCAGTGTTCTAGCGGGTGAATGCATACACTCAAGAATAAGTGTCCTTAGAAATAATTGCAGCGACTTACATGTAACTCTAGACCTTGCCTTGTTCATTATGCGGGTGCTGCACAGTCGAGCATTCATGAGTTACAAGTTCCCAAAGCCCCACAAGCTGCGGCCCTGTTCTCTGGATGTACTAGAGGTTTCACGGGCATTTCCACAGCTCAGCACAGAATTTTAATCTTTCATGGTTCATGGAGCCTGTGTCATATACACAGCCTCATTACCAGAACCATTTGCAAAAGAATATGAAGAAAATGCACAGAGGTAACAAAAAGCCTGCAGTGGGACACTTACAGGGCTGGTGTTTGGCAGGGCAGCTAAGACCTGTGCTGAACACTGTAATTCTGTGGTTTAGAACATCTTCTGAATGCAGTTACACATTTCTCGGAGACCCGATTTGATGTGTGTCGTGTTTCCATGGGGGTGATTGCCACCTCCCTGAATTACAGTGGGGTTCTTCTGGGTATGCATAATACCTGTCTTTCATCATGCTCATCAAGGCTTATTCATAAGTTCTTATAAATTATCCTAGCAGCTCTCCAGGATGAGTATAGCTATGAGTGTTACGAATCATAGATAAAGATACTAAAATAAAGAGATGGGGCAAATTCTCCAGGGCCTTCTACCATGTAATAATAGAGACAACCCACGTTTGCCAAGTTCAGTGGCCTAGTGCTTCATTTTGTCTCCAAACAGACAGAAGCTCAGGGCTTCTGAATTGAGATTTGGAATAAAGGCTTTCTCTTTGGGATTGTACCAAGTTAATTGTGTGCTGCAAAACACGATATGGCCTCATTTTCACTGAGAGATGTAGTGCTGTAAACACTAGAACACATGAATTTAGTGATTCGGCTAATTACACATATTTGTGGTATGCTTCTAAAAAACTAACGCATGATCCTTGAGATAGAGAAGGTTGTACATTCAAATTTTTCTACTTTTTTTTTGGTGGTGTTTATGTATGTTTATGTTAATGAGGAGGCTGGAAACTAAACCATTTCTTTGCTGCTAACTCATCCTAGATTACCTTCTTATTTCCATGGGACATAAAAATTCTGGAGCCATGACTGTCTGCATGATATCATCTTGGTTGGATCTGTGTATCGTTGCATATGAAGAGTTATTAGCTTAAAAAAAAAAAAAAGTGAAATAGACAGAGGCTTGAAGAAAGAGAAGGATTCTAGAGTCTAGGAGGTATCTGAGGGAAACTTGACCCTGTAGACCAGGAGTTAGGAGACTATGTTCTGTGGCCAAATCTAGCCCCACTCCTTTTTGGTAGACCCTGTAAACTGAGAATGATTTTTAAATGGTTGGGGGGAAAAAAATCAAAGGAAGAATTCTGTTTTACAACATGTGACAAATATATCCAAAATCTGAAAATACTCATATTTCAGTGTCTGTAAATAAAGCTTATTGGAACCCAGTGAGTGATGCCTGCATATTTACACATTATGACTACTTTCAGTCTATTTACAATAGACTATGGCCTGTAAAGCTGAAAGTATTTATATTATCTGACCCTTTAAGAAGAGTGTGCTACATCCTGCTGTTGACAGCAGGGGGCCGGTGTTCAGTTCTGACTTACTGAGGTCAGGGGGCTGTCAGCACATCGCTCACATCTGACCTCAGAGAGCCGAGGACCCAGCTTTACTTCATGAGCCCCCATTGAATTGTGTTTGGTGTATTGCCCTTGTTTTGTTTTTTTAAAAAGCATTATTTTTTTAAAAAGTTCTGTAGAACTCATTGTTAGGTCTCCTTTAATGATACTGTTGAATATGTTGTTCATTAATGGCAACACATGATATCCTCTTTATAAAGATCCAGGGGAGAAACTTCTATTCAGTCTTAGTGCCAGAAAGGTTGTATTTTTTGCTGAGGGTTGTGTGTGTGTGTGTGTGTGTGTGTGTGTGTGTGTGTGTGTGTAATTCTGCCCCTTCAAGATGCCTGACAGAAAGCTCAGAAGTGAACTTACGGCTCTTTCAGTTTTTACACCAGCTTCGTGTTTGGTATCGTTCCACTGTGTGCCCCTATGCTATTTTCTCCTTTCATTTTCTCACCCACTCAGAAGTGAGCTTTTGCTATGCTTTAAGGATCTTGTAAGTCACTGTCCATTTTTTAGGAATAATGCAGAACATTAAAAGATAAATTAAAAATAAGATGCATTTGAATTTTAGCTCCAGAAACTCACAGACCTCTCCCTATGGTCCCACCTCAGAGAGCCCTTCACCGTTTCCCTCATGTTTTGTGACTTCCCAGGGCTCTGTGCCTGCAGGGCCTTATGGAAACCAGCCTTTGAAGGGCTCATTGAGTGCTTTGTGGTCTAATGTTCTAGCCTTGCTGGAAGCTTATCAACAACCCCCTCAAGATGGATAAAGATGTAGATCAGAGGTTCATCTAGAGTCCAGAGGACTTAGGAGGGTCGTGGACTTGGATGGGGACATTTTTTTTTTATAACCTGTACTAGAGATTTATTGCGTCCTTCCAGGATGAACAGAGACAACAAATCACAGCAGTATTAGCCGACCTGTGATAGCAGCAGTGGAAGTCACAGATATTTTCCCGTCACGTAATGGTGTTGCTGATGCCACAAAAAATCTGTGTTCTTTATTACTCCGAAATTAAGATAGTTGTTATAGCCATCTATCTAAACAACTAGATCTTGTTATTTAATATGCTGATAAACAAGCATATTTATTACTGTGCTGTTATTTTTAAAAACCATGTTGATAACTGTAATTCATTTCTTTTCTTCGCAGTCCTTTGAGTTTTATCTTACACATTTAAAAACATTTTTCTGAAGAGGGGTCCATAGGCTACCAAAGGAGTTCTTGACTCAAAAACGGATAAAAAAGCCCTGTGCATGGGTGCACCCACCCAGACCCCCCACACACAGTTCCAGAGGGTTCACAGATTCTCATACAGGGCCCATGTCTAATATGCAGTTCAAGATCTCAGGCCCTGTTGGCTAAAAGCCAAGATAGAAGGTCACATGAGAGAGGGGTTTTATTTTGTTTTATTTTTTGAGGCCTCACTTAAATGAATCATGTCTAGGAATCGACCTACAGTGGTTAGTCATGCTCTTAGTCACAGTATTGGCTCTGGCTGTCATCAGTTACCATTATCTTTCTCGTCCGTAGAGCAAGGAAGGTACACGTCCTCATAAAATTAATTCTCTTGGCTTTTGCCATCTCAACTCTTGATGTTTTTCAGTGAGAAATTAAAAGCCTACCGCTTCACACTCTGATTTTTAATATTTTTGGAGGGGTGGTAATTAGGTTTATTTATGTATTTATTTTTTAATGGAGGTACTGGGGATTGGACCAGGACCCCTTGCATGCTAAGCACGTGCTTTACCACTGAGCTCTACCTCCACCCAGTCAAGCATATTTTTTGTTCATGAAGCCAAGGTTCATTTGAGAATAGCATTCTCTGCTAATATTTCTGTACTTTACATCCCTGGCTAGTATTTGATATATGCTTGAAGGGCTTTTATGCGTTCTCATGTTCCATGATTATGCTGGTATTCTGAATTCTTTCCGTAATTTATTGCTATCTGGGTGGGACCTTAGAGATGATCTAGTCTGGTGTTTCTCAGTCCCACTAAGCTTTACAATTTAAGCCTGATTTTTGGACACCACTCCCTGAGGATCTGATTGAATTGGGCTGTGTGGGGTTCTTTAAAAGCTGGGTAAGAGGTTCCTCGATTTGGCCTGGCTTGAGAACCACAGCCTAGGCTAATTCTTCCACAGTACAAATGTGGAGCATTGCAACATGCTTGAGGACCTCCAGCTAGCTAGGAACAGTTGGGTTTTCTCTACTTTGGAATGCTATTTGCTCTCTTCAATTTTTTTTTTTTCCCAAAAACATTAGGCCCTTTACCAGCTAATGCAGACTTCTGTTACTGTTGCAATCCTCATGGAATATTTGAAGTTAAATATTACAGCTGGAATGTTTAAAAGCTTGCCATCTTTGTCCAATTTTACATTACCTAATGAGCAGATAGCTTTCTGGAAAGACCAGGAGACCATTCTTTCTTGGTTGTTCTTGACTGGGGTGACAATTTACCCCTGGAAATTTGCCCCATTTCCAAGTCACAATTAAGAGAGTGGCCTGTTTTGTAAATAGCTTGTGATTCTTGATAATGTCAGTCTCTAGACCTTACTGTTGAACCTGGCATGTTCAAGTGGAGACAAATCTAAAAAGATTCCCTTGTCACCCTTGATGGATTTGAGTATTAAAGACTCAAACTGGGAGAATTCTGCAAAAATGAGCCTGCCTTTCCCTTGTGAGTTGTCAGTGTAACTGTGACATTTCTGGGAAAAGATATATAAGTACCTCATGGGCAGAAATGCTGTCCATTTATGTATTTCATACCTATCATCTGAATTTACTTAGAATTAATCAAATCAGTTTATAACCATTGTACCTTTTCCACCCACGCTAATAAACATCTTGCCTTGTTTTATCTGAATATGGATTTTGATCAACTTTATTTATCTCATTGGGTTTAAAAATTAATATGTTATCTTATGTAGCACTTATCTTCTTAGAGATTATTCATTCTTCATGCAGTAAATGAAAGAAAAACAGATTTAATATATTTAGATTTAAAAAGATTAGATGACTCAAGCTAATGTCAACTCTTAAATTAATGGCAGATTTTCTGAGTTACAGTTAGTTTCTTTAGGACAGCAGCTTTCTTTTGCTTTTCCCTCCTTTCTGTCTCATTTTGAAGTGCATTTAGTTACTATTTTGAGAACTATCTGTTTTGTTTTGTTTTTTTAATTTTCCTTTTCCTATAGTTCTCCTGTACAGCTATCAGAACAGAAAATAAATTTAACCTACAGCAGGTCAGGATACCTTGAAGTTGAAAATGACAACAGAACGAATGTCTTGGCATCTAGTAGCCAGGACAGGGAAGAAGAGCAAATTTGACACTAAGCCCTCTCGCTGGCCCTGTATGGAATCAGCCTGCAGAACTGTAGAGCAAATTGCCTCCCCAAGGAAGCTCTGTGTGTCTCTTCTAGATCATCTTCATTTTTGTAGGCAATGTAATTTTGAAATTTTGTAGAGTAGAATCCCTTTATCAAGTTACTACTGGAGAGCTATCCACTATCTATAGGATAAAAACATTATCTATATAATACATAAGATTTCTATTATATGCATACATGTGCATTGTACTTTGAACCACTTCATATCTAAGGCCAATTCTAGGTCTGTACCTGGCAAAGGATGGACATTAACAAAATGTGATCACAGAGTTAAGAAAACTCTCTCTTTTTTTTAGCTATGCTTAGCTGTATGAACAAAGATAAGCATTTTAATGTATATTTTAAGAATTAATTTGGAAAAGAAAAGATTTGATAGAGCAAAGATTTAAGCATAAAAAAAAAACCCCATAAAACTACAAGAAGAAAATATGGATCTTTTATGATCTTACAGTTGGGAAGACCTTTCTAAGTGTAACACAAATTCAGATACCACACACACACAAATACAAGTGAATATGAAACATTTTTTTAAGTTACATGCCAAAATTTTTGAAAAATTAAAACCAAATCAAAAGACAAACAACAATTTGGGGGAGAATTTATAACTCGTAGAAAACTTAGGTCTACTTTCCGAAATATACAGCACTCCTACAAATCAATATTTTAAAAAATTTGCAATCTAATAGGAAAAAAATGCAAAAAGAATATGAGGTTCACAGAAAAGGAACTACAAATAGCTCTTAAACATATGAAAGTATACCGACTTCATTCATTATAAGAAATAGAAATTAAAAGTATGAGATTTGATTTTTCACCCATCATATTGGCACAGGTAAAAACTTAAGCTGACAAGGGTGTGAGGGAAGAAACATTGTCATACATTGCTAGTCGAGATATATATTGGTACAGTCTCCATAGAGATGTTTGGAAATATTTATAAAAATTAAAATTGAATGGGAGTTTGAGATTTACAGATACTATCTGACAGATGTAAAATAGATAAACAAGTTTATACTGTACAGCACAGGGAACTATATTCAATATCTTGTAGTAACCTATAATGAAAAGGAATATACGTATATATGTGAATGACTGAAACATCATGCTGTACACCAGAGATTGACACAACATTGTAAACTGACTATACATCAGCTTAAAAAAAGAGAGAGAGATGAATCAGACCCTCTGGGAACAACTTAAAAAAAACTGAGTATATTCTTTGAGCTAGCCATTCAAATTCTAGAACTTTTTTCTGTAGAGACCTTGCAAATGGGTAAGATGATGCGTGTGCAAGGGTATTCTTGGCAGCCTTTGATAACAAAGGGTTGGAAATGCCCTAAGTATCAATCAATAGGAGGATTGTTTAAGTACATACTCTGTACTATTTTGTTATCATAATATATCTATAGTATGGACTGAAAAAGAATGAGGTATCCCCTGAATATACCAATATGGAAAGATCTCCAAACATTTTGTTAAGTGAAAAAGGCCCAGTACAAAACAATGTCTATAGCCTGGTGACATTTGGGAAGAAAAAGAAGAGATGCATATAGTTACAAAGGCATAGCGTGTCTCTGGAAGGATCCATAATAAACTAGTGGTATAATTGCCTTCAGCAAAGAGAACTGAGTGGCTGAGCAGACTTAACGTTTTGAAAACAGAAAACTCTATCTGTCTAGATAATATATATAGTCAGGAACTGTGCAGGGTCTGTGATTTTATCCCACTTGCAAATTTAATAAGTTAGCCTGCCGTAGTTTCATGGATGCTGGTAGAAAACAAAACTCCTGAATCAGAGGCAAAGGACTTTATCATTCATTGCCTAGCAAGCAGTATGAACGTCAGCATGTGTATTGGTTTCTCTTGCCCCCATCCCCTGTGAGGGTGACATGGGTGCGTCGAGACGGGTATCCACACAAGCAGTGAGTTGTATGATAGGAGAGGAACCGTGAGCGTAGGCAACCTTAATCTTTTATGATGTGCAACAGGGAGGCTGGCCCTTTGCTCTAGAGCAGACGTTATCTCTCTTGTCCAGGGCTGTTCATTACACAAAACAAACATCCTTGAAAAGATAGTCTGAAATAAAAGGCAGTTAACACTCCCACTCAAAAGATGTGCAGAGACACAAGAGACCCATGGAGAATTGTCTGTCTCTTATTATTTATTTATTTGTAAATACATGCATTCATATACATACAGGAGGCTGGAAGGCTAATGGTAACTCCTGATCATTTGAGCCTTTTGGATAAATTGTGTGGAGTGTGAACTTGTTGGTCATTGGTCAGATTATTAGGCCTGGGTCCGGTATCACTCACTGCCTAGATCAGAGAATGCCATGGCCACAGACTCCACTCTTGCACCTGCTCCACTCTCTGGAACAGCATGTTTTGGGTCGGGGAGGCGGGGCCCAACTGAGAGCGAGAACATAAATGAATCAGCACATTTTTGCCTTCTGGACCAAACAATGGGAGTTGCCACCTTGGGCATCTGTAGTACTCTCAGATTTGAGAACCTGTCTTGTATTTTCTTCAGCACTGGAGTGAGTACTAAAGAAAGTGCTTCCTTTATTTGGCTTCATTTAGCTCAATTTCACACTGAAATTAGTTTTAGGCCTGTGCTTTGCAAGTATGAATTGAAAATGGGTGGTGGAGCGGGGAGGGACTTTCTGGGTTTTGGCACCTGGATAACAAAGTACCCCAGGAACAAGCTTTCATTCATCAATGAAACACACTGGATTTCTGTCTGAGAGTTCAGGGTGGGCCAGAAGGAGTCAGGGTGGGTCTGCAGAGGGATGAATTAGCATCCTGTTAGAAAGGTGCTGAGCCCTTCCTGAGTCACCTTGAATGCCCTCTTTTTGCAGCAGCAGCAGCAGCAATGGCACATATTTTAAAACTTTTTATTTAAGTATAACATAATATACATACATGAAATACATAAATCATAAGTGTGCAGCCGAATGAATTTTCACAAAGTGAACACACTTGTGTAACCACTACCAAGATTAAGAAACAGAATACTCTCTGAATTCCAGAAGCACCTCCCAGTCACTCACTCTCCAAAGATAATCATCTGATGATTTTTGCTGCATCTGAAACTGTAGAGAACAAATGGGATTCTATATTATACACTGTGTGTATGGCTTCTTTTGCTCCCAGTTATATTTGGGAGTGTTATCCATGTTGTCTGTGTTGTTTGTGCACGGTTGGAATTTGTTCATTGCTGCATTGTAGTAATTCTCAACCAAGGGTGATTTTGTTCCTCGGGGGACATTTGGCAATGTTTGGAGACATTTGCTGGTTGTCATAATTCAGGGTTGTGGGGGAAGTTGTTGCTAACCACCTGCAGTGAACAACATCCCTCTACAACAAAGACCCAAAATGTCAATAGTGCCGAGGTTGAGAAACCCTGCTGTACAATAATACTCCATCATGTGATATACCACAGCTTATATACCCACATATTCCTTAGAGATGCAGCTTCAGCATTTGTGAGCTCAGGCCTGGCTTTGAAATTCTTGAAACCATGCTTGCCACAGGCTCATGAAAATAAGGAAACTACCAAATAGGGCACGCTTTTTACATTTAGGATAAATGTTAGCATCAAAATGAATTATTAGGTATACTCTTGGTCATAGACAAAAATTGTGTATTTTGGAATCACTGTAAGAATTTGAAGAGGTTCTGAATGAGAGAATGAAATGAGCTCAATCAAGCTTTTCATCAAAGAATAAAGACATGAAGGACTGTCCTTAAAAACAGCTTTATTGAAGTATAATTTACATATCATAAAATTCACCCAATTTAAGTGTACAATGCAAAGATTCCTAGTAGAGTTACAGAATTGTGCAGCCATCACTACAGTCTAATTTTAGAGCATTTTCGTCACACCAAAAAGATTCCTATGCACTTTGTTATCATTCCTATTCCTACACTGAGTCCCAAGAAACCAAAAGTTTACTTTCTATCCCCCAGATTTCCTTTTCTGGATGTTTCGTACAAATAGAATCATAAAATGTGTGGTCTTTTGTGTCTGGCTTCCTTCACTTTGCATCATGTTTTCAAGGTTCATCCATGTGTTAGCAGGGTTCATTACTTCATTCTTTTTTATGGCTGAATAGTACTCCATTGTATGGATATATCACATTTTGTTTATCCATTCACAATGGATATTTGAGTCATTTCCAATTGGGGATATTATGAATAATGGACATGACGGATTTTGAAGGATAGCTAGATAAATGGCAAACATAAATAGGCTTTTGAAGAAAAGACATGATTCTGTGCTAGATAACCTGTATCATTTTCAAGGATAATTTGACCAATTAAAAAAAAAAAATAGGAAGAAGAGAAGACCGGAGAATGACACATGGAGTATTAGACTTGCAGGAAAAAGAGACCTCTGACATTTATCCATATAAACCCTAGCACTTTTGAAAGCATTTTATAACCAAGTAGGCTAAACTACAGGGCAGCAAAACTCTGCCTTAAAGGAAAGGATAATAGATAATTGTTTGGTTCCACTAAGAGAAGTCATTAAACATGCCTCATTTAGTATCTTACGATAAAATAAATCATAACTCAAAAGGAGAGACCATTACCAGAAAGGATACATATGGGACCAGCACATCCATTAATAGAAAATGAGGTAGAGAAAGAGGTACTCAGGTGAAGTCAGGGCTTATACTTCAGAGGATTGTGAAGATCACAGACAAAAGCAGCACGAAAGTACTCTTTAAATTATCAGGCATTCTCCACCAACGTAAGGGCTAAGACCCCAGTCGGCAATTGGACGTTGAGAGCCAAAGGAGTTACCTAGAGGCAGAACTGCCTCCGCTGGAGGTGAATTTGTGTTGAACACCAGTGAAATGTACTGAAACTCCTGACCCAAGCCCCTTCACCTTCACTGAGGGTGTTCAAACAGTGGGAACCAGTTCCTTAGCCACATGGGATCATGTGGCTTCAGGGCATGAAAGTTGTTCATTTTTATTAGGCTTGAATAATTATGCAGTAGGGTTGGGTGTGAGGGTTGGGGTGGAGAATTGAAAGGATCAGAACCCTTGATACTAACAGGTACTTTCTCCTTTCCTCCCCTTCTCCTCACTCCCTCCTTCTGAGGGATAACTTGTTATATAAATAAACAAAATACTTAGCATGGTAACTAAATCTCTTTTTTGCAATAGAATAAACAAGATAAGGGGCTTTTCACATTACACAAAGATACCCTCGTGGATTTGTTTATACAGCATTATGTACAAAGTGTTATATACTCAATAGGGCAAAAATGAAGCTAGACTGTTTAAAAAAATTAAGATAAGGCGGGCAGGGTATAGCTCAGTAGTAGAGCACATGCTTGGCATGCATGAAGTCCTGGGTTCAATCCTCAGTACACCACTAAAAAATAAATAAATAAAACTAATTACCTCCCCCCACCAAAAAAAATTAAGATAAAGCAAATCTTCTATTATAGTAAAACTTTCCCCTCATTTTACTGGAAAGGAAGCTAAACTATACCAGAAGTTCAAGCTCACATCGTTGGCAGCTCTGTTAGTGTTTTCCAAACTTATTTGGCAAATACCCACTTTTTTGTTTTTGGGGTTTTTTTCCCACAGAAAAAACCATATTACCTCAAGGGACAATCTGAAGAAAATAGTTTGGGAAATGTTGATATAGCTGGATTTCATCATTTATAGTTAGCTCTTTATTTACATTATAGATTGAACTCTCAAATGAATCAAATTGGTTATTTTTGATGAGAAATTGAGTGGCATTTTCTTCCCATTCAACAAACTACCAGATTTTTTTAGTGCCTCTGATGAAGTGGGTTGCCTTTACTGACCATAAATAACATGACATCTGACACAGCTCATCAGCCAACCACATTGCTGCAGCCGAATGAATTGTCTGACATGAAGTCTTTTCCTCAACATTCCAATTACCCAAACTAAATTGAATAAATATATGTTGTTTTTAGTGTATGTATATTCAGACCAAATCTGGTACTTTGGCTGCTGGAAAACATGAAATCTACATAAGTGAGAGAGACAACAAAATTAAAGTGTAATGTATATAAATGACATCATGCTTTTTATTTTTTTAACCAGTAAAATAGTTTTAATTTTAAAACAGTTATTAATGTGAAATTTCCCAAAGCTGAGAGTAACAGTCTAAAGCCCATCCATGGTTTTTAAATCGTATTTTTATCATGTCAATTTGAAGAAATTCAAGCGGACTTTTCTATCCAGGTTCAACAAATAACCCTAGACAAGAAAGAAAGAGGAGAGAGTGAGGAAGGAAGGAAAGGCAGGCAGGCACAGGCAGAAGGAAGGGGAGTAGAGGAGGGAGGAGGGAAAGGAAACACAAAAACTATTAACTTTTGCTCACCTGATCCAGGTTTCCATTTTGATAGTTATGTCCATAAAAGATCTGTGTTTGCTTAAGGGTTGCTGAGTTGGTTTGTTGCTGTGGGTCTTACAGCAGAGCAAAGCATAGCAGCCAGCACCCCTCCCCCAGTCTCGCTGGCACAAATCAGCAAAGGGACAGCTTGTGAGGTAGGTACACAGAATCCAGTTGGCACAGCCTGGAGGCAGATTTTTCGGCTGAACCAAGAAAACTCTTGTTTTTGAGGCAGATTTAATGACATTCAAACTAGGCATCTTCATAATGTACACTCTTGAGAGGATGTCCTAGGGCTGTAAAACCTGCCTTACGTCCATGGTAGTTTTTCTCCATTCTTGAGCTGGAGCTTTAAGAGTAAGTCCTCAAGACAGAACATGCATATATGATAATCACACAGAATATCTGTAATCGAGAAAAGTTAGGAAGCACAGCATCTACATATACATTGGAAAAAGAAAGAAAATATTTACAAAAACAAGTATGACACAGTAAAGAAGAGACCCACCATCAGTGTCAACCCATGTGCATCAAATGAAGCTATGGCTGACAGTGTGGTATTAGAAGATATTCAGAGCACAGAGAGCGGGGGTGGCTACAGTGCCCTTTCCAGCCCCTTCTAGCCCCCTCTGCATAGGTGAGCGGAGGGGACTGGGTGAGGCAGGAGGAGGAACGCAGAGGAAAACACGGTCAGATTGAGAGCTTGAGAAGTAAAACCAAGCCAGTTGACAGTTTCCCAGAGTGAAGGTGAAGCATTGGGAAGTCTGTCTGGTTCATCCAGGGAACGGGATGGAGGGCAAGGAAGATTTTCAGCCCTGAGATGCAGTTTGCACTTTCCCCATAGATTCTGAGGGTGGTGCCGATTATTCCAAATCGTGTAACTTCTCACATGCAAACTAAGCCCAGAAACACGATAGTTCAACAATGGGCCTTGTGTACATCTGAGGGAACATGCCTCACATCCCCTGTTTCCATCGCCTGACAAGAACCAAACAGAGCTCTATGGTGTAGATTTGCATCAGTGTGCAAAGTTGCTGCAAAACCAACGCTGCAAAATTGTGGTTTGAGATATTTTGTCTTCGTGTGGATTCATGAAGGTTTAAACACACCGTCAGGAACTCAGGCTCATTAATAGCTATTTTTAGCTTCTTCCACTTATTCAGATGAAATATCTCACTTATACTACTTAGTAGCAAAAAAGTAAGACTTGATATGCAGCGTGCACAGCTGTTTTGAATCCATTTATAGTCACATTTGTATCAATACATGTCTACAAAATGCAGCAAAATAAAGAGTTGTGAGTGATCTTAATGCATGATCAAGGAAGATTGAAGTCAGTCCATCAGGTGAAGCTGTCTTTTTTGAAACAATCCTAGTCTTTCTCCTCAGAACGTAGATTTTTGCCTCTACTAGCTGGATCATTCTTGCAGGAGTCTCTTTCCATCTGCCCTGTGTGGGAATAGACATGGAGTATGTGATTAAATGGAGACCCTATTGTCATCCAAGTTGTAGTTGCAAAGGTAAGCCATGTTTCTCGGGCTCTCCTTCGTGCCTAACTAATGCTCTGTATGGGTCCTCAAAGAGCCGCACATGCGTGCTCATGACAGCTCTAGTTCATGGTGTGACGTGTCAAAGGCACAGTCAGCTATCTCCGGAGGTCCGCCTTGTCTCTGAACACTATAGATTATTTGCTTTGCTTGTTACTGAGTTTGAGATAAATGGAAACAGACAGAATGTACTCCTTTCGTGTCTGGCTTTTTTCAGCATTGTGTTTGCAGAAACGATCCTTGTTGTGAGTCATTGTACTTTGTTCATTCTCATTGTTGTGTAGTTTCCATTGTGTGAAACACCATGATTTATTTACCAGACTACGGTTGAGTGGCAGTTAGACGTCTTTCAGTATTTATAACGACCCTGTAAGGTAGATCATTTTGCAGATGGGGAAACTAAGGCTCTGAGCTGCTTTAGAATTAATTCATTTACCTCAAGTCACACAGGCCACTGTTGATGCAGGAAAACAGATGTGGGGCATGAGGAGGGCCATGTCCCAGGCTTCGGTTGAGCCCCTGGGACGTGCCCTGCCAGGTGTGGGTCCTTGGCTTCGCGCAGGAAAGAATTCAAGAGCGAGCCACAGTTGAGTAAAGGTAAATTTATTCAGACAGATACATTAAAAGGCAAGAGAAAGGCCATGAGTTGTGGGGGTTGGGTGCTCAGATTAAAAGTAGGTACAAACTCCATAGACAGAGTGCGGGCCGTCTCTGAACGGAGGGAGAGGGAGAGAGACAGACAGACAGACAGACAGACAGACAGACAGATATGGCGGCCGCGAGGAACCGTGTTGCCAGTTTTTATGGGCTCCGTGGCTTCATATGCTAATAAGTGGAAGGACCAGTCTAACTAGCCTGGGGAAGGGGCTGGGATTCCCAGGAAGTTGGCCATTTCCCATTCTTTGACCTTTTGCGCTAGCCCTGGGACTGCCATGGCACCTGTGGGCACGTTATTCACCACGCTAATATATTACAATGGGTGTATAATGAAGCTCAAGATCTGATAGAAGTCAAATCTCCCACCATCTTGATTCTCAAGGCCTACTAGAGGTTGAATCTTTCACCATTTTGATGTTAATTGCTGTAGCATTCCTTGAATAGCTGTGCCCTGCCCCCTACCTGTCTCACTGTGGTGTAGCTGGGCCTTGTGCCAGGTCACCTGACCTGAGGTCCCGTGATCTCCAGCCTCACTCTATTTTTTCAGTGAAGCAGTTCTTTGATCTGCTTTTGTCTTTCTTCTGTCCTCTTAAAGGATTCAACTGTGAGGCTGTGGGAACTGGACCAGGAGACCAATCTCTGCCATCAGGCTACACATGGATTCATCCCTCCACCGTGGCTAGAGCTTTATTCCTTGGTCAGGTCTACTGCGCTTAGAGTAAGGGCTCTCCCAGGCAGTCCTCGCAGTTCCCCTGATGTGTCCGAGACCCTGGAAAATCCTGAATGTGGGCTCAAGCTGTCCCCCCGCCCCATTTCAAACGTATATTTAAAAGCTGCAAATAGACTCTTGAGAGGAGAGTTTAGTGTCGGTTATCTTTGGCTTTAACTACTTTGGTTCCGTGGTAGGGGACTGTTTGGGATTTTTGGTTTGTTTGCTTTTTATATTGAGGAATTTTTTCCCCCTGTATTGAGCCTTCTCTAGCCGTTGGCAGGAAAGGAATGTCAGTTCACACTTTGTTTTTTAAAACACTTTCGTGAGTGCATTTTTCTTCCCATTGTTTCCTAAGAGACAGTCAAGTGGAGGCTACAGATTAACTTTAAAAAGAAAGATCAGTTTTCTATCCTTGGGTCAGAAACCCAGTACCAGGAAGCTTATAGGCGGCCGGTTCATGGCTTCTCCCTGGATGGAAATGGCAGGGCATAAATAGGACAACCCACTCCCAAATTCTGTTGACAGTGGGAAATGAGGTGTTCTGCTCCTGCATCTCTTCTTGACCATCTTAGAACAGTGCAGAAGGTTGCTGAATCTTTGGTGTGATGACAGGAGGGAGTACAGAGGAGGCCTGCACCTCCTTCTCTCAGAGGACAGACAATCCCTCCCGGGGAAGGCAGCTCATCCACTTCGTTTCCTGCTCTGGAAAATAAGAAGTAATTTTGACATCTTTTGAATCTAGATGAAGGATTTATTTTTTAAATGACAAAGTTGTTTGTGTCTATATGTACGGATAGGTTTAAAAGAATTTTACGGCATTTAATACAAGTTAAATGTGCAGTCTGCCCTCTGTAGAATTTCATCCGTTTCTTCCAGACACTCCTTTCCACTGTAGAATTTGTGAGCTGTGCTAGCCAAGAGAGTAGCAGTTTTCCAAAAAAAAGAGAGGTAATTTTACTCATTAGTGGACAGAGTGGGGATGGTGCAGCTCTTTAGGAATGTCTGAACTCAGTCTTTCTCGATTTCTGAAATTGCCTTCTTTGCTCCCCAGTGTCTCCACATGGTCCTCCTCATGCCCCGCTGCACACACCCTTGCCCCACCGGGTTCTGTGTTCCATCACAGCCGCCCCCAGAGCCGATGAACCTGTTCCCCACTAATTTCAAGGTTATGTGTGAAGCTGCATTTCTCAATACAGGGTGTTAGGTCTTGCTGGAAGAATTATCTAAACCTTGAACAATTATTATGTCTGACATTTCAGCACTGACTGTAAAACTCTAGTCTCTTGAGACAACACAAACTGTTCTCCTATAATGCAATTGTTTTTAGCAGCTAACAGTCTGGAACCAAGACTTTTACACCATTCTTTCCCTCTGATTGACACCAGAGAAGAAGGGCATTCCTTTGAAAAAATTTCTAAAGAGAGAATTTTATAAATGGAGTATAAAAAAGAATGAGGCACAGAGATAAACATCTTCAGTGTTCAAATGCCTTATGTATGGGCTAAATGCAAGGCTAGGCCTTATTTTCTGAGAAGTAAACCACTAGTAGGGTGGCAGATAAAATACAAGATGCCCAATTAAATCTGAATTTTAGATAAACACCCAGTAACTTTTTAGTATAAGTATGTCCCAAAATATAGCATGGGATATACTTTATTTTTATTTGGTAAATCTAGAGACTCTAACAAGGTTTTCAATATGGTTTCAGCACAGTTTCAATCAATTAATGTTTTCTGAGCACTTTCTGCACAATGGCTAGGCTCAGACGTGGCATTAGGAGCCTCAGAGAAGGCCTTCACCTTTGTATTACAGCTCCTATCACAGTCTTTGGTATAAAGTTGAATATTTTTTTAAAAATTAATCAAAAGAAGAAAAGAATTATAGAATATGATGAATTTATGATACTTGTCACCTACGTGGGAACACAGGCTCACACATACAACAAGATAATGTGACTAATACTATCTTATTTTGGATTTTAGCTAGTTAACTGACTTACTAAACTAGCTCATTTAGGTAAAGGATCCAGCTTTTAAATATGTAAAGTTTACTCCCACTTCAAAAAGAAGTAATAACTGAGCAGGAAATTGAACAATAGTCTTTTCTGAATTTGCTGCAATCTTTGTAATTATCTGATTTAAAACTGCCCTGCTGGACATAATGTCACCTATCTCCTCTTATGTACACTTTTGTTGTAATGTTCTAATCAGATAAGTCGTGTATCTTTAATACACCTATTTCTGAAAGGGTTGAATTTGATCCAGGGGATGGTAGATGTGTACTACTAGTCAGGTATGACATTGAGTCTTACTGTAAAGTAAAAATTATCATAGGGGTGACCTATGGTTCTTCTAAGGAATTTATTGCTCACTGTAACACTTTCCTTGATAAAGGCACTAAATAAAAATGCTGATTAACATATGATATTTTTCCACTGTAAAAATTAAGCATATGGAACTTCTCGTTGTTCATTATTTATTTCACTATTTTTCAAAATACAATAATAAAACATGCAAGTAAATTTAATGTAATCAGAAATTCATAAAATCTCAGGATTGTAAGGACCTTAAATATATTATTTATAATTGAGGATATACTGTCTCTCCTTCAGAAGAAAAACCTGAAGAACTATAGGAATTTCCAAGGAACAAAAACCCAACCACTTTTATTTATTCAGATTTCCTTGTAAGACTGACCAAAACAACCTTCTGTTTTTCTTACTTGCTTGAAATTGTACTCACCCATTCAGTCCTGCCAATTGTATCCAAGCTGTGGTAGAACTGGAAAAATTGGAGTTCTAATTGAAGGAAAAGATTGGTAAATTTAACTACATTAAAAAAAAAAAAAGTATGGCAAGCAACACCATAAACAAAGTTATAAATAACATCATTCACAAAGTCAAAGGACAAAGAACCAATGGAAAGATTATCTAATATATAAAGAGCTCCTATAAATCAATGGGAAAAAGATGAACAATGCAAGAGAAAAACTGGGAAAAGGTAGGAGTGAGAATTCAAAAAATAAATGAGTAAAAGAAATACAAACAGTCCTAAACATAATAAAAGGTGTACAACATCATTCATAATAACAGAAATTCAAATTAAAATCATATTGAAACACCGTTTTTCATCTATCAAACCTGAAAAAAATTCAAGTTTTGATAATGCACCCTGTGGCAATGCTTTCGGGAACCTGAAACTCCCAGGTATTGCTGGTGAAAGCATAGATTGATGTAATCTTCTGTGGAGGGCAATTTGACTATATAGATCAATATCACAAATGCCCACACTGATTGATGATTAACCTACTAATCTCACTTATAAGAATTAATCTCATAGACATCTATTCACATGTGAGAAATCAAGGAAATTCATTGTTGCACTGTTTGCAATAGTAAAAGATTGCAAGCCATTGAACTATCTATCAAAAGGGAACTAGTTAAATATATTATGGTATATCCATACAGTGGACCACTATGCAGGGGTAAAATGAATAAGAAAACTCTCTGTATTGATGTGGAAAGATTCACCAGGACAGATCTGAAAAAGCACGATGTGTAATGGTGTGTGAAAAGAAGGGTTAAGTAAATAGTGTAAACATACTTTAAAATGTATTTCTATTTGCATAATGAAACTGACAGGATATACAAGAAACTAATAGAAGTGGTTACCTATTTTCAGAGATGAGGAGGCAGGAGATGGGACAGGTAGGGATGGGGGTGAAAGCAAGACTCTTCTGTATACCTTTTTGTATAAATATATTTAAAGTTTGTGGGTCGTGTGGATAGGACTTATTCAACAACTAAATAATAAAAAAGAGAATGGCATGTGCATAGGCCCAGAAGCAAAAAAACAGCTTAAACTCTGGGGGGAACTTCAGAGATTTAGACTGACAGGTGTTTAGAATATAAAAGTGGAGTGTGAGGGATGAGAGGAAAAGATGCAGGAGATGCCACGGAGGAGGGCTGATCACTGAGCGGTCAGAGCTGGCAGGTGAGGAAGAGTCACACCAGGTGAGCATAGGTGATTTCTAAGAAGTCTTAGAATCAGCAGACTGCCTGCAGAGGAGGGAGTCCAGGAATGGATCTGGGGAAAAGGCCAGGTGATTTCTAGGAGCCAGATTTTAAGTAGATAGGAGTGGAGGTCAGAGATCAATGTCATGAGACAAACAAGACATACATTTTCTAGAGCCCAGACTATATCCTCTGCTGGGGAGAGGGTTGGGGGAAGGGGATTGGGGGCGGGAAATCTTTTAGACAGCATTTATGCCTTCTCGTGGTTTATCAGCCAGCCCCAAACACATCTTTTCAAGAAAGCTGTAGTAACTTATTTGCCCTCTATGGTCTTATTTCTAAACCAAACTTTGAAGATCCCCAAAGATTGCTCAATTTGGAATAAGAAGACTTGTATTTGAGACCCTGAGTGAACAGCTCTATGACCTTGGGCAAAAACACTTAACATCTTTGAACCTCAATTTTGCCATCTGTGAAATGGACATAATGAAAGAAGCCATACTCTGCTATGTTTTGTGAGGCTTAGATGTAGCTTTAGAAACTCTAAAGTTTCTGTGACAGGTAAGGGACGACCACTGGCGCTAATTTTGTTTATGCTTTATTCAGTAGACACCTAGGTGAGAGGGACCAGGCTCTGTGCTGAGTTAGAAATAGCAGGGCCTGCGGAGTTTTCATAGCTGGAAAATAAAGGAGAATGCCCTGGAGTTTTGAGAGAAAACAGATTTCTTTCCACACTATATGTTTAGGGAAGACCAAACAGAGGAAACACTAGGGCTGTCTTTATAATTTTAACTCTCATCATTCACTTAACTATTGTTATTATAATTATTTTACTAGTATGTTAACTATTTTTTTCATTGTCATTAATAACAACTATTTATCTTATTTTAGCTAACATTTAGTTAGGGCTTCACTACCGGCCAGGCCTTATGCTGTTTTGTATACATTTTCTTATTTAATCCTCATACAAGTTCACTAAACTAGCCAACTGTTCTGAAAACCATTCAACAAAGGAGTGGAGAAGTTAGTAATTGGCTAGAGGGTAGGGAGCTGGCAGCTGGAAGAACCAGGATGCACAACCAGTCAGTCTGACTGGGTGCCTGTGCCCTTAGCCTTTATACCATTCTGCTTCTGCTTCTTTTGGGGGGGGTGGGGGTTGATTAGGTTTGTTTACGTATTAATTTTTAGTGGAGGGACTGGGGACTGAATCCAGGACCTTGAGTATGCTAAGCATATGCTCTACCACTGAGCTATACCCTCCCCCTTACCATTCTGCTTCTATAAGGGAATATCCAGTTGAAGGAGGTGGGGTGGGGGCGAGAACATCTGGCTTTCTGCATGATGAGTTTTAATTAATATTGTTGAATTCATCAGACAGTACTAGCAGGTTTGGCTGCACCCAAATCTGTAGCTCAGCCAAGATTTTGAAAAAAATGGTTGACATTCTTATCACCCAAACCTACCACCTGGGCAAACATGTTCTTTCAAGACTCTCAGCTCCTGGCCCTCTACCTTTGCTCATGATAGACATTAGAATAACTATTTAGGTTTTATGACCTATCATGTGAATGAAAAATTCGTTTGAGTAAAAATACTTAACATTCATTCAATAAATTCTAAACTCCTATAATATTCCAAGCATGTGGATTCCAAGACAAACACGGGTAGAGCAAGCCACCGAACTCCCAGTCTGGTGAAGCAGACAGACATGTCAGCAGACACAGCCGTCCCCCCTTTATCCACTGTTTCGCTTTCCGCTGTTTCAGCTAACCCACAGTCAACCATGCTGCAAAAATGGAAATTCCAGGAGTAAACGAGTCATAAGTTTAAAGTGGACACCATTCTGAGTAGCATGGTGAAATCTCACACCATTGAGCTCCGGCCCATCCAGGATGTGAATCACCCTTTGTCCAGCATATCCACGCTGAATATGCTACCTGCCCGTTAGTGTAGGAAAAAACATAGTGTATCTCAGGTTCAGTACTGTCTCCTGTTTCAGGCATCCACTGGGGGTCTTGCAATGTATTTCCTGTGGAGAAGGGGGCACCACTGTAACCAAAGTTAACGTAAGTTCTCTAATATCATTAGTGTTTCCTAGATTTGCCTTAGCATTAAAATCACCTGAGGCACTTTAAAAACAAACCACAGGGGGAGGTATAGCTCAGTGGTAGAGTGTGTGCTCAGCATGCATGAGGTCCTGGGTTCAATCCCCAGTACCTCCATTAAAAAAAAAAAAAGAATAAATCTAATTACCTCCCCCCAAGACAACAAACAAACATTAAAAAAAAAAAAAGAACTACAATTTCTTGGGCCCTACCCCAGATTAGCTGAATCAGAATCTCTTGCGGGAGAATCCTGGGAATCTGTATTTTTAACAAATACCTTATTAGAGTCTTACATCAGAGTCTTAAGTATGGCTGGGAAATGAGCTGTCAGCAGAAACGGGATACTGTGGGGTCAGAGGAAGATGAGTCTGTCTGTGGGTGGCGAGATTAGCCAAAGCCTCACAGCAATATTTAAGCACAGCTTCATGAGTGAAGAAGCAAACAGGCAGAGTAGGACACTCCAAGCAAGGGGAATGTGGGGGAAAGTGCAGAAGCGCGCGTGCGCGCGCGCGCGCGCACACACACACACACACACACACACACACACACGTTTGTTCAAACTGGTGCTTGGGGTTTGTGCGACTGGTTCATGGAGTTCAAGGCCATGAAGGGAGGTAGGTGAAGCTGAAAAAGGAGGTCATGCTCCAAAGTGAGGTCTGTGGACTTCACTATAGAAGCCAAAGGATTTTAAGCAAGAGAATTTTTTTCTGGTGGCAAAGGGGAGAATAGCTTGATGGGGAGAGAGGTGGGGAGTCCAGTCCAAAGGCTGTCAGGAGCAATTAGCTAACTAACAGCAGTGGGGAAATGTGAGAGGCCTTTCTTACCTAAAATCGACAGGACTTGGTGTTAGATTGATTTTTTTGTGATGAGGGAGGAGGCGGTAGGATGTCTCCCAGCTTAAATCATGGAGAGGAGTGCAGGCCATTACAAGTGGCAAGGAATATAGGAAAAGGAGCGGGGGGGGGGGTGACAAGAAAATGAATTCTGTGTCATCCTGAGTGTCAGCGGCTCTGGGGGACCACACCTACTAAATATCTGAAGAACAAGATTTGGCAGCCCAGAGCGTGCTGATGGTAGACAAAGCCTTGGGAACAGGTGAGAGTCACTAAGGAGTGTCCAGGGCAGAAGGGTGCTGGAGCAGAACTACGAGAAGCCTGCCATCTAAAGGGAGTGGAGGAGTGTGTGAAGGAGCCTATGGAGGTGGGGTGAGAAGCAGAAAAACACTGGGAGAGAATGATATCTTGGAAGCTAAGGAGAGAGAAAGCTCCAGGACAGAGTGGTCAGTGGGATAAAATGGAAGGGAGACATTGTTGTTGGGATTATTGGATACTCAGTTTCTGCTCCTAATGTCTTGACTTGCCAACTCTGGTACAGGTTCTTCATGAATCTCCAGTCTAAGGGCTGAGCATATAACTGACTCAGTGTCAGTTTTGTTCAGCTTAAATGCTTAAGAGAATCTGATCGACTCAGCCTGTGCGTTGGTTTCACTTGGGTCAATCCTGTGCAATCAGCGATGACCGGTGAGAGTAGTTGGGGAGGGGAGGTCGGGTCTGCAGCGGTGGCAGGGCAGACTCACTAAGGAGAGTGTGCAGGGGAGAGAGATCAAATAAGAGAAACACTGAAGATCTTGTCAGTGATGATCATTATGGTGAATTTTGATTAGGCGGTTTTAAATACTTTCATGCAGTAATTTGTCTGAACCTACTGGTGGGCACAGAAGTCATCTTGCAATAGATTAGAGTCCTTTACTCCTAATAATGACAGTGAGTCTTGAGAAAGAAATTAACCTGTTTTTTCCACAAGTGCCCTTTGCTTGGCTCTTTCTTACAGAGGCAGAAGCCTTCTCTGGGCTCACTCTTTTTTTTTTTTCCTATTTCTTTTTTTTTTTAATTGAAGTATAGTTGATTTACAATGTTGCATTAATTTCTGGTGTACAGCATAATGATTCAATTATACATATATACATTCCTTTTCATATTCTTTTCCATTATAGGCCATTACAAGGTATTGAATGTAGTTCCCTGTGGTGTACAGTGGGACCTTGTTGTTTATTTTATTATAGTGGTTAGTGTCTGCAAATCTCTGCGTCCATTTTTGATGATCAAATGAGAGACTGCATTCTAATCTTGATTCCTTTCCCTGAGTTCTCTTAATTGATAAATCATCACAATATTACACACAAAAGGAAATCTTTGAACTGGGCAGGAGTAACCACACCAACGTCCTGATGAGCGTGACAGGTTTAGTGACCTTTCTTATTCTTAGGAAACCGCCTCACTGTGAACCAAATATAGGCAGTGGAGCAGATGAATTTTTAATTTAATTTTTCTTAAGCAGAGAATAGACAACATTTGCATGTGACAGCTTTTTGATGTAAACTTTTCAGAATGAATTTCAGCCCATTTCAAGCTGATAGACTCTGAGTTCCTAATAATAAACATTTTAGTTGGTTGTCTTTGGATTGTTTATATTATATTCGTGAAGGAAGAACCAGTGGTAAAAATGAAGATGTGCTCAGAGAGTATGTGGCTTGTTTAACTTACTCAAATAATGCATTAAGTGTCCAGTTCAATATGTTGCTGGATTTGGGTAATGATTTGGATTTCAGCACTGACTGAAATGTGTTGGGTCACATCAGCTTAACTGATTCTCAAAGAATATGGGAAATTCACCAGAACTATAATCACAAATTAGTATATGTGATTCCTTAATGCATATTTCAGAGAATATTTAGCAAATGCATTTGTAAATGGGAGTTCTATTTATTAGGAGGTTTAGACTGCTTTGGCTGTCTTCCGTAGTGGACACTGCTAGGTTTCATCAGTTTCCTCTCAAACCAAAATCTCACTCGCAGTATTTTAAAATGTTGCCATAACCATGTGGATATGTTGCAACTTGCTATCAATGTACTTAAATCTTACCATTCTTTTATTTTTCTGTCCTTCCTCTACTCCATAGTGTGCTTAGAAAAGACTTCTCAAATAGCTCCAAGTAATTTTAATTCTTAAATTATAACTAAAATAGTGGAGTCAGTGATTTTAAGAAATATGATCAGGCTACTATATATAAAATAGCAAGTTTCTACTGTATATTGCACAGGGAACTATTCAATACCTTGTAGTAACCTGTAATGAAAAAGAATATGAAAAGGAATATATGTATGTATATGTATGACTGAAACATTATGCTGTACACCAGAAATTGACACAACATTGTAAACTGACCACTTCCATTAAAAAAAAAAAAAGAAATATGATCAGGAAGGATAAAAAAAAATCCCCCAGTGCAGAAGCTAAAGTGATTATGCAGTGCTTAGGTTTTCATGATTTTGTTTATTGCCAAATCTTAGTAAAATGCACTGTTTAAGAAATAGACTTTGTTTTTTAGGACAGTTTTAGATTTATGGAAAAATTCAGAAGCAGTACAGAATTTCCATAGACCCTGCATTTAAGTTATTCTATTATTAACTTTTACATTAGTGGGGTACCTTTGTTACTATTAATAAACTGAAGATACATTATTAACTGAAGTCCATACTTTTTCAGATTTCCTTACTTTTTACCAAATATCATTTTTTCTGTCCCAGAATCCCATCCTACATTACACTTAGTTGTTAAGTCTCCTTAAGCTCATCTTGACAGTGACAGCTTCTCAGATTGCCCTTGTTTTTGATGACTGTCGCACTTTTCAGGAGTACTGATCAGGTCTTTGGCAGCATGTCCCTCTACTTTAGTTTGTGAATGGTGAATGGGAAGTGATGGAACTTGGCTGTTATGTCAAATATGAACGTCAGGCCAGAGAAGGGATCCTGCCCGGTCCACCCAGTGTGCTCCATTCCCGACTGGCGACTCCTAACAGTTGTCCCTCCCACCCCGGGTGGCGCGGGCCTCCCTCGACCCCCGCAGCGTAGAAGGGGCCTGGGGGGGCGAGGAGGAGGGGACGAGGGGGCGGGCGGCGCTGGCACCCAGACTCCTGGGCTCGCTCAGTCATGAGTCCCATCGCACTGGGCGCGCGGCCAGCCCCCAGGGCCGCCTCCTGGGCTCCCGACCCGGCCCCTCTCCCGCTCCGGGGGCGATGAAGTCCCAACCCAGCCGGACGCGGACCCCCGACCCGGAGGGCGCCGGGGAGCGGCGCGCGCCTGCGCTTGGCCAGCTTTTCCGGAGAGGCCGGGTCTGGGTGTGACGCGGCGGGTCGTGTGGAGACGCCAGCCAGAGGAAGAGCCTGGCGGTCCTGCAAACGAGTTCACCGAGAAGCTGCAGTCAAAGGGAAATCGGCAGACTTCGTGGCTTATGAGCAGAAGCAAGACCGAAAGCCCAAAACCTATTATGCTCTTAACAGCCACTGATGTATTAGAAGAGTGGGAAAATTATGTGAATATGCAAAGAAAGAGAGGACGGTTCAAAGCATGCCATCAAAGTTCTCCACTGTCATAAACCTGTGCCTGCAGAGTATCTGAAAAAGCCAAAGCTGAGCTGTTCTCCAACCACTGGAAGCTCCCTAGTTCCTTCCCTTCACTTCCCTTCCCGATGACGATGACGCCACGTTTTAACTGCTGCAAAGACTCTGGGTTGCCATCTAGCTGTAAGATGCACGGAATCTACAGGACCTCTAACGCCATGTACAATCCCATGAGGAGAGGGGCTTCTCATTTTTCCTTGGCACACATATGAATGATGCTTGCAAACTGTCTAAATTTGCCATCCAGTTTTCCAACAATTTGCTTGTTTCTCAGATGCTTTGGAAAAAAAAAAACCGTAAAATATTTTAATAAGCAAAGCCATGTGGAATTTTTTTTTTTAAAGATGCTTTTAAGATGCCCCGGTCCTTGACTTTTTGGTTGTCATTTTTTCCCACAGCATTCAAATTCTTGTCCGTTTGACATCAGTCTGTGGTTTATTTCATAGAGGTGTCTTCTAAAAGTCAAATCAACTTAGTTATGGATATATTTTCCCCTTAAATTGTTTTGTAAATCAAAGCATTCACTTATTCACTAAATCTTTCTGTAGTAGGAATTGGTGAAAAATGATCACTTCGGGTCTTAAAGAAATTTTATATAAATTCTAAAACTTCCTTCATGGGAATGACTGTTTTAATTTAGAAATTCCAGTTTTGGACCATTTCTGTATTGTCCAAAGACTGTTTTGACAAAGGATTTTACTTGTTCTTTTCAGGAATTTGTTGACTAATTTGTCTCCATTTTCACAACTGGTGTTTTTGTCACTAGCTACCTGATACGGTTATTTACCTTATAACTCAAGAGTTGTTTAACATGCAGTATAACCCTATGAAGTGAGTGGTTTTTAGCAAGGTATTACTAGCATGATACAAAGTAGATACATCTTATCATGAAAACCATAGTGGTAGAATTGGATTTAGCATGCTCAGATATTGAATCTAACCATCCATAAACCTCTCTTTACACAGTACACTTTAGAACCATATTTTCTTCAATGTAAACTCCTTTTAAAAACATATTATCAGTTTTGACTTCAGTGACACTTTTTCAGTTAAAACTTCCTTATCTACCAATAACCACAAGGTTGGAGTTGAACTTTAAATGTCCAGTGGGTAGTGATTGCATCAAAGTTGAGTAAGATGGCCTTCTTGCTGTTCAGCTGTTCACAGACTTTATGCTAAGATTGTTAGGGCACCTTTCTCTGGGAGGTTCCCATGAAATGACTCCAGTTGACTCAGCCTCTGCCTTAGTAAACAGAATATATGGAAGAGCAAACAGAGCTTCGCATTTGTGATATCAGCATCCAAGAGCTGCAATATCTTCTTTATGGGCATTTTTTTCTCTGCATGAAATAACGAAATGTGAAAAGTAACAACCACTGCTGATCAAGTGAAATGGACTGTAACCTTAAAGGTTATCTGTTGGAGTGTCCTGACCTCCATTATGTGTTTTGGAGAGACTCGTCTAAGAGATTCAGTTTTTTCATCTGTTGGCTTTGTCCGGTTATTGTTGGTTGGTTATAATGTACCTTGCTACTCACCTATGTACACACATCTGTTACTCTTTGACCATCACACCATTTGGCTTCACCATTTTCTTTGTATTTAAAAAATACATTTATTTAAATTCTTTGTATTTAAAAAATACATTTATTTCCAAATTTAATATAGAAAAAACAGAATGTAGAGACAAGAAGAAAAATAATTACTTAGAATTACCTGACCCTCATGATGATTCCTATTAGCATTTCCAGATGTTTTTTTTTTTTCTTCGTAGCCCTATACATATAAATATATACATTTAAAAATGGGACTAACATTACTTGCTCTGTAACTTGTTTTCTCATTTGGGCATATCTCATGATATAGTTTATGTCAGTAAATACAGAGGTGCCCATTCATTGTATGGATTTCCATAACCTATTTAATTGATAGAAATTTTGATTGTTTCTATTTTAAATAACCTGACTAGGAACATCTGTCAGTAAGGACTTATTTTTCTGTATTGTGATATTGAAGTTCTTTGAGAATTAGTGAGACTAACAGGGAAAATCATAGTGAGGCGTTACATGTCCTCAACCAAACTAGAATAATTTTATTTCCATGGAAGAATGGATTTTAAAATAAAATATAATTGGAAAAATATTTTTAAAGAAAGAGCTTTTTATCTGCAGAATTTTCAAACATATTACAAAGCAACAACTATCAGTACCGTAGGTGTCTACACTAACATGAAAGAATACAGAAATCATGTAAGAAATATGTAAGAGTACATAAATTATACATACATAGGAATTACAATTATATAAGAATTCTAGAAATAGATTCAAACTATTAAAATATTTTCAAAGTAATAGGGAAACGAATTACAACATATTTTGAGATCACTAGATACAATGATGGGAAAGAAATAAAATGGATCCAGGGGGAGGATATAGCTTGGTGGTAGAGTGCGAGCTTAGCATGCATGAAGTCCTGGGTTCAATCCTCAGTAAATCCATTAAAATAAATAAACAAACCTAATTATCTCCTCCCTCAAAAAAAAAAAAAAAACACACAAACAAACAGAAAAGAAATAAAATGGATCCATGTAAGCACATGATTAAAATGTCAGATGTATCCAAAAAATTAATGTAATTTAATCATATCAAGATAGAAGTCTGAAGAGCATATTTGGCTCAGCTGTAAGGAATGATCAAATGGAAGACATCAAAAACGTCAAAGACAACAGGAATATTTTAATATATTCTTAGAATACCTTTTAATATGATATAGCATATTTTACATAAAATATATTTATGTGATATATAATAAAGTATATATCAAAAGGAAAGCAAGTGAACAAAAAATCTATATCATAACTAATAAAATTTTTACTATTCAAAATACAGAAAAAAGAACCAAAATGTATTTTTTAAAAGTGGATGAAGTCATTGCCCAGATCATTAATATTGAAAGGGACAAACACACAAATATCATAAATAAATTGCAGCATGAAAAAATTCATAGTCTTACTTGTAACTACATAAGTACAAAGTGATCTCGGGGGGAAGAAAACAGTAAAATTGCAAACATGACAAATTAGTTGGACTATGCAGAAACAGGTGTATTTTTGTAGCCTAGAAACTTGGCTTTGTTTTTCTGGGAAATGAATTGGCACTACTTGAGATTCATGAAGTAGTTCACCTTTTAATACTCACACCATTTCACTTTGGGTTATACACCCCAAGGAAATACTCTGAAAGGAAAGAAGTATACATAAATATTTACAATTGTAAAACATTTGAAGCTACTCAGTTTAAGTAACGAAAATGAAGTAAGAATGATTTTTTTAATTGTTTACATTTTTATGTAGTATCAGAACCCTTAATATACATGATCTCATTTAGTCCTCGATCAGGAAGCCATGACACAGAGGTCACACAGCTGGGACTGGAAACCAAGAATTCTGTCTGGGCAAGAGTAAGACCTGCACTTTGAGTCAGGAAGCCTGGCTCCATGTCTCGCATCCTCCAGGTGTGGGACGTCAGCCAGGAGTTCTAGGATCTGTAAATGGGTCACAACACACGGTCTCCGCAGCTCCCAGCTTTGAAGCAATAAGTGAGATCACGCACGTGAAGGTGAGCCTGAGAGGGCAGTTCCTGAGGCTGCTGCTTTCTGCAGACGAATCTTTAAGTGCATCTTCAAGCTGCGCACCAAGGTCAGGGAGGTTTGGAACACTTTTAATCAGCGAGAGAGCAATGAAACTATAGCCCAAGAGTGGGAAGGGCCAAGTTCAAAGGGGAAAGTGGAGTTGTAATTGAAGAAGTAAAGTGGATTTCTTTGCTCTGTTTGGGAAGAGGGAATTCAAGTCCACTTACGTGTTCTTTAGTGAAGACGTTACACACACGTCAAAAAAAAACCTTTGAGCATTGAGAAACTCCTAACCTGGCCTGTGGTTTCCAACTTCCTCATTCCTCCAGCGTCCTCTTTCATAATTTTCATGGTGACACATGCTTGGATTTGGCTCTGGGGATGCCCCGCCTCGCCATAAAATCTGAAGTCCTTTCCCCATGTAGCTTCTTTTCTAGTCACGCAAAACCAAGGCTGAGATGATCTGTCATGACCTAGCCTACCCCACCCCATGTTCTAGAATCTCCTTCATACTCCCCTTTCAGCATCACCAATGGGAGTGAGGGGTGGACCTGGCAGAGATACGCACTGCAACTCTAGGCTGTGTGATAAAATCCCGCCTCTAATAGCTCATGAGGCTGACCTGGGGCAAAGGCCATCCTTGTGCTGGTCACTAAGAGTGTGTGACTGAGACAGCCAGCAGTAGAGCAGTAGGTTTGGGGTGGAGTGAGGTGGCTTCAAACTTGTCCAGCTCAGAGTGGTGTATTACTGGCTGGGCTTTATGATTGGAAAAACAACATCCTCTTGAATGTGTGTGTGTGAGACTCAACCGCTACCAAATGCTGTCCTATCCATGGTCTGATTTGAACACGGGCCCCACCTCCCCAGACTCACCTTAGAGAACACTTCTAAATCTGGGTGACTCAGATCTCAAACTACCGTGATGTCTCTAGAGTAGACTGATGCCACCTGGACCACATCGGATCCAATATCTTACCATGTGTCCTGTATTTTTTTTTTTACTTTATATATAAAATTATTTTACTTAATCCTTTCCACAACCCTATGAGGAAACTATTCTTAGCCCCATTTTACAGAGGAGGAAATAGAAGATCAATGATGTTAATCACCTGCCCAGGGTCACAGAGCAAGTAGGTTGTGAAGTGGGTTTCAAACCCAGGTCTGCATGACCCCAAAACCCATACTCATGCTCCATCTGTGAGTGCTGGAGGGGGTCTTTCTGGGCCAGAGACCTGGAAGAAGATAGGGATTTTTGCCAATTTTTTTTTTCTTAGGGACCCAGAATAGAAGTATGCCACCAACTTTGTGGTTTCTGGGCCACTTCCTATAAGTGATGGTGTTAGAGAGGTGTACTGTGTTTCTACAGACAGGGAGGCAAGCATTTTTCTTTAGCATGTGTTTTATTTTCCAAAGAATCCTTTTTCTGACAGTCACTTTCTTTCCAAATCCTAGAACACCGTATGCTCTACAGACAGGAGTAAAAGTTTCAGCAAGGAAAAGGAAAGCGTTCAGCTGCTCCACCCCTTTGCAGTTCAAATAGCCTTCAGAACATCTGTTTTTATTTTATTTGTTTGCCTTTTGGAGAAAAATCAAGGGTAAATTTGAGATAAATAGGAAGCAAAATATCTTCCTGAAACAAAAAAAAAACTTCCCAGTAGCTGGCCATCTGAAAAGATTTTGTTTGTTTGTTTAAAATGTCTCTGGAGTGATAGAAAATCTGAACACTCATGATTAAGATGCAGTTAATAAAAACCAAAAGTTAAGAGATTAACTATTATATACTGTTTTAGGGTAGTTCCTTCCGGTGGGTCCTGATGTTTTTGGAAACCAAGCACTTGTTGGGGAGGCAATTAACAAGATGATAAGAAAGTTTCTGTGGAAGACTAACAAAGCCTGGAGTTTATTCTGGATCTCAGCCTGTAGGGAGAAGGAGCAGCCAGAAGAGAGGGGAAAAACCATCTCTGTGGACAAATTAAGTCCTGGTGGGCATTCATGCGCACGGGTGGGCAGCAGCCCCTGAAGTCAAATCTGCTGTGATGGGATCAGAGCCCTTTTCCACAAATGCAGCAGGGCTAAACAATTTCATTCCACCATCTGAATCTTATTAGGTAGTTTCTTGTTTGCCTACTTTTTAAAAAAATGGCTCTATTTTTGCATGGGTAAAGTTTACATATGATGAAATCCCCATCTTAAGTGTATATTCTGTAAGTTCCAAATGCGAACACCTGTGTACCTCAAACCCTTACTAAGACGCATAGCATTGCCATCACCCGGAGGCAACTGCTGTTCTGACTTGGTGAATTAGTTTTCCCTGTTGGGGGCCTTCATATGGAATCATATGTAGCTTTTCTGTGTACGACTTCTCTGACTCAGCAAAATGTTTGCATTTATTATCATCTGTGTTGCATGTATCAGTTGTCCATTCCTTTTTATTACTGATTAATGTTCCATTACATAAGTATTCTACAATTTGGGGGGTTTGTTTTGTCTCTGTTGTTTTTATTGTCTACTTTCTTATTGATAGACCTTGGTTATTTCCAGTTTTTGTCCAAAAGAGTTGTTAATAATCTTGTACAAATCTTTTTGTGGATATAAGTTTTCATTTCTCCATGAATGCAATTGCTGAGTCATAAGAGAGGTAAATACTTAGTTTTGTAAGAAACTGCCAGGTTTTTTTTGTTTTCTGAGATGGTTGGATCACTTTACGCCTCCACTGTCAACACATGAGAGCACATCCTTGCTGACGTTAGCTTTTATCAGTAGCATCTCGTTTTTTGGTTTTAACTTGCATTTCTCTCATGACTAATGACATTGAGCACTTCTTCATGTGCTTATGGGCCATTTGTGTGTCTTCCTTTGTGAAGTGACTGTTCAAATCTTCTGCCCTTTTAAAAAAATTGGGTTGTTTCTTTATTGTGGAGTTGCAGCCGTCCTTTATGTATCTTCATATTGGAGGATGGAGGGAATGCAAAGTGCCCACTGAGCTGGGATAGCATCTTGAGACTGAAAAGACCAGGTAGGCAGCTCCATATGACGATGGATCAGTATATGATAGGATAACTTACAGGGTGGGATCGGAATCAGGCCAACAACGATCCAGAAGCAAACGCAGCTGCACTCCATACCACTGAAGGACTCTTGGGACAATTTTACAGTTAACCTAGTGTAAAGGAGTAGGTGCTTGGAAACAGGACATGCATTTCTAACTTGAAATTTATCGATGCGTAACTGGTTTCATGGGCGTCAGGAGTATGTCAGCAAAGGTTTTCATCATTGTTTAAGGACTAACAGTGCATAGAGGTCACCTTGTCCTAATGATTATTAAACAACATCTATTAACTACAAAGCCCTTGATGACACAGAAGTGAGCCACTGCACAGTACAGTCCTGGGTAGGGTAGCAGAAGGACAGGAGAGGCTGTGAGGGTCCAAGATGCTGTCAGTTATGCTAACAGCCATGCACTTTGGTACTGAGCTATGTGTATGAGACCCACTCTCTCTTCTGGGAGTGGGGCCCAGTTACTTGACCTTTTTGTCTGTATATTCCCCCCAAAATGATGCCAGGGATTCTGCCTCGTTTAGTGCTATGTTCCCAGCGCCCAGGATGGCCCTTGGCACTTAGTAGGAGCTCATTTACATGAAAATTTACTGAAAGAGTCGTGAATGAACAGATGAACTGACTTTTGGGCCTGCTATTCAGACACAGGGTTCTCAAATTTAATGGCAGCGATCAACAAGGAAATGGAGAGAAATGTTATCCTTGAGCTATAAAGTATACTTGGCACAGAAGACTCCAGATACCTTCAGGGGATTTGTTCACCCAGGGAAATACTGCTAGACTAGCTCATGGACTAGCGTCATTTGTCCCCATGTATGAACTTTTTCGTGCAAGCCGCCGGTGGCTGTCTAGTTTGCTGCATTCTGTGACTACGTCCCGACCCCCTTTCAAGTCTTGGGTTCCGATCAAGTTTACCTGACGGATAATCAGAGCCTCTAGCCTTGGAGAGTTTTATGTAACTTAACCCATCTGATCCCAGCTTTCAAAACCTTCCTCTTGGCTGCCTCTGACACTGATAATGCCGGTCCCTGCCAACTGGCTCCTTTGCTGGGCTCTGTGTCTTAGTCTCAGGCTCACCCCCAATGCCTTTCTGAACCCCCAAGGGCCAGCAGGGGGCTCCTTCCTCCTTGGTCTGGAAGCCAGTTTCCTTGGTCCTAATCCAGCTGGCTCCCTCCTCTCCCACTGGAGCCACACACTGAATAATCGTCGTCAGCATCCACATTCGTAGAGAACTCGGCCATCTACAGCGCCTGTTCACATCCATTATCTCATATAAGCCTGCAAAGAGTCCTATTTATATTCCCCTTTCATTTTTCCCCCCCAAAGGAAAGGCATCAAGAGGTGATTTAATTTGTTCCAGAATCTAAAAGTTGTCCTCCTGTGACCCAGAGTTTTCTAAGACTCTCTGGGTCTTGCTCAAAGCATATTAGTGCTTTCTCAGCTCTGGTGTGTGTACTTCTGTGATGTTTAAAAGACTTCATGACCTCCCCCCGCAAAAAAAAAAGAATTTAAAAGACTTCGTAGATTTTCACAGCAACTTGGATTACATCTGTCATTAGAAATTTGATTACCAAGCCAAAGACATGGGTAGTTCCCAACCTTTTAATTTAATCAGCAGTATAGGTTTCCCCTGCCCCACGCCAACTTGGATCACATGTTACTTTAAAAAAATGTCCCCCACAAACTATTTATTGACTCATTTTACCTTTTTTATTCATCAGATAATGTACCTTCCAATCAGAGTTTAGGCTCAGGATCAGATAATCCATGCTCTCACAGGGCTGATTTTATTACAGCCAAAATAAAGACATTCGAGATTTGAATTAGCTTCCAAGACTAAACGGATGCATTTCCATTCCTGCAGGGCTTTCTGAAAGATTATAAAGTTCATACACTGACCCTAGGGAAAGTGGACACAGAGTTTAGTCCTTGTGAAAAGGGACTAAACTCTTAAGTCCCTGGTGTCTGATGTCTTGCGGGAGCAGGAAGGGAATGACCAACGTTCACCCTTCATTCTGGGATTTGGGCTTCTCCCGGGTTCTTTAGAGAGTGAGGCTCAGCCAGCCTCACCGTAGTGACTCCTCAGCGGCGCAGGTTTTGGGGTTGTTTTCACTTCATGCCTGTAGGACTTGGGGAGGACATGCATTTATAGAAACAAAGACATTCCCTCATTGTGACCTAAAGGTGCACATTTAAAATGTCACCAAACCAGACCTTTTACATCATATCAGTAATTGTCTCATTCAAATGATACTTTCCAACGGGCATGATGGATATTCTAAAGGCAGTGTGTAAGTTAGTGGAATTAATTAATGGTTACTCTGTATGCCAATTATAAGAGAGGAGTTTCAATTAGGGAAGACTATTAATGTAATCTGTTCTTTTATTATATTTTTACGTAGTAGATTTATTGTTATTTTTGAGGAATTTATAATTTATTTTTTTCTAATATATTTTTATTGAAGTATAGTCAGTTTACAATGTTGTGTCAATTTCTGGTGTACAGCACAATGCTTCAGTCATATAGGAACATACATACATTCATTTTCATATTTTTCACTGTAAGTTACAAGATACTAAATATAGTTCCCTGTGCTATACACTATGAACTTGCTGTTTATCTTTTGTATATATAGTAGCTAGTATCTGCAGATTTATTATTTTATTGCTCACACATTGTGCTTGCTCTGGTTTTGTAGGGGAACCAGCAGAAATCCACCAATGTTGTCTATCAGGCCCACCACGTGAGCAGGAACAAGCGAGGGCAGGTGGTAGGAACCAGGGGCGGATTCCGAGGGTGCACCGTGTGGCTCACAGGTATGTTTTGTCGACATATTTTTTTTTAATTGAAAATTGATGGTGACACACAATTTTAAGGAGATTACTGTAACAGATGACACATACTGAGTGCTTAACATTAGCAGGGGAAGAGCTGTGGTAGAAAGCTTGGGTGTTTCCCAAGTCCTACCTCTACCCATCAGTGAGAGGTAGGACTTGCATCAAGTCACAGAATGTCTCCAGTTCTCCGTTTTCACCTCTTTGGCAGGAAAGGTTGGGCCAAGTTGATTAGGACATTCCCTTCTGGCTCTAAGGGGCACCATCATTCTCGGTTTCATGCCTAAATACGTTCACTGGCAGTTATGAATGGGGCTCTCCGAATTTGACATCAAGCATTTGGCTGTCCATGAGAGATATTCTTTATTGTTTTCTGAGATTTTAACACTCTAGGGGGGCTATTTCACTTATTTATACAAAAATTAAAATCTATGTGAGACGAAAAACTAGTGATTTCTGTGTAGCTGAGGACTGTCCCTTGTATAGAAAAATAACTCACTCCCACTGAGGTGACCAAATGAATGTCCCTTTTTGTTGTGTTTTATAGCCCCAGAATGTCAAAGTTAAGAGTTAGTGACAGAACTGGAATTAGACATAACCTGGACTCAACAGGAAAAAAGCAAGTTCATTTTGTAGACATAGTATTTCAAGTGGAGATGAGCCCAGATGCCAAGATATGTTTATCCAGGTTATGAAATCAACTTCTGTGTTCCTGTCTGCTCCCAAATGCTGATTTATTCTAACCTGAAGATAATTGTAAAGAACACGACAAGCAGGGACCTGCTTGCATCTTTTCTTTCTGTTCTGGGCCTTTCCTGTTCCTGTCTGCAGGAGCCTCTTCTCATTCAAGCCATTTCCTAGTGCCTGTGGCACTTGCCTTTGTTCTCCTGATTTTATTCATCTCTGGAACAGCAAGCCTTCCCAGCTTCCAGGGTGAGGCTGGACAGGGGGCAAGGAGCCTGCTGTATCCCAAAAGGCAGGATTCTCGGGTCACACTTCCTGAACCATCTCCCCCAGCGCCCTCAGAGAGACACACTGTGCAGCAGTGAATAAAACAGCTGCGCTCCAGACGTCTCCCTCTTGCTATGTGTTTGCCTTCATGGGATGTTTTGCCTTCATGTGTTTGTCCAAATTTTGAATTGGGACATACAGAACCCATTTTGCCAAATGTGAAACACCCCTGAAAAGAAGAAGAAAAAAAAAGAACTGGTAGAAGAGGCAAAAAAAGTCTCAAGGGTGTACTTCCCCTGTCTTACCCTCGAAAATCATCTTGTCCTACTTTATTTTTCATTCTCATATTAGAGAGGTTGGATATTGACCAGGGAGACTGGAAGAAACCGCACACTTCAAACCCAGAGACTTGGATTTGAGTCCCAGCTCCACTTGCATTAGCTGTGTGACTTTGGACAAGCCAAGCAACCTCTCTAAGTCTCAGTTTCCTTATCTGTAAAATGAGAATAAGGACAGTCCCTGCCTCATAGAGGTGTAGGTAGAACTAAATGAAATAAAGCACTTAGCACAGGGCCTGGCCCCTAGTAAAACTCTCAGTGGATGTAATTGGTGTTACCCCAATGTATTAAAATAAATATGTCAATGGCCTGGTTTAATATAGTTACTGTGATTTAGCGTTTAGTTTCATGAGAACTGAAGCAAAATAGAAGGAAATTTCTATTATTTCTCTTATTTTCTGACGTAAGAGACCGTACCAGAGATTCAGGAGTCCCATTTCTCCTGCCTCACAGCTGGACGTACATTTTAAGAGGCATTTGTCACACTAGTCTTTATTCAAATGAAATTGAGTTACATAATAATGTAATAGACAGAGTCTTCAAGAAAGATTTACAAAGATTGCCAACACGGTCTTCGTGGAACCACTTTTTCTAATGGTACTCTGCCAAAGCCAAGGGCATGACTTTAAAACACAACTGAAAATATGGAAATGACTTGTTTACCTTTCAGAGATCACCTTTCTTTTCAAGTCTCCTCTCAGTCCTGCAGCCCTGCTTTCTCTTACTTCTTTTGTCTGTTTCCTCTTTACTCCTACTGTTTTCTCTGTATTGACAACTTTCTGACTTCCTTTCTGCCTGCTCCGCAATCCAACTTTTCCTCTTCCACCCTGGGTGCTGTCTGACTGTGGCTTGGCACCATGGAATATGCTTCAGGTTCAGAGATCTTTCGGACAACTGAATTTTAACGGTGCTACTTTTCCAGGGCAGTTCATGTTTTACGGTCTTAAGTAATTTTGGCATGTAGCATTTCTTTCCCTTCCTCCTTACGTTCTTCCTCATATAGAAATTATAAAGTGTGTTCCCAATCATTGTGCATTGAAACTATGGTAAAAGGCATGTGGTAACTCTGCTCTCATATGAAGACTCCAAACATCTAAGAGCATATGGCAGCTCTAACTACGTCTGCAGCCCAGCTGAGGAGGGTCCCCTGTCTTCATGTTTTGAGAGTCATTTTGGAAAAACCTTGAAGGCAAAAGGACAGTATGTGGGCTTTGTTGTCAGATGGTTGTTTGGCAGCATCTGCAAGGAAGGTGGACTCCAAGGGCTGGCTGTCCCCTCCACTCTGGCTGATGGCTGTCACAAGGGGATATGAGAACATTGTCACCAGGTCTTCTGATTTTTTTCAAGAGAAGCCAAAATCTGGATTTGTATGCACAACTTTCTAATCTTTAAAGCACTCTGCAGATAAAACTGGACACACCAAGGACCATACGTATCCCCTCCAAGGTCTCTCTATTGGATGGACCCCTTTTGCTTTGAAAGTCTATAATCCTAATAAGGGACAAATAGTTTTTTCAAGGTTTGAAAGAAATAGAAGTAATTGACTTGTAAGTAAACTATGCTTTTTCTAGATACAAATGATTTTGATTTGGAGTCAATCAAATGATTGTAATGACACTTGAATTAGGTAAAAATTAGGATCAGTTCACAATTAGGATCAGGGCACACTTTATCACCTTCAACAATCAGAGACAATGCCAGTCTTGTCTTGCCTGTTCTGAACAGGTCTCTCTGGTGCTGGAAAAACAACAATCAGTTTTGCTCTGGAAGAGTATCTCGTCTCCCACGCCATCCCTTGCTACTCCCTCGATGGCGACAACGTCCGTCACGGCCTCAACAAAAACCTTGGATTCTCTCCCTGGGACAGAGAGGAAAACATCCGCCGGATTGCCGAGGTGGCCAAGCTGTTCGCCGACGCTGGTCTGGTCTGCATCACCAGCTTCATTTCTCCTTTCACAAAGGTGAAGTGATTTGGCAACACACAGCGCTGGGGCTCCCACTGCGGGATAAGGAGCTGGTGGGGGGTTTGCAGGGGGAGAAGGATGTCATATGTTCTGTTTGCACCACAGTCTCCCCAATTTCTCACTCTCTCATTCATTTCCTCTCTTTAATATTGAATTATATAAAGAGTGTCCCTTCATTTCCAGATGCCAGGGCACCTGACTTAAACCCTTCCACTCTCACAGTTGTAAGGTACACTTGGCCAGAGTTGAAAGGAAGGAAAAGTTAAACAGGGAAAACTCTAAAGCTCAATTAATTTTATTTCTCCAAAAAGTCTGAGGACTTTAGCTTGTGAAAGAAAACAGCAGTTCCCTGCCAGCGCACCAGGCAATGAGTGTTTAATATTGAAATCACCGAGGTGGCATGTCACTCTTGTTTTAAAACGGTAAAATTTTCTGAGCCACAAATAAGACACTATGTGCTTTGAACATATCCTGAGGACAAAATGTTCTTGTTTCGTCAGCTGTCTGCCCTGACTTTTAGTTGAGATTCTTTTCCATGGGTTTTGTTTGTTTGTTTGTTTAAAGACCCTGGGAGAGCTGTTTACTAGAGTGAAATTTCTGGACTTTCTCTAAAGGGCTAGTTTCCTGCCACCTCTGCAGAGCACAAAGCCCGTGTTATCTTAAGGCTGTGGAAGGCCAGCGCACACAATGATTTGTCTGCTTGTTTGTTTGTTTGTTTAATTTTTAAATTGAAGTATAATCAGTTACAATGTGTCAGTTTCTGGTGCACAGCATAATGTCCCAGTCATGCGTATATATGTATATGCCTTTTCATATTCTTTTTCATTAAAGGTTATTGCAAGATATTGAATATAGTTCCCTGTGCTGTACAGAAGAATTTGTTTTTTATCTATTTTTATATTTATTGTGATGAAGAATTTCATTATGGAGCCACTTACATGCTGAAATGTCCTTTTTTTCCAGGACCGTGAGAATGCCCGCAAAATCCATGAATCGGCAGGACTGCCGTTCTTTGAGATATTTGTAGATGCGCCTCTAAACATCTGTGAGAGCAGAGATGTAAAAGGCCTCTACAGACGGGCCCGAGCTGGGGAGATCAAAGGTGGGAGAGCGAGCTCAGTGGCACCTTTGCCAGTTACTTTTGCTACCAATTCATATTACTGGTCTGTCCCCAGAAATCTATCTGAAGTTTTGAAAGCGGTTTTCCAAAATTGCACATAACACACATAACTTTTTATCAAACCATAATATCTTCCATATGTCCTTGGGCTTTTTAAAATACAAGCTTATTTTTTTCAAGTAATGATCACCCCAGCCACAAGCAGTCAAGTTCAGAGGACTACAATGGATAATATGTGAGTGTGTGCCTAGGAGGAACGTTTCAGGGTTTACCTCCTTCTTGTCTTCCTTTTCGATTCTGATCAGCTGCAGGGGGCTTGGACCCAGCTAGCCAGATTTTGTTGATAATTTGGGGCTTTCTATATTGGAAACACAGCTGTATATTTTCTTACCTATGGCCTGAGGTCAAGGATGGCTGTTTGGCCTTTTCTGTTATAATCTGAATATAACGGTTTAAAATATTATCCCAACATGTGTTACGTCTTGTTGATTAAAAAGATTGTTCTGTTGGTGCAGATGTGAACTTCACCCTTCTGTGTTGCAGGCTTTACGGGTATTGATTCTGATTATGAGAAACCTGAAACTCCTGAGCTTGTGCTTAAAACCAACTTGTCCTTAGTGAGCGACTGTGTGCAGCAGGTGGTGGAGCTTCTGCAAGAGCAGGTGGGTGGACTGAATGTCTTTTTTTTTTTTTTTAATAATTTTATAAAGTCATGAAAATTGTCTGTTAACTGAAGTGTTCTTTTTATAGTTTTTATTCCAAATTGTGACCAAGTCTGCTTCATTTCAGAACATTGTACCCCATACTATAATCAAAGGCATCCACGAACTCTTTGTGCCAGAAAACAAACTCGACCAAGTCCGAGCTGAGGCTGAAGCTCTTCCTTCACTATCGATTACCAAGGTAAGAGGGTGCGAACTGGCAAAGGAGAATTAGGCTTAGGATCAGCCATTATGATCCATTTACAGTTACTCTTAATAATAAGGTAGGTACACACAAGGAAAACACAACGTCCTAAAAGAAAAACACTTCATTTTGCCAATTTTTTTTTTACCTCTTGTTGAGACAGTCACCAGGAGTTGCCACAAGGCAGCTGATCAATGCCATGCACAGGGGCAGACGGGGAAGGCAGCTTCTGTATCTGCATGGGACCGTTTTATATAGTTGTCATTATACCTTCAGTTATGCCAACATGCACGCACTGGGCGGTAACTGTTTGTTGGCCGTTGCTGAGAAAATAGTTTGTCCAGAATACAAGTGTTTCTTGGACTACTGAAAAGGAATTTGAAGAAAACAAAAAGCAACCTTGATCTAAAGTGATGTGAATGCCTTCATCTTTTTTCTGCTCAGCAAATCCCACTCTTTGCTCGTCAGGGAGAGTCCAGTCTGAGGAGACAGGGAGACAGCTTTGGTTGCACTGATTTTTCTACCTGGAAGATGTAAGATGTAGTCCCAGCCAACAGCCTTGCAGATGCCTTGGCCTTTCCGTGGGTCGGTGTTGGTTGGTCTATACGAGGTGATTGAGTCTTCACTGGCAACTTTTTGATATCTCTTAAAACCTTGGACATTTTTATAAGAGGCAGAGTAAATTGGGAACGTGCCTCAGCTCGTGAAGATCCCAGACTTTCATAAGTCACAACAAATTTATACACAGAACTCCTAACTCTACACAATAAATTCTGAGCACTCCAATGCTCTAGGCAGATGAGAAGCACAGAATTATAATTACAGTGTGGAATAATAGTTCCAGTAACAAAATGGTCTTCAAGGTACAGAAGAACTTCAAAGAATCTAACGATTAATTCTTTCCATCCTAGGGGTGACAGGGAAGGTTTCAGAGCAGTGGCCCAGGAGCTGGGTTTTAAATGGCAAATAGAATTTTCAGATAGAGGGGAGGATGGACTTGAAACCTCATGTGTGTTTAGACTACACGTTGTCCCATACTGTTGGTGACTAGGCCCCCAAATGGGGACTGGCTGGAGACAGATGTCCCTACATGAGCCCCTGGGGCCAGAGCTTGAAGGCCTTTCAGTATTGTGCTAAAAATTGTGGACGTTTTTCTTAGAGTCAATGATTTGCCCAATTCAGTCAAATAACTAGCACATTTGGTGAAAAAAAATATAGCCAAACCAGAATTTTTGTGGAAAAAGATGAACAGTGAATTTTCAACACAGTTGCCTATCATAAGGGTAAACACAGCCTAGGGTGTTTGGGTAAATCATCCCAATTTGAAATCTTTTCACCACTCTCCCAAAGGAAAGTTCTAGACTCAAACTGCTCCAGCCCCTAGATCACGGGTCAGTTTTATATATATTGGAACACTTAAAACCTGAAAAGTCTGCCCTCATTCTCTTGTCAACTGAGTAAGAAAGGACGGTCCTGGGGCCGTATGGTTGGAAAACAGAGCTTATGGAAATGCTCATTTGCTTTTTGTGTTTTGCAGCTGGATCTTCAGTGGGTCCAAGTTTTGAGTGAAGGCTGGGCCACTCCCCTCAAAGGTTTTATGCGGGAGAAGGAGTACTTGCAGGTTGTACACTTCGGCACCCTGCTAGACGGTATGGGTTTTTCTGTTTGTTTCTTATTCTTTATTATTAAAGAAAAAAAAATCCATCTTAAAAAATAATGAAAATTTTAAAATTAGAAAAACGAATAAAAAAAGAAAAAAATTCTCAGAAGTCTTCAAAAGTACAAGAAATGCTAAGCCTTCGTTTGTAAAACTTGTTGTGACAATATTTAGATTATTTAAGTTGTGTTCAATTATATGTAAGCTTCCATTTTTAGAACTTTTTTGGATTAACCTCCAAGGATTAGTGATTATTTAAAGCTAAGGAACCAAAAATGAAGCTCGTACACAAAACCAACAGAAGGTTAAGTGTGTTTCACCTCCACCTGCCCTTTGCTGGCCCTGATGCTCAGAAGGCAGTGGACAGTCAGAAGCACCGTCGCCAGCTGCTTGGACCATCTTAGATGAACTCAGCACTCACTGCTGGCTTGAAGGGGGCCTCCCATCCTCCAGTTTGCTCTATCAAGCATTACTGAAGCAGCTGCTTTCTTCTGTGGATGATGAAGTGTCAGTATTCATGCCCATACATGAAATGTATTAGGGTGGCTTCATCCACTAAATTCTAACAGGGGGTATGGAGGCAGCTTTCTGGACACAAAGTGAATGGCTTTGAGAGAGCTGATCTTGTCAAGGTCAGAAGGCCGTGTCATTCAGAACACTTCCCCTCTATGATCATTTCCTTTCTCGAACTGCCCGACCTTATAAAATGGAATGTATGCATTTTAAGATCTTGGGGAATGGCTGCTAAGTGGAGAAGGGATGGTGATAGAGTCATACTGAATTTATCATACTGAGCAGAGCTCCAAACCTTTTAGGAAGAAAAGTCAAATCAGATGTTCTTTCTTGAGGAAAATGTTCATGTTTTAGACTTGTGCCTCTGCCTGGGGAATGGGGCATAAACAACCCCAGTTGTAATTAGAATTCAAAACTTCCCATGCCCCCAAGAAGCCTCCTTAATTCCTGTGTAAATCAATTAATAAAAAGGAATACCAGGAATATAATATGCTGCCCACCTCTACCTAAGTAGAGGCAGAATATAGTGGATAAGAGTGAGCTGTGGCATCGAACTTTCTGAGTTCATATGCCAGTGATTAGCTATGAACCTGGGGCTAATTATTTACACTCTCTGTGCCTCAGTTTCCTCATCTGTAAAATAAGGATCTCAATAACAGTTCCTACCTCACTGAAAGTTTAAAAGAATACCTGGTCCAATAGTAAATGTTCCATATATTAACATCCACCCCCTCCCATACTGAATACAGTTAAAAGGATTTGAAGTTTTGAAGAGACCAAGTGGCTTGTCTATATAGCCACATCAGTGTGGCAGCAGCACAGATAAGATGTTCCTTAGCCAGCCAATATTGAATATTTATTGAATGTTACTATATGCCGGGGTTTGTCCTAGCTGCTGGAAATAGATCATGAAGACAAATAGGAGCTTGCTGGGACAAGCAGTACACAGCTCCTCTGCTGAACCCCAGTCCAGAGGGGTTTTCCCACGACATCAGTGGTTGTCAAACTTTTTTTTTTCAAGCCAGATAACTATTTCAGTGAAATTTGAGGCAATATATACAACAGATGAAAATGAAACTCCGCCTGTAGAAGGGGTGGGCTCAGCCTTTCTCCCACCTGGACAGCAGCCCTGAAGGCATCTCAGAGAAGCTGGTTGAAACACTCTGCCCTCTGTCACACCATGACAGTTCATGGTAGAACCTGGTTTGATGGCTTCTGGACTGTAGACATAGTTAAATTCCAAAAGATGATATAACTATATATCAGAAGGTTGGGCAAAATATCATTCATATGGATAGCATTTAATTTTAACTAATTTATGGAAGTTTGAGTCACCACCATTGAAAATGTGAAATAATTTCTGTAGCCACAGACATGAGGTCATTTTCAACTATCATTAAACAATTGCCCATTTCTTGACCACCTACAATGTTTAGGTAAAATTGTTTCTATTCTGACCCAGTCTCCCAAAAATATTTTGTTGGTTTTCATTTTCTGAAAGGTTCACAATTTACCCCTACGTTTAAAAAAAAATTAACACAGTCTACTCAGTCCAAAAGCAAAACAAAATATCTTTTTTTTAGTGTTTTTGGTGACTATATAGTATGAGTTACTCTGTATATTACTCAAGAATCTATTGTCATGTCAATGTATTATATCACTTTATTTCTCACTGGATATGTAGTCTGCGGGTTGTCACAGATCCTCCAATCATACATGTCATATCTAAATTTAAAAATGGAACCTCAAACTTATGTTCTTGACTGATGGTATCCAAGTAGTGTTAAGACATGGCAGCTTGGTGAGACTTGATCGTTAAGGGCAAGTCTTCCCCAGCTCTGACTTTCCAAGGCAGGGCTCGAGGCCTCTCATAACTGCCAGCATTTATTCAGCACATAATGTGTTTCGATCCTGGTGTTTTGACAGAGGGCATCACATTTAACCCAGGTAGCATCACTGTGAAGGTATTTTCTTTATGCAAGGAAATAAGTATTGGAAAGGTTAAATAACTCACTTGAAGCCTGGATTCAAATCCAGGTTATCCTGCTTCAAGTATTTGTACTTGTCCCACTAGGCATACTTTCATGTCCTCTAACATCTGGGATTCCAGGACGTCCGGGGCAGTTTGTCTCTACACCTTCCAAAGCCTCATTTGGAATCATCTGACAGTAGCTCTAACATTATATATTTGTAAGAGACAACTTCTTGCTGAAGTTGGAGGGGCTATTGGCATATGGTTTAATTATTTAAAAACAGATAATAATTTAAACAAACCTTTTGGATTGTACTAAACAGTGTTCAATATCAATTCTGTTCTCACCAGTTTTTGCTGTCATATATTCTCTATTTTTAGAAATAGCATTAGCAAGGAGTTCAGTGTATTTTACGTTGTATGTATGAAGTTTCATAATAGAAATTTGTTCCTTGACATTGTTGCTTTACTATATATTATGTTGGTGGAGAGATGAAAACATGTTTCTTGTGTTTGTATTTCTCTAGGCATGTTCCTTCCTGGTATGTATTTCAACTTTGCAAGTAGTTAAATTATTATAATTAGATATGTTATATCAATTAGAAATGGGAAGACCATAACTAAAAAAAATGTAAATGAACCAGTTGTAATTGCTAACAATTCATGATCCAACCAGTTATAATAAAATAAAGCTACATTCTTCTGTTGACAGGAGTTGCAAGTAACAGGAAATTCTGGATCAGATGCAGCTGTTGTTGATAATTTTGTATTTGGCTGACAAAAGTAAACTTGTTTCTAAGTTTTTGTTGCACATTTTGTTCCTGAGATTTAAAAGATGTATGATCCTCTCTGCTCATTACTTCTGCTGAGTGTTGGTCCTCATTTAGTTTCATAAATCTGGAAACTTTTTTCTATTGCATTTATCAAAGCATTTTTAATTGACGAAGGATAGGTCAGTTTTAGATGCAATTTAAAGTGGATGCACCTGGTTGGATTGTGGATGGTTGTACTTCATTTGTTGGTGATGTGTGATTATGCATGAATTTAATTTCAAGCTATGATTGGTAATTATAAAACTGGGAATAAACACATGCTGGCTGCGACTGTAAACTTGTGCACTGTACCAGAACGAAAAGGTAAAATTCTGAAGTTGTCATTTATCTTTAGTATTATTTTCATCATTGTTGTTTTTCTTTGAAAAAGACTGCTGTGCAAAAAAAAAAGCATTTTAGTTTTTGTCTAGAAACTGTCCCAAGTAAATGATAAGTGGATCTACAAGGTTAAAACAGCAGACTTGAAAATTATTTAAAGCAAAAGCAAAATTATTTAACTAAACATGAAGTTAAGTGTTGGACTAACCGTGGCTAAAAAAACAAAACAAAACAAACCTATGATTCTCTTTTCCAAAGTGAGATACACTGCAGTAAAAGAATCCGGGTGGTTTCCACCAGAGCTGAAGAACATGATGGAAAAAGGCTGAAAGCCCGAGCCAATGTTTAAAGCTTTGGAGGATATTTCATCACAAGGTTAAACTGTAGGATAAGTTCATGTATTAGAAAGGTTGATTAAGATGGAAGGGAAACCGCAGCATATCTGCTTATACCTGCGTGGAGCTGGAGCTACAAGTGTGTGTGATCAGTTGCGGTTGTTACTCTGCAACACTCCCCAGATTAGCTGTCTTGACAGCCTGTCAGGGAATGCTGTTTCTTTAGTTCAGATTTTTCACTCAAGGCCAAGATGAAGGCAGGTTCCTGGGCTGGAACCTGGGACCAAGGAAGGTGACGGCAACAGGGAGGTGGAGCAGTCTCTGGATTCCACCCCAGAATGACCTATGGACGGCAGCACTGCAGGCAGAGCTGGGCTCCCTCCAGCATCCCGCCCACCTTCTGCTTTGCATTTTGTTTTACTTTATTTCTGTCAAGGCACTCTTTATAAGCAGTGTGGTCAGTAGTCCACAATCCACAGAAAGCATGATTTCTCATTAGATCATCAGCATCCTTGCAGGTGTTATTCTTTGTTAGCCTCCCTCCCTTTTTATCAACTAGACTATGCGGTGGGTTTAATCATCTTTTATTATAAACCTCTATTGGTATAGTGCTTTACAGTATGCCTCCTCCCAGCGCCCCAGGGATATACATATTATTTATGATCCCATTTTCCAAGTGGAGAAACTGAGCGCAGAGAAGGTGAGTGACACAGGAGATCGCCTGGCTTTAAGTTTAGTGCTCTCTGCACAGGGCTTGCTTGGACCACTCTTACTGCCTATGAACTTTGAAACAAAGCAGTTATTTGAGTGACAAAATTCATTGCTCTCTGTGCATGGCATCTTCCTTGTGGTTTATAAGGCTCCAAGAGCAAGTGGCAGGATTTTCTGATATACAAGATTTCTTTGTTGCGGGAAGTTGCTGTCTACCCCTGTGATGTTCTTTATGTCCGGGTAACTGCTGGAGAGTATTTAAAATGTGCAAAGTGATGTACCTGTAGATTTTGCTTTCATAGCTATCGGGGGGAGTGTTGTGCCCCAAAGGAACAGAATTTGGATCTCAGATCTTTAACTCTATCCAGTGTTGGATTTTGAAAGTTCGGCTTAAAAGACTTCATTAATCTATGGTACATTTCCCCTAATCCACAAATAACAGCAGTTGTTTCCTGTTTTGAATTCCTGAGTTTGTAATAGGGAAGGACACTTCTGACACCATATTGGATCTGTTTATTTTACTTTAACCTTTGTATTCTATGCTTTTGCTACAAGTTAATCACTAAAGGGACATTGCCTATAAGCTTAAATTATACATAATGGCCCATCTCTGGGAACTGTGCCTCCCAGGTAATGGATGTTAAGCTAAAATACCTTTGTTGAGCTCACAGGAAACATCCTGACCAGGCCCACCTGTGAGTGACTGCTGGACGAAGGAAATTAACACATCCCTTCCGGCGTCTGACCGGAACCAGGAAATGTTTGACATTACTCCCTCCCCTTTTAGTATAAAAGAAGCCTGAATTCTAACCCAGGGAAGATGGCTCTTAGGGATCCTAGTCCCGCATCTTCTCAGTCGGCTGGCTTTCTGAATAAAGTTGCTAAGCCTTGCCCCAACAACTCACCTCTCGATTTATTGGCCTGTCCTACAGTGAGCAGTACCAGCGTAGACTTGGTAACAGGTTGAATGTTTTCTTTACTCACCTTCCTTTCATTTCTTCCTGAGTCTTGAACTTGGGAACTCCTCCCAAATCTCCCTAGTATTTTTTAGTGTTATGTACTTAACTCTGTGCCCCCATATTCTCACTGTAAGTACAACTGAAAGCCTGACATAGTTGTTAGAATGTTAGGGCACTATTACAAAAGGGGGGAAACAGCTGTGCAATTTCTTTTACATTATCTGGCTTCACTAAGAAATCACAGTCATCCCTCCATATCTGCAGGGAGTGAGGGGACGAGAGGGGAGGGGGCTGGTTCTGGACCCAGTGAAGATACCAAAATCTGTGGATGCTCCAGTCCCACCGTCGGCCCTCCGTATCCATGCGTTCTGCACCTGCAGGTTCAACCAAAGGTAGATCATGTATTAAGTTTGTGATCCTTAGGGTGGTTGAATCTGTGGGTGCGGAACCACAGATACAGAGGGCTTTGCCAAACTTTATTTTGTCTAACTGGATTTTTAAAGACTAAGCTCCCTAGTGTGTTACGGTCAGAACCGAACTTTAAAAAGAGAACTCAGACTGGAGATGTCCCTTCATGATCCTCCAAATCATTTCCTGAAGCCACCAACACAATTTGAAACTCAGCCTGCTTTTCACAAATGCTCCATCTCTGGCTTTGAGAAGCTTCTCAGGGACTTAGACTCCAGAGAAACTGGTGCATCCAGCACAACCATGTTAGAGTTAGGTCTTTTGCAAGAAGTGTTTGGAAGGGACACCTTACACATTTGAGTCCTCCTTAAAGGGCAGCACAGCTTGTATGTTCTGTTCACGCATTACCTGGCTCTCTCCACAGACGGAGTGATCAACATGAGCATTCCCATTGTTCTGCCTGTCTCTGTGGATGACAAGACGCGGCTGGAAGGGTGCGGCAAATTTGTCCTGACATATGAAGGACGGAGGGTGGCTATCTTACAAGACCCTGAATTCTACGAACATAGAAAAGAGGAGCGTTGTTCCTATGTGTGGGGCACAATGTGTGCAAAACACCCCTATATCAAAGTAAGTGGCAAAACCTTTGAAAGGGCTTTCTTTCAACGTGGGATAAAAACAATTCTTTCCAAGTCCTTTGTAAAGGAATTAAAGAAACTGGGGTTAGATGGAAGAATGCATTTCTAAGGGAGGTTTTGCAAGCTTTTCCTGGGGAGATCTTTTTAGATAAGGCAAAGAAATGACTTTCTGTTTGAGTGCTGGCCTAAATGGTTTCTTGAGTCCTCAGATCCTGTGATGGCTGGCTCCCTCAGCTAAATGGGGAAAAAAACTAGACCAGGGAGGTATTATTTAGTCTAGCATCATGAGTAGAGGACCAAAATCATAGCTGTGCTATGCACAAAACCACAGCCAGGGCTTGCAGCCTAGTCCATCGTGAAATTCACAAGGGATGTCAGTGTCTTCATATGGAAAGAATCCAACTAACCCCTGGAAAGAGACTCAGAGTTCATGGTCTGTGGCCTTTGGAAGTGGGGGGTGGTGAGTCAGTGACATTCTTTCAGTAAACAAAAATCAGCACAGATAGTGGCAGTTTGCAGAGGGAAAATACCACATTTTCATCAGTGGATATTTTTAATATTGAAAAATGCGTTCATCTAATTAAGGCAAAATAGAATAAAACTCAGATTCCTTCACAACTTCTAATTGTTGCTGGTGATGGGGTGGGGCTGGAGGGAGGGGAATTGCTGCATGTGGTTAATTTCCCATAAAGAAAAATACATGTAATTAAATGCAAAAACCATCCCTCATCCAAGATAAGAGCATTAGGGTTCAAATAATAATAATAATAATAATAATAATAATAATAATAATAATAATAATAATAATAATAATAATAATAAAGACATTTACTAATGATTTGACTTGTCAAATTCCTCAGCTGGAGTAACTTTCATAAAGTTCACAGGACTAAAGAGCAACCTGAGACCTAGGCAACTCTAAAAAGCCTTGTGATCGGACAAGGCACACCCTCTCTCTGGGCCTCAGTTTCTTCATTTATAAAAGGAGGGGGCCAGACTCAGTAACTCCGAGATCTCTTCTATCCCTGTAACCATACGAAATGGATGATTGAATAAGTCTGTCCAAATCTGCCAGGCAAACTTAATTTGTTTTCTTTTTTTTTTTTCCCAGTTGTGAAATGTTGCAAGGTAGGGAGGGCTTTTTCAAGACCCCTGGTGGAACATGAGAGGTCAATGGGTGAGCCAAGCAGCTTTGCATTTATTGGACACAACTGTCCACCCTGCAGATAAGCTCAGAGCCATCTGAACATTTTCTCTCCAAGTGGTTGGCAGACAGTCCTTGACATTGCTGGGCAGTAGCTATTTGAGGAATTGTATTCTGGGCCTTAATTATGTCCTTGTTTCATTCGTTTTCTGATCATAACCCTATACATTTGGGATCTTAATCTGCACTCAGTGACTTAAAGAAGAGTGGCCCTTCATCATGCCAGCTCAGATATTTCCACTCTTTGGGACTAATGTCCGCACACACGTGATTAGCACCAAAAGAAAAAAAATCTAAGGAAGCTCTTAAGCAATTATTTCCTTTTTATCTTGTCTTGCAACATGTATTGGCAGTTGGAGCTCAGAATTTCTTAGGTGGCAGGGAGAGTGGTGGTGTGACTTGTGGCCTTGACAGTATAGTCAGTGATTCAGTAATTAGGTCATTAGAGGGACTCTGTAAACATCGCCAGTGAGCTAAAGGTGAGAAATGGGCCATGCATTTCCAGAGATAGAACACCACTCGCTCTGTACACACTACACTTGGGAGTGTTGACGCTGTGTTTATGGGAAAGGAACTCATGATACATTTTTATAAGCACCTTGAAATTCACAGTAATACTTAAACATGGTGTTTTTTATTTGTTTGTTTGTTTGTTTTTAGGACCCCAAACCTTCCAACAGTAATTCCTTCCAAAAGTAATCATGAGCCTTCTTGTATTTTCTTGTATTTTCATGTGGCACTGGGAGTGATACTTGCGTGAAAAATGGTCAGAGCCACCCAGGGAACGGCCTGCCCCAGTTGCTTAGCCCCTCACTGCAGTTCCCCAGCCTTCCATTCAAATCATCCCAACCCTCTCTGTCTTCTTTCTTCTCCCTGTCATCACTAGTACAGAACCACTGTGACTTGTCACAGATGAAACCATGAGGAGGAGCAGGTGAAACTTGTAAAAATCATACTTATAGGAGCCCTGTTACATTTCATCCATGGCTCCCAAAGCTTTTCCAAGCAGTAATTATTTCTCACAACGCTCTTGTAAAGCACCTAAGAATCATTATTCCCATTTTACAAATGTAGAAATCAAGAGAACTGAGTATGACTTCCCAGTGAAGGCTAGGAGAGTTTTTATATCCTTTAGCTCTGCAAAGAAAATCATCAGATCAACAGAGTCACCTGGGGAGCTGTAAAAAAAATTACCTATGACTGGACCCCTCCCTTACAGATTTTTATGTAATTGGCTTGGGCTCAGTCCTGGGTCTTGTGAGTTTTAAGGCTCTATGATTCTAATGTGCAGTGAAGGTTGAGAACCATGGCATTAGATCCTGATCTGGAGCTGCTGCTTCCGTGGCTCCGCCTGGATATATCCTGCAAGTACCCGGCACTCGACATGTGCAACTTCACCCCACCTGCTCCCCATCCTGTGTGCCCTAGCTCCATGAACAGCTAAGCTCCATCATCCAAATGGTGGCCCATGTCCAAAGTCAGACTGTCATTTTGGCTTCTTTCTTCTCCCTTGTTCGTTAAATCACCAGTTCCTAACAATTCCACCTCCTTGGTATTGCTGGAATTTGTTCACGTTTCTGTTTCAACTCAGGCCAGGACACTCAAATTTCTTCCCTGTATCTTCCCTGCTTCCCTCAAATCCTTTCTCCATTTGTCGGCTAGGGCGAACTGTTCAAACTTCATTTGGGAACTCGTATGTAAAGATATGACTTCTTCATCTTACCACCTGTTACCACTGCCACCTATATTTTCTCCTCCATTCATTCTCAGCTGCTTATTCTATCAATCTCTTACTTTTTCACATGCTAGTCCCTCCAACTAGTACACTTTTCCTTCTACTCCTGCCTCCTCACCTTATTTGTTACTCCTTTTCTCTGCAAGAAGTTGGCCCCACTTCCGTGACCCATAAGCCTGACTGGGTGTGTCTTTGTCCTCTCAGAGCACTTTGCTCTTGTCTTGTCCACACCTGTGCCACAGTGTTACCCTTTTCCTCTTCTGTCGATCCACTCAGACTGCCAACCTGTGAGATCGAGGACCACATCTCGATCTGTCTTTTTCAGTCATATCCCCAGCAGCAAGCCCAGGGCCATGCACACAAGTGCTGACTGGATGGAGGATAAATGGACGATCCCCCTGAAGACAATGCTGAGCTGTCAGCATGCAGGCCACTGACAAGAGGCAGTGGGTGCAGATGGGAAGGTGAGCCTGTTTGGAGGACTCCTAGATTTGGGTCCTGGCTTCGTTAAAGCAGCTATTTGCACTTGAGCCCTGCCACCTCCCCTCTGTGAAACTGTCTTCTTATCTGGAATTGAGGGCATTAAATGCATGTGATCTACAGACTCCATGACCATACAGATACCACAGGCATGAGTACACATTCTCCAATCGTATCACATGCTGTTTTTTTATTCTTGATTCTGTTCTCTGAACCTTTTCATCATGACTTATTTTCCTGGACCCACTATTTCATAATGTCCTTCTGGTTTCTTTCCCTTCTCTCCTCTTCCCTTCGCATTCTGACCTTGGCACCTTCCCATCCTCAGCGGCGCCTCTTCTGGTGTGCACACCCCGCTCCCTCTCCGGGCTGCTCCTTTCCACTCTTCCTCTCCATGCTCTCCTTCAGCCTGTCCCCGCTCACTTTCTTAGTGCTCATCCCCGTGTGTGAGCTCATCCTCTTCTCCTTTTTGCACTCCTGTTGCCTGTGATTCTGAGCCCAAGTCCTCTTTCACTATTTCACTAGACTCCCTTAAAGCCTGTCCCCCAGTCCTCTCTGTGTGTCCGGTTCTGCAGACTCTCTACCTGTGGTCCCACACCTGCCTTTGGCAGCAGGCTTGGAAGGCAGTGGGGACTTCGGGGCCACAAAGCCCTGGGAGATTAGGCAGAGCCACTGGACTTCCCTTCCTGATAGCTGAACCACTGTTCTGGGGACAGTTGGACCACCTTGGAGAGAGATGCTCTTTGTCCCTCCTGATCCCAGAAAGTCCAAAAGCATATTTTCAGCATTGTTCTTCAGACACATTTATTTACTTACTATTGAAGTATAGTTGATTTGTAATGTTGTATTAGTTTCTGACGTACAGTTTAGTGATTCAGTTGTACATATATATATTTATACAAAGTGGAAAATTCATATTTTCAATTATATATTATTACAAGATATTGAATATAGTTCCCTCTGCTATACAGTAGGTTCTTGTTTATCTGTTTTGTATATAGCAGTTTGCATCTGCTAGTCCAAAACTCCTAATTTATCCCTCCACCCCCTTTCCCCTTTGGTAACCATAAGTTTGTTTCCTATGTATGAATCTGTTTGTTCTGTAAATAAGTTCATTTGTATCATTTTTCAATTCCCCATATAAGTGATATTATATATTTTTCTCTGTCTGACTTACTTCACTGAGCATGATAATCTCTATATCCATATTGCTGCAAATGGCATTACTTCATTCTTTTTTATGGCTGAGTAGTATTCCATTGTATATATACCATATCTTCTTTATCTAGTCATCTGTTGATGGACATTTGGGTTGTTTCCGTGCTTTAGCTATTATAAATAGTGCTGCTGTGAACATTGGGGTGCATGTGTCTTTTTGAATTATAGGGTTTTCTCCAGATATAATGCCCAGGAGTGGGACTGCTAGATCATATGATAACTCAATTTTTAGCTTTTTAAGGAATCTCCATACTGTTCTCCATAGTGGCTGCACCAAATTACATTCCTACCAACAGTGTAGGAAGGCTCCCTTTTCTCTACACCCTCTCTAGCATTTTATTGTTTGTGGACTTTTTTATTGATGGCCATTCTGACCCATGTGAGGTGATAACCTCATTTAGTTTTGATTTGCAATTCTCTGATAATTAGCAATACTGAGCATCTTTTCATGTGTCTGTTGGCCATCTGTATGTCGTCTTTGGAGAAATATCTATTTAGATCTTTTGCCCATTTTTTGATTGGGTTGTTTGTTTTTTTGTTGTTGAGTTGTATGAGCTGTTGGTATATTCTGGAAATGAATCCCTTGTCAGTTGCAGTTGCAAATATTTTCTCTCAGTCCGTAGGTTGTCTTTTCATTTTATTGATGTTTCCTTTGCTGTGCAAAAGCTTATGAGTTTGATTAGGTCTCATTTATTTATTTTTGCCTTTATTTCTGTTGCCTTGGGAGACTGACCTCGGATAACATTGCAGCAATTTATGTCAGAGAATATTTTGCCTATGTTCTCCTCTCGGAGATTTATGGTGTCCTGTCTTATGTTTAAATCTTCAAGCTATTTTGTTTATTTTTGTGTATGGTATGAGGGGGTGTCCTAACTTCACTGATTTACATGCAGTTGTCCAGTTTTCCAACACGACTTCCTGAAGAGACTGTCTTTTCTCCATGTTATATTCTCACCTCCTTTGTCGAAGACTGACTGACTGTAGGTGTGTGGGTTTATTTCTGGGCTCTCTATTCTGTTCCATTGATCCCTATGTCTCTTTTTGTGCCAATACCACACTGTTTTCATTACTGTAGCTTTCATTACTATAGTCTGAAGTCTGGGAGGGTTATGCCAAGGAGGTTAAGTTTATTCCTAAGTATTTAATTTTTTTGATATGACTTTAAAAGGGATGGTTTAAATAAAAATAAAAGGGATTTTTTTTTTTTACTTTCTTTTTCTGATATTTTATTGTTAGTGTAAAGAAATGCAACTGACTTCTGTAAGTTAATCTTGTATCCTGCTACCTTGCTGAATTCATTTTTCAGTTCTAGTAGTTTTTGTGTATGCAGTCTTTAGGGTTTTGTATACATTACATTATGTCATCTGCATATAGTGACAGTTTTACTTCCCTTTCAATTTGGATCCCTTTTATTTCTTTTGCTTGACTGACTGCTGTGGCTAGGACTTCCAATACTATGTTGAATAGAAGTGGTGAGAGGGAGCATTTTTGTCTTGTTCCAGATTTTAGTAGGAAGGCTTTCAGCTCCTCACCTTTGAGTATTATGTTGGCTATGAGTTTGTCATAAGTAGCTTTTATTATGTTGAGATATGTTCCCTCTATACCTAATTTGGTAAGAGTTTTTATCATTTATGGATATTGAATTTTATCAAATGCTTCTTCTGCATCTATTGAGACGATCTTGTGGTTTTTGTCCTTTTGTTGATGTGGTGTATCACACTGATTGATTTGTATATGTTAAACCATCCTTGTGACATCTGGGATGAATCCAGCTTGATCGGGGTGTATGATCTTTTTTATGTATTGTTGAATTCGGTTTGCTAATATTTTGTTGAAAAAATTTTTTTTCTGGCTACAGGTTTATTCAACACAAAACAGTCTCTTCCAACTTTACTGAGAATTTTTGTATATATATTCGTCAAAGATTTGGCCTATAATTTTCTTTCTTGGTAGTATCTTAGGCTGGTTTGGTATTAGGGTGATGGTGGCTTCATAGAATGAGTTTGGGAGTGTTGCCTCCTCTTCAATCTTTTGGAAGAGTTTGAGAAGGATCAGTATAAGTTCTTTTTATGTTTGGTAGACTTCCCCAGTGAAGCCATCTGGCCCTTGACTTTTGTTTGTAGGGAGGTTTTAAATTAGACTCTATTTTGCTTCTGGTTATCGATTTGTTAAATTATCTATTTCTTCTTGATTCAGTTTTGGTGAACTGTATGTTTCTAAAAACTTGTCCATGTCTTCCAGGTTTTCCAGTTCATTGGCATATAGTTGTTCATAGTATTCTCTTACTGTTTTTTGTTTATCTGTGGTGTCAGATGTTATTTCTCCTCTCTTATTTCTTATTTTATTTGTGTCATTTCTCTTTTCTTAGCATGGCCAGAGATTTGTCTATTTTGTTTACCTTTTCAAAAAAAACCAGCTCTTGGTTTTATTGATTTTTTTTCCAATTTTTTAATCTCTATTTTATTTCCTCACTGATCTTTATTATTTCTTTCCTTCTGCTGACTTTAGGTTTGTTTGTTCTTCTTTTTCTTATTCTTTTAGGTGGTAGGATAGGTTGTTTGAGATTCTTCTTGTTTTTTGAGAAAGTCCTGTATTGCTATGAACTTCTTTCCCTCTTAGGAGTGCTTTTGCTTGCATCCCATAGATTTTGTGTGGTTGTGGTTTCATTGTCATTCGTCTCAAGGTATTTTTAAATTTCCTCTTTGATTTCATTGTTGACACATTGGTTTTTTAGTAGCATGTTGTTTAGTCTCCATGCAATCTTTCTTTTTTTTTTTTCTCGTTTCTCTTTGGTTGATTTCTAGTTTCATGCCACTGTAGTCAGAAAGATGCTTGAAATAATTTCTATCCTCTTAAATTTGCTGAGGCTTGTTTTGCATCCTAGTATGTAGTTTGTCCTAGAGAATGTTCCATGTGCACTTGAAAAGGATGTATATTCTGATTTTCTTTGGATGTAATATCCTAAAAATGTCAATTAAATCTGTTACATTGTGTCATTTAGGATCTCTGTTGCCTAATTGATTTTCTGTCTGGAAGATCTGTCCATTGATGTTAGTGGGGTGTTAAAATCTTCTAGTATTATTGTATTCCCATCAATTTTTCCCTTTATGTCTATTAATATTTGTTCTATGTATTTAGGTGCTCCTATACTGGGTGTATATATGTTAAAGAGAGTAATATCCTCTTCTTGTATTGATCCTTTTATCATTATATAATGTCCTTCTTTATCTTTCTTTATGGCCTTTGTTTTAAAGTTTAGTTTGTCTGATATGGGTATTGCTACCCCTGCTTTCTTGTTGTTTCCATTTGCATGAATTATGTTTTTCCATCCTCTTGCTTTCAATCTGTGTGTGTCTTTCACCCTAAAGTGGGTCTCTTACAGGCAGCATATTGTGTACTCTTGTTTTATTATCCAGTCTGCCACCTGTCTTTTGTTTGGAGCATTTAGTCCATTTTCATTTAAGGTAATTATTGATACGTATTTATTGCCATTTTAAACCTTGTTTTCCAGTTGATTTTGTATTTCTTCTTTGTTTCTTTTTTGCTTTTCTTCTTGTGGTTTTATGATTTTCTTTTGTATTATGCTTGAGTTCTTTTTGTTTTTTGTGACTCTATGGTATATTTTAATCTGTGGTTAGACTGGTAGTCACTCAGGCTCAAACATGTTCTAAAAAAACCACCAGATTTTCTTACTCCCCTCCCCCACATTTTATGATTTGATGTTCAGACACATTTTTAGGCTAGGTGATGAACAAAACAGATTCAAGTTTGCCTTCACCAATAGAACAATATAGGGTGGACCCCTGGCGTCCAGAATGAGTTACTGCATGCCCAGGGATTTGGGGTCTTAAGTCTTAAGAAATTTTATCTGTTGTCTAACTCTAAGCAATGAGGAGAAAGTTAATGTATAGATATGAGTATTTGATCATATTTCTGGTTAAGCGACTTTCCTAAGCACCAAGTTTAGAAGGGGGGCCATGAAAACACAACTGAATCTCTTGCAAATTACCCTTTTTCTACTGAGGGTTTCTCAACCACAGTGCTGTTGAATTTGGGCTGCACAGTTACATGTTGTGGGGGCTGTCCTGTGCAATATAGGGTATTTAGTAGGTCCCTGGCCTCTGTACACTAGTCCAATAGCATATCCTTTCCCACTCTAGTTGTGACAATGAAAATTGTCTTCAGATATTGTCAAATGTTACCAGGAGAGGCAAAGTCACCATCTATCGAGAACCATGGCTCTATCCCAATCCCCCATCCTCTGAAAACCTATGGAATGCAAGTCATTGTAAACCCCAACATGTGGCCATGACAGGGAATGTCAACCGGGGGTACACCATCACCACCACGGTATCTTCTGAGTGGGTGTTGGAAATCAATCAGCTTTTTCTCCCCTTCTCTTCCCTCCTTCTTTTCTGCTAAGGTTACAGATGGCCACATTGTCCTGAGACAGGGTGAAAGGCAAGTGTAAAATTTGATCAGGGGAAGGGATGCACAACTATAAACTGAGGAATAAGACTTTCTGCAATGTTTGGCTCAGTGACTGAGGAAACACCTGCTCTCGGTTATAATTGATTGCACTGCAACGTCATATGGAACATACTTATGTTTATAGAAAAAACAAAGGTGGTCATGTGCTTCTTTTTTCAGGTTAATTGAGATATAATTAACATATAACAATGTGTAACTTTAAGGTCAATGATGTAAAAACCATGGTTAGATGCTGCAAAGTCGGCGACTTAACCGTATGTGTGTTGCCAGGTCCAGGGCCTCTCCCCTCCTTGTCCAGGAAAGTGCTGGCCCTCTCGCCTTTCCTCAAACACTGTTGTGTTTTTAGTTTTCATTACTTTGACCATTCTTCACACGAGGTTCACACCTAATATTTGTGGGGGTCAGGGTAAGAATACAAGCTGAAGCCCCCCAGATAGCATATTTAAAAGCTACATATCTAACTAAAACATTTAAATAAAATGTTTTATCTTTCTACTTTGACGAACTATGTCTTGATCACAGTCTGGAAGGCCAGGTTCAAATTTGGACTTCTTGGTTCTGCACCCCAGCTCAGGGCAGACTGGGCAGGGAATTCCAGAGCCCCAGGTACACAGATCATGGTCTGAAAAAATGTCTATTCAAGTCCTTCACTGATTTTAAAAATTGGGTTATTTAATCTTTTGTATCAAAGAAGAATATCTGCAATGATAGAAAAAGGCTATTGAAATACTTTTTTCCAACCACCTACCTGTAGTTGGAGTTTATATATTTCAGCCAAAACAATATATGGCCACAGAATAAATGCAGAAGTTGATATGAGAATCCAGCTGCCTTCTATTAAGTCAGACATTAAAGACCATGCAAACATGTAAAACAATGTCAATTTTCTCTTTTTTGGGGGGGAAATATTATTTATTTTTCACTTCCCATAAAAATAAAATGTTATTTATGTTAATATGTAATAGGTTTATTATTGCTGGTTTTAAGTCAATTAATACCTATTTTAAAGGTTCTGTTTTAGTTTCTAATATGAAAGTAATTATAGATATAACCCATATAAATAAACAAAAGCTCTTTGCAGGTCTTTAAGAGTACAAAGAGGTTAAGAGATAAATTAACTGCTAGAAGTGCTGAGAACTGAAGGCAGTTCAAGTAACCCAAGACTGGTCCAGAAGGAGAAAATGCTTTTTGATAAAATAAAAAACAGTATTAATCATTAATAATGGTCTTTCTAGATGGTGATGGAAAGTGGGGATTGGTTGGTTGGTGGTGACCTTCAGGTACTGGAGAAAATAAGGTGGAATGATGGGTTGGACCAATACCGCCTGACGCCTTTGGAGCTCAAACAGAAATGTAAAGAAATGAATGCGGGTATGTAGCTTGGTCCTACTGCATTTGTTAACACTCCTTACCAAGAATCAGCATGTTTATAGTTTTGAAAAGTTGGAAACATCCTCTGTCCATTGACATGGAAACAGTTTATAAAGTTGAAATACTGGAATTTTAGGCAGCAGTTAAAAATAATGTGCTGACACAGAAAGATACTCAAAGTATATTAAGTGAAAAGGAAAATCACAGACTATATGTAGCATAATTTTAGAAAACAAAACACAGTGTAATAAGTGTTTTTAAAACCTGAACCTACTTATGCATGTAAAAGCAGAAGTCTCTGGCAGCATGCGCACCAAACTGCAGATGTCAGCAGCTACCTCTTAGGGATGGAGTTGGACTAAGGGGAAGAAGAGATCTTCACTTTACATGTTTTGAAAAAGAGAAAAAGTAATGATAGGATGATGTTTTTTTATCCTATTTTGGGCTTTTCTGTATTTCCTAAATTTTCTGTAATGGATATGTATTTAATAACCAGAAAGAAAAATTAGTGCTCCCAGGAGTCTGTCACTAAGTGGAGTTGTTTTGAAGATCTCCTTGAAGTGAAGGTGAAATATTTTTTACAACTTTAAATTGTTAAAACTCTGCACAGGTCCCAGAAAATGTTCCTTGTCAATATTCACACCCTGGGGGAATTAAGGGTAGAGCAGGGTGCAAGAGGACTGATTAATGCAGGCCTTGCCTGAGCTTTGGTTTGCAGGAAAGGTCCTGGCAACAAATGTTTTCATTTCTGAGTCAGACTCTCCCTTAGGGCCCTCTGCCTCTTCGTCCTGTCCCTGTCTAAGCAGTTTGGCACTGGTTGGTACCTTTGGAGTAACACCCCTAAAGATCCAGGTGGATTCTCTGGCCAGTTATTAAAAGCAAGTGGACATAACAGGTGCACTGAACAATAAACATAGCCTCATCTTTTCCCTTTTGTTCTTGCAGACCTTTCATGTCTTTGACCTTGGCATTTCTGCTTTCCTTTCCCAGATGCGGTGTTCGCATTTCAGTTGCGCAATCCTGTCCACAATGGCCATGCTCTGTTGATGCAGGACACCCACCGCCGGCTCCTGGAGAGGGGCTACAAGCACCCAGTCCTCCTGCTCCACCCTCTGGGTGGCTGGACCAAGGATGACGATGTACCCCTGGAGTGGCGGATGAAGCAGCATGCAGCAGTGCTTGAGGAAGGGGTTTTGGATCCCAAGTCAACCATTGTTGCCATCTTCCCATCTCCCATGTTATATGCTGGCCCCACAGAGGTGAGCAATTCCCTGAGCTGGGCTGTCGACTCAGAAGTGCAAAGTCAAACTTAACTTAGAAGAGCAAGTGAGTCTATGAGATTCTTCCTGATGAGCAAATTCTGAAGTCTTCTGGTGTCTCTTACTTATCCAACTTAATTATGTTTCCATCTAGTATTTGTGAAAATGCTAGAAACACCAAATCAGCTTGTGCACTGGCTTTGAGAATATGGAAGTTGGCATGTGAATGAAGTAGATAATACAGTCTAACTGGGTTACAGGGCAAGACCTATCTAGCCTAATACTGTTCCAGAAGTTCCTGTTACTCTGAAGTGATTCACCATGCTCTGTGAGTTACATTACAAGGGAGAGGATGCCTTTCAAAGGTTAATGTCTCCCTTTCATCATAAGACACTGAGACTGTCACACAGAGACTTTCTTTGTCCCACTGCACCAGTGTAGTGGATCTGAACAAGCTTGTGGTAAGTATGATGAATTGAAAGGGTCTCAACCCTTTGAAATGCCCCAAACTGAGTTTAATGAATGAATTCTCTTCAACCAGATCAAAGTTCCAGGCTCTTAGCTTTCATCCCCATCCTCTAAATTTCTGTCTGAGCTTTAAAGAGGGTAAGTCATCTTGAAATCTGAATGCTGTGCTGAAATGCAATCAGTGTCTGCAAAGGAAAGTTAATTAGCTCTATAATTATAGGCAGTCCGATAAGAGATAGTGGAGTTTGTAATTTCCCTTCAACTGTGATTTATTTTGAGTAGGGAGGAACTGGAAAGTAAAATTCACAGTTCTGTGGAACAGGAAGGTCTGAGTGTTCCTGGTTCCTTCGTCTGGAGAGATGAGGAATGTAACCTCAGGCTCTCGGAGGGGTGACTCTTCTCTCTGAAGCTCTTCCCCCACACAGTGTGACCAAGCAGGTGAAGAATAAGTCCTGGACACCTTACTACTGACTTGCTTACAATGATTAGTTGACCTAATCACTTCTCAGCAGAATAAAGGGGTGTCTCCAAAAACAGGAACCCCCAGGACTGGCCAGTGATGACCAGCATGTCCCTCATGTTATGTTTCCCAGGTTCAGTGGCACTGCAGGTCCCGGATGATTGCAGGGGCCAGTTTCTACATTGTGGGCCGGGACCCTGCAGGAATGCCCCACCCTGAGACCAAGAAAGACCTGTATGAACCCACTCACGGGGGCAAGGTTTTGACCATGGCCCCTGGCCTCACCTCTGTGGAAATCATCCCATTCCGAGTGGCTGCCTACAACAAAGCCAAAAAAGCCATGGACTTCTATGATCCAGAAAGGTAAGTTTTCAGAGGAAAATTCTTTAATCAACATCTGTAGAATGGGAATAATAAGGCAAAATTTTGGAAATCTCTCCAGTGTATCTCCCCACACTCCTGACTGGAGTAAGAGTCCTTTGAAACGCAAGACCTGGTCTTGACACATTTCTGTGTCCCCTAGAGTTACAGCACCGCCCCTTGTATATAGTAAATGGTCCATAAATATTTCTTTTTTAACATACACCTTCCTTGAGTACACCCTGGGCACCTGGCACATTACCTGAAAGGGAGTCAACGCAGAAAAAGATTTCAGTGAGTATCTAGAGAGCACTCACCTTGCTCAGAGCTCACAGAAGTGGGCAGAGCAACAGAAGACACTTCCCGTGAGCAGCGTAGGTACAGAGGGAGCACTGAATGGACAGCTGCCACTATTTCCCTTTGTTCTGTAAGTTCCTTTCCTGAATTGAAGATGTAGCAATTCGCTCATTTTAGAAGATGCAGCATTTTTACAGAAAGAAAAAATGTGGTCTAAGAAGCCGTAAGCGCCTCCCAGAAACTGGACTCTCGGAGGTAGGTGTTACTTACCGATGTTGACTTCTTTGTTGCTTCCCTGTGACAGGCACAACGAGTTCGACTTCATCTCAGGAACTCGTATGAGGAAGCTGGCCCGGGAAGGAGAAAACCCCCCAGACGGCTTCATGGCCCCCAAAGCATGGAAGGTCCTGACAGACTATTACAGGTCCCTGGAGAAGAACGACTAAGTGGCCTTCAGCCCTGGAGCTGCTTTCCGAAGTGCTCTTTGATTTCCTTCTCTGTTTTTGTGATTAGATGCTTTGTATCCGATTACTTCTCAATGACTGATTTTAAAGTTAGTGTTTTATAATGAGGTAGAAATGTCTATAATTTAAGTCAACAATATATATATACACATACATGTATGTGTATATATATAAAGTAAAACTGAAGACCAAACCTTAGCAGGTGAAAGCAATACTGTTATTATATTTCAGAATGAAATTAGCTGTATTCTCTACTGCATCTGAGCAGTAGGTCCAAGATTTCTTAAAGCTTTGACCATGTGTCCAGTTTAAGTGCCAAAAAGCAAAGCGTATTTTCCAGCTTAAGTCTTGCCAGCCTGCACTCTCCCAGTGTCATATACCAGTAGTAAAAGAAATCAGATGGGCAGCCCTTTCTAGACAGCTGACAAAAAGTAGTAATGATATAATGATCTCATTGTAAATGAGGTGTGGCTCACGTCAAGCTTCTTGCTCGTATTTCGCCTCACGCCCATGTACAGCCTTACTGCCCGATCTCTTATGTGCTGAAGTATATAAGCTGACTGGAGAAACCAAGTATGTGGAAATGTACATTTAATCTCCAAGAGCTACGCAGCCAAGTTCTGCCATGGAGGTTGTATGGTCTGGTAAGAAGAGAAGTCTTAATGTTTTCCTGTGACTATTGTAACTCCAGTTAAATGGCAACTTTTAATTAAATAGCATAGAGGGCTCTGATGAAAAGATGTGCGCCCAGGGCTCAAACAACCCGGCAATGTTGTGGAAAGGTAATTTTCTCTCCTCTTTGCTGTGGTCACTGTGTCCTACGGGGAGGCTGCGCCTATTTACTGCAGCGGCATCAGCTGTGACCATAAACGGTTCACACCATAAAACCAGCGAGCTGCTGGAACTGGACAAAAAGGCAGAAATTCCAACCCTTTCATCTTAGAGGTGACCAAACTAAGACGATGCACAAGCACAGGTTCAGGAGCTGCCGAGCACCGTAACAGAACCACCAGGTCGGCATCTTAGGGAGTACCGGTGGCACTGAACCAGCGCCCAGCCCACTTGACTCCCAGTCTGGTGCTCTGTCTACACTGTACAACACAGGAGCTGGACCTGGTTCCCTCAACTGCATAACAAAACTCTCTGAACAGAGGGCACTTACAAAGCAGCTTTCTTGGATGCTGGAAGTTCCAGAGTTTTCTAAACCCAGCTGATTTGATTGTAGTTGGAAAAAACTTTTCCAAAGACTCTTGCTGTCCTGAGACATCCAATTTCTGATGGCTTCGCTTCCTGGGAGGCAATCTTTTGCACCTTATGCATAATTCCTTGTTACTGAGGAATATACGAAGAGACAGTACCTTTTGTACATAGGTCTCTCTGGAAGGGACTTACTTAGACTGGAAAGAGAAAACTGTGATTTTTTTTTTTCATTTTCATTTAAAAAAAAATGCTAACCCTAGCTAATGAAAGTTCTTTTGAGAATAAATTACTTACAGTGGCCACAGCAAAGTATAACTGTCTTTAACAGTGTAGTGCCTATATTCATTTAATCAGATGTACTCACTACTGGATTTTTTAAAAAACAGCGTATTTATTGAAAACAGGAGACAAGATGTAGTAGTGCCTTAACCATGTATTTTGTGATTTTTAAAAATATATTATTTAAAACTACTCTTCTGCTCTAGTACCACACTTAATGCAAATGATTAATTCTAATGTACAACTGATTCTTGTTCCTATTTTAATAAATTTCTCAAAATGAAGGTTGAATCTTTTCTAGCACAGTGAGTGTGGGTTGACCATATGACGGTTGAGGCCTTTGTGACTTTGTATAATTGGAGAGAAGCAGTGACTCTCTTTCAGACCATAATTAAGAGGCTGACTGCCCTTGTTCATGTCTTTTTTTTTTTTTTTTTTTTGAACTGAGCTCTAGATGGGAATGACAGACACAAGCTCTCAGCCAAGCACGACAGTGATATTTTCAGAGGTGACTGTGTTCCCTAGGGACCTCACCCCAGGATTTCATTGCATGAGGATCTCACAACCTTTTAAAAATTTTCCTGATTTGTTCCCTCCAAAGAGTTTCACCATCAGGGTTGGAAGCGGTTGCGTTTTTTCCCGCAACTCTCATACCTCCACTGACCTCAGCAACTGCTACACAGAAACGATACGATACCTGTTTCTACCCATGCTTCCAGGGACTTCAGATTGTCCTGCAGATTTTGGGTTTTTCCGCCTCCATGATTCCCTGCCTCCCTTCGGTCCTGAAGGCTTCATGCAAATTTCTGCTACTGGTCCTGACTCCAAATAAAACTGGTGTTAATAGCCTGCCCAAAGCTGCCACTTGTCAACAATTCCTCTGTCTCCCCAGATCCTTACTTGCTGGCTCCTAGTGACAATCCATAGGACAAAGGAGAGCAGGGAATGTGTATGTACATGCAGACAGAGGTGGTGCTGTACATGCAGTATGCCAAACTTACTGAGAAAAAATCCTGGAAAGGCAACAGTAAATCATTCAGTCAGATAATGGTGGACTTACAAATCTATCAACATTTATATCAGGCCGTAAGATTCCTCTCCAACCCATCTCCCTGCAAGAAGAAACAAATCTTAGTGACTTGAGAACAGCAAGTTTGTTTCTTCCTCACCTTCCTCCCATTACCTTTTAGGTCTAGCATGAATCTTCAATATACTTTGCTGATAGGCAGGAAATCAGGAAATTCTGAGCACCAGATCAGTCAACTGTCCTTATGTCTAAAGGTTTGATGGAACCTAGTGCAGCTTTTGCCTTTGGGATTTTGAGTGCTATAGGTTCCTATTGTTTAAGCATATCCCCATGACCAATAATGTAAGAACTGATGATACGGACGTTGGAGTAGCCATTAGATTTTCTTCCCCCTAGCATGCATTTAATTCTTTGGTCAGTATTAACTATTATTGGGCTACTCATTATATATATTCATCAAATGTTAAAAGTGATGTATAAGCAAGTCACTAATACATACTCCAAAGGTGCCCCCCTCTTTTCTGCTTAAATTTTAATTTTGTTGAAATTATTACTAAAAATAGGTCACTGGCTAGTTTGGACACTTTAGTTTGATACAGAAAAACCTAGACAAAATAAAAATAATACTTTAAAAATTAAAAAATAATACTGTGGGGCTAGGAAAGAGTCATGGTGATGCAAGGAACTGAGAAACAAGCCTTTCACAGTGAGCCTTGTAGTTTTTCAGTGGCTTATCTTTTGTGACCGAGGTATTCTCCCCTACCCCCAAGCCATCACACTTTCCATAGACTTCCTCATTTGGATTCACTGCAGGGAAGACCAGTCTCAATTAGTAAGAAATCTAAATTATAGAATGTTTTAAAAAGTAGTACAATTTTATTACCTTCAAATACATAAGTGACAAACTAATGGGCGTAGCTCCTTTAATGTCATAACACATATCTGTAATTGCTGGCATCAATAACATACATTTTACTTGGGAAAGTTCTCAAATATAGTTGGCTTCTTTCAGAAACTCAAACATGCTCTGCACCTATTTTAGTAAAATAATGTCTGTGAAAGTTCTTACATATTATAATGTATTATACAAACTTATGGGTAGACAGAAATCTTGATTTATACTTACTACATAAGCCAGCTTTCCATAAATAGTTCAAAGGTAAAGTTCAGCTGAGCACAGGCTGAAATAATAGTGGCCTACTTTCACGTAAACAACTCCCGTACTGACCTGGTCTTTAACATGCTGATCGCCATGTCCCTCAAATCTTGGTGACAGTTGTGTTTCCTCAGAAGCACCCGATCCACAGTGGGCGATCAAGGTGTTAAACTAGTTAAAAGACTGGCCTCTATAAATGTATTTATGAAGAAGAACCTGCATTTATGGAAGACATTAATTCCCTCAACCACTAAAGAGGTTGTATTCCCCTATCTTATCCTCAAATTATAAAAAGTTATGTAAAATACCAGATCTTTGGATATTCAAAGTAAACAACCAAGGAAAAAGCTTATAGCTTCACAAAAGCCAAAGAAATAAACACATTTAATAAACAGTAACACCAGGTACATGGAAGTGTCTATGACTTGTCTACCTAATGGCATGTTTCATAATTTATGCCTATTAAAAACAAGTCCATTTACCAAGGCTGACACCCCTCGGTGGCTATGAAGGCCACCCAGTTTAGAAATCTTGATGAGCAGGTCAGTACTGCTAAGGCCCTGACATTATCAATATGGCCACAGCTGCATCAGTGTGCTGTTAGTGAAAACTGGGATGGGAACTTAAAGAACATATATGTATGCATTTCCATTACTGTACAGATTAAGGAAATGGAGGCCCAGAAATGTGAGATAACTTCCCTAAGGACATGATAACCTACAGACATATTCAGTTCCTAGTTTCCAAAGTATTTTCATATTCTTAAAACAATCACAAAAGGTATACATTATGGTTTCTCTTTACAGATAAGAGAACAGATGCCTACAGAAACAGATTTTGTCCAAGGCTACGTTAGGAAGTTCTCTTTCTCTCTCTGTATATAGAAAAGTTCCACAGCTGGGATTGAAATCTAAGACGCTGAAAACAAACTTTACATGACTTATAATGAATACCTGCACAATTTATTCTGCTAGAATGTAGAATGATGCAAAAGACTTTCACTCCCGTAGTAACAAGAAAAATCTAGGCAAAATAAAGAGACTTTTTATGAGACTAGCAAAGAACAGTGGATGTAAGGACTTCTTCATGGATGTCCAGGGGGAAATAAGCCCTTCAAAGGAGAGCAGAGAGCCCTGGTACTACTCTCAAGTCTGGATGTGGTGTGGGAAAGAGCAGGCCTGCCTTAAATGGAGAGACTTTTTTGCAGGCATGAGAATTCAGCCAACGCTCAGACAATAGTGACTGAAATCTGGAAACACATTTAGAAACAAACTGCCAGTCTAGACAATTCGCCTTCCCTGGACTTTGCAGAGAAAATGGCAGAAGAGGGACTGAAAGTCTTATGCACTCTTAATGGTGACTGGATGCCAGGGCCCTGTCAGAACTGAATACAAAGCACCACAAACATCTGAACCTGCACCCAGACCCCTCCTAGCTCAAATACTGCCAAGATCAAACCAGAAGCATAGGAGTTGGTCTAAGCCGGGTCGACGCAATCTTACTAAAGCTACAGCCTAGACCTAGCCTGACTAGACTTTGGAGAAATGGGAAAGATCAGTCCTTCACCCTAACTGCCGATTATCGGAAGAAATGGCTTGCGCTTCCTGGAAATAAAACAAAAACCAAGTGTTACACTTGAGTCTCCACTGTCCTTTCTTATACCCACTATCTGAAACAAAATAAACTACATGTTAAAAAGTGATCACCTAGTGAAAGAGTTGGGCATGCCAAGCAGCACTCCATCATCAGGTGGTAAAGCTTGCGGGATCGGACCAACCAGTCCCCGAAGGCCATTACAAACTGTAATGTATGCTGTTCATACGTCCACCGTGCCCCTGGAGTCATAACACTGCCCCTCATTTAGCACACATGTATGGCCTCATTTGCCACTTTTTTATCCAGCTACATACCCCACAATACTCAGTTTCGTTTGGATGAAATGCCACTATTCTGTTCCAGTTGACCAGTACATCCAGATACAGTTGGCCCCAGAATAACACAGGAAGCGGTTGGGGTGCCAACCCTCCTTACAGTTAAAAATCCCCCAATAACTTACAGTCAGCCCTCTGTATCCACAGTCCCTCTGCATCTTTGGTTCCACACCTACAGATTCAACCAACTGCAGACCATGTAGTACTGCAGTGTTTACTACTGAAAAAAGTCTCAGTGTAAGTGGGCCCGCACAGTTCTAGCCCATGTCATGTAAGAGTCAACTGTACTCACTTTCAAACCATTTAAGCCAAAGGAGTTCTTGGAGGGTCAGTCTCAAAGCTCCAAGGACTGCTAGGGGTGATTTTTGACCTGGCTTTGTACACTCCCAGGATTCTGAACCTTAAATGGGGCAATTTAAAGAAAAACATTTGGAGTTCATTTAATCCAGTGAAGGAATAGAAGCAAGATTCTTAAGCAATTCCTGCTAAAAAACCTTCTGGAGCTTTCAGTTTCTAACCTAAGTTCAGTTTTTTAGCTTCCCTTTGATCCTTCAAATAAATTAGTTATTGCTTAGGTCAGCTAGAGTTTATTGCTTGCAATAGAACCCTAACTGGTCCTCTTTACAAGACTATGACTATGGCCCAGAAGACGAACCTCATCGCCCTCAGATGTGTCTGCAAAGGGCTTTGTTTACTGAATAATGTGTTACCACCCGGATTTGAGTATCTTGGTCATTCTTAGAATTTCTGGAAGCTGTGCATCTTCAGAACGGTAGGGCATACTCCACTGGGTTCTGTTCCAAATTTTCCATGTCAGTAGCTATTTCAGTGTTTGGCTGTAGTTTTAAAACTGTCACAATTCACAAACCCATGTCCTTGATACATTCCACATCAGCACTAACATTCACTGTAACTGTATCAAAGCACGCAAGCTTTTATCTAAAAGTGTTGTCAGGCAGATTTGTAACTGTAAATATAAGACAATCACAAAAGTATACTCCCAGTTCAGTGTTTTAGTAGTGAGACCCTTAAGCAGTGTAACTATTAACAGTGTGAAGTTTAAGCCGGTGTTACTAAGGATGCTTTGTTTTTACTCACATGCTAAATGGTTTCTTTTAGGTTTGACTTCATTGACATTTGGCATCTGTGCCAGGAAGGCACACACCTTGGAGATATTGTGGGTTTGGTTTCAGATCACTGCAATAAAGCAAATTATCTCAATAAAGCAAGTCACACAAATGTTTTGGTTTCCCAATGCAAACAAAAATTATGTTTACACTATATTGTAGTCTATTAAGTTTGTAATAGCATTATGTCTAAAAAACAATGTACATACCTTAAAAAATACTTTGTTGCTAAAAAATGCTAACCATCATCTGACAATGCTACAAACCTTCAATTTGTTAGAAAGGAAAAAAAGCACCATCTATGAAGCACAATAAAACAAAGGTATGTATGCCCTTACATCTTCTCAATACAGTTTCATGAACATGATGACTTGGACAGAATTTTCACCTATACAAGGAAAGAGAGCTGTAACTTTTGACAACATGGATGGACCTAGAGATTATCATACTAAGTGAAGTAAGTCAGACAGAGAAAGAAAAATACCACATGATATCACTTATATGTGGAATCTAAAAAAAGATGATACAAATGAATTTACAAAACAGAAACAGACTCACAGACATAGAAAACAAACTTATGATTACCAAAGAGGGAAGGGAAGGGATAAACTAGGAGTTTGAGATTAACATAAACATACTGCTACATATAAAGTAGATAAAACACCAAGGGCCTACTATATGTCACAGGGAACTATATTCAGTATCTTGTAATAACCTATAATGGGAAAGAATCTGGAAAAGATTTTTTATATAGATAGATAGATATAAAAATAACTGAATAACTTTGCTTTACACCTGACTAATACAACATAGTATATCAACTATACTTCAATTTAAAAAGAGCTGTTACTTTTGAGATGATTAGGGAGCTCTATCTTTGAGAACGAAATTTGGTAATGACGGCTCTCTAAAAATTCTGTCAACTCTAAATGGAGTGATTCTATGGCTTTATTTGAGGCTTCCAGTTGGTGCTGGGGTTTTAGTCATGCAGGATATATGCTTAGCATATCCGAATCCTATTCAATATTCTGTTATTGACCTTAAAAGAAGCTAAAAAGAGAATTATAAAATGTACATCATCCAACGTATTTCCTCTATCCAGAAGCTACAACATTCGTGCACACACGCAAAAATCCCAGCTGAAAAAAAAAATTCCTACCGAAAAAGTCCCATTTTTACCCAGGCACAATCAAAGCTTGAGATATCTTCAAAACCAAACAGTAAGTTATAGCTACTAAGTAATGTTAGATTATTGTAGTCATATAGAATATTGATAACATGGTGAGTTCTGGATCACCCTGCTGATGGGGGGCTGAATGAGAAAGGAAGGACATAAATTGGAAAGGAGATACTGAATTGATTCAAATATTGAGTTTCTAAACTCTATTTTAAAAAGGCCTGGGAATAGTTTGAGACACCAGACTTATCAGAAGTCTTCCAACAATGACGCTTTTAGAGAAACATCATAGGTAATCATTTTATCTCAATCCCTGGAGTAGAGATCTAGTGATCATGGAAACGGTTTAGGAAAGAGAATGCTCTAAAATTGAGCCTGGTCAACAGATATGTCAACAGATCAGTGTGTAAAAGTAATAAAATGTGACAGCTAATATTTGAACAGTAATATGCCAGGCACTGTGCTGAGTGCCTTACATGCATCATCTCATCACACAACCTTATAAGGTGGGTGCCACTGCCACTCTATTTTTGTAAACAAGGGACTGAGGCTCAAATAAATTAGGTAACTAGTTCAAGGACACACAGCTAACTAATGGGGAGTATGGATTTAAAACTCAAGCAGTCTAACTCTAGACCCAGTACTCTTAACTGTTACTCAAAATGAAATACCTTAGAACCTAGAATCCAATCCTTGTCAAATGCTTATGTCAAATACATGTCTACAGCAGGACACATTATATAACATTAAATGTTCTTTAAAATTATATAATAAAGTTTCCTCAATTATTTTAAGGCATTAAGATGCCTAGATGAATCATGGTTGTTGGCTTTTGAGTATTTCTCTAACTTTATTTGATGATTAAAACCATAATTTTAGTAACTACTACTGTTGGATATTCTGAATTTAAAAGAAGATAAAAAGAAAAGGCATGGAGAGATGTATCACCCCTTATTTTTTATCAATATGCCATCAGATTAAAATTAAACAACTACTGAAATTCATACTAAAACAAAATAATGGTTAGGTATTAGAATGTATGCTATTAAAGAGTGAAAGCTACACAGCAAGATAAAAACAGTCCAAGAGCAAATTTTACAAACCAAAACCCCAGAAAATTTTACATAACTGAAAAACATGGAGTAACTAGAGAAAACTTAATTAAGAGGGACCTCTTTATTACATTTATAAAATAACAGTATAATATACTTATTAAAAATGGAGACAAATTTTTTTATTTTTGGTATCTTGTGTTTTGCATTCAATTTTCCAATCATCTTCACAATTTTTCAAAACTTGAACCTACCTCACCCACCATTCAAAGCACAATTGAAAAACAAACTAACCAATGGTTTCTAGTGAGAGACTTACTATCAAAGACATTAATCCAACAACTCATGAATAAAGATTGAGGTTTCAAAGAAATACAATAAAAACAAAAACATATGAAGCATAATCTAATCTTTCTGACGATTCAGAAGACACCTTAAGATTGTATTGTGCCATTTTCCTCATGCTGTGTGTTTAAGTGCCTATAACAGAATTCTAATTAGTGAAATTTTGGATAAAAAAGTGTCATTTTTTACGTTTGTAGCATCAAATAACTACAGATACAATATGGGGATTTTGATTATATATTTGTTCTAAGTAGGGCATAATTTACAATATGCTAAGAAAACAAAAAATTAAAATTACAAAGTGAGTATTTTTTAGCACATTTAGTAAGTTGTTTTAAACTATCATTTCATTTTTGATGACCAAATTATATTTGACCATAATTAAAAAACATGTAAGTTTAAAATAACATGAAAAAACCATGGTTACAACAGAAGTTACATTAAACGAAGAAAGTAAAGTCACATAGGTGTATTGAATGGCACTGAGGTTTTTCAAAGCCATTCTCTTGAAAGCCTTTCAATCCACCTTTATATGTATCAATTTAAAAATGTCTCTACTCAGTATGCTTGCAGAAAGAGGTGAAATCAGTGTTGATCACACAACCGCCTGCCAACCATTCAAAGCTGATCACTGATCAGTATTTTGATTTGATTATCCTGACAACCATAATTGAGCCACAACTAAGTATTCAGATGTGCCTGACTCCAACTATTCAACAGCAGAAAAGCAAAACAAAACAAAAAGGAAACAAGTGACAATTGGGAACAGCTGAATCATTGTACCTTTTAGACACAACCATTAATCTTAATTTTGCTATATGCTATTTGGTACTTTTTGATTCAGTAGTTGGGGTAAAAAAAAGTTTCTGTATTCAAATCTATCTACAGAATGTCAATATAAAATGTGTGAATATATACATTTAATACACACACACACACACATACACACACGTACACCTACACACATATCTAGAAACCAGCACTTAACCACATCCCCAGTTTTCAATAATGACTCAGAGAATCATTTATTACTTTAAGACCAGCTTAGACGCTATAAGGCTGCAACATATGGCTAAAGAGGTCAAACACAAGCACCCACACTCAGGCTAATTAAATTGTTCCTTCTCATGATTTTTCACAAGTCGTAATACCGTTTATATAACAACTATATCTCAATAACTTAGAATTCAGAGTATAAAACCAGTGTCATGAACACATAACTCCCTCATTGTTTAAAGAACACTCCTCCTTCCATTCTACTTCCACTAATGATAAGAGGGCACACCAAACTAGATCACGTTGAACTGTACAAACGATCTTTACTCTTAATCTAAACAAACATGTGTTAAAACATTCTGAAATGCCGCATCCTTTGATTTCTTCATCTTTTCAATTGCCCGATGCAGGTCCTGTTGTTGCACAGGTCGAATTTCATCTTCATCATGGCTAAAATGCAAAAAGAAATCCACCAAATAGTCAAATAACTTTAGAACATACCTTCCTAAAATATTTTACCAAGAATAAAAAATGAAGTCTCTTTCCCATCCAAGATCCCAAAGACAACCACAACTAACAGCTTCATGTGAATTCTTCCAGGGAATTATCTATGCATATAAGTGTCTTAAGAGATTTATTTTTAAAAGCACTAACTGTTAAGAGAAGCTAAAATGGTAGGAAGCTAAAATGTTTGGGTATGAACATTATAGCTGTGGTAACTAAAATCAAATAGTTCACACTAAGAATACAAAGGTGTGTCAGTAGATATAAATGGGACTGTAATTCTAATAATTTTTATCTTGCTGTGTAATTCAAGGAATCAAGTTATTCCTATGAAAACTGGAACTAAACAGTAGCAGCCTTAGGTATAGATTAATGTACATATTTAGCTTTTTTTGAAGTGTAGCTGGTTTTTTTTGGGGGGGGGAGGTAATTAGGTTTATTTATTTATCTTTTTTTAATGGAGGTACTGGGGATTGAACACAGGACCTTGTGCATGCTAAGCACGCACTCTACCACTGAGCTATACCCTTCCCTCCATATTTAGCTTTTGATGAACCAAAAATGAAATTCTTTGCTATTAATAAAAACCAATTACTCTAAGTCCTCCCCACTTCAATAAGGAGGAAAATACAATCCAATACATATCTCCTTTGTAATTTACAAACACTTAGGAGAACATATGATAACCTAAGTTCATTACTCAGATTTTTCATATTGAAATAGAAAATTTTCAGGGCTTTAAGGACAGCAGAAAAACAGAATTTTCATTAATGTAATTAATTTAAGCAAAATATATTCATGAGGTTTTTTTTTTTTTTTTCCTCCTCCTAACTTGTATAGAAGAATAAAAACCTTTGGAAGGTAGGTTCTTGGCTACACAGAGGTCAAAGGTATTCCTAACTTTAGTGCCACAGTAGCTAGATTAATCTGGCAATAAATAAATGGAGTTACTTCTTCACTACAGGGTCCAAGGGAACATGAAAGATAGGTCCAGAACTCGTGTATGCATAGCTACTGGTTAATAGGGTAGCGTTCTTACAAACCTTTTTATATCAAGAGAAAGCTTTTTGGCTAAGCTTGCTTTGGCAATGCAATGTAATAAAACACATGAGTAAGACAGGCAAATCCAGATCACTTGGAGTGAAAGTCTCAGGATGAAGAAGGGACACTGGGAAATAATGGGGCAAGAGGTAGAGAACTCATTCAGAGTATACTGGTTTTGCTAAGAGTCACAGAAATTCTTTGTTAGAAGGTTAGTATTTTGTACAGGGGTTTAGAAATACAGGGTCATATGGTTCGGGGCAAGTGGCCTTATGGGAAACAGGGGGCTTTGGCTCCTTAGGGCTGAGTTATTCCAGCTCAGTAATATGGCAGGTATAAAACCGGTTTCTCAAGCTCATAATACTTTGAAACTGGTTTCAAATAGTTTGCTGCAGTAACAAATGATTTCTTTGTAAAATAAAAACACTGTTATCAACAAGTTGAAGTCTAGTTTGCAGCAACACCCCTGTGTCTCCATAAACATGAAATTTCTGGAAGACAAGGCACTCATTTCCATATGAAATGAAATTCAAAAATTTTAAAAAACAAAAGCAAGCTAGGGGTACCAGAGCAGCTGTTTTCCTGGCAGAGATGGGTAAGCCTAGGTTTCTGTCAGCTTTCTGTGAGTCCGTGGATTTTTAGTAGAAATTCAGCTTTTACTTCTTTCTCTTCATTCCACACGCTCCCCACAACCACCCCCCTTGCAAGTTCATTTCCAGAATTTTCCTTCAGAAAAGAGGCAATACATAAAGTAAGGGTGATTTTAAATTCCAATTTACCTTTTACTCCACGAGCAGAGTTGGTATTGTAAAGTACTTCTTTTATTTTTAAAAGAAACTAATCTAAAAGCCCTAAAAGGGCTTGACAAATATTAACACGCCAACTCTAAATACACATACCTTTCTTCTGAAGTAGAATTAACATATTCCCTGACACAGAGGAGGGCAGCATCTCGACACATCTCTTTTAGGTCACTTCCTGAAAACCCATCAGTTTCCTGGGCAACTTCTAGCAGGTCCACATGTCTATCCACCTTAAACAAATATAAAATATGCTTAAAAACAAATATAAAATATACTGCAAAAGATACATCCACTTTTCTTAGAATTAAAGAAAGTTAAGCACACTGGAATAGCATAGGAGGAGAATCATTAGAAAGTACTTTCAGTTTCCAGAAGTTTTTCTAACCATAAAGCTTGAAATTCTGAAATCTAATTTTCAGTAAATGTCATTATGACCAAAACAGAAATAAATCTCACTAGACTTATCACAGAGTGATGGAGAAGAACAGACATTCAAACACTGCTTGCTGGCTTGACTTTAATAGTTTTTAGGAAATTCCATGTTGACAATATATTCCCTCTCCCTCTCCCTCTCTCTCTCTCTCTATATTTTTTTTTTCAACATACTTGGCAAATAGCCTGTATCAGTAAGTCCTAAGCCCACTACAAAAACCATATTCCAGTGAAATATTCTAACCTTCATTTTAACTGTAATGCTTGGTTTCTACTAGCTCAACACTAATTCAGCACCTATGGTTTTGCTCCCCAACCGAAGCTTATATAGTTAAGCCAATTAAGTGATCTCCTGGACACATAACAGACGTGGGAAATATAACCACATTAAACTTACATGTTTATATCTTTAGATTAAAAAGAGAAAATGAGGAAGAAAAAATTACTTATAGTAACTGCCATGTATTGTCATTCGCTGTACTAAGCACTTAACATGGATTATTCTCATTTAATCCTGTCAGGGAAGTATTCTCATTTTCATTTTCAGAAAACAGTAAAACCTGGAGAGGTTAAATAAATTGCCCAAGGTCACACCATTACCAGAGCCAAGATCTGGACACAATGTAGTAGAGCTCCAGCTATATTTTTTCCCCTATCTAGCTAACCATTTGTCTTAACATTTACTTCCCCCAAGTTGATTTGAAATGTCACCTTGTTACTAAATTCCCATTTGTCTTTGTGGAAGTCCCAATGCTAAGTAAGAACAGCAACTCTAAACGAGGACAAGAGACTTGGAGGTAAGACAACAAGGGGTCAACTCTGCAACTGTGACCTCACATGACAGTGTTCTTATTCCTAAATTGTGGAGATTAAATGAAGAGAAATCACATATTCTTTGATAAAAAGAAAACTGAACCCAGAAGGTAGATGCAGAGCAAGTAAGGAAAATGGTAAACTATATATACATGTGTGTGTGTGTATATATATACACGCACACACATCTAAATAAGCTTTAATATATAAAAAGGAATAATAATCATTAAATTTGGGGTAGAGAAACTATGTAGAACTAAAATGGTAGACAATAAAAACTTGTAAGACAGAGGTGACATATATGTTAAGGTATTCTTAAGCCTTAAAATTATAGTATTGGAAAGAGAGCAGAAATATTACCTTAGACTTTATGTGTGCATGTCAAAAATTTTAAAGTAGTACTAAAAGAGAATGTGTAACTTCCAAATGAGCTGAGGAAAAGGGAGAAAGGAATAAAGAACACAAGAGCATAACGAAGGACTGGGGTGGGAGGAGAACTAGAGGGAGAGAGAAGAAGGTGTGGGCAGGATGGAGGGGCAGTCCAGGGAGAAAACAAAGAAAAACATGATATACGAAAGGCACTAAAATAAGAAAGAATGAATCCAAATTTATCAGTAATCACAACAAACAAATCATTACATAATGATAAAAAATAATTTACCAGAAAAATACAACAAATGGACAAATACACAATAACACTTGGAGATTTGGAACTTACGTCTTTTATATTAACAAATCAGACAGTAAGTTCCTAGGGCTAGTTACAGTTACTATCTGTGATCTAATGTACAAACATAAAACTTGACAAACTGATTACAGGAATTCTATACAATTTGGATATTAGCTCTTTGTTGGTTACAGGGCTGCAAATGTTTTCCCAGTGGCCTGTTGTTTCACTTTGTTCATTTTATCTTGTCATACTTCTAGAAGCCATTAAGTCTGAGTACAGTCTGACTTTTCTATTCTCTTTGTAGTTTAAACTTTCTTTGTGCCTCAGGAACTCTTCTTACAGGTATACATAAGAAATCAGACATATATAAGGATCTAATTTCTCTACTGTTTGCAATAGTCAAAGAGTAAAAATAGCCTATACTTGTGCAAGTATTATGTATCTATCCACACATATTTATGGAACTGACACACACTGCCAACTTCAGGCAGGCCACCAATGGTGGTGTGTAAATGGGGTGTGGTGGGGGGGTGATATGAAACAAAATATGTTAAGATTACCTTTCAAATCAGGGTGGTAGATTACAGTTATTGGTTTATATGTTTAAAATACTGTATAAATTAAAAAAATTAAAACTTAAACTCCGTGGTAGAGTGGGTGCTTAGCATGCACAAAGTCCTGGGTTCAATACCCAGTACCTCCACTTAAAAGACAAAAACAATAAAAAAACATAAATAAACCTAATTACTGCCCCCCCAAAACAAACAAAAACTTATAAAGACCTTCCAAATTTTTCTCTGAGACAGTAAAACTTAGCCCTCCTGCCTCAAACAATCAACACCTGTACCTAATCCTTTGCCTCACTCCTTCGTTGGGCCATGCTGTGTTCTGACCACTCACAAATCTTGTGCATGACAGGGTGATAAAGTTACAAAGATGAACAAAACAAGTATAAGAAAAGAACAAAGAGAAGATTCTGATCATCAGAGGAGCAAGATCAGTAAACAGAGGCAGCATTCCATAATAGTTAAGAGAAAGGCTCCATCACTACTTTGCTAAATAAACTTGGGCAACTAGCTTCTCTGGGCTTCAGTTTCCCCAAGTGTAAAACAGTACTAACAAATACTGCTTAGATAAATTGAGGATTAAATAAAACAATGTGTATCTCACCCCAATGCTTGGCACACAGCAAGCACTCTTAAAGTAGCCCTTTATATTTTAAGATAATGGCTGTAGATAAACCATAAAGTAATGAGAGTTATTTTCATTAGGCAAGAATGCAGGCAATTCCCAAGTTAAACTAAGTTTGAGTACGGGGAGCAAAACTGGAATAAACTAACAAACTTCTAAAATCGCTTGAAAGAGTAACAACTTATTTGTGTGCAGTTATTTACTGTATTTATCATTGACTGTACACCGCATGGTATTCAAAGTATTTTATATATATCATTTAAATTCTTAAAATGATTCTATGAGATTATTGGCATTATCTCCAATTTCCAAGTGAGAAAATGAGGCAGAGAGATGCTAACAATATTTTCCCAAGGTCACACAGCAGGAAATGGTCAAGCCAGAATATGGGATCCTACAGTCTCTCTCCTAAAACCATGCTTGTTAACTATTCCTGCTGTTACAGAAAATATATAAATTCAGGTTAGTCTGTACAGGGAAAAAAACTAGCCTCACTACTAGTGTCAGACATGATACTTGTATTAGGTATAAATGTCATTAGTGCTAATCCTTTTCATACTTAAAACCTTAAGCCAAAACCAGTATACTATCTTTCTTAATTGAGTGAACTGTGCTAGGGATCTATCAATAAAGAATTGTTAAAGCCTAGAAGACAGTATCATCTCAAAAGCTTCATTCTTTTCTTCAGAGAAGAAAAAAACTCGAAATATAAAAGTTTAGCCATCTATTTGCATCAAAAACTCTAATTCTTCTCAGGAATGTATAACCATGATGGTGCTCACCTTATTAAATAAATGTGTGTGCTACTGACTTGAGGCATCTTTTAACAAAATTGCATTAATTTAGTTCAGATTCTACTGAAGTAACAAATGCCTCCGGCATATAAATACCAGCTAGTAGAAAATCAGACATTCCCAGGCCAGCAATTATCTAGAGCACTCATATTTTGCATCATAAAACTAGAGACTAATCCTTCGTACTTTCATGAATAAGAAACAGAACGCTAAAAATTCCCTGTACCCATGACAAATGTAATTCTAAAAGAATTTCCAGAGATACTGTTTAAAAAAAAAGCAGAATACTAAAATCAAAGTTTAAATTAGGCATAATGAGTAGTTTCTTAAGTTTAAACATTAACATTTAATAGCCTGTGTAAAGTAAATAACCAGGAAACTGTGCGTCAGGGAACAGTAAGAGGTGTCTGGCTCTACCTGATATTAAAACTTAAAAACTTAAAAAGCCTATGTAAACTATGGCTATCTTATGAGACAAAGAGCTTACATTTCATCATTTACATTCTATATATATATACACACACCAATCATCTGCATCACCTATGTTTATACTGGACCACATACACACGGTTCAAAACTGTTAATTTCCAGCCACACTTTATTAAAAATTTTTTTAATTGAATAATTACAATTGTTAACTTGAAGTCTGCAAAACTGTCCACAACTACCTTCTAAAGCTTGTTAAATTTCTAGCCACATCACAGCCATTTTAATTCAAAAGAACTTGTGAAATCATTTGATCTTCTGTTTTCTTCTCTCTTCATCAATACCTATCCCTGTCAAAGACTGACCATGAAGCCTGTTTTATCTAAACAGTACTAGAACTATACAATGTCTTTTTGAAAGCAGTTATCAAACATTCAATTAAAAGACAAAATGTAATTTGTTGATTTCTCACTCACCTAGGACAAAAGTTCCTTACCCAGGATGCATGAAAGATTTTAGGAAATTCCTTGAAATCATACAAAACATTTCATGTATATATGTAGTTTTTAAAGGAAAGACTACATAGCTTTTATCTCTTTATTAAAGGGCTCTTTATGATCCTCCAAAAGGTTAGTAAGCAATGATCTAATCTCTGTAATTTGCTAGTCTTTAAACTTTAGCAAACAGCATATATGTTATTTTGATATATTTTAAAGAAATAAATGAACAGAATACCACTGAAAGACTTGAACAACCAGAAAGACATAAATGCTTCCGGGCAGAAAGATTCAACATAAAAAAGATCTTAGTTCTCCTAAATTATGATCCACTGAAAACACTGGCGTTTGTTTTTTCTTGAATAAGACAAATTAATTCTAAAATTCATACAGATAAATGAGCAAAAATAACCAGGAAAATGTGGGCCAGGGGTCAACTTACAAAGCCTTAAATGAAAAGGGTGGTGCCAGTGCATAAACGCAGAAAAGACCAATGAGCTGAATCCAAAATCCAGAAACACAGCCAATACATATGAGAATTTAGCCTATGATAGAGATGGCATCACTAATGAGAAAAAGATGGACTATTTAAAAAATGGTGCTGGGATAACCGGGCATCTATCTGGAAAAACTAAAGCAAAGTTCAAAGCACATTAAATATTGGGATAAAAACCAAGCACAGCAAAGATTCAAACCTAAAACATAAAACCATAAAGGACACCCAGATACTATGCATCTCCTAAAGAAAGAATATGATTCTACCTAAGAAGCAGTCCTGTCTCTCCTCTCTGCCAACCTGAACCTGAATCTCATCCAGTATCTTGATACAACTACCAATTTGGAGGAATTACTGCTCCTTGTGTAATCAGCAAAATTCAGATTATGTAAAAATCTGGACAAAACCAACCTAGTTTTTTCAACAAATTGAAAGGGGGAAGAGGGAAAGGAGGAGAGAGATAAAGGGACAATCTATAATCTATAAATTAAAAGAGATTTAAAAACTATGGGATAATTGCAAATTATAAACTTTATATGTATCTTGAGTTAAACACATGGTTAAAAAAAAAGATGTTTAGAAAATTTGAACAAATATTCAACAACAGTAATGAACTGTTGTCATTTTTTGGCCAAGTATAATAATGGCAATGAAGTTATTAGATAAGAAAGGAATTCTTCCTTTTAGAGTTATAACTAAAATATTTGCAGATGAGATATGCTGGGAAAACATGAGAGGTGAGGAAGTAGCGTATGAAAAGAGCAGAAGTAGCCATGGGATGACGGTGATTCAAGGAGTGAGGAAAACCACTGAAATCTGAGTATCCTGCAGTATGGAAAGCTATTTGGTTTCTTAGTTTAGATAGCAAGTTCAAATAGTGAGTTAGGTATAAAGTTTACGATAGTGAGGAATATCACGTTATTAAAATGTACTTGGTTATAGACTTTTGGAAAAACAAGTAGCAAAAGCTGGAGAATATGGAAAATTCCTGCACAAACATGCGAGTGAAAAAGATCAAGATCCAAAGGCCATAAGGGGGGGGGGGACCAGTAAAATCAAAAGACAAACTGGGAAAAAAGTATTCTCAAATCATATTAAAAAAGGGCAAATCTCTCTAATACATTGGAGTTCCTACAAATCTGTAAGAAAAAGAATATTGCAATAGAAAAATGGACAAAGATGATGAACAGCTATTTCACAGAAAAAATTCAGGAGTCTCTGAAACATGTAATGCTCATTTTACCCCTGAAGAATGTAAATTAAAACTACAATGAGACACCATCTTCTACCTTTCACATTGGCACAAAGTACCATAACTCTGCTGGCAAGGCTACAGGGAAAGAGAAACTCTACTATTGCTAATATAAGAGTAAACTGGCATGAACAATTTGGCAACTCCTACTAAAATTATAAATATCCTATCCTTTGATCTAGCATTTCCTCTTCCAGGGAATTCATCCTATTAATACTCCTGGCACACATGTGAAATAACATATGTACAAGTTTATTCAATGAAGCATTTTTATACAAGTGAAAGACTGGAATCAACCCACATGTCCTTCATTGTGGCATTGATTAAATAAACTGTACTGTATCTGTACAATGGAATCCTGTGCAGTGAAAGAAAGAGAAAGAGAAAGAAAAAGAGAAAGAGAGAACAGAATAAGGAAACTGTATGCTAATACAGAATCTCAAAGATAAATGAAAAAAGCAATGCACAGAACACTGAATATGGTTTATTAATAAGGTTTATGTAGAAAAGGGGAGAGGAGTAACAGTTTATTCTAATTTGCTTGTACAGGCATAATGTCATCTGAAGAATAAAGAAGTATAGAGGAGAGTGAGACTTCTCCTTGTATAGCATGAAATATATATGTATATTAATTTTTGAAACATTTGACTATATTACCTATTTTTAAAATCTTAAATATAAACTACTGAAGATTTTGATTGTCATACCTTCTTAATTCCAACTTCAAAAAAATATTGCAATTAAATAAGAAACAAAACCTCCCCATATTTCTCTGCAAAAACAAATGTATTTATATAACCAGAAACCAGTCTGAAAAATATCAATGAGGATTTAAATTTTAATCTGTAAATATGAAAACACGTGGCTTTTTAAAAACCAGATTACCTTTAGTTAGTTCCAATATACCACAGTAACTGAGTTACATGAGCAGTCAATAGTTTTACAGTAATCTGTAACAAGTGCAAAGCTACATTATTCCTAGGTTCCCTTTTCATTTCTGTCTAAAATGATTTTACAAACCTGTAATTTTTTAATATTTATAGGATGGGGAAAAACTGTAATTTTCTACTTACATTTTCATTTTTCAAGATGAGTTTCAGGATTGCCTCTCTTTGTTTTAGAGCCTAAAACCAGGATAATTTCCAGTTAGCATTTTTGAAAAAATATGGATCAGTTAGTTTTCCCAATATTTTTCCCTTCCCTTATAAATTACCCAGCAATACCTGTGTGAAATGACAGAAATTCTGACAGGTCATGGAAACTTCTGACTAAAACAAGGTTTAGATTCTAGACTCTATACAGTGATCATCTGTAGATGATCTTCTATTCTGAATCCCCAGTGGCTAGCACAATATTTGGGAAATAACATCCCTTTACATATTTCTTGAGTGAGTAAATGAATACCTATGATTACCAATGTCTTTCCTCTAAAGCTCTGCAAATCTACTTTTCTTCATTTAGGAACCTTATGAAAACTCACTGCTGCCATAAAATTTTTACCATTAATTGGAAGAGAGAGCAACAATACCCGCTTGGTTCTTCCATTCAACATGTAACTTCCGTGTTCACTAATTTACATTAGTGAGCTTTATTTAGTGTTGATAGTGTATTTGTTTACATGCTTGTCTGCTTTTTTCCCCAGTGATGCTTCATATTATTATACTAGAGAATAGAAGCTTTTAGAGAATACCTACATATATAGTAAATATGAATGCTTTTAAAAATTATTATGGCTGAACTCAGCCCTATTCCCACAACCACCGAAAAAAACCGAGCTTTTACAATGAGTATCAAATCAAATGACCCAAAAAACAAAACTAAAGTCTGCTGTTTCTATAATTCAAGTGTGTTAAGAATGAAGGTTAATTTGGTATATTTGATTACCAATAAGTATTTTTTATTAATAAACATTTAACTTGGAAAGGAGTTTCAAGATAATGTTAATAATATACTTTGATATCATAGTTATATAAGAAAAAAATTGCCCTATAAAGTATGTGTGTGTGTACATTCACTAAAAACAGAATGAAAAGAGGGTTACAAAATCCCAGTTTCCACATTAACAGGATACAAATTTGATAAAATCTGTTACAGCCCATTCTGAACTCACATAATAAATACATTAAACTTAGAACTTCAGTAAAGGCTACTTCCATCTGCTGTACCCTATGTTCTACTCTACTGTACATCAAAACACTTTGCAGGCAGAGGTTCTATCAATGTAATCTTTACCTTCAGAACAACTGAGGCAACCTAATTTTCTCCAAAAATACTCTGAAGTTGTAGTAACAAAATAAAATACTACCCCCACAAGTCACCTTTTTAAATGTGTGCTTCCACACCTCCTTGCCTTTGTTCATTTTGGTAGAAAAGCATTTCCTTGCTTCTCTTGGCCACCAAATTCCTACCATGCTTCATCTTTCAAGGCCCAGCTGGATTCTGTAAGTTTCACTAACTCCTCAGACAGAATTATTAGTTTTCATCATCATCTCAGGTTCTCCCAATTCTTTAAACATAACTTTGCAAAGTACATTTTACATTATTTATGTGTCTGGCTCCCCTGCAACAGAGTTCTTTTAGGACAGGGGCCATATTCTATTCGCCAGAGCCTAGAAAGTATCTGACACATACTAATGCTCAATAAATATTAGTCAGACTAAATAAATGTTATAACCTCCTACATCATGTTAAAAAAATCTCTTCATTGAATTACCAGGTAAATTTTTTAATGGACTGCTTAAATCTATGCATACCCTCAGAGGAACCAGAGTTTGTAGCTGTAGCAAACAGTAGATCAGAGTAATTCTATAGAGGTCACAACCACCAGTTTTGGGAAATCATGTTTAGTGCCACAAACTGTTAAATTGAAGAATATAAAATAGGACAAATATTTTTAAGCCAGAGATTTACTGTAAACTTTGACAGGAATGACAGTGAAAGTTCCTCTGCACGTAACATGCTGATTGGATGGTGTTTATATTCTATTACTACCACTGTTTGTTTTTTCTTCTCTAACCTAAAAGCAGACAAAATCCAAGATATGAGGATTGTGTGCAAAAATTAGAGTATCAATAAGTTGCAATCATTTACTTGAGGGTACATCTTCACCAACAGAAAGAATACTAGAAAAAAGATAGTTCAATCCTATCCTTATACTTGCATTCTTATGGTAAAGTACAGTATGTTAGCTACTAGTTAATTATTAATCCTGTCAGAGGAAAGCACCAATTACAACCGCCAATAATTGATCAAATAAATAACAGGTGTTCTTCCTGTCAGGCCTTCTGAACAGAACAATTCTTAAACCTGAAACCTCCTAATTTCATCCTATGCTAAATCAAAACCACAATTTAGATTTTCTTATGTATCTTCTATAGATAACTTGCTACATTCTAAAGAAAACCCCTAAAGTGACTAGGCAAACTTGAGGGAGTTATATACTTTGAAGAGAAGCAAATAACATTAACCATAGGAAAGAAAGAAAAAGCCAGGAAGGGAATGGAAAGGACAAAAGTAATTATGAAGATTCTTGCCCTATTCCTACCCTGTCTGTCGTAAGTAAATCTTATTTAAAAAATCATTCCCTTCTTGAAATCACAGATAAAGATCTGGAAAAAGTGAATAATTTAACTGCTCATAATACTAACAAATCCACCTACAGGCTGGTTGATATGAAATCTTGTAGGCATTCTTCTCATTATAGCAGAGTCAAGATCCTGAGGACGATTAGTAGCTCCCATCACTATGACCTAAATACATAAGGAAAACAAAGATATTAAATCTACCAATAATACTCCTTTTAGGTTGTTATCACTAGAGATTAGAAGATACAGGAAATAAAGTGGGGTTTAAACTAAATCTTCTATAAGAAATCTGACTGTAATCCAGTATTACTCAAATATTTATAGATATAAATCAAAGTTAATCCTAAATAGAACAAATGATAGCAAAGCTCCGAAGACTGATTCATTTCACCAGATTCTAGTAACTAAAATAATGCATTATTCAGTTACTGAAGAATTATAAAAATTAAGAAAAACTATTATATTTTGCAAAATTTGGTTACTCAATGGCTATACGTTGAATAACTGAAAGTTATTTATGTTACAGCTTGAGTATATATGAGGGGAATATTTCAAGCCCTTTAATAATATTAAGGAGAGAATTTCCCCTACCAGAATCTGAGAATTCTGGTAATAGTAACAGGTACCATGTTTTTTTTCTCTAGATTTCACATTATCTTCTCATGGCACCGTCAGCACTGCAGGGGATGTCTTAGTGCTAATAAAACTTCAAGCAATCCAACTTTAAACAAGAACAACTGAATAAAAGCAAACATCAAAATGCTAGTTTGACTTAAAAAAAAAAAAAGAAAGAAAAGAAAAAAAAAATTACTGGTAGCCCTGCCAAACTCTGGGTCTAGAAGAGATGAAGAAAATCAACAAGAATAAAGACAAATATAAACAAAACAATTTAATTTCTGAAAGGCTTCAATACTACCACTATTATTATTTCTGTATAACCCAGTAAGGATATACCTGTTATCCAAAAAGAAATTTACTGGTATTCTAATGAAAACTTTTAATTCAGCCTCGGAGGTCTTAGATTTCTGAAATAATCTGATATCTAACTTCAGAACATGTTGAAAAATCCACCAAATCATATACTCTATTTCTACTCTTCACATTTAACATTATTCAAAAGCCAAATTACTTTTAATTAACTGTGAGAGGTTGCCACCTAGAGGGAAAAAAATATAAATGCAAATTTGAGAAATGTTAGTTCCACAACATAATGCAACAATCGTGTTAATTTGGGTTAAGTGGTCCTAATGTCAAAATATTAATGCTCTTACCTGTTTTTCTTTACTGACTTTCTACAACTGTATAAAATTAATAAGAAAATTTCTACAAATGTAAAACAAAAAAGTCTTTAAAAGTAATCAAATGAATTAATTGCATAAGATAAAGGATGAACATAAATGTACATTTTGAGATAGAGCATACACTAAATGTTAAAAGAGAGATTTAAAGTGATATGCAAGATTGTTGAAGACTGACCACATTAGGTTGTACAGAATCACAAAGAGCACCGTGGTTGAAGGTATACCTCAGAAAAACTGAAAAAACGGGCTGTATTTTGAGAAACATTCTAGGTAAACAGCCAGTCTAAAGCAAAACAAAAAACCCAGTATGAAAGATGAAATGCTAAAGATTAGGATCAAGGAATCTAAATAAATCTAGCACAACACGGTCTAATGAATACATATGGGGTAATAACAGATATTCATGATGAAAAAAGCAAGGCATTCATGATGAAATTAAAGAAGCAAATTTTAAGGAGTGATTTTAAGGGGCAAAAAAGATAACCTTCATATATATATGTATTAACTCTAGTGCAAATAAGTGAAGATTAAAAATGGGAAGCAACAGTAAATTTTTAATATTTATGCAGCAAAATTAATGCACCTTTTAGGCATTAAGACTTTTAAAAATCTTTAAAACAAAGTATTGACATAAACTTTTTATCATTTAAAATAATGAGATCTAAATTTATGCCTCAAAAGTTTAACTATGTCAATGAATATCTCAAAAATAATGCTATCTTTTATACCTCATGTCTCTCAAAATGAAGAATTTATCAGTAACTAACGTGGATTTTCCAGTAGTGGTGACAGATAATTAGGCCATTCAACTAGTTTTGTTTCCTTTGTGGCACAGAAATAAAGTTAGCTGGGGTACTGGGCTCCATCCATAGTCAAAGAATAGACAATTTTATAGAAAAGCTAACTGGTTCATATGAAAAAACATGTCTAAAACTATTACTCAAATTAATAATATCCATTTTAAACCCCTCAACACAAAACAGCTAAAAAAATTGTTACCCAAGTTTAATTAAAAAGCAGTATCTTTATTTGCTCCCTTGAAAATCTGTCATAGTAAAAACAGAAAATACTATCAGTATAATAAGGAATTATGTTCTGAAAATTCAGCTTTAATTTGTTCTATATCAGGACCATGCTGTGGGGCTCTGGATGAAGTTGCTCTGGAGTATATTTTATACAACTATCATTATTTCCATTGCTTTAAAACTATACTCTGATAGGATATAATATTAAACTATTTTCACTTACACAGGCTAACTATTCAGCTGTCTGCATGCTTTAAACACTGTTGCTTAGGAGGATAATTAGTTTTTGCAAATCTGTAAACTAATCCCTTTGAACAGATTTACCAGAACCAAATATTGATAAAAACTGCTTCTATTAATGTCACCTAAATTTATCTATGTTGTGCTCTCTTCACTAAACATTCCAAAAAACACCAAAGGCAATTTTCCCTCATAATGAAATTATATTTTCATAAAGGTGATGTAAAAGACAACATGGGGCTTAACTTTCTCCTTGAGAATTATGTCTCAGGACTTTGATTTACGGTAATGTGGTGGACACAGGAAATCCTTAATCCATCTGGCTACAAAACATGAAAAATAATACAGTATTGAAAAAACTCAATCAACAAATCTGCAAAAAGGTAAAGGAATTAAGCTGAAGTCAACAATAAAGCCTATGCTGTAGGAAGGTAAGCAAGGGTCAAAGTTGACCACATACCATATGGACACGTACAGATCTGAGAGAGTGGGGTGTGCACTGGACACCTTACAGGCCAAATAGCCTGATGAGAGGCCACCCTACACAAAGCCAGGGCTTATGAAATACTACAGCCTGAGAAAAGTGGTGAAATATTAGAAAATCTATCCAGCAGAGTCAAGCCTGGATTCTTATTAAGACATATAAACACATAAATACATACACACACTAAATCCGTGAGATTTCATGGCTCATGGACATCTAACATGGATCTTGGACCTGAATTTACCTACCTGTCTTTGGAAAAAAATCTGGCAGAGACAAATAGAAAACCCTCTTAGAGCAGCAAACCTTCAACATATGTTCCAAAAATTCACACAAAGTTCTACCAAATGTGATTTCCCCCATGAAATCACAAAACACGCATGGAAATAACCACTCTAAATTCAAGTGACAGAACAAGATGTACAAAGACTTCTATGTTAAAATTACTGAATACAGACTATAAAATTAGTATTAACTTATTTAAAGAAATAAACAAGGAACCAAAAAAAAAAATCACACAGCAAATACTTATGTAGTAAATATACACCAGGTATTATTATCAGCACTTCACTCAGATTAAATCCTTAAAAACCTACAACAGTTCTGAAGTGGAAAGTATTCTTCCCTTTTTAAAGATACTCAGATAACCTCTATGCAGAGTGATTACATAATTTGGTCAAGGTCACAAAGCTAACTGATTGCAGGACTCTGCTTTCTAATCCAGCTGGCAAGAGACCATCAAAACTAATCTGGCAGACCTAAAAAAAAGATCTAAAAGAATTCTCAGAACTGAAAAATATTACAATTGAAATATTAAGTGCAATGAAAGCGTTACATAGCAGAAGGGATCCAAATGAAGCTAGAATCATCACATCGGAAGAGGTAAAGGAATCACCCAGCATACAGCACAGAGAGAAAATTTTCAAAAGAAAAGTTAAAATATATGGAATAAAAATAAGGTATGTCCAATTGGCATTCAATAATATCACAAGGAGAATGGAGAAGAAACAATATTTGAAGGATTAATGGTTACATTTTTAAGAAGTGATTAAAGATATGATTCTAGTTGTTTTTTAAAAAGGGCAAAAACAGATTACAAAATAAAAAATACCTATTAAAAAAGTTAAAACAACAAAGGAACAATTTATTAACTTTCTCAAAACTTCCCTATGAGAAAAGTTTATATATATATATATATATATATATATATGAAATATAAAATAGGTGATTCATGGAAGGGGAAAACAAACAACAGAAAAATGGTTCTAGAACTTCCAACTCCAGCAATATGGGCAGAAAAACAAACATGCTGGATGAATTTTTTTCTTTAAATTTTCTTCTAAAATATATCATTGATCTGGCAAGGAAGTATGGAGGCAAAGAACTAAGTGAAAATAGGAACTCAAAGAGATAAACTGAACAATATAGCTGGTTTTCTCTCTAAGGCATACCAAGGGACCTTAGTTTTGGTTTTCACAGCTTTATGGGTAAAGAGGCAAAGCCTAAGACAGAAGACTGTCGAGTATAAACTGGGAAGGTACACGTGACAGAAGTGGGTAAGTATATATTTCAGTAAACTAATTTAAAACAATAACATAAAAATAAGTGACATAAGAACTGAGAGTAAAGGCTATAAGGATTTATGGTAAGAGTTGAAAGAAACATACAGAATACCCATAGCCACTAGTCACTTCCTTTTCCTTGACATAAATGGTTCTAGTACCCCGGTTTTCTCTCTTCTGTTTTATTCGTTTGGGGCATTTAGGAAATCGTTAACCTTTTGTTAATTATAGAGTCTTCAAAATGGATGAAAGCACATATAAACCATATTTTTTCAGATACCCATCAATTATTGATATGTGCAAGTTGTGAAAAAAATTTTATAAAAAAGCCTAACAAGCAGACAATTTTTTCTATTAACACCACCATCACAATAACACAAGTTTAAGGCAGATTTCTTTCAAATACCTGGCAGCTGTGATCAGTATCCAATCCATCCCAGAGACTCATAAACTGAGCTTTCATCATGGCTGTAGCTTCATGGTCAGAACTGGAACGGTTTCGTAGAAAGGAGTCTAGAAGGAAAAAGCCCTTAACCTTAGAAGTTAATAATAAATTATTTATTCTTTATATAATTTCAAATCATTAATTAAAGCTGACAGTGTTATGAAAGATTACAAAGGGTTCAATTAAGCCTTTTCACACATTATTCTAATATAATCATTTTGACAAATTATTGGGCAAATTAAAACAATTCACAATCTTCATTTCTTCCCTAAAAATACATTCATATGAACAAATATAAAAGAAATGATTTGGTACTGACAGGCTAAAAAAGGATCAAATAGTGTCTTGAAGAAAGTCCGTGTGCTTTGGCCCTAGCTTTCCAGGTTGTCTGCATCCTAGTGGTGTTCTTAATTATGGGGTCACATCCTTTTTCCTCATACATTTTTACTGGTAATAAATAAAAATATTGGAAAATGTCAATACTATTAAGTGGGAAAATGAGAGAAAATTGTTTAAAACACACGTGCTAGCACACATGTACATATATGTTACACGTGGTAAAAAAAAAAAAAAGCCTCTAAGAAAATATAGCAAAACACTAATCACTTTGGTTATCTCTCAGTGATACTTAAGGACAATTTAAATTTTCCCTTGAATTCTTTTTCTGTCTTCCACATTATCTACAATGAACACGAAATGCTTTTAAAATGGGGAAACCATTTTCCTTCTAGAACAAAAAGACTGAAAAGGTGGTACATACTAAGAATGAAAAAAAGATTTTCTAATACAACCCTATTTCAAATGTTTTTGTCTTACATCTCTTCAAATCACTAGTATTTCTGATTAACTTTCACATTTCCACATTAAAACTAAAACTTGAAGTCTGTGAATCGTACATCCAAGTGACACAAAATGCTTTTTCATGTGCTAGGTCCAAGCTTTAAAAAAACACTTAAAAAAAAGTAATTACAGCAAAACCACATTATCATGATGTGATAAGACTCTTATGATGACAAACATATATCCTGGATTTTCTTTTATAATTCTAATCTTGCTTAATAGGTCCCATTGTTGGACCATGTATAAAACTAAATTTATTCTGGATGTAGAAAATCTAGTCATTTAAAAATCACTTATTTTTCAATGATAAATTGTGTAAGTTCAGCTGCCTACTTATTAACCACCGTAATTCTCCTATTAATTATTCCTAAATTATCCTCATTGCTAAGAAGTGGTTCTTGTGATGGCTGCTTAAAACAAAATAAAAAACTTAAAATGCTGGTTAAATATAAATAACCTAACTATATCAGTAATTAGACTCAATATAAATGGTCTAACGTCTCCAAGCATATGTTTTAATATATTAGACTAAATTAAAAAAAAAAAGTGTGCTGCTAACCATAGACACGTCTTTAAATATAAGGAAGGGCCCAGGATACTGAAAAGAATGGAAAAAGACATGTATGTAAACACTAACAAAAAATTTGAGTAAAATATTTTTTTAAGTTAATGAGTATCTGATGAACAGTGCTGGAGCAATTAGACATTCGTATGCAAAAAAAAATGTATTTAGGCACAGACCTTATACCTTTTACAGAAATTAACTCAAAATGGAACATAGATATAAATGTAAAACAAAAAACTATTAACACTTCTAGAAGGTAATAAAGGAGAAAATCTTTGGAACCCTGGTTTTGGAATGAGCTTTTACATGCAACACCAAAAGCACAATCCATCAAAGAAAAAAATGCATAAGCTGGACCTTATTAAAAATAAAATTCCTGCCCTGTGGAAGACACTGTTGAAAAAAAAAAGCCACAGACTGTAAAAAATATATATATAAAACACATAACTTATAAAGGACTTGTACCAAAATATGCAAAGAACTCTTAAAATTCAACAATAAGAAAACAACTCAGTTAAAAAATGAGCAAAAGGTCTGAACAGACACTGTACCAAAGAAGATATACAGACGGCAAATAAGCATAGGGAAAAAAAGCTCAACACATATGTCACTGGGGAAGTGTAAATTAAAATAATGAGATAACACTACACACGTGTTAGAGTAGCTAAAATCCAGAACACTGGTAATACCAAGTGCTGGAGAGGATGTAGAGCAAAAGACGTCTCATTTACTGCTGGGGGAACTGCGAAATGGTGGAACTGCTGCTGGAACTTTGAAGCGCAAATAGCCACTTTGGAATGTAGTTTGGTCGCTTCTTACAAAGTTAAACACAGATTTACCATCTGATCCAGCAACTGTACTCTTAGGTATTTACCCAGTTGAGTTGAAAACTTAAGTCCACACAAAATCTTGTATATCTGTTTTGTTAGCAGCTTTTTCATAATAGCACAAAACTGGAAGCAACCAAGATGTCCTTTATTAGACGAATGAATAAACAAACTGTGGTACAAACATAACAATGGAATATTATTCAGCAATATAAAGAAATGAACTACCAAGCCACAAAAAGATATGGAGGAACCTTAAATGCATATTACTAAGTGAAAGAAGCCAGTCTGAAAAAGTTGTATGTTATATGATTCCAACTATATGATATTCTGAATAAAGCAAAACTATAAGGACACTGTGGCCAGGAGTTTGGGAGGGAGGAGTTTGGGAGGAATGAATAGGTGGAGCATGGGGGACTTTCAGGGTGGTGAAATTATTGTGATACTGTAAGGGTAGACATATGATACTACACACTTGTCAAAGACCACAGAACTGTACAACACAAAGAATGAACCTTAATATAAACTATGGACTTTAGTAACAACGTTATCAATACCGGTTTACTAATCATTATAAATGCATCACACTAATGCAAAGTACTGATAATAGGGGAAATCGTGTATGGGGGGAGGGGGTACATGAGAATTCTCTATACTTTCTGCTCAGTTTTTCTATAAACTTAAAACCATTCTAAAAAATAAAGTCCAGTAATCTAAAAGAAGTTAATAAATATCTGAGATTGCAAGAAGGAAAGAAAAAGATCAGAAAAAAAGAGAACTGAAAACAAGAATGGTGAGAACTTGAGGTGATTATGCCACTATTTGTGTGTGTGCTTGTGTACCCAACAGGTATGCATGGGTAGCATTAGAAGGTTCTGCCATGGTGTTAACTTCCATGTGGAAGCCAAGATACTCAAAACGATGTACACTCACAGAAAGTACAGACAAGAAAAAAATTTTGCTCATCACTACAGGGAGTTAAGGAAGCTTGTCTGTCTTGGCCTGGGCCCTGAGGGGAAATATATCCCCCCTGAAAAATTAAAAGCCAGGACCACAGGGGCTCTCTCTCTCAGGCTTGAAGTCTAAATTTGTACTGTCGTTCAGTCTAGGAACACCCAAGCTGAGAAATTAGAGCCGAAAGGCTCTAAGTGGAAGACAGAAAAACTACTCTAGATTGTTTTAGGCAACATAGAATTCTCATATAAAAATAAGTCATAAGCAATCAAATGTTAGACATGACACAAGGAAACAAGTTACTATGAAAGAGAGAGTTAATGATACAAAGGAGTAGAATTTCAGACAATAAAATGATCCAAAAAAACTATATTAAAATAGTATGTTTTAAATTCTGAAGACAAAACGGACTGGAATTCCAACAAAAAAACAAGCTACAATGATAATAAATAAATCTCAGAGAAACATAGAATTTCTCAAGTTTAAATGTAATCAACAGACTACAAACCCAATGATTGTGAGATTAAACATAGCCAAGCAAAGAACTGCTTTTTGTAACTTACTCAATGATTGATTGATTTTTGACTTTCACAATTACTTTATGTATAAACAAAAAATTTTAAATGCTGCCAATTAAATTATGATACTAAAAGAAGAAAAAACTGCCAATTAAATTATAACATGCTACCCCAATTTCAGGGATGTTAAAATGCAAAAAAACCCCAAAACAAGACAGTATGTTTTAGAACTGATGAAACAGAGAACCAGATGCTAAAACTATGGAAATGACTCAAAATTAAGTAGAGTTGCATAAAATATATATATATATAGAAGCCTTGCAACATTCAATAGCAACTAGAGAAAAGACAGACTACTTACAAAGAAATATTAGGCTATGAGCAGAATTCTCAAAAGCAGCAAGAAAGATTAGAAGACAACGGACTTCAAGCTTCAAAATGTTGAAAGAATATTAATTCTGTACCACTTAAAAGTAGAGACAAAATTAACACATTTTCACACAAAAGACACACAAAATTCACTGAACTCATAATCTTTGCTGAAAGAATTTTAACAGATTTCAGTAAGAAGGAAATTAAATCCAGAAAAGGCAGGTGTAAGAAGCAATAGTAAGCCAAAAAACTGGCAGTGGATCTCTAAACAAGCAGTCAGTATAAAAATAACTAATATGGAAAGTAAAAAATAAGATAAGCCATTAACAACATGTAAGAGATAAGAGGAATGATTAGTACTTAAAAGTTCTAAGGTCCCTGTATTATTTGGGAGGAGGGGAGAAACAATTAGCCTAGACTTTTAAGACAAGTAGCTATGCTAAATGTGTGCTAAGAGAGAATACAGCTGACCCTTCAACCAGGTGGGGGTGGGGCACTGATCCCTCCCGCAATCCAAAGTCTACACACAATTTATAGCTGGCTCTCCACATGCATGGCTCCTCCATGTCTACAGTTCGTGCAGCACTATAGGATTCACTATCAGAAAAATCCACGTACAAATGGACCCATTCAGTTCAAACCTGTGTTGTTCAAGGGTCAATTGTATATAACTTTTAAACCCGTACCAGGGAAAAGGGAATAAAGAAAGCACCAAAGCCCACTAGACTGGTAAATAAAAAGCATACAATTGTCTGTTAGAAATAAACCTAAATACATTAGCTATCAAAATGAAAGCAAACTGACTATACTTCCCAGTTAAAAAGTCTTAGATTAAAATTTTAAAAAATCCAGCTATATGCTCTTTTGTGCAAAATTCAAAGCAAAACCCCAAAATAACTGGAATAAACTGATGAGAAAGATACACAAGGCAAAATACTTTATATCTATAACTATCTTTCTCTATTATTATATAGCCTATCATATTACATATAATTAAAATAGTGTAATTCAAAACTATAGGTTTAATTACTATAGCTTTATTATAATATATAGCTTATTATAACAAAAATATAGATAATAGATAAAATGTAGAAAAAGTCCACAAATATAAAGGTCATGACATTCAGGGAGAGAAGATCTGTTTTATAAGTTGGCTGTCCATATGGAAAAGTATAAAACTGGATTCCTACTTCATGTTATGTATTTTAAAAAAGAGAGTATTTATGGAGGTAGTGAAGGGATTTGTAAACGAGACACAAGACTTGATAAATATAACTACATTTAAATTTAAATGTAAAAGAAACTATCATAAAGTGAAAAGACAAGCCAGTCTAAGAAATATTTGCAATCATAATAAAGCATCAAAGAATTACTAAAAAAGATGCAAATAACCCAAAAGAAAAACTGGCAGTTTATAAGCAAAGAAACCTAAATGGCCAATCAACATGTTAAAAGATGCCCAAATTTACTAGTAAATAGGGAAACACAAAACAATAATAATTCTTGCTCTTTAAATTGACAAAAATTAACAATAATGTCTGAAAAAATAAGTTCTGGGGCAGTACAAGCCAACCATACACGGGTCAGAGTGAAAATGGGTATGACCACTCTGAAGATCTGGTCATCCCAGTGAGGCTGAAGGTAAACACATCACACAACCTTATGGTTCAACTTCATGTACCCTGGACAAACATATCTGCATGAGGAAACATGTACATGAAAGTCCACTGCATACTGTTTATAAAAGAGAAAAGACAGAAAAAAGTATCAAGGGGGTGAAAAAACAGACTATGGTTTATTCTATAACACAGAAGTCAGACATTGCAAATTAGGATGTTGGTTATCTCTTTTATTAATTTGGCCTAAACAAATATTAAAAACTAAATCTGAGAGGGGAGTGTATAGCTCAAAGTGGTAGAAAGCATGCTTAGCATGCAAAAGACTCTGGGTTCAATCCCCAGTACCTCCTCGGAAAAAAAAAAAAAAAAGTAAATAAGTAAATAAAACTAATTACTTTCCTCCCCCCACAAAATTAAATACATAAAATTTAAAAAAAGAAACAAAACTAAATCTGGTCATCTAAACACCACCCTTTGAAATGCTTACATAGAAAACAAAGCATACCTATTTCATCTATGAAGATGATGGAAGGCTGTAGCTTTATGGCAAGGGAGAAAACAGCAGCAGCCAGTTTCTGAGATTCTCCATACCACTTATCAGTCAGTGTTGAAGGCTGAAGGTTAATAAACCGACAACCTGCTTCTTTGGCTGTAGCCTTGGCAATCAATGTTTTACCACAGCCTGGAGGTCCATAGAGAAGAACACCTGGAAAGAGAACAAGATATTTGCTTTAGTTTATGTGATAATCAACATAGTATTAATTCTGCCTATACTAAAATTTTTCCCAATATTCACTTTCATTTTATCTTTTCTTATAGTAGAAAGGAAGGTGATATATTCTAAGTTCATGTCAGTGATGACAAGTATTTGGAATTATAGCATCTCTGTGCTTCCTCCCTTTGTGAAAAGGTCTAGTTCAGGATATTAAAGACAATCATCTTAACATCCAAACTCACACCACTTGATCAATGGTTGACAAAATCATCTAATGCCCTCCCTCTTCACAAACTAAGACCACTATAGCACAAAAAATTAAATTATCTACTTCATAAAAATGTACACATATTGGCTTTAATTACCTTTGAAATATAAATTAATGCACTTTCTGATATAGCTGCAAAATTAGTAAGATTATAAACAACTTCAACCTATACTATTTTGATATTTCTAAAGATCCCACTTTTTTGAGAAATGCATGTGTCTAATAATTTGATTTCAGTCTTGACTAGCAACCTGCCTAGTTTTGGCAATACAATGAAGAAAAATTTCTACTAGATGGGAAAAAATAAGCTACACGACAGCATTTGTATCTGAAAGCCATAGCAACACAACTCTAAAGATCTCACTATCAATCATCATGTACTCTCCATTTGAATTGCCTTTAATAAGCCTAAAACATGATTAATACTTAAATGAAGAAGAGCAAAAGTATTACCTTTAAGGACCTAGTTATAAATACTTTCGATTCTTGAGTTCCGAGGCTTTCAAAGTAATTACTAACTAGGAGTAAGAAAATGTTTCTCTTTTTAAACATAAATAGTATTTAACTTCTAGTTCATCTGTAGTTCACTATTTCCTATTCAAAAAAAAAAAATTGCAATCTAAAAATAAACAGAATTACCAAGAGGAAAAATAATCACTAGAATCATGAAACAACAAAAAGAAGTCTTACCTTGAAAACAAAAACCCATATTGTTACTTTGGATTTCTTTTTTATCCTTGATTTCCCAAATTTTTGTTTTCTTGTAAATAATAAAAATGAATTTGAAATAAAGGATTATTTTGACATGTAACCACAGGGAAAATTTTATCTAAATTTGGAAGCTGAGGAATGAACAATTATTTCTTTAAAAATTTTAAAACAATTATTTTATTATTCATAAAACAGTTCACTGTATCTTAGCATTCTCTTGAAATCCAACTTCAAAAACACCAGTTCTATAATGGCAGAAAGTTCCAATGCTTCCCAGATTTTTAATACTTTAGCAAAAATAAACTTTTACCATACCTTTTGGAGGCTGCAGAAGCCTGGAATTTTCAAACAAATGCTTCTTTTTGATAGGTAAGATGACTGTGTCTTTCAGATCTGTAATGACATCATCTAAACCTGCTATATCACTCCAAGTAACCTGGTAAAAGGTAAGGTCAACATAAATTTTTACAACTAATGTATTTTCACTGAAGTAGAAAAAACTCCTTCCAAAATGGCAAGCTTTATACATAAATAACAAAAGTTTAAAATGATATATTAACATAAGCACTTTTAAGCAATACTCAAATTATTAAACTACTATGGACCGCAAAAAGGAGTAGTCAATTATCTACTATTAAAAAAAAAAAAAAAGACTACGTGCAGCACTCAAAACTCTGCAGGGACCTAAACAAGCTAAATTCACTCCATTTAAGAGGAAGAAATACTCTGCCAAGAAGATTGAGAACCAGCTCAGACAGATAACTTGGCACTAACTGATGGGGGAGAGCTCATCAGGAGTGTTCCTAATTCACACAAGAAGCTGTCAAACATAATAGGAATGAATTTAGAAATAAGGTCTATACTCACCAAACTGGGCTTACGAATTTTATAAATCAAAAGTAAAACTGTGTCAAAACTTACGTCTTTTTAAATAGTAAACAGGGGATACATGCTTTCAAAATTCACACAGCTTATGTATTTTAAAAGCCTGCTGACTCAACCTAAAAATCTAGGGGGAGGGGTACTGAAAAAGACCTAAAAAACAAAAACAACCCAGCTGTAATCTGGCAGAGTTAAAGGGGCTGGTCAGAAGCAATATTTACAATAGATTTATTTATTTTTCACCTTAAGAAAAAAGTTTAAAAATTATAACCAGATCTGAAAAAAAAATCACCTACTTTCACTGTAGCTGTAACAAAAAATTGAGTCCATTAGTATAGCCTTACTCAGAAATCAATATAGGTAGGGCTTCAAGAAAGTGCCATTGTAAATTTATAAATCAAATTCAAATGGAGGATTAATTCTGGAAGGGCATGATGTATCTCTGTGCACGCAGATATTAATAGACATTGTAGATTTTTATTTTCTAGATTTGGAGCTAAGGATATATATTTCACTCTATTTATTTATTTATATCTATTGTTATAAATATTCATAGGATTTTAGAATTCATAAATTACATTAATCTGATGTTCAAAATAATCCTTTAAAAGTAGGTAGAGCAGCTATTACAGTATCCATGGATTATTCACAAGGGAACTGAAACTCAAAGAGGAAACAATTTGCTAAGGACATGAATGGAAAAACTGGTATTCAGAATCTTGTGTTGTCTATCACACCTTAAATGTAAATAGAAATCTAGATTTAGACTCCAAATCAAATAACCACATGACTTAGAACAGTAATTTTATATACCAGAAAAGTGAATATATAAAGGTACAGTTTTAACTAAACAGATGTGCACACAAAAAAAGTTAATATAGCAGGCCTGAGACTATAATCCTTAGAAAGGTCTGCTTAACAAGGCTGGCCCTTGGCTGGAATATGGGAACTTAGATTTTAGGAGAGTTCCCGCCATTCCCTGATAAGAATAGCTAAACTGTGCAAACAATATGGTTCATAGTGGATACCTGTTTTTCTTATGGGAGTCTAGAATTTTGATACACATTAGAAGATGGAGTCTATGTGACCAGTTCCAATTAAAACCCTGGGCCCTAAGTCTCTAATGAGCTTCTTTGATGGGACAGCATTTGATATGTGTTCTTACAACCTGCTGCTGGCAGAATTAAGTGCATTCCGTGTGACTTCACTGGGAGAAGACATGGAAGTTTGTGTCTGATTTCCACCAGACTTCTTTCCATGCCTCTCTTTCTTTGCTGATTTTGCCTTGTATCCTTTTGCCATAATAAATTATATCCATGACTATGACTACACTGAATCCTGTGATTCCTCTAGAGAATCTTCAAACTTGGTTGTGGTCCTTGGGACCCTTGACACAAAACGCTAGACAAAAAAATAAAAAATAAAAAAAAAAATAAGATTAAAGATACATACATGCATGTTAAGAGGGTCTACTAGATGAGCAGCAATACTCATTTCATACTCTGAAAGCTTCACATTTTTGACACCAATTTGCTTCATTAATTTTTCTGCCTAGAAAGAAAAAACAAGCAACCTTTTTTAGTTTGGTATTTCGACACTGGCACTCCAAAACATGTATCTGTGAAGTCTAAAACGCAAGGAACAGACATACAAGAATTTTCCAGGGATATTCTTATGCCCTTTGATTTCATCTTTCCCCAACATAAATCCTTAAGTAAAGAAAAGATTTGAAGGTCTACTCCACAGAAACCAGGGCAATTTAAACCAGCTCTTAGGAAATGAGGGAAAACAAAAAAATGGGGTGTGTGGTCAAAGAGATATATATAGGGTCTAGCATAGCTCCAATGAGACTCTAGGACCCACCTTGATTTCTCCTTCCTAGCAGGATTATCATGCCAGGGCAGATGAAACGTCAAGATGAAAGACCAAGGAGTTAAGGATACCAAGAAATGGACAATTGGAGTTTCTCCTCTTAAATTAACAGAGTATCTGAAAACAGGTGCCTGACTTTCTTCAAATCACCTATGTATCACATTTCTATATATAAAATAGATAAATAGCAAGGACCTACTATATAGCACAGGGAACCATATTCAATTTCTTATAAGCTATAATGGAAAAGAATCTGAAAATATATATACATATGTATATGTGTAACTGAATCGCTCTGTTGTATACCTGAAACTAACACTGTACAGTAACTACACTTCAATAAAAAATAAAGTTAAAAAAATTACTCATGTATCTACAATAGGTATTCACGCCTATCTAATTTCAAATTGTTCTGAGATTCTACCCTTTTTAGTTAAAGTCACTTCCTGGGGCTAGACAAACCAGAGATAACAAAAATAACTTTGAATTAGAGGTATACTTGCATATATTTCTAGAGCTGGGCAAAACTAGCCTTAAACCTATATGCTCTACCATGCAACAAGATTTTCAATTAAAATAAAAATAATGAGAGTAAACATTTACTGAGTGTGCCACATATTATGCCAAAACACTGTGGATGGATTAACTCACTGAATCCTCAGAGTGATCTTGGAGGTAGGGACAATTTTTCTCCAACACAGAAAAAGAAACTGAGCTCAGCTTGGACTAAGTAATTTGTCTTAGGTTAAAAGTTAGCAAATGGAAAAAGCAACATGTGAATCCAGGCAGTCCCAACTCTAGAGATGATACTCTAACCATCACACACATTGTCTTGGTTTCCCCAAACACATGATAGGAATTAGTGACCACCAGAGACTCCCTAAAAATCTAGAGATAACATACTCAAATTTCAATTAAATGAACATTTTCAGAAATGAAGGTTCTCTGATAAATCATATTTACCTAAATTTTTATTGCTATTATTTTATTTTATTTTATTCCTAGAATACTTTTTACTACATAAAATCTTGCTTTTTGTCAGGGGTACTGCTGCTCTTAAAAAAATTCACATCATACAGCATTACAGAGAGAGGATTAGGATATATATTGATCATATCCTAGTAATACAGCATTTTTAAAAAGTGCTATGAACCACATTTTTCCTATTTAGCCAGCCCTCTGTGAAATTATGGAATCAATGGATGAAGCATCCTTTTCCAGATTCTTTTATCTCTCTCTTACAAATATCTTCTCTTTCACTGAGTTTAAATCTTTTTAAGTGTCAGCTACAAAAGACAACCTATTTTTCATACGTATAATAACATTAATTTACTCTTTTCATTGTGTTTCCATAAATGTGAAGTCATTCCACATGTATCCTTTTCAGGCCATGCTCTAAAACAGTGGTTCTTAACCAGGAGTGATTTGGCAATGTCTGGAAATATTTTTGGTTGTCACACTTGAGTAGGGGGGAGGGCGCTACTGGCGAAGCAGAGCATCTAGGCAGCAGAGACAAGAATGCTGCTGCACAATCAAGAAGGCACAGGATAGCTTACCCTCTGCCCATATTACCTGGCTTGAAATGTCAATATTTAAGAAACTCTATTCTTTCCCCCCAATTAGCTACTTGCCCTTAAAATTTTACTCTAGGCTACAACTGCCTGTTGCTACCTTTATCTGTATCTGGGATTTCCCAAATAAAAATCATCAACTGTGTTATTTAGTTTACAGAGATGGAAAATGGTGATAGTCGAGTTTACCTAGAATCTTTTACCCACAACAGTAGTTCCTTTAACAATGTCTCCGGGTTGCATTAATAACATTGATAGAAAAGAGAAAAAAAATTAACATTTATTGAGTCCCTACCACATGCCTGGCACTGTGCTGGGTACTTTAAAGGGAATCAACCCTTGAAAACATCCTGAGAAGTAGTTATTACTATCCTCATTATTCAGATGAAGAACTCAAGGGTTAGACAAATTGAAAGAACTGCCAAGATTACACAGCTCGGAATTAGCATTACCAGAGCTCAACTCGTGATTTGTCTAACTTCAAAGCTCATTTTCTGTAGAAACACTAACATTCCTCATTTGGGAGAGCAGAACATGGTTAATAAACAAATGAAAAGAAAGCACTCCAAAATATACCATATCAATACCAAACTGTGCTCCAGGAATAAGTTATCCAACTGTTTAGCTTTGACACTTTTAACTGAATCCCTATTTGTAAAATGTTATACCAAGAAAAACAAAGTTAAGACTGGAGTACTTGAAAAATGGCTTATGCTCATGCATTCCTTTACAGCTAAATGACAATTATATTTTCTAGTCACCAATGTTTGCTTGGGTTTTAAAGGATGTTTCTCCCATTTTGTACATGTAGGGAAACTGGCAGCCTGCGGGTGAGAGGAGTCAGAGGTAGAAGGAAACTTACTTTTTACTGTATACCAATCTTTTTCATAGTACTTTTTATCCCTTCAAGCTATTTCACTGTTTCTCCATGTGAAGTATTATTTTTAAAGTTAAGAAGTGGGGTAGGAAAGAGTGAACTAATATTTCTACTTAGAATAAGGAAGGAGGAAAAGGAGTAAAGGAGCAGCAGAAAACAAACACTCCTTCCATTCAGGTTCCAAAAGATTCATGAAATTGGCTCTTTTGGAAAAATAATTTTAGAAAGAGATGGCATACATAACAAGTTAGGAGCGAAAAAGCAAAGATGAACTAATTAAACTTATATCAGAAACCTTTTACTGAGGTCACAGCTGAAGTACTCCAATTTAAGTGAAGATAGAGAAAATTAACAATACAAAGTTTTAAAAATACATTTAAATAGGAAATAGCAAAGAATTTGAATAATTATCTTTATATATTAAGTATAAACCTTTACCACAAACTTACATTAAATTTCTAACAAACACTCTTTTCCAGACACGTGGATATAATTATCTTCTCTTTAAGAGTTAGTACACTTACATCTTTCTTCTGACTTTACCGTGTATATCCCAAAACTTGCTGGATAAGATGGCTTTCTACTAGGCTTGTGTATAAAACACTACAATATACTGGGTTTTTTCTTAAGTTTCTCTCTTGTTGCTTTTCTTTCCTCATCACTTCGATCTATCTCCTTGGCCTCTGAGACAACACTAACTGCTTATTCCTCACTAATTTCCTATCTCAATTTCATTATTTACTTCAGCTTCTCAGTCTTCTAAGACTCAGCTCCAGTAACCATAGTTTTAGGGCCACAGTTCACAATGGCTTTCTAGTGTCAACAAATATTAGCTCTTCCAAATGGTAATTGGCTTTCTGTGATGGCTGCTCTTAAAAATCCTTGGCAGTTAGGAGTTCCATGTTAAGATTTCCGTGTACCATCCCTTCACAAACTATTTAATCTATTATTTCCATCAAAATAACCGAAATAAAGTTTTGAAGCCTACAATATCAACGATAGGACTAAAAATAGGAAGACATTACGTTAAATGACTAAGGTCACAGTATATGACCTTCATGTGCATGAATTCTAGGTTGTGAATCTTTCCAGGTCCTTGACAACTAAACTATAATCTCAGGAATATTAAATAGTATATAATTAATATGCTAAACAAAATACTGTATGTATAAATGCCCAGAAGAGGTCAATCAATAAGTTATTCATCCTGTCTTTGAAAGTTCCTTAATAGACAGTACACCTAGAGATTCCATTTTTCTACATCCCAATTTTCATCACAGACATAACTATCAAAACTCGTCTGCTACATCCCAATATGATCCAACAGCAGCATGTGCCCAGAATACTCCTGGTCCCTGTATAACCCTGCTGAAATTATGTCCTTATTACCAATTAAATATCCCACATTTCATAAGTCTTCAGGCTAGAAATTGTTTCCAAATATCCTGTTTAATCCAAATGAAGACTACTTCTAGGTTACTGTTTCTGGTTTGAACACATCTGTTACCCTTTACCTTTCATCTCAAAACTGCATGGCCTTTAAACTCAGATGAGGCCCACGGATTATCTGGTAATCTCAAAATGTTACCTAAATTTTTACATTCAGTGCTCTTCCTCTGTGACCACAGAAGTCATACCTTTCTCCCCTCCCACATTCACACCTCATCTTTGTCCTCAATGTGCACTCTAATTGCTTAATTCCTTTCTGTACTCCAACTAAATTATTCCTCATTTGGCAGTACTTGGTTTCCTAAATGGCCTGAACCACAGAACGTCTTCTGTAGAAACATAAAATTCCTTACATTTGTTACACCAGTTAGCCCTGTCTTCAAAGCAGGTTCAGCACCACCATTCACTTTATCTGCTCCCAAGCTGCTGAGGAATCCTCAAAAAATTAATAAAAACAAAACAATTGAGTTCCCAATAACATGCTTTCTTCAATCATGCCGTAACATTTCATAATCTACCATGATTTATTTCGTTAAACACTGATCACATACTTAGCTCAGCAGGTCCCAAATCTCCTCCACTCCCACACACCTCTCCCCTTCATTGAGAATAAAATAATTAACTCTATTTAAAATATTCCCATAACTACTGATCCCAATCCCTCCCAGTTCTTTCAGAACCTACCTCCATCCTCTTTGTCAGCAACTCTCTACCTCCTCCACTAGTTCTTTTCCTTTCCTTCTTTACCTTTCACCCAGCAAACTCCGGAGTGACTATGTTCTTTTACTTCAAATTATACTTGCTGTCCCCAATGAATGGAAACTGCTTTCTTCAAGTTTAATAATTTCAATAAATTTACTGATCACTTTCTTCGATCACATTCCTCACAACCTCTTTTTCTCCTAGATCATTTTATAACACATTTACAACCAATTACCTTTTGTAATTTTTTTCCCCTTTGTTTTGGTGACTTTACACATACAAGTAATTTCACAGATAACAGGAGAGAATGTAAGGAGCTTTTAAAAATCATATTTAACACCCCACCAATGTCCTCAAATTCTAATGTTTCACAACTGCCACAAAAGAACCACTATTACAGCCTGCAGTTTTTTGTATACTTCAAGGTATGCTGAGGTGGGAAAGACTGGTATGAATAACTTACATTATCCTGGCTTTATTCCTACTCCTTTGGTTATTTATTATATTTTTAAAGTGCTTTTATCAAAATTGGAGAGATAAAAAGGGTATCTTCAGAACACAGAGATGAGGTATCAAGAATCATGGAGTAGGTGCTCAATGAATATTTGTCTAATGAATAAATTTAAGTCTTTAATCCCTGGAAGTGATTACTACGTATGGAATCAAAGAGAAATAAAATTTTATTTCCTCTTATATGGATCCAACTGTCTAAATATCATTATTATTGAAAAATCCATCCTTTCTCCAATAGTGTACAAAGCAAAGCCAGCTGTGTCACACATCGTTTCTATATAATGCATAGGACTGTTTCTGGACTCTCTTCTACTAAATTTGCCAATCCATCCCTGTGCCAATAGTACACTGTGTAAAGCTTTATCGTAAGTCTTACTATAAAACAAGGCAAATCCTTCCTCTCCCAATAAACACGTCTTGTTTTTCAGGGGTGTCTTGCCTATTCATAAACCTTTATTCTTCAATATAAATTTTAGGGGAAAAAAATGCAACACACAAAAAAAGCCTCTTGGTATTTTTAGACTGACACTGAATTTAACTTAAGCCTTCAATAGTTTCACAATTTTCCCTATAAATGTGTTGTACAATGTTTGCCAATTATTGTATATTTTTTGATGCTATTGTAAATAGTTACCTTTTAAAAATTCCACTTCCCAACTGTGGAAGGTATCCAGAAATAGTTGACTTTTGAATATTGATTTAGTATCCAGCAGCCCTTAAACTCTTATTAATCCCGATAGTTTATCTATAGACTTTCTTTGGCTTTCTGTAGATGATATGACCTGTGAATAATGACTGTTTAGTTTCTTTTTTTCCAATACTTCTACCTTTTTATCTTTTTTCTTGACTTATGCACTAGTTAGTAATGAGTAAAATGTTAAATAGAAGCAATGACAATAGGATTCTTTGACTTGCTCCTAATCATAAAGAAAATGTTTTCAATTTTTTACTGTGAAGTATGTTTCCTGAAGTAAATTCATTCTAGCATGCTAAAGACATTATCTTCTATTTCTATTTTACTAAGAGATTTTCTAAAAATCAAGAATGTTTAATTTTAACACAGGATTTTTTCTGCATTGATTGTCTGACTGACTGCATTGATTGTCTGACTGACTGAGAAGTCTGACTAACACAGGATTTTTTCTGCATTGATTGTCTGACTGACTGAGATGTTAACACAGAATATTATACATGTATTTTGTTTTCCTCAAATGAAGCCAGCCTTTAATTCCTGGGATAAATCCAACTGGTCACAATTTATTATCTTTTTTACACACTGCTGAATTCAGCTTGCTAATATTTTGTTTAAGATTTTTACATTCATTCACAAATGAGATAAATTACAGCCCACTAGAAGTTTTGGAATTGTTCTTATGCTACCCTCATAAAAAGGTTTGGTGAGTGTCTTCTCTTTTTCTACACTCTGGAAGAGTTTCTATAAAATTGCTATTATTAATTTTTCTTTAAATATTGCTAGAATTTGCCAGCAGAATTCTATAAGCCTGGAGTCTTCTTTATGGATATATTTTTCCAATATTAATTTATTTCATAGTTATGGAACTAACAATTCATGTATTCTAATTCTTAAATCAGTTATGGTAATTCATGATTTTTTAAAACTTTTTTTATTGATTTATAATCATTTTACAATGTTGTGTCAAATTCCAGTGTAGAGCACAATTTTTCAGTTATACATGAACATATATATATATATTCATTGTCACATTTTTTTTCTCTGTGAGCTACCATAAGATCTTGTATATATTTCTCTGTGCTATACAGTATAATCTTGTTTATCTATTCTACAATTTTGAAATCCCAGTCTATCTCTTCCCACCCCTCGCCCCCTTGGCAACCACAAGTTTATATTCTATGTCTGTGAGTCTGTTTCTGTTTTGTATTTATGTTTTGTTTGTTTTTTTTTTTAGATTCCACATATGAGCAATCTCATATGGTATTTTTCTTTCTCCTTCTGGCTTACTTCACTTAGAATGATATTCTCCAGGAGCATCCATGTTGCTGCAATTCATGATTTTTGAAGTTTGTCCATATTATTTAAGTTTTCAAATTTGTTGGCATAGTTATTGTCCTTCTTTTTAATGTCTGCAGCATCTGTAATTACATCCTTTATCATTTCTAGTAATACTTATTGGTGGCTTCATTTATTTCTTGGTTTTAAAGAAGTGTCAATTTTATCAGTCTTTTCAAATAAACAACTTTTTGCTTTTACTGATTTTCTCCATTATGTATTTATTTTCTACATTTCTATTCATTCTCTATTGTATATTCTATTTTCTATTAATTTATCTTATGTTTATTATTCCCATTCTTTCACTATGTTATTTATGGTTTCATTCTGTTAAAATATTTTCTCCAGCTTAAGTTGGATATTTACTTTATTTCCTACCTTCTTTCTAATATAAATACTTAAGACTATAAATTTCTCTCTAAATACTACTTAATATTTTAAGTTTAATTCAATTACAAATATTTTAAAATTTCTATTATGTTTTCTTTTACTTAGGAACTATTTAGAAATGTTTCCTACTTTCTAAACCTATTGGATATTTCTAATGATTTTACTGTACTGCACTATAGCCAGGGAATGTAATAAATACGCTACTAGTACTATGAAACTTCAGATTTGCTTTATAATAGATTATATTTGGTTCAATTTCACAAATCTTACATGCATGCTTGAAATGTACTCTGCATTTGTTTTAAATGTAATGTACTATATATGGACACTAGATAAAGCTTGTTATTTGTTTAAATCTTCTACACTCACTGATTTTCTCAAAATATTTCATCAATTATTGAAAGAAATGTTTAAAATCTTCCACTGTGATGATGGATATGTTATTTCTCCCTGTAGTTCTACTTTATGTCTTTTGATGCCACATTAATAGATGCACACACATACAGAAATGTTATTATTTCTTGGTGAACTGAATTTTTAGTTATATTTTTAGTTATATTTTTGCCTTAAAGTTTACTTTTGTTCAACCAGCCTTCTTTTTGTATTTGTGATCTATTTTCATGCTCCAAATTCTTATTTTCAACCTTTCTGTATCTGCATTTTATGTGTCACCTCAACTAGTATACGGCTTAACTTTATCTTTCTAAACCATTTCTGTATTTTCGTCTTTAATGAAATTAAAGGGTGCTGTCTTTTGGGGTCAAAGATTTATGGGAATATCATCTCTGAGATGCTCCACACTTTAGATCAGTACTATGCTTTGTATCCTGAGTTCCTCTGGGTCATAAAAACAGAAACTCAATTTCAAGTTTCAGCAAATTCCCACAATGTGAAAGCTGGCCTCAAGCTCATCTTACCTTTCTGAATTTTTGCCTTAAATTTTTTACTTGAATATCTTACTTTCTTGTTAGTTCACAAATACCTTTAAGATTTAAAGTATCCTATCTGGATTGTTGTTTTCAGCAGGTACCTAGCTACCCATACTGACCTATTCATTCTCCACTGGCTTCACATCAACTTTCTCATTCCCTAAATGAAGTCCTGCTCTTCAGCTGACTATTTCTATTTTATAACATCTCCTTTAGAGACCTCACCACTCTCAGTACAGTTATGAGCATCTATCATAGTGACAACTACATAAGCTCTCAACAAATATTTGAATGTATATATCTTGATGGTGGCAGGAGGAAAGTGGAAGAGTAGTCTGGGGAAAAAACCCACAAATGATACAATACGTATCTTCCCAGGAATAGCCGTGGGGCCTACTCCATCTCAGTGAGACTCACTGCTCTAATGAGTCTAACTACTATGAGCACCTGATAAGGAACCTCCAGAGACTGACCTTTTTCCTGAGATCTAGACCTACAATTTCACCTGTTGAATGAACATTTTCCCCTGGATCCATAGCACCAACACATACTCAATATGCTCAAATCAAATGTCATCTTCCCATAAGCTTGCCCTATCTAAAGATTCTAGAACTCTATAAAAGATCCTATGAGTCTTTGAGGACCCAGACAAATCTTGGATTCATCTGTAAGATGTCCTTATTCTTTTCCCTATCATCATAAAGTCCTTCCAGCATTCCATTCCTTTTGTTACCCGCTTATTCTAGGTCTTGACCAGGATTATTGCAGTCTATAACCAACAGAGACCTCACTTCTAGCCTCCCTGGTTCCAATTCTTGTTACATGATACTGTAAGGTGAATTATCCTTAAAACACTGCTGTACGTTATCACCTACCTACTCAAAAATCTTTAATGGTTTACCACTGGTTATACAGGAGACTTCAACTGATCAAGAGCATATTTCAATAAGTAGTTGGCCAGGGAGGTAAGGAAAGAAAAGAGAAAGGGTAACAGAGAAGCTGTAGCCCCAAGTCAAGCAAAAAGCATGTCTCCTAGTTAAATGATAATGGACTTCTCAAATTCTGTGGCATTTTTTATCAGCCTCTGTCCACCCATGAAAACATTAGGACTGAGTAAGGAAAGATCAGCACTCTGTTCCCTGAGTTTATACTTAAGGTCCTTTATCATTTAGCCCCTTACTTCTCCCTCTAAGTTCTACTAGTTAGTTGTGCAAACCCTCTACTCCAAACTGACTAGTCTATTTACTCTTCTTTTAACAGTTCTTATTATCGTTAGCCCCATCACAACTCTGTTCGTGATTTTCTTTCTACTTAAAATTGTCTTTGCCTATTCTAAAGTCAAGCTCTTTCATGAAGCCATCCTCAACTGTCCCAATCATTAGTGAATACTTTCTCTAAATGCTATAGCTTCTGTCTACTCTTTAGGCAATTAGAATATGCTACTTACTGTCATAAATTTATATTGTCATGGACAAGTCTTTTCTCCTTACCCTGGGCACTAGAGAGCAGATGTAGTGTCTAACACTTCATATGCCTGACATTTAGAACAATACTATACACATACTTTTCAATGTGTATCATATTGAAACTGTCACAAAAAGATTAATGATAATAATCCATTTATGTATTGCTTAAATATCTATTAAATATTTGGTTTCCTCCATGTCTTCTACACGTGTGTTCCAGGAGCTCTAAGAAGCCAAGAAAAATAAACAGCAAAATTCTGTTTGAAGTCACATCTCTGCTTTCAAAAACTGTGAAAATGATATGACTAATTAATATTTTGACCTCAGATTTAAGCTGACTTTCCTGAGTCAGATGGGGAGGGGGGAATTGCACTTAGGTTGACACATGGATATACTCAAATTAAAAAAAAATTACACTGCTCAGACTTCCTAGAGAATTCTGAATTGACTGATATGATGATATAACCTAGACCTTGAGTCAACTATTTTATTAGCAAATTCAGGGGAAAAAACTGACAACTGTCCAAATTGTTTCTCAGATCTATACAGTAAGCATAATTTAAGAGCTATGCACAGCATTATAGAGCCGTCAATTATTTACATCCCAGTTTCCCAAACTAGCCTTAAGCTTTTTGAAAGAATAAGATTTATTCATCTTTTATCCTTGGCATCAAGCATTTGCTAGCAGCTCAATGACTGTTTACTGAATGCATCAAAGTCAAAACTCACAGAAGAACGCTAAAAATCCATGAATATGAACATTCTGCCCTCAAACAGCATGAAAAATGTGAAAGATTCCTGTAAGGCTTTTATTTTTTGAGGAAGAATAGAAACCAAAAAAATTTATCATCCTAGTAAGAAAATAACCTTAAGAGGCAACAGCTGAAAAAAGAAATACTATAAACTTATATTAATAACAACATTTTTAGCAATCCCTTAATCAGAAATTCATAGTTTGTAAGTCTGTAAGACTGACAGCTTGTCAGTATTACTCACATTTCAAATGTCACACAAAGTATAATACATACCATTACAGAAGATAAAATTTTTTGTTTAGTCTGTTGAAAAATTTTATCTAGATTCCTTCATTTACAAGCTGACAAAAATGATTTAAGATATTAATAACAAAATTGTATAGTACTTTTATTCTTTATCATTTTTTCTTCTGATAAAATGCTTAAATAGTCAAAAAGGATTTGAGAAGCAAACACGTTTTCAGGGATGAAGTTAAATATTACATAAAAACACATTTCTACATGGGTCATACATAATTTCTCATTAATTTATGATTCTACTATATCCTTAGTTTTATGGGAAAATATTTGCTAGCTCCAAGAAAGATGATTCTCAAATATTTTAATCATACCTGTTTCTGAGCTTCTACTTTTTGCTTTCTGGTTGGATCAATTGCATCTACCATCCATTTGATTGTAAAGTATGTTACTGCACCAAATATTGTCAAACGGAAAATTAAACCAACAACTTCATTCCGACTCAAGGGACGAGAAAAGGCTTCAGCATGTACCATCTTGATTGTTAACCTTAAAAAACAAACAGAAATGTCACTAGGTAATAACTAGATTCATTAAAACTGGGAGACTGATAGGTGGCATAAACTAGGCAAGAAAAACTAACTTCTAGTCAAATTTAACATTACGTACCTTAAAAAGTGTTTTATTTAAAGATAAACAGATTTTTAAATGTGAAGAAAACAAACACATTTTAAGCTCCTCTTGGAAATTCAGGTTTATTTAATCAGAATTTTTAATAAACTTTTCTAAAAGCTCATATAATTTAAGTAGACAATAACTCTATTTGAAAAACACAGTAAACATTTTAAAGCATTTCCTCTTTTAAATAGCTTTTAAATAACTATTTCAGAGAATACAGAAAAATAATGACTATAACACTAATCCAACTGAAAAAAGCCAGCCCCAAAACGAAATACTTTACTAATGTGTTGGTAAGAATTTCTATGAAGTGTAATACATACCAGGTAATTTCTGAGTGAAATACAAACTGTGAATGGACTCACTTTTCCATCATATTTTCTTTTAAAGGCTTCCAAGTTTCGCTGAAATTTATACATGTCATTTTCTCAATTAATAAGTGACATTAAATTTTTTGAGCCATCGTATTATTTCCAACAATTTAGCTAAATATGAAGCAACAGAATCTTCAAAATGTTTGAGCCACAAGAATACAAGTTCTCACCCAAAATAAAGAGGGAAAAAGAAGGCAACGTGCCTACTTTGACAGATATGCCTGAGCAGCTACACCAACTACAGCTTGGCTTACAAGAGGCATGTACACCTGTGTCAACGACAATGCCCACCCTGTAGAAATAGCTTGTTAAGGATGATGCGACTGTCACATTATTGGAGATAGAATCTCAGCCTCAAATAATGTCATTATACTCTCATAGCACAGGACTATGCTGAATGCTATATGATATGGGGGTGGGGAAGAAGGAATGTATATTTTGCACTCATGAAAAGGAATAAATCAGAATTTACACAGTTGGCTCAGAAACAGGTAAAAATCAGACGTTTCGCAGATTAACATCTGTGGTCGTTCCAGCTCTAAAATTATTGTTTCTTTTCTCACTACTACTGTTCAGTTATTAAAGATTCTCTTCACTTGCCTGTCTCTGGAATAGCTCCAATAGTTTCTAATTCCTCTTAGATATCTCCTTCTCCCTAACAAAAAGATCCCAAAGCATTCCCTTTATTTACAGGATTCCCAAGCATTCAAGACTATACCAATCTAGCCCCAAAGAGCAACTTTAAAGCCACTTTTCAGTTCTCCACTACTTCTCAACAGCAACTCTCAATACTGGAGTCACTGGCATCTGAAAAGGCCACATGTATTTTCCTTCCAGCATATCTGCACAGTACCCTGGATGGGTCATTTCTCTCCATCTAGAATTAGTCAAATTCTATCCAAACTTCAAAAATCAATTTCACATGCACTCTGAAGGCTTTCAGATCACATTAATCCTCTATAATATTCATTTGGTCCTCTTACTGAACTTATGTAATATTTATTCTACTCAACTAGAGTTTAAATCCTTATCAACAGAATTTATATCTTACCCGTTTTTATAACTGTCACATACAAAAGACTCTATTCAATAATCATCTGCTCAACAGTTAAACTGCAACAGCAGAAAAACCTCCCATTCAATCATTTCAACAAAATTGCTGCCAGACTTTTGAATGACTTCCAAAAGAAAAGACAAGGATTCCAAACTTCTGCATTACTAGGAGCCACTGACTTCACAGTAATAGATTATTTAACTTAAGCTTAACAACTAAATAACTGAAAGCCTTCATTCTGGATGAAGAAACTGGCCTAGGGATGTTAAATGATTCAATTCATACAATAAAGCACTTATTGAGCATGTATATATAATGCCTACTATATACTGGGTATACAATAATGGTTAAGATACAGTTATTTTACTCAAGAAATGCACAGTCCAGTTATTATTATATTTTTAAAAATAAAGCTAGAGAGAAGCCACCTAGTTAAAATTTCTCATGGAATAAATCAAAGTGTGCTTTCTTCCATCAGCATGGATTCCTCAAAATGTGTTAACAATACTCTACTTCTTACAGAAAATGAAAATTTGTCTTCTCTAGCCTTTATTCCAACACAATAAATTTGAGAAAAAAAATCAGTTGGAATATGTGGTATCATGTGGGAGCATTATTCATAGATGAAAATAAACCAATAGGCAAAATAAAGGTTTACTAACTTAAACTAGTGATATTTGAATGAATAAAACGTTTTCATTTATTTAAAGTTTAAATTAGTAGTGATAAAACTGCCATCTACTGGATGTTCACTGAACTACATGAACAACTAGGGCTATCAGTACACATCCCGGTCATCAAGGTAACAATTTTTAAACCAATAAAAAATATCAAGACAAAAAACCTCTGATAAGCATATATTTTCCTATACTTAAATTATTAACTGCAATACAGTACTCTGGACCTATAGCCACTTCTACAATAGTCATCCCTCTTTTAAAATGACTTCAAAATCCTGAAATGAAACTGAAACTTCCACCTGCTTGTAGGTTGCAACTATATGTACTTAATTATACACTCATCAATCATTCATATGACATTGATATGCCTGTAATGTAAGGCCATTACGGTGACTATATCAGTACAGCAGAATATATAACAAAAGCTGCATGTGCATACAACACTACGGACTGTATTTCAATTTTGTATAAACATTAGGATCAACAAAATGAATACACAAAGATGCACATAAACATAGATGGTGCCATGTACAACTAAGAAATATGGCAAAACACTGTAATTCAGAGTTATCTGTTAGGCAAACATGATACGAGATAGTTTCATCTTAAAGAGTTCTCCATTTCAGGGTAGAAAACTTTATAAAGTCGTACCACCTGGCCAATGAGCAGTTTACTGACAGATTAAGGACAGAAAGTATAGTACTCATACCATATCATTTCTCCCCTAATTCATTGCAGTGTTCTACAAAGTTTTTCTCTACCCCAGAAGTCCTAGTTTTGCAGATATAATGCCCTATGAACATCGCCTATGACAAGGAAAGCCTGCCAACCTTCACATAAAGGACACATTGTTATCAACAGCACTATCCTCCGCGAAAGCGTGTCTAGGCCGGAAGAACCACCTTCACTTTTGCACTAGGTGGTAGCGGTGCCCGTGAGACAATCAGACTCGGCTCATTCCATTGGTCTTTGCCTAGGACCCCGATTCTGAGGTCGCCGGGACGACCCCATGCCCCCGCAGCGACCCAGCTGCCTACAGAGATGCCCTCGGAAACGGTCTAACTCTTGGGGGCAGCGCTAACGGAGAACTTAGGGCCGAGGCCGGGCCGGAAGCCAAGGCGAGGCCCGGGACGCCCTTGGAGGTTAATCCGCTGGATACCAAGGGCTGGGGGAGGCTGGGGGGCGGCACTGAGGTGCGGCGTGGGAGGACGGCGAGGTGACCTTTCCTGCTCGGCTTCCCAGATCCTTCGCCGGTCCCTAAAGGAGGTCAGCGTGATGCTTCGAAGATCCCACGAAGCCCCGTGAGAACCTGCTACTCACCCCTAAGGCAGAAACAGCGGCCGCAGGATCCCTCAGCCAGCCTCACACAGGAAGGAAACGCTGCCTGGGAAAGAACGCTTCCGGCGGGAGCAGCGACCCGCCCCCTCGCACTGAGCATGCGCGACCCGCGGCCGAAGTCCTGAAGCTTCCTGGTTTCCGGGTTTTGGAGGTGGTCGAGGGAGGGAGAGCGAGGTCGCGCACCAGGCTCTTCACCTTCTCTCTGCCGGGCTCAGACTTCCTGCGAAGCGGGTGTGTCTACCTGCCGCTTTCCCCAAGCCTCTGTGTTTAGCTACTGAGTCTTAGACATGGAAATGGGTCAGGCGCTTGTCACATGAAGTCTGCCCTGCTCGCGGGCTCTCGGCGCAACACTGAGAAAGCCGGGAACCTTGGGAGTGCAAAGAAATGCTCTCAGTTCCCTGCAAATTTCTTCCCTGACTTCTGCTTGATCCATAGTTCTGCCCCTCATCTTTTTCTTCGCCCCTCCTCATTGTGTAAACTCGCACGCTACTTGCTGTTCAGTCCTTTAGCCAAAGTACTGACGCGCATGGCCACCCCCTACCCCTCACCATCTGTCTTTCAGTTTTTAGGATGGGCTCACCTTCCTCCCTCATGTCTGCGCGGACAAACAGCTGGGGGTGGCGCCTGCATATCTTTTTGCGAAACGGCTGTGCCGCCCACCCAGGTTGGCCTGATAGTCGCGACAAAATAGGGCATCTGATAACAGATTTTGCATTTCGGTGACTTCCCCTTTTCTTTTACCCCTTCCCCTTTCCAGAATGAGAGACGTGGCACAAGAGGTCCCCAGGGAGAAAACCTGAAAGCCAGCGCCTCCTTAACACAGACTGCTAGGGGGTGAGACGACATTAGACGCTGTCCCCAGATAGAAGCATCACTTCCTATAGAGACGGTGAGACTAAGAAGTAATGCGACAATTCCTCTTACTCCGCTCCTCGGGAAGGCAGTTTGTGCCTCTCTGCCTTAGGCATCATCCTTGATAGCTAAAATTCTGCAGCTTGATTGTTGACTTTAGCAAATGCTGCCCTTGTTTCAAGCTTGTGATTCTGTAGTGAAGATGATAGCTACAGTTTACTCAGTGTCTACTAGGTGTCAGACAGTATGTTTCTATGTGCTTCATATCCATAATCTAAATAAATCCCCCAAAACAATCCTCTAAAATAGCCATTATTTACCTTTTATTTATCATTTATGGATGAGCAAATTTTAAAGCTTAGCAAGATAAACTTTCCTAAGCTTATGCACCTAACATGTGGCAAAATTTCATTGAAACCTAGATTTCATTCAAACCCTACACTTTACATTCTCTATTTGAAGTAGTAATTTAATACCAGTTTAAAATCTAGGTGAAAGAGGTACCTTTCATTTCGTCATGAAATGACAAAACTTAAGTCTTTAAAGGGTAAGGATGGGATGACAGGAAAGCATGAATGTTTAAAAACTATGGTTTCATTGACAAAAATCAGAGTGGAATTTAATACAGTAAATGGTTCATGTTTTACATCCATGCCTTTTCATCTATATGTGTGTCTCTACAATCATAAAATAACTTCTAAAAAAAATTGGCATGAAGCTAGGTTTGGGAGTGCTAGGCTGATTATTCAGAGATGAAGATAAACCTTGGAGAACAGAATGATTATGAGACCAGGACAATATTTACAAAAAAGTCCCCACAAGCCATGTGTCAGCAGTCTTGGAAGTCTTGGAAGAGAGTCTCCACAGGATCACTGGATCCCTGGGATTATCCTCTGTCTAAGTCATTCTTGGGATGCTTATGGAAACATGCTTTGACGAAGCTAAAAGGTAGAGGTTATTGAAGGAAAGAAATATTTTAGGTTTGTAGCCCACTAGGATAAACACATCCACTGGTAAGGAAAATAAGCTGAGAAATTCAACATGGTAATGTTGTTTTGGTGGGGTGGGAGGGTTGGGGGGTAATTAGGTTTATTTATTTAAATAGAGGTACTGGGGATTGAATCCAGGGCCTTGTGCATGCTAGGCATACACTCTACCACTGAGCTATACACTCTACAATTGAGCTGTACCCTCCCCCTATCAAGATGGTAATGGATTTCCGTCATCCTCTGAGTGAAACTAGACCAGCTAAGAACTTCACTTGCCTTCATCTAAGGACCAGGGTAATCAGCTTACCCAGTTTGTCTGACATTAAGGAGGTTTCTAGAACATAGGACTTTAAATGCTCAAACAGGGAAAGTCTCAGACAAGCCATGAAAATTTAGTCACTCTACCAGGGACATCGTAAATGAATTCTAGCATCAGGTGGAGTTCTCAATATGGTTGCATCTAGTCTCAATTCAGCTGCTTAATACCTGGGATATGATTGTGTAGGAAAAGAAATTACTGGATAGAATAATCAAGACTGCCTGTAAAGCGTCTACATGACCCCAAATAAATGTTGCTACTCGTTCCTTTTCTAGTGGTTTGGCTATAAACCACATACCTACACCTATACTCTTTGGACCTAGTTTTCATTTAGCAAATCCTTCTATGTCTAGACCCTACAATATCAAATTATTGCCTTCCCACATACCGTGTATATTCATTCCCAGCAATCACTGAATCAACTAGATTTTTCCAGAATAGAGCCGAATGAACATATGCTTTTCATCCCAGGATAGCTTTATATAATCTCTGGCAGCACAAAGCACCATATTTGGCCCACAGTAGGGGCTCAATAAATAATTCATTATGTGTAATATTAATCAGGAAATTATAACAACAGACTTTTATAGACTTTCTGAACCTTCCCTCTGTGATTGTCAGAATCAAGATATTAAAAATAATTATGATATTTGTTATAGAAAGGTTTTGTTTGTTTTTTAAAGATAGCTAGTGGCAGTTTCTCCCCATGGAAATGAATTTTCCTTTGTTTTTGTTAGTTGGATGGAGGTGTGGTTAATTTGCTCTGCAGCCAAGGTCAGTCAATGCTCTGGACCTTTGAAGGGGAAGGGATTCCATCGATTAGGGGTTCTAGAATTTCACTGAGTCTGTTCACTTGGACACCTAGGCAAAATTCAGATTCCTGGGTCCCAGGCTTAGAGATTCCGATTTATAGATTTTTGGCCCAGGTATTTGCATTTTTAAAACGCATCTGAGGTACTTTGGATATAGGTAATTTGGGCCCACACTTGAACAAACTCTGCCCTAGTCAGTGATAATTTCAGAGGTATTTTTACAAAAATCTCTGCTGCCCCCGCCCCCAAAGCTTATCTGGTCAGCTGAACTATTAAGCCAGCTGGGATACATCAAGAAATCAAGGCAAAGAAGCCTCATGATGAGATTCAGAATAAAAGATCTTTGGAAGGAAAAACAAATCTGTACTGTTTGGATAAATAAACCCGGTAAAACCGACCCTAGTCATTGCTCATTAGAGGTAACTCACCTGATGGTGATTTAAGAAAGAGCAGAACTTCAACAAATAGATAAATTTATATAGCGGCAATTAGCCAGTCACTTGGCAACCTTGGTTCTTTTAAAAATATTTCATTGGAAAAGAATAATCTTAATTATTATTTTGACAAGTTAAATTAAATAGAATGGGTGGAGAAAGAAAAGTAAAGCAAGAATATGAAGCTGTACCTGGAGCCATGAAAGCACTGAGAAGGACTAAGATTGAGGGCTTGAAGCTCCAATAGAAAGAATAAGAATCAAGGCAAAAATAATGGAAAATTAAAATTTCAACAGATTGGAAGGAGTGGAAAGATGAATTGATAGCTTCATTTTATAAAAAGCACAAAGAGCTAAATGATGGAACAGCAAAGTTCAGAGAACGTATTGTAAATCTCCTTGTCATGCTTTTATGTTTTTAAACCTTACACATAATTTAAAATGAGTGTATATAGAAATGAGTATAGATGTAATTTTGTCATGTTATCAGGGTAGTGCTAATCCGCAGGCAATCTTCCATTGCTACATAATCCTTTTTCTCAAGCACTACTGCCAATTGTACTTTTTTTTTTTCAGTTTGTGCTACCAAGAAACATTTTCTCAAGCTTAGATATTTATTTTAAAATCTACAATATTTTGTTGTTTAGCTTTAATACAGTACTGAAAATACATTGTTCATGTGATACTCTCTGCGGAATGTGAGGACTGATCAAAACGGAATTGCTTGGGAAGATGTTTAACCTTACTGTAGCCTCATTAGCAAGCGTTTTAAGGCGTAAATGAAAGAGTAATCTCTCTAGGATTTATTTGGGAACTTCATAAATGCCTTTCCATATGATTTTAAATGGGAGGGAAGATAGGAGGGATTGGCTAAGGAGAACAAAGATATGAATTTACCAGCCAAAATAGAAGAAACAGTAGTTGAGACATTAATTCTCAGTTCCTGTAACAGCAGATTGATAGATGAAGCATAAAACAAGACCAGATGCTGTGGTTTCCAGGATGCACTTGGCTTCCCATCCTTTCTAACCTGGAGCATTTTTTTTTTTTTTTGCTGTAAGTAGGTCACTTGCTTGCTCTCATTTACCTGATTCTAGGAAAATGCCCTTGAAAGTATTTAGAAAATAATACTTTTTGTTAAGCTAGTGCTTAACATTTTAAAAGTTAAGATTGCATAAAACCTCCTCCACCCCATTTCTCTATCAAAATAACTTGTAACCTTGAAGCACAAATAAAACTAAAATGGACAAGAAGAATTCAAGATCTTTTATTTTCTAAACACAAGTACATTTAAATCTGTGTCCATAGCACTGGCATAGTGTTCAGCTCACAGAATTATAATTGGGGTTTAAGTTTTTGTATTCTCCTATTAGCTGTGAACTTCTTGAGAAAAGAGAATACCTAGGGCATAGGAGGGGTTTAACAAATGTTTTAACTAACTGTTTCCCCCTTCTGACATATCTAAAGGGGCTTTTCAGGTACCATTGTAATAGATTTAAGGTGACCAGAGGGGGAAAAAGAGGAAGGAAAGTCAAATGGCCCAAAGACAGGGCATGTGCAATTAAACCATTCTACTGACTGTAATTATATTATTGTTCTGTCATGACAGGTTTGTTCCTGATGTGTCCACCAGAGGCCAGTCCCAGCAGGATGAGTCTTAGAATCCATAGGGTTTAAGAACATGAACATTGCAGCCCAACAGACTTGGTTTTGGATGTAAGATGTGTTATTTACTAGCTCTGTGACTTTGGGCAAGTTATTAAGCTCTCTAAGCCTCAAGTTCCTCATCTTTAATAGAGGGATAATAACAGTACATCCAACATGGGGTTGTGTTGAGAATTAAATGAGACAGTGCATGGAAAGTGCTGAGCTCTATGCCTGGCACTTAGCAAGTGCTCAATAAACATATCATTGTAATACCACAGATGATATTTTCATTATATTGTGAAGTGATAATCTCCCATTTCCAGAAACCTGTGAGGACAAAGATTCCTTCATATTGCCTTAGTGTTTGCTTGAGGACTTAACCTCTCAAGTTTTCAACCATGGTGTCTTGTCTGGGAATGTTTATCTTCTCTGACTTGTGAGGAGTCCATGCCCCTGTCTCTTTGATCTCTTAGCTCTCTCCTGTTCAGCTTTTTCTTTCTTTCTTTCTTTCTTTTTTTTTTTTTTTGGTGAGGGAGGAGATAATTAGGTTTGTTTGTTTGTTGTTTGTTTGTTTAATGGAGCTACTAGGGATTGAACCCAAGACCTCATGCATGCTAAACATGTGCTTTACTACTGAGCTATACCCTCCCCTTTCTCCTGCTTAGTCTTAATACACCCCTCTGGCTGAGTCTTAACTGATTAGTATTCTATAAACCATTTGTGATAGTTATATAAAACCTATAGGATTCCATCCTTAGGACCCCCAGATAATTAAGCTTCAAATATTGATCAATCCATGAAAATAACTATCTGGACATTTCTCAGTTCACTGAAGACCATCATTAATATTGGCTGTTGTTCCCATCTGTCTAAAACAGCCATTTATTGAGTTGACAGTTTTTGCTCTCATGGAGTTCTAAAGACTAAAACATTTTATAAAAATGCAAGTCCTCGTAGAATTATTGATTTTTTTTTTTTTAGGCTAGGAGGTTATCCTATATTTCATCCCCACTCATTATTTGTTTAGGGAAAACTTCCTTACTTAGATTGCTGAGTGAGTTTTACACAAAAGAAAGAAATTAGTTCAATGGATGAAAATGAGATGCTGAACAGAATTTGAGATTTTAGAGGTCAGTACTTTGCATGTCTTATCATTTCTTTACAAACTGCAACCTTTTATTACCCTTGAGGACTGTCATAACATCAGAGCTACTATTCTTCACATAAAATTTAATCCATTTGAGCATAACATGTTTTTTAAAAACTACTTACTCTCTGTAACTCATGGAAATACTCCTAAAATTGAGGAAGTTTTACTGAGCAAAAGAAATGATATATCCTGTTCAGAGACTGAGTGCATAGCTTCCAAAGGCAAAGGCAAAGGCAAGGACAAAACTTGCTAATTTTAAAAATATTTAGGAATGAATACCTACTTTACCTTCTTCTTTCATCTTCGAGAGGCCCAATGGTAGTGCACTAGCAAGCTAATGTTAAATTTGCTCTCCCCACCTGTTTATTGCCAGTGTTTCTGGAACCAGAAAAAAAGGGTAAGAAAATAAAATAAAAAAGCAAAACCTGTAACTTAAGTTAGAGAAGTGCAGTAAATCAAATATACTAGGATGGCAGTGCTCAAAGTCCCATTCAATTTCAAAATAGTGAACCTGATAGAGTTTCACAAACCTTCTCTTTTCTAGTCTGCTGCTTACTAGGTTTAAATACCAGAGTCATTCTGAGAGCTTTGAAGGTCCAAATAAGACCTAGAGTCAGAGGCATGCCCCACACTTATTTCTTTATGTCTTCTGAGTTCTCAGGTAAACAAAGGATCAGGAAAAAAGGATAGTAAAGGAAAGGAAACAAAGAGTCGACTCCCCAACAGTGTTCTCTTCTCCTGTGGTATTTTGCAGAAAGCTGAAAAGATGCTAATGATTCTTAACCTGCTGAAAGCAGCATTGGAATTCTGTCTGGATGTTCTTGAACCTCTGACTAGACAGTGTCCCACCTTCCACACTCCAGTCCATCCATCATTCAACCCTACTTATGCTAGAGAAATTGGCTTTCCATAGTCTGTTATCATGTTTTCCTCTCAGACTAGTATTCAAGGAGCCTCCCCTGACCACTTCCTTGGGACCCTTGGAAGTAACCAGGAAAACAGTTTAAATGAATGGTGTCTAAAAAGCCATGAAATACAGTGGTTGTCTTGGGTTTTTTTTTGGGGGGGAGGTGAGCATAGAGGAGGGGAGAGTGAATAATATATCTTCAGTTGAGACAATCATAAGGATTTCTAGTCTATGAACTCACATTCATAGGCCAAAACCAGAAGACAACTAAAGATCTCTGCAGGGGGGACAATATTTTCTCTGCATTCCATGGGAAGATGGGGTCTATGAAACTCCAATTTAATGAACATCCCCAAATTCTGTTTCTGTGCCCAACACACAAAAGTTTTTCCAAGTACAGGGTTGTTAGGTAAGTGAAGAACAAACACAACCTCTCTTAAAATAGTTTAAAGCATGCAAGATGTAGATTATTGAGTACAGTATGTGAGAAATTCTAAATTATAACAGTACTAAATGACAGCTCTGTGATCTGTCCCATGTTAGGTAGCCTTTATGTGTGTTCTCCTCTGAAACTGAAATAGTTCTACCAACTTCATAATTTGTGATTCTGTGATTCATTCGTTCTGACCTCAGTGGCAGAGAACTTTTAAATTTTCTCCTCCTTTGAGATCCAAAAAATGAGTGCTAAATTTGAACTCTAGGTTTGGGAGTTTACTCTAAGGTATGAAGAAGTTGTGAAGATTTCTAAGATTTGTGCAGTAATCCCTTGCCAACTGCTATTTTGCCAGTCGTAGTTTTGTTACAATGTGGTTTTCTATTTGTTTGCCTATATTTTAAAATCTGCGATCTCCATGTATGTATATATGGTTAGGTTTAGTTCCTTGAAACCGAAAGAACTTAATTACAGTTATTCCTACCCTCATGTGCACTCTTACCCCAATCTTATGGTCAGATGGTGAAGGGAAAGGAGGTCTGCTGTTCACCATCCTCTTCATAAATGATGAGTGGAACATGACAGTAGGAGGCCGGGCCTAGAAAAACCATGCCCTTCTTTTCTGGAAAGACCAGATGGCTACTAGGAATGTTGCCAAGGCTTGCGAAAGTGATACAAGTGAGAAAGCAAATACAAGAAAGCATTAAATATCAGTACAGTAAGGGCTGTGTCAAGAACTTTAAAAAAAGAAGTGTGGTTAATATAAACTCCATCTTGCACAGAAGATCATGGCTTTCAGAATATAAGCTTGTGAAGAACTAAGGGGAAAGATTCTTTTCTGCTTTATAACCAATTTTTTTTGTTTGTTTTATTCTCTTGTGAATTTCCTATCCTTGAACTTGCCAGTGAAGGTTTTATCTATCATGGCACTTTTCTGGAATGTAACCATCACCACCCCCAGTTGTTGAGAGATTACTGTAACAAATACTGAAAACACTCACATAGATTCTCATGAATCATGTTTAGTTGAAAACTAGCCAAAGAGGAGGAGTAAGGAGGTGAGGACATAGATTCATTTCTACTTATGTGTTCATATGTACCTTTATTAACAGAAAAAATATTTTACCTCTCTCTCTCTTTTTTTTTTTTTAATCTCATGATCTAGGAAGTACATTCAGGAGTAAGAAGCTCTGTACCTTTTCTGCATAATCCATTTTACTGTTAATTTCATTGTCTGTTGACATACTGGTGGTATGTTAGCTTGGAGCACGTCTCTCTCACAGAAGTAACAAACCAACATTAACACATACATCTTTAACCTGCATAAAGACACATACATCTTTAACCTGCATAAAGACAGCTGCTCCAGTGTTATGGAAATAGTTCAGGAAGATCTAGGTGTATATCTAGAAAGATATAATTTCAAGGACTCACACTCTCTACACATCTCTACAATAGAATACTACTTAGCAATAAAAATGAATAAACTATTGGCATGTGCAACATCTCAGATGACTCTCAAAGGCATGCTGAGTAAAAGAAGCCAGTCCCAAAAAGTTACATACTGTATGATTTAATTTATATGTGGAATTCTCATAAAGACAAAAGTGTAGTGATGGAGATCAGATCCATGGTTGCCAGGCGTTGAGGCAGTAACTACAAAGGGGTAACGCGAAGGAGTTTCTTAGGATGATGGAACTGTTATATACCAGGATTGAAAAGATTATTAAAGCCATTGAATCTTTACCAAAGACAATGTGAAATTGTAGAAAGAATGTATGATATGGAATTAGAATGCCTGGATCAAATCACAGATTTGCCACTTAGTAGCTGTGTGTTTGGGATAATTTATTTAACCTCTCTGAGCCTTAGTTTCCTCACATACAAAATGAGGATAGTGACTACATTATACAGTTGGTGAAAGGATTGAAGGTAATGTTTGTAAAGGACCTCGAACAGGCATAAGAAGCATTTAGTAAGTGATTGTGGTTCTTGTGATCATAACTGTCCCAACTGGTCATTAAGCTTATTTGAACATTCTTGGTAACATGGAATTCACTAACTGTTTAGGTAGCCCATCTCATGTTTGGAGTACTCTTCAGTGTTTGTTCTTCCTTTTACTGAGCCTAAATCTTTTCCCATAGAACTTTTCCTGTGGTTTTCATTTCTGCCAGTGTGGCTGCACAGATTAGGGGTATAAAATCAATTAAGCATGTAATCTAGAAAGGAATATATTCTTTAAGAGTGATATAACCAGTGTGGGTACTCTAGCTTTATCAGCACAACTTTGGATCAAACTAGCTTCCTTTTCCTCAAACCCACTCTTTTGATACCTGTTGAATTTACTGTAAATTAAAGCCCGTTCATCTTCACTAGTGCTGTAGCCAGAGCTTGAGTTCTGCATGCCGTTCCTGTCACAGTTTTGAGGAAGAGACTCAAGTGCAGAACCTTACAACTAAATCTTTATCATATTAACTAATAAACTGGCAAATTTCCACTTGAGTCATACAATATAATTTGAGTATTTAATCAGATACAATGTGGCATACCTGTAAGGTCATGTAGCTGACAAATGGACAAGAACTTTGTGCCCTTTACTTAACAAACACCAATATAGTATTTAGTATGTCCCAGGCACTGTTCTAAGTGCTTTACATATGTTAACTCATTGAATTCTCCCTCATAATAACCCTACGTGGCAAGTATTATTATTATCCTCAGATAAGGAAACTGAGGCACAGAAAGATTAAGTAATTTGTCCAGGTCAAATAGCTAGTAAGTGGCAGAGCTAGAATTTGAACCAGGATGTCTAATTCCAGAGCCTGTGTGCATACTCATTATGCCCTGTTCCCAAATTTGTCAAAATTAAAAACAATTCTGTTACACAGATTATAAGGACTCATTAAAAGCAAGAAAACCATGATAAATTAACACTGCTGGATTTACAATCTCTAAACTTTATGAAACCTCTATTAGTACCTTTGGAGTGCTATGAGTTTGATTTATGAGAATACAAAATGTTGACTGGAAGCAATATCTAGCTCCATTCTAAGTAGGAATGGGCTTTAATGGTTCATTTTATACTTCAACTGTACAATTGAGAAAGAATTGATGAATGCCTCTGAATTTTGATCTCCTCGTATGTATGTCTTCTGATAAAAATTATTTTCAAATGTTGACCAACAATACATCATGTTATAGTTTTATTTTTAAATTAACATATAGTAAAATTGTGTGTACATATGTGCATGTGTCTACAGTTCTATGAATTTAATACAATAGATTTATATAACCACTGCTATAATCAAGATATATAACAGTTCCATCATCCTAAGAAACTCCTTCGTGTTACCCCTTTGTAGTTACTGCCTCAACCCCTGGCAACCATGGATCTGATCTCCATCACTACAGTTTTGTCTTTATGAGAATGCCACATATAAATTAAATCAAACAGTATGTAACTTTTTGAGGCTGGCTTCTTTTACTTAGCATGCCTTTGAGAGTCATCTGAGATGTTGCACATGCCAATAGTTTATTCATTTTTATTGCTAAGTAGTATTCTATTGTAGAGATGTACCACAGTTTGTCCATTCATTTGTTGAAGGACATTTAAGTTATTTCCAGTTTTTGGTCATTATGAATAGAGCTGCTATAAACATTTGTGTGTAAGGTTTTTGTGTGAACAGAAGTTTTTATTTCCTTTGAGTAAATACCCAGGAGGAGAATTGCCAGATCATATGATGAGTATTTTTTAACTTTCTGAGAAACTGCCAGACTATTTTCCACAGTGACTGTACCATTTTGCATTTCCATGAGAATGTATGAGCATTCCATTTGTTCTGCATCCTCACCAGACCTTGATATTATCAAGTTCTTTGCTAGCTAATTTCAGCATCTATGGCATCTCAGCATTGGCCTCTTATCCCATGTAAGTTTTGATTTTCCTAGTTATTTGTGCACTGAATAATTTTTAATTGTCTCCCAGACATTTAAAGTATTATAAGTCTCTGGGTTTTATTTAAATCCTATGGAGAATACTGATGATGGTGATGATGATTTTTAGCAAGCAATAGAGCTGGTTGTGTTCAGGCCACAAATTTTAACTAGCCCTCTGTAGGTCGTGTTTTCAATGTCAATTTTGTTTTCAAAACATTTGCAGTACGATTTGGGTCTATCTCCTGTGGGAACCACACTCAGTGATCAGTCTGGGACATGTGCAGTGGTATATCCTTCAGTCTCAAAGTCTTTGGTATGTTGTTTAGGGTCCAATGCCCCCTTGTATAGCTTGAGGGTGAGGGTAGATGTTTACAATCAACATTGTTACTTTCCTGAGACCCTCCCTCTCCATGATCTCTGGTACTGTCTGGTTCCCTAGATTTCCTCTTTCAGTCCTACAGTCAGAATGCTAGTTCTTTAGTGATCCTGCTCTGTTGCATACTCTCTGGGACTGTACCATGTCCAGGGTCAATCAGTATATGGACAGAGAGGAAAAATCAACTGGCGTTCTGCCCATTCTCCTGAGACCACAGCTTCTCCATAGAGGAAGTTTCCCCCCTCTCAGAGATTTTGGTGTCTGGGTCCCCACTGCCATTGCAGTTGCTGCTGGGCTGGTGGGATTGCCTGGGGCCTGGGGCACTAGAGAACAGAAAAAGAACAAAAAATGGCAGATTTCTCCTATACTTTCTGAGCATTAGGAAATGCTTTTGCTGTTCTTTGAGCTGGAACTGGGAGGCTTTCCCCAAAACTAGACTGGTAGCTTTACAGATCCAATTAATTTTTTATTGTTTATATAATAAAACACACCTCAAATATATATTGATAATTTTGACATGTTTATACCTTGGATTAATATACTGCTTAATTGTTTGGTCCCTAGTCTCCTTGACTAAATTTCCTTAATGTTTTACTGTAAATAATCTCAAGGCTAAGTGACCTAGGTCCTATTTGGGCCAATTTTTATGTCTTTGAGACACTTACCTCAAGGACATATAGTTAGAAGCCCAAAGTCCATTTCTTTCACTTACAACACAGTCAAATATAAGAAAAGACAGTAGTGCTGAGTAAATATATGTAATTGAGTAGTAGAAGATAAAGGAGTTTTCTTATTTTTTCCAGATAATAGTTTTAAATAAATTCATATAGAAAAATAAAGAAAACATTAATAATTCTTGACCATGAAATGTGAAGGACGAGCCCTCATAATTGGAGTGGAACTAGGCTAGAACTAGGCTATTGTCTCAAGTGGGCTGAAGACTCTAGAGCAGATCCGTGAGCTTTGGTACCTAAGGCAATTTCATGTTATGCTCTATTGCTCTCCAACAGATGGACTTCTTTCTTTTCTTTTTGTCCGCTACTAATCTTTTCTATCTCATCTGTCCCCTTTTCTTTTTCCCTTCTTCACAATTTTTTTTCATTTGTGATCTTGGTTAATCAGTGGAGCAGAATTTAAAGAGGCAGCTGATCCTTGAGGGGAGTGCCTTTTCTTTATCCATCTCCATTTCCCATCTTTTCCTGGTACTCTTGCTCTGTCCCCATTCCTATTCTGCCTTTCCATATTGTCCTTCTCCCCAGGGCCCTGCTTTAGCTCTGCCACTGTTGGCCAGAAGACAAGGCTTAACTCTGCTTGGTTCACTTGAAAATAAAAAGGTTATTACTTGTTCTGGAATAAGAGTATGTAGTATTCACCTCCCACACTCGAGTTTTCTTAAAGCATTACATTGTTCCATAGTTAATAAGAATGATTTGTGAAATCAAACCTCAGTTGTGATTTGGCCAATCCATCTGAGACATAATTAAAGAAGAAATATTAGAATGTAATAATTTCATAAGAACTTGTTTGAAAGAGAAAAGTTGGCCTCTTGAATAGAATTAGGAGCCTACATTCTGGGGAATTTTGGTTAGCTATGCTGCAACTGAGGGAAACGTACATTACTGTGTTTGCTTTATAATTAAAAAGGCCTCATAGACCTTTTATTCCCCTCTTCAGGGCACAAAATACTAACTAAGCCTGACATTTGCTCTGTTGATGTTCCCTTTGGGAAAAAAGATAGAAATAGTGATAAAGTCCTTTCCAGATTATATCTCACACCAAAGTATAGAAGGAAAGGTTTATATAACATGATATGTAATATATGGATATTATAATCTAAGGATTATGTTCTATCCAGCTGATAAGTTATATTTGTATAATTAAGTATATATTTGAAACAGTGTGTAGTCTTTTAGTCATTGAGCATATAAATACTTAACTGGGTGTCTATCTAATATGTAAAAAAAAACAAAACTGCTAGGCATTATAAGAAGCACAAAGGCTTGCACAAGATTCTTTTTTTTTTTAACCACCAAGAAACTTGGGAATTGGGATAGCCACACTGAAGCAAAGAGTGAGATATAGTTAGGAGTTGGCAGGGCTTAAACTAGAAAGTCAAGATGAGGGTTTGATTCTAAGCGGTACTGTACCTTGTGACAACTGTGAATGAGGCTGGTTCTTGGGAAGCTGGTGCTAGTTTGCTCTTTATATAATTCAGCTGGGACTGTCATCCTAGTTTGTAGGAGATACTGTGCAGGAAGCTATCAAGACGATGGAGGAAGTGACATCTGAACCTGGAGAGAATTTTGTATGGGTGGGAAAAGGAGATCGTGTGCATTCTTGCTCATGTCACAATGTTGCACATGTGACTTAAGAGAAGAATGTGGCAGGTCAATGTGATTGGACCATTTCATTAACATACCTGACTTGTGGATGACTCAAAGGCACATGCAGCTTACTTAAACTCTTAACTAAAACATTGATATGACATAAGATTATAACAATAAAAGACAAAAATTACTGTTTATTGGGGACATCCTGAAGGACCCGGGGAACCCTTATTTTCTTATCATCTCCCATCTTGCACAGTTGATAGCTATTCGTCATTCATTTGGCATTCACTGAAAGCTTACCATGTGTCAAATAATATGCAAGGTGTCAGACATGGCAGCAAGGAGAATACAACTGAATTAGATATAGTATCTAATTAGATATAGTATCTAAGCACTCAATAGTGGTACCAGCTAACAAGGAGCACTTATATGGTGTTTGATATGTGCCAGTCTTGTTCTAGGTGTTGTATATATCCTCCCTCAATCCTCATAACAACCCTGTGAGGTAAGTACTATTATTATTCCCATTTTATAGACGAGGACACTGGGATACAAAGAGATTAAGTAACTTGCCAAAGATCTTACAACTGTTAAGTGGCAGAGCAATATTTGAAAGCAGACAGTCTGGCTCCAGAAATGGTGCTTTTAGCCTCCATACTAAATAGCCTTTCAAGGAATTTATGATCTCAGTATACATAGTTAAGTACCTCCCCTCTCAGGGTACGGCAGTGGGGAATGGTGTACAGGGAAGCAAAAAGTGATTCAGATTGTTTCCTGTAAACTAACACCAAGGGTGTCTGCCTCAAGAAATGCGTCAGTTTGTGCTCCAAAGAAAAGAATGGAGTAACAAAAAAGTTTTAAGTGTAGCAAAATGTTGAATATATTTACCAATGGATAGCAATCCAGTTTAATTTTATATCCAGGGCTACAACCCTGCATCTTCCTTTCACATATACGTTATGAGAATTAACAATTACAATAAATCTGATAACATTTCTCTTCTCCTTTTCTTTCTCCTCTGGTGGAGTTACTTATATAAAGCCTTCTTCTCTATGGAGGTTTGGTTCTGTATGGGCATGTCTGGTGAACTGATGGGAGGGGTCTGCTGGGAGAGTACTTACAGACTACTGGAAACCTTAGGGAGAAAGTTCCTGGGGGTGGAAAATTAGAGATGATAATAAAGCCACAGCTATTTGAGAAGAGGGATGATTTCAGTACTTGTGATACAGAAGCAGTGTAGAGTCAAACTGTAAGAAAAACATCAGGTGTATTTCTGTTGATCATGCCTGTAGACTATTTTGTAGTAGTATGTAATCAATAAATATTCATTATTATTTACATCACAGTGCTCACCCCAGGCTGTCCTTGTAGAAACATATTTACAGAGACCTGGGAGAGAAAATGTAAACATGCCTTTTTTTCTTTTTTTTTTGCCAAGGGTCTTCTTAACACCTTACGTATGCCCTTTAACGACCCTATACATTTCTAAATATTATCAACAAACATTAGTAATAATAAAATATTGGTAGTTATTATCATTATTACTTTTATGTCCTCATTTTATGTTACACTAATTTTATTTTGAGGTTAGTGAGAAAATAGGATTTAATTTTCAAAATATTCAAATATTCTGTAATGAAATAAAATATGAAAAATAATATGTATAACCAAATCACTATGTTGTACACCAGAAACTATTATAACATTCTTATAGTAGCCTATAATGAAAAAGAATACATATATATATATAACAAAATATTCAAACATTTTAGTAGATTTCTCTAAACAGAAAGAGAGGGATGAAATTCGTATATATAGACAAGGAATTTAATTGTCATTCCTGGGCCTTATGGATTTTGCTTTCCTACAGAAATGAACTGAACTATGATTTTATTATCACAGAATTAATTTCTTGCTCAATTGCTTATCTCACCTTTGGAGATTTATTTGCTCAGTCACTAATGTTTCCTCCATTCATCTTTCCTATATGAATAAATAAATACCTTACTTCCTCTTTCCAGGCAAGTAGAAATTTCAAAAAGATGATGAAGAAATTATTTTCCTTCTGATTGGTTTTTGGCTCTTTTATTCTCCCCTCCACTCCCAGCAAGGAGTAGTCATTAAAATGCCTGAGACAAGTGTGGAGCCTTCATGACCATAACTATGATATGATCATGTTACACACCCATTCAAAGTTCTCTGCTTCAAGGCCAAGGTTTGGGTGATGTCAAATAGCCTATGGACTTTCTGCCTCCTGGACGGTTTTCTTTGTCCGGAGGATAGGAAATGAGAGAAAGATGAGCTCACTGTAATTCTGAGGATCAGATTTAACTAGGGTCTGGTAAATCTTGAGATAATTCTGTATTGATAAATTTATCTAATTTATTCCTTTTAACTTGGTGTATAATATTCTATCATCTGAAAACATCACATTGTATTTATCCATATTAATGGATATTTAGGTTCTTCCTCATTTTTTGCTATTTCAAATAATATTGCCATGAAAATACCCATGTATGTTTTCTTAGGCACATGTATGAAAGTTTTTCTAGAGTAGGGGGTCTTTAAACTTTTTTGTTTGCTTATTCCATGGACAATTTGGAAAAACTTTTCTTCCTTAAACATTTTAGAGCTGGAATTGAACTTTTCATCATGAGTGTAAGTAGTTGCAAATGGAGTCATTTCCTTGTAAGGTAAACTTTAACATTTAAAAGTAGAATTCTTAAATGTATCCAGTGGGATATACATACTGTAGTGATCTGATATATTCACCATTTCCACCAAAACATTAACAACATGAACAAGCTTTTCTCTTACAGTTGGAAATTTTACGTCACTTCCTTTTCTCTTTGCACTTGAATTTTCTTTCCACTCCTGCCCTAGATTTTTATCTGAATGTAATATATACTATGTGTGAATATCTTTAATGATCACTGTATCATATTTCTCTGTGACAAATTGTATACATAAATTTAAATTATATTATGCTAAATTCCTTTGACCATAATACTCCTAAGTATTAAAAATTATTCTGAATTATCATTAATTATGTTTAGTTGATAATTGATCAATTAGATACTTTTAAATGTTATAATTACTAAATGTAAAAAAGAAATCAATGAGGCTTAAAAAATTAGTTTGCCTATCATAAATGAATTTTACTTATTTCCATCTCAGGTAGATCAGATTTAGGAGGGAGCATATGTAGGAGTTAAAGATCTGGAATTGATCCCCTTAAAAATATCTGAGCATCTCAGTTCTCTAGTTTAAAACCACTACTCTGAGGATTATACCCGGGAATAGAATTGCTACTGTTGGAGTCTCCTAAACTGTATGACTGTTTCACTGAACCCACATTGTCAAGAATGTTGCTTTGCCTCTCAGGGACTTGGGAGAAGTCCCTCCGAAGGTCCTACATGTGAGTCATAGCAGTTTTCTAATTTGGGGAAAATCCATGGTCACTTTATTTAAATAACTGGTGACCAATGAGTAGTAACCCAGTAGGATTCTATGAGACATTTAATTTTTCTATAATTTGCTTTGTGACAACCTCTGGAAGAATTTTTATTCATGATTTTCTTTCTTTAAAGGGCATCCTTAGTCTACATTAACAAAGAGGGTACAAAGACAGCACTGTAATTGGTTTGCATTCTGTGCCCTGAAGCAGAAATGCCTTTAAGGCTTCCTTTACCCTCTGTTAATTGCAAAATAAACAGACGTCTAGCAGAGAAGGTTATTAGAAATATTTTGTGCAGTTTGGGAGAATAAGAAGTTGGAATTGCTTGACCTAGCTTCTAATAGCAAACCCAGGTCAAGGAAACTACCAGCGTAAGTATACTACCAAGATAGGTTGGTCTTAGTCAACATTCTGGTTTGCAAATTTCTGGATATAGCTGAAAATGATAGTACATTTCAAAAATAGAATAATGGCCATTCTCAGTCAGGGACCAGTTGAATTGTACTTTAAAGACTGAGAAAACTTAATGTGCCAAATTCAATTCATAAGGAAAAGTTGACCATTAATAGGACAAATGCCTCAATATTATAAAAAAAAAAAACAGAATATGAAATGTAGACAGTCCTATTGTACAGTTATAAGTTATTTTAAAAATCATTATAAAGACATAATATTTTACAGTTAGCAAGTCCACAATAGCACATTAATAATATGGCACATCTTAACTAAGGATTCTTTTGTACTTGCTTCAACAGGTGATATAGGAGGAGAGTGGTCTCCTAAGCTCTGACAGCCAATGGCCTGAGGCTGTACTGTGGGAGGCAGCCAAGACAAAGGTATTATGTCCCGGGAAATTTTCAGATAAGATTTCTGGCTCAGAGCTAGTAAATGAGAGTTTTGTTTTGTTTTTCTCAGAAAATAAACAGTTTCTATCTGTTAGCTTTCTCTCAGATCCTCAGTTTCATGAAATTTATGTTAAGAATTTGGAGTATTCCTAAATTAATGTTTAAGTACCATGAGCTTTGCTTACAGACCTCCCTTTCCTTTATATTTCCTGAAATATAAAACCTGTACATCTTTTAAAAAATGCAACACATTCAAGTACAATTAACTAGCAGAAATTCACAAAAGAGAACTATTCATCTATTGTATTTAGAATAGATAAAATTCCCCTTCAAAGTTAGGTCTGACATTAGATTTTTCTATGGTATTCTTTCTGAAGTTCCTACGAGTTAGAAAAACCTAAATCATAATGAGAGTGCCTTTAGAATTTATTTTATTAATCCTAAGATGTTTAAATAAGAAACATATAACTGGGTAGGGTCTATAACTGCTTTATTTTATTATTCAGTGGGACCATGGGATTAAATAGTGGCATACCATTGGGCCACTAAGGTTCAGGTTTAAAAAAATTAAATATAACTAAAGATAATACATTCATGTGGTTGAAAAAATCAAAATGCATAAAACAACAGCATCACATGCAATGTGGATTGTGGTCCTTGGAGCCGTGTCACTTGGCAGTCCTGTAAATGTCACCTTCCCACCTGGTCTTCTAGCCATATCAGTTTCTTATACATTAATAAGGAGAATCTTGGCACATAGAGGTGAGGAGGAGGAAAATGGGATAGGAAGAAAGAGAACGGCAAGAAAGAGGGCAGGAGAAAGGAGACTGGAAGGGTGGGAGGAAGACGGCATCTTAGTCTGTTCGGGGTGCTCTGACAAAATGCCACAAACTGGGTGGCTTATAAACGCAGAAATTTATTTCTCAGTTTTCGAGGCTGAATGTCGAAGATCAGCACACCCACGTGATCAGGTTCTGTGTCTGGCAAGGGCCTCCTTCCCAATTCATAAACAGCTATCTTCTAGATGTAACCTCACCTGGCATGGCAGAGAGGGAAGGGAGCTCTGTGGGGGCCTCTTCGGTAAGGGCACTAAATCCCATTTGCAAGGGCTCTGCCCATATGACCTAATCACCTCTCAAAGTCCCCTCCTAATACCCTCACCTTGGAGTTAGGTTTCAGTGTAAAAATTTGGGGTGGGACACATTCAGACCTTAGCAGAGGGGAAATACTGAGGCTTTATACAAAGGATCAGCAACTTTCTCCCAGCCCTCTCTTGCAATTGTCCTTTGTGTGTGTATATTTGTATATGAATAGACAAGGAAGAAATGGGAAGAGTAAAAAGGAGGGGGAAAAAAAGACATTCTGGGGAAGGGTAGTGGTGAGCCAATGGGAATTTTTCACCCAGTGCCTGTGTTGCACGAATAGGATTCTTTGTATTGCTTTTTTCTTTCATATCACTTTCATCTCATGTCAACCAAGTATATTTTATTATTCTGAGGTTTAGGTTTCAGGAAAAAATTCAGAGCTAATAGGCGTAAGTATTCATGGAAGAAAGGGAAGCAGGGATGTAGGCCTCTACCATCCTCACACTAGAGACAAACTGACCTTTCTCCACTGCACACTGGCCTGATGAAATACAGGATTAATCTTGCTGTCTGCACTGACCTGCTCAGACAGCAAATAGATTTGTTAACTGATTTTTGAGCCCTGAAGATGTTACCTCTATCCATGCCTGGCAGCATTTTCATTGACTCCAACTCTTCAGCAGGTGGCAGTGTTCCCCTCTATTCCCAGAAGCTTTTGGCGTTTCCTTCCTTTCAAAAGAGCACGGTCCCTTTTCTTTTTTCAGTCCAGGTATAATAGTTGCCTCCTTTCCATCCTTTCTCGTTAGATAGTCTCCCAATGATCTTAGGAACTGAAGAGGAGAAGCAAATTTGTAACATGCAGCAACTCATATTTTCATGTTTGATCTTTTAAGGCCCTAGTCCTCATGGTCTGATTTCAGGACTGTTATGGTGAGCATCAGTAATACTGTTTACTCACCGTCTTTCCCTATTCCAAACCCTATTTACTATCTCTTCTTAGGTAGTCTTCCTGTTGCCTTCATTCTCCTTTGTCCAGGGCTTGAAAATACCACGAAAAGCCTTCTCCAGTGAAATTTCTCTCTAAGTAACTCATTTAGGTCTCTATAAAAGCGAGGTTTTCTTCCCATCTTTATTCACTGAAGGATATCAGGGAATTTTCCAAACCCCAGTCCAGGATTCTCAATGAGTAGCTACATAATCTGGGCATATAAACACCTTAGACTGCAGTTTCTTCACTTGTAAAGTGGAATTGGTGAACTAAGGGATCTTTGAGATTTCTTGGATCATAAGGTAGTCTGCCACTGCTCTGAATGGTGGTGTGATTATTTCTGGAGCATATTTTCTTTAAGCAGCAAAAGTCATTCAATAGTACAAAGAGTGAAGAGTAGATCTAGTAGAGATAGTTGATCTAGGAGAGAGGATGCTCAGGGTAAGATACAACCTGTCTACTACACAGCACCTCTGCTAGACAGCACTTGTGGCAGATATTCTCATGTATTTCTCTTGTGCTGCAGACACCAAACAGACCTTTAGGCTTAAATGCTGGAAATTCCTTATTGATCTCATTAATTTAAAAATGAAAGTAGAGTTGAGCTCTCTCCCTGGTTTATTTGATACTTCAATAATAGGTATTTGTTTATTTTTAGTCTTAATTCTCTTCGATTGAAATAACTTTTTTGCTTTATGAAAATGATAAATGATCATTGTAAAGAATCTTCAAACCACATAGAAAGCAATAAATGGAAGAAGTTCCTCTCCCTCTGAGGCCCTCCCTCCCCATCCTAACTTCAGAGATAACCAGTGTTATCTTCTCTCTGGTTTATTCTTCCAGATATTTTCCGTGTATTTATGCAAACACACACATATATATATGTGTATTATCACTCTTATTTTATTTCACTGAATTTTAATGAACCATTTTGTGAAATATATTAATCCTAGAGTAGAATTATGCATATGAAATAGATAAGTGAGCAAATGAAAAGATTATAGGATTAAGGAACAAAATGGATAATCAACTGAAAACATTCAGTTGCTGATCAAATTGTCAGCTGATAGTGGTGATTCTTAAGTGATAGAGTCTAGGCAGAACTGACCATGGAAAACTGGCTCTTTTGAAGAGTCATTTATAAGGAAGACAGCTAGGGTCCTTGTGGTTGATGACCACTAACAGTTCCTCCATCTCTCTACAAACTAGCTGCTGCCAAGAGGTGGAGTCTTTTTCTCCTCTTTTGAATCTTGGTGGGTCTGTTACTTGCTTTGGTCAATGGAATGAGGTGAGAATGATGCTACTCCAGTTCTGGGCCTGGATCCTGACAACTTCAGTTTTTGCTTTCTTGGAAAATAATCACCATGTGAAGAAGTCTGACTACTTTGCTGAAGAGAAAGGCCTCGTAGAGGCAGTGTGCCTCTCCTTCAGAAGATAAAAGAGTAAGGAGGCAAATAGGTACAGCCAGCCCCTAGCGATTCCAGCCCCTCCAGCTAAGGCATTAGACATGTGACTGAAGCCATCTTGGATCCTCCAGCCCAAGTCAAGCTACCTCAACCAACATTACATGAAGGAGGGACAAGCTGTCACCACCATCCTGTCCACACTGCAGAATGGTGAGCAAGAAAATGGTTGTTGTTGTTTTGAGCTGCTACATTTATTTTAAAATACTCGTTTATTTAGAAATGAAATTCGAGATAGTGTGGTATATACAATAGATAATAGAAGTTGATGTATGAAAGCTGAGTGCTGGCATAACAAAAATCTAAAATGTGTGGCATTGACTTTGGGACCTGGCATTGGGTGGAGTTTGGAAAGGTAATGAGATAACTCTAACTCTTAAAAATTTTTTTAGTTTAGTGTTTAAAAAAATATTTTAAAACAATTTAAGCTTACAGAAAAGTTGCAATATGGTACAGAGTTCATGTATATTCTTCACCCAGCTCCCCTAGTATAAACAAAAATAAATTACATAGCCATAGAATAATTATCAAAACCAAGATATTAACATAAGGTACAGATCTTATATGAACTTTACCACTTTTTCCAGTGATGTTATTTTTCTGTTCCAGAATCCCACATTTACATTTAATTGATATGACTCTATAGTCTGGGAAGGGATTCTTTTTTTTTTTTTAATTGAGATGTAATCAACATATAACTTTATATTAGTTTCAGATATACAACATAATGATTCAATATTTGTATGCATTGCAAAATGATAAGTACAATAAATCTAGTTAACATCTGTCACCGCAAATAGTTACAAATTTTTCTTTCTTTTTTTTTGTGAAGACTTTTAAGATCTACTGTCTTAGCAACTTTCAGATATACCATCCAGTATTATTAACGAGAGTCACCATGCTGTACATTACATGTCCAGATTTATTTACTTTATAGCTGAAATTTGTACTTTTTACCCCTTTCCCCCATTTCACCGCCCTACAACCACCAATCTATTCTCTGTATCTGAGATTGTTTGTTTCTTAAAAATTATTTGTTTGTTTTGTTTTTTTGAATTTCACATATAAAGTGAGATCATACAGTATTTGTATTTCTCTGTCTGACTTATTTCACTTAGCATAATGCCCTCAAAGTCCATTCCTGTTGCTGCCAATAGCAAAATTTCATTCTTTTTTTTTTATGGCTGAGTTTTCCATTATGTATGTGTGTGTGTGTATGTGTGTATGTATACATATATGTATATTGCATCTTCTTTATCCATTCATTCATCCATCTATGAACATTTAGGTTGTTTCCACATCTTGGTTTTAAAAAAGAACTACTCAGTGTTTAAACAGAATGTAGAAGAAATATACAGGATCTAGGGTCTTTATAGTCAGCAAAGGGGTCTGAAATTAAGAAACGGCCTCAAGGCCTTCCTGTAGAATGTGGCCTCAAGGAAACAATTTAATCAAAACTCTGCTAAGACCTCTGAAAAATTTAAGACATTGCTTCACAGACCCTCTCATCTTGACAAAAAGTACTTCTAAGAATCTTGAGGGTGGTCCAACAGCAGCCACCTTGACAATGCCCAAAGTAGATAGAGGTTTGTTTTGAAAGAATTATAGATGTTGCTTTATGGTCAAGGAGTGAACTTCAATCAGAGTCATAGAAAACCCACACAACTTTAAAGATAATTTTATTGATAAAAGCACCATGAGCTTGGACTAAGGAAGGACAGTTCAAAATGAAAAAAAGCCTCTGGGCCCCCAACTTTCTGTGGGCAGGAAGAAGCTGAGAGATCTATTCAACTATACAGGGCAAGCAGTTTCTGATGGCAAAGGAAGACTGGACCAGAGAGGTCAACTGGACCCCAGAGCAGGGAGCCAGGAACAATGGTCTAGGAAACTACTCCCAGGGAGAAGAACCAGACTCTAGCGGAGAACTGGATCATCAGAGTCAGGATGACACTGCTTGGCTGGCTTTCAGAATCGCTACAGACCAATGACTGTGTGCCTTCCATTTCCCCTCTTTTTGAGCAGAAGTATCTATCGCAGTTACCCTACCTCTGCTTCAGCATTATGTGTCCTGTGTGTTATTTGTCTCTCTAATCCACAAACCTCCAGGTGAAGAGGAGCAGCATCTGAAATGCCCCATCCATATATGGGTCTAGTATATATTACTAGATATTGGACCTTAGAGCCAATGCTGTACAGAATGATAATTTGAGGGGAGGAAGTAAGCGTATTTTGCATGTCTGTGTGTGAGGGTGTACGTGTGAACTGTTGTGGCCAGAGGGTGGATTATGATAGAATGTTTCTAAATATGACTGTCGATAATTCCTCCCATGCCAGTCACCCCTTCCAGTAAGAAATAGAGGCTCTTTCCTCTTCCCTTGGGTCTGGCTGGCCTTGTGACTTGCTTTGGCCAAGAGAATACAATTAAAATGATATTCTAGGACTTCTGAACCTTGGCTTTAAGAGGCCTTGAAGCTTCTGTTTTCTTCTTCTTGGGATCCAGTCACCGTGCAGAGATGCCTGGGCCGGACCGCTGAATGATGAGCGATCACAAGAAGGAGGGAGGCCCCCAGACATTTCAGGTACTCTATCTAAGGTGCCAGACATGTGGGAAATGTCATCTTGGACATTCCAGTCCTATCTGAACTCATAGCTGAACGCAACCACATGTCTGACCCAGCTGACATCTTGGGGGAGCTGAAGAACTCTCCAGCTGTGACCTTCCCAAATTGCAGAATTGTAAGAAAAGAAATGGTGGTTGTTCTTTTAAGCCACCACGTTTATGGTGGTTTGTTATGCAGCGATAAATAATTGAAACAGTTATCAACTGGTAGGATATTTTCTACAACTTTAGCTTAACTCAGTGGGCTATGAAGAGGTTGCAACAGTGTCAGACAAAGAAGCCAAGTTTTCAAGGAGATTAAATTCCATAAAGGCTGGACCCTATATGCCATAGTCATTGCTCTGTCCACAGGGCTTAGCACTGTACTGGCATGTAATACACTCCCAAATATTTGTTGATTGAATCATTAAGTGACTATACCATCAACGTAGAGAAAAAAGCTACCGTAAACAGTTTTTATCATGCATTTTATCTTTCCAAAAGGTTTTTTGTTGCTTTTTGTTGACAGAAAACGTGATACCTCAGAAAGCAGAAGGATGTTCTGAAGGGAAAGATTTGTAGGAGTGTGGCAATGGTTAACCTTGACTCCTTCTCAGTGTCCCTCCTATATCTAGACAAATGGGGTCTACGCTGTGAAGGACCTGGTAAATGCCCCATATCTGCTGGTAACATAAAAATTATTATTTGTTTCTGTTATTGAAGAGCTAAAGGGCAAAAAAAAAAAAAAAAATGTGTTCCATAGGGCTGGAGTTAATATTAAGGGGACCAATATTCAATAGCCAGTGTTAGATTGGAGACTAAGATAGTAAAGCTGTCTTCTCCTGTTAGGTCTTTTCCTTTCTAGCAGTCTCTAGTCCAAGTCACAATTCCTGAATGCCACTTGGGCACAGTGAGTGCCTGGCCTACTCTGTGGTTCTCCTGGAAGCACCGAGCCCAACCCTTATTTCTCTGAGAGTAGTAATTTCATATGGCACACCTCTCTACTGAGATGTGAAAGGAGACACTAGTGCCATCTGAAAGAGCTCCAGGAGAGATGTGGTGCATGAAGAGCTTAAAGACAATAGTGGAAAATTCTCTTTTAGGATATGGTTGCTTGTGTGATGATAGTGGTGCCTTATGGAGAAATGAAAGAAAGAAAAGAAATTTTGTAAGCAAAACATCTTTATTTGAACAGCAATATTTGTAATTAGGATAAATGAAATAAGGGAAAAGCGTTCAGACCACTGGAAGAATAGGATGGTTTAAATTAAAACCTATAATTATTAGATATTTTTTATCCTGTATTATTTAGGAAACAGTGGTCAAAGAGATAAAAAGAGAGAAGATTGCTTAAAAATTAAAGCCATTGATGTAGACCTCTATTTGAAAGGTCAGTGTGTGGGAGATGAGAAAGGCATGATAGCAATCAGTGTCCAACAAAAGACATTTTAGCAGCAGGACCTACAAAGAGCACATCAACTATTTACATCACCCACATCAAGTTGCTGATCAGTTCACTTATCAACGAAAATAAGAAAGGAATTTTCTTTGGATATTCTTTGGGTGCAGTAACAATACAGTTTTGGAATCAGTTGTTAGAAACTATAATTAAAGCCGGTTTATCATGTTCACTAATTATTCTATATGGTTAGTCTCCCTGAAGCTTTATATAATTCTCCCTTTGTTAGAAGCTTCTGTTTCTCCCCAGGGCATTCTGAATCCAGGCAGGTAAAGAACTGCAGTGTTTAGAAACCAGTGTATTGTAATATCTGTACAGCCACGCAGATATTTGCAATTGAACTTGAAAAAAAATTCTTTAAACTTTCTGTACATTAGAGAGGGTCAGTTATTTAGAGGTTTCAGCTCTACTACCTGGGTAAGGAGATCTCTTGGGTAAAAGTGAAGAAAAACAAAAATTGAAAAAGGTTACTAAAAGGTGTTTGTGGGCCAGTCTCATACTCTAGCATTTTAGTGCTGGTGATGCACACCCTCTCTGCTCCAGAATTACTTTGTGCAACAGAAATTGAAAAGAATCCTCTCTCCTCATGCCTAACACCAATAGGACAGGAATGAATCCATTTTTTTCCCCCAGGAAGTGGATTTCAGAACTTTATAAATGCTGTGAGATTAATCTTCAGATAGGGTAGGCTCCAGGGGAGGGCTGAGTAGGGCAGTGCTAATAACAGGACCTCTAGGGACAAGACCAGCAACCCTAGAAACAAACGTGGGACATTTTACCGCTCCCCAATCACTTGCCTTCATTTAACTTTATCTTCATTTTCCCTTTCCTCACCAAGCAGCTGTTGATACTCAAGGAGCATAGCTTTCAGGTTCTTGCCACGCAATCTAGGGGAACACTTAGAACAGGGACCTCTTATCCTTGGTTATTTGTAAAATAAAGAAATCTCTAGCTTACACTAAGCTGTGTGGACAGGATTTTCATCTTTGGAAACCAAATGGAGACCGTTCTCCTACTCTTTCTAGGTTGCTCTCCATTTCTTTTTCCATTTGTGGCCCCTCCTTCCTCCAGGCTGACCAGGACCATGCACAAAACCAGTCTCCAATAAATACTAACGCTGAAGATTCAGCAAGTGGCTAACTCCTGCAGAGTTATCTTAAAAGGATGTTGTATATAAATTCAAAGGTTTATGGAGCCTCAGAGATCTCTAAGAACAGTATAAATATCCCTGGTTTAATTAGAAGTCCTGGAGTTAGTAATGGTCTGTGGCTTCTCAGCTAGCTCTCTTGGGGTTTCTAGTCTTCAGGGGCTGCCTGCAACTATGATGTGCTCATATACCATCTACTTTCTCATCACTGAATAAATCCTCTTTAGACCTTTGGAGGCATCTACTCACAGTTACTGCAGTACACATGCAAAGAGATCCCATTCTTTCTTCCAAAAAACCACCCAGTGCCTCAGCCTAGGTCTCAACTTAAATACTTCTGGACTAAAATTCTCCTTGAGTTCTACTTCCCAGGGGAAATAAGGAAGGAATTCCTAAGCTGATGTTGATGCCCACTCTCTCCAAACAGATGGTGGACAGCTAACTTTGCAGCTGATCCGCGTCGCGGTAAATATGCTCTAGTTCTCAGCATTTCTGAATCAGCTCTCTCACGGGATAAGTCAACCAATCCGAACGGTAAGCAGACTTGACAGGTTTGTTCTGGGCTGAAGGCCATTGACTAGGTTCTCTGACCAGATAAGTCACTTGGCTGAGTCTACAGTAGGTGGGGCGCGCTCACCAGCTCGGAGGTAGTGACTGAGTTTGTTGCAACATCGTTGTATTCAAGCAGCGGGCTGCTGCAGGAGATACCCTTTTGCCCCGCGAGTACAGCCCCAGAAGGATTCGCCCTAAGGGGAAGGGCACTAGCGGGGAAGATGCGCCAGAGCTCCAGGGCCCAGTCCCTTCTCCCACGTTTGGGAAGGCACAGTGCTAGCCGATCCAGAGCTCGGATTCTCAGGTCTCGGCCCTTTAGCTTGCTCTGTGTGGGTAGCAGGCGAAGGGTGCGACCAGCTTGGGAACTCTCGCTCTGAGATCTGCAAGAATCAGCGGCGGCGGTAGCCAAGGTGAGGGGAGGAGGGGGCATGTGCCTGGACGTGAGTGCTTGTGTAACCAGCTCCTTAGACGCCAGCCCCGACAGCGCTCCGGCCGGAGGCTCGTCTGAGCCTGTTTTTCTGCTGAGACCCGCGAGGCTCTGGGGTCTCGCTGCCCGTACAAGGCAGGAGCACCCCGGGCAAAGGAAGCGAAGCACTTGCCTCTTAAGCTCTCAAATGGGAGTGGGAATTTGGAAAGTTCCCCAACTAGGAACACACGTGACCTCCTCCTGAAAGTAGTTCCGACTGTGGCCCGTGTATCCCTCCACCTCTTTTTGAACCCTCCTAGGGCTCCTCGGCTCCGCCCACTCGCAGGGGCTGCAGCTTCCTACGGTCCCGTACCTCTCACACTCCGGGCCAGCAACCCCGGACGCGAGCGTGCATCGCCTGGCTGGGGGAGCGCGGATTCTGGCCCCAGGGCGATCCACCCAGCCAGGTTTTCACAGCGATCCAAAAGGGGCGGGGCGAGGAGCTTCTAAGGATCGTGCTTGAGTTCGACGCGGTGAACCTAACTGGAACCCTAAGGGGAGAGATGCTCGACTCTCCAAGGAGCAATGCAGGGGGCTTCAGGGTGCATCCCATTCTCAGGAGTCCGCTTTCAGTCCACCTAGACAGTTGTCGTTTGGGAGCTAGAAATCCAGGGGCGATGTGCTCACACTCACCGCGCTCTAAGCTTTCATTTTTAGGGCCAATGAACCGAGTTGCCGGGGAAGCGGGAGGTGGGGCGGTGAAAGGGAGCCGGATGAGGTGATATGCACTGGAGACACAATAGGGGGTTGTTCTTTGTACTGAGACTGACACCTTGAGGACACGGGTTAGAGGAGGGATTTCTCGGCAAAGGCTGCTGCAGTCAAATCCCTGCGAACGACTGTGATCAAACAGCGGTGCAAAAGGAGATGGAGGCTGCAGGCCGTGCCGGAGAAATCTGGGGGCGGAGGTAGGGGGAGGGGTGTCCTCGCTGCAGGTACCGTCCCTGCGTTTCCCTGCACACTGACCAGCGCAATCACCTGGTCTTTTCCACCTCTGCACAGGTAATCTCAGACTCAGTGTCCGTGACACTGTTTAATGAACCCTCCTCAGCCTTCACCTTCACTCCCCCTGCCCCGCTCGCAGCAGCCTACCCAGCTTCTGGGTGGCTTTCTGGGCACAGGCCGTGGCTCAACTTGTCCCCCTCACCATCCGTTGCTGCAGAAGCAGCCGCGGCAAGTGCAGCTACAGGCGGACGCCTCGAAACAAGCCCGAGCGAGCCCTGGGCAGTCACACTGGGCATGCTCAGTGGCGCCTGCAGGTTGGGGACTCGGCTCTCCCACCCGGAGCCGCCGCTTCTGCCCCCTCCCTGCCCTGCCCTCCCCCGGCGCGGTCCGATCCGCCTCCCGCCTCCCCTCGGGCTCCCCAGGCGCCCGGGCTCCCGGCGCGGCGGCGGAGGGGGCGGGCAGGCCGGCGGGCGGTGATGTGGCGGGACTCTTTGTGCACTGCGGCAGGATACGCGTTCGGACGCCGGGACGCGGCTGCGCTCAGTTCTCTCCTCTCGGAAGCTGCAGCCATGATGGAAGTTTGAGAGTTGAGCCGCTGTGAGGCGAGGCCGGGCTCAGGCGAGGGAGATGAGAGACGGCGGCGGCCGCGGCCCAGAGCCCCTCTCAGCGCCTGTGAGCAGCCGCGGGGGCAGTGCCCTCGGGGAGCCGGCCGGCCGGCGGCGGCGGCAGCGGCGGCGTTTCTCGCCTCCTCTTCGTCTTCTTTTCTAACCGTGCAGCCTCTTCCTCGGCTTCTCCTGAAAGGGAAGGTGGAAGCCGTGGGCTCGGGCGGGAGCCGGCTGAGGCGCGGCGGCGGCACCTCCCGCTCCTGGAGCGGGGGGGAGAAGCGGCGGCGGCGGCCGCGGCGGCTGCAGCTCCGGGGAGGGGGTCGGAGCCGCCTGTCACCATTTCCAGGGCTGGGAACGCCGGAGAGTTGGTCTCTCCCCTTCTACTGCCTCCAACACGGCGGCGGCGGCGGCGGCACATCCAGGGACCCGGGCCGGTGTTAAACCTCCCCTCCGCCGCCGCCGCACCCCCCCTGGCCCGGGCTCCGGAGGCCGCCGGAGGAGGCAGCCGTTCCGAGGATTATTCGTCTTCTCCCCATTCCTCTGCCGCCGCTGCCAGACCTCTGGCTGCTGAGGAGAAGCAGGCCCAGTCGCTGCAACCATCCAGCAGCCGCCGCAGCAGCCATTACCCGGCTGCGGTCCAGAGCCAAGCGGCAACAGAGCGAGGGGCATCAGCTACCGCCAAGTCCAGAGCCATTTCCATCCTGCAGAAGAAGCCCCGCCACCAGCAGCTTCTGCCATCTCTCTCCTCCTTTTTCTTCAGCCACAGGCTCCCAGACATGACAGCCATCATCAAAGAGATCGTTAGCAGAAACAAAAGGAGATATCAAGAGGATGGATTCGACTTAGACTTGACCTGTATCCATTTCTGTGGCTGCTGCTCCTCTTTGCCTTTCTGTCACTCTCTCTTCTAACGTGGGAGTAGACGGTGGCGAAAAATTTCCATAGTTTGGGTGACTAAATGTTAATTTAATCCTGGTCGAATTTCTAGATCATGCATATTTGGTGCCTCTTTTGGGTGCATTGAACCTAGGGTGTGTTCGGCTAGACGAAACTCGTGCCTGATTCCAAGTGTCAAGGCACCGATGGGTTTGGTTTCTTAGTCTGTCTATGGGGTCTCTTCCTAAGGGCTATTGTCCGTTAGCAGAATACAGTACACTGTCAGTGGATTAGTGAGCTCGGTAATCCGGTCTACTAAATGAACAGAAAAGTAGATGCTTTGAGGTTGAGCATATTTCGATTAAATCTTGGCTTTAGGCCTTAGATCAAGGGTATAGATCAGATTAAAATGAAAATTAGTGTTGCACGTACGCATATTGCATCAGAATCTTGCAGTGATTGTTTTTAGTTTCCTGGGTTGCATTGATGGATTTTTTAAAAATATGAGTTGCGAACTGATTTGCATAACTTTAGAGGCAGAATCATTTCAGCATATATGGTGCTCATTTGAAGGCAAAAGTAGGTTTGTGTGTTTAAACTAAGTTAATTACAACTTTGAACTGCATTAAGAAGTTTTGTAGTTTGAAATCAGTAGTGCCATGATATAGCTTATAAAGTACTCTTATTAGATCTTTGTTAAATTTGCCTTTTTTCTCGCTCGTGTTGAAGTGATGTGGGATAGGGCATGAAATTTACAGTTTAGTAGCGTTTTATATTCAGTGCTCTTGTCACACGTAACAGAATGGAGTTTGAGTAGGTTTTGATCCCAGATAATGTTTTGTAGGTTCAAGGGTATTGTGTGTAGCCAATGGTGATCGCAGAGATTTAACTTAAGTTTCACTTGAAATTTAAGTATTACACTAGAATTGCTACTCACCTTATTTAGGTTTCAGGTCTTCTGAAACCTTTGGGTATCCGTTAATTTTACCCTGACTTATTTAGAATGCCAAGTGTAATTTACCAGTTAATAACCAGAAATGCTGGCAAGAATGGATTACTCCAGCTTCAGATTGTAGGTGTATTTGCTTTTTTCATATGGTATGTTAAATTTACTGAGTCAGCTTGTTGAATAAGACAGAAACCCAAGAATTTCAGCCGTGTATAGTTTTGGTTGTATAAAAGTTAGGCCTTTGTACTTCAAAAGATAGTGGTTATCAAAAGGCATTAATCTTTGCAGTTTCAGATGTAATAAACTGGTTTTGATCAAGGATGGGAATAGAGCCCTCCTTTTTTTGCAGAATGGAAAGTATAGGAATTGAGCATTACTGGTAGGCCAGTGTATAAAGCATGAAAAGCAGGATTAAGTTTACTGGTCTGAGGTGACTGAAGCATTTTATTGAGGCTTCTATTAAGACCAAAAATTCGATGATGTGAATTGTAGGGGTAGCCAATACTTAGTTAAAACTATGTAATTGTATGAATACTAATAGAGTATTCTTAATAAAAATGGTTTGTTAGCAAGTGTCAATGAATATTTTGCCTAAAGATAGAGTGACACTAAAGTGTCTATATGTCCAGGTAAAAACTGTGGGAAAGATTTTTTTTTTGAAGAAAATGTTTTATATCTTAAGAAGTTTTATTCCTTTGGATTATGTGGCTGCACATAAGTGCACAGCTAATTTTGCCCAAGTTTTTGTTTTGAAATGAAGATAAAAATTACTGATGAAGTAGCTTTACAACACACAAAGCGTAACAGTTTTCTATTAAGTTAAAAAATAATATTTTAAAAGACTATTTGGAAATTTTGGAGTCTGCATTAATTGTAAAACCGTATTGAGGCTGAACTTGACTCGCTTGCCCAGAAGATAATTAATTACAGAAAAACTCTTCTGATTTGTAACTTATTTCAAAAGTAGTTTACTATTGGTGTGAATTGACTGTCATCTAGATATATAGGAACAAATTAATTAACTGTTTATTTAACTTTTTAAAATAAGCCCCCATTCAAAAAAATCTCTAGAATGCAGTTTGGTAGACATACTGCTTTTAATATTCAAAGTATGTTTATCCTATTTTTGCTTTACCCATTTGATTTAAAATTTTCAGAGTTGTAAGATTAACATTCTGTCAGATTCTTATATGTGAGCCATGAGCTGATTGGCCATTTCTCCTTTGATTTCAGAATATGTGTACCTCTGTGTATGAAATTTATGAGACTTTAAACTTTCTGTACAATTGTACTTTTAGCTATGGTATGCATAGAAAGCAGTATCATATATTGCATCAAATGACTAATAACACTTAATTTCTAGAGTTGTGGTTTTATTGAGCCAAATGTTGATATGAAAAAAATCACTAAGGAAAGTCAGTAAAGAGCTTGTTTTTTTGATAGTTGCACTTCCAATAATTTTGATATACCAAAACAGTTTGGTTTGCTTGGTTTCACTTTAGTGTTTTGTTTTTATTATGGGGGGAAAATTAAAATGGCTATTGAAGGATTTGTCTTCAGCAGGTTGCAATATCTGTTTCAGCAGCTAGCTTTTTTGAAGTTAAATTCCTTTATGAAAGTAGTGATTGGGAGTGTTTTTATCTGATAAAGATTAATAATGAAGTGATTTCTCAGAGGAAGATTGAGGACCATTATCAACTTATTTTTTTGTAAAACTGAATTATTCCAACAAAAATTTGTTGGTTGGGTTTTAGCCTTAATGTTAGTCTGAAAAGTAGTACTGAACATGGGACTAAAAAAATTCATTGTCTTTAGATTTCATGGAAACTTTAGGCTTCTGTTGTATTTTTCTTGTTTGATAAGTTTGCGTCTTTTCAAATATTAACCTTCATAGGGAATGTTTTTAATTTGTAGAGAGTACAGTGACTTGTAGTTTGGCTGTATTATCTTTTAAGATTAGTGATTACTGAAATGACCATATTGTGAGTTTTTTTTAAATCAAAGATTCTAGTCACAATTTTTATTTTACACTGTATTATATCTGCTAAGTTGTATTTCTTTACTGAACGTTTCTGAGCCACCTAATTGCTATATGATAATTTACAAACTTCATTTTCATAAAGCTTATTCAAGAATAAAGCGCATCTGAGAGGAATTTACGGTTTATATGACTCAATATAGGAAAAGGAAATTTTATTGCTGTTCATTATAAGTTTACACATTAGTACAGTTATCAATGTAGATTTACATTGTTTATAATATAATAAAGACTAGATGAATAAACAGTGAAATATGGGGAGATATAAACACCTTAAATTTAGTTTTAGAAAGAATGATAGTAGAGAAAGATACATTTATGTATATTACCTTTAAGAATTTTATTTTAACAAGATGAGAAAGGTAGCTGGTGATATTTTAATTTTTGTGTAGAACAGTATAGTATCTGCTTTTTCTTATTAACCACAAAGAATATGCAAACCTCTTAATGTTAAAAAATTCCTTACATTTTGGAAGTCTTCAGTACTGATTTTCAAATTATCTCATTTGAGATTTGGTCCATTTGCTGTTTGTTCGTTTGGCAATAGCTTAATACTTTTTAACAACTTTTAAGCCACTTAAGAAGTAATCACTTCAGTGACTTTTAATGTAAGAGTATTTATTATGGGAAAATCAATTCACAAAGTTTTATCATTAATTCACCCTTAGTAAGCATTCTATTTTAAAATTTTTACCTCAGTATTATTAGTGAGACAGCAGTATAGGAAATGTTTGTATATTAATATTGTATGTGAAATTGGAGTTTGTAAAGAGAAATTTAGAAGTTTGCATGCATATGACAGTTTTTCACTTACTTGAGTGAGATGTTAGAACTTGCCTGTACTCTAAGGATTTAGCTTCCAGAAAATATGTTATTAATGATAGTATAAGAAATTTCTTTGGTATATTTTTCTTCTGTAGAGGCCATTAGTTCTTAAGTTTTATTTCTATTTCATAAAACCCTCACTCTTACCTATGCTCCTCTCTCTTTTTGTATTAGATAAACTTGATTTTAAGTCAAGCCAGTATTGGAGAATTCTTTTGTGGCTCGATTTCATTAAGAAAAGGTGTTAGGATTTATTCTAAGGATAATGACTTCAGGCATTTGTATCACCTTGTGAGACTGGGGTCAGAACTGATTTCAGTTAAATACTCAGTTTTACAATATTAAATATTCTGTTTCACAATTGCTTTCTGTCTAGTTTTAAAATTAACACAGTTGCTATCAGAAATACCAGTAATGTTAGACTGAACAACTCTTAGTTGGTAAGGATTTGCTGAGCAAACTGATGTCCTTAATTGTTTTAAGTAGGCCATATTACTGCCACATGTGGTCTTTGCCAGGTGTTGGTCTGTGCTTCTCTTTCTAAATATCAAATATGTATATGCACTTACTAATGTAAAATACTTTCGTTTGTCAGGAAAGGGAAATTAGTATATTGGATTTGACTTTTCACCTATCCTCTAATATTTTGAACTTTTTTTTACTGGTTATGGAAAAGGTATTAGCAACTTGGTTCTTTTAAAATAATTTGCATTGGAATGAAAAAAGGTGGTTAGAAAAATATTAATGTAAGAATAGACATAATTTAGGGGTGAGTTAATTTTGGATGGGAATTTTTAATTTAGTTCAATATAGCTTAAGGCAGATTCTCCTTTTTTTGCAATAGTTTGTACTAAGAAATAGGGAGAAATCTTCAGAATATTACATACACACTTACTGGTAGTGTTGAGAATATTGACAGATTTGAATACTGTGGCTACACCTTCCAACAAAAGAATATTCTTAACCTGTACATATTGTAGAGAAGAAGACTGGTTATGTATTATATTTTAAATGGTTATACATTCAATTATCAATAGTCATCACTTCAAGTATGGACAGTGAATCTAACTTATAAGTGTTTGAATACTCTATGGATATGTAAGTAAATAAATACAAAATTAGCAAACTATAGTAATAGTTCTAAAAAATGAACTTTCTTCCTGTTTTCTTTGAAGAAGAGATCACTTTGTGGCTGTTGTTTTATAATTTTCAAATACAGCTTAATCTGTTTAAATTACATTAAAATATTGGGTATTAGTTTTATCCACACATTGTGTGTACATTGTTTCATTTTAGATTTTAGGGTGGCAGTGTAGGCTCTGGAACCAGCTTCCCTGTGTTGGTATCCTGGCTCTGTCAGGTAGTGGCTGGATGACTTTGAGTGGGTACTTAACTTTTCTCAGTCTATTTTATCAGTGAAATGAGGATAATGGTACCCACCCACATGAAGTTTATTTTGAAGAATAAATGAAATAATATAAATAATTCACTTAGCATAGCACCTGCCACATGGTAAATACTTAAATTGTAACTGCTGCTCTTAAAAATTATAATTTCAGATTACCCATGTATGAGAAATTATGTTTTCATTTATGGGAGGAGCAGTTATTGCACCTGAATTTCCTCAGTTTTGGATATGTTCGTTATTTTAATTAATTCAAGCTATGAGTATTTTTTAAAATAGGGGTATTCCTTTAGGAGCCCTGAGTTTAACATGTCTGTGATTTTGCCGTTTCATTGCAAATAATTTAAAACTCTGCCCGCTCATACTATTGACCAAAGAAAAGTTAATCATGCTAATATTTGCTTTGGAATACTAAGGAAGGATGAAAGCTTTCTCTGTTCATGCATAATGAAGTAGAAGTTTTAAAATAAAAATTTATTGTAATAAATTTTCTTCAGTGTTAAATATATGTCAACTAAAACATTGTTTTTATTCACAAAGAGTAATTTCTATCTCAAATGAAAGAACGCTTGATATATGATACAACAGTTATTTAAACCATCTATCAATAAAAGTATCTCTGCGTTTCCTTTTAAGGTCAGATTCTTGGAAGAGTCATACAATTTTGAATGCCAGATTACATTTATTACAATATAATTTACACTTAATATAATCTGGCTACAAATTAATACAGGAATTTCGATTTAGGTTAAACCTTTGTATTATTGTGTCCCATTTTCACATTTGATGAAGATTCTCAATATAATTTTAGGCCCTAGTAATGGGAAGAAAGAGCCAGAGGATTGCTTTCTTCATTTATTTCTTACCAACTATGGGGAAGGATGGAATAAGCTTGAGACCTGCCTTGTAAAGGCCATTGCATGTGCATAGGGATTAATCTTTTTTTTCTTGCCTGTGCTGGTCTCCCAGCTGTGTCATAGTACACTCAGTTGTGAAGCACTTGATCTCTAGTGAGTTTTTTTTGCTTATTTGTTTTACACTGCAGAATGAATCGTGCTGTAATTATATATGTGACTCTCTGATGATTTATTTTTATGTATTTTTCTATGTTTTGTAGAAGCTAGCTGTGTTTTTGGTCCAAGTCTAAGTTGTAGAATTGAACTGTGCATTTTGACATCTTCTAGGAAAATTGAGTTGTCTGAAATTCTGTTACTTTCTCTTGCTCTTTCTCTCTAATGCTACATACACCTTTATTTTGCTTTATATCACTACCCAAAGTTTAGAGTTGATTTAGTGTTATTAAAGCCGTTCAGAATAGTTTTCAGTTTTATTTCCCTTGATTTTTGTAGATTTTCAGGCTAAAATAAAATTAGTAGTAATTTTATTTGGTAGTAATTGCAGGCATGCATTCTGCTAATTTTATATGTTTAATATTTTTGATCTTTTAAAGAGGATATAATTATTTAAGGTATTATGAAATGTGTTGTAATTTGAATCAGGTATTCTTTAAGTCAGATGTATTCTTAAAGTGATTTATAAATATAGCATACATGTTCAGAGTTGCAAACAACTTCTTGCTTTAAAATGTATGCAGTTTTTTTTTTCCATTTAAAATTCTTTTGCTCTCATGAATTTAGTGAGACTCTTCTTTTTGAGTGTTCTAATTAGTCTAAACTTACTGGAGATTAATAGAATTGAAATCTTTTTTATACGTTTAAAATGAAGTTTGGGGAATGTTCCTAAGCTTAATTTTTAGGTTTTATTTTTTAAGTGTGTCTTTATGAATTACTTTACTCAGGGTCTGTTAGAGTTAGAATGGAATGCCTGGGCTCTTTTTTCTTTCGTAATGTGAAAACTGCTTTGCCAGGCATAACTTAGCCATGTTGTAAAATTTATTTAACATTTTTACTTATTCATTTATGAAATAAAAAATATGAAAAAATGAGGACTTAAGTCAGGTTTTTTATTGTAATAGAATTAGCTGGTGTATACCCTAAGAGTGTTGAATATTTGTTTAGTATATATTTATACATATTTTTATATATATATATACATATATATATATGTTAACAAAGCCTTTTCTTAATCATTAGCTTGTTAGATTTTGCTAAGAAAACTAGAAGCAACCTGAGAGATGGATCAAGTGTTACTTTCCTCATTTTTTTGTAGTATAGGAATTGTAGCTCCAATAGAAGTAGTAACTTGTTAAAAGCTACCAGAAGATTGAGTCCAAAGAAAGATGCAGGGTTTTTAGGCACCTCTTGCAGTATTTTTCCCATTATGTTCTATTAGTGGCTCTCAAACTTTAGATGACATCCAAATAACCTGCAGGGCTTCTTAAATCAGATTACTTGCCCCACCCCCACAGTTTCTGATTCATTAGATCTGGATTGGGGCCTGAGAATGTGTATTTCTAACAAGTTCCCAGGTGGTGCTGAGGATGGTAGTCTGGGGATCACACTTTGTAAACCACTGTTATCTCCTTACCTTAATAGAATTTACACATGCATTATGTCATTTGACCTGTAAACCTTGAATAGCTCAGCATGGCAAATGTTATCCTGTTTTTCTGTGGACAAGGCGATGAGTTTAGAAAGGCAGCAGAGTGGAGGAGAAGGAGCATAGATTTGGGAGTCAGCTAGATTTAAAGTCTAGTTTAAATCCTTGCTCAGCTACTTACCAGTTATGTAATAAAAGATAAACTACTTAACCTTAGTGAACCCTAGTTTCCACATCTCTAACACAGTGGTAAAAACCCTTGTCGGGTGACTTTTTAGGTTTGTTAGCAGTATGAGTTAGATATTTTCAGAATATTGGTTACCAACTAGAGGTGATCCCCTTCTGCCTTGTCTGGGTATTTGGCATTGTCTGGAGACATTTTTGGTGGTCACATCCTAGGGGGTCAAAAGGGGAGGGATGCTGTTGACATGCAGTGGATAGAGGCCAGGGATGCTGCTAAACATCCTACAGTGCACAGGACAGCCTCACCCACCAAAATAATTGACCTAAATTGCTGATACTGCTGAGGTTGAGAAACTCTGGTTTAGAGGTATAAAGTATCTGGTACATAATAGGTATAATGTTTGATAAAAGTCAGTACTTGTATTCTTAGATTGTGGTATTTAAGAAGGTAAAATTGCTAATAAATGATAGAGTTAGGCTATGAACATCTATGTTTTTTGACTACTGTTAGGCCAGTACTTGTAATGATAAGAACTTTGTCCACAAAAGATATCCCTAGTAACAAAAAAAGGTTTATTTGAAGAAGGCTCACGTGTTACTTGGCTGCTTGTGAATGTGTTGCTTTGAGCATCTGTCAGAAAAGGCTGATGATGTTTTCAAAAAACGTGTAAGTGTAGTGCACTGTATGAGGCATTCAGAAGGGTGTTACATAGAACTTCTTTAACAGGTTGGATGTGCTATATTAAAAGAAAACTTGTTTTTTCATTTTTATATTGCCAGTAGTTTTTAAAGTAACCTTTAGCTTGCTGCCTTTAATTACATAGTTAGCAGATACTTTGCTCACAGAATATTTGTGCTGTTTAATGCGTTCTGTAATCTTCCTTTTTTATTCTAAAGGTGTTTTTGTTATAATCAGATGTGGTGAAGTTAAATCTGCTGATATAAAAGGGCAAATTTCTGACAAGTTATTATAAACTTCTCATATCTTTCCAGATGAAGAAAACACGGCCTATTCTAAGGTTGATGCATTCTTTTCTAGACCCTAAATTTGCTGTGTCAACCTGTTGAATTACAGTGCTTTATTTATCTACATTAAAACTTGCATTAATGTATGAAGCTTTTAGAAGAACTTGGGATGGAGCTTTAGATTGGTCCAAAGATGAGAAGATGCCAATGGAGTAGCTTAGTGAATTCTGAAATTTGTTTTGTTTTGGAGACAAACATAATTATGAAAGTGTTCTAGGAATAGATTGTTTTCTATTATTTTTTTCTGTTGGCTTGATTTTACAATTTGCCTCTCACTTTGCACAGGCAGAATAAAATGTCAAGGCCTATTTTAAAAATTCTTATGAAATTTAAGTTTTGACTGTTAATGTTTCTTTGTGGAATTACAGGAGACAGTCAGAAATGCTGATAAATACTTTAAAACCAGGATTGCTAATCATATGGTAGCTTCACATTAAGAAAAAGAAACAGCATTTATTGCTGTAATTTAACTGAATAAACAATGTTTATTTCAGTATATGAATAAAAAGTCCATTTGCTTTACTGTGCTTAAACAATTTCTTTTATAAAAACATGACTAATTAAAGAAATTTTATAAAGTTACTCATTGTCTTCTCTGAAATTTCACGTTTCCATATTAGCTTCTAGTTTTTTGTTTCTATGCATCTATTTTAAAATATAATTCATCCTAGTGAGTTTGAAGGTGTGTTTTAACAGTTTCCCAAGCACCTCATAATTGCCTTAATTATTTTAAATGGTGAAGTCGTCAGAAATATTTAATTATTTCTCTGTAGTTATACATTAAACATGTTTCCAATATTTGGCTAATATTTTTTCTGCTATTTTCTGATTTTTTTTTTTTTTTAGAGTGGGTTTAAGATGATCTGAATATTAGGAAAGGTTTTGAAGGGAGGGTATAGCCCAAGTGGTAGAGCACTTTAGCATGCCTAGGATCCTGGGTTCAATCCCCAGTACTGCCTCTAAAAAAGTAAATATATAAATAAACCTCATTACCTCCCTCCCCCCCAAAATAACCTACAAAAAAATAATAAATATTAGGAAAGGTTTTCATGATCTTGATTCCCAAAGTTATAATCTGTTACATTGAAGAATAGCTGAAGTATTGGAGTCTTAAAGCTTTTCCCCCTCCCTTATTTACTTACCGAACAGCTATTGCATATTTAAAATTTTAAGCATATTTTAATTATTTAAAAGTAAGGCAAAATAAAATTCATCTAAGCACTTTCGATCTGTCAAAATTCCTCTTTCTGTTGTAGGAATATTAATTGTATTGTGTTGAAATTAAAGTGGATATAGAAATAATTTGGATAAACTCTCACATCATTTTATTCTGAGGTTGTTATAACCTTGTTGCTTTCCTGTCTTTAATCAGAAGGGATATGACTTGTCATGATGTTACTGTTCCCTGGAGCATATTTTGAATGATACAGCTTATATTTGCATAGTTGCCTTGGTGATAGTAATTGGTGATAGTAATGGATGAAAGTTTGCTCTGCATTTGCATTTATAATCAATATTAATTTTTGTGGTAAAAAATTGCATTTGTTGATGTCAGATTTTATTTTTAAGTATCAGTTACTCAAACATGGAAATAATTTTAACCTTATTAGCTAAATGATAATTCTCAATGAATTTATTAATTCATGTAGTTAGAACAAAAATACTGAGGAAGAAACAAACTCTCTCTCTTTTAAACAAAATTATTTGTTACAGTAACATTTTCCCAAATGAGATAAAATTGTTTAAATTCTTAAACACGGAAATTTTGATCTAGGTGTGGTATATACCTTCTTGGATGTCAATGAAAACATAGTGAAGGCCAAAATGTTTTGTTTGTAAGTGTGTGTATTTTTTTTTAAACTCAAGAGGCAATCTAATATCAATAGTTTTCATAGACTAGTTGTAGGAATACTATATAAAATAAATAACTTAGTACACTGGAAGTAAACAACTTTACATATCTAGGTTCTGTCCAGTGTGATCAAGGTTATATGTAATAGTGTAAAATATGCTAAGGTGCTGGTTATTAAGGCTGTTTAGATTATTTTTAATACTGAAAAGGTCACACAGATTGTAATTATTGTGTAGTGTCCAAGAAGTAAGGCTTGCCATCTGTTACACAAATATAGGAAAAAGTTAAGATGATCTGATATAAGTAGTTTTGACACTTCTGTTTTTGGAGTCATCTATTAACTATAAGTTTTAAAGGCTAATTTCAAATTTTAAGCTTTTGCAAGAATAAAACTTAATGATAATACCAGTGTTACTTTTCTGCTAAAATACTAAGATACTGGTTGAGAACTAAAGATTATGTAATGAAAGTCTGGCTTTTAGTCATTTACTTTTACAAGATTGTTTGGATATTTAAGTTGAAACATCATGTTTTAACTTGACATTTTAAGTTATACAAGATTTTGGTATTTTTAAACTGTAAGTTTCCTAACAGTTGATATATAGGAATTCATTATTACAGAACTTAATCAGGGATCTGATTTAATAAATATTCCTTAAATATTTGCTTTAAATATTGTTCAAGTTCTCCATTTTCTCCTCCTATAACTTAGTTTATCTGTATGCTAGTAAATGAGTTTCCCTTAAAATTTTGCTGTTGTATTTTAAATCACCACAGAAGTTGTTTCTATAACTTAATTTCTCTTCACCCCCAAGAACTTGGTCTTGCCAAGTTCCACTGAAGTCTTAAAACTGCATATTGGACTTAATAGGATCTGACTAATTTTAATCTTTGTTTTATTTATTACATTGACCTTGTTTTTTATTGAGAAGTTTGTTACCATGCTAAGTGATTAATATGATCAGATATAATATTTCAGTTTAGATGTGATTTTGCATTTATGTTCTCAAATCCAACTTTGTGTCTGGGGTTTCTATTTTTTATGTAAGAAACATCTTGCCAATTTCAAATTAATGTCTGATGAAAGTAGATTGTTTTACTAGCATCAGTTTATAGAATTTGTTCAGGCCTAAGTTGTAGGCCATGAAAAGAATCATGCCTTTTGGGACCTTTTTGGATAGACACACAGTGAAGTGCATATGTGGGTGAGATTTTTATCTAAATACTAAAACTCTTTACCTGTTTTGTTTACTTAATAGTATTTAAAGGGTGTGAGGTGTTAAGAGCTTCTTTCCCTTCTTTTCATTTCTGTCCTTCCCATCCAGCTATTGGTATTTTTGTCTTTCTGTATGTTAAACTTTATGTTTTTAAAAGTTTATTTTCTGGTTGAAAAAGTTGACCTCTAAATTAGTTTTTTTCATTTACATTTCAGTTTATTTTCCAAGATTTTTGGTTATGTTCTTCTTTGAACATGATCAGTAATTGTGCTTTTTAACTCCCAGTTGCAATAATTGGATTCATTCTAAGATGGTATCCCTTCAAGAACATGCTGTCAAAAATGAACAGTGTTATCTGTTCAAACCAGGCAATGTAGACTTACTTTCATATCTTTTAGTATATTTTAAAGTTGCATATCATTAAATCTTAAGAATTTTGACTTGTATTTTAGTATATATAATTTCAGATCTTTTGGGTACTACACTTATTCAACAATTATAAATTGATATAATGATTAAAATACCATCAATGGGAATATGAATCATACTTTACAATATTAGAACAAAGTAGTTAACATAAAATTAGTAATATGGTTTTTACCAATAGAGTAATGAATGCCAATATGTGTGCCTTCATATTTAAAATTACATGTATTTCTAGTTCATATTGGGTTTGTTTTTCCATGACAGAGACTAGTTCATTTTGTTCTAATCCAGATTAAAATACCGCACTTAGGCAAGACTATTTTTTGCCAATTGGAAAAAAAAAGCAAGTAATTTACAAATAATTTTTTGGCTAAGATATGGGATAAAGAGACTTAATTTTATAATATTAAAGCCAAATATAAAATGAAGCAGTTAGCACACACTTGTTTGGAGCTTTTCTCATTTAAAATGGTTCAAATTGACAGGACTTTCTTTGAAAGGTGAATTTGATTGTTAGAAGTAAATTTAAAATTTTTTGCTATTTTGCTTGAATTAACAGGAAAAAAACCCTTGCTGGAGACCTATTTGTATTAGAACTTTGTTTCCTTAGTACCTTGTGTGTGTGGTAGTTTTTGAATGTTAGGAAATTTGTTCATGATTGCATCAAAAGGATCAATACAGTTAGAAATCTTGGAATCTTTTTTTCCCCCAGAATGCAGTTTGTTGATACTGAGTGAATTGCCACTAAATATTACTAGGCCTTTGTTGTCAAAATACTGACAAATCCCTTGGCATTTTCTGTACCTAACTCTTTGAATGTCTTCTTTCTGTAAATGTTAATAGTTTTATCTTTTTGCATAAATGTAGAATAGCTGAAACTAGTGTTTTGGGTAGTCACTTCTAGTAAAATAAATGCAAAAAGCATGGCTTTTATAATAGAATGATATTACAGAAATAATTTACAGATCTAACATTGAATATAAAGATTAGAACATAAAAGACATTCCCTTATGTGCTTTTTTTTTCTCCTACATACTTTAGAGTAATGATGGATCAATATAATTGTAACTTTTATAATCCTTCATATGCTTTATTAAGATTTTGTGAGTAGAAAATTAAAGTTAGCATTTAACTTAGTTCAAGAATATAATGTTGACAAGTATGTCCAGTGTATTTTGTTGAACTGATAATCTTTTTGAAAGTTGTTATGTAAGTTACAGCCATATTTTGTTTCATTTGTCATTGGGAGTCAATCTTAACTGGGAGCCAAACTGTAGAGAGGGATGTGTTTGTGTATATATTTTAACAGCAGCAGAGTTCTGAAACAGGAAATCAGTCTTATCGTATTCATCCAGAGTCCTAGGAAGAAGGTAATTGTTTGGTATACTCGTTAAAACCAGTTAGTTGGGCAACTTAAATTTTTAGAGGTTCACAGATGTAGGCTTGAACTGTTGTGGATATATTATTTCATAATTTACAACTATTCTGGAGAAAAACTGATTTAGTTGGGGGTGCTAATCCTCAGCTAACACACTAAAAATTGTGCTTTGGATTTTAGAGTATTGCTAGCATCATCAGTGACTTGATAAGGTGTTTTCCTGTGATTCTCATTTGCTTAAATTTAAATATATAAAGCTCAGAGTGCCTTGATTATTCTTTTAAAATTATTTTTTAACTGAATTTAATCTCAATAGATCTGCCTTGAAATGTTTTCAGGATGATTCTTAAATTTAAACAATTCAGTAGAAAAAAAGTTACTTCTATTTCAAATATTTGTCACTGGAAATTATCTTTCCTGTTTGTTAATGTACATATATATGCACATAATTAGATACTTGTAATCAGTGTTTTCATACTATTCTCAAATTGATTTTTATCTGTCAATAGTTACTTATTTAAAAAGGTTTGTAGGTAATATTTCATCATGGTTTGCTAAACAGTACTGTTTGGTGTAAATATCTTTGTGTAGTTTACTTCGAGTTTTTTTCCCCCCAGTGGCTTGTTATAGTATATTGTTAGAGTGGTATTGCTGGAATAAAAGCTACAACAGTTTCATAGCTCTGTATTACAGATTGCAGATTTCTTGCCAGATGAACCAATTTATAGTATTGCTTCTAAGTAGAATTACTAGCAATTCTTGACATCACCTTTGAAGAATGTGTTGTTTTCACTTAGAAAGTGAGATCTAAACTTGTATTTCAAAGTAAAAATATGTGTAAACTTTTTAGTCAGTTCAAGTTGGAATAATTTAAAACATAAAGTTGTGAGGTTCAGATTGGAGAAGTAGAAAACTTAAGTAGCGTTCTTAAGTTATTTTGCAGTCAGTTTTCCTTTCAGGTTTGGTACTGCTAGCAGATAATCAAAAATTGTTAAAAAGGAATGTAAAATTTATGCTGAAGTGATTTTAAGTTAATATATTAGAATTTTTTCTTTTATAATTTGTTTATGAAAACACTATTGAGTTGCCTTGTAATGACATTTTAATTTAAACTGAAAGTAAGTAACAGGACATTTCTAATTCATGTTACAGACCCCTTTGCAGTTTTATAGATTTAAAGATATTTCCAGATACCCCATTTGATCTTTGAAACAACCAGTGAAGAAGTTACAGCAGGTGTTATCATTATTTTACAGAAAAATGAAACAAAAATATTTGAGACCCAGAGATTGAGTAACTTAACCTGAAGTCATAGGCTTTTAAGTTGCAAAGCTGAGAATGAAATTCTGGTCTTCTGTCTTAAAAGACAATATACATTAAGTGCTTAGCGCAGGGTCTGGTACCTAGTGAATATTTAAATGTTCCAGTGTCCTGTGTTGTTCCTGGACGTTTCTTCTTTATTCTTAAAACTCCCATCTTTTTGAGGATTCTTCCTCTGAATATTTCTGTAGTTCACGCTTTTGTACCTGTGCACTCTTTTCACTTCAGGAAATAAAATTTTAAGCTACATTAATTTGATCTGTCCAGGGATGATTATATGACATATATTAGGGCAAATGTTCTTAAGTAATGAACAATTATCAATTGGAAAATTCAAGGAATTTGAATCTTACTCCCAGTATGAATCTTCAGTTTAGAAATGAGATTCAAACATTTAACACACTTAATAGAGAAAAATAAAATCTAGTAAGAAATAGGGAATCTTTATTAAATGGGAATGTCAAAGAAGTCTGTTAGCATGGCTGGTATAAAGTATAATTTGATTAGAAAAGTTGATAATATGGATATAACTGTGACAGTCTTGGAAAGTATTTGTTAAATCTAACCGTCTTAAAATTTGTTGAAAGAAATGTAAAGCTGATGTAGCTTATAAATCAATGACTGAATTTCTTTTCTTACCTGAGCCTTAAGTGTCTGTTGGTTGAAAGCACTGACACAAAGCAGGGGAAAAGCTCCAGAAATTCCTGGAAAATAAAATTAAATGGTGAAGTCCTGGTTTTTTGCTAACCTGCTTTTGATTCTTGTTGTCTTCCTCTTGTTAGTCTGACTTTATTCCTTTACTCCTGCTGCTGGTTTAGCTAGGTGTTCCTCTTGTGAGTCAGGCAACTTCAGATTTGCTTTTGATACTTTTTGAGCGCTACCTTTCTTAATTTGTGTCGCTTTTTATTTGACCTGTCATGTTCCATATGTTGTAGCTTCATATTGTTACCAGAGCTTTCAGTTAAGTAGAATTCTAAAAATAGCTTATATGGGATCTGTGGAAATAATTTTCCTTAAAATAATTATGGCAGGAAAAGAAGTGGTTGTTGGTTTGTGTACTAGCACTGTACTTTATAAGTTGTTAAGGGATAAGCATATCTATATACTACACTAGGTACTACAAAGGAACTTTTCAGAACTTCTTTACTTTTAGTAATCATACTTGAAATAAGATTCTGTCTACATGTCAGGAACACATTGTTAAAAATAGGGCTTAGGGAGCAATTTTTGGTTATTACCATCTATTTGAATATTCTAGGTAAATTTATAGTGCAAACCCCATTAATTTAGGCTCAAATAAAATTCTGAGATAAAATAGACTCATGAGATCTCAACTCAAAATGTGTTTTCTAAAAGATGTTTTGTTAATTAGAGGTAACGTGGAACATTTTTAGTGTTTTAAGTTATGATTGGGTTCTTAGAACAGCCAATAGAAATGTATTTAGCTCATATAGTAGCCATATTATTTTATAGTAGGTCAGTTATATTATGGATTGAATCAACTTCTATGGACAGACTTCATTTTTTAAATTAAAAAATTTTAAATTGAAGTACAGTCACAGTGTGTCCATTTCTGGTGTACAGCATAATGTCCTGGTCATGCATATATATATATATATATATATATATATATATATATATATATATATATATATATACACACACACACACACATATATTCATTTTTGTATTCTTTTTCATTAAAGGTTATTACGAGATACTGAATGTGGTTCCCTCTGCTATACTGAAGAAATTTGTTTTTTATCTGTTTTTATATATAGTGATTAACATTTGCAAATCTCGAACTTCCAGATTTGTCTCTTCCCACCCTCTTTCCCCCAGTAACCATGATTGTTTACTATGTCTGTGAGTCTGTTTCTGTTTTGTAGAGGAGGCCATTAGCATACTCTTTTTCTTTCTTTCTTTTTTTTTAGGATTCCACATACGAGTGATAATCATATGATATTTTTCTTTCTCTTTCTGGCTTACTTGACTTAAAATAATGATCTCCAGGCCCATCCATGTTGCTGCAGATGGCATTATTTTGTTCTTTTTAATGGCTGAGTAGTATTCCATTGTATAAATCTATCACAGCTTATTTCTCCAGTCATCTGTTGATGGACATTTAGGCTGCTTCCATGTCTTGCTATTGTATATAGTGTTGCTGTGAACATTGGGGTGCATGTATCTTTTTGAATTAAAGTTCCCTCTGGATATATGCCCAGGAGTGGGATTGCTGGATCATATGGTAAGTCTATTTTTAGTTTTTTGAGGAATGTCCATACTGTTTCCCATAATGTGTGCACCAAACTACATTCCCACCAACAGTGTAGGAGGGTTCCCTTTTCCTACACTCTCTCCAGCATTATCGTTTGTGGACTTTTGAATGATGGCCATTCTGACTGGAGTGAGATGATAACTCATTGTAGTTTTGAATTGCATTTCTCTGATAACTAGTGATATTGAACATTTTTTCATGTGCCTGTTAGCTGTTCATATGTCTTCATTGGAGAATTGGTTGTTTAGGTCTTCTGCCCGTTTTTGGGTTGGGTGGTTTGTTTTTTTTGTTATTAAGTTGTATGAGCTATTTATATATTCTGTGTGGACAGACTTAGAACTTAATTATAATTTGTTAATTTTTTAACTTTGGGACAGTATCCTGTGGTGTGAGGAGGGATTGTTATAGCACTTCAGTCAAAACTGTTCAGATGGGATATGCTGTATGTAATTATCAAAACTCATAAACCAGTCACTAAGATTTATGTATTTAATTGTGTGTAGATTATACTTCAGTTAAAACAAAACAAATTGAACATGTTTGCCTAAAGATTGGGGAATGAAGGAAAGCTGTCCAGTATATCTCAGCTCTTCTGTAACTATGGTAGCCATCCAACCTAGGCAAGATAGAAAGTACTATGTATGCATTTCTTACCTCTCTTTTATTCATGTGCAGTAGCAACTGATATTGGGGAGAGAAGGCTTTTTTTTTCCTTTTGGAGTTATATTTTATGTATATTCTTAAGGTAAATCTGTAAAGGGCAAATTGATACAGTAAAGATTTTAAAGAGTTAAAATTTCTGTTGGGCTTTGGTGTTCTTTAGAAGGGTCAGGTTATTCAATAAGTCATTGTCATTGAAAAAGAACCAGATAGTTATGGTGGGCTCTTAGAATCTAGGGCTGTACTATTTGTTCAGTTGATAGACAAGCATCACTATGTTCTAGGTGTTGTTCGTATATTAAATCATTTAATCCTTAAAACAATCCAGTATGATAGGTACTTTAATTAGGCCACTCTACTTCTTACTCAAAAGTAATATCCAGTAAGTGCAGGTTAAGTCTGTTCTCCCTCATTTATTCCTGTTTGGTTTAAATTGTCTAAAAAAGTATGTCATAAACTTTTTAACATATTGGGAAGCAATAAAGTCATATATTAGAAAGATTTTGTTTATTGACATAATTCTTGACAAGGAAATATTTGCCTCAAAATTGAGCACTCATTAGTTGCTAACATCAGTTTTGGAAATGCCAGTAGATTTTGTATTGTCTTTTAGAAGTTTTTAGTTTTAACATTTGGTTAGTAAATTACTTTCATTTGAATCTGCTTCCTTTGAAAATTTTATATTTTTATTGTTAATTTGTAAATACAGAAAATCTTAATCTCTTGTGAAGCAGAAAGGTATAAAAAGCTTGGGTGTTGGAGTTATGTATATAGTAGGTTTGAATCATAACTAACTACATATTGGCATTGGGACCTTGGGCAAATTACCAAATATTTTTGACTGTCAGTCTTGTCATCTATGTAGTGGTAATATTACTTTGTAGAATTGTTAGGATTAAATGAGAAGAATGTATTTGGTATACTGTCTTGCACATGTTCCCTATTTTTCTGTCTTACGATGGATGCCAGTGTCTTGGGTAAAATCCCAAACTGTGTGAATAAGGAAGATGAGAGTCCGAGGAAAATGAAACCTTAAGAAGGCTGAATTCCTAAATTCTATTTAAAGGAAGAATTGGATTGTTGCTCTGTAAGAGATTGCAGGGCCATGGATTGTGCTGCAAGAAACTCCCATGTTGTTCCTGGCCTTTGACTCCTTATCTGTCTGATTGAGTTGAACTCCCTTGCCACAGCATCCTTAAAACTAGTCTTAATCTGTCAGTCCTGCCGCCTTCTCCATTAAGTTGTGTATGCGACCTGTCCTGGACTGCTCACTTTTTCGAATATTTTGTGTTTTTCCATGTCTCTGCTCTACTTTCTGTTTGAAATGTGTATTTTGCTCTTGTTTCTTCTTCCATCTACTGATGTCTTACTGACTTCTTAAGAATTATCTAACATATTACCTACTTTGTGAAGCTGTATCTCTGCCCCTACAGAATTAATCCCTCTTTCTCTAGCTCTTAAACTATCTTGATTTTATGTATAATGGGACCTTTGGCACAATGTAGGTCTTTTGTCTATCTTCCCTGATAAATGGGAACTCCTAGAGTGTGGTAGTCTTTGCTTACTTAGCCTTATATTCTCAAAGCCCCTTGCACAATGTTCAGTATGTGTTTGAATGTTCAATATGTGTTTGGATAATTAATAAAGAAGGGGTTCCTCTTAGTTTACTTTAATGAGTATATAAGCTTCTCATTTATGTACAGTTATTGACAAGTAATTTTCTTAAGTAAGTTAGCCAAGTCCTTTGCAATCTTTATTAGCATTCATGGTACAAGGGTAGATTTGAGTTTAGTCCTTGTTAAAATGATTGCATTTCAAGGGGCTTTATACTTCTTTTCTGTAAGGCTAGAATCTTACTAGCATTCTCATTGAAAGTAATGGTTAGGTTAGGTAAGTTTGTTAGTAATAATAAATATTTTTTAATAAAAATATTTCTCTATTGCATTGCTTAGAAAAATTTGGCATTATTTCATTTTATATTTTTGACTAATGTGTATTTATAGCTTTTTAGGTAGGAATTCTGGATTGGTGGTAGCTTCTACTGCTTTAGGTTCCTTACTGCTGCCTCATTTTTTTCTGACGGTTATTTCCCATTTTCTAATGTTTGTACTCCACAAGACAGAATTAAAAAGTAAAGATTGTTCACTTTCAGGAACTATACTACTATAGGCTTGATTTGAGCCTCCATTCGCTTCTGCTTTTTTTTTTTTTAATGAGTGGATACAATACCCTAAAATATTTTGATGACTGAGTAAGAGCTATGGTTTTAGGTGGGGCTCCTTTCTTGTATGAGAATAATAGATAACAGCTAATATTTGTGATATTAAATCCTAATGGTTTTCTTTTGGAGTCTTTATAGTAGAAGGTTATATAATAGAAGTAGAAAATTCACCTTTGAGGTTGAGGGTGAACGTATATTCTTAAAGTGACAAAAATTGTTCCTGGCTCATAGTAAATGCTATTTAAGTCTTTGGTATTTTTATTATTATATTTTTTGGGGAGGGTAGAAATTCAGCATTTAAAAAAACTACATACAGAGCTGATTGTAAGTTATATAGAGCAAGACTATTTTCTCAAGACAGTAAATAGACTTGGAGATAATTATAAAAAAAACATAACTTTTAAAGCCTGTTATAGAAACAGTACCAGGTGCATTGTACCAGAAAAAGAAACCTCAAAACAAGCAAAAATGAGAAATATATATGTATATTTCTAACAACTAGATACTATTTTAGTACTTTGGTTTGTAGTCTTTTTGTCTACATATTTTGATTTACTTAAGTATAGAGATATACTTTGTGTATTTTCTTTTATCAAAATGGTATCACACTGTACCTTCTCTTTTGAAGCCTTTTTTAAAGTCAATAATGCCTACTTTTTCAGTAAATTTTCATTTCATCCAATCCTCAGATCATACTAAAATTTCTCTAGTTGGCTCAGAAATGTCCTATATGGGTAGTTTGTCTGAAACAGTATCCAGAGCAGGAGTATATCTATGAACTTGGCTGTTAGAACCCTTAAGTCTTTTAAATCAAAGATAGCTACCCATCCCTCCCCCTCCTCACCTTTTAAAATGATATTTGACTTTTTAAAAAGATAATTTGAAAGAGACTGGATCATATCCTATAGACCTTTTGAATTTGTCCAGTTTATGCTCATAATGTCATTTAGCTTGTTCTATCATATAGTGTCTGTAAATTAAAATTTATAAATAAATACTTGGTGGATTCTCAGGTTGTAGATAATTTGACTATCATAGATGATGCTATGTCCTTTGTGTTGCATCATATCGAAAGTTATATGATCTCTTAATTTTCTTGATGATACTAAGATTGACCCCTGAAATTGGGTGATGGCAGTCTTTTCTGCCCATTATTCAATTATATTTGTCTCCTTACATTAGAAACTATATTGTGTGGTGTTACTTTGGCTCTGTAAAAAAGTTCAGTTAGTTCCTTATTATCCACTCATCTATTAGTTTAGCACCATTTGTTGATCTTTGCCTGAATCAATGATTTTATTAGGGCTTGCAAAGTTTGATTTTTTTCTAATGCTATCTCTTTATGTTTATTAACTGATGCTTTCTGTTGAATTTACCATATAAAATTGGGCTATTTTGTTGCCCTGAAATACAGTTCCTGCAAGAAAAGTGGGATACTTAATCTCCCTCTTTACCAATCTTCAAAGTAAGGAACTATTCTAATAGCCACTTTTATTAAAGGTGATAAATGAGAAGCATTTTTTGTTTTCTTCTAACTTGTTTTTGTTCTCTTCTGAATATCTTTATAGACTTAGGGACTTTATAGACTTCATTTTATTATGGCTGCTTTAATTTACTACCATTTACATTTTTTTCTTTGATGCTCAAGATAGTCACAACTTGTCATTGGGATGTCCTTCATACTAGCTCCTATGCCTTTTTGATATAGACCGCTAATCTCTGTATTCCTTCCTTGCTCTCTGGCACAGAAGGATGTCCCAGGCTTACTTTGTACCATCCCTTCTGCAGACCTGACATCAACTGTTTTTCCAAAAAGTTGATACATTTTAGTGCATTATGATATTAGAGATGAAGTCAGGGTTCTTGGAGTGTTTACTACTGCTAAAGTGACCTGCTTTTAGGCCATTTCTTTGAAAAGACTTAGAAAATAGATACTTTTACAAACATGAGTTCATATTAATATTTTTAGTTATTACATGATTTCTTGATTTTATAATGATGTCTCTTTTCTCTTACAGTAATAATCATGAATCTTCAAATCATTAACATAACTTCATTGCTTTTTCCTGTAATATAAGGAAAAAAAGTTTAACGATATCAATACTGGTATTACTAAAAACAATCAGAAGTTTAAAATTCTTCGAATACTCTCTGCCAAGGAATACAGTAAAATTACATTGTCCAAATAACTCTTGAAATAAATCCTTTCTTTGGTTACCAATTTGATAATTTAATCAGGTTTATTTGTATCTCAGTTTTCAATGTATGCATCTCCCTTTCTCTTCCCCTTCTCTAGCAACGATTTTTATTTCTCAGTTGTCAGTTGTATATGTGTATGTGTGTTGGAGGGTTCAAATTCAAGCAAATATATGTGTAAATATTATTTCTTTTATAAAATACTATTTCTTTTATACAAAATGTAGTATACTGCAGTACATAGTGTTCTTAAAGATAGAAATACAGTACACATACAATATTTTCTTAAAATATATAAAAATGAAAGCTTTCAGTAATGTAATAATTATTTTTGAATTGAAAATAATATTGAAATCAATTCAGTAATGTAAATGCAGCAGAAATAAAGAAAAAGATCTATAAAAGTGCACTGGATTTGGTGAATTTTGAATTGTATTTGGAAGATGAATGGGTCCAGAAGTAGGTGGGTAGGGAACGTTAGGGATGGTCTTGAAGAGTGGCTTAAGGCAGATTAACTTGGCTGGTTTGAAAGGTCCATGTCAGAAAATTGTGAGATTAGAGAGGATTGATGGAGTTAAAGAAATAAGAGCTGGTATGATGGACAGAATGCATAGAAATGTAGATTATTGGTGCTTTTTAATAGTTTGATTCTTCTTGAGTGTAGAAGTTTGTTTTTATGCAGCTGTAGTGAATAAGTGAATAGAATGGGCAAGCTAAATATTGATAACCTTGTTTGGAAATGAGAATAAGTTTCTATATTACTTCAGTAGTATCAAATCAAAAATGCCAAGGGCAAGTGGTTTTCTCAATGTAACCATCATGAAGAATAGAAAATTGAAGTCCGAAAAGGTTAACTTGTCCAATTTATACAACTGGTTAGAGGCGTGGCCAGTTCCTAAATCTGATTTCCTAACTTTTAATTGTATCTACTTTTCTTTATACCATGGTACCTTTTACAGCCATGAAAAATGAGAAGTTGTGTAGCATGTTGTTTTGATTTTAATTTTTGGTTTTTGTCCTGATACTTTAGTATTGTAAATATGGAAGTTATCTTTTACCTTAGGTGCATTTTAAATGTACTGAGTGAAAGGATTTGAAAATTATTTTGTCATATAATTGTTTTGAGGATTTTTTGGGGGTTCATATATTTACTTGTATTTCTTAGTTACACATGATGGTTTATAAATAAATATATTTGACAATCTTTTGTTAGCATAGCTATAGTGGAGAAGGCTTTCTTTTTATAATCAGCTAATGTTTAAAATGTTTTAAAATGTGTACATGTAATTGGCATTGTTGCACATTTCAGATATTTCCTTGACTAAAGTGCTCAGATATTTATCCAAATATTATTGCTATGGGGTTTCCTGCAGAAAGACTTGAAGGCGTATACAGGAACAATATTGATGATGTAGTAAGGTAAGAACTCTTGATTTTCTGTTTCAAATATTGATGTACTATATTCATGTTGTATTTTCATTTAGAAAAGATTTCTAAACTACAGAAAAAGATGTACTTTGTGATGTAAACTTTATTTTTATTATGTTGGTGATCCACAAAATTGCCTTTTTTTGCTTCATGTACCTACTGGACCTCAGTGGGATACAACTTATGTGATAAGAACTGACTTTTTATATAATCAGGTATATGTGATATGATTTCATGGACTCCATAAAATGCCCCTCACCAGGTTAATGTCTGGATTCCTTTACACTATAATTTTTGTCTTTTGTTTCACAATTGGGTATTGGCCTTAAAATCCTTGAGTGAATTTATTCACTTAATGTATCCTAAAGTCTAGACAACTGATACCATGTAATTTTACATAGAGCAGTTTATAGTGGGGCATAAGTGTACCAAGTGCCTGAAGAAGTATTTGGTACAAGGGATCTAGAAAGGCATTGCTGGGCATACCAAAGCCTAACTGTCTGCTTTATAATTCTGCATGATTTTCTAAATGTAATTATCATTCAGTTCAGAGCACTAGCTCTCAAGGCCCATTTAAATACTTTTAAATACATTTATGACATGAGTATATGATATATTTTATGAGAGAGGGAGTTTGTGTCTGCTATGTAAATAGTCTTAGTATCTTTTCTGATTTCAAAGCAAACAATATATACATATAAATAAATGAACTGTAATAAAATACCAGTAGGAACTTTAATTTTTTGTTTGTTTTAGCTTTCATTTTTTTTTTTTTATTTTATTGAAGTGTAGTCAGTTTATAATGTGTCAATTTCTGGTGTACAGCACAGTATTTCATAATTGGCTTTTAAAAGTTAAAATTTTGGGTTATTCCCTGTACTCTGTTTTAGAAATACCTTTCTTGGAGACTTTCAATTTAAATATTTGATGGTTATGAGAATTAAATATTATTATGGGCAGGAAAGCACTTTGTAAAATATTATGTAGATGTAGAATCCTTTTTAAATAATTGTCTAAGTATATGAGCATATCTGTACTGTTATATAAGCTAGTCATAGTTGTTTTTCTAAGTGGTTAATTTTTAGCAATTTGCTTTGAACCTAAGTATATTTACATTTTTAGAGTATTGAGTTGTGTCCAGTAGATTTTTAGAGTGTTTATACTGTGTTCAGAATTAAATTTCAGTATCTTCAAGAAAACCCAAAACTACTTTATATTTTCTATTACGATTATAGATGGTACATGAGGCTGTCAGAGGTACGATTTAAGAACTTGAAAATAGGAAATGAATTTGCTTTCTCATAGTTAGGCAGGACACAGTGGAAAGATGCTTAATATCACAGATTTGTGGGATCGACAGCTTAATATGGCTTAGTCAGTGATAATACACATCTATAGAAAATGCAATGGGTGATAGAAAAAAGAAGGAGAGAAGTAAATTTTGAATCAGAAGAGATGGAGAATCTGGAAAATGAGCAGTGTAGTCATCAGATATGTTTTCTCTGCTATTGTGCAGAAGTGTTTATCAGGCCTCTTTATGGCCTAGATGAAACATCTCAGAAGTTGAAATACTTCATATTATTGTAATTCTGTATTTAGTCAAGTCAGATTAATGCTCATACTGAAAAAAAGTATGAGTACTCTGAGTAGAGGGGAAGTTTTCTGATCACTTTAAGGATATCCTTTGGTAGATTAATCTGGCATGCTAATTTTTACATTGTTCTCTTGTGAAGGTGAATTCATCTCTTCTGACTGAATTAGTCACTAAGGGTGATTGATCAACTTTTAGGTTACTGATAAAGTCCAGTTTCTAGATCTATACATATGATTATCAGATGTTAAATTATAATAACTTCACCAAGAAAAATTACTATGCTGGGAAATATATTGGTCTGTCATCTTCTGACTTCATAACCCCTCCCTTTATGCCTCTGAATTAAGATTCACACATGTAGTTTATAATCAGTAATAAAAGTTGATGTTTTTTTCTATTTCCTTTAATGTATCTAGTTTATTTTATCTAGCCTTTGACTTTTTCAAATCTGTTACTCTTGAAAAAAGGTTTATGTGAATGGATTGTTATTTAGCCAGTGGTTGCTTTAGCCAACTGATCTTGTCACCCCAGTGGTAATGGTAATAGCATATAAAAGTGAAGAATTATTAACTGAATGTAATAGCAATACTGTGCTTGTTTTGTCTTGTTTTTTGTTTCTTTGTTTTTTCCTTTTTTTAGATTGGAGGATGAATGGCCAGTAAGGCTTTGTTGGCTTGGGTTAGTCACCCAACCCCTCTTCTTTTATGAGAAAGGATGAACAGTGACCAGGAAGGAAGATGTAGTTTTTCCTATGAACGAAAATGAAAACAAGTAATTCCTAAGTAGTTTGCCTGTTAGGATTAACCTCTCCGTGGAAATGACTGTCTCCAGTACCTAAATAATTAATTTCCTTGAATGACTTATGCTATATTGGAGACACTAGGAATAATCAGTAGTGATTCCTTTTTGGTACAAAAATGGTAACATTTTGGTGGAAAATGTATTCATTTTCTTACGTCCTTTCTGCTAACAAAAACTATTTTCAATTGGATTTTCCTTGACCTTCTGTATTGGGATGTCTGAAGAATATTTAAAATTACCTTGTATTTTCGAATTCTGTATTTTTCCTATGATTTTTACCCTGAAGCAGGAAATACTGTGCAGAGTTAAGACTTTTGTTATACATCGTTGCTTTGAGTAAAATAAACTAAAATTGCAAATACCTTCATGCTTAAATTGTCCAGTATTATTTAACTGTTTTGAGATATGGTTTGTTGTAGCAGTGTGAAATTTTACACTTGAGGTACTCAAAGTATTTCTGTGACATATTTCATTTCTCCTTTCGAGGTTACCTCCTGGAATCAAGAATTAATTGAAAAATAAAAACGGAGAGGAAGAAAAGTGAACCAAGTTAAAATTTTTTACTATCTTAACTGCCAATGTTTTGTTTAATAAGCAATCAGAATTGACAAAGTAGGACAGGGTCATGTCATAGAAGGGAAGTTGAAGAGCCAGCTCTTGCCAGGTTGTTTTTTCTTCTTTCCTGTTATTTCTACCTCCTCTCCCCCTTCTTTCTTGCCACTAAACTCTAGCTCTAACCAGCTGGTAATATGAAAGTGTTTTATTTAGATAATTGACTATTCTTTGATAGGTATATTAATCTTATCCTTCAGGCAAATATTGAATTTATCTAATTTATATGTCACATGGTATAAATCTAAGCAGTCTTTAACAAATTGATGCTTCGTATGTTTAACAGACATAGCTTGAGAACTGTTCTGTACCTAATAAATCAGTAAAGTATAGGTTTAATAGAGATGAGTGAACTTTCTTGCAGAATCTTTAATGTGCTATTATATATTATAAGTCTCCCAAGAATGAAATTCTATGTTGCTTTCCTTTTCCCTTTTTTCTTTTCTTTCCCTTTCTCTTACTATCTCTCCCTTCTCTCTTTTCTTCTGTAGTTTATTAAGTAACATCTCTCTAAACAGTGTTCCTTGGAGCACAATTTGAAAATGGAAAAATATGCATATAACAATATTTTCCTCTAGTCTGTCTGTAGGAAATAATTTACTTATTCCTCTTTTATTGGAAAGATTTTAGATGTGGGAAGATTTCCATAATTATTATAAGGAAATGCTTAGTGCTCAGTCTTCTGATGTATAGTGATTTTTGAAAAAAGACTTTATTCATTGTCTTGTGTACTATCAGCTTTTTTACCCATATATAAGCAGCTTTATTACAGATTCAAGAGTCTATCTTCTCCTTTCTTGTTTTATACATTTTCTTCCTGAAGAAACCTTTCAGATATTCTTCTCTTAATTATATGTTGATCTCTCAGTCAGCCTTAATCGTATGTTGATTTTTTAAAAAAAATTTAATTGAAGTGCTGTTGATTTACAATGTTGTGTTAGTTTCTGGTGTACAGCATAGTGATTCAGTGATATATATATATATATATATATATATATATATATATTCCTTTTCGTATTCTTTTTCATATAGGTTATTACAAGATATTGAATATAGTTCCCTGTGCTACTTGTTTATCTATTTTATATAGAGTAGTTAGTATCTGTAAATTCTGAACACCCAATTTATCCCTCCCTATCCCTTTTCCCCCCTGGTAATTATAAGTTTGTTTTCTATGTCTATGAGTCTGTTTCTGTTTTGTAAATAAGTTCATTTGTGTCTTTTTTTTTTTTTAGATTCCACATTTAAGTGTTATACCGTATTTGTCTTTCTCTTCCTGGCTTATTTCATTTAGTATGATAATATCTAGGTCCATCCATGCTGCTACAAATGGCATTATTTTATTATTTTTAAGATTGAGTAGTATTGGTTGTATAGATATCACATCATCTTTCTCCATGTCATCTTTCAATGGACGTTTAGATTGCTTCCATGTCTTGGCTATTGTAAATAGTACTGCTGTGAACATTGGGCTGCATGCATCTTTTCAAATTGGTTTTCTCCAGATACTTGTCCAGGAATGGGATTTTTGAATCATATGGTAAGTCTATTTTTAGTTTTTTAAGGAATTTCCAAACTATTTTCCATAGTGGCTGCACCAAACTACATTCCCACCAACAGTGTAGGAGGGTTCCCTTTTCACCACACCCTCTCCAGCATTTATCATTTTTTGGAATTTTTAATAATGGCCATTCTGACTGGTGTGAGGTGGTACTTCATTGTAGTTTTGATTTGAATTTCTCTGATAATGAGCGATATTGAGCATTTTTTATGTGCCTATTGGCCATCTGTATGTCTTCTTTGGAGAAATGTTTGTTTAGATCTTCTGCCCTTTATTTGATTGGGTTATTTGGTGTTTTGGTTGAGGTTTTTTTTTTTTTTTTTTTTGGTTTTTGAATTATATGAGCTGTCAATCAACCTTAATTGTATGCTGATTTTCAGTGAAAAAGGAAGTGTTTGTCATCTCAATATTACCATTATTGGTTATTCAGTTAAAAAGAGTTGAAAACAGATTATTTAGAGGAAAGCTTCAAAATAACTTAGAGGAAAGGATATCAATTCCCTTTTTTCCAGCAGCTTTTGACTTCTTCCCTCATATTGCCTGTTTCCTGCTTCCTTTTTTTCTTTATTGAGAAGTAAATCACATAAGATAAAATTAGCTACTTTAAAGTGTACAATTCAGTGATATTTAAGACCTTCACAGTGTTTTACAGCTGCAGCCTCTATCAAATTCCAAAACATTTTTATCACCCCAAAAGAAAACCCTGTCCCAGCTGGCTCCCACCCACTTATTTTGTTAGTCTTGTTCTGTAGCAGAGCCCTGGATGGATTGGACAATGTTTATATTATCGGCACCAATCTAATTTTTGGTATTTTAGTAATAGGTAACACTACTGTGCATTTATTTCTATACATGTGTTACTGCTGTATAAGCAGTTTACATGTGTCATTAAATCGCTATAGTAAACTTTATCCCCGTTTCATAGATGGTTTAAAAGGAGCAAACTTCCCTAGTGCTACAGCTGGTAAGTACTGAAGCTGAGGATTGAGCCCAGGTCTGTTAGATATCAAAGCTGATTTCCTTAATAACCATAAAATCCTGTGTATCAGAGGACAAAAACTGGAAACTCTTGGGCTTATCTAGCCCATTGACGTCCTTTGTTTGGCCTCACAGTGTTGGTCCACATGCTGTGGGAAATCATCAAAGAAGGTCTTTTCTGGTATTATTACTATACCAGAACATTTCTTTAGGATTTGAGTGTCCAGGTTGAAAAGCTCTATATGGTACCAAGCACAATAAATGAAAACAGGCCAATACCGGGAAATTATGAGATTTCTTTAAGAATACCAGGAATAATGAGAACTTCTCAAAATCTTTAAGGACCATTTAGAAAAGATTAGGGATATCAATGGCATCTAAGTTCTTAGCAGTAGAATTAAAGATAGATGAGGAAGGAACAGCCTTTCAGAAGTTCTGTAGTCAGCCTAGAATTCTGTATCCAGCCAAACCACCTATCAAAAAGTAGAAAAAGACACTCAAGGCCTGAAAAAAAGGTGTCCATATAATATTTCTTAGGAGATTACTAGAAGATGTGCCCCAGCAAAACAAGAGAATAGATCATGAAAGAAAAGGGCTTCAATAAACAGAGGATTCAATTCAGAAGCAACAAAGGAAAGTCCCACGGTGACAGGCTGGCAGCAGTGCCACAAAGCTGAAGAGCAGCCAGTTCTGATTAGAGCAGTAGGACAAAGGGCTTCACGAGGAAAAAAAAATTGAACTGATAGGTGGATGTTGAATATTTGGGGGAAAATGTAGTAGATTCTTAGAAAATTTGGTGACTTAGAAACAGGAAGCAATTTTAACAAGTGTTGATTGATTTAACCCAAAATCATTTTACTGCCATTTGAAGGGGACTAAGAGAAGTGAAATAAATGTGTAGGGGCACTACTGGTTTTGTAAACCTCCTCTACCATGGCAGAAAATATGGAGGTGATTGATAGATCTATAAGAAGTATTACGTACATTATATAGAACACTGAATTAAATACCAGGAAACAGAATCAGTACTTGAGGGTAGTTGCTTCTGAGGAAAAGGTGAAAGTTTGAGGATAAAGAGAAGATGGAGATGAGTAATTTCTTTTATTGTGGTAAAATATATAGAAGGTAAAATGTACCTTTTTGATAATTTTTAAGTGTACAGTTTAGTAGCATTAAGCATATTCACATTGTTGTACAACTGTCACCACTATCCATCTCTAAAATTTTATCATTCCATACTGAACTATTGTACCCATTAAACAGTAATTCCCCATTCCCTCTACTTCCAGTGCTTGGAAACCACTGTTTTATTTTCTTTCTCTATGTATTTGACCATTCTAGGTACCTTATGTAAGTGGAATCATATAATATTTGTTTTTTTGTGACTGACTGATTTCATTTAGCGTAATGTCTTCAGAGTTCACTCCTGTTGTGGCATGTGTCAGATTTTCTTTCCATTGTTTGTATATACCACATTTTCTTTATTGGTTCATCTGTTGATGGACACTTGGGTTGCTTCCACCTTTTGACTATTGTAAAAAATGCTGGTATGAACATAGGTGTACCAGTATCTGTTCAGGCTCCTGCTTTCAGTTCCTTTAGGTATACATCTGGAAGCAGAATTGGTGGATCAAATGGTCATTCTATGCTTAATGTTTTGAAGAATTACCATGAAGAATTACCACGTTTTCTGTAGTGGCTGTATCATTTTACTTTCCCACCAGCAATGCGTAAGTGTTCGGATTTCTCCACATCTTCACCAACACTTGATTTTTCCTTTTCTTTGGGGGGGCTAATAGCCATTCTAATGGGTGTGAAATGGTATCTTGTGATTTTGATTTGCATTTTGCTAATGGTAAGTGATGTTGAGCTCTTCATGTGCTTATTGACCATCTGTATATCTTCTTTGGAGATATGTCTGTTCAAGTCCTGTGCCTGTTATGAATTGGGTGCTTTGTTTTTTGTTGTTGTTGAGTTCTAGGTGTTCTTCCTATATGCTGGATATTAATCCTTTATTAGATATGTGATTTGCAAATATTTTCTTCCATCCTATGGGTACCTTTTTACTATGTTGATAGTGTCTTTTGATGCATAAAAGTTTTAAATTTTGATTCAATTTAATTTATCTATTTTTTGTTGCCTGTGCCTTTGGTGTCATATCCAAGAAGTCATTGCTGAATCCAATGTCATGAGCTTTTCCCCTCTCATTCCTTTTAAGAGTTTTGTAGTTTTAGGTCTTTGGTTTAGGTCTTTGATCCATTTTGAGTTAATTTTTGTATATAATGTAAAGTAAGAGTCCAACTTAATGATTTTGTGTGTAGATATCCACTTTTCCTAGCACCATCTGTTAAAAAGACTGTCCTTTCCCTATTGAATGGTCTTGGCACACTAATCAAAAATCATTTGACCATATATACAAGGGTTTATTTCTGGGTTATCTATTCTCTTCTATTGGTATATGTCTCTCTATGCCAGTACCACACATTGTAGCTTTGTACAGAGAAAATTGGAAATCAGAATTTGTGAGTCCTACAACATGGTACTTCTGTTTCAAGGTTGTTTTTGACCGTTCAGGATCCTGTGAGAGTTCATACGAATTTTAGAATGCAAAAAATTTTCTGCGAAAAAAAAGTTTTTGGGATTTTGATAGGGATTACATTAATCTGTAGATTGCATTCAATGATATTGAAATCTTAACAGTATCAAGTCTTCCAATCCATGAATGTGGGATGTCTATTTATTTATGTCTTCTTTAATTTCTTTCAGCAGTGTTTGGTAGTTTTCTGTGTACAAATATTTCATCTCCTTGGTTGAATTAATACCTAAGTGTTTTATTCTTTTTGATGCTATTGTAAATTTCTTAATTTTTCTTTTTGGATTGGTCATTGTTAGTGTATAGAAGTGCAACTGATTTTTTGCATGTTAATTTTGTATCTTGTTACTTTGCTGAATTTGTTTATTCTAACAATTTTTTTGTGGCTTTTCTTCAAAGTTTTTATATGTATATGATCATGTCATCTGTAAACAGATAACTTTACTTCTTTTTTTCCAATTTGGCTGCCTTTTTTCCTTCTTACCTAATTACTCTTGCTTGAACATTCAACACTGTGTTTGAATAGAAGTGGTGAAAGCAGGCCTCCTGTCTTGTTATTTACCTTAGAGGAAAAACTTTGTCTTTTACCACTGCATATCATAGTAGCTATAGAGTGTTTTATTTTTTAGGGCCATATTACATCACAGCAATATTGAGCAGAAAGTACAGAGATTTCCCATATATCTTCTGCTCCCTTCCATGCCTAGCTTCCTTATTATCAGTGTCCCCCACCTGAGTGGTATGTTTGCTAAAATTGATGAACCTACATTGACATATCTTTATCATGCAAATTCCATACATTTACATTAGGACTCACTCTTGGTGGTGTACATTCTGTGGGTTTGGACACATTTATAATAACATATCTCCATCATTATGGTATCATACAGAGTAGTTTCACTACCCTACAAATGTTCCGTGTTCTACCTATTCACCCCTTTCTCTCCCCAGTCAACCACTGATGTTTTTACAGTCTTCATAGTTCTGACTTTTCCAGAATGTTGTATAGGTGGAATTATTCAGTATGTAGCATACAAAAACTCTGCTCCTATACAACATGGCAGTATATGAAAAATCCACAGCATTCAGTATGGTACAGCCACTGTGGGAAGACAGTTGGTGGTTTCTTTCAAAACTGAACATACTCCATACAAGCAATGCACCCCTTTGGATATTTATCCAGAGAAGTTGAAGACTTAGCTTTACACAAACACCTGTACATGGATGTCATACTTCTTAAATGTCTGGCTCCCAAAAGAGGAAAAGGGGGAAAAAAATGAAGTGGGGGTAGGAAAGACTGAATCTTTAAATCCTCTGGAAGCCATTTCAGTTGGTGGGGATTGCAAGAATGGCAGCCTGCTTCTGTGTCTGCACATCTGTAATCAGAAGCAGCAGTCAAGGATCAGAACACAGATCTCTGACATTTGGTGGACAAAGTCCCACAAGCTGGATGGATCAGGCTGCTCTAGAAATACATGCATGGCTGCCTGCTGAGACGGGAAAAGGGATGGACAGCTACACCACACTAAGAATTGAAATTAATTGTGATTTACTGTCCAGGCCTTCCCCTGGAAGCTGCAAGCTTTTGACTAGACTCCAGAGTTCCAAAATAGTTACATCAGAAAGATTATGCAAGTACAGTTTTTGTCTAGATAGGGAGATGGGTTCCCAGTGCTTCCTACTCTGCTGTCTTCCCTGAAGTAATTTTTTATTACAAACTTTTTGTATCTTTTGAAATACATATGTTTATATGCTATTTTGACAAAAATGCACTTTAGAAGCTTATTTGGAACTATTTCATAGGAATTCTTTGAGGAAAGTAGAGGCTTAAATGCGGTGTTATTCTTACAGCTGTCTTTAATGAATTCTGATTTTTATATATTGATATTTGAAGTAAGGTATAAAAATTAGATTTGTATTTTAGATTTTTTAAGTTTTGAGGATACTACCTCTCTGCTCTTGTCTATCTAAGTTTTTAGTCTCAACTTTCCAATTATCCACAGTTAAATTTTCCCATTTCCCTTTGGAAAGTGCTGTTTTCTTGCTGTTTTCCGCTTTTCCATTGTATCAAACTTATAAGGCAATGAGCCAATTGTAGGCATGAAATCCTTGGGAGGAGAGCGGAGGATGTGGGAGGGGCCGTCATGGTGAATATTTCCCCAAATAATATTCAAGTTCTTTGAGAGAACTTACCCTCCCTCCTTTAAAAAAATGCTGTGATATTTTCTTTTAAATAGATTGTTTATTCTTCAGCCAGTTTCACTGTTGCCAGAGTGCTAGATAAGAAATTACAATAAAGTTCAAATATTAAAAAGCACACAAAAAAGGATAATTTTACCAACTCTCACTCAAAAAAAAATTTATAGGAAAATACTCTAAAAGAAGGAAGTCAGGATTCTTGGTTGCACATGACAAAAAGTAACTCAACTTAATTAGAAGAGAATTTTTTGAAAGATATTTGATAGCTCATACCTAGAGAATCTGGCTTGGAAGATTTGCAGAAGCTAAGAGAAGTAAGGAATGGTCAAGAAGTAAGGACATTGCTGAGGACATTGCTGCTTGGACATTGCTGTCCCAGGTGCTTCCATGACTGAATTGGTCACTGCATTCATAAACTTTCAGTTCCTCTGGAGATTTCTCTGAATAATCTCTGACTCCTCTGTAACTTAACTTTCACCATCTATGATTCAGTGTCCAGAGCACAAGGACCTAATTGGTCTTAGGCCTTGCACATGTGATTGAGAAAAAGATGGGGAAGGGAATATTTGCTTCTAATCTTTTGAAATTCTCTCCAAATTGGAATGTTTTTGGATGCTAAGCAGCTTAGAGATGGCAAATATCCCTTACAAACTCCTCTTATTTTATACCTCTTATCCTCAGACCCTCTTCTCACAGTTGTCTACAATTAAAAGTTTCATCTATTTAAAAAATTGTTTTCATCTGATACATACTTTTTAAAAAATAAAATGGAAACATTCTGCATACTCTTGTATATCATGCTTTTTTTTTCATTTAACGTACTTAGGAATTTTCCATATTGGCGTGGAGATATAATTGATTCTTTTATTGGCTGTCTTTCATTCCATTTTATGATCATACCACAATAAACAGTGTTCTGAAACACATTTAGGATATTTCAAGTTACTGCTATTGTAAACAGTGCTCTAATGAAAATTTTTACACATTTACCTTAGTGTCCTTTTGAAAGTATGTATGTCCTTAGGATAAACTCTTAGCAGTGGAATGGCTGGGATCAGTAGGTCCATGATTTAAACTTATACCCTCAAAAATGGTATCATTTTATATTCTCACCCCTCTCACAGTCTTGGCAAACTGAGTATTATCAAAGTTAAACTAGTTACAGTTTGTTATAATTTGATTTTTAATTGCTTTTCTTCATTTGCAAGGTGAAGCAACTTTGTGATCTTTATTGGTCTTACATATTTTTCCTTGGTTTGTATATGTGTACTGACTATTATTATTATTATTATTATTATTATTATTATTATTATTATTATTATTATTATTAGTGGTGGTGGTGGTAGAAGTAGTAGTAGTAGTAGTAGTTTTTTTCTTAATGTTTTTTACGAACTCTGAAAAGTAAGAATGTCAGTGGTATTCTTCAGACAATTTTTATTTTTTAATTTTTATTTTATTATTGAAGTGTAGTTGATATACAATGTTGTATTAGTTTCTGGTCAGACAGCTTTTATAATTGCTGGGTTCCTCTTGTTGTTTGAGTTATATAACTACAGGATTCAGATGAAGCAGTGATAAAGAGCCTGGTGGATTATCTCAATTTGAATTATTGACTGCTGACTGTCTGCTTTACTGCTATGTATAATGATGGAATATCAAAGATTTTTGTTGGTAGTTTGTTAAGAAATAGTCTTTAAGAAATAACCTTGCTTAAAATGTCCAGAGAAGTGTGATGTGCTCACCATTCTTGAGTTATTGAATCAGCAATAGTCTCTTGGAGGGAGAAGACAAACGTGAAAAGGGAATTTAGGAATTCTTGCTTTTCTTCTGTCTCTAGCATTATACTACTGTCTAACTTGTGGAAATCTACCTTATTTATTGTTATTTTTGGTCTAAACATTTTCCCCCACTCCAAGCCTTTTCTTTTGTCTTTACTATTTTTGTGTTCCTTTATATACGCTACTGTTTTGTATTTATCTTTGATTATTTCCCTTTTTTTCTGGATACACACACATACATTTTAAATCTGAACTTTGTGGGTAAATTCTTTGCAGCTATACTGAGTGGCCTTCTTAGATAATTTCTGTTTTTCCTTCTTTGTCTTTTTTTTTTTTTAACAAACTAGAGTAATTTGTGATTGTTTATACAGAACTTTAGTTTTTAAAGCCTCTCTATGGTCTTTTCTTTTAGATTTTGAGTTACGAATTCATAGCCTGTTATTTAAATGAAGCTTTTGAAATCCGTTTTACTGATCTCTATCATATCTAACTATGCCAGTATTTCCTTCCTTGTCTGACGTGAACTCTAAAATTATATGAACACTTTCTCCCTGTTTCCTGGCATTTCCACTCAGACTTGTTCCTCATTCTTGGTTAGAAATAGTCCAAAGTTGTAGTTCCCTTCTGTATTTTATTAGTATACTCATAAAAGAAAAATACCAAGAATTTGTTAGAAAATTGCATATACTTGAACATACTTTTCAGTAGATATTTTGATAATTATAAAGTCCCCAGTTATTGCTGTATCTTTCCTGTTTTAATTTTATGCTCTATTCCAAGAATATACCCTCTCGTATTGTGTGCCAGTGGATTTTTTCATAGGTACATATCTTTTAGATTTGTGGTACCCTGTATGTTAGCCACTAGCCACATGTAGCTATTAATGTTTAAATTTACATTAATTAGAATAAATTTACTCATTGATTTTCATTTGCACTAGTCATATTTCAAGGGCTCAATAGCTACATGTGGCTAGTGACTACTGTGTTGGACAGTATGGATATAGAACATTTTTATCTTTGTGGAAAGTTCTGTTAAACAGTGCTACTCTAGACAGGGCTGTTTTATTTTTCATTCTAAAAGTTCTAATTCCTGAAGATGATGTATTCGTTCTGATTGCTATCTCTGATATCAATCAAAATAAATATGAGATTTTTTGAGGTGGCTTGCAAATTGGCTATCAATTTTACAAATTGATAGTTATATTACTCTTAAAAATCAACTTTAAGGTATAACTTATATGCAACAACATGTACCTATTTTAAATGTATAGTTGAGTGAGTTTTGACGTATATACCTTTGTGTAAACATGACCACAGTCAAGATTTAGAACATTTCTGTTACCATAAAAAGTTACCTAATCCCCTTTTGCAGTCCAGACAATCTCTAAATTTGCTTTCTCTCAGTATAGATGTTTTCCCTGTAATAGAATTGTATATAAATGCAATCATATATTATGTACTGTTTTCTGTCTTACTTCCTTCTTTTAGCATAATATTTCTGAAATTCATCTCCTGTTGTTGCTTATACCAGTAATTTGCTTCTTTTTATTGCTGAGTAGCTTTACACTTTATGGATATAATTTATTTATCCATTCACCTGTGTTGAGTTTTTGAGTTGTTTTCAGTTTGGGTCTGCTCTGAACAAAGCTGCTCTAAGCATTTGTGGACAAAATTATTTTGGACACATATTTTCATTTCTGTTGATTGAATACCTATGAGTAGACTTGCTAGGTCATATAATATATAAATCAATGAAACAGAGTAGAGATTCCAGAAAAACTCACATAAACATTTTTTGACAAAGATACCAAGATAATTCACTGGAAAAAGGATACTCTTGTTAACAAATGATGATGGAACAACTGGATGTCAGTATGAAAAATAAAATGAACCTTGACTTATACTTCTCATAATACAGGCATACCTCATTTTATTGTGTTTCGCTTTATTGCTCTTCACATATACTTTGTTTTTTTTTATTGTTGTTGTTGTTGTTGTTTTTACAAATTGAAGGTTTATAGCAACCCTGTGTGTCAGGTGATGTTTAGCATTTTTTAGTGATAAGGTATTTTTAAAATAAGGTATGTGTATTGGTTTTTAGACATAATGCTACTGCACACTTAATAGACTATGATATAGTGTACAACTTTTATATGCACTGGGAAACCAAAAATTTCATGTGACTTGCTTAGTTCTATAGTCGCTTTATTGCAGTGGTCTGGAACCAAACCCACAATATCTCTGAGGTATGCCTATACACAAAAATTAACTTAAAATGGATTAAAGATGGAAACATAAAAGTGAAATATAAAACTATAAAACTTATAAATCACTGAAGAAAATCTTTGTGACCTTTAGTTTAGCCAAAGAGTTCTTAGAGAGTTAATACGAAATTGACCATATAAGAAAAAACTGACAAATTGGACTTCATCAACATTAAAAACTTCTGTTCTTTGAAAGACACCATTAATAAAATAAGAAGGCAACCACAGTCTGGGAGAAATATTTGGAATGCATATATCTGACAAAGGATGTGAATTCAACACCTTATAATGTTGGTGTTACAAATTCGTAAGAGGACAGCCCTACTAAGGGCAAAAGATGTGAACAGAAACTTTACAAAACAAGACATAAATCATCAAAAAGCATATAGAAAGAAATTCAAAATCAATCATCAGGAAAATGAAAATTAAAACACAGTGAGATGCTGTTTCATATTTACTGGGATAGCTAAAACTTAAAGAGCTAATGGGTTGTCAAGGATGTAGATCAACTGGAATTCTCATCCATGTTGGTGAAAATGCAAAATGATGTAACTTCTTGGGAGCAATGTTTGGCAATTTCTTATTATTTTTAATAGCCTTTTGAATTTTTTTCAGCGAGTTATATAGGTCACTTCCTACACTGCTTACTTCTTTTTCCTCTAGTTAAATACCTCTTTAGACAGGATAGATTTTCTTTAATTCTGGGGATTACTGTCTTTGAGCGAATTTAATATAAAGCTCTTAATTTTGCTTTTGTATTTAACTTGAAATATGTAGGAGAAAGCAGTACTATGCAGTTTCAACAAGATACTTTTTTTTTCTTTAAGACTTTTTTTTATTGAGTTATAGTCATTTTACAATGTTATGTCAAATTCCACTGTAGAGCACAATTTTTCAGTTATACATGAACATACATATATTCATTGTCACATTTTTTTTCGCTGTGAGCCACCACAATATCCTGTATATATTTCCCTGTGCTACACGGTACAATCTTGTTTATTTGTTCTACATTTTGAAATCCCAGTCTGTCCCTTCCCACCCTGTTTTCCTCCTGGCAACCACAGGTTTGTATTCTATGTCTATGAGTGTTTTTCTGTTTTGCATTTATGTTTTTTTTTATTCCACATATGAGCGATCTCATATGATATTTTTCCTTCTCTTTCTGCCTTACTTCACTTAGAATGACATTCTCCAGGAACATCCATGTTGCTGCAAATGGTGTTATATTGTCAGTTTTTATGGCTGAATAGTATTCCATTGTATAAATATACCACACCTTCTTTATCCAGTCATCTGTTGATGGACATTTAGGCAGTTTCCATGTCTTGGCTATTGTAAATAGTGCTGCTATGAACACTGGGGTGCAGGTGTCATTTTGAAGTAGGGTTCCTTCTGAATATATGTCCAGGAGTGGGATTCCTGGGTCATATGGTAAGTCTATTCTTAGTCTTTTGAGGAATCTCTATACTGTTTTCCACAGTGGCTGCACCAAACTGCATTCCCACCAGCAGTGTAGGAGGGTTCCGTTTTCTCCACAGCCTCTCCAGCATTTGTCATTTGTGGCCTTTTGAATGATGGCCATTCTGACTGGTGTGAGGTGATACCTCGTTGTAGTTTTGGTTTGCATTTCTCTGATAATTAGTGACATTGAGCATTTTTTCATGTGCCTATTGATCATTTGCATTTCTTCTTGGAGAATTGCTTGTTTAAGTCTTCTGCCCATTTATAGATTGGGTTGTTTGTGTTTTTCTTATTAAGTCTTATGAGCTGCTTATATATTCTGGAGATCAAACCTTTGTCGGTTTCATTTGCAAAAATTTTCTCCCATTCTGCAGATTGTCTTTTTGTTTTACTAATGGTTTCCTTTGCTGGGCGGAAGCTTGTAAGTTTCATTAGGTCCCATTTATTTATTCTTGCTTTTATTTCTATTTCTTGGGTAGACTGCCCTAGGAGAGCATTTTTGAGATTTATGTCAGATACTGTTTTGCCTATATTTTCTTCTAGGAGGTTTATTGTATCTCGTCTTATGTTTAAGTCTTTGATCCATTTTGAGTTTATTTTTGTGTATGGTGTAAGGGAGTGTTCTAGATTCATTGATTTACGTGCTGCTGTCCAGTTTTCCCAACACCATTTGCTGAAGAGACTGTCTTTGTTCCATTGTATATTCTTGCCTCCTTTGTTGAAGATTAGTTGACCAAAAGTTTGTGGGTTCATTTCTGGGCTCTCTATTCTGTTCCATTGGTCCATATGTCTGTTTTTGTACCAATACCATGCTGTTTTGATTACTGTAGCTCTGTAGTATTGTCTGAAGTCTGAGAGAGTTATTCCTCCAGCCCCTTTCTTTTTCTTCAGTAATGCTTGGCAATTCTAGGTCTTTTGTGGTTCCATGTAAATTTTATTATGATTTGTTCTAGTTCTGTGAAATATGTCTTGGGTAATTTGATAGGGATTGCATTATATCCGTAGATTGCCTTGGCAGTATGGCCATTTTAACAATATTGATTCTTCCAATCCAGAGCATGGGATATCTTTCCATTTTTTTAAGTGTTCTTTATTTCCTTCATCAGTGTTTTATAGTTTTCCGTGTATAATTCTTTCACCTCCTTCGTTAGATTTACTCCTAGGTATTTTATTACTTTGGGTGCTATTTTAAAGGGTTTTGTTTCTTTACTTTCTTTTTCTGTTGATTCATCATTAGTGTAAAGAAATGCAACTGATTTTTGAATGTTAATCTTGTAACCTGCTACCTTGCTGAATTCTTAGATTATTTCTAGTAGTTTTTGTGTGACCTTTTAGGGTTTTCTATATATAGTATCATGTCATCTGCATATAGTGACACTTTTACCTCTTGTTTTCCAATTTGGATTCCTTTTATTTCTCTCTCTTGCCTGATTGCTGTGGCTAGGACTTCCAAGCCTATGTTGAGTAGGAGTGGTGATAGTGGGCAGCCTTGTCTTGTCCCAGATTTTAGTGGGAAGCTTTTGAGTTTTTCACTGTTGAGTACTATGCTGGCTGTAGGTTTGTCATATATAGCTTTTATGATGTTGAGATATGTTCCCTTTATACCCACTTTGGTGAGAGTTTTTATCATAAATGGGTGTTGAATTTTATCAAAAGTTTTCTGCATCTATTGAGATGATCATCTGGTTTTTGTCCTTTCTCTTATTGATGTGATGTATTACATTGATTGATTTGCGTATGTTGAACCATCCTTGTGTCCCTGGGATGAACCCCACTTGATCATGACGTATAATCTTTTTTATGTGCTGTTGGCTTCTATTTGCTAGTATTTTGGTATGGATTTTTGCATCTATGTTCATCAGTGATATTGATCTGTAATTCTCTTTTTTGGTGGTGTCTTTGCCTGGTTTTGGTATCGGGGTGATGGTGGCTTCATAGAATGAGTTTGGGAGTATTCCCTCTTTTTCAATCTTCTGGAAGAGTTTGAGAAGGACTGGTATGAGTTCTTTGTATGTTTGGTAGAATTCCCCAGTGAAGCCGTCTAGTCCTGGACTTTTATTTGTAGGGAGGTTTTTTATTGCTAATTTGATTTCATTTCTAGTGATTGGTTTGTTCAAGTGGTCAGTTTCTTCTTGATTCAGTCTTGGTGGACTGTATGTTTCCAGAAACTTGTCCATCTCTAGGTTATCCATTTTGGTTCCAATAGTTTTTCATAATATTCTTGTATGATATTCTGTATTTCTATTTTATTTGTTGTAATTTCTCCATTTTCCTTTCTTATTTTGCATATTTGTGCTCTGTCTTTTTTCTTTATGAGTTTGGCCAGAGGTTTGTTGATTTTACTTACTCTTTCAAAAAACCAGATTTTTTGGTTTGATTGATTTTTTTCTATTTTTTTGATCTCTATTTTATTTATTTCCTCTCTGATCTTTATTATTTCCTTCCTTCTGCTGACTTTGTTTTTGCTCTTCTTTTTCTAATTCTTTCAGCTGTTGGGTTAGATTGTTTATTTGAGATTGTTCTTTTTTGAGGAAGGCCTGTATTGCTATAAACTTCACTTTTAGCACTGCCTTTACTGCGTCTCATGAATATTGTGTGGTTGTGTTTTCATTTTCGTTTGTCTCAAGGTATTTTTTAATTTCAACTTTGGTTTCATCATTGACCCATTGGTTTTTTTTTAAGAGCATGTTGTTTAATCTCCATGCTTTTCTTTTTTTCTCCTTTGTTTCTCTGAAGTTGATTTCTAGTTTCATGGCATTGTGGTCAGTAAAGATGCTTGAGATAATTTCTGTCTTAAAATTGTTGAGGCTTCTTTTGTGCCCAAGTATATGATCAATCCTAGAAAATGTTTCGTGTGCACTTGAAAAGAATGTATATCCTGTTTTGGGGGGGGGTGTAATGCTCTGAAAATATCCACCAACTCTAATTTTTCTGTTGTATCATTTAATTTCTCTGTTCCTTATTTATTTTCTGTCTGGAAGATAAGTATCTTTTCTTGTATTGGATAAATAACTGATTTTAATTCTGACAACCTAGAGATGACTAGGAGAAAATAGTTAAGGACTGGAATGTTTGGAGCTTACCTGTTTTAAGAGGATTAAGGCAGAGATGATTTATGTCCAAAAAAAAAGAAACCCAAACAACCCAGTTTCACGTTTTAGCAGTAAGTAGCAGTAACAACTGTAGATATATATTAGAGTTTTAAGAGCAAATGTTGATTCAATGGAAATACAGCAGAGGAAATAAATAGTTACCAAATAGTGGCTTACCTACAGAAAAATGTAGCAAATAAGTAATTTTTTCTTTTCAGATGTTAATTCTTTTTCTTTTCTTTCTTATTTTTTTTTAACCTATTTTTGGATTAGTAGGAACTGTCCAGGTTCTTAGGCTGTTTTCTGTATGGTATACCTTGAAAGGGGGTTTGCTACTGGATTTCTTTCAAGCCACTAGGAGCAATTGTTATTATGACTGTGGTTGTTAGTCCGTAGAGTTTTGTTTTTTAAACCATTGTATCAACGGTAGTGCTTGTCACATTGCAAGAGTTCAGTAAATATTTGTTAGATGAATTTTTATTAGTTTCCCAAGCATTTGAAAATGATTTAAATGCTCTAATAATATAGACTTAAGTATTGGCGCCAAGCAGAGATACACCAGTTCACTTTTAAGAAGCAGAATTACTCTTGGGCCTTGATTTAATTCAGTAGAATATATTTAGTTGGTTTATATAAAGCCTTTCAGTGAAAAGAAGGATTGGTTAGCTATTGAAACATGAAGAAAACACTGCCAAGGGAAAGGAATCCTTAGCTGACGAACTTAAGATATTTTTGGCAAGACTGTTCCTTTTGTGGAGATAGAAACATTAGAATATCTTAGTCTATTAAAAATTGCTTCGTTTTACTAGCTCCTCTTGTTTGATTCCACCTTTACTGATTCTGATTTCACTTTTTAGGTCTGCTTATGATGAGATATGGTCATAAATAAATGAATTATTTAGTTCTTATGGCAGTTGGATTTTTCCAAGTAAATTAGTATATTGCCATTATTGTCATTACGATACTTGTATATCAGTCATATGATATGGATTTGGATTTGTCCCTGAAAATAAAATCACCACTCAGTGTACTGACAGTATCAAGTCCAACCCTTACAGGTGGAAGGACCACTAGTAACTTCACCAAAGCAATAACTGAATTTATGATGCCTTCTGAGAGTCAATATAAAGCTTATCTTGCAACCTAGATTCTTTTTCCTCTGTTGGAAAGAGTTCAGTAGCATAATGTTAATGTATAAAGCATCTAGATTGAGTTTTGCATTTGATTTATGTAGTCTTGTCTTGCTTCTTTCAAGTTGGACATTGCATAGTATATTAATTTGCTGGTAGAGTGTGCCAGCCTGTATAGCAAGTATAGGTAAAAATTTATTTATATGTACTATATTTCATAAAGAAATATTATGACGGTCAATTTTGAACTTGCTTTATAGTCACTGACTTATTGGGAGTGTTTAGTCTTTATATTTAATATAATGATTAATATGTTTTATTTAAGTTCACCATTTAAGTCTACCAGGTTTAGTTGTCTGATACTCATTCACTCCTATTTAAATTTCATTCTCTCTCATTCCTTTTTTCCTGTCCCTTTGGGGGTTAAAAGAATATTTGTAGGTGTACCATTTTAATTCTTCTACTGACTTTTTAGCCGTATCTCTTCATATATATATGTGTATGTATGTGTATAAATATATTTGATTTTATACATACATGTATACATGTATAAAGTTTGCTCTAGGGATTATAGAATGCATTCTTAGCTTATTTTATAGTTCTCTTAAAGTTAATATTGTGAGCGTTAAAATGTAAGAACCCTACAGCACTAAAATTCTATTTTCCTCTGTTTCTTTTGTATGATTTTTGTCATATATTTGATATCTATATATGTATAAACCCCAGAATATTTTTTATTTGCCTTGAACAGTCACTTGTCTTTCAGAGAAATCAAGAGAAGAAAAAGATGTCCTTTTTTATTTACTCCTATATTTACTATTTCTGATGCTTTTTGTTTCTTTCTATATACTCAAAAGTTTTCATCTGGAGTGAGTTCCCTTCAGCCTGAGGGCAAGTCTGTTAGTGACAAATTCTCTCAGCTTTTGTTAATTGTTTTTGAAGGGCATTTTTGGTGGATATAGACTTGTGGGATGACTTTTTTTTTTTTTTTTTTTTTCCTTTTCAGCTCTTTAAAGATGTCATTTCATTAGATCTGATGCGAAGTCAGCCATTATGCCTGCTGGTATTCTCCTATTTTTAATGTCTTGTTTTCTTTGACTCCTTTTGTTTTTTCCCACTTTATTTTTGGTTTTTAGTGGTTTTGATTATGATATACAGATTGTGTTTCTTTTTGTATTTGTCTTCCTTCAAATTTATTGTGCTTCTAGTATCTCTAAGTTGATATTTACACCATGGGTGGTGTAAGGGTTTTTTCAATTTCTTTCTTCTGTTTGTCAGGTTAGATAATTACTACTAATCTGTTGTCAAGTTCATTATCTTTATGTTTCAGTTAATATTTATGCATAACAAACCACTTCGAAACATAAATAATGTGGAATATACATTCTACTTAACGTTGAGGCAGTCACAAAGATACGGCCAGGTTCAAGAGGGAGGGACCATACATAGACTCCACCACTTGCTGGGAGAAGTGTTAAGGTTATGTTGTATAAAGAACACGTGTGATGGGAGATGCAGTCATTCTTGGAAAATACAATCTGTCACATCTTTCTTTTGCAGTCTCCAGTCTTATGTTAAGATCATGCAAGTAGATTTTTACTTTCAGACATTGTACTTTTCAGACCTAGGATTTCTGTCTTTTATAGTTTCTATGTCTTTGCTCAGATTTTTTATCTTTTCACTTAGTGTAATCATTTTGCTATACATTCTTGAATGTATTTATAATAGCTGCTTTAAAGTTGATATCTGCTAATTCCAGCATCTGGTTTGTCTTATAGCTGGTTTCTATTGACTGCTTTTCTTTTCTTGGTCATAGGTCATGTTTTCCTGCTTTGCATGCTTAGTAAGTTTTAACTGAATGATGAATGTTGCAGGTGATATGTTGTAGGGTGTCTGGATTGTTACTTTCTGTAAACGTGCCTAGTTTCATTTTGGCAGGCATTTAAATTAATGGTTACTCTTCTGGTATTGTCAGGCTTGGTTTTCTTTATTAAGGCAAGCCTATTTCAGTTTTGTCTTTTGTCTCAGGACATGGTCCTTACTCCTAAAGCATGGCCTTTCTGAGTTCTCAGCTGAATAATACCTGGGGTCATCAATGAGGTTTCAACACTCTGAAACTTCTCCCAGTGCTATTCTCTCTCTGATGTCATCTCCATTATGTTTTCAGATTCTGCACATGTGCCGCCCAACCCTTGGCCAATGACTTGAAGTGAATTTCCATAAAGACTTTGAAGTCCCTCCTTCTGTTCATCCTTCCTTCTCTGCTACCCTATTCCACAAACTGTAGCTGCCTTACCACCCAGAACCAATCTCTGCGTGTTTGCTTCACCGAAACCTTTGTTCCATTTGCTCCATTTCCTTCTGCTGTGTCAGAAAAAAGCCTCCCAGCTGAAAGCAAGGCAACCATGGGGGTTACCTCATGTTTCTTTTTCCTTAAGGATCTCCTGTACTGCTTTTTGTTCAGTACCCAAAAATGGTTGCCTCATACATTTTGCCCAGTTTTACAGTTGTTTACAAGAGGAAAACTCCAGTACCAGATACTTTATAATGGTTAAAAATATATAAATGCTACTGTCAGAAAACTTTTAAGAGATGGCCCCTTTATATCAAATACCAATATAAAAAAAGATTTTTAGGACAAAGTTATTTAAAGCCTAGTCATAGTAGAACTTTAATCTACTGGTTGCAATAACTTTGCTATTATATAATCATTTGTAATGTTCAGATTTTACTTATAATTGAATTTTACCCATAATGTACATTGATGTTCTCTAGAAATGGCAAATAGAATGAAGATTTTTATATTGCTCTCTCCCTCACTAATGGCAGACATTGGTAATCAATTAAGATATTCTTTCCCCATCTCCAACCTGGACATTGTTTTAATAGCCTTAATATTGCACCTCAACAGACCACCATCTATTTGACGTCTATCCCTAATGTATTTTCATTTTACTAGCTCAGTCAGTATTCTTTTGTGGGATAGTTACTTTAATGAAAGTTTGCCCTAACAGATAATTTTCTTTTCTATAACTGAAGTCATTTTATTTTTAAATGTATATTATGAGGAGTCAATGAGACTGTTCATTTAATAAGCCTTTAGTACTACCTGAATGGAACATAGAAAGTGAAAGATTGGAAAGCAGAAATTCTTAGCAGTTGTGCCCTTTATAAATAATACTTGAAATTTAAAGAGAATAAAAATCAGCTTTGAACATATGTTACAGACACCTAGCTAAAGTTACATAAGAGATGTCTTGATGAAATTAAAGAATGGGCTTTCCCTCACTAGAGTCTAGGAAGAATTTAAAGACATAACATGTTACTAACATTTTAATGAATTGTTTGTGTTTTGTTGTTCAGTTATCATTTCTCACACAGTGTGTGTCATTAATTTTTTTTTTTAATATCCTCAACAGGCTCATTATGAATGAAGATATAATTAAGAAAAACTTAAGGAGTATTTATGAACAAATTGTGTGAATCTCATTAAAACTTAATTATTTCTCATGGAGGATTATTGTCACGTAAAAAATTTGATTCTTTTTTTTCTACTTCAAAAAGTACATGAAAATATTAATTTCATATAAACTCTAAAGCATATTGTTCAAAAAAACATGGATTTTCATTAAGCCCACTTTTTGGAAATGAAAAATAATGTGATATAACTTCATCAACTGTTACTTTTTTGGGAAGATAGACTAGGACAGAACTTTTTTTAAAGTAGGATATGCTTATGTTTTAACAACAAAATTGTAGAAATGTTTAAAATAAATTATGAAAACCTCGATCTCTCCCTGAAAACCTAGGATAACCACTGCGACCATTTTGCTATGTATTCTATCACTCTTTTGGACTCCAGTTTAAGTGTATTCAGGGCTGCCACATGTGTAGAGTGTTCATTCATTGGAGATGGGCAGTGGGATGTGTATATTCCTATTAATTTAGTATTGGTTTATGTATTTAGATTCAAAACAGAAAATTACTAGAGTCAAAATAAACTAAAAATGCACTATTGATCCTTCAAAACACTTTTTCCCCTGCTCACATTTATATTGCAGGCTTTCTGTGAGAAATTGTATTTTGCAGATTATTTTTTGCTTATTTATTTTCCCTCAAAAGAAAAAAAAAACTATGGTAAAAGATATGGCAGGTAGCAATGAATTGTTTTCTAAATTTTATAATCACTGTCCTTCAAATCATTGGTCCATGTTTCAGTTATTCTGATTACTCTAAGCAATTCTAAATTTCCAGCCAAATTAAAATAGAAATTGAGAAAAGTAGAAAAGTCTAAAAGTATGTATAAATCTTCTAGAAGAAAGCATAGAGAATATCTTTATGAACTCTAAGGATAGGGAAAGATTTCTCAGAGGGTACAAAGTTCTAAAAAACAAAAAATTTTGATATATTGGATTTTATAAAAAACTGAAGTTGTTGATTATCTATCAAAGCACATTATTAAGGAAATGAAAAGGCAGGTCATACACAAGGAGCAAATATCTGACAAAGGACTTGTACCCAGAATACCCAGAAAGACTCCTATAAATCAGTAAGAAAAAAGACAAGTAATCCAATTGGGGGTGGGGAATGAGTCAGTGACTTGAACAGAAGAAAGTATAAAAATGGCTAATAAACAAATGAAAATATGCTGAACATCATTAGTCATCAAAGAAAAGAAAAAAACACAAGATATTTCACACCCATTAGAAGGACTAGAATTTTAAAAAACTGACAATACCAAATGTTGATGAGACTATGGAGCAACTGGAACTCTTTTAAAATGTTGATAAGACTATAAAATGGTACAACTGCTTTGGAAAGCTGTTCAGTAGTTTCTTATAAAGCTTAATATACACCCACCTATCTACTTATGACCGAGCACTTCTACTCGGTGTCGGAAATGAGGCATATGTCCCCAAAGAGACTTGCACAAGATGTTTATACACTTCATTCATAATAACCCCAAACTATAAACATCCCAAATGCCCATCAAAGGAGAACGGATAAACAAATGGTATTATGGTAATATAATGGAATAATACTCAGAATAAAAAGAATGAACTATTGATACATGTTAACGGTGGATAAATCTGGATACATGGATAAGTCTGGAAAACATTATATTAAGGGAAAGAAGCCAGTTAAAAAAGACTGTATATTATATTATTGCATTTATATGAAATTAAAGAACAAGGCCAAACTAATATTATGGTAATCATAGTAGCTACCTAAGAGCTTGGTGGGGCTTGACTGCAAATGGGCATGAGGGAATTTTCTGAGGTGGTGGAAGTATTCTATATCTTGATTGAGGTGGTTGTTACAAAACTCAGAATTGTACCCCCCAAATCTGTGTATTTTACTTTATGTAAATTTTACCTCAATTTAAAGAAAAATCCAAAAGTACAAATTGAGAAAGATAAAGGAATGTAGAAGATAAAGGGCAAAATAGACTGGAGTGAAAGGGTGTGTAACATACCATGTTTTCCTATAGAATATTTATAGTTCAGTAGAAGTTTTCTAAGCAGAATCAGTGCTTCCTGGGTTGGTTGAAGTAGTGGGTTAAAACAAGGAATCATAGAAAGTTACACATACCTTAAATATTTACTTTAAAAAGTTGTAGACATAAAATATTAGAATCAAATAGTTCCATAGGGCTTATTAACAACATCTACCACAATAGCAACAAAATAGTTATTTTCCTTTATATCCCTTTGCCCTGTGGCAAGAATTCTTAATCTTATGCCTTGTACCTTTTTGACAGTCTAGTGAAGCTTATGAACCCTGTCTTAGAATGATTTTAAGCCCACAAGATAGAATTCATAGGATTATAATATGCCTATTAGTTTTGGTTATAAGTGTTATAAAATATTTTAAAATATCTATATAATAATAGTTATTAACACATTAAATCTATTGGCAGGTATAATGACTATGTTAATTTTGAAGTGTTGGGATTGTAAGTAGTACTTTGATATCTTCAACAACTGTAGTGTGACATTTCAGTTAGTGACAAAGTTACAAGTACTGCTTGTATCACTATGTCACATAATTTTTCACATTCAAGCTTATGGACTGTCCTCCCCACCCCCTCAGCACACACATATTTTCATTCTTCCCTTCTTCAAATAGTTAAATTACAGTTTTGATTATATCAATATTGGACTTTTGTGTCATGACTAGATAAATGCCATTCAAAGTTAAGTGATGTAGTGTATTATAACTGGTTTTTCCTGCACAGTTTGTTTTCTGTGGATTTACAATTCTCCCTCCTTCCCGCCTCCCTTTCTCTCTCTCTCTCTCTCTCTAACTTGTTTAGTTTGTACATTCTTAATTAAGTCATCTCTAAACTTGCCCCTAGTTGTATAAATCTCTGGGCACGTTTGAACACATTCGGTATTATATCAATTTCATCTTCCTCAGGAACCTTCTCCATCTGCCCTAATCTGGATTAGTTCTCTAGGCTTGCTGTGTGGCTGTCTACTTGAGATGTACCTTCACCATTCATTACAGGGATTCTCTTTTTCCTTCTTGTGAGTTGGATTCATCAGTTTCTGGAACTTGTCATTGTCTTTCATGGTTTCCCACCCTTGTTTTGGTGGAACACATCTTCTAGTAACCTCCTAAGAGAGAGAATGTATGGAAAGCAAAATTATTTGAGACTTTCCTAATACTTAATAAGGCTTTTGTTACATATTCACACTTGTTTTATAGTCTCTCTTGATATGGAATTCTAGGCTGGGAGTAATTTTTCTTCTAAGCCAGAAGGTTTTACCCAGTTGTTTTCTTACTCCTAGTGTTGCCATTGAAAAGGTTGATGTCATTCTGTTTCCAGATTCCTTTTTTGAAACCTGTTTTCTCTCAGGCAGCTTCTAGGGTTTTATGTTTATCTCTTTAACATTAAGAAATTTCACTAAGATATGTATGCCTTTATTGAGGCCTATGTTAATAATTTTTGCATAATACTCATTGTGTCCTTTCAGTTTAGAAATTCATAGCCTTCAATTTTGAGTATTTTTCTTGAATTATATCGTGAATTTCCTCTCCTGTTTTTCTATTCTTTTCTGTGGAATGCCTATTGATATGTTAAATCTCCTGGACTTTAAATCTTTTAAAATCTTCTCTTCTGTTTTCTATTTATTCTGCTATTTCCTCAGCCTTATATTTTTCTAACCTCTCGGTTGCCTACCTCACAGGATTAAACAAATTTATATGTATAGAGTATAAAATACTTTTAAAAAGTGCCTGGCATATAGTAAGTGTTTGTGTTGGCTGTAATGTTGTGGTTGTTTAGTTTCTTAATTAATTGTTGAGGGAGAGGTCTTTGGCCTTGATTCTTTAATTTAGCTGTATGACCTTGGGCAAGTCCTGTAATTTCTTTGACACCTGCTTCCCTCATCTGTAAAATGTGAATAAGCTCTAACTACCAGATGTTTGTGAGAGTCAAATGAGAATATATATGTGAAAATTCTTAATAACCGTTGTATACAGCTAATAGTTATTACTTGGCATCTTTCTAGTATCAAATTTTTAGTTTGAAAGAAAATATTGGCTGAATTTTCAAGATTATTTTTAAGACTTGCATGTGACTGTTTCTCACAAAACTGTATAAGCTAGGTGAACTTGAGCTAAATACTAATGCTGCTTTTTAAAGAAGTTATTTCTTAATATTCAAGCTCATTATGTTAGGCTGAAGAGAGATTATGAAAATATTCATCCTGTGAAAAACTATGGCTTTACTTCAGATTGTATAAATCTATGTAATGTAATAATTGTTTGAGAAAGACATGATTACTCGTTCAAACCCATGGAGGGAATATTTAATAGAATTTAATTATTTTTCTTAAATGGTGTTTGAGATTAGGAAAAAGAGAATCTGTCTTTTGGTTTTCCTCAATGGTATTAATGTAATTTAAAATGTTAGCTCATTTTTGTTAATGGTGGCTTTTTGTTTGTTTGTTTTGTTTTAAGGTTTTTGGATTCAAAGCATAAAAACCATTACAAGATATACAATCTGTAAGTATGTTTTCTTGTTTGTTGCTTGCAAATATCTTATAACTATTAAGTGAAATTTATTTCCATGTTAGAATGAAGTAAAGATATATTTTAACAGAACTGTATTCCTGAAACAATTAGTTCAAGAAGTTTGATTGAGAGCATTGTTAGGTCATTTAGAAAGTGTAGTGATGAGGTACGACAGTGTTGGCACAGATTCATGTTACTTGATTTGCCTTAAATGACTTGGCATCTAGCCCATCTTTGAGCCCATAACCATGTGATAACTTAAAGTGTAATTTACAGCAGAGCTTCTGTTAATGCATTAATACCATCTTCTATGAAGGGATGCTTCCAGAATGGATGTAATTTTGTTTATTCCGTGTCTTTAGGTCAATTGATTGAAACATCTATTAGGGTATTCTCTAACTGTATATAACATAAATAAGTAAGTTACCTAAAATTGTTGAATGGGGTGGTTTCTCTTGTCTGATGTAAAGATTGCCACTTGGTACAGGTAGCTGACCTTATCTTTAACCTTTCCTTTTTTCTTTTGACTTTGTGAGTAGAGATGTGAAAAAGAAAAAAGAAGGAAAGAAAAATGTGAAGAAAATACTTTACCATTTTTTGCTCTTGACTATTTTCCCTTCCCAAAGTATTGACCGTTTTCTAATTTTAAAAAATGGTATATAAAATGTGTTATATTTCTACCTGACTTTTATTTTTCTGATGTGATATGTATAAATTATGCAAGGGGAGATTTTTTAATCTAAAGTTATGTATACTAATTTACTGTTATAATTTCTGTAGAGTCTATTTATCAAATGTAAGAACAAGATTCTTTTCTGCCCTCAGTGGGCTTTCAAATCTTCACCAAAAAGGATGAAATAATATCTCTGCCTTATTGGCTTGTGGGATGTTGCTTTTTTATCTTTAATTTAGTGGTCTTTCTGCTCTGATAAGACTTCAGAAGACATGAGAGTGAAGTAGACACTATTACTGTTTTTCCTAGTGAGTTTTCACTGATTGCCTAAGATTCATAAAAAAGCAAACATTTATTGAGTGCTTGCTATATGTTAGACATTTTAAAACATTTTGTTAGTACGAACATGAATAAGATGTAGTTCCAGCCTTCAGGTAATTATCATCTAATGTGAAAGGTAGAGAAAGTATTATAGAAGAGGTAACTCTTTTATAGAAGAGGGCTATATGGAGAACAGTGGAAACAGTAATTGTACCTCACAGGGAAGATTACATCAAGAAAGGCATGTTTGAGTTGCGGTAAAAAGAATATAGAGGTTGATGTGCAGGCTTAGGGGGAGGGGAAATGGCATTGCAAGCAGAGAGAATGGCATGTAAGAAGGTTGTTGGCATATTAGTGTTCAGAATATGGCAGATAATCCATTACAGTCAGATTATGGAGTGTGTGTATGTGGAGAGTGTAATGCTAATATGTAACAAGATGAAAGAAGGTAAAAGGTGCTGGTGCTGTAGAAACTTAAATTTAGGTGGGCCTCAGTTTACACATGATCTGTAGATGTATCTTCCTCTTTTCTGGATTAACATTTTCTACAACATTGCAGGTGCCAGAGTGTTTCTGTGGAGGAAAATAAAATCCCCAAAGCTTTGTAGTTTTTGAACAACTGGATTCAGAAGTTAAGTTAAAAAACAAAACAAAACAGGACTTGAACTGTCAACAATTAGAGTCCATTAAATGAGTCACTTCAGGCTTAGACTCTCATGATTGGGCATTTAGAGGGTCCCAGAAGGAAGGTAGAAAGATGCTAAAGACAGATTCTGCCTTTTTCAAAACTTTATTCAGGTTTAACGTTATAAGCAAAGAAAGGAAAGGAAATTCTTTTCATTCCTGTTTGCAGTGGCTTCCTGCTTCTAGAATTTAGGACTTAGGTTTATACTGTCAGTATTGTAGGTCATTTGTGTTATTATGGTTAAAGTTGGCATTGGGATCTAGCCTGGAAACTTGACTGCCTGTTTGTTTTTATATATCCAGACATTGGACTCCCAAGTTAATGAACAGTCTCATTATTAGTTGAGAGTAGCTTTTGGTACATATATTTTAACTCCCTTATCCCCCCCCCCCCCCCGCATCAATTTAATGGAATCATAGACTTTCAGAACTGGAAAGTACCTGAAAGAGATCATTTAGTCCAACCTTCTCATTTTACAGATGGGGAGTCTGAGGCCTAGAGGAGTTAAGTGAGTTGAACAAGGTCACACAGGTACATACAGTAGCAGACCATCCACTGTTGATGTCAGTATTCCCTTCCTAGTTTTTGTTTATTTGTTTCTTTGTTTTAACCCCCTCCAAATTTTACTTACTTCAGGAGTTTTTACAACTACCAAGTTGTAGCATGTTTAGTTCTGATGTCACTTTTCAGTTTGTTTTTTTTTTTTCTTTTTTTCCCTTTCTACCCCTGTTTATATTTCTGGCTCTGGGTAAGTGAGTCTGACAAGTAATAGATTTTTGTATTTTATTTCTTTTAATTTTAGAGTATTAATTACATGTGTGTATGTCTTTAAAAACATGTAAATTGAAGGAAAGATCTTAAAATATTTGCACTAGACATACCTGTATTTAATAGGTTATTAAACTGTTTATGGCAATTATGACATGTAGATGAAGAAGAGTTCTTAATGTGGGCTTTCTAATAACTGGCTGTATCTGTTTTTATCTCTGTGTTATCAGGCATCCAGTAAGTTATTTTAAGAAAGGACAAAATTAGCCTCATATTATTAATCAAATTCGAGTATACTTGGTAAACTGCTTGGTACATAAATCTGTTTTGTGCAGATGTGTATATTTCATTTTTGTATGTTCCTCTGTATAATCTGTATACTGGTGGAGGTAAGGGGAAGAGGGGAAAATTAGGGGATAAAGACACATTATATAGTTCTTGCCTTTGAGAAACTTAAATGTTCACTGGATACTAATTTAAAAGGTTTACCGAATTTCATTGTATATTCTGTTTGACATACAGTTCTCTATCATTTTGTGATAAACCTTTAGCTGTTGTTAATTTTTATCTATTAAGGTTTCTCTTGTAAGATAGGGGTAGCTCCATTGAAGAGGAAAGAAGAGACGTACACACTTAGCTGATTCTATGGCAAGTCTTACTTTTCTGGAAGCTTTTCCTATTAATCTTATCCCTTTCTTCACCTTCTATCTACTGCTTCATTAAAAACTCTCAGTGCATCTTCACTTCTCTTGTCTCATATAAGCCAATATGAGGTGATGATAAAAAAAAAAGGTATCTTTGAGGTTTAGATATAATGAAGTATAAATGGCTAGATCTTCCTAACACTTGCCTTAGTCTAATCCCATTTGTCATTCATGTATCTTTAGTTTCAATTTGTTGAGAGACTTGTCTTATCACTAACATACCACAAAAAATTTATAAGAAACTGTGTGTGTGTGCACATGGTTATCAGAGAGGGTTTTAATGAAGAGAGTCTTCATTCTTACCCAAACAACCCCTCCCCAGATCACTTTCATCACTACTAGGCCCAGTGTATATTCTCACATACTCCCTATTCATACCTGGAGAGACTTTCACAACTTTTTCATGTTGTTATTATCAACATGTTGGTTCTATCTTTTATGCCAAATGGTGCTCTTGTAGGAAGGCTGACTTTGACTATAACTTGTTATCGTTTTGTTGGGTTTTTTTTTAAATTTATTTTATTCTCTTTCCCCTTAACAGAGGCACTGGGGATTGAACCTAGGACCTCATGCGTGCCAAGCACATGCTTTATCACTGAGCTATACCCTCCACCCTATTTTGTTTTTAAAACCATTTTCTCTTTTTTATTACATGTGTATGTATGGAATAATAGTGGAAAAAGTTTGACTTTTGTGATCAGAGGTGCGGGGCTTGAGTCCTGGCTCTTCCATTTATATATTGTGGTTAGGGGTGAGTTTTGTAATGCTTTTCTAAATCTTAAATCTTCTTCTATATCTTTCTCATAGATGAAACAGAGATAATATTAACTATTATATGATTGTGAGGATGAATTTAAAAACATGGAAACTCCTTTGTGAGGTGTGTGCACATCTGGTAGACATTAAGGAGCTCATTATTTTCACTTTTCCTCCTAACAATAATATTTGAGAATCAGTGTATGAAGAAGGTAGTTCTTAAGCAGTGTTTGTCAAGCCAAACCTTTTGAGCTGCTAAAAAAGTATGGGAATTTTAGAGAACTACAGCTGCATGAAACTCAAAATGTTTATTTTTTGTTGTACTGTCATGAGACCAGTTTCTTAGAATTGTTTCCTGTTCTACACTTCCCCCCTCACCTCCTAAGCCCCATCTTTACGTGATTCCTTATGAAATATTCTATTATGGATTCTTCACTGTTTACCAGGTCTCCTCTTTAATCTGTACCAAAGAAAGTATAAAATGTCACTATTTTCTTGATCAATCCTCTTTTTCCTACCTGTCATTTTTTTTTCAATATGAGTGAGTGTAAAATTATTTATCAAGGATGCGCATATGTCCATTTGTCATTATTAAATAAATTTTCTTTCTAGCAAAACTCAGTATGCTAAGTTATAGTATACTAAAACAGAAAAGATTTGTTTTTAGTAATATGAAAGTTGATTTGTTTCAGATTTGACTAGTTAGAAATCAGTAGATTGCAATTTGTTTATAATTAGTTCAACCTTCATATGGATTTGAGTTTAAAAACTATTTAAAATAGAGGAACTTTACAGGTATTTTCAGGATTTCTGAATGTAAAATACAGGTCCACAATGGCTTATCTGAAACTCTTTGGACTAGTTGTGTTTCAATATTCAGAATTTTTCAGTTTTCAGAAAGGTAACATGAAAGCATGTATTTTGTTTTACATAACATCCCAGTGGGGTTTGGAACAATACCTAGAATAAAATATCTGACTCTTCACTCTTAAGTGTATTCCTGTTAATTAAGGACTACATTTGTGTTTATGAGAACATAAATTTCTGCCACAATTGAGTTTGCCATAAATGTAAGAGAAAATTTTAGATGTTTCATAATTTTGGAATTTTGAAATTGTGGATTAAGAGGCTATGAACCTTTATTTGTTTTAATATGCTAAGTTTTTATTTTAAATACTTTAAAAAAAATCTGGTTTGAATAGTAGTTGGAGTTTCCAGGATGATGCTGACCAGAAACTAATGTATGGACTCCCTTTCTGAGCCTGTTAATGTTTATAAACATGGCCTATTAATCATGAGTCAACCAATGCATGATAACAAATGTGTCACTACTATTACAGAGATAAATTTTAGCATGCTATAAATAATGCTAAGTCATCATTTTACTATTCTGTATTGATTTTACTTATTACTTTTTCATTACTCTCAGACTTTAATTAAAACTTAAAACCTGAGGGAGTATTGAAAAAAGATGACCTATGGTTTATCTAAGGAGAGAAAGGTCTGGTTTAAAAAAATTTTGTAAGTGTTGTGTCTGAGTAGATAAGCATCAGTTTCTTTAGTCCTTATAATTTTACTATTTTTAATATATATCTTTAAAAAATAGTAGTTTGAGAAAGCTATGGATGCTGACTTCTGAGGCAAAGATAAAATTGAAACTAGCTTACACATACTTGTGAAATCAAAAATAAATCCATTAGCAGACACAATTTTCATAAAGGAAATTTGAAGGTATAGATGCAGCTGAATTTGCAGTGTTGTATATTTGTGGCATCACAAGTTTTGTAAGCAAATGTATCAGCTCTAATTGTATACATTTAACATTTTAAGCTTCAATTTCCTTAACTGTGAAGTGTGGATATACACTTTACAATTAAGGTACAATAACAGTACCTATTTCATAGGACTTTTAGGATTAAAAGAAATAGTTAATATAAAACATTTAACACTACGCCTGGTACATTATAAAGTTCAGGAAATGTTACTATTATACTTTTTTCTCAAGTGCAAAAGATAACTTTATATATATAACATTTAAACTTTTCTTTTAGATGTGCTGAAAGACATTATGATACCGCCAAATTTAACTGCAGAGGTAGGTATAAATACACTGAATTATGTTAGATAACTTGAAACCAAAAGACTAAATTTTACTGTCATGACAATAATGGGTAATCTCAATTATCAAGTGAGATATTATCTTAAAGATGGTCTTAGAACATTTGAAAAATAAATTTAATTTTGCTATTGTGCTTTTGGAAGCAAGTATCAAATAAACCTGTCAGTAGAACTAGGAAGACTAAATTGTAGAATAGACTAAGAATTAGGAGAAATTCCTAGACTAACAGTAGAATAAAGAGAGGGTTATATCTACTATTAAGGCATTTAGTGTAACAATAAGAAATTACAGGGAGAAAGCAGTACAACTTAACTCTGTCGAAATGAGTCTTCTCCAGGTGTAGTAAATTCTGTCTTGGAGCACACAAAAACTTTCACTTGTTTTTGTGGATCCCTTTGAACCATAAGAGACCTGGAGGGTTGAGAAGCTTGGCAAGATGCTGCCATGAAAGTCAAAAGGAGATGCTGCCATCCGCTACAGATCGATATATTTTCCATTGCTCTCTCCTGAAAAATCTAGAATGGACTTTTCACACAGTTGGTTTGAGAATTCAGAAGTGCTAATGGCTGACAGCCAGAATAGGTTCACTAGGAATGTTTCATTTTTAGTGAATTTAGGCCACTGTTGACTAGGCAAAGAGTATTTTAATCAAGGTTTATCTAACTTTAAGTAGACGTTTCACAGGTTTCCTGGGTGTTTTGTATGCCCTTGGGGCAATGAAGATGGAATGATGGTACAGCTAGACAGCTGGCTAAGTGAAAGCTGTCCTGACGACTCCTTGTAATGGTAGTCATTGTCTGTTTGAAGAGCTGTCCTGTCACCCCAAGGGCTTAATTGATTGTATCTTGTACCACATTATGAAGTTGAAAATGTGCAAGACTTTTCACGTATTTAGATGACACAGAAGATAATTAAGTACATTGAATGTCAGTCAGGAATTTTAAGGATCTTAATAGAGTGGAACTGAGGCAGAGACCAGTAAGATAAAATTTAATAGTGATATATTTAAAGTCTTATTTCTAGAAAATTTTAAAAAACTCAACTCTTAACTGTAGGGAACCGAGAAGTTTTGGGTTCTTGTAATTCATGTGAAAAGACCTTAAACTTCATTTGATAAACTTTACTATAACTGTGTATATTTTATAAATAGTTGTTTTTTTTTTCAGTTTCTTTTGTAAATGACTTTGAAGTGTGTCTACAACATTAACATTTGCAAGACCATCTTTAAAATAACATGCTTGGCATTTTTATTATATGAAATGTAAAATGCAATCTTTTCCACTTAATTTATTAGTAATCCGTACTTTCTTTGGAATATACGTTTTGTGATACTGCAATATTTAAGTATTACACCCCCTTGTGTTAGAAAATGCATTGAGAGTCCTGACAAGAGGCTCATGTGACATTTCGTTTTGGATTTACCTCTACCTCTGATGTGTTATCACCTAGGATATGTTGTTGCTACTCCATTACAAAGTTTCCTCCTTCATAAAGTGGGGAAAACAATACTTGGTATCCCTGTCTAATGGATAAGTTTGACTTAATGAGACTGTTTTCTATTCAAAAATTAGAAAATTATCAGACAATAAATTATTTTTCTCTGGAGTTCAGGTTTTCTTTTAAAACGTCTGTTAAGGTTATATGCAACATTTCCAAAGTTAACTTGCTTTTAATAAGCAGTTCAGGGGAGATTTTTTTTCTTATTCTGAGGTTCTTTTTTTCTTTTCTTTTTTTTAACCACAGTTGCACAGTATCCTTTTGAAGACCATAATCCACCACAGCTAGAACTTATCAAACCCTTTTGTGAAGATCTTGACCAATGGCTAAGTGAAGATGACAATCATGTTGCAGCAATTCACTGTAAAGCTGGAAAGGGACGAACTGGTGTAATGATTTGTGCATATTTGTTACATCGGGGCAAATTTTTAAAGGCACAAGAGGCCCTAGATTTCTATGGAGAAGTAAGGACCAGGGACAAAAAGGTAAGTTATATTTGATATTTTTTTCTTTCTTCTTCCTAAATCTGAGAACTTATTGGAAAACAGATTTTTAAAAAGATAGTTGGTAACCCTTATTTCTTTCTTCTGAACATTTAAATCATTGTACTACCTTAAGTTTCATATGAGCAAATGATTAATTCATTCAGTTTTTCTGTTCATGTAGCATTTTCATTTCATGCTAGCAAATCTTACCCAATATCTGTGTTGCATATTTGGTCCCATGAACTCTTTACAAAGCATTTAAAAAAGCAGCACATTAATCAACAGTAAGCTTGATATTCATGAAGCTTGCTTGAGAATAAAATGTCTTTGGATACTATCTTGGATGCCATTACCTAGTAAAGTGATCTTTACTTTTATAATACTTAAAGATTATTCTTTGATATGAATACTCATAAACATAGTTATAACTAAGATTAGTTAATGATTTTTCTCTTATTTGGAAGACTAAAATAAAGACTGTTGAAAATCAGTGACAAATTTAATTTGTGTAACACGTTTGAAAGCAAAAAGTGAACTCTTGGGAGAATTGTTACAGTGATTTTCAAGAGATTTATTTCTTTGGATGGTAAGTATGGCAAAACATGTTTACATTTCTTACAAAGAGAATTTGTATATTTCTCTGTCTCTAAGAAGAAAAAATCCAAACTTCTCCAGACAGATAGAAGAACTCAGCGAGCTCTATTGAGGGAGACATCATAACTTTTGTGAAAAATTTATCCTAATTTTAATAATTTTTACAATCAGGAAGGCTCTCTTCCAGTTTAGACTAATTTCATTTTAATTCAGTTTCAGAATAAATATAAGTGATCATAATCCATCACTTTGAGCAGGATAGTTGCATTGATTCCTGGTTTCTTTACTTCTTCCTCATTTCTTCTTTTATTTGTCTTTGTGACTTTTTTGAATTATATCTAAGGATGCCAAAGTACTATTTTTATTTATGATAGTTTACAAAATTGAACCTTAATACTAATGCATGATTTTATTGAATGTTGATTATGGATAGCTTGCCGTCACATTTCTGTATACTGTGTGCACGCTGGGGTGGTAGCACTAGAATGAATTCCAGAGCAGAGAACCTGAGATGTTTACTTCGGTTCATCCTTTCTTTACTTAGAAACAATTGCTTTTACCTATTAAAAATATAGAAGGCAAATTTTTCTACACTTAAGTGAATAAATACAGGGCAGCACAGGGGAAAAAGACTGAGTGGGAAGAAAACCATAGAGAAATGGATCAAATTAAAATACAGTCGCAGAAGCAGTGGTAGAAATTTAAAACAGGGTAGATGATTGGCAGACATTTCAATAGTGGGAAAGAAAACAGGTAAAAAGAGTTTAAAATTAAAATAGAAAAGTTGTGTAGCGTGAAGCCAGAACTAGATTTAAGTTAGGGGCTCTTAAACTGTTTATGTTATATACTTTAAAAATATGCTGAAGGCTATAAATATCCTCCCACAGAAAAATGTGCATGGTGTACATGAATATAAAATTTTGCTTATAGTTTTTAATTGCACTGAAACTTATTTTTTAAACAAAGAATACAAGAGAAACCTTCATAAGAATTATGTTTCATTTTCTTTTTTATGCTGAAATCAGAGTTCACTACTTGAGATTGATGAATAAAAGTGGTACAAATTAACCAAAATTAAGCTTTAGTTTTGCTCAATAATAAATTTTAATGAAAGGGCTGCTGTTATTTAGCTTTTAAATAACATGTTAAAAATATACCATTATCTTTGACTTGGCAACTTTTATGTCATTTTTGATAACCAATCCATTTTAACTTTGTTGTTGATGAAAACAAGTGCTCAAAACCCTGTCTCGTGAACGAATGAAAGAGCAAATAGAACCGAGATTCTTTTATGAGATGAAAGTAGGCTTGTGTCAAGAAATAATTCTCTAAGGCTCTTCAGATAAATTCACTTTGCATCATTTTCTTTGCCTTCTAGTTGTTGAGATCATTTTTGGCAAGATTCTGGCATGATGCTGTGTTAGGAAGGAAAGGATTATGACTCCACATTTTAGTTTTAATGTTGATGGGTTAAACTGTTAACGAGTTTGTATTTTATGCAGTTAAAATTCTAGCTGTAGGATTTGTCTTCTGCAAGCCAATGAACTTATGCGTAGCAGAGAATTTCATAGTTGCTCCCACTTCTTGACAAAACCTCTTGAGAAGTCCTTGATTGAAAGTCTTGGCTTTCATAAATTTGGCAACTTGAGCAACAGCAGATTTTTCTTGACAAATCCTCTTGCACAGTCTATGATTCAAGACTTGGCATTTGTGAAGCAGTAGCATACTTTTACAAGAGATAAGATTTCTCTCAGGATTGATGGTAGAGTCTTAGACACCAGTGCATACTAATGAACAAAGATGGAGTCACAGTGACAGGTAGAGCTTCTGTCTTCACCGAAGCAGCAAAACCAGGTGTTTTGCTAGGCATTAAGGTATACTATCTGTCTACAGAATACTGAGATTTCTTCAGGAGAAGTTTTTTTGGGGGGCAAAGAAACGTAACCATTTTAAAAATGTTAATATCCCCTGAAGTGTCCAAAAAGGATGCCAAAATAGGAATTATTCTTTGTGCCACCATGCGTGTATTTGATGAAAACTAGTAGCTAGCCAAACTGAGAAGTCATTTGCTGAAGAGATGTGGTCTCTCCAAGTCATTCATGACCTGCTGCAAAGTTTTAGAAAAAACTGTGTTTTTTTGGAATGGATAAAATTGTTAGAGTTACTACAACAGTCTTGTATTTGTAGTTTGCACCAGAAAGGTGACCATTTATTTCCAAGGCATTTGCCCTCACCTTGTTCCCTGTGTGATTTCTTTGGCATTATAGCCAAAAGCCTTGTAGGGTACTTTAATCAAGGATTTTGAGTCAGGGGGCAAGTAAGGTTTTTGTAATGATCTCGTCTTTCTGGCTAAACTACTGTGTCACATGTTTTTATTATACTCCCTCCTTCCCTACCTCTTACCCTCTTATGCACATCCACCCTTACACATAAGAATACATACTCTGATGTAGGTGCTCCATCAGGGTAGTTGGCTGAATGCTTCTGATAGTGAGAACTAGTCATATAAAAAGCACTTGGGATGTTTCATCCCATCATATTCAGGGATTAAAGGAAAACCCAAGGTTACTTAAACTTTATTATATGTATTTTTTTCCTCTGCTTCCAGTTTAAGTTAGATCTAAGAGAAGTCTCCATAATCAAAAAGTGAAGACATATTTTAGTTTGTCAGTGGAAAGATATTCTAGTTATTGCAATCTGGTAATAGTGTCAGTTCTGTTTCTCTATAGAGGTAAGGAGAGGAGATTTGATGAAATGACAAGCCCAATGGGATATTGTTGTGATACAGGGGCCAGAGTGAAAAGATAGCATGATAAGTATTTATGAAAATAAGATGTAAAGCCTTCAGTGTCATGTGGTAGAATATAATGGTAGCTACATCAGCAACAGAACTGCTCTAGGCACAGCATATTCTTCCTCCTCTTATATGTTGAAATTCCACCCAAGTGAAAGGTGATGGGCTAGTAGAAAATGAGGTTCTGTACATGCTATTAAGGATGTACTCAGTAAGATTATGTTTAGCTGTTGCATGATATCAAGGCTTGAAGTTAAGTAATTAGGCCAAAATTGATCACTTTAGCATCTTCAAGTCAAATCATTGAGATCTGCTAGGCTTATTTTATTAGCTCATGATTAATTAATATACCTAGACCACTTTCTGTATGAATTATTCACAGGCTCTAAAGGAGTATCCTAAAGTGCTCCTACCTTTATCTCTGTATATTTCAAAAGGCAAAAAGACATTTATGAGCAGATGCTGTTGACAAAGCTGTATTTTCAAAATGGTATTGTTTGCATTTTAGGTTGAAACAGCATTAGAAAGCTGGACATAGTAGATACAAGTCATATGATTATGAGCTTTTTTTTTTTTTACAGGAATATTTCTTTTTTTACACTGCTTTGAACAAGATTATTCAAACAATTAATGACAGCATTTAGAGTAAAATTTGAATCCTCTGACATACTGGTGAACTTCTTTCTATATTAGCAAGTCCATAAATCCTGGAATTGTAAAAAAAGTTTGAAAATGTTCAGTATTAATCTCTGTGCAGCGTCAGGCTCTCCTTAAAAGTCACAAAATGATGAAGTTGGCTTATTTTGACAAGGCTTCTCGGTTTATACTTTTTTTTTTTTTTAATAGATGCTGGAGCATAAAAGACGCCTGATTTAAGTAGAATAAGGACTGCCTGAAGTTGTTGTTCTTATAAATATAATGCTGCAGGCTCCCTTTAAATCTTTTGAATTTGTCTTAAAACTTTCAAATGTATCAGATGTTTACCGAGCAGAATGCTAGTGAAATAAAGTATTTTTAACCTTTGAAGAGTATAACTAATTTCATCATAAGAAAACTTAGCTGACCATGGTAAAGCTGCTGTTACCCAACTGTGGAATTCTTCCAGAGAAATAAGTATCTTATAATAAATGTAATTGATTATCCAAAGTAGTTTTATTCTTGGAACCTCTGCTAAGAGATTTATCCTCTGGTCAGTATTTTTTTTTTTTTTAGGTTGCATCTGTACATTTGCATTTTTGTAATTGTGAACCACTATTTCAGGAGATACATATATTTTATCAGTTTTTCAATTTGTTTAGGGTTAATTTTATTAGAACTGTCTTTAATGTTGTTTTGCTTGTATCCTTGTTTTTAATTATAGAGAAAAATTAAGAAGCTGAAGAAAATTGTGTTCTGATGACATTTATATAGGAGCAGAATGTTTCTTCTTTTTCTCCTCCTGCCTCTTCCCCTTCCCCTCCCTCCTTTTCTTTCTCCCTCTCCCTCTGCCTCTCTCCCCCCTTTTCCCCCTTGGTTTGGAGAAAGAGGAGCCAGTTGTCATGTTTTTGGTGAAGAATTTATAGACTTTGCAGAGACTCTCCTCAAATTAATCTGGTGCAGCATCTTGACATTTTTCTCAGCAGACTTGGTGCAAATTGGATGGCAGAGTGGTGGTTGCCAGCTGACCATAAAATGTGCAGTTGTGTTAGTGATACCCAAATAGTACTTCAGGGTTTGAATGTTGCAGAGAAGTCAGTACAACTGATACCTCCTATAAAGAGTTAGTTCTGAGAGTGGGATAACTGCTTGAGGGCAGGAAGACTCCTCTATCTTTTATTCAGTAATTTACAAGAAGGCAATTATGTTACACTTCCCTAGGGATCGTTGCTTTGCATAGTTGATCCTTTTGCTTTATAAGCATGTGGCAAATTCTAAAGCAAGCTGTTGTGGTTCCCTCCCCTTACACCCCCAAAAGAAGCTCCTAGGGTTACTTCCATCTAGTCCTAAGCCTCACACTATCTGCATTTGTGCTTATATTTCAGAAGTATAGTAGATAGCTCACAATATTTACTATAAACCATGAATAAAGAATTAAAACATCCTACCAATGCTGGTAAGTATATATTTCGGAAAGATTTCCAAAATATCTGAATTTAAAGAGACAAACTTCTATTATATGACAGGCTTACCTGGAATCTCTGCTACTCCTGTCTCTTTCCCTTCCCTTCCCCCTTCTAGAATGGTGGCAGGTAAAGTAAGCATTAATAGTTACTTTGTTTGATTAAACTTCTAAGAAAAAACATTTGAGGTTTTGATTTTTTTTGTTTGATTTCAAAGTAATTATTAAAGTTCCTGTATGTTATGATCTCTGTACATGAGTTCATTAGCTTATCTTTAATGAAGACTTAAATCTTCTAGAAATAATAAATATTTTCACTCTAAGTGATCCAAAGAAGAGGAAATTTTCCAGTTTCTCTGAGGAATGAATTTATGTCCCAATACAATCAGGTTGTTTTTTTCTAGTCTATTTACTGAATTTCCCCATGTAGTAATCTAATGAAATTTTCTCATTTTTCTCTTCATTTAAAACAAAATAAGCTGTAATTATCCTCTTTTGGCTTAAAAAAAAAAAAAACTCCTAATATAACATTTAAATTTTTTTCTAACACATTAATTATCTTGGGCTAAACTGTGTTCTTCTAATACATGGTATTTAAGCCTATTATCCATTCTCTGTATATTCATAAAATTGTAAGATTTTTATACCTTGAAGGACCTTAGCAATTACTTAACTCAGACTCATTTTAATATAAATGATAAAACAGATCAGTCTATCCTAGGTCATTTAATCTCTCTGTGTAATAACTCAAAACTGTCTCTCTTAACCTCAAATCCAGTATTCTCTTTACTGTACTGTGTTCTCTTGTCCAAATTAGTTTTCTTTATTATTTTGATTCTCGGAGTAGAAATAGAAACTTAAAAAAGAAGCGGCTGTATTATAATGGATTAGAACTCTTTCAGTTTTGAGTCACAGAAACCCAATTCAAAATAGCTTAAACATAAGGAGACGTTTATTGGCTTATATAACCCTAAAAGCTCTGGCCTGGATCTAGATGCTTAACAGATGTCTGAAATCCCTCTCTCTCAGTTCTCTTCTTTCGTCTTTATGTACTTGATTTTTAGGCAGACTTTCTGCAAGTAATGGCAAAACAGTAGCCCCAGGTTTACACACTGTCTACTTCAGCAGCTGCAATGGGAAGAGACCTACAATTTGAGCAAAAATTCCTAGATTAGGTTCTGACTTACCTGGATTAGGGCATGTACCCATCCCTGAACCAAACCTTCTGCCAGAGACTTGGGTCATATATCTGAAGTTGAAGAATAGGGCCCAACCCCCTCCTTTCCAACCCTCCCCCCGCCCCGCCCCAAACCGCAGGGGGAGAGATAGGCTCCCAAAGGGGAAAGGATGCTACACAGAGAGAAAAATATCAGTTTTTGCTTCATATTACTCTCAAGGATTCTGTGGTTCATGTACCACTATTTAATATTTAGAATTAGTTTCATAGAACTGTAGCACTCTAAACTTTAGAGATTCTTTGTAGATGGGAAAAATAAGAGCCCAAAGAGATTGTGACTTCTTTGTTTTCAAAGAAGTTGTGACTTCTGTGTTTTCATAACATAGTATGTGTGCTATTAGTAAAATCCAGGACACAGGAGTAAAAAAAACTTTAAATCAGACTCATAATTTTTAGGTTCAGATCTTGGTTTTGAACAAGATGATTACGTGCGCTGGAACAGTTTTCTTATCCTTAAAATAGAGGAAATAGTATCTGTCTTATAAAGTGGTGTAGTGTTAGTGATATATGTAAAACAAATGGCATGTTGCTTAATATACAATAACTACTGTTATATGTTGTCATTGTAGTACTCACCATTTCTAAGAGCCTTATTTCTTCCTTTGTCAAATTTACTTTCCTGTAATGATCTTATTGTGATCATTCTGAAACAGATTTCCAAGCTTCAAGCAACACTATGTTAAAACAAATAAATGATTTCTGAGTTTAGAAATGCTAGTGAAAAGTTTACTGAGGTAGAAAATTACTCTCTTAACTAAGATTGTGGTTCCGTCTTAAAGAAGATGATTTGAGAGTATTAATGCACAGAATATGAACAGAATACTACATATTTTGTGTTATGGTATCCAGGTGGTATTCTGGTCTGGTAGTGTTATGGCAATATTCTAGATTTGAGAGGTGTGTGTAGCTTATACTTTAAAATCTCTGTTTTTTAAGAGGTTAATTATACAGGAGATTTACATAAAACAACTCAGGTTAAAAAATGAATGGTTTATTAAGATATACCAGGCAAATGTAAATTTCAGAAGCAGATGAGAGGATATCAGTATCAGAGTACATCTGCAACAAAATGTGTAAAAGTGGATCAAGAATGTCATATTAACACATGGTACACTCCATAACGGAGACTTAGCAGTTACAGACTCTTAAGTGCTAAACATAACATCACAATACATTAAGTGAAAACTGCAGGAACTGAAGAAAAATTGATAGAAGGCAATGATAGTAAGATTCTTCTTTAAATATACTTTAAGATCAAGAAGGTATAAAATAAGAAGATACATCAATGGCTTGATTAACATAATAACAATAGCCCATAAAACATATTTTTGGTCACCCACAAAACACTTACCAGTATTAATAACTTATTACACCAACCATAAAAATCTCATCTCCATGTAGAAATATATAAACCCCACTCCTTGGTTACAGTTCAATAGAATTAGAGATTTCTTTTTTTTAAGAAAAAGTTTAATCAGGCCAATTCAACCATTTGGAAATTTAAAACCACTTAAATAATTCTGGGTCATTTAGGAAATACAAATCCATGTGAGGTATTAAGATAATAACAAATAGATGAATTAATAAGAAAATATAAGTTTATGAATTAGCAAACAATAAGATATTTGAACTACTAAATCCAAACACTGATTGTATGAAAATAACAATAAAACCAATACATCTCTTTTAAAGCCAATCAAAGGAAAAAGGAAAGAAAGGAAAACAAAATTCAGATGTGAAGTTTGAGGAAGGAAATAAAACTACATTATGGAAGTGATAATAAAAATTATATTCTGGTCTATGCTAATGAATTAGAAAATTTCATTGGGAAATGGGCAATTTTCAGTGAACAGGTTATCATAAATGCTTCCGGATGAAATACAAAGTCTGAATAGACCAGAATGAAATGTGTAGGAGCCCTCAAGAAGTATCTGATCTGAATTGCATTTTGGGTGGCTGCTGTCAAACCTTGAAGCATCAAATAATTATGTTTTCTAAATTGGACCAGATGTTAGAGAATATGTAAAACTTCCCAGATGACTGCTTGCATACCCCTTCTACTTCAATCTAATAAAGATAACATATTTAAAAACCGAAAAGTATAATATGGGGGAAATTAAATAGTTTGGCCAAAGTAAGAGTACATAGAAGGGAGTTGTGAAAGATAAGAGTGGAAAAAGAGGTTGGACTGTATGTTGTTAAGGAATTATATATAGTGCATGACAAATTTGTTCTTATTTGGGTAGACAGTGGGAAACCATTTAACAATTTGAATTAATCAGTAATGTGATTAATCTTATATTTTTATAAAATTAATTCAAAAATGGCATAAAAAACAGATTGGAAACTAGATAAAGGCTGATAATCAGTTGGCTATTCAAAAATTTCAGGAGGTGACTGAACTAGAATGGCCACAGAAAACCAGGACTGATATTTTGAGAGGCATTTTAAAGTCAAAATCTGTATTTTGTGTAGGAGTCAAATATTAGTATTCTAAATGAGCTTATTAACCTCTGGTTTGCTTTCCATTTTGTGTGGGTTTTGTGTTTGTGTGTGTGTGTGTGTGTGTGTGCACACACATGTGCACACATGCACAGGCATATGTGTTTATATCTGTGTATATATGCCAGGGAGTTGACATGCTGACTGATTAAGCATTCTCTGCCTGGACCTTTAGCTTAGTGCTGGGATTCCTCACTTCTCTTTACTAAAATAACCCTGTGTACATTACTGCTGTCCCTCAGTTTATTTCCTTCATGTACAATGGGGATGGTATTGGAAGAGGTTTTGGGCTCAGGTGCTGGAGAAAATAGTGAGTTGAGTATAACGACAGAAATATCAGAGGTTGGTCTACGCAAGAATATGAAAGTTCAGTTTTGGGATATGTTGTGTTCTAAGTGCATCTGAGATTTCAAGCTAGAAATTTCCAGCTAAGTGTAAGAAGTTCTGGACTGGGAGTTGGGAATAAAGTCATATTGAGAGACACAGGTTTTAGAGTTAGTGTATAAGAGTGATAATTAAACTACTGGAGTAGATAGAATCGACATTGTAGAGGAAAGAGCTGAGATCAAATTTTTGAGATATGCCTACATTTAGGGACAAGCAGACAAGAGACAGTCAGTAAAGATAGGAGAAAACCTTTGAGAGTGTATCCTATGACAAGAAGTAGGGAATTTTGAAAATGGTGGGGAAAATCACATAAAATGGAAAGAAATGTAAAATAATTCAAGATATACAAATATAAATATTTAACCTAATCTTCAGTTTTACATGTGTTAATGTAAGGTGTATAAAATGGCAGCCCAAAACTGAGCCATGGCTAATGACCTCTAAGAAATCAGCCTCAAAATAACAGATTTCCAGGATTTAAGGAGTAGAGACTTCTCAAGAGTTTATATAGGGAGGGAAGGCGAAAGTTTGAGAGAGATACATACAGAATCTTGAGAGAGTATGGGTGTTTTTTGTCTTTGAATTGTATGGTTGTTTTGGGTAAAGGATAAGTGTTAATCCGAACTTTTTAAGGAGACAAGTAGAGAGAATAAAGGCAAATATCATAGAGGAGGTAATTAATAGAACATTTGCAAAAATAGAACTGAGGTGAACATGAAGACACTTTTATAAGATATTGGGAGTAAAAAGGTTTTAAGATGGGAGAAAGGAATTTTGGGGGTGCTCACATTGGGTCACCTTACGGCTCCCAGTAAAATGGAAGCTTAGTTCACTGAGGAGGATGATTGGGGCAGGATAGAAAGAGAAGTGGGATGAACAAAATGCTGAAATCATTGTAGTCCGGAGGTAGTAGTGCGTACCAAAAGAAAGAGTTATTGAATAATAGAGATTTAGAATAGCTGAGACTGAGTAAAGGCTGTGGAAAAGAAAAGTGGGCTGGAAGGAATAGTGAGAGGAACTGTCCTCCTGGTCTGTGAACATAAGGGAATTGAAGAAACAGTGGATGCCTTTTGAGATGATGACCAGGAATGATGCTAAGTCAACCTGAAGAATGCTAAGTTTAACTAAAATTAGAATGTTTTGAAAGTTTTACTGGAAGAGAAAAGGTTAAGAATGTAAGTAATTTTCTTCACAGAGTGGGAAAGGAGAGAAATTAGTGGTAGAGAATAGCACTATACTTTTTGAATATAGTTATAGACCAATTTAGCTTAAAAATTCTTGATTCAGGAATAAACTGATTTTTATTAGTCTTAATTTAAATGGAAAATTTTAAAACATAACTTTTAATCTTCAAGAATTTATAAAGGTCAGTGCTCTTCATATGTGTAAAATTTTTGAAGATCAGTAAAAAGTACATTTCTTAGGTTTCTAAAAAGATAAATACATACTTAAATTTAATCTTAGTATTCAAGATACTATAGGTAAAACATGCACATGAATCATTGTTTTCAGTATGCATTCAGGAAACAGGATATTTGAAGTGTCATAAATTGCACTGTCAATTTAATGCAGAAGTTTTACTCATTTTGTTTCAAATTCTAAAGTACAGTATGATTCATTGCATTGTTAATTAAATTTTAGAAAGTGTGCATTATGACCATAAGAGAGAGAATAGTGCAGCGGACACATTAATGCCTGTGGTCCATACACATCTGGGTCTTCCAGCTTTTTAATGTTTGTTAATTTGGACACAGAATTTGAGATGCTGGTAATCTAACAGGTAGGTAAGAATTGCAAAGTTATGATACAGAAGACTAATTATACATAATTTGATAGTAAAATAATAAGTTTACAATTGTTTTTCAGCCTTTTTCTTTGAACTATATTAATAATTTTGGTTCATCTTACTTGTATTTACACATTAATTATTAATCCACTGGTGACAACTAATAGATTCCTAACATTCTTTCTCTACACAGTTGCCTTTGTGATAAGAATTTAACTGGGTATATAAACACCTGCATTACAGATACATTCCCAATAACTTGATACTTGAGAAAAAATAAACTTTGAAAGCCTTCTAATTATTGCATGCGAACTTATACCAGAATGGAGATAAAGAAAAAATACATCATCTCTCATTCCACTAAACCTCAGAAAAATAACTTGACAACTTACAAACTGCCATTGATTTAATTTTTAAAAAACCTTATTAAATTTTATTTAATTTTTAGAGTAGGTAATAAATTTACATGGTTCAAAAAATTTTCCCTTCATCCCATCCATCATCTATCTGCTATTTTCAACCTGCTTTGTGGTTCTGTATTTTATCTTGGTAAATATGAATGACAAGTTTTTTTTCTCTCTCTCAAATGGCATACATAATGTGGTAGAGAAATAATTTTAAGTTTAAACACTTTAAAAATTTTAATGACAGCTTTTAACATTAATTTCTGTAGCAGCTTTTCAAAGTACTACTACTTTAGTACTATTTCTTTAAGAAAATATATAGAACTAAAACTCCAGCACTTACAAAATTATACCTTAAATACAGGTAGAATTTCTAAAACTGCTAATTAGGATTTCTGTAACATTTGTAGTTTTATCATGCTTTTGTGTAACTGCCTTTAGTGTTTAATCTTCATGAGAATCCTGTGAAGATGTTACTGTCTTCATTTTCCTGAAGAAACAAACCAGTTTGTATTTTGACTGTCAGCATTCAAATCTGTCTTTTGATTGTATGATTTTTGCACTGTAGCCAGAATCTTAAATCATTTGTCCTGATTTAAAATGGCTTTTATCCATTATTTGACACTTTGTGTATTTTTTAAAATTGTAATAAAATCACACTACCCTTTAAAAAACCAAGAATACTACAGTTAATATCTACATTCAACATGCCTGTCTTTAAACTCACGTAAATATACTTTCTACTTTTCATTAGAGGGAAGAAAAATTTTTATGTCCAAAGTTTTTAACACCTTGGGAGATTTAGATGCCAATAATAACTTAGAGAGAAATACTGTAAATTCTAAGTTAAATGCTTGAATTTTGTTTGAAGTCATATCATGCAATAGGAAAAGAATCCTTAGAAAAGTGCTGTAATACTTCATTTATTCAGCATCATTAGAGAATGCATTGCTGCATACGTGAGATTTTTTTTTCTTGAGGTGAGTCAGGGTCCCCTTTTAAATACCACATGAACCATATATGTGTGTGTGTGTGTATATAGATACATATTTGTGGCATTTGTAATACATAACTTTTCTAAAACATTATGTATTTCCCTGGTTTCTTCAACAAAGAGATGTATGTAGCTTAGGAGCATCTCTAAGCACCTTTGTTAATCAGACTATTGCATACATTTACGTCAGCTACATACTCATGTTTTTGTTGGATTCTAACGCCAGCATCACTGTTTGCTGCTACTATTTCTGCCTCCTAAAGGCAGTATGCTTTTATGTAGTTTGCTGATTCTGATATGCTTTTGTCAGGAAAATAGGTATCCAGGTTTGTGAGGTATTGTACGTTTAATAAGAATCCGTAAATCCTGTGTGGAGCCCTCCATGTAAAGAGCACGGCTGTAGTGCAGAGGCCTTTGACAGTTATTTTGGTTATCCAGTGGCCTTTGCTTATTGGGTATGGGTTAGAGATTGTTGTGACCATTGAATAAGTCGGGGTGTTATAATTGTATTTTAAGGGAGAAAAATTATTCTGGTATTTTCCTTTGTATTGATGTTTGATTTATTCTATTATTAAACTGGATTTAAATATTAATCATTTAAGGTCAAAATTCTAATGTATATATGTTTTCAATGGGTACAACCCAGTTACCATAACCATTTAGTGTATAACTGTAATGGAACTTTTCTTTTGAATTTGGCTTTTCTTTTTTTTTTTTTTTTTTTTTTTCTGTCCACCAGGGAGTAACTATTCCCAGTCAGAGGCGCTATGTGTATTATTATAGCTACCTGTTAAAGAATCATCTGGATTATAGACCAGTGGCACTGTTGTTTCACAAGATGATGTTTGAAACTATTCCAATGTTCAGTGGCGGAACTTGCAGTAAGTGCTCTAAATCCTCATCCTTCCATGTACTAGAACACTTTTCTTAACATATCTAGAAGTTTATATAAAAACCTAGAAAGAAATTTACCATACTTAAAATTTATGCAGGAGTGTATATTTTCTGAAGTATCCAAACTAATTAATTAGCTCAGTTGTTTAGCACATGGGGCCAAGGAAGCCAAGACCAGTGGGTTTAATGTCTTTGAAGCCAAATTATATTTATGAGAGGAATATTCTGTGCTGCAGCTACCAAATGCAGCTTATATTCTGACTAGATGACTGAAAAAACCTGACCCATCAGAGATTCAGCATGAGAGCAGCAATGGGACTCATCACATTACTGGTGTTGGGGCAGGGACTAGTTCCTCATATCTTGGGAAGACATGCTGATAGGGATAATGGTGATAGGGACAATAAAAAGAAGAGGGAAAAATGGTGAGACATGGCAAAAACCTGAACTATACTGAATGAGTAGGGTTGATTCACGGGGTGTGGAGTATTAGAGAAAACCTGGATTTAGGTGAGTTCCAGTGCTCGATTTGCTATTAGTGTGCTGTGTAACCCAGGGCACATCATCTACCTCTCCTTGTCTTTGTTCATCAGTAAAATGAAGATATTTTAAAATCTGAAACTTCCTAGGGAAGTACTAAAGATCATGCAACTGATGTCTGCCTCTATTTCTCTCTTACCCTAATCTCTGTAAGCCTACCTCAGTCATCCTGGTCCTGCTCTGCTGCTCTGCCATTCTAGGCCAGAGTTCTTAGCTAGACTGATAGAAACCTTAATACCTTGACCCAAACCAAGTAGTCAAGGGAGAGCTCTTGGAAGGAAGAATTATCCAGCCCTGTAAAAGACCAGACTGTTGCTGCTTTTTTCTGTAGCAGAGTTGTTTTTATTAGTTTCTACCTTGGAAGTGATCAGCTATGTTTTCATGTTTAAGAAACTTGTTTTATTTATTTAGAGTGCAATTTTATGGTTTCTAAGTAAAATACCACTATATATATTTTTTAATACTTCTAATAATATTTCAGTGATATTTTGCAATTTGTTGTGGTTTTAGCTCTCAGCTTTAAGTTTGCTTCTTGAAAATATTTAAGTAATTAAAAATTTCTCTATCTCTAAATTAATTTATACCTAGGAAATTAATTTATTGATGTTGTTTATCTTTGTCACATGGGTGTAATCACTTTCATTAGATCTTTCCTGTGTTCTGAGAGCAAGCTTCTTTATTAAAGACCACAGATCTAGTAATATGGCATGTTAAAGGCTTCTAAAAGGCCTCATTGATGCTTTTGTCATCTGAGTACAGTGTAAAAAAAACTGCTGAGTGTAAGGCACAAGGATGTCAGAGGTGATTGACACAGGAACTTAGATTTATAGGGGAGAAGGAAAAAAGAAGGAAAAAGTTCATGTTCTTCCTATAGTGTAGATATCAGTGTAAAAGCCAAATGAAAGGTATAAAATATTAGAGAAATAATAAGGGAGAGAGAACATTCAGCTCAGTCACCTTACTTACTATTTTTTCATGTTGGTCTCTCTAGCAAACATCTGTCAATTCAGCTCTGCCTGCTTACATTTAAATGTGTGTGTGTTTATGTGGTTTTTTTTTTTTTTTTGACCTCAGTATTACATTTAAACTTCTAAATTTACTGACTACTGAAATCTTTCTAATCTTCACTGATTTTCTAGTTCTCTGTTATGCACTGTGATTTAATACTATGTAGTAAAGCTGTGTTATAAGTAATAACTAAATGAGAGGTTGTATAAATTATAAATGCTATATTCAGAAATAGAAAGTTTGGAGGGTGGGAGTTGTCAAATAGTTTCATGAAGGAAGTCCAGCTCTTTATTGAACGTTGAAGAAAGATACAGTTAAGGTTGGCCTTAAAACCAAAGAAACTATTACTGGCAATAGGAAGTAGGTTGAATTGAAGCACAGCAGAAGGAAATGAGCTGGACAAGAAATGTAGAGATGTAGAACAGAATAGGAATGGAACATGTGGCTGACTGTTAGAGGACTCTGAATAGGCATATCAGACTTGATTTGATAAATACCATGGTGTCAGTGATAACACTAGAGGCTTAAGCTGTATTTTAGGTTCAGTTGTATAGAAAGTGGTTATTGCAAGAGGAAAAAAGTAGTGGAAAGGAAAGCAGTTAAACATGACTTGCTTTTTAAGCCAGATGTGCTTTGCTAGGTAATCAAATTAGATGTGATTAGTTTTTCTTTTGCCATTTATATCTAAAGATTTTGTCAGAATTTTCACCCTGGTCAAGTGAATAATTCACAGTACAGGGAAGAAATAAAAGTGAATCTGAGACTTGGAGACATCAATGTTGATATTTTGGTTTTAAACATGTTTTAAATCAGGTAAAGGTGAGCTGTTACATGAAGATATTTAGTGAGTACTTGAAAATATGAATTCTCAGAGGGAAACAGAGTGAGGACTGAGACAAACAGAAATTGCAACAATTTGGGTTCAGGAGGAGGAAGAGGAATCAGTGAAGGAAACAACATGTGAAAATAAAATATCTTCTGCAAAGTTGTCAGGGGCTAACAGCCTTTTTCTTATTTGATTATTGTCTTAATATTTCTAAATAATGGAAGTTATTATATTCTATATATCTAAAAGGATTTTAAAAAGTTAATAAAAGATGGTCAGTGTGATTTTTCTCTCATACTATATATATTAATATGCATATATCCAGGAAAGTTCAATTCTTTTAGTTCTGATATTTGTTTACTCTCAGTATCAGTCTTTTTTTAAAGAACACAGTCGATCATATCCAAAGATATATATTAGAATTGTGTCTTAGAAGTTAACAGAACCATACTAATGTTGGAATTTTGTTAAGTTTGGTCTTATCTACCTAAAATATAAAATTCATATTGTAAAGAAAATTTTTTCTTAGTGATTTGAGGAAATCTTTTTCACTTATTTTTATTAAAACTTTTAGCTTAGTTTTTTGAGGAAATCTGGTTTCTAATTAGATTATCAATTGTTTATATAATTCTAAAATTCTTGAAGGTACACATTTTAGATGTAGTTTAATGAAATCTGGCTTACACAGTTAATTTGCTTTTTAAAGTCCTAAGATCAGGATTATCAGATTCTGAAATAGTGGAGTTTGAATTAATAAGATTACAAGGCATTTTCTTCCTGGTTGATTTTTATCACGGCTTTGAAATTATACCTTGTTGTTTGCTTCTTCAAGCTAGACTTCCCAGGAAAACTTTTAGTATCACATAAAGTCTTGTAACATGGCTCATTGTACTTTTAATCTTTAGTCAAGGAAGTGAAAATTATTGACAGATTGTTAGTGTAATGTTTTCCTTTTTTTAGAGTTCCTTTTTCTCATGATAAATGTCTCACAAATCCATATTGGAATAATCCCACATGACTTTTATCAAACCTACTCTTTATTATATGATTGATGATACTTCTTTAGATATTGTATAGATGAGCCAGTAGGTATTTATTACACTGGAAAATGTATTTAGCTTACATAAATTTTCTGCCTTGTTCTCAGTTGTTGGTCACATTGATAAAGAATGTGATTTTTTTTTTTTTTCATTTTTAAAGATGATTATCTTTTGGTACTGAGAACTTTATGCCTCCCCACCCATATATATGTATGTATGTGTGTGTGTGTGTATATACATATTTTTTTTTTATTTATTCCTCATGCACTTTGTGCAGGCTTATGTTTATATTTCTTGATTGTCTTGGCATGTTTCAAAACTTCAAGACCCACTTCTTACTTCCTCAGGTTAATTACTTTCTTTCTAATGAACTCTTATTTTTGAACTTAGTATACTATAAATGAATTATACATTGTCAGATTGTTTAGATAACAAAGTTTTTAAAGTTCTAGGATCTTAACATTCATGATTTTAAATTCTATCATTAATGTCACTAGGTATAGATACATTTATGAACAGATTTAAAAAATAAAACCCATAATCCTTCTCTTTCCACACTTAATGACCTATTAGTTGAATTGCTGATACAAGCAATGATACATTTTGAGAGGTCGTATTTTACCAGTTATTTTAAAATAGGCATGTGCCAAAGCCAAAATGCTTATTAATGAAAGTGGAGTGTGTTTTGGAGGGAGAGGATTATGCTATAATTTATACTTGATGTCTGTTGCATTTCTTTGCAGACATTTCAGATCTCTTTCCTCCTGTTTCTCATGGTGGTAGCTTTACATAGCTTTAAAAATAAAATATGAGCTAGGTAACATTAATTATTGTTCATATTTTTTATAAATACTGGGACTTGTGTTTATGGCATGTATTATTAACTTTGTTACAGATTATATTCTCTTTCTTCTTATGAAGGTGTAATGATTGGTATTTTGTGGTTTTTATTCCATGATAGAGACTTTAGAATACTGCAGCAAATACCTGTTTTAAAAATTATCTTTTATACAATTCATTTTAGTTCTTAAAATAATTTATATTAGATTTTTAATATCATTTTAATGTTGAAGTTTTTTTTAAACATTTTTTATTGATTTATAATCATTTTACAATGTGTCAAATTGTAGTGTTCAGCACAATTTTTCAGTCATACATGGACATATACACACTCATTATCACATTTTTTTCCTCTGTGATTCCCTGTGCTATACAGTATAATCTTGTTTATCTATTCTACAATTTTGAAATCCCAGTCTATCCCTTCCCACCCTCCGCCCCCCTGGCAACCACAAGTCTGTATTCTATGTCTATGAGTCTATTTCTGTCCTGTATTTACGCTTTGTTTTTTTGTTTGTTTGTTAATGTTGAAGTTTTGATGTTTCTGTATAGTACTAGAAGTCCAATCTTGGGACTTAACTATTTATGAAATAGAATTGACTTATACCAGTAATAGAACCTTATGTTGAAGGTTCAAATTAAGAAAATCTTATATTGATTATATTTGTGACCTAATTTATTTTCTTTGTTTCATTTATTTACTTACTTATTTAATTTACTAATTATTTCTATCCATTGCTTTGTTTTAAGGGGTTACAGATGCAGAATTACTATTTTATATATATTGCTAATATTAATCATCAGAATAGCTTTTGACAGTTTGACAGTTAAACTGTCATTTGCTGTGAAATGATACTAGTATGTATTTGACCACACAGATCCTCAGTTTGTAGTCTGCCAGCTAAAGGTGAAGATATATTCCTCCAATTCAGGACCCACACGACGGGAAGACAAGTTCATGTACTTTGAGTTCCCTCAGCCGTTGCCTGTGTGTGGTGACATCAAAGTTGAATTCTTCCACAAACAGAACAAGATGCTGAAAAAGGTTTGCACTTTACTTTTATTGGGAAAAGTATCCAAAATAGCCATACCTTAAATAGTAACCTCAGATCTTTTGCTTAAACCATTTGGTTAGGCAGAAATCATTCTGTAAGGAGAGATTAAAAGATGTATTTTATTTTATGACTGACATCTAATAAATCATAAATGACCTTCTATCAGATCTGCACATGCTTTGCTTACAATGGCACTGGTGAGCCATAGGAAAAGGCCATGTGGCATTGTCATTTGAGGTGAATTTTCCTTAACTTGGACTATGCAAAGAAATTTTGTAAAAATATTAAAGGTCACATACATACCCCATTCAGTTAGTTATAATCCTCTTAGGAAGAGTGATAAATTAACTGATAAGACGTTAGAATGGAACCATGAATTTGAAAAAAAAAATTGATCTTTATGTATAAATAAAACCTGTTTTGTAGTCTTCTGTAATGACACAAATCACCTTTCCCCCATTTTGGTTTATGTTTCTTGAGACTGGGTCATTTTATATTTAGCTTCCTCAAAGTTACTGAGTATTTTGATTTTTAGCTAGGAATGAAAAAAATGTATTTAAATATGCAAGTTTAGAAAGTTAGTGAGGTTTGCATCTTACTATTGTTTAGAGAATGCAAAAGCACATTTTAAAACAAACTAACTTGGTTTAAAATATTAAGTGTGAACATTTAAGGTCAGCTAAAGGTGCAAAATTTTTAGGTAGTAATGAGCAAAAATATTAGCTTTGTATATTGTTACTGCCTTATTAAACATATCAGATAGCACATTGCTAATCTGTAGACAGTCTCTGTGACAGGATTGATTTTGTTTTCCTGAGTTTTAACTTTTTCTTTTTTGAGAGAAAATAGAAGAAAGCTTCTTCATTTACTTCATTCACAAAAATTTTAATTTATCAGAATTTATCTATTTTGATTTATCAAAAGAAATATAATTTCCTTTATCCAGAATCCAAGTAGCTGGAAAATCACAAAATGTAAAACTGATTTTCTTTCACCAGAAACCTTTTACTGTGTGTTCTGTATAAATAAAAGTTAATTATGTCTCAGTAACTTTGAAAGTTTATTTTTCAATAATCCAAGAAGTGTTAACAAATTTTTAAAATAAAGGTAAGTAGTTTTTTTCTTTATTCACTGTAAGACTTTTGCACATAAGATTTTATATTTTGCTTTAAAATATAGGCACCTGTATCACACTTTTTCCCCCATACTTTTAGGAGTTACACGAATTCTTATCTTCTTCCAGTTTTTGTCACTTATATACCTTACATTAACACATGTAAAATTAAGATTAGGTTAAATATTTATATTTGCATATCTTGAATTACTTTACGTTTCTTTCCATTTTATGTGATTTTCCCTGCCTGTTATAAATGTTTGTTTTGCTCTTATTTAAACAAAAATAGTTTTACTATAAATAGTACATTAACAGAATCCACATTTTTGAAAATTTAAATTTTACTAGCTTATTTTCTTCTGACTCTAAAATGTGCATATAGTTACTAACTTTACAACTTTGTGAAAATAATTGAAATTAATAAAATATTTTTAAAAGACTTATACCATGTATCAAATTAGGTACTGTTAAAAGATACAAAGACATTTAAGATATAAGATACTTAAGGATCTTACCATCTTCCTGGGAAAATGAACTAGAAGATAAATTAGAATAAAAGTTTTAAATGGCAGTTTAAGGCACCAGAATAAGATGTCACAGGGTTGTGCATTGTTAATTGTCAAATGAGCATACAGGCCAAATTCTGCTAAGTAAGAGAAGAGAGAGCATTTTCTGTGTTGATCAAGAAAGGTTTGAAGTGATAAACTTCTGGTGTGGTTTTTGATTTATAAGACCTCGTATTATTTGTAAGAAGTGATTTTTTAAAAATAGACGTTTTATAACAACTAAAAAATTGAACTACTTACTCCCTACCCCCATATTTTATTATTGAAACTTTTCAGACATACATTGCCATGCAAGAAACTGGAGCCAATTAATGTTTGTTTTGCTGGAGATGTAAAAATGTGTCCGCCTTGCTTCATTGGGAAGTTTTACTGACATTTCAAGAGCTTTTTTGTTAAAGTAAATTTTGTAATAGCTTGTTGCAAGATGGAGAAGATTAAGTCCATTTCTGAGTTTTTAAAATATATACATATAAACTCAACTTTTAAAAAGCTAGTATTAGACTAGAAAAGGAGATATTTTACTTAAGGTATTAAAGTAAGTTATTTTAGAATTTGTAGAATTATATTTTTTGGTCTAGAATTTGAATGAAAGAAAAATCATGTGAATTAGATGCAACAGATAACCCACAGATTGCCAAGCATTAGTCTTTGTCTTTACCTTTATTCAAAATATCAAATGACATATGGCATATTTTATTAACTTTTTAGGGCAAATGATGGATGTAGGTAAACATCTTAAAAAATTTTTTTTAAATATGTCTTTTTTTTTTTTTTTTTTTTAAGGACAAAATGTTTCACTTTTGGGTAAATACATTCTTCATACCAGGACCAGAGGAAACCTCAGAAAAAGTAGAAAATGGAAGTCTATGTGATCAAGAAATCGATAGTATTTGCAGTATAGAGCGTGCAGATAATGACAAGGAATATCTAGTACTCACGTTAACAAAAAATGATCTTGACAAAGCAAATAAAGACAAGGCCAACAGATACTTTTCTCCAAATTTTAAGGTCAGTTAAAAACATTTTGAGGAGTTGGTGAGTGTCTGCGTGTTTGTTTTATTCTAGATGTTTTGTTGATGAAAGACTTGCTTGACTAATTTTTAAATTAAGTATATTCAGAAGCAATTTTTATCTAGCAGTAACCTGAAAGTTTCTAATGAAATCCAGGATGCACAGAGAGTCAAAAGGCTGCATTTTCCTTACCCAGTTCTTTGTTACTTGGTGAAATCTGGGGCAGGGGTTGGGGAGAGGAGTAAGTGGAATATGAAGTAGGAATAGGGCAAGAAGGAAGTGGAAAGGCACTCAGCCCCTTGGGAATGATTTGTATAGAATGTTCTCACTGCTTCTACTTTTGTCCCCCTCCAGTTTATTCTCAGCTCTTCAGAGTGATCTTAAAAATGACTTTTATTGTGTCACTCCTGCTTAGACTTTTTTAAAAATCTTGTGGTTTTTTGATATGACCTGCAGGGGCCTGCGTAATTTAGCACAAGACTGACTACCTTCTACCTGCATCAACTCTAGCCACGTTCTCTCCCTGCAATTCATCCAGACTGGTCTCTCTTCCGTTTTTCACAATGCTAAGCTTCTCTGCCTCAGGTCTTTCTGGTTCTTTTCCTTCTCCCTGTGCCCCTGCACCCTCAGCCTTGCCCTGCCTTTCACCGGCCGTCCTCCTCACACTCTAACCTTAGCTTCAGTCCCATGAGCTCCCAAAGGCCTTCTCTAATCACCCTCTCTCCTTCGCATTTAAAAACTGTCTACTTCCTCTTATTACAGAATTATTTGGCTCATTTTACTTGTACTTAGATGTGATATATGTAAGTGTATATTTGTAGTTATAGACAAGAATTTTCCAGGTGAAAATCTGACTTGTAAAACTTTCCCAAATGGTGGTTTGCCGTTTTTTTCCCCTTTTCTCTTTCTTATTCTACTTGATTTTCCCCTCTTCCTTTCACCATACCCTCCTCTTTTCTCTCTTTTAAAATTCTTTCTTCATTCCATTTTTATAACATATAACAAACTTAATCATAGCTTATAAGTATAAGAATATTGCTAGTAATAAGAAAAATAAAGGAGAGGCTACCTGTTTTAAGTGAAAATAGATCCAGAATTAAGTGCCTTTAGATCTTATGTTTAAGTATTTATAAGTGTCCTTTAGAATTCATGTTTCCATTTGCTTTTATTTCTCTAAAAAGAAAATAAGAAGCAACTTTTAATATTAGGAGACATAAATTTGAAAAAATAACTTGAATAAAGACTATAATTCTGTTAAAATAAAGTTTCCTCAATTGTTAGCTTTTAAAATGTGACTTCCTCTAATTTTGTTTTTTATTTTAGTATTACAAGAAGTTTTATATTTGTGATTATAAATAAAAATATTTCATTTATTAGTAAGCAAATATAATACCATATAATGTTAAGTGCTATGAAAAAATAAAGCAGAGATAAAATAGAGAATGCCTTGGTGTGTTTTTTAGCTGAATGGTTAGAAGAGGCCTCTCTAAGCAGGTGACATTATTAATTAGAGGCCTAAATGAAATGAGTGAGCTATACAGATATCTGGGAAAAGAGCAAAGAGCAGGTGCAAAAGTCCTGAGACAGGTGTGAGCTTGGTGTATTTGAGGAGCAGTAGACAAGAAGTCATTTTGACTAAAGCACATCAGTCTGAGTGTGAGGACATTAGAGTGTTTTCCACACAAGAAAGATGTAATCTGAATTTTGTCTTTAAAAGTCTACTCTGTCCACTAGACTGGAGAGGTAAGTAGGGAGAGGTAGCAGGGGTGGAAGCTAGGAGATTAGCTGAAGGTAGAACTAGAAGAATTCACTGATGGAGTGGAATGTTGGATGTAAAAGAAAGAGAAGGATCATGGGGGAGGGACTGTAGATATCATAGAATTAGGAAGGATTTGAGTCAGATCTAATTTAAATCCCACATCCACTACCCACTAGGTAATGTGGCCTTTAGCAAGTTTTCAAACCTTTCTGAGCTGTAGCTTTCTCTCCTTTAAAATGGATATACCTGCCTTGTAGAGATGTTTGGACAATTATTTCAGTTCTGCCTGTAAAGGCCCTTGTTTCACTGTTTAGACCACTGTGTAATGTCAGCTTTCTTCTCCCTCCCTTTCAGTGAGGTTCTTAGGCGAAATGGGATCCTAAACATCACTGTTGATCAGTATTTTATATAGTATTTGTATTTGTTTAGTATTGTTTGTATCAGAAAATACATTGAGTTTCAGACAGGTACTAAGTAAACATTCTTTTGGAATGCAACCTTTTGTGAATTGGATTTTGTGATTGGAACTATGTGGACTAAGGATGAACTTAAAGAACTCGGTACATTTCTTTTGTAGAATTATTCAGTTAATGCTTGTAGCTTATGCTTATTAAAAAATACAGTATATTAACATTCCAGTTTCTCTTCAATATATAACAAGAAAGAAAATGTAGGAAGTCTTAAGAAGAGGGTCATTAAAAAGCAGCTGCCTTTTAAAGATCGTATGTGTCACAGTACTTTAAAATGAATCTGCAAAAATATATATCTTTAAGTAATTTAAGATTAGTCAGATTTATGGATTTTCCACTTAAACTTTCTCTTCTTTCTCTAGGTGAAGCTGTACTTCACAAAAACAGTAGAGGAGCCATCAAATCCTGAGGCTAGCAGTTCAACTTCTGTAACACCAGATGTTAGTGACAATGAACCTGATCATTATAGATATTCTGACACCACTGACTCTGATCCAGAGAATGAACCTTTTGATGAAGATCAGCATACACAAATTACAAAAGTCTGATTTTTTTTTATCAAGAGGGATAAAACACCATGAAAACAAACTTGAATAAACTGAAAATGGACCTTTTTTTTTTTTTAATGGCAATAGAACATTGTGTCAGATTACCAGTTATAGGAACAATTCTCTTTTCCTGACCAATCTTGTTTTACCCTATACATCCACAGGGTTTTGACACTTGTTGTCCAGTTGAAAAAAGGTCTTGTAGCTGTGTTATGTATATACCTTTTTGTGTCAAAAGGACATTTAAAATTCAATTAGGATAAATAAAGATGGCACTTTCCCATTTTATTCCAGTTTTATAAAAAGTGGAGACAGACTGATGTGTATACGTAGGAATTTCTCATTTTGTGTTCTGTCACCAACTGAAGTGGCTAAAGAGCTTTGTGGTACACAGGTTCACATCCTGCCCCTTTGCACTTGTGGCAACAGATAAGTTTGCAGTTGGCTAAGAGGAGTTTCAAAAGGGTTTTGCTACATTCTAATGCATGTATTCGGGTTAGGGGAATAGAGGGAATGCTCAGAAAGGAATATGTTTTATGCTGGACTCTGGACCATATACCATCTCCAGCTATTTACAAGCACCTTTCTTTAGCATGCTACAGTTATTAATCTGGACATTTGAGGAATTGGCCGCTGTCACTGCTTGTTATTTGTGCATTTTATTATTTTTTTTAAAGCATATTGGTGCTAGAAAAGGCAGCTAGAGGGAGTGAATCTGTATTGGGGTACAGGAACGAACCTTCCACAACATCTTAAGAATCCACAAATGAAGGGGTATAAAAATAATGTGGTCATAGATAAGAAACACAGCAACAATGACTTAACCATATAAATGTGGAGGCTATCAACAAAGAATGGGCTTGAAACGTTATAAAAATTGACAATGATTTATTAAATATGTTTTCTCAATTGTAATGACTGCTCCATCTCCTGTGTAATCAAGGCCAGTGCTAAAAGTCAGATGCTATTAGTACCTACATCAGTCAACAACTTACACTTATTTTATTAGTTTTCAATCATATACCTGCTGTGGATGCTTCATGTGCTGCCTGCAAGCTTCTTTTTTCTCATTAAATATAAAATATTTTGTAATGCTGCACAGGAAATTTCAATTTGAGATTCTACAGTAAGCGGTTTTTTTTTCTTTAGAGATTTATGATGCACTTATTCAGTCCAATAGATGTCAGCTGTTCCACCCTTTTGACCTTACACATTCTATTACAATGAGTTTTGCAGTTTTGCACATTTTTTAAATGTCATTAACTGTTAGGGAATTTTACTTGAATACTGAGTACATATAATGTTTATATTTAAAAGGACGTTATTTGTGTTAAAAAGGAAATTAGAGCTGCAGTAAATTTTCAACACTGCACACATAATAAGGCATTTACTTTTCTCAGTAGAAATTGTCCCACATAATGCTTTTATCAATTTGCTATTGAAAGAATGGATTTTTTTTTTTTTTTAATGTGCAGTGTTGAGTCATTTCTTCATAGTGGTAGTTAGGACTAGGGCTTCAATTTCACTTCTTAAATATCATATATTTGATATGCCCAGACTGCATATGATTTTAAGCAGAGTACAACTACTATTGTAAGCTAATGTGAAGATATTATTAAAAAGAATTTTTTTTCCCAGGAATTTGGTATCTTTCAAATTATACCTTGATCTTGAAACATTTGAATATCCAGCCAATTTATTTCTTAATGGTATAAAAATCTCATTTTCAATAACTTATTGGTGCTGAAATTGTTCACTCGCTGTGGTCTGACCTAGTTAATTTACAAATACAGATTGCATAGGACCTACTAGAGCAGCATTTATAGAGTTTGATGGTAAATAGATTAGGCAGAACTTCATCTAAAATATTCTTAGTAAATAATGTTGACATGTTTTCCATACCTCATCAGTTTCATTCAACAAATAAAATTTTAAAATTTTTAACAAAGCTGTTAGGATTTACACATTTATATTTAAACATTGATATATAGAGGATTGACTGCTCATAAGTTAAATTGGTAAAGTTAGAGACACCTATTCTTAAGATCTCATCATTGAAATTTATATGCCACCTTGTCTTTCATAAAAGCTGAAAACTATTGACTAAGATGAAAATCAACTATTCATGTTTAATACTGTTATTTGTTACAGTTTTGGGCACAGTATATTAAAACATAACTTGTATTGTTCCAATATGTAACATGGAGGGCCAGGTCATAAGTAATGACATTATAATGGGCTTTTGCACTGTTATTATTTTTCCTTTGGAATGTGAAGGTCTGAATGAGGGTTTTGATTTTGAATGTTTCAATGTTTTTGAGAAGCCTTGCTTACATTTTATGGTGTAGTCATTGGAAATGGAAAAATGGCATTATATATATTATATATATATAAATATATATTATACATACTACTCTCCTTTATTTCAGTTACCATCCCCATAGAATTTGACAAGAATTGCTATGACTGAAAGGTTTTCAAGTCCTAATTAAACCTTTATTTATGACAGTATTCATAATTAGCCTGAAATGCATTCTGTAGGTAATCTCTTTGAGTTTCTGGAATGTTTTCTTAGACTTTTTGGATGTGCAGCCGCTTACATGTCTGAAGTTACTTGAAGGCATCACTTTTAAGAAAGCTTACAATTGGGCCCTGTACCATCCCAAGTCCTCTGTAGCTCCTCTTGAACATTTTTTGCCATAATTATAAAAGGGTAGTTGAATAAATAGCATCACCATTCTTTGCTGTGGCACAGGTTATAAACTTAAGTGGAGTTTACCGGCAGCATCAAATGTTTCAGCTTTAAAAAATAAAAGTAGGGTACAAGTTACTGTTTAGTTCTAGAAAATTTGTGCAATATGTTCATAACGATGGCTGTGGTTGCCACAAAGTGCCTCGTTTACCTTTAAATACTGTTAATGTGTCATGCATGCAGATGGAAGGGGTGGAAGTGTGCACTAAAGTGGGGCTTTAACTGCAGTGTTTGGCGGAGTTGCCTTCTACCCTGCCAGTTCAAAAGTTCAACCTGTTTTCATATAGAATATATATACTAAAAAAATTCAGTCTGTTAAACAGCCTTACTCTGATTCAGCCTCTTCAGATACTCTTGTGCTGTGCAGCAGTGGCTCTGTGTGTAAATGCTATGCACTGAGGATACACAAAAAAATACGATGTGTACAGGATAATGCCTCATACCAATCAGATGTCCATTTGTTATTGTGTTTGTTAACAACCCTTTATCTCTTAGTGTTATAAACTCCACTTAAAACTGATTAAAGTCTCATTCTTGTCATTGTGTGGGCGTTTTATTAAATGAGAGTATAATTTACATTGCATAAATTCATTGACATTTTAAACAATGGGCAGCCAAGTGTGATAAGTTTTCTGTAAGTTTTTTTTTTTTTTTCCTGCTGTCCTTCAGAGCCTACAATTATAAAAATATGGGCCTTTGTCAGTTTGGGAGTAGACTATCAGTCTACTCGTGTCTTGAGAAAGGCACTTAATTTTTAAGGGCCTTAGTTAACACTCAAATTGTTTCAAGCACATTAAATAATATGCTAATCCTTTAAAAGTTCACAATTCTTGAAAAATTGTGCATATATATTTTTTTTACTAAGATACCTGAAGATAATTCCCCAGGATGGATTTGATATCTCAGACACCAATTTTGTGGCTTTCCCATCTTTTACGATTCTGTAGACCAGTGTATGGGAAGTTTCATCTGCTCATTGTGACTTGTGCCATTAAAAATTGATATTCCAGAATAGTCTAAAGGATTTTGTGTACTTGAACTTAATCTTGTTATACCTAATATTAAAAGCTTAAAGACTAAAAAAAGACTAAAAAAAGCTAAAGACTAAGTGAGGCATATCCTTTCAACAAAGCATAGTAAGGAAATAAGTGAAAGTGTAGCTTGCACAAATGTTTTGAAAATAAAACAGACCATTTATGTAATAGAATTTAATGTTACTTCAAGTTTAATGTTATTTCAATTTTCTCTATGTGACTTTTGAATAGTAAATGTGAATATAATGTAAAGAAGTATGAAAAGTGTGTGTACACACATTTTATTTTTTCTTCTTAGGTATCTTAAGTATGGTTGAAAACTATACTGGAGTCTAAAATTATTCTGATTTATAAGATGATCTTGGTGATGTCTGAAAAATAGGAATTTACTGGCAATTTTGTTTTTATTGCATGTTCTCATACCTTGTAATTTGAGCTGACTTGGTTAAATGAATGCCATCACCATTTCCATTGAGAATTTAAAAATCACCAGTGTTTAACATGCAGGCTTCCAAAGGCTTCCAAAAAATCAAGACCCTTAAATCTAGTTAATTTGCTGCTAATTTGAAACTCTTTTTGTTCCCTTCTTCTTGCCAGATAATTAGCCACACATATAAAACTAAGTATTAAATGGCTTGAGTATAAGTTTTGATTAGCAGTACTGTTGCTAGTGCAGAGAGAAATGTTTGTGAATGGAAACAATAATACTCAATCCAGACTGGTATAAGGACAGTACCTAAAAAGCTAGCAAAAAAGATAATAGAGAAAAATATTTTAAAACTTTGAAAGATGAGGTGTTGGAGACTGATTTTCCTGTAGAATTATGTATCTATAGGGAGCCTAAAGATTAGGCTGCTTATCAGTTTTTAATTTTAGAGCATATCTATTATTTTATGACTATGATCTTTCTATTTTTCATATTATAAGAGATCTTCCTTCTTACAAGTATATCAGAATATATGTAGTCACTCTGACAAATTCATATTTGTTGGTAGCTTTAAAAGTTTATAATGTGAAGTCAGAAAGGACAAAATAATTTCATTGGTGGTAATGCCCTTTGGTTCTTAAGTTAGCTATTTTGAGAATACTTTCTCATAACAGCAACAAAATTATCACGTATAATCCCACCACCTGGAAACATAGCCATTGTTAATACTTTAGTGATTATACAATCGTTTTTTTCTGTATATTCATGTATATATTTTCTTTGAAAAATGAAATTTGTACTGTTTATACTCTCTAAGTCTTTAAGCTTAGTATTTCTATCATGGACTTGTAGAATATTGAATTACTTCAGAAAATGGACAGTGATTGGGTTATTTCTAATGCTGCAGATGCAGATCATGTGCAGTTATTGGGAGCCCTTTCCAATTCAGTGGGTCAATCATGGATGTTTAAATATTACTGGCATCAGAATAATACGTGTCTAAGTAAATAAAACAGTTACATTTATTTAGTATAGCCAAGCTTAACATTGTAGATATTTCTCTTCAAAAACCATTTCAAACATTTGCATCTTAGAATTGTGTTAAATAGTTAAACAGTGTGTGAAACACTATGTTAGTAGTTATGGTCATCACCTTTCTATTTCCCTTATAGATTGGAAAAGAAGAATGAGCTTTTCACTTTTTACAGTTCCCAAACAGTCGCTCAATTTAGAGTGAATTAGTTTAACACCTGCAAAAAGGAAAAAAGGGTCCTGCTGGTTTATCATTTAGTTGTTTCTAAATCTGTGTGCCCATGAGACTTTTATCACGTCAAAAACGGTATTTCATGAGTGGTTCACCTTCAGCTCTGGAACTTAACCTTGTTTAGTATAACGATGGGCTTAGAATATGCAACTTTTTTTGACAGTTGTTTGAGAATTTTGATGGAAAAAAAATTTAGTTGGAGGGCAGTGCATAACATAAACTGATATATTGATACTTTAAGAACACTTTTACGTATATAAGTGAAGTCAACTGCCATCTTTGAGCATTACCACATTTTAAAATAAAGCTGCATATTTTTAAATGAAATGTTTAACAAGGATTTATATTTTTCATTTTTAAATTAAAAGTAATTTATATCTCCTTTGTTGCATGTGGATTGTCATCTGTCCTTAAAATGGTTAGAGATTTTGTTTGTCTTGGAGCAAGGCTTGTAGTCGTGGCTCTAGTGTTTCAGTGAGTCCAATCTGTTTACTGTAGTGAAATTCTTAAAATGTTTAGATGTGGCTTTTTGCAGGTTATCATTTACAGACTTTTATTTATGTATACTTTTAGGATTTTCTGCCTACTCTATACAGTGGTCTAAATGATATCTCACGTTTACAGATGCTTTTTCAATTTCTATTTTGTTTTTCCATTAAATTGCTCAAATGCCCTCATGGGCAATTTATATGTGTGTGTGTGTGCATGTGTGTGTGTGTGTAGTGGGGTGTGGGTAGGTGGGTGGGTAAATTAGGTGTCTTGAGAGTGCCAGACTCCAATTTTAGAGATTAAATAGTTTGATTCAGGCAAACAGTGCTCACTGGAATTTTACAGTTCACTGTAATGAAAATAAGGTTAACCCTGGATGACTTTTGACATATAGTAATGAATCTTGGATATTAATGAATTTATTGGTAGCATCTTGATGTGTGCATTAATGAGTTATTTTCTAAGTTGTGCATTTAACCAAAGTTGGTATATTTGAAATGTTTATATCAAATTCCATTTGGCTACTGATGGACGTAAAAAAGAAATGCTTTCCTATGGAGAGTATTTTTTCTTTAAAAAATTAAAAAGATTAATTATTTTCAATATTTGGTTTTAAACTTTTTATTCAATGAATGTTTATCAAGCCCCTGCTATGTATAACAGATGTTTGGAATACATTAGAGATCAAAACAGACACCCTTTCTTGCCTTTGAGGTGTTTCAATTCTAGAGGAAATAGACTTTATTAAAATAATTATAATATGTGATACTGTAATGATTGCCAAACATTCCATATGCTCCTCTAAATTTCTACCCCCTTAAGGTTAGATGGGACCATTGTAACTAGTTTATTCCAACAAAATAGCAGTGAAAGTTATGTGACACTTCAGAGGAAAGGCACTGAAAATAAAATCCCTTGTACAATCTTTTAGTTTCTCTTTGAACAGTGACCAAGAACATGACATGTTCTAGATGGCGCAGCTCTGTCCACCCAGGGGCTTGAGTGACCATATGGAGCAGAACTTCCTCATATTCTTCCTTCCCCCACATTGAGTGTATTAGAAATTAGCATGAGCAAGAAACATTCATTTACACTGAGATTTGGGGGCAATTTGTTACCATAGCATAATTATCTGACTAATGCTTTGGAAGGATCAGGGAAAGCTTTCTTGAGCAAGGAAGAGGGAGCTAAGAATGAAGCAGAATGAAAAGTGGCATCTCTAAACAACATGGTGCAGTAAAGAAACTAAATTGCAGATCACTCAGTAGTTACTGAGCCCCTGATTTATGTCAGGCACTGTTCTAGATGCTTGGGATACAAATGGATGAACAGCACATTCCTGTCTTCATGGATCTTACATTTTAGCAAGGGGTAATAGATGATGAACAATAAACATACCACAGATAAGGTCATAAGTGCTATGGGGGGAAAATGGAACACGGTAAGGAAGACCAGGTATGCAGAGTAAAGAGACTGCAGTGTCGAATAGGTTAAGTCTAGAATAGGCCTCACTGGGAATGTAAGAATTGATGAACAGACCCTTGAAACAGTAGTTAGAATTTTTTCATCCTTTCAATTAGCAAGATGAAATCCTCCATAAAGGATGATTATCCTCTATAAAGTTTCTCACCTTTTACAACTCTTATTAATTCCTGAGTTTTTAAGATGATTATTGGTGTGTCTATGGAGAATATTTTTAAGAATACCATCCCAAATAGTCATAATGCTCCAAGTTACTTTGTTTTCTAAATTGGTTTGGCAAAATCTGTGTAAACAATCTGTTTCTTTTTATTCTCAGAGTTGAGCTCATTTTAAAATTTTTCTTAAACTCTTAATATGTGTGTTTTGGAAATACTTGATACCACTTTTCAGTAGAAGTTAAAGTTCTGTTATGGCTTTAAACATTTCTGGAAAGCTGAAAGGAAATGTCACTTATGATTTATTGATGGGAAACAAGTTGTAAATTTTGAGTTACTTGAGAAACAAAAGGTGAAATTTATGGCCTAGTGCTGTATATTAAGTTATAAGCAAAAACCTCTGGAAACATATAAATATCTAAATAGTGAAAGAAATATTTTTTCACAAAAAGGGAACCCCCACCTCTCCTCCTACCCCATTTCAAGATCCAAGTAGTTTAACTTTGTGATCAAGGGAAAAATTTGATACAGTAGAAATTTGCAACTATTTATCAGGACATTTTTAACTGGTATTTGCTAGTTACCAGCTTCTTCCTCCCATCAGAGCAGGTATGTGTAGTTGCACATGAAATTTTGAAAGAAAACATTAACTATTAGCCTTTTTTCTTTTAATGCTTCATTTTAAAATAGGATTTTAAGTGTTTTTAAAGACACTTCCTTGGCAATTTTGCATTTTGTTTTTATTCTACATCTAAAGCTTTTTGGGGGGGATGCATTTTACTTTGCTTTAGAAAGAATTTAAGGTAGCTGAATGGGTTTCCCCAAAGTGAGATTAACTGTCACGTAAATTAAAAAATATATTGCATATATCCTTCGGTCTTGGCCTAAGGGTTAAACTTCACTTAGTGGGAACATCTCCTGAGCCTACTTCATTGGAATGTGGAAGTCCATGTATTCCAATAGTGTTGTGAATTGCTACTTCAAACATTGATAAATAAGCCTCCTAATTTTCAAGGAAAGAAGCCATGTTTTTACTGTAGTATTTACTCTTCTTGGAATACCTGAGACCTGGGGTAAATGTAGTTGCATTTTTCTATTTAACATATTCACAGGTAAATGTGACCTTTAGATATTGTGAAACTCACCAAAAATATAATCTGTAAAAATATTCTCTAAGCATCTATGTTTATGCTTCCCTTTTCCGTTATAACCATGTTTTTGAAATTAGAGATTTCCTAGTTTTCTAATCCTTATTATCTATAAGGAAGAGAAATGTATTTAAATTTCACAAGTGGATGTGAAAATCAGCAACTTCTTAGTTTTATTTGATACTTCCATGAAGATATCTTTGGCAGGAAAGCCCAGCACTTTACATGGTTATCCTCAACAAGGAAACTATACGTGTTCTTTAAGTAATTGATTAGCTAATACTGCGTTTACTGTATACAGCCATTACAATTCACACGCTTAACGCATGGGTTTGTTATGATTATTGGTACCGTATATTAAATGAATGTTCAAAAGGGAAAATAAGTTTTAGTCTTTGGTAAAAGAGTACGTATAAGGTAAAATTTCCCTTTGCCAGACTCAGCAGACATCATTTAATGTATTCAGCTGTTCTTGGAGAAGACCAAAGCCATTGTTTCTATAAAAGATCCAATGGTGTTAAAACAAAAATATCACTCTGAACATGATTTACTGGAGTAAATTCTTGGCGAGGAGGTACTTGAAAGCCTGAAGCAACTCGAGTATTTCTCAAGGAAGTTAAACACAGTTCTACCTCAGAAAACCTGAAGACATATATTTAAAATTAATGGAAATTCTGTGATAAGTCAGCTACCTAGAGACCAAAATAAAAGAGCACAGAGAGAGAGAGGAAGCTGAAGAAAGAGAAGAAGGGAAGCAGGAAGAAAAGAAGCAAGGGGGAGCGCAAACTAATTCTTAGCACTGGAGGGCTGGTAGAGGGACAGGAAAATAAGAAGCATCATTCTCTTGAGCCTGAAGTATGTGCCAGACGCTGTGGGAGGTGTTTCACATGCTTTCCCCACTCTTCAAGGTAGGTAATCTTATTTCATTCTATGCACAAAAACTGAAGGTCAGAGTATTTAAATTTCCTAAGTCTGACAACTGTTAAGTGGAACTGGGTTTGAACATGGCAGTCTGCTACCTGTTAAACAGTCAAATTTACAAAGCGAATGAAAACCCAAAAGCCTAAACAACCAGTGGGTAATGGAGTCGAGCGGATACTCTTTATTACTGACGGAAGAAAAGCAGGCTTCAGTACAAGCTCTAAGTCCTGCAGAATGAATAGCTAAGAGAAGTCTTTCACAATTGTTTGAGCCATAGAAGAGAAAACAACTCTCTTGCAAAGTTCTTTACAGGTAAGATGGTAAGATGTTGGCATGCATTTTTTTTTTAAATCAAGACTCAGAATGAGAGCCCTTGTATTTGCTAGTTTAGTATTAAATCGACTAAATAAACTCGCACCTTATTTTTGCTTGGACTGGAATACCCAGACAGTTCAAAGTAAATGGTTGTCAGTTAAGCAGGCCAACTGGCCATCCAGCAAATATGTGTTGCAGGCCTTCTGTGTCCATTTGGAATTACAGTAGTGTAGACGTCAGAACGGGCTGTTTTGGAGTGAGGAAACAGACTTCCCATAGAGGGAAGAGCAAGTGCAATGGCTTGTTGTAGAAACGAACTTGGCCATTTAGGAAACTGTAAGAAGGACGGCGGATTGGACTAAGTGACAGGGTAGAGTGGTGGAAGGTGACATTTGAGAGAAGTAGTCAGGGGAACGTCTGGCTCCAGCCAAGGTGGACTCAACCCACTCAAGTCCATCTTTCCTATTAATGACGTCAAACTAAAAACCTCTGGAGCAAATGTAAAAAAAACACATACCTAAGAACTCTGAAAAGTAAACAGAGGCAGGCAGATTGTAAAGGAGAGTCGAAGCTTGGAAAAGCAACGTATATGAGGATGTTTCCCACTTTTTCCTCTTTTCTCTTACAGCTTTGCCTTAACGGTGGGCCCCTCTTGCAGAGCTGCATAGCGTTGGAGGTATGAGTAGCTAAAACTCAGACAAGTCTAGCTTTCTGGCAAGAAGAAACAGAAAAAAGGGTCTCATTTGGGCCAGAGAGCATGGGGTTGGGGAGAGTGGGAAAATCTTGAAGAGATGCTGACGAAAATCCTGAGAGCTGGAAAAGGGGATCCTCTAATTCTATGTATAAACTTCCACATGTCCTGGGCTCAGTCCTGAGCTGGCATGCATGGGATGGACCCAAGGCACCATAGCAAAGTCTTCGAAAATGAAACTCAGGTCAGAACCACCACTCACAGAAGGTGAGACAGAATTTACAGTGTGAGCCTAACTGGGTTGATTGCTTAACAAACAAAATATTTTCTGGAAAAGTCCAACAAGACTCAGAGTTAATATAACTCAGTCTCCAAAATTACTTAGCTAGGAAGAACCAGAAAAATGTGACCAATTGCTATGGAAAAAAAAAAATCAAGGCTCCAACCTTGAGATAACCAAGATGTTGGAATTGTCAGATGTAAAAGCCACTATTATAATTATGCTCCATTAGATAAACATAAACACCCTTGAATTGAATGGAAACATTAAAGTTCTCAGCAGAGAAACAGAATTTATAAAAAGAACCACATGGAAATTTTATAGCAAAAAGTACACTGATATTAAAAATGAAAACCACTAAATGGGCAACAGAAAAAATGGAAATGATAGGAGTCAGCAAACTTAAATTAATAAATGTCCAGTTTTAATGATGACTTCAAAGTCTTAAAAGTGGATGAGTGTTTGAAAAACAAAATGTATTTGATTATAATTAGCTATAGGTTCCTTAATAAGATATTAATGCAAATACATTCATTTGGCTCCCTCAGATATATATGAAGACGTTCCTGCTGTTGTCAATTATATTGAACAAAGAATTAGCATTATCATAGGTCCAACCATGATGATTATGTGAATATTCTACCACAGTGTTTTATACAGGGTTAATATGTAAAAATTAACAGGTTTCAAATGCTCTGTGACTTACAATGTCCAAAGTGGCATTGACAAAGAAAAGTTCTCTGAGTGGGTCTAGTAAGTTGTGTACTTGCAGTAAAAGCAGTCTAGTGATGGGAGAGCTAAGCTCATCCTGAGTCAGTGCTTGGTAATCACTTTGCTCACCTGCTTATGTTAACTCTTTGAGTCAGCCTTTGCAATTGGGCCTTTTCCCAAATATGGATGTTATTACAGAGATGTAAGAAAATTGACCCATCGTGTAAGCACAATACATGCTTTTCAGCTTTACAACAGAAAAATATTCAATGATTAAGGTTTATAGTACCCAGAAATCGTAATGGATTTCTAGGTTGGCTTGGAGAGGAACTGAACTAGTGTTGCAGTTCATTTGGAAAAATGACTTCCTGATGAAGGAAGAGAATTTCAAGGCTTTACAATACCTCCCATTGCTACATTAGCACCATATTACTCTCAAAACGTAGTACTAATTTTTGTAATGGTGATGGTTATTCTGGATTTAAGAGTGCAACAAGCTTTGCTATTTAAATCTCATAAGGTAGGAAGTACGATTATATCCATCTGATAGATGAGGAATTGAGGTACAGAAAGATTCAATAACTTGAACATAGCAAAACTAGTAAGTGGTAGGGCTAGGACTTAAATCCAGGTCAATCTGATTGCCAAGCCTGGGCCATTAACTACCATGCTGTGTATGTTACTTTCCATAAAAACTTAATGAAACCTTTAATTTTCTTTAAGAGAGCATAGTCTTCAAACTGGAATGGGTCAGACAGTGGTATAAGGAGCACTTTTCAAGTTTCTTCATCTCAGGATTCATTTACACTCTTAAAATTTATTGAGGACCTCAAAATGCTTTTGTTTGTGTGATTAAACCTATTGATATTTACCACATTAAAAACTAAAACTGAGGACTAGCTTCGGCAGCACAAATATTAAAATTGAAATGGCACAGAGCATGGCCCCTGCACAAGGGTGACATGCAAATTCATGACGTGTTCCAGCACCTGAAACTAACATAGTGTTGTAGGTTAATTATACGTCAATACAAAAAAAAAAAGAAAGAAATTTTATAGTTAGAAAAAAGAAATTAAAACTGACACATTATTATCTGACATATACTTATTAATTTCAAAAATAACGAGAAACTCATTACATGTTAACATAGATAACATTTTTAATGAAGATGACTATGCATTCCAAAACAAAAATTTAGTGATAAGGGTGGCTTTTTTTAAAAAGCGTTTTTTTTTTTCAAATCTCTTTATTACTTGTCTTAATAGAAAACAGTTGGATTTTCATACATACTTCTGCATTGAATCCATTGTGATATGTTGTTTTGGTTGTAATATATGAAGAAAATATGGCCTCACATACATATGTAGTTAGAAAAGGGAGAAGTATGTTAACAGCCTTTTTAGATGAGTGTAGATATTTTTATTTGATACTACCAAACCCATCAAGTTGCAATGTGGAATTGGAAACCTTCAGTGAACTTTTTGTACTCTGTTTAATGCAAACACATTGGTTTATCTTGTTCTTTGAATGGATCTTTTACCCATGCACGATTCTGTAACATCGTTCATGGGTTATTGGGAAAATATTGGTTCACTGAGTTGTGTAGGTCTTCCAAATGTTGACACATTTCCTTACACAATGTAAGAAAAAAAATCACATTTGTTATATCACTCTGGGCTTATCAAAAAAGTCTTTAAATATTGGGAAACTGTCAAGTTCCTGGTGGCAGATATAGATTTAAAAAAATTTTTTTTTACCCCAAAGCTTGAATTTTATTACTGACAACAAATGCTGTTAGTTGTTTTCTCAAAGGGTCTCAATATTCCGCAGGGGCTGCAGGCCACACTTTGAGGATCACTGATGTAAGAGCTTTGAATGAGAAGAGGCAAGGAAGAGAATATTTACCTGAAAGATCCAAACAAATTAATTTTCAGACTACTGAAGGAACTTGAAAATGAGGTTTCAGAATCACTAGCAGTAATCTATGATAAATTAGGCAAAATGGGAGAGAGTTCAGATACACAGAAAAGAGAAAAGATTGCCTTAACTTTCCAGAGGGATGTATTCAGAGTAATGAAGGTCAGTATGTTTAATATTGATTCCCAGAAAAAGATTATACTATATTCTGTAGCAGGTAACTTAAGAACATTAAAAAATAATACAGTGATAACCAGATGTCATGAGGGTTAGATAGTTCATCTGAAATTTCATTTTTCCTTTATGATCTCTGACACAGTGCTTTATGTGGTGAACATGTGAAAATGTTTGAATAATGACATAAAGGCAGTTGAATAATAATTTGTATAGGTGCTGCTTGTACAATGCACAAATCTCATTTGATTAAAAACAATTTATAGAGCACCTGCTACATGCAAAATATCATGTTAGGCAAAAGACAGGTCTGAGAAGCACATATGAAGGACAACTAAAAGAATTTTCTTTGAGAACAGAAGCCCAAGAGTATTTTCAAATGTTGTAAAATTTTGAAGTCTGCCCTGTGAGAGAAAGTAGCATGGTGTTTTGGGAAGAGCATAGCCCCGGGAGTTAGAACGTCTTAGTGCGCATCCTGGCTTTACCACCAACTCAGTGGAAGACCTTGGGCAAGTTAGTTCAATTCTAGACCAATATTCTTTCTATATCTGTAATACTGAAAAGGCTAAGATCCCTGAAAAGGGTGAGTTGTATTCTCTTACTCCATGGCATGCAATCAGAATTTATGAATGGAATATTCGAGAGGCCAGGTTTGCCTCACCATAAGTAACTTTCAGCTCTGTGCTGTTCAAATCCTGTAGCTACTCACCACATGTGGCTACTGAGCATTTGGAATGTGACTAGTCCAAATTGAGATTTGCTCTAAGCATAAATTACACACCAGATTTTGAAGACTTAGTGTGAAATATAGAATGTAAAATATCTCATCAATCATTTTTATGTTGATTACATGTTGAAATGATAATTTTGGATGTTATTTATTATATATAAATATATAATATTTGGATATTAATTTACACTATATTATAACATTCTATACTATGTATAAATATAGTATATAACATTATATTATTAATAATATACTGTTATTATATACTATATAAAATATAATACTTGGATAGTAATCTATTACTAAATTAATTTTACTATTTATTTATATTTTTTAAAATACATGGCTACTGGAGAACTTAAAATTACATATATGTCTTGTATTATATTTCTATCAGATGGTGCCATTCTTGCTAACAGTTTCCAACAAAAGAATAATAACTTGAAGAAGAACTTAATTTTTTTCTTTTCTTTTCTTTTATTGAAGTACAGTCAGTTATAATGTGTCAATTTCTGGTGTACAGCACAATTTACCAGTCATGCCTATACATACATATATTCATTTTCATATTATTTTTAATTAAAGGTTATTACAAGATATTGAATATAGTTCCCTGTGCTGTACATAAGAAAAAATTTTAAATCTATTTTTATATATAGTGGCTAACATTTGCAAATCTCAGACTCCCAAATTTATCCCTTCCCACCCCTTTCCCCGGTAACCATGATTGTTTACTATGCCTATGAGTCTGTTTCTGTTTTGTAGATGAGTTCTCGTGTCCTCTTTTTTTCTCTTTTTAGATTCCACATATGAGTGATATGATATGGTATTTTTCTTTCTCTTTCTGGCTTACTTCACTTAGAATGACAAGCTCTAGGTCCATCCATGTTACAGACCAGTCACTAGAAATGAAATAGAATCAGCAATGAAGAACCTCCCTACCAGCAAAAGTGCAGGACCAGATGGCTTCACTGGGGACTTCTACCAAACATACAAAGAAGAACTCATACCCATCCTTCTCCAGCTCCTCCAAAAGACTGAAGGGGAGGGAGTGCTCCCACACTCATCCTTCATTTTACTTTTGACTTTACCTTTTGAGGTACACAAGCAGAGACTGGGTCACAGTTTTGACAAGAGAGCCTCAAAAAAGACTCCATTTACTGTGCATTTGGTCTATACTGTGTTCACAGTCTGTTCTCAGATGGATACTGGGGCTCTACCAGCCCTGCTCCCAGGGTTTGTCAGTGGTGAGCACAGGAGACTTTCCTCCTTTCTTCTATCCAAGAAGAGAACTGTTCAATATGTATGAAGTGAGTAAATGAATGAGTGCACACATTTATGTGTATATTTCAGTTAAGTGGTGATGGTTTAAGTTCAGGCTCTGGGCCAGGTCAAGTCACCAAGTTTGATTCTCAGTGCCACTGCTTACTAGCTCTCTGACCTTGCTCACCCACCCTGTGCCTCAGTTTCTTCAGTATAAAATGCAGGGTTTGCATGTACAATTTTGAACAGAGTGCAGTAGGTCTCCCTGGAAACAGGGCGTGCTACTAAACACATTTGGCAATGTTATTGCATAAATCACGTCTTGCAAGAGAAAACGACACATAACAACAAAAAAGCCAGTAAACAAGTTGTGAAGCATGTTCTCACTTCCTTGCCTCGGTCACCACCTGTGCAGCATGCTTTTGAAGCAATTCCACAGTGCTTCTGATTAAAGCAGATTTGTACACTGCCTGGACACCCTTAGCAACTTGATCTTATGGTGGGAGAGCCATTTGTGAGGAAGTGAGAACTTCCTGTTCAGTAAAGACCAGTTAGGTGCAAAGAGATCCAAGGTCTTCTCTCTCTCCTTCTGCCTTTCCCATTCAAAGCTGACCCTCAATGTCCTGGCAACATGGAAAGAGAACAATAAAGTGCTTATCTCATACACCTTCTATCTGACTGTTAGGATTCTAAAGTCTAGGGCAGGATGGTGAGTAACAATTAGTTTTGTAACCCAGGACTACTTGGCAATCCTAGTATGCTCCGCTCTCCAGCTTAGTCCCATCCCCAGAACTTTGCTACCCTGCTCAGTCTATTCCTCCCATCTCCTCTCCTCTCTCTCTCTTAGAACCTGTGCTTGCCTTGTACTGAGCAGAGTAAATTAAGGCTATCGTACTGCGTGGACTGCCTCATGTTCCTGTTCTTACTTCATCATCAATCAACCTACGACCTCCCTCAATCTGTCTTCCTCTAATTTTAGAGGAAAAAATATTTTCATTCTTGTTAAGGCTAACTTTTCTACTGTGCTTTTATTCTTCTCTTTCCTGGGAGAAAGATCATGTTTATTGAATTACCTCTTTCTCTTTCTATTTTCAACATTCTAGTCTCTTTTGGAGTCTACAAATATTCTTAAATTCCTCTTTAAGTGAAGGGAAGGGGGAAAAAAGGCTTTCTCTCTCTTGTATCTTGCTTTCTATTTAGTTATCACTCTCCTGTCTCTTTTTAAAAGCAAGCTCAAAAAGAACATCTGCCCTTGTCTTTACTTCCTCACGTCTCATTCACTCATTTTTCTATTTGTAATATTTAATATATTAGTTTAGTTACAAATGCACATTTCAAAAATCATTTATGTAAAATAATATAGGAATTTAGAAATACTCTAGACCTCATCAGATTATTAATCAAATATAAAAGTAGAATATACAAATTTTCAGGTATTTAGGGATTCAGAAACTTCATCTCCCATGCAACTTTTCTTAGGAACATATGGGGGAATATGTTCCAACAAAATGCAGAAGTAAACCAAGAAAGAGGAAGACATGGGATCTGGAAAAGGGGAGGGAGAGCAGCAAAGAGAAGTCCTAAAAATAAAAGCTGTGTAGCAGGACTAGAGGAAAACAGTTCAGTCTGAAGCAGAAACATGGAGTCTTCAGGGAAAAAGATCTCCAGGGGAAAAAGTGGAAAATGGTACAGCCACTCTGGAAGACATTTTGGCAGTTTCTTAAAAACTAAGTATATGAAAATACAATAATTAATAACCAAACAATACGATCCAACAATTGTGTTCCTTGGTATTTACCCAAAGGTGTTGAAAACTTACATTCATACAAAGACCTGCATACAGATGCTTATAGCAGCTTTATTCATAATTGCCAAAATTTGAAACCAAGATGTCTTCAGTAGGTGAATAGATAAACCGTGGTATATCCAGACAATAGAGTATTATTCAGCACTAGGAAGAAATGAGCTATCAAGTCTTGAAAAGACATGAGAGAACCTTAAATGCGTATTACTAAGTGAAAGAATCCAATCTGAAAAGGCTATGTATTGTGCGATTCCAATTATATGACAATCTGGAAAAGGCAAAATGATGGAAGCAGTTGAAAGATCAGTGGTTGCCAGGGGCTGAGGGGAGGGAGGAATGAACAGGTGCAACAAAGAATTTTAGGGCCGTGAAACTACTTTGTATGAACTGTAATGGCAGACACGTGATTATATAGTTGTCAAAATCCATACACTGTGCAACATAAAGACTGAACCCTGATGTAAACTATGGACTTTAGGTGATAATGATGTGTCAATGTTCACTGAATGTAACAAATTTTCCACGCTGGTGTGGAATGCTGACAGTGGGAAGACTGTGCATTTACTGGGGGAGGAGGTACATGAGAACTTTCCACTCAGTTTTGCTGTGAACCTAAAACTGCTTTTTTAAAAAGTCTGTTATCCAAAAAACCTGACCAATAAAAAAGACCCAGGAATAATAGAGATGAAATTAGTAGAAAATAATCTTAAAATAGTTATTATAAACGTTACAATATGTTAAAGATGTTAAAGAAATCATGTTAAAGAAAACAAGATTGTCAAATTGGATAACTCATTTTTCATATAAAGACATAGGTTAAAAGTGAAAGAATAGGGAAATAAATAAATGCAAATACTAATAAAAGAAACTACAGTGGCTGTGTTAATATCAGACAATATAAATTTAAGAACAAGGAATATGACAAAGGTTAGAGAGGGACATTCCTTAACGTAAAAGGGGTCAAGTCATTACGAAGCCATAACCACTTTTAAATGTGTGCATCTAATAACAGAGCTTCAAATATATGAAAGAAAAGCTAATACAACTGAAAGGAGAAATAGAAAGGTCCACAGCTATAGTTGAAGATGGCATTTGTACACATGAAGTAAAGCATAATTAGGCTAAATAATTTAATTTTAATTTATTTTGAATGGTTACTCCACTCACATGGTTTAAAAAGTATACGGAATAAACAGCATAAAGAATATAGTGAAAAGTCTCACCACCTTGTTATATACATTCCTTAGCCGGGTCTTTTTGGAGGCAATCACTGTAACCAGTTTTTATGTATTGCCTAAAGATATTTTATGCATATATAAAACATTTATATATCCTCTATTTTTTATACAAATGGTAGCACCCTGTACACACTTCAGAACTCCATTTTGTTTTAACACCTAATAATATTTCTGATTCCATTATTGGTACATAAAACTCTATACGAGGTGAGCTTTAGGGCTTGGCACTTTCTCAATAGTTCTGTGGATTATTTTTTGTATTCAATTGTGCATGCCATGCCTTGAAATTTTTCAACAGGTCTCAAGCCCTCAGGGAGATTGCAAGAGAATTTTTTTTAATTGAGATGTAATTCACATACCATAAAATTTGCACTTTTAAAGCATACACTTCAGTAGTTTTAGTATATTCAAAAAGTTGTGCAAACATCACCACTTTTTAATTCCAAAACATTTTCATCACTGGTATCCATATCTTGTTTACTTCCTTGTTTACCTTCCCCATATCTCCTGGCAACCACGAATCTACTTTATGTCTCTCTAGATTTGTCTAGTTTGGATATTCCATATAAATAAAATCACACAATACATGGCCTCTTGTATCTGAGTTTTTCCATTTTAGTATACGTGCTGCTGAAGCAAGCACTATCTGACTTTTTCAAGTTTCATCCATGTTAAACTTAATTCCTTTTGTGGTTAAATAATACTCCATTGTGTGGATATAGAACCTTTTGTCTGCATTAGAATTTTAAACATCCTTGTTAACAACATATAATTGAATCAGTAAAGGACCAAGTGGTGTGATGTACATTGAACCATAAGTCCTTTTTATGTTGTGAATTTGAAAAGGTCTATTTTTAATACATTTTACAAGAATATTTAGATAAGAGTTAAACACGTTTAGGAGCATCAAGAAGTTTTGCCAATTGCCACAGACTTCTGGAAAGGATGGTAGCTTATGTATAAAATTCTGAAGATTTTCTCAGAATTAGAAATGGCTAAGAGACATTAAAGAAACAAAACCAAAATACTCTCAACTAATCTGTTTTGAAACCAGGGAATGGTGCCAACCACATTCCACAAAATTCAAAGAATTTGTATTAGGTATGGTGCAATGAGACCAGACTGAAATGAGGGAGAAGAAAGTAAATCCTGGAAACCCTAATGGCACTCCTTAATTTGAAATGATCAAAGTTAAGAGAGAGAGTAGGAGATGTGGCTATAATAATATGATACACAGCTTACAGCAACAGAGAGCAAATTGGGAATTTTCTTTGATTCATCTTCTCAGTAACTTTGAGCTTCACATCAAGGCAGTGGAGGTTGTAAGGGGTGCTCAGGAGCAGTGAGGAGACTCAAGGAGAATCCATGCACACTATTTGGGGCAAATATCCTGCCTGGTATTTACCTCTATGTTTCTCAGTAATAAGCCAGTCCTCAGTCTCTTTGCTTTTTGGACATTATGCTGACTTCCTATTTGGTGGATGCCATTTAGCACTCATGTTCTCCAACCCCCAACTCTTATCCCTGTTCAGTTCTTCTGGTTTAGTTATATCACAATTTTTAGTTAAATCACTATTACATGTTTGCATCACTGGAGTAAATATATTACTCTCTTTGCCAAGCACTGTCTTGATCGTTTCTTATACAACTTTTGGTTTTCCTGTAGTTAGTAATTGCCTGATTTGTTTTCATGTATGCATTTCCTTGTGCCTTGTGTCCTTTGCTATTTTTTTCCCCTTTCATTTAATGTAATGTTCCACAAGGGCAAATCTGGCTGTAACTTATCTATTCCATTTATTTTCCTGGAAATTTCTATTCCATTTTTAAAAAAATTTATTGAGTTATAGTCAGTTTACAATGTTGTGTCAATTTCTGGTGTACAGCACAATTTTTCAGTCATACATGAACATACATGTATTTATTTTCATATTCTTTTTCACCATGAGCTACCACAAGATCTTGTATATAGTCATCCCTGTGCTATACAGTATAAACTTGTTTATCTATTCTATATATACCTATCAGTATCTACAAATCTCGAACTCCCAGGCTGTCCCTTCCCAGTCATTTCTATTTCATTTATTTTCTAATTAATTAATTCAGAGTTTTACTGGTTGCCCTCTTCGCCTGCTATGCTGATGTGATCCTGGGACTTTCCTTTTCTCTTGTGTTATATTCCCTGTTTCCCTTTGTCTTCCAATCATTTACAGAATACCGTATCTTCCTCTTTCTTGGTTTAATTCCTGTTTTAGTGATGCTTATAATTCTTGAACTTCCCATGAAAAGGTTCAGAGAAAATAAATTTTTTTTGAGATTTTGCATGTCTGAAAAGATGTGTTTTCTATTTTCATACTTGTTTAGGAGTTTTAGTTGGATATTGACTTCTAGGTAGCAACTCATTACCCTTAGAAGTTTGAAGTCCTATTCAATTCTTTGTCTTTAAATTTACTTAGAAAATACTTAAATTGCAAATATTAAGTGCCAGACACTATTCTGAGCACTTTACAAATGTTAACTCATCTAATCCTGATAACAATGCTGTGAGGTATATATGATTATTAATGCCATTTCTCAGATGAGGAGACTGAGGCACAGAAATATTAATTAACTATGCAAAGTTACGTTGCTAGTAGAAAGCAGAATCAGGATTCAAACCCAGGCAGCCACATTCCCAACTTTTGCTCTACGTTGCCACCTCTAATGTAAAATCTAATCACATTTGGATTTCTGTTTCTTTTATGGGACCCAGTTTTTCCCTCTGGAAACTTTAACAATCTTTTTATTTTTGGTGTTCTAAAGTTTCATAATCATGTGCCCAAGGGATTTAAAAAAATTCATCTTGTGTAATAGTAGACCCTTTTAATTTACAATTTCATTTCCTTTAATGCTGTAAAGTGTGTGTGTGAGTGTGTGTGTGTGTTTGATAATTTCCCTCCCACAGTTTTCTCTTTTCTTCCTTTTTGGAACTCCTCTTTGCCATATGTTAACTTCTGGATTGATATTTTAATTTTTAAACATCTTTTCTCTCCTTGTTCTACTTTCTAGGGAATTTTCTTGACTTTATCTTCCAGTCCTCCTATAGATTTTTAAAAAAGAATTTAAGTTTTATTCTCATTTCTGAGATCTCTTTCCTGTTCTCTGAATTTTTCTTTCGTGTAGTTTCCTGTTGTTGATTTATAGACATAAACGTGTTCTCATCATTCCGAGGGGAGTAATTAGTTTTTGAAATTTTAAGTTTTAACCTCTTTTGCATTTTTTTTCTTGTTCAAATTCCTTTTTACAGTTTGTTCATTTGGAAATCTTTGTTCCTATTAATGAAATATCTTTTCAGATATTGCTTGGTTGTCCATTCGTATTGAGGAGCAAGAGATCCAAAATCCCAAAGCTCTGTTTTCATTATTACCCCTCTTCCTACTACACTGGACAAGTCTGCTTCCTACATCTTTTGGCAGGTTGGCAGAATAAATTGACTTTCTTCTTGTCCATATTTCTCATTGCAGGCATGCAAGTTTCACTTTCTAGTGGTCTGATAGGTGGTTACCATTCTTCCCTATCTTTTCCATTCTTCATATTTTTATGGTTTGCAGATGTCTCCGGGATTCATTAAAATTGAACTTGTGTCTCCATTCTCATTCTCCTTGTTTGGAGGGAAGTTCTGGGAAGAAAGGGTGTAGAAGTATTTCTACTGTGCAATTTTAAATAGAAGCCAACCAGTCTCTTTCCTTTCTTGGCTACTGTGACTCTACAGTCCTCAGGTTCTGCTCTCACCTCTTTCTTCTCTGTAATACATCTGAATCTTGGAGTCCCTCAGGCTCTGGTGCATAACCGCCTACTCATCTCTACACTTTACCCAGGGTGCTCTAATCCATTCATGGGATGCTAAATGCCTCTGTGTCCTAACTCCCACACTTATATTTCTATCCCAAATTCTCTCCCTTAGAGTCTCAATCTTGTCTGTTTTTCAAATGCATCACAAACTTAACATGTCCCAAACTCTCGATAGTCAGCCCTCAGCCTTAAACCTGTTCCTCCACTGGTCTTTCACATCTTGGTAAACAGCAGCACTGTCCACCCAGTTGTTCAAGCCTAAAGCCTTATAATTTCTTCCTCTTGTTTTACAGCCCCTTCCTCACCGCATTTAATTCAGTCCATTTAGTCCAAGATTCTAATTCTGAAATAGAATTTGAATCCTTCTGCCATGATCCCAACCACTACCATTTCTAATTTGGATTACTGACCTAGCCTCCTAACTGGTCTCCAGCTCCTACTCTAGTCTTCCCACCCCACGCCTCAGACAGCAGCCTCAGTGAATTCAAAATATCAATCAGATCATGCAGTCCTTTTCCTTAAAGATCCTAGTAACTTCTCATGGCATTTCCAAGAACATCCAAGCTTGTAGAAGACTGGGAATGACATGGTTTTCGCCATCCTCCTTAACTTTATCTCCTACAGAGTGACTACGGTAGAGAGGAGCAACAGTGTCTCTGGCCTCAAGGCCTTTGCACGTGCTTTTTTTTTTTCTTTTTTTTTTTTTTTACCTTGTTCACGCTTACCTATTTTCTTCATGTGGATTGCTCATTTTCATCCACCAAATCTCACCTTAAATGTCACTTCTCAAGAGGTCTGTTGAATCACCCAGTGTAAGGTAGGTTCCCCCAGGTTTTCTCTCATAGGAGTCCCTTCTTTTTCTTTGATAACTTGCCCCCATTCATATTGGATATTGATTTTCTTATTTGCTTAAAGTCATCTTTCACACTAGAGAATGAAACTGTAAGCTAGTGCTAGGATTTTTTTTTTCCCTTTTCACCTTTATCCTTCCAGTGCCAGCCCTGTGGAGATCTTCAATTAACACATTTTTTAAATGAAATGAATGGTTTCAAAAAGAATTAAACAGCACTGAAATAAAAAAGGGAGATATATGAAAAAATTCTGCCACTAAACTAGAGGATTACTATAGCATTTCAAAACTGAAGGGATGAGCATACTTTAGGAAGGACAGTTAAATTTTAGGGAATATTTGCCTAGCATTTTCAGAGTACTTAAAGAAACTGTGAATTATTTGAATAAGAGATAAAAGATATTATGATGAGACAACAAAATGAGAATAAAAGGGAAATGTGAGACTCAAATGGGAGGGAACAAGTAAGAGCATAACGGAAATTATGATGGCATTAAAAGTAGTAAAGAGCAGGATCAACACTGCAGAGAGTCAAGTCAATTAAATGCAGGGTGAGTGTAAGAAGCTCTCTAAGAACACAGAGGAAAAGGACAAAGAGATTAGAGAATTAGAAGGAATCGACATGGGAGATAAATAATAAAGCTGTAACATGTGGATAATTGGGGATCCTCAATAAATACTTACTTGTAGTAAAATTACGTGCACTAAACAACATAATGACAAAATACATAATGCTAAATCTATTTGTAAGGTGTGAAGAAAAGGATTAGAACAATAACAGAGGGAAACATTAGCATATTCCTTTGAGCCTTTACCTAAGCAAAGAAACTAAAGTAGATATGATTATAAAAAATTAAATAATATAAATTAGTAATATTATTTAAATATATAACGAATTTCTTTACAAAAAACCTCTTATTTTTAACGTCCATGGAACACTAAATGACAATTTGTTAATTAAAAATGACATGTATAATATAATTTATTAAAAAAAATCTGTATACAGATTTATACAAATACATTTATATAGATAAAAATAAAGCAAGATGAAGACTGCAACGGTAATAGTGTTCTTCTCTGGGTGGTGAAATGTCTAGTTGTCAATATTTTCCTTTCATTTATATGCACTTTCCAGCTTCTCTACAATGAATATGTATTGCTTGATTAATCAGAAAAGGGAAGGGGAGAGCTAGCCCAATTTATGCTAAATGAAATATGTACTGTTAGAAAAGAGGTGGGCCATAATAAGAAAGAAGTGATCAGTAGGAAGGAGGAAGTATGCCCAGAGTGGGGAAGGGTGGGGGACTTTAGTGTTTTGGGAAGTTTTATTAAACTATAAGAATTGAGGGAAATCCAAGAAAGAGACATATTTGGTTCATATATGGAAAAGAAAGCCAAGGCAGTACAAAACTAGAATGAGAGCTCTGATCACAGCGGAACGCTTTCCCAAGCAGAGTATACCACAAAATAAAGAACAGAGAGAGAAAGAGATCCCATAGGAATGTAGATATTAAAATTAATGCTAACTCTGGAAGGATTATGTTGCTATACTGTTGATTTTGGAATGTGAAGAAAATTTCAAGCCTCATAAAATGATAAGAGACACTGTGGTTTGTAAAAAGAACCATGTGGAATTAGGCATACTTGAATTGGAATCAAGGTGTGCCACTCAATCACTTTGTAACCTGATTATTTAAAGGTCTCTGACTTTGAGTTTTGTCATCTAAAAGGGATAATAATGCTTTCTTTGGATGATTGTTATATTGAATTATCCAAAGAAGGCATGTATACATGTCTGTATACATAAATACAAATGTGTGTATGTAGGTATGTATGAATATATGTATGTGTAGGATCAGACGTTAATGAATCCAGAGTTGGTTAGAAAAGGTTTTGAAAGAAATTGAGCTGAATCTTGAAGGGTTAATTTGGTATACATGTATTGAGTATTTACTACATACTAGGCACAGGGACACAGGGAAACATTAGAGATCCCCATCTCTGTCCTCAAGAACCTTAAAGAGTTTTCTAAGCAAAGAAGGTGAATCTCTGAGCTAAAGAAGAGTAGAACTTGGATTACATTATATACGTCAAATACTTTACAAATAATTACAAAAACCTTGTTCTAAATCCATCTTAATTATTCACAAAAACTTTTAAGCAACAATTATCTAGGATAGCAATTTATATCCAGGAAAAATATATTTGTTCAAAAAATGCTTAATGAAAACCTTCTAAAACCCAATAATCTGATAGGTCCTGTAAAGGTAAAATAGTCAGAAAATGTGTCTTTTATTCTTAAGGACCTTGTAATGCAGTAGGGGAGTTAAGGCATATATAGTAATATCTACAAATGCAATATCAGATGTTAGAGAAGGGACTGCATTGAGGACAGAAAGATTATGTTGGGCAGGATAAACTCATGTAAACTTCATAGAGAAGATACTGGCACTTGGAAATGTTACAGGAAAGCTAGAAAGAATCTGGACATGCTAATCCATGGACAGGAGAAATTATGATAAAGCACACTCCTAGGATACAAAAAAAGGATGAAAAAAGGCCAGAGAAGGACAAGTCAATGGTGAGTAAATTGATTTGACTGGCTCAACAGTAATCACAGCATCTTTTTTTTTTTTTCTACATAGCTTTAAAGATTATTTGTTGCGATGACAATGCAGGCATATAGAATTGAGTAGGTAATTATAGGACGTTAGTAAAAATCAAATTCTCCAGTATTTATTTCTGCCTGTCTGCCTGCCTGTGACCAATGTTTCTCAAAATGAGTGAGAAATTAGTACCCACATGCTGAGTAAGATGTTCACGAGAATGTCAGGGAGCTTGTTTGTCAACCTTAATTGACAACTGATGTTTAAAAGACAATAACGTAATTCTTATGATTTAATGGGAACACACTGCTATTTAATGCCCGAGGAAGAAGGACTAATATATGCAAAAGCCTGTAGAAATGAGAAATAGGGACAACATAATCCCCTTTTGTTTCAGGAAAATGTAAAGTAGTGCCCCAGGGATTGTTGGCAAATATTATCATCTTTGAAAGCTACTACTTCACACTAATTCCAGGAAAACAGAGGCTTCTGGGTAATGTGAATCACAAGGAAAGAATGCCTCATTTTGTGGCTGAGACTTTTTAATGGAATACTAGTTGATCTTAGAGAAGAAGGTCCAGGGGTCAGGGTCTGTTTGGATGAATTTTCTCCCTGACCCTGTAGGGGTCCCTACATAGGGCCTTTCTTTCTTGGTCTGTCTGATTAGAATGTCTAGGGACATGGTGCCTTCTTTTCCTCTAATACATAGATTTATAGGTGTATGACTGTTGCTTAAGACATAGCTTACCTAATAGGGCTATTCATTCTTTAAATGAACAGTTGTTAAACAGTGATTACATACATGATTCCTACTTTAAGGATCTTGATTTAGAAGGGGGTATATATATGAGTCAGATCTGCTCTGTAAAACTGAATCACTCTATAGTTTAGAGGGAATTTAATACAGGGGTATGGTTACACAATCAGGGAAAAACTGAGATGGCAAAGGCGATGGTGACGGAATAGTAAGAGCAGAAAACTGCTACTGCCTTAGGGCAGAAGCATGGGGGTGGGGTGGGCGGTGAGGCATGTTGGAGGGAGGCAGTGTTGCCAGAACCCAGGAGGGCAGTGTGGAGGGGTCTGGAACCATGGCTAGAACCATGGTGGGGCCTGACTGTGGAAGTGGGTTTAGAGGGTAGCATCTAGGGACATTTTTAGGAACATCAGAGAAACTGGAGGAGGAGGAGGGAAAAATATCCCAACTCCCCCAGCTCCCAACTTTCTAATCTTTCACCAGCGTCTTCCACTAGAAGACTTCCATTCTAGTCCTATCCAGAACTAGAGGGAAAGGAGCCTGGAGAAATAGATCTCTGCAGCACAGAGTAGAGCAGGGGGCTAGTGAGGTCACTGATGGCCGCTGGGAGAGAGATGCGTAAACAATGATTATGGTATCAGTGCTGACGTAGCTCTCTACAGCAAACCCTGTGGAACAGGTGGTACGAACCTCTGTGTGGGGGGACGGCTTCAGAAAAAGACATTGTCTGAGCTCGATTTTATATAAGGGACTTGAGCATCCATGGAGTTTGGTATCCACAGGCGGTCTTGGAACCAATCCTCCACAGACACCGAGCAATGACTGTAATGAACTCCTTGTGCACCCAACACCACACTTCAATAATTTCTACTAGTTGTCTCTTCTATATAACAAATTACCCCCAAATTTAGCAACTTTAAGACAATAAATATTTTTATTATTGTACATTGTTTCAGTGGGTCATAAATCCAGGTTAGGTAGGGAAGGAAAGTTCCCTGAACATGCCAAAGCTGATGGGAAGGGAACTCCTTTGACTTGGCAGTCTGCCCCCCCCCTTCTCACCGATGGAAACGGTGCCACACACAGCACTTGGAAGAGCCGTGGCAGGAGGTGCCCTCCAGCTCCTGGGTCCTTACTAATGTGGCCTGTCTGCTTAAGCCAGAGCTTCCGTCTAAACCACAAAAAAGACAAGTAGAAGTGGTGGAGCCACTTCTCAAGCCTGAAGCCACCAAGAAGAAGCTTAGGCCATAGAAATGAGGAAATGGCAGGCTCCCTCCTGCCTCGTTCTGGTTTTCAGAAAATCTGGGGTTTCACATAGGAACTTGAAGTGACAGGCTCAGGAGCGGTAGGATAAGGTCAAGCAGATTGTTCACTGCTCAAGGGCGCCTGCGTCAGGGAGTGAATGAGGACTGAAACCCTCTGTTCACCACGTCTCATGCCCAGGGACAGGGAATTGGACTGCAACCCCAAGAAGAGACAACTTTTTTTTTTTTCTAGTTACACAGACTCCATATGGGAAACAGCAGCCCTGAAAAAAATTCAAAAAGATGCTTTTATAGAAGCTCTACCAATGGCTCAGATGAGGGATTCCTTACTTTTAGATGCTTAATTCCACATGCTCACACACTTGGAACATACCTGGAACGCGATTCTGTCTCCTGGGTCCAGTAGGAACTTCTTAAGTGAATATTTTTTAAAGCAGCATCTCTGATAACCAAGAAATCATCCACAGATGAGTCACACAAGAGGCAATGTGAATATTAAAGAAACACATGGGAAAAATCTACGACCTCATTAGAAAACAAAGAAAGTAGAATAGAGCAGCCTTGAGGCAACATTTCAAACACATGAAAATGGAATGATTATGCCCTGTGTGGGGAAGTTGGCGATGAAACTTACATTCACAGGACAGCTGGCATCATCTGAGGACAAACCCATTTGGAAGGCAGCATGGCAACAGGCATTAAGAACTATAAAGATGTTCCTGTTCTCCCCACCCCCAACATAATTATCCTATGCCTGGAAATTTATCCCATGGAATTAATCAGGAAAAAGAAAGCTGTATGTATAATGCTGCTCATTGCAACATTATCTGGTAGTGTCAGAAAAATAATAGGAGCCCAAGAAATAATCATGCATTGATCTAGCAGTGAATGAATACATGTTTCTGCCAGAGGAACATTCCATACAGGATAGGTCTATGACAATGGGATATTTCCAGAAGTCATATGTGCAAAATGTGTCCCACCATTTTATAATTAAATAGTCTATACAAATTATACAGTGGTTGCTTCTGTACTCACTAGGATCTTAAGCAAAATTTTTATAAAGAAAACTTTCTAGGCATTGTTTAGTGTTTAATATAGGGTAATGGTTCTCAAACTTCAGTGTACATCAGGCTCACTGACTGGACCCCACTCCCAGAGATTTTGATTCAGTAGGTGTGGAGTGGGGCCTGAGAATCTGCATTTCTAACAAGTTTCTTAGGAGATGCTGATGCTGCTGTTCCCAGGACCTCACTGTGAGAATCACTGGTTTAGAGTAATTAGCTTTTGCCCAGGGAATCATAATTATCACTAAGAATCTGGAGTAGAAAACGAAAACAAAGATGTCAATTCCTAGAGGTCACACATTGCCTCTGACTCATCCCTGTGTCCCCAGTGCCTAACCCCCTGCAGTGTCTATGTAAATGCTTGTTAAATTGAGTTGTACCCATAGCCAGGAGTTTCATTAAATTGTACAATTTCTTTCCATCCACTGGAAGCAGGATTGTTAGAGTAGTGTTTATGCTGAGGCCATCTGGTTGGCACTGGCTCTCCGATCTGACCTTGGAATATCTAAGCCGCTACTGAGTCTGGGCAATGGGGCAATGAGTTCTGCTCTTACTGTTTTCTCTACCTCTTAGATCCTGGACTCTAAGCAACAAAAGCTGAAAATCCCCCCCCCCCCCCCCGCCCCGTTCTGGGGTGAACTCTAGCCATTTTCAGCAGTGAGGAATGGAAAAGAACAGTGCCTTTGAAATCAGTGTGCTTGAGTCTATCGAACTGATGTACTAAAATTAAAAAAATTACTTCAATTCATATTTTTATTCAAGCTTCTTTGTGTTTTCACCAGTTGTGGAAATCCTAATCATACGTTTCCAAATTGTTCCACAAAAGGGTTTTGTCATGTTTTTTAAATTTTACTTCCAATAGTAAGGTTTTTAAAAAAAATGGCTTTGCTGATATTGGATGTTATTAATCTTTTAAATTCTTTTTATCTGAGAGAAAATAAATACCTTTTTGCTGTTTTAAGTTCATTGTCATGATGCCTAGCGTGTTTGAGCAAATCTCATGTTGGTCGTCCGTTTTATTTCTTACGTGACTGCGTGTTTTAATCTTTTGCTTACTTTCAAGTGAGTGATCTGTCTTTCCCCTACTTATTTGTAATTGCTTCTTTTGAATTGTAAGTAGTAATTCATTGTTGGTTGTATGGTCCCTCAGTCTTCTGAATGTCTTTTAACATTTTTATGCTATTATTATATACATGTTTAACCTTTTTATACAATCAAATGCCATTATTTTTGGCTTCTGAGTTTTCTGTCATAATATTAGAAAAAGATACTTTCTGTTTTTTAAACTTGAATTTTATTTTTAAGTATTTCATTTTTTATAATCTATCTGGAATTTATTTTTAGCGTGGCATGGGGTAGTGACCTAGTGAATATCCATTTGTCACAATGTCATGACTATCTTTTCCCTACTGATCTGAAATGTCACCTTTATAACATTTTAAATTCCCACATATACAGTGTTTTTGAATATTTTGCTTCAGTAAACCATCTCTCTATTCATTAGCTAATGCTAACATCTTACCTTAGCTTTTTAGGATTTGTCGTTACTCGAGGCTGTTATTTTTAAAAGGTCTTGGCTTCTCTCATTCATTTTCCTTCATGCAAAATCTGGAATCAGTTTTTCAAGTTCCAGAAAAGTTTTTGTTGGCATTTTAAGTAACTTTAAAAAATTGTATATTTGCACTTAAAACAATGGCATAGCTCCATTTATTTAGGTTTTCTTTTATCTTATTCATATAGTTCTTGAATGTTTCTTACTGGGTTTTTCAGTGGCTATTATGAATAGTGTCTTTTTTCTTTTAACTTTCTAACTGATTACTACAGATGATTACAGATTCTGTTAAATTGTGTGTGTTGATCTTGTACTAGTCATATCTCCTCTCATATGTGTCCTGGAAATTCCTTGGTTTATTTGCTTGGGTTTTATGTAGACAATCATATTATCTGCAAATAATGATTATTTAGCTCTTCCTTTCCCATATGCATATTTCTTTAACACCACCCCATCACATAAACACTAGCAGGCTGGGAGCGATCTGACTTAGGCTAGCCAGTGACCTTGCTCAAAGTGTTTTTGGATGGGTCACATTGCCCTCTCAGTCAGGTGGGATTGGGGAACTGAGAGACTGAGTTGGTTAGGGAACAAACATGGAGATTGTAGGTCAAGTTGGACAAGAGAAGTCTTAAGGAGCCACATAAAATGTAAAATTGTAAGAGAAGAAAGACTCGGAAGAAACAGAGGACAATGGATCATAAAGAGAACAGATATCCTGAGAAAAGCAGGTAAGTCCTAAGAAACAAACTGACCTTGGTTCCTGGTGGTTCCCAGCAGTGCTTCTCAGAGGCACCAGGATGTGTTATATAGTTTCCTGTTCTTGGGCTTCAGCGAGATCCTTATGTAGTCTCATAATGCCCACCCTTTATATGCATTAGTTGGAGAATTCTCGCAATCCAAAGACCTGACCCCAAACACTGACAATATGGGAAGTCTACCTTTGGGAGGCATTAGAAAATTTAAAACACTATCTTTATCCTTAAACAGTTGCTCCTCATCTGTCCACCTTCCAGGAAACCTGTAGGATGGGAGAATGAATTTCTTGGTGCAGGCTGTGAATGCCCAGAACTTGAGGATTTACAGTTTAATGCCCAGGTTGAGATCTCTCCACACTCCTACCCATGAGGCCTGGCCATCTTCTGTCCTCCCAAGGAGGTTTCATCTAATGCTTCCATGTCACGAGGGACTGTTTACAAATGATGCTGGGTGGACTGTTTACCCACCTCCACCACCACTTACACCTCCAGAACTGCTCATGGTGACAATGCCACTCAGTTCTTTGGTAAACAGAACAAAAGAACAAAAGGTGAGAATGAGTTGTATGGAGTGGGCGTATTAGGCAGCTATTTCTAATTTCAGCTTAGTGGAGGAGGAGATGGCTTGAACGTGGTAGAAGTCAGAGCCAGGAATTTTCTGGACATTCTAGGATTCCTACGGAGCCTATCTTTCAAGGCCCAATTCATGGAGCAGTTTTTCTCAAATTGGGACTGGAAGGGTGGATAGGATTTGGACATGCGGACACAAGAGGAATACCCTTCTGTGGAGAAAACAGCATGACTGAAGATGTGGAGAGGGTCAAGTAGGCTGTGTTTACAGAAAACTAAGAACAATTCCATTCGCCTGGGGTGCTAAGAGGACGCGACAAGGGACGATGCACATTGCACCAGAAAGGTAACTGGACATGAAATCCTGTGCTGCATCCAAGGCAGGCAAAGTGAGCAGCTGAGCTTCATTAACAGGGGAGTCATTCGTCAGCTGCCCTTAGGAATATTAACTTTGAAGCAATGTGTTGTGAGGATTGGTGTGAGGAGGAAGTGGAAGTCCAGAGACCTGGTGAAAGACAATAAGAGAATAATGCAGTTTTAATAAAAAGAGAACAAGAAGGGAGCCGATGAGGGGAAAAAAAAAAGACAAATAAATGGCTCAAATGGGCCATGAAAAGAAGCAGTCTGAGTTGCTCTTGGAAGTTGCTTGTGTGTGTTGCTGGAAGGATGATGGTGCCTTTTAGGAAAGTGGGGAGGTGGTAGGAGGAGGAGGAAGAAGTGATGGGGAGGGAAGGCCATTCTTGAATCACTGTAAGAAGCTTCAGAGATTCAATTGATGAGTTCACATCATATTTAAACACAGCCTGTCTCAGGGGAAGACTGAGAAGGATCACTTATGTCATGGCTAAATTAGACTGACTGTTTCATGTCTGCACTGGGGGAAGTGTATTGGTCTATGGCAGTAACATATATGTCACTAAATTCTTCAGTGTACTTGTTATATGTATAAAAATGTCAAAAAACAAACAAACAAACAAACAACAACAAACCCAAAAACCAAACAACACCCCAGTCTTTTTTTTCCCCGAAGAGAATTAAGTTATCCTATGGTCTATAGCCTTAGATTTTAATTCCATTGTGAAAATTGTCGAATCACTTAAATGTTTCCTGTATATTATCAATTTATGACTCTCAGTTAGAAAAATCTAAGGCCTTCTGTACATCACTTTGCATTTCTGCTAAGACATTTCTTTCCACAATGACATTTGGAGGATCTCTGAAGGTGATCGATGGGACAGTAATTCTGAGTGAATTTAGAGTTTTAATTGCTGTTTCATTTACTTGCAAGTGGGTACTGTGGAAAAAAGAAGGGCATCGACAAAGGAAATAATTGTTCCAAAGAATTACATCTGCACCGCATTCTCTGTCAAAAATTTCTCATTAAAAATGTGTTTCTTTAAAAGTAACTCAAAGCAGCTGATGAAATACAAGAGCATGGAAAGTTTCAAATCCCAGTGCGAATTTGGATTCATCAAGGATATTTTGCCAGAGACTTGATTCAATGGCAAAAGAGCTTCTTACCATTTCTCACATCCCTTAACTGGGTTTCATACTTGAGTTCAGATGCCTGTAGTTTTAGTTCCAAAGCTGAGTATTTTCCACTTAAACACTTCCTTTTCATAATACTCTTGGTGTCTCCGGAGCATTATTACTGTTTGATTTTTCCCTTTAATCATGACTGACTGTTGGGTTTCTGTATTTTAAGACAGTGGATTAAGAGAGACTAGGCCATAGACAGTCCTCCTAAAGATGCGATGGTTCTGTAAACCACCCTGGCGTCCCTGCGCCTGCGTCTAAGGCTGATGTCCGAGGGATGGCACCTGTCAGGCCTGGTCCCGAGTGCGTGGGCGCCGGCGTGCGCGTGCGCGTGTCCGCAGCGTGCGGGCGCCCGGGGCGGGTGGCCGCGGCTGTTCGTCCGCGGCGTGAGTGGCGGTGGCGGGGCCGGGCTGCTTCAGACGTGCTCCCCCTGGTCGGTGCCCCGTGACCCAGGGTTCGGGTGGGCAGCAGCGTACCGGTAAGACTCAAATGCCCCCAAATGATGTATTGAAATTAGTATTTTAAAACGTGTTTTCCTGTGGTAAAGTATCTGTGGTATGGAAGTTCCCATTTGAGCCATATAGCGCAGTGGCGTTCAGTGTGTTCACATCATTGTGCAGCCGTCCACACTCCAGATGCTTCTTTTGTGGGAAGTATCTGCTGTCTGACGTTGGACAGCAGGGGTTTGATGTGTGCAGCCACTTACACACGTACCACGTGACCTGCAGGTGGTAGAATCTGCAGATGGGAACCGGGTTTGAAGGGCGGACTGTAAAATTGTGCGTGAATTTTTGAATGCTTGGAGGGTCATTGTTCAAGGGTCAGCTATACTTAGTTCCTTTTTATTGCTGACTAATATTGTATTATTTGGATGTACTACATTTTATCTGTCCATCCGTTGATGGACATTAGGGTTGTTTCCACCTTTTGGCTATTATAAATAATGCTGCTGTGAACATTTATGTACAAGTTTTTGTGTGGATTTAAGTTTTTATTTCTCTTGGGTACATGCAGGTGGAATGGCTGAAATATATGGTAACTACTATGCTTAACGTTTTGAGAATTGCCAAGCTTTCAGAAGTGGTACATTTCCAACGGCAATGTGGTGGGGTTGGATTTCTCCACATCTTTGCCTACACTTGTTATTTGTGCATTTTAAAAATGATATCCTGGTAGGTGTGAAGTGATGTCTTACGGTTTTGACTTGCATTTCCCTGATGGTTAGTGATATATAGCTTTTAATATACTTATCGGCCATTTGGAAAATGTCTGTTCATTTCCTTTGGTCAATTAAAAATGAATTAGCTATCTTTTTATTTTTGAGTTGTAAGAGTTCTTTTTTTTCTGGATAGAAATCCATCATTAAATACATGATATGAAATATTTCCTCCCCCCTCCCCCCAAAAAAAGACTATTCTCAACATCCTCAAGCTTTATGGGTACCACAAAGACTAGGCTTGCCTGAGAGGCCAGGGGGGCACATCTAACAAAAGAATAAGGCTGTAGAAAAATGTGGGCATCTCCTTGAAGCTTGCTCTGCTGATGAATGGAGAGCAATTGATGGACGGAGGAGAGGAGTAAAGGCAAGGTCAAAACTCAGAATCGGGCTGCTGCTGTCTAGAAGAGGAGAAGGCTCATTTATAAATTTAATGAGCCTCTATTATGTGTGGGGACATGGCCAAGTGCTGTGGGAATCCCTGTCTCAAGGGCGTTGACAGTCTATTGAAGAAACAAGGCATATGTATGAAATGATTTAATTATCCTGTCCTCAGGCAGGTTTTCCTGGAGGATCTCTCTAAATGGAGTCCTTTTTGTTCTTCCCCATCAGAACATCGTAATTTCCTTTTTTTTTTTCACATTCAGAGCACTTTTTCCACATACACAATTAGACATTTATTTGTTTTGCTATTGCTGTGTATCTAGTAGCTGACGTAGTACCTGCCACATGGTAGGTGCTCAGTCAATGTTTCTTAAATGAATGAGTGAATGAACAAATGACAAGACTGGGGAAAGTCTCAAATGCTAACAGAATGCATGGCATACACAGCTAGAAATATAGCTTGTAAAGCTGAGTTTGAATCGGAGGAGCCGCTTACTTACCAGAATTGACTCCAAACTGCAGTGGAGGTGTGTCCTGGTCGCCGTGCCCGGAGGGGTCTGCTGACTGAGGAAGTGTGGAAACATAAAGGAGCCAGATGAGGATGATGAAATCATGTGATTAAGAAAAAGCTACTTAATAGTCTATAGTAACTGAACTATTATGTATTTAGGGGGTAGAATTTTGGTGACAATGGCCACTTCCTCCTTCCTGAGGAACTGCTGAGAACCATTGCCCAGTGTGGCGCAGGGAACAGTTTCTGTTCTGGCTTGATCCAGATTCCTCTTCTCCCAGCTCCTGCTGACCTCCTTCTGAGTCTGACACTGGTCCCTGACCTGCTCCCCCTGCTCGGAATCCGTCACTTCCTTGTTTCAGGGTCTTTATTACTATTTGCAGATTCTCCTCAGTCTCTGAAAAGGTGATTGTTCAAATTTCACTTTAAATACAGCCTGCATCAGTTGATATTTATAGAAGTTTTACTTCCCTCTACTATATGCTGCAAAAAGCCTCCTGCCTGTTAGAATCCTCTAGCTGCAGTCCTGGCCCCAGCAATAACAGTGACAAAATCAATAGTAATGATAACATAGTCACCACTTAGAACTTGCTGTGTGCTGGGCATCGCGCTGAGTCCCTTAAGTGACCAATTTAATCTTTGCCGTAGAGGAGGACCCTGAAGAAATACAGCATGTGTTAAACAGAGTGGGATAACTATTGTAACAGGCAAAGCCTGGTTTTTTGCTCACATTACTGTCCATGGAGTTTGGTGGCCAAGGGTGTCTTGTCCACACAGTTATTCAGGGATTCAGGCTCCTTCCATATGAAGGTGCCAACATCCTTTAGTGGGTCAGAATCCTCTCTTAGGTCCCCGAGTCTGGTGGCATTGATAAGAGAAAGGAGAGAGGGTGTAAAGGATCAAACAGAAGGACTTTGACTGCAGGCCTAGAAGGGGTGTAGTCCTTTTGCTCAAATTCCACTGGCCAGAAATCAATTACATGGCTCCAATTAAGTGCAAGGGGCTGGGCTGCATGGTCTTGTTATCTGCTGGGGAAGAAGAAATGGCTTTAGTGAATTATCCAGATAATCCCTGCTACGCAGAGGTTAAGTGACTTACAGTACAGTAAATAGGAGCAGCTCTGGGACTCAAACCCACGTCGTTTGAACTCCAAGGCCAAGCTGTTAACCACATGTCCATGCTCTCTGTTACTCCCTTTTGCTCATCAGTTTGTTTTGTTTCATTTGTGTACTGCGCTACAGCCATACCGTAAAGGGAAGGTTATAATCTGCTTTTGTCAGGAAGACTCACTGCCTGGTTAAGGGCCGGGCTGAAAAATGAATTATCTGAAGCTACTGAAAAATGGTTGCTGTGACACTTCCTCTGGGAAACCATAAAACCTCCCTGTTCATGTCAGCAGTTCAGGGGTGCTATTTCTGCTTAACCAATTCCTGCCAGATGTCACAAGGCCACACTGGTTTAAGGACTTTGGACCTTATCCTATGGCCAGCCTGCTTGTGTGCTCTGAGCTGGACACCTTTAAACTGCGACCGTGGTTTCCCATTGCTGTGACGGGAGAGCCTTGCACCTGGGCAATAGGCAGACCTTGGTTTTACAAGCTCAGGTGTGCACGATATGTACTTTAAACTGTTTCTTTAATTCATATTACCGTACTTTATTAATCCTAATACACGCCTTTTCATACACTGACATCTCTGAAATCAGGATTTTATAATTGATGGCATCTTTGAATCTCTATTGACAGTGCTAATGTGATTGCTGTTGCCTGTTCATGTCTGAACGTGGTCGTAGGGGTTTATATTACTGTCCCGTCTGTTGAATTATATGCATCGTTAGTATTACCCAAGTGGAGTTTAGCTGCTCTTTGAAATGTTTTCAAAAAGATCACCCTAAGTTTCTGTATTGAAATGAAAAGTTGTAGTTAACAGAAAGGTTTGGAAGCAGAGCAGGGGAGTAAATATGATATCAGTAAAGCAAATATATATTTTTAAGGAATCACTGTAAAGCAGACAACCTCTTACAGGGTAGTAGAGGCAGATTACTGCAAGTTTATGAAACTCTGAGATATTTTGTTCCTGAGTTATATAAAAAGGCATTGCCTGTTAGTACACGCCAAGCAAGAATGTACCTACATTAAACATTTCAGAATGGGTGGCAACATCGTGGGAGAAAACCTGGAGCCAGTAGTGGGGGCTATTGTAAGAAATGTTTCATCATCAACACAGAAGACAGTATTGTGCAGAAAAATACAAACATTGATTCAGAAGAGTTAGACTCTGAATGTGAAGCTAATTTCAAGAATTTCTTGACCAATTTTCTTTTTTATATATACAAAAGAGTGACACATAGTAAAAAATCTATGTCCCAACAAATCTAGAAGAGCTTTTTCAGCAAGTTATAAAATAAAGATTCTAGGTGATAAAAGAGCATTCTTTCAGAGATTAATTGGCATCTTTCTTAGTGGTACAGAAATTAATGATGCATTTTACAATCGATGGCTTCTTGGTATCAATGAAATAATAGCTACTATCTCATTTGAGCTCTCACTCCTTTGGGTATTAGAAATTAAATTTCATTCAGTCCAGCACCACCTACCCCATGATTACGTTGCATCTTCTGGGGGCTTATGTATGGCCACCATCTTGACTGGGGGCAGGGCATTTGTTGAGCATGCTCTTCTATCTGTGCCTGCAGCCATTCTGTCTCATCCTGGTCATCAGGCCACGCAGATCATTTCTGGTCCTTTTCATTCTCGTCTCAGTGCCCTTTAAGATCTAGATGGCTCTTTCTGCTGGATCAAGAAGGCTTCAGCTACACCTTGCTGGACACAGAAACTCTTTGAGGCTGGTAAGGTCCTGGGCCACTCATTGGGCTTTCTGGAGCATGAAGCGTCCTCTACCTCTGCATGTCCTGCCGAGTGGCTGGGTACTGGGTCAACTTTACTTCTCCTGAGCTACTCTTGGACATGCAGGAATCCAGCTTCTCCTCTGTATCACTTTGGAATGGGGATATCCCGTAGCTACTTTGGGTGGCTCATCTCTGCCATGTCACCTTTTCTGTTCTGGCATCTTGCAGCTTCCCTGGCTCTACCTGGGAAAAGGGCATTAAACACCCCCAAGACTGTGTAGGGTTTGTGGCCTCTCCCTACCCATTCCTGTGCAACTGGGTTCTGGGACCCACTACTGGGGACCCACCAGCGTTGAAACTCTCTTGGCTTCTGCTCCAGCTCTCCCTTTCATCCTAGTCTGGGCAGTGCTTTCTAGTCTTGATGCTCAGCAAGCCTCTCTTACTCCATGCCCCAAATTCTTCCAGCGTCTTAGGGGCTTGGGACTCTAAAACCCAAGCCAAGAACAGATGTGTGGTTTTCCCTCCTTTCTGAACAAGTGTCTCAGAACGCACAGCTGACTGAATGAAAGAAAGGTCTGGTGAAAAAACAAATTAAAAAAAAGTGGGAGGTGGGGGTGTTAAAAAAAAAAAAGGTCTAGTGAAAAGCAATGCAAGAAAAATCATACCGGCTAACATTTCAAAATGCTATCCTAATGCAAATTCTCACTGTAGTTACCCTTTCACCTTTATTTTAACGTATTCTTTTAGGTTTATTCCATTGCTGATTTTTCTGCCTTCTGTCTTCCTAGCCTGGTGCCCGATTTCAGTGATGCCTCAGATTTTGTTTCCCTAATCACCTCAGAAACCAGAATGAAGGGGTAACTGCTCTCTCCCCTCCTTCCTCCCCTTCTTCTTTCTGTTGTTATAAAGTTTATAATTTGTGTCCCATTAAAGAGAGTCTGTAACATGCAGATTAGTGAGAGGAAGGGAAAAAATCATGTGTAACCTCACTATTCTAAGACATCCACTCATGGATGGCATTTTGTTGTTTCTCCTTCAAGTCGGTTTTTCCCTCCTACTTACCTTGTGTATTGTTTTCATATAGTTTACATTTTATACTCTGCTTCATTCATTGAACACTATGACTTATTTCTATATTTTTTCCTTATTTTTCTAAAGTCTTCAGAAACATTAAATATAGCAATTGACTCAACCATTTCCCTAGTATTAAGTATTTAGCTTATTTCCAGTGTTATTATAAAGAAATAATAGCACTGTGATAACATCTTTGTGTTTGAAGATTTTCCTACATTTCTGATTGCATTCTTGAGATAGACTCCCAGAATTGGGACCACTAGGAAGACTGCCATTTTAAAAACAAGTGGTTTTCCTAGACTCCACATAGGGTCTCCTCTCTAAATATGGAGAGTCTTTTGCCTAGAGAACCTACATCAGGCTGAATTTGACGTTTCTGGTGGGAAAAACAAATGTCTGATTGCTACTGATGAAGAACATTGTATATTTTCATGATAGTAAAACTGATGATACAAAAAATGTAAAGCTAAAAGCTTTTCTTTCCCCAGTTATCAGCTGTTACATTAACGCTTATCTGAGGATAATTTATACTGTTTGACTGGAAGTTTTCGACAAGCTGCTTTCCTTCACCTCCAGCTTCTGTGGATCTTGAGGGCCTTTTGTGGCCTCATTTGGCATTTATCCATAGGCGGAGATGTACTGTACCTACAAGTACAAAGTCTGACTCAAACAGTTACTTCTAAAATTTTATTATTACTTGTTAACCCAAGCTGTTGATAGACAATTTGTGATATTAGAAATAGACGATTACGTTGACCATAAAAGTGACTCTAAAAGTTACGTAGTGGATTTTGTTTTAAACAGACACCCAAAGCCGATACAGGCAAGCTCCTTGTCCTCTCCAAGGAGCTACTCTGTTCGGCTGAGCCCTTATTCCAAGGATGTATCATCACCCAAGATTTTTAAGGCCTCTTCTTTTGAAGCTGCCTTCATAGTCTCTGGCACATGTTTTTGAATATCTCCAATGAAGAGAAAAACTTAATCCTTTGAGGAAGAATTGTGTCTTTTCAGCCTTTCAGTGGTGTTCAGAACCAAATCTGAGTGGACAGTGGTGTGAGTGGACAGATGGATGAGATTAATAAAAATAAAACACCGATGTACTGTTACACGGCAAGGAGGCTGGTTTTCCCACGTGATTAGTAATTAGCACCATGTATGAAGGTGGTTCTACAAGGCAAAGGAGTTACATTTTAAGCCATGGAAGCATTGTTGGGACGTATGGATCAACCACGTTGTTGCCCAGGTTGAGGCACTGTATACTCCAAAGTGTGTGCCTGTGTGTCTAACCTAGACTCATCACTTACTAGTGCTGTTACTTAAGTTAAAATATTTACCTGTCTGTAAAGATGAGCCAAGGCTGAGATGAAGAAGAAAAAAGAAAATCTATGCATTGAAATTCATGGGCTTAATTAATTTCAACACTGCAGGGAGGAGCCTGCCTCTTTTAAAACAATGTCATTTTAGTCATTTATAGTGACTAATATAGACTCATTGTAGAGAATTTGGAAGATTCAGGAATGTCATCAGAGAGGTATTCCCTCATGATATTTTGATGTAAAATATCTTCGATTGGGTTCCCTGGAAACAGAGGAAAAGTTGCATAAATGTTTATTGAGTGGGTGGTCTCAGGAGACACCCCTGTAAGAAAGTGAGGGAGAACCCTGCAGAGGGAGATTCTGACTCCAAATGCGATTGCCACTGAGGCTCCGCTGATTGCATGGGGGAGCCAGAGCTGGGAAGGCCTTTCAGAGCGGTTCCAAATTGAGGTAAGTGGGTGGGCCTTTTGTCTCCCTGCATCAGCAAGCCATTGGCCCCCTGAAGGGGGCTAATTTTGGATGAGTCTATTTCCTAGGGCCAAGAACAATGCCCAGGGAGGGATGCAGCTGTGAGCTATCAACAGTGATATCTGCAGCAGCTGGGGAGGGCTACGTGCTCCAAAGAAAGGATTTGGGTGAAGACGGCCTTATTCACTACAATGTCATGTCGAAATTGGGATCATATGGTACATACAATGTCATAGCCTACTTTTCCACCTAACATTATTTGCCGAAATTTTTCCCATTTCAATTACTTCTTTGGAAAGCATTTTTTTTTAATTTTCATTTTTTTATTGAGGTATAGTTAATTTACAGTGTTTCAGTTGTACAGTAAACTGATTCAGTTATCTATCTATATATATACATAATGTATTCATTTTCAGATCCTTTTCCATTATAAATTATTACAAGATACTGAAAATCCCTGTGCTATACAGTAGGTCTTTGTTGTTTATCTGTTTTATATATAGTAGCGTCTATCTGTTAATCCCAAATCCCAAATTTATCCCCCATCCCGTCCCTTTCCCCTTAGGTAGCCATAGGTTTGTTTCCTATGTCTGTGAGTCTCTTTATGTTTTGTAGATAAGCTCATTTGTGTCATTTTTTTAAGATACCACATATAAGTGGCATCATATGATATTTGTCTTTGACTTACTTCATTTAGTATGATAATCTCTAGGTCCATCCATGTTGCTTCAGATGGCTTTATTTCATTCTTTTTTATGGCTGAGTAGTATTCCCTTGTATATATATACCACATTTTCTTTATCCAGTCATCTGTTCATGGACACTTAGGTTGCTTCTATGTCTTGGCTATTGTAAATAGTGCTGCTATGAACACTGGGATGCGTGTATTTTTTCAACTTAACATTTTCTCCAGGTAAATGCCCAGGAGTGGGATTGCTGGATCATATGGTAAGTCTATTTTTAGTTTTTAAAGGAATCGCCATACTGTCTTCCATGGTAATTTACCAATTACATTCCCACCAACAGTGTAGGAGGGCTCCCTTTTCACCACACCCTCTCCAGTGTTTACTTTTTGTAGACTTTTTGATGACAGCCGTTCTGACTGGTGTGAAGTGATACCTCATTGTGATTTTGAGTTGTATTTCTTTAATAATAAGTGATGTAGAACATTTTTTTATGGACCTGTTGGCCATCTGTGTGTCCTCTTTGGAGCAGTGTCTATTTAGGTCTTCTGCCCATTTTTTCATCGTTTGTTTTTTTGATATTGAGCTGTATGAGCTGTTTGTATATTTTGGAAATTAATCCCTTTTTGGTTGCATGGTTTGCAAATGTTTTCTCTCATTCTGTACGTTGTCTTTTTGTTCTGTTTATGGTTTCCTTTGCTGTGCAAAAGCTTTTAAGTCTAATTAGGTCCCATTGTTTATTTTTGCTTTTGTTTCCATCGCTATAAGAGATGGATCCAAAAAATATTGCTGCAATTTATGTCAGAGTGTCCTGCCTATGTTTTCCTCTAGGAGTTTTATAGTATCCTTTCTTACATTTAGGTCTTTAATCCATTTTGAGTTTATTTTTATATATGGTGTTAAAGAATGTTCTAATTTGATTCTTTTACATGTAACTGTCCAGTTTTCCCAGCACCACTTATTGAAGAGACTGTCTTTTCTCCATTGTATATTCTTGCCTTCTTTGTTGTAGATTAATTGACCATAAATGTGTGGGTTTATTTCTGGACTCTATCCTGTTCCATTGATCTGTGTGTCCGTTTATGTGCCAATACCATGCTGTTTTGGAAAACATTTAAAATAGCTGCCTATTTTATCACATGGAAATATTTATTTAACCATTCTCTTATTATTGAACATTTAATTTTTGATAAATTTTCCCTAGAGTGAATAATATTATGATGATCATCTTTGTGCCTTTGTAATGTCCATGGTAATAAAAAAAAAAAAAGACTACATTTAGTTGAGTGCTTATTACTAACCAGGTTAGGCAAACATTTTTCTTGCCTTCCTTGTGGAGTTTGATGAGGAATAAATGAGAAAATGTACATAAAAAGTGTTACGTTTAATAACTCACTTAATCCCTTTAACAACTCCATGATGCAGAGACCATTATCATCTCCATTTTTGAGGAACCCAGGGCACAGACAGGCTAAGTAGCTTGTCCAAAACTCCATGACTGGTGAGCATTAGAATACAGACGCTATACATCCGGAGATTAGGCAATACACTGTACTGCTCTCAGTCTACTTTTCTGGTGATTTTCCTAAATTTATATCCTTAGAAGGATAATCCTGAGTTAAAGGGCTTGACTTATTTTAAATCTCATGATAAGAATTGCCAGATTGCTTTCCAGAAGCAGTGAGCCCTTCCATCAGCAGGGTATGAGGGCTTTATTTTATTTTACCACTGTCAACAATGAAGAATCCAAATCCTTAATCAGACTCACGGTAAAGAACAAGTAATCTATTTCCTCGTCTTCTGTGAGGCATTAAGAACATCAGTTGTTCTTAAGCAGAAGGCTTTCCTTTTTTTTTTTTTTTTTATCATGCTCAATTATTTCCAGATCATCTTCTACATCCACCTACATTTCAGAGAAGGATTTTTTGTTGGTGAAATGAATGCATCCACGAGGATAGAGTGAGGGCATGGACCAGGAACCTTGTACTGCATCGGGAGCCGTATAAAGCAGTGAGTGAAAACCTTGCAGAATGAAAGTCTTCCAAAATTAGGGAAGGGACAATTTGGACAATTGGGAGCTTTTCCAGAAATCTTTACCATAGGGTCTTCCTTAGTAACAGTTGAATTGCTTGTTTAATAAACATTGACTGAATACTCCTACCTGTCAGTTGCTATCATGTGCTGGGAAACACTGACGTTTAATATTGGAAGAAACTTTAGGATTGTCTGACTCCACCCCTTATTTCAAGGAGGAGGAACTTAAAGCCACTGCAGCCCATTCAGGACATTTCCCTCTTCTGGGCGTGTGGCTGCAGAAGCTGGGGGTCCTGTTATCCTTTGTGGTCAGAGGAGCCCTTCAGAACTGTCTTAAAAGGCACCTGGAGTTATTTTGCATTATTCTAGCATTGACTTGGACAGCTCTCACCTTCAAATAACTCAGTATGTAATTCATTTCTGAATTCTGAAGGATTTCTTTGTAAAACCAAGAAGCCTTTCACTCAGTTTTGACCTCTGGCACAGCATTGAACCTCTCCAAGTTCATTTCCTTATTATCCGCTCTTCCACATAGGTTATTGTGAGGCTTACATGAACCAAAATATGTAAAATTCTTACTGAAATACTTCCACAGAATAAGCACTCAGTAAATACTGGCTTCAGTCCCCTTCCCTCTCCTGTGCCCTCTGTTCTCGTTTCTTCCCGGGAAGGTGTGTAGTTGTGGGACCTTTCTGAGCCTCGATATCCTCACCTGGAAAAAAAAATACAGATTCTACTTTACTATATATTCCCTCCATAGGGTTTTAGTGGGGATCAAATGAGGTGATCTGTGCAAAGCAACCAGCACAGTACCTGGTCAATAATTTGTAGCTGTGATTACCTCATACCTGTTAATGTGCTTCAAGTCAGTTGTTTAATTGGCTGGGTTCTTTCAAGGAATGGCTTCTATGCACTTGACTGACTTTCAGTCCTGTTGAATTTAGATAAGGATAAAATCTATACACAGAGAGTATAACACTTACATTTTATGAGGTATTAATTTCAGCCCAGTTATCTTCAATTTCTGTGGTTTTTCTCTCATCTTTAATTCTTCTTTCCTTTTCTCACACTCTTCATTTTTTTTTCTCTTGACAATGACTGGTGTGCTCTTCTTTATGATGTAGTCTGAGGGATAATTTGTGACAGTGACGAGCAATTGAAATCACTGTCACCAGGCCTTGTGTCTTCTTGGTTGTTACATCTGATGGATTGGTCCTCCTGGCCTTTGGCAGCATTTAACTGCTGAATCCTCCCCTCCCTGGGCCTCAGGGACATGACTCCGTTTTTGCTTCCTGTTTGGCTTCTCCTCAAATCCTTCAGGATTTTTTTCTCTTCTTTGGCCTGCCTCTTCAGTTCTGAAGTTCCCTTGAACTTCATGTGCAGCCATCTTTCCCCCCTCACTTCCCACTCTTTTTCTGAGCAATCTTCTCTCCTCCAGTGATAATTTCATCTTTATTGTATTGAGTCTGACCGAAATCTGTGTCTCCGACCTAGACCGTTTGGCAGCGTCCCATGGTTGGGCACCTTCTCTTGGCAAGTCCAGCTCAAAGTGTAGAGGACAGAACCCACCATCATTTTCCCCCTAGCCAGCTCCAGTTCCAACCCTTAACTATTGTGCAACTACCAGTGTGAAAATGATCAGTCCGCACAACACAGTAGAGTGAATAAATTAGGCATTTTGCCATTTCTGAGTAAAATCTCTCTTAGTTTTCAGATGTCACCTTCTTTATGAAGACTTTCATTCAGCCCACCATTCCCTTTTCTGTACTATCTGCGCATTATTATAGCATCTATTTCATCCCATTGCTGTGCTTCATTCATGTTTCTTTTCTTCTAGACTAGGGGTCAATAAACTTTTTGGGGAAAGAGCCAGAGAGTAAATATTTTAGGCTTTGTGGGCCATATGGCCTCTGTTACAGCTACTCAGCTTTGCGGTTTTAGTGTGAAATCAGCCATAGACAAAACAGCAACGATGAGTGTGGCTGTGTTCCAATAAAACTTTATTTACCAAAACAGGCAGCAGGCTGGATTTGACCCATGAGCCGTGGTTTGCTGCCCACAGTCCTAGGCTGTAGATTCTTAAAGAGTTACTTTGACTTGCCGGAAGCTGTTAGAGGCCTGAGGATCCAAAGTCAAATAAGACGCAGGCCCTGGCCTCACGGAGACTGCCTGGAAACCTAGCACAGCTGCCGTGATGGAGGTGTGGACTAGTCTCCTGGGGCCACCATAACACAGTACCTTAAACTGAGCGGCATATTGTCCCGCAGTTTTGGAGGCTAGAAGTCCAGAACTGAGGTGTTGGCAGGGGTTGGTTCCTTTTGAGAGCTGTAAGGAAGAATTTGTTCCGTGCCTCTCTCCTGGCTTCTGGTGGTTTACTCGCAATCTTTGGCATCTTTGTTGGCTTGTACGTGCGTCAAGTCAGTCACCCACCTTCAAGGGGAAATCCCTCCCTGTCTCTTAGCATTGTCTTCCTTCTGTGCAGCTCTGTCTCTATGTTTAAATGTCCTCTTTTTATAAGTCATATTGGATTAGGGCCCATCCTCATGATCTCATTTTAACTTGATTACCTCTGTGAAGACCCTATTTCCAAACAAGGTCAGATATGCTGAAGCATTGGAAATTAAAACTTCCACATACTAACTTTGAGGGACAAGGTGTATGTGTTTACGGTGTGTGCCTTAGGTGAGGAAGAGTCATCCCGTGGGGTGGTGGGAGAGAAGGAAAAAGAAGGCGCACAAAAACCCTACAACATTTGGCCTGGAAGGATGACTGGTATCTTGCTAGACTGAAGAAAAGGGAAAGAGAAATCCAGGCTAAGCAAATGCACAGGGGAAGGATCATAAAGAATGTATATTGACTAATAATTATCCTGGTGCAGCCACAGAGTGGTGAGATTGGTGGAAGGGGCTCACGACAATGCTAGAAAGATAAGCTGCGGCCAAACTCCGTGTGTGCAGGCTGAAAGAGTTGCTTGCACAATGTTTGTTGAGTGAATGAACTAGTGAAGTTAAAAGAGAATGGTGGTGACTAATAGGCAGCCATGAACTCTGTCTCTTTCAACGTCAGGCGCTCACTCATAGTCCCAAATACTTGTTAGCGTCTGGGCTGTTACCTTACAGCTCCTTCTTTCACCAACACTTGCTTGGGCTCACGGCTCCCTTGTAATTTTTGTGCTTCTGTGTCTACTAGAAGAATTCAAGGACAGTATAGCTGGAGGTCTAATTCATAAGCAGATGTTCTTTGATGTACATGTGCCACATGTTTATCTTTCACTAGTAAAAACATTTGTTGAGTGTTTACTTGGCACCAAACACTTTTCTAAGCATGTTATATATTAACTCATTTAATTTGCACATGCCTCCACAAAAGGCTCTTATTTCCGTTTAATACATGAGGGAATTGAGGCTCCGAGGGATGAACTGGCCCAATGTAATCCAGCTGGTAAATAACTGACTTTTAACCGGTGGGCAATACCCCCTACCCCGCTGCCTGCCTCTTTCTTTGTGGCCCATCTTGGACCAATCAATCTGCTTCTGTTTGCCTCCACACCAATTAATGTCTGACATTCTGATTCTTTTTTTTTTTTTTTGGTCAGGGGGAGGTTTAATTTTCTTTTTTAACAGACGTACTGGGGATTGAACCCAGGACCGCGTGTACGCTAAGCATGTGCTCTGCCACTGAGCTATACCCTTCCCGTCTGACATTCTGATTCTTGTCCATCTCTCACTTCCTCTTCTCCTCCTGTCTTATACTTTTCCTCACACCTTGGCCTCTTTTTCACTCTTTCTACATTGGCTCATTGGCTTCCCTACTTTTGGTGTCAGCAATAGATCATTAATTTAAAGTACTCTTTATTTTTCTCAATGGTAACCAAATTCCAGCTGCACATAAAAACGTAGCCCCTGCAGATTTTACAGCTAACCCACTCCCTGTTGAGGAGGAGCTGGGGGATGTAAAACGGGTTGCATGTTCAAATGTAAAAATATGAAATGTTTTAGCCATGTAAGTTCCATTAACGAGGATTATCGCAGTGCTGAGAATAACAAACTTTGAGAACAGTGTACAAAACGCTCCCGTATCTTGTGCTGGTGGCATAATTTTCTGGATTACTGCTATTCTGACATCACCCGTGCCTGACTTCGCCAGTACATACTGTTCAGTATTGAAGCTTGAGAATATTTTCCTAAATTTGCCATTTCTGATTTTATCGCAGGGATAACTTTAGAGAGAGCTCGCGGCTGATCATCTCGCTGGAATAAAGGCCATGAACTCTGTTCTGAGGCAAGCTTTGGAATCTTAGAGGAGTAAGTCTTGGGAGGAATTCTGGGATGGTGGTGGGCGGGAGGAGGGGTGGACAATGGGGCCATTTTCAAAAGCATCACCCTAGATGAAGTTAGATTTTTTTTTTTTCCCCTCTAGAGCGTCCTTGAGATGCCCTCATGCTCTTTTCTGGTAACTTTCTTGGATAGAAAATAAACAGAGGACTTTTGGCTCCTGACCCCACTGTACCTACAGAAAGCAGCTTTTTAGGACTTGCAAGCGGCTTATGTGTGTATGAGTGTGCGTGTTTGGCAGGAATTTTCTGGAGCGGCATGAAGCACTACTTGAATTCCCATGGATGCTGCTTGTTCCTCAGAATGGAAAATGTTCTATTTTTGGCCACAAGAATATTTCCGAGGGGAAAAAAAAATTAAACAAAGCATGGTAACAAGTTCATGTGTGTCATTTTCCGAGTTTGAAGTCGTTTTAAGAGTTGAATGTGTTTTGAGGGAGAAGAGCAGCTCCCTGGATTTCTGGGTCTCAGAGGGATAAGAGGAACTATTCAGTTTGGATTCCTGGGTTCAGACATGAGGGCTCTGGGCGGCAGAGAGGCTATATGGGTAGGCGGGTCCCCGCAGAGGCTGTGAAGGCTGCAGCTCGGCCTTTGATGGCAGGCAGATGGACTGGTATAGAGAAAACTGCCTCTTGCATCTGAAAAAGGAAAACGCTGAAAAAGACGGGTGTTCTCCACCCACCATAAACCTATCTTGGATTGTAAGGTAATACTCACCTCAAAGCTAGGCAGCCCCCTTGGCACCCCTGCCTTAGAGTTAGAGTTGGCCACAAGCCTTTCAGGGGAAGGACTTCCAGAGGCAGGTTTCCAGCAGAGTCTGATCTCAAGGCACATCATGGTGAACGAAATCTGTTTGGGCCCTTCCCCCACCAGATCCCTTTCCAGGAAACAGCATTTTTTTTTCGCTGCTGTGTAATATGCTTGATATGAAAATTGAGAAAGCAGACGAGCACCCATCAACCAGCACTTCCTAAGGAGCACTGCCTGCTGGAGGCTGTCTTCACAGGAACCCAACCAGCCGGGCCCAGGGGCCAACGGGAGGGTCTTGAAGGAGAAGGGGCTGTTTAGCAGAAGTGGCTGGCGTGCCTGGGAAAAGTGAGCACAGAACCTGTAAGACCCTGAGTTACCCTGGCAATGGAGCTGGGCCCTTTGGCTCTGATTGAGAAACCCAGGCCCGTTTAGAGGGAGCCATGTCATCAGATACCCTGAAGCAAACTGGGGTGGAGTCCTGGGAGGCAGCCCGGGGTTTTCTCTCCCCTTCGTGCTGTTGAAATCTTGAATTCCAGTTGGTGGTTTCTTTCATCCACTTCAAGCCTAGCCCTCGGGTGCAGACGCAGCCGTGCTTCTGGGTAACATTTAATTCTTGGTAGGAAGGACTCTTCTCATGAAGAGGTTTGACATCTTTGGAGTTACGAAAGGAAGGGCTGATGAGGAGACCTGTTATGACTCGGTCCCTGTTCTTGAAAACAGCTCTGCGTCGATGTGTTATGAGTTTGGGAATTTTTCTTCTTGGGCTCCAGTCTTTTGAAACACGTGCTCAAGATTGAGGAACTTGCATTGTACTGGTTTAGAAATGTATACAGATGGGGCCGAGCAGGCATCTTTTCTTGGAGCCAGCTGGATTTCTCGTGTCTTTATGCTCGTTTATTCAACATATAGGTACCATGCATCTAGTCCCTGCCAGGCACGAGGACAAACAAAAGAGACACAGTGTCTGCCAATGTAAGGTGTATGGTCTGGTGCAGGCGGCAGACAGTACATAAATACAGTCACATCCTGGGATGTGCTATGAAGAAAAAGAACAGGGTGCTGAGAGAGGGAATAATGATAGATATACTTTAGAAAGAAAGAGTGGGCCGGGATGACTTTTCTGGGAGGGTGAAATTTAAATTAACATTGAAAGAAGCCAGTAATGTGAAGAAAGGAGGGTGGGCATGAGATGTCCAGGCAGAAGAAATAGCAAGTGCAAAGGCCCTGGGGTGAGAAAGCTGAGCATGTCTGAGGAAGCTAATTATGCCTAGGAAGAAGAGGAGCAAAGTCTGTGAGGATGAGAAGGCTGAGATGAGTTTGGAGGGTGAGCCAGTGGGCTGGATCACATAGCACCATTTGGCCAATAAAAGGAGCATAAAATTTGTCTGGAGTATCGGAAAGGCACTCAGGAGCTTGAAGCAGGGGTGTGACATGATCTCTCTTTCAGTTTTGAAAGAACACCAGCTGCTACGTGGGGAATGGATGAGGATGGAGGCAACAGTGGAAAAAGGGAGGTTCCAGAGGCTCTAGGAAGTACCTAGCAGAGCGAGGTTCTTCCACTCCCAGCCCCAAACTCTCTACTGCTCTCAGCAGATAGTCCTGTTGACCTTTTGACTTTACCCTGTCACTCTGGTTTACACCCTGTGCTAAAAAATGATTTTGAAAAAGATAAAATTTTGACTCTTAGGAAGCATAAAAGGGACATAAGTCAACGATTTTATTTAACTCATTAATTAGTGAGGGGGTCAGTAAGATGTTATGGCTTGCTTAAAAACGAGCTAAGAAGCAAGGCTGTTTACAAGGCAGTTTAATAAAGCAATGTTAGGATAAGATGACTGGGTTAGATATAAATTGGTTAATGCTCAACCAGCCATAAATCTTAGAGGTTATCTGTTCCACGGGACAGAAATTATTTGCATCTCTACCAGACAAAAATCTATAAGATAACGGGTAACTTCGCGAAGTCAGGGACCTTTAGTCAATAGCAAATAATGAGATGAACCAAGTACATTCTCCTAGAAAAGAAGCCTTGAGTGGCTGTGGGAAGATGTGTTTTTTTTTTTTTTTCCATATTTCTAAGTTTTGTTTATTTTTATGACACTTTCTTAGAGCAGCACCCTAGGTACAATGCCCTTTGTTAAGATGTTTATAGACAGCCTAGGGAGAGAGAGCAAAATGAGTAAGGAGTGGATCAATTAAAATGCAACTCCACCTCTCCCAGGATGAGCTGGAATTCAGTCATTTATCAGACGTATGTGGAGCCTGACCACAGATACGCAAGACCTTGTGGGAAGCTGTGGGAACACAGAGCTTCATACAAAACAGTTCCTGCCCTGTGAACCTCACAGTCTAGACAGGGCAACAGACACTTTAACTGGTACATTCCAATCCATCGCAGTTAGGACCAAGTAGTGATGCGGAGTTTGTGTAGGCGCCAGAAGGGAGCAGTACCCTCACTCTGGGAGCATCAAGGGCCCTTCCCAGAGAAAGTGCATTTCAACTGAGTCCTGAAGGATGGGAAAGGGTTGCCAGGTTGAGAAGGGCTGGGGCAGGGAGAGCCATTCAGGCAGGATGTCAACTACCCACTTGAGAAGTAGCGTGGATGCCCATAAGGAGATTGGCCTTTTGGGTTATGGCGGATTTAAAATTTTCTCCTCAATTCTCACTGCTAGTCACAAAATTCTGAGATTCTGTTGGGTTGGGAGGGAAGCGGGGTGGAAGAGGGAAGGAGAAGTGGAGTCTCTTGGGCAAGCTTGCAGAATTTTCTTTAAATATTAGGTCAAATTCTCTATAAAAACCCTATTTAAAACTTTTAAAAAGACTTTGAAGTCCCAGAGAAGCAGGAAGTTAATTAGAGTGGCTTTGATATCTTTGGGTATGTTTTAACAGCTGCTTAAGACAGTTTAAACAATAAGAACTTATGTGGTTTGGGATGTGTCTCTGATAGCTCTGGCCAGAGTGAAATATCACTGCATCTGAGAGTAACAGCAGTTGGCTTTAATTTTAGAAAGAGTTCAGGCCAAAAAGTTCTCTAAAACCCAAGAGAGGAACTTCTAAAGAGGAAGATTGCTCCTAGAGAGTGTGTTTGGTGGGTGAAAGATGAATTGAGTAGGGAACAAGTGATCTTAACTGGGTTCTGGGAGGAGCACAGGGCTTGCCCATTTCTGAATAATTCTCTTAAGGTGGATTTAACCAAGGGTATTTGTTGGCACCTGCCATTTGTAAAGGGGTCTCAGTGGGGTGGATTAGCATCTCTAAGGACCACTTGAACAACACAAAGGGAGTCCAACTAATTTAAATTTTCTGGGGATTGTCATTGTGCTTCAATTAACACTTAATTTGTTTCCCTGGTCAACGCCTTCAGCCTTCTTAATTATTTCCTCAGACCCTGCCCCTGACTGGCTCTCCTCCAAGCTGAGGAAGAGCACGCTGAGGAATCTTACGATAATAAGGAGCTGCCTGTGGGTCAGATTTCAAGAGATTCTGGGGAGGGCCTCCTCTGGAGGCCCCATGTGGGCAGCCTGCAAGGCTCCTGCTGCTGCTGGTGGTGATGATGATGACAGTGGTGCTGGTGGGAGTGGTGGTGATGATGACGGTGATGTTAGCTAACGCTGGGAGAGTACCAGTTATATGATAGGCACCCTGCTGGGCATTTTACACCCATTCAGTAGGTATTTTACTCTCATTTTGCAGATGAGGAAACTGAGTCTCAGAGACTGCAGTGACTTGCCCATTCTTCCATCTACCCATCAAGTAAGTCTTTGGCTTCTATAAAGCCCGCTACATCCTAGCAGTTTGTACCATAGTGTGTTGCCGCCTCTTTCCCCATATGCAAAAATGGACTAGAAACCTAGAAGTGGGTTGTAGACAACTACTTTTGGTAATGGGCCAGCAGCTGGTTGACAGATGACTTTATCAGCCCAGTCAAGAGACAGATTTATCTTCCAAAAATATTACCTTGGTTAGGTTGCTCCAGTCTTCCAAGGACTTTCCATTTTCCACAGAATAAATATCAAAATTTTCTGCCTGGGCGATACAGGCCAGGCCACTCTGCAGGTCACTCTTGGCGGGGAAGGGCTTGAGTCCTTGCTTGCTAGTGCAGTTGGGGACTGTTTGTGAAGGATGTTGTTTGTTTCTTTAAAAAAGTGCCACCACTACGTCTTTTCTAAAGAAATGCTTGGATTCATTAATAAAACAAAGTGGAGTGAAAAGAAAACCGCATGAGACCACACTTAGCCAGCACGTACATGCAGACTGCAGGGACTGGGAAGAGATGGCGGGCAAGAGTCCCTGCGTATAGAGATAACCTGACGGGTTTGAAAATGTTCATTTTTGGTGTAATATCTGCATGAAGTACTTCAAAACAGTTAGCTCTGTGAGTGGGGTGTGTTTGTAAGTGGGGGAATGTGATAAAATGTTAATGCACAGACAGTGGTGAACCTTTCTTGATAAATTGTTGTCCTCAAACTAGTAAAATTTTTTTTACAATATGTACATATCTTTACATATATATGTGTGTGTGTATAATTTTTTAACCTCTGTATACAAATATACAAGTGAGTGAATGGTCTGCCCAAACCCACTGGGGGAAAAGGTACAAAAGGTGCATAAGGAAAGTTCTGACAGAAAACACGAAGGGAGCGATCTCCTCTCTTAAACAACAGCTACTGTCTGTTCAGGGGAGAGGGCTCTGACCCAGTGTTCTCGGGCCCTGTGTGTGCACGGACGGATGGACAGGTGGGAGGTGCAAAAGGCAAGGAGAAGAGGGGGCGAGACAGCTTCTCTCCTGTCCTGCACTCACGGGCATCTTGCCTCGTTCTCGGGGAGCCCCTTGTGCTCACTGCCTGTGAGGTGTTCTTTGGGGTCACTGTTTGCTTTGATTTTATAGTTTGTGGTAGGTTCCGACTTCTTTGTCTGATCTATTGGGATAGGTTTTTTCCCCCACATCTTGACTGCATGGATTTGGGAGGAGAATTTTGTCTAAGGTCCACATATTGTCTCTGAAAAACAGAAATTGTTCTGCTCTTCTTTGGATTTAGGTTTGGCTGTATCTGTTTTTTTCAGTTGGTCCTTGAAGTGCCACCAATAGCCTATGGATGGGTGATACTGACCCATAGACTCGCTCCATCAAAAGCAGACTGAAGTCTGTGCACTGCAGTGAGCACTGTGACGTTCACTGCTGATCCCAGATCTGTCACCTGAGAGCTCACGCCAGCAATGACATGTTAGCAGTCAGCTGCTAGGATGACGTGGGTCGGGGTTTGGCCCTGCTGCTTCCAGAAGCTAAAAAGAACAGGCTCTTGAGCATGAAAAACAACGCTCCACCTTTCCCACTTCAACCACCTCGTTTCAGAATTCTAGTGCTTCAAATTTCCAACATATACTAACCTTCAGTTTCAGGGATGAGAAATTAGAACTCCCCAAATCCTAAGTTATTCTTAAACTACGTAAGCATTCTTCATATTATCATGAATATCTAAGAAAATGTATTTAGTAAATAAATAAATGTATTTAGTAAATAAATAAATGTATTTAATAGATGTATTAAATAAGAAACATCATGTTTAGTAGTATTTGCAAGGAACTACAGCCTGTAGCAAATATTCAAATGCTTGAAAAGTGCTGGCAAAAATTATTGGGTAGTATTTGAATAATGTAACATTGGATCTGCCAGCAAGTTTAACAGCACAACAGAATATCATGTTGAAACTGCCCATTAAAGTACTTGTTTTACTTCCAAAACTTTATTTTTTGGTATACTCACTTTTAATAAAGTATATATGCATATAGATTCATTAATATTACTTTTCCCCTCAAAACAACTCACTGTTGACAGCAAATAGGACACTTATAACATGGCAACAGCTACAAAGAAAGATTGACTGATTGGACTGGGGCAGCTTCCCTCCAGCGTGAAACTGGCCCAGTTCCCTGAAACATTGGTCTTAACCCTTGGCTACACGCGTCAGCCGTCCTGACCTTGCTTTCTGCTTGATGTCTGTGGATCCTTTTAAACCAGTAATGTCACTTAGTCGATTGCCAGGCTTTAGTTTTCTTGGTGTAATTATATTTTTCCAATTTTCTCAATTTCTTGACCAACTTTTGTTGGGGTTTTGGATTCAGAAAAAACCATAATAATTTCTAGAGATATCCTGGGAAGGAATTCCCTCGTGGACACAGTGAAGTATTCGAATGTTAGTTTCTCTGTTCTACCCACTTTCTTATTATATGTCTAGTCTTGGAAAGGATCAGTCTTTCTGGGAGTAATCCAGGACACCACCACTCTTCAGAGGGGGACTGAGGCTACAAATAACAAATATTGGTGAGGATGTGGAGAAAAGGGAACCCTTGTACGCTATTGGTGGGAATGTAAATTGGTACAGCCACTGTGGAAAACAGTGTGGAGGTTTCTCCAAAAACTAAAAATAGAACTACCATATGACCCAGCAATTCTACTCCTGGGTATATACCTGAAAAAACCAAAACCACTAATTTGAAAAGATACATGCACCCCAATGTTCATCACAGCATTATTTGCAATTGCCATCAATAGATGAATGGAAAAGAAGACATGGTATATGTATACAATGGAATACTACTCAGCCATAAAAAGGAATGAAATTTTGCCATTTACAGCAACATGGATGAACTTAGAGGGCATTATGCTAAGTGAAATAAGTCAGACAGAGAAAAGCAAATACTGTATGACAGCACTTATATGTGGAATCTAAAAATTACAACAAACTAGTGAATATAACATAAAAGAAGCAGACTCACAGATAAAGAGAACAAACAAGTGGTTATTAGTGGTGGGGGTGCATGGGGTGGGGAAGTGGGAGGTACAAACTATTGGGTATAAGATAGGTTTAAGAGTGTGTTGTACAATATGGAGAGTATAGCCAATACTTTGTAATAACTGTAAATGGAAATAACCTTTAAAACTTGTAAAAAATAAGAAAAATTTTTAATTAAAAAAAACTTAAAAAATCGGGACTGAAGAACTGTCAACTCGAAAAGTCTCCAGTAGCCGATCTTGGATATCCACCCTACCTAATGTTATTCAGTGGTGTTTGTGGGGGTCTTCCTCCAGCAAAAGGCTACTTTAAAAATGTAAAAGTTGAACCACAGCAAGCAGGGGAACTTCATAACTGGAATGGGTTAGTGTATAGCACCCATCTGGGAGCCCTGTGGGTCTTTGATGAAAATGGCTGTGTTCAGGCCACATCGAAGACCTTGCTGTTGGTGACCTCATTTTCTCATGGAGCATAGACTAAATGTGTAGTAAAGAATAAGCCTGTCAGGCCACCTGAGATGAAGTCCTGGCCCTAACAAGTTGTGAGCCATGGAGCAGGTTGCTTAACTTCTCTAGACCTCAAGTTTTCTTGTCTGTGTTGACCTCACAGATCATGACACGTATAAAGATTTAATGAGATAATACTTATGTGGGCGTGAAGATTAAATGAGATAATGCCTGTCACAGTGCCCTGGCACAGGCTAACTATGAACTAAGAGGAACCTGCTGTTGTATTTTTCCTTCTAGAAAAGATCACGTGGGATCACTGAGAGTACATCTTACCAGCATTTCCATTCATTATTGAGAGGTCTAGGTGCCCACAGCTAGGTGACAGGCAGGCTGGTTATGGTTCAGAGTCCTGCCACCTCCCTTGGCACTGCAAATTTCTAAAATGGTTTTGCTATGCTCAAACTGAGTCCAAAAAATGGTGCCGGGAAATGACCTTATGTCTGGTAACTCTTCATCTTGATGCGTGATAACACTTCAGGGGCAGCGTTGGACGTAAGCATCATTGCGAAAGCAACTGCAGGGGACGGGCTGAAGGCATGGGAGTCTGGGCAGCCTTGAGGACAACTGCAGCGCAGGGCAGACCCCATACCCAGGACAGGCTACCTGGGTGTTCTGCCCACACCCTTCTTGGACATTTTAAGCAGTGGGTACAGGTTTTGTAAGATAAAGGGCCACCTGGGAAGAGTTTGTCTTTCTGAATTTATCTTAAAAAGATACAGGACTCTCAGATATGGTCACAGAATCTGCGTCAGAGCTCCCTGAGTAGCTTTGTTATGGAGCAGTCAGGAAACAGTTTGTGTCAGGGTATGGTGGAAGGTTCTAGGTTAAGAGTACTACTGTAGACTTAAAGAACCACTTTCTTCTTTTACCAGCTCTGTGGTGTTGAATGAGTTACTTGTTATCTCTCATGTTCTGTTTCCTTGGTTATGAAATGGGAATAACAATTGTACCTATCTCATAAGGCTGTCTTGAGAATTATACAAAATAGGTGAAAAAGCTCTCAACACAGATTCTGGAACACGGTAAACACTCAAGAAATATTAGCTTTTTTTTTATTATTACAGTTGAGTCAAGGAGGTGGACGAATACTCCTTGACATACTCAAATGTTTCATGACTTGAATTCAAAAGTAATTTTTTCATTAAAAGTATCATAAAGAAGGGAGTGAGATCAGTTTGGTCAACCTTGGGGATGTAGTTTTTCTATTCTGCTGGCCTGTATTCACTCACATGGCGTGGTGTTGCCGGACGTGGACAGCAGGAGAGGTGGGGTGGGTTGATGAGAAGTAGGGAGGAGCACAAGGACCCACCGTGGGAGATGCGGGCGAGGCTGTAAATGGTGGGGACTCCCCAGCACCACCAGAGGTTAACAGCGGGGCGAGCTCCTTCAGTTGTGTCCTATTCTTTGTTTAACTTTTTCTAATCCTGGTCTAGTTAAGATTTTTAAAAGAGACTCTTGAGTTGTTGCTCACAAATAAGGTTTTTAAGCAGCACCCCAGCCCACCATGTGCAATGCTGTGCTGGCAGGAAAAGTCTTTGCCAAGACCCAGTCTATCAGCAGTTGATCAAATAAAATACCAGTGATGAGACTTCGGGGGATGCACACATCACATTTGCTGAGGGCTGGATGAAAAATTATTCTTCAAGGATGTTCTGCCTAGATTCTGCCAGAGATGGAGTCTCCTAAAAGACCTCATTTTCTATCCATCCTTGCATTTCTAATCCATTAGTTTTTCAAATGAAATCAAAAGGAATGTGACACTGGAATCTTCCAGGGCCTTCTTTTCAGGCTACGTCATGAATACTGCTGAGTTCACGAGTGGTTCCCACTGCTCACGAAAAATGTGCAATCAGCAGTGTCTGGCTGTAGACAGCTCTTAGGATGTCTTCCCAGATCACGATGGACCCCCACTGCCAGAGGGAGAGATGGATTCCCAGCACCCATATAATGGAAATTGTGTGATCCCCACCCCTTCCTGGAATGATTTCTGGTTTGGTGCTTGAATGATAATAGTAACATCCCAATAATAACCATAACTATTTTGAGGGTCTTCTATGCGTCGGCTCCATCACTAGATACTTAACTTATTGCCTTTCATCCTCAAAACTAGTTAAGTATCAGTATCTCTAGGTCACAGATGAGGATAGCAGCTTGGAGAGGTTCATTCATTTGCTACTAAAATGATTGGAATTGAGATTTAAACCTAGGGCTGTTTGCTTTTAACTGCTAAACAGTGGCTTAAGTGGACGTGACCATAGCATCAACTCGTTTTCAAGGACTGGAGTTACATGGTTCATGTTAACTGCTTAATAGAATTATTCAAACTTGGGAGAGTTCACTGAATGTTAATTCTAACTAACAACGTGCTACAAATTTACACAGTGCCCATTACAGTCGCTAATTCCCTGACTTCAGTTTGATTTGTAAACAAGTATTTATCGAGTGCTTACTATATGCGCACACTATACTGGGGGTCATGGATACTGAGAAGAATAAAATCACTGTTGCTGCTCTTGGGAAAAGTATGGTGTGGTAGGGTAGACAAATATGTAAGCAAGTACCTTCAACTTTATGTGCTGAGAATGCAGAGCTCATTAGGAGCCTGGCAATGGGGAGCATGGATGAACCTGACTGTGCAAGGAAGGAAGAGCAAGAGTTAGTTACATGCAGAGAGATGGGAAAGGATGTCTATGCAGAGAGAACATGTAAAAAGACACAAAGGTGGGAAATGACAATGTGAGTGGTTCTGGGATCCTAGCATATATATTTTAAGCTAGGAAACGGGGCTAGAGACAAATATGAAGGTATATACTTTATTCTGTAGGCCATGGGGGAGCCACTTAATGGGGAAATCGCAGGGTGAAGGGTGGGTTTAAGAGAAGCAGAGAGTCGTCAGGATTAGAGCAGGGAGATTAGGTGGGAGGCTATTAAGAGACCCAGACTAAACAGTCAAAGTGGGATGGAAAGAAGGGAGGAATTAGAGGAATACCCAGGACATCAGACTGCAGGATCTGTAACTGAAAGGTGACGAGGAGTGGGAAGGAAGGAGTCTTGGAGATTACCCTTTGCTGCGGTAAATCCTGAGTAAACACGCTTCTTCCCCTGGGAGTTCTTGTTCTAGAGGGTAATTCTTTCAGAAGGATTAATTAGACAACTGTATCGGCTTCTAATGCCCAGCAGAGAAACTAAGTAGTCAACCTAAAAAAGTCAGCAGAGATACTGTAGCGCTTAGCACCGCTGCGTCTCAGGTCTCTCAGGCCGTATAAGCAGTGCTTGCTCCATTGGCTTGACCTAAGGATTAAATGAGCCAAAGCTTTAATAACTGTATCTGCCATCAGGCAAGCACTCGAAACATGGGAGCTGCAGTTACTGTGGTTGTTGTGAGTGCTGTTCATTTTAGAGCACAGCCTCATCAACCTCACTACCTGGTTCAAATCTAAGCTCTGTGCGAAATGGACAAACAATTGCTTAACCCCATTAAGTCTCAGCTTCTATTATGGGGACAATAATAGACAATAATAAAAATATGCCTGTCGCATAGGCTTGTGTGCAGATTGAATAATGGACTATATACTAGATACATAGCATAGATGCTGGCATCTAGAGAGAAGTCAGGAAATGCAAGCTACTGCTGTATTTCTTGGTGTGTGCCAGGCCTTTTTGTGCGTGTGATATAATTTCATTTCCCTGCATCCAGTACAATAGGTAGGTGATATTAACCCCATCTTATAGATGAGGAGATTGATGCATGGGGCTGTTAAATATTTTATCCAAGTTCAGATTGTAGCTGAACTGGTAGAAGCTATTCCATTAGGACACCTTGATACTTTTAGAATCTTTAGCATGTTCCTTTAGGCCCATCGGAAAAGGAGTTTTCAGTTGCACCCAGTTCACATCTATGTTGATTTCTACCAGAAGGGAACTAGAATCATCATCAAAAGTTAGAGCTGGAAGTAACTTTACTGAGTATCTGGAAAAGTCAGTTGCAATCTTGTGTTAGTCCCCTTGTCTGCTGTTAAAAACAAAACAACAATAACAAAAAATCCAATATACAAAACCCATGCCAAAATCCAATGTGACAAATGGGTAATTGTGGATCTCTGCTTGCCTGGAGGAGAGTTGGGGGTGGCTCAAGCCTGTACCCCCACCTTTTCTAAAGGGCTTCACAAAGTTCCAAGGAACACACTTTGAAAACCACTGATCAGAAAACTCCTTCTTTGACTGATGAGGAAACCAAGGGTGAAGGGATAAAGTGACTTTCCAGTGTCACACACCAAGAACTCACTGAATCCAGAGTTAGCAGTTCCTCCTGTGGTTGTCCTGGCTGCTAGTCACTGGTGTTTCCCCCGTCTTTTCCACAGCTACTGGCCCCCACCCCAGGATGGTCTGCAGAGCCATGACACTTTCCCCACAACGTCTTGGTTGGTGAAAGCCTGTATTGATGTTCAGAGTACTGATAGCTAATTGCTCTTTTTATAATTTTCTGTGCTTTCCAAATTTTCCATAATAAATATGGAGTACCTTGATAATCAGCAAGAGACCATTTCAAAATGTTACGTTGGTTGAAAGGGAAAAGGCAATTTGTATGCCAGCCATGGAGTGATCCCAAGTGGATAGACTTTTCTTGTCTTTTGATTTCTCTGGGCCACTTGTTGCCATAGCTTTAGATTGGGTCTGGGGGTTGTTGCAAAGAGGTTGGTGCTAGTCTGCGAAGGTGAGCTTGCTTTCTATATGTTTATTTTTAATGCTGCCCCAAATAGGGCCAAGTATTGGAGACCTTCCTTCATCTGTCTCCAATCTATCGCTCTAATATTACCTCCCATAATTCTAGCCCCAAATGGCTAGTTGCCCAGTAACCAGACCAAGCCAATTGCTGCCTCTCTGTTTTTGTCCACATAGTTCCCTCTGTCTATGAAAGCTTTTTCCTTTCTCTCTACTTATCAAAGTACTGATATTGCAGAGAGGGTATAGCTCAAGTGGTAGAGCACACGCTTAGCATGCGCAAGGTTCTCGGTTCAATCCTTAGTACCTCCTCTAAAAATAAATAAATGAATAAGCCTAGTTACCTCTCCTCTCAAAAAAAAAAAAAAAAGAAAGAAAAAAGAAAAGAGACAAAGTAATGATATTGCCTTTCAAAAGCCTATACAAATCACATCGACTTCACTCTTTCACTGATTCACTCATCCAACAACAAATATTTATTAAACACCTCGATATGCCAGGAACTGACTCTTCTAGGCCCCGGAGCTAAAATGGTGAACAAACTAGACATGACCTCTGCAATTACCAAAGTAAATCGTCAGTGACAGAGACATACTGAACAACTCAACCTATGACTTAGCACATCCATGCATCCATCCATCTGATTTCTAAAGGTGGGAAGTGCTATGAAAGAGAATACCAAGATGGTCCTATTTTAGAATGAGTGGTCAGAAGACCTCCTTGGAGAGCTACCTTTAAGCTGATACTGTGGAAGGTTTGGGACTGGTGAGGGAAGAACATTTTAGAAGAGACCCTCAGTTAGAAGAGCTAGAATAACTTAAGGAAGCTTAGTGAGGCCGGAGCAGAGCGAGTGACTCAGCACCATCCAACACACTATCTTACATATTTTATTTATTATGTGTTTCCCTCCGCTAGAGCATAGACTTCATGAAAGAAGGTGTTTTTGTCTGATTTATTTACTTTATCTCTTGTGCCTAAAACAGTGCTTTAAATGTCATAGGCACTCAATAAATATGTTTGAATGAATCAAGTGCGATGTAAGGAAATTAGAGAGGCAGGTAAGGGTGAAGTCATATGGGGCCAGTGAGGTATGATGGGTACTTGGACTGTACTCTACTTGCAGTAGTGAGTAGCAGGTACTGTAACACAAGAATTACATGATCTGATAGATGCTTTTTAAGGCTTACTCTGACTTTTGCATGGGAAAAGAAGTAGAGATCAGCAGCTGGAGAGTCAAGGTAACTTGAAAGGGTATTATAATAATTTGGTAGGAGGGATCGTGGTGCTGGCACAGTGTAGACAGAGAGAAAGGGGTGAATTTATGATATATTTTGGAGGCTGAAATAATAACTTGCTGATGGATGTTGTGGCAGACACTTCAGATTGATTTCCCAGTCCATTCTCCCCTTCTTCCTTACCAATATAATGTCATATATTGTAAATTATATAACATTTATAATGTAAATGTTGTTTGGGGTGACAACGTGCCTAACAAATAAAATGCATCTATAGCTCCCGGCTTCTCTTGCAACTAAGGGTGGCCATAGGACCTAGTTCTAGCCAACAAGATGTCAGAAGAAATCTCTGGGCAGGGAGTCTGGGAAAGCTCTTTAAAAGGAAATGAATTCAACTGCCAAATGACTTTTCCCCTTTGCTCTCCCTTTTCTTCCTTCCTGGACGGCAGAGTCTGGTGTGGAACAGCCATCTTGGAGGACAAGGGGCAGCGAGACGAGGACTGGGGAAACAGAAAGGTAGGAACCCGCTTGCTGATGACATTCAGAGCTGCCATCCCACCCGGACTGCCTATAGTCGCACTTCTTTCATGAAAAATATAGTCAAACTCTTATTTGGTTAAATCACTGCAAGTTAAATTTTATTTATGTATTACTAAATTTTTATAAATTACTGAATTTCTCATTGATGCAGATTGGATGTAGGGGAAGCAAGCAAGAAGAATCAAAGATGATTTTAATTTTGTTTTTTGTTTCCCTGAACAACTATTTAAAGGGAAAACTGGGTGAAGAATAGAATTTAAGTGGTGGTGGTGTATACTGGAATGTGTGTGTGTTTGTGTATGTGTGTGAGAGAGAGAGAGAGAGAGAGACAGAGAGAGATGGAATCTAAGACTTCAGGTTTGGATATGTTAAGCTGAAGATACCTGTAAAACATTGACGTGGTGATATTAACCAAAGAGTTGATTATTCAACCCAGTTGTTCAGAGTCTGGGATAGAGATAGCAATCTGGCAATTAAATCTGGCAGTTGTCAGCACAGAGATAGTAGTTAAAGTCATGTAAGTGGCCGAGATTTCCCAGAGCGGGAGCATATAAAGATGGAAGAGAAAAAGGCCCATGGCTCAATTCAGAGCCCATCGACATTTAGAAAACAGGAAAGGGAAGACTTGCTGTAAGAGAGACTAAGTAGGAATAGCCAGTGGGAGGAGTCAGGAGGGCAAAGCAGTGCCAACAAGGCGGGCTTCCTGGGCCACCCTCATTTCTGCGTGGCACTTTGGTGTCATGTGCCACCCATTTGGCCCTTTATATATCTTCTGTTGGGATGCGGTTTCTCTTTGTGTGTGTCAGCTGCTTTCCCTCTGTGATGCATGAGGCTTGTGGTCCAGGGACTGGAGTCATGCCTGACTCTGGAATTCCCTATACCAGTCCTGGCACTTGACCTTGAGGAGATGCTCCAAAATGCCTGGCAGTGATGACCTGTGCCCACTGGGGTCACAGAGAGAAAAAGAGGGTGTTTAGAAAAAGAATCTAGTTTGGAAAAATTGGAAAGTTTGCTCAATCTCACGCTGAAAGGCTCATTGAGCAGTAGAATGAGATTCATTATCTGAACAGGGGAAGCTTTTTAAAGAATAATTTCAGAGCACAGGTTGTTTGCAGGTCAAAGACCTTGGGAAAGCCAGATAGATTGAAGCAAAGATGGTGCCGAGTCCAAGAATTTCATTGAGGCAGGGTTCGGATGGAGAGGATAGCTTTGCCTGGAAACACTAAAGGCTTATATCAGAAGCTGAGCAGAAAGGACAGAGTGTTTCCAGAGCTGGATGAGCTCATGGTGGCTGCTGAGGTGAAATAAAGAGGAAGGAACTATGAAATTGTGGGTACATGCTGACCCACAGCCATGGCATTGGTTTATTCTTGGGATTTCCTACAGTGGTCTTTGGCATGAAGTGTTGACGTCTTGCTATAGAGGCCTAGGGTGTGGGCTAGAAGGCCAAACTCCTGGTCATCCATCCATTCATCCATTCATTCATTCATTCATATTTGCTATGCAATTACTATATGCCAAGTCCTGGGGACAGTTGTACAAAAAACAAAAACATACCTAATTTCATGAAACTCATATTCTAGTGGGGGTGGTTTGTGTGTCTGTGAGAACACTAACTAGAAAAAATTAACAAGATAATTTCATCTAGTGATAAGAGCTATGAAGAAAATCAGACACATTGATACCTGGAACTAGAGCTGCCCTTGGACGGGCAGTGTGTCACCAGTGAGCTTGTTGACATGCAGAATCTCAGGAGGCATTCCAGACCTACTGAATTAGAATCTGCATTTCAACCAGACCCCTCCACCCCCTGCTCCTTCCAGTATTTCTGTACATGTTAATGTTTGAGAGGCACTGTGCTAGAGAATGTTTGGAACGGAAGATCCTTGAGGTTGGTGGGTTTTGGAAGCCTTCTCTGTGGAGGTGACATCTGAGCTGAGACCTAGGTGAAGAGAAGCCATCCATGTAAAGACCTGGGGGCAGAGCATTCCAGGCAGTGGGAATGAAAATTTCAAGGAGCTGGATAGTAATCAGCTTCTTATGGTCAAACCCCCCAAAATCTGTTTCCTAATCAGGGACTCTTGTCTCCTCCCCTCACCTGGCTAATCCTTATCCAGCTGTCAGACCTCAGTCTAAACCTTAGTTCCTCTTGGAGGTGACCCTGACCTCCAAACACCCTCTCCATCCCCACCCCATCCTAATCCTGCATGAGAGTGGTCTGGTTATTTATCTCCCCAACATGTCTGCCATCTTGGTACCAAATAGGTACTGTATGATTTTGTTTAACAACGATTTGAATAAAAGTGAGAAACCCAGGGTGATGGAAGAAGCAGGCTTTAAAAGCAGTCAGATCACTGTTTTGTTGAGGGACAAGGTCAGTAACTCTTGAAATCTCCTGGCCTTTGCTTGGAGATCTGCACCCTAACCGACTCTGCATGCCACCAGTCCTCATTCATTTCCTTCCTCTTGACTCTCATCACTCTGCAATCTGTGCTCAGATCCTCCTTAAATATTCCTTTTTGGTCAGGAATTGTGGGTCCAGCGGAGGACACCAGCTATCAGAAAGGACATGCAGTTAAATAAACTACAAGGCAACATGCTCGATGTCAGTTACACAGCTGAGAACAAGCGACTGGCTGGACCTCAGAAAGGCGCTTGGCACTAAATTCAGGAGGGATTTAGGAAGTTCCATTTGAGCTGGCTCTTAAGAGAGGAGGAAGACTTTTTTTTCAAGTTTAAAGGGGTAGTGGTGAGGTAATGGTCATTGGATGGTGGCGGTGGTGGAGGGTAGTGGTGGTAGTGGTGGTGGTGCTGGTGGTGCGGTCGGTTTTGAATGGAAGTGCTGGTGAGTGATGGTAGTAGTGGTGAAAATGGCAGTGGTCATGGTAATCATAGCAAGAGTGAAGTATATTCTAGACAGAGGCCACAGTGTGGCCGTGAGTATGAAGTCATGGAAGACCTCACTTAAGTCCCCAAACCTGGAGAAATTCACTCAGTAGGGAGGCTGCAGATAAGATAGATAGGCAGATGGGAGCCAGAGATAAGGGGCTTATGGGCCAGGACGGACCTATTTTCATTAAACGTTTAAGTAGATGGTGGATTTGGTTAGCTTTGGTTTGTGGGAAAAGAACTGGCAGCACTGGAGAGGGGTGAGATCACCTATCATAACTGCCTCTCATTTTTACAATTGTCTAAACCGAAAGGAAAGGGTCACAGGAGTGTCTGGAAATCCACGTGCACAAATCCACTTCTCCGATGTGGTATATTTATACAATGGAATACTACTCAGCCATAAAAACTGACAACATAACGCCATTTGCAGCAACGTGGATGCTCCTGGAGAATGTCATTCTAAGTGAAGTAAGCCAGAAGGAGAAAGAAAAATACCATATGAGATCGCTCATATGTGGAATATAAAAAACAAAAACAAAAACAAACAAAAAAGCATAAATACAAAACAGAAATAGACTCATAGATATAGAATACAAACTTGTGGTTGCCAGGGGGGCGGAGGGTGGGAAGGGATAGACGGGATTTCAAAATTGTAGAATAGATAAACAAGACTATACTGTATAGCACAGGGAGATATACACAAGATCTTATGGTAGCTCACAGAGAAAAAAATGTGACAATGATTATATATATGTTCATGTATAACTGAAAAATTGTGCTCTACACTGGAATTTGACACAACATTGTAAAATGATTATAAATCAATAAAAAATGTTAAAAAAAAAAACAAAAAACCCCCCAAATCCACTTCTCCTTCAATCCAGCATCCTAGAGAAGGAAAGAATGTCCCCTTTCAGGGAGGATATTGAAATCACTCAAGAAAGATGCTCTGTTATCTCAATCATGGAATTGTCTTCATCTACTCACTCACTCATTCATTCATTACTCATTCAAAATATTTTTATTGGATGCTTGCAAAGTTCAATACCTAGGATATATGATGGCCCAAAGAACGATAAGCTACCTCCTCAGCCCTCAAGGAGCTTACAATTTAGCTGATACACAAGAGGTAGGAACACACAGAAGTGAGAGTCAGGGGTCCTGGGTGCTGTCTGTCCTCGGCTTTGCAGGGGAAGACTTGTTCATTCAACACTTTCTTCCTGTTCTTACTGTGATCCTAGCACTCTGTTAGAGAACACAAGGCTAAAGAAAACAGTTCTTGTTCTAAGGAGCAAGAACTTTACAATCCAGGGAGGAAACTTCTCCAGACCTCTTCCCTCTTCATCTATATTATTTATGTGTCTGTCTGTGTATGGGTCAGTGTGGAAGTGTTGACCCGATGATTTTTAAGGTCCTTTACAAATTTAATATTTTATGACAAAGAGGTCCAAGATTTATAGAGAGAGCTTGGATTATAAGTAAAGCCAAAGTTTATGCTAACTTTGCTGGACGCTCTAAAAATTAATTACGGAAACTCCCTGCTCCCCTCTTGCATACACAGAGTGAATAATCTAGGATCCTTGTAAAAGGCTTATGGGGGATTTGTGAGGGGTTGTCAGTCAGTGATCAAACGTGAGTGCAGGGCATGGGACCATCCAGGGGATTTCAGGACCCCGAGGGGGCGTGGCTGGGGACATTGTCATATAATGAAAGACCCACTTGTTCTCTGTTCAGGCTGGGGAATGTGGTTTGAGTGGCTGTGGGAACTTAAACTTTCCGCCTTTCTGTTAACTGCAATCTCAGCCCCCAAGTGTGTCACAGTGACTTCTCTGACACAGCACATGGAGCTTGGCTCTCTCCTGATGTCTGTTTTTGTTGCTCACAGAAGAAGAAATGGCCTAAACAATCCTCATGGGCCAAGAGTTGGAAAAAAATATTTGTTTTGGTTTTGCTGAGCACTTTCCCTATTAAAACGTGAACATTTGAGGGAAAGGGAGATCCCCATTGTGTACGTTTGATTCATTTATGCTCAACAAATCAATTGTTTTTAAGGAGCAACTTTATGTCCAAGAAGGCTATAGAAAGCTTTACTGCGCCTTTCCTTTCAAACAGGAAGTCACATTTTGCCAAAAGTAAACAAATGTGAACCCGGGAAGGTTTGTTTAGTTTCTGACGCTGACTTCAGGACCTGAGAATGGAGACTGTGCTTGGCAAAAATGCCTTCTCCGGGATCTATCTGGGCCAAAATGTTCTCTGCTCAGGACCTGGCCTTCGCGCTGTGGTAAACATCCTCCTCCCACCAGCCCCCAGAAATTCACTGCCAAAGTCCCTCGGCAGCTTTGCTTACTTATCAGGCACAGTCTAACTCTGATGGCAACTTGGAAACATATTTTCAGTGGGACATGGCTTTCTGAAGAGAGGCCACTTGGTGGAAGCAGCCTGAGGTTTGGAAATCTCAGCAGTATGAGTGCACTTGACATTCTTGATGTTTAGAAGTGGACTAGCCCCTCTGGGTGAAGAAGGTTCTAGGAAAGGACCGCTGCCACTCCGCTGCCACGGGGGCCACTGAGCGCGTGGTGGGACTGAGCGCATGTCATCCTCACACATGCCCTAGGGGAAAGGCACTGTTGTTACCCGCAAGTCACGGATGAGGGAAGTAAGGCTTTGAAAAGGTAAAGAAAAAGACAACCAGTCAAGTAAGGGAACCCTCTGGTCTCTCTGCCTTCTGATTTGGAGATTTTAAATGGTTTATGGTCAATACCTGAACTCTAGGAAGTTACAAAATATTTAGGATGGGTCAACATGATTCAGGTAAAGAGTAATGTAAGACAGTTTACCATGACAGGCCAGATAACTGAGCGAGCAGCATTCCAAGTTTTTTAATGAATAAGTTTAGCACTGAACCTATCTTGTTCCAGGAGGGATTTAAGGCAGCTGATAAAAACCCAGGCAATGTCTGAACAGGTAGAGACGGTGAGGTCTAAAGGAGTCCGTGCTGATTCTCAGAGGCGGGTTCACCCTGGAAGAATGAGTAGGAGTTAGATAAGTAAGGAACGTTTCGAATTTGGGGAAATCGGAGTTGACTCTTTCTTTAGGGGGCTTGAATTAGAAGCTACTTTATGAAAACATTCTTAGTGTATACCTGGTGACTGTCCTTGGACCTTGATACTGTGCTCTCTGAACTCTTAGATGCTTGAGAGATATTTTATCCACTGAAACATACAAAAAACATTTGGCCTGTGAAGTAATCCATCACTGAGAGGCAGTGGAAAGCTAGGAGATACTGGACCAGAAATTCACCCTCCCCCCACCTCCCCATTCCATCATGAACCAGTTCTCCCACACAGTCTTGGTGCAGCTCTGAAAACATTGCTGAAGTGCATTTCTCTACTGTACTGTATAGACATGATCATTAATCCTCACAACTGATCTCCTACAGTGAGTCAGAGTAGGCCCATTTCACAGGTGGGAAAACTGAGACTGATTAAGGTCTTTGCCCAAGGTCTTACGACTTCCTGATGGTGGAATCAACTAACTGATGGAAGAAGCAGTTCTGATGCTAAAGTTCATTCCTTCCACAATACCACGTAGTCTCCTTAGAACAGAATGAAGTCTCCCCAGACCGTTTTTAGCTAGTATTCTGGATTTGCTTAAAACCTTTAAGAGATGTTAACAGCTCTAAGTCCTGTGGTTGTGCGGGACACCTGAGCACCTCTACTTTTTCTTTCATTCAGTCTAACAGGGACACAGACCTCTGGCTTTCCTCGTAGAACCTTCCTTTTGAAGTATCTCTGCTTTCTTCATTCAGAAGGACAGATCAGCATCTCTCCTGCAAGACCTGGCTCTGTGCCCATCTCACTTTTGCAATGAGTTTAGCAACATCTGCTTTGCCCATTAAAGTGATTTTTCTCTTCCTGGCCCTGAGCCTGTGTGCTTGCTGCAATTGATTACCAGCAATTTCCTTCCCAAACCAGAGGGTTCAGTGAACTTGAAATTGAATTGTTGCTCACTGGTCTCCTTTGGACCAATGCACACGGCTTACGTGCAAAATGATCAAGCCACTTAGTTCCCGAATCTATAGGCTGATGATTCTGGTTAAACACAGGGGAGGACTTGAGGAGTGAATTTCTCATTTTCACATGCAGCGGCCTAGGGCTGTGGTCATCTCTGGGTTTCTCAATTTCAGACCTAAGGGGGAGGGGGTGAAGTCACCTTGCTTACAGCAAGGCTGTCGCAGTGTTCACACCCTCCTTTCTTTTAGTCCAGCTGTTGCCCCGATGACCTCGGATGTAGCTGCCTGAAAGGCTCACCTAACAGAGCTGAGACAGATGATCTCTAGCTCTAGACGCAGAAGTAAAGACCTCAGGACAAGGTGCATCACTGTACCTGAAGGCAACTGTGGCTTCATCTCCATGGTTCAGGTGGCTTTTCTTAATAAAGCAAAGCCGCCGAAAGTAGAGCCTGTGTGTCTGGCTTACTGTTCCATCACTGCTCGGATTGGTAGATTGCTGGTCACCCTTTAAGAGGCTGTCTGCTCCCCTGGCCTCACCACTTGCCATATGCTTTGGTTACCTGACATCATGTTTTATTGCATTTATTTGCTTACATAGAGACCTCTGACAGGGCTGGGGCCCCACTCCTCACTCGCCCCTTTATTCCCAATACCTAGAACAGGCAGTAACACATAGTGGGCCCTCAGTCAAAGGATGAAAGATTGAAGGATGCTGCTGGCCTGGTGAGAAGATTTTAAATTGGTACTTGGCTTGGAGCTGTTCCTGAAATGTCTCTCCTCCCCCACAGCTGTGGCAGCTTTACAGAAGGACAGTGAGGACTGGTTGGTTATTTAGTGAAGTGGAACTCAGGAGTCTTCTCCACCTCACAGTCCTTAAAAAAACATCAGAAGAAGAACTCTTTACCCATTACTGACCGAATTGCTACTGTTAATTAGAGCGGTTAGTTTAAAGCTAGGTGTCTAAAATAAGGAAAAGTTAACATAAATGTCTAAATCCAGTAATAATGACAGTTACTTGAAATCATTTGAGTCATTGCAATGTCTGTTTCTTTGAGAAGACTTTCCCCATTTCCACCACGGTTGCTGACAGAAGGCCCACCTGTATCAATCAGTAAGCACTTCTTAAATGATTATTGCGAACAAGGCTGCTCATATCCTGTTCTGGTGAATCCCTTTCACAAACGTCTTTGGCACCAAGCTAGGCTCTTTGCTTTGATTTCTGGAAGAGATCTTTTTTGCATTAGTGCCATAATGAGAAGTATTAGAAAGAGCAGAGTTTTCCAAAAAGTATGGCTCGACTTGAAACTGTGAGACCCATTCCTTGTCACCAAGGAGATTCTCAGCTGAACCTCCAAAGCTTTGAGAGAATCCTAGGGTTCTCAGCTTCTAGAAAGGCCTTTGGTCTTAATTTGACCCCTGCACGTTGGCAGATGGCACTGTAGCCCTCCTGAGGATATGGGCTAGTGAACTTCAAGGGAAACTTAGCTGATGTGCACATGAAGATGGGTAGTTAGGGAAAGGACTTTTAGCATTTTTGTATCTTTTTTAAAAATTTTTTATGTTTTAAGCTTTGGGAATCTAACAGAGGAATGGCTGGGAAAATGTCCCTTGCTCTTTGCAATCCATTTATCAGATGCAATGAAACCTGGTACCCCTCCCCCCTCCAGTCCCGCAGCAGAGAGGGAGGACCTCAGCCCCCCATGTGGGCTGTGCTTAGTCATGCTGTTTCAGTTCTGCTGCCAGTCACCCTCGTAGCTGGGATGTAAAACACATCCTTCCCCTTTCCGGAGTTTCTGGCCCAATTTGAACAGGACTTTTCTAACAGAAATGGATCACCCAACTCATCAAGCCCAGGCTTAGTCCAGAGTTGCAGACTGAACAAGGACAGGGATGTGCTACAGTTTATCCAGAGCTAACTGAACCTCTTCTACCATCGAGTCCCCGCATTGCCACCCACATGGCAGTTCACTGCAGTGAATGCTTATCGCGTTCCAGGCGCCACGTCAGCACTTCACATAACTCGATTTCATGTTATCCTCACACAGCTTCACAAAGTGGGGTTTATAATCCCACTTTCCAAACGAGGAAATGGAGGCTCTGAGAGTCAAATTTTTTCAGGTAACAAGTTTTTGTTTAGAGTATTAGGCACTGTGCTAAGTGCTGGGGAGATAGCAAATGAAATAAAAAGTCTTTCCTTTAGGAAGTTTACGTTTAGCTAATAAATGCAACGTAGTCAAGATTAGAGCCTTCATAGGCTTGATTTTAAAGCTTGCCTTAAACCCTGCAGACCGTTCCTCGTAGTCTAAGGCACCCTTTGGGGACTGTTTTGGAAACAGCCTAGTCAGCATGGCTGTTGGGAAGGTAGGTTGTGAACTGAGTTTATCCTTCTGACGTTATACCACCGTGAAGTGTAAGCTCACTTGGACAAGGACCACATCTGTCTTCCTCTGGGTACACAGTTATCCTGGAGTAAATCCGTGTTGGATGCATGAGTACATTCTGGCTTTTAGTCTTCTAGAGCCTGAGAAGCTCTCCTCAAGGCTCACGGCGAAGGCGCATTAAAAGCCGTGTGCTGTGACAGGCTGCAGAGGAAGTCTTTGAGCCCTTTACGTGTAGTGGGTTTGATTCTTCTTCTCTCAGTTTTCACACGCCCCCGCACTTCCTGCTTTTTCCTGGGCCTGGAAGCGGAAGTCCTGAAACACTGAGACAAACTGTTCTTATGGTTTTGAGAGACTGGTCGAAACCAGGAAGGATGGGAAATCGGAAGGCAGGCCTGTTCTGGGTTCTCTCTGTCTGGGAGACAAGAGCTGGGGGTTGGGACCCCCGACCCTGGTTCCACTCCTCCTGGTTGGCCTCAGCGAGTTCAGTCAAGGACTTGTCTTAGCTGCAGCTTCACTGTTCAGTGATAGGTCGATTACCATTGTTGTGACTTCATTTTTTGTCTGTAATGAAAGGTGTGTCATGCATGGAGACAATGCTGATGTTTATTTCCTGCTTGTAGATTTGTATACGCACTGATTTATTTATTCAACAAATATTTTTGACATACCTATTCTATGTCTTCCATGAAGAGCCCTCCTAGAGCTTGCATTCCAATAGAGAAAACAAAGTAAACAAAATAAATGAAATACGTATGATGGTAGAAGATGAAATTGCTGTGGAGGAAAGTAAAGTAGAGGATGAGGTGAGGAGTGTTTGGTTGGCGGTCCTGCAATGTTCAGTTGGTATATTAGGGGAGGTCTCAGAAAGAAGGTAACATTTGAAGGAAGATCTGAAGGAGTTGAGGGAGAAAGCCATCTGGATATGGGAGAAGAGGATTCTAGGCAGAGAAGACAGCAGGTGCAAATGTCCCGAGGCTGGAAGCAGTCTGGGGTGCACGCCAGAGAGCAAGGTATCCATCATGGCTGAAGCAAAGTCAGCAAGGGGAAGAGTAGAAAGAGATACAGTCAGAGAGGAAATGGGGTCAGATTGTGTCATGAAGGCCTTGAGAACAGAGGAAGTCTTTAGGTTGTTGTATGATTAAAAAGAGGAGCCTCTGGAAGGGACATGGTTTGATAAAGTAATGTTGAATTAGCTATTTTTTTGTAGAAGCCCTGACACTTCCTACTGACTGGCCTGTGCATGAGAAGCAAGGGACAATGAATGTGAGAGTTGACTGAGCCTCTGACCCTCCATGACAAGGTGTCACCACCAGTTTAGTTGAGGCCAAGGAGACTCAGAGGGTTTGAGTGACTTCCTCAGGCCATCAGCCGTCCTCTTAGTGAAGGAGGCGGGCCAGGCAGGCAACATCATTTTTGTGTGCCTTCTGGCTGTGTCCTTCTGGAGGCTCTGGGGGAAACTTGTTTCCTTGCCTTTCCCAGTATCGAGAGGCTACCAGCCTTCCTCCATCTCCAAAGCCGGCAAAATCCTGTCTCCACACCCCTTCCTCTGTCGTCAGCCTCTCTCTCTGACCCCAGCTGGGGAAAGGAAGTGGTTCTCTACTTTTAAGGATTTATGTGATTAGGTTGGGCCCACCTGGCTGATCCAGGATACTCTTTGCTTCTCAGTGTCTGTAGCTTTAATCACATCCCAAAGTTTGTTTAATTTATAAATGCTACATATTTATATATATAAAAGTTGTAGGCCAAAGCAAGCACTTGTTAAGTGATGTAATACAAATAGAAATGCCTTTGGGGACCACATTAGCCTCAAGAGAGGGAGGTGTTCAGGAGAAAAGACCAGGGCAAGTGAAAAGAACAGAAAAACAAGAAGATGATCCTTATTTTGGAAGAGAAAATAGGTGGCTTGCTATCTGTATATTCACACATGCAAATCTAAGCACAGCAAAAATTCAAGATGAAATATACCAAATGGCAGTGGTTCATTATGCATGGTGTATAATAGATGCATTATACTATATAACAGGTTTTATACATTATATGCACATATATGCACATGTACACATATATGATATGTAAGGTAGTATGATATCATATTAATATACTAATATAATTATTATACTAAAATGAATGTATTAATATTTATCAGAGGAATAGGAAGGGTCCAGTTATCTAGTTTTCCTTAGATCTTCCCTAGCCGGGTCTCCACCCTTAATCAATTCTCAGGTCTTAAGACAGTCTCTGAAAAATCATCACTGTGGTCCTACAGACTCACATGCTTATTATGCTTCTCCGAGTCAGTCACAGTTATCAGGGTGGGGTGACAGTAACCTCTACTTCCAGCCCATTTTCAGGCTTAGTTTTCTCCAGTGCAGGCCCAATCATGTTTTAAACCCTCCATTAACCTTGACCCTATTACCACTGCGTGAAGTACAATATCCTTAGTCTGTTCTTTAAGGCTTGTGATACGGTAATCCCGCCTCATGGTCTCTCTGTCTTGTGTTCTGCATTGCAGTTAAATGGAAGGGCTTTCTATCCTGATACCACTTTCCAGTCTTTGTACCGTTATTCAAGTGTTTCTCCTTCTCTGGAATGTCTCTCCTGCCCCCCACCCTGGTCTTTTTTGGGTCATTGAAATTCTACCCATCTTTCCAGGCTTATCTTAAATCTCCATGAAGTCTTTCTTGACCTCGCCCAGCAGGCGTGACTTATCCATCCTTTGAGCACCTCCTACGGGGACTTTGTACCTCCTCTTTGGGGCTTATCCCATTTTACAGTTATTTGTGTGCTTGTCTTTTCTTTCCTACTAAATTATACTATTTTTAGACCAGGTCTCTTTGTTAAGTTCCCCATGGCATCAGCACACCCTTAGTGCCTTCTGCATGATGGACGAGCTGTCTACCAGGGCATGTGCAGCCAGAGCAGTGCTATTTACAAGGCAGTTGCTTCATTCATCGTGGTTTGGGTGCAGGAGGGAGCACATGCCCATGGAGGGGTCATTACAACCTCTTCTATCTCTATGGGCCACATGCGTTTTTGTCATTTTATTTTATTGGACTATAATTGATTTACAGTGTTGTGTTAGTTTTGGGTGTACAGCAAAGTGATTCAGTTGCATATACATGTATGTATACATATATATATAAATGTATGTATATATACATGCATTTTAGATTCTTTTCCATTATAGGTTATTGCAAGAAATTGAATATAGTTTCCTGCGCTATACAATAAGCCTTTGTTGTTTATTTTATATATAGCAGTGTGTATCTGTTAATCCCAAACTCCTAATTTATCCCTCCCCCCAACCCTTTCCCCTTTGATAACCATAGTTTGTTTTCTATACGTGCCTTTTTATTTTCACACACATTATCTCAGTGATTTGAAAATGTTGGCTCTTTGAGTCGTCTTTTCACAATCTTTTCTGTTTCTTTGTACCACATCCACTCTGATTTGCTTAATTTTTTTAAAAAAAATTGATTCACTTTTTTTGCCTAGCCTTGTCTCAAGCCATAAAGTCCATGCAAAAACTGGGGCTAATGTGATACTCACATGTTAAATAATGACAAAACAATTAAAGCCACACTTCTTCACTACATAATATTACAGGAACTGCATTTTGGAAACTCCTACCTGAGATCCTAGTAGGTGTGAAAGGACTTGAACATGGTCACCGTCCTAGGCCACTGTGCCTCGAAGCCCGGGACCTAGGAACAGAGCTCACAGAGTCCCTGAGCCTCTCCGTCGGGACAGGGGGCCGAGCCACCACTGACTGGCGGGTGGCCTACAATTTTTTGTAGAATTAATATAACAGGAATGGTGAGCACGTGCACACACACGGACTTGTGCCCCCAGAGCTGAATGTAAAGTTAGCGGCTGGCAGTTTTCCGGTTCACTCTTGCTCTCCTCCTCACGGTTCCCTCTTTATTCAATGGGCTGGTGTTCATTTTCCATCACCCGCACCTTTAGCTTCCCCCGCGAACCTGTGCAGGCTGCCGCTGCAGCTGACCTGCTGGGGCCGGCCAGCCCCGGGCCGTTGCTCCCTCTGCCACCCGCTTTGGGGCAGCTGCCCGGCTGCTCTGCCCACTCATATCTGCCACACGGCTGGGACGCACATCCCAATACACAGGACACAAGAAACGCTTCGTAATTCTCCCCAGGCCTTGGCCACTTGCTCCGGCCAGTCACAAGAGCATCTGTCTCTGAGAAATCTTTGAAGTGTCTTCACAGAAGAAAACAATTGCTCTGAAATGATAGCCCAGGCAAGAAGTGGGGCTGTGGCAGTGGCCCTCCAGGGTGACAGCAGCTCCTCTTCTCCTTCTTTCTCTCAGCCCCTGCCTCTCCCTCGGGGAAAGAGAACACTGAAATTCTTTAATAACTTTTCAGCGTCACTTCACGTTAGATCTGGACTGCGCCAAAAGCAGATACTTGTGAACTGGGGGTAGATTATAACAGAAAATCTTCTGTGGAGAGCTCTGTCTCTGCCCTTCCTTGAAGAGGTGTTTTCTTCAGGAACTGACAGATTGTGGGCGAGGTTGCCTGGCCTGGGAGGTGACAGCGATGTATGACACTGTTTGCTTTCCCACCTCAAACGCCAGTGGAGACAGGAAATGGGGAGGGGGGTCCCAGGGGGAGGCCTGGTCTCTATAGGAGCAGCAGCTCTGGCTTTCGAGGTCAGAAAGAGTAGAGTTCAAATCCCAGTCCTGCTGATGGATGTTAGCTTGTAGAACCTTGAGCGATGCGCTTAACTTTTCTGTGCTTCCATGTTCTCACTCATAAGAAGGGGACCTAATCCCTCTTTCTCAACATTGCTGCCGACACGGATGTGCTGGAGGACAAAAGGTCTTACCGCAGTGTAGGGCACCCCTTCTCCTTTCTGCTAAGTATCTCTGCATCACCTGCAGCCAAGTTATTCTGGTATCACCCTCTCCTCCGTTCATGTTTATGATGGCTTCTAACGCTACAAACTAGAGACGAAACAGGCATATATGAAGTGACCTAAAAATCTTTATAAAGACGTAATTCCAAGTGTGCCGCTTATTAGAGCTTCAAGTCTGTTGTGTTGCTGAGAAGGAAATTTCAAGCACTGGCAGGGATGCTGAACTTCAAGGTCGTCTACATGCCTTTCCGTTCAGAGATCCTGTAGTTTGTTGGCTTTGATCTCACATCGTAGACAGTGTATTCATGTAATTTATTGTCCAAACTTGGAGACTTTAGAGACTGAAGAGGCTGCTATTAAAAATTACAGTTGGACAGCAGGTGTAAATTAGAACTGTTTCAGGCAAGTGGGGTGTATTTTTACTCTAATTAGGTTGTACACTTTTGGCCCCAAGCTCTGTGTGGGAAAAGCCTTCATACTTCCCTGGCTGCCATGCATTTTGAATCACATCAGTTCTTTCCCTCTTCAGCCCTTTCCCTCTTCAGCCGGCGGCTCCTGCTATGTAGGTAAGGACCTTTTGGGAGGTTAAGGATGCCTGACACGGTGCACAGGTATATAGCACGTCAGATACACCTAAGGGAACAAATGAAAGTCAGATGGGGAGCCAGTCCAGGATCCAGATAATCCTTCAGCTCCCTTACCACCCGCCCCCACACACCCACCCTGGCAGGCAGGCCTGCAGTCTCCAGAACGACCAGCTGTGGAGGGAAGTAACAGGCTGGGGGAAGGCCAACCAGATGTGACTCCCAGAAAGCCCAGGCCAAATCTGACATCTGTTCGTGGTCTCAGTGGCTGGCTTTGATGGTCCAGACTCCTGACAATGAAAATTAAAGGCAGGACTTTCATCACTGCGGTCCTCAGGTACCAAGTGAGCTTCTTAAATGTCTCTGGGAGCCAGGATGCTGCAGCCGCTAGCTTCAGCTTACAAAGAGCGCTGCCCTAGTGAGGGACAGGGGCCTAGGAGGCAGGCGCAGAAGCAAGGACCGAGAGCTTGGAAGGGCCCTGAGAGGCTGGGAGGCAAAGAGGAAGGAGATCTAGGCTTCTAGTGAGTCGATCTGGGTTTTCCTCTCTGCTACAGCGGAACCTCAGTGTCCCCACCTGGAAGTTGAGGACAACCTACCTATTGTGTCTACTGTCTAGGGTCACTGGGAGATGAAATGAGATAATGGACATGGAAGTAGCTCAGAAAGTGCAAATCCCTATACCAATGCCAAGTGGCATCCTGATCAGAGAGCCTCAGCTCAGACCCCTGAATTTACAGATGAAAATCTGGAGTCTAGAGCGTCACCTGTCTGGCTCAGTGTGGATGAGTCCCTTTACAGAGAGGGACGTCAATGGCATGTGTGTGATGCGGGTGGGTAACATTTAAGAAAAATAGAAAACCAGGGCCGAATCAAGGAGGCAAAAACATTTCCAAGCAATTTAATTTATATTTGTGGTAGATGAGATGAGAAAAGTGATTTCGTGATGAGTTTTTTCAGGCAGCAGGATCCTTCATATCTTTTTTCCTCGTCATCACGGACCCTGACTGGAGCTGATTTCATCTGAAGCTTTTCATCCTGAGGCTTTGAGGCTAGAGCTGATTATGCTAGTAATCCGGCTCTGCCATTCTCTTATGAACAATGCTCTGCTGTCCTGACCGCCTTGCTCTGACACTATCATAGGTGATGGAGGCCTGGCCAGGTGGGAAAAGAATAGCAGGGCCAGAGAGGATCTGTCTTAAGTAGGAGAAGGTTGAGGCAGCTTAGCAGAGCGATTAAGACCATAAACTCTGGAGCCAGACCAGCAGGGGAAGAATCCCAGTTTTGTGGCTCACAAGCTGTGCCGTCTTGGGCAAGTCACCTAACCTTTCTGTGCTTCAGTTTTCTCATCTGTAGATTGAGATTATGAACAGCATCCACATCACAGGGTTGATGTGAGGCTTAAGCAAGTTAATACATTTAAAATGCTTAGAAAGATATCTGGTGCACATTCTTGCTTATTAGATAAAAATAAAATAAATAAGAATGTAAAAGAAGGACCTGAGTGAGAGGCCATGAGGAGCCATAGGAAGGGAGTGGCCTTGGTGGTCATCAGACAGACTTGCATTTGAGTCCTAATTCCACAACCTTTTTTCTATCAACATTTATGGTTTTCTAATAATAAGGGGCATATGTGTTTATATTAGAAAATTTAGAAAATACAGAAAGTCAGCAGGAAATAAGTAAAAAAACCAACCCTAATTTTACCACATGGAGATGGTCACCCTGCAAGTATTCTTGGCAGTGATACTGGCATTGGAGTTTGCTTCTGATGCTGGTGACTTGTTGGCTTTTATTCTTCCTCCTCAGTTTGCATACCCTTCAGGGAGTGGCCCAGGAACCACATAAGGGCAAGGAACTATAAATGCATAGTAATACATTTTTTTCTAAAGAAAATTAATTTTTACAAACCCTTGTGTCGAGGGCTGACTTTCAATAGATTGCAGGGAGGGAGCGGCTCTGCTATGTACGAAACCCTGACATAAAATATTTTTTGATGATGACGAGACCCTTGATATGCAGCGCAGAGCTCTTCATCTACGTGTGTTTGCAGTTCTCTGTTCCTGACTTTTAGGGGCCCAGTTTTCTAGTGATATAGCATGCCAAGCATTTAGATTGAATCTCATAAATTTCTTCTTCCAACTTCCCTGCTGTAATTGGCCGCCCACATTGTTGTTGCCAGTTGCCAAGCGTGGCCAGTGAGTGACAGGTAGATTATTTGTGCCTGATGTGGGTCACACTTTTGCTTGGTCTAAGCTGTTTTGTCCAGTGCTCCACGGGAAGGCCGTAGGTGGGCCGCGGGGTGGAAGTAATAGGAGAAGTCTACCGGGTGATGACTTGGCAGCTCAAAGAAAGTTGTAAATTAGGCTGTCAGAAGGGAACTTTCTGGCAAACTCAGTGAACAAACATAAGGTGTGAGGTGGCCAGAACTTGTAATAAGCTAACTTTCTCTCTCACTGGTGGTTTCCTCTTGTTGGTCTTTCGGTGAAGTGGTTAGACGTGTTAACTAGCACCCAAACAGAATCTGAACTGCTTTGGGGTTGGGGATACGGTGGTGGCCAATGGTGGCAAAGAGGAGGCATACAGATGTGCAGATCCACAGTCAGAGAGCATTCCGTGGCCTTTGGAGATTGGTTAATGGCGTGAGCAAATCTAGTCCTGGGCGCTATCTATGAGCAATGGGACCCAAACTAAGTTTCCTTGTCATTTTAATGACTTCAGTTGGACAGTCCCCAATACTCTACTCTCTCTGCTCTCAAAGTCATGGGAGGAGAGGACCTATAATGTAAAATTATGACATTAATATTATAGAAACTTAAAGGAGATTTTTCTCTCTCCTCTCCAGTGTAGTGGTTCAAAAAAGCCTTGGTCGGTGTGCTCAATCCAGTTGGATAAATGAGCTTCTTCACTGGCACACCGTCTTATTTAGTTAATGTGACAGCAGTTCACACTGATGACAGAGTTAGAAATGGGTCTGTCTTTCCCATCAAGACCTGTGTCCACATGGCCAGTACTTACTTTAATTAAGGGGACCAAACGTTCTGGTTTGCCCAGGGCAGTCTTGGTTTATGACACCTCTTGTCTTGATCATTAAATTTTCATAGAACCTACTTCATTCTCAAAAATGTCCCAGTTAGGACACTAAATTATATGGGGCCGCCCAATGAATGAAATTGGGGAGGAGCCTTCTAACAGACAGGCCTGCTTCCCTTTTTATACTGTTGCTTTGTTCAGAAAAATTTCCAATGCCCCTGTCTAAAAGACTTTTATCCCTGGGGGTCCCTTGGACTCTTTTCATTCTCCATTAATATTCCTTCCCAAACTTCTTTTAGGCAGCAGAATCTGCTTTTTCAGATGCAAAGTTAGACAGAGGCTCCAATGTTTCAAACAGTTAGCTTTAGAGTGGAGCTTTTCCTGGTTGAAGTAAGGGTAGCTAGCCCAGATGCCCACACATTTGACCTCTCTCTTTCCATCTGGTGTGGGCCTCTGTTGAATCTCAGGGCTTTGTGGAGCACAGATTAAAATTCACCACCAGAACATATGCTACCATCAGTTTAAAGTATTGTCTTTATCCAGTCATCTGTTGATGGACATTTAGGCTGTTTCCATGTCTTGGCTATTGTAAACAGTGCTGCTATGAACATTGGGGTGCAGGTGTCTTTTTGAAGTAGGGTTCCTTCTGGATATGTGCCCAGGAGCGGGATTCCTGGGTCACATGGTAAGTCTATTCCTAGTCTTTTGAGGAATCTCCATACTGTTTTCCACAGTGGCTGCACCAACCTGCATTCCCACCAGCAGTGTAGGAGGGTTCCCTTTTCTCTGCAGCCTCTCCAGCATTTGTCATTTGTGGACTTTTGAATGATGGCCATTCTGGCTGGTGTGAGGTGATACCTCATTGTAGTTTTGATTTGAAGATGTGGTGTATTTATACAATGGAATACTAGTCAGCCATAAAAAACAACAACATAACGCCATTTGAAGCAACATGGATGTCCCTGTAGAATGTCATTCTAAGTGAAGTAAGCCAGAAAGAGAAAGAAAAATACCATATGAGATCGCTCATATGTGGAATCTAAAAAAAAAAAAAAAGAACATAAATATAAAACAGAAACAGACAACAGACTCATAGACATAGAATACAAACTTGTGGTTGCCAAGGGGGAGAAGGGTGGGAAGGGACAGACTGGGAGTTCAAAATTTGTAGATACTGACAGGCGTATGTAGAATAGATAAACAAGATTATACTGTATAGCACAGGGAAATATATACAAGATCTTGTGGTAACTCACAGCAAAAAAGAATGTGACAATGAATGTATGTATGTTCATGTATAACTGAAAAATTGTGCTCTACTCTGGAAATTGACACAACATTGTAAACTGACTATAACTCATTTAAAAAAAAAAGTTAAAAAAATAAAGTGTTGTCACTTTATAGGATGAATACTCTTGTTCCTAGTAAAGTTAGGTTAGCAACACAGTATTTATTTAAGCTTGGCACAAGTTAGTAATAATCAAGCTCTTGAATATATTATCCCAGGGTTCAGCCTGCATTCTAAGCTAGGCTAACAGCAGCCCTGTCTGCTACCCGTTAGATGCCAGTAACCCCTTCTCTCCAATCCAGCTGTGACAACCAAAGTGTTGTCAGATATTGTCAAATGTCCCTGGTAGAGCACAATCATCTGTGGTGAAAACCACTGCCATTGAGAGATGAGAAAAGTAAGAGGAAGAGTCGGAGATGGAATGGTCCACAGCACTACAGTGACTTCAGTCCTGTCCCGTCCATCAGCTGTGGTGACGGTGAAGTGTTGGCTGGCTTGATGGATAGGACCACATGGAGCTACCAAACCTCTGCCAAGTTTCTCCTTGTGCGCATTAACCCCTTCCAGAAAGCAGGCAGAGGTAAAAATACCAAGTAGCTGGTATTATTTTTCTTTTAACAATTCAAAAATATATCAGTTGACTTTTGCTACTTAACAAACCAGTCTAGAGCTCAGTGGCTGAAAAAGACATTTATTATGACTCACGCACTGGCTTGACTGGGGTTCAGCTGATCTCGGCTGGACTTGACAGGGCAGTTCTGCTTCTCTGTGTGGAGGGCTGGGGGTCCCCTGGGGTGGCAGCAGCTGGGTGAGCTCTACTCCAGATCTCTCTCATCATCTTCCTCGGGCCAGCAGGCTACTTGGGACATGCCCATCTCACGGTGATGGCAGAGGAACAAGAGGATGAGCTGAAACACATGAGGCCTCTGAAGGTCTCAGCACACCATCACTTCTGATTCACTCTATAGGCCAAAGAAAATCACACGGCTGAACCCAAAGTCAATGCGAGGGAAGATGTGCTTTGCCCCTTTGTGGGAAGAATGTGACAAAAGGCATATGCATACAAGGAAGGGTGAAGAATTGGGGTTAATGACACAATCTATCAAATGCTTATTTTTAGAATAATAGTTTTGCTTGTACATAATTCTGAATGGAGCCCCTTTATTTTGCTGGATGCCCTGTAATGAGACAGTCCAATCACAGGACCATTTCAAGAGTGGAATCATCTGGAAGGGAAGAGTGGGCCAAAAAAACTATCTGAAGATGTATTTTCACTCCCATTAACTCAGTCTTGCATGAATTAAGCAGCATTATGTTTCTGTGGTTTTAGAAAATGGAAAAAGCTGGGTTTGTCTGACACGGAGGCAGAGAGGAAAGGTATTTTCAAAGATGTTTGTGAGATTAAGATGCAAAAACACCGATTTTTAAGGATTGGCAGACTGCAGATGTGTTGGCCAGAGGAATGTGGAGTGAAAATCTCTGGAATGTTTTAGCAACCTTTTAAATTTATTGCCAGGAAATGTGTGCTGCTTTTCTCCCCTGCATCTTTTCAAAAGCTCTCTTGTAAATCCAGTCAAGTCTTGTCCAGGTAGGGAGGTTTGGAAACAGTGATAAGTGAAAGGTGTTTTCTGCAGCTGGGCCTCAGGTCGGGCCTGACCAAACACCGTTAATATGTAACCTGAATCTGACCACTTCTTTTATGTTTACATTTGGTTTCAGTATTATTTTTAACTGGTGAAAGAGCAGTTCAAAGCCATCTTTTTTTTTCCTGGCACTTACCCATAACCTCTCAAGGCTCAGTAGCAGAATGGCTGTAAGTCACGTCAAGGGGATTTGAGTCTGGTGGAATTAAAAATCACTTACCTTATCACACATGTGAATGTACTAAAGATGGATGGGTCAGTTTGCGCAAGCATGAGGCAGTATTTCAGAAATAATATTTAATGGCTTACGCTGAGACCATAGATTTAGAGGACGATCTTCTACGTGCTTGTCACAGTCCGTCAAAAATGAGTGTGTACCACACACCTATTACAAGGGCTGAAACAAAACAAAATAAAACGAAGACAAAATGCTGACAATGAAAGTGCTGGAGAGCATACAAAGCGAGGAGAACTCTCAGATGTTGCCACTGGGGATACCAAATGGTTCAGCCACTTTGAAAAACAGTTTTGCAACTTCTTATTTAGTTAAATATATGTTTACCGTAAGACCCAGAAATCTCCCTTCTAGGTACTTACCCTAGAGAAGTTGTGAAACCTCTATGTGAGTGTCTATAGTGGTTTTATTCTCAATCACCCAGTCTATTTTAATCGGTGAATGAGCAAACATCCATACAATGGAGAGTTACTCGGCAATAAAAAGAAATGAGTTGCTGCTATCTGTAATAACACAGTTAAATTTCAAATGCATTCTATTGAGTGAAAGAAGCTGGACTCAAAAGGCTATCCACTGTATGATTCCATTTAAATGACATTCTGAAAAAAGACACACCTATAGGGACAGAGAACAGATTAGTGGTTGCCAGGGCCTCAGGCTAGGGACTGTCTACAAAGGGGCATATGGGGAAATTAAGGGGTGATGGAATCGTTCCATATCTTGATTGTGGTAGTGATTACAAGACTGGGTACGTCTGTCAAAACTCATGGAATCAGGCACTAAAAAAGGTGAATTTATAGCCCAATAAGCCTGACTTTTAATAAAGTATATGGTTGATTGTCCCCTGGAATGTCCTATTGATACATTTGTCAATGTAACGTACATTTTGGGGTAACCACCCAACTCACATCTGCTTCTTTGGAAATGGCCTCCTGCTGAAGGGTGGGCTCAGCCTTTGCTTCCTCCGGTTGATTCCACACTCTGACCCCACTTGACAGGACCATGGGTGGACATCTACCCCAAACTAAAACAGTAACAGGCTCTCTTTTGAGACTTTGCTCTGGGAGACATGGAAACCACGGTCCAGAGGGTGTAGATTTTGGCTTGCAGATATGTTTTGTTTGGCCTGCACAATGTTTAAAGAAATTGAATTAATTGCCAACATTAAAAAATGGGAGATTTCACATAAAAATCCAGATTTCCGGCTTCTCTTTAAGAAATGGGAGGATCCAGTAAAATGGACCCAAATTCCCGCCTGGGAACAATGGCTGGAGCAGAGATGGCCCACCCCCTTCACACTCGCCCGCCCCTCCATCCACGCGGTGCTTCCACTCCTGGGGGTGGGTGTGGGGGTGGGGCAGCGGAAGTTGTTCTTGTCTTGTTAGTTTGCTTGAATAGTAGTGTTCTGGGAAGTAGGAACTATTTCTTGTACCTTCTTTTTCTATCGAAAAGTGGAAAGCAAAAGGTAAGACCATGCTTTGTGAGAAACGATGAGTGCATTACTTTGTGACAGTAATGATGACTGTGAGTGATTTATAATAAGCAAGCCAAATGTGTCTGAGCTGAAAGAAGGCAAATGAAGATTCCTGTCTGAAACAAACATGGCTTTTGATGCTCATCCATGTTACCTGCTTGGCCCCTGGAGGCATCTGAGTTTGCCCAACCCTCCCAGTCAAATGGTGGAGGAGTGGAGTACTAAGGTTGCTTGAAGTTGGAGATAAATTGGTACCTTGAGATGTATAGTGATGTGCAAACCAGTGTCTCTGGAGAGGAGAGACTGAGAGCCTTACAAAGAATCAAGTCTGTAGAAATGTGTGTTTGTGAGAGACAAGAGAGAGATCAAGGGGCAGATGTTTAGAGGAGAGTGCAAGTGAATTTCCTTCGATCGCTTATAGTAAAGAGGTTGGGATTATAACCCAAGTCCCCCAGTCAGTGCTTCGCCAACTTTAACATGCACACGAATCTTGGGGGACCTTGTGCCAATGCCCAGTCCTACTCAGGAGGTCTGGAGTGAGATCTGACATTCTGCGTTTCTAATAAGACGCCAGTTGATGGCAAAGCTGCTGACGTGTGGACCACGTTTTCAGCAGCAAGGCTCCAGACCACACCATTAACAAACATTAAAAACTCACCAGCTTGAACTTTGTTTTTCTACCATCTGCCAATCAGTTTTTTGGTCACTTTACCAAAGACTATTGCTCCTCTTGAGTGAGGAAGGGGCTATGTATTTATTTATTTACTTATTCATTTTTCTTTTTTTAAACACCTTTATTGTGATATGATTCCTGTACAGTAAACTACACATATTTCAGATGTACAATTTGATGGATTTTGATAGATGTACACACCCATGAAACCACTACCACAATCAGGATAACTAGCATTTCCATCACTCCCTGAGAGGTGCACTTTGTGAATTACCAGTTTATCCCTTCCCACCTCCTTTACCCCCGGATAACCATAAGTTAACCATAATATTCATTTTTCTTGTTGTTCATGTTGATTTTTTAAAAAAAACTTTCTTTCTTGTTCATTGGTTTTGTTTTGTTTCGTTTTGGTTTTCTTGATCTGTAAGGGAGGGAGAAGGTAATTAGGTTTATTTATTTAATTTATAAATATTTTTAATGGAGGCCCTGGGGATTGAACCCAGGACCTGGTGCATGCTAAGCACACACTCTACTACTGAGCTCTACCCTCCCCCGCCAGAAGGGGCTATTTAAAAGGTAGTGAAAGCTGGCACTCTGGGAAGCAAGAATAATTTTTGTGATTAGCTGGCGGGCATCTTCAGAGAAGCGAGCTGGGTGAGCAGCCCAGTGAAGTGACTGTGCGTCTGGCCTTCTCAGTGCTGACTCCTTGGTTCTGTGGCCTCAGGCAAATCACCACAGTCTGCTTTCTCACCCGTCAAAAAATGAGGTGAGATTTTGACCTTGTAGACTATTGCGGAAGATTTAATTAGCATTTGTGAAAGCTTGCAAGATCTATGGAGAAGTACTTCAGCCGAACAAAGTAATTTATAGTCACTATCATCCTTTCATTACCGGTTTAGCTGATATGCCAGGCAACTCCATCTAAAAGAAGCCATGTCCACAATCTACAGCTCCCCTATGGTCGAAAATACTGCAGCGAGGAACATTATAGTATCTGTGGAAGAAGATAAATCCTGCTGCTTTTTCACCACGCTTGATGTTACATGGGTGTCTACCATTCCGAGTTCTAATATGGTAATTGTTTTCATGTAAAGAAGGAAGATCCTCCTTTCAATTGTCTCCTCCTTCCAAATATGGGCCACGGTGATATCAGTTTAAAACTTACGGGCTCTGGAAAGAAAGGAATATGTTCTTTCATTTTTCTGTCTCTAAATCAGTGATCTAGAGAAACAGTGTCCAAAAGAAATAGAATGTAGGCCCTGTGTACAGTTTAAACATTTCAAGCAGCCACACTGAAAAGAGAAAAATAATCAGATAAAATTAATTTTAATAATGCATTTTTTAATCGACTCTTTCTAAAATATTTTTCAATATGGAATTACTATAAAAATTATTAATGAGAAATATCACCTTTTGGGGGTACTGTCTTTGAAATTTGGCATATGTTACACTTCAAATAGGATGTTAAATTTTCATTAAGGCCTACTTAATCTGTGTTTAGACCTCCTAAAATCTGCAGTTAAAAAAAAGTTGTTTTACCTACCAAAATTGTTTCAAACATACTGACATTTTTTTTTCTAATAACTGAATTGAGCATCAGTTTTTAAATTTTAATGTAATTTAGAGAATAAAATAACACTTAAAAATCCATTCCTTGGTCACACAGGCCACATTTCAAGGGCTCACTAGCCACATGTGGCCAGTGGCTAGGCTGTATTGGCCAGGGCAGGGCTAGACACTCTGGTGAGGGTAGCTGTTGTCCTGGGACTGCAGAAGTCCTATTCCCACGGCCCTGACCGGAAGTACATCTGTGTCCTTTGTTGATGGAGTTGCCTCATAGCTGACAAGCCCTGTGAATGTGGTGAGAAGGCCTTCCCTCCATCAGTACACATTATCTGCCCTCTCCTTTCCAGAGGATTGCTGTTTAGGGCCCATCTGTCTCTTGGAATGACCCACATTCCCCAGAGGGACCTTGCAGGGATCCACACAGGGCGCCACTAGACTAAAACAGTGTCTGTCCACCCATGCATGACTTCCCTTATCCATTCAACAAATATTTATCAAGCCCGTTTCTAGGACCAGCCCTGCTAAGCTCTGGGGACCGCTTCAGCCATGAGAAAGGACAGCAGGGTCACTGCCCTCAAGAAACTTCATGTCTAGGAGTGGCTGACATTCCATGGAATCACACAAATAATGACTAATGACAGCATGACATCTCTGAAGGAAAGCAGGGATCTCCATGAGCCCCTTAGGGAAGCCACCCTAGTCTGGAGTTTTAGGAAATCTTCCTTAAGAAAATGACATTTCTGTTGGGACCTGAAGGGGTCAGGCGGTGAAGAGCTGCGAGCAGGGCCTTTTCTTGGCAGAGGAGACAGTGTGTTCAAGTGAGTGGCAGAAGGTCAGGATTGTTGGAAAGAGGTGAGCCAGGAAGGACGGAGAGGTGGCTACGGGCCAGATCGGAAGGGCCTAGAAGTCCTGGAAAAGGGACTTAGTCTTCGTCCTAAGAACAACTGGAAGGTCACCAAAGGGTTTTGAAAAGAATGACTTGATCAGGTCCCCCTTTGGGGTTTTATTGCTTCGTCTTTTTTTCTTCCCCCAGGGGGAGCTAATTAGGTTTTATCTATTTTTTTTTTTTTAGTTTTTGTTTTTTAACACCTTTATTGTGGTATGGTTCCTGTACAGTAAACTACACATATTTTGGATGTACAATTTGATGAAAATCTTTTTGATAGATGTATACACCCATGAAACCACCACCACAATCAAGATAGCTAACATTTCCATCACTCCCCAAGAAGTGCAGTTTTTGAATTCCCAATTTGTCCCTTCCTACCCCTGCTACCCCCGGTAACCATAAATTTGCTCTCTGTGTCTGTGAGTCTGTTTCTGTTTTGTAGATAAGTTCATTTGTGTCATTTTTTTTTTTTTTTTAGATTCTACATATAAGCAATATCATATGGCATTGTTTTTTCTCTTTCTGGCTTACTTCACTTAGAATGACAATCTTGAGGTCCATCATTATTGCTGCAAATGGCATTATTTATTCTTTTTTAATGGCTGAGTAGTATTCAGTTGTATAAATATACCACATCTTTTTTATCTAGTCATCTGTCATTGGACATTGTTTTTTTTAATGGAGGTACTGGGGATTGAACCCAGGACCTTGTGCATGCTAAGCATGTGCTCTACCACTGAGCTATACCCTTCCCCACCCTACTTTGGAATTTTTGCCCCCTTTGGGGCATGTGGCTGCAGATCTTCCTTAGGATGGTCACCTTAAATTCAGCCTCAGTTGAAAATAACTATGGAAGCAAAATACCCTGTCATTGTCCTGATCAATGGCAGTGGACCCCCAAGCTACCTGAGGAAGAGCTAGACCTTAAATGTAGACAGGGCAAAGGCAGTCTGAGAGCTCCAAAGGAATGGAATCATGGGTTTTGTTCGTTTCGTGATTCCATTCCTTTGGAGCTCTCACTGGGTGTCCCAGGTCAAACTTAGGCGGGATCTGCAGGGGCTCACACTCATTGGTATATTGTCATTAGTGGTACTGCGACTACTTATGATGACCACTGATCTCATTTACTGAGGGCTCTTTGTTTGCCAGTTGTATATAAGTAAGTGAATACATATGTAGATAAATGTATATATGAATATTATAAGTGTATATGTATACAAATATGTACATACATAAGTAAATATGTTATACATACATATGTAACTCTCTCTCTGTTAGTTCTAATCCACAAAAAAAGCTTGCCTGCAAGATAGGTACTATTCTTCCCATTTCATTTGATAGACAAGGAAAGGGAGTTTCATGAAGTTTTAGTGACTTGTCCAGAGTGAAGTTGCTAGTAAGAGCAGAGGCAGGATCGGCACACGTGTGTCTGAACTCAAGGCTCCGATGTGTCCACGTCATCACGCTGTCTCTGGGACACGGATGCCCAGTGAGTCCTGACTGGAGCATCTGAGAGACCGTATGCCTGGGCTTAGATGGAAACAACACTGCTCACTTCTGTGACAAGCCAAAGATTCGCAGTCATTTTTGGATAGTTGCTACTTTCTCAGAGTTTGGATAGACTGACCCTCAAAGTGTTCCTTTCAACATGTGTCCTTTCCCATTGTTGTGCGTACAATTCCTTTTATTCTCCTCTCCTCCTTCTAATTTTTAACTGTTTCTTTCCCCCTCTTGCCGCTCCATGGGTCAGTCTGGTGTTGTTAACTTGAGCTGGGCTTCCTTCATGTCGTTTGTGTGGCAGCTCTGCCGTCTCTGTACCGGGCATGACCTCCTCCCTCGGCCAGGATGGTCCGTGTGGGCAGCATCTCCTGACACAGGGTAGACACCTGTTCCAGGCTCTGCAGCACAACAGGCAGAGCTGACAGAGGGCACGAAGGAATGGCTACCAGCACAGGGAGCTGCTATGTGCATTTGTGCAGCACCTCCCTGCCACGCAGGCAGAAAGCTTGGGCTTTTCAAGCCGTTATTCTTTTAACATTGTTCTCAGAGGGAGGGAAATGTCCACCATATCCATACAAAAAGAAACTGGCTCAAACCCACAGTTAAGGATGTAAATCAAGAGACTCGCTCAAGGATGTAAATGCCCAAACTTCATTCATTCCACAGAACATCATGGAGCACCTAATATGGGCCAGGAGTGGATCTAGGTGCTGAGAGACATCAATAAACTAAACTGATTAAAAACAAGCAAGCAAATAAAAGAGTAGGTCTTAAAGGTTCTCACCACAAAGAAGAAACGGTAATTATGTGATGGAATGGAGGTGTCAACTAATGTGATGGTGGTAATCATTTTGCAATATACAAGTGTATCAAATCAATATGTTTTACACCTTTAAAGTACACAATAATATGCCAATTATATCTCAGTAATGCTGAAAAGACCCCCAAGCAATCAAGCAACTAAGCCACCACCAACAAAAAACTCCATCTAAAAGGAGCTCCTATTCTAGTAAGGGGAGACAGACAAACAAAGTAAGATGGAAAGTACATAGTATGTTTGATGATAGCAAAACATAAAACAGGAAAATGAGATGAGAGTGTTTAGGGCAGTCAGGGAGGGCCTTGAGGATGGCATTTAAGCAGAGACCTAAAGGAAGTGAAGGGACAAGTGAGGGGGAAATCTAAAGAGAGAGAACTTCAGGCAGAGGAAACTACTAGTAGATGCAAAGGCCCTGAGGCAGGAGTGCCTAGAGTATTCGAGGAAATGTGAAGAGGTCAGTGTGGCTGGAGCTAAGTGTGGTGGGACATGGGGTTGGAGAAACAGCTGAAGGGCTCCCAGGGCTTTGCACTCACTGTAAGACCTTTGGCTTTTCCCCGAATCACATGAAAAGCCATTGGAAGTTTCTTAGCAGAGGAAGAACATTTTTTAGGACCAAGAGTGTGGAAAACAGACTGTGCAAACACAAGGGTGGAAGCAGGAAGAACAGTCCGGAGGCCATTGTGATCATGCATTTGAGTGATGGTGGAGTTTAGACCAGGGGAGCAGGGGAGATTGTGAAAAGCAGCTGAATTCTACATATGTTTTGTGGAAGAGTTCAATGGATTTGCTGATAGATTGGATAAAATGAATTATTTGAAGTCATTTTTTTCTCCCTACCTAAGTTACTTTAGTCATTTTCAGGCCTAGATAGGTAGTGTCCTAGGTCATTTATTACCCTTGATTAGACATTTCTTATATTCTTTTAAATCATATTAAAAACTTCAAATTATCCAAGTAAACCATTATTCTATCCTTCTTATAAAAAGTCACGTGGTGCAAAATGAACACTCCCATTTACCAAGCCACGGTTGTCCTTTTCCAAGAAAAAGAGAATCTCTATTATGTTTGACTTTTTTAAGCATTTATGTATATAAAAATTTATGGTTTTATTCTTTTAAGAAAATGGGGTCATACTGTTCACATTGATTTCTGCTTAATATGCCTTGAAGGTCTTTCCATATTAGTAACCTTGACGTCCACTTCATTCTTTTAAATAGCTCAGGGAGTCTTCTAGAAATGTATCTGACTCATTTCTCTCCTCTCCCCTAATCACTGTCTAAATTAGGGGATCAAAACAGGCAGACATCCGTGCACTTGCCCCAGGCAGAGTCTCTACCTCCACAAAACATCCACAAGATGACATTTTAAGGTTGAGAGAATGAGCCCCGCATGCAGAGCCAATCTGTTTGAAATGTCTTGGAGGGGAACACGGTTGCCTTGAGTCGTTTTAGTTTAAAAGTACTTTTGCTGGGGAAGATGCTTGGGGCATTTTGTGCCTCTGGTTTCCCAACACCTCACTCCCTAGCCTGCATGGCTAGAGAAAGTTCAAGAGCCCAGGGCAGTGGATTGGCCTGGCCTTATATGGTACACACACTTCCCAAACCAAAATGGAAGTGTCTGACTCCAGAAGAATAAACGATGTTAATAACTGAAAAGATATCTCTACATATGTGTGCTTTTCCCCCAATTATTACAATGTTGCATTTTATTATTTATTGTAATTACATAGGTAATGCATGAACATTGTAGGAAAATTAGAAAAAAGACAGAAAAAGACTAAATAGTAATGACCAGAAAGTTTCTACCTTAAGGCACTATTTTGCTGTTTATGAGGATTGGAAATTGGGTTGTCTGTGACATACCAGGTTTGCACCATTGCCATAGTACAGACCACTAACTTTGCTTGGTTCTTCTGTCTGTGTGCAGGGATATGTCATGAGGAGGTGGGAGGGAGCACAAACACATCCTATTGGAAATCATCTCCAGGCTCTGCTTTCCAGTGCTGGGGCTTCTTCATGTAGGAAGCAATAGTATAAAACTGGAGGTCGTCCAACCAGCTGATCATGGTTTCCAGCGGTTGGGATAATGCTTAAAATCCAGCAGCTGCCCTTCTCTCTGTTCTCCTGACCCTCCTTAGAGGCACCTGGAACACAGTCATGGCTTCCTCTGGAGTTTGTTCACCTGCTTGAAATTAATGATAGGGACCTTGTCCTTCAGCTCTCAATGGCCTGCATCAATGGAAAGTGGCAGAGAATGGAACTGGGGAGAAGGATCTGCCCATCTGGGTGGGTCCTTCCAGAACAGGAGACAGCCAGTGAGTTGGAGGAGCTGGGCAGTAAGACATGCTGGGACTCAGTTCCTCCCAGTTCAGCTGGCGTGGGTGTTTGCCTTGATACCAGGTGCCACTCTATTGAGCTCAGACACTGGCCTGGAATTCAGGGGGAAGCATGCACACGAGTAGTGCCAGCAGGGCGATGAATGCATGAGCTATTCTAGCTGCTGAGTGGAATTCAGTCCCTTAACCTTTTCCCTTCAGTGCAGATAACTAGGTTTCTTACTGCTTTTGAGGTGGTAAGAAGCCCTTTGTTTCTATTATGTTCAATAATATTTATTCAACATAGGGATAGTATCACAAGATGGGGTTTAAAGAGATATTAGACAGAGTCCTTGCCCTCAAAAAACCCTCATTATCCAGGGGTAGGGACACAGTGTGAGGGAGAAATAGTATTATCAGGGAGCCAGTGGTGAGTGCTACCTGAATAGGATGGAAGATACATGTTATTGGTGGTCAGGGGAAGACGCATCGCCATGTGCCAAAGTGGACATGGGATAAAATCTTCATGAAAGGGGTAGCATTTGGTTTGGCACCTTAAGGAATTCTAGAGGATAGAGAAATGGAGATGAGAGTTTGGAGGGAAAGCCAGGCAGAGGAGGTGATTCAGGTAAAGGCTCTGGGGGTGGAGGGGAGATGTGCGAGAAATAATGCTTGCAAATATTGCAGAGGAAGAATCAAAAAGCAGAAATGCAGGGGCAAAGGTGCAGAGAGGTAAGAGACATTGCAAGGCTTTGAGGAGAGACTATTGGAGGAATGATGCCATTGACTGAAGGGGGGATTTCTAGAAGGGTGATTAGTTTGGGGGGAAATGATAATTTTGAGATGTGCTCAATTGAAGAATGAGAATATGAATGAAGGTGACTGGTTCAAAAGTGGCAGTCAGAGCTGGAGAAATGTATTTGGAAGTCACTTTTCAAGGCTTAGTAAAGCAATAGGACCAGGACGAGAGGAGTAGCGTGGGTATAGCTCAGTGGTAGAGCCTGGGTTCAAGTCCCAATACCTCCATTAAAAAAAAAAAAAAAAAAAAAAAAGCAACAGGACTGAATGAGATCTCCAAAGATGGGGCAGCAGAAAACCATCATCTCAGATTTGCTTATTCTGGAGTACTAGGCGAAGGAGGAAGTGGACGTAGCGAAAGCCAAGGGAGGCTGGCCCCAGTGCTGAGGACCACCAGAAGGATCACAACGGAAAAGGGAGAAGAGAATGTCAGGAAAGTGGAGCCCTGTTCCCGCCTTGACTGCCACAGAAAAGCCAAGAATGAGCCCTGAGAATAACCCACTGCACATGGCAGGGAGAAGTCCTGGCGACTCTTGAGAAAGCAATCGTGATCAAGTCAGCTTGGCAGGTGTTTGGAGTGGGTGGTGATGAAATAAATATAGGGTGGACGAACCAGTGGTTTTTAAACTTGGCTGAACATCCTTGTCACTTGGAGGGAACCTGAAAAATACAAATTCCTAGGCCCCATCTCAGACCTTCTGAGTCAAATCTTCAGTGGTTGGACGAGGAAACTGAGCTCCCCAAGGCAGCTCAGACGGAGCCAGTCCGCAGAGCAGCGTTCAGGAACCACTGGTAGGCGATAAAAGCTGAGAAACAGGATGCCCTTGAGGGGAGAGTAGGGCTGAGGAAGTTTTCTTGGTAGTTTTTTTTTTTTTTCTTTAATTTTATTTTTAGAATAGAGGAGACCTGAGTTCCTTTTCCAGGCCATGGGGGAAATAATCTGACTGAAGGTACAAGGGAGATGGGAGATAGAAGACAGTCAGGTGTCCCTATGGAGAAATGAGCTGTAGAAAAGAGGAGAGGGCCCTGGAAGGCTGATAGGTGAAGGGCAGCCTGTGAGGGGATGGCGAGTGGAGAGTCACGTGAAAATTGGAGGAAGTGAGAGGCAACCCCTGCATTCTTAAACTGATTCTAAATCAAGCTTTGTGCAGTGTTCAAAGACTGAGTCACTTCACTGAAGAACCTTGCGGAGTCCTTCCTAGTACCGTGTTGAGCAAATTACGTGGCCCTTTCATTATGCCAGCTACGCCCGGAAAATGCAGGTTACAAAAGTTTAGAATTAGGAAATGACACAAGTTGTGCAGTTAAAACGCGAGCTTATCTTTTGAAAGCTTCTATTTCACCGCTTCCGAGGGGATGCACTCCACATGACCTGTAATACCGAGTTTTCAGGAGATGGGCACTAAGAGGAGAAATTCACCCAGTACCTGTGTTGCTCCCAGCTCCAGGAGTCCAATTTGGGGGTTAAAAGGGGACACCTTGGATGCTGTGCCCAAAGAGCATTAGAAAATGGCTCTAAGTATTGTGGCAGGAAGTATCGGGTCACGAATCACATCTTACACCTTTCTCTCGCTGGCTGGCCGGGCTCTGTGTGAAATCTGGGTCTGTAATCTCCTCCTTCTGTCTCTTTCTCCCCTCTACCCAGCGTCAGCACAGTTCAACTGTCGTTTGCGGATTATCTTTGCATCCTGTGAAGCACATACCTAGTGTTCTTATAATAGCAATGAACTTAGTGGTCCAGGTAGTGAAAAACAATCATGACATCCTTTTGAACTCATTATATCCATTTTATCTAGCATCTTCTTTTGAAATGTGCCTTGGCCAAATTTCTATTTTAACAATTAAAGCAATTATTTATTATCCTAAAAGACAATATAAATATTATCGCCAATAATCGGGCCCACTGTATATCAGACATGGTCTTAAGTATTTTAGAATTCTTGATGCATTTAAACCTCACAACAGCACTATAATGTGATTTTTTGGATCCCCATTTTACAGAGGAGGGAGCTGAGGCTCAGAAAGGTAAGACATGTTGCTCCAAAATCACATAGCTAATGAGTGGTGGGGCAGGGATTCCAACCCACATCTTCTGATACCAAAGCCAGAGCTCTTAAATTGTAAATGATGAAATACATTGAAATGTAGTTAACTGGAAGGGGAAAGCATCTTTGGGAGTTAAAACTACTTGTTCTGGTTGCTCCCTGATTTTTTCAGCACAGTCTTGGCCACGCAGTCTTCAAATAATCTCAGCCAAAATGCCTGCATAAAGGACTGAGGCATTTTCTCCCCATCTTCTCTGTGCTGCTCAGGTTTAGAAAAGCCAGTTGGATCTACCCCTAGAGGCCTGTAGTACCTTCCACGAACATAAGGGTGAGGCAGGGGCTGACCTGGTTGTATCTCAGAGTCGACGGACAGGGAGGCTGTTCATGCAATCAAGAAACTGTCCACAGAAAAGGGAACCCTCCTACACTGTTGGTGGGAATGTAAATTGGTACACCCACTATGGAGAACAGTATGGAGATTCCTTAAAAAAGTAAAAATAGAGTTACCATATGCTCCAGTAATCCCACACCTGGGCATATATCCAGAGAAAACTCTAATTTGAAAAGTCACATGCACCCCAATGTTCATAGCCGCACTGTTTACAATGCAAGACGTGGAAACAACCTAAATGTCCATCGACAGATGACTGGATAAAGAAGATGTGGTGTATATATATATTCCATATATTTCACACACACACACACACACACAGGAATACTACTCAGCCATACAAAAGAATGGAATACCCATTTGCAGCAACATGGATGGACCTAAATATTATCATACTAAGTGAAGTAAGTAAGAGAAAGACAAATATCATAAGATATCACTCATATGTGGAATCTAAAAAAATGACACAAATGAACTTATTTACAGAACAGAGACAGACTCACAGATGTAGAAAATAAAACTTACAGTTACCAAAAAGGAAAGGCGGAGAGAGGGATAAATTAGGAGTTTGGAATTAGCAGATATACAAATTACCATATCCAAAATAGATAAACAACAAGGACCTACTGTACAGCACAGGGAATTAAATTCAATATCTTGTAATAACCTATAATTGAAAAGAATTTAAAAAAGAATATAGGTATATATAACTGTTTGCCATACACCTGAAACTAACACAACATGCAAATTAGCTAAACTTCAATAGAAAAATTAAAAAAAAATGTCCACATACAGCCCACCTCTGCCATGCCCTGTGTTTATGTAATGGAGACAGATGTGGAAGCAAACAGTCCCAGGAAGGGACACTCACAAGGAGACAAAAAGTAATCGCCTGTGACAGATGGGGCCCTAACCCAGACAGCGAGGCGAGTGGGAAGTGTTAGTTCCTGTGAACTGAAGTTTACCCCTTGATTGATGTAGGAAGAAACCCACGGACGGCAGACTTTCAGGATTCGGGCTAGGAGGGAGGTGCATTTCCACGATGCTGGGGCACAGGGTACCAGCGACTGCGATTTCTCTCTGGCATTAGAGAAAAGCGTGAAGGGGCAGTTCCCCCATCAGCTGAAGAAAGAGCTGGGAACTGAAGGCCAGGCTGACCTTGGTTGGAGCTCCTCCCCACAGTGTGCTGGCTGAGCGCCTTTAGGCAAGGTATTTACCCCTCTGGACTTGTATAAGGCTGGAGATAATAGCTACCTCACTGAGTTCTTGGGAGAATTAAGGAGCCAATGGATGGATGTTCCATCAGATGTTCCAGCATTAATTTCTTCTAGCAAGTGCTCAGGAGGCAGTGCTGTTGGTGGTTCTCAATCCAGTTTGTTGGTGGTTCTCAATCCAGGGTATGTTAACGCCCATAATCCTCATAGAAACCCCCTGAGGCGGTACTGTTATTTAGATCAGGGAATATTGGAGAGATGAAAAGACTTGGAAATGAAATGACCTACTCAAGGACAGGCAGCTGGAACTTGAACCATGCCAGTCTGGCTCCAGAGACCTCACATTTAACCGCTCACCCTAGGTTGCCTTCTGCTGGAGTGGGTCAAAAGCAGTGAAAGAAGGATTATCTGGAGGCTTCCTTTTCCCCTGGGCTAGTGATTCTTAAACTCCAGCAAGTATTAGAATGACTTGATGGGCAAATCAGACTACAGATCTTGGGACCCCACACCACTCCCAGGCTCTCCTGATGCAGCTGCTTTTGAGATACAAGGCTGTAAACCAGCCCTCATGAATGTTTTAACATGGAGTAGCAGCATGGTACCAGTCATGAAATCTTGTTTTCTGAATCTCAGTTTTTCAGGAAATACTGTGTGAAGAGCTTGGCATAATTTTAGGAGGTTGTCCAAGGGAAAAAAAATTTCAGTGCAAAAGCTTTTGAACCTGGAGATGACAATGTCTCCTTAAGGAGGACCTCGATTCTGTTAACTCGTTCCTAGACTATTATCTCCAAGTGAGAATGGGGCAGTGGCACTTGGCTGTCCTCCCATCACCTTAAATGCTCAAAACTGACTTGTTGTCCCCTCCCCTCCCCTCCCCTCCTCCACCCTTACTTCTTGTGATGTTGTCCATATTGCCATTTCAGCCAATTACTCAGGTCCCAAACCTCAAGCGCTTTGGAATTCATCTTCCTTCCACATTGCTGCCAATCTCCAAGTCCTGAAAATTCTTCTTTCATCACATTTCTCCTGCTGAGCTCCAGTTCATGTCCACTATGGCTCATTAGTTCAGTTCTCTATCACTGCAGGTTCAGATCTGTAGTAACTTCCTACCAGATCTGCCAGCCTCAACTTTTTCCTCCGATGTTTCCAGCCAGAGAAATCTGAAAATGCCATTTTATTTCCTTTATGAATCCGCTGATTCTCTCACAGGTATTTATTGAGCACTGCTTAAGGCATCCTCTCTCTCTAATCCACATATCTAACTTCTTTTTCTTAAAATTAAATTAAATTAAATTATGTAATTTAAGTATAGTCAGTTACAATGTGTCAATTTCTGGTGTACAGCATAATGTTTCGATCATATATATTCATACGCATATTTGTTTTCATATTCTTTTTCATTATAAATTACTGCGAGATATTGAATATAATTCCCTGTGCTATACAGAAGAAACTTGTTTATCTATCACATATCTAACTTCTATTTATCCTTCAAAACCCTGCTCAAATCTCATTTCCTTATTGAAGGCTTCCCTAACCATCCTACTTCAGAACCATTTCTTCTCTGCTACAATCTTATGGGATCTAAATTCACCATTATTTTTGGAACTGCTGCTTCACATACACATATGGCTTCATTTTTATGCATGTCTGGTAGGGGAAAAAAGGTTGCAATCTGGAACAGTTTATTGTAAAGGATTTAGTCACTCTGGGCGGCATGGTAGATGTAGACGCAAAATAGGCATCAGTTTGCCAAATGGAGTTTAAAATTCCTGTGGGTGGATCTTAGAGCCCAGATCTGCAGGCTGTGTGCCTGGCTTACCCACTTGGACCAAGTGCTGCTGCTCAGAACAGCCCAAACCCACAGAGGCCCCGGTTAGTATCTGTGTCTGGCAATAATTCCAAGAATTTCTGGATTTGTCCCTCAGTGATTCTTCCCAGAGTTCTGTCAGCTCAAGAGAAAGAGGAATTCTTTAGCAACAGCTAATGTTTATTGAGTGCTTACTATGTGCTGGGCATTGTGCTGAGTGCTTTAATGCATTGTCTTGTTCGACCCTCACAGTAACCGCGTGAAGTAGGGACCATCATCTCCGTTTTATATGCGAAGAAATGGGAGCTAAGAGAGATGCAGTAACTTGCCCGAGTGCGCACAGCTGGTAGCAGCTGCAGTCAGGGGAATCCAGGCCTTTCTATTTTTAGTCTTAACTTTTAACTCTTCTATGCAATCCAGGGTTGGGTGTAAAAAACATTAAAGACACCCAAGGCTTTCTAACTTTTAAATGAATGCTGGAACTTATAACCTTTGTCATCTAAAAGCTTTGTATTGAAATGAGGGTTATTTTAGAAACAGTGTGGCTCCAGCTGAAAAGATGGTTGTCATTTCAGTAAAAGAATATGTAAAATAACTGCTGTTCAGTCATACCCAGTTCTGTCCTGAAAGCCCGGCTCTGGGCGTCTGGGAAGGTAGCGTGTAAAAGGGCACAGGCATTACAGTGTTTTCCAGGAAAGCTGGTGAGTGAAAGGCTTCCTGAGAAATTCACCTGGGAAGGGCTACTCCGGTCAGCCGTATTTCAAGGCAGATAATGAAATCTTTTCTTATGGGGACGTGCTCCTTGCCCTGTGTTTATAGTTGTCACTAGTTCAGGTGGCCTGAAGTGACCGATGTTAGAAATACTTGCCGTGTGTTCAGATTCCCCCGTGGTCATGAGGGATGAGGAAGATCTCCTAGCCTTATAAAGAACAGAGGCACGTAACTTCAAAAGGTGGAGTTTGTACCCATTCCCAGAGGTACAGATTTTCCTGGTTTTCTTGTGTCTAGCTGAAGAGGCACATTTGATGGGGAGAGTGGTTGCATAATTTAAAAATTTGTTTTTGTTTTGTTTTATGAAAATCCAGATTTTTGAGAGGCATGTGTGGCTGAGATGAAATGAGCTAACATTTAGGTCCAGAAAGAACTGCGGAAAAGAAAGACGCTCTTGGTGATTTTGAATATGAAGTCTTTTCCTTGGAGTCAATTGTAATTTTTATGTCAGTTCTTATTAAAGTAATAGCAGGTACCTACATAATGAAACTTATTAAAGGTGGACCGAGAGAATTTCTAGCAGTAAGAATAATAATTAAAAATGTGCTTCACTGAACTGGCTTTTGAAATCTCCAATGTCTCAATTCTCCTCATCTCTCAAAATTCACCTTTCCCCAGGAAAATGCCTCACATTTAAAATTGTTCTTAGTGATATGAAATATCAAGCCACTTTTACTTTAAATTGTTTTTAATTTAAAAAATTGACTAAACCATTCACATGTTTTCACAGTTAAGATACTTATGATTATGTTGGAAAAATAATTTCGGATGTGCTTCCTCCAGAATTTGCTAATGAGGAAAAAGCATCTTTTAAAAAGATATGATCTAATGAGGGTTTTTTTTTTTTTCCTTCAGTTCCTCGGCAAATCAAAGCAAAATGGAATAGAATACCATTCTTCCCCAACTTGGGTTAGGTGTTAAATTTTGCTCCTTTGCTTCCTTCCTGTTTGCTGTTCAGTACAAGGATATTATTTTGGAACATGTGATATAAGGTCTGTACCAATTAAGAATTACATTTGTTTGCTTCTGATAGATCTGGCTATAGGGCTTAAAACACATAAGGGTTTGATTCTCTTAAACAAAAGCATGGAGGTAGGGCAGTCTTTGCTTAGTATAGCAACTCCATAGTGTCATCAGGAAACCAGGCTCATTTTGTCTTTCTGACCCCTCTCCCCCTTAGTTTATGACTTCTACTGTCAAGGACTCCTCATGGTTTAAGAAGGCTGCTGAGGCTCCAGTCATTACATCTGACTTCTTATCAGGAAATAAGAGGGAGTACTTGTTGAAAAGCTTATTAATAACTTTCACTTATATCCTATTGGCCACTCCTAGCTGATTGTAATGTAATGTAATTTTTCAGTTTAGGCATATTACCTAAGTTTCTGTTTGTAAGGAATAAAGAAATAATGACTTACCACTGCAGTCCCTGTCCTGAGATATGTGTTTTAGTCTGGCTATTATCTAGTTAGGCTAGACTATGCTGCAACAACAAACTAACCCCCGAGTTTTGGTGACTTGTAACAGAGACGTCTTTCTCACTCCCGCAAAGCCTGATGTCAGTCTAGTGGCTCTGAAGTGTAGCTCTCCTCCATGTGATGGCTGCTTCCTTTCATTGCCCCTTCTCAGCATGTGGCCTCTGGGATGCTGAGCTAAGGGGACATATAACTGAAGGATCTCACAAGGGCTTTTCACTGTATCAGCATGGGAGTGACACCCATCACTTCTGTGTACTGTCTTACAGCTAAAACTAGTCACATAGTCCCTTTCTACTGCCATGGGGGTTAGGAATTACCATCTTCCTAACACGCAGGAAGGATCCTATGGTGATGACTTTCTGTGAAGTTCAGCCCTATTCCCAAACTAAGCCAGTTGGATGCAACAGATCCTAAAGCAATGCAATAGCCTGTTTCTCAGGAACAATTTATTAAGTGGTTACTATGTACTAAAGCATGGTGTCATAGGCTCAAGGTACAGATATGAAAAAGACACAAATCCTCTTTCAAGGACTTTATTGACTAATAACGAAGACATAAAAACACACCTGTAGAACAATAAAGACAATAATAAAAGTAAAAGTCAGATACTCTGGGAATTGAAAGTTGGAAGGATTTCTTCTGGTTGATGCCCAGGGGAAGGTTTTTTGGAGGAAGAGATATTTAAATGGGCCCTTGAAAGTTTAGTAGAATTAACAAAGGTGATGTGGTCCAATCACTAGTTTCCCTCAAGGAGTTTCCTGAATTAGTAGGAATGTTAGGCTGTAATTTCAATGTTATCAGTGTCTAGCTATTTGATCTTGGACCAGTTTTTCCCTTCTGTAAGATGAGAGAGTTGGATAAAATGGTCTCTGTTGTTTCTTTTACCTCTAATACTCTGTGATTCTCCAATTCTTAAATCAACATTCTAAAAGCCTAATGATGTGGTTGTGGAACCCGCAGACAGTAAAGCCTTCAAAACAGAAGTACAGTCAACGTTCACTGACATACACTTGGAAAGTAGAGAAAAATAGAAGAAAAATCTAAGTATTCAATCTCTCTCTCAGACAATATTCAATCTCATTCTCTCATTTTTTTATTTTTACCTTTTTTTATTGAAGTATAGTCAGTTTACAATGTTGTGTCAATTTCTGGTGTACAGCACAATGCTTCAGTTGTACATGAATATACATATATTTTTTTCATATTCTTTTTCACCATAAGCTACTACAAGATATCTCTTATTTTTATTGCAGTTTCTTCCAGGATTTTTGATGCACGGGTTTAAAGATTTTGTTTTTCTTTTTTCTTTTAAACATAGTTGCCAAATTGAGCATAGGCTATATTACAGCAGTCTTTATTCTCTTAGTATACTACCACAAGCAGATTTTTCCATGTTATTTCAAACTCTTTAGAATCATGAGAAAATATGATAAATATGATATTTAGGTCCATTTCTACGCCTCCTTCTGATAAGCTATTTAAAAGCCAAATTTCCCTTGTGTATTAGTGAAGCTTAGTAAAAATGAAATAATATTATAGTAACTTTAATCTTGTGATAGTAGGCATTGGGTTGCTTTTATTATAGTTTGTTTATTAAAAATTATAGCTCACACTTTTCGCAATAACCAAGACATGGAAGCAACCTAAATCTCCATCAACAGATGACTGGATAAAGAAAATGTGATATACACACACATATATACATATACACACACACATACATATACATATACACATACACACATACACAGTGGAATACTACTCAGCCATAAAAATAGGAGTGAAATAGTGTCATGTGCAGCAACATGGATGATAGACTTAGAGACTGTCATACTAAATGAAATAAGTCAGTCAGAGAAAGTCAAATATCATATGATATCACTTATATGTGAAATTCAGAAAAATGACACAAATAAACTATTATAAAACAGAAAGAGACTCATAGACATAGAAAACAAAGTAATGGCTACTTGGGGGGAAAAAGGGGAGGGAGGGATAATTTGAGAGTTTGAGATTAGCAAATACAAACTACCATATCCAAAATAGATAAACAATAAGATCCTACTGTAAGCACAGGGAACTATATTCAAAAACTTGTAGTAACCTGTAGTGAAAAAGAAAATACATATATGTATAACTGAATCACTATGCTGTGAAACTAATACAACATTGTAAGTCAGCTATACTTTGATAAAAAAATTATAGCTCAGCTTTGTTGGACACAAACTATACCACAGTAACCCAAACAAATGCTTTGGGTAGGCTATCGACTCATGGCTCCCAGCAGCAGATGTTATTGCCCCCATTTTGTAGATGAGAAAACTGCAGCTTGGAGAGATTATGTAATTTGCCTAAGGTCGCATAACTAGAAAGTGGCTGAACCCGGATCCACACTTCATTTCATCGCTTCGAGAATCACTACTGCATGGTTTTTTTCTGTCTTCATTGCAAATGGCAGAAACTGAACTGAAGTTGGTGTAAGCAAAAAGGTGGTGTAACTAAAGCCCAGAGGTGGCTCTTGCTTCAGGTAGATGGGATACAGGTTTGCATTCGGTCTCCCTCTTACCCATCATGCTTTTGCTCACCATCTCTGTCTCTGGGTGCGCTCTGTTCTATGTTGCTTTTGCTTACTGCTAGGCTCTCCATGTTGTCACGTTTGTTGGCTTCTCACAGCTGGTGACTTAAGTGGCAAGAGAGCTTTCTTTCCCGTTGTTGAAGTCCGGCAGTAGAGTCTCATTGGCTTGGCTTTTCCACGTGGCCATCCTTGACCCAATCACAGTTTTGGGGGCTAGAGTATTTTGACTGCTCAAGTGTCGGCCACACGACCACCCTTTGAGTTGGTTGGGGGGAGGTCGGCAACTTTTAGTTTTGTCCAAATTTTATGGACTGAAAAGGGTGGGTATTCTTCAAAGGAAAATGAGGGCACTTTTATGAAAAGAAGGCAAAATGGGTGCTGGGCAGGCGAAACCAACCACTGCCCTCCATGTTGGCTCCAGCAGTTTCTCCTCATGAACTTGTTCTTTTTATCCCCTGCCTCCAAAAGGGCTTACACTTTGCCATGTGGTGTTACCTCCCAAGAACACTTCACTTATGTCTTAGAAAAATAAATACACAGCCAATTTGCAGATTATACCTTCCTTAGTTCTGCTATAAATTATATGACTTGTTCTTGGCAAAGCCTGAAGTCAGAGCTGGCTTGTTCCCACCCCCTCACCAGCTCAAAGAATAAGTGGCATTCACTGAAGCTGTGTGTTCAAGGATGGCTTTGCCCACCTGAAGGGGATAGCTAAATTTATGGGTAGATTGGCAACTTTTCGATGAGTTCTAAGCATTCATGCCAGGGTGAGGAGCCTATGGGCAAGTAGGAAATGTTTTTTTTTCTTTTGAACTTGGGCCAAACCTTCACTTATGGTATTTATAAAATGTGTGAATCTGGAGGAAACCCCTTATGGCTACCTTTGCTGCATTAAAATTCCAGAATTTTCTCAGCATGTCCCATGTGGTTTGAGAACCACACAATGTAGAGAATTCCAGCAGTGGGAAAACACAAAGCCAGAAATCAAGAAGTCTGGGTTCTAGGCTCAACTTGGACTCTAACCAGCATGGTGATCTCAGACTGGTCCCTTTGTGTCCTTGATTCTTGGTTTCCTCTTTGGTAAATGAAGGATTCAGTTAATTGACCTTACAGAGTACTGGGGAGCCTGAGCAGCTCAGGTATCCATTAGAAATGTAATTCACTGGGCCCCTGGAACTCTTCACAAGGGTTGAACAAGTCTAAGTTGTGTGAGACTTTTCAATATTGTTATGCCATATCTTTTTGGAGTTTCTACCTGTGGCTATAATTAGTCGGCTCCGTAGTGTTCTGTTCTCTACCTAAATGTGCTATAGCGAGTAGATTGACTTTAACCATGGAAGAAATTCCTGTTAATTTTATTTTGAGAACTTTTAGATTTAAAGATTTTACTTGATATAACCGAAGGCATCTCAAAGTTTGGGAATTTCTGATTCAGATCATTTGTTGAGTAACACTCTCTTGGTATGCTTCAGACTCCAGAACACTCTTGTCAAGGATGCTGAGGGTTTTTCAGATTTTAGCTGGGCCACTGTATGGATCCTTTCTGATTTGGGCAGCAAAGTCTTCTGGGCTCTTCTGCTGTGTCCTACAGTTAAAGTATTTTTTTTTAAAATCTTGTCTATTAGGAAATTCAATTCGGGGTTCTCATATTTCATTCATCTGCCATTTATTGAGTGCATATTATCTACCAAGTACTGTGAAAGGAATAAATTTAATGACACACATTTAAATAAATAGCTCTGGCCAATGAAGGCTCTTTTCAAAGCTGAGGAAGAATAACTGGGAACTAATTTCTTTAAGGCTGATTCAATAAAATAGAATTCTACTCATCACTCCTAACTTTCCTGTTTGTTACAGCCTTTGACGTGTAAGTATTTTTCACATTGAGATATAATTCTCATAACATAAAAGTCACTACTATTTTAAAGTGTGCACTTCAGTGGGGTTTTTTTTTTTAGTATATTCATTATGTTGTATAATTATCACCATGATCTAATTCCAGAGCGTTTCCACTACCCTGACAAGAAGCCCCATACCCACTAGCAGTTTTGACCCCCACCCCCTCACCCCCTGTCAGTCACTAATCGATTTTTTTCGTCTCTCTGGGTTTACCTATTCTGGACATTTCATATAATGAAATCATACAATATGTGGTCTGTTGCATCTGGCTCCTTTCACTTAGCATAATGTGTTCAAGGTTCATCCATCTTGTAGCATGTAACAGTACTTCATTCCTTTTCATTGCCAAATGATATTCCATTATGTGGATATACCACACTTGGTTTATCCACTCACCACCATCTGATGGACATTTGGGACATTTATACTTTTTGGTTATTATGAATAATGCTCTATGAATATTTGTTTACAACTCGTGTGACTGTATGTTTTCAGTTCTCTTGAGTCTATATCTCAGAGTGGAACTACTGAGTTATATAGTAGTTCTACTGTTTAACTTTTTAAGGAACTGCCAAACTGTTTCTCCAAAGTGGTTGTACCATTTTACATTTCCAGCGGCAATATAATTTTTTTTAGTGGTTTTTAACAGAAAATATTTGAACCCACCCCAGGAGTTAGGTTAGTAGTTTTCTTCCCAGTTTATTGGTGAGGACACTGGGGCAATAAACTGAAAAATACCCTCCCAGGGCCCAGATCCTGGGTTTACTCATTTATTCAGCATTCACTGAGCCCCCATTCTGTTCCGGCATTGTTCCCAGTTCTGTGGATACAGAGATGAATAAAATATGTTGTCTGCAAAGTGTTGACTCTTGAGTCCGTGAAACTTCTGTTGAAATCTTTAAAAATGGTAAAGATTCCCATCCTTGTAACTGACTTTGGATGGAATCTACCCAGAGTCAAAGGATGGACCAGGACAAACAACCCTTACTACTGGATGGTTTTCGGTTGGTGTTCCTTAATTGTGGATTCAGTTTCCTAGTATCCGTGGTAAACTCTCAATTCATGTTTTATTTTCTTAATGGAGAAAATGTGTTAGTATCTGGCATTTGCTCTGTCTCTTAAATGAACAATCTTATGGTGAAATCATCTAATCCCAGGAGTTTGGGAATAAATGTATACCTTAAGTTGAGAAAGAGTAACAGTCAGTCCCGAACATTTGTCTAATTCTTCACCTTTTCCAGGGCCATTTTGTGTCTGTTACTGTGTCTTCTCTGATCATAGTCCTGCGAGGTAGGCAGGGCAAGCATGAGTTATTTCCATTTCATGGATGATCGCTGACCCCCAGGGAAGCAGAGTGGTTTGCCCCAGGTCACACGAATGAGCCAGAAGAAGACTCCTCCTCACCAAAGCAGTCATTCCCAAATACTATCCCTTGGCCTGGTGCCAGCATGGGATGGAGTTCACTGCTGCACGAGGACGTGGGAAAAGGTAGTGAGGTTATCATATCACTAACTTTATTCAACTTTAAGAACTGTCTTTTATTCTAAAATTAAGTACATCTTATTTTTATGTTAGTAAAATGTCTCTGCTTTATTGAAATGTGGTGGTGGCAGATAGTAACATTTCTTTATTTTAATTATTTTTTAAATTAAAGTATAGTCAGCTTACAACATTGTGTCAGTTTCTGAAATACAGCATAATGTCTGTCATATATATACATACATATATTCCTTTTCATATTCTTTTCCATTATAGGTTACTACAAGATATTGAATATAGTTCCATGTGCCATACAGTATAAACTTGTTTATTTTATATGTAGCAGTCAGTATCTGGCAAATCTCGAACTCCTAATTAATCCCTCCCCTGCCCATTTCCCTCCTGATAACCATAAGTTTGTTTTCTGTCTGTGAGTCTGTTTCTGTTTTGTAAATTAGTTCATTTGTGTCCTTTATTTTAATTTTTATTTGGCAAAACCAAATGTTGGCAACCTTAAGTCAAAAAATGGATTTTTTTCCAAACTGTTTCATGAAGTCTGCCCCAGCATCATCCAGCCTGGTCCAACCTTTCCTAATGACTCACTTTGTTATTTTCTCCTGAGCATCTTCCTCTAGCTAAAGTAGAAAGTACATCCTTTTACAGACGTGGCCAGTTTTCCCGTGTGCCTAGGTCACGTGCAGCTTGAATATCCCAGTCTCTTGGTTTTCAGCTAAACCCTCGTTGGCTGCCGTATACCACAGATTCACAGATGGGTGGGATACCCACCAGGCAGAATGACTTACTCAGTCTCTGTTTTCTAATTGTGAGTAAATACGTCTTATTGTTCAGTTGGTTAATTATTCTTGTGATTTTTTTTGTGGCGGAGGGAGAGGAGATTGGACAAGACATGTTTGGCGAAGAATGATTGGCTGTATTTGAAAAGATGTAGCAATTATTCATTGGATGCATGAGTCTCCACCTGGTAGAAAGCAAGACTCAACCCAGACAGGTTAGTTAACTTGCCTGTATCACACACCAATGAAAGGAACTTAGAAGTGGAAAGCCTTCTACTTCCAAATATTACTCAATCAAATTCAAAATATAATCGTGGGAATGAGTTGAAAATTACCAATGGAAAAATCCACTCTACTTTCTCAAACATCGAGCAAAAAGGTGTAGCAGGATCAGAGTATTCTCAAGTCCCCTTGATTGTTCTACTGGCTTTGTGGAAGGGGAGGGGTGGCTGAGTGCCAGAAACCAGCTCTCCCAAAGCAGCCTTCCCCAAAATGTGAAGACTTGCTCCAGGGTCAGGTGGGATGGGGCACTGCACTCAGACAGACTTGGAGAAAGAGTAGACTTCACCAAGGAGATCCTAGTTCTGTAATGTAACACTTTGGATTGAATTTATTACCCAGCATTGTAAATACCCAACAGTGGCAGAGCTGCAACACTCAGACTTCTTGACTTGAACCTGCCTCGTTCCTCTTGTTGTTCCTGCCTGCCTCCCCCGGTATCTCTCAGAGCTAGTTTTCTGCAGAAGGTAGCGTTTTACGTGTGTTCTAACTACATTCTCATAACAGCTTTATAGGTAATGATATTCTTATTCTCATTTTACAAAGAGCCCAAGGCACAGAGAGGTTAAGAAATTTGCCTAAGGTCACACAGTGGCAGGATCTGTATTCAAACCTGATGACTAGGCATAAGAGGTAATCTGTGAATTCCTGTCTTGTGCTGCCTCCTATGGCTAAGCGGCTTTCTTCCTTTTACCTAAATACAGTGTGTTTCCTTACGTAAATGAAGTCGGTAATCTAAACCAGAAGACAGACTGAAAGTTTCCCACACACTTGGCTGGCTGAGGAGTCCATTGCAAGCATGACTGAAAGACCACTGACTTTGGGGTGAAATAGCTGAACTTATGTGTTTTTGCAGCCATTTCCTAACAATGTGACGATGACTAGTTGGTTAACTTAAAAGCTTTAACTTTCTCGTTTATACGTTAGAGTTAATAATTCCATGATGTGTCCTGTGAAGGAGTCAACCTGAGAACGTCAGTAAAGGCTCAGGGCGAGGCTGGTGTGTAGCACACTCGCTATGGTCAACAAAGTGCGTGTCTCTTTCCTCCTCTCCCCTTCCCACCTCTCCCTTCCTCCTACTCAAGTGCTCCTGTATGCTTGGTGTCCTCCAGTGAAATGGATTTGCCCTACTCCACCTGCAGCTTCAAATGGAACAGGGCAAGGGTAAATCCATGAGAAGCTACATGGCATCGAACAGTTCAGAATGGATGGAGTGGGGAAGGTATAGCTCAGGTAGAGTGTGTGCTTAGCATGCATGAGGTCCTGGGTTCAATCCCCAGTACCTCCATAAAAAATAAATAAAGTAATTACCCCGCCCCCCAAAAGAAATCTAAAAATAAAATAAATTAATTTAAAAAACTCTCTGATTAAAAAAAAATTCAGAAAGGAAGCAAGTGTTAAGTGTAATGTTTTCTTAGAAAACCAGAAATACCGGAAGTACCACCGAACCAAGAGAGCAGGTTTACAGAACCCTGAATGGTCCCCAGGGAGTGTTTATACTAAAGGAAAAGGGAAAATTGAGATTCAAGGACGAACATTAAAAACTTAAAATTTTGCTCATCATTTGAGTTTATAATGGTCTTCATTAGCATTTCTCTGATCACTAAGAAGGTTAAATATTTATTTGTATACTTATTACCATACATATTCCTTCCTTTGAAAAATGCCTGTTCATGTCTTTTGCCTAGTTTTAAAAATTGGATTGGTTGAGCTTTTATTATTATAGGAATTTTTAATATATTCTTGATATATTTTATAGGTGGGAGAGATCCTTTCGTAGTTTGTAACTTGTTTCTTCACTTTCTCTAGGATGACTTTAAGTGATGAGATATGCTTGCTTTTAACAGTCAAATTTATTAATATTTTATAATAAACAACTTTTGGGTCTTTTAAAGAAAACCTTTCCTATCAAGATCAGAAAGAATTGAAAATATTTTCCACTAAAATTAAAAAAAAACACAAAAAACTAGTCCCATTTCCCACGTGCTATTGATTGAAGAAACAGTAGACCTGTGGGTTGACGAGGCCATTCCTGTGGTGTGATCCCACCACAGGCTCAAAGAATCTGCCCACTCACCCCAGGACCCTCTTCAGATAATCTTAGGAATTTACCAAATTCGAGGAGATGCCCTTGCTTCTCTAGTTTTATTTTAAGAATGTGACTATGGATTACAATTCTTCCTGTTACTAAAATACGTAGCATCATAGGGCGAGAAGGCCTCATATACTTAATACCTTTATTTTCTTATGTCTTCTGGTCAAAAATGAATACAGTTAGTAGTTACTAAATAGCAAAGGTGATGATTTGGAGAACAGCCTTTAAAAATTCTTTAATGCTGTAATTCAAAGGCTGAGGCAACAATATTAAAGGCAATTTTGAAAATGGGAATGAAAAATCAACCATGATTCTGCCAACTTAAATTTCTGTTTTTATCTTTGTATATTAGAGTTTTTAGTCTTTTCCAGATATTGCTGGATTTCAGTCATAGGGCATATGCCATTATATACATCATGGGCTTAGGAATTTGCATCTATGTCCTTTATGATTGTCATTTTAATGGCTTATGTGGGAAAGGATAGTATAGGTGCCTCTTAGGAATGGAGAGACAGTGGCTCCCAGGCACAGTTATAGTGATGTGACATCATTTGCTAAACCATGTCCCTGCTGGTGGTTGTTACTAGTTTTGTGCAATTATAGATAATTCTGTATAGCACCTAAGGGTTCTTACAGCTATTAGATACAGAGATCCACCTATGGTATCTTAAACACATTAAATGGAAGAAAAAGTCAATGTTTGGGGCTGGTCTGGTATTACAAGGAGACATCAGTGGCCAAGGCTGCTTCTGTTTTCCTGCTCTGACATTATTTTTGCATGGCTTCCAAGTTCAAAGTTACAATATGGTTGCTTGAATTATAGCTGTAATGTCTGAAATCTAGGCAAAGAGTAGGAAGAACAGAGAAAGGCAAAATGTATACCTTTCCCATCTCCACGGTCTATTAAATGGGACAATGCATACACTGTGCCTGGCACACAGTAAGTGTCCAGTGTATCTAAGCATCATTATTACTACTAGTTTTGTTAATTTGACGAGCAGTTATTAATTTGTGATGTACATCAGAATCACCAGTGGATGATTCTTTTTCGAAACATAGAAGTTTGGGTTCCAAATGGTGCATTTTGAAGAAGCTTCCCGAATGTTTCTGATTCATATCCTCTTATGAGAATCACTGCTGAATGTGACCAGTATCCATTAAGGAAGTCTTTTCGTCAAGGTGCTGTGTTACATGCTAAGAGGGATGGAAGATGCATAATAATAGCGAGTGTCATGTAAAAATAAGCACATTACTATAGGAGGCAAGAGATCGGGGTGGTTCCTCCTTCAGCACAAGCAATCAGGAGGGCCTTTTGGAGGTGGTCACAAACTGAGCTGGTTTTGAAGGCTCAACAGGATTAGCTTGCTGAGGATGGTTGGCAGGGCAGTGGGTGAAGGGAAGGCAAGGGATGTCAGTAGTGACAGTTTTGGCTGGAACGTAGCATCTGCTTTGGGAGATGAAGCCAGACTGTTGGTTGGAGTCAGAGAAGCGAGGATCTTGAATTCCTGACCAATTAATTGGGTTTGTCCTAAATTTGGAGGGTCATGACAAGCCACTGAGTTTTTTCAAGCCGGAGAGTGAAATGCTCAGAAATGTTCTCTCAGCAGATGAATCTAGTGCCTTCAATATTTTAGAAAGTGAGGAACCTGGAGGCAGGAAACGAACAAATCATGAGTATGGAATGTACAGTGTGGGGAATACAGTCAATGAAGTGTGTCTTTGTATGGTGATGAAGTACCTAGACTTATCGTGGTGATCATATTGAAATATATATAAATACCAAATCACTATGTTGTGTAATAGGAACTAACAGATTGTTGTAGATCAATTATACTTCAAAACCAAACAAACTCGTAGAAAAAGAGATCGGGTTTGTGGTTATCAGAGGTGGGGGAGAGGGGGAGGGGGAACTGAATGAAGGTGGTCAAAAGGTACAAACTTCCAGTTATAAGATAAATAAGCACTAGGGATGAACGTACAGCATGATGAATATAATTAACACTGCTGTATGTTACATATGAAAATTGTTAAGAGAGTAAATTTAAAGAGTTCTCATCACATGAAAAAATTTTTATTTCTTTAGTTTTCTATGTGAGATGATGGATGTTCACTTTACTCTGATAATCATTTCATGATGTATGTAAGTCAAATCATTATGCTGTATACCTTGAACTTAGCACAGTGCTGTATGTCAATCATATCTCAATCAAACGGGAAGGGGAAAAAAAAAGAAAGAAGCAAGGTCAGAGACATCTATTGCATCAGCTGGGTCTCAGAATAAGAGGTATTGTCTTGACAAGAAGAAACATTTTTAAGATAGTCCTCATCTAAGAGTCTGCCATGGTAAAGACAACTACCACCACAGTCTGAGGTATGGTGCTCAGGAATGCAGAGATTGCCTGGGCTATTTTATGCAGTAAATACTCTGTAAAAGTTCCATAAGCACCATTGGACAGGATGGGGTACTGATAAGTGGTCAGGGTGAAGGAACAATCATACAAACCTGGAAACTGGATGGTGGAGGGAGAGGTGGTGAGGGGAAGAAGAAGTGAAGATGACTTTGAGATTTGAGCCTGGGTGATGGGAAGAATGGTACCATGACCAGAAAAGGGGAAGCTGGGGTATGAGCTGGTCTGGGGGAGGGAAGATGATGGATTAATGAATTTGAGATGGCCAGGGGTGTGGTGCACACAGCTAGGTGGAAATGTGTAGTTGGCAGGAGAGGGTAGGGATACACACAGACAAATGAACAAAACATAGTGAGTCAGCTGCATTGTGGGGTGTTGGCTGGCGCCTCAGCGGTAGACAGATTTTGTGGGAAGCAGAGAAGGGCAGGGATTCTTTGCTTAGGGCCTGTGGTTGGGCTTTGTGTGCTGTGAACTCCTTAACATTTTAAGCAGAATAGTATGTGAATAAAACAGGCCACAATTTCTTTGGATTATTTACCCTAAACAAGGTCAAGAAGCATTGGTATCTATAGAAAGAGGTGGACTGAGATGATGCTTATGGGATTTTTGCATAACTTTTACTGCATAAAATAACCCAGGCAACCTCTACGTTCCTGACCACCATACCCCAGACTGCGGTGGTAGTTGTCTTCACCGCAGCAGACTTTTAGATCAGGGCTATCTTAAAAATGTTTCTTCTTGCCAAGACATTTCAGTGGGGAGAGAGTGATCTTTTAAAAAGATGGTCCTGAGATAACTGGATATCTGCATGTAAAAGAATTAATCTAGACCTTCTACCTCACACCATATACAAAAGTTAACTCAAAATCGATCAAAGACCTAAATGCAAGAGCTAGAAGTATAAAACTCTTAAAACAGTTTCCAAGATGTAAATCTTTGTGACCTTGGATCAGGCAATGATAACTTAGACAGGACTCCTAAAGCACAAGACACCAAAGAGTAAATTGGACCTTGTTAAACTTCAACTTTTGGGCTGCAAGGACACTGCCAAAAAAGTGAAAAGACGACTCGTAGAATGGTAGAAAATATTTGCAAATCGTGTTGCAAAGGTCTGATAAGGATCTTGTATTCGGAACATATAAAGAACTCTTTCAGCTCAACAATAAAAAGACAAATAACCCATTAGAAATGGCAAAGGACTTGAGTAAACATTTCTCCAAATAAAAGAAACAAATAGCCAATAAGCACATAAAAAAACGCTCAACAGCGTTAGTCATCTGGGGAATGCAAATCAAAAGCAGGGAGATACTACTTCATATGCCCTGGGTTGAGCAACAATAATAATAATAAATAATAATAATAATAGTCAACAACAACAGATAATAATGTGTTGGCAAGGATTAAAGAAATTGGAATCTTCAACCATTGCAGGTGGGTATATGAAATGGTACAGCCACTTAGGTAAAACAGTTTGGCAGTTCCTTACAAAGTTAAACATCGAGTTACCATGTGACTCAACAATTCCACTCCTAGGTATAAACTCAAGAAAATTGAAAACATATGTTCACAAGCATGTACACAAATATTCCTAGCAGCATTATTCATAATAGCCAAAAAGTGTAAACAACCCGAATGTTCATCAACTGATGAATGAATAAATAAAATGTGGTACAGTCGTACAATGGAATATGTACTGTTCAGCCATTAAGAGTAATGAAGTACTGAAACATTCCTACAATATGCATAAACCTGGAATATATGCTAAGCGAAAGACGCCAGACACAAAAGGCCACCTATTATATGATTTCACTTAAATGAAATCTCTAAGATAGGCAAATCCACTGAGACAAAAAAATGGATTAGTGATTGACAGGAGCTGGGGGAGGAGGGGAATGGGGAGTGATGACTAAGGGGTACGAGGTTTCTTTTTGGGGTGATAGCAGTGTCCTGGAGTTAGAGGTGATAGTTGCACACCTTATGAATATACTCAAAATCACTGGTGAACATTATGGTATGTGAAATTGTATCTTGGTAAAAAAAATATCCTTCTGTCTTCTCTGATTCTGACTGTTTTTAAATGGGATAGAAAATATATCCATTAGCCAAGAAGAAGGAATTGCATGAATAAAGTCACAGAGTCGAGAGAGTAAAGACAGATGTCAGGGAACAGTGGATTTAGAAGGACAAAGGTGTGGGTATAGAGGCATAAGGAGATGAAGCCGAATAGGTCTAAGTTGGGACCAGACTATCAAGTCGGTTGTTTAATGGGTTGTAAATATTTAGGAGGACTTCCTCAGTGCCAGCCCCTACTTTGAGTGCTTGAACGAAGAGACCTGATCCCTATACACACGGGGCTCAGCGGTCTTGCTCTAGTGACATTAAACAAATATTTAATTCAAATTCAATGAAGTGATTATCAGGGCGTGAAGGGCTGGAAGTTCAGAGTGCTGTGGGAACGTGATGGTGGATGCCGTTGGGTGTGAAGGAATCCAGGAAAGTTTTCCCTGAGGAAGAGGACATTTAAGTTGGGAAGGGTCTGACTTCCAAGTCAGTGAATTTTGACTGAACGTGTAGGCAGCTGGGAGCCACTGACAGGGGCTGTGTCTCCCACTTAGAGGAGACATGTGATTGGAGCAACGTCTCAGGAGGAGGTAGCCAGTGATGGTTCCTAAACCCAGCATGCAAGGCTTTTTAGGGCGCCGGTCTTCCCCAAACACCCTGTACTGCCAGCAGAGCAAGGGCGGGAAGAACGTTTCTTCCACAGTGACAGTCTGTGAGCTGTACCGAGAGGAGCAATCTTCCAGATGCTGCTGAAGAAGAGGCGTTCGTGACCGTTCATGAAAACATGATGACCGGGCACAGCAGGCCGCTCTTCCTCCCCCATGGCTGAAAGCGATGAATCAGGGGCCCTCCTGGCTGCTGCTGCTGCTGCTGCTTCCTCTTCCTCTTCCTCCTCTTCTTCTTCCTCTTCTTCCTCCTCCTTCTCCTCCTTTTTATTTTTTTATCAAACAGATAGAAAATTCATCACACAGCTTCAGCTTCATGTTCCAGGGTCACTTCTTTACCTTGAATTTGCCCCAGTGGGAGTGGTGCAGATTAGCTGCTAGGTCACGAGACAGCCTCTCAGTGTGTGTGTGTGTGTGTGTGTGTGTCCCCGTGGATCAGGGAGAGGTGGAGAGCAGAGCTGAGAACAATATTGTTAAACAAATTTTCTCTCCCTCTTTCTATCTGTATCAGTATCAATATCTATATTTATATCTCTGTATCTCCCAGTCTCTGTGGGAGGTGTTGGGAGACACACATGTGGATGACACATGGGCCTGGACTCAGGGAGCTCCCCACAGGGAGCTCCCCATCCAGTGAGGGACACAGGTCAAACAAAACCATAATAGCTACTGAGGACTCCGGGAGCTTGAGGGACAAAGAGGCTAGTACCAACAGATGGGAAAAAAAAGAAAAGAATTCCATTGGGCAAGACTTCCCATGCCCAGCTTAGATGGCACACCCCTTAGAGACAGGGGCTGACTGTTTTTTCCTTGAAAAGTCCTCAGAGCTCCTGAGAGGCCCCCGGGCCCTGTGGCTCCTTGTTGGATGCAGCTGACTTACTAAGCCCTGCAGACCTTTGCTTCCCGGTGCCACCTACATGCTGGCCACTGAAACCCCTTCATTTACACCAAGCAACTCTGTTTCTAGGGCCGGGGCTTGTTAGGAGGTCTGGAGCAATTCTTGCCTTTATTTTAAAAAACATTCTGTTGCAAGAAAACCTTGGTGAAAGCAGCAAACATCCAAACGGTCTACTTCCATGGCTAGTACCCCTGGCTCCTCCAGCCCCGTGCTCACATACATACCATCACCCGAGGTTCCTAAATCCTAGAAGCATTACTTCCTGGGCAGGCCTGCTCTTTGGAGAGCTGGAGTTTGGCCTATGGCCTGGGCTGCTGGCATTCCTTTTCTTCTAGGATTGTCTATCAGGAAAGGAGGGCGATTGGGGTGAGCACAGGGCTTTGAAAAAGTGGGAGCTTGGGAATGGAGCATGGAGGAGCCCCCAGGCCAGTAGGAGTAGCCTCTTTTAGCCATTAGGATGCAAAGATGCGAAGTCACCTGACCCACCCTATTGTACTGGTTGCTATTGGTTCCTTTTGCTAAAAAGAGAGGAAAAAAAAAAAAAAGTAAAGTGGCTGTTTGCTAAAGAAGCTTTTGTTCGGTGGGAAAAAAGTGCTTCTACCTTAGACAGGAAAGGCGGCAGCAATGGCAGGAGGGGTGCTGGGCAGTCTTCTCACGGAGCCATCTGGTGGCTCTTCGCTGTAAGCACCGCTCCCGAAACTGCTCCCTGTGGGCTGATCTCACTCACTCCATGTTTCCCTCCTTGGAGAAATGGACTCCCCTCTCTCCACAGCAGCGGACCAGATGGCTGAACATTGTGATTTTCCTCACTGTGGCTTTCCAGGGTCTGCACGACCTGACCCTGGGCTTCCTGCCCGCCCCTCTGCCTCCATCTCCAGCTCCAGTCCCACCGGCCCTTCTGCTCTCCCCAGGCCCTTTGCATGTCCGTCCCTCTTCTCAGTATGCCTTTCTCCAGCATCTTCTCGGGGCCGGCTCCTTCTCATTGCCCACGTTTGAGCTCAAATGAGCCTTCCTCAGAAAGGCATAGCTTGACTGCTCTCTCTAAAGCAGCCCCTACACCAGGTCATTCTCCATCATGGTTCTTTGTTTCATTTTACTCATAGGCTGTTTAACAGTATCTAAATGAGCTCACTTTTTCATGGACTTTTCCCTTGTTTTTTGTCAGAGTTAAGTCTATACCAGCAGGGCCTTGTCTGCTGGTTTCATTTCTGTATCCCTAGAGTCGAGTAAAGGTCTAACTTATATTTGGTGTACAGTAAATATATGTGGGAAAATGAAGGAAACTGAAGTCATGAAACATGGGTGGAAAGGCAGAAGCTAGAAACCCCAGAGGGGTCTGTCTGAGGTTGTGCTGGACTCTTCTCATTCTCTGTTTCTTTCCAGATAACCATCTATTGAAGGGTCTGTTTCCATGGCTAGCCTCCATTTTTCTGTGAGACATGTTTTGGGTGCCAGGAATTTGGTTCTTTCTCATCATCCAACCCTGCTCTTTCCCTCTCTTGGTTCAGTTTTTCCTAACGTATTCACATACTCTTTAATAGCTTTAACAGGGGCAGTATTTATAAGGAAAAGCTGTCTTCCATCTTGAGGCACCATGGTTTTTAGACATTTCCAAATATTCAATGTAAAAGCATCGAACCATCAAGAGAAATTCATACCTCATCTGATCAAACTCTCCTGGTCAGTTTCCCTCACCGTAGACAGCACTTGGCCAGCACATCCACACCGCCTCCAGCCAGCAGCTGCCTCCTCTCCCAAGAGTGACTTTTCATCTCCCGGCCAGCCACCAAGACTCTACCTGCTCCGCTTCTGCAGGGAAGAGCCCTCAGATTCCAGGGGCACCAGGTCATCGTTAGCCGGGCTTCCCTTGTATCTGAGCCTAGACTTGGTCCGATGTTCCCTCTCAGTCTTTTCCTCATTTGTTTCCAGTCTTGGGCACTCGTGCATATGTACCCCACCCCCACACATGTGCATTGATTCTTCCTTATCAGTACCTAGAAAAGAGGAGCTTGAATTGTCAATCCAATGCACCGTGAATGTCTGATAATGTCTCCGAGTTCTTTGGTGGTTATTTTCTTATGCTCACCCCTGGCTTCTAACTCCTGCTGCTTTTTTGGTGGCTCTGCTCTTTCTGTTATTCTATTCCACGTTTGACTCATACCTGAAACTGAGCCTCATCCCTGAGTTCTACCAGCACAAACAAACAGATATATAAAAAAAAATCCCACTCACACTTGGAATTTTGTAGAGAATTTACAACAGATTTGAGAGGAAGATGGAGGGGCTTTTATTGCAACAGGACACAACTACATATTGGAAATAGACATCCAAGTTCTGGACACCCTGAGATTTTTTACTGGCCACTCTGCCCACAGAGGGACCCAGGCTTACCTGTTCTGCTGACCCTTCTCTTTTTCTCATCCCCTCCTTTCTGGGTTGGCCTCACAAATTCCAGTTCTTTTTTCATTTTATTAGTTTTTTCTTCCTTCTAGTTTTATTGAGATATAATTGAAGTGCAGCACTGTACAAGTGTAAGGTGTACAACATAGTGATTTGACTTCCATCATGAAATGATTGTCACAAATTTAGGGAACCTCTGTTGTCTCATATAGATACGAAATATAAGAAACAGAAAAAAATAATTTTTTCCTTGTGATGAGAATTCTTAGGACTTATTTTCTTAACAACTTTCATGTACACCAAACAGCAGTGTTAATTATATTTATCATGTTGTACATTACATCCCTAGTACTTATTTATCTTACAACTGGAAGTCATAAGAGACTATTTTTTTTTTTGAAACCAGATCCTCTGATGATCAGCTTGGGAAGCTGAGATAATGAGGAGTCTCCTCTGGTATTAAATACAGCTCTTTCACTACAGAAACTAGCAAATACCCTTCAAGATAATATGCCCCCAGTTCTTCCTATTTGTTATGCAGAGCAATGCAGCTCTGCCCTATCCCCTCTTCCCACACTATTTTCTGTGCCCAATTTGCCTATCAAGGTACTCCTTGGATACAAAAGGTTTCCTGTTTATTAAGAGCCACGCTCCTTAGAAGGCAGTGTTTAAACAGCATTTTCTTCTCCTTTGCAAGTGACTTCTCCAAGGAAAAGCTGATGGGATCTGTGTGGCATCCCAGTGTGTCATCTAAAGGAGAAATCCACAGAATACCAAAGCTGGCGTTGCCTTTGCAGAGGCCCCTCATCATCTCCTTACTGCCCGACTCTGAGATGGTCAGAGGCTGGAGGGTCTGTCTGAGCTGCTGAAATCAAACTGCCAAAGACTTTGGAGTAGTTTTATCTCCAAAGGACAGCAGAGAGCCCCGAGACTTGTGTGCCCTTCTACGGGGAAGCTGTCTTTCCATCTTGGGTGAACCAGCAGTTTTCATGAGCTTTCCTCAGCCTGAAACGTAATCAGAAGAAGGCATCTTTCCACCTCTTACACTGGCGATGGAAAAGCTGAGTGGGGGGCAGAGGATTTCTGGGGGCTGGAATTGTCTTCTGAGTAGGTCGTGCTGGGGAGCGAGCCCCGGGGGAGAAGGAAATCAGACAGAGATCATTCAGGCTCGGGGTCCTTGGGGAACCTGTCGGGAATTTTGTTTTGTTTTGTGAAGCATACGACTTCTTTTTTTTAATACAATTTGTAAAGGTTACACTCCATTTAAAGTTATTACAAAATACTGTCCCCATGTGTACAGTACATCCTTGTAGCCTGTCTTACACCCAGTAGTTTGAACCTCCCACTCCCCCATCCCTGTATTGCCTCCCCCACCACTGGTAACCACAAGAAGCAGCCTCTTTTTTTGTAGCTGCAGGACTCGGAACCCAGAGCAGTGAAGGGACTTACTTGCTCAGGGTCACACATCAAGTTCACGTAATTGATGGCTCTCTGTTCAGTTTGGTTAGGGAAGTAGGAATCCCCTTGGACTGCCCTGGTTGGGAACCTGCCCACGCGAGGGGTGTCAGGGCTGCTCTAGAGAACCCACGGCTCTTTGAATCAAGGAGAAATGAGTCAAGTGCTAGTTCGTCTGAGCTCTTGAACTTGAAAAGTCTAAGTTGTGGTGCAGCATTTGAGGTGGTATGTGCGTTTGCTGAGGGGGTGGAAGGTGACAGGGAGGATTCAGAAGATGGTGACTAGGTTCTTTGAGACGTCTGGGGGAGGAGGAAGAGTGTGAAAGGGAGGTAGGTTTCTCCCCAGTGGTAAATAAAGAAATGTTAGTGGGTCAGTTGGATGTCAGCTCTTTTCCTCCTGGACCGCAGTGCAGAGGATCCAGTCGAGGTCTTCTTTGACAGAATGATGGCTGTGTAAACTGGAATCAGAGAAAAAATAAACTGCTGCATAGGATTGTCTGTGACAAAGAATCTCTTGTGAGCAACTTAATTCAACTCAACAAGTCATTCCCAGGTATATTCCCAAACAGAGCCAGATGTGTCGTGGGGAACAGGAAGAAAGGTTTTTCAATGCTCCTACACCCAAGACCAGACAAGAAATCAAGAGCCAGCTATGTGGAGCAGACAGAAAATGAAATTGAAAGGCTTGAATGCCAAAAGTCATGGTACAGACAATATATGTTCTGGAAAATGATGAGGAAAAAGGGGTCAGAAGGAGGGATCGTGAGGAGCTGGAACTTGAGTGAGAGGGAAAGCAACCTGTTTTGGGGTTGTGTCTTCTCCTGGGTGTGTTCCCTGGTGTGAGGCTTTGCCCATAGCAGGGGCTCAGTTAAGATCTTCCCAGTGATGGAGGGAGGGCAGGGCGGACAGGAGCAGGGGAATGGATATGGAAGTGATGGATCTAGAAGGGACTGGAGGTCTGCAAGGACCACAGCAACCTAGCCGAGCAGAGAGGGTACGGACTCACTTGCAGGGAGGACGAGAGGGCTGGAATGTCTCCAGATGTGGAGTTTGGACTTGCCCTGAAGCCCAGGGGAACCACACAAAAGGCAAGGCTTGGTGCTTTGGAAAGCATGCTGGCCTCAGGTTAGGAAGATGTGGTGCCCAGCTGGGCTCTGCCTTAGCTTTTTAACACTCCAAATGCAAGGTTGTACCATCAATTCTCTTTCAGGTCTGCATTCTAGTGAATGCATCTCAGGGTGGTGTGCAAGTTGGACACTTGGAGACAGAGAAACCTTTTGGTTCCAGGAATTCAGGGGCTGAAGACTTGACCAAGATGGTAAAGGAAGCAGCAAGGGAGGGGAGGATTTGGGAGATTTGGTATCCTGTGAGAATTGCTCCACATGTAGATACACTTTTGATGTATCTGTGGGAGAAGGTGAGCTCCACATCCTTCTACTCTGCCATCGTGAAGCCCTGCTCCCCAGGATTTGGGAGTGACTCTTAAGATGCCTTTAGGTAAATTCAGTGAAGTTGGAGTCAGCACAGCTGGTTTTAGGGGAAGAGAGGTTTTTGGGGGGTGATATTTGGGGCGTGAGGTGGCTATGAGATGTCTTAGGAGCAACCAGAAATGTACGATTAGAGGTTGGCTGGGCGAAGCAGCCTGGGTAAAAGTGGGCCTTTGGTGTCCTTAAAGGCAAGGGGTGGCTTTGAGTCCCACTCCAGTGTTTACCAGCTGTGTGACCTTGAGACCACGCCTAGGGTCGGGACTTGCCCATTTTAGCACTGACAGTCCCATGTCCTGGGAAACTCCCTACTCTCAAGCAAGCTGGGACAGCTTGCCAGGCCCCCTTCTGGTGGGAAACCTGCAGGTCTCTTGTCCTGGCAACCCCCTCAGGGGTGCGAACCCACTTGAGCAACATTAGCCTCAGTTTCCACATCTGAAAAGTGGAGACATAGCAGTACCTTCTTCAGAGCATGGTATGGATTCAACGAGATGGTACGAGTAAAGCACGCAGCATGAAGATTAGAACAAAAAAGGTATGAAACAAATATTTGTTGAGAGGATGAGTTAGGTGGGTGCAGAGGGGATGGGAAAGTAATCAGATGTCACCATGGGACAGGACAGGTGCAGAGGCAGCGGCTTTGGGTATGGAACTTGTGGATTGGGATTCTACCTGTATTTATAAAAGAGGGTTTGCCAAGAAAATTAGTAATGTAAACAAGGGAAATGTTAGCCCATGGAAGAGGGCAAACCTTAGCAGCGTCATTTACATATTACTAATGCTTATGCTAATTATTAGTGAACGTGTATGTTCACTAGAGGGTTTCCAAGATTCTCTAAAGATGGGCATGTCTGTTCAGTTTACACTGTGGCCGTGGGTGCTCAAAGAAAATAAAACCACAGTTTTGTTTTAGTATTCATTCATTCAGTTCTTTCCCTGACCTAGTCAACAAATATTTACTTAGTATTTTTTGTGTGTTAGGCACAATGCTAGGCTCTCTGGAGGCTACAAAGAAATCTGAGACATAATCTTTATTCTTAGAAAATGTACAATAAAATTGTTTTTATCATGACCCTTTTTTTCCTTATTTAGCCTTGAACCACCATGTCCCCTCTCTTATTCTTTTCCCACCAGTATCAAGCCCTTTTGATAGCTACAAATAAGATTATACATGATATTTAAAGTCCTAGGAAGCCAGAGACAGAGAAGTCAGAGAGTCCTCATCAGGGTGTTCTGAAGAGACAGGCTGGGGACAGGAAAGAGAGACTGGGAGGGAGGGTATAGCTCAGTGGTAGAGTACGTGCTTAGCATACATGAGGTCCTGGTTCAATCCCCAGCATCTCCATTAAAAAAATAAAGAAATAAATGAACCTAACCATGTCCCCAACCCCTCCCCAAAAAAGAGAGAGACTAGAAGAACAGGAGAGAGGATGCAGGGAACTGAGACAGGAAGGGGAGCAGAGAGGAGAGATTTCCAGGGAAGCGGTTTGAGATAGGACAGCAGAGAGAGCAGCAAGAGGACAGAGGGCAGAAAAGAGAGAGGAAGGAACCAGCTGGCAGGTGGACAGGACTGGAGCCCTGGGGAGACAGCAGTGTGGGCAGAAGGAGGGATGTGCTTGCTAAGCTATATAGCACCCCCCACCCTCCCCCCCCCACACTGAATACAAATGTGAAATTACACATGTGAGGGCTTTTTTGTTTTAATCGTGGTTTTGTTGCTTTAGCCACAGCTAAGAGGAAACCGAGGTAGAGACCAGAGCGAGCTGACGAGGCTGGGGCTCCCAGCCCCACCCAGGCTGTGCCTCGTCTCCTCTCCGGGTGTCACGGCCTACAGCCCCTTCATGCCACCAAAGGAGCAGGACCCTGCTGTCCCCGTGGCCAGCTGGTACTGAGTCTCCCACGGCAGACGGAGGCCACCTCCTCCAGGAGCTCCAGGCAGCTCCCCTGAGCTTTGCAAGCGGTCGCTTCCCCAAACTGCTTCCTCCTCAGAGCCGCTCTGGTGCAACCTCGACGCCACCCTTCCTCTTCCCTCACCTGAAGAAGCACCGCAGGGTCAGGCGACAATGTCTGCTTCCTCCTCCTTCCTTTCAGTTTCTTCAAAACTCCTTCCCCCTTTCCACTTCCCTGTGTTGTACATCCCCCAGGCTTTCATCAAGGACGAGATTCAGGAGAAAAGTGCATAACACAGCCCAGGCCTCAGAGTCCGAGAACGAGGAGTTGTGTGTGAATAATCAGTTCGCTCTGCCTTGGAGGATGACCAGGCTGGAAGGGCCTGCGGAGAGCATCCGTCTTAGCCAAGAGCTGTGGACCAGAAGGTGGAAAAATTCCACGATCTGAGCCAAGTGGACAGATCACTGGCTCAATCAGCAGAACTCCGAGGCGAGGTCGGGCCAGCCCAAGGATGGCTGCCCCTGTGGTGCGTCTCAGCAGCCCCACGCTGGTTTATCTCTTGGGTTATGGTTTCAAGGGACAAAACTATCATTAGACTTTAGGTCTGAAAGGAAGCCATGTTATTGCATATCAGTTTGGGGGCTTTAAAAAAATACCTAACCTATTGGAAAGATGCTAAGCTATGAAGTACAACAAGTCAGGCAATGACTGTGAATCTGACTCTGCTGTATTATCTCTGGCCCTTTGGGTTCCACCTTCTGCATCTCTGCCCCTCATGTTTGCTTTGCATCGTTAGACTCTTAGGATGCTCTTAGGTATCACTCAACTGCCCGGACAGACCACATTCTGAACAAACTCATGTCAGTGTCCTCTGCCCAGCGTTTCCAGGGGCTCGGGGCTAGCTTGGAGATGATTACATTAATTATGCTTGCATATCATGGAAGAGCTCACAAGTGCTTTCTTTACACGGTGTGTCACTGAAGCCTGAATCAACTCTGACACATGGGTACGGTTACTGCCAATTTGTTGATGAGGAAATGGAGGTCCAGATAGGTGAACCGACTAACCTGAAGTCTTAGAGCTTGTGGCAGGTCCAGATTTCCTGACTTAAACGGTAAACTTTGCCATCACACCTGTTGCCTGTCAATGACAGAGAAGATAAAGATAATCACTGATACGGACTGAGCTTACGTTGTTCGCCAGGCACCATGCTAAGCACTTTCACGTGCGTTATCTCACTGAGTTTGCGCGACAGGTCCAGGAGGGAGCTGGTGTCATTGTCCCCATTTTTAGATAAGAGGACTGAGGCTTAGAGGGATTAAGTCGATTCCCCAGTGTCACAAGAAGGGTGAGTAGTAGAGGAGAGACCTAAATCCAGCTCATTTGATCCCAGAGCTGGTGTTCCAACCCCTGACCCCTCAGGCAGGCCAGAGGTAAGGTATCCAGTTAAACTTGGGCCCATGGATTTCATGGTCTAAACATTTCTTTGTCTCCTGTTTAAATATGTCAGTGCTCTGGGCTGCTCAAAGCCCTGTTCACCAAGTCCTCTGCAGACAAACACAATTAAATTGGCTGCCAGGTCTCCTGGGTTGGGGTGAGGGAGGAGAGCGGGAGGTTTTGACGGACAGAGAGGAGCTGGAGGCTGGAATGGAGGAGGGGGGAGTCCCATGCCAATATGGCCACAGTGACAAGGACTGAAGGGCAGGTTGGTGTCGGTGCCGTCATTTCTTTCCAGCCATATGCGCCTCGCCGTCTTTTTTCTAGCACCGCATATGGCACTTTCTTAATTGAATTTTTCATAATAATTGATCTGACCTGTACCGTTCCGTTAGCTTTCGCAAAACAAATTCTGACAGGTTTTAATATTAGAACTAAAAATATGTTTCCAACCAGCTGAGGAGCCATAAAGCAGGCCGAAATCATGCTGATGATAATGTACAATCTGCTTGCTACCATAAAGTTCTTATTATTTACGTGGGGCAAACCATCCAGAGATAATGTGAGCCTTGAGTCCCCTTCCAGTTTTTACTCATCATCTTTAATTTACCAAATGGGTGGCGGGGAGGCTGACAAAAGCGCCCCAGGTCACCTTGCCGGACCCTTCCTGATGCCTCAGTGAGCCACGTGGAATCTTCCAGGTGGCAGCAGTGCTCTGGGATAGCCGTCCCTGGTGGGGCTGGAGGACTGTTGTAGTTAAAAAGCCCGAGGTTCAGGGAGGGGAGATGCACGCTTCTGTTCTCAGGCGTTGCTTTTCAGGCATCTTATGTGAAACAGTCCTGGTGACGTTCAGAGGGACAGAGTGAGCAGGCTTGGCTCCACCTTTTGAGGTAGGGACCTCCTCCCTCTGCATGTGTCCATCCAGGCAAGGGTTCTGCAGGGCTGAGGACCTATGTCCACTCTGAGCCCATGTTCCTCCATACTTTAAGCACCAGAACCCCACATTCCTGCCCAAACAGTCCTGAACCCACTTCCACACACAGGCTTCTTCTCTGGATCCAGCTTCCTGATAGTCCGCCATGCTATTGGCACACACCCCAAGTTCTGAGGGGCATCAGGAGGCAGCTGTGGACAGGGGCCTGTGGGTGCAGCTTGGACATATGGTTAGAGGGGTCTGTGTATGTGTGAACAAGGCTCCCCCAGTGTGGGACAGAGCCAAGGGTTGAAAGAGTTGGGGTATGGCCTTGGGCTAGGGGCTCCCTTCTCCCCATGTGTGTGTTCACTGAAGCACTCTCAGGGGTTTGAAATTTGAATTTGGCCTTCCAGGTCATTATGAAGGTCTGTTTGCCAAGGCAGGAGGATAGAACGTATTTTCTCCTGCAGTCTGTTAGCTTGACTCGCACCTGTTACGTACTTAGACATGTGATACGTGCATCTCCGTCGTACTCTTGCTCCAGCCCGTGTAACGACGGGCCTGAGCTTGATGGGCTAAGTGGGCAGAGTGTGGGGTGGGCAGACGCAGGACTTCTCCTTCCTTCCTCACTCTCAGGGTGATGGGTTTATGGAAAGGGTCTCACTAAAGAATGGGGGTGTGGGGGACTTGGCATCCCCATTTGGATTTGTGATTGAGTAACCAAATGTCCTGGGCCAGTTCCTTCGAGGGCCTCAGGTTCCCAGTGTGTGAAAGTGAGAGAAGGTGGGTTAGCATTTCCCAAGTGAGTTCCTGGACCACTTGCCCTGCCACATGATCTATGAAAAAAAAAAAAGGGTTCCACGGCTGACTACGTTTGGGAAACAAAATTCTTTCTTCTCGAAGAGTCTTAATGCATTTTTGCGTAATAAAGACTTCGAGAAATCTTAAGAGCTAAGAAAAAGTTCAATTGACCTCATTTCCTACACCAAGGATTTACTGAGTGTTTTCTGTATGCTAGGGTCTATGCACATTTTATTATTATACCAACTCTATATATTACTAATATTCTATTTTATAGATGTGGAAACCAGGGCTCAGGAAGGCTGAGTAACTTGCCCAGATTCAGGATTGCAGCCTTGCTATCAGACTCTGGCACTGAAGTCCTCACTTACTCCCCCAAGGCAGTCTTGTGATCTCTTTTTCTCTTGTGAGTCATTAAGGAATCTTTTTCCTGCTTTTCTCTTTCAGTAGTTATTACCACAGGCTTAGGGAAATCTCCTGTGTACTCCATCTTTATTAGAATGAAACTTTTTCTTTCTCATTCTAAACATTTTTCCTAAATTGAAAAAAATATTTTGTAACAGTATCAAATGGCCAATAAACACATAAAAAGATGCTCAACGTCATTAGTTATCCAAGAAACACAAATCAAAACTACAATGCCATTTCATACCCACTAGGATGGCTATAATCAAAAAGCCCAGAAAATAATAAGGGTGGGCAGGGATATGGAGAAATCAGAACCTTAATACACTGCTGGTGGGAATGTAAAATGGCACAGCCAATAAGGAAAACACTCTTGCAATTCCTCAAAAAGTTAAACATAGAGTTACCATAGGTCCCAGTGATTTTACTCCAAAGTATATGTTCAAGGGAAATAAAAATATTATGTCTACTTAAATAGTTGTATACAAATGTCATAGCAGCATTATTCAAAATAGCCAAAAGATGGAAACAACCCAGATGTCTATCAACTGATGAATGATGAACAAATTATGGTATATCCATACAATGAAACATTATTTAGTGGTAAAAAAGAATGAGGTACTGATTCATGCTACAATATGTATGAACCTTGAAAACATTATACAAAGTGAAAGAAGACAGACACAAAAGTCACATGTTATATAATTTCATTTATGTCAAAGGTTCAGAATAGGCAAATCTATAGAAATAGAAAGTAGATTAGCAGTTGCCTAGGGCTGGGGAGCATGGGGAGATAGATGAGGGAAGTGACAGTTGAAACATTTTTTGCCTCTTTCTGTGGTAAGGAAAATGTTCTAAAATTGATTGTGGTGATACTTTCATAACTCTGAATATACTAAAAACTATTGTTTTTTACACTTTAGTAAGTTGTATGATATGTGAATTATATCTCAATAAAACTGTTACCTCCCCAAACCTCCTACAGTGTTAATGATAATCTTGAAAAAGAGAGGCTCAGTTACCCCAATGTCTTAGTCTGTCTTCTTCTTTTCTTCTTTTTTTTTTAAAATTGAAGTATAGTCAGTTACAATGTGTCCATTTCTGGTGTACATCATAATGTCCCAGTCATGCATGTATATACATATATTTGTTTTCATATTCTTTTTCATTAAAAGTTATTACAAGATATTGAATGTAGTTCTTTGTGCTATAAAGAAGAAATTTGTTTTGTATCTATTTTTTTTATATAGCGGTTATCATTTGCAAATCTCAAACTCCCTAATTTATCCCTTCCCACCTCCTTTCCCCCGGTAACCACAAGATTGTTTATTATATCTTTGAGTCTATTTTTGTTTTGTGGATGAGTTCATTAGTGTCTTCTTTTAAATTTTTTTTTTAAGATTCCACATATGAGTGATATCATATGGTATTTTTCTTTCTCTATCTGGCTTACTTGACTTAGAATGACAATCTCCAGGTCCATCCATATCACTGCAAATGGCATTATTTTATTCTTTTTTTATGGCTGAGTGGTATTCCATTGTATAAATATACCTCAGCTTCTTTATCCAGTCATCTGTTGATGGACATTTGGGTTGCTTCCATGTCTTGGCTATTGTATATAGTGCTGCTATGTACATTGGGGTGCATGTATCTTTTTGAATTAGAGTTCCCTCCAGATATATGCCCAGGAGTGGGATTGCTGGATCATATAGTGAGTCTATTTTTAGTTTTTTAAGGAATCTCCATACTGATTTCCATAATGGCTGCACCTCCTCTTTTCTTCTTATCTCTGTTCACTGCATTACATACAAATGGTCATGTATTCTGTTATTTACTCAAATAAGAGATCAGGGAAGCCAGTAGCAATGCTATTGATTGATTGATTTTTTCAGTGACTCACTTATTGATCATTCTTTTATTTGTCCATTCATCCAGTGCACATGTACTGAACCCCTCCATGTGCTAGGCACTATGTGAGGACACAGCTGTAAGTAAAGTGGATGAGATCTCAGTTCAGAAGCTCTCAGTCTTCTTGGGGCAACTGACAAGTACACAGGCAATTTCAGTGCAGTGTGAAAATGCTGAGAAAGGGAGTCTTATAAGGAAGGCTGTGGATGACCTCTTGAAGAAGTGATGCCTCAGCTGATTGCTGAAGGATGACATGTTTGGGCAATTTCTAAGGTCTCTAAACAGTCAGAGCCAGGGGACAGTTAGGGAGTGAGGTGAGTTAAAGTTGGCAGTGCAGGTAGAGACTGGACAAAGTAGGACCTAATGGCCATTTTAAGGACACTGTGCTAAAACTTGATGTCAGTAGGGAGCCAGTGAAGGCTTTTAAGCAGGGCACTGGCATCTTTTCAAATTACTGTACTTGAAATATCCATACTTGCAGTGGTCTGAATGTCTGTGTCCTCACCAAATTCATATGTTGAAATCCTAATGCCTGATGTGACTGCATTAGGAGGTGGGATTTTAAGAGGTGCTTAAGCCATCAGGGTGGAACCCTCATGAATGACCTGATAAAAGAGGCTCCAGAGAGATCCCTAAGCCCTTCCACCATGTGGGGACACAGTGAGAGGGTGGCACCTATGAATGAAAATGAGGGCCCTCACCAGAACACAGCCAAGCTGGCCCCTGGATCTTGGGCCTTCCAGAATTCAGAACTGTGAGAAATAAATTTCTGTTGATAAAACTACCCACTCTGAGGCATATTGTTTTAGCCTCAGCCACATGGACAAGACAATACTGTTTTGTGTTCTGCAATAATTCCTTCAAAGTGTTTTTCTAGGTTTTCACACAGATTTCATAATCATTGTTTATCATGGCTGTATTTTTAATCACATGGACACTATGGGTTTTTTAAAAAATTATTTTAACTTTTAAAAAAATTTTAACTTTTTTGGGGCAAGTAATTAGGTTGTTTATTTACTTTATAGACGTACTGGGGATTGAACCCAGGACCTTGTGTGTGCTAAGCATGCACTGTACCACTGAGCTATACCCTCCTCCCTCACAGACCCTATGTTTTACTACATTATATCTCCAGTGTTGGACATGGAGGGTTTTTTCCCCCAGGGTTTGTCTCTCAAACCTTCTCCTGTTTTAGTCAACATGGCAACGGACAATGGCAATAACATCTTCATTTTCTCACGCGTGTAACCCCACCCCCACCCCATTCCCCATTCTGGCTAACATCACAACGGGCATTCTACTCACATTATTTTTCTAGGAGTTATTTCCAGTGAAAATCTTCCAGCTCTGACTGGGTTTCACCATTGTGCTTTCTAAACGGCTGTGCTAATTGACGCTCTCTTTACTGGCACAAGATAAGCAGGGGCATTGCTTCATTTTTTCTCTTTTCTTCTTTTTGGTAAAGGCACTGTCTCTCTGCGCGTAGCATTTGTCTAAATTCATCTGCTGAACTGTGTAAACGCTGGACTATTCATCACATCTTAGGTCAGATCTGACATTTCAAAAAGTAAGAAAACCACATAGATTTTGAGATTATGAGTCAGGGATGGAGTTGTTTTTTTTTTTGAGAAGGAAAGTGTCAGAATCATGAGTTAAATAAAGTAAAATCAAGCTTAAATCACTAGTGTCGTTGATGCAATTTTGTCAAGTTCCCTATCCTGTAGTTTTCTGTCAGAACTTGATTTTTTTCCGTGAGGTTCGTGGTTGCACTAATTTTTTTTTCTTTTTTTTTTCCTTTTTACCATTTTGGAGCCTTTTGTCCATCGAGAAAAGTGAACAGGGTATTGGTATTATAAAAACCTATTTAGATTGAATGTGGCATTAATGCCCTCCTCTGAAATACTGTCAAAATAAAGATGACATTTAAACATCCTTGTTACTACAGCACATAAAAAGAGAATTACCTCTTATTCTGTGGAGCCTACAAGTAATAATATATTTTTATAACAGCAGTAGCAGTTACTTTAGCTAGATTCATGTTTGCCTTTAGCAGGAAAAGTTGGTTCCAGCTGAAGGAGATTGTCTTGGCTAATGTTAGACATGTAGGATGTGGTATTATATAGCATGTTGGCTTCAAAATGATTGGTTTGAATCTTGAATGTTGAAAGGCATCATCTCCTCTTTGAGATCTCTCTGCAGGAACATTGGGGTATGGGAGATGTTAAAGGAGTAGAAACTATGCTGTGCAGAGAGTCAGGAGAAGTGAAATCTACTCTCTACTCTGTTCCTAATCTCTTTATTCGTTATCTATAAGGTCCTGGGTAAAACACTTTTTGAGTACCCTGATAAAGACCACATGAATTTACCGGTAGGAAAGTAAAAAGGGATGGTTTAGTACTTGCAAGGAGAAGGACATCAAACTCTTCCCTGAGTTCATCTCAACTGTTGGCTAAAACATATTGGCAATGCCTGGGGCCACAGATGCCAGGCCAGCTTGTTTGCACACCTGAGGGATTCAGTGATGGGAAAACTTGATTACAGGTAGTATGGGACACAGGTGAGTGTCAGGAAACTTGGGTGTGACTCATCTTCCTTGTTATTGGGACTTGAGCATCTCAAGTATCTTCCCTGCCTCTTCGGGAAGTATCTTCACCCATCAAGTGAGTTAGCTGGTTTTATGGTATCTGGGGATTCCTTCCAGCTTGGGCATTTGGTGGTTCTATGATTTCTTTCTAAGGAAGTTCCAGTCACTGCATTTATTTCCACATGGAACTTTCATGATCTCTAATGGACTAGCTCCTGGAGTCTTAATGTAAACAGCTGTCTGTTGAGTTAAGGGGACTCCTCTGTGCTATTTAGATCACACTCCTGAAGTGTAGCTGTTGACGGCATGTATTACCATGTATTGTCATGTGAAAACAGCAAGGAAGACAACATTCATATTTCATTCTGGTTTCCTTAAGGGGATACAGATGGTCCACGACTGAAGGGCTTGGAGACCTGGGGGAATTAAGTAGTGGTAGAATGCCTGTTTTTGTGAAATAAACAGGATATCAGTAGGATATTGACGATTAGGAAGTTGGAACTAAAGAAAAGTTGCAAGTGGTCCAGGTAGAAGACCTATGTCCTCTGTTGAAAATAAATTTTGGTTGATTCTTAGCTCAGCAAGAGAGACTTCAATTATCCTACTGGCAGGATTCAGGAGATTCAGTCTATTACTTCTCAGAGATCATGTTCAGTATTTGACTCATGCACTTTATCTTGGTGGGCATGTACATCTTATAAATATTATCATTTTGGGGGGCAAACACACTGTCCTCATGCATGAGATGGTTATATTCGTAGATACTCTGTGCTGGCTGGTTGCATAATTGAATAAATATAATGAAAATTCTCCTTTCATTATATTCTTCACTACCATTATGATTTCTATTTTCATATGATTAGATTTTATTCAGTTCTCAGGATTGTTCTGGAAAAGAACAGCTTTCTTTTGGGAAGGTGAGGGCAGAAGAGGGGCAGGGAAGTGAGGAGGGGTCACTTTGTCCCAGTTAGATCCTTCTCTCTGAGGAGGATTTGGATGGAGAATTAATTAGGCCTTTAGAGCAGAACCAGTGCATTTTCTTCTTCCATTGTTTTCTACCTCTGTTTCCGGGAAGCCAGCTCGCTAGTACTAACCAGAAGCTCTAAGATTTAAGAGCTGGTGTTGAATTTGTAAACATTCCATCCTGACGATGTTCTTCTAGCTTGCAAGAGCTTAGTTCCGTGAAGAGCACAACTTCCAAACAGCTTTTCGAGGTTCTTAGGACAGCCACAAACCTGGCTGCACAGTGTGGGAGGAGTTCGTGTTCATACACTGAGACTTCTGTACTGGCTCGGGTCACATTATTCTTTGGCCATCATTAGTACAGCAAAGCCATGACAGTAAGAGGCTGAGATAATTGTGGTTCATGCACCCGTGGTTTGTCTTTCTAAAGGCGGTTAGCAGTCAGGGAATCCCTGAGATTTACCAAATATATTCTCTGCATGCAGAAATTGGTTGCTGATTTAGGGGAACGAAGATTACACACTGTGATGGTTTATTTTACGTGTTAACGGGACTGGGCTAAGGGATGCTTAGATGGCTGGTAAAACATTATTTCTGAGTGTGTCTGTGAGGATGTTTGGGAAAGAGGTTCACATTTGCCTCGGGAGACTCAGTAAGGAAGATCTCTCATACAGTGTGAGTGGGCATCGTCCTATCTTTTGAAGGCATTAACAGGACAAAAAGGTGGAGGAAGGAAGAATTTGCTCTTGGTTTGAACTAGGACATCCATCTTCTCCTGCCCTTGGACACCTGTAACCGTGGTTCTCAAGCCTTCAGATCAGACTGGGATTTACACTATTGGTTCCTCTGGTTCTCAGTCCTTCAGGTTTGGACTGGAACGAGGCCACCAGCTTTCCTGAGCCTCCAGCTTGCAGACAGCAGATGGTGGGACTTCTCAGCCTCTTCTCATGGGAGCCAGCCCCCCATAATAAATCCCTTTCTATGTATCTGTATATATCTTATTGATTCTGTCTCTCTGGAGAATCCTGATTAGTTCACATACTAAAGCCTCTTCCAATGATTACTACAGAGAACAATCAAGGCCTTTGATTAAGGCACAAGCATTTATTTTCTCAACACTTAAAGTGTATCAGACATTGGGGACACTTCCAGATCAAAGATATGGCCCCTTACGTCAAAGTACTCTTTCTGGTAGGTCAGGTTAATAAGCAAATCCCAAAGTGCAACAGTGTAATGGGAGCAGAGAAGGGCTGCCTTTACTTAAAAAGATCAGGGCAGAACCCCCCTCCCCTTGAGGAACCTGGAGATGTCAATAGGGAATAGACCCCCAAAAGACGTCTCAGATTAAGGGCAACATGTGCAAAAGCACAGCCGGAAAAAGAACATAACTTTCTAGGAACTACCATCAGTAAGGAGTGGCTAATGTACAGTTCATGTAAGTATTTGGGGGACGGTGGAATGGGTGAGTAGTGAAGGATGAAGTTGGAGAGGGAAGCAGGGACCAAGTCAAGAAGGCTCTGCCTTGTGTACCATTTGAAGGAGTCTGATCTTTATCCTTTACTGAGAATGTGGGGCAGCATACAAAGACTTTTTAAGCATGAGAATGACACACACTCAGTAATTCAGCAGATACTTCCCGGGACCAACCATGTGCCGGTGTGGTTTTAGGTTCTGAGGTTACAGCAGTAGAGACTGCTGGGCTCATGGCAGATGTGATCTGATGGGGATTTTAGATGGAGCTGTGTGGCAGCAGCGTGGTGGATAGGTTGGGCTTAGGGCCAAGTGAGCAGTGAGACTCCTAGACTCATTGTTTTACCTATATCGAGGCTGTCTGAGAAGTGTTGATCATTATTTTCAGCACCCCCAGAGCAAGTCAGTAGCTTATTTGCAGTGCTTAAATTTTTTTTTGAAACACTGTGACTTGGGTAAATCCTCGTGAGAAGCCTGATGAATCAGCAAATTAGGACCGTTACACAAATAAAAGCCACGGTTTTTATATGTTAGGTTACTGAAAGATAGAAACACATGCAAGACAGAAGAACTCATGCCAAAGAGTTTGGGAAGTGACCGTAGGCGACACTGTTGGGGAGCAGGAAAGTGAAGGCTGGGAGAAGGTGTGCTCCATAGCCAGCTGCCGCCGCGGGCCGTGAGTCTGAGCCCACTGGGAGAGCACAGCTATCTCAACTAAAAGGCTAGGAAGCGGGGGTGTTTACTTCGCCAACTCCCTGTCTATCAGTGATTAAATGCTGCTTCCAAGGGCATCGACTTCCGGTTTGCTCTGTTCACCTGCTAGCCACGCTCCGAAGACCAGAAGGTCCAGGTGTTCGTGAGAAGCAGCCATCAGTGTGTTGAGATGGATGCTGAGGAGATGCAGGGAGGACAGTGATGAAATCTGTGGTGGGAACTAATAGTGCTGACGTGCTTTTCGTTTGTTCACTCACGGGTAACACACTCTGTGTTTGCAATAATATGTATAAAACAACAGTCCTAAGGATTAGATTAGGTTAGTGGTTCTCAACTGGGCAGTTTAGCCCTCCAGGGGACATTAGCCAAAGCTGGGATTCACTTTTGGTTGTCACAGCTGGGAGGGGGAGAGTGCTGCTAGTAGGTCAGGGACGCTGTTAAAACATTCTGGAATGCACAGGACAGACCCCACACCCAATTCCAACAAAAAGTAACCAGTCCAAAATGTCAGGAGTGCTGAGGCTGAGAAACTCTGGGTTAGATGAATGCTATTTCAGAAATAAGAACTCTAAGGCTGAGAGACGTTGAATAACTTTTTTGGGTTTATAAACCCAGTGCGTGGCCCAGACAGGATTTGAATCAAGGTTTATCTGCTTCCAGATCCTGTGCTTTTTGATTTACATTGGTCTGCCTTCCAGAGACAGAGAGAAAGAACTCGAATCCCAGAGACTCACTGAAAAAAGCCTCAGCATCAGAGCTGGCCAGGCCTTTGGGCTCGGGACTTCAAAGGAGCCTGGAGCTGGCTGGGACTGGAAGGAGGTGGGGAGTGAACACCTTTCTCATCTTCCCTTGGCCCCTCTCTCTCCTGGGCAAGTTGGGGCAGGCTCGGTGGGCACAGATCCCAGAACTGCATACCAGGGCTGGCGAGGTGCCCTTAGCTGGAAGCCCTGACTCCTTCCCAACGCACAAGGACGCCCTTCTCTGCCAAAGCTGGCTGGTGGTTCTTTCTGGAATGGCAACTCTTCCCATCCCCCCAGGCTTGGGATGATCTTCTGGCAAGCATATGTATTGAAGAGTTACAGGTGGTGCAGACACGGTTTGGAAGAAATCCCAGCTGGGCCTCCTCCCAGGAGCCTTCTGATCACTCACCAGATAACTCGAGCTGCTTGCAGAATCCCAGGAATCTTCGCTGCTCCAGGAAACCAGCTTCAAGGGCAACAAGAGCTTCTGAGAAGCTAGAATAATCCTGGAAGCTGAAACTGCTTTGTCCTTTTGCCTCCTTGGGTTAGAAAGATTTTTGCAATCCCACTGAATTCTCCATTTTTTTTTCTTATGATGGGCGTAAATACAAAAAATTAAGAGTGAGAAATATGAGGGAAAGAAGGAAGGCTCCAAATCTGGTGACTTGATCCAGATACCTCCGAGTCTCTGAATTTGACTTGTTTCTGTTTTAGAGGTGAAACATACGTTGTTTCCCTTTAGTCATTGGACAGAGGCTCTTTTGGAGGACTTCCAGCTCTGTAGTGTCAAGTCTTCCGGTTTCCAGATCTACATCCCGCCCTGAGGGGGAGTTTCACTTCTAGCACACATGCTGTTCCCAGTCTGTTTAATCAAACTTCCATTTGATGTTGGTTGGAATTGCACATGTGGACCAAGTATAGAAAAATTAAATGATTCCAGCAGCTTAAGTCTAAAGGGAATCATTAACCTTTGGGATCAAATAAAAATGTAAAACATAGTACATCTCAGTAATATGTTTTTGGAGGCATTGAGTAGTGGTGAGTCCACTTGCTTATCCATTAGTTAATTTTTTTCACTCATTCAGCATGTCGTCATTGAGTACTTAGCATGTTGAAGGCTTTTACTAGGTGCTGCAGAGATATTAAGGTACATGTGATCAAGTTCTTTGATCTTTTGTCCTTGAGAGCTTAAATCTAATGGGAAAGGAGAGATAAATCGCTATCTCACATTGCAGGACATAAATATTATAAGAGAAGTATGAAAAAATTCAGTGATTTTTTTTTCTAGGCTATGAAATAGCTCTGGCATGGTGATAAGGCAGCAAATGGGGGCTTTAATTTTAAGAAAATGGGTCCTGAAGAGGAAAAGAATCTTTTAGTCTGAGGGGTTGATAAAGTTTGGAGAAAATATATCAAGCAGGCTTGGTTCCTAAATAATTGCCTTAAAAACTTCTCATTCTAGTCTCCCATTGTTGTCTCCATTAAAGTAACTAACTTACTGTATAATGTGTCAACACCACTCCAGATGTGGCCTGTGGACCACTGCTGGTGTGCACACCGTTACTACTGTGTGATGAGCTAAGTACAGAGATTGATGGTATTTCAAATAGTTACAGCAATCGGACAGCAATTGATGCCAGAACTGCAGGTGTGTTCTCTTTGTCTTATACAGATTTCATATAAAATTTCCAATTCCCAGCTGTTCTTGAAAATTGGTACATCTGAAAATTGGTAACTCTGGCAACGCTGGGGTTGAAGTGCCTCATGACATTGGTTGGCTAGAACTGGGCAGCAGCTTCTCTCTTTGGAAGAGAAGGAGTTTGCCCTCTCCAGTTTGCCCCTGTCCCCAGCATGCCCTGTTGTGTCACCCTGTCCGCTTCACTCACTTACATTTCCCACCTGGCCCCTGGAGGCATTGAAACTGGCAATCCTTAGAGACAGGAGGCACATGTTATCTAGAGGAAAACGATGCCTTCTGGGCTGTATCTGGTCCTGAAAGGCAGTCTTTTGTGTCCAACTGTTTTTTTTCTGCTTATCCTAAGACCAGTATTCTTTTATGAGTCAGAATGAATAGTTGAGACCAGACCCTATTACTCTATGGCTGGAGCTTGCATGTCTCTACCTATATTTTAACTTAATTAATTAATTACATTGATGTACAGTCAGTTACAATGTATCAGTTTCTGGTGTACAGCACAACGTCCCAGTCATGCATATACATACATATATTCATTTTCATATTCTACCTATAGTTTATGTCTTACATGATGAAGCCCATCTAGATATCGTTCTGCTACCACCGTCATCACTACCAGCGCCATCATTATAACTGCCCCACTGCAACCATCACTAACCCCATTATTAAAACCACCACTATCACCACCTTCGCCATCATCACTGTGCCCATCTTGCCACCACCATCACCAGTGCCATCCTTTGTTAACCTTTACTGGTCACTTTATTTCAAAACCTTACACTCTTCAGTTCCTTGATGCTAAGTCACCCAAAGTGACCACTGGTATGGAATTTTATCAAGGATTTTCAAAAGTCTCAAAACATTGTGTAGTACCAGTTATGTCTTATTCACAGACTTATAGCAAATATTAAAGTTAATCAGTGATAGAAATGAGGATTATGCCCTTCAGTGCTTAAAAACTGGAGAATTATGTTAGCCACTTACTATGCATTATCCTATTTAATTTTCTTGAGCAATATCCCCATTTTTCAGATGAAAATATTGAGGTTCAGATTAGTGAAATAACTTGCTACAGGTCCTACTCCTAGTAAGTAGCAGAGCAGGGGCTTAGTCAGTCTTCTGGGTGCTGGCAGAGCCTGTGTTTATAAACCATTACTTAGAAATTGGAGTAAAAAGAAGCGGAGGGGGAATTTAGGGAAAATGTCAACTTCCCAAATGGCTCTATCTTCCTGAATTGCTTATTATATTTGGGCCTAGCTTTCAAAAGCCTGTAGTAACAAGGCAGAGAAAACACCCCGAAACATTCCCTGCAGCCCAGAGTCTCTGAGCTACTTGGGGTGGTGCTGGCCAGCGTGCCTTTGCTTTTGTAATGCATTTTCCTCTCCAGCCCACATTTAGACGCTCTTCCAAACACGAGGCTTGTCTGTTATCCTTCCACTAATGGGTGAAGTTGTCAACCTGCTCTATCTTGACAATGATTGTTTTGAAAGAAACTTCTAAAATTTAATCATTGGGAATGCTTAGTCACTGAATATAATTTTAAAGGGACTTTAAAAGCAAACGAACAAAAAATCCTGCCCTATTTACCTGAAAAGATGCAGTGGGAGCCAAATGAGAGGATAGGTTAATTTTTGAAAATTATATGCCTTTATTCAAATAAATATAGGCTATGTTATTAGTTCTTGACTCCTGTGCCTTATAAGCAAGGATACCTTGGTGCAGTTGTTCTGAAAAAAGATAAAGAAAGAAAGTCTGGGCAGAGATGCTGCAGAGAAGGGATGTATAGTGGCCGTATTGTTAATGATGGCAGGTTTCTAGTTCTGTGACCCTGGGCTAATTTTCTAATGCCTCTAAGCCTCAGGTTCTTTTATTGGAAAGAGTGGGATGCTAATAGAAGCTCTTCCTAGGGTTACCGAGACTAGTAAACGAACTAATACGGCTTTAGCACAGGAGCTGCCACAGGGTCACAGCAGCAGAAATAATAGCTATTCTGTCATTTTCCTTCACTACTGTCTTGATCCACCCAACAATCTCACCTACCCATCTGAGAGAGCTCCAAGGTGTCGACTGCTTTTTGGCACAACTCTTCTGATGGAAGGCTAGAAGGCCGCCTGCTTGCTGACCAGGGATTTTCTCTTGCCCATTAAAATGCTATCATTTTCGTTATGCAAACCGTAAACACAGTGGCAGAAAGGAGGGCCTCCCCATGGGGTTGCCATGAGTCTAGTTTCCTGCAGCGGTGGCTCAAGAGGGAAAGGAATGATTTCACCTTACTTGGGGAGAAAAGATTCTGCTGATTTTGGAAGCTGGGAAGCCCTCAGATTGGCCAAAGAGTGCTGTCCTGTTCATCACTCATGCTCTCATGTTCTAATGCGGAAAAAAAAAAAAAAGGAAGGAAGGAAGAAAGAAAGAAAAACTGGAAAGGAAAAAGAAAAAGCTCAGTTTCTCTCTTTTCCCAGATGGCATCTTTAATTGGTTGGTGTGAACGTAGCCCCGCATACCCAGTGGCTGGGTTAGGGTTTAATGACTTGGTCAGTTGTTTGCACTAGCACTTGTTCCAGTTACTCGATACTTTTTGCTGTAGGTCAGAGTGACTAGACATTCTGGTTTTGCAGGGACTGTCCCCAGTGACATGGCTCAAAGTGTTCTTTTTTTAGCCCCTGTATGATGTAATGTGGCCCCTTAATATCCCCCTAGCCCCACACAGACTGGAGACATGAAGTGATTGCTCTTGCAAAATGTTAATTGGAAGGATTAAATATCATCCTTTTTCTTTTTTTTTCCTTCTTCTTTCTTTAAACAGAGGCTGGAATTAAAATGGAGAAGGTCCAGGGTAGCTGGTAATTGCATTCTGAAAAAGCTGGGGATTCTGAAACACCAAACTGCAAAGTAATTTCTGTAGAAGGAAGAGGCACCGATTTGGTTCAACTAGTTTGGAGAGGCAGGAGAGTGGCTTATTAGAGCAAATAGAAAATTAAGAATCAAACCACTTCAGGAAGAGGGATCCAAGCCATCCTTTTTATCCCCCTTCTTCTTTCTTAAGAAGAAAATGAATCCGAGGAAAGTACTCAAATTGAGGCAAAGAAAGTGGCTCCTGAAATAGAGAATTCCAGCCTTGTGAGTTGTTAGTAAACACCCAAACTGGATTTTTGCTGATTACTTTCAGTTTGACTTCCTACATTTAAAACATATTATTGGCCAATGGAATTCAAACATTCTAGAGTTAGAAGGGATGTTGGTGGTCATCCAGTCTGACTCCCCAATGAGGATATTTTAAAAGTGTGAGTGTAGACCAGGCTGTGACTGTGTAACCTAACCATCCATGTTCATTATAATGAAATCTAAAGGATGACGCTGGAAACCCTTCGTCCATTTGCAAAATTTAAATTGTTCTTGATTAGGTTGCTTCCCAGAGCATTTTTATATCATTAGAATAAGATAAACTGTGGTAGGAAAAGGTGCTTGAATGTAATCACTGGCTTGCCTGTCTGCCTTTTGTGAGCAAAGTGAGTACCTGCCATTTTAGAAAGTGTGTGTTACAGTGTGTGTCAGTGGGTATCTGGCTTAGCCTAGATATATATACACGGTCATCCGAAGCTCACAAAATGTTGAATTAAGTGGTGACCACTGTGTAATTTCCAATACACTTTCTTGAGCTGAACCTTTTGGATTTGATATCATAGGAGGAAAGAATCTCAGCCTAATAATAGCAATAATGAAAATTATTATTATGGCAGCTGATTTTACTGAGTGCTTACCAAGTGCCAGACACTGTTCTAAGTGTGTGTGTGTGTGTGTGTGTGTGTGTACACTTTGTATATATGTATGTAATTGCTTGTTTAATCTTTGACAACATTTAATCTTTGCAGCATCCTTTGAGGTAGAAACTATTGTTATCCTCAATTTATAAATAAGGAAATTAAGGCACAGAAAAATTGAGTGACTTGGCCAAGGATATTCAAGCCCAAGTTAGATGGGGCCATGTTAAAGGAATGCAGTTTAAGCCTCCTCTCACAAGTAGGAGAATTTGGACCACAAGCAGGTAGAGTGGTTTCCTTAATAGCAGAGCTAAGATCAGCTCACAAGTCTACTTGTCAGTTTCTCCTTCCCTTTGTCACACCCTTGACCCCCTGTCAGGTTAAACTATGTGATTTCTGAACTCCTCGGTCCTTAAAAGTTGATATGATAATTCTGTGGGTCAAGAAAACATGAAATTTAGATGTTGTCTTGAAAAGTCCCCTTCTAATTAAAGATTTTTCTTTCAGGGGATAGGAATGTTTTTCCAGAAATGGACTTTAACAGCACCAAGTTAATCATCATTCACTGGAAGCAATATGAAATAAATGACTGAGATGACCCTTTTATCTCATTCACCATGTATTCCTAAAGAAGGTATTTAACATGGGTATATACAAGTCACTATATGCCTACTTTGGTGTCCTACCCCCTCATAAGATTAGTTTGCAATAACAAGTAATTAAGATCAGAAATGGGAAGGGTAAAGAAGATTAGAGAAGGTGAGGTTAAAAAAGAATGGAATAAACCATGCAAACACTGAAATACTATTGAATTCTCTATCTACATTCATTGCTAGGAGTTTGATAATTATATTAAAGCCAGAATTATTTGAGTGCCCAGACATCTTCATTGAAACTTTCCTTCTTATTAGCTCAATGGTCCTTATACTTTAATATGGCTAAGAATTATTGTATATGTACAACATAATGTATGCTGTAATATATGGATGAAATAGGGTCTTTTGGAGGATAGTTTTGACTATGTGAAAATTTCCCTTCTAAGTGCAGACTTTAAAATGTAACAGTTAGAAAAAGCTGTACCTCAACTAATATGTCAAATTCTTTGTAAATTCTGTAAAACAACAACAGGAACAGCAATCATTACTACTGAGAATTGTTCGAAGAATTATTTTTGGTATTGCATAGACAATCATTAGATAGAGGTCTGCCCGTAGGAATTTTGATAGCATTTGACAGAGAATTCAAAGGTATTAGGTTTAGGGTTTTAAAAGCTTATGATTATATATGTGCAATAGAATTTTAGTCAATCATAAAAAGGGAGATTCTGCTATGTGCAACAACGTGAATGGACCTTGAGGGCATTGTACTAAGTGGTATAAGTCAGACAGAGAAAGACAGTATATATGATCTCCCTTATATGTAAAATCTAAAAACAAACAAACTAACTCATAGACACAGAGAGCATATTGATGGTTACCAGAGGTGGGGGATGGCCGAAATGGGTGAAGATGGTCAAAAGTTAAAAACTTTCAGTTATGAAATAAGTAAGTCCTGGGATATGATACACAGCATAGTGACTACAGTTAACAAGACTGTATCATGTAATTGAAAGTTGCTAAGAGAGCAGGTCTTAAAAGTTCTCATCACAAGAAAAAGAGTTTGGCAAACTACTACCCTTAATTTCATGTAATCATCTCCTGAAGTTCTGTATAATTTGTCTAGCAAGTGGGCATCTCTGGCATTTTCTTTATATAATGGGATCATGTTACATACATTATTTTGTGTCAGGATATTTGTAAGATTCGTTCATGTTACTGTGTGTAGCTGTCATTTGCTCATTTTCATCTCTCTTTGATTTTCCATGGTGGTAATATGTCATAATTTATGTATGCATTATATTGCCAGGGCATGCTTGGGTTGTCCCTTTTTGGTTATTACAGCTATGCTGTATAAACATTCTTTATGCCCATCCCGATGTACACATGCAAGTTTCTCTAGTCTAGGACATATACACAGCAGTGGGGTTGCTGGGCCATGGTGATGTGTATATAATGACAAGCTACTTTCCAAAGTGAGTGTATCACTTTTCACTCCCGTCATATTCTGGCCAACATTTGGTTTTGGCAGACCTTTTAATCTTTTGCCAACCTGATGTACGTGGATGGTAGTGGTGGTCTCCTCTGGTTTTGATGTTCATTTCTCTGATTAGTAATGGCGTTGAACACTTTTCCACATGTTTATTGGCCATTTGGATTCACTCTTTGTGAAGTGTCTATTTATGAATGAATTTAGCCCATTTTGTATTTTGGTTTTCCGTCTTTTTACACTTGATTTGTAGATATTCCTTACTTATTTGGGAGTTACATGTCTTTCTAATAATTTCTATCATTCTGTAGCATGGTCTTTTTCCTTGCAATAAGATGTCTTACAATAGACTGAAACTCTTAATTTTAATGCAGTTCTTCTAAAAGCTCTATAGTTTTGTCTTCCACATTTAGCTCTAAAATCCTCCTGGAGTTGATTTTTATATGCGGAGTGAGTTGGGATCCATTGGCACAAAAACCCAAACTGTCTTATTACAGTTTATTCAAAAACCGTCCTTTCCCCACTAGTCTGCAGTGCCACCTTCATCCATCAGATCCATATATGCATGTGTCTGAGTTCTACTGTTTTATTTATCTATCCTTGGGCCAATATTGCACTGTCTTAGTTACTTTACCACACTGTCTACTTATTTATCTTTTATGGAGATACTAGGGATTGAACCCAGGACCTCATGTATGCTAAGCATGAATTCTACCACTGAGCTATACCCACCCCCATACTGTTTTTAAAATAAGAGTTGTTACCTGGTAGAGCTAATTCTCTCACCTTGTTTTTCTTCCTCAAGAGTGTCTTTGCTCTTCTTTCTCCTTTGCATTTCTGTGTACATTTTAGAATCAGCTAGTCAAAGCCACAAAAATAGCTTACTGAGATTTTGATTGGAATAACAATGGCTTTTAGTATAATGTAGAAACTGACATTTGTGCATTAAATTTTCCCATTCATGAACGTAAAGTCTCTCTTTTCTTTAATGACTCTCAGTAAAGATTTCTAGTTTGCCCATAATAGTCTCATGTATCTTCTGCTAGATTTATTATTAGGTGATTGATGTTTTTGATGCTGTCATAAAATGCTCTCTTAAAAATTTTTTTTCTTTAAAAATTTTAAAAAATTATTATTATTATTTTTTGGGGGGGTAGGTAATTAGGTTAATTTACTTATTTATTTTTAGAGGAAATACTGGGGATGGAACCCCAGACCTTGTGCATGCTAGGCCTGCATTCTACCACTTGAGCTATATCCCCTCCCCCCTTAAAAATTTCTATTTTCTAGTTTTTTATTGGTGGACTAAAATAATAAAATTGGTTTTTGTCTATTAATTTTGTATCCTGTTATTAATGCTTATGACTTTAATATAGTTTCTTTTAGATTTTATATGTTCAAAATGATATAAGTTATTTTCATATCATGGCTACTGTAAATAATGCTGCAATGAACATGGGTGTGCAGGTATCTCTTGAGATAGTGGTTTCATTTACTTCGGGTGTGTATCCCGTAGAGGAGTCGTTGGATCATACGGTAGTTCATTTTTAATATTCTGAGGAACTCCCATCCTGTTTTCCGTAGTGGCTGCATGAATGTACATTCCCGCTGACAGTGCACAAGGGAGGCTCTGCACTTTGGCTTCGACTGTGTCCCCCACAGAGCCACCACACTGCAGTGTGGGTTTACAGCTTTTGCTTTATATTGGCAAGTGCCCTTCAGATGAAGCAACTCCAAACGTTGGGCTTATCTCTCTGGGTTTTGCCTTTTTCTAGATGTTGTCCCATGAATTCCTTACTATTTTGTTTGTTCTTTAATACTTTCACTAGAATGCTTTGTTTTAATGTTCTGTTCAGTTTAAAAAATTGTTCTGAAGAAGAAGGTTGTTCCGTTGTAATGGTATTCATCTGGTATTTTTAAACTTGATTTCTTTTCAGCTGTGAAAATATTTTTTCAAAGAAAATCTTAGGTGGATTGATAATATATAAAACGCGTTTTAAAAAAAGATCCATGTTTAAAATTACACAAGTATCAGTGAGCCATCCATCTCTCCAGGAGCCGTTTCCCTTCTGGGCTCAGGAATTGCTTCCTGCTTCCTATTTGGCTCCTGAGTGGTCTAGACCTGTTTAGTACCATTAACTGCCCTGCTACCTTCTACCTTAATGGCCCTAACTGGTGCCCCTCAGAGGTCTTGCTATATTAAAATATTAACAAGACACTGTCAAAAGGAATCATTAAAATTATGATTTATTGAAATTGCTTATCTAGCAAATTAATACTAGTGAAAATGTCAAATGACATTCTCCTCCTAAACACAAGGCCTGGGTCTAATGCTGTCCAGCTACCTTGATAAGCCCTGTCTTAACTTTTGATCACTCACATATCCTTGTGCTGCTATGAATCCTCTTCATTGCCCTTTGACATCAGAAAGGTGGATTTACACATCTTGCCAGCCATTTGGTTCTTGCAGTCCTCCTTCTCTCCCTCCCACCCTTTCTTCCTCCCTCCCTCCCTCACTTCCTCCCTTCCTCCTTCCTTCTTTCCTTCCTTCTTCCCTCCCTCCCTCCCTCCCTTCCTTCCTTTTAGTACATTATTGGTTTTTGCCAGCAATCTAACAAACTAGTTGTAAACTACTAAAGTATCCTAATTCCCCCACGCTCTCCTCTAACAGAGCTGGTAAGAATTTTCAGAAGATGCTGAGCTGGCCAGTGGAAACTCTTCCTCAGTGATGGAGGTGGAGAGTGGCAGGGGGGAAAGCGCATGCACCTGGACCTGGTGCAGGTGGTGGCCAGGACCTATTTTCAATTACATGAAATCAGAGGTAGATTTACCAGACATTCTTGCTAGGCCCTGTGCTTTTTCTTTCCTAAGTTGGGTGGAATCCAAGTGGATGTGTAGGAATCTTTAATCACCCATTAGAATGTAATTTATTCATATTTTTTTCCCTCTAAGGCCAATTAGGGAGAGGAAAGCTTTGGCTTATTTCTCCTTTAAGTGAGGAAGATAAAGATGAAACACAAAACCAAACAAGCATCTGAAATCTAGTCACTAAAATGAAAACTTAGAGTTTTGCAAATGGAACAAGTCTTTACATGGATTTGAAAACTTGGCTATTGAATTTTGACTGAGGGGTAAGCCGATGTGTCTCCAATCAACTCATATAAACGTGGAGTGGCTTTTCTCAGGCAAACTTTTTTATGCTTGTGCCCCGCTAGCAGAGAGGTCATTGTCAGGCATTATTTTCAAAGTTTGTATTATGAAAACAATGCATTTCATTTTCTAAATAGAACATTGTATTATAATATTGAACGTGCTGTTTCAAAATACTGTTCCTTGCCCCCACTCCCGTATTGTTCCCCTCTACCCCTCACCCTCTGCTTGAGGGTCACCAAACAACACAGTTCAACTGCCCTGCTCACGATACTACAAATCTACAGCCAACTCTGGCAGAAGGTCTCAGGCTATTCTGCACAGGAAGTCCGATAGCAAATTTTGCAGTGTTAAGCAAAGTAGGGGAAGGTTTGGTATTTCTTTAAAAATATAATATAAATGCAATGGCTCGAGTTTCCCGATGAGACACATTTTAAAATTGTGACTCTGACACGAATGGTGTTGTTTGGGATCCCTGAGGTTCGAATGGGCTTTTGATATCGTTGCGATTTTTGACTGAACAAGGTCTTTCATTGGGAGAGAAGCGTCTAATTGTATGCATTATGTCCAGTGGCCAGAAAAATAGCTCATAGGAAAATGAGGGAACTGGATACAAAGAGGCAAATTTTTCCCAAGTCAAGAAATAAGCCAAAACCAAGAATTCTTCACAATTCCTCAGTGCCTAATATAGAGCTGGGTGTGGAGGTGATAATTAGTAAATATGTTTAGACCAGCAATTGAAATTTCCTGTATAGCCGTACATACTTGAGGGCTAGTCTTGCTGCTTTGTGGGGAAGATGTCGATTGAGGTAACAGGGACATAGAGAAAGGAGAGATAAGACAGATCCTGGCTTTAAATGTCATCTTCTGCCTCTTGTTATGTGAGCTTGGAGAAATTACTTAACCTTTTGAGCCTCAGTTTTGTCTTCTGTAAAACAGAAATTATAACGCCTCGCAGCATTATTCGTCATAAGGATTAGAAATAGTGGCTGTAAAAAGCTCAGCACAGGCTTGGCTCTTGTTAAGTGGTGGCCACTATTATTATTGGTGAAAAAAAAGAACAACAATATTAACTTCAAGATTCTTGGAAAAAAGCTTCCCTGAGCTAACTCCCTCCTAAATCCCTGGAGCAGAATTTGGCTTCACCCCAAGTTTCAGAAACATGTATCCTTGGCGTGAACTCTGCACCCAGTCCCTTTTCTGTAATCCCCATGGACCCCAAGTTCAGCTGACCCCAAAGTGCCTTAGTCAAAGGGGAATTAATGGGACATTTGGCCAAAAACTCTGAATGGAGATCTTCCAAGGACAGAACATTCTGGAACCCGCAGTGCTTTATATCCTCTTCTCACAGTGGCTGGGGTCAAAGCAAAGCTGGAGGGAAAGTTGTCTAAGGAGACCCAGACCCAAAAAAGGCTAAGAGCCTTTGTTTTTTTGAATCTCTGGGTTGTAAACAATATGGATTGATATCATATTTTGATTCCTTTTGATACATTGGCTGGTCTTATAAGCAATAAAGTTAATTTTAAAAATGAAACATCTTTTAGCAGCTGTAAAGTAAATTTTTAAAGAAGCTCACTTTAATGATTTTAATATTACTTTTTAATGTTGTTATATTAATTTTATGTGCCATGGCTCAAGTGAGAGTGGTTGTCCCGTTTTTAATTTGATCATCTTATTTGCAAATATAATTTTAGAAAACATTTAGAGTCATATAATTGGTAAAAGTATTTTCTATTAAATTCCCTGGGTTGTGTGTGTGTGTGTGTGTGTGTGTGTGTGTTGGGGTGGGAGTGGGATGTTTTCTTAAATTGTCTTAGTTAGAGGGCAGGTACTTTCTTTTATTCATCTTTGGATCAGCAGAAGCTATTTAGCATAGTTAATGATGTACAAAAGGTAATAAATAAAAATTTATTGAACAAATGGAAGAACAAACTAGTGAAGATACAGCATGAGGTGGTGGAAAGAACACTCTACAGAAATTCAGGAATTCATTTTGGCCGTGGCTTACTTGTTTGCTGTGTGATTTAGACAAGTGACTTAGCTCTCTGAAGCAGACTTTTCCAACTGTGAGGCAAAGCACCGTAGTAATACTTACAGAATTGTTTCACCTTGCCTCACAAGACTGGCATGGGTTCCAGATGAAATAATGAAGGTGCTTTATAAGCCAGAATGCATGATACTAACTATGATAAAAAAATATAAACTCTTTGCCGTTTCATGAGTTCTTAATGAAAATGTCTACTAGTTTCTGAGAGGTCTAGCAAGTTGGGAATAGCTGATGTTCTCACTTAAGCTGTGCCATATAACAACATAAATAATAGTAATAATATTGATAATGACTATCATTAATTGAGCAGTTATTATAAGCTAGATCTTGTGCTGAACATGGTACATTGTTTTTGATCTTCAGAACAGCACTGTAAGATAGGAATTATTATTATCTTTTTTTTTTTTTTTACAGACAAGAAAATCAGGTCTCAAGTCAGGTCTATCACTTGGTCTGTCATCACTTGGGTCTGACACCAGAATTCATACCCTTTCTACTATGCCAAAATGCCCTTTACAAAAAATTTTAACAGGTTTTAAACTCTACTCTGATACAGGTTCCTTTACATAGCAGATGTCATTCAATCCTCACCACAACCGATGGAGTAGGATATTATTATTATCATGCCCATTCTGCAGATAACAAAACTGAGGCATAGAGAGACTAAATAACCAGGTCTGTCTAATTCCAAAGCGTGGCTATATTTGCTACACAGTGCTAGAATTTGTGATACGTTTTTTGTCTGTGATTCTGAGCAAATAGTGGGATATACTTAACTCTTTTGTCAGCAAAGAAAAGAACATAGTCAATAATGTGTAAAATTTCTCCCTTAGCAGGTGACCTTTTTACTTGTGGAAAAAAGTTATGGATAGCGTGGGTTCCAGGGGAAACCTTTCTGTACAAGGCAGGAAAGGTCCTGAAAGTTACCTCAGTGGGATTCGTAGAAGCCCTGAGCCCTCCAAATTTTGTCCTGTCTTTCTGATTCGGGGAAATGCTTGTGTTATGAGTCATATTACCCCAGTAGCTGCAGAGTTCACACCCAGACTCCAGTGCAGCCAGGAGGCAGGATGGGACCTACGTCCTGCCAATCAATCGCAGCTCCCAGGAGAGCCATCCTTTTGGAAGGAAGGCATTCTGTGGGAGCAGCAGCGCAAGCGGCAGCTTCCCAAGGGCCTTCACATGCAGTTCCTGATGCAGAATGGCTTGATGCTGGGGGAAGTAGCGCTGATGGGCCCCACGACAGGGATTTAGTAGCATTCCTGCCTTTCAGTGCTCAGCTCTTCTCACCCTGGTCTTGAGCATTGCTATTAGAAGCTGAAACTTGATCTTTTTTTCTAACACCCCAGATCTTTTGTGAACTTTTAATAAAATAAAATTCAAAATCTCCTTCTCCTGATTAAACTAGCCAAGATGGATTCCATTTCTGCAAATCAGAACCGTGCCCAGATTTAGTAGTTACGAAGTTCAGTGAGTAGCAAAACTTGGCCACCTTAAGGGACTTTTGCCCCAGCCATGCTCTGAGCAGGGCTTCAGATCTGTCCTCTCCACTGTCCTGTGACACCGAGTGAGGGGGACACGGGCCCTGTAATTCGCAGACTGCTTCTGACGCTGTGGTGGGCTGGAGCCTGTTTGTACTGGCTTCAGAAAGCTGAGTGTTAAATTTTCAGGAATTTTATGAGTCTGTTGACAACACTGATAGCTTGAAATCAACTATTGTGGGAGTATTTATATTACAGAAATGAGCAAATGCTACACATCAGGCCTCCCTCTCTCACTTCCCAGCGGGTTAAACGTTTACCAGACCATTTCTGTCCTGATATCTCGTCATTTTGTCCTTTTTGCTGCAAGATAGTTTGTGAAATGTTCTGCTAAGCCTCATTCAATGTTGACAGCTTTCTAAGAATTTTACTGTGAACCAATCTCAGATCAGAAAACACACTTTGTAAGAACGTTGCCAGCGTTGTTTGCTAAACCTAGAGAACCCTTCTATTGCTCTTCTGCAGGACAAACTTCAAGATCCAGAATGAATATCACCTTCTTTGGGCCTTAACTGACTGCCTGAACGGAATCAATGATTCCATCTTCTGAGGCTCATCCCCTCTGCTCCCCAACCTCCAGCACTTGGCACAGAAACGCACCCATCTCGTTACTGTTCTTTTAAAAACATATGCACAGAGCCTGCACATGTCAGGCTCTTATCTAAGGCATTCTAGTGCCTTAGGCATATTAACTCACTAACTCCGTGGAACCAGGGAAGTGCAACTACTGTTCCTATTTTACAGGTGAGGGAACAGCGGCTCAGAGAGTTAGGTAACTTGTCCATGGTCACACGTCTTAGAATTGACATAGTCTGGCTTAGAGCCTGAGCTCTAAACTCTCTCTGTGTCCCCTGGAGATTGTGGAAGTTCACTGTTTGTCTTTTTGTTTTTGCGTTTTTTGAGGGCAAGGTCTGGGTCTTGTCCAAGTTTGGATCTATAGTTCCAAGCCCGGCATGGGCTACCACCAGGCACTGTGCACTAAACCCATATGCGTTAGAGGAGGGGCTGCATCAGTAGGTTCTCAGCCCCTCCCTCCTTTTGAAGACCCTTACGTGGAAAGCATAGTTCAAGAGAGAGATAGGAATGGAGCTGCTCTGGAAGAAAGACGGCCCCGGTGACTTTACCAGGCTTCTCGAGGCAGCCTCTCGGGCATCGCTGTAGACCGTCAGACTCTGACCACGCCATTTTGCGTACTGCTGAGTTGGACTGTAGATCCCAAGTTTCCATCTGGAAAATGAAATCTCAGTTTCAGTTGATGTTAGTGCTGAAGTTTTAGTGCTCTTCATGCTGGTGTTAGGGCTGTGGTTTAGGGAGGCGCGGGACCTACAAAGAACAGAGAGGAGAATCCGTTTAATAACAAAGAGCTCCTCACTTCAAGAATAACCGGTTACTCTCTACTGTGGGCGATAGCTTCAGGAAGGTTAGGGTGGGAGCAGGGGAGGCTGAGGTAGGATTTAGAAGGATGGGGAGCTCCAGTCACTAGGAATACCTCCACCTGGACTGACTGCCCTTTGGGCTGGAAGACCCTGCTCATCATTCATGATCCCACTCAAATGTCATTGTCTTGGGGAAGTCTTCTCTTTTTCCCTGTGTCACACCTACTGAGTAGGTTATCAAGGACTTCGTGGAATCCATCAAAACATCATGATTGGTTCGGCCAGCACTCAGTAACTGCTTGCTGAATACACGAGTTAAAGCCAAGAAAGAAAGGGACTGAGAGACTCTTCCTGTCATGGCCTCAAAGAAACCTCACAAATAGGAGCAAATGCCCAAGGGAGAATCCTGGTTCTGAAGACTGGTGTTGACACTGGAGTGACAGCAGAGGAAAGTCTCTGACTCCCAACGCCTTCTGGAGTAAGGAATTCCCCTCTTTAATACTATGGCCCTCTTTGTTGTTGACCTTTGCTAGACTGTGACTATTCATGAATATGCTCTCTACTTGCATAATTGCCTCAGTTCTCCACCTGGTTGTGGCCATGGGGACACGGCCACCTGTGCTGCTTTGAAAGCTTGCTTCCATCTTCCCTTGTATCTTTGGTTTCTGGCAGATTACTGGGCTTGTGGAAGTTAAAGTCAAGTGTGATCCAGCGGTGGGCGTATGAGTGTGTACATGTGTTGTGGGGAGCGTTGAACTCTTCCACCTCCCCAGACATATCTCTGCACATCTAGTGTCAGTTTCTTGGTCTCTAGTACATGGCCAGGGCAATGTTTGTCATCCAGGAAGCTGTGGGGAGGAGCCTATACCCCAGAATGCACCGAGCCCAAGAAAAGTATGCCAGGGGACAACCAGTGACAGCCCCGGAAGCAAAGTTCTGGTCAATTTGGTCAAGTTATTTATAACTAGGTCAAGTTATTTCCTAGCGCCACCTCTGGAGTGTCCCTTGGGAACAGGAGTTGCCTCCCTTGGCTATGCTGGGCAGGCTGTTCTTCCTGGGCAGTCCTGGGGCATGGAGCACAAAGGGGATGAGGAGGGACAGCCTATACAAGCGCTAGGCTCATTGTTTAGACTCAGTAATAGCAACCACATGCGCTTCGGAGGCCCTGCCATGCCTGGAGGGCTTGGGTCCCACTCTTATCCAGTGCGATCTCTGACTACAGCCAGGCTGAAAGTGACATGGCCTGCTTAGTAACCCTCAGCATCCTCTTACGGGATTCTCTGACTCAGAGCTCACAGACAGGATGTGATCTCAGCTTCTCGCATCTCTTCATACACATGGGCATGGTCAAGTGTTTCCTCCAGTCTTAATTGGGGTGGGAAGAAACACTAAACACCTGTGTGCAGGAGACCAATATCTTGGGGAGGACCTTGAAGAGATCCTTGGGGAGCTCCAGAGGATTGCTTTTCCTTCCTGACTTTCTGCCCCATTGTCCAGCTCTCAGTATTTTACCCAGGAGCGTGACTCCCCAGTAGACACCTGACTAGTCTTCCTTCCTTCAGTTTCTCAACTCCTCATCCACACAGAGATGCCCGAGCCACTCAAGCACTGCTTCATCACATCCTGTCAAACCAAGTCTTCCCTTCCCCACCCCTCCTGGCTAATAAATTTGTCCATCAACTTACCTACATTCCCATCTTTTCTACCTCTTATCATCCCTTCCTTTAGCTTCTCTGCTGCCAACTGGTCAGTTTCCCTGTAGTTTATCCCACATCCTGTCACTTCCTCCAACTGATTGTTGAAGTTCATCCTTATTAGAAAGGCTGTGTGCTTCCAAAGATGCTGAAAATACCACCATCATCACCATCAACACTGTCATCATCATCTATTAGCACAACCTTTGCATCAGGCACTGTGCTAAGGGCTTTACATAAATTAATCCATTTAATCCTCATGCTAATACTATGTGGTAGGTACTATTATTATTTCCACTTTACAAATGGGAAAACTACGAGTCAAAGAGAAAGAGTGACTTGTCAAAGATCTCAAGGATATTAAGCATATACCACATCAAGGATTTGAACCTAGTTTGTCTGATATCAAAGCCAGAGCTCTTAATCATGATAATGTACAGTCTCCCTAGCTGACCCCATGCTTTCTTACCTTGAATTCAATCAGAGTTTATGTATGTAGTTTAGAATCCATCCTTGGGCATTTGGGTATTGGAGACAAGAAGGAATTTTTTTGAGATCAGATGGTCCAACATCTTTTTTTTCAGTGGTTGAGAAAATTGAAGATTAGGGAGGCAAAAAAGCTTGTCTAAGAGTCTGAAGTAGGTTAGTGGAAGAACCAGAACCTCATCCCAGTTCTCCTGACTGAGGACGTGCTCTAGTACAACACGTATCATCCTTTTGTGTTCTTGAAAATTTGTTCTCCATGAACTTCAAAATTATGACTCTTGCCTTCTCAACTATAGTATTAGTTCATTAAGGATAGAAGTCATATTTCATGCTTGAAAAGTATATTTCCAGTCTTACATAAGATGTGGAAATGAAGTGGTTTCCTTGGTGGTCACTGAATGGAAAATGTAGAAGATGCTGTCAGTGCCTGGCACACAATCAGCGCTCAGCACACACTTTTCAAGGGAATGAGTGGATGAATGAAATGGTGTCAGGAAGACTAGAGTTGAATTTGAGCTGGGGGGTGTTTCCAGGAATATGGACGGAGTTTTGCAACAAAGGAAAAACACTCAGCTTTGAATGCTGCTGACAAGCTGGTCTTTAAAGAAAATTACAACACATATGTATGAAGAGATGAGTCACTGGAGAAGAGTTATTGAACCTGACAGGCATGGTGACGAGAATAGCAGTGGTCTCCGACTGCTCAACAAATATGCTGAACATCTGCACAGCATCATCAGGACCATCTCTGCCTGCTGGCTAGTGGGACGTGCCTCTATGTCAAGCAGTGGCGTCTCATGTTTGGCATTGTTCATCCAGGGCTCTGAAAGATGTGGTTACTACTGTGGGTAAAGTGCCAGGTGTTTCATGCGTGCTAGTGTCCAATATTTCCTAGCTCAGTGCTCTTCAAACTTTAATGAGCATATGAATCACTTGAGCATCTTTTTTAAGAGGTTGATTCTCATTTAATAGGTCTTGGATGGAGCCTAAGATTCTGTGTTTCTTACAAGCTACCAGGTGATGCTGATGCTGTTGGTCTGAGCAATCATACTTTGAGTAACATGGTTCTCGGTGCTCCATGGAAAAGTACTAGAGAATGCAACAGTTGAAAGTAGCTCTCATTCACTTCTCAACATCTCCTCTGATCAAAGATCCCACTCCATGGATCAGCTTTCCTACAGAGGGCTGGCCTCACATTTGACTGGTTATGATGCTTCCCTTGGGACAGATTGGGTTTTGGGGGTCATGGAAATTCTGGGAACACACATCAAAGAAGCATCAAAACTCATGCTTGCTGGAAATTGACACCCAAGATCCATACAAGGAAGATCTGAGTCACTTAACAGATTCATGTTTATTTGTAGGGTCTAGTACATAGTAGGCCATCCTACTGAAAATGCCAAATGAATAAACAAAGGATAAGGGCTTTAATTTAAAAAAAAATCTAGAGTCATACTACATCTCACTAAGATTAACTTTAAGGATTAAGGACTAAGCCGAAAGGTCATGTAAACAAAAATCAATGTTTTAAGGACCACACCTTAACTCTCAGGCTTATTACTTACGGAAAACTCTAAGTCCTTACTCAGAGCCTATTTGTACTTTTTGGTTTTTAAATAAGAGAGTGAAACAGTTTATTATCAGTATAAACCGAGTGATGTGATATCTCACCTTTTGTAAGATTTTATACTCCACAATTCACTTTAAAAATAGCTTTGTTGAGATATAATTCGCATATCATAAAATGTACCCTTTAAAAGTGTTATTTGTACTTACTTTACCACCTATTTTACAGAGCCTGGCTGTCTTTAGTAGATGAGAAAATGCAAGTTTAAAGGGTTTGGAGAGAACAAGAGTCAGATAAAAGCAGGCAAGGAAAAAGATAGTGCTCATGGAAAGAGACAATGCAAAAATAATATTAAAAGAAACACAAAGAAGTACTAAGAAAGCCCAGTAATCTGGAACTGTTTAGTTTAGCGGAAACCTCTTTCTACCATGCTTCGAAATATCCTAAGAGGTTGGTTGTATACAGCCTGGGATAATGATGGATGTTCATGGTGATGTCCTTGACTTGTCAAGGAGAGGCTGAGTTATACTCAATGTACGCTGCTTAGAAAGCCAAGATACCTGGGATCCATGAACACATTTTCATTATAATGGTAATAGAAATATTTCTTTAAAGTTTGGGGTGCTTTACGGAGTCAGCCCTCAGCTCTCTCCACAATGAGTCAGTCCACGGGGATTCCAGAAAGTCCATGTTTTACGGTAAGAGCTGAGAGATGTGACCAAAGATCAACCGCGTGCACGTGGCCCTGCTGGCTCGTGGGTGGAAGTCCATACCAGCACCGTGTGCGTGGGGCTTCCGTGGTGCGTCTTCCTCCCATGGGCAACGCCCTTCCCTTCCCTTTTTGAACCTGGCTGTCTCCCAAGAGCCTCCTGACCCTAAAATTTAAACCTTTCTGAATGCAAGTCAGAATGGTCCTGAGTCTGAGATGCAAAGAAAATGCTGGAAGGTTTTCTGTCAAATTTCCCTTTGATTAAAAAATCTGAAACTCATTTGCTCCTCTGATTGTTCCCCAGCTGCGACGGGACACAAATAGTGGATACACAAAGCCAAGTTGCTACAGTCCAAGTGCTCTTGTGTTTGTGCAACACCCTTTCCAGTCTCTTCCTCTGAGGGCCTACACCATTGCAGCATTAGGTGAGTCATTTTCTGAGCCCCAGTTTCCTCACCTGTAACATGGGGATAGTAAAACCTGCCCTGGGCACCTCACAGGGTTAGCATGAGGTTTATTAATAATTTTTAAAAGTAGATCAAACGTATTGAGTGTTTACTATTTTTTTCCAGGCATCATGTGAAACGCTTTGCATATATTATCTCATGTAATCCTTACATTGACGCTTGGAAGTCTATGGTTTTATTAGCCCCATTTCACAGAGAAGGACACTTTAGCTCATAAAGGTGACTGGCTCAAGATCACTGTGGCTGAGAGTTGGTGGAGCCTGAATTTGAAGACAGGCCCTCAGGTTCCAGGAATTAAATGGGATAATGTCTAACAAAGTGTGTTGGAAGCTGCAGAGGTCTCAGAAATGTTTGCAGCTAATACTCTGTCTAGAATTATTTTACAGGATCACATTAGGGTCCACCTTCCATCTTCGTCATCCCAACTTTGACTTCCTAGCTGGCCACCATTCCAGGCCACATGGGCTTGAGGACCTTCACAGCTCCTTTTGCTGCTTTTCCTGATGGTTCTGCACCACAGGCATCTTTGGCTCTAGGATCTTGGAGATCATCACTGGGATTTGAGTCCTTGACATTGTTGATGTTTGACATATCACTGGTATTGGCCTGACTCCTTGCTGAGGAGAAATGCTTGCCCCAATCTTTGGTAAGGAAGCATCCTAGCTGTTTTCTCCTTTTATTTCATATCACTGGGAAATGCTGCCGCTTTGCTTCTAGGATCAAAATGACTTGGACGACACCGCACACAGATCCCCAGTGGCTGCTGTTTTTCTCTTCCCTTTCCTGTGCCCCATCTTGGATGGAAAACTGCTGCCTGGCACCCTGAACCATGGTGATGGGGGCTTCTCAGGGTTATTTCAGTAGTTTCAGGATTTGTGAATATTTTATTTCACCTCTGGACTGCCCCTTTATTGCCAAATGTCTGTTTCCTTGGGTGTCTTTGCTCTACAAAAGGGGGAAAAAACCTCCGCCTCAGATTTCTTCCTGGCTACTTTCCATTTCTTCCTGATGGTCAGTTCTAGTCATCTTTGCCCTGGTGTGTGACTCAGTCTAAGAGTATCTCAGGTTTATCCAAGTTTATCCAGCTTGTAAACACATGTTACTTTTTTCCCTCCTGTATCTCATAAAGATTATCCTGAACTCAGCCTGATCTTCTATTTGGGCTCAAAGCCACAGTCAAGTTTAGTCAAGGTTGTGCTTTTAATTCCTCTTCTGGCCCTCTCTGACTTCCCCCAGTCAAAACTTCTGATGCTATCCATCCTTCACCAGCCACTTTTCATGGCAGCCTCTGACACAAGAGGATCCTTCTGACTGCCATGGCCAGTTCCTCTTGCAACTCCATCTTGATAGGATGCTGTCAGCTCTATACCTTCACCGTTTCCCTTCCAAGCCCATCACTCCACGATCTGTCCCCTCCTTCCTTTGACCTGAGGCGTTTGCTTTTCCGACAAAGGTTAGGAAGAGCTGGCGATGAGCTGGAACCAAGAAAGAGCACAAGGCATTCAGATGATAACATTACTTTTTCTCTAATCAGTAATTCATTTGAAACAGAATGTTTGAGGAAATTGAGACTCAGCCTGACACAGCTCTTTACAAACAAAAGAAAATGAGTAGAAGTCTAAAACAAAGTACAGTTTGGGACATGGACTAAACCAAACAAAAACATCTTGCAGAATGATAAAGACTGTGTAAACTTATTCATGTTTCAGTGGGAATGGTTTTGCAAAATGCAAGGGCATGGCTTACCTTTTCTTTTGAAATGTATCTGTGTTATGTAAATACGGTAACTGAGCCCTTTGACTAGTCCTTGTATGAACGGAAGTACCTTAAAATCTTACGTAATTCTAATGCTGCAGTTTAATGGAGGGCAAAGGTTTAGGACACTGTATCACAGCAAATAAAATGCCCAGTAGAGGAGATTATTACCCTTACAGACGAGGACAGGTCCTATCTTAGATCCTCTGGAGAAGGCCGCCAGGATCAGGAATTTCAGGAATGATTAACTGGCTTCAAATGTCCAGGGTGCCCATAAATGAGAACACTTGGGCCCCTTCCCCCTAAATGCACTGTTTGTTCCTCACCAGGTTTTTTTTCCTGCTTTTTCTGCTCTCTCTCCCATTCCCTCATTTTAGTCTCTTCATGCCCATGGGGCTCACATTTGCTTGCTAAACCTTGGCCCTTTCCATGTTCCTCCCATGACAGGCAAGCATCTATCTCAGCCATCCCCATGAGTTACTACCAGACGAGTCCATGGACGTCTGAGGGACTTGCATGAATTCCCCCCTGCTCAACCCATTTCAGCTGGGTCCCCACCCCACTTGCCCATCTTCTCTGGGGGCAGTTTATTCCCTTCACTTACCTTGGATTTTTTTTTCCTTTTTATTTAGAAGGCTTTGCCAGAGCTATAGGCAGGTTTTCTCTCTCTGCTTCTTCTCTTTGTCCTTTTGGGTTTTTTTTGTGCTTGTGTGTCTGACTCTCAAAAGTCCTACCCGGGCACCTTATATGAAATGTCTGCTATGAAGTAGTATCATCACTTTATAGTAAATTAAAATTTTTTCCCTGGTGAATACGAAAAGGGACCAAAGCTTGACATGTAGGAAACATCTAGAACCTGAGAATGTAGCCCGGATGGGGAAGGGGGTGTTGCAGAACAGAGGAACGTAGTTTAGACTCACCCTCCCCTTCCTCCCTGCACCTGCACCTGCTCCGTCCCTCCTCCCTGCTCTCTCTGTTGCAGCTCCTATCCCAACCTAGACTTTCTGAAGAGCCACCACCTCCACCCGTCTGTGTAGTGCAGACGCTGCCCCAGCCCCAGGCGAAAATCAGAACCCTTTCTAAAAAGTAAATGCAGATGAATTTTCACAGCCAGGAAGGGAAATTTAAGAAATCAATTAATTATGGCTCTATTGACATCTCTACTTTGAAAGATTCGTATTTCTTTGATTATGCCTTCTTGAGAAAATATTTAAGACAGGCTCCCGTTTATGAAATAGGAGGTTTGTGGACCGTGAAGACCAATATTCTCTTACTGATGACTGTGAGGCTGGCAGGATGTGTTATTTAAGGAAGGCAACACACACACACAAACCAAAAAACCGCATTTGGAGGTAGAGACATATTAGAGTAGTTTGTTACTTGTTCTCCTGACTTCAGATGTGCCGGAGTTTGAAGTGTGTTTTCCACACATACCTGCACACAGACAATCAGCCATCACTCCTGTGTGTGGTCATTGAATTCACTGACCTTGGGTTCTCTCTGTAGGACCACTAGTTGGCCATTTAGTTTGGAGGTGGAGATCATGGTATCCTGTTTCAGGAAAAAAAGACCTCATATCCATTATTGTATATTCTAAGTTTTAAATTGCCGTCACTAGAAGTGACAGACTTCTGACAGTTTGGATGACTTAAGAAATGCCTTGCAAGGCTGCTGTGCACGTATTTTTAGTCACATTCATCATGGATATTCCCATACCCAGACACAGGTCTGAAACAAAGAAAAAGCATTCTGTCATTAAGTGGCTTCAGTGACCCTCACTCTTCATTCTTTTGACCAAATTTCTCTGCCTTGTACATATGTATTATTTCTTTGGCCTTGACTTTCATTTATTTATTTTTTGCATCTGGATTTAGCTATTGGCTCTGTAGATCCTAATAATAATTTAGATCAAATTTTAGTCTATTTCTTTATTGTATATTTAGGAACTGCTAAGGAAGTAGCCCTTTCTTGGCATGGTCCCCACACAAAATTGTGTATCTGTAGAACGTTTAATTTTTCACCTATTTCTCTTCAAACAAAGTGATAGCTAAGGCCATCATGGTTCTTCCCAGGGACAGATGCCTTTTCCAACTTCAATTTGACAAAGGAATCTTTTTTTTTAAATATAAAAGCAACTAAAAACATAAAATCAATAGCTCATACGCTTTTTGCAGTGCTGTCATTTAGAAGTGATTGAACAGATATTGTTCAAATGGAGGTTGTTTGATTGGTTTCCTGCCCAGGACCCTCTGTCAGACATTGCTGATTTTCTTTTTGGCTTTATTTTGGCTTAGTGCCATAGTCCATCAAACGAGAAGCTTGTGATCAAAATAATGCTGGAGTTTAAGGAAGATATTTCATTATATCTCTTACAGTGCAAAAAAAAAAAGATTTTTAAATTATATATGATGGAGCAAAAAAATTAGCAAAATGAAAATAAACAGACATGTGGTTCTCAAATAGCAGATTACTGTTTGGGAACATTCCTGAGTAGAATTTCTAATTATCTCAGGAAGGACTTGGGGTACGATACTGAAGGCCACAGCATGGACAACCCAGCCATGGATGCTCTGAATAAATTATGGATTTTGCCTACGGCTGTGACCCTCTATCCTAGTGTTACCCAAATTATACCGGCACAATGTCAGTCCTACAAAATGGGTAAAGTTTCTATGGTCGAAGGTGTTTGAGATACAAATTCACAAACCCGTTAGCAATCAGGAATCACTTAAAAAAACATCATTTAACCCAGTATTTCTCAAAGCCATTCCCCACCTCTCTTTTCCTATATCATGCTTGTTACTATCCCAGGAGGTAAAGCCCCACTGATCACACTTTGGGAAAAGACTGTAAGTTTTTACATGTTGACTCTGTTTTTTGTGGGTCCTGCAAACCACATCAACCACCTGGCTGTTTTTATGAAGAGGGATGTTCTTAAGGCCAGACAACTTTCTTCCAATTTGATTCTTCTACTCTTGGTCACATGGTATATATCATTTCTCACTGAAAAACAAGGGGAAGAGAGGTAGAAGGTGCCCTGATGCGACTAAAGAATTGTGGAATCCTCATCAAATCACTGAGCATTCCCTTCTCTCTTTCTTCGGCAGTGAATTTAGGCAGCTGGACACCAGATTCTCTCCCTTCCCCAAGGATTCTCCCAGCTCCGAGCTTCTGGAATTCTGAGATACTGCTTCCGGTTCCTCCCGCCCCTCACCAGCAACACCCTCACATTCTTGTATCCGAGAGTCATCTCTCTAGGGATTTACAGTCTGGCAGCCTTTTCTTTTTGAAATCTTCAATAACTGGTTAGAGGAGGTCAGTGGGCCCTCATCATGTCTTTGGAGAGCTTGAGAGAAAATAATCTTGCTGGATTTCTGGTCGTTAGCCTGCAATTTTCTGAGCAAGTTCACGTCCGTAAAGTAAGTGGGCCACCAACACAGGTGCAGTGCCACCAGATGTCAAGGTACATGTTTCTTCCAGGCAGGAGCTGAGATGGCCATGAGCTTTTCTTTCTTTTTCTTTCCTTTGTTTTATTTGAGATATAATCTTGAATAATTACTTTTCTTTTCCAGTTTGATTTCAAATAAATTACATCCTTATAGAGAATGTGAAAAATCACATACACACACGTGAATGCATTCATGGAAGAAACTAAAAATTACCCAGAATGTCATGACCTGAAAATAATAACTGTTGACCTAGGGTCTTTATGCTGCATATATAGCTGTGTATTTCTGTTGTCAGGGGGAGATTTATTTCCTATTACTGACATTTCTTTGCATGTTGAGGAACACCCTCTGGCCACAACACTTCTGGACTCTTATCCTATCCCTGGCTTGCTTCCTGGGGAGCTGGAATGTTTTTGGACCGGCGAGTTTAGGACAGGAACGAGTTACCAAGAGCCTAGCTCCTCCTTCTCTTTGCTAGTGGAGTGTGCCCCTGCCAGGGACACTTGGCCCCACTTGCTCTCATGCAGCAAGCTCAGGGGTGGGTCTGTGGGAGTCCATAAGGAGGCCAGGTGGTTCAATCTGCCTGCTTAGGAGTTCAGGATTAGGAAATTTGTTTACCACTAGATGTAAGCCACAATATATGAGGATGCGTTTTTGCTCAGCCTTGCAGCAAGAAAGGTGATAGTTGAGTCTTCCTCTTCTAGGTAGTTTCTGAGCTGGTTCAGAACCCAGCAGGAAAGAGAATTGTTGTTTAGGGTCCCCCTGGAACTCTGACGTCTCTTAAGTCTCCATCTCATCTTGAGGCTTGTTGGACTGGCTGAGCTGAGGACCAGATGCAGTTAGTGCTAAAAACGTGCCCCCACCTCTCCCTTCCTGTGGAGTCTATTTGCACATTATAATGCAAGGGGAATTGTGTCTTATTATGGTGGAGGATGGGAGAGTTTAGATTGATGGGGTATGAATAGTATAGTGTCTTATCCCTGCCCAGGGCTTTTCTTGGATTTGAAGTTTTACGGAAAGAGGGATGAGGGCTCCAAATCACAGGACTGTTCAAGAGAGACTGCTAGTCTCTGGGCCGAACAGAGCTACTTTGGACCCTAGCGACAAAGTGTGGTCCAGAATTGGAAAGGAGGACATTTTTCCAACCTCTGACTCAAACCCAGTAGTAGTTTGGCACTCTAAGGATTGGAAGTGAATCCTAGGCACAGATGACAGGGTTTTGACTGTAAGAAGTGGTGACAGTGATGTTTCATGGTCAGAGGATGTGGACAAGTGGACTCATGTACTGAATGCTGGAAGGATGCTGATGGTAGGAGTGCGTGAGACACTCCCTTGGAAACTTCTTAAAATTACAGGGGAATAGTCTGAGAGGGAATTATCCTGGTAAGAATCTGGGTTGTGACAGCCGTCCATTTATCTGATAAATACTGATCAAGTGCATACTCTAAGCCAGATATTCTTCTGGGTTCTAAGGTATGAAGGTAAGAAAGACAGACAAAGTGCCTTTTCCCAAGAAAATTAGACTCTAATAGGGGAGATAGGAAGATAAATTTGATGATGATAACTTTCATTTGTCTGGTGAGGTCAGAGACATCTGTATGTGTGTCTGTGTGTATTTATATATGTCTATTGCACACTATATACACATGTGTACATTATGAACATTTTTTATAAACTTAGTATATCATAAGAATTTTTTTATAATCAAATACTGTACTTGAGTACCACTTTTAGTGCCCACATAATATTTCCTCAGATAGCCATATTTTCCTTCATCTTTTATGTTGGACGTTTCGTATGTTGTATTGTAAATGGTGACATTTAATCCCAATGGCCTGATTCCAGCCACACCACTTTTAAGATCTGCAAGATAGTCTCTGCATCCCTGGAAGGTGATTTGCCTGTGTTCAGGAACAGACCCCTCCCTCAGTCTCTTCTGATGCCCAGTTGCCTTGGCCATTAGGATGGCCCCTCTCATGGCTTGAGCAGAACTGCAGCCTCTCCCGCTGGTCCAGCACAGTGTTTCTTGGCCAGTGGCTGCCAGGTCACTCACTCCTGGTGGCAAAGCTGTGACAGGTCTTGCGGTCAAATAGGAAAACAGCTGGCTTATTCACATGATTTGCCTTCTCCCCAGAAGTGTTCCTGAGGCCCTAGAGTGTTGCAGAGTTTAGTGAAGTTACTCTCTCAGCTTTCCCTTCTAGCCCACCCTCTTCCTGGCCTCAGACAGGCCTCTAGGACACATGTAGGGATGGATGCTTGATAGTAACTTTTGATTCTTCCTCAGCATCTCTGCACCCCTCAAAGGTGCAGCCAGCCCTTATTCCTAGGCTAAGCTTGCCCTGCCTGGTTTCTTCCCTCTGGCTGAGCTGCTTCCCAGCAGCTCACTTACCTCACTCACCACCCGCAACCTGGACTTCTCTGCCACTCAACCAGTGCCCCCCAGCCTTCTTTCTTTCTTTCCTTTCTTTCTTTCTTTCCTTTCTTTCTTCCTTTCTCCCTTTCCTTCTTTCCTTCTTTCCTAATGGAGGTGCTGGGGATTAAACCCAGGACCTCACGCATGCTAAGCACATGCTCCGCCACTGAGCTCTACCTGCCTCCCACCCAAGCCCTGCTCTTTCTGAACCCCCCTCCCCCGCCACCGAGGAACACAGCTCAGGTTCTCTCGCAGTTCTCTACCAGTGCTCTAAACATGCTCAGACCTTCTGGAACCCCCAGCAGTAAGTGTAGCAAGATGATCTCCCTGCTCTGACGATCTTACTAGTATTCACATTCATTTCTGTGTCCCCGATTGCTTTCTTAAGCTGAAAGTCCCCAAAGTAAAATCTCTGGGTCCAAGGCTACAAACATTTTTCAGGATTTTGATACATAGTCCCACATTTGGCCTGACATCAGGCTGGCTTTAGCATCAAAAGCATAGAGAATAGAGACTCTGTTTTGTTTCGAGCAGAAGGGCAGCTTGTGCACAGAAGTTATATAAAAACGTTGGCATCAGTCCTCTCTTTGGTGGAGTAACTCAATCACCAAAATGAACAATCCCCCAGAAGCCCAAGGTCATTGGGGAAAAAAGTCACAAACAAATCCCTTATTTTTCTCCTTCCTACTCAACCCGCCACCCTCCCACTGGTCCCTGGTGTCACGGGCTTCAGTCCAGCCAGGTGGGAGGGCTGTTCTCTGACAGCCTGGGAAAGATGGGTTCAGAGTTACCTGTGCCAGACGCACTCTGAGGAGCGGAGTCACTGCTCCTTGAATCAGTCTGGCACTGGCGCTGGCACGGGACAGAGTTGCTGAAGGCGTCCTGCGTGTCTCTTTAATCGACTGGGCCCTTTGGAGTTCTTCATCTTTCTGAAAGCATTTGCTAGAGGAGTCCTCTGGAAATAGCACACAGGGCCTGAGAATGGTGTCTGCTGATTGGAGGGGAGCCTGGCTATCCTTGGCCATACTTGTGCTGGGAGTCCCACCTGCTGTAGTGACCAGCTGTCCTGCTTTCCTCAGGACGGTCCTGGTTTGAGCACTGAGAGTGCAGGTAAACTGGGGCAGCTGGTCACCCTGCTCCCAAGTGAGTCCAAAGCCTAAAATTTCTACTGTGGGGAGACCAACCAGTCAGACAGTTGGAAGGTACAGATGATGCCTTTGGGATTCTGGTTAAAATGTGGTGGAAATAACTTGGAGTTGGAAACCAGAAGCCTTGGGCTGAGTTCCCCTCTTCCTCTTGTGAGTCCTGAGGTCTTGGGGAGTTAACACTCTTCCCTGTGTGTCATTTTTCTTATCTGGAAAACCTGAGTAGTAAGCTTGACCTCCCCCTACCTCCCAGAATGCCTCCAAGGATCAAACATGACGTTGCCTCAGAAAGCACTTTGTAAACTGTCAGAGCTTGGTCAGCCTGACATGGCTGTACTGTTCTAAGAGATTTATGGTTAATGACACATGAGTCTCAGTGGTGATTTATTCGATTTATTCTGAATTTCATTTCTCAGCTTCACATTTAGTTCAGGGTAAATGAACACACATGTCAGATGTCGTAGACTGTGCCTGGGGCAGGATCTGAGAGGGTGCGAGGAGGTGGGTTTCTAGAAGAGCTGGAGTGAGCCTTGGGGAGCTGCTCTGAGGCCATCCTGTGAAAAGGCAGCATCATTACTTTCGGTGCCTGCAGGCGCCTCCACCATCTGTGGTCCTCTCCCCTCCTGCTCTCTCAAAGGAGGAGGGATGAGTTTGGGGTGAAGGTGGACTGAAGATGAATTCAATTCTGTCAGTCACGGAGCACGTTTTTCCAAAGAGCCATCAGTAAACGACTCCAGAATGGCCCAAAGGAGACAGGCTGCCTTTTCCCCTTCTCTTTTCTAATTTTTTTTCCATTCTGCCAGAGCCCAGTTCCGTGAAATGGCCTTTCGTGGGTTGCGTCTTAAATGAGACACTCTGTGGAAGACAAAAAACATGATGGGCAGTGTGAATTGCTTTTTGTGTTCCGAGTTCGGGGTGCCCCCATTTGCCTGACTGCAGTCCCCTGCTCAAGAGAGAGGAAAAGAATGGAAAATGCTGTAGGCACTACAGAGGGTTCATTATTTCAAAATAATTCTTCCCTTTTAGAAAGTCACCACAGCAAGGCTGGGGGCAGAGAACAGATGTGGCTTCCAGTCAAGGATACTTAGAACCCAAATCAGAACGCCAGCAGCAGGAAGAGCTGACACCCGGGATGGAAGGCCATCGTTGGCCTGGTTCTTACCGCGCCAGAGTGTCTAGCCCCTCGAAATGCAAATGCCGTTGTCTGCAGCACAAAAGCGCTGATTTTCCCTTCAACAGAGCTGGGACTATTAAAATAGCATGTCTTGTGTGTAGTTGTCACACATTCTTTCCATTTTTTTTTCCTGGGTGAGTCAGAATGCAGATTCTCGACCAGGCTGAAAAGAAGGCAAGCCATCTAATTTACATGGGCATGGAGTCTCCACATCTGGATGGAGTTAGGGGGAGCAGAAACTACTTGCAGCATTTAAATAGAGGCCTGGAGAGCTGCTTTCCCTTGACCATATGAGACCCGTTCCCATATAATTCCAGGTAAGCCCAACGTAAAAAGTCTACTTCTTATTAATAAGGGACTGGTACCAGCGTGATTCAGCCATTACAGGAACTGACCCAAACTTACAGGAACTGATCCAAACCCGGAGGCTGACAGTGAGTGGCAGGAGGCCATCAGACTCTCACCTGCCACCTTGGATGCCCAGAGTTATACATCACTGTTGGAGGCCGCCTAGAACCCACCATGTCTGTGCCAGGAAGCTGGCAGGATCTGAGTTCTGTCCCACGTGGAATTCCCAAGCCTGGTAGTGAGCTGCCGATGCTGGGAAAGCCGGATGGGAATTCTTGATTGTATCAGGCCCCACGCTGGATGAGTCTTGTGCATATTAATGCCAGCATGACAGACGTGTTCTCAGTTCCAATAAAATGTGGGAAAAGAGGATATGAATAGCAGGGACCCAGGCCCCAGGAAAGAGGCTATAAATAGCTGGTACAGGCACTAGAAAGACAAGGGGAAAGATGAATGGCTACCCTCTGAGCTGGGACTCATGAATCCCTGATTACTGGCATCCAAGGAAGAATTATATGGAGGTTACAGCTGAGCACATACCTGCATTACTGGGCGGATGGTGGTAGCGTTGTTCAGGACCTTCGTAAGGAAACCGGTAAGCAAATAAAGAAGACTATATTGTTAGAGGGTTAACAACGCTGAAAATAAATATCGTTTTATGGACCTGTACTCAAAATGACTCACTGAATGTTAAGACGATGCTCAGCTCTAAGGATTTGCTGAATCCCACTTCTCCACGTTTGGTGTTTGTCAGGTGACATCTGGTAGAATTGTAGGCATCTGGCCTTGACTTTTATATCTTACCCTGAGTCCCCAGACAGTCTTCTGAAGCAGCATGCTAATGTTGCTGACTTGATAGGTGACTCCAGCAGATTTCCTTTTAGAGAAGGTATCTATCTTCATTCGGGAAAAACCCTTGATAAGCTGTTAATCCTAAGTGTGAGACTCCAAAGGAAGAGGTTCAAAGGGCTGAAGGAGAGGGAAGAGAGAGCAGTTCTGCCTCCCATTGGATATGGGCTAAAAAATGAGAGAGCAGTGGTGGAGGAGATTGCAGGCGGGGTGAGGAGTGAGAGGATGATTTGATTAGAAACGGTTGATGTGCTGCAGTTGTTGGGTGCCGGGAAGAAAGGAACAGAGATGTTCACTACCCATTTTGAAGTCACTTTCGTCGTTGTGATGGAAATCTTGCCTCCCCATATCCACGGCTTTATAAAGTCAACCTCTCAAAGGCAAATTGCCCAAGGGAGTGAATTCTGGGGCTCAGGGAACTGACTGGGTTTGATAAAATAACACATTGGAAGATCATGCATTAGCTGAAGGCAGAGGTATGGTGAAGGCTGTCTGTTGATTCCTAATAGCCATTCTTTCTCTTTCCTATCATTAAAAAAAATTCCCTGCTGAATTTTAGCTGGGAACGCTGTTGTCCAGGTGGAGACTACATTTCTAAGCTTTTTCTGAAGTTATGTATGAACATGTGATTAAGGGAACGGCTAATGGATGGGGTAGAAATCATATGTATTACTTCCAGGTTGGACTGAACGTGCACTCTCCTGACTCTTTCCCTGTTTTTGTTGGCTGGTAAGTGATGGAAGAGTTGGAGCAGCCATCTCGGACCCAAATATGGGATTCCCGTGTTAAGGGTCACAGAGTTGTTCTCCCCATCCTGGACTGTCAATGTCTGGGCTGTTCTATGAGAGGAAAATCTAGTCTGAGTTGTCACCAATTGCAAAAGCCCTATTTCTTCATAGACCCTCACGATGAAAAGCACACAGAGGCACTTAAGCTATGACATGATGCTTTGATTGTATTGATGCTATTGACTGTAAGACACTTTCCCATTTCAGAATGGTTTAAAAGTGAAAAGAAATTATTGTAACATCCTGGAAATATGATCCATCTGTCTTATTTAAGTCACTGCACTTTGGGTTTTGTTGTGACAGCCGCTTATGCTGTATCCTGCCTGCCTTGGAATTTACACTCGGAAGTGGGGTGTTGCCGTAACAAAACTGAAAAGAAGCGGCTCAGTGCTCAGGTAGCAGGAGGCAAAGGGAAACACGGCAAGCTGGAAGTCGGGGAGTTCTTGCTATGCCATGGCCAAACATTTGGGAAAACTGTCTGTAATGAAAGCTTCGAAGACAGATTGTATGGCTCTAGATCCAGAAACTTCAGTGAAGCTGGTTGGGAAAGCTCAGAATGTTGGTGTGTTCTAGAAACCTCTTGCTGCTTTTAGATTGCCAACCTCAGGCTAGTTACGAAAGGTGACTCACATTCTAAAGGGGCGGCTTTGGCAGGTGATAATATGGTAGCCCCCAAGCCTCCGGATCACTTCCCAGTGGGACTTCCGGTCCAGATAGCGGGAGTCAGTTCCGATGCCGGTATTCAATGAAGGGTGTTGTCATCCCACTCAAACGTACTGTTTCAGATGATTTCAAAGAAACTATAAAGAGAGACAGACAGACAGACAGAAAGGCAGACAGACAGATGAATGGAGCACAAAGATGAGTAAATATAAGAGCAGTTAAAAAAACACAGCTCTGTTTGGATGAGCTCTTGGGCTGTAGTTACACATACATGGAATCAACTGGAACCAAATAGCCAGAAGCCTATAATTCTTCCAACCCTAAAACAACCCTAATCCCCCAAAGATGTCCCAGGCAGAAAGTGAGTTACAAAAGCTGCACAGCTCCCAAGGGAAGTCTGCTTTTCAACACTCACTTCAGATGTGACAAGTGAGAATGACAGGAAAGAACGGTCTTCCCAGTGGGCAGAAGCAGGATCAAATCAAGGACGTTTATTCAGTCAGGGGAGGGAACCTCGGTAATTGCTGTGGACAAGTGCTGCTGTGTTTTTCCGTCTTCCCTTTTCCTAATGGGAGGTTTAAGTTGCAGTGTGTCTGTTTCTACCCCACCATGTGTGTACAGGGCATGTGTATATATGTGAGAGAAACAGGCAGAGCTCTAGCAGGCCAGGAGGGGCTGCATCTTGGTTGTGGGAAAGATTGCTCCTTGCTGGATGAAGCCCAGACTTGGAGCTAGAAACGGTAACCAGGTGGGACACTGGCTTGCCTCCCTGGGCTGGGGCACGTTAAGTTCCATGATGTCTGCAGGAGGAAGGGTGTGAATGGATACTGGAGTGGTTGGAGAGGGTGACTGTAGCAACTGCTGGTTGTCCTCCGTCATCCATTCTCTCCTCCCTTGACTCATTACATATCCTTTTTGCAGTTAGACTTAGAGGACAGCCTAGGTAACAAATGCAGTTCCAAACCTCTTTTGCAGCTAGTTGTGCAATGCAACAAGTTCTAGGTAATGAGATGTGAGCAGACACAGTATGTACCCCTTCTGCATCGAGCCTCTATAAGGCATGAGCATGAACTCTGCATGCCACTTTCCTCTTCCTGCTGCCTGGGATGCAGCTGCAGTGGCGGGAGCTGGACCAGTCACCTTGAACTCAAGCATGTGCACTGAAGATGGCAGAGTGGTTTATCTTCCGTATTCTGGCAACCCCTGGACCATTACTTGAGGGAGAATAAACTTCTATCTTGTTTAAGGCACTGCTGTTTTGAGTCTTTTTATTATAGCAGCTTAGACTGAACCCTAAGTATTACAAGCTGTAACCAAAAGCATGCCCAACCCATGAATTCACAGAAATCTTGTGAAACACTTCTGCATTAGAGATTCAAACCGAATCTTGTCTGTATCTCAAGGGGCAGATGAGGAGAGAAGATAAGATCTACATCTTCCATTTCGCAGAACAGACCAGAAAACCTAGACAGGAAGTGGAAACGCTAATACCATATTCTTTCTTTCTCTCTCCCTCCCTCCCTTCCTTCCTTCTTTCCTTTTTCTTTTTTTCTTTGACTGATAATCTCCTAAATAGTACTGCTGTCTCCTTTACATGGTTCTCTTACAAGTGCTATTACGAGCACATCCCAGACAGTGTTCCAAATGCTTTGTATATTTAATTCACTTAAACCCCACAATAGTCCTAAGATGTAGGTAATATTATTATATTCGTTTTTACTTATTGGGGCACACAAGGTTAAATAACTGGCCCGTGGTAAGGCAGGCAGTAAAGAGGAGACAAGATTTGGACCCAAGGATTTTGGTACCCTAAGATTTTGGTAAGAGAGCACATACTTTTTCACCATAATGTATGAAGCCCCACCTATCGGCTCCTGGTAGGATATAGTCTGAGGTCGAGACTGGGATAGGGGTCAAAGTCTTTGCTAGGTCTTCTAAGAAGTAAGCCCACATTTGGTGACTGATTCTAAGTTTGATCCCTAGGGTGGAAGTGAATCTTTCCATAAACAGGGATGGCTGCCGAAGAGGGAAAAGCCCTCGGTTTTCTTTAGAATAAAACATCCGAGTTACATGGGATGCACCACATGATTTTTGCGAATTGAAGTCAATTTGGCACCAACAGAAATAACCTTAGGAACAAAGTTTGTATACAGTATGTTCTTACGGAAACCACAGTTAGAACGTAGAGTAAACTGTTAAAGATAGACCCTTCTTTCTGGAGTTGCATTAGCTGTCTTTGGGTGGGGACAGCAAATTGTTTCGTTTATAAGCTTTGAACATCAAAAGCTAGATCTGCTTACACTTTAAAACCAAAAGGAGGAGAAAGACTTATTTTTAGCTATCTGGAATTTAAACCAAAGCCAACATCCACATATGAGTGTCTCAGGCTGTACCATGTCAGAAAATTTCTCAGAGATGACATTAAACAACAATATGTTATGGTAGCTGTGGAAAGTCAGTGAGGTTCTCTTCTTATAACTTGGTTTAATAGCTCCTGGGCCACTGGGCTAAAGATACTGGGTTTCTCAGAATGTGGGCGGGCTGCCTGGGACTGGTGTTGTCATGTGGGAACTGAGTTCAGTTCCATGAGAATAGGAATGGTCACTGTGTCTAGGAGAAGCAGCTTTTGGTGTTTTGGATGAGTCAGTCAGCTGGCCAAAGGAATGTCTACTGCATTCAGTTCATAAGAGAAAGGCTTAATTTTTAAGTTTCATATCTTTGTGTGTGTGTGTGTGTAGAGGATATACTTAATCATTTTATGAAAGTAAAAAAATATACATTAATCTAAGAAAACTTACCGGTAATCTCCAACCTCAAATCACAACTTGACATTTTTGAGTAGACCTTTCCACCTAGGTAGATACATAAATATTGAATAGATGTAGATATAGATACACAGACATATCAAACTATAGATTACTTTTACTGTATAGCAATTATAAAATGATCCCTACTGTTGGGTAGCCTGTTTTTTGTTTGTTTCTTAATATTTCACTTAGCATTTTCCCATGCCATTAGGTATTTTTCAACACCATAACTTTTATTTATATTCCATTTAAATCTATGCATGTTCCATGTTTTATTCAACTGATACTAATTTTGGTAGGCCCCCAAAGATCAACATGCCCTAATCCCTGGAATCTGTGACTATGTTAAGTCACAGAACAAAAGGAATTTTACAGACAGAATTAAGGTTACCAACTTTCAGATAGGGAGATGATCTTGGATTATTGGGTAAGCCCAATGTAATCACAGGGGCCTTTCCCAGTGCGAGGGGGCAGAAGCACAGGCCATAGAGATGAGACACGAGGAGGACTGGTCCCACTGCTGCTGCCTTTGGAGGTGGATGATGGGGGCTATGAACCAAGAACTGTGGGTGATCTCCACAAGTTGGGAATGGCTCTCAGCTGAGAGCCAGCAAGAAAATGGGGACTTTGGTCCTACTACTGCAAGAAAACAGGGGCCTATTCTCCTTTACAACCTCCATGAGGGAATGCAGCCCTACTGACATCTCAATTTTAGCTCAGTAAAACTCAAAGCAGAGAACCAAGCAAGCCCACTGTACCCACAGAATTGTGAGATAATAAATTTGTGTTGTTTTCATCCACAAAGTCTGTTGTAATGTATTGTAACAGCAAAACCAATACACCGATTGTTCTATTTCTAGCTCATTTTCAATTTTTCACTAATGAAGTAATGCTGAAATAATCTGATTCTTTCTTTAGGATACATTCATTTAAGGGGAACTACTGGATGAGTGGTATATAAAAATTTCATGCTTTCGATGTGCAGTTAAGTACCTTGTCAAATTTAAAGAGCATGACTTTTCTGATTGGGAGTGGGGCCAAGGGCTAAAGGAAGCCACCATTCCTTTCTTTCGTCTGTTGGTTCCAGCTATTGGTTTCCAGCATATGCAGTGTAACTGCTCTTCCTAGAGGGCCACAGCGGCCTTTGTGCTTTCTGCACAGGTTGAAATAGCTGCTGCATTTGTGGAATAATGGCCGACTCAAGAGCTGTTTGAGCAGGGGCCAGGGTACAGCTCAGTGGTAGAGTGCGTGATTAGTGCGCACAAGGTCCTGGGTTCAATCCCCAGTACTCCATCAAAAAATAAATAGAAGGAATATGTGTATATGTACGTATGACTGAAACATTATGCTGTACACCAGAAATTGACGCACTGTAAGCTCTCTATACTCCAATAAAAAGGCAAATAAATAAATAAACCTAATTACCTCCCCTACCGAAAACAAAACAAAACAAGAACTGTTTGAGAAGCTCTCTATGGTGAAGCTACTTCCTAAAATTTGAAACTTGAGTCAAAGTGCATCAGACCAAGCTTTGGAATCAAAATGGAATTTGCTTTGCTCTTCAAATACCACTTATGCTGGCATTAGGGAAGAGGTGGGGGTAGGTCGAATATCCATTAGTGGGCAAACAACTTGAAGTATGTTTATTTTCTGGGGCTCTCTCCATACGTATTAGTCAGAATTGGTCAGAGGCTCACTGCCTCTTTTATGAGCCTCAAGGGTGGCTGCCCTCAAATACACGCAACCACATCAGAACTCAAAATTGTCATTTGGGAGGTTACTCATGTGGATGAAGAATTTAGGGGGAGAACCCCCCCAGGTGTTTGCATGTACCTTAGCCGTGGTCCCAGGTCTAAGCCAGCGCTCGTCTTTCATGTTTGGGTTGGCTTAAAGTTTAAAACAACATTAGGTTTCAGGTAACATATTTCACATTTTGGCTATTTTTTTTTTTTCTGCAGCCACACAGTAATCACTTTTTTGGGGGATACAAAATGCATAGGGATCAAGCTTTAGGACTACTCAGCTATGTTCATATCTGAAGTAATGAACAAGAAATAATAAAGTAACCAATTAAAAATTGTCACTTTACAAAAGGACCCATTTCAGCATTCTTTTAATTAATTAGTTAATTTTTAAATTGAAGTATCATCAGTTTACAATGTTGTATCAATTTCTGGTGTACAGCAGACTTTTTCAGTCATACATATAAATACATATATTGGTTTTCATATTCTTTTTAATTATATGTTACTACAAAATATTGAATATAGTTCGGTAGAAACTTGCTGTCTATCTATTTTATGTATAGTAATTAGTATCTGCAAATCTCAAACTCCCAATTTATCCTTTCCCAGCGTATTTCCTCCCTGGTAACCATAAGTTTGTTTTCTATGCCTGTGAGTCTGTTTCTGTTTTGTACATAAGTTCATTTGTGTCTTTTTTTTTTTAGTTTTTTTTTCCCCCATATTCTTTTAAATAGTACTGAAAGTCTCTGGGGGAATCTAACATCACACTTAATTTACAAAATCAGAACTATACGTGAGTAGTGTATAGTGGGGGTATATCTCTCTGCTTCTGCTCTTTGTCTCTCTCTGTCCCTGAGTATGTGTGGTGTGTGTATATGTGCGAGTATGTGTCTTTGTGTCATTTTAAGTTCCCATGATGTAGAACAATTATTGCTTTTGGCAAACCAGAAACTCATTTCTGACAAGTAACTTTATCAACAGTGAACTGTTTTTTGTTTTTTTTTTTTCATTTTTCATTGGGACTCTAGTCAGTGCCCTTGGAAATAATACCATTAGCAAGTTCAGTTGTGGAGAGGCAGCACAGTAGAGTGGAAAGAACTTGGATTTGGACAGACAAGCTTTGAGTCCTACATCCCTGAAGGCTGCTCAGACACTGCATGTAGTTGAGGGTAAACAGTAATGTTATTATTTATGAATGTCATGCCAAGCTACTCTAGTGATATATGGATTCAAATCACAATTAATAACATATCTAAGTTTATCTGTAAAGCTCAGCACTCTGGAATGTTCTGGTGCAACCATTTATCTGCCCCGAGAAGTCTCCGTCTGTGGTCCCGAGGCCTCCAGGTCAGAGAGTCTTGAATAACTCCATGTTCTTTGCACACTGGTGCCCCGTCCTTGTTCAGTCTTGAGGCTGTTGAGATAAGGGAAGAATTAGGTTTTGAAAATCTGTTGCTCGGCCTCTCCTTCAGCACCAGCTGACCAGCAATATAGTCACTGAGGCCAAGGTTATATAATAAATCATAAAGACAGAGACTGCCAAAGTCCCCATCAATTCAGACCAGATGCACCATCAGAAAAGTACTGGAGAGGGAAAGGGTCTACACGTACTGGTTTTGCCATTAATAACACACGTTTCTTAGTTAATCATTTGTCTCTGTCCTTTTCACTATTTCGTCCCTATCATCTCCGCTCCACTGACTAAGATCTGATCATTTTACCTTTGAAATATTTCTCAGTCTATCCCTTTTCATTCTCACTGTCACTGGACTAGCTTTGGTCTCATTTAAAGTATTGCTCCCTTAGCTGATCTTCCTTCCCTCTTTGTAACATTTTTTTTAATCCCTTCTCAATACTGGCAAACTTATTTTGTTAAAACACAGTTGAGACAATATACCGTCTCTCCCTCAAAGCTTCTAATGGAGCTCTGTCTTCTATGGAACACACTCCAAACTCCTCACTCTGGTCCTCAGTATCTCCCATGATGTGCTTCCAACTTACTCTTCACATCTCATTTGGACCAATTATTTTTTGGTCAATAAAGACACAGTATAAATTGAGTATTGTTTCCTTTACTCATTGGACACATTCTTTGACTAAGCCCTATGACAATCAAATATTTTGATGTCAGTTTGGTCCTAGCTATTTTGAGACCTGTTTTGTTATAAGTTAGAGAAAAAGAAAGTCAGGCTTATGCTAACAAAGAGAGGTCACTTTAAAAAATACAGTATTAAGTCTGCATCATTGGGCTATGAAAACCAATAAAAATGTAATCAGTATTCTTGGAAATAAAATTGTTACTAAGCACGTTGAAAAACATAGCCAAAACATCTCCTAGTCTCGATTTTACTGATCAGTTTTAGTGGAAAAGTCTTTTTCCACCAAGGATCTGTTAATATTTCCAAGAAACAAGCCCCCAGACTCATCCTTCCTGGTAAATATTGCTCAACTGTGACTTTCTAATGTAATGAGCCCAGAGATTATAACTGAAGACCAGAGGAGATAAGGAAAGTCACAGTTTGAGGAATCCCAAAGTAAATAAATAAAATTAAGTCAGCTGTTAAAATAAATAAGAACATTCTCCAGCTTGGTTGGCAAACACAAAGGCAGAGGGTTTAAGCAGCCTTGAAAAACAAAAAAACAACATTGCTTTTTAATAAATGAGCAGATACTAGGAAGTTAAATAAGGGATCCTGGGGGCTGCAAGTGATGGAAGAAATTTTGTTAGGAGACTGCTCTTGTTTCCTGTATTTTAGCAGACGAGTCAGAGTCAAATCTGCTAATCTCATTTTTTTAAACCGTCAGGATGGCATTACATCTCTTATAAATGTTATATTGCATATAAATGCATAGCCAAGTACTCACGCCTCCCTACTAAATTCACATAACACCCTCTCCTCCCTCAAAGAACGTGCATTTCACACGTCATCCCTGTTCATCTCTCACCTCACTGTGAAAACCCAGAGGAGAAATGATGCGTGACTTGGTCAAGGTCACAGCGTGATGAAAGTGCTTGGGAGCTGGAAAGGAACTCAACACACCCCATCCGGTGCCACACGCGTGAGTTCACACTGCTGCGCAGACCGCATGGCAATCGCTTGCCTGTTTAAGTGATATCAGTGCTAAATGGTAACAAACGAAACGCTTCCCACTTAGGATATGTTCTTGGCTAACTCTGTCAGAAAATATTATATGGAGATTTCTCTATGGTAAAGAAAAAAAATTTTTTTGAGCTGTTTAAATAAAAATGAATGAGATCTGAAGCCCAGAATGTTCCCACCCCCTTTCTTCCAAGGGTGGCAGTGGCTCCAGCAGCCTCGCTGCACTGAGGCTGTTCAGGGTGAAGGCAGACTCGCACAGTGCAGGTATTCTTTCTAGAGAGAATCATCAAATTCACCTAAGCAAAACCACATCCTGCAGCAGAAGGTAATGCTGCCATGCAAACTGCATGGAAGAGTACAAAGCACTCTGTACAACGTTGTGTGCTCAAGTCTCATAACTGCCTGACCAGGGTGTCCCCAGGGCTGGGAAACGAGGAGGCCCTGCAGGAGCTGACAGCCAGCCAGCCTGCTGGGGCCTGATCCTTTTCCAGGATGGAGAACACGGAGGTGGGCTGGGAAGGGTCTTCAAAAAGACACAGGACTTGAGCATCCCGTGAGGGTAAAGACACTCTGTGTGGATATGAACTAATCAGTGCTTAGCATTCATGTAGGGGTTGATCAGTCTAAAAGGGGGCTGGAGAAATCCTCCTGAGGAGAACGGCTGTGGCCAACCTTCCCTCAGCACACACCTGATGGAGGCAGGGCAGGGTTGTAGTGGGAAACAGACACTTACTCCTCGCTGCAGCTACACACGCTCCCGACATCTCAGCTCCCATGCAGGTAGGTGGCCAACTGGCTGAAACATTTAAAAGTTGGAACGCTTATTTATTTATTTGCTTTTCTTTTTAAAACAATGGGGGTACTGGGGATTGAACCCAGGTCCTCATATATGTATGACTGAAACATTATGTTGTACACCAAAAGTTGACACTACATTGTGAACTGACTGTACTTCAATAAAACAAACAAAAAGTTGATATGCTACCTTGAGCTTCTTCCTCTGCTATGATGACCTTGAAACTATGTGTTCCAGGCTTCCTCGCTACAAGATGCCGGCAGACTGCGTCTTGAGCCGCCCTGGTGGAGCCCTGGACAGGCAGAGGTCTTGTGGGATTCAGAAACCCCTGGGATTTAGGAAAGTGTTTGTTATCACAGTGCACACAACCTAGCTTATTCAGACTAATACACACAGGGCTGAGGTAACTTTCTTGTCATATGGGAACTTGATTAATTATGACTAATATCTCTTTTCTTTTTTTTGATTTACTTGTTTCTTACCTTCTGCCTCTTAGGACACAGGGTTAAGATTATACAATCTTAGTTAATCCTTTCATATGGACAATAGGACCATATGTTTGGTATTAAATTTGCATTCAAAAAACAGGCATGCTGGCAGGCAATATTGGCCCTGAAATATTGGTGTGCTTCTGTTGGACACGTGTCTTGTTCTTGAAAATAAATCTTTGGCTGTTTCTCTACCTTAAAGTCTTTTTAAAATGAGCTTTCATTTACTCAACATTCCGTGGATTTCACTCTTTCTTTTTTGTCATCCATGGCATTTTTGAAAACATTCCTTCTCACCATGAGAGCATTAGGGTTTTTTTTTGTTAATATGACGTTTATGATGTCCGATGTGTTCTATTACAGTATCTATTTTTTAAAATCAGGCTTTACAAGCAGAGCAATACACCACAGGTGGCTGTCAAGCAGAGGTTCTGGTCATGTGGCTTTTCCCTTTGGACCAAACCCAGAGCTACAAGGGTGCTCTGTGTGAAAGGTCCAGACAATGCAACCAGTGGCTGAAGTTTCACATAATTAAAGTCCAAACACTAATTTTGGGGTTTATTTAAAAATGAATTTGTTAGCTTTTTTAAAAAGCCAGCTCCAATTTCTAGGAAATGCCCAGAAGAGACAGTTATTACTACAGTCACCAGCTGAACAGTGTAAGTAGATTCATTTAGAATTCATTATCCATTTGACCTTTATTTTACTAGTTAAAATGATCACACTTTTGGATTCTATTTTTTTGCTCTCTGAAAGCACTGTACCTTTTTCTAGGTGCCAGAGTCTTACTTCTAGATTTGAGTAAACCCCGAAAACGATGTGGATAGAAGCATTCCTTTGCTGGGAGTCAACAGATAGGAATTCTAGTTCTTAAACTGAGTGTTTGATTGTGACTAAGTAATTATCTGAAATTCAGTTTCATCATCTCAGAAATTCTCTTACTTCTAACATTCTCAGCTTTCACGGGAGTGATGTACATTTCAGGGACACGAAGAGAACCACCCGTACGTGTGTACCTATCTCTCTACCTACATGAATCCGTGGGTGTCTAGGTAGGTAGGTAGATCAATAGGTAGATAGAAAAATACACAGTTTCTTAACATTTCAGATATGACTTTCAAAACTCTTAAGGAAGGTTAACATTTGAATACCATTTTCTTAGGTCCTTCATTTCAGAATTATTTACATTTTTTCCACACTCTATATATTTCAGGTTGAGCAACAAAGAAAAGTAACAATTTGGATCTGCAAGGGGTTGTAGTAATAATTTTGCTATATAGAAAACTTGCGACGAGACTTCACCTGGAACTATGAATATTACTCTTCCAAGACAATAAAAATATACAGAAGGAAAGAAGGAGGGAGGGAGGTTCCATTAGGTTGGCTGGGAAGCTTCCTGATGCCAGGGACTGATCCTTGGTTTTATCCCCCCACATTTAAGAGCCTTACACTGTGCCTGGTTAATAGCAGGCCATCATTAAATATCTGTTGACTGAATGACAGTCTCACAGCGACTGACTGGAACAAAAGTTTTGACATGGAGACAATGAATGACTGATTTTAAATTACTCTTCTCTTAACAAGCCTTTGACCAGGCCTGCAATGCAACAAAGCACCGGGGCATAGACATTTATGACATCTATGTTGTTCTTAAGGTGTAAGAAATGTTTTTCTGTCCCTTCTTTGCACTTTGATAGGTGTCCCATTGAAGCATGGTGGGCATATTTAAAACACGACCCACCTGCCCCTTTAATACTGCCCTCATCCCCCACTTTCAAAATAGCATGACCACCCCCATGTCTGTCTCCTTCTGTGGACCAGGGATGGCAAGATGACAGCAGGAAGTGTGATCGCCAACAAGGGCAGTGGGATAAGGACCTCTGCCCTGAGACCAGCCCTAAGTTTGGGGCTCCCACTCTTTGCTGAGCTCTGAGCCTTTCCTGCCTCCCTCTTAGACATCTGCCTAACTCCTCAGGATGTACTTGTCCCCCTAGGTTTTCAACATTCCCTGCTCTGACATAGAGGACGTGCCTTCTTCTTTCTCTCTCAGGTCTGGACTTCTCACTCACCCTCTGTTCTGATCTTGGCGACCTGACTGAGACTTGGGCCATGTCTGAACGCTTGGCCAGGCTCTCCTGCTGCCTACGCCCTGGCTGACCCAAGTAGACAAGTCAAACCTAGGTGAGGCCATTAGAGGCCAGGTGCAGAAAGGGGAGGTCTGTGCAGATTACAGAGATTAGGGAGGGTTTTTTAGGGGATGTGGGATTTCGAGGGTGGATGAACTTGGTTTTCCCTCGTGCTGTTGGTGCAAATGTTGCACGAGCCTACGTGTAGTAAAATGGAGCCTCTTCAGTTTGCTGTACTATGGAGGCTCCTCATTCCTTCATTCACACCAGCCTTTCCAGCAGCCATAGATTATAAGATTTTTCTGTTTCCCTCGTATGCTATAAACATTTTGTGATTTGAGGTGGTTGGGTACAGGACTCTCTGTGTTCTCCCCTCCCTCTTCGCTTCCTTGCCACATCGCTACTTGCTTATTTTCCAGCTTCTCGGATCCTAGTTCACGGTCTGGAAAGCTCACCTCCGAGATGGGTTTCCTCCTGGGAGAGCAGCGGAGTGGGCCATGTCTGCCATGTTGAGGTCGTCCCGGCGACCAACTGGACAGGCCTCTCTTACCCGTGAGGTCAGGGAGGGCCTGGTCCGGGGCGGAGGAAGGCCCTCGGGGCCAAGTGGCACACCTGCCCTGGCTCTGCCTGGCCTGATTCATGACTTGGAAGGGGAGGCACAAAACTGTGCCGGGAGCTTTCTCGACGGGCTCCTGCTCTGAGGTCTGGTAGGCACGGCTCAGTGACAGTGATGTGTGCGTGGGCAGGACGTGTGCTCCCTAACCAGGGACTTCGGCAGCTCCTGAAGTTATGGGGGTGGCTCCCGAGTCTTCCCACCTCACCGTCCTTCAAGGGGGGCTCATCTCTGACCTCCCATGGGCTCAGCCGTTCCCTTCCCAGTGATTGCCCATGGCAAGCAGCAACATTCTGACGTTACAGAATTGCAGCCTGTATTGTGCTCTGGGGTCTTAATCCTAGGGAGTTTTATAGGGAGAACTGTAATTTGATTTTAAGAAAACTATGCTGGATCTTTTGACTTTTTTTTTTTTTTTCTCATTTGGAAACCAAATGCAGAGGTTGGAGGGCAAGAAGGTGAGTTAGCTGGGCAGAGGCATCCCGTGCTAACTCCATGGTAACTGATTTTTTGGTTGCTTCTGTCATCAGAACAAGTGGCTGGGTCTAAGCTACTCTCAATCTTTAAAATTAACAGCAATGTGTAGGAAGAAGTCCTAGAGCAGGAAGCAGGCCCCTGGCTGTAACTGGGGGCCCTCTGGCAAGGTCCACTTTTGCCCCTGGAGGGGAAGGAGAGAGGCATGGATGATGCTTCTGAAAGTCCCCTCCACGGGACCAGTCTTGGATTTGTAATCTTGACTTGGGCTTCAACACACCTCTGAGTCTGCGCTGTCCCCGTTGATTTGTACAGGCTGTTGGCAGTGTCCGCTGTGGCACTTTCAGCCTGGCTTAGCTAACGTGTCGTCTTCCCTGCTTTTGCCTGTGGCCATGATGATAGAGAAGGTTTGTTAAACCAGAGCATAGGTAACAGTGGGGTGCCTAGAAGGAGCACGAACAGATAAGGGAGCTTATCAACACAAAAGCCACATTCCCTCCACGTTCTATCCCAGGACAGCCCTTCTGGTACATTGTATTTTCCCCATCATGTTCCAGGTATTGGTTAAAAAACTTAGGCTGTGGAGCCTTGTTGCCTGGATGACACAGGCAAATTGCCCTCCCTGCCCACCCTGGTCTCCACTGTGTGTCTCACCTGCAGAATAAACCAGTTCTGCCTGCCTCTTTGGTCTGTTTCAAGAGTTGCATGAGTTAATCTTTGTAAAGTGTTTGGAGCAGAACCCGCTACATGGTAAGTGCTTGTTATATGCCTAAGTACCCATGAAATGTTGGTAGGTTTGTTTTTACAAAATAAATGAAAAGATCCCCCTGAGTAAAATAAATTCATTTGAAAGATCTGAGTTGATCAAAGGAAAACACATTTCCCCTCTCAGTTTCCCCTAGATGTCTCCCCTGGAGCATTTAGGGTGCTGCTCTGCAGGGGGACTTGGAAACTTCCTGGGAGACTATGGAAGGCATGAAGTATTATTTGGAGTTTCCCAAGCTTACTTGATTATGGCTTTATTTTTACTTTTTATTATTTTGATTGATTTTTTATTGCTGTATAGTCCATTTACAATGTGGTATTAGTTTCTGGTGTATAGCATAGTGTGATTCAGTTATACATGTGTATGTATATTCTTTTTCATTATAGGTTATTACAAGTTTTTTGTGGTCTTTTTTAAAAATTGTAGTATAGACAGTTTACAATGTTGTATCAATTTCTGGTGTACAGCATAATGTTTTGGTCATTCACATATATACATATATTTGTTTTCATACTCTTTTTCATCATAGGTTGCTACAGGATATTGCATTTATTCCCTGTGCTACACAGAAGAAACTTGTTGCTTATCTATTTTATATATAGTAGTTAATATTTGCAAACCTCAAACTCCCAATTTATCCTTTCCTGCCTCCTTTTCCCCAGGTAACCGTAAGTTTGTTTATTATGTCTGTTAGTCTATTTCTGTTTTGTTGATAAATTCATTAGTGTCTTTTTTTCTTTTTTTAGATTCCACATATGAGTGATATCATATGATATTTTTCTTTTTATTTCTGGCTTACTTCTCTTAGAATGGTGATCTCCAGTTCTAACCATGTTGCTACAAATGGCTGAGTTTTTTACGCTGCAAATTTTATTCTTTTTTATGGTTGAGTAGTATTCCATCATATAAATATGCCACAACTTATTTATCCAGTCATCTGTCAATGGACATTAAGGTTGTTTCCATGTTTTAGCTATTGTATATAGTGCTGCTATGAACATTGGGGTGCATGTATCTTTTCAAATTAGAGTTCCCTCGAGGTATATGCCTGGGAGTGGGATTGGTGGATCATATGGTAAATCTATTTTTAATTTTTGAGGAATCTCCATACTGTTTTCCATTAAGGCTGCACCAAACTACATTCCCACCAACAGTGTAGGAGGGTTCACCTTCTCCAGCATTTATCATTTGTGGACTTTTAAATGATGGCCTTTCTGACTGGTGTGAGGTGATACCTCATTGTAGTTTTGATTTGCAAATTAGCTCTGATAATTAGCAATATTGAGCATTTTTTCATGTACCTATTGGCCATTTGTATGTCTTCATTGAGAATTGCTTATTTAGGTCTTCTACCTATTTTTGGGTTGGGTTGTTTGGTTTTTTTTTTTGTTATTAAGGTGTATGAACTGTTTATATATTCTGGAAATTAAGCCCTTGTCAGTCACATCATTGCAGATATTTTCTCCCATTCTGAGGTTGTATTTTTGTTTTGCTTATGATTACAAGTTATTGAATATAGTTCCCTGTGCTAAACAGTAGGACCTTGTTGTTTATCTATTTTGTGTATAGTAGTCTGTATCTGCTAATCTCAGATTCCTAATTTATCCCTCTCTGATCCTCTTTCCTCTCGTGTAACCATGCTATTTTCTATGTGAGTCTGTTTCTGTTTTGTATAAATAAGTTCATTTGTGTCATTTTCTTAGATTCCACATATAAGTGATATCATATGATATTTGTCTTTCTCTGTCTGACTTCACTTAGTATGATCATTTCTGGGTCCATCCATGTTGCTGCCAATGGCTTTATTTCATTCTTTTTAATGGCTGGGTAATATTCCATTATATGTATGTACCACATTTTCTTTATCCAGTCATCTGTCGATGGACATTTAGGTTGCTTCCATGTCTTGGCTATTGTAAAAAAAAGTGCTGCTGTGAACACTGGAATGCATATATCTTTCTGAATTAGAATTTCTTTGGATACATGCCCAGGAGTGGGATTCCTGGATCATATGGTAATTCTATTTTAAAGATTTTTAAAACTAAATTTCTCCACACTATTTTCCTGGAGTTGTTTTTACAAAATGTCTAATTCAGGCTCAGGGAACTCCACTGAATCTGGTGGAACACAATTTGAAACATGGCTTCAGGTACATGGAAGCTGCTCCCCAGCCGTTCATCCTTCATCACAGATCTCCTCTGTTGGTTTGGTTCTCAGACTCTCCTTATCCAGGGAGCTATCTCTCACTTGTTGTGCTATCTTCTATTCATTCTTCTCATAATTGTATAAAATCTGCCTTTCACATTTACACTTTTTCTTCAGCAATTACTTGCTAATTTTAAAGATTGAGGATGGCTTAGATGGAGCCACCTAGCCAAAATCAGCCTCCACTGCCTGGAGTTAGTGCAGACTGTCCCAGCCCAATGGCACAGGCAGTGAACTTATCTCTAACTATCCCCACCCTGACGGCAGAGGGCTGGCTATGTGAAGAAGGAGACGTGGTCTGTGAGGTCCTGGGATTAACGAGAGCCAGAGGGCTGCTCAGGATGCTGATGTTTTTGTGTAAGCTAGAAATTCTTCTCCCTCATACTCCTGCTATGACCTGCAAACAGCCAAAGGCTCCCACCTGTCATCCAGTTCAATGTCCAGCAGGCCTCCCAGAAAGCTTAGTCTGCAGCTGGAAAATGGACCCTGAGCAGGAGGCGAAGGCGTGGGGCTAGACCCCCAGGGCAAGGATATGTCCATATACCTATTGATTCTGCCCAAGAACTGTTTAGAGCCACAGAGTTTGGAGTAGAGGTTAGAGCCTCTGGGACCTATGACCTGAGTGGTCCTTTGTTACTCACAGAATAAAGCCCTGTGCATTAGCCAAGCAGTCAGCTTCCAAACTGGGCCAACCTCAGTTCTCTCCCTCACATCTCAATGAAACTTTGTATTCACTCTTCTGGGACCACCGCCCTCCCCTAACACCAATGTCACCCTCCACTTATTTGCCCCTGAATCATTACTTGAATAGCCTTGTGTCCATGGCTTCCATCAAACTCATCCTTATTTTGAAGACTAAGCTAAAAACTATCACAAAGCTTTGCCAGTTCTTCCTGTGCCCACCTACCCCCTGTCCATCAGGAGATTCAGGATTCCCTCTTCCATTGACTCTGGTTTCAAAGGCTCCATTTTGAGTCCATTTCTCTCTGTTCTACCTCATGGCTCTTGGTGGAGACATGAGCTCCATTCATAAGGGCAGGGACTGTGCTGTTTTGCCCATGTCTCTGACCACATCTTAATGAATTTGTGCTTAAAAAAAAAATTTCTAAAATCAATCAGAGTCACTGATCCACTATGATGTGGTTTCCTGTGTGTCAAAATTCAACATCCGCCTGTCTATGGAGCACTGTTTATTTTGCATTGACTTATCATGACTTAGTCTCCTCCGGGCTAATTGTTTTGTAGGAACAGGTGATTTTCTTCACTCTTCAAAGCTCACTAAATATGGAACAGTGCCCATATGTCTAAGACTGGCATTCAAGACCCTCCCCCATCTGGGCTCAATGTGCCTTTTGAGCACATGGAGAAGGGGTTTAAACTCTCTGAGTTCCCTGTGAAGAACAGCTGGGTCTAAACAGAGTCTCTCAGTCTCGGCATGGTTAGCATTTTGCATGGGATCACTTAGCTATCAGTGGCTGTCCCATGCACTGTAGGCTGTTCAGCAGCATCTCTGTCTCTACTCACCAAATGCAGCAGCATCCTTCCTCACTGCCCCCCAGCCCTGAGACTGTGATAACCACACACGTCTCTGGATGTTGCCACTCTGGTTGAGAACCACTGGTCTAGATGTCTCCATGCTTTGCTCTGGATCTTGGGATAAAGTGGTTCGTGCCTGCCTCTCTGACAACCCAGGTGATGTCTTGCTCATCTGGAACCAACAAAGAATGCAGGTAGCTAGGGTGAGGCAAATGCTTTCTGAAAAGCTGGAAGAGGCAATGCCCTGTCATTCACGAGTACAGTCAGAAATAGGCCATGCCCCCAAGTGACATCAGAGTAAACCAAAGTAAACCAGATAGGTGGTTAGGTCAGTGCTTTTCAGAGTCCTGTTTACCACGAACCACATCTTTTGGAGAGAGAACTAAACATGGAGCTTCCTGGGCTATTCTCTGGGCCTCTTGTATTAAAATTTGCATTTTTAACAAATCCCAAGGGGGATGCTTATGCATCTAAGAGTTTGAGAACCATTGTGTTAGATAACAGTGCTTATTTATCCTGAAAAATGATTTATTTTTAAACCAGGGACTATGTATTAATTGCACACACAGAAAATGGAACTTGGCCTCAATATAATAAAACATACTTTGAGATGTACAAATACTAAGTACTATATATAAAATAGATAAAAAACTAATTTATTCTTTATAGCACAGGGAACTATATTCAATATCTTGTAGTAACCTATAATGAAAAAGAATATGAAGACAAATATGTGTATGTGTATGCATGACTGAAACATTATGCTGTACACCAGAAATTGACACATTGTAACTGACTATACTTCAATACAAAAAAAGTACTGTACTTTAACTTTGTTTTCTATTTTGTTGTTGTTGTTTTCTCTCTTTCTTTTTTTACTTAGCTGCCTGCTAAATGCTAATACAATCCATATGTTCATGGAGAAAAAAACTCCCCACCAGAACGTGAGGTTGGTCGGGCACCCTTGAGTGAGTCTGTCCAACCGTGAGACCTGGTGAGTGTTGGATCCAAAAGTTCTCTCTTCAGCACAATGTGGCACCTGGGGCGCTCATCACTCCCTTTTCCAATCTGCTTGGTCTGTGCCTCTTCTTTTTTTGAGACTTTAAAGGAAAAGTAAAGAGAAAAGGAAACTCCAGGAAGGTGCTCTTTGGCAAAAGAATAGGATAAAATGCATTATAATTGCTTTTAAATGAGTTATTTTATCTGATTTGGGGCTGTGTTTTTATAAGCAAAGCCCCAAACTCTTAACCCTCTGTTCCCCAGCTGTAGTGCAACTGAAGTCACAGCAGCTCAGAACCCAATACGTGGAAAGATACTTTCTGTTCAGAGACTATGCATTTTTTCCTTCCTTTGCTACCTTCCCTGGCCTGGCATCAGTGCCAGGCACACTGCAAGAGATCTGTAACTCCTTGATGATTGGAATTCAGGGCTGCATAACCCTGTAGGCCTTCTAGTTTGAGGCAAAAAGTCATCTTGGATGTTGACCTGTGCACTAAACTCTGTGAAGGATTTTCCTATAGTCCGTAAGAGATCAGGAGCAGGAGGGTACCCAGGTGCTGCAAGGACCCCTAGAAAGAGCTCCCCTAGTTTCCCTGCTTCCTGAGAACCAAACATTGGCGTTGTGGAGCTGGTCTGAATACAACAGAGGGCAGAAGATGATGCCGGGGAAGAGGGGTAGATCTCTATTGAAAAGACAGAGCAATCCAGCTTTCTATTGGAAGGAACTGTGTCTCCCCAGTTCAAATACAACCCCGTCATTAGAACTGCTGAGCTAACACAGGGAAATGTAAATACAGCTTTATCCAGTAATGTGATACGGCTGGAGGCCTCCCCTGACTTTGGCAATAAAATCTGGCCCCAGTCCTTTCAGATTTACATTTCTCAGGTCTTTCCCTTTTTTTTTTTTTTTTTTTTTCTGTTTTATTAGCATGCTTGTTCTTATTTGTCAAGCAGTTAGGCTGGTGTCTGTGTGCTTGTAGATTAAAGGGGTCTACACCTTAGATAAAACACCAAATGGGGCTCCTAAGCCCCTGATGCAGAAGGACACATTTTTTTCACAGTTGTTTGCCAAACACTACTTTTCTAGATGGTTGAAACTTAAGACTGGAGGGATCTCTCTTTTTAGCCAGGCTTGCCTAATATTCTGGCATCCTACAATTTTGTACACTTTTTAAGGAAAAGGAAAAGGAAAGTGGGAGGGTGGGAGGATCTGGCTTTCATGATCTCAGTTGGAGAAATGAGGAAACGTGCGGTTTTGTTCAGAGGCAGATTTTTTTTCTGGCAAATCTTTTGAAAGTTAGTGGGATTTTATAGACCTTCTCTACCCACTCCACCCCCTCAATGTTAGCCACTCCCTATCCAAGTCAGAAAATGTCTTTGGTAGATGGAATTATTGGCCTCAATTCTTGGTCCGCACCCTTGACCATGTGGCCCTCCTCCCCCTGCCCCTCAAAGGCAGAGTCAACTTTTCCACTGCTGGAAGCTTGCTTTGGCCAAGGGGGTGTGGGGTGGCAGGGACCACGTGCCAGTTCTGCACTTGGGCCTTAAGAGGCATCACTGCTCCCATCTCTGAGAAGAGCCTTCCCCAGGTAGCCGCTACCTCTCTACCTGAGGCCTGGATGAATACCTAGGGAACCTGCAGCTGGGAGCCAAGTGCAGCTGGATCTAGAGCTCAAGGCAGAGCCACTCAGCTGAGCCCAGCCCAGATGAGCCAATACCCAGCTGACCTGCAGACCTATGAGCAAGAATAAATGATTATTGCTTCAATCCACTGAATTTTGGAGTGAATTACTGGTTAGGCAATCCCCTTAATCCCTTCATCTCCCCAGCTCATATATTATTTCTCAGCTCCATAGGTTTAAGGGTGGATAGAGAATTTTTTCTGGCCCTTTCAAAATGCTGCAAGAGGTGAGTCTCCACACTGGCTTTCAGTGACAACATCTTGCTAGCGACCAACTCCTCCTTTAATGAAAAACAACTCAAAGGAAAGGACTAGAGCTTCTGATCTTGATGCCCACAGCTTTGAGCTTGTGCACAAGATGGCCCAGGCTTGAAACTGAGTCAAGCTTCTGCCAGTTAATCACTGTATGACTTTGGTGAGCCCATTTACCTCTCTGAATCTTAATCTCCCCATCTGCTGGGGTTGTTGGGAGAGAGTAGAGATAATGTAAAATGCTCTGCACACAGTAAGTGTTAAATAAATGGCAGCCCTTATGTTTGTGGAACAAATCAATGAATACTGTTTTTCGTCAATGTCAGTGACCTGGTGGTACCCTTTGTATGGTATCTACTGCTTCCTTCCTGCGAAATTCAGCACCTTCCCTGAGCTCCTTCTCATGCCTGTCTGTCTGGCTCTGATATTGCATGTCAGCCCCATGTCTTCCTTCCCTGGTCCCTACTCAGTAAACTCTTTTGCTAATGGGTGCCAAGCAGTGGAGCCAGCCGTCCGGCTCAGTGGTGCTCTGTACTCCTCACAGCAGCAGCAACAGTGATGATAGACACTGAGTGCTTACTAGGTTCAAATCCTTTGAATGGATGATCTCGTTCAATCTAAAGAAACCCAGTTAAATGGACTGAATTGTGTCCCTCTCTCCCGTAAACTCCTATGCAGAAGCCTTAACCTCTAACGTAATGGTGTTTGGAGATAGGGAGGTAATTAACATTAAATGAGGTCTTAAGGGTGAGGCCGCAATACGATGGGGTTAGTGTCCTTACAAAAGGATGAGGAGACGCCAGAGAGCTCTCTTTCTCTGCATGTGCCTGGAGGAAAGGCCATGTGAGGACACAGCTTGTCTGTCTGTTAGCCAAGGAGAGAGGTATCCTCAGAAGCCAGCCACGCTGGCACCCTGCACTCAGGCTTCCAGCCTCCAGAACTGTGAGAAAATGAGTTTCTGTTGTTTAAGCCACTCAGCCTGAGGTGAACTGTGACGGGGGCCTGAGCCGACTCCAACTCCAACATTATCATCTCCATTTTACAGTTAAGGAAACTGAGGTTCAGAGAGATGAAGTCAGTTGCCCCTGGTTCCACCTCCAGCAAATGTTAAGACCCGCATTCCCACCTCCACGGCCCACCACAGAGCTTATGTGTGTCATGGCTCTGCTGTCCCAGGTCACCGTGGGCCCGGGACCGCCCTAGTCAAGGAAGGCAGCTCTCAGGCCCGAGGCAAAGGAGGACCTGCAGCCACTGGCACGCGGAAGGCCTGATGCTGAAGGAGCCCAGCGTGGGCCCTCAGCTCGGCTGGCAGGAGTGGAGAGAGGCAAGAATGGACCTACAAAAGGGGCTCCTTTTGGTCCGAGTAGAACTTCAGAGAACAGCCCAACAGTATTAGAAGGGAGGCTGCCTAGGGAAAATGATGCCCCTGCCCCCAGTTTGTTTTGTTTTTGAGGGTAGGAATAAATTCTGTAGAGTACAACTCAGTTCAGTGCAGACTTTATCAAGTCGTTGCCTGACAGGAGAAAAGTGGCTGGTTATGTCGTATTTATAAACGTAAATAAAAGTACAGTAGAGTCTTCCCCAAATACCTCTCCTTTTGTCTTCCCTCAGTGATGAGTCAGCTTCTCTCCCTGCACTCACTCCACTGTTTGGCCCCAGAAAAGGCCCCAGGGAAGATGCCGTCTCGGAAAGGAGAAGGCGCCAATGCTGTTGGGGCGGGGGTGGGGGGAGCGGCCGGGGATCTCTGTTGCCCAGGAAGGGCTGGGAGAGACGCCGTTTCTGTCCTCAGAGAGGTGTGAGGAGAGGAGAGCCAGGCAGAGCAAGGTGCTGGGGTCCCTTCCTCCCCGCCTACTCCAGTCTCGGAGTAACAGCCCCGCTGGTGGGAAGGGGAGGCTGCGCTGTGTGGTAGAAACATCTAGGTAGGTTTCAGGAGAACTGGGCACCTTGACTCTAGTGGCCTCTTTCCTCAGAGTGGCCTGGGGGTGCTGGGAACCTCTAGGACAGATTTTCTCAACCTGCGCACGATTGCCATTTCGGTCAGGTGACTCTTTACTGGTGAGGCTGTCCTGTGCCCTGTAGGATGTTTAGTGGCACCTCTGGCCTTTACCTACTGGGTACCAGTAGCACCTCCCCAGCTGCGACGACCAAAAACGTCTTTAGATATCTCGAATGTCTCCTGGAGGCAAAATTTTGCCCCCTTCCCCATAGGAGCCACCATCCTGGGAGATGCCCAATGTTTGGCCCCGCGCTGGAGTGGCAGTGAAAGAGTGGCTGAGGTGAGGGGCGTCATAGGTCAGTGAGCCTGGGGCAGGGCATCCCAGCACATGGTGAGCAAGAATCCAAAAGTTCCCGTTTGCCCTGGAGATGGGACTCAGAGGTGCTGGGAAGGTCAGTGGCGCTGTGGAGATCCGGAAGCAGATGGCTGGACTATTGTCAGCATAGCCAACACCAGGGCAAGACAAGGCACACCCCACGGCAGAGGTAAGTGAGAACCAAGGCAGGGTGCTGGATCCCAGGCCCTGGCCTTCCATTTATATAGACTCCAGTTTTGGTGAGAAGCAGTGGGAAGGGAAGATGTCCTAGATGACCTGATCAAGATGGAGTCACCCAAAAAGAATTCACACCGGAAGAGACTGAGATGCTCCTAATTGACATATTTAACAACTTCCCTTCCCAACTACCCAGCGCAGAGGGGGACCTGCTAAGGAATGTTATAGCAGTCCTGGAAAAGCTAAGAAACTCTATTCCCTTTGCACACCTGAACAGCAATGTGAGTACGTGTAAGTCTGACAGTAACAGTAACAGGATAAACACACATCAAGGGCTTACTGTGTGCTGAACACCCTGCAGAGGTCATCACACTGAACCCTCAGCAAGTTGCTCTATGAGGCAGATCTTTCTACTGTGGTCTTTTCCTCCCTCCTGAGGCCAGAGAAGTACAGGTGAGCTCAGTTGTTGGTCCCAGATGTTGTGGCTGGGAAGTGATGAGGTTCAGGCATGAATCCAGACTAGGTGACTGCAGGGCCCAGACACCTCATGACTCCACCACGCTGCCTCCCTACTGCTGTCGCACTTTGTGTCTCTGTCCCAAATTCATTCACATTTATAGGGCATAGGGTCCGTTCCATTTCTTTTCTGGAGCAATGCTCAGAGCGAGCATTTCTAGCATTTAATTCCTACTGAGCCCTGATTTCTTTTCCCTGGGGAGCTCAAATACTCTCGAGACTGAGAAGGAACTAAAGGGAGTGTTTGTTGTGGTAGATTATTCATGGTAAGGAATTTGCAGCACCCAGAGCAACAAAGATCTGTTTGTGTGCAGACTGCAAGGGTGGCATCTGTGTCACACTGAAGACCGTAAGCAGAACACTGAGAAATGAGCTTCTCCCCTGGCCCCATGGGGTGGCCCTCGGTAACAATGCTTTGTAGACGGAGTTCTGGATACTTCTGGGCTCTTCCCTTGCTGTTCTTTCTGAAATAGCTAAGGACTCAGCGCTATCAAAGATCAATATCAATTACACTAAAATTAGTCTATTTTTCACTTTTTTTTAAATTAAATTTTTTTTTTTTAAGCAGCTATCAGTTTCTATTTAAAAACAGCTTTTTGGTCTTTAAATAGTATCTTCATGAACCTGACCTTCCTCAGCAGTCAGCTTCTCGTCTGGGTATAATGAGGCCATAGAATGATCATTGGATATCCCAGACTGCCCTCTTGTTTTAAAAAAAGCTGTGTCTTTGCAGTTTTGTGAAAGAACAGACTTTTTTTTTTTTTTGGAGTCGCTGCCACTGGGTAGATTTAATCACGTTGGACATGGATTTCTATTTAAATGCTGACTGTGGCAGATTGAGGATAGCTTAAAATGTTCTGATTCTCCTCCCACTGAGCAGTAGGTTCTAGTTCCCCACTTGAATCTGCGTTGGCTTGTGATGTCTGGACCAATAGATATGTGGAAGTGATGTTGTGCCAGCCCTGGACCTTGCATTTAAGAGGGCCAGCAGCTCCTGGCTTGACTATTGGAACACCAAGGCCCCATGTGGGAAGTCTGACTGCCCCGAGGCTGCTGTGCTGTGAGAAGCATGCTCAGAGTGAGTTGCCAAGTACGGAGTGAGAGAGAGACAAAGAGAGAGTGAGCTGTGGCATCTATTAGGTGAATGAGAAGCCATCCCAGAATCTCAGAAATGGATCCTCCAGCTCCAGCTGGAATCAGAGATAAATCGCCCAGCTGAACTCTTTCTCAGTTCTTCACCCACAAAACTGTGAGCAAAATAAAATTGTTGATTGAAGCCATGATACTCTGGAATCATTTGTTGTGCAGGAATAGATAACTAGCTTCTTAACTACTAAAGATCATTGTAGCTAATCCTGAGAAAGTTCTCAGGTATCACTCAGATAAAACAGTCACTCTTTGGATGTTAGAGCTGGAAGGAGTCAAAAACATTATCAGCTCCAATACCTTCATTTCACAGAAGCTGAAATCCAGAGATGTTACAACAGCATGGCTGATAGTCACTATTGTAGATTGAGGAGGTTAACTGTTGTTCTAACAGTCTGGGGACAACGCTCCCAGATAAAAACATTTCTTGGTCTTCAAATTTCTTATGAGGATACTTACTGCTGCCACTTAAATTCAGAATCTCCCCTCCTCACTTTCCCCTCACCCAGTGCCTGTGCTCCAGGGCAGGGCTCCCTCCAAGGGTCATGGCCTAGTCCTGGTACCCAGAAGCCTTCCTTCATCCTCCTCCCAGCTCATCCAGGAGCAGAGTTTATTCAGCCTCAAATATAGAGAGGACACAAAGGACATTGTGATTCATGTTATCAAGTTCTCTTCCTTCAGAGCAGGTATCTGGGCTGTTCCACTAGAAGCCAGAAAAGGGCAGACCCCAGGACAGCAGGATGAGGGGAGCCCCCTGTGTTATCTGCCGCTTGACTGGGTGCCTGGGTCCCTCTGGTTCCTCCCTCACTTGCGCACAGCTGCTCACACGTGGCAAATCAAAGCCCTGGATCCGTCCGCCCTGAGCACACATGGCGGTGTTTGTGGCCATGTGCTCTGTGCAGAAGTTAACCACATCGCTTTTAAGTTCACAGGGAAGGGGCAACTCACAGGAGACCCAGTGCAGCTGACTTCCCTCAGTTTAAACTGCTCTTGATGGAGAAACCCCTGAAGGAAAAAACCTTTCTAGGACTCCCTGTCATTGTCTAGCTGAGGTCCAGAATACAGTCCTTTTCACTGCATTTGTCCCGGCCCTACTCCATCAAAAGGGATGTAGCTTTCAGAGACTAAATAGTTTCCAAAAATGGAAAAAAAAAAAAAAAAAAAAAAAAAAACCAAAACCCCAAAACCCAGCCATGCAAATGATAAGACTCATACACTTAGTGAGAAAATTGAGGAAAATAGTCAAAAGTTATCCCCAAATGAATAGAAGGACAGAAAAAAATATAAAGAGAGAAAAACATAAACCTTAGACTAGTATTTTTCCTAGTGATTCAAGGACCATTTGCGCTGGAATGACATGACGCTTGTTAAAAATAAAGATTCCAGAGTTCCATTCTGAACCAACTGAATCAGGCTCTCTGGGGGTGGAAATAAAAATTTTCACCGGCTCTCCAGGTGGTTCTTGTGCTCATTGAAGTTTGAGAATCGCTGCCTTAGATTTATTTTACAAACAAATTTCATGAAACATTTTCTGGGAAGTCAATGCAAATTCAGCTCTGATTTATTGCTCCCTTTCTAATGCTTGCATGTGCACATGCATTTGTACACACACACACACACACACACACACACACACACACACACACAAAGTTTTATAAACTTCTAATGGGAATGGGGGAAGGAGGTGGAGGCCGGCTCATTTAAATCTTTATGTGTGGTGTTTAGACCTCAAACCCCCCCCCCCCACTTCGCCTTATCTTATCCCTTTAACATTTCTTTTATGCATGAAACATTCCCCTCTTTGGGTTTTCTGGCCACAAGGGAAATTCCCAGGTGCAAGAACTTTCAGTCCTCAGCCTCAGGAAAGACTCTGATGTCGATCTTTGAAGATGGAGGAACTTAAATATTAAAGGATCCACCAGGTGCCAATAGAGTTGAGCGGGAATCCCAAAGGGGAATTTGTTTTCAACATAAATACTAATAATATAGTAATTGTGAGGCAAATATTTATAGTGTGTGGAGTGCTCTGATCACCACTGCCCTGGCTGTCTTGTGGGATGTCAGGGTGGGTAAAGCAAAATATGGGAAAGCAGTGACCTGGGGAATTTGTGCCCAACATGCATTCCTTTCTCTCCTTCACGTGGGGGAATAGAAAACTTAGAACTGATTAGAGACTTGGAAAGGCATCAGGTAAAAAACACCTTTTATTCCTTAGACACTGAAGAGCCAAATATTGCTTAAATGTACCCATTTTTCAAGAGGTCAAATGCCAAATTCTCCATGAAGTACTTAAGATGTTACAAATAGTATTGTTATACTATTAGTTTTTACAGTTTATATGATTAAAGTATTACATATCTGTTCTATGGTTTGTAGTAATACTGTTATTATATTGATTAATGTTATAATAATATTAACTATAGGAATATAAAGATTTTTATCATATACCAGTTTTAATACCCTAGTTGTGTTATTAGGCTGTGTATTAATACCTATAATAATGTTACTATTATCCAATTAAAATAATACTAGCTGGGAAATGAAGACAGCCACAATAACGGCTAACATTTATTGACCGTTTAGCAGACATCATGTCCAGCCACAAGTCTTATCTAATGCTTACCACCATTCCATAAAGTGGACACTCCCGGGGCTCTGACTTGGCATATGAGGAAATGAAGTTTCTCCCAGTCAGAAAAGAGCAAGACAGCGATTTGAACCCAGAGCCCATTTTCCCAATTAGCAGGTCACCCCTCCCCATCTGCTGGGTCCAGACCATGGTCTACACTTTGCCTGGAGCATTTGATCACCCTCTGCGTTTTCTTACAGTGATTTATGAGTTGCCAGCTCCTGGAGGGCCGAATGCAATTTATCTCTGAAAGCTTCAGAACGCTTAGCCCTGTGCCCTGAACGTACAGATAAGTGCTGTTCAAATGCTTGTCTGAATCGGCTGAAATTCCACCCTCCCAGCAGGGTCAGGCTTGCTGATGACAGCGCCGACCGGACCCGTCCTCTCCTGCGTGCAGTCCCAGATAGCGCTGATTATTTACAGCTTATGCCTAGTGACAGCAGAAGGTGATTCCTGCATGATTGCAACACCCATTTCATTCAAGATCAAGGCAGTTGTTACCCAGTCATTTGCAAAGCATCAATCAGATTTAAGATGAGTTCCTAACTATGTTATAATAATGAGAATAATGGCCACTGAGCACTTAACCACAGGCTGAGAACGATGCAAAACCCTCTGCAAAATTAACTTCATAACCCTATCACGACTCTTTGAGGTAAACATTATCTTTTTTCTATAGGTGAGAGTTCAATAACTTGCCCAAAGTCAGCCAGATAGTAAGTCACGGTGTTTGGATTTGAAATCCAGTTTGACTCCAAAGTCGATGCTTTTAGTCGTTTAATCACTATTCTAATCAACCTATTCTTCCCTTCCTTTTTTTTCTTTCCTTCCAAAAACATTTAGTGAACACTTCCTCTGCTTTGGGCCTGTGTCAGGTGAATAATGCAAAGGTGAACCAACAAGCCTTGGTCCTTTCCCTAACAGGGTGCTGGAGTAAAGCAGATGAAATGAGCAGTTACGAGATAAGATGCGGTGGTGACTACTCCAGTCGCATCCTACAGCGCTCTGAGAACAGATGCATAACAGCCACGCCTGGGTACCCTCAGGGCTCTTAAAATGCATTGAATCCTCACAGCAACCCTCGGGGCTGCAGGGCTGCGTGTCAGTAGCCCCCTTTGTATGTGATGATGCTGAGTTTCAGAGAGGTCAGAATAATTGCTCAAGGCCACACAGACAGCAAGTGGCAAACTCACTATAAATCGCAAAGCTTGTGCTTTCCTTACCAGACCAAGTCACCCGGGACTAATACAAAGTAAACCAACATGGAACAGCTGCCTTTCTCCATGGTGGGTGATGTGTTTTCTGCTAAATAAAATAAAGTTAAATTTTTCCTAGCCAAACAGTGTCAGGGGAGGACATGGGGAGGGTATAGAGTGCATGCTTATCATAAGTGAGGTCCTGGGTTCAATCCCAGTGCCTCCATTAAAATAAATAAACCAATAACTAAAAACCCAATTACTCCTCCCCCCAATTTTTTTCCTAGCCAAACAATCATCCCTCTACATACTTCAGGAAAAACAATGTCCAAATTCCTGCTTTTTGATGATCCTTTCTGTGAGGTTATGGAGGAAACCCTTCCAATAACAGATCCATATAGTTACTGCAAGTTCTGCTATAAGAGAGTTTGCTAGGAAACTTATTCCTCAGTTCTTATTTATTTAGATTTCAAACCTTCCCTATCTTGGATTAAAAGCAAGAATCAGTAGCTTCATTTCGGGCTGTGATGAGCTGATCAAGGACCAGTACTAAGTGCTGAAAAAAATACAAAGAAATACAGAAGTACTTGAAATACAAGGTATTGGCTTGCTGGTGCAAAATCAAGGGTGAAGACACACTGGAAGTTTCAGGGCATTTAACCCCTTGCTGGTCCTCTGAGTTTTTATTATTATTATTATTATTATTATTATTATTATTATTATTATTATTATTTTATTGTAAAATAAGCACAGGAGCATGAAATGGCTTCAGAGGAAGGATGTACTACCCTGCCGCTTTGAGAGGACCACGTGTGCCCTGGAATTGGAGATAAGGAAGGTTCAGAAGCAATATTTTCCTGTGAGGGCAATGGAAAACTTTCACTTCTCTGAAAATGCTTTTTTGCAGGAGTTGAGGACTGTTTCTGAACCATTGTTGAAACAATTGACAGACTATCAGCATCACCAGCATAAGTTTTACAGTTGTCGATCTAAACCAGCTTCTCAGCTGTAATAGAAGAGAAATACTATGCATTTACAGAGCACTGGGGCTCAATAGTTGTCTTTGCTCCTTTTGAGTTCCCAGAGTTAAATGCTGTAGTGGTTTCAGAGGGCCTGGCAAAGCTTTTTCCCAATAAAAATCCCCGCTAACCTCCCGCTCTCCCTTGCCTGTGGCCCGCCCATCCACGTGGTGACATTCTTAAGCCCCAGCACTGCCAGGACACATCATACATTCTGAACTGCACCCTGCATTTTCGTGGTGTCTGATTACATTTTTAAAAAGTGTTCTCATCGACAGTGTTTGGACATGAGACAGCTAATTTCCTGCATCATGTGTGGATTTCCAGAACAATGCCAGAGGGGCTGAGAACACTCTTTCTCTGTTGACCATACAAAAATGTTTTTGGTGTCTGCCCAGGGCCAGAATTTTATCTCCTCCAGTATATTAAAAACACTATGCTGGAGAGTCCATGTTAAAGAAAGAGCATTTAATTAGTCAGGTGGTTTTGAAATCATCTTTTTGAGTTCTGAGATAGCATCGAAGAATAAAGGGCCCCAACTGGCACTGACCCTGATTACCTGAAAGCAAAATTTCAACAGAAAAGGCTGGTTTCCCTCTGCCCCTCCCCTTTTAACCCCCTTCTCTCCATGATTTTCTCATTAGTTAAAGTTCAACGATAGTTGGCTGATATGGTAGATTGCTAATACATTATGCTAGTGAAGGTCCTTTTCATCTGACCAGAAGTCCAACAAGTTCAAATTCAAGAGAACTAAGCCAGCATTTACTCCTTTTCTCAACACTCATTAGAAGTATTCAGACATTCCAATACATTTTTTTAAATAGTAAAAAAATTTTATTGAAGTATAGTCGATTTACAGTGTTGTGTTAGTTTCTGGTGTACAGCATAGTGATTCAGTTACACTTACATATTCTTTTTTTCATATTCTTTTTCATTATAGGTTGTTACAGGATACTCTGTGCTGTACAGTAGGACCTTGTTGTTATTTTATATATAGTAGTGTGTATCTGTTAATCCCAAACTTCAAATTTCTCTCTCCCCCACCCTTTTCTTCTTTGGTAACCCTAAGTTTGTTTTCTGTGTCCCCGAGTCTCTTTCTGTTTGGTAAACAAGTTCATTTGTGTCTTTTTTCTAATTCCACATATAAGTGATATTGTATGATAAATATATGTTTCTCTGTCTGGCTTACTTCACTTAGTATGATAATCTCTAGGTCCATCCATGTTAGTGCAAATGGCATCAGTACTTTTTAAAAGAAAACACTGATCTTCTGGAAAAGGTGACCCTGAGCAAGACTTATCACAGTTTCTGTGAGAGATAATGTGTTGTGAAAGAGTTAAGCAAGGGACTCGTTAACTTCGTATGATATAAAATTCGGAATCTGAGAGATCATGCTGTAAGTAAAAGGTTACGAACAGGTGACCCACAGGCTAGGGGTTTTTGTTTGGCCTACAGAGAACTTTCATAGAATTAAAAATTATTTTCAGCCTTTTAAAATGAGGAGAAAAGAAAATATAGGAGAACATCTTTATGACCTTGGATTACGCAAAAATTTCTTAGATGGAACACCAAAATTATAATCCATGAAAAAAAGTTGGACTTTGGCAAAATTAAAACATGTTTTAGAAAGACATTGTTAGGAAAATGAAAGGTGAGTAATGGATTGGGAGAAAATATTTGAAAGTCACATATCTGATGAAAAACATGTATGGAGGTTATACAAAGAACTCTCAAAACCCAATAATAATAAATAACCCAATAAAAATGGTCCAAAGATTTAAATAGACACTTCATCAAAGAAGATATATGGACAGCAAATAAATGCATAAAAAGATACTTAACTGACCTGGTCATTAGGGGAATGCAAATTAAAACCACAATGAGCTATCACCACACAACTATTAAAATGGCTAAAATTGAAAAGATTAACCATACCACATGTCAGCAAGCATGCAGAGCGATGGAACTCTCATACCCTGCTGGTGGGAGTGTAGAGTGGTACAGCCATTCTGGAAACAGTTTGGAAACACTAAATATTTACAAGCATATATAAATCTGTAAATAATCATAAGCATATATATGAAGTGGTGCACTTAATTTTTATTTTAATTATTATGTTTATTGAAATATAGTTGATTTATAAGATTATGTCATTTCTCAGGTATATAACATAGAGAGTCAGTATTTTTACAGATTATATTATTTTTAAAGTTATTACCAAATAATGGCTATACTTTCTTGTGCTGTACAATATATCTTTGTTGCTTATCTATTTTATACATAGTAGTTTCTATGCCTTAATCCCCTACCTGCATTTTGTCCCTCCCCCATTCCCTCTCCCCACTAGCACACTAGTTTGTTCTCTATATCTGTGAGCCTGTTTCTGTTTTGTTATATACCTTCATTTGTTTTATTTTTTAGATTCCACATATAAGTGATAATATGGAGATATGGAGTATTTGTCTTTATATGTCTGACTTATTTCTCTTAGCACAATACTCTCTAGGTCCATTCACACTGTTGCAAATGGCAGACTTCCATTATTTATGGCTCAGTAATATTTCATTGTCTATCTATACCACATTTTCTTTATCAATTCATCTGACATGCATATCAAGTTGTACATTTTAAATATGTGCAATTTATTATATATCATTTATATTGCAGTATAGCTGTGAACGATGGGCAGATTACATCTAAAATTTTTGGATCTTGGGTTTCTCTTGCAAACTAAGCAACTGTGGGCCTGTGCTCCTGCAGGACACCAACAGGCTGGAGCTGGAAAGCTGCTGCTTTCATTCGACCAGCTGTCTCTCTTGTGTTCACTTTCTGCCTCACTCATTGAGGTTACCTGCTTGGTCTTTGCAGGCTGTTGACTTTAGATCCCTAGGCTGCCATGCCGCTTGCAGGCATCTTGACTTTTAAATGCTCTCCTTGCTTCCCAGATTAAGTTCCCTTTAGATAAGTTGTTCAAGTGTAAGCCTGATGTCAAACATCACTAGGACAGATGGAAATTGGGGAACTTTATGAGACTGAAACACTTCTCTTGGCTCCCATCTGCAACCTGAGACAATTGTTCCCTTGCTTGCTCTCGAGGCTGTTTCAACTCTTCAACTCATAAATAACACTGGTCAGTATGCATCCCAGGGATGATTTATTAAAAGAAATGAAGAGTTGATGAGACTTTTACCATCTTCCAGAGCTAAAATCCCAGCACTTAAAAGCTGAGCAGAGCGTTACCCCACCTGACACTCCATCAGTCCTTGGGTGAAGAATCTCTTCATGCTGGGACTCATTTGACCTGACCATACCGCCCGCTGCTGCTTCTAGACCACCTGTTTGCTTCACTAGGGTCTCTGACAAATTGCCCTGTGCCCCCTTGATGTTGGCACAGGGAGCTCAGGAATCCCTGTGCTAATCTGAGTGATAATTTTAACCCTTCCAGCCTCTTGGAGCCAGATTAATTCTTCACCACCACCACCCCCTTTTTTTTTGCACTCTATGCCTTCTGGTGTTGGCTCAGCTATCTCATCAGACTTGAAGAACCTAGAATGGGGTCATCGTGTCTGCTCAGCCGGGCAGAGCTCAGTCCTTTGAGGTCAGAGCTTGGTCTAGACCACAGGCGGACAACACACTAGGTGACTGAAACTCCCTCCAACCCTGCTGTGCTCTCCATCTCTCTGCAGGAGAATGCCGTAACACTTCCTCAAGGGACCACTCCCTATTTCCCCATGTGCTGATTTACTCCTGGGTTTTTCTTTCAGAAGCGTCTTAGCCTTCTGCCATCTTCAGGTATTCATACCTCATAGAGCCTACCTTCAAGTTCCTAGGTCGTTATTTTTGTTTTTTAACAGCTGATATTGCCATGTTGGCTACAAGGAAATTTTGCATCATTTTGAAAATCAAAGCCCTGCAGTAATCTCCGTCTTCTTTAGGCGTCTGTCTCCATCTGAGATCTGCCTTCTTTAATGGAGGGATTTCACCTGAGACTGGAGAGTGTCCTTGGCTTTCTCTTTGTACCAGAAGATGTACAAATGCTGCCTATCTATAGACGTTTATGATGTTTCTACAAATGCAAACTGTGTAACACAAAGCTTGGAGACTGAAAGTGAAAAAGAGGTAACTCAGCACGAATCTGTCTCTGACCAGATCAAATTTAGAAGAAGACACCCCTTTAATTATTATTATCATTATTTGTGAGCTCTAGTCACTTTGAAATGAGTGGCAGTTGGTAAGCGTAGGCATGCAAGGGGACACTTCTCATTCCACGTTCGTGGAGGGACACAATGGTGGTCTCACTAAAGTTTAAATCATGAGAATGTACACACAGAGGCAGATAGGATGGCTTCAAATTCATCACAGTGGTGGCCAAGCCATATTTTCCAATAAAGCTGCCAGCTTTCACTGTCTGAAACATCTCTGAAACTCTTCTTTCGTGCTAGCTTTTGTAAAACCTGCACTGGATTATTTTGAAGGTCTTCAAGCATGTAAAACCCTTGGGTTTATTTGTTTTTCTTTTTTCAGAGTTTAATTTTGGGGACGATTCTGGGTTGAATATAAACCCCCCAAATTCACATCTTCCTGGAACCTCAGAATGCGATCATATGTGGAAATAGGGGGTTTGCAGTTATAGTTAAATTAAGATGAGGTCATAGTGGACTAGGGTGGGCCCTAAATCCTGTCTAACTGGTTTCCTTCTAAGGAGAGAAGACGAGACACAGACAGAGAGGATGCCATGGACTGATGAAGGCAGAGGCTGGAGAGCTGCATCTGCAAGCGAAGGCGCAGCAAGGATTGTTAGGGAGCACCAGGCCAGGGAAGGGGCAAGGAGGGCACCTCCCCTGGAGCATCTAGAGGGAGGGCATGGCCCTGCGGATACCTTGATTTTGGACTTGAAGCTGTGAGAGAATACATCTCTGCTGTTTCGGCCGCCCCGTGCGCAGTACTTGGGAGCAGCAGCCCCAGGAAACTAATCTGGGTACTAGGTTCGGTGTGGGAAGGAGTAATCAAGCTGAGTAATTCTGCTGCTGGTCAAAGGAAGTCTAGGGTTACCTAACAAGTCTGGGTGTACCCTACAGATCTAAAGCCGAACTGAAGTGCCACAAGCAGTGGCTGCCTTGGTGGCCAGCCCTCTAAGACTGGCCCTTCTTAGCATTATTTCTTGATCCACATAAAACTGTGGTGTGGTATCTTATGTCCATTTTACAAGAGAAAGAATCTAAGGAGTTGATAGGTTAGGAAACTTGACTGTGGTCGTGCAGCTGGTAGTGGTCAGAATTCAAAGTGTATCCTTCTTTCACCGCATCGCACTGCGTCACAGCGTCGGAAGATGCCTTCCAAAAATGTTTGAGCAATAGACACAGCTCCAAACTAATGGTACATGCCCGAGGCGGATGGATTTGCAGAGCAGCTCCCTTGAACAGTAAGTTCTGGTATTTTCATTTAAAAGATCCCTGTCATTACTGTACAGCCACACCTTGTCTACATTACGCTGGAGTCTTTGCCTGCCTAACATACATTCTCTCTCCCCCAGGAGGGACAGGGACTTCTCCATCTCGTACAGAACTGAAGAAGCTGCCAACGCTTGGTAAAGGATCAGAATCCAAGCCAGCACAGCGACCCTACAAATTATGACCTTTAGGGCTGGACGACTAAGAAAGATGTCCAGTTGTGCAATTTTCCACTCATTTACTAACCTTAACAGTGTGGGTCACGTTAGTCCTAGTTTAATATTATAATCCAAACGTTTGACTCTGAACACAGAGCGAGGCTCAGGAGTCACCCGGGCCGTGCGTCCTAAGACAGCTCACGGTAGCTGGTCGGGCTGTTTTGACCTTTCCAGTATTTGCAGACTGGCTGGTCTCTTTGTCCCCCTCTGCCTACGTGGCTATTACCACCTACATAATAATAGAACAATGGTAACATTTTAATTTTTTTCTTTTTTCTTCTTTTTTTAAATCTTGTTCAGAAGGACCCATGTCCTCTCCTCAACTGGGAATCTTGATCGTTCTCTGTCTGCAATCCAAGCAGTTAGCTCACCCTGTGTGAAAGGATTATTTACAAACGGTCCCCAAGACTTTGCATTTCCCTTTTCCTATGCGTGAGTGCGTCTGGGTGTCGGGGGAAGGCCTAGGTTTGGTTCTGAGGACCAACTTTGGGTTGAACCCAACCTTAAAAGTCCCCCAATATAGGAATTCCTCTAAGAAGCACTTCTAGACCACACACTTGATTTCGCGCCTCCTTCTTTTAAACCCTTTCTTTTTTGTGAAGTGAAATCTTTGACTTCTTTTCCTTCACTCTCTAACCTTCCCCTCCTATAGCATCAGGTGTATCTATTTTTATTTCTCATGAGTATCAATTTCATCATCTCTTGTTTTTGTCACACTTTGTACTCAAAACTGCCTAATAATTCAAGGTAAAATTCAGAAGCCTTGGCTTATCATTTAAGGCCCATCACAGTCTTCAATCCCCTCCCAACTTGTTTGTATAAAATTCACCCTCCCTCCATCCAGCCATCCATCCATTCATTCAGCAACTTTACTGAATACCTAACAAGTGTCAAACACTGTACTGTGTGTTACTAACAGAGTGACAACACAGGCAGGCCTGGTCCCTCTTCTCATGGACCTTACAGTCTGGTGGCAAAATGGGACAATAAACGTGATCTTGCAGGGTGACAAGGTCTATGAGCAGAAAGCACAGGCTGCTATGAGAGAACAGAGGAGGGATATAGAACCCAGACCCAGAGGCCACGGGGCTCTGCAGAGGAAGCGATATCTAGGCTGCAGTCTGACCTGTGAATAGCAGCCAGCCAGGTGAACGACAGGGGAGAAGTTCTCTTGGAATGAAACACCACGGCTGAAGCCCAGAGGTGGCATGCCATAGCACACCTGGGGGCTGAAGGAGGTTCCGCGTAGCTGGAGGGCAGAGTGGGGGAGGGCTGGGAAAGTGGGGCTTGGGGACAGAAAAACGCCTAGTGAGTTAGAACTTTGTTCTAAGATCAGTGAGGAACCACTGTGGGGTTTTAGTAGGTAAGAAAACTGGTAAGACTTATCTTTTTAAAAGATTATTCTTATCGACTATACTTCAATTAAGAAAAAGAAAACCAATAAGCTAAGGTATATTTATATCAAATTTTTTTTCTTACTATTCTAAAACAAACTCTGTCAATACCACTTAAAAATTTTTTTAAAAACAGTTACCAGAAGAAAAGATTATTCTTGTTCCCTTGAGGACAGTGGATTAGAAGTGGGCAAGATAAAGAGACTAGAAGCCCAGTTGGAGGCTGCCATCCAGACAAGAGGTGACTGTAGGAACCAGGACCCTGGAAGAGAGAACAAGAGTTACAGACGGAGGTAGTTGTCAGGCTGGGTCTGAATGTCACGTGATTGCATTCACGCAATACGTTCTTTCCCAGGTAAGCCTTTCCCCTTGCTCCTTCTGTCCACAGATTCAAGTTCTACCCACAGCAATACTATCTCTATGTGAAGCCTTCTCTGACTTTCCAGCCCCAGTACCTGTATGAATGCTTGTAAGGTTTTTTTCTGTGTGCTTTTAATTTCACAAAGAGAAATAATTTACAATGCTGGTTCTTGTTTCCTTAGTGTATTTGTTTTCTCAAGTGGATGGCAAGCAGTATGAGCAGAAACCATGGTGATACATCTTTTTACCTCCCTCCCCCTCAGCATTTCCCACTTCATCTTGTGCAAGGTGGGTGAACCACAGATATTTGTCCTGTTGACCAACTGTGATGCTGCTCCGCCTCTTAAAACTCTCCAGGTGTTTCTCTTTCGGGTCTCATTTTAAATGGCACAACCAACTGATCAGTCTCGCAAATCATTCATTCATTTATTCATTTGCTTCTGCTTTTATTCATTCACTCTGCATAAGTGCCTGCTGTATCCTAGGCACTATTCTCGAGCTGATTCTGTTTTCTAACTAAACTATCCATTTTATTTTGGATTCTGTGCTTTTTTTTCTTTATCACAGAGCCAGACCCCTTCTCCTGTTTGCCATATAAAATGAGGATTGAATGTACTGGAAACTAAGCACAGCTTAGCACATGGTACCCAGATGACCCATCTAACGGCATGGGATGGGGTAAGGTGTGGAACCATTCCTTTGGCTTCCTAAGCAGAAGGAAGTTAGCCATATGTAGTTGGCAATTGTCTTGCCCAAGAAATTTAAATCTTGGTATTTGAATGTTTCTGGGCTGAGTTAACCCTGTCTTGTTTTTTAAACAGTTTCTGATGTTTACCCAGTAGAAGGAGAATTAAATGGCACCAGATACACCAAAATGCATGAATGAGAAGAATGAAGAATGAGTCCTAATGCAAAGTTCTTAATGTAAAAGAAAAGTGTGGCTTTTGCCTCTGCTGCCTGCTCAGAGCTCAGTTTGCCACCACCTTGCACTCCACCCCGCCAGGAATGGGCACTGGGCTAACTGTGGTTTGGGAGGGAAGCGTCTCAGTTCCAAGATTCTTCTGAACTGTGTTTGCTGTGATTTTTATGCTATGCTAGCATTGCATCCAAGCTCTTTTTTTTTGGCAAAGAAGTTGCCATATATGATTAAAAATAATTTCGGTTGTAGGGGGGTGGGCAGGAGTTCTACCAGGAATTGAACAAACAATGTACTGTCTTAAGCTGGTTCCAAATTCCTAATGCATCTGCTTTGTACAGTCCCCATTTCATAAAACTACAATTCCTCATTTGTCTGAGTTCTTTCTGCTTGTGTGCTAGCAGAGTCACACCCCTTTATTTCTAGCCCTAAAGGCACCTTCCCAAGTTTGGGAAAGCCTCTTATTTTGCAGTCATAGAAAGCCTAAACAATGCAGTTGTTGCAAGCATCCTTGTTCAATGTTTAGCAAGTTGTCCCGTTGCTTTCCCTGATCAGGGTAGATGTTGTCAAACTGCTGCCTCCTCAGCTAACTTCCCGAAGACACCTCTCAACCCCTGATCCACTGTCCTGCCACAGCCACCATTTTGGATTCTGATACTTTCCCGAGTTTCTCTCTCAAAACTCCCCAGTTGGATAGCTAAGGCCACACCGCATAAGTCAGATAGTTTATTTCTTTGTTTAATTATTTTTATCTGAAGATGCATCATGAGTCTGCAGATCAGCTTGTAGAAATTTCTAGGTTCAACAGGCTGTGGTGCCTCGCCTTAATCCCTCAGCTGAGATCCTGGAACTTTTCCTGATTTGCTTATGCCTCATTTAAACTTAGGTATTTCTTGATCTTGTTTGTTTGTTTTTGATACCAGATCTCTAGATCATTGGGTTACTTTAGTGTGCACGTAGCAAAATCCTAGCCTAAATTGGCTTAAACAAAAAGGCAACTCATTGGCTTACGTAAACTGGAAAGTTCAGGGGGCGAGGGTAGGCACCACTGGATTCAAGGCTTACAGAGGATTTAGGGGACTCAGTTTCCCTCCATGTCTTGGCTCTGCCTTCTGCTCTTGTTGGCTTTCATCTCACATGTCATGCGCAGTAGTTGTAGCAGTTAGCAGTGGTAGAGTACGTCTTCTGATTTTCCGGTCCTGGGGAAAAAAGTGAATTTACCTCCCCAAGATGTTCAATAAAACTATGAACCTATCCTTAACCAGAATTTTTTTCACATACCCACCTCTGAACCAATCACTCTGGCTAGGCTTGTGCTGATAAGTGTGGAACATCCCCGATGAGGACACATTGGACAGGGAGCCATGCAAAGAGCCTTAAATACAACAAAACAGAAGAGTTACCCACCTCAGCTCCTATGTTGGGTGGGGAACCCCCTTTTCTCTTTCCCCACAAATGATCCACTTTGGATTTAAAGGCAATCTGACTCTGTAAAACCATTTTAAAACCCAGTTATCAGGATCCAAATGAACCATGAGCATAAACATGTGTATGTTATTCTTGCATTCATTGGCATTATTTTATTTTTCTGCTCAGTTATTGTGGCAGTATTCTTTTCCCCCAGTTTTTATTTTCAGTTTTATCTTTCTTTTTCTTTCCATTTTATGCCACATTTAATAAATGGGGTATTCTGAACCACATTTTCAAAATTCTTCTTTTAAAAAGTTCCCAGGTCATTTGAGATGCCATTTGTAGAGACTGAAGAAATGAATGAAATGTATTAGCCTTTATCTTTTAATAAAGCGTGTGCAATTCAACTGTTAAAGAGGTCTGCTAACATTATTTTAAATGTGACGTTTTCTCTGAATTAAGAGCAAGCAGAGATTAGTGTACAAAATCCTCTAAGAGTGTTTGAGAAATTTGGCTTCGTCAGGGTACTTTGTATCAGCCTCAACAAAACTGAAAAAGCATCCTTCTTCTGCCTCTTTGTTCTCATCCTTACATGTTGAGCTAAGAGGACCCCAAAGCCTATTTATGGTAATTATTTTTAATGCTGTTTCGTAGGCCCACAATTCCAGTTATATACATGAAATTTAAATAGGAGTGAGCAAACTTCTACTGCTGTTAATATTATTATTCCTATTACTAATAATTAAGCTAATGATGGCTACCAATTATTGGTTGCTGACTACATGCTGGTGTCTAGAGAAGGTACTTAGAGTTATAATTTAGTTGACTATCCTCAGCAACCTAGGAGAAAGGTCGTATTGTTCCCATTTCTGGGTGAGGAAACCGAGGCTAAGAAGGCTCCTCTGAGGTTTCACACAACCAGCAAGTTACAAACCTTGAGAGTTAAATACAAGTCTGCCCAGTCTCAAAGCTCTTGATGTTTGTTTGGGTCCTGTTAACTGATGGACTTAGCCCTTAGGTCTGTGCAACAGAAATAAGGCTGCCTCTGGAAGTCCTTTTCCCCGGCCATGAGTGGCCCATTGTGGGGAGGGGCTTCACTTGGATTGCAGGTAATATGTCCGTGTTCACCCTCCTGGGGACTGGGTACCAGTTCTGTGTATCAGATGGGTCCCACATGGCTGCTCCTCACATTTAGACCTTTCATTATTAGTCAGTCCTTATGCAGGTAAGCCATCTGTGAATTTTGCTACTTGATCATGACTTTGTCATGTTTGGGAAAGAAGAGATTAAATATGTTGATTAAGATGAGTTGGAAATGACTGCAGTGTTCATGAAAGTTACATATATCTATCTTGTGTCTCAATCAGTGGCTAAACAGGGGTGAATCCCTCCATCCCTGGACTGCAGCACACCGTTGCAACCAGGAAGCCTTCCATTAACAGTCTGCTCGAAATCCCAAGGCTTCAGGCAGGGAAGGCTCCTCAAGGAGAGTAGCTTTGCTCAAACTGCCGTAAGCGAGGAAGGCAGTTCTTGTGGCTTACGTGGCTGAAAAGTTCAGGCACAGTTAGCTTCGGGCACAGCTAGGTCTGGGCGCTCAAATCCGTCATCAGACACCTGTGTCTCTCTACCTTTCATTTCCGCTTTGCCTCTTGGCTCAGTACTCCAGCTGACAAGACGGCTCTAAGAAGCCTCATACTTACAATCTGTCAGCTTTCAAACCCAGCACAAAGACAGCAGCTCTTTCCTAAGAGTTCTAGCCAAAATGCTGAGAATAACCCTTTGGCTTGGCTTGGGTCCTCTACCCACCTCCTAAATCAATTGCTGAAACCAAGAAAGAGAAGTGGCCAGGCCTGGGCTGTGTGCTGTCCTCTAGAGCATAAGGAATAAGGACGAATCCCTCCAGCACCATAAATTCTAGAAATGTGTAGAATGATGGTTTTCCAAAAGGAAGTCAGGAAGAAGGGAAATCAAAAGAAGGAACCAACCAAGCAGACCACCACAACAATAAAAACACAACCGTCCACCATGCTTTCTCTAGAACTTACTTCCTAGAGCTGGAAATAAATCCAAGTCCAGAAGACGGAGCTCCTGGGTACCTGCGGGTGCGGTGAAGCAGGCAGAGAGGGATGCGGTGTGTGGGCTGCTGCCCAGGCGTGCGTCAGGGGGACGGAGGCCGGCTCTGGGCGCCCTAGTGATCCAGTCGGCCTGGAGGCTCCAGCAGCTAAGACAAGCGTGTGTCCCAAATGGGAGTGTTCCTTGGTTGAGGGGAGGGGTGAGAGACAGCAAGATCGGCCTTGAGGAAAAACAGATTTATTTTCAAACATCCATTAGGGGTGATTATTAAACAAGCCTTTTAGAACACTTCTAAGCCCCTGCTGGGCTGTACTCTTAAGATGTGACATTTGGGAGATGACACCCACTGTTGCTAGTGACTAGAAAATAAAGATGAAGTGGCAAACTATGTCAAACAATACGGGACAGTCAGGAACAGGAGTGATGTGGGTGGCACTGAGTTAATTAGAGGTCTTTTGGAAGGGCATGGATTCATATATTTTGTGGAAAGCACATTTTCCTCAGCTGGGTACAAATATGAAAAAGCTATGTTTGAACATTTTCAATAAAAAAGACAGATAACCAAACCAAAAAAAAAAAAAAAAAGTCTTGTCTTTCCAATGGTAGAAAGGGATCCTCACTCTCTGAGTGTTATTTGATATAAAGGCCAAGCAACCTTGGGTTCAGAGCAGGGGATCCTGGGAACACGATGTTGGCTAATAGAGTCCATCGTAGGCCATCCAGGAAAATAAAATAGAGGGCCTCAGCTGTGAAGGGGAGTTGAGATGCTCTGGGAGTAGAGCACTTCTAGATCAAATAAAAATTTGTGTAACTTTTTGTAAACTCAGAAATTTAATGCAGTTTGATATGAGAGAAAAATTCTTGTTGCTTTCAAATTTTTAAAACGGGGAGAAAATAAAAAAAGATACGCTATTTTCTGGTTTTCTGCACTGTGATTAGTGCCAGAGAGCTGGGCTCCGGGGCTAACGGATGCCACCTGGAATGGGGGCCCAGGCCACTGGTGACCTGCCCTCAGCGGGGACTAAAGGCAGCCCCTCCTCTATCTTCAAGTGGACGTTGGCCAAAGCGGCCAGCCCTGTGCCTGTCAAAATATAAGCTAAGCCTGGCATGTGGGAGTAGACAGGGAGCACAGGCCCTCAGACATTCCCAAGAAAAATGAATCATGTACATCCTGGCCTCGGACAATCTGCAGCTCGCGAACCTCCCCCTCCTTCCTCGACTGGTGTGTGGGCTGCTGGCGACGTGGGCTGCACATGGGAAGCACTCTTTCCTGGGGTTTTGTTCTCTTCTCCAGGCTCCTCTCAGGCATCACAAGTATTCATTTTCTGGCATGGGCAGGAATCCGGAGCACGGGTGTCCAATTCGCTCTTTGGACAGCCGACCGGGCCCTGGAATATTTGAAAGGGCCCATGGGAACCCACTGTTATGATGGGACCCAGCCTCCCAGTCCCATCTTCCCGCCTCTGCAACACCAGCAGGACCCCCAGCCGACCCCTCCCTCCTCACCTCTCCTGCTTCCGGCCCTTCCAAACATTGTGTCACATGTGTCTTCTTAAATCACCATGTGAGATACGGAGCCCTTGTCTCGAAGGTCGACAAGGACCCATCTTTGTTTCCAGGAGAGTTCTGAATAGCTCCAGCTCAGACAGGTCAGTGTCCCACCCCACAGCGTCCTCCAAACACTCTGCTCATGCCTCCCTCCGAGTCTTGGCCAGCTCTTCCTCTGGACTGGAATGTTCCTTTTGCACCCCCATGCCCGTCCACTGGCCCCATCCAGACCACTCCAGCTCTAGGGTCTACTTCAACAGATTGCTTCCACACACAGTATCTTCACTGCTCCTTGCACAATTAATTGTGCCCTTTTTCTCTTTTTATTGTTAGCAAATTTTTATATACTTAACATGGGTGAGACCATTGATTTCTTCCTCTCTTGCATCTCCCAGAGGGTTGATCACCTAATAGATATTTAATAGTTATTTATTGAGTAAATGAACACATAACTAAGTGGTATTGACAGTACTAAAAACATTCTTGTTATTTGACTAAAGCATGGGTTAGAAAAATTACACCCTACCCGCATCTGCTGTTTCTAAATTTGAATTTGATCTGGTCGTAGTAGGTCAGTGTGCCCTTCCTACCACTTGTTTTAATCTGCAGCATGAAAAGCTACTAGAAACATCTCTCATCAGCAGAATATTTCTACTGCCATCCTCTGCCTAGACACCTAAGTGATTTCCCATCGGTACCACTTTCATAACAAGCCAGCCCCTCAAGTTCTCTGGTCTCCTGACTCCTTGCTTTTATCAGCTCCAAGAACTCATCCCCCTGGTTTCTACTTCATTCCACTTCCTGGTCCTGACCTCTTTATCAGGGAAGCTTGATCAAGCAGCCTTTGCCCTTCCCTCTCCCAGTCAGATGGCTGCTTTCCCTGCCGCCCGGGCAAAGAACTCGGGCCTCCTGAAGTTTTATCTTTAAAGCTGTGTAAAAACTTCTCTAAATATGGAGTACCAAAGAGGGGGGAGCTGCAGAAATCTGATTTAACATTCAGTGTCTGTGACTTGTTGAGATTAAAAAAAATAAACAAAAGCAGGCATATTTGAAACATTAAAGACACATCAATTACTTCCAGCTTGTGCTCTTTCCTTTTGAACTCTCATCTTGTGAACGTTATTGTCTCCCTGTTCCTGAGAGCCTTTGTCCCTTTCTGGGGTCTGAGCCCACCCTTCAAGGGAATCTTCACTAAGGAACAGGAAGCCAGGGAAAGGATGGTAGTCCCTGAGCCGAGCTGGTGCCCCGATGTCTTAGAAACCTCTCTAGCACTCGCTTCCACCTGAATGAGCTGGCGCTCCACCTAAACCTTGGAGGTCAGGGCCAAGGGTGAATGGAGCATCCTGACTTTCATGGTGGCCAAGCAGTGCAAGCCCTCCACTGAATGGTCCCTGACTCACAGGTGAGGGGGCTGAACGCCCAGAAAGAGAACAGTGCTGGTGACAGCAATTTACATAAATGAGCAGAGGCTGGAATGCATCCCCAGGTCTCATTTTCATCCTCAGTTGTCTCTTGTTTTAAGATCTGTTTTCATTTGCTTGGAGTCAACTCTAAGAAAAAGTGGGGCGTTACAGGATCTCTGGTGGTCAAGGTCAAATCTTCAGGGGTGACAGCCCAGGGACTGCTGAGGTCAAGCACTGTATTCTGTGATCTTCCTGGGATTTCAGTCTCATGGCCAGGACAGTGCCCAACCCATAGTGGAGATGAAGATCTGTGAGAAATTCAGGGGTGCAAAGAACACTATTGTTAAAAAGGATCTGAGAAATCAGTCTTTCTTACATAGATGAGAAAACTGGGGCCCAAAAAGTATGTAAAATACTTCTTGGATGTTCTTATTTATTCTTTCATCCATTTACTCATTTATTCTGAAAATACTTATTTAGTGCTTGCTATGGTGCAAGGCAGTGGGTCCAAGGTCCCAGTGCTGGTTTGTAGCAGATCTGGGACCAGAATTCAGAACTTATCTTTACTTGCCCAGTATTATTTTCCCGACAAAATGTAATAAGCCAGCATGTTAATTAGTTACTTGACTTGACCATTCATTGAGCACCTACTAAATTCCAGGCACAGGTGTTTGACATAATTCTTTTTTTTTAATTTAATTTTTTTTTTGAAGTGTAGTTGATTTACAATGTTAGTTTCAGGTGTACAGCAAAGTGATTCAGTTACACATATACATATATATATATATATTCAGATTCTTATCTGTTATAGCTTATTACAAGAAATTGAATATAGTTCCATGTGCTATACAGTAGGTCCTTGTTGTTTATCTATTTTATATATAGTAATGTATATCTGTTAATTGCAAACTCCTAATTTATTCCCTCCCTCCCCTTCCCTTTTGTTAACCATAGTTTGTTTTCTATGTCCATGAGTCTATTTCTGATTTTTAAATTAGATTTATATACATTTTTTTAGATTTCACATGTAAGTGATATCATATGATATTTGTCTTTCTCTGCCTGACTTACTTTACTTAATATAATAATCTCTAGGTCCATCCATGTTGCTGCAAATGGCATTATTTCATTCTTTTTTATGGCTGAGTAATGTTCCATTGTATATGTATACCATGTCTTCTTTATTCACTCATCTGTTGATGGACATTTAGGTTGTTTCCATGACACAATTCTTTCAGTCAATTTTGATACTATCCTGAAAGATACATGATGAGGAAACTGAGACTCCAAGAGGTTGTTACACCATGTCAGTGTGCTAGTAAGTGGTAGAGTCAGGGTTGAGTGGGTGGTCCATTTGACTGCAAAGTCCAGGTTCCATTGTCACCATGGTACATTAGCTCCTCAATTGCTCCCGAGACTCCATGCTCTAACAGGGCTGACCTCCTTCCCTACCAAGGGACTCCACTCCTTTTTACCCCCAAACTTTCGGAGATAAAGTACAGGTCCCCTGCCTGCTTGGTGCACCTTCCTCTCCCCTTCTCTACCTGGGCATTCTCATGGTCCCTCGGGGCACATACCTTGATTAGCTCATCCTTCAGGAATGTTTAAAAATAATGAAATCTGGCCACCAAGTTTTAACTTAACTGAGCTTAGTTTAGAGAGCCATTATTCCCTCAAATGTGTTTTATTTTGTCGGGTTTTACTGACAAGCCCAGGTCAGACTGTCAAACAGTATCACTGCATAACATTTGCCACTGGCCCTCTAGAAAAAGTAGGAAGACCTTGACCTGTCTTCTTTTCTCTTGACTGGAACAAATTGCTACTTGCCTGGGGGAGGGTTATTTGCTATCATTTAACCGAGTCAAGGAATGCTCTGAATAATCAGATATTTTGATGAATATAGTTATATCACATGGATCACCAGCTTTCAAGAAATTAGAATGAAATACACTTAACACAAATACTGTACTAAGCATAACGTAATTTGCTTGCTGGTTTTCAGTGCTGATCCCGTGAGCACCAATTATCACTTGACAGGAGTTGAGGTGTTGTGAAAAGAGCATCAGAAGCCAGGTAACTAACCTGCTAAGTGATTCCAAGGCATTCAACATTTCATCTCTGAGATCTATTTCCTCTGTAAAATAGACATGTTGGATTAGATTCTGTTCGGTATTCACGTTGCGTGCATACCATCATTCTCTACTCCTGGGTCTGTGTCAGACATCACTAATCAATTAAGGCACTTTCTGCTTTCATCTCTGACAGCCTCAGGATTCCTCTAAACCCAGTGTTCCAGCAGCAGCCCTCAGCAGATTGGAGTTGGCACATGAAATGAAGTCTATTTGCTATCATTGAACTAGATGATCTCCAGGGTCTCAGCTTTTGTGAGTTGCCCAAAGCAAGTCCATGCTGGGTGGAAAGTTCATGGTTTTATCAAGCATTAAATATTCAACCACTAAACTGAGCCTTTTTTTTTTTTTTTCAACTTCAGTCTACTGACACCTAAGCTAATATGGCTACTGAAAACTATGGCAGGAATTATACATGAAATCCTGGTTGGATAGGTCCAAGTGAACGGTGACAAGAGAGGGCTGGTCAGTTTGGCTCGATGCCTAAGGCTCAAGTCAGATGTTAACTTCTCTTAAGGCCCTCCTAATAGAAATAGGCAGAAGTCATTAAGCCCACATCTGAGTTCTTTCTGCCCACAGCACTAGACGGGGATGTGTCATTCTGTATTATGGTTAGTGGATGTGAAATACAAATCTCCTAGTGCATTATAAGCCCTTTGGAGTCCAGTAGGAAGTTCTAGTTATCTTTTGGATTCACAGCCTGACCCTGTAACTAATAGACTGTTTAACCTCTGACAAGTTACTTAACCTCTCTCTGCCTCAGTTCTTAATTTATTAAACAGGGAAATAATAATAGTATTTACTTCTGTGGTTCGTGCTTAAAAGACCACCTGGTATCGTCTTGTTATTGTTTTTATTATTATTATAATAAAGTCACAGCCTAGAACAATGCCTGATGAACACAGGTGCTAATGGAAGTTGACCAATTTAGTTATTTAATGACCATCAGATGTGAACCCGCACCTTTGGAAAGACTCCTCCAAGACCCATCGTGGAGATGAACATGACAGGATCTGTCTACAAGACTACAGGGAACTGAACAGGGCAGAGTTAATACAAAGGGTCTGTATCCATCTGCCTCTAAAGCTGGCAGAAGCTGCTGAAGGGAGTCACGTGGCAAAGGAGGAAGCTCTACTCAGTTTTCTAGGCTCAGGAAAGTTTGATTCTTTTAACTAGAGTCTTCTGTTTTTTGAAACATATTCACAAATCATGAAAGTACTTCTATGGGAACACACTCATCATTTTTATCTCATTGTGTCCTCAAACAAACTTGTGAACTCAAGCTCCAGGCAGTATCATCCCTATATAACTAAATGAGGGGAGGCGGAGGCCCAGAAAGGTTATGTGATTTGCCTAATGACACACAGCTTGTGAGGGGCAGAGCCTCGGCTCAGACTCCCATCCCCACAATGTCCTCTACTCTCTCTCCTTCCTGTTCTCTCCAGAAACATATTTCAGTTCTAGGTTTCCCAGCAGTTCTTTTCTAAATAGCATCAAGAAAAAGCAATTGTATTAACTCATTAACATAAACAATGAGTTGGTAAGTGACTTTAATCTTCCTCAAATCCTCCAACCAAAATATCCCCACAAAAAGAGTCTGCAAATCATGCCTGGGCATGACTGTGGAAAAAGAAGACGGGATCAGCATATGCTGCTTAATGAAACGTATGAGGGACAGGGCTGGGCTTTTATTTGAAACACAATCTTCATTTTACTGCCAAACAAAATCAAACAAGTATGAAACAGGCACAAACCACTATTGGACGTGTTTCCCTAAAGACTAGGACATAATGTGAAACCAGGAGTTCATATGTTGCCCATTTTTAGAAAAATAAAAGAACATGTACCTTTTGATTAGATATGACTTTTAGTTTTTTCTCCGTGATGGGGATAAATTTGCAAGAGACCAAAATCAGTTCATGCCTCATTCCTCCTGGCGACCAGGACATACAATAAATCCATTTTCCAAAATGGCACCCCACCATGACCCAAAATGAGTGGGCCCCCATTCTCACCACCCTTGTGCTTCAGCTGGTTAAGAAGATCTGACCCCACTGGGAGCCATAGTCTGGCTAAGCCAACCAGGTCCCGTTCTTTAGATGTTTTCAGTCACAGAGACGAGGATTCCAGTTGGTGTAAATACTTGAGAGAGCGCAACGTGGAGACTGGGGATAAGATAGCTTCATTGGGCCATGTCCAAAATGAGCACACAAAGGAAAAAGGAGAGGAGAGAAAGAAGAGAATGGAGTAGGTACAGAAAGGGTAGTGGACGCATGGGAAAATATAAGAAAGACTGTAGATCTTAAAAAACAGAGCGGCTGTTTTTCAAACTCCAGATTCTAGCTGTAGTTCAAGAGGTCTGGCTGGACTTCTTGCCCTAAGATGCTATAAGATGCTTTCATGTCTTGGCAGAGTATGACACTCTATTTGTTGGGTAAATTGTTAACTGGGTAACCCTCCTTCTTCCTTGGGCCACTTTGAGTGGATCTGTTCCTTATATCCAAAGAGGCTTTGATCGGTATCCTACAGCTTTCTCTAGGTTGGTGGGGCTCATTCCAATGATCAGGTGAGGGTTTTTTCTTTTTTTCTTTCTTTTTTTAATGTGATGACTTTACTACATAGTAGTAAAGTCTCACGTGGAAAGTTTCCAACCATTTGACTGGCTTTAGTTGATAAAGTTCTAGATAATTTTATATTCTGCTTCAGCTTCAAAATTTGGGAAAGTAATTCCATGAATAAAATCAGGCATTTTTGGTCTCTTTTTAAAATATCATCCAAATAATAGCACAAAACATTTATTGAGCACTTATTCTATGCCTATAACTAAACTAGTGTGTTACATGCATTCTCTAATTCCCAGCCACTCCATGTGATTGGATATATTATTATCCCCATTGATAGATCAGGGAGCCAAGCTTTGGAGAGGATAAAGAACACATCCAAAGTCACCTGGTGGATATCTGACTGGAAACTTCAGTTACTAAATTGTCCTTGGTTTGCTTCATACTACAGTAGTGTATGAGTGGAATGCCACCTGTGAGGACATTTGGGTTTAGTTTTCATCTCTATCGCAGGTGGCAAAATCGGTTCTCAGTTTCTCCACTCAACAAGTCGGGTATCCTGCCACCTGCCTCCCACCACATCAAGGATGAGACCTCTTTCTGAGTGTGCACCCATACTGCCCAAAGACCAGAAGTTCTTCAGCTTAGTTGTTATCCTCCAGATTCTTAGAGGTCTGCCGGCAATGACATACCCTCTGAACTTTGTGGGGAGAAAAATCCAAATTTGCTCCTCTTTGTGGAGACAGCAAGCATTGGGAATTACCCTTTTACTAGCACCCTTCCAATGCTCAGTCAGTTGTAGGATTCTTGTATTCGTTGGCTGAAGGTGTCATAACAAAATATGATAGGCTGGATAGCTTAGACAATAGATATTTATTTCTCACAATTCTGGAGGCTGGGAAGTTTAGGATCAAGGTACCAGCCAGTTAGGTTCCTGGGGACGGCCTTCTTCCTAGCTTGCGGAGAGCCACCTTTTGCTATGTCTTCATACAGCAGAGAGAGAGAACTTTCCCTCTCTTCTTCTTTTTCTGAAGCTGCTGATCTCATCGTGAGTGTCCCACCCTCATGACCTCATGTAACTATAGTTATCTCCCAAAGATCTCCCAGATAATGTCTCTGAATTGGGGGTTAGGGCTTCTGCATTTTGGAGGGCTACAACTCAGAACATAGCAATTGTCATTTAAAACAACTGGGGTCCAATATAGGGTTGCTCACATTTGACTAAGTAATTATTAATCAGAATTAATTAAATTTGATGATTTAACACAAAAATCAACTAAAGGAAGCTCCTTTAAATGCACTTGGCTATGTAAAATATGAAGTGATGAAACTTTGTTATAAAGCAAATTTTGTAAACCATTGTTGTTGAAAGGTTTTGTATAAATTGATGGTTAAAGAGACAGATAATTTGCTTTTTTAAAAAATTATTTTTGAGTTCAGCTGATTTGTGTACAAACTTTTCCTAATTTTTGAACTGTTGGGATTCTACTCCGAGGCACCGCTTAGAGGGTTGGGAGTAGAGAGTTGGGAACACTCAGTCATTGATGGCCATTATAATTTATAAAGACATGCTTATCCAGCCCAATGTCCCTTGACATCTAAGTGGACAATTTTAGCTCTTCATCTGTGCACACAGTTCATACAACCCTTGGTTATCAAGTGTAAAATGTTAATTTCAATCTTCAACAAATAAAACTAGATAAGTAGAATACCAATCTTTGATAGACTCAGAGGTATTAACCCTTGCAATTAACGTCTATCCCGACTAACCATATGTCTCTGGGTATAGTTGGAGACAAATTTCAGCTAGCTCAGACCTGTAAGATCCCAGCTCCAGCTGGGACTTCAAATTATGTTTCCATAGCACAAAGAACATTTGATAAAGTTGGAGAGAAATATTTTTCAAAAATATGTCACTAGGCAGCTTGGGAGTGATTTAACAGAACCATCCTACAGGGTATGAATTTAACCTTTGATCTCTGAAATTAAGGTCAGCAAATTTGTTTTTGCTCTACATCTCTTATAATCAACTCTATGTCTGGGTAAATCAGTTTCTAAAGAAGAGGCTGTATTTGCAGATAAGGGATACTTTCACCCTCCAAATTTTAGCCACTTAACCCTCTTTTCCCTGAATTAAATTCTACTGCTGTTCTCGACTTTTTATGGGAGAGGAATCTAAAAACTTAAGATGCAATATATTAGAAAGGAGGAAATGTCATACTGTTGCTGGCAAAATAAATAAAATGTCCAGTAAAATGTTGTAGTGATTTTTCTTTCCATCTAGGAGACGAACACAAGAAAAGGTACTGGTTTCCATCTGTCAGTTCACCTTAAGTCTTCCTGCTGATCAATATAGTCCTTGGGCTAAATCCAACACACTGCCTGTTTTTGTAAATAAAGTTTTATTGGAACACAACCATATTCATTTAGGTATCATCTCTGACTGCTTTTGTGTTACAGTGACAGAATTGAGTAGATGCGACAGAGATCGTATGTCTCACGAAACCTAATATATTTACTCTCTGGGCCTTTACACAAAATGTTTTCCAACCACTGCTTTAAACCAGAGGCAGAAGCTTGGATTGGTGACATCATGAACATACATCCTTAAGCCCAGATACGGCAATGACCTGGGGGTAAATGAGAATGGACATTGGTTTTAATCCAAATATTCGCTTTGCAGAAACAGAGTCTGAGAATGATGAAAAGGACAATAGTTGGGGACGCATGGTAATGAGGTATAGACATAGTAATCAGATTTATTCCTCTGATTCTCCAGCGGTCTATCTAATAAAAATACACTATGGTAGAGATGAACCCGGAATCTTTCGCTAATGTCAGCCATTTGGGAATAAGAGTTCCTTCTTTGCAGCAGATGTGTGGCTCAAAGTTCATCACGAGTGCACTCACAGAGAGAGCACAGCATGTGTTGTTCTGTGAGGGACCAGTGCTGGCCTGTCAATGGAATAACTAATTTCGTTAGAGGACTTGGGGAAATGGTGGGGGTTGGGGGCTAGGCTAGAACTCCAACAAAACAATCTTAACCCTTTCTGGGCACAACTTGATTTATTTTTTAAATAATGATGATTCTGTTTAAGAAATGCCTACAGAATTTAAACCAAAAGAATGAAATGTGGTCTGTCCTACGTGGACGGCTGCCAGGAGGGTGATACACAAAGGCGAACGTTGCAGGCACGGTTATTTCAGTTGTAGACCCGAGTCATCCTTTGAAATTGCTCCACTCCAAGGATTCCAAATTCCAAGCTCCGCTTGCCTGTCTCAGAAGTCAAGTGCTGATGGGCTGCCTCAATTTTCTTCTCCAACCCAAACTGCCAGGTATGCACCCTAGGTCTGGATTTTCACTTCTCTCTAGGAAGAGGAAGGGCAGGGACCCACTTCTGGGCTTGAACGTTGCCCTGTTTCCTGCTCTCTTTAGGACACAGATTCGTCATCTGCAGCTTTTTCCTTTCTACTGACTCTGTTTTCCTAACCAATATGCTTGGGTCTCCCTTGCCCTAAAGATATGGAAAATCCAAAAACAAAAGTAAAAACATCCTTTCTTTGACTTAGTTGTTCTCTTTTGCCATTTTCCTGGCTTCCTTCCTTTTCACAATCTGTGGCAAGGACAGGGCTAGGTTATGCCAGGATAACACACAGCCCCTACATCTCGGTGGCTTTCCACAACGACCCAGCTTCTGGAAGGATGTGCCTACACTGTTGCCACCTACTTCCTCGGTGCCCCCTCACTGTCCCCCCAACCCACATCTTCTAAAACCTGGTTTTTGTCACCATCACTCCACTAAAACTACATTTTGTTGTTGTTTTGAAATGTTTTTCTTAAAATGACCTCTTTGTTATCCATCTAACCATATTTTCTCTGCTATTTCCTCCTTGGTTTCTTTGGAGAATGATGCAGACTTTAATCCCCTTCTTGGTTGCATGGCAGCATCTGCAGGCTTGTCCAGCTTTCCCATGTCCCGTCTGTACACTTTTTCTCAGTCTCCTTCACTAATTTCTCTTGCCCTTCATCCTGCACAGTGGAGGGAGTCCAGGCAGCTCAGACCCTCCTCTGTACTCTCTCTGTGCTCTCCCTGGGGCTTCAGCCTTCAGCTCTGAGCATGTAATGCCCAATCAATCAATTATTGCATCCATTCCTTTCTCTAGATCTTGTACAACAAACTCAAACTTTCAATTGGATTACACTTTTAAATTAATGTAAATTCCTAGCCTCTCCATAAAACCAACTCTTCTCCTTCCTGTTCATAGAACTGTGTCACTTAGAATACTGTGGCTACAAGTGACAGAACACCCCAACTCAGCTGCCCTAAAAAATGAGGAAATTTATTCTCTTAATTAATGAGAAGTCTAGGTGCTTCGCTTGGCTCTGGCCTGCTCTGTGGGTCATTTCTGGCTTCTGCTGGTTCCTGTCATGGTAGGCGGGTGATTATAACATCCCCAACAATCATATGCAGGTACATCAGCCTCCAGAAAGAAGAGCCAACTCTTCTTTTTGTGTGTGTGTCCTTTTCCTAAGAGTGATGAAATCCATTCCAAAAGTCTCCTGAGTAATCTTCCTTTTGGTTCTTAAAAATATTAATAATAGCTTTATTGGGATATAATTTGCATACCATAGAATTTATCTATTCAAAATGTACAGTTAAGTGTTCTTTTTAGTACATCCACAGAACTGTGAAGTCATCACCACAGTCAATTTTAGAACATTTTCATTGCCCCTAAAGAAAGCCTGCATCCATTAACAATCACTTTCCATTCCCCTCACTCCCAAGCCCCTGACAAGCACTAACTTACTTTCTGCCTTCATGGATCTGCTGATTCTAAACATTTTGTTCCAATGGAATCATATAATACGTGGTCTTTTGTGTCTGGCTCCCTTCACTTAGCATGTTTTGAGGCCCAACCACATTGTGCCATGAATCAGTATCTCATTCTTTTTTATTGCCACATAGCATTCCACTGTATGGGCATACAACAATTTGTTTAACCATTCCTTGATTGATGAATATTTAGGCTGTTTCCATCCTTTGCCTCTTTCTGTCAAGAATCTCACTATATGCTCATGCTAACCCAATCACTGGGAAGAAAATGGAGCCATCCGGATGTCTTGGAAAAATCAATTTATACCCTCTGGGGCTGAGGATAAGTGCATCTTCTCTTAAGCAGTGGCCACTTAGAGGAAGGTGAATGTTTGAACAAAATTGGAGGAGGGGAGGAGAGATAGGGACTGTGGGATAGACATAAAACAGGATCTGCTAAAGGCAACAACCAATACTTTTTTAGTCCTAAAATTTTGGCTCATTCTTCTTCCTAACCAGTGATCCAGTGATATCCAATTGGCAGCCAAGCTTGTATATTCAATCTGTTTCTTTCTCTTTCTTCTCTCTCCTATCCCTGCCCACCTCTCCCCTCTCCCCTCCCACTCACCTCTCTGGGTACCCTCTCCCTTCCCCATTCATGCTCATATTATTTCTCATCTGTTTTTTCTAACAGCCCCCTTCTTACACCAGTCTTCCTGCTGTGGCCTTTTTTTCCTCCAGTCCATCTTACGCATCTTCATGTCAGCGGTCTTTGCACAGCATACGTCTACGAGTAATAATGCCTCAACCTCAGCTCCATTGTGTGTAAAACCAAGTCCAAATTCATCACTCACACGTTTAAAGTCCGCCTCATATTAACAGTAATTATTTATTTGTCTAAGTTACAGATCCCTTTTTCTATTTAGGAAAATTCTAGCCATCTTTAAGACATCTCAACTAATAATAGCTAACATTTGTTAAGCTGTTGTTCCGTGTCAGCGCTAGTCTAATACTTACTGAGATTATTCCATTGAGTTCTTGTAAGAAGATCCCTCTCTCCCTGCCTCTCCTTTTCAGTCCTTCACATTCTTTCTCTCTCCCTCCCTCTCCTCCTTCCTCATCTCTCTTACTTCCACTTCTTCAAGTTGACTTCTGACTCCCAATACATTTTTCTGGTGATCTGATCATTGCCTTCAGAGGAGTTCAGCTGGCCAGCCTCCTGCCAGACTGAAGTGGGCAGGGCTCTAGGGGAGAGCAGTGAAGCCATCTTTCAATTGAGTTACCCTTTCCTGGTGTGCAAGGCTTAACAGCCTTCTAGAATCTGTGTTGTGGCATTTCCAACTCCCAGGCTTGAGTTGACTCCATGCCAGGTGTCACTCGTCATGTGTGACATACCAAAGAGATACAATAATAACAATAGTTACTATGAAAGGAGGACCTATAATGTGTCAGGCACTGTGACATGTACCGAGTACATTACCTGCTCCAACCTCATGTCACCCTCACCTCAACCCTGTGAGTTCCCTCGTTTTACTGATGTGGAAATTAGGGCCCAGAGAGGTTAAGCAACTTGCCCGATGTGTCACAGGCAGGAAGTGGCAGAGGCAGAATTCCAAACCAAGTCTGCCTGACTCCAGCCTCCATCCTCTGTGTCTCTCAGCCCCTCCATATTGCCTCCACAGTTGGCAGGCCTGGTTGGATTGCAGTCTGCAAGCAATTAGCCAAAGCAGCTCTCCAGCAAACCCAAGAAACAATCCAATCTGTAAAAGGGGAGGGGAAAGCCATCTTAAAAGAGAGAGCTTTCTTCCTCCCCAGCTGGTTGAGGGGGAGCAGTTTGCCACAGGCTGCTGAGGGCAAGGAAGGGGCGGAATGTTCACTGAATGTTCATTCTCCCAGTTGTTTGTCTATGACATTGAGCTCACACTCCAGGGAAGACGCAAGTCCTGAACTGAAATGTCGTCCAAAGCCATTCAGCCAGCGCTTTAAAAGAAGCTTTTGTTGATAAAAATCTCTTTACTGTCCTGACTCCCTGGGCTTAGGGGTGTCCGATAAAATACAGGATAATCAGTTCAATTTGAATTTCAGAGAAACAATAAATGTTGTTTTAGTGTAAGTATGTCCCATGCAGTATTTGGGACATACTTATACTAAAACATTGTTCACTGTTTCTCTGAAATTCAAACTGAACTGGGTGTCCTGTTTTTATATTTGCTAAATCTGGCAGCCCTGCTTGAGCTTCCAGGAGAGGCCTGTTCCCTCCTGCCTTGATGCCTGACCAGAATCTGACAGATCACCTCACTCTTGCGAAGGAAGCGGGGTCTGAGGACGCGTTCTCCAAGCTGCATGCTCGTGCTTACCTCTATGTTGTTCCTTTAAGAAAACGTTTGAAAAATGATGTAGGCTTTGTAGATAATAATGAAGATAATAATAATAACCATCCTTTCAGGATCTGGGAAATGCCTTGAGGGTTTGGGAGAATCAACTTTCCACTCCAGTTCCTGGAAACTGCTCAGTGCAATTTGTGTTTAATAAAGAGCAGCAGCATCTTGGGAGAGCAGCCTGCAGAGGAAGTGGGAGGGCCCCGACCTTGCTGGACGGGAGGCCTCTTCCGCGGGATTAGGGTTGAACTCCAAGCTCCATGAGACCACGTGACAATGCAGGATCGAGCGCAGGAGAGGAAAATGGGCGGACAGAGAGGGAAAGAGGGCAGGAGAGGCAAGAGGCTTCGGGGAGAACTCAACCTCATTTTCTCCATTGCGGGGCTCCCAGCTGCCCTCTTAGTTATAAATCTGAGAGCACAGTCTTGGCATCGGGACTCTCCTACTTGGACCCTTCTCTTTCCTTGGCTCCTGGCACAGGGAACTTGGCCCTGTGCTGCCGTGATGGGCCAGTCCAGGGAGCGCCCATCTCACCAGCAGCAGGCCAACTGTCAGAGCTGCCTCTTCTAAAGGGAAGTCACCCTGGGAAGGAGAAGATTTGCCAAGCAACTAAGTGGCCCCATGTTACCAGGTGTTTAGTGTATGTTTGTGGGTGTACACAGCGGCGAATACAAGAAGCCATTGTGTTCTGCGCTCGGAAGCTGGCGGAGGGCCTGGGAGACAGGGTGGGTCAGGATGCACTGCAATTCAACACATTTTTATTAAGCTTCTAAGTCCAATGCCCTGTGCTCCACCCGTAGGCAATGTAAAGATAAGACTGATCCCTGCTTTCGAGGGACTTAAAATCTAATTGCGAATAAGGCAAAGAAACAGCAACATGACATACAGATTTGGGGAGGTATCCTCTGAGGGGTAAAAGCCAAAGTGTTTGAGACGTTCGGGAGAGAGTGAAAACTCGTGCACGGAGGAGAGGTCAGGAAAGATGCTGCAGAGGAGGTAGCAGTCAAGATGAGCCTGGCAGGATGAGTGAGATTTCATTAAATTGGGCGTGGAGGAGAGGACGCATTTGACAACTGGGGTTTTACTGTGTTTCATATAGAAATGAATCCGTTCCTAACAGATCCAAAATGAATTCCGCTAACGGGAAGCATGGTCATCCCAGGGGTAGTACTCAAAGCAGACGAGTGCGACCAATTTTATTATAATCCTTCCACTTCTTGGAGTAGCCTTGGTGATATCAATAACTGACGAGGTTGGCTAAAGCAAGACACCAAGCCCACGTGCCACACGTGGTGGTGTGTGGTTTATGTGTTAGATCTCCCTCAATACGAATGGATGGCAGCTTCCTGAATAATAGTATCATCTCAGTTGCCAGATTAAGAATACGGTGGAGTTGATATAACAAGCCCACCTTGTCCACCACATACTTAGGTTCAGGCATTCTTCCATTGGTGTTACAAAGGAATTCATCTATTATATTTTTTCCTCCAAGTTTTTCTCACTGATACACAATTTTTGGCAATGTGTAGATTTAGCAAAAATGACCAATATGGACTAATGGATAATGAGTTACTTTTTTCTCTTTCTTCATATTGTCAAAGTATTGCACAAATGGAATCTGATTGTAATGCATTTCATTAAAACACAGGTTTTTGGGAGTCACCTGCCATTTTGAGCCCTTGTTATCTCTGTGTGCTGCTGTGTATATAAATACAATGCATTTACTTAATTAAGAAATTATGTATAGTAAGTTTTTAGTAGTCCCAGATCAGTATTTGGTTACCTCTTTAGAACTTTTTGATCTTTAAGTATAGAGTATTTATGTGATGGTTGCTACTGAATGCCTGTATTATGTTAACTACTTTAACAAGATATGGGAAGTTTTCTAAAATATTTTAAGGTACAACATTGTTTGAAAATGGCTGGGTTTTGCTTAATTGTGCCATCGAGTTCTAAAGACGAAAAGCCCTGGATCCTTTAAGAAAGAGGTGGAGAGCTTTGGCAGCCTGTAAAAACTGTTGACACACTCTTTGGAGTAGAAACCACTTTCCAAGACAAGGAAGTCTTGATAAAGGAGAAAGAGGAAGAGCCCTGAGCTGGCTTCATGGGGGCCTAAGTAACCTTTTCCCAATTTAGGAAAACAAACAAACAAGCAAGAAGGTCACAGGAAAATACTATTATATGGGTCTTGATGGTTTAGCTTTCTTTTTAGGTAATAATCTTCAAGAGGTTTTTTTATCCTAATAGCAAAACGAAAGGCTACCCTTGAAAGTAGCCCTCCAGATATAATGATGCGGGGGCCAGCGCGGTAGGTGGCTGCCTTCTTTCAGGAGCGCTGGGTGCAGGGGCCCGTCAGAGACAGCGGTGCAGGCCAGGGCTCTGCGAAGGCCTCAGGCAAGTGGCTTACTCTCCCCACGTCCCACTTCCCCATTCAGTAAGTGGGCCTCCTGCTCTATGCTATGAACATGTATTTTCTCAACAAGCAGGTGTTGGGCACCTCTCATTGACCAGCCATCTGCAGAGAAAACAGACAGCTCCTGCCTCCCTGGAATGACTCAACAAGAGGATGCTCACCGAGTCCACTGCAAGGAGTCAACACCTATTATCCCAATTATGAGACGTGTCCGTAAAGGCCCACTTCCCAGGCCTCTTTTGGAAGAATGTCCCCATCTGAAGCGTGGATAAGTGGAGTTCTGGAGCTCAGGTAGACTCCTAGGGTGAGCTTTCCTTAGATCTGGGAGCAAGACAGGGTTGGGCAAGGTGGTCATTGGGAGTGACGTTTTATGGGGGAAAGGGCCTCAAATTGTATTTCTAGGGTTGGAATTTCTCTTTCCTTCCAACTTTCCTATATTGACACATTTGTTATGTGTACAAGTCGTTAGTTAATTAGTGGTTAAATCATGTATGTGGATATTTAACAAAGAGTTAGTTAGTTAATTTCTCTCTCTCCTGCTTTCTTTCTCATTTCTCTCTCACTTCTTCCTCCTCCCTTCCTTCCTTTCTTTCTTAATACAAAAAGCATCAAGACTAGATCTTATACTCTAAAAAGCCTAATTCGTGCATCTACAAATGCTCTATCAGAAATGACTAATAACTAATAACTAAGGCTCCTCAGAAATGACTGCCATGGGTCTATTAGAAATTAGTCAACATCTTCATCAATGGACAGAAAATGTCACTGCAGTGTTGTGGTTTTGGTGCTGATTTATATACTTGCTCTCTTATTTTACTGCATAAAACACATTAGTCCCTCTAAAATTCTGGTGTCTATGCCTAACTTGAGACCATAGCAAAGATCTCCTAAGACACGATTTCTTCTAAGCATGGGCTGTAAAAAAAGTAGCAGAGAATGATGCTTTTTGTGTACTGCAACTTCAGCCAGACTGTCTTTTTAATATCTATCAACAAACAAATCAATCTATCAACAAACAGTTATTGAGTATGTGCTTTCTGCAAAAATCAGTGTTGGATCCCAAGAAAATTACTCCCCAAATTTAAGGAAACAAAAAATAAGGCAGAACTTTTCCCTTTGGGGATCAAGGGATTGGGAAGATAACAAAAAGTTAATTAACAATGCAAAGCCAAGTGACAGTTGTCTCCTCCCAAAATGACAAAGCAGAGGGGATCAGGGAGGCTTTGTGAGGAAAGTTGTTCTCCAAACGCAGGTAGAGTTTAGGTGATCTATCTTCTACAACTTACACAATGGCAAACCAGGGACAAATGTCTTTCTAGCAACCTCAGCTGCCATGTGGTACAAAACAGACTGTATTTCTCATATTTATCAGCTAACAGATTCATCAGTCAACAAGCATTCCTTGAGTATCTGCTTTGTACAAGAACCCATGCTGGATCTTTTAAATTTGCTTTTTAATCTTGGAACTTAATAAATTTCGGAACATATGTGTTGACTATTTGGAAGACAGATTTTTCAACCTCTGTAATGTTCTGGGAGAAGTTGAGTTCAGCTTTCAAGAGTCAGCCTCCTCCCCCACTTCCCAGAGCCTCAGAGGCGATGTGTTTGGCATCCCCCGTAGCATAGATCATTTGAAAGCCCAAAGCATAAGAATGATGACATTCTGCTGAGCTCTTCTCCACTCTAGGGGAACTTTGCATCTGAGTGAAAGGGAAGTTGAGGCTGGGAGACTGATGAATCTTGAGGGGCTACTTCCTTAAACTTGAAAGCAAGCAAAGTTCCCTGCGTCAGACGGTGGAATTCAGTTTAGAAGGAGCTCATGCACAGTAACCTGGTAACTCCCGAAGTGAAAACACGGACCTGCTCCTTGTTCATTCCCAGGGCCACAGACCTGAGCCATAATGCAGAGTTTTGGCTCATTAGGAAGGACGGATTACTGGTTTGTTGTGGAGCCACCCGTGTTTGATGAGGCTGGGAGTGGGTTACACAACGTGCCACAGAGTGAGAAAGGAAGATGTTTGGAAATGTTTTTCTGCTTCAAATGCTGAGATTGCAAGCGTCTGCCTAGCCCTGTGGAATTCCTCTTACTGCCTGGGGATTTCTAGGTTTCTAAGAAGCTTGAGGTGGTTGTTAACCTAATACACAGTCAAAGGGAGCCAAGACAGCCTTCCCGTGCCACTGGGTGGTAGGATGTCTTCTTAAAAGGCTCCTTAAAATCAGGCATGTAAGGGAATCCTTCTTTCCTGAATGAGGGCCTCTGATACTGGGTCAGTGGTTCTTATCCTCATCTTCCTGCCTGCTTTGCTGAGGCACAGCATAAGCAAATAAATATCAATGAATTGCTTAATGATTTTCATAAGGCTCCATATTTTCAAGGCAAGGGGCTCTCCTGAAATGTTTGATCTACTCCATGTGAATCTGTTTTCCAAATGGCCAGCACATGTCGAGGCCTGCTGTCCTCTGGGTTACAGGAAGGCGCCTTTGATGGGTTAACCGCAGAGCAACTAAACTCTTTTTCAAGTCTCTTTCAAAAGTTCCTTTGTCCTGCTGTGGATCTTGCCACTTGGATCGTGACAGCAGGAGATTGCTCCTGGCAAAGGGTTCTAGTATATTCTCCCTCTGATCTGGGTTTGGTCCCTGGGTAATGCCATCTGGAATCTGGTGTCCCAAAGGTTTAAGCACCAGGCAGTTATGAAACAATTACCAGACTCTGGATGAGCCACTGATACTGTTTCCTGTGCTCTCCACCCAAGTCCTGCCTGAATGAATTTCCTTAAAGCCAAATGAAGTCATCATCCTTCTCAACCACCTTAGGGAAGACTGGTCTTGCTATTAACAAAACTTGGCAGCTGTCCGCCGCCGCCTTCTGCAGGATACGACCACTTTCAACGCGGCTTCCATGCTTGCTAGTCTTGTCTGTTCTTTTCCCAGGCTGGGTGGAATGTTTAGCCAGTGACTTTCCCCACACTTTGCATGTGCATAGTCAAATGGTGATTTAGTTTGGTTCCTTTCTACAAATCTTGGTATGTATTCAAGTCACAGCATAGTGAGTGGGACATACATGGATATTATCATGTTGGGAAGGCAAAGTGAAGGAAGGAAAAGGCAATTCTGGTAGCAGCCAGCATGCAGACACAGTGCCTTGGGCACCTGGGGATCACTGAGAACCGAAATATCACATTTTGTGATTTTCTAGAAAGGTTAAATCTGTCATGAACAAAGCTGAACTTTTAATGCAAAAATGTAATAACTGTTTACAGAAACATAACAAAATATATGATAGAGCAAGATTTAAGAAAATAGAAATAACTTTCCCTCTTTGCTTCGTTTTCTTTCTCTTTTTTTAAAAAAAAAAATTTTATTGAAGTGTAGTTGATTTACAATGTTAGTTTCAGGTGTACAGCAAAGTTGTTCCTTTTTCAATGTTAAAAATATTTGTCTCACTGATACTACCATGGTTAGGCACTTCTACCCTAGCTTTACTATGTACTTCCAAGATAAGTTCTATTTTTTCTTACTGGCTGTGATGCTGGGCACCCAAAGCCTCAGCTCCTTACTCATTCACACACTCTATACATTGCTGGTAGCTTTGGCCTGGTTCAGTAAACATTAATCAAGTGGCGACTTTGCCAGGCCCAGTCCTGGTTTGGGCTTCAAAAGCAGGTAATGCTTCTCTCTCTCTCTCTCCTAATATTAATTGGAATCTAGTGATGGCAAAGCTCTTTCTCAGGCTGCTGGCACTCAGTTCTCTTAGTGAGTTTCCCCTCATGCGAGAAGGTCTTGCTAATTTCAGACCAACGCTCAAACTGTGTTTTCAATTTTGATGTCCAGAAAGCTGGGACTCATAGACTCCTGTCCCCTCATTACAGCCCTCCTCTCACATCCAGTCAATCATCAGCTTCTATCAGTCGTCTTAGACTGATGCTGAAATCCGCCCTCCCCTCTGCCTCCACCATCGGGACTTTTCTCCAGCCTCCGAAGTCTGAGTCTCATACCTGAATTTGCCACAATGACCTCCCAATCATTCCCTGCCTCCATTCTCTTTCCTCTTCTCATCCGTTCTTTTCCTTTTTTTGTACACAGCCTAGATTATCTTTACCTGAATTAAAATGTAATAATTAGTAAGTCATGGAGTGGTAAGTCAAATCTGTTGACAAATATATTTTTAAAATTATGAATAAATCTTATAATAACCTTTAATGAAAAAGAATTTGAAAAAAATATATGTATGTATATTCATGACTGGGACATTGTGCTGTGCACCAGAAATTGACATATTGTAACTGAGTATACTTCAATTTAAAAAATTTAATAAAAAATTATGAATAAGTATAGAATTTTACTGTTTCCCACTATCTATTGTAATATGCCAATGTGATCAATTATATGAATGCTAAGAAATTTTTGCATGCTATATAAAATGTATTTTACATGATATTTATTTATATACATACTCTCTTTGGATTTCTTCCTTATATTTGCTTAGTATTTTTGCTTCTGCGTTCATATGTGAGATTGATTCTTATTTTGTCCTTGTCTGACTTTGATAACAGGATTATAATGGCTTTATAAAATGTGTGGTGGAATAGTCCCTCATTTTCTATTCCCTAGAATGGTTATTTGTTAGAGATTATTACTTCTCCTTTGAAGTTTTGGAAAAAATTGTCCACGACACTTTCTGGAACGAGTGTGGTATACGTTTGACTGTCAAGTTAATTTTTTTTCCCTTCCTGGTTATAGGTTTATTCAGTGTCAATTCCTTTTCAAGTTAATTTCCATAATTTATGCTTTCTAAAAATTGTATGGTCTATCTAAGTTGTCAAGTATGTTGGTCTAAAGCTGTTTATGTGATTCTCTTATGATTTTAAAATATTTACTTCTTCTGCTTCAATGTACCTTTTCATATCCAGTACGGTTTATTTCTGCCTCTTAAAAAAAATCAATCATGCAGGAGTTTGTCTATCTAATTACTTTTTGAAACAACCAGCTTTTCATTTTGTTGATCAGATGACCGACCATTCCTTCTGGACATTACCACAAGAGTAATTTTTTGGAAACTCAAATCCACTTTTGAAAACCCACCAGTGGCTCACCGCACCACTTCCAAGCCCTGGCCTCCTAACTACTGCACCCGTGCCCCTCTCCACACTTAGCCCGTCTGCTCTCCCCTCCAGCAATATCAGATTCCTTCTAGGCCCCCAAATGTCAGCTCATTTCATGCTCTGTGCCTCTGTAAGGACTTTGCTCTTTTCTTCCATTATCTGCTTAGTCAATATCTTTAAACTCCAGCTCAAGTTCTCCTCCTTTGTGAAGCCTTCCCTGACCCTTTCCTTCCCTGTGTAGGTAATGACATCCTCCTCTGCCCTATTTTTGTGCCTTGTACATATTCCTAGTTTTTCATCTATCATAGTGTTGTTTTTATCTGTCTGCCTCCACAGCAGATCCCTGAGGGCAGGTGCAATAGATTTTTCATCTTTATTATTATCACCACTTTTAACTTCTTTTTCCTATCCCCATATCTTTCCCTTTTTATTCAAAAAGAAAAAGATCGAGAAAAGATGATACTATGTCTTTTTCCTCTATTTTAAGAAACGGTGGCACCCACATTCTTCAACTAAGATGCTGACTAAATTAACCTCACTTTTCCTGCTTTGTCAACATGCACTTAGCAATGAATCACCCATGTGCTAACATCTTTAACTTCCCAACTTTTTGTTTGTTTGTTTCTTTTATTAATAGATTTTATTTCTTTAGAGCAATTTCAGGTTCACAGCAGAACGGAGCAGAAAATACAGAGTTCGCACATAGCCCTCCCCACCTACATGTATATACTCCTCTACTCCTCTACCCTCAACATCCCTCATCAGTGCGGCATATTTGGTACAATCGATGAACCAACATGGACACATTATTATCAACCAAAGTCCATAGTTTACATTAGAGCTCACTCTTGATGTTGTACATTCTATCGGTTTTGACAAACGCATAATGACATGTAGCCACCACTATAGTATCATACAGAATAATTTTATTGCCCTAAAAATCCCTTGTGCTCCATCTATTCATTCAACTTTCCCACTTTTTGAGCCAATATTTTCCTCTTATAAGATCCAAACTATCTTATGTCTGGACATCTCAATGCATTTCAAATATCAGGGTATATATTATCTTCCTCACAGAGAATTTATTTTAAAATGTGTGTACTATTTAATTAAAAGGGATGCTAATGTTTTATGATCAACCCCATTACCTTCAGATTTGGGCAAAATATTGCAAGTAGGTAATTCAAAGAAACCTCCATTTCAGCTCATAGTTTTTCTCATCTAGGAACTTCTACTTTGTAGCAGATACGAATACACAAAATAAGATGCTACTTAAAAGAGGTTGTTAAGTGGGTCTGAAACATGGAAGTAGGGAAACCTAGATTTGAACCCCAGTTCTACCACTTACATATCAAGAAAAACTTTAATCAGTTTCAGGCTCATCAGTAAAAGAGTGGTAAAGATATGTGACCCACCAGGTTCTTATGAGGGTTAAATCCCAAAATGTGGGGACGGTGCCTTGTCCAGTGCCTGGGACACAGTGATACATTTAACTGGCATGAGAAAAAAAAAATCACAAATATACCTACTGTGCAAATGACCACTTCACATTTACAGCATTATTCCTGAGGCATTCAACGTCAGCCTAATTAAAGAAAATCCTACTTTCCTTGAGGCTCTATTTTCTTTCTGAACTTTTTGGCCTGGAGCAATACCTTTGCTAATCCATTTTATTTTCATTGTTTTAGTCAAAGGACAATTAATCAGACACTGGGATTTGGGAGTCTTGAGTCCCACTTTGAGCACGCACAGTCTGGTGACCTTGAACAATCGGTGGAATGACGCTCTTTTGTGAACATTTTTTGCCTTGCCCTGAAGGCAAAGCATTAGTCCTAGCCCTCCTTTCTGCCTGCTCAGCATTAACTTGGCAACGCTCATTACCCCAAATCAGGCCATCGATGTTTTAATTCACAAGAAAAATCCAATTCATGTAATATCTTTATCCCTCGATGAACCTTGGGGGAAAGTCAAGTCACCAAGCCTAAATGTTCAGCCGAAAGCATTTGCCAATACACCTTTAAAGTAAAAACCTCTCCGCGAGGTCAGCATCTCTTGAACTGACACCTCATTTTGCTAGTGGAAAGAAACTCTTTCCTGCACTCGCTGCCTCCACCTAAACTGCTAGGTAATTGAAAGTCACTTTGTGCCTCCAATCACCCTGGGCAGCTACGTGCACATTACCCACCCCCTCAGCGGTCTAAATCAGGGGCTGCGGAAAAGTCCCAGGGGAAGCGTGGATAGCCAGCAGCTGCGCGGGGCCTGGCCAGCTGAACTTCAGCCTTCTCCTTGGCCCAACCCCAGGACTGATAAAGCCTTTGCTAAGCTTTAGATTTCCCAGGCATTTGCGAGCAAAAGGAAAGACCGCTTTTGTCTGTCCTGATGGCCTCCCCGTGTTCTCTGGGACTGTTAACTCTTGGGCAGGAAGAGAGTGAGGTGGGATGAAGCCGGGTGTGTTTTGGGGTCCCTGGCTGTGTCCAGCAAAGGCTGACCTATACTGCAGTGACACACACCAGATCTGAGTAGGACATAACTGCCCAGGGAGCTGCCCACCCTTCCTCCTCCTCCTTCCTCAGCCAAGAGGGTGGCCTGATGTGCACACTAAGTCCTCTCCTGTCACCCTGAGGGCATGACCAAGCACAAGAAGGAGGGGGAGGTTATTGAGACGAGTGCCCCACTGCATGAACTCTGGGGCCACCCCACAGTGCCTTCCCCCTGGGAGTGCTGTGGGAACCAGAAGGGTGCAGAAAAGTCCATCTCTTGGGTTTGTTCAAAAAGATCTCCTTCCAGCATTGTTTTCAGAATGCTTTTCTGCGTTTCTTTACAGTGGGCAGATGGCAGGATCCTGGAGGTGTAAAACAACTACAAAAAACAAGATGATTCAAACAGAAGGACTATGTGTAAACCCTGTTGGATCATTCTGATATTAATCAGGAGGGTTGGCTTTTTATTTTTCCATTTCCTTTCCAGGATGTTTAAAGTTTTCATGCTCCCTGTGCCCTCCCCTCCCCCTTAAAAAGAAGGACACAATGTAAAAATGGGCCACTTTGGGGGCATGGACTAGGAAAACTGGTGTCTTCTTCTTCTTCTTCTCTTTTTTTTTTTTTTTTTTTTTGTATTCAGCTTATTTTGAGGCTGAGTCCTATCGAAAGACTTAAGAGAGGGACCACTGGCTTTGAGTAGATGGAGGAAAGCGAAAATGGAACTCCCAAAGAGGAAAGTCGAAGCTGGGCAGCCAGGGACGGTGCCATCCAAAATACAGGAACTGTGCCTAAAAGAGATAATTTCAAGCTGAGCTGTGGTTTACCACAGTGTCCTCGTGATCAGTCGAGTGGTCAGATGTCAGGGGTGACTGAAAAGAAGTTCATTTTCCCACAGTGAAAGAAAAAAGCAGAGGGGGGAAAAAAAAGGAACAGCTTTGCCCGTAGGAAACAAATACTTGTACATTTCAGAGTTTGGTTGGAGCCAGTTTGAAAAGGTACCATCATTCTTGTGACTTTCGAGAAGAAAGCAGAAGAAGAAACTAGTTATTTGCATCTGTTTACTTATCCCGCTCCCCTCTTTTTTCCTCCTAATGATCACAAGTAGTCTCTCAGGGTGTGATTGCTCTGCCCCATTGTTCATTCAGTTCAAAAGATCTGGGAGCAGGGTTTCAGTGTTTATATCACGACGTTGCTGGCGGGGAGAAGAGAAGGAATCACAGCGCGCGATCTCAAGTTGAAGAGCTCGGTGATCACGTGTGGCGAGACCTTCCTGCTCCCACCTCTGGTGCAGCCTGGCTTTAGGGTGGCAGCCACAGAGCTACCTTTTCCTGCTGTGTGCGAGCAGGAGGGCTCTGGGATTCACAGTGTTAAAGTGTTATCTGCCATGGGAAAAATGGCTTAACCACAAATTCATCCTTTGCTGCCTAGTTATGTGTTACTGTGTGCCTATACTTCCCCCCTGCCCCCATTTCAGAACACTTCTCTTTCATGAGCTCATACCCTGAAATGTCTCCTTTCTAACTGAGTGACAGGGATTCCATCTACAGTTCCCCACTCAGAACAGGGCACTTTCTCCCATCACATCTGCCGGAAAAGCACTGAAAATCTCAAAGGTGAAAACCCAGAGCATCAAATCACTGACTGGAAGACCAAAGGCTTGATTTGGAAATTGCACACCAGGCAGCCCCAAATCTCACTGTCCTGGTGCCTTGTCTTTCTCCTTGTCTTTTTGTTCATAACATACGGCACCCTAACCTCATCTCCCTGATCTCACTGAGCCGGCCGGCAGCACCTTTACAGCAATTCAGTGGCTGTAAAATCCCCTGCCGACTTTGTTTTGGCTGGAATTGCAACCCACATGTGGGAGAATTAAGCTAAAACATCACAGCGCTAAGAGTGCGCCTCTGTGCAGTGGTAGCAGATCAGTCGGAAAAGGTGACATCATGGATGTTCCAGAGCTTCAGGTCTGCAGTGCAAAGCGGCTTCCCCGCTGTACATCAGAGTCAGGACCTGGAATGGAGACAAAAACAACTCTCTTCTCTCATAAATATCTGTTCTGGAGCTCAAAAATATTCTAAGTGCGATGGCTCAGAAATGATCCCTTCCCTGGGAGACCCATCTGATTTTCCAAATCCAATCACAACCTTTTTAATAGCATGTCATGAACCTCTCAGCTCATTATTTCTCTTCAAAGCCCTCTGGTTTGCCAGCTTAGAGCCTGTGAAGTGTTGTTTGATGATGTGTTGCACCATAAATAAATGCACAGTACACGCTAAACTGCATCCTGCACTAGTTCTGGCTGCCCCACTAGGAAGATCGCCGTACCATCAGGGATGTGTGATCTGCAGCAATTGCTCTGAATTCAGAGCTTTTGTTTTTGCTTTTGTTTTTGTTTTTGTTTTTAAACACATCCAGTGTGTAAGGTAGGTAATATAACAGATGTATCACATTTATGTAAGTCCCTTTTTTTCCTCTTCTTTTTCCTTCCCCTCTCCTCCCATATAGGACATTGGAAGTAAAGAGGGTAGGAAGATAGAGGCCCCTAAAATAGTAATCACAGCTTTAACCAATCCTTGCTGCAGGAAATAGACACAATGGATAATTTGCCATGTCTCTAATGCCCCGAGTTCCCTCTGATGTTTTTAAGTTGTGAGCAGACAACCATTTCACATGTGTAACCAGCCATGAAGGTTAGCATAGAATGGAGGTTACTGTTGTAATCAAATAAAGCTCACACAAGCTCATATGACATGTGTTTTGACTAATTTTTTTTTTTTTTACTCTATGGTAATAAGGCAAAAATGGTAAGCAGTTGACCCAATTAACTATCATTTGTATTGTTTGTTGTAAGATGGTTGTTGGGAGCAGGGACATAGGAACACCCGAATCCTGTTCTCAATCAGCCTCCTTTCCGTACAGACACTGAGGGAGATATACAGAGAGAGAACAAAAGTGTGCAAAGGATCTTTTTATTAATACCTGGGGCTGTGGACACAAAGCCCATGGCATGGCCCAAGGAAGCATCACTAGAAAAATTGCCTTGGCTTGGGCTCCATGCTGCCCCAGGATGAGGACCCAAACAATCCAGATCTGGCTACCAGCTTTACGGCCTGTGGATGAGCAGCAATGGCATCACCTTGTTAGAAGTGCAGAATCTTGCAACTCCTTACTCCCCATCCCTACCCCTAAACCCTGCCACAGCCAGAACATGTATTATAACAAGCTCTTCAGTGATTTCTATGCACACTCAAATCTGAGATGCACAGGCCTGGTCAATTTTCTCTATTCTGCTTCCCTAGAAGGGTGGTTCTCAAAGTGTGGTCCCTAGATCAGCAACATCACCAACCCCTGGGAACTTGTTAGGAATGCACATTCCTAGTCCCCAACACGGACCTACCAAATCAGGAACAGAAGGTGCTGCCTAGTATTCCACGGTTTCAAAGACCTTCTGGGTGACTCTGAGGCCACTGAAGTTTGAGAACCATGGCTCTTGGTCAAGAGTTCTCCAGCTTTCACATGCATTCAAATCACTTAGGGGGTTTGAAACCTTCTAATCCCAGTCAATAAAATCAGCATCTCCAGGGGTGAGCCCCTGCCATTATTAGTAGCTTTTAAAACTCCCCAGGTGATTCCAATGTGCAGCCAAGTTTGAAAGCCAGTGCTTCCAAAACTTCAGTGTGACATAGTAAAAATACAGAGCTCCAGGCTCTATCCTAGTCTAACGACCCTGGGCTTCAGGTGCTGATGAATACAACCAAAGTCTGAGAACCCTTCACCACTGCTTCTCCCAGTGTGGTCCAGATCAGCACCCAATCTCCTGGTGGGAGGGTGCTGGAAATGCAACTTGCCAGGCTCTACTCCAGAAGTACTGATGGGGAATCTCCAGGATGAAACCCAGATGAAGCCTGAGTGATTCTGATGCACACTGAACACTGAGAGTCACCAGTCCAGAGCGCCCACCCTAGTGTGTTTCTTTGCTTGTTTGTTTGTTCGTTCATTTTGGAGGCTGAGCTTATCAGTGCTGAGAAACAAGATGAGCTACCCCAAACAGGTGTCCTTAGCCTCTTCTACCATGGCTCTCTCTTTAAGAAATGTGGTTCGTCCAGTGTCTCTGATTTTGACCAATGGTGTTCATGAAGGACTGGTGATCTTCTTCTGAACATCAGAGGCAAAGCCACTTTCCAGTTTTCCAGTATCTCTAAACAGAAGCCATGCGAGCGTTTCCCATGTCCTCAGATCCACACTCAGGGCCAGCTCACGCACTATGCTTTAATTAATTTAGTAGCAATTGAGTTGCTACCAAACATGCTCTGCAGTGATGGGATTTGGCATCACGGCAGAGACGGTAATTAAGCATGGAAGCACCCTAAAAATTGTGTAATTATAACCACGATCAGTGCCACAAAGGAGAAATATGGGGTACCGCTACAGGGTGTCATGAAGGCCCTAACTCATTTTTGAGTGGCATAGGTAAGCTGGGGCCTGAAGAATTAATAAGTAAAAAAAGTGAGAAAGCCATGCTAGAGGAAAGATGTGTGCAAAGGTCCTGAGGTCAGGAAGAGCCTGATGACTTCAAGTTACTGAAAGAAGGTGAGTATGGCCAGAGTGAGGAAAGCAAGGGGGACAGTGGAGAGAGAGATGAGGCTGGAGAGGGGCACCGGCTGGTTGATTCAGGGCCCCAATAAAGACAGGGGATTTTATTCTGAGAAAAGACAGAAATGCACACACATGATCAAGCATAATTACAAGCATAATGGAACTACTTGGCCTCATCTGTGGGATCAGAGAAGGCTTCCCTAAGGGACATGTAAGTTGAATTTGATGGATGAGTAGAAGGTAACCAGTCGACTAAGGGAAAAGTGGATAAAAAGCAGAAGGAATAATGTTAATGTAGGCCTGAAGGGAGGAAGAACATGGTGAGTTTGTAGAACTGAAGAGCAGAGCTGGACAGGCTTGGCATGGAGTCCCTGGCCTGCCATCTACTGTGTGATCTTGGGCCAGCTATCCTTGCTGAGCCTCAATCTTCTCATCTGTAAAATGGGGGCAGTAACATCACCTCCCTCATAGGGTTGTAGCAAGGATTAAGTGAAGTATGTTAAAACATGCTACATGGTATATGTGATATTTGGGGTTCTCCAGAAAAACAGAATCAATAAGATAGATAGATAGATAGATAGATAGATAGATAGATAGATAGATAGAAAGATTTACTATAGGAATTGGGTCATGCGGTTTTGGAAGCCAAGAAGTCCCACAATCTGCCATCTGTTAGCTGGAGACCCAGGAAAGCTGGTGGTATAATTTGTTCCAAGTCTGAAGGCCCGAGAACCGGGGAGGTAATGGTGTGAGTTCCGGTCTGAGCCTGAGAGCCTAACAACCAGGAGTGCTGACTTCCAAGGGCAGGAGAAGGTAGCTGTCTCAACTGAGGCAAAGAGGGTGAATTTGCCCTTCCTCCATCTTTTTTGTTCTATTCAGGCCTTCTGGATGATGCCTGCCTACAGCAACGAGGGCAATCTTCTTTACTCAGCTGCTGCTTCAAATGCTAACCCCTTCCAAAAGCACTCTCACAGACATGTCCAGAAATAATGCTTTACCAGTTAGCTGGGCATCCCTTAGCCCAGTCAAACTGATCCATAAGTTAAGCATCACAAGAAATTCTTGTAATAGGTAGAATCATTGCCCCCTCTAGGAAGAAGGTCCACCACGGTTCTAACATCAAGTGACCCTGCACCCTGGGTCTCACTAATACCAACTGTTCTCTTTGTCCCTCTAGCCTAGAGATGGTAGCACTGTGTTTCCTGCAGCTACTGACCTATGGGTTGCTTCCCCGTCTTATTTGGCTTCTTAGCAATTCCATAACCTATAGGTCTGATCACTATTTCCATGTATCAATTACCCCAAAATTCAGTGGCTTCAAACAGCCACTTCGTGGGTCAGGAATTTGGACAGGGCACAGGCAAGGTGGTTTATCTCTTGTCCACAATGCCTGGGCTCCAGTTGAGAAAACTCAAAGACTGAAGGCAATGTGACACCTGGGAGCTGGAATCATCCGAAGGTTATTTACTCACACGTCTGGTGCCTGGGCTGGGATGACTCAAAGGCTAGGACTGCCGACTAGAGAACCCACACATGGCTTGACACGTGGGTTGACTTCACAGTGTGAGAATTTCAGAGCGGTCAGTTGGCTTATGGGATGGCTCAGGGCTCCAGAAGAGAGTGCTCCGTCTAGCAATGAGCGGAAGCTCCCTTCCCTGTCCCAGCCTCTCAAGGCCTCCAGCACCACTCTCCTCCTCGTCTATTAGTGGAAATAGTCACTAACAGTTCACCCAGATGCAAATGGGGATGCTGGCAGTGGGCAGGGACACATCCCTCAGTGGGAGAAAAGTCAAAGAATTTGGGGTTCATGTTTTAAAACCACCATATCTGGGTTACCAATTTACAGTATGAAACTGCTTCATTTTCCCCAGAATGTTTTCTGTTTTCCTAGCTGGGCCCTGAACATTCAGTTCAGTTATTTTCTCTATTAAAATTCCTTAAATTCCCCTGATTAGAATTGGTCGCTCCCACCTTTCTGCTACCATGACTCACCATAACATTTGGATAAACTGTTCTAACCACTTACATCTCTCTCTCCCTAACTAGACCGTGGGCTTCTGGAAGGACCGAGACTTATTTATCTCAGTGTCCTTCCTTTTCGGCACACACATGCCTGGGACCCAGTAGCCACTAGAACCTGGTGAGTGAATTAATGCCTGTTTTATGCTCTCCCCAATGATCACCAAAACCGTTTTGCACTCAACACCCGACAAAATTGTTGGGAGCCTCCACAGAGCTTTGTAAAGATGTCGACCCCTGATAGAGGGCAGAGGTCATGACCTCAAGTGCCAGCAGAGCCTGGCATGTAAGTGAGGGAGGCAGGCAGTCACGGAGGACAGCAGGGCTGAGGTGGGCTGTGGCCAGGATTTGTCTAAAAAGGCTGCCCTGGGGTGCGTGCTTGGCATGCGTGAGGTCCTGGGTTCAATCCCCAGTACCTCCATTAAAAATTTTTTTTTTAATTTTAAAAAATAAATAAAAAGGGTACCCTATAAACAGCCCTAGTCAACTCATGCTGTCAGTGAGGGAGAATGTGGCTTGCTGGTTCAAGACATTCTTATTTTGTAGAGAAGCTGGACTCTTAACTTGTATATAATAGTCTCCTGATTTTTAAATGTTATGAAGTAATTCAAAAATTTTAAAAACTGCTGTGTGGGCCAACACTCTGCCAGCCAAACCAAATATAACCTTTGGCTGGGACCACTCATCTGTGTCCTCTGATTTAGAGTTCCCTGGGAATGATCCACAGATAAATTCATTAACCCAAACTTTAATGGATTGAGACCATCATCCTAAAAATATAATTTATGAAAGAGGCACATAAGTTTGTTAACTAGTTAGACTCTCTGACATAACAAAGCAGACGATAATCTATTAGAATCAGAGCAAACTGCACATCGATTTGCTCCATTCTGCCGATGTTGATGGTTTTAAAAGCTGTAAACCTAAAATTCACAATAAGTTAAAATATTTCCTTCATATTCTGCTAATAAAATGCTTGCACGGTCAGAGGGAAGGTATAGTTTGCTGTCCAGAGAGTAGATCACTCTTCCATGATCGCCCGGCCCCTCACAAAGACGGCAGGCAGGCTGATTCCTCTCCCTGAAACAGTACCTAGCGTGTAAATTCCAGAATGTAAAGGAGAAGCCTTGGCCTGGGGGTCTGGATAACTGCCTTCTAGTGCTTGGATTTGCCAGCGCCACACACCCAGCGCCTAGCACAGGTCTGCACTCAGTAGTATTTGCATGAATTTACACATGAAAGAACGAGCGGCCTTGGATCTTGAACAGTTCATCCAAGTTGTTGTGTCCCTCTGTTCCTTTATGTGTGTAAAGTGAAAAATCTGAAACGTTGCTCATTATTGTTGATAAAGATACTAAGCACATGCCAAGCCTGCTAATAAACAGGTTCTCATTTATTGTCTATAAGCTCTAAAATTCTATAAATGAGGGGTTCCAAAGAATGGATCGGGTGGTTGTGTAACTACCTAATAGACAGCTCCCCCCTTCACTCTTGAATCAGGTAAGAGTGAACAGAGATCTTAAATTCACCAAAAGTCAGACTGCAAACACCCCCACACCAATGCTCACGCATGCACGCACACACGTACACACAAACATGCGATGTGCAAATACACAAAGCTGAAACAACACATTTTGGTGTTTGACATCTTCTTGTTACTTAACTCTGTGTGTTAGGGCAAATACTCGTGGAACTTAAATCTCTGAACCCCCCTTTGAAGATTCCTTCCCTCCATATTTCAGTTAAGCTTTGTCAAATCTCGGGCACAGGCCAGGGAGAAATCTAAGTGGGTCATCTAAGCTTTTTTCTTGCCCGTAAAGCCTCTTCCAACGACGTGCCGTACAGAGAGCACTTATTCCCCATTTGAAGCAAGTCAGAGACAGCTGGCGAGACGCGCTTGATTATTTGGAATTGAATCCCCTCTTGCAAGTGTATCCATCCCTGTTCATCTCGGCAGAGATGAGGTTGCTAGTCACCAATCGTCAGATAAAAATCAGCCCGTGAGCTTATGCCATAAGCAGCTGCAGGGGCCCCTCACCAGCTCAGGACCTCCTTTTTCCTCCACCACATATGCTATCCTGTCTCCCCTCTCTTCCCCCTCTGGTCTTGTCAGAAGTTATTTATTCGGCACTCCCTGCTCCCTGGCACACAATATGTGCTCCACATAGTTGATGAACTATTCAGATTGACTTCACTTGTTCTGACAGAAAGTTCAGACAGTTCCCTGAATTGTCAATCAGAAGGTCAGATGTTGTAATAATTCCTGGAAGAAGGAGAGCTTTTGTTTTCATTTCTGTGGGTCCGACTCCCCCACCATCCAGCTCCCCACGTAGACGTATAGACTCGGGCAAACCCATCTCAGCCCCGGGCTTGGTGATATGAGGTGGGCCAGAGGCCATGGCTGGAGGGTCACGGGACTCCGGTTTTGTTTCCCGTCTTCCTCTGCCCACGTCCTTTATTTCCTTTAGGACTCCATAGATCTCGTCTTCGCTCTCTGACCCTTCAAGATCCTGTTAAGTTTCTGTCCACGTGCCAAGTACTCTGTCCTTAATCCCATGATCGCTTACCATCATAACACTGTCATTGCTTCTTTGGGTATCTTCCCCTTACTGGACTGTGGATGCCGTGGGGCAGGACTGAACTGAGCTCACCATTTGATACTCAGTTCCTAGTGGGGTGCTCAGTCCATTGATTGCCTTAATGAATGGATGGCTACTTTATAACTGTGTCACCTAGATAACTTTGTCAGTCTACACTCCAGAGGACACAGATAAGCACTGGTGAAGTTACACACATCGGTGATATTAAGGATTGCAGTTAAGACAACATTTGTGGAAACAGACAGAAAGGGTCTCCAGCTCCAGAACTCTGACTCTTCTAACGCTTGGGCCTTGAATGCTGGCACAAAGTCCTTAGCGGCAGTGAATTTTTCTAGAGCTTTGGCCTTATAAAGCTTTACTGAAGATAAAAGCAGTGTTTAAGGAAACATTTGGGCAACGTCTCAGGGCAGCCAAGTTGAGCAATTTTAAAGACACTATTTCTACTCTGCAGCTCAGGCTGCAGATATGATTTGCCCGCTGTGTTTAAGATCCTCGGTTACTGTCCCAGCCAGAGTCTCAGGGGTCTGTCTCTGGGGTGGGGGTTAAGCTCTCAAGATGCTCTTAAGGTTGCTCCATAAGTCTTTGGCTTTAACATGACGGTGACCAGCTGTCCTACCCGATCCCCAGGGGAAACGCTGGAAGCAGCAGCACATTGACATTCAGGCTAAGGAAGCAGGAGGCCAAAGCTCAAATGCAGGGGCTCTTCCTGGGTTATCTTCACCACGTCCAGCAATGGGGTCTGGGGACAGGGTTCCTGATGGGCGCCAACGCTGGCGGGGTGGACGTGGGGGTATCTGTTCCTATGGAGATGTTTCTGCAGGATGTCTGCAGGGTCTTTACTCCACCATCTTGGCCGCTTTCCCTGTAGGGTCTTTGGAAGTTGGCACTAGCCTTGCCCTGAAAACCACGTGGTCCCTTTCACAAGGTTTCTGATGCCTTTTTATTACCAAACACATTTTCTGGTAGCTGCCCTGTCTCCGGCCTGGAACTCACTGCCATTCTATGAAAATGCAACGGAGGCTTCAGAATTCCAAGCCAGGTTTCTGCCTTTCCAGGAAGAAAGGATCTCGGTATCCATACGCTGTGAAGAACAAGAAGTTTACCCCGTGCCCTTGGCACTTTCCTGCTCCCTCCCTCCACCCTCCAGGTCTGGAGCTGTCCCCTGGGGCCTGGCGCTCAGCCAGTGGTCAACTAATCCTTGCTAAGGTGTTAGGTGGCAAAGGCTCAAGGGTTATTAATCCTTGGAGGAGTTTCCACATTAAACAAAGTTTGGTTACTAAATCAAGGTGCATTAAAACATCATCACTGTGACATAAAAACAATTTCTTTGTGTTCCCCACAAATCTTTACATTTATCAGTGAATATAGTTATGACTATGAGGTATATGCAGTCTTTTTTTTTCCCCCACACAGAACATTTCATGTGTTTCTTTACATTTCTAGGTGTCCCGTTTTCATCATAGGAGTTTGAAGGAAACTTTTGAGGCATCTGCACATCTCATGATGGTGTCTTCCCTATACACCCATCTGCGCTCCCTCTCTGTCAGCCTCCCCACCAATAAAGTGGGCTCCAGCAGGAGGGGGCCATCGTGTCGCTGTGACCCCTGCCTCCACTGATGTCTGACCCCTGCCACAGCCGATGAGCAGAGCCAGCACCAGACTCAAGGTGAGTCCACTGGAGTCTCTCCCCAGAAATGTGAAATTAAGGCCAGGAAAAGATTTGTGTTGGTCTCTTTTTAGGGAGCTGAATCTGCAATGTGTCAGTTTAGGCATTGAGAGGTGGGTTTTCTCTGCGAATGATGTGGACCAGAGAAGAGAAGAAGCTGAGAGGAGAACAGAGCAGATGCACAGACCAAGACAGAGGCACCTCCCTGAGGTCCAGGTCCATTCTTACTCATTTGCTAATGAGAGTCCAAACTAATTATAGAAGTGATGCCATTACCGACTACACTGAACATTTGCTATGTGCTAGCTACTTTACTCACACCGGCTCATTTAAACTACCTAATGAGTCAGCTCAGAGAAGTTTAGTCATATCCCTGTGATAATACACCTTGGTGAATTATGCACTGGGATTTGAACCCTGATCTGGCTGGTGCAACAGTCTTTGGTTTTAACTATTACTATATGTGGCCTCTCAAGGTAAGCGTGTCATCCGAGAGGTGGGAAGAAAAGAGGGAAGAATCAACATGCCTTCCAGGAATACATTTCAAATACTCTAATTGCAGAAGGAAGACATTTTGAGGCAGGAGACCCTCCCTGCTCAGCGCCCTAACACAACTCCATGTAGAAGGCAGCGCTCCTCTGTGCCCATTCTCCTGGCTGTCCTCACTGGCCTTTGGTACCTCTGACAGGACTACCCTGTCTCCAACACCAAGGGAAACTTGTGTTGAGTCAGTTCCCTGCACACAGGCACTATCCACGTGTGGATTATCCAGGGGACCTTTGCAGGGGTTCTCCTTTTGCCATCAACCCTGCGCCCAAACCACCCTTCCTTGCCTCTCGATGGTATACTCTTAAGCTGTTCAAACTAGGGCCAGTCCCTCATGCATTTATTCACTACCTATAAAATGTCCATTGTCCAGTCTATGGGCCTATCCTAATCTTAGGAATACAGGCCAAATTAAATGCCATCTCTGCCTCCTTAGAGATCACAGAGGCATTTTAAGACACTCGCTAACAACATCACACATTAATACCAGATGAGAGGCACTGACAGGCTGTCTTGGGACTTCAGTGAAGGGGGTAAGTAACTCTGAGGCTTGATGGAGAAATGGACTTTGGATGTTATGAGCTTTGGCACTAACCTTAGCAAAGCAAATTCACACGTTTTAGTCTACTGTGCTAAGTCATCTATTGGGAACTCACACTGAATCACAAGGTTATTTCTCACCTTATCTCCCGTCAAGGACACCATGATCTCAGTAACTGATAGGATGAGTTTCAAACCCCCATATGCACTGAGGATTTCTAGCCAATCATCCAGGAGCGTTGCCTCAGCAAAGAGAGGGCCTTTGAATTTAAGACCTGGCTTCACAGTTCTCCCGAAGAGCAGCACATCTCTTCAGACTCATCCATCCAAAGGAGAGGAAGGATGGTTCTCCTGCGCTTGACTTCTTCAAAGGTGGTAACTGAGAGTCATGACTGCATGCAGAACTTCCCTTCCTCCAGGATGGGTGCACTGGAGCAAAGTTATAGCTGGACCAGAAAGGGCAGAAAATAGTTTCAGGAAATTCACTCAAAAGGAGCCCATTGGAATCAATCAATCAATCTTTCTTCTCTCTCTCTCTCTCTCTTTCTTTTCTCTTCTTTCTTTCTCTTTCTTTCTTTCTTTCTTTCTTTCTTTCTTTCTTTCTTTCTTTCTTTCTTTCTTTCTTTCTTTCTTTCTTTCTTTCTTTCTTTTCTTTCTTTCTCTTTCTATCTCTGCTTCTTTTCTTTCTTTCTTCCTCTCTCTCTCTCTGCCCCCTCTCTTCTCTCTTTTCTTTCTTTCCACACAAATTATCAGGTAGGAAGACAATCGGTGTTCCAGTGTAAAGGCTCTCCCATCTCACTACCAAGCTTGCAGCAATTCAGAAAGCTGTTTGCAGGGAACTGGTCACTCTTTCCCTTTACATAACGTTCATAAATGTGCAGGCAAATTAAATGTGTCATAGATGAAATTATCAGCCGGAGTACCACCCGGCTGTCTCGTGTGGGCTTGGTTTATAGATCCAGTGTTCTCCAGCGAGCATCACAAATCCACATAATGTTCCCGAGTGCTAAATTTGGAGCTCTGATTTAGCTGACAGATGTTTAAAATCACATTTAGTTGGACAACTCCCTGAGGAGGACACAGCTGCCGATGTGAAATAGTGTGAGCACTTCCAGTTAAGGTCGGCGGGGAGCTCAGCCCGAAAGCCTTCCATCTCCGCCCACCTTTTTCCAGACGGGACGATATTGGCAAAGGAACATTTTCAGGCTGATTCCACCCACCTTCAGCCAAACCTCATCCCCTCATTGAACTGCTGCCAAGATAGATGCAGAAGTTGCCTCTTGGGCAAAGGATGGGTCCTCCAGTCAGCAGTAACTGAGTACAAAGGAGGCCGCTAGCCCTTTAAAAACAGGTGCAAAGTCACGTTTTAGAGCCTGCTTGACCCCTCTGGTGGCATGTTAGGCCTGTAAATGAGTGTGATTCTGGGATTTTGCACCTCAGGATCCGTTACTTAGCTGTCCATCCCTCTGCATAGGTTGAAGTTCATGTGCTGAATGAAGATGGAAAGAAACATGGTGTCATTTGCTTTCTTTCCTCCTCTGCCATCCCAGGAGCCCCTCTTTTACTTTTCAAAATCAACAAATTTAAAATTATCCTAGAATCCTCTTTGCAAAATCACATATTTTAGACTCATTTCAAGACTCAGACTGAAAAGGATTTGTTTAAAAAAAATTGTCTGTGTATTTGATGTGGGAGACTAGTGACCTTTGGTATTTTGTGTTTGGAAAAAAAAAGTTTGATGTCTAAAATTTCCTGACTGCACTTGTATTGTTTCTGGTCTCTTTCTGTGATTTTTCCACCCTCCATCATTCCCCACATTCAAAATCAGTTCTTTATTTACTCAGCAGAGGTTCTGACATAGTTCTGAGCTCATCCTGATGGCAGCCTCAAATCTGTGTAAATCACATTATGATGTCAAAATTGAAGTGATGTGCGTGTAAGTTAAACAATTGTAAAACAATTTTAGGACAGAGCCCAAGAGACAGTCTTACAGGGTCAGGAGAATGGCGGGAAGAGATTAATGGAAGATTCACAGAGTTCATATCATGGAAAGCTGTGTCTACCAAGACTTCACTTCCAATTTAAAGTTCTTATAAAGCCATGCTTAGACACCACAAAACACCTTCAGTGGAAGTTGAGGGGCAGCTGGCTAGGGTGACAGAGTGGGTCTGACTCAGTTTTTATGCATGAGGATGAGGAGATAGCATGCCAAGTGGGTGGTAAACCAAGAACATACCAAGCAAAACCAGTGCCAGTTAACCCTGGAAGCCTAGTTCTGAAGGGGTCAGGCTGGGAGACTGAGAGCTAGGAAGAGGGATTCAGGCGTGGGACATGTAGGGGAGGCAGCGGTAGACTCTAGGGTCAGGGAGAGACTCTCAGATGGATTCCTGTGCTAAAGATGATAAAAATTACACTTCCAGACTTCCTGGAGGAAGTGCATTTTACTTCGTTATTCAGTCTACAATATTATCTTAGAAACCATGGATTTTCATTGTCTGGAGTGGAAGTGAAAGGTTATACACCCATCCACTGCCGTAGATAACTTTGAGAGGGTGGGACAGGGAGAAGAAAGAGGAAGGTGATTCATTGCAAATCCAGATCTGTACTCTTTGATTTGTTACAATAAACATTTATTCTTTTACCTTAAAACAGCCAATAAAATAACTGAATCATACACCCATAAACACGTCTTCCTCCTTCCTAAAGAAGTTTCACTGGTTGAAGAGTCAGGAAATTTTATCGTTTGCTTTGGCAAATTCTTTGACCTCATCTCTAAGGAATCATCGTATTTCTGGGAGAATACAATGCATCAGTAGACATGGAAAGTACTTTGAGAAGTTGACAGGGAGTCTGGGATGTAAAATGTTACTGCCATTATTCTTGGTAGGACATAAAGGGTAGTTTATAAGTATCACTGATGGACTGTGACATTAATGGTAATTCCTGTAAGAGAGTTTTTTAGGCATACATTTTCAGAGGACTTTGGACACTGAAGATAAATGTTTGAAACGATGCATTCTGGATCCTATTAAATAAAACCTAATTTGACTTGTGGAAAGAACAGTCTTGAGATCTGGTCATCAGGTCATAATAGGAACTGTTTGATCAAATTCTGTAGAGGGACCTTGGGAGTTTTAGGGGCTTGTGATGTCTAGATATTGGAAATTACAGGCTCAGCCCTTCACCACAGACTTAAGGATCCTTGGCACAGGGATCATGAGGAAGTAGGGGAAAGAAAGTGCAGTCTCTGATGCTCTGTTACTGATGAGCTTAAATCCTTCAAGCTAAAGAGCATTCTGGATGCTCCTAGTTTCCTGCAGATTCACCCTGTGGGCTTTAATCATGTTATAATTCTAAATATTATAGTAAGAGAAGAAAATGCCCTCACATAATGATTCCCTTCTCCTTAGAACATACCAAATCATTTTAATCATCATTTACAAACAGATTGGTTTGGAAAAGCACCAAGGAGTTGCCTAGGAACAATTAGTTGGGAATCATATCTTGAGTCTCACCTTGTGTCCGCTTAGTAAAGTGAAGTTATGAAGACAAATAAAGGAGGGGTTTCCAAAGATTCCCACTCCTATGGGTGTGAGGAGGATAATCCCCATTTCCAACTTTGCAGAGTATCTACAGATATCTACAGAGCAATGACTTTAATTTTAACTGGAACCAGAAGGATGGGTAGTTTAACAAAAAGAAATATGTTACTTACCATCACTGTGCCCAGTAACCTCCAGTGCTAAACCTAATACACTTTTTCTCACACATTAATGGGCATTAAGGATGTGTGTTTATAGGTGTGAAGGCTTTTCATGAAAGTTCTACTTGGAAATGATTTAAATGTCTATCTGTGGAAGCCAGGTGAATGAATTATGGTCCATCTGCACATTTTCCACACTTGCAAATTGAGTAAGAAAGGTCTCTACACTTTGATCTACAGTTACCCACTGAGTGCATTCTGAAGTGAAAATCTAGGTACATAAATGTGTAGAGTATTGAATTTTTCCAGGTATATGGAGGAATAAAAGCATAGACACAGAACATATATAGGATGACGCAGAAATTAAAGCTAGAATTTTAAGAAAAACAAGATTGTTTGGGGACTAGATCTCTAACAGAACTCTAATCCTTGACTCCCAAGTTTAGAGAACACGTCCTCTGCCTTTACCCAAAACCCATCTTACTTTCTTGACCAACAACTTGCCCCAAAGAACAGGAACTGTGAAGCTAAGCAAACTTGGGCTGGTTTCTTTGAGTCCTGCACCCAGTTCCTTGTGGTACTATTCTGATTTTTTTTTCAAAGCAAGATATGCAGATAAGCAGGTGCTATTTATGGCTCACTTCACACTACTCTTCATCAAATGCTTATTAGATACTAGGCAATCATGCCAAGGGCTTTATCAACATGAACCCACGTTAAGGATGTCATCCTTATAACAATCCTGTAAAGGTGGCTATTCTTTACCCATTTTGCAGATGATAAAACTAAGACTCTGAGAGGTTAACTAATGTGACCATGGTCACAGAACAAGGAAGAGGCAGAGTTTGGATTTGAATTCATTTGGCTTTAAAGCCTTCTTCTTAAACTCTAGCTAGTAATAGCCTGACTTGTTGGACTGCACTGTACTTTCCAGAGCCTTCATGGAGGGGTCCTTGGGCTGAATTAAACACAAACAATGATGTTTTCTTGAGCCTTGAATTTGTCACCCCCTCATCCAAACTAATAGCAGTGCTTTACCAACTCATTGATAACACTGGCAGAGTTGCCTTTTTTTTTTTTTTCCAAATAAAAGTTTCTTTAAAGAAACCATGGCAGACCTTGAGAACATTATGCTAAGTAAGGTAAGTCAGACAGAGAAAGACAAATACTGTATGATATCACTTATATGTGGAATCTAAAAGAGCCAAACTAGTGAAAACAGAGAGTAGGTTGGTGGTTTCCAGGGGCTGGAGGTGGGAGAATAGGAGATATATTGTTTAAGGCAACAAACTTGCAAACTAGTAGTAAACAAGCCCTAGAGATCTAATGCACAATGGAGTGAATATAGACAACAGTGCTGTACTGTAAACATCAAACTTGCTAAGAGACTAGATCTTAATTATTCCCACCAAAAAAAGATGTGACGTGACAGAGGTGTTAGCTAATGCCACAATGGTAATCATATTATAATAGATAAAAGTATCAAATCAACATGTACATCTTAAACTTAGACAATGTTACATCAAATAAAAATAAAATTCAATAAAAATCAAATATCAAAATAGAAAAAAAATCATCACAGACAAATCATTTGTATTTGGCATTTAATGAAAGATATTGTTTGTTTAGCAGTAAGTGGAAAAGAACTCTTCAAATGACTTTTAAAAATATGACTGGAAATTGAAGGTACCAGTAACGCATTCCTTTTGCTTTTAGTAAAGCACAAATACCTTATGTGTAAAAGCTTCCAGGGTTGTTGTGACCTAAGTCCAACACCTGAGGTGGAATCAGGAAATGGACACATCAGAGGATATGCGAGGGAGGTAGGGGGGAATTTGCTTAGATATTCTCTGAGGGAATAGCTGCTCTACAAATTCTTGACAATGGCTAGAAGCTGGAAAGGAAACAACAATTGGAATTCTCAGTGTGGAAATAGATTGATTTCTTTCCTCCTTCCCTGTTCCATGGTGGTCTGAAAATATTGGTGATTTAAAACAACAGAGATATATTTCTCACCTATAATAAATGACCAGTATGGGCGAGCAAAGGGTAGAGGAGTCTTCACCACCTTTTGATGTTGCCTGCCCAACACAAGACTTTCAGGTCCACCATTGCAGCAGGAAGGAGTACCTGTTCTTGGATAATAATAACACGTGGAGGTGACATGTATTACTTCTGCTTAAATTTCATTGGCTGAAACAAGTCACATGGCCACGTCTAAGTTCAAGAAGAGAACCAGAATCCTTGGTGAGCACTGACAGTATCTATCTCTACCACACCCTCCCTTTAGGATTATTGTAGGGATTGAATGTTAATGATTATTGTTACAGGTTTCCCCCACCCCAGTACCCACTAGAGCCTAGGCATTAAGTGACTAAAAAGATGACCAACATTGGATCTCTGACTTTCAGCAGTTCAGAGTTTAATGGAGGGAATAAAATTAAACCAAGGGTCAAAATAAAATGTGGCAAGTGCTAAAAGCCCTGAGAACTGTGCACTGAGAGAACAGAAGAGGGATCAAAATAATCCTTTCTGGATGGATGGGTGGGGAAAGAGCCTTCTTCATGGAAAGTTTCACTGTGAAGGTGACACTTGTGAGTTTTGACAAATGAAGGAGTTCATATAGTAGAGAACAGGCAGAAAGGCAATCCAGGTGGAGAAAGCAGCCTACACAAAGGCTCAGAGCAGTGAGTTGATACGGACCGATCGTGGCCCCCTCCCAAAATTCATGTTGGAATCTAATTCCTGATGGGGTGATATTTGGAGGTGGGGCTGTTTCGAGGTAATTAGGTCATGAAGGTGGAGCCCTCATGCATGGGATTACTTCCCGGATAAGAAGAGGTCAGACAGCTCACAGCCCCACTTCCCACCATGTGAGGACACAACACGGGGTTGGTGGTTTGCAACCTGGAAGAGGGCTCTCACCAGAACCCAACCGAGCGGGCACCCTGACCTCAGACTTCCAGCCTCCAGAACTGTGAAAAGTCAACTTCTTTTGATTACAAGCCACCAGTTTATGGTATTTTGTTATAGCAGCCCGTGCTAAGATAAGAGCGTATACTGAGTGCTTTCTGGGAGATAGATATAAAGAACAAGGGTTCACACCGTGGAACTGTGGGAGATGATGGTGATAGACAGGCAGAGCCCAGACCAGTGTAAGCCTTGCATGTCTATGTCATAGATAGAAATTTTATTTTTAATTGCAGGATTACTGATGCTGTGCCCAATGGTAAATCTTAACCATGGGGCAGTGTGGGGGCAGTAGAAAGTCCTCTATCCTAGTCCCATAATCTGTTCCATTAGTCTGTTGACTGAAGGATGCTCATTAGCTCTGTGACCTTTGGCCTCTCAGGGTACCTCTGCCTACGCCTGTAAATGAAGGGTTTGAAACAGGTAAATTTTCAGTTTCCTTCAAACATTGATGTTCAAGGAACATGACTCAGATGTGCACTCTCCACAGTGACTCAGCCCTAGGAAGACTGCCAAGCCAGTTTGACCAGATAATTTTACATACCCCCCCCTAGTTTCCTTAGGCACCATTCTTGGCTGGGTAAGTTTTCAGGGGTAGCACAACCTTCTGGTATGCATAATTTGATAATGACTACAAAAGTATAACACTCATGATAAGCATGTGAATTCAGGCACTGCCCAGCTTATTCTTTGGACTTCAGCAATTGCAACCCAGGAAAAAAATGTATTTTTTAAATCATTAAATCACATATTTCAAGGTCTTGTATGTCTCAGAATTGCTGATTTGACTTGATATTCATTTTTGTTCTTGCACTATTCTCAGGTGCCAAAAGGGGATTCTGACCCAAAGTATTAAGTCTGTGACTTACAGAACATCCAGCCTTATATTTGGTACTTTATTCTGGCCTCTATGGAGTCTGCTTGTGTTAATGTCTGGTTGACCCGGGATATCTGAAGCACCTGATGGAGTGGTTAAGAATGTAGATTTCAGAGACAAACTATTTAATCTTTCATGGTTTCAGTTTCCTTATCTGAAAGGTTTTTAAAGCAAAGAGAAAGTCACTTAGAGCAGTGCATGCCCCCCATAGTCATGTTAGCTATAATTATAATTATTATTAAGACATTGAAAGTGAGGTCATACAATAGAAATGCAAGGATAACATGAAGAGAATTTGAGCAGGTGGGGTATGACTTAGATGCAGAGAAATTATATGGTGGTTGGAAAGGGGACGTGTAGGGGTCTCTGAGCACCCAGAACAACTCTGTTTTCCAAAGGAAATCCTAAAATCCTAAACTAACCAGACTGCATGTATTTGGATTTGAAGAATACTTGTTATTCTTTATATCAACATTGTCAGCAATAATGGCACTATCACAATCAGAAGTGGATTTACTAAGAAATACATGAAGCTTAAGTATCGGGCTCCCTCATTTGCATGGACTCACTCTAAGGCTCTGTATTGAATTTTGTTTCCATGTATATTTTTTTCTGTTTCTTAAAGAGGGCTACCTCCCACCAAATGTATAAGCTCAGGCTGCCTTCAAATCGGAATCTGCTCCAGTCACAATTGGGAAATAAGGAAGTGTGGTTCAGGGTACAAGCTCTGGACTCAGAGGGGCCTGGGTTCAAGTCCCAGCTCAGCCATTTGCTACCTGGGTTAGTTTGGGTAAATTACTTGAGCACTCTGAGACCAGGTGTCCTCATTTCTCCAAAGAGAATTATAAAGATACTACCTTCTGGATAGGGTTGCTCTAAATATACACTGAGGTCATGCAGAAGCACACAATTAATACTGGTTATTATAACTGGTTTATCCTTCCTTTCTGAGTAAGAGGAGGATCTGGGTTTACTCACGGGGACCTGAGTAGGGAAGGAGTCCATCGTCCCGGGCTTGCATCATGCAGTCCTTTTCTTTGAGCCCCTTTTCCTTCATCTCCCAGGTAGCCAGCAGCTCAGGTTAGAGTAATTCACATACAAACATCATAAAAATTGTAGAAATGATTGTCTTTTGTTGGGTTTTCTGATATGGGGCATTTTATTGACAGGAGGCAGGCTGGTAAAATTTGGTGTGTGGGGTAAATTCTCAATGCTTTTTTTTATGAGGCTGGTTAAGACGTAGGCGACCGTGAGCCATGAGGACTTGGATGGGCAGACAAGTCACTTCCCAGGAAAGCTCACCTCCTCTAATGACAACGACCTGCTTCTCTGCAGGCTCCCTGGAGGAGGTGAAGGCTGGATTCATAGCAGATTTGTGCAAAAAGCCATACAGAGAAAGAAACACGGCGCAGTGGGAAAGCATGCTCAAAGCTTATGCTCTTCGGAGCTTTGGAACTCAGATGCTCAAGTCTGGGTCACTGACGAAGCTGCTCCCAAAATAACTCCCCTGATTTCTGGCCAAAACAGAGGGCTTTCCCCCTTTATGATTAGCACAGCATGTTGGATGCCCAGCAGTCCCAGAATACTTTGCACTCTTGGCATTTCTAATTCCATTCCTTTTTAAAGTGGTGAAATTACTCTGTTTCAACCAAGCCAACAGCCTAAAAGTTGGGAGTGAGAACTGGTCTCCCAAACAGAAAGATTCTGTTTTGGTTTTCAATGGTGTTATCATGTCACTGTTCAGACCCCAACTTTTTTTTTTCAAGGCAATCTTCTTTCTTTTAAATATACACCCCCACCTCCTTGCCCACAGCCATGTATCTTATGCCAAACGACTTCCACTTTTAAAATACCCACAATGCTGCACATGGCTGCCAGGAGGGACACCGCTCAGACCTGCCTTTCAGAGAAGCTACCATGAGGAAGGCAGTTGGCAGGTGTGGTCAGTTGCTGCACTGAGCAGACTGGGGGCACAAGAGCTGGGCCATTTCTTTCCCTAACAGGCAGTCTTTGTGCCGGTGCTCTTGCATGGTCCATCTGAGATAACCTCAGGGTGTCACTACCTCGTCCTCCATCTTTCTCCTCTTCTTTCACAGATGTCAGACCGGCATTATTGTCTGAAAACTCTCCAGACCTACTTCTGCTCCCCGTACTCTTGATGCGTCGCAGGCACTTCCCCTTCTACATCAAATCTGACCTCAGTGCCTGCTTTTCAGAGTGCCAAACTGATCCATCCTAAATTTTCTCTCTCAATTTTTTTTTTTAATGGAGGTACTGGGGTTTGAACCCAGGACCTTGTGCATACTAAGCAGGCGCTCTACCACTGAGCTATTACCCTCCCCCCTTAAACTTTCTTTCTAATGAATTAAAAATCTAACAAAGTGAAGTCCTGGGTAGTTTGGCAGATGTTTGAGGATACACTGCTACAAATCCAAGAAGCTAGATAGAAGTGATGCCATAAAACACAAGAAGAGGTTGGGTTCCTGAAGGAAGGCATTCCCCATCTATACACTAACCCTAACTGGGAAGAACCTATAACCTAAAACCTGTAGACATTTGAACAATACAGTCAGACCTCCACATTTTGGGTTTGGGAACATTTTTAAAAGATGTCTAATGATGGAAGGGAGGTCTGAAAAGAAGGGAGGAGGAAGAGGGGGAATAAAGAATCTGGATATGGAGACTAGATCTAGAATCTTCATAAGGAGCTCAGAGGCCACACTTGGAAAGGAAGAGAGCCGACCAGGGCTGGCTGTTCTCAGGGGAATTTGGATCTTTATATATCTTGAGAAGGAAACTGAATTCTAAGGGCTTATTATCTTAGGGAGATACTTTGGTGTAATATTTGCTCATAAGCAGAAAAGAGTCTATGAATGGTTGGCAGTGGTCAAAGGATGCTTAAGGGATGACACTCTTTTTTTATGTGCTTTTCATAGACTTTTGAACTTCATTTTGATTTTCCTATTAAGACAACACTAATAGAATCTCTTTTGGTATGTGCCACCAGATCTAGGTTGGATCTGGGTTTAAATACCTAACTTCATCATTGAGGGTGCTGTTGGCACCTTGGGTAGGACTGTTCCTTTTTGAGCAGGATAGGGCTGCACCTTTCAGACCGTTTAGCATCTCTGGCCTGTGTCCCTTAAATGCCAGCTGTGCCCTCACCAACCAGTCAGTGTGACAACCAGAAAACTTTCCATACATTTCCACATGTCCTCCCCTGCTCCAGGAATGTGGTACTGTGGCTGGTTGACAAAGAAAGCAATTGCCACTGACTAGATATGGCCGTAGTAGAAATGGGGTAGGGTGGGGAGAAGGCTGACCCCCTAGCTCCTGTGTGTTGGATATGTCTCTCACTATAATCAAAGTGCCTTAAGGATGAGGACGGTATATGTCACTGTTGTCCTTAGTGCTTACACAGTGTCTACCACATAACAGGTGGTCATGGGCTATGGGGTCAGACACCCTAGGGTTTAAATTCCATATCTGCCACTTTCAAACTATTATGGTGCTGGTCACCTCAGTGTTCTTATCTATGAAATGGAGATAATCAGAGTACCAGTGAGATGATGGGTGGGAAGCTACAGGTACAGTGCTAGGAGAGAAGAGTCTTCACTAAGTAGGAGTTACTAACCTACTACTACTAAGTAATGGTGATGAGCTAAACATATAGAAACCAGAAAAAGCAAAAATCCTTCCTTTCTAGGAATAGCTCCATGGTCAATGCATAAATTAGAACTTGTTATGTTCTAAGTGACACAGATTGAGCCAGGTTGGTTTATGTCAAATAAGAATGTGGCATTAAAAAAAAAATGGTACAAATGAACTGATTTACAAACCAGAAATAGACTCAGACAGAGAAAACAAACTTATGGATACCAAACGGACAGGTCGGGGAGGATAAATTAGGAATTTGGGATTAACAGATACATACTACTATATATAAAATAGATAAACAAGGAAACTATATTCAGGGTCTTGTAATAAGCTATAATGGGAAAGAATCTGAAAAAGAATGTGTAAATATGTGTATGTATAACTGAATCACTTTGCTGTACACCTGAAACTAACACAACATTGTAAATCAACTATACTTCAATTTAAAAAATTAAAAAAGACATTTCAATTGTGCTAAAAAAAAAAAAAAGGAATTTATTGAGTCACATAACTAAAAGGCCAGGGCAGGATTCAGGCTCAAATGATGCCTTCAGATGCCAGGTCCTCTTCATTTCTCGGCTCTACCTTCTACTGTGTTAGCTTTATTCTCGACCTTCCTGTGTGGGCCCCGGCAGCTCTGGACTTGCCCTATATAGTGGCATGGCTACAGCAGCAATGGCGTCAAGTCTTCTTAATTCCAAGTCCAGTGGGACGCTCCTACAAGATCCTGGGCTTCAATCTCATAAAATGAGTTTAGCTCATGTTTATTCTACCCCAAAGCAGTTGCTGTGGCCAATGCTGTGTGAAGCGCTAACTTGAGCATGGGGGTGATGCCCTGTCCCGGACTACATGGACTGAGGATGGGAAAAGGGAGGGCATCCAAAAGAAGCCTTTGGAGAGAAAGGCAATACGTATTAGGGAGATGACTGACAAATGTTCACTAGAGTTAGCAAGTTGTTGGAGTCCATAGTAAAAAATCAGTGAAACACAGGAAGGTGTAACCCCTCTTCCAGAGAAAAAGCAATATAATGCAAAATCTAAGTGGATCAAGTCTATCAGACTTCTTTGGTAAGTTTAAAAAATATTTTATACCCATGAGATTGAATAAAATGTCTTCATGCACAAAACTCTAGTTTAACACTCACCAGGAGTTGAATGTGAGTTGACAGTTCTTTGAATAAAGGAGTATTTACAACGGAATTCCTGAGACAGCAGGTTCTATATGTGTGAATAGAATTAGTACCTAAACTAAGGTCTCGTGCTTGAAAAAATTTTATTAGGTCTTTTTTCTCCCTTAATTTCACCTTTTTTTCATCACTTATTTTGATGTGGTGACAGAAGACTAAAGTGACAGTGACATTAACAAGTTCTGAGTGGTTATTCTCACCCATCATCAAACCAAGGCCTGGGCGAGCTCACTCCTAGAGGGTGTACATGCTGAAATAGGACACTTGGGGTTCATGAGGTTTAGATAAGCTATTTGGATGACTGCCCCATGATGTGTCAAGGACAGAAGTCGTGAATTCTGAGGGGCATCCGTCACAGGGTCACAGAGTTCCAGCACCAGGCAGCAGAGATCTGAGAAGTCCTTCTTAGTTATGGTTCAAACTGTACTTTGAGGACCCCTCAGGGGAACCCAGGGGAGGTCCTGCTTTCATCTGCAGGGCTGCTCCTCCTGTATGTGACTGATCTATTCACACAACGATGGAAGATTTTGTCTGAATAACAGCTTCCATGACTAAAGCTTGGGAACCCACTTATCTCACCCAAATCCTTCATATTCTGGAGAGGGCCTGGGAAGAGGACCGATAAGCCTTCTAAACTTTGAGGTCATTTTAGGTTCTGAGACAGAGATGATCTCTCTGAAAAGAGGAGAGGGAAGTTAAAAAAAACAAAATAAAACAGGGGGTGGGGGTATAGCTAAGTGGTAGAGCACACGCTTAGCATGCCCAAGGTCCTGGGTTCAATCCCCAGGACCTCCATTAAAATATAATAATAATAAATAAAATAAATGTAATAAGTTGTATTAAAAAAACAAAAAAAATTTAAATCCCCCCCAAAACCACAATGACATCTATTTCTACATATACAATATCTATCAGTTGACCTTTGTACTGCTTGGTGATGCTAACAGCCGGGAGATGCAAATTGGATCTCTTTGAATCCCTCCTGTAATCAAATTCTCCTTCCTATTAGACTGAGGGTCAGGTTTATCCTTCAGTTTCTCTCCACTCCTTTTATTCAGAGGATTTAGCTGACTTTGCCTCAGTCTTCAGGCCAGACACTCCAAGAGCAATTCGAGGCCACTTCCTGGCTGTTAGATTCTGGCTTTCTCCAGCCTCTCAGTGCTTCCCTCCAGGAGCAACTGAGTCAGGTTCTGCTCAGCATCCTCAAAGAACTTTGCACAGTACTCGTCATATAGCAAACACTCCATAGTATTTGCTGATTTGAATCCATAACTGAAATCTATGGAGGGGAGAAGGATCTCCCTTGTGAGATCCTGCCAGTTCATGCTTCTGCTAGTTAGTGAAAGAACATTTTTTCACAAACTAACGTCTCACCATGGGACAGGAGGTGGACAGCGTCCCAACTCCCAGGCAAATACCTTTTCTGGCTGACCCTGGCAGAGGCCCAGGAATGAGCTCATTTCTCAGAAGGGGGTTCTTCACCTACACAACAAATGCTTGCTGTGGGGAGCAGACCAAGAAATTCCTTTGGGATTTCTCTTCCCAAGCTTCTAGACGGCCAGTCTTCTGCAGGCCGAGGTGGCTTCCAAGCTGTTCATACATAAACTGCTGCTGGCAGGCTGGTGGCCTTTTTGATATTCTGAGGTCTAGCAAAGATTTAGCGCCAGGGGGTCACCAAGAGGTCATGGTCTCGATGATTTCCTCTGTTATTTATCTTTGGCTTGCGGTATTTGGAGCTTGCCTTTGATAGAGGGTATTTCTACCACAACTGCACAGAATCAAGCATTTCAGTGCTTTGCTTTGAGGTGGAGAAGGGCTGGCTTCTAAGGCTGTGAACAAGTCACTGAGTACATCGGAGAGGATCTAATTCTGCCCTTCCCTGATGAGCAAATTCATTTTGGGGGGTTTACCAATGGCACTTCCCAGACTTGGGTCTGGAAAGCAATCATCCTGGTGAGGTCAGCAGTTTTTAGTTTGAGCAATTCCATTTTCAGTTCCGTAAGAAGTACTCCTCTTGCCATGAGACGAACTTGAGGGCAGCGTTTCCAGGCCTCCGGAGCATGTCGCCGCTTTTCTAACCCTGCTTATGACTCACCTGTCACCGCCCTCAAGGCAGTCAGGGGACCATTTATGCTGAACCAGCCTTTGGATTTCTCTTCTCAGCGATAGCAAAACTTGTGTGCCAGCTCATAAGGCAACCACAGGAACATCCCTGGTCTGGTCAGTGCAGAAGGCTCTTGGGTTTCCCGAGAGGGCTCCTCAGCACGTTTCATGTGGGTTTGTTAACCCCATCCTGTTTCATTTTGATCTGAGACAACTGTTATCTCTCATCTGGGTCAGAAAGTTGGGTTTGCATGGGATTTCAACCCAACACAAGGGACCTGCATCAAATACCCAGCACTTTGGCCTAGAAAATCGGTTTCCTTATGTCCTAGGTTCTTGTTCCCTCAGACAGCATCCTAGCAAGTGGAAGCATTTGGTCCCAGAAGTTCCTTTCCGCCTGCCGCTCGACCTCCACCATGGAAGGCCAGGACAGATGGCGTGCTGTATGGGACGTGCGCTCGGGACGTCGCCATCTGTGGGAGAGCACAGCTCTGGGCTCTACACAACAGGAGGAGGAAGTGCTGTTACGTCAGGAACAGGACCAGTGAGTCAGATTCCCAGAAATGTTGGGTACAAGGGCTAGAGAGGAAAAGAGGATGTAATTTATGATATAATTTATGTATCATATTTTCTAGTAGTGGTTTGCTATAGGAAACCCAGTTTACTTTGTGATCCAGGGCTCTAAGCAGAAGTTTATGAAATAACAACTACACTTTTACATGCATGTATCAGCATTCTTATTTTCTTTTCCTGTTCTTTTCTCTTTTTCCTTTTTCTGTTATTTTAATTAAAAAAAATTCTTGGCTGGCTCAATTGTTAGTATAAAATCCTTATGGGTCAAAGGCTGTATTTTGAAAAGCAGCACTGCTTTGGCGTACACAGGTAGCATCGTAGGAAACTTTATACAGGGTGGGTCTCTGGGCCCCTTTCCAAGAATTTTAATGCACTGAGTCTCAAGGCCCCCAAAGCTGCATTTTATGTTAACCAAACTCTAATGTGACCAGTGTAAGGGCACGGAAGTGTTTTGATCTCTGATAGATCCCAAGTGTTTTGCATGGAGAGCCTGGTACAGCCCTTGATCAATGATGGTTGAATAAACGAATGAATAAGAAGCATGCCTGGTGAGTTAGATTCAAGTGGCCCAGGGATTACTATTGTGTTTGATGTGTCTTTTCATTGTCTTTTTGGGGGGAGTAACATTTTATTTTAACAAAATTTCAAGCGTACAGAAAAGATGCAAAAATAGGGCAAAGATATCCACTTATCTTTTACTTAAATATCTAGTTTGCATTTTCTCACCTCTTTACTTAATGTTTTTTCTTCTGAACCATCTGAGAGTTAGCTGTAGGCAAAATGCCCCTTTACTACTAAATACTTCAGCGTATATTTTCTAAGAACAGGAGCGTTCTCTCATCAGGTTAAGGTGTGAGGGCCCCTAGGCAGAAGGTTAAATGCCTAAATTAGTAAACAGTGGGCAGTGCTGATCTTCAGGTGACTTTATTCTCCATCTCAGCTCCAGCTAGCATACTTCCCTTTGTATCCGCACTACTCTCCTTGGTTTTGTAATACAAATAATCAGACAATCTCTTCTTTTCTTTTCAAAAATTGTGGTAAAACATATGCAAGATAAAATTTGCTATTTTCAAGTGTACAGTTTTGTGGCATTAAGTATGTTTACATTATTCCACAACCATCGTTACAATCCATCTCCAGGATTTTTCCATCTTCCCTAACTAGAACTCTGTACCTATTAAACATTAACTCCCCATTCCTCACTTCCTCCAGCCCCTGGCAACCACCATTCTACTTTCTGTGTCTATGAATTTGATTACTGTAGGAACCTCATGTAAGTGAGATCATACAGTATTTGTCCTTTTGTGACTGGCTTATTTCAGTTGGCATGATGTCTTCAAGATTCATCCATGTTGTAGCAGGTGTCAGAATTTCCTTCTTTTTAAGACCACATAATATTCCATTGTATACCACAGTTTGTCAATGCATTCATCTGTTGATGGAGGCGAACCAAGCAACTTGGGTTGCTTCCACCTTTTGGCTACTGGTAGTATTGCTGCTGTGAACATGAGTGTACAAATATCAACTCAAGTCTCTGCTTTCACTTCTTCTGAGTATATACCCAGAAGTGGGATTGGTGGATCATATGGTAATTCTTTGTTTAAAGTTTTGGGGAGCCATCATGCCATTTCCCACAGTGGCTGCACCATTTTATATTCCCACCAGCAACGCATAAAGGTTTCAATTTCTCCAGGTCCTTACCACCACTTGTTAGTTTCTGTTATTTTTTAGTTTAGTTAGTTAGTTTGTTGTCTGATAATAGCCATCTAATGGCTCTGAAGTGGTGTCTCATTGTAGTTCTTCTCTTTTTCATCAAAAGAAATATGACAGTCTGTCTTGATTTCCAGCAGCCAGATGGGAAATTTGTGGGTGTGGTCTCCCTACTTCTTAGAATCACATCAGTGCTTGGTGCCAGGAAATTAGAGAACTGTCAAGTAATTCCAAGGTCATCACAAGTGCCTTTGATAGCCCCTTGTCTATGCTCTTAGTGGCTCTTTACTTCCAGGGAACACATGTAGACTTGAAATGCATTGATTCTGGCTCCATGTAGTCCTGCTATCCTCTTGAGGATCTACTACCAAGCAGTGTCCCCAGTCTCTCACCCCATCCCTACCTGGATGTAGCCATTTTAATTACAGGAAAAGTGTATCAGTTGGCTTTAAGGTACTCTTCATAATATTTCTTTTTAAAATTCATTTTAAATTATTAATTATTAAAAACACATAGAGTAGAAAAATATATAACATATTCCATTGAACTCACAACTCAGTTTTGATACATTTTTAATATTATGTCTTGTGAAAACTCTTGCACAAGTGTACAAAGACATGTGCAAGGACACTTATAACAACACTGTTTATAATAGTAAAACTTTAAAGCAACTTAATGTCCATCAATGGTGAAATGGACAAACTATGGTATGGTCATAAAATGGAAGAATGCATAGCAGTGAAAGTGGATGAATTATACCTATGTGTATTGACAGGGAAAATATCAAACATTTACCACAGAAGGGGGAAAAGTTCCAAATGACTACGTACAAATTCATACTACTTAATAAGTGATGTGATTACATATTCATTTTTTTAACATTTGTAAATGACATTATTTGTTTTTTTCATTTGTTTTTATTTTTTTTCACTTTTTAACCTCCTTCTCCCATTTCTCCCATGCCCCAATCTCCTGCCTCTGGCAACCACTAATCTGTTCTCTGTATTTATGAACTTGATTGTTGTTTTTTTATTCCACATATAAGAGAGCTCATATGGTATTTTTCTTTCTCTGGCTTATTTCACTTGAAGTCCATCCATGTTGTTGCAAATGGCAAGATTTCATTCTTTTTTAGGGCTGAATAATATTCCATTATATATATATATATATATATATATATATATGGAATATATATATTCATTCACTGATGAACACTCAAGTTGTTTCCATATCTTAGTTACTGTAAATAATGCTGCTATGAACATGGGGGTACACATATCTCCTCAAATTAGTATTTTTAATTCCTAAAAAAATTTTCTCATTTGACAAATTTTAATTCTTAAAAAAAATTGAGCCAAAGTTTTAAGCTTTGTTAAGATGTTTTCTTTATATTAGGGCTATTACTATTTTTACTATAAATCATTTATAGGTGCTTTTTTTCATAATGGTATGTAAACTTTTAGTTTTGTTTTCGAAGAGTTTTGAATATTTATCTAAAGTTTCTTCTTTTAGGGGAAGGTGTATATTAGTTTGTATTTGCCCCTTTAGTCCATCTAGAAATTATTGCAATATATGGTATAAAAATAGAATCACATTTAATTTCTTTCTCCTTTTTTTCCTTCTTTTTTTAACCAAATAGCCAATTTTCCTCAAATCATTTTTAAATAATTCTTTCTCATTGTTTTTGTAATGCTCCCTTTATCACATTACATGCTTTTCTAGCTATTATTTCCATTGACTTGTGTCAATTCTAGAATCCATAGTGAACTGCTTTACCAATCTAATTTTATGATACATCTTAACAGCTGATTAGTTCAATGCTTATGACCTGCTTGCTCATAAACTTATTAGTTACTTTTGCCTATTAATTTTTTCCAGATGAACTTTAGAACTATTTTTTCATATTAAAAAATCCCATTGTGATTATGTTTAATATATAAATTAATTTGAGGAAAATGGAAAAATTCATAGTATTCCATAGTCCCCTTCAGGGACATGGTGTATATTTCTACTTATTCAAAACTTTTAGAATATCATTAAAATTTTGAAAATGTTTCCGTGTATAAATTCTGGATCTATCTTCCTAGAGATATTCCTTTGTATTCTGTTGTTTATTAATAAAAATATATACAAGATACATTTGCATCGATTATGGCATACAGAAAAGTCATTGATTTTTGAGCATTTATAATTCAGCCTCTCTGGTAGTGACTGGAAATGTCTTATTAATTCTGAGTTAGTTCACCTGAGTTTTCTAGGAGTATAATCATATTGACAGAAATAAGTAACAATTTTGCCTTTCTTTCCCAATGTCCACATCCCCTAAATATGTTCCATGCCTTAATGCCGTCTCTAGAGACTTCAAAGCATTGATGCAAGGATCTTTGACGTCTTCCCAATTGAATGTAGATGACTCTAGTCATTTGTTCTCAATTGTGATGGTTGTTAAGGTTTTAAAATAGCCTTCATCTCTCTAAGAGAGTAGCTCCCTTTTATGAGTTTACCATAGGTTTTATCAGTAATATATGTTAATTTTATAACACAATTTTTAGCATCTATTGAAATAATTGTAAAGTTTTTATTATTGTAAATATTAATATGGTTTATTAAATGAATGGATTTCCTGATTATGGGCACATTCTTTTAGCTTTTTCCTATAATATAAAGCTAATTTGCCAAAGTGCTGTTCACCCTGGATGGTACATTTTTCTCAGTGAAGTGACACTTGCCTGTTTTTGTTTTCTCCACAATGGCCTCTGTCTCATTAACAGTTTATTTTCTGACCATCTTTTGGTTCTTGGTTTATACCTCAATAAAAATTTTATGAACATTAAAGCTGGTATACAAAAACTATCAGTTGAACTTATTTAAGTCAAACTTATTTGAAAACAAGAACACAAAAACCCTGACCTGATACAAATCCCCCAGAAATGTTCTCATTTTGGGAAAGGCTCTGGGATCCTTCATAAATGCCTAAGCTGAGAGAATCAGAGCATTTTCCTTGGGAGCAGTACTTTTGTAAACACTACCCACAAGTTAGCCTTTTATGCTTATTAGCTGGGTGAAATAGTTACAAGTGGGTCCCCAACAAGGAAGCCTAGGAACAGACACTGGACACTTAATAGCATTAGGAGTATTGACTTGCTGAGTTAAGAGACTGTGAAAGGAGCTCAGCCTTGTGTAGAGCAAAGGAAGAGGGTATTGACAATATCTGAGATGTTGGTCTGTGGTCTCTCCCTGAAGAGGGTTACTGGATACTAGTGGAGTCAGACTTGTCAACTTTAATTTAATTCTAATCAAAAGAATACCAAGAAACCAGCCAATAGACCCTGATTACATGCTGTTGGTAGGTGATAAATCACAGAGCAGAACGCACTGCGACAGGAGCTGTGCTGATTGTTTGCACAGGGAAAGCATCGCTGGCCTCCCCTCTCTGACTCTGGCACACACGTGCACACACAAGCACCAACTACACAGAGATGGCCCATTCTAAGTCTTGCATTTCTAGGATTGTTTCTTTTGGGTTTGTTAGGATGTAATGCTCATTTTCACTTAAGCTTTTCCTTCTTCCAATTATTTAATCATTCAACAGAAATATTTTTAGGGTCTACCATGCAACTTGCTCTGTGCTATGTTTGGGGGACACACATGATTCCTGTCTTCATGGAACTTACTTAAATATTCACAAGTAAAACCAGAAAGCTTTGTCATTTTCATTTTTGGTACCTTGTCAGGTTTCATAAACTGTTAGTTTTTCATTTCTTTTGCTGTATCTTTTAATTACATAATATAGCCTCCTAATTAATTGCTGATGATTGGAATGTTCTTGAATTATTCATTCAATAAGTGACAGGCACTATTCTGGGTACTGGGGATTCCAAAGTGAAGAAAAAAAAGACAAAAACCTTTGTCTCCATGGAGCTTACAACATTCTAAAGAAATCCTGATTCTAAGGCTTTGCAAGATTCATTCAACTTTAATATGCTAGGCATACCACAGGCACTTAAAAAAAAAAAAGTGAACCGAGCATTTTAGAAAGACAGCAGTGCAGAAGTTGAGGCAAAAAAAGGATTTCCAGTTAATAGAAATTCACTTAACCTCCCTCTCCACATAATTCAATTATCCAGTTTTAATACATTTCAAAATATATGACTCCAGCTTTTCAGATAGAGCACCATGAAACAGATGCACCGGGCTTCTTTAGTTTGGTGCTTTTTGTTCAAGTTTTTGTCTTCATGGGCAGAAACTTTAAATACGATGCAAGATGATGATAAGTGAAGTACGAGTGTTTATTAGGTGGTTTTAAACAGTAGAGCAGCTCTCCCACATTTCCCCACCCTCCAGATAAGGACTTCTCAAGTAATGGGAGGCAGCATAAAGCAGGGACTTTCTGAGATCACCTAGTGACTGAATAGAAACTACTCAGGGAGAATGTAGGTACCATGGAATTATCGCCACTACTGAGCATAAGGTTGGTACATTTTTCTTCTAGGGGATAATTCTGTATCAGCAATGTTTTCCTTTGGTACTTAAGAAATATTAATTAGTTGAATCCACTTACTCACTGGATCAACAGATGTTTACAGAGCGCCTCCTTTGTGCCAGGCCCTGCTTTCATAGGTCTCGCAGTTTTGGTGGCAAGGAGATGTTGAACAGGTTAGTACGTGTGTGATCAGTATCACAAGAGTGAGGAGACAAGATTGGCTGGGGAAGACCAGGATGCTCTGCAAGGTATGTTAAGGAGCACAGCGGTAAACCATAAAGCATATATTCATTCATTCATTCAATTCACTCAAGAGTCAATAAGAACTTCTGAGGAAAAACGACTCTAAATGAAGCCAAACTTACAGTGGTACTTGAATACAGTCCCCGATGAGTTTTACAAGTAAGGAACTGGCTCCCTAGCTAGGTTTAAAGGTACGTACGGATGGAGCGATGGTTATGAGAGCGAATTATTTATCTAAGTCATATGTCACTAATAATAATAGTAATAACAACAGCTAACATTTATTATTTTCCCTGGGCAGAGCACAATGCTAAACACATTATAAATGACATTCTGTAACACTCAGAATAACCCTAAGGAAGGTAAAATTAGTATCCCCATTCTATACAGGCAGCTCCTGAGGCTCAGAGACAAGAAACTGGTTCAAGATTACACATCTAGAAAGTGGTGGGTTCAGAATGTTGTAGAATTTACCAGGAGTTGAGCTTTTAAAAACGAAGGCCAGGGACAGGAAATGAATCTGCATACTTAGCCAAACATGTTAAGAATGTGAAATAACTCACTCCCAGTTTTCACAGTATTTCAGAGATTAAGTAAATAATCTTCAGCAGAATCCCATCCAAGCGTGCAATTTTTTGCATTCAGCACACAAACTTGGCTAAGGAAAAGACACCGTTCGTGGCAGAGAATGCTTCTACTTTATATTATCCCTACTCCTGGTAATGACCTACTATCATGGTTTCCTTTCAAGGATCACTTTATTTTATTGAAGTACAGCTGACTCAAAATGTTGAGCAGCATAGCGATTCAGTTAAACACATATATATTTTTCATATTCTTTTTCATTACAGGTTAATTCAAGCTATTGAATATAGTTCCCTTTGCTATACGATCGAGGGTCACTTTAGAGCAAACCCCCCTTTTCCCCAAGCAAGTGTCTACTTACCAACTATAACAGGGAAAGAGAAAACAGCCCACAGCTGGTCTCAGGTAGACCCTATTATTCTGTCTCATGAAGGTTCTGAAGGAGCCTGGAGCTTTTAACCATCTGAGTTTCACCATCATTTAATAGATGAACAAACCCTCTACTCTCCCAAGTGTCCTATGAAACTGCAGAGGAAACTGGCCTTCACAGGGCCCTCAGAGGCACCAGGAGGATCTACTTACACTTCTCCTTCTCTTTCTTCCTCCCCTTCATCGTCAGCACCATGAGCACTATCATTTATTAAGCACTTACTACGTGTCCAGCACTCTGCTAAGGTTTTACGTGTATTTAACCCTCACAACAATCTTTTGGGGTAGCTACCATTGACTCTTTTTTCAATGATGAAGGAAGCTGTGAAGTTCTTTAACTTCAAGGTCACACAATGAGGAGCAAAAGTCTGGATTAAAACACAGATCTTTTGAACTCCAGAGACTGTGCTCTTAGTACTGCTTGCCTTAAAGGATTTACAATGGGGCACAGGATCAAGGAACAATGGACCAGATGTGTGGACATAAGATAACCCTGTATTTACATAAAGCAATAGGGTCGAGATTTAGAAGTTCTTAATCTGAGGTCCATAGACCCCTGAGTGTTAAAAAAGATTTTGGAGGGTTTGTTAACTGTCCCCCCCACCCCACCTCCCACCGCCATCAAATAGGAGTCAGCAAGTTTTTCCTTAAACAACCAGGTAGAAAACTATTTTAGGCTTTGTAGGCTGTATGGTCTCTGTCCCAAACACTCATCTCTAATGTTGCAGAGCAAAAGCAGCCATAGATGATCCATTAACAGGTGGGCAAGGCCATGTTCCGATAAAACTTTATTTACAAAAACAGACAGCTAGCCAGCCTGCTCTAAACTGGTATGCAAATTCCATATGTATATGTGCACAGGTATTTTGTTGTTGCTATTAGGAGAAATATTATGGCTTCTTTCTCCTTAGTAGGCTCATTTGATGGATTCTGCTATGAACTCTTAAGTGGACTATAATTACTATCTGTTAAGAAAGAAACACAGGACCACCTTAACCTTCCCCAGCTTACCTTGCCACATGATGCTGCCTGATGTAGGACTAAGCTGCTGCTGGGTTTGCAGAAGCATTCTCCTTTTCCCAGAGACCACATTCTGTGTCTTACTGAGCCTTCTCCACAGAAAGTACTCACTTGTCCTGAGCACACTGATACACAGTTTAGAGTTGGGGAGTCAGCCAGGTCTGCCCACGGTGTGGGCAGGTGTGGAGGGCAAGGAGATTGCCAAATGTGTTTTCCTGACAGATCTCTGCTTCTGTTTGGAGACCCTCTCTCTCCCAGGGAAACGTGGTTCTTTGTCTTAGGATTCCCAGCTTCATGAGGTAGAGCATCATATTTACTGTCTGCAATTACACCAGCATGTACCTTTACCCTGCCTCCCACTCTATGGGACTTGTCTTCCCCTAACTAGCATCTTTAGATGGAGATGGCTAATTATCCTAGAAAGCCTGGTACCATGATTTACATGTATTTTTTAGGTTATTAGCTTTGAGATCCCTGAAAGCAACAGACGGTTCTAAACGCCTGCATTACTTTTGACAAATCAAAATAATGACTGTCCAATCAACTTGAATAAAAAGCAGCATTGACTGCTTTAGATTTTAGGAAAAAAGAGAGAGACTAAACCAAAAAATTACAAATGCTATGAATCATAAGGTGATTGCATTTATATTCCAGATTTCTGAGAATGGAGAACTGGACACAGGGTAAGAAGCAGGAGGAAAAAATGGGGAGGGGGGTAAGAAAGGGGAGAAACTGACAGAGGAGAGGAAAATGAACCAAAGGGGCTGAAGAGACAAAGAGGAATACAGCAGGAAAGGCTGAATGCAGAGGGAGCCTGTCTACCAACCAACTACTGCTGGGTTGAAATTCAGTGTCATTAGGATGCAGCCATTTCTCACAGCAAGTGCCCCCCAAAGAAGGAAATAAACCAGCAAATTAAAATAACGGGAATATAAATCATTAGGCACTACTTACAGAGACTTTATTCCATAGTAGACTCCTGTATATATCACATCAGGATTAGTGTTAGCTCTCTGAAATGAAACATCAATAGGAGGACCACATGGTGCTGACTGTACCTCCAACTAATATTTCAGCTCAGCTTTAATTATCATGTTCATCTGGCAGCAGCATGGTGCCCCGTAAATAGAAATGGGTCATAGGAGGCCTGCCTGAGTTCTTGTTCTGCACATGGTTATGTGACCTTGGCTGGCCAATCTCTGTGCCTCAGTTTCTTCATTTGTCAAATGTGAGTAAGAATTCTCTGCTCTGTTTATTTCACAAGGGTGTAAGGAGGATGGAAAGTGGAGATACACACACACATATTTGGATGAGAATAAAATACCAGATAAATGTAAAATTGACCCTGTTCTTTTTACTTAACAAGGTAGTGAGTAGGCGGGGGGTGGGGATGGTGGCATTTTCCACAGAAGGCTTGGTGACTCAATGAAGTGTCTTTTTTTCCTTCAGTAATATCTGGTCTGGGATTATTACTGCTTTCTCGGTGCTTTTAGACGTACTTTCCCTCTTCAGAAATGCCAAAGGTGAAAAATACTATTCTGCTACTATAATTTGTCACCCTGGCTGCCTGAGCAAGACGTGCATAGACAGTTTAGTAATTAAGCTTTTCAACACTGCATCATAAAGTTTTATTCCAGCAAAGGCTATATTTATCAGCTAACAAGTATTAAATCACCCCACTGCTCAAGCCGTTTCTCACTTGAATATGCTCTTTTCAAAACAGAGCAGATTTCCTTGGCTGGCTTGATTAATAAAAGTTCTTGTTTGGAAATAGTGTGGTGCTGTGTGGTCCTGTGGGGCTGACATACATGGGCCTTGGCAACTGTTCCAAAAGGTACTGACCCCGATTTCCCAGGAGAGTCGGATGCCTTCGGCCTGGGTCTTTTAGGGCATCCTGGCCATCTGAGTTTCATGACCCTCTGGGATGGCTTCCAGCACGAGATACTCCCACATCCATTTCAATTTCTAAAGAGGAAGAGATAAATGAAAATAGAGAACACAAGCCTTTGATACATTTTCTTTCCTTATCTGAGCATCAGGGAATTGGTCTGTTCCTCTTAGAGGTGGATCTAAATGTCAAATGAGTTTTCAAAATGATTAAAATAGCTAAGTAAGAATGATCTACACACTAAGCAGGGCTGAATCTTTTCTCATATTGCTATAGGCTTCTCTAAGCAGATGCAGGATTATTGGGGAAACACACTTCGAAGGAATAGATATTAAAAGTCGTCAGTAATGGCTTGGAAGCAGACTTTCTCTAAGTAACCCATCTCACTTTTATAAATCATTTTTTCTTTCTTCTTTGGAGTAGACACAGTCATGGGATGAATATAACACTTTAAAGCTTTAATATAACTTATTTAAAGCTTCAGGATGCTTTCAATCAAATGGCTCCAGAATTACATTAGTTAAAAGCAAAATAGTTAATATATTTTCTACCATATTTTAAGAGTAAAACCAAAATAAAGACAAATGTTAATTAACAGTAGGCTAAAATGATGAAAGAAAGCTCAGTATTTTTCATCATATCATACCTGAGATGACACTAATTTCTCTTCCTTTATCTGCTTTCAAAACTAAACGACATTAACCACATGCAGGCATTTCAGTTTTCCATCAATTGATTCCTAATAGGACGCATCTAATAACATTCCATAGAGTCACCAAACCCACTTTGTAGATACATAAGCCAATTCTGCCCAGGCCTGTGCCTGTGTATGTAGGATACTGGGCATGTAAGTGTGAGATTTTAAATACTACCAAGATAAGGAGTCTTCTGTTGAACTTTTCTTAGCTCTGGAGGCTACAAGAATTTCTTTCCTTTCAAAATGACAAAGCAGAACTCACCATTCTGCTTTTCAAATTAGCAACAGGTAGCTTGTTTGGAAGGCTGGGGATCAATTTCTCTCCAGCCAGCAAGTCATGGGGTTGTCACTGAAGCATGTGGGTGATATGCTGAACCACTAAGTTGGCAACTATTGAACTATTTTAAGTGCATCTATTTTCTGGTTCAGTAAATTTTTTTTTTTTTTTGCATTAAATTCATTAAACTGGACACAGTCTAAATGCCACAGCACATACGGAAGAGCACATTCAGGCATCAGCACCAGCCTCAGGAGAGAACAGACGGTAAAGATCAATATAATTTCTCTCAGTTTCTATTTAATGTTATCTTTCATATTTTTTTTTAAGGTTAAAAAGTACTGTGTGACTTGGGAAGTCAAGTTGAATATGGTTATTTTCTGAAAATTTGAAGAGACATTTCTTGGTCAGTCAAGTTGCCCTCCAAACTGCATTCTCAGAGATGATGACATATATGGCCTACAATTGAGGATCATTTAATAACTTGGAGGAGAAATGAGAAACAAGAATTACACTCTTGTTACCCACAGTCAGGAGGAATCTTGTAGTTCAGCAATTTCAAAAATACTAAATCAAGGACATACTTGAAGATTTATCATGAGGCCTTGATAATGAATATTCTTTATCTGGGACTGAAATTTTCTAAAGGATAATAAAGGTTTTGGAACATGAACTGTTACTTTGATTTGACATAATTTTTGGGGGGAGAGTCACTTGTTATTCCTAAACACTACTTTGCCTCCAACAAGGAGTAGTCATGGCAATTCAGAAAAGTGAAGAAAAGTATAAAGTCCAAGGAGTTTTCATTTTAGCATGAGTTGTAACCATTGAAATTATAAAATTGATTTTATACCCCACACGAAAAAACAAGTAAAGAACAATTTTTCAGTAATTTCTCTCAACAAAATAGAAAACAAAATAATCAATAACAACAAATCGTGAAAACAAAACCCCAAAGTACCTGTAGAGAATAAGAACACAGGTACTAAATATGGCTCTTCAAAGCTTCCAGAACACGTAGGGCAGAAGTGATGCAGCCATCAAAGTTGGACTGAGTAAACCCATCCCCTCCACACACAAGGAAAGGTTTACGATGAAGAGTCATTTGTCCTGGGTAGTTGGCAGCAGCTTTTGTAACCTGAAAATGTAAATAATAAATAAATTAATAAAATAATAAAACAAAGAAAGGATTGCAATTCTGTGCTCTACTGTGATGTCACGTCAATGCCCACCTAGGAGAGGTTTCTCCACCTGGAGAAATCAAGATGTTTCACAACAAGCAACAGAAAACAAAGCCAAGACTCCTAAACTCCTCCCCTCTCCAAGTGTTTACGGCGACATTCTTAAATGTTTACATTTTCTGTTATTTGATGAGAGAATCAGAAATGTATTGAACTTCTAACTTACTAAGTTGTAATCTGCTAAATTAGTTGAGAGTACAGGAAATTTTTTCATTGGGCGGAAATGAAATTCATGCAACTGTTCACCAATTATTGAGTACCTGCTATCTGTCAGGCAAGGTGGATTCAAGAGAGATTTAAGGGTTGTGTCCTTAAGGAGTTTCCAGTTCAGCATGACTGCTGGTACATAGGAGTCTAAGGCCTTAGACAGAGTGAAGGACAAGGTGCTATAAAACACATGGGAGGAGACTCAGCCCAGTACACTGGACAGAGAAAGCTTCAGAGGGGAGGTGATGGGTCATTTCACTTGAGTTCTGTGGGATGCATAAAAGTTTGCTAGTGGAGGAAACAGAAATAGGGCTTTCTAAAGAGAAGGAACAGCACGTGTAAATGCCTACACCTATGGGCTGCTTAGGAATCTGTGTGTATGTGTGTGCTGGGGCAGGAGGTTGACCAGAGGAAGGGACATGACTGAAAGGCAAGATAAAAAGAGTGTAGTGTTTCAAATTTTAAAAATACAAACTTATAAATAAAGGCTATTAAAATGCAGAATTTACTATTTATGAATGAAAAGCAGGAAGAATCAGCTGAAGTCTGGGATTTATTTTATTTTGTATAACCAGGTTTATAATATTTGAAATGATGAAAAAAGTAGAGAGGTTATTTCCTAGGAAAAAATATTCTCAAAATTACAATGTATGTTGCTAATAAACATTCACAATGAGGACAATGAGTGGGAGCTGAATGTATTATCTTGGACACTGGGATGGTTTGGGTACTGAAACACTGAAAACTCTCTAAAAAACCAAATTACACAAACCTAGTATAAACGCAATCTCACTTGGGACCGCTTTCCTGCACAACTTCACGGGGCGCCATTCACACAGACTACTGTGGCAGTTCTGGTCTCTCTCATACAGTGTTTTCATGGAGAGTAATAAAGTCCCTAAGGGTTTGCTTGTTCAAAATTCATACCAAAAAAAAAATCAAGAAATGTAATAAATGTTACTTGGATTATGGAGCCGAGATTTTGGTTCTTGTAAGGCTGAGTTAGTATATGCTTTTATAATTTTTTAAAACCAGAAAAAACTTGGTGTAGATTTTTTAATTTACATGTCATTTTTTTTTTTTGCTTTAAAAAAAGAGATAGTACAATTATTTCCTTGTTGAATCTCTAAAGATACGGACCTTTAAAGACCTGTGTCACTCAGATACAAATGCAAGATGTTGAGAGTATCCTCTCACTTTTCTGAAGGTCACTTGATAGCAATATCACCTATCACAGACATAGCAGATCCTCTTTTTAAAAATTAAGCTATAGTTTTAAGTTATTATGCTGAATTGTAATTTCTTTTTTCCCAGCTTTATTGGAGTATAATTGACAAATAAAACTTGTACGTATTTAAGATGTACAACCTGCTGTCTTGATCTACATATGCATTGTAAAACACTTACCATAATCAAATTATCAAGATCTACTCGTTTAGCAAATTTCAAGTATATAAATACCTTTAACTACAGTCATATTGCTGTACTTTAGATTCCTAGAACTGATTCATACTGCATAACTGAAACTTCGTACCCTTTGACCAACATCTCCCCATTTGCCCCTCCCACTAGTCCCTGGCAATCACCATTCTACTCTGTTTCTATGAATTTGACTATTTCAGATTCCACATGGACGTGAGATCATGCACGATTTGATCAAGAAGAAAAGATCTTGAAATCTACAGAAAAGATCTTTGAGTGGCTAAAATATATAGTATATAGTGCAGACACTGAAGAACAGAATTGAGTGTTCATTAAGAGCTTTAGATGGAATTTTAACAAGCTGAATGATTTGATTTTGTCAGTGAAACACTAAAGGAGGAAGGAAACTGCTAAGTTCCTATATATTATCGATTTCAGAATGTGACAACTGATAGTCTGAAAGCAAGGGATGCTGTAGAAACAGTCAAAACCCAGAGAGGGCTGGAAAAAAAGTCCGAGGTCATTTAGGGGAGGGACAAATAACTTTCTGGCTCTTAATAGTCCCCAAGGGTGCCAGCTATTAGTTTTCCTGCAATCATTAACGCTCATGATGATGGCCCCCAATATTCAAGAACCAATTCTAATATGAATAAAGTATATATAATTATTGGTATTTTTAATTGTTCATTGCATATCAAATACTTTACATACACATCCCTCCTAATTCACACAGCAACCTACAAGGCAGTTACTACTATTCTCATTTTATAGATGAGAAAGCTGAGACTCAGAAACATTGTTACTTGCCCAGGGACAGAAAATTAGTGGTGAAGAAACAGATTCGAACAGAGAAGGCTGACTCTAGAACTCACCCTTCCAGCACCTTCAGAAGCATTTCCAGACTTGATTTACGTAAAACAAAACAAAATGTTTGATAGTCGTCTGGAAAATGCACATAAATGGGATAACTCATTCATGCATATTCATATACATACATACGTGTGTGTGTCTATATATAATTTATATAGACACATATAAATCTCCATTTGTAGTAAAGATTTGATAAATTCCAGCTGACATCCCTGTATAGATAAACCATGGTACTATTACACATTACGCAAGTGTTAAGCAGGAGGTAGCTTAAGGGAAAAAGTTCTGCCCAGGGGTGAGCTGGTAATTTATCGGTGCTGTGTAATTTCATTTGATGAGTGGTAAATGCCAGATGCCAGATCACATGGCTAGAAAACTGGGCCACTGATTAGTCAGTCTGCAGTTTGGATGAAATCAATCTTGCTGCCTTTAGGTGGAATCACCCATTTTACAATTACCCAAGGAGGAAAATATGAAAACATGAAGGGTGTGTTGGCAAGCTCCTTTACCCATGTGAAGTAGAGAGCTCTGCAGTAGAGAAGCACGTAATTGTCAAAGCCACAATCTCTCACAATAATGCAGCCGTTGGCTATGCTTCCAGCCACAGTGAGGAACCACAGCTCAATGACTGTGTTTAAGAGAGATGTCAGGGCTGAAACAACCCCTTGGAAATCCAGGGTGCTTTGCCTACATGTGTGCCTGGAGGGGCCAGAAAGAACTCTCACTGCAGAAGCTGATGCTCCAGGTCGGTAATGTCAGGTTTTCATACACTTAGGTGATGACTGGACTGGACATATAAATTTAAAGCCAAAAAAACCAAAACAAAATGGTTTTATATCCAAGCAATTTAAACCTATGTATGTTCTGTGATTTCTCTTCACCTGTGGAATAAAATGCAAATTCCCCAGCCTCACATGGAAGGCTTTTCATAACCAGATCTTACCTCCATCCATGCCTCCTCTCTTGCTGCTTCTCTGTGATTTTTGCCACATGTCCTATCTACATTCAAACCAAGGTTCTCCAAGCACGTCCTTCTTTGTTGTGCTCCTGTGACTTTGAACAAGCCATTCTGCTTGGTGATGTTGTATTGTTCCCTCTCTTCTCTGCCAAGCAAATTGCTCACCCTCAAAAACTAGCACAAATGTCACCTGCTTGGAGGCCTTCTTGCTCTGCCAGGCAGGGTAAGTGCCTTCTCAGCATATTATTTATATCCATTATGTTACTTGCTATTTTGCACTGTAATTATGTCCATGCCTGTCTCCCTTCCTAGACTGCACGCTGCTGAAACTGGGGACTGTGATGCACTCATCTTTGTAGCCAAGGCTGAAGATGGTGCCTAGCCCACAGTAAGTGTGCAATAAATGTTCATTGAGTTTTTTAAAAAGGACAGAATATTGTACACATACTTCAAATGAAGGTCTTCAGAGGGCACTCAGCTACCCAAAAAGTGTTATTTAGAGACTCTGCAGAGCTGGCAGAAGCTGAAATGGAAGAGCTATTGTACTTAGAAGGCTCTCAGTAATGATAAACAACTCTGTGAACTGCTTTACATGAACGTCTATGTTATGTATTCAATTAAATTACATAAACTTGCTGATTCTATAGGTCAGAAATGGTAAAATACTGTCAATTTTATATGATTTAACCTAACAATTTTTTATAACATGAATATTAATTGTAAAAATTCACACCAAAAAGTCCCTTTCGTGTGAGAATGAAATTAAAGATGAAAATAAAGTGGGAGGAAGACAAGTAGGCTAATGGGTATTTCCACAAAATTATAGTTGATAATTAGCAAAAAAAAATCAGTGACACATACGACAATGTACATTTTTTCTTCCAAACCTATGGTGACAGCTAAAGCTTGTCCTTGGATTGCCAGATTTCTGCCTGCATAGAACTCTCTCATTGGTTTGGCCTACAGAGTGGCCATATTTTAGGGTGACCAGTTCTAGTTAGCTGTCCAGCCCATGATTTGGTTACTCAAAACCAACCTTTCTGAAATATGGCACTAGGTGATGTTCAAGGGAGCTAGGCAAGAATTAAGGCCTCATAAGTTCTAATCCTAGTTGTGCAACTAACTTGAGAGAACTTAGACAATCTGGGAACAACCAGGTTCTTGCTGCTGCTTGTTATGGATGTAAACAACACAGAATTTCTTTTTTTTTTTTCTTGATTTTTTTTGGGGGGGAGAAGGGAGGTAATTAGGTTTCTTTAAGTATTTTTAATTAATTTTTTATTTTACTGTTTAGTGGGGGTACTGGGGATTGAACCCAGAACCTTGTGCATGCTAAGCACGGGCTCTGCCGCTGAGCTGTACCCTCCTCCAATACTGCATTTCACTGACTCGAAGGTACTGTCAGTTGGAAGAGGCACCGGTATTTTATAGACCAATGAGAAAGAAAAATTATGGTGTCAGCATGACACAAAGCTTTATTTTATACTTACTAGAAAAGTTCTTTTAGACTTATCTACATGTAGCTCTTTTGAAAACATAAAAAGGAAATCAGACAGGAATAGGTTGGTTAGCCTTTCCAAAAGCTTCTTCACACGCAGAGTTTGACTTCTGTGAAGCACGCTTTCACTCAGAGCTGTCCATGCCCACACTCTGCCCCGCAAAGCCTGGCCTCCGTGCTGCCCTGAGCGCAGGCGGCGCAGCGTTTCTTACCAGAGCGCTCCACTGAACTGTCCTTTCTGGGGCTTTCTTCTGAGACACTGACACCTGTTCTTCAAGGTCTGATTGTGCACTTTCTCTTCAGTGGGAAAGACAGATTTTCAGGCAGCAATCAAGGCTCATATTCTTTTCTCAAACAGTAATTTAGTAATTTAAATAATTTAGTAATTTAAATATCAAGGGGTTACAGTGGTAGTCCCACTGTTAGACCACTGAAAATAACCAAGTGCACATGTGTGAAAACCATATCCTGTCTCCTGGTGTATACCAACTTGATGGCATCTTACAATGGATGAAATACAGCAAATATTAAATAGGGTAAGGGTAGAAGGGTGGTGAAAACCTACTAGTTAGTGAATGCTTAACAAGTGCAAAGATACCGAGTGGCAGGGTCCTCGAAGCAGGGCCTTTTCAGGTAAGCAGCAGCTCAGTGTCAGGATTTCCAAGGTCTTCAGTGATGCTGGTTTAAACCCTCTGTTTTCTCAATTCACCCAAATGAACAGTCTTAAGTGAAACTGACAGAGATAGACTGGCGATCACAGAATCAATTTGTTCATTTACAAAGGTAAATGTACCGATTCTAGAACTGAATTTGGTTGTCTTCCCAGACCATTCATCTTAGTAGGCAAATTTCCTCAACTGTATCGTAGATTACAGGGGTGACGCATGTGCGGCCACTCCTGACATACATCACTAATCAATTGTGGCATCCTTTTCCACTGAGGCCAGAAGTGGCCTCAGCATCCTTCTTCCTTCATTGCTTCAGCCAGCCACTGCCAGTCAATTGGAGTTGGCACTCGAGAGGAATCCTATATACCAATCCTGGATTAGTAGGTTGCAGAGCAAACACGTAATTAGAAATAAGGGAATTAAATATTCTTTACTATTTTTTATTCTCGTTTCCCATTAAGCCAGGATAGTCTGATGCATTGGCTTTGTTCAAAGAAGACATAGTTCAATGTCAAGAATTAAGATCCCATCAGGAGCCATTTCCTCTAGATGATGCTGGAAGCTCAATTCCAATTCCTTCTAATGACCTTCTAGTAACTTCCATCTAGACCTTTGCCCTTCCACGGGTGACATCAGGACTTTGACTGCCATGTGAAAATAAAATACAGATATTTCAAATGTAGTTCTACAAAACTGTGCATTAACAAGTATCAGGGCTTGTGGGAAAATAGAGTTGATGCAGATAACTCAAAACCTACAGAACTTTGAACCAACCACTGACAAAAACAATAAAATGACTAGCACAGTTAACATTCTCCCAGGGCGGGTGGGTAGAGCTCAGTGGTAGAGCCTGTGCTTAGCATGATTGAGGTCCTGGGTTCAATCTCCAGTACCTACCAAAAAAAAAAAAAAAAAAAAAAAAAAAATCTAGCCCCTGAATCTAGTGATATCTTTGTAGTGTAGTAGTGTAAACTTGAGCTTACACTTCCTCCTTTGAGCTGTATGTCCTGGGTGGATGTTGCTTCTAAAGGAGACCATTTTGATCAAGATTTTAAATATCCAGGATATAGCCTTCCTCATCAAAACCCAGCAGTTCTTAAGGCCACTACAGTAGCCACTATTTGCACTAAAGGAGGACATCTCTGGAGATTTTCAGTTTTTTTCCTAAAGATTTTCATATTTGCTAAGGCTTTGTCTTTGTTTGTGAGAAAATGTACCCCTATCACTTGAAAACATAAGCATGTATGAAACCAACACGATTGCCCTGTGATATTACTGATCTATTTCTCAATTGCATTCGAAAGAATTCAGATTGAAAAAAACCTCTGGTGTCATAAAAAGCTATAGGTAATTTTATTGTTTTCTTATGTTCCTTTACATTCCTAAGGCTCACTTTAATTAAACTTGTTGGGGAGGGTATAGCTCATTGGTAGAGCGTGTGCTTAGCATGCACCAGGTCCTGGTCAATCCCCAGTACCTCCATTAAGATAAATAAATAAACCTAATTACCTCCCCGCCAAAACAAAACAAAACAAAACAAAAAACTTGGGTATACCTGGGTCTTGGCAGCAAATAGAGATGTCTAAACCATCACCCGTGATTTTAATACTCACACTACATCTTTTTAATTAATTTTTAATCACTTCCAATGTCTGAGGGTGACTCCTTCCTTAAATTGTCCCTGGATTTCAAAGAAATCTTTCTGTCTCCTAGTTGTTCACTAACTTGACTGGGGGCAAACTCTTGAGTAACAATACCTCTGCGTTGGCATTTCCCCTGCCCATTGTGTGTGTGAGGTACTGACCACACTGGCAATATGAATAGCTAGGGGGCCTGAGATGGTACGGAGCTGATTCATACACTTCCTCACTTCCTCTGCTCTGCTGCCAGTGTAAACCTGAACTCATGCCACGATACATAAACAGCAGAAATTGAATATTTGGTTAACTTATTCTTTTATAGCCCCCTGTGCAAAGCTCAAAGGTAGTGGTTCCCAAAAGTCAATCGATGGCAAGAAGAGAATAAATAAGGAGAATTACGAGCTTTCTCATAGAGATTAATGTATTCTATTTATAAATTGTTATGAAATTGTATCTTTACTATATTTTTGGGGAGGTGTTATTCTTTTTATTAAATTCTTGTAGCTGTATTTTGCTTTTCAAATTCTTAATTGCAGAATAAAAAGATAGCAATATTACATTGGTTCCCAAAACATTTAGAGGGATTTTATTGGCCCATGAAATAAAAACGCTTGGAACCACTGCTCTGGGGCGAGGTGCCTGATGTGGCTCAGAGCAGAGTCTTGTCAGCCTGAGGAATGTTTCCTATAAAAGGGGGGTTGGGCAGCAGCAAAGGTCGGCTTTGAAAAACTATCAGTAATCTCAAGTAACACTGGACAACCTTAGTTTGGACTTGGTAAGTAGATGAGTAATTTTTAAAAATGGAATAAAATCTGGTGTAAAACTTATTTTCCAAAAACTTGCACAACCTCCCTTCTATACAAATATTAATCTAGATAGACCTAGAATCTGGGGTAACACGTTCTTGGTTTACCTGAAGCTAAATTTTCAGGTAGTAACCATAAAAGGTGTAGAGAAAAATAGGGATTGGGGGAAAAAGACTTAAACAAATGTGGAATAAATATCTACCTTCAAATTGCAAGTACCTAGAGGGTACATGTGGTTTGGATTGGTTCTCTGTATACGTCTCCCCATTCTTACCATATTCCCCTGGCATTGATTATGAGCATCTATCATATGCCTGTTTATAAAAACAGAGAAATGTAAATAAGTGAGGGAGAGACCATAACTTAACGCTGATGTCAATGGAAATGTTTGTTTATGTGTGTATAGTTGGGGAACTAGTCCAGGCACTGTGAAAAAATGAAACTTCAGGGTTGTGTCAATGGTGAAAAATACTATTGACCCCTAAGTAAATTTCTATGATATAGGAAAGGGAGATCTGAGAAAGGAAAGTTGACTTTTTTTTTAACAGTACAAAATGTTTTCTATTGGCCAAATTAAAAATGTAATATTTCTATCTCTTTCCCTTATTTTTTAAAAGTCCCTTTGGGGTTTGATGAAAAGGCAATAAAATGTTGATTCCTCTACACTTAACTCACCAAATTGCAACTTGGTAAGAGATGTTTGATGTTTACAAAGTTTTTTGAGTTCTCAGAAATAGTAATCTACGAGGGCTGTGCTTTATACATTTTTGTATTTCCAGCATCTATTACTCCATTGTACATGGTTAGTGTTGAATAAATGTTTGCTCAAAGGATGTATACACGTGGGCCAACAAAAAACTCATTCAAACTTTTGAAAGCTTTAAATTCTCAGTGTTCAAATCTTTAAATGTGGTGGGTTTTTTTTTTCCTCTATGAAAATAATTTTCCTTGGTTTCTCAGTCTCTCAATTTTTCTCTATCCTTCTGAGTTACCACGTTATTAACCTCCTTCTATGTCATCACACCTCATCACTCTAACCTAGTTCTTGAGTTCTGGACCCCATAATCCTTGCCCAGACACTGATGTCATCACTCCCAGAATGCTGAATTCTCTGCCTCTAGCTCAGCTTTTGTAGAGTCCAGGCAAAGGCACTAGGAATATTTGAATCAGCCTGAATTTCAAATAGGTAGCAAAGATGGTTTCTTATCCAGATAATTCACCTCATCTCATAAAATGTCACTGCAAAGAATACCTTGAAAAGGGTGTAAAATATAACTAGGTGAGTGTGTATGTTAGTATGTCCATGTGTGTGTATAATGGGGTATACAGATGTTTGCCTTTATTTCAAAAGATGGAGACCAGTGTGACACACTCCATGCTATTTCCATAGTATATAGCTGAGCTGCAGTGAACCTGCACGGACATGAAGTCTAAGTAATCCTTTAAATACGTTTTTCCCTTAGAGCTAGTAAATACATTCTTGAAGGCTAGAGGTATCACAGTGGGATAAAAAAAACAAAACAAAACATTTTTTTCAGGGTGATCCAGCCAATTCACATCTATATCTTTTAAAATTTCTTTCTTAGAAGATTTAATTCTCTATGTGTAGATTCTTGTGGCACAACCCAGAAGTCATGTACAAATGGAATATATTGGTTATATTCTTAAGAAAAGTGTTGATAAGATTTATTTCTTAACCATACACTGCATATTATTGAAGATAAGTGATTCTCAGAACTAGGATAATAATGACAAATTCAGGGTGCTGATGATATTTAATCTATTTTAGGTATATTTCCTTAAAATATATTGTCTCCCTTTTTGGCCACTGATGTTTGAGGCTGTCAGTCCTATATTATCTTATGTTACAGTACTTAATATTCATAAAAAGCTTTATCAACACATGGGTGCTTTCCTGCAGAGATGGTATATTTTTAATTGGTTCTAATGTGTTATGTGCATCATCTCATCTTCCCTCTATTCAACTCATCTCTCCAGTGTTCTATTATATTTAATGGTGATTTCATAAGCCCGTTTCTCTGTTGTGCTTTAGGGAAAGATTTGCTTGTATTTTGGGCTTCTGGCTACAGAGCTCTGTCTCTGGTACCCAGAGAGCTGCTGTAAAATTACTATTGGGTGGAATACCTTAGGTGTGAAGAAAGCGATGTGGTTTGGTCAATTCTCAGAGGAGCTTTTCTCTTTATTGGTATTTGTCTATTCTATTTTAATAAACCATTGGGTAGATGCAGGCAGAATGTGCCACAAATCAATTATATGACCCATGTAGCAGCTTTAGTGGGCTCGAACTGCAAAGGACATACTTTGCTGAAATTGTATATTCAATTGCTGAAGTCTACATTCAATCCTTTTAGATCTATTCTATCTTTTTAAGTCCTGAAAACACTGGCTCGGTCTATTCTGATGAGGACTTGTTCAGAACAAACACACAATAAAGAATGAGATACTGTCCTCTCTAGTGCTGTGGCAGTCCTAATGGACAAAACAATAGTCATATTGCGTTTCCCTTTAGAGGTTTTAATTTAATAGAAAACCGTTCTGTCCTTCAGCAAGTTTTAGTATTCTCGTTCATTAACTTTTCAAGTATTTGTTGTGTTCCCAGCTGTTGCTGAGCACCGTGTAAAGTGTGAGAGTACAGAAACCAGTTCCTAGTGAGAAGGTGATTTAACAGACTTAAATCATTTTGTTTTCATCTAAATAGAAGTGTTGCACCACAATCTCTCAAACGATCCAATTGCTTGGGCTCCTAGGATGCAGAGGGCCAAACGTGCCTTTGGTTGTGAGTCTAGAGATAAGCTTAAAATCATCTTTGCTACCGAACTAAGTCTAATCACTACTTCTCCCCTGTTTAAGTTAACAGCTGCTTAATTTCCCACGAATTCAACCCTTCTTCACCCCTTCTCTCATCCTCCTTCCTGTCAACTCAGAAGCATGATCATTAATTCTTTCTGGTTCTCATTCATGTCGAGCAGACCCAATAGCTTTTTATTTGGGTTGTGCAATTATGGCAAAAAGACTGCAGCCACTTTGATCTTCAGGTCTAGAAACGACCTTCTTTCTACCTTTAGTACCGTGGAAATAAAAGGGTCAATGCTCTGCCCCTCAGACAATAATGAAGGCTAAAGAACACATGGATTTTAAAGTCAGCTTAATGGAGGTATAATTTACACACAGTAAAATTCACCCTTTTCATGTGTACTGTTCTATAAATTTTGACAATGTACACAGTTGTGTCTACACTACCACTATAAAAAAAAAATAGAGAGACCATTTCTATCAGCCCCCCGACAATTTCCCTTGTGCTCCTTTGTAGTTAACCCCATTTCCCAATCACAGCCCCTGGCAACCAAGGTCTGTCCCTACAGTTTTGCCTGTTCCAGAAACACAAATAGAATAATAGAACAAGACAATATGTAGCCTTTCAGCCTGGCTTCTTTCGCTGAGATAATGCTTCTGAGATTCACTCATGCTATTGTAAATATTAGTGGGGTTTTTTTCCATTTTATTACAGAGTAGTTTTGCATTTATAGATGTGCTACAGTTTGCCTGTGTACCAGGTGATTGATACTTGGGGTACTTCCGGTTTGGGGCTATAATTAATAAAGCTGCTATGAACATTTGCATATAGGTTTTGATGTGGACGTCTGACTATTTCTCTTGGGTAAATTCCTAAGAGTGCAGTTCCTGGGTCATATGGTAAGTGTATATTTAACTTTGTAAGAAACTGTTAAACTGTTTTCCTATGGGGCTATGCTGTGCTGCACTCCCATGGTGATACGTGAGAATTCCGGGTGCTTCACATCTCTGCCAGCATTTGGCATCTTCAGAGAGTTTGATTTGAGCCATTCAAGCAGGTATGTCTCAGTATCTCACTGTGATTTTAATTTGCATTTCCCTAATGACCACTGCCATTCAGCATACTTTTGTGTGCCTATTCGTCATCCACATCTCTCCTTTTGTGTGTGGTAAAATACACGTAACACAAAATTTAGCATTAGTAATAGCCACTGGCAAACATTTATCTGCTGTCTCTATGAATTTGCCTATTCTGGATATTTTACATAAATGGAATTGTTCAAGATAAGGCCTTTGTGTCTGGTTTCTTTCACTTATCATAATGTTTTCAAGGTTCATCCATACTATCATGTACCAACTTCACTGCCTTTTACGGCTGAGTGATATTCCATCTTATGGATATACCACACTCATCTATTCATCAGCTGACGGACATTTGGGTTGTTTCTACCGTTGGCTCTTGTGAATAATGCTGCTATGAACATTTGTGTGCACAGCTTTATTCGAACATATGTTTTCAATTCTTTGGGGATATATATCTAGGATTGGAATAGCTTGGTCATCTTGTAATTCTATGTTTATTTTGTTAAGGAATTGCCAAACTGTCTTCCACAGTGGCTAAACCATTTTATATTCTCCCCAGCAAGGTACGGCATTCCAATTTCTCTAGTCCTAACCAGCACTTATTTTTCCTTTTTTAAAGAAATTATAGCCATCCTAGTGGGCGTGAAGTGGTATCTCATTTGGTTTTAATTTGCATTTCCCTAATAATTAATGACTAATGACGTTGGGCATCTTTTCCTGTGCTTTTTGACCATTTGTACCTCTTCTTTGGAGAAATGTCTATTCAAGTCCTCTGCCGAGTTTTAAATTGAACTGTTTGGCTTTTTGCTGTTGAGTTATGAGTTCTTTAACTATTCTGGATAGTAGGCCCTTATCAGGTAAGTGATTCACAAATATTTTCTCCCATTCTATGCATTGTCTTTTCATGTTCTTGCCAATCCTTGATGCACACAAGTTTTGAATTTTGATGAAGTCCAAATTATCTACCTTTTGTTTTCTGGTTGCCTGTGCTTTTGGTATTAAATCTAAGAAACCATTGCCAAATACAAGGTCATAAAGATTTACCCCTGTTTTCTTCCAAGCTTTTTTATGATTTTAGCTTGTATATTTATGTTTTCAATCCATTTCAGGTAAATTTTCACCTGTGGCATGAAGTAAGGGTCCAACTTTATTCTTTCGTACATAGATTCCCTGTTGTTCCAGCACTATATGTTGAAGAGACAATACTTTTCCCATCGAATGTTTTTGGGAACCTTGTCAGAAATCGATTCACCATAGGTATGGGTTTATTTCTGGACTCTTGATTCTATGCCATTCATCTCTATGTCTATTCTTATGTCACTGCCACACTGTTTTGATTATGGTTTGTAGTAAGTTTGGAAATCAGAAAGTTTTGAGTCCTCCAAATTTGTCCTTTTTCAAGATTGTTTTAGCCATGTGGGGTCCCTTGCAACTCCAGATGAATTTTTGGATCAGCTTTTCCATTTCTCCAAGGGCCATTGGATTTTGATAAAGACTATAATAAATCCGTAGATCACTTTGGTTAATACTGGCATCTGAAAAATATTGAGTCTTGTGAACTACAAACATGAGATGCCTTTTCATTTACTTAAGTCTCCTTTAATTTCTTTCAGCAATGTTTTACAGTTTTCACTGTAGAGCTCTTACACCTCTATGGTTAACTTCACATCTCCTTTTTAGTGAAGTGCTGTTTTAAATCTTTTGTCCATTTTAAAATAATTGGGCCATTCGTTTTCTTATTACTGATTTGTGAGAGTTCTTTATATATTCTAGACACCAGTTTCTTATTGGATATATGTTTTGGCAAACATTTTCTCCAAGTCTGTGGCTTGTCTTTTCATTTTCTTAACAATACCTTTCAAGGACATTGCTTTTAACTTTGATCATGTCCAATTTATCAATTTATTCTTTTATGGTTTGTGCTTTTTGTATCCTATCTGAGAAATAATTGCCAAACTACAAATCATAAATATTTTCTCTTATGTTTTCATCTAAAAGTTTTATAGTTTGAGGTTTTATATTTAGGTCTATGATCCATTTTAAGTTAATTTTTTGTGTATAGTGTGAAACATGGACTTTTAAGTCTAAAGTGACACGTTCCAGTTTCTATTTTGCTGCTCACTAGTCGCATCGCGTTAGGCAAAACATTCAACTTGAACCTCAGTTTCCTCATTTAAACAAAAATAGTAATATTTACTTCCTGATCTGTCAGAATTGTTGTGAGGATCAAATGCAAACAAATATAAAAGCACTTGCTAAAATCAGAATATAAATGTTAACTATTATTATTTCTCACTGACAGCAGCAACAGAATGATAGTATAAGAATGTGTCATAATTGGAGGAAAGCCAGAACTCAATTACCAGCAGCAGAACGAGTGGTTAAAAGCACCAGCTTTTAAATAGACCTGTGCTTGAATTCCATTTTTGCCACTTCCTAGTGGAGGAACCTCACACAAGGCACTGAGCTCTCAACTTCCCAACTTTCTGACCTACGTAATGGGGAAGGAGTACGAACTCCACAGGGTGGAGATGAAGTGAGTTACATACAGAGCCCAGTAAGTTATACAGAGCAGGGGATTAATAAATGGCATTTTTGAGAGAGAGAGATAATGGTTATGCATGTAAACTGTCTAATAAAATGCTGATGAAGACTGTCATGGTCTATATAAATGCTATGACAGATGATGGCAAGATTAAGGTGAAAAGGAAGAATGCACCTTGCACTCTCCTGCCTCTGGGAAAGTGGAACACCAGTCCAACATCATTCCCTTTGCCTCTCTGACTTTATCTTGTAGGATTTAGCTCAAATGGCATGTTCTTTTAGGGAGCTATTTATTACCGCTTTCTCTTCAAATCTGCTCTGGGTTCACTCAGTACACTGTGTATAACTTTCTTAGAACAAATTGTAACATATCATGATTATCTGTTTATTGGTCAGCCTTGCTGATTATATGGGAAGGTCCTTAAAGGAAGGGAGCTGTCTTTGAGTCTTTAAATCCAGTCTAATAGCTGGCACATAGTAGGAGCTCAGTAAATGTATGCTAAATGAAAAGAATATATGTTATTAATTTCTAATGTGGGTATAAATAGCTTTTGTCAAGTGAACTTTTTAGTTCAGCTTGTTAGTTTTAGAGCTGAATACTAATGTCTACTCTAAGCAGACCAAGTGGACTTCCCTTTATGGGGTAGTGCTGGAATAGGGCCTGTTTCTCTTAGATTGCCCACACCCCTATAATAACATCCATCATCCAGTTTTAAGTAATACTGGGTTCAGATGAATATATACAGCGTTTGCCCAGGAAAAAATGACAGACTCCTTTTTAAAGTTTTCTGTAAAGTACTGCTGTTCAAAGTAATTAGTTCTTTTGAAAAAGTGTGATGCTGACCACATGGCAGGGTAAGTTCCTGCCATGAGCACTTGAGAAAAAAATGACTTAATTAAACTCATATGTGTTAAAATGTTTAATAGCTCATATAATATGGAATTTTATGAAAAGGGGAAATATCTGCTCATATAAACTTCAATTAAACTGTGACTGAACATCACTAATTCAATGATCAGAATCTCTCAGCTGATGATCTCACACAGATGTAGCTACCTCATAATAAAGCGAAGCAAGTGGTTAGTTACGTGCCAGTGAGAAAGAGATGAGAGATCACTCAGTGGAATGCTTAGGACCGACACCTGTTCGATCTCCTGCTCTTGGGAGACTGGGTCATGCCATGGTCCACCGATTCCAAAGTGTCTGTTTTGGGTCTCCATAGGATACCGTAAACTTATGGCACATAGACAAGAGTGCTCTGGAGGCCTCAATTTCATGCCAGGAAATGTAGACTCATGGCATAAATGTGTTAAATTACCAAACACTGGAAAATGTGTAAGTTCATTTAGGAATGAATGGCAAGAAGCTGGAAAATCTATAAACTTAGAAAAACCCAACTGAGAAGAGTTTCTTGTGTCCACAGGGACCCACCACTTTTATCTCACCCTGTTCTGATGTTAACAGTCCCTCTGGTACGACTGAGTGTCACAGCCCCTGGCATGGAGTCAGTCCTTCTGAAACATCCTTGTCTAGAACTATCTGCATAGGTGAAGCAAAGAGAAAAGACAGAAACTCTGAAAAGAGAAGAGAGTAAGAAAAAAAAAAAAGTGTGGCAGCTTGTGGGCACCGAGGTAATCAAGAAAAGGGAGCAAGGGACACACATAGAGCTGATCTACTAACTAGGAAATGTATGGAGTCACCTTCACCCACCTCATCTCCTCCTTCCTTTGCTACCTCTACTTAGTAATATTAATTGAGAACTTGCTTTGTATTAGTGTTACAGTAAATGTTTTCTACGGTGTTCTCCCATTTCATTCTAACCGCAACCCTTTGAGGTAGGTTCAGCTGGACTATTTACAGACAGGGCCCTGGAGGCTTCGAGTTAGTCTAGCTTGCTCAAAAGCACAGGGAGAGCTGAAGTTTGAACCGAAGTCTGCCTGACTCCAAAGTCCAAGATCATGATCATACCACATTATTAAAAATCCAGGAATTACAAGGCATAAATATGGAAGAAAAGTCTCTGTGGCAGAATGATCAAAAGAGTACGATTTTAATGTAGAAATAAACTACAAAACAACATGCCTAATCTACTTTAACTGATAAACACAATTGATTACTGTCTTTCAAGGTATTTATCCTAAAAGGCTATATGTTTCCATTTGCAGTGATGTCTTTTAGGGGTCAATGTCTTTTAGGGATAGCAGCTTTTAGAATCAGATTGCTAGACACATTAATATAGATAAATACAAACAGCTATATTTCTTTAGTTCTTGAAAACATTTAAGAAAATTGTTAAGATTGACCAACTATTTTATTAAGAAGATTTAAGTCCAAATGACTTTGGTCATTTCTAAAACAGCAAGTTCAAGCTCAACTTTCAAAGACCTGATTCAACTGATTATACGCTGAAGAGTATGTGTCAGGCTCTGAAAGAGATGCCCAGTCTTGTTGAAATCAGTGTGTGGCTTATTAAGGTGACTGACTACTTTGAAGGGGACAATCCTTTGGACTTACAATTTTGGTGCATTCATACAATCAATCAGTCACTGCTTTTCAGTTTCAACCTACCTAAGAGAAGAAAATGAGGAGGATATAATAGAAGATGCATAAGACAGGGAAAGAGAAAATGAAAATATCAATTACCACCTGACCTCCCAATGCTGAAATTAGACACAGCTTACCCACCAGAAATTAATCTCATGAGGGAATAATGTTAAGTATATGGGTGACCCCAGGCTCTTCTGCATACACATCCCCCTCCCCACCAAACACAAACCTCTACGCTGTTGCATTTTCCTCTTTTCTCTTTCTTTCCCTCTAACTCCTGGGCAGTATGATGCCAACTGAGGTAATCAATTGGGGAAGATCTGAGGAAGCCAAAATAGGGAACTGGCATTGAAAAGGTCTAAGATTTACTTGTCAAGAGGGAAAAAAAAAAAAAAGAGTCAAAAGTGAGGAATGTGAATGGGAGGCTGCCAGGAGGAGAGGAAAGGTAGAAAAAGAGATAATCCCACGTGGCTGGTTATTAGGGAAACTAGAGTCAAGGGTGCACAAAGATTTGAGGGAGATTCCAGAAGTGGGAAACACAGGGGATGAGCAGAGAGACTTCAGAAAGTACCACTGAGGATGGTGAATTCTGGATATTCTTTAAAGTTCTATAAAAGATACTAGCAAAGATTAGAATTGCTTTACAGTCCTCCTGGTTGCTGAATTTTGTTTCTTCAACTACAACACAAGACTGGGCCATGAGGAGTTCTTGATTTACTTGGGCTACAATAGTGTACCATTTACAGCAGGTGTTCTTAATGCAGGATTCATGGGAGGACTTTTAAGTTGCTTACAAAGCTTCATAATTATATACACTTTTGTGTTTATGTGTATATGTGTATATATATTTAAGGAACTTATTCTGTACAGTAAATCACACATAGTTTAGATGTACATGTATATTTTGAAAGGATGAGAATCTTCACATTCATAGCTTCTATCAGATCTTAAAGAGTTCATGATCCTTCTCCTTAAAAATATGAAAGGACCACCACTGAGGAGAGAGAAAGTACAGTCTCAGGGCAAAAGACTAAGTGAAGAAGTGTAACTATAGAAGATAATTAATTTCTGATTTTACTGCTAAAGCCTTATAGGCTAGTCCAAATCCATTTATTTTGCCAAAGAGAGCAAAATATTCATTTACTATCTCCCTCTTCTTTTTCCCCTCCCCCTAAATTCCTCTCTTGAACTCTTTGGTATTCAAAATACATTCAGTGATTTTTTTAAAAAAAGTAATCCATGAGTGTGCTAAATGAGGAAAAGGGCCGCTGACATTTTCAGGAGCTACAGAAAGATGGGGGAAAATGAGAGTCAATCTCGCAAGCAAATCAGACATTTACTATAGTTTGAGAAAGGCATCATGGTAGACCCTGAAACAAAGGAAAGCACAGCAAATAGTATCGGGGAGAGTTATCAAACTGATCGAGTGTCCTATGTCCAGGTACATGGAAAGGTGTTTTCAGTTATTACTCTTCTGCTGAAAGGATTAATATATCATACTTGTCACAGAAATCTTAATTCAATGCATCACAGCCTGGGCATCAAATTATATTAACTGGATAAACATTTAAATAATGGAAGGCAAAGAGCTGCAAAAGGGAGGAACTTAGAATCAAAACATCTGCCATTGCTATGCTGTGTTTGTTTGAACCACCTACTCAAGTGTTTCTTCCAAAGCCCAAATGGGAGGCACAGGGCAGCTCCAAAGTCTTTCAAACATGCCTTCTTTCTTCATCTGCCTCTCTCCTTGAGGGCAGCATCCACAAAAATGCAGCATTATCTTACTCAAGACAAAAAATTAAATTTAGTGTCTTAGGAGAAGGCCTTCAGCAAATATTAGTCTCTAGGGTTCCATAAGCAGAGTATTAGACATGTCAAAGGTATTTGTTAAATGCTTATTGAATAAATGAGTAACCAAAACGAATAAATGAACAAACATCCTTCACCTCCCTGCTGTCATTGTAGCTATATGACATTAGAGGCAGCAGAAAGCATGGGACAGCAACATCAGGGAAAAAGGAAACAAGAGCTAAGGGACTATTTTGTGTCCCCATCACAAAATCGTCCCTTACTTCTTTCAGAGAGCAGCTACTTCTTAAGTGGCTTGAGCCTTAAAGGGCTGGTGCTCTCCCCAGAGGTTTTATGAGAGGAGTGGGAGATACTGCCTCATAACAGAATCTACCAAGGGATTCTGGGGAAAGAAGGGTGTGATAGGCAGAAATAAGGTTCCCCTACCAAAGATGTCTACATCCTAATCCCCAGAACCTACAAATGTTATGTTATATGCCAAGAAATAGGAAAGGGTGCAGCTGGAAATAATGTTGCTAGACACTTGACCCTGTGATGAGAAGAGTGTCTGGATTATCCAGGTAAGCTCCGTGTAATCACAAGGGTCCTTTAAGGGAGAGTGAGGCAGAAAAAGAGGTCAGAGTGATGTAATACAAGAAGGACTTGACCAGCTGTGGTTGGCTCTGAAGATGGAGGAAGAAGCCTCAAGCCAAGGATTGTGGGCAGCTTCTAGAAGATGTAAATGGCAAGAAAATGGATTCTCTCTTAGAACCTACAAAAAGAAACACAGCCCAGCTGACACTCTGATTTCAGCCCACTGAGACCCATCTTGAACCTCTGACCTCCAGAACCATATGATAATAAATTTGCGTTGTTTTTAGCTACCAAACTTGTAGTAATCTGTTACAGCAGCCAAGAAAAACAGAGGGTCAGGGAAGAGGAGGGAAGGACTGGAGAGGCAGGCAGACTGGTTTTGTCATTATTAGCCATGGGACCTTTGGGAATTTATTTCATGTTTTTGAGGCTTAGTTTTTCTCATTGCTACTGTGGGTTAAAACTAGCAACGTCCTAAGGCTATTGTTGTTCTTTAATGAGATCACATCTTTGAATCGCCCAGCCCCAGGCCCGCCGCACATGGGTGCTCATCATTGGGGTCTCCCTTCCTTTCTTTTCTTCTCCCCCACCCTGCACAGTCCCTGAGTGGCACGGTGCAGGGTAAGGATCACAAAAGAAGAGAAAAGGGCGTGGGGATGGAGAGCCCAGCCCAAGAGGCCTAAAGTGGGAATCCACACCACTCACTGCTGCCTGGGGTGGGGAGTCCAGTTCTGCAGTCTACCTAGGATTTTACAAAATGAGGGTTTGAAGGGCTCGATCATTTGTCTGTCAGAGAGAAAGAAGAGAAGGAAGTGGGTGGAGTGTGAAAAACAGGAAAGGTTTGAGTGAAGCGGGACAGGGGGAGGAAAAAAAAAAAGGTGGGAGCCAGCCTGGAAGAAATAAAAGGAGGGATTCTCCTGCAGGGAAATCAGAAATAAAGGAAACTCTGAAATCAGTTGGTTGTTCTTTTGTTTTGTTTTTGTCCCCATTTCTATAACATCCTTCTCTTCCATGTAAGCCGATATTGGACCATATCTATACACAAACATCTATGAATTCATCAAAGGTAGATCTTGTGTCCTGGGATGGAAAGGAAAAAGGGTTACATACATTTACATCAAATTTCAAGAGCTAGGATGAACCTTTCAAAAACTTCATCATGGAGAAATGTTATCTTGGGAATAAATAACTGAAACCTAACTAGCTAAATGCTATTAAGTCTCATGACCAGTCACTAATTATCTCTTCTTTTAAGGTGATGTGGGAGATCTCTCTCTCACTCTCTCTCTCTATTGAACAATGTAAGTAAGATCTCTGCCATAATGACAGTGTTATATTCTGCAGAATGATGCTCAAGGTACTATGAATAGCGGAACATGCAAACCTTTACATTTGAATGACATCTTATTCCCTTTCAGGCTTTGCAGCCCATGTAGATTTCATGACTGCAGAGCTCTAAATGTACTGGGCTCATTCCAAGGGAGACCATCCAAATTGTAATAAAAATCATTGTTAGGGTTTGGATGTACTTTGTGTTCAAAGATTTTTTTAAATTAAATTTTGTGATATTGCACAACTTTAACTAGGTCATTTTGAGGATAGGTCAAATCTATTTCTATTAACACATTATATTTTAAGAAATAAGTAGATTTTAACCCATCTTTTCATTTTATTAATAAATTATTTTGAAGAAGTCACAAGAAGAAATTCACAAGCTATCGTTTCTTTTCAAAGAATATTTATACGTTGCAAATATAATATATCTAGCTTCAATTATATCAACAAGATTATTTCCTTGTTTTCTTTTTGAGGCCAACCTAAAATTGAGTTAAATATCACTTAAAGACATTAGCTATTGAGATTTTTTAAATTCTTTTAAAAGGAAAAAATAAAGTCTTTTAAACTGACCGTGATGTGTTTAAGTAAATATTTTCCTGAAAGATTCACTGTATAATTTAACTTGAGAAGATATAGGTAAACACACAGACCTGCTGCAATATTTTTAGGAAGTTTACCATTTCCTCTGATTTTTGGAAAGCCCTTTAAAATATACAAAATCTGCTGCAATTTCTCACAACCACTTTTTCTAAAAGCTTTACAGCTTGGGTAACCAATAGTGCTGATAAGTCAGTTAATCGATACACTCAGAAATCTTAGTCAAAAATAGAGAAGTCACTGCATCTTTTCTCTTTCTGCTTTTTGCTCCATTGCCCCCAAATGACCTCACAACTGAGTTTACAGAACAAAAGACTTTTTCTATGAATACTCACAAACTTCTGTTGGAATATGCAGATATTTTCAGAAAAGTCAGCACTGACTTAGTATAAAGAGCTTGTAGGTTTGAACTAGCAGAGCGATCAGCAGGCTTATCTAGCTCTGAAAAACAGCTCAACCAGCCGACCTATGCAGGTATTCATCTTTCTCCCCCAAAGAGCTCTGCTGGCAGCCATCAAAACCAAAGTGGGAACTTAATAAAAATGAAAATTGTGGTAGCAAAATACACTTACGAGGTTAATTTGACATATTGCAAAAATTTGGGAGGTTACAGTGGTTTCTATATAACCACAGTACTGATTTAGAAAATCCCCAGGGAAACAGCTGCATTTTGATATATAACCTGCCTTGCCTGCATAGGAAACCCCAGATTTTCAGGGTGTATGTCTTGAGATGCTAGAATTTGAACATAACATTGGGGAAATTGTATGCATCTCTCATTGAGAAATAACAGGATAATAAAATCAGGGTAATTGTAAACTTCTATATTAGGCAAACACATATTTGCTTCCCAAATCACTTGTCCATTTCTTTTCCTAGAAAGTGGCAAAGGATGAGAAAAAGTCAAGTCAGGCCTGGTTAAGAAAACGGTACTCATACCCCTGGCTTCTCTGATTACCTGTGAATGTCTCCATTTCTGGCATTTAGTAGCAACTGGCTGAGGCAAACCAGGCAAAATGTTCTCCAGCTGCTGGAAGATTAACTTCTGCACATCCTCAATGCTCTGTTCCAAGTGTGCAACTCCAAATGGGACAGTGGTGTGAATCACAAGGGAAGGCCCGATTTCTGATGACTCTAATGGAAGAGGAACATAAAGATACGTCTTAAAGTGGGCAACAAGGAAGTGTCTCTCAGCATTTCAATCCAGATTTAGGAACTGGTCACAGCTACCAGACAATAAATGAAGAGAAACAAATTCTAATCTTTGAAGAATAAATTTAGGGTGTTTCTGAAATTCAAAATCAGGCCTCTCTGAAGAGGAGGGCAGATTCAAGATGTATTTCAGAGAATGAATTTTCAGGTCTTGTTAAAGAACTGGAAGGAAGGTAAGAGAACCTACTAGGTATGGCCTTGGTTAAGAAATTAGATTTATTGATATGTTTATCTTCTCTCATCCACTAAATCATAAGCTTATCAGGGCAGGAACCATTTATTATACATAGCCTATATTTGCCTTAAATTCTGAGAACAAAGTAGATGTTCAGTAAATACTTAGCTTGTTAATTTTACGTTAAATGGGTTGTCAAATCTCTTGCTGAAATTATATAAATGCCAGAATAAAATATCTTTACTACTTAAAAAAAGCTTCTTTCTAAAAACAAGCTTGACCTCATAATGTCCTTTATCTTTTAAAAGCAGCATTAAAAATAAGTCTGCTTCAGTAATAACATAGACGTACTGTCCATTTTTGCTTGCCAGTGAATTACTTTTTGCTATGTTTCCACAATGGCAAATAATGAGTGTCTGCTTCATATCTTTCAGAATATAGGAAATGGAATAAAGTTTGACATTGAAAGCAAAGTGACTGAGGCATTAGAGAATATAACTTCAGAAGGAATGTTAACTGGATTTGCTGTTATTATTATTATTTGTTTAAATCATGCAGAAGAGAAAGTTGAGGGGAAAACAATCTGAAATGCATGAAATAACAATATGAAAGTTGGTGCTCCCTGCTGCTGAAAGAAGAAAATAGTAAAATGTATAAGGTACTGACAGGGGTTGAAAAGCCTGATTCTGAAAATTCTTTAATTTGGGATCATAAAACTCCCGTGGGTTGAGATGGGTTTATACAGTCTTACACAGAACAAGCCACTCATTTGCTGAGCATCCACTCTGTGTGTGTATGTGTGTGTGTGTGTGTGTGTGAAGGATGAGAATGAGTTAGTACCCACCACACTGCTCTGTGGTGTGGATTAAATAACATAATGTATGTGAAGTGCTTAGCACAGTTTTGACACAGAGGAGGTACTTAAATGTAAACTATTGGAATAGAAGCAATAAATCAGATCTAGCCAAGGGAGAAGTTCTCCTGGTGTTGCCTGAATGATAGGTATAAGATTTTGGGGGTAAAATTACTTCATTTTTCCATTGCATTCCACTCAGAGAACTCTGCCTTGTGAATTTCATACTAAAATAGAGAAGAGAGTCCCAAAATGCTGTGGGTGCTATAAAGTGTTTCCAAACATTATATATATATATATATATATATATATATATATATATATATATATATATATATATATATATATATATATATATATTATATATATATATTCGAGGTGGGAGATCTGACTTCAGAATCTGTGCTGTAAATGCAATGGTAAGGAGATTGTCCAGTTTTCACCTCACGGTAGCTGGAGCAACTTGAAAGACGGAAGAGGGGGACCATCTCTCTGAATGTTCTATGTTTAACCTGTTGGTGTTGACTTTACAGGTTCCCACACAGCGGGAAGGACCAGGGTCCAGGGAGTGCAAAATCTCAAGTTCTTTCTCCGAATACCACCAAGATGAGAAACCTCTTGCATATTATATTGCCTCAGGGAGTGTTATCTCTGTTGTTAGTTAATACTCGCAGGGAGGCTTTTTCACAGAAAGGGGGTGTCAATGTCACCCCTCTTCCATGAGTTCCAAGTGTTTCTGGGGACAGAGAGGGCTACTGAGTCAGAGTTGTGAAGAAGGAGAGCTGGGACTCTGAGTTGACTTATTTAAGGCAGGCCGCAAAGGGAGAGGAACTTGAGCTTGTGCGTGAGGTTGCACTGACCCAGCCGTTTGTTCTAGGGGGAGTAGCTCATAACATCACTAGGGCAGTGATGGTTCATTGCCAGACTTCTCCCATTTACATTAGCTATCCACTCCAAGGAGAGCAATAAAAAAGGAAATTTAAGACCCCAAATGAAACAGTTCTTGCATCACAATGAGAGAACAACCTGGCTACTTGTTTTTATTAGAATCAGACAAAAATGGTTGAGAATTTGATTAAAATTTGAAGAGCTGCCACCTAAGATGATGAGTTTTAAGGAAAAGCTCCCTCAACTCCCAAATTAAAGGGTATTTTTAGAAGCTAAAGTGCAAAAATACAAACAGCCAACCAGAGTTTAAATGTGACCAAGGTTTGGAAAGAGAGCATTATAAGAAGCCACAAATAGGCTAATAGGTTTTAGAGCATAAATTCAGTATAATCATTATTCCTTGGTCACTGAGAAAGTAATGATGTTATCTTTCTTTTTCTTTTCTTTCTTCAGTCTAACAAGCATAGCACTTCGCTTTTGGCATTTTAAGTGTAAAGTTCATAGTAAGTTGACAACTATTTCTGCATGCTGGGTGATCAATGGTTTCAGTCAGAAAATAAGTATTTGAACCTTTGCAATCTTAATAGCCCCATGATCTTGGACAACTTAATCTCTTAGGCTTCACTTTCTTCCATCAATTAAAAGGGAGTAACACACTTTATAAGGCTGTCACAAGGCTTAAATAGGTTTGGATACATAAAAGCCTTTCTTCAAATATAAAGTGTCAGACAAATGTAAGGCATTCCTAGATAATATTTTTGTTTTGACCTCTGTGCTGTGGTAAGAGCACCTTTAGAAAGGGATAACAGAGTTGACTTGTCTTGAAGTATTAAGATTGATTATTATATTAACACCCCAGGGACAGAGACAGACTATTCCTGGGTATAGGCAAAACAGGTTTTTTTTTTATGGTAATATATATATATATATAAAAACATATATACAACATAAAATTTACCTTTTTAACCTATTTTAAGTGTATAGCTCCCCAGCATTAAGTACATTCACATTGTTCTGGAACCATCACCGCTATCCACCACTAGAACTTTTTTATCTTCCCAAATTGAAACTCTATAAGCATTAACCTCTCACTCCCCACTTCCCTGCCCCTGTCAACCACCACTCTGTTTCTGTTGCTATGAATCTGATAACTCTAGGTACCTCATATAAGTGGAATCATACAGTATTTGCCCTTTTGTGACAGACTTATTTCACTTAGCACGATGTCTTCACAGTTCATCCATGTTGTAGCAGGTGTCAGAATATACTTCCTTTTTTTTTTAAATTGAAGTATGGCCAGTTTACAATGTGTCAATTTCTGGTGTAAACATAATAGTTCAGTCATACATATATATACATATATTCATTTTCATATTCTTTTTCATTATAGGTTACTACAAGATATTGACTATAGTTCCCTGTGTTATACAGTAGAAACTTGCTGTTTATTTTATATACAGTAGTTAGTATCTGCAAATCTCGAACTTCCAATTTATCCCTTCTCACCCTCTTCCCCCTGGTAACCATAAGTTTGTTCTCTATGTCTGTGAGTCTGTTTCTGTTTTGTAAATAAGTTCATTTGTCTTTGTTTAGATTCCACATATAAGTGATATCATATGGTATTTTTCCTTTCTCTTTCTGGCTTACTTCACTTAGAATGACAATCTCCAGGTCTATCGACGTTGCTGCAAATGGCATTATTTTATTATTTTTTTCTAGCTGAGTAGTATTCTGTTGTATAAATATACCACAACTTCTTTATTCAGTCATCCTTTTTAAGACCACATAATATCCCATTGTATACCACATTTTGTTGATGCATTCATCTGTTGATGGAAGCAATTTGGATTGCTCCCACCTTCTGGCTATTGTGAGTAATGCTGCTATGAACATGGGTATACAAGTATCTACTCAGTTCCTTGCTTTCATTTCTTTTGTGTATATACCCAGAAGTGAAATTGCTGGATCATATGGTACTTTTATGTTTAAAATTTTGAGGAATCATCATATTTCCCACAGTGGCTGCATCATTTTTTCACTTCCACCAGCAACGCACAAAGGTTCTAACTTCTCCACATCCTTGCCAACACTTGGTGTTTTATTTTTTTTTAATAACCATCCTAATGGGTGTGAAGTGGGCACAGCAGTTTTTAGTGCACAGTTTTGAGTGGGGGTCAAAATACTGAAAGCTAATAACAATAACAGCAGCAGCATATCAAGTACTGTTAATAGAACACTGAGATTTAGAAGGTTCTGCCTGAAAGGCCTACAAGTAAATTCTCACTGTCTTGTATCCATGGTCATATCAGTCATAATAGGTATTAACAGGTTACACTTGCTTAAAGACAAAGATTGTCATATTGGGTCAAGAAAATAACATCAAGCTATATACTACTTATAATAAAATACATTTTGAAAACAAATCCTAACTCAATTGTGCTGAGTCAGAGAATGTCATCTGCATAATACTTTAAGATTTGTTGAATGGCTTCATGACAGTCGATTTTCGTAAGTATTACATGTGTGCTTAAATAGAGTTTTCTAGATGTTGAATTAACATTTTAATAAGTCCATTAGAACAGTCTTATTAATTGTGTGGTTCTAATCAACTAAATTCTTATGGATTTTTTGTCTGCTTGATCAGTTACTGAGAGAAGTACTATGTTAAAAAATCTCTCCTTATGATGGTAAATTTGCCAGTTTCTCCCTTTAGTTCTGACAGTTTTGCTTTCTATTGAAGCTCTGTTACTAGTTTCTTGCTATTTCCTAATACTTCTTAACAATGTATGGCGAACATTATCACATCTAGAAATGCCTTTTATCTTAAAATTTATTTTCTGCTTGCTACTTGTTTCACTTTTTCAACATTTCTCTGTTTCTTTTGAAAATTAAAATAAAAATCACTCTTTTTAATTAAACCACTTTCTCCCTTATTCCACTCTTCCCCTTTACTAGTTTGGAAGTTTTATCGTTTATTTCTATTTTTAGGGATTACAGATTTGTTTTTAGGGATTGTAGATTTAAACATCCATATTAAATTCAAAAGTTAGTATATTTATCTTTCTCCTGAATAATTTAAGAAACTTAGAATATCTTAACTGTGATGGTGTAAGTTTTTGTTGTCCAGGATTTATTTCTTAAATTTTGTTTAATACAGCTAATGCTTATTACTGTTTCTCTACAGCTTCCATTGTGGATCTCCCATTTTCTTTCCAGGGTCATTTTCCTTTTCCTAAAGTATCTTCTTTTGAAGTTCCTTAACGAGGTTCTGTTGAAGGAAAGTTCTTCTCAGTTTTTGTTTTTCTAGAAATGTCATTATTTTACCCTCATTTGTGAAAGATAGCTGTCCTTGGTATATGATAATAGATTGAAAATATTTGCTGTCAGCATTCTAAAGATATTATTCCAGTGTAGGTTAGCATTTATCGATGCTGTTAACAAGTCAACTTTTAGTTTGATTGCAGGTCCTCTGCAGGTAATTCTTCTTTTATATCTGGATGCTTCTAGTGTTTTCTCTTTGTCTTGGGCGTTTGGCAGTTTTACTCGTATAGTTTGAGGCTTTGAGTTTCTTTTTGTTTACTTTCTTTGACTTCACTGGGTTTTCTGAATGTGAAGACCCGTTTTTGTCATTAACTCTGGAAGATGTTCAGCATTAGTTTTCTCTGCTCTGTCTAGGAGCTATGGTGGCCCTCTGCTTAGATACGGTAGACATTTTCATTCTATGTTCACATGTCTTGATCTCTTTTTAATATTTTCCAGCTCTGTCTCTCTATGCTGGATTCCATTTAATTTCTTCTGATTTATCTTACAGTTCACTATCATTCTCCCTACATATGTGTTTATTCTAATGTTTAATATGCCATTTGAATTTCAAATCTGCATGATCAATTTTGATAGCTTCTTTCTCCCTAAGTACACTGTCAAGTACCCTCTTTTCTTTCTTTCAGTGTACTATACTATATGTTTAGTTATTCCAAAATCTGCAGTCCTTATGAGTTTGAGTCTGCTTTTTGTGGACATCTAATCACACATGAAACTACAGGCCATTCTTCTATTAATATTAATAGATATACATTAATAAGTAGTTTTTCACATTAATAGGTACAATTAATCATCATTGCTCATGATGGTTTCCTTGTGTATTTTTTTTTTTCTATTGTGAGCCAATATTCCTATGGTGAGCTTAAAATTCCTAGGAACTTTATCTCAGAAGCGCTTTGAGGCCTGAGTTTAAAGATTATTTCTTGGGAGATTTACTTTTCTTTCTGCTAGATACCTTGGGGGCAATACTGCATATGACTAACTTTAAGTGGATTTTTAGGACATACTAGCAGAATGAATTCTGGCACCAAATCTGCCTGAGGGTGGATATGTCTTTTGGCATCTCAGGGGAGACATTTTATTTCTTTACTGTTTTTTCCACTCCTCTCAAAGATAGGCAAGCATCCCCATCGTCTTCCTCTGCCAGATAGGATATAGCAGATACAGAGAAGTTCTTAAAAGCCATAAAAGTGTACCTGTCCATGTGAGTAAACTTTTAAATCTAAAAGAAACAGGTTAATTTTTCTTAGACGATAAAAGTTATCAAGATTAACTCAATTTAAAGGAAATCAGTATAAACTAAAATACATAAAAGAAATTGAAAGTACAGTCAATAAATATTTAAAACAAAAAAAAGACTTTAGGACCTAGCTATTTTATTTGTGATTTGTTTAAAATTGTCAAGCTAGTATAACATTGATTACAGACACACACATCACATTTACACACATAAACACACACCAAACTATAGACCATTTGTCTATTAATATTAATATGTATATTTTTTCATATTTATAGGTACAGTGAAGAGAAACATGACATTCTCAATATGTATGTTTAAAAGGCATCCATTAACATTTAATATCAATTCATGGAAAAAAGACAACATGAAGAAATGGTGACTTTCTCAAAATGAGATAGAATATCTTTCTTATGCTGTTCGTTTATGTCATATTTTACTGTGAAATAATACAGATTTTTTTCATAGCAAAAGCATAAATCAAGGATCTTCAATAATACTAATGGTATTTAACATTGCTCTGGTTAACACATTAAGATAAAAATATGGAAATAAGATTTATAATTATTAGGGAGAAGGAAAATCATGATTTAAAATAACAGTAAACCAACATAAAATTCATCAAATTAATTTAGAAATTTTTGATATTAAATTGATTGCCCTATATATCACAATAACTAGTAAGAAAAAAATTCTTAATTAATTCTACAAGTTTCTTTTTTAATTTGAGAAAATAATTCTAAAGGAAAAACAAAGCAATGAGAATATTAAACACTTTTTCTTGGAAAAAAATCAATGAGTGGACACTTACTTTACCATATATTTAAATGCATTATAAATTTACAGCAATCAAAACAGCCTGGTACTGGTTGAAAATAATAGTCAATGAATCAGAATAGATCTCTCTGGAAAAAAATCCTAAAATATAGTAAGTAGTATAGGACAACAAACTTAACAAAGCAATGGAGGAAGAATGCATTTTTTAAATTGTCCTAGAAAATTAGATATGTGAACAGTTTTAACTTATAATATTTCCCTCCCACTTCTGACTCAAATTTTGTCATCTTTTCTGACTTCCCACTTCTGAAATTATATAAGGAATCTACACTTTCAACTCATATAGCAAGCTCAAACTTACTGAGACATCCTTATTCACATGCAAATACTTCAGAGGCCTTTTCCATCTGATAAACTTTATTTCTGGCCATATCTACCAAGGGGCAGAAGTTGGGTTCCCCTAAGGCCAGCTCTAGATTCCATCTCTGACAGGGAAGTAGGGGATTAAAGAAATTTAAGAAGAGGCAGACACTATAGCTGCAGACCAAGAGGATCAAGAAGTGGGTGAAAATGTTTCTTTAATTACTACAGTCAAATAAGCACGTGGTTGTCTAGTGCAGGTTGGTACCCAGAGAAACTCGGCTGAGGCCTTTCAGAAGCTTAAATCTTAGTGGGGGAGACGGTGCCTAAGCAAAACAGTTAGAGACCCATGATCGCTAACTGGTATGGTCTTGACAGTGGGTGCAGACTAAGTTCAGGAAACAGATTCCTGAAGAGAGAAAAGAAGGGACGAGGCTTTGAGAGCCACACAGTTTGAGGGGGCGGGTGGTCAGCCCTCCTTCCTCCTTCCTCCTGGCAGTGGAAATTGGTGGTAAGTTTCCCTCTCCCTCCTAGTGTGGAACTGGCTCAACTATCCTTGCCCTCCAGCCATGAGAGCTCTCATTACAATTTAGCTCTTTCATATGGCTCTGGAGCCCAGCAGCCAATGTAACGGAGAGTAAGCCAATCTTATCAGTCAAGTCCAACAACAAAAAAAGTAACTCACTCTGGATGATGAAAGCATAGCAGGGGGGAAGGGAAGAAGACTTGGGAGAGGAGAGGGAGACAGAGATGGAGAGATACGTTCTCCTGATGTCTCTCTCTCCCATTCCTCACCTTCCTAAGTGGAGCCAGCCCAAACAAGTGTCTAACACTCTGCCATTTGGCATGCCACCTCTTTGGCAGCGTGTCTGCTGTTCTGTGTCTACTGCTGGCCCAGAATCAGGAACTAGGCCTCGCTATTCAGACGAACCACCTGCAGGTTTTATTTGCTTTTTAATAACCATCTCAAACCTATTTTTCATATATAGGTAACAGAGGCCAAAATTCACATACAGGAGCCCTACTCATGTCCTGGGTAACTTCATTCCCTCCAACTTTATCTACAACAGGAACTTCCATAGCAAGTATCTATATTCATTTAGCACAATATTATGGTTTTAACTGAAGAGTAAGGTTTTGGAAGGGTAACCTTCTGAAATGACAGCATGGGTGGGCACAGACAAAAGGCGGTTTTAATCATAGTCTTCCCTTTTACTGATTTCACTTTTATCCTATCATCTTTGAAGAGAAATAGTTGTTTCACTTTCTTCCTTGTTATTTCCCCAGAGCTTAGGGACTGTATTAATTGGTAGCAGCAGTTGCTTTAAATATCCAGTTAAAATCATTGAAGAGATTTGAATGAACAGCGCCATTTGGAAGACATAAAGATAACAGTATTTAGGGAAGTGACAGGAAAAAGTAATTGGCCTGAAAAACATTCAGAAAGAGAAACGAATGGGAAAATTGTATTCTTGTCACCTGATTTACCAAAATTAGCCGATAAGCCTCTACTTCCCTTTCTAAAGGTAAAATGCCTATTAAAAAAGGGAAATTATAGGGGTGAAATGGCACTCTTTTAAATGATAGGAAATATTCCAGTATAAAGGTGTCTTTTTCCCCTTCTTGTTGAAGGTAGTGCCTAGCTCTTCTTAGGAAACTATGCCATCTAAGAGTTACAGAAAATTCTACAGTTCTATGTCTAGGCCCCTCACCCCCCACCACCTGCCTTAAGAAACAAGGTATGTTTTACTCAGTATGAACAAATCAGATCCCTTTCTCCACCCTGATTGCACAGTGTTAGAGGCACATCAGCTGAGCTTTGGATCTTGATCTTGAGTCAGAAATATCGTCTCCCTACCCACCGGCTGTGTGACTTTAGGCTGGTCATCATGTCTGTGATTCCTTAAGTCACTGTTGCCCACTGGATGTCCCAGGACATATTAACAGTTATTAGGCAAAATGACAACAATGAAATTCTTTGGACAAATATATTTTTGAAATGCCTCTTTTAAACAAAATTATATAGGATGTCTCACAGTCCCTAATATTATTACATACAGTGTGATAGTATGAAATTATTTTTGGTGCTTTAAATCTATTTTTTATTTAAATTAAAAAATTGTTTTTAAAAAGTTACTCAAACAGCAAAAGGGCATAAAGTGAAAACAAATAAAATTACAGCTTCTATGTTAGACCTGGCAGTCCCACTCCCCAGGGCGATGACTGTCAAAAGTTTCCTATGTATCCTTTCAGAAATTTTCTACACAAGAGCTTGCATATCTACTCCCCTCTTTAAAATGGAAATACAATCTTACTATACTTATTGTTCTTTTATGCTTTTGTTCATATAACATATCTTGAAGGACTTTCTACCAATTCATGTAGACCTATGTAATTTAATAGTGTGGAATTACTCTGGTTTATTAGTAACTCTTCCATAGCTGTAACAAGCAGAGCTGTAATGAGCACATTTATTCACATTTCTTTACTATGTTTATGTGAGACTATCTCTAGGATAAATTCCTAGAAATAGAATCGCTGAATCAAAGAATAAACATTTAAAATTATTTCAGATATACAGCTAAATGGTCCTCCAAAATTGCACTCCCCCTAATAGTATACAAGAGCTCACTTCTCCATACTCTTAACAACACTAGGTAATTTTCGCTAATCTGCTAGGTTACAATGCATCTTATTTTATTTTTAGTTTTAGTTTTCAGCTAGTTATTTATGTGTGGTATTTTCAAATATAAACCCAATTTGTATCCTTTCCAGTGATTTGCCTTTTTTCTCATCCTGCTGGCAACAACAGTGTCAACGTAGGGATTAAACACGTCAAGTGAGAAAATTTAGGGTTTGGCACACAGTAAGTGCTCATTGAGTATTATTTGGGGAACCTACCTAGTGAGGCTGACTCACCCCATTTCACAGGATTAGAGTTACCAAGGTTTTATTGTGCCCTCACTCTTCCTTTCCACTTCATTGATGGGAAATCTGAGCCTCAGAAAATCATCATGGGAGGAAAGCGCATTCCTGACTGTGGTATTTATCACGTGGTATTTTAATTGTCTGTTTACTTGTCTCTCTTGGGACGACCTGAAGTTATGGATCCTGTCTTATTTGTTTTACATTTCTAATACCTGCCTCAGGGTCTGACACATGGTAAGCAGTCAATATTTGTTGAATACTTGAATGAATAGATGAATGAATGAAATAACAGTTTGGCTGCCTGTCCCCATCTAGAGGGCATGGGTAGGCAGAGTAAGCTTTCTACCGGCTAGTGAATAAGAGGACAAGGTCAGCTCTACTGGACAAAATGACAAAAAATTTAGAATCTGACAACACTAAGTGCTCACAGCTGAACAATTAGAGCTCTGGTTCCATACGTGACCCTAAGAAACTTTTCTATCATTGAGTTGGGGATTCTAGCTTAAAAAAAAAAACAAAACTAACACACCTATTAGTTTCTTCTCTTCTTTTGGTCTTTTACTTGTTTCTTCTAAGCCTGAGGGTACTAACATATCTATGGATGTATGCATTTGCCTTTTTAAACAGAGGCTAGGAAGGGAAGTTTTAAAACTTGTACACATGATGTTTGTAATCCTTGTTATCCCAAGCTACATATGTTTGGATTTCTTATGTTTAACAAAACACACAGACATCCTATAAACAATTCTGTATAAGATAACCATTCTGATAGGAATTTAGTTAAATATAAACAAGTGTATAAAACCCCACACGATGAATTGAAAATAAAATAAGAATTCCCCCAAAAGTTCATACTTCCAGCTTCAGAAGATAGTTCTCCATAGCTCCAGTATAAATAAATGTATACAAATTCAGGAAATAATCTTCCAGTAAACAATGGAAAATTGTCCACAGAAGAGTATGTTTGCCTTCTCCAGCCAGCTGAGAAAGTAAATGATAACATTCACCAGTAATCCAGACTACTTGAATGATAAACATGTTGCCTATTTCCTCAATACCTGTGAGGGCTGAATGCTAGAGGCTTTGCGATGGGGTCAGGAGGGTGAGAACAGGGGCTGGGCTGGGCTACCAGGGATAATTTCCTACTGATTAGAGGGGCATCCCTGAGTTCTGAGAGTGGAATAGGTATAGGTACCAATTTGTTGGGCTAAATCTCCAAAATAGATAAGGCTTCATAATAAACAAGATGATCAGTGGAAAGGGTGAGGGATGACAGGCAGGAGTGGACCTGGGGGACTGGCAGGAAGTACTCCTAGTTATAGGGAGAAAAATATATACATTGCCTACAAAAATTCACTTTAGTATATCTTTTCCTACTGGATTGGTGTTAGGACTCATGAAGGGGCTCAAACCAGCCTATGTATCCTTCCAGAAATTTTCTGGAAGGTCTTCAGCCTGGTAATCTACTCAATAGATTAAAAAAAAAAAAGTCTTCAGCCTGGTAATCTACTCAATAGATTAAAAAAAAAAAACAAACAACAACAACAACAAAAACAAACAAACAAAAAAAACCAGTACTCCTTAGAGAGAAGGGATGGTATAGTATAGTTAACTACTGACATCCAGACTAGTTGTAAGGCTCAAATGAGCAAGCGTCTGTGTGTCAGACTACCTGTTCAGTGTCCTATGGCAACAGAAGTCACATTTTGTTTGAGGGGATCAACACTCCCACACTTTTGCCCTGATAAAGGTGGCCTAGGTTAAGCTGAGCAATTGACCCATTCCTCCTGGTCACAGTGATTAGTTGGGTACACAACTCAAGCCAGGCCAATCAGGTCAATGAGATTCAATTCCAAGACTAGTATTGAGCTTTTAGGGAAATGAGCTCTTCCTTGGTAAGACTTGGCACTGAAATGCTTGGTACCATGGATGAATCCAATCCAGCATAAGGCAGAGTCAAGAAATGGACAGAAACTAAGTCTTATGTTGACTGAATCAAACCAGACATGCCTGCAGCTTTACTGTTAAGATTTTTCAGGAACAATACCAATAAATCCTCACCCTCTGCCCTTTTTTTTTTTTTTTTGGTGGGGGGAGGGTAAGCCATTCAAGTTGGATCTTATGTCATTTGTAACTTAAATAACCTAAATATGTGAAGTGTCTAGTACTATGTCTGGCATATATATGCTTGTTCCTACAAATACAAATTTCCTTTCTTCTCTCCTCCTGTCTGACCTTAATCTTACTTTGTATCTCCAATACATAAAGAAGATTAGATTTTACCAGTTTCTTTAGAAATCTTGATGAAGTAATTATGAAAAAAATCTCCTTCTGGGCCAAAGTGTCTTCATATGTGAGGTAGAAAGGTTAGAAAAGTTTATTCTCTTAAGATGCCTTTCAGCTTTAATTTTCTATGACACTATAACATGAAGGTCCAGGGAGCAGTGACATTTTGAAAAGTGAAGTGCATCCTTTCCCTAATCACTCCATGCTGTCACTAGGGTAGAAATTTCTGGTCCTCAAAGAAAAGACTAAAACTAAGAATCCACAGGACCAATGTGGTGAAAACACGTCTCTTCATCTGAGCTTTCTAAACCTTGAGTTTGCCCGAGATTTTAGGGCTTTAATCTCCATCCCACTTTTGAGTTTAAATTCAGTGAACTATTTTGTAGTACGGTGAGAAAATGTGCTACATTGTTTAAGAATGCTTTGTTCTGGTTCAGGCTCCGCTACTACCCAGAACAGCTCTTGACATACCACAGATATTCAATTCACACAGTAAAATGGATAAATAATTCACAAGTACCACAGCTCTCTGGAAAATCACGTGTAACTAACAATAGTTAAATGAATACACCTGGGATTGAGGATATTTTGCTTTTCAAAGATATATTAAGTTGGATTCAAGTTTGTTCTGAAAATAACATTACCTTTGCTCACATGTATTTTGATACATGTGATCTTGAGTGTGAAAACCCGAGGCCTTGTGGGATTCCTAATAACATGAGTTATCCTCATGAGTACGTCATGGGTGTGAATATCATTTGTCAAGGGACCGATGGTAGGAGAACTAGATTTCCAAGGTTCTTTCATTCCCCAAGTTCTCAGTGGTGGGCTGGTGGTGGCAGTGGTGGGAGTGGATTGCTAGGGCTGGTGGGAGAGGCAGGCACTGAGAATATGGCTGACCCAAATCTGGGAAGGGAGTGAGAGGAACGAGTGAAATTTCAAATAACACATTTGATGTTATTATCTCATCTTCAGCAAGTGAATTTTAAAAGTGACTTTTAAGTTCAATATACAAATGACAGAAAGTAGAGGTTAAAGAAAAATATAAAAAGAACCTAGTTTCCAGGCGTCAGCCAATCTCATTTTGTTCTAGGGTAGGTGTTGGGGCAAGAGATAAGTCCACATGGGGAATTTTTATTAGGATCTTTAGGATAGAGATTTTTACTTTTATTAAAAAAAGTATCATTTGGAGACAAACAAACCTCAGGCTGAAGTCATGCTTTTACTTAATTTCTCTAAGCTTTAGTTTCCTCACCTATAAAATGGAGATAATAATATTTATCTCTGAGAGTTGGTGTGAAGATAAAGTGTAAAAAAATCATGTAAAACACAACACTTAGCACAGTACCTGGCTCCTAGGGCCTGGTTTAATAAAGACTATGGGTATGGAGTTTAAAAAGGTTGAGCAACATGGTTCTGGTTTTTCTTTTCATTCCTTGTTACTTTTCAAACTCCTAAATTGTTCTAAATTCAGGCTATAGGAAAGTGTTTTCTGCTTCTTATATAGAAATAGGTAGTAACAGAGGAGAAACATATTTTCTTATTTGTAGTTCAACACACACAAGTGAATACATATACATACATCACTGTAGCAAGAGGGAAGAGGAGGGTGACTCAAGACTGGGAGGCAGACCCATGTTTTCCCCAAAACCCAGATAAACACGGTGCAAATCAGAGTTCAAGACTTAGAAGTACTTCTGCATTACAGAGGGTCTTATATAACATTGCCCCCCATGAGAATTCTTTGATCATTCCAATCGCTTTTAACTACTGAACTGGAAATTACCAAATTTTTTTACAAATAATTCTGACCTTTTCAGAGAAAGCAATTTCTTGAAGGTTTCCACTGTGGAAAACCAAAGAGATAAGATCTTGAGATTCCATCGCAAAGATAAATCCCTGAGGATCAACAGAAGCCCTGTTACAGGGTGCTTCAGGAGGTTCTGTGCCAGAGAAGTTTTCCACTGGGTCAAGAATTCATGTTTGAGTCCATCCTTCTCCATCATTCCCTAGGCTCTTGCCTTTATTAGATCAGAAGGAGATCTGATTTTGTGAGACAGATCTCTCTAGGAGCACACCTTTAGGCAAGCCATGCAGGCACAGCTCAGAGATACTGTGGGTTTGGTTCTAGACCATCACAATAAAGAGAATATCACAATAAAGTGAGTCACATGAGTTTTTGGATTCCCATTGCATATAAAAGTTATATTTATGGTATATTTTAGTCCATTAAGCATGTAAGAGCATTATGTCTAGAAAACAATACACATACTTTAGTTAAAAATACCTTATTGCTAAAAAATGCTAACCACCATCTGGGTTTTCAGGAAGTTGTAGTGTTTTTGCTGGTGGAAGGTCTTGCCTTGATGTTGATGGCTGCTGTGATCAGGGTGATGGTTGTTGAAGGTTGAGGTGACTGTGGCAATTTCTTAAAATAAGACAATAAAGTCTCCACATCAATGAACTCTTTCTTTCATGAATGGTTTGTCTGTAGCATGCAATGCTGTTTGATAGCATTCTACCCAAAGTAGAACTTCTTTCAAAACTGGAGTCATTTCTCCCAAACCCTGATGCTGCTTTATCAACTAAGTTTATGTAATATTCTAAATCCTTTGTTTTAACAGTCCATTTCAACAGTCTTTACAGCATCTTCACCAGGAGTAGATTCCATCTCAAGAGACCACTTTCTTTGCTCATCTGTAAGAAGCAACTCCTCATCCATTAAAGTTAGATCATGAGAGTGCAGCAATCCAGTCAAATCTATGGCCTCCACTTATAATTCTAGTTCTCTTGCTATTTCTTCCACATCTTCAGTTACTTCCCCCACTGGAGTCTTGAGCTCCTTAAAATCATCCACTAAGGTAGGAATCAACTTCGTCCACATTCCTGTTAATGTTGATATTTTGACTTCTTCCCATGAATCGCTAATGTTCTTAATGGCATCTAGAATGGCAAATCCTTTCCAGAAGGTTTTCAATTTACTTTGCACAGATCCTTTTGAAGAATCACTATCTATGGTAGCTGTAGCCTTACAAAATGTGTTTCTTAAAAAATAAAACCTGAACATCAAAATGACTTCTTGACCCCTGGGCTGCAGGATGGATGTTATGTTAGCAGGCATGAAAACAACATGAATCTCCTTGCCCATCTCCATCAGAGCTCTTGGGTGACCAGGTGTCTGACAATAAGCCAGTGTAGAGTTACTAGCTGGCCTAATTTCAATATTGTTGTGTTTCAGGGAATATGGAGGCCCAAGGAGAGGGAGAGAGATGGGGGAATGGCCATTTGGTGGGGCAGTCAGAATGCATAAAACATTTACGGATTAAGTTTGCCATCTCACATGCGTGTTGTGACACCCAAAACAACCACAATAGTAACATCAAAGATCACTGAACACAGATCACCATAACAAATTAATAATAATGAAAAAGTCTGAAGTATTATGAGAATTAGTAAAATGTAACAGAGACACGAAGTGAGCAAATGCTGTTGGAAAAATGGTGCTAATAGACTTGCTTGACACAGGGTTGTCACAAACCTTCAATTTGTAAAAAATCCAATATCTGAGAAGCAGAATAAAGTGAAGCACAATAAAACGAGGTAAGTCTGAATAATTAAGGAAGATAACTCCTAGGAAACCGATTTCAAACTAGACAATTGTTTTCACCTTCTTTGATGGAGAGGGTATGGCCTCAGAGCTAATTATTGTCCCTTTAAACCACGGTACATTTTTATACTCCTGCAAGTATAACTCAAGGATTACTAAAGATCTGACTACGAATACCAAACAGAGTAAAAGACTGTCTTACAGAGATATCAATACTTCAATTCCACAAACATTTGCAGAAATAAAATAATAATAATAATAAAAGAGAATGTTTGATTACACACTGTTGAAATTTTGCTGATAAGGACTTCTTTTTCTTTTCATACTGGAGTATGTTTTAATATTCCCTGCCAAATGTAAGCACTAGATGAGCTGTCTTAGTCACTAACACCTAGAACGATGTCTGGCCCACAGCTGAAATGCAATAAATATTCATTGAATTTATGACTGATGAATAACTTACAGAGACACAGATAACTTGGGGAACAAAGAGAACATACATATATTCCTTTTCTTACAAAGGTGATTCTCCTACAGTCAACTCTTGGATTATAAAATTTACTTTTAAGAAGAAATATGCCATAGAATTCCTTTAAAATGAACCAAACTTAACAGTTATATAGAAAAATCATAGTCATAGGTAAAATTATTACAAGATGAGCATTTTCCTCTACTAAACATTAAAACGTCTTTGTAGAAAAGTGTCTGAAGGAGACATCAGAGCAAGACCCTAGTGATTATTACCAAGTGAGATAGTAACATCAATGAGGCAAATTAAAATTTGAGAAAAGCTTTCTTAATTGGTAAAATAGATCATCTATAGTATACCAATGTATGCAGTTCATAGTACCTTCATATAGCCAATTCTGTTTAATGAAAGGACATATATTTGAACTAATTTTTACATTCTCTGGCAGAGATAGTTCATGCTCACCAAAGCAGTCTATGTGCTCCCTGGCAATTCCAAGTCTGCTCGGCAGTCAAGCAGGAGCCATGTAACTAGTTTTGGTCAGTGGATTCTGAGGGGAAGTGAAGTGTGTTCTTTCTAGTCCAAGGCTGCTAAGAGTTGTTGTGTCCCTTCCATTTCTTTCTTCCCTCCCTGCTGGCCTTAGGGGCTCATGTTCCAGATAGCAGATCTACAAGACGAAGTAGAGATGCCCAAACTGCATGTGACTCTGTGTAAGCCACAATGTGTTCATCACAAATGTCTTTGAGGCATTGAGATTTTGAAGTGTGCCTACTAATAACATATCCCTTATTTCAAGTGTACAATCTAGTCATTTAACAAACATTTAATTGAGAAGTTACTGTATGTTAAGCACTGTGCCAGGTGCTGGAGATACAAAGAGAAACAAAGCAAATTCAGTCTCTCCACCCATGGAGCTTACAATTAGAAGGTGAAACAGACATTAAGCAAATCATACACAAATCAATTTGTAGCCACAGGAAATTAAAATATAGGGTGCTATAAAAGAGTAAATTAGGAATTCAGGAATGGCATCTGTGGAAGTGACATTTAAACTGACACTGTCAAGGCAAAGAGAACAAAAGGACAATGGTCTTGCGTGTGAAAAACCATGGCAAGAATGAGAGGTGTGACTGGAAAGCTAAGCAAGGCATGGAGGGAGGAGCTAGCGAAATCAGCATGTGCTAGACCAGGGGTTCGCATACAAACCTGACCTCCACTTGTGTTGGTAAATATTTATTGGAACATAGTCATGCCCATCCCTTTATATAATGTCTATATCTTGTGTTATACCACTATAGCTAAGTAGTTGCAACAAAAGACTATATGGCTCACAGTCTAAAGTATTCCCTATCTGTAGAAAAAGTTTGTGACACCCTGTACCAGATCATTCAGGATCCTGAACATCATGATAAGGATCTGAGATTCAATCCTATATGCAAAGGGAAAGTATTAAAGAGCTTTGAATGGGAAAGGGAATGGCATAAACAGACATATTTTAAGAAGATAATTCTGGCTACATGAAGAATGAACTGGAAAGGGGCAACTATGGAGAGGCCAGTTAAAATAAGATGGTGCCTGGGTTGTGACAGTTGTGACAAAGAGAAGTGAGTTCAATATCTATTCTGGAAGCAAGACTGGTATGATTTGATTGCAGATTGGATATGGGATGAAGAAGAGGGAAAAACCAAGGATGATTCCTGATCTGGGGCTTCAGGAGCTGGGAGACTGATGACTCCATTTTCAGAAACAGAAAAGACTGGAGGAAGAACAAGTTCTGAATTTTGAAGGCAGGCAATCAAGAGCTAGTGCTTCCATGTTAGGTTTGATTATTATATATACAGTTTTTTTTTTTAAAGAAGTAAAATAACATTGACATATTTTGGATTCTACTTGCTTTCCAGAGCTGGAATAATCTTTCTTCTTGTTCCCCGCATTAATCCCTTTAAAAATTCCATAGATTCTGCTCATTTAAAGAATGAGGCCACGTTGAGTGGGACTGCATGTATTTCAGGATCTGTTTGGGAGAAGTTTTTTCTTTGGCTAAGACCTCCCAAGTTTTATGAAAACATCTATTTATCCTGAGACACAAGGAGATTTTCAGCCTGTTGCAGCTTTTATTGGCACTGCCAAAAGGAAAAACGGAAGAGTTTCAATAGTCCTTTAATTGGGCCTTCCCAGGTCCCTAGAGCAGGCGATTTGCCCTAACTTGTACTCGGTGTTCCACTGCTGGAGTTCTCCCGCAGTGTTAAGAAAGCCCTGGTTTTCTATGATGACAGTCAACTAAAATGCCCCACTTTCCCAACACTCACCAGCAACAAGCACCCATCCCTTATTATGCATTGGTTTTCTGGCCTGCTCAGCATCATGCCCTATATGAAATTTTTGTGTGTTGAGTGGTATTATGATTGGACTCTTTTCCTGAATTGGGCAAGGTTTTCCCCTTGAGCCAGTGTACTGATTTGCTCTAAGGCTATCACTTTATCACTGCAGTTGCATAATTGGGTTCAGCTTTAGATTTGTAACTGTTCAAAGGGATACCATGAACAGATGAAATATATCTCTGGGCTGGAGGATTTGACCCGATACTTCACTCTAGTTCATTTGGCGCATTAAAGAGGAGGTTTTGACTTGGCATTATAAAATGCTGAATTTGAAAGACAAGACTACTCAGATGGTGAAGATTTTACTTATGATTGTGTCAAATATTTCTGGCCCTTTTCGTAGAGGAAATTTACTGGTTTACTATGGACATTCTTATCTCCTTTACTAATAAGACGAGTGAAATTTTTCTTCCTGCTATATTTTGACAGAAAAAAATATTGAATCTGAGTATTTTGGCTAAAGTTCTTAAATCAACGGGACTATAATCTTTATGCTACTGTTAGCTACTCCTGAGAAACCAATATTTTGAATATAGACAGTGAAAAAGGGAATAAATAGGCATTTTATTTTTAATAAAAAAAGAGTGGATTAGGTTCAACTGAGCTCAAGGCTCTAAAATGCCTTTCCCAACTCTATTAAATAATGTAAGGATATGGAACATCAACAACAAAGAATTCACCAGGTATATGTATAACAGAAATCTATTTCAGTGAGAAAACTATATTTTAAATTCAAGGATGCTTCATTCTTACAAACATGAATTTGGAATATTTTATGCTGAAGAATTCCCCTAGTCCCACAGATCAGTTATAAATATTAATGGAATTTCAATAGGTTCTTTTCAGATTCCAGTGTTTAATATTCATTCATATTATGCAGGGAATTCGACATCCTGTACAGTACATGTAGATTCTTCTCATTATCTAAATGAGCATATATATAAAGTCTGTGGGGCAATGATCATTAAAAGTAGCAGGGCCCACGTATGATCTTAAAAGGCATATCAAAGCCTTCTCAGCTCCCTTAATAACAAGAAAGTCACCGGTAATAAACCGAAGGACTCTTCAGGCTAAATTGACTCAGTGATGTCATATCTGGGCAAAATGATGGATCGGTGATTCTGGGCAGGGTTAAAAATGCTAACTGATATAAAGTATTTATAAAACACAATGAAGCGATTTCCTGTGGTGAGAGTCTGCAGTCAAGACTTCAAAACCTGCTCTTGAATTAGTCTCAGTCCTTTGATTTGCTGACGGCTTACTTCACAGTATCTAACTCTTCTCAGCTATGCTGGAGTGTAAATTTGGGGGGAATTATTCAAAAAGTGATTTGATATTGCATAAAAAGAAAGAAGAGCCACATTTAACTTAATATTCTTAATATTCGGGAAATGAGATATTGTTTAACTAACATAATGTGTGTTATTATTTTTAACAAGAGATAATATAATTTAACTAAACGTGCACCATTGGTATTTTCCTTCCCTTTCCTCTTTGTTAAAATGAAAAGAAAAGGTTTATATACCTGACAGACTGAAACCATAAAATAATTTATGTGACAGCTATAAAGACAGCATTTACTATGTGCCTCCAGTGTGCCAGGCGTGGTACTAGGAGTTTTGAATATACTATCTCACTCAACCCTTAAAACATGTGTGGGAGACATTACGAACCGTACAATACAGATAAGTAAATCCCAAAGATATCAAGAAACTTACTCATGGTCACAGAGCTATTAGATTGAATCACATGAAAATGCCAATATTCCACCATTTTTAATTACAAAGACAGCAATATAATACATTCTACCTAATTCTTGGTATAGAGTTATAATTTGAAACTAGGTCTGTGTGATTACAAAGTCCATGCAACCATGCTGGATAATACTGGCTATTTTTGACCATCTATGATAATAAAAACCAAATCATGAATTATACAATAGGGAATTCACCACTCACCAGGTCTGGGTTAATATGAACTCATCATTTATGGCAAAGTTCCTATGTAACAGCATTTTAATGCCACTGTAATATAAAAAAGATAACTGCTAAGCCGTGGAAGAGAAATGACACATTTGCAGAGCTTATTACATATTTTCTAAGTTAAATATCTCAGCTGGAGCACAGTTGTTTTCTAACCAAGTATTTTAAAAAATATCTTTCACAAAGAGAACAGTGGGACCCTTTGAAATGTAACCTTGGAAATCAAGGTCTGTGTTACAGGGCATCATTCAAAGCAGATGGATATTCCCTACAGACCACAGTAAAGTTGTTACCAAGAATACGTGGACCTCTTTGGGAAGGAAGCTTGATAAAACTTCCAGGTCTTACTGGCAGTACCTCTGATCCTAGGTGGTCAAGCATTCCCAATGTTATAGGCATGGTACAGAGCCTCCAACAGAGGCTTCTGATTATTCTAACTACCAAGAATTCACATGTGCTTTTCAATGGCTTCCAGATCCAGCAGTTAGAGAGCTAATTCATTTTACATGATTTAAAGGGCAGTGGTAATAGATACCTAGATTGTCTTTGGGAGGAACAATTTGCTAACTAGCCATTACTTTTCCTTGTCTGCTAAGTGGGTGACCAATACTGAAGTAGTAACTCTCAATGTTATTTCGGGACTAGGGAAGGGCATCTCAGAGCTGCATAAAGGATGAATGGCTCAGCAAATATTTATCGAGCACTGAGTACACACTCCTGTGATGCCGTGATGTTAGTGTCTAATCTCTTATTTTCAACCTTGATGAAGATAAGAGGGATCAACTGATGAATAGCATGTGTTGTAGAGAGTGGCATGTATTCCTCCTAAAGGAGAGACTTTCTAATTCTGGAGAAAGCAGCAGGCTCTGCAAACAGGACATATCAATTCTTTAGCCCATGAGACATTTAGATTGATCTGAGGAGGAATTCTCGACAATGAGAAAAATGGTGAAATCTTTTCTGAGGGTGCTCTAGGCAAAGGAAGGTTGCCATCTCTTTGGGATAGTGTTGTCGTGGTCCCAGATAAAAATGGACCAGAATGAAGACTTGTCAAGCCCTCATCCAGCTCAACAAGTCTTTACTGTCTCCCAGGACCTGAGGCTCAGAAGCTGTCTGAGAGTTCCACAGTTTTACAAGACTATTCTGAAGTTGCAAAGGTTTTGAGGTGCCTCCAGAATGATGAAAACCAGGCCCTTGTCTGGGAAGCAGAGCAGAGTATACCATTTTAAGCCCTAGCTTACAATCCAGGGTTCTGACAGCTTCACCTCAGGCTGCAGGAAGGACTTAACTTCAAGATGCTTGGAAACAGTTCAGTCCCCCAGAGAGAGCTTTCCCCCGATTTCCAGCTCTCTCAACAGATTGACGTGGTTGCAAGTATTAGGGAAACAGTAAGTTGAGCTTGTTTTGAGGTCCAGAGGATCAGGAGTTCTGTCTTGATTCATAATACGGTTCTCAAAACAGATGTGAGGGTTACCATATAGACAGCAGACTCCAAATTTCTGCACAGGCACTAATCTGAAGAAACCATAAAGTTCCTATCTAATTTCATCTTGGATATTCCAAAACAACTCCCCAATAAAAAGCAACTGTGTATTTACAAAACAACTCCCCAATAAAAAGCAACCGTGGATTTAAAGCAAGGGCTCACTCCAGAACTATGCTGAGGTAATAGGGAGTTGTGGGAGGGTGTCATCAAGTAAATTATATAGCAAACAAGTTACAGATCTACACAGCAACCCCTCAGGTTAAGCCAGAGCCCCTCACCGTGTAGTCTTCTTTCTCCTCTTTCCCTTCTCTGCTCCTTGCCCTCGCCATAGTCTCCGAGTGTCTGAAATTTTTTCCTTAACTAGGCAAAGCACTCTAGCTCACCTTGTTCCCACTTCCAAACCAGCATCTAATCTCTCCTAGGTGCTTGGCAGACAGAAGAACCATCACTTAAAGGGATCATAATTATAAACAGCAAAAATGAGATGTCATTGCACTTAATACAGCAGTGTCTTCATTAGACAATAGCTACACACCAAGTTATTTGACCTTTGTTAGTGGAGAGGTCAGAGGGACTGTGGCCATTCCCACCTGTGCACCTCTGCTGATTTTTCCCTCCATGATGTACACTGGCCTTCTTCACCTCCTTACAAAGTCAACAGAGGGATTCCCTTGCTGTTTCCTTTCTAAATGGGTGGCCAAGATGGCAGCCTGTGTCAGTTTTTCTGTTGCTCTCATCTATAACCTGTAAATTTCAGATCCATACATTTATTCCTCCTAAACAGTCATCTGATTCTCATTCTCCTCTTCTCTCCCACTAATAGCAGGTATGAACTAATCTTGGTTACCAACATATCCGGCTCTTGTGTTCTGGACCAACTCTTGGCCAACTTGAAGGTCTTTTGTAAATCTCAGCTTGACAGCCAAAAGATTAGGCCAATACCACAGGTGAAAGTACCACTCTTAGAGCACAGGGCAGGCAGAACACAAAGGTGGAGTGTTGACACAAAAAGGAACTTGTGTATGTAATGTTATAGACTCACTTCTTAGTGTGGATGCTATATACACCTGTACTTTGGAACTGTTTACAGTTCCAGAAATGCCAGGCAGCTGTAGACTCTAGACTGTCTTTACTCTTTTGAGCACTGACTCTTGGACATTTCATGACCTCTTTGCATGTATTGAATGTTTTAGCAGCCCCAGGAGAAAGTTAAATAATGGGCCATACTAAAGTTTCTGATTTTTTTCATGAATTTGAGTGTTCCATAGCCCCCATCTTTCATTACTTCACCTAAAGAAAGATTATTATGTTCATGTTGACAAAAGGTCTTAGGTCTAAAGTATCGTTTTAAAAGCTTATAACATTGTCCCGGGGCAACATGAATCTCCCAAGTTTTGATCACAGATGCGAGTTGATGCTCTGTATACTGTATATATCAGTGCATCCATTTATATTTATGAGGACTCTTACTTGACTTCAAGTCAATAGTCCAACAGAGCCTCAAGCACCAATTTCCTTCGGAATTTCTCATTTGAGTAGACTTCATAAAGCATTGTTTCGGGGGGAGGTTATAGCTCAGTGGTAGGATGCCTGCTTAGCATGCACAAGGTTTTGGGTTCAATTCTCAGTACCTCCATTATAAATAAATAAATAAGCCTAATTATCTCCCCCCCAAATAAAACAAAACAAAATAAAAACATTGTTTCATGAAGGCGGGGACTATGGAATCCTCATTTCCTAGCACAGTGCCTGGCACACAGAGGCATTTAATACATACTTGTAAATAACGATTCGACTGAATAAACTGAAAATGGAAAACATACAAATCAAACATTTGTGAATTCCATTATCCTGAAAGAAATTTCCATAAGGTATATTTTTTTCCCAGTAATATACTTCATGGGATATTTTTAAGGTTTATTTGTGATGTTATATATTTAGCTGCTTTTCCACTTTCCCCGTATCTCTGGCATTGATTTTCATACTGAGCTCACTTGCTTGGCAAGTGGGAGGACAAGTGTTATTGTGGATGTAAATCTTTCCCATTGAGGATAGCTTGATAGGGCAACCAGAGGCTGAAAGGGATCTGTTTGTTTTTTACTTTGTGTGCAAATGTCCTCCTTACAAAATGGACTGAGTTATTTCATTTTCTAAAGAAAACCTCTTTTTATTTTGTTTTTGAACTGGCAAATATTATGTGAAATAAGATTAGTCTATTTTATAATTTGTGCCTATGCCTTTAAATGACAAAATATGGATATTTAGTTTTATGTATACATATATACCTATGTAAATACACATATATTTTATATAAGTATATTTATACTTTACACACATATATACATATGTAAGTATACACACACTTATATTTTTCTCTTCCTGAGAGAGCATCTCAAGATTCGGTACTACAACCATGTGATAGTCTATGGCGTCATCATAATAGTGAGATGGATATTTGTAATTAATATCTACTGTTTATTAAATTGCCTTAACAGATTTATATGGACAGCGTCAGTTACATCATTGAATTACAAATGCCTATGCCTATTATACAAAAGACACAATATTATGAATTTTGTAACTGGTTACTCTTGTTATTTTAAGATGATGATTGCTATTTTATCTGAGAGCTGTTTCTGGAGTTGATATTTTAAAACAAAAGCCTGAACTGGAAACCTGACAGTTTTTCATGATCACAGTTCTTTTCCTTTCCTTCTCCACCACCCCCTCCTTCTCCACCACCCCCTCCTTCTCCTTCCTCCTTTTTTGTTCTACCTATAAAGTGTTAACCTATCTGGGTTGCATTTTCTCCCCGTTTAAGGACAGATAATTCTACACTGTTTCAAATCCTAAAGCAGACCATTTTGTGCTGTCAACAGCATGGCTATCTGCTTAATTGGAATAATCATGAACTCCCTTAAGTGAACACAGGGTGACTGTATTTTATAGCCCCAGGCCCATCCCAATTATTTACAGAATTTCATATTATGTTCCTGCCTTTTATAAAGAGTTGATGTAACAAAGAGCTATATGGAATAACCTTTCTGCATCTTTTATAAAAGAGCCACTAAAGGCATCATGCATTATAGTAGTGTTTGTTACTAAGGATCCTAACAATACAATCCTTTTATGGATAAATCCCATGTGGTGCAAAAGTTTGTTCATTTATTTTCTTTTTGGATGAGTCGGATTGTTTCCTTTAAAGAGCTGTTGAAAACTACGGGATTATGGTCATTGGCTATCACATTTCTGGAGTTGCAGATTGTCTTAGTCTCCGCAGACTGCTGCCTATTAGTGATTGTAGTGATCACTAACACTAACACCATCTTCTGGATGGTGAACAGGGAAGGATGTTAAAATTCTGACCAATCATTTTGAGCGTTACTCATACATTTTATTTATTGAAGCCGCTCTGACTCCTATCTGCCCTGATAACACAGGGTTGCATTTACCTAAGTTAGGCTTTTATAGTCATTCCCTTTGCTTTGGAGAATTTAATATCCAATTGAAGACTGAAATTATTAATTATGACATTAGGTACCCTAGATCCTTATTATTTAAGTGCCATGTGAAGCTCTTTATGTGTTTAAACCATTTCATCTTCAGTACTATTTTCCTCATTGTATTAATCAGTAAACAGTTTAATTTATCCAAGGTCACACAGCTAATAAGTGGTAGAAGTGAGCTCAATCTAAGAAGTTTGACTCCTGGCCAGTCTGGCTCCAAATTTAATATGTTGGCAAGGATCTCAGATATCTTCTTGGGAGGTATAAAATAATAAATAAATATATATATTGGTATCTCCCCTCAGTTCCTGGCACAGAGCTCCTAAATCCCCTGGAATTCCTTGGGTTATAGAAGTCTCTTTATTCTAATGAGGTAACATTTGGTGGGCTCCTAGATAGTTTCAGAATGGGGGTTGGTCACCAGAAAGACCAAGCTGTGATTAGAAGCTTAGAACTTTCAGCCTCACTCCCTATCCTCCAGGAAGGGGAGAGGGGTTAGAGATTAAGATAATGATCGATCATGCCTACATGTTGAAGTCCCCACAAAAATCCCAATAGTATGGGGTTCAGAGGGCTTCTTGTGAACACATCCAATCGCCTGGAGGTTGTACACCCCAATTCCACAAGGGCAGAAAGTAGTGTACATGGGTTCCTTCTGGACCTCACTCCATGTACCTCTTCATCTGGCTCTTAATTTGTATGTTATATCATACCCTTTATTATAAAATAAAACATTAAATGTAAGTTAAGTGTTTCCCTGATTTCTGTGAGCCATTCTAGCAAATTTTCAAGCCCAAAGAGGGGTCCTGGGGACACTGGTTTATAGCTAGGTTGGTCAGAAGAACAGATGACAGCCTGAAAATTGCAATTGGTATCTGAAGTGAAGGCAGTTTTATGGGATTGAACCCTGTGCCTATGGGATTTGCTTCTAACTCCTTGTAGGTAGTGTCAGAACTGAACTGAATTGTAGGATACCCAGCTGGTGTTGCAGAATTGCTGATGTGTGGAAAACCCACACCTTCGGCGTCAAAAGTGTTGTGAGTACGGCAGTGGTGTGAGAGTAAAGGAGGAACCCACAGGATTGTTTTCTCTATAAGGAGATAAATGTTTTCCATCTGTCCCACTACTCCCTATGCCCTGTGCATGACAGACATCGCCAATTGTTGGCAGAATCCTTTTCAACTGAGTCTAGATGCAGCCTTGGAATCATAGTCTTTGCCCTAGGTGATGACTCCCTGTTGAATGAGTGGCACTTGTGTTGAAATCTCTTTATCATCCATGTAGGTCTAATCTGCTTCTTTCACAGAAGTACCTATGCTAAGTGCTACAGTAGATGTTCATCAAACCTACTTTTTATTCCTCCTAGTGCATGGGTAGACAACGATTCCAGCTTCTCTTTCAAATAGATGGATGTGGCCACATAACTGTTCTAATCAATACAATGTGAGCCCTCCTGATGTGTACCATTTTCAGGTTTAACCTTTTAAAATATCCTATGTGCTCTTCTCCATTCTTTTTCTCATCCATTGATTTGATTCCTATGAGCACAGTGATCCTGTAAGCCACCTGATGAAGCTGGTGGAGTCAAAAGATGGAAGGAGTCTGGGTCTCTGAATCACCTCTTTGATGAAAGCTACCTACCAATCATACACATCTATTTGGGTCTTAGGTGAATAAGAAACAAACTTCCATTATGTTTCAGCCATTCAAATTTTTTAGTGTGTTTGTTACAAAAACTAATGTTCCAAAACAAAGATCATGCAAGATCACATCATTAGCATGTTTCAAAAATTTGAATCTAAATCTTTTAAAGTCCAAATTCTTCTCACAAGGATAATCTTATTGATAATTAGAAAAAAATTATCCATGTTAATGATAATTAACATGACCTTATTTCAGGCCTTATTTCAACTAAACCATCTCCAAGTATGACCCCACCAAGTTTTGAGCTCATCTGCAACAATCGCCTTTAAAAAATTTCAGTATCATACCATTGATGCCTTCAGGACCAGACTTCCTCATCTCCCAATCTGGCCTACAGTTGCTGCCCAGGAATAAAACACAAACAGTGGCATCAAGTCAGGCTTTCTCAAGTGTGTCTTGGGGATTGATTTCTGTGGAATATTAGAAGGTTGAGTGCCCAAATAAAATATTCCATGGTCAAGTACATTTGGGAAATTCTAGGTAAAGTATAAAGTAAGAAGGTGTCTTTTCTATAGGAATGCCTTTTAATAGGATACACCCTGAGATTCTCCAAAATAGGGGTAAAGTTAATAGCATTTTGCAAACTTATTTCATGACAGAGCCCCATCCCAAATTGCATATCAAGGCTGGTGTTCCATTGAACACATTTTGGGAAACACAAACCTAAGTATATTGGGTCATATCTATACTCATGAGTACTTGAAGTTGGGTCTAATACATCTTGGAATTTAGCCCCTCCGCTTAAGGAGACTTTGGTTCTGGTACTGCCTATTTCTGACACTTGACAAATGATTACTTCTTGACCTTTGTCTAGTTTGGGTTACTAATCCTTTATCCTCTGGCTATCTTCAAGATTGACAACAGACTTTATTTTATGGACTCAACCCTGCCCTCCTTCATCTACCTTGTTGCTGCTCAACCTTGACAGAACACAAATGTTCCCCTTCAGTGTGTGTATTTATAGTATTAATTCTTGATAAGAAAACACCCCCCCAAAAGGGTGGGAGTTGGGTAATGTTAGTGACATAAAGAGATAATTCTTACCGGTCTACTTAAATATGAATATCAATAAAATACAGTGCAGTTACATTATATGGACATTTGTATTATATGAATTCAAGTAGACATACTCAGCACCCTGGCCCCAAACAATCAGAAAAAATAGTTTAAATGCAAGGCAGTTAGATTTTCTGTTAGGGAATGTCATTACTGGGGGCCTCTCATACTTTAAAACTTGTATAATCCAAAATTAATTTTTCATAAAACTGACAAAGAAAGGAAGGTACTTCTTTGCTGTCTGAAGTGGCACTCCCCTGGGCTGTAGCAAAAACATGGCTCCCAATTCATCTGGCCTTCAAGTTTTAAAACTGTGTGATTGTTAATATAAATAAAAGATTTTTCTTTGTATTTCTGTTACTTCAAATGCTGCCACCTTGTGAGATTTATTAATATTTTTATGTTGTACTCTCAAATTTGCATAACTCGGATTTTATAAATTGCTACTGCACAGTAGTATGGGTGTTTTCACCTACCATCCCATTCCATTTGTATAGTGATTTAATCTGCTGGGAGATATGACTGCTATCTCCTTTCCTGTGTGCCTTTCATAGTAGAAAGTATTACTCTGTCCTATAAATGTAAACCAACTATTTCATATAGCCTCACCCGAAGAAACTGAAATTTACTGAATATTGGCAAAATGGCTATACTGAACTTACTGAACATTATGTCACTTTCCAAAATGTCATGTAGTTTTAAGAGATTTTTTAAATTGGTTTTGAATATATGTAATTCTTCTCATAGTGGGCCAACTTTAGAACTTTATCTCCCACCTAAGGGTGAATCTACTTGAAAATAATGGATATTATTTGTTGCCAAACCAGCATCTACTATTAGCCTTCTTTCTTCCTAACAAAGCTCTATTTTATGCAGGTATCTACCCCTCATATGACTAAAGGGAAGAGGATCCTAACATCAGTTCCAGGAGAAGATCTTGATTTGTCTAGGGTCATAATGATAGTCCCACAACCCCTTTGCCAGAGATTGGTTTCAGACTGGTCCAGTAACCTAATTCTGACCTATGAGATACAAGATGGCCAGTTGAGAGGTTTCTGGAAAGATTTCCTTGATTCTTAGAAATAGACAGAGACACTAATAGTCCCTCTTCTTCGTAAACATGTTTTTGGATCTGGATGTGACTCCAACAGTCATTGCCATCTTGCTACCAGTCCTCTGTAGATGTCAACATTAAGAATTGAAGAGAGCAGAGAAGGATAAACCCTAGGTCATTAAAGATATTGCTCAGTTCTTGAATCAATCAGCCCTGAAGTCTCCCCAACTTCTTCCTTTTAGATAATGTATCAGTCATGGGCTGCCAAAACACAATGCCATAGAGTGAATGGCTTAAACAACAGAAATTTATTTCTCTCAGTTCCAGAGGTCGGGAAGTACAAAATCAAGTTGCCAGTCGATTTGGTCTCGTGAGGACTCTCTTCCTGGCTTGCAGAAAAGCCTGCCTTTTCATTTGCTTACTATCCTCACATGGCCTTTCCTTGGTATGTGCACAAGGATACAGCTCTTTCTCTCTCCCTTTCTCATTTTATAAGGCCACCAATCATATTAGATTAGGATTTGACCATTATGACCTCATTTAACCTTAATTACCTCCCAGAAGCCCTATTTCCAAATATAATCATATTGGGGTTTAGGGCTTCAACATATGAATTTGAGGGGATACAATTCAGTCCATAGCAGATTATATAACAAGTGTCCTTATGTTGTGTAAACAGGTTTAAATTGGTTTTTCTGTTACGTATTACTAAATATACCCTAACAGATTATCATATCTTTTGAAGCAATACACAAAGGATATTATCTAATTCATGACATATAACATGAGAAGATCAAAGGCTATTTTCCTTTTCTCAGAACTAATAGTTATAAAGTTAAAAATGGTTAGTCCATTGCTGTTACAGGACATTTCAAGAACTGCTGATTGTACATATATGTGGTATCATGTTAACATAAACAGTCCAGTCCTTAGGGAGTTTTAAGTTATAAAACAAACATTTTTCTAAGATCATGTGCTCTGATATAAAAACCATGCTCCAGCCCAGTTCTATCATTATAAGGTTCTATCAGGCCAAGTGACGTTAGCTGGTGATTTTATCAGGCAAGACTTCTAACTAATGGCTTGATGAAACCATCACTACACCATAATACACCGTAACAAATTGAAATGACAATTCCTTTCAAGAATTTAGTCATTACAGTTTTTTCCACAAAAAGCAGTATCGCAGAGAGTACTACAATCCTACAAATAAGAATATACTTTCACCTTCATGCCCAAAATAAACCAGTTACATTTATTCTTGCAATTCAAATCTAGTCTTAATAACTATCTTCAACAAAAAGGGTGGAGTATAGTTTTTATCCCATTCTAGTAAAGCTCTTACACAACATCTTACCTATTGTTTTGGTTACACTGTATACAAAATAATTTTATGCAGCCTTCAAGGTAAAAATTAAATAAATAAAATTATATGGAAGTGAAGGGTTTTCATAACATAGTAAAACTCACTTTTTATTTCTAGCCTGGGAAGTGGAAAGATGAATTTAACATTCATCAAATTTTAAAAACAAAACCAACCAAACAAAAAATAAACTCCACCAAGAAACAAATGATGAGAGATATATTTGCATATAGATGGAGCCATATTAAAGCAAGAACTTGGGCCATTTTGAAATCTTAAACCATCTGATACTATTTTCATAAACTCAGTAATACAAACCATGTGGTGAGTGATTTTCTGAAAAACTCTGCTGGTTTCACTGTGTATTTTATTATTGGCCAAATGTGACATTAAATTTTATCCCCTGTGGCTTGGAGTTAAATGCCTGCTCTGTTCAGAATGGCAACACTCAATTAAACAGCATTTTTCATGATCTACACCCACCATTGTTACTGTATTTAAGGGAAATAATGGGGGTACTGACCTATATTGCGTTTCTTATTATCAATGGAGATGAAGCGAATGCAGGGATTACTGGTGATGTACTGCCCAGCCCAAGGGACATCAATCTTCGTGCCAGCTTCATAAAAGAGGCCCAGAGCATAGCGAGAGGAGTAGCTCACAGATTCCAGTTGCTGCCTTTGGCTCTCACTAATTACTGTAGAAGAAAAAGTACAGGGCATCAGACTTGAAAATACCATCTTTCCTTTTAAGGCATCAAATTCATAACTCCTTTAAACCACTTCCAACTGTTTCCACCAAGTCTTTCTTACTTATGACAAATTTTGAAAGGTAATGTAAAATAGCATTAGCTCTAATTTCTTTGCAGAATGATTACAAACCTTGGCACACTTGTTTCTATCAAGTTGAAGGGCCAAACTCTCTAGACTGACATTCAAGGTTCTTAAACTCTAATGTCATGTTGCTTTTCTAGCTTTGGATCTTAGTTATGACCCTGGGACTGTCTGAAACATTATAGACTCCATACACCGACTACTTATTAAAAGTCAAGGTCTTTGCCAAACACTTAACATAAGCATTTCACTCTATCCTAACAAGTACTGGATAAGGTCGAGTGCTAGTCCCACATTACAGGGGAGGAGACTGATGCTTCATCTCTTACGGACCTCTTACGTTCTCCCATGTCATATAGTCATTTGTTTGACTGTCATCTTTCAGTCACTGGATTATCACAGTTCCTTAAGTAGGGCGACCACACCTTAGTCTTTTTTGTTACAGTCCTCTACTCTACTCATTACAGAACTACGAAGGATGAAAGTAAAAAGGGACAAAAAGGCAAACACAGACACACAAAGTTAGTTAAAATGTAGGAGGTAAATAAATGATCAGCAAATGGAAAAAGACTGGGAAAGGAGGTTTGGGTTCAAATCCTGACTCTAGCACTTACTAGGTAGATGACCTTGGTCAAGATACTTATTCTAATTATAGTCCTCTTGTCTGTAAGTGGCAGTAATAGTGAAGGATACATTACTCTGATGGAAGGATTACATAAATAACACATAGCACAGTGCTTAGCGTATGATAAGTGTTCATTACATAGTTACTTTTTCTATTATAGAGAGAAAAGTATTTAGGAAAATGGGACAATGTTCCATCCTGGGATGAAAAAGGAAAAGATTTCTCTCACTTTTTAATCTCCACCTCCAATCTTCCTACCCTTAAGAGTCTCAGGGAGCTGCTCATTCATGTGTACTAATAATTTGGGCTTCAGAGAAGGTCATAGTTCTATTCTGAAAGGCTTAGGAAGGCAGGTTCAGAAATGAAACATATGAAAAGTTCTTATTTAATTAGTGAAAAATATCTTAATTGAAAAAAGTAGTTATTGGCAAACCTCAAGGATGGCGGGTAACTTGAGCTAACCCTTAGAGAAGTGACTTTAGGTGGAAGAAAGGACAGAAGGGTACTCAGTACATTATTTAAGCACAGTAATAATCCTGTACATTATCACAGCATGCTCTTGGCTACAAAACATTTTTAGAGCTAAGACCTCTTTTAATCTTCACAAGAGTCTTGCAAGATAGGTGTTTTCACCATCCTAGTTTTACATCTCTATGGAGCTGAGACGCAGAGGCATTAAGTAACTTGCCCTAGGCCACACAGCTTCCAAGTCATGTGGTAAAGATGAAGCTAGAATTCCTGCATTGAAGTCATGTACATGTCCTGATTACTCCATACGTTCCCCTCCTGATCTGTAAGTCTGAGCTTCAAAACGAACTTTGGCATCGTTTTCTCCTCTGACATTCATGGTTATTTTGCACTTAGAAGTAAAAGGCATCAATCCTTTTACCATTTAACCATAATTTTCTATCTTATTAAAAGATTTAACTACTTGATGAATGAGTGATCTTCTGACACTGGCTTTGTTGCACTCAATGTGTTGTGGGCTTCATTTTATTATTCAATCTGCTTTTAAAGTTATGGGGCCTATGTCGTGCTTACTGCTTTCTGAGCTGGAGGAGGTGAGGAAGACTAATACTAGCAGTTGAGCACATACTGTGTACTGGGGGGCTTATCACTGAGTTTCCCATTTTTTTCAATTTAAAAAATAAACCAACAAAACTGTGAAGTCAGCTATTTAGCAACTGAAAGGGCCTAAAAAACTCTTTTTTAAAAAAATGATTTTTATGTTTTTCTTTACCCAAACTGAAAGGTCAACTAGGTTGACAACCAAACTGGACCTTTTCCTCCCCTGCCACACACGTTTGCACATTTAGCTAGTTTTTAGACAAGCTGCCAAGTGGCAAATCCCACTGGGTAGCGCTTTGAAAAGGTAATTGATATCTACATAGAAACAGAGATTAACCTTAAACACCCTTGTCTGCTCCAGGAGCTCTACAATTCATTCTGAGAACAGGGAGGTGAAACTTTTGACTGAAACAATCTCCATTTTTGGACATACTCACTTAGAAAAAATTCATCTTCCGGGCCTGGAAAGTTTTTGATTGTTGCAGGACTTAACAAAATGATCTTATTTTGTTTGAAATTTTTTTTAATGCAAAATGCTGGAGGGAGCAGCCCTAGGTCCTAAACACATACACTTCAGCAAGAAAAATAACAGGTTCTTTACTATCAAATATTCAAAAGGGCTGTATACCCACAAAACAAAGCTCATAGAAAAGTGCCTAATTTCAATATAATGAATCTTTGGATGTCATTCCTCATTTAATTCTGAACCACTAGGTTTATATAATCTCTGTAATTATATACACACAAACACACATGTATATATAATACAGACTATATTTTATGACTATCTGATGTGAGTGAAGTGGCTATAAATTGTACTGAATGGGGTACTTTACACTCATACTTCTGTCAGTTAGGAGAACGGTCCTTATTGCATTCCCTCTTTGACTATGCCTGTGGGTGCCCACACGTGTGAGTATAGGACAGGGGAGGGGAAGGACAGAGGAGAAAGAGAGAAAAACAGAAGACATAGACTACTCCTGAATTACATCAAGTAAGTAATTTCATTTCTTTTGTTTCCTAATGTAACCATTCTTTTAGTGTCCTAACCAATAAAAGAGGACTAGACATATATATTCTGCCTATTTCCTATGTGTTTTGGTGATGATCTCATTCATTCATTCATTCATTCATTGCCTACTTTATGATGCCGAGTATTATTCTAAATGTTAGTGATATAATGCAGTCCCTGCTCTCATGCAGCTTACATTACTAGTGGCAGAGAGAATGATTATAAATAAATAACCAAGTAAATGGTGTGTCAGTTGGTGATAAGAACTATAAAGAAAAAGAAAGCAGGGTAAGGGGATGAAAGTGACAGGTCTGGGTAGTGAGGCTATTTAAAATAGGCTGTCAGGGCTGTATGTCTCCTCTGAGGATTTTATTCTGATTGACATGGGAAGTGACTACAGGTTATGAGCCAGGGACAGATATGACTTGGCTTCTGTTTTAAAAATTTTCATTCTGGCTATAGGTGAAGACTGCAGGGATGCGAGGAATTGGGGACTGCAGTGTCTGAGATTGGAGGTAACAATGGAGAGGGTCAGAAGTGGTTACATATTTATTATGTGGTTACATATTTATAATATATAGATATAAGTGGTTATATTTTGGATGTAATATATAAACGTGTGTGTGTATGTGTATATATATGTGTGTATATCACACACAAACATATGCATATATATAATGTAATTTTTAATTGAGGTTTAATATACCTACAGAAAAGTATGCCTTGAATTTTCATAAAGTGAATGCACCAGTATAATCACCAGCCAGACTAAGAAACAGATTACCAGAATCCCAGAAGCTACTTTTTTCCGCTCTACAGGCACTCGCTGCCAAGGGTAATCAGTAATCCTGAATTCTAACACCATAGATTAGTTGAGTTGTTTCTGGATGTCATATAAATAGAATGATGCGGTATGTACTCTTTGTGTCTGGCTTCTTTCTCTCAATATCATGCTTTGATATTTATAAATGTTGTTACATGTAGTCGTACTTGATTCTCATTGTGGAACAGTATTGCTTTTATGTATGTACTACTACACTTTGTCCATTCTACTGTTGATGGACATTTGGATTGTTCGCAGTTTTTGGCAATTACAAAAGTAACGTGAAGAACACATGTGTGTGTTTCTCTTGGGTACATACTGTATTTCTGGATCATGAGGTTCCCTGATTTTTAGTTCTAGTAGCTTCCATCAAATGGTTTTCTAAAGTGACAGTACCAATTCGTACTCCCACCAAGGGTGTACATCTTCATCCATGTTTGCTACAATCTGCTCTTTCTTTTCTTTCCTTTTTAAAATTGAAGTATAGTCAATACAATCTGCCTTTTTTACTTGGGAGGTAGTGGTATCACATTGTGGTTGTAATCTGTATTCCATGATGACTAATATTTGGAAGACTTTCCATATTTTTTTGGATATCCTTTTATGATTGTCTGTTCAAACCTCCGCTCATTTTCTTCTGGGTTGTCTGACTTTTTCTTATTACTATGTGGTAGTTCTTTATGTCGTCTGGATATGAGTCTTATATATGAATTGTAAAAACTTTCTTCTCAATGGCCTGCCTTTTTAGTCCCTTAGTAGTGTGCTTTGATGATCAGAATTCTAATTTTAACTTAGTACAATTTACCATTTTTTTTTCACTTATAGTTAGCCCATTTGCGCTCTGTTTAAGAACTCTGCCTACTCCAGGGTCTTGAAGATATTCTCTTATTTATTTTCTCTGAAAGGTTTATTGGTTTACCTTTCATAGGATTTTGGATATATTCTGAAGTTAAAACAGCCAGAATTTCTGTTGGTTTGAAAAAGTGGTGTGAAGGGAAGAGATCAAGTGAGGAATAGATGGGACACTACTTCCCCTCACCTACCCTTGTCACTAAACAACAATTTCGTTGTTCTATAATTTTAAAAGTTACAATATAAAAATGAGAAATCACATTATAAACAACCTGAGGCAAAGGCTGTGCCTCATGAGCTTTTTTGGGTCCAGGTCTCAGGATAATTAATGACTGATGCCATGTAGGCATTTATAAATGATGATTACATCCTCATTTTAGAATGTTTGGAAAGTACACACAGGTATAAAGAGACAAAAGGGGAAATGATCATTATATTCTCATTATCCAAACAGCTATCAACTTTCTGATATTTCTTCTTTAGTACTTTCCTGACTTTTTCCTTTTAAACATGGCTGTGATCATATTATACATATAATTTTGTATACTGCATTTCTGCTTATCAATTACCAAAAATCCTCATTGTGAACATAATTTTGAGTGCCCCATACAATCTGATGGAGTGGATGCTATGTAATCTGAACTTAACCATTTCACTAATGGATATTTGTTTCCTTTTTTGTCCATGATAGTTAAAGCTGTTATGCACATCTTTGAGCATAGATCTTTACCTACATTTCTAATTATTTCCTTAAGACAGACTATTGGAAGTGGAATTACTGTTAAATTGACTTCCAGAAAGATGCACCAGTTTACACTTCCCCTAACAGTTTATGAAAGACCCATTTCACTGTATCCTTGCCTGTATTAAGTATTACCTTTTACTTTTTTGGTGATAATTTAAAAGAAAAAATACATCTCATTTTGGTTTTAAAATATATTTCTTTAACTCCTGATGATGCTAAACGTTCTTCATGTATCTACTGAAGCCCAGATGTATTGTCTCTTTTGGAAACAATCTGTTCATGTCATTTTGCTAATTGGTCTATTGAATTCATGTTATTCAGCTGATTTTTATCAATAGGTGATAGATCTCCATTTATTGTATGTTATACAATTTTTCCTACATGTTGTTTAATTTTTAGTACTGTGTATGATATAATATTTATTTAGGTAATCTATTGGTTGTTTTCTTTTTCCTTCTCTCTCTTTCTTCTCTTCTCCTCCTTCTCTCTCACTCATTCCTCCTTTCTCCCTCCCTCTCTCTCTCTCCCTCTCTCCCTCCCTTTCTTCCTTCCTTCCCTCCTTTCTTTCCTGTTTAAACACTTGGAGTCTAAAACTTGATTTGTGCTGGTTATTCTTGCTCCCCCACACCCACCCTCTGCCCTTCTCTGTTTGCTCTGTGCCGGGGTGGGGGGGTGACTGCCCAGGCTATTGGCTGAATCCCCATGAGCTCTGGTTCTGGATGGTTTTGGCCAATGGGAGGCAGAGGCAGGAGGATGGAGGGCGGAAGGAGACAGAAGCTGGAATATCAGTTCCTTCTGCTCCTTCTTGCTGTGCCAGGTGCTGACAATGCTGAGCTCCTCTACATTGAAGTTCCTTTCAGGCAGAGCTTCTTCCATGGTTCCAACACTCCTGGGGCACTGGACACCTTGTTTTCTTCCTCATCCATTTAGAACTAGGGGCAGTAATGGCTTCCTGCTGTTCCTGTCCCCAGGTAGCAAAATATCCTTTGTGGGTTGCCTTACCTCTGCCCAGTGTTCTATAAATGCCCTTTCATTACATTCTGTCAGGTAAAATCCTTTTAAATATACCATCCATTTTTTGCTAAGACCCTGACTGAAACAATATTTGGCTATATTTTCTTCTAGCTTCTTCTAGGAAATTACTCTGAAACGAAGCATGATATAATCTACTCTTATGGAGTGATAGAGATCAACTTTTTAAAACCGAATCCTTGTACCCAGAAGTATTCCTAATAAGAATATTTTGTGATTTTTGAAGGTCTGTGTTTTCATAAGTAAAAAAGTACTGCTTTCAGCTGTATTTCTCTTTACTAAAAGCTGATGTTTTTTGGCATGACAATGAATACTTCCATATTGATAGTAAAACAAGTATCTTTTAGCATTAACTTGGCATTCATTATCAATATTAATGGTAAATGTTCACACAGACGGTAAAATGATGCTGAAAACCTTAACCTCCTTCTAGAATTTTTGTCATTTATAGCCAATTAAGAGGATTGTTAATTTCCCAATTTGCTACCATATGTAAAGAATTTCAGCCTGGGAACAGTTGAAGTTAGGAAGTCAATTTGTATTATAACTGCTTACGCTGTACATCAGGGGACCGTGGCCGCTCTTCATTTACTTATTATTGCTTTTATCTTTTATGTCGAATTCCAAGAAAGGTCAAGAAGTTTCATGCCTAAATTTAACTCCTAATATTAGACCCTCCAGTTCTGTGTGTACATGAAGCCAACAGCACTTTAGCCCGAATAGCTGACTTCTCTTTACTCAAAGTGGTAGTAGAAATAGTGCTGAAAAGACCCACTTTTCCATAAATAGTTCTCCCAGCAGGCCAGTACAGAGTTTGAAATCTTACCATTCATGAGTCATTCCTTTCGTGCAAAAGCATCACAGAACTAGTTTCATTTCACTTCACCCGGTATAAACTGAATGTTCACGTGGACTCTATGGGTATAGAAATCATTACGCCTGGAAGCACAGTTTCAAAAATAGTTTTGGCAAGCAATAAATCTAGAGTTTATTCGGGACAGACTTCAGCAGTTATATCTATGTGGGATTTCCCTGGAAAAATATTTCTTTCATCCTGAGAGGTATCTCTGGAGTCAGAAGAATTTGGGTTTCAATCCTGGCTCCGACACAATCTGTGTGACCTTAGTCAAATCGCTTAATTCCGCTAAGCATCTGAGAATAATAGTCCCAGCCTTAAAAGATTGTAAAGAAATTAAATGAGATAATACTAAGTGCTTAGCACAGTGTCTGGCACATGATAAATGTATTGCAAAGACCCAACACTACAGTTCTTGAATTTAAAAGCCTTTAGATGTGTCTACATGTATAACATACTTTAGAAACATTTTCTAAAAAGACTTTGGAGGCAAGATCCTAAATTTCAAGCATATCAGGATAATACTAAATCAAAGATATCTCTTGGCTGAAGTGTACGTACTAAATGCACTTCATTTTCAGAGTAGAGGGTAAAAAACCGAAACTTTTTTTTGAAAAGTAAGGAGTAGTAAAGATGCTAAAACCATTTCAGACAATAATTTTTGAGAAATTAACATAAATTGTGGAATTCTTTAGCTAACAAATTTAGAATGGTGAATGTTCAAAGATTTGTCTTTTGAAAAGAACGAAAACCTGTATTTTGTATCATCATTACACTAATATGCTAGCATTAAATTTTTCTTAATCCTAATCCTATCCCAGGATTACATAAAAATGAAAGGTGCCAAAGAATCAGGTTTCTCTGTATTGTTTTTTGGTCACTTAATAAAAATATTTTGATAAAAATTTAAGATTTAGCTGGTTTTACACTCATGTGTTTAGGAGAATGCTAATCATCATCTGAATACAAACTTTAACAGGTACATTCCATCTGGTTGCTGTGCATAGTTTTTTTTAAGAAGTCATTAGAACACATTAAAAATCATAAGCATCTTAGGAAAATTAAGTTCATATCTAGTAAGAGAAATTTATCACGTTTCCCAAGTTTTGTGGAACCCTAAAGTCAATGCATTAAGTGGCATTAAAAAGGGAAGAAAAGAAAGACACTTTCTACTCCCAGTTCACCAGATGAGTCAGAAAGTGAAAGATTTGTAAGAATTTAGGAAATATTGTGTGCTGACATTTATTTGTCACAGTAGGCGTTCCAGAATTGTGAGGCATTTGAGGGGACAGAAACTAAATGGTTGTCTGAGTCAATGTTGCCTTAATGAGAACATCTGCACATTCTCACAACTGTACAGTTTCCTTCCCCTCATTTTGGTGACCAGTTATAGTGCTGTAAATGAATTTGGTTTTTTGAAATACATAGGGTATTAATATGTTGGAGTACTATGTAAATTTAAAGAAGTCATAAACAGTATATACTACCTTGGTTAAAAAAAAATCCGTAAGACACTAAAACATAAGGACGCTAAAGTTTCTAAAATCCAGTAATACTTAACTGATCATGATGTTATGCTGTTTCTGGTAAAAATAAAAATAAACATGTTATTATTTTAGGAGCAAGGTTTTAGGCTTCCAAGATTAAACAGGCACTCCTGCTATCCTAGGGGCAGATTATATGCTAAAATGTCTTTGCAGTACTGTGAAGGCTCAAACTGTTAGTGCTGCTATCAGCATTGGTGGTGAATCAGGTTTCCTCTCCTCTCCCCAGTGATGCAGGAAGAATTTCTAATCCCTGCTGTCTCCGCATCTCCCTAATCATAAAGAACAATCTGTCAAGGACAAAAGTGTTTTCTCTCTGACTTTTCTTCTACTGCTTTCCTGCCACTTTGTCCCAGTGGCTTTTAAAAAGAGTATTTAACTATACCGATGTGGCTGTAGCTTGCTTTTCATAAAACCTATGACTTTCTCTCCTTCACATGAAGTCTGCTGTTTTACAAACTCACTACCCACTCTTTATCTGGATGGAGGTCCTGTGACACTACTATGGAATGAAAACCCATATTTTGTATCACCATTACTCTAGCATGCCGGCATTACATTTTCTTAATCCTAATTCTATCCCAGGATTATATAAAAATGAAAAGTGCCAAAGAAACAGGTTTCTCTGTATTGTCTTTTGGTCACTATCCTAAAATGGGAGTCGATTTTTTCTATAGCAACTAGCTCTAAACATGGGATTAGAAAAATAAACATTTTTTAATGTAGAAGCTGTTTTCTGAAAGACCGTGGGATTATTTAACTCAAGCATTGTTTATTCTAAGTCCACTATGGAGCCAGCACTGTGCCAGCCACTATAAAATACCTCTTAACAAAACTCTTGGCAGACTCTAGGATAGATTTTGGACTGACACATAACATATTTTTTTCCAAGTTATTATCAACTTTATCCTTGGGAACCTTCTTTTTGGATTTCAGAATAGAAATGTAGTTGGCTGTTCCTGTTTTCTTTGCGGAACATATACAGCAAGTCTGGAAACCACAATAATAAGGCTGGAAAATGCTTGCCTTATTTCTATGCATTCTAAATTTTTAGACTATTATGCCATCATTCTTATTGTCAGAAAAGTGCTGAGTCTCAGATGAGAAAGAATATGAAAATAAAGCATTGTGTGTACTCTTATACGAAATGTCACAGAATATCATACATATTTTACAGCCACTCTTCCCAGCCTATCCATGTAATTACTTTATGGTCATGCCATTCATGAGCAATACAGTCATTCTAAAATTCATAATAATAAAAACTTTATTACATGTCACCTCATATTTTTATATAGATATATATTTTTATATTTATGGCAAGAGTTAATTTATACTGAGGCAATGAATCAGATAATTAATATTCTAATTCAAAACTTTTATAGTTTTAGAAATCAGAAAGTAATGTTTGCAAGGACCTGGAATCTGCAGTATAAAGGCAAAATGTCAGAGTCTGGTGGTGTAAGCTCTAGGACACTCAGAAATATGCTCATCTTGTACTTTGAAAATCCGCTAGCTTCTTTTCTGTTTACATAATAACAATTCCCCACAATGCTTAGCCAAAGCCAAAGTAAATAAACTGGACTTGGGAAAAAAACTGTAAGTGGCACCAGACTTCATTTAGTGGAAACCTACAGCATTTTACTTATTTTAAAATCAGTATACTCTTATAATTAACAAAACCCCCAATTTGATGAAAAACACAATTATTTTTATAGTTTCTTCTATTAATTTACTGGTCTGTACATTAGTGAAATATTGTTCATTTTTCTTTGTTTTGCTCCTATTTTAAACAGTAAGTTTTTACTGCCAGGTTTCAATCATTTCTCTGTACTTCTCAGCCAACCTCTACACACTGCAAATGTTTCATCTGAAAGATTTGACAGAGGTTATCCTGAACTGAACACTTGCATTTCTGAGCCATGGCAAAATCTTTATGTGTATAAATAAGTGCATATCAATATAATATGATACACACATTTCTCCCCACTGAGCTTTAGTTTCCTCACCTGTTAAGTAGTAGTATGATCTAGCTTAAAGGGTTTATGAACATCAGAATTTTATATTCTAAATATTATAAAAAAAGCTTTAGAAATTTTATATTCTAAATATTAGAGAAGTTACAGATGTATGTAAGTAATTATACATAAGTACATACATACATATATATATATATAAACCTGGCACAAAATAGGGGCAAATAAAAAGTAATAATAACAATTATTGTTCTTATTCTTGTTTCAGGGAAAGGGATTAACAAGATAGCCTTAATTGGTACAGGAAGGTACAGGAAGGCATAGAAAGGTATAATTGTTAAGAGGAGCTTTAGAAGTGGGAGCAAGGAAGAAGGAAAATGAATTTTTCCTAGTTCATCTTTGGAAATACATGATTTTTAGAACCATTTTATAGCTTCAAGGTGTTTGCTTCTAATCTACAACTTAACTTTATTTACATACTATTTTATCACCAAGTTTATTAAGTTTTCTTGATCAGGTATGGATTTTTACCAGGTATCTGTTATTAATCAGAGTTAGTATATAATTTAACTCTAATACAATTATCCAAAGCACCTCTGTAGCCTAGAACATAGTAGGTAATTTTCTTCCTTCTTAGGACATATTCCAGACCCATGGTCCTAGCATTTGTAGAGTCAGAAACATAAATTCCTCCTTTGCTTTCCTGCCCTAACACACCCACCTCACACACCTGTTTACTCTTTGCTTGCAAGTAAATGTGTACATCAGCTAGGGCATGATCTCCATGATGGGATGACAAGGGGGATCTTGTCATTGTATTGTTTAAAGAGCAAATTCCAAGGAGAAAACATTTCTCCATACCTGTGTCTGCTTAGGGACATTAAAATAGAGCTACTCTCATTGTTTATAAGGAAATTTAGAGTAAAATTATTGGATTGCCTGCTGAAATCTTTTCAGATATACCTGGTTTCACCCTAGGTTATGGATATCTCATGTATATGAGAATTCAATCGTAGATCCTTTTTCCAAGCTACCCACCTCGCCCTTACCTCCAAGCTTAGGCAGCAAACAGGCTCTCCTGGTTAGATGGACAGTTGATCACTTACTTTTAAAAAATAATTCTTGTTTTTTATTGAATGGAGTCAGTTTACAATGTTAGTTTTGGGTGTATAGCAAAGCAATTCAGCTATATACATACATAAATATTTACATATATATTTTCAGATTCTTTTCCATTACAGCTCATTACAAGAAATTGAATATAGCTTCCTGTGCTGTACAGTAGGTCCTTGTTGTTTATCTGTTTTATATATAGTAATGAGTATCTGTTAATCTCAAACTCCTAATCTATCGCTCACCCACATTTTACCCCCTGGTAACCACAGTTTGTTTTCTGTGTCCGTGAGTCTATTTCTGGTTTGTAAATAAAATTTGCATCTTTTTTTCTTAAGATTCCACATATAAGTGACATCATATGATATCTGTCTTTCTCTGACTTACTTCACCTAATATGATTATTTATAGGTCCATCTATGTTGCTGCAAATGGCATTATTTCATTCTTCTTTATGGTTAAGTAATATTCCATTGTATATATGTACCATATCTTCTTTATCAACTCATCTATTGATGGACATTTAGGTTGGTTCCATGTCTTGGCTATTGTAAATAGTGCTGCTATGAACATCGGGGTGCATGTGTCTTTTCAAATTATAGTTTTCTCTGGATATATGCCCAGGATGAGATTGCTGGATCATAGGGTAAGTCTATTTTTATTTTTTTAAGGAAACTCCCTGCTGTTCTCCATAGTGGCTGCACCAATCTACATTCCCACCAACAGTGTAGGAAAGCTCCTTTTTCTCCATACTCTATCCAGCATTTATTATTTGTAGACTTTTTAAGGATGGCCATTCTGACTGGTGTGAGGTGATACCACACTGTAGTTTTGATTTGCATTTCTCTAGTAATTAGCAATATTGCTTACTCTTGCCACTTCCTTTCCTCTGCTACAAACCCAAATCACCTCTTCCCCACTCCCCTTTCCCCAAGCAGTCCTGCTGTCACAGGAAGATTTCTTAGCTCACCAATTGCCTTCTCTTCCTTTTCTCTTTTATTCTATTTGTGAGCAAGACATGGGCCACTACCACAACAACAGAGTAAGTCCTTGACCTCCAAATAAATTGAAAATGGCTTTAACAGTTGATGAGGCAAGGATAAGGAAAGCCACATATTTTGTAATGAAATTAGAAGTAATAAAGGACCAGAACCTTTTTTAAATGGAGGTCCTGGGGATTGAACCCAGGACCTCATGCATGCTAAGCACACACTCTACCACTGAGCTATACACCCTCTCCACTAGGGCCATAATTTCTAAGAGTTCCCTGAAGTCCCCTTCAGAATCTCACAAAAAACTTCATCTACCTTCTCATCTGGCTTTTCCTCAATAACCAGTGTCCAAGAGGGTCCAGTATAAATAGAATGATTATATTGTTCTCTATTTGAGCAAATGGACAATATTTTGATTTTATTAATGATAAATAAGTTTTTGTGGGCAAGACTGGAGAGCAGATTAAAACACTGTTTCTATGAGAATACATATTCCCAATTTGAAACAATCAGAAAATTACCAACAGGGAGTTTATAAACTGAGAACTGCCTAAGGTGAGAATTGATTTATGCTCTGGTTTCTAACTCAGTACCAATTTCACTGTGCTAGCTTGTCTTCTTGCATAAAGATGCAGGGACATGGTGCAAAAGGAGGAAATCAGAATAGGCAGCCCATAAAAAAATTAATTCATCTCTATTTCAAGTAATGCATATTGAGAAATTGAATTGAATGATGCAGTGAATAAAATATTTACTTCTTATATGCAATATAGATGAATCAATGTCACTCTGAGAAATTTAACTTTTTAATTTGCTAACTCAGTGTTTGTATTTTACCAGCAATTGCAAAAGAATAATCTATTATTCTCTTGCAAGTGTCAAAAAGATGATATTGTGGGGAAAGCAGTTCCAACTATTACTCTAGCATGGCTGGAATAAGCATGCACACTTCATTTTTCTTTGCTAGTCCTTGAATCCCCTGCCTTTATTTCTATGGTGGCAAGTGGCAAAATCAGGGTAGGATTGTGAATTTGCGTAACAGTACATACAGCAATCCAGTTGTATGAAACTTATGTAAATCTTCTGCTGTATACTGTGTAGTTAACTATACAGTTAATATTATGCAAATATCACAGGTAAATGAACATAAAATCATACATTCACATTAATCATATTAAAATAACACAGATGGCTTTAGTAAAGAACAGAAAACATTTTCTTTTTGGAAAAGAATGTTCTCTGTTCTAATAGTCTTGGTAAAAATACTATACTTTATGCCAATGCACTCAACATACAAAAAAAACATCGTAACACTTTAAACTTCACCAGAAATAGCAACCCATTAGTTACAAATCATTTATTAAGCTTAACAAATTCTTTTATGCAGGAAAATTCTCTTAAAGCAAAATGATATTTGTATGGCTTATTAAAATCACAAAATTAGCTACACTTGAATTTCTTGCTTTCTTGAATATAATTCAGAAATATTCTTTAAAAAGCTCAAATACAAGGTAAGGTGTATTATTGTTTCTCTCTCTCTCTCCCTCCACCGGCTGCTCTTTCTCTCTCTCTATCTCACACACACAGAAACCATTTTTGTTATTCACTTCTACACTTATTCACTTAACTCCCAGTAGAAGACAACTATAAAATACATGGAAAAAATGCAACTTTATGTTCAGTAGCGGGTATGCTTTAATGTTGAAGAGTGAGTTAAATTAAAGACAGAGGCCTTTTTTGCTTTTGTTTACTTAAATGTGAAAATGTATAGCTATTTAAGTGGAATGTGCAAAATTAATAATTTTTCATATTCTAATAAAATGGCCAGTTTTTAATAACATTTTGAACAAAAGAGAAATTCTTTCCAGAACAATTTTTTCTATTAACTAGGGAAAAACACAATGGTAAAACTTAGTCCAATGTTTTAATTTTCCTTATCTTCCTTTTAATCCCCTCTCCCACTCTTTCTCCCAAAGAATGAATGAAACTGTGAAGAATGATCAGTCTGATGTGTGGTAAATGGCCTCAAGTTATTCAGTTTGCATTTTCCTGATAACCAGTGTGGCGGATGGGTTTTCCTCAAATGGGTGCAACAATATCCGCCATCATACATTGTCTTTTTACTTCCTTTCTATCAAGAGGCAGGGTCTATGTGCCCTTCCTTTGAATCTGAGAAAGCTTGTGACTAAGGCAGAACTGACACTATGTGACTTTTGAACTAGGTCATGGAAGATAATTTAATGTATGCCTGGTTCTCTTGGAATACTCAATCTTGGAATCCAGCCACCATGTTACAAAGAATCCTAGGCCACTTGAAAAGGTACATAGGTTTCTGGTTGACAGCTCCGGCTTACACTACAAACATATGAATGAAGATGTCTTCAGAAGTTATCAGCCCCTAGCTGTAGTCACCTACCAGCTTTTGAGTCTTTCCAGCTGAGACCCCAGACACTGTGGAGTAGAGACAAGCTATCCCCATTGTAACCTGTTCAAATTTCTGACCTGCAGAGTTGCTGACATAATACAATGGTTGTTTTATCACTACATTTTGGCATGGTTTGTCACACTGCAATAAAAAATTGCAACAACCAGGGAGGTTAATCATCTTTTAATATGCTTATTGACTATCTGCATTTCTTCCATGAACTTTGCTCTTTTAACTCTTGGGCTGTTTTTGTCTTGTTCATATATTCTGTGTATAATCCTACACTTGTTACACATGTTTTTAGTTTAGTCAACTAGTTGCTTCTAGGTGACAGCAAAGTTTGAGTTTTATGAAGTCAAATCTTTCAATTCCTTTTCTTTTTTAGTTTTTGGATTTCTGTCTTCTTCAAGGAAAGCCTTTCCCAAATGAAGATTATAAAAAGATCCTATATTGTCTTCTAGTAATTTTATACCTTTATTTATGACCAGATTTTTTTTTTAATTGAAGTATAGTTGATTTACAATATTGTGTTAGTCTCAGATATACAGCAAAGTGATTTGGTTATATACATACATATTTTTTTCTTTTCAGATTATTTTCCACTATAAGTTTTTACAAATTATGTTCAACTCTTTAATCCATCTTTAATTTATTATTTTATACAATATGATGTAGGGGAAATTGGACTCTTTTCAAATGGATAATAAGTTGTCTTTATACCATTTATTTAAATAATCCATCCTTTCTTCACTGATTTGGAATGCATCTTTTATCAACTAAATTCTTAAATATGTGTCTATTTCTGGGCTCTATTATGACCCATTGATCAGTTTGACCATTCCTATAAAAATGCCACTTTATTTTAATTTCTGTAGCTTTTTGGTACGTTGTGATATCTGGTAGAATAAGTAACTTGGCCTTATTTACTCCCCCCTCTCCCCAAACGTCTTAGTAAATTTTAAACATTTCATCTTTCAGATGAATTTTAGAAACAACTTACCGAGTGTCTTAAGAAAATTGCTTTGAGTTTATAGATTAATGTTGGGCCACATGACATAGTTATTATGTTGAGTCTTCTTGAACATGAATATGGTACATTTCCCCACTCATCCAAGTCATCTTTTAGGTCCTTCAGGAAAGTTTTAGTGTTTTCTTCACCCAGTCATGTACAATGCTTGTTTGGTTTATTCCTAGGTAGTTCACTGGTTTTGTTACTGCTGAGGACGGAGGGTTGTTTTTTTTTTAATATTGTATTTTCTAATTGATCACTGCTGTAGTATAATAAAGCTATTGATTTGTGTATGTGTGTATTTATACTTATATGTATTAAAATATGTTTTTTATATTTCTTATATTTAGCTTTCTTTTCTGTTATTTACTATTTTATTAGTTGTAATAGGTTTTCAGCTGATTCCCCTTGAATTATAAATGCCTATCATGGCATTTACAAATAATGACAGGATTGCTTCTTCCTTTCCAAAATGTATGTCCTCACTTTCTCTTCTTTGCATGATTGCATTGGCTATCACCTCCTTTACCAGTTCTACTCAAACTAATGTGCACGAAAATCACCAAAGGATCTTGTTAAAACGCTGATTCTGATTTTAATAAGCTGCCAAGTGGTCAAGGCCACGATTTGAGTGGCCAGGTCCTCTACTCTGTTAAATAGTAGTGATGATACTGGCCTCTGTGTCTTATTTATGACCTCAGTAAGAATTCTAATTTTCTGCCCCATTTGTAGATAAAGAAACAAATTTAAATATATTAGCAACCTTGCCCATGTGGCAAATGTCAGAGCAAGGCTCAGCCAAAATGATCAAATTCAAAGCCTTTGTTCTTAATATTTACTCTATATTAACTTTCTGTGATAAAAGAAAGATTAGTATATGTTTAACAGAGCTTGTTTTAAAATGCAGATCATGTATCACTTATTTTAGAAAATTCTGCAACAAGGTTTTTTTTTTGTTTTTTTTTTTAATCGACTTTAACATTTAGTTACCTAGAACAGGGGCTGGTAGTCTACAACCAATAGCCCATATATGATCCCAACCTGTTTTTATATGTTCTTCCAGGTGAGAATGGTTTTTAAATTTTTAAATGCTTGAAAAAAATCAAAAGAAAAATGTTTCATGACACATGAAAATGTTTTTTGACAAATGAAAATTATATGACATTCAAATATCAGTATCCATAAATAGAGGTTTATCGTAACCAGCCATGCTTATTTTTTTAAATATTGTTCATTGCTGCTTTCCTACTACAATGTCAGAGTAAGTAGAGTGGTTGTGACCAGATGGTGTAGGTTGCACTTATCGCTTTGCAGGGCTGCTAGGTACACTACAAACCACACTGATGCAGTTATGATTTGACTATGTTTTAAGTACAGTGCTATACTGTGACATCTTCTATTATAATTTAAAAAATTACCACTGCATGCTCATCATGTCTAAACAAGAAGAGGAAAGTGGACTGCAAATGGCATGTACAGCGGAGTATGGATGATTTTGTTATCAAATTAGATGGCAAAGCATTGTGCTTATTGTAGAATGACTCTAGAGCTATGCTAAAAAAATACAATGTATTTAGGCATTACTAGATTTAAATACCCATCAAGACTCACAGAAAAGCAATGGTCATAAAAATTTTTTAAAAATAGAATATCTCATTACAGCAGAATTTTTTTTTTTTTACAAAAATAAAAAGTGAAAATGAGGCTGCAACCAAAGCAAGTTTCTGAGGGGCTCCTTTGCTTCCTAAATAAGGAAAGCTGTTTGCTGATGGTGAGTAAATTAAATTGTGTTTGATTGCAGCAGTCAAAGAAATTGTCCAGAGAAAATAAACTTGTTTAAGACTATTGGCTTTTCAGAGAGAAAAGTTGTTTGAAGAGTTCAGAATATTGGGAGCAACATCAATAGTCAATTAAAAAACAAGGCAAATGATTTTGGGTTTTCTTTGGCTCTTGATGAATTGACAGATGTTACTGACACTGCTCAGCTGTTATTTATTTAAGGAGTCAATCCTGCCTTTGAAGTGACTGAAGAATTATCCTCCGTGAACAGTCTGCATTGTAAAACTATAGGCGACAATATTTTTTAAGAAACTGAGAAAACATTAATTCATTGCAACCTGAAGGGGAATCTTCTAAGATGTGTTCCAAATGATGGTGATTTTTTTAAAAAATCTGTTTTTAAACTGAAAAAAAGGCTTAGTTATACAAATTTACAAAGCTTGTGAACTCGTAAGGCATTTTAAGCCTATGGATATTCGCTGTATTATTCACAAGCAGGTGCTTTGTGGAAAATATTTCAGTATATCACGTGTAATTGAAACTGTGTCAATGGTGAGCTGCATTTATTTTTGTAGATCATTATAAGTTTTGTAAGTATTTGTCAGAATAGAATCTAAATAGCCCATTTCTATACTAAAAAGCAGATTCATTGCTAAGCAGTGGTAATATTTTTTATGATTTTTTTTGAGGGCTTTGGTTGCAATTTTTGTGAATCGTATGCACTACCATCAACTACTATCATTGAACATTGAATGGATTTGGAAAGAAGCTTTTATTGCAGAATTGATAATGCTTCTTAACAAATACAAGGCAAAATTGCACTTAAATGTGAAATTTATACTGTAAAGTCATTTCAATGACAGTGTTGTTTGAATCATATGTAACGTCAAGATGCTTTATACATTTCTTGTGCTGTCAAAAGTTAAAACAAGAAGCAAGGCCTTCATTTCCACACAAATGTGCACCAGATATATTTTCTGAATTCAAACTACAGTTCCAGCAGCATTTTTTTGGACATTGATGCAAGTGCAAATGATATTTCCATATTTCAAAATCTACTTAACTGTGCAATTGAGAAGATTCCACCTACCCTTCAATTGGAAGTAATTAATTTAATGACATGCTAAAAGGCAAGTATCAGGAGAAGATTCAAAAAGAATTCTTTAAATGCCTTCCAAGCAATGAATGTGCTCAATTAAAATCAAATGCTCATGGACAGATATTAGTATTTGGCAGTACCTATCTGTATTGAAAGACATTTTCAAAGATGAAATATGTAAAATCTTATTATGAATCAGCATTAACAGATGGACACGTGCAATTGATTCTGATGACAGGAAACACTAACTTTGAACCCCAATTAAGTGAAATGTTATCCCTCCTCCACAATAAAAGAATTCCACTCTTCTCATTAGTAGACCTATATTACAGAAAACTGTACTCAATTATTTTTATTATTAAATTTTCAATTTTTTCCATAAAGATTTGTGGAAATTTGTTCTCTCTCTTCTTATGTAACTGCCTGAATAATAGCCTTGATTTTGCCTCTTGGCCTGCAAAGTCTAACGTATTTACTCTCTACAGAAATATGTTGCCAATCCCTGACCTAGAATATTTTCATCTCTTGTCATGGATGCCAAGTAAAGATAACTCTCAAAATAATTTTATAAGGTCATGTTTGTTGAGTGATTAGTATGGCCAAAGTGTTTTCCTCATGAGAAAGTCACTATTATTGTAACTTATGGTGTGGAGGTTTTCCTCAGGTCATAACACCAGTAAATGAATGAACCGTGATTTAAATCTGATGTTCCTGGCTGCAAAGCCTATCTGTGTGACCTTTGGGAAGTTATATAACCTCTCTAACCTTCAGTTTCCTCCTCTATAAAGTGGAGATTATAACTACAGTATCACCTTATCAAAGGGATGATTTAAGGATTAAATTAATTTAATATATGGGAAGCCCTTAGAACAGCTCTGGTGGAGAGCCATCAGAAATGGGTTGGAGGTCCAATAACAGGAAAGAGATCAATAAAATAGTTTATTATTTAGAAGAAGTTGATGAAGAATAGTTCCCAATTCACCTGGCAATTAGAGCTTTTCAGTTATTACAGAAGCTGGTTGAGGTTTATTAAGAAAAAGAACTTAATGTATTACAAACATGCAAAAATTAAATATTACATTTAAATCCAACTAATGCAGATGTACTAAAGTAGCTGAGAAAGCCCATTGGGGTCATACTCACCTGGCTTATTCCAAGCTTTGCTGCTTGTTAGCTGTGTGACCTTGGTCAAGTCACTTAACTTCTCTAATCCTTCATATCCTCCTTTGTAAAATTTAGATTATAAGTAATCTACCACACAGGAATAATGTAAAACTTTAAAAAAAATGCATCAAAAGTACCTAATACAAGGCTTGGCATAAGAATGAACTCAGTAAACGATAATTCATTTCCCTTGGCCTTTCTAGATAGACCCAAAGCTTAAAAACAAAGCAAAGCAAAGCAAAATTAAACAATAAAATCAACCAAAGTGAAAAACTCCAAACAAACAAACAAAATCCAACTTATTGATCAGTGTTGCAGGACAGGGAGACTATAAGAAAGGAAAAAAATGAAAAGACCTTACTAGAGCTGCATATCACAAATATTGTATGGGGCATCCTTATATTAAATACATTATTAACTGTTCATCTGAAATTCAAATGTAACTGGGTACCAGGTATTTTTATTTACTAAATCTGGCAGCCTAGACATGACAGAATTTAATAAGAAACCTCTTGCCTGCACAGCCCACCAGATTCGGAATTCAAAAGAGCCAACTGTGTTTCCAACTCTCTAACTGCACAGGCTTCAAGGAAAAAGTTGACCCCACCCTCTCTGTCTCTGCCAAGCAAAGGGCCCAGACAGGAACCCCCACATGAGCAATTCTCCCTCCTGTACACCCTCTGTGGGAGTCTGGTGCAGAGGCTGCTGGGAAAACTGTGGCAGCCAGTCCTTTGTCCCCTTGGGTCCCTCTGCCCCAGGTTTTCCTCCGGGTGGGGCCCTGCGGTTACAGTGCGGTGACTCTTTGTCTCTGCACCCCTGCCACGCCCTGCTTAGTCCACCTGGAGGTGGGGGTGGGGTGAGGGAGGGAGAAAACTGGTTGGAGGAGGAAAGAAAACGCTTATCAATTTAACATTTTTCTTAGCTGGGTTGTGCTTTGCTGTTCTGGTCTGCAAAACTTTAATTATTACTTTGATGCAGGGTGGCTGCAGATTGTCATTGCCAGGCCTGATTTAATAGCCTGCTTGCACAAAGTCTGACAGAGATTGCTTTTGTTGCACTTTCGAACAGCTCGTGACGATGGTTCTTTTACGTTGAGGAGGAAACTCTGTGGTTAAACTGTAGCCTAGGTATTTTTAGAGCCGTTACCATGTTAACCGAATTTGGTACATTTCACCTGCAGGATATGCAGTAGTGCTTAGGGCCTTCCCTAAACTCTAACCAAAAAACTACATATGTGTGTGTGTATATATATATGTATATGTACACACATACATATACATATATATGATTTAACAGATGTTAATACCATGCTTAACGCCAGCTACATGGTATCAGAAAAGCTACTCGCCAAATTCGTGGGCTGCCTAAGAATCCCTTTTTGGATGGGTGGTATTGTGCCATTAGGGAGTGTTTTTTCCCTTGATACAGAAAGATTTGAAGAAACCTAACCAAAAGGCTAAAACTGGTTAGTTCTAAAGGTCAGAGCCTGAAGGCAGTGACCCATTTGTTAATCATTAAGCTTTTCTAAGCTGTCTCTGACAGAATTCTGGCTTTCTGCCACTTCTCTGGTCATTTTAAGCTGCAAATTCTTGTACTGTTTCAGTTTTTAAGTAGGTAGCAAAGGTTATGAGAAAGACATCACTTGTTAGTTGTTTTTCCTTATCAAACGTCTTTAGGGTTTTGGAAAGTAGAGCTGTTCTGTGTTAAGGGAATCTTAATATCCCAGCTATACAGACAGCATTTAAAGATGGACCATAGGGTTCTCTAAAAAAGGGAGGTGTCTAGCTATTATTTCCATGTTAATTAGCTTCCAAAGATAAACAGGAAGTGAGTGAGAGGACACCCACTTAGCAATTAGATATTCGTTCCCAAATCACTGCTATCCATGGTGATTTTCCTCAATAATCCCACCACTGAAAGTTCAAGAAACAGGAGCATGATAACCACAATGTGTTTATCATCTTCTGTCATCAGTTAAAAACTGGAAGAGCTTTAAAATGTTTTGAATGTATTTTGTGAGACCCAATGAGGTTTGAGTGATACAACGTTTCATTCCCAAATTTAATGCCAGTTTATGCCCTAGTCTATCTGAATTAAGGTTGATTTGTACACTAAAAAACTCCCATAAATACAGCTAAATTGTATGTAGCCAAGGGACATTAAGCTGCTAAAATATTTGCTACAATATTGAACATGGAATAGTTGCTCTCTATTTCTCAAGGGAAAAAATACACAGTCAAACCTTGCTTATCCGTAAACCAAACTTCCGGAAGGCTTAAGTATTTGGAATTGCTCCAAGCTCTGAATGGGGAGTGGGGAGAGGGATGCATAGGAAGGATAGGAGGGGGTAGGGAGAGGAGGAGCTGAGGGAGAGGGAAAGAGGAAGAGGAGAAAGGAGAGGGAGAGGGAAGGGGAGAGAGAGAGAATGAAAACTAGCAGAAAGCAAGCAAGTCAGCTTTTAGAAGTAGACCTGAAGCCCTAGCAACACTGAAAACAGACCTGGAGGTTACATCTGATTGGCTTACCAGCCAGAAGAAATGGTGAGCTCTGATTGGCTGGTGATGATGTCTCCAAATAACCAGCCTTTTTCAGGAAAGCAAATTTATGTGGCAGAAGGGACAAGAGACAGAAGAAGCAGGCAAGAAGAGAACAGGGCAAAACGAATGGCAGATTATTTGCAGCAGAGGTAATGACTGAGATTAAAATGAGAAAAGAATAACACTTATTTATGGAACTGCTCATGGTTTACAAAGTGCTTCTACATGTAATCACTGATATTGTCTTTTCAAAGGCTTGCAGGGTTCCCAGAAGTCAAATAGCATGCCCCAGGTCACTCAGCTACTAAGAAAAATACAGGAGGTTTTCTGGTCACAAATCCAACACTTTTGATGTCACACAGGTGTTGTGGAGATGATTTGAAGCTGTCCTGCTGGACAGAGAGCAGTAAATGCTCTGAACACAGAAAAGAGAATCAGAAGCCACATCAGCCTGTAGTTTAGTGGGAAGGCAAATGGAGGTAGGGGGCTCTCTGCCTTTCATGACCTCAGACTTTGAAAACAGACATAGGAAACATCTCTGTGGGTATTTAGAAGAGAAGGTAGTAGTCATACAAGTGAGACTCGTGTCTTGAGAGCTCAGAGGGCAGTTCTGAACATATTTCAGTGGGGTGGATCACTGGGTACCTAACTATTATTCCCCACCTCTTTTCTTGAAAACCATCCTTTCCTCAGGCCTACTAAATACCACCAGTATTCACCAGCTGCTCAAGCTAAAGCCCTGAAAGTCATCTTTATCTCTACTTTCTCCCCATATCTAATTTATCAGCAATGTAGATTCAATTTCCAAAAGGTATCTTCAGTCAGTCTACTTCTGTCCATCTCTACAGTCACTACCATTTTCTCTTCCTGGGCTACTGCAATAGCTTTCCACTGGATTTCTCTAATTTCTTGCACCCTGTCTTCTCTAATTCATGTCCCCTTCCCTTTAAATCTATTCTCTCGGCCATGCCAGCTCCCGGCTTAAAATCTGCCCTGAGGATATAACTCAAAACCTTTAGTTTGATCTGGCCCCAGTTTAATTTGCAACACTGCCTGGAACTCACCACTCTAGCCACTGAGGCCTCATTTCAGTTATTAAAACACTGTCATCTTTCCAGCTGAAGAGGCTTCAGTTTTGCTCTCTCTCTCCATATTACCCATGGTTGGCTCTTTCCCCTATTTCATGTGACCTACAGAGACAGACAGGGCTTCCCTCACAAACCCATCTAAGTAAGAGTTTCCCTTCGTTCTCACTTATGGTAACATTTTATTAACTTCTGGTGATTTTTGATCTGAAATTACATATGTTTTTGTTTGATTCCTGCTTATCATCTTCTTTTTATGTATCTTCCCCCTACTAGTCACCAAACTCTATTGAGGCAAAGACCAAGTTGATTTCCCCCACCATTGTATTCCCAGAGCCCACAACAGCGGTATGTGGAAGGTAGCATTTGTTGAATGGATGAATGAATGAATGAATGAATGAGTATCAGGGCACTAACATGCTCTGTTTGCCATATCACCTATGCACTGATGGAGTCATGGACACAGTACACTAGTTGTTTCCTGTTTGTACCCTGTTATTTGTTCATTCCTGTTGGGGCTGTGAGCACTGATATAGCTGCCATCAATGATTTGGGAAATTTTGTGGAATCTCAACATCGTGATTTCAGAAAAAGGGAACAGAATCCTGTTTGGGTTGGGACTTGGAGGATAGTATAAATTCCCTCCCAAGGTCTATTAGTAGTAAACAATCGAAATCCATCCTGAAATGGGAGCTTTACTAAAGACAGCTATTTTGAAGCATGTAGGAAAGTGTGAAATTGGTTTGCCTCCTGAGATTCATGTGCTGAAAGGCATCCATTCTTTTTTAGAGCTAGAAAAGTAGAGGTGGGAGTGGGGACTCCCCCAAAATCAAGAAAACTGCTATTTTCTTAACAATCTGTGGAGCTCATACTTTGGGGATATAATAAAGCCTGTATCGCTTTTTGATTTGCCGAAGGTGTGTCTGTGAATGATGAACACACCTATAGCAAAAATAAATCATTCTATAGAGATTTTAAAATCACAATGGAATCAGTGTCTTGGTCAACATATTGCTGCTTTAATACATTCATTTCAACATTGTAGTTTTGGAAATTTCTTATCTGACCTATTACAGGTCCCTTTGAAAATGAAGTTTACCATGGTGCCCTCTGGTGGAAACAAATCTGGACATTTTTAAAACTAAAGCCTTATCCAGTGAGACTACATCATTCTACGTTAAAGAAAAGGAGCAATTCTAAATAAAGATGTCCACAACTATAGGAAGGGCTCTGTTGCTATTGAGGAACTGCAAGAAATACATGCCTCAGAATATCTGCTTGCAAATTCAGGGATATGGCCTGCAGGGGCTGCAAAGGGAGGGCCAACATATAAATGTCTTAAGTCCAAGTCCATTAGAATGAGGCCAGGAGTCACAGCATTTCACATCAACTGGCAACACGCAAGCTAACTAATTATTATATTCAGAAGGTCAAAAGAAGCTTACCGCTATTTCAGCACTTCCAACAATTCCATAAATAGTCATGAACACAAGAGGGAAGTAGAATTTGGCTGTGGTTTATTGAGAACCAGTGGAGGTTCATTTTGTAGGACTTTTGTCATTAGATTCCTCATCAGAGTTGATAAAACCATAATGTGTCCGCCAAAATGGCAAGGGTCTCAGTGTTGGTTCCTTGAAACTGTTGTGATCATAAAATTTAGTGACTCCTTCATAAAGTAGCTCTCCCTTATCTCCAGAAGAGGGAATAGTGAAGATCTCTTTGAGACAATCTTGGTTATATACCACAGGGATCCTACTCAAGGAATCTGAGTACCAGACAATTACAAAAAGATGTCAATGGAATTATAAAGCCCTTAGCTGAGGATTTAGAGTCTTAAGATGGAGGGAAGCAGCATTATTCCACATAGGTCAGTTTCTATATTTGTTCATCTGAATGTACTAAATAAAAATCTCATTCAAAATAAAAATTAAAAAAGGAAAGAGAAAAACAAAGTGTTTGAGCATCTAATCCATCAAAGTTCCTGAACATTATTTAGTGATTATTTCAGTATTCAAGATTCCTGAAAGGCAGAATGTGGGGCAGAGTAAACAGTGAGTTATGAATATAGCACACTTGCATTTGATCAGCTTGATGCTTTTCTTACTGGGGACTTTTCCTGAAATTTAGTGCATATTAGATTAAAACAAAAACAAAAACAACTACCAAATCCTCTAAAGCAAGGATTTTTAAAGGAGTGGTACTGCCCCCTAGGGGGTGTTTGGGGACCATTTTTGTCAAAAGGGTGTCTCAAACTGTTTAAATGATTATTGTGGCTGTTACTAATATTCAGTGGGTAGTGACCAAGGATGTGAGGAGCAGTTCCACATCATGCTAGATTTTCCCACCAACCATTCATGCAAATAAAAACTTGTATGTAATTATCTAAGCCCAGGACCAAATTCAATTTTACATAAAAACAGTAATATGTTTTGCAAGGTTTTAATATACACTGAATTTTTCAGAAATGCAAGTCCAATGTAAATTGAGGAAAGATTGCACTTTATTTTGTTTGAAACTTTATAAAGAATTGCTCAGCATTTTTGAAAACTGTAACATCAATAGTTACACATGTGTGTGAGTACTCCAAGAGCACAACCACAAAAATTTCTGTTTGTAACATCCAATTCGAAATGATTCTACAAATAGGTATGTTTGACTCTTTCATTGTATCTTCTAGTGTAGTTGTAGCCAAGAATTTTCAATCATTATTAATATATTCTTTCCTTTTTCCTTATATTATAGTTAGGTAATTATATTGATAGCTTTTAAATTATGTGTATTGGTAGGCTATATTATCCATTAATTTCATTTTAGAAAGGAAAGGGTATTGGTAAACATTATTTGTTATTAAAAGAGTATATTGGGGTGATATTTAAAAATATCAGAGTAAAGAACCTAAAAACCCTCTCCTCAATAAAAGCAATGGAAATACTGGCAAAAATGGTCAGAATAAACTTTTTCAGAACTCTGGAAATTAATTGCAGGCTTGCAGCAATCAAGGTAGCTTTTCTTCAAGAAAAATGGCTGAATATCAGTAAAAATAGTGAGACTAGTTTGATTTTACTAACTTGCTCCATTCCCACCACACCACTCTCCAGTTCTGCAATTACCTTGAAAACCAACAGCCTGCAATCATGGTGAAAACCAGCAGCCTGGTAACCAATGGAGGGCAGAACAGGGTTAGAGATCCTTCCCAGCCCCAATTCCAGAAAAACTGTTATTATTTGACCTGTTTGATGGTTTCTTGGAACATCCTGTTCAGAACACTGTCTATAGTTGATTTGACTTAGAGCTCACCCACCCACTGTAAACAGTCTTCTTCTGAATAGAAATAGGTTTCTATTATTTCTAGAAAAAGAATCAGGGGCAATTGTTTAACATTACAGATGTCAGAGGTGGTTCGTAACAGCTGGGACAAATAACAGGCTTATCAAAAGCTTAAAATGAAAAGCTAGGGAAAAATATGTCCATAGAAATATTTGAAAAGCACAGACATATTACTGGGAACCCATAAGGCCAAGCACATGCATAGGGATGTGATCACATCCAGGGCTCTTCAGAAAAGAGCTGTAAAGAATATAAACTGTCACTCTGCCTAACCATGAAGCTCTTTGAAAGCAGGAAGGAAAAGGTAAGGCAGAGTTGCACACTGCCTGTTAGAGTGCTGAAGATGTTCCCAACACACATAGAGCCCCTTGGCAAAGACAGGGGAACTTATTGGCTTCAGACATTTAAGGAAATCTTTGTCCAGTCATAAGCCAAACACTAAGCCAACCAGCAGAAACTCCACTGGCCACCCATGACAAAGAAATCAGACATTAAGAAATTTGTAGAAAAATCAACCAATCAATCAACAACAAACAGCAACTACAATGTACCATTGGGAGGTGGGAAAATCTGATTTTAAGAGTTGTCACATCATATTACTTAAAATGTAAGTGTTCAACACAAAATTTGGAGACATGCAATGAAGGAAAAAGTATGGCTCACCCAGAGGACAAAACCAGTCAACAGAATCTGTCCCTGAGAAAGCTCAGATATTGTACTGATTAGACAAAGATTTAAATCAGCTATTTCAGTTGTGTTCAAAGAAATAAGGAAAATTATATCTTAAGAAATAAAGGAAAGCATGAGAATGACTTCTCACAAAATATAAAAGATTAATAAAGAGATAGAAATTCTAGTCAAATGAAAATTCTGCAGTTGAGAAGTGAAATAACAGAAGTGAAATTTTCACTGGTGGGGCTGAACAGAATATTTGAGCAAGCAGAAGGAAGAATCGGCAAACTTGAAGATTGGTCAAGTGATATTATCAAGTCCAAAGAAGAGAAAGAAGAAAAGAATAAAGAAAAAAGAAACAGAGCCTCAGAAACCTGGGAAATACAATCAAGTCAAATGTCAAATGTTAAAAACATTCCAAATTTGATGAAAACCACTCATCTACATATCGAAGAAGCTCAACAAATTCTAAGGATAAAATCAGAGTTTCACACCTAAACACATCATAAAAAAACTGTTGTAAGACAAAGAGAATCTGGAAGTGGCAAGAGAGAATGACTCATCATGTAAAAGGAATCCTTGATAATATTAGCAGCTGATTTCTCATCAGAAACCATGGAGGGAAGACTGCAGTGGCAATGACACATTCAACATGCTGAAAGAAAAGCCCATCAACCAAGAATTATATATTCAGCAAAACCATCCTTCAAAAATGAAGGTGAAATTAAGACATTTTCAGAAAAACAAAAAACTGAGAGAATCCATTGCTAGAAGACCTGGCCTACAATTAATACTAACAGTCTTTCAGAATAAAATGGAAAGTCACTAGACAATAACTTAAATCCACATGAAGAAATAAAGAGCACTGGTAAAGATAACTATATAGGTAAATAGAAAAGTATAATATATTTTTTGTTTGTAACTCTTCATCTGATTTAAAAGACAACTTTATAAAGTAATAAATTCCAAATCTGTGTTTATGTATACACAATGTAAGATGTAATCTGTATGACTATAACAGCACAAAAGGAAGCAGGAGGGAATGGAACTATACAGGAAAATAGTTATGTATATCACCTCACACCAGCCAAAATGGCCATCATTCAAAAGTCCACAAATGACAAATGCTGGAGAGGCTATGGAGAAAAGGGAACCCTCCTACACTGCTGATAGGAATGCAGTTTGGTGTAGCCCCTGTGGAAAACAGTATGGAGATTCCTCAAAAGACTAGGAATAGACTTACCATATGACCCAGTAATCCTGCTCCTGGGCATATATCCAGAAGGAACCCTACTTCAAAATGACACCTGCACCCCAATGTTCATAGCAGCACTATTTACAATATCCAAGACATGGAAACAGCCTAAATGTCTATCAATAGATGACTGGATAAAGAAGATGTGGTATATTTGTACAATGGAATACTATTCAGCCATAAAAACTGACAACATAACGCCATTTGCAGCAACATGGATGTTCCTAGAGAATGTCATTCTAAGTGAAGTAAGCCAGAAAGAGAAAGAAAAAAACCACATGAGATCGCTCATATGTGGAATCTAAAAAAATTTAAAAAAAAAGAACATAAATACAAAACAGAAACAGACTCACAGACATAGAATACAAACTTGTGGTTGCCAAAGGGGCGGGGGGTAGGAAGGGACAGACGGGATTTCAAAATTTGTAGATACTGACAGACATATATATAGAACAGACAAACAAGATTATACTGTATAACACAGGGAAATATATATAAGATCTTGCGGTAGCTCACGGCAAAAAAAAAAAAGTGACAATGAATATATGCATGTTCATGTATAACTGAAAAATTGTACTCTACACTGGAATTTGACACAACGTTGTAAAATGACTATAACTCGGTAAAAAAAAGCTAAAAAAAAAAAGATAGTTTGTTATACTCACAGATCCCAAGAGAACTGGTATGTTATACTACAGGGTACCACATGAGGAAGCATCGAGGTTAGTCAGGAGGTAGAGGGAGAAGAGGAGATTGTGGGCAAGAGCCTTTATTGTGGTTTCCCTGGGGGGAAAAAAAAACAGGTAGACCAGGGTAAACAGGTTTAGGATTGGCTAATTTGAATAATTTTAACAGGTTCTGGGGCATATAAGATGCCTCTAGGTTATACGGTACCTGGTCCTGGGGTAATTAGGACAGGTCAATAGTGGCCCAGAATGTGAGAGAGCCTAATGAAAGAGGTGGTTGGATATATATGGGCTCTTGACTGGTTGGTTTGCATTTGAAATTCATAGGTGAATTGTTTACTATTTCTAAGAATTGGCTAACCCTGGGTAGGGTGATCTTTCTAGGGTCAACAAGGCCCCAGATATCAAATTATCAGAGTACATAAAACAACAGACATGGTTAATACAAGCCGGACTCCTATCTCATATCATATACAAAAATTAACCCCAAATGGGTTGGGGTGATAAAAATGTTTTGCAATTAGACAGAGGTGATGGTTGCAAATCAAAACCACAACTTTTTCAATATACTAAAAACACTGAATTGTAAACTTTAAAAGGTGAATTTTATGGTATGTGAATTACATCTCAATTAAAAACAGAGGACATTGGGCTGATACTAATTTCCTGTGGCTGCTGTAACAAATTACCTCAAGCTTGGTGGCTTAAAATATCAGAACTTTATTTTCTCACAGTTCTGGAGGCTACGAATCTGAAATCAGTTTCACCTGGGCCAAAGTCAAGTTGTTGGCAAGGCTATGCTCTCTCCAGAGGCTCAAGGAGAGAAGTTGTTCGTTGTCTCTTTCAGCTTCTGATGGCAGCCAATACAACATCCTTGACTTAAAGCTGCATCATTCTAATCTCTACTTCTGCGGTCACTGTGCCTCCTCCTCTTCTGTGAGTCAAATATCCCCTTGCATCTCTCTTATAAGGACATTTGTGATTTGATTTAGGTTCCACCCAGATAATCTAGGGTTATCTCCTCATCTAAAGACTTAACTTTATCATGTTTGCAAGGATCCCTCTTTCCTTATAAAATAACATTTGCAAGTTCCAGAGGTTAGAACCGAATATATTTAGGTGTCCATTATTCAGCAAACTATTGGGTTTAATTTTTCTAACATTTTTTATTGATTTATAATCATTTTACAATGTTGTGTCAAATTCTAGTGTAGAGCACAATTTTTCAATTATACATGAACATATATATATTCATTGTCTAATTGAATTGAGAACCACCAATCTATAAGATCACAGCTCCTTAGTATGACATACAGGAATCCTAATTTTCCTCCAATCTCCCTTTGTAACTTCATCTCTTCCTCTTGTATTCTCTGTTCTAGCTACACTGAACTTTATGCCATGCCTTGGCATACTTTCATGCCTTTATATATATTGCTTCCTCCAATGAACATACTCTCCTCTGTCACATTGCCAATCTTTTAAGTCCTTATTAATCACCTCTTGGTGATTTCACAGCTTCTCTTAGAAAAAGCTTCTCTTCACTATCACAGCACTTATATTTTGACATATACTACATGGTATTTTGTTAATTTATTACATGTTTGGTTGTCCTACTAGACCATATTTCTTAAAGCAGGGACAATATCATGTTAATCTACATATGTATTAAGCACAATGCTTGGTATATAAAAGGCATAAATACACATGTATTTTGAATGAATGAGTTAACAGTTGATTATCAATGTGTCATTTTAAGTACCTAAGCAATCATTGCTCATTAAGAGCAGGCTTGAATTAAATTTTACTCATTCAGGATTTTTGCTACTTGTGGAAAGATTCTGCTCTCAATTTCTGAGAGTTATCCCAGTGGCTCTATGTTACCTAGATTTGTTTGGAAGGACATCTTATTATTATTCTCTTTACAAAGATAGATATGTGCTATCCAATTCCTCAGTGTGCTATTTAATATAATTTCTTGAATGTTATTTCTTGAATATTATAATATTTAAATAACATTCAATTCTGTCCTTTAACAAAATATTTTCATTTTCCTTCAGAAAACAAGAATTCAAATTATTCTAGATGTTAAATTCCAGGATTCCCTGCAAGTTTTCCCCCTTTCTCCATCACCGCATGGCTACCATTGACTTATAAGGTAAATTTTACCTTTAGGAGAGAAACCAATTAGTAGAAATGTACTTCCGATTATTCTGAGAAAATATACTAAAGAATCAATGTGACAAAAAGTTAAAAAAAATCAATATGCTTTCCATAAACACAAATTCCTTCTACATACAGTAATACCAAATAATTTATCCATTCTCAGTAAATTAGCCATAATAAATACTGAGACAGGTTTTGTAACATATATTTGGAATTTGGTCCCAGAAAATATTGGAATAGTTGAACAGAATTCAAATACCCATTCACGGCCTTGGACTGTCAAAATACTACACACCAGGATGAGTGTTTTAATTAAATAAACTCTCTAGTAAACTAAAAGTTAGGCAGAGACTCTCTTTTTCTCAATGATTCAGGATTCTGCATTATCCAAATAGCATAATTATTGCGAGCAATTCTCTTACAGTTCTACTTTAGGATAAAAGTGTCACACAGATGATTGAATATGGCCAGACCCTAGGAAACATCACATAAGATGATGTTTTACATCACCTCTTTGCTGTTGATTTTTTTATTTTTTAAAAGATAATACAGGGGAAAATTCTATACAGACACAGCACAGAAATACTTACGTTTTATAAAAACAAACTAACTAGGGTAGCAAAATCAAAGGCCCACAGACAACATCTAAAACAAAATGAAGTGACAAAGTATCCCCCAAATCCTCACTGATGGCGGCTGAAACCGGAAGAGTGTTCTGCATAATCCAATCCATACGTAGTGAAAAGGGTCTGTGATCCATTAGGATCTTTCTAGGCCATAAAAATTCTCAAAATTAACCAACAAAAGCTACCTAATAAGACAGAGTCTCACACTATAAAGACAGTTCTGGGAGGAGAAACCAAATTGAACTCACTGGAGCAAAAGGATAGAGGAAAGGGAAAGACCAGTTAAAAGTGGGGTAGAGAGCAGGGGAGGTGGGTCTCAGAAAGTGTAAGGACATATTTTTTTATCATGCTTTTCAAAAGAAGCAGCTCTGGAGTTCTGAATCAACAAAATATATGTTGCCTCACACCACCCTTCTCAAAGTACAGGAAATCTTATTCACTAAAACTATCTGAGAAGCAAAATAAAATTGTTCATACAAAGTCATTTTGAGACAAATGAGAAGAGGCAGAATAATTTCCCTACAGATGATACAAGCAGGCCAGAGAGTTACATGATAGACAATCTAGAGGAAGAAAACCAGAGCGACGGAAAAGAACAAATACCAAATACTAAACATTGGAGCTCTTTTTGTTTTTTGTTTTTTGTTTTTTTTAAATATGATTGATATGCATTGCAAGAGAGCATCACGTCCCTGGAAAAATGAACCAGCAACAGCCACTGCTGAGATATATTCTAGTATAACTTTGGGACTTTCATAGTTTTAAAGCTAAAAGTTTCTTTTAAAAAACAATAAATCTTTTGAATATCCAAGCAAAAAGACCAAGTCAATTATTAAGAAAAGAAACTCCAACGATCAGACTCTTTGACAGTAGTATTTTATGTAGAAGACAATGGGGTATCACACTAAAACATTCAAAAGAAGAAAAATGTGAGCCATGAATTTTATAACCAGCCAAAATGATTTTCAGGTAAAAAGGCCATAGATAAGCTGTTGGGAACATGCAAAAACTCAGAAAATATTATTTACCTACACCTTTACTAAATAACATGTAAGAGAACAAGCTTTAAACAATTACTGAAGAGTTATTGATAAAAGTACTAGTAAGCAACCTATGAGTTAATGAATGGATTGTTCTTTAGAAATAGTCTAACTAATAAAATAAAATATCACATTTTTTGAAATTTCTCATAAATTAATGGATCGTGAGGATGATCATCAGTAGCTGGTAAAAGCTTATCTCCTCATAGAAGAACACACTATCACCTATGAAGTGGCCTTCTCTAAATATGAATCTAAACATGATCAATCCTCCATATCTAACCATCAATTTATAGGAAATACAAGCTTCAGATGAACATGTTAAGGGGCATTATGGGGCTGCATTCAGCAAAATGTAGATTGTTGAAACTAAAAAGGTTAAACAACCTCTGGATTCCTTGGCAAAAATATGCAAGGGGAAAAAAAGAAAAGATTAAAAGGGACTTAAGAGACATATAAGTCAATTGCCTATATTGCAATTGCAGTTATATTATAAAAACTTATTTTGATCTTGATCAAACACACAGACTGTTATACACACACATACATATGAATATTAGGGAAATATGAACATTGACTAGCTATTTGATAATATTAATTATGTGACTGGATACTTGATATTTAGAAATTATTATTAATATTTGTAGGAGTGATAACTACTGTGGATATGGTAAGAGAAATTCACACTGAAGTATTTATGGCTGAAATGATAAGATGCCTGAGAGTTTCATAAAATAATTGTGAGGGACATGGGGACAGAGATAAAACAAGCTTGGTCATGTTCTAATAATTGCTGAATCAGGATTCACTATTCTATGCTATCTTTATTTATATACATTTGAAGATTTATATAACAAAAATTTAAAAATAAAAGCTCATTGGGGAGAGCCTATTTTGCTTAATTGAAGAGTTCTTGTAGATTTTTTTTTCCTGGCCAAATGAAATACATAGTCTTCCATTATAGCATAGAATAAAAATCTAGTTTATAATGCATATATTATTCATTGGTAACACTGTATAATTTACAATAAAAGCAACTTTCTATTAAACTCCTTCAAATTTACAATTTCCATACCTTTCTCATTTGGCAGTTCTACTTGTCAACTGTGTTCAGTGAGTTGTAGAAAGGGCATGCAACTGAGAATCATGTGACCTTGGTTTTAATCCTGCCTCGGTCCCCAGGAATCTTTGTGTCCTGGGACAAACTGCTTAATCATTCTAAGTTTTAGTTTCATCCTCTGTATAATGAAGGAGTCAGACTTACCTTTTCAACAATTCAGACTTCTACTATCTTTAATTTCTTTTGGACATTTTATTCTGAAAATATATCAAAGGGCTTTCCTAAAAATGGGTAGGAGCTTAAAACTATTTTCTAAACCTTTAAGTCATAGGCCAAATGATATTCAAAATGGAAGAGTAATTTACCCAGAGAAGGGAAAATAACTTTGAATTAGAGAAAGGGGAAAACACATCTCAAGTTTAACAGAAAAAATCTGAAGATCGTAGTGGATCTTCAGGAAGTGGCAAAATGGTACTGCAGTGGAATACTCAAGCTTGATAACACAAGGGGCATAAGTAACTGCAGCAAAGAGAAACCATGAGGTAACCCAGATACTTAACTCAGTGTGGCTCAAATTCCATCTAGTTTATTCCTGGGTAATTTTAGCAAAATCTAGTATACTTGAGATTATTCAAAAGACAAACATAAAGTGTTGAAAGGGTTACAAAAGAGGCAAAGCTAAGGGAACTAGGATCAGTTGGCCCAGGGAAAAGAGTGCTGGAGTAGAGGGAAGCTGTAATAACAACCTTCAAATAGGCAAAGAAATATTATCCAGATGAAGATAAGGAGCTGTTTCAGTCAGCTGGGTAGGGTCCAGGCTTATATTACAGAAGAAAGAATTACAGTTAGGCTTAGGAAAAACTTCCTGACACCTGGGAAATTGGAAATGTTCCTTCTCTGGAGATCTTTAAGCAAAGGGAAGACAACTACCTTGAGATGATTTTCATGTAGACTGCTTGAAGTTGTGAAGATAACTAAATGATGTGTATCTAGTGATTTATGTCCAAATCTCATAGATGTGGGTGAAAATAATTGCTTTGGTGTGGACTGCAGATACAAATCTGGCAGACATAGATCAGGCCTCATTTCCTTCTCTTATTCTTTTAATTTCCTGCTCCCTTGAACTATCATAATCGTCAACATCAAAAAGTTCTTATTAAGCTTTAGGTGCACATGGAGTATGCCAGCCCACTACCAATGAAAGAGCATAATCTCTATTCTCTTGAATGTCTAGTCTCTCTCCCCGTGAAAAAAATGCAACATAGTCACAGGAATGTAATGCACAGCCCAGGGACTATAGTCATAATATAATAACTTGGTATGGTGCATAATCTAGGAAAATATCAAATCACTATGTTTAACATGTGAACAAAAAACTTCTATTAAAAAAATGCAACATGGAAAGGCTGGCTTATAGTTTGCATTGCTAGTTTAATTTGGTTTGTGGTTTTTTTTCTACAGCTACACTCTCTTAGGTTCCTTTAAGATTTAGAGGATAAGAAAAAGAGAGATGACTGTGCTATATATGACTGGTGTGTTAGGCGGTAATTAATACTACTAGTACAGAGGAGGAGAGGGGCATGAGAATTAAGGTAATGGGTGAAATCATCATCAGGGGGAGATGGAGGGAAAACAGCTGGAGTTAGTGTAAGTAAACAAAGAGAGGCCAACTTAGCTTCTTCAGTAGGTCAACAAATATTTATTAAGTGCTAGGAGAAAAATGCAAATAGAACAGGCAGAGTTCTAGTCTTCAAGGCGCCTACCACACTGCCCTGCTACAGCTGCCAGCCTCACCAAGGGGATCCTAGTTGTTGGGGTGAAAAAGGACTCTGCTTTGAAAGTCATTATTAGAGCACTCTGATTTTAGTATTAGCATTGACTCTGTAATACATGGAAATCTGTTTTGGGTTTTTTGTTTGTTTGTTTGTTTGTTTGTTTTTGTAGGCAAAACATGAAAGACACTGGTGACCTGATTTGCAGACTAGGTTAACATACAGGATAAAAATGTTTCCATCTAAGGAAATTGTTATTAATATGAACTTCGGCTCTTCTGTCCTCTCTACTATTTTGCTGGATTTGTTTTGTACTTGCCTTTACCTCCACACCACCAACCAACCCAGCTCCCAGCCCCAGCAGTATACTGATAAAAGACAAAAGAAAAGGCAAGCTGTTAAAGAGATAGTACACATATCACATAAATGTAATTGTTAAGTGTGTTGAAACTATACCTTCAGCGCTTCAGCTAAGGATGTCTGGACAGTGGCCAAAATATACCTTAAAAAGATAATCACGGTGGCTTTACGGGGAAAGAGTTGGTTAATTAGATGTAAAAGTTTTTCTTTTCCATTTCTTTTTATTTTCTTTTTCTTTAATCTGTAAACATTATGCAGTGAAATGAAACTTCTCCCTTTCTACATTTTAGATACTGAATAATTTTAACATGGTGTTTTACATAATGTAAATTTTTTATTTGGAATTTTTGGGGGGCTTATTGTTCAATTTTAAATAACTTTCCTTGTTACAAAAAGGATTTGAGTTGGCTTATTACTAAATTATATTTCCTATGAAAAGTGTGATTTATTTTAATTGCAGTGTGTGCACATGTTAAGTGTGTTTTAATAATGTGTTGAGGAGAATAACCTTAGTGGAGATCCATTTCTGAGAATATAATGTAAATAAATAAGAAAATAAGATTCAATTTACAGAAATGCTACTTTATATCATATTGCTCAATCGTTCAAGAAATTATCTACTAGGATTTTTTCTTTACACATATGGTAGGGTTAAGAACAAATAAAAATCTATACACAATGTCATTTAGTGCACTGAGGCCATGATTTCCAATCAGAGTGATCAGGAATGACTTCTCAGTTTCACGTATAGTTTGTGAACATTTTCACAGTAATGTGATTAGGACGCCATTTATTTAGCCTTATTTTCCATTTGGGATCCAAAATCAGGAAAAAGAGCATGTGCAAGAACACATGTCTCAAGGTATTAGAAATGCATTTCTCCACCCTGTGCCTTAAGAACAAAGCTCACGTACTAATAGTAGATGAATCACCATTCCTTTCTTACTTCTGCTAGAGCCATCACATATATGAATCATTAATTTCAGTTTCAAGTGATTTAAATAGAGCCCAGAAAGGTTTTATGAGTCATTAGGGCCTCTCACTTAGATAGTGATTTTGTATCTCATCTCCTCTACTTTCTTGTAAGAAATCAGCTCTAGATTGCAGGCTAGAGCCTGACAATGGATGTTACTTATGGTTTTCAAAGAATTAAATAAAGCAACACAGTCAAATAAATCACTTACTATGCATATAAAATGCCCTTTACATTAAGCTTCCAAATATATGTGGTGGTGAACAAGGAACTCTCTCAGTCAGTTGTTTGAAAAAATTGCTGGTGGAGTTGAAATTCGTTTTTAATAGCTGACAGTTTTTGTTTTCAAAAACTTTTTATTTTTCATTTTTAAGAGAAATTACCATAAAATCTGTCAGCTCAGTAGCTCTGGGTTCTACACAGTAAAGAGCAGGCTTTACCTATTTGTCTTATCACTGTCCTATCAAATGTCAGCAAACTTTTTCTAGACAGTAAATACTTTAGGCTTTATAGGCCACGCAGATTCTGTTGCAAGAACTCAACTTTGACACTGTAGCACGAAAGCAGTCACAGACAATACATACATGAATGAGTGTGTCTGTGTTCCAATACGACTTTATTTATAAAAGCAGGAGTCAGACTGGATTTGGCCCACAGGCTGTAGTTTGCCAACTTTTGGTCTCTATAATGGCAGTATTCATAAAACAGTGGAGAATACAGGAAAGCTTCTATGCCAAATTTAAGGGCATAGGAGTAAAAATTCAAAGACCTTTGTATGTGCATATATATATATATATGGAGAGAGAGAGAGAGAGAAATGATTACTGCAATAAGTTTAGTTAACACCCATCACTTCACAGTTATAATTTTTTCTTGTGATGAGAACTTCTAAAATCTACTCTTTTAGCAACTTTCAAATATACAATACAGTATTGTTAATGATAGTCATCATGCTGTACATTCCATCCCTAGGACTTATTTATCTTACAACTGGAAATCTGTACTTCATGACCACCTTCACCCATTTCGCCCTCCCTCCACCCACCAACCACCAATCTGGCAACCACCAGTCTGTTCTCTGTACCTATGAGTTCAAGTTTTTTAGATTCCACCTATAAGTGAGATCACAAAGACTTTTTAATAAGTCACTAGAAATATGTATGGTTTTATTATTTATATGAATTATATTGGAGAACTTGAAATTTTGATCATAATTAACTATTATAGTTAATGATTTTATCCTATAATTATTCTATTTATTATTTTTCATTTTATTCTTTTTTTCATAGCAACTTCAGAAAATAAAACTTCATTTTGGATCATATCAATATAAAATCCCCAAAGAGTTAAGTTTACAGAATGCCAGTGGCACTCTTTTGACATTTCACTGCTGAGTTCAAACAAGAAAGGTACTCTGACAACTGAGGTTACACCATAATTTTGGCTGCAGGAAGTCACAAAATAAACTTGCCCCCATAAAAATACGATGGCGTCTAAGAAATAAATTCAGTGGTCAGTGCTAAAACAGAATAGTTTAAGGCATTTAACAATGCATCACTAACTCTTTCTAGCTTATTGAGGGAGTTCAAGGGAATCTTTTAGAAGACTCTCTTAAGCTACAAAAACACACATAGAAACTCATAATTTCAGCATCATTCTTTGATTAGAGCTGTTATATGGCTAGGCTCTGATTCCCTCCTCAAAGTAGGCTAAATTCTCACAATTCCATTTCCTGTAATTCCCTCTGCTATTTTTTTGTCTCAGTCAGTATTGGTCAATACAGTCTATAGGTCAACCCCACGGCAATCCTTGTGGCCTCATCTCACTCTGTGTGCTCAATCATTTACATATGAGCACTCAGTCATTGATCCATGTTCTAGTACTTACATATACCCCTATACCTTCCTTTGCTTTTGAAAAAGTAGAATTTGTTTCTTCACTGAACCATGGGGAAAATACGTGTTGTACACACATTTGTTTTCAGGAAGACTCTAATTCTGTTTCATACTGCCTTCATCATTGACTTGCAAATCTGCCCATTTACTCCAGGTTGATTCACTTACATTCATACTGGTTCAAATTCTATGCTCTATTTTCTTTTCACTTTATTTTACGGATTAAGAAACTAACTTGGGTTAAGTAATTTTCTCAGGTTAACAAAATGACAAAGATGAGATCTGCAAGCACATCTCTGTGGTTCCAAGTTCACTATAAATTTTTAGAACACACTATATCATTGATAAGAAAACCAGGGAAGGTGGGAGATTTCACAAAGAGAGAATTATCAATAATATCAAATACCTCAACAGAAGTTAAAAGGTGAAAGGCCTGAACAATGTCTAAAGGATTAGACAGTCATGGATGATCTTAGAGGAGGGTAGTTTCCTTGGAGCAAGGAGGATTGAGATCGGATGGCACAGGGAAGAGAGATGAATGAGGGGTGAGGTGGTATGGAAACTACTTTCTCAAGACACTAAGCAATAATGAAGATAAAGTAATCCTAAATATCCTGTAGCTTCCCAATTGTTCTCTATAGATTATGCCTCAAACTACTGAACTACTCAACATAAAAATAAAATCTTCACTCATGCTTAGAATGGCATCTGTCAAATAGGGGGTGCTCCCTAAATATTTGCTAAATGAATAAACTTTTATGCTTAGCACTGATTCTGAAGAAAAACTAGAAATATTTAAAGTCTGTGCTTTGGACGCAGATCTGTTGATGATGTCCAGTTCCAAAGGAGAAGTATTCATTCATTACTCTGTTTGAGGAATCTCTTTGGTCCTTTTAAAGGGGGGAGAAAATGTCAACTTCTCAATGTTATTAAGAAGAAAATAGGAAGTCAGATTCTCTCCCTGAAGTCACATAGTGCACCCATGTGGAAGTTGAAGACAAAGATCTCCTGGTTGCCACTGAAATGCTTCCAGATCCTGTGCTCGCAAATCCTTCTGCTCTGGCAGTCAATGTCTTCTTTAACGCTTGATCTCTTCTGCCCCACTTCCCTTCACTAATCGAGAACTTACGCTTATTAACTTATCTGTTAATAGCTTTTGCTGACCTGCACTTTCTTCCCTTTTTCCCAGGTACAAACTAGAACTCTGCTCCCTACACTGCCTGACATTCACTCATTTATTCATTCTACAAATATTAATTAAGCATCCATGTGCCAACATTGCTTTCGGCAGTATGAAAGCAGTGGTGAATGGCAGTATGTTCCCATCTCTTACAGGATGAGTCTACTTTTAAGAGTTTTCCACCTACTTGGTGTTACACTGGCTTAATCTTACACCATCTCTGCCTCGTATTTATGGTCTTCCAAGTGGATGACCAAATATTCACTGCTCTATTTGTAGCTTGGCCCAAACTCTTAAGCATCACTGAGGTGAAACAGTGAGGGGCATATTTTCCACTTAAGATTAAGGGCCTCTTCCTTCCTCTTTCAGATATCTCATTTCAGTGCTTCAGTGGTTTTTTTGGTTGGCAAATAAGACTCTTTTGCTTTGTCTTTGATTATCATGTTCAGATATGTTTCAGACAATATATCTGAGCAGATCTGACCCACTCTATTTTCTCTTCCTCTTGCAGACAGTGATGAAGTTCCCCCATATCAATATCTTCTATTCATAATTTGAGTTTAATAGGTAAGCCACTGAGAATACTGACCTTATTTTAATCCTCTCATTTTATATTTCACATCGAAGGAGAACAGTCACCACAGCCACATCTGAACCAAAATCAAAGAAATAGAGAACACTTTCTCTCTGAAGAAGTGAATACAAATAAACGTCATTTTCTTATTTAGGCTGGTGCTACGTACTCACACCCTTCACTTTAAAGAAATTGTAAGGAGTTTGTTTTGTTGGCTTACTTTTGATGCTCGATTACCATGAAACAAGTATTCCGAATTCATCTGGTGAAATACACTGAAAGCTTAAGGTTGGGTCTTCTGTTAATCTAAGTACACCCTGAGAGACTATATCATTACTGCTGCAGGGATGTAATAGGAAGCTTTCCACGAGCATGAGAAAAGGGTGGTCAAAAAAGCCTTAGAACTGAAAGGACATTAGCGATAAGGAAATTCAAAGGGCATAATTTTAGATATGAAGAAACTGAAGCCAGGAAGGATTGAGGTTGTTATTTAAAGACTAGGTCAGGGCATAGTTTCCATTTCTTTTCTTTGCTCTACAACTGTTTATATCATGGGCCCTTATTATTGTATCCGTAAGTGTGTGTGTACATACCATTTATCAGATTCTTAGAGAAGATTTTAAGGCTATTGTTTGAGACTTGATTTTAGAAGTTCAACTTTGACTATGATGTCTTCTTATATACAGTCCTAAAATATATGTGTGAATTTTGCTTACTGCATGTACAGGAAAATCACAAAAGCGGAAAGGCTCTTTTAAAGTTTATAGTCAAATGTAGTCACTAGCAACCTTCGGGATCTGGTTAAATCTTACTTTAATGATATATAGGGTGGGGGTTAGGAGTTGTATGTATTGAGAAGACTCTCTTGCTCCGAAATGACCCCTCCAATAAACCTGCCCACTAGGGATTCATTTAGTTAACCAAACTTATCTTTTAAATCGATTGTAATTAGCTCAGTAGATTGCTTCTGTGCCTCTCAGATCCACTGCAATGAATAAACTGAAGTTTGATCTTGGGCAGGGAAGAATGCTTTTGATAAGGGCAGGCAGAAAATCAGGCTGTGGGTGGCTAGAACTCTGGAAAAGATGGGCAGAAAGGAGACTGTAAAAGTACCAAAAGTCTCCTCTAGCTTTCAACGCTGCCTCCAACCGAAGTACCCAGATGGGAAGCACACAGATACTGCAAAGTATGTGTGAACAAATAGGCAGATCATGCTCTGGGCATGGTAAAAAGGTCCAACTTTGAACAAAGATATTCCAGGGTGTTGGAAACGCAACAGAAGATCATGGTGAAAGTTCAAGAGCATATGAGCAAATGAACCCGTAAGAGATGATTTTGTGAGATGGTAAAATATTTATTTCTCTGTGCCTATTAATGATGTCAGCTCCCACCTCTCTCCAAATAAACAATCCATGTTGGAAATAAGTAGAGCACATTATGAAGATTAGAAAAAGTGTATGGCCTTTGAAAGCACTGGAATCCAAGAGTGCACTGAAGTCGTGTTTACATTCAAAAGATAGATTACTAATTTTGACTGGATTGGCTGGACTGATGATTTCATCCAAAATCTCAACCATGCCAGTTATTAGACTGAGTTAATCTGTGCTTTTTTGAATGGCCTCTCCCCACCCCCTATCAATAAGGTGAATATAGTGACACTAGTTTCTGTGCCTATAGAAGTATTCAAAAGAATAACAGTTGACTTCATGTACATTTATTAGTTATATGATTGAGCGAGTTACTTGATCTGCATAAGCCTCAGCTTTGCTATCTGTAAAATGGGAATAATAGTAGTCCAGTCTCACTGGGTTGCTGCAATTTCATTAGGATTAAAAGAGATGTATACATATAACCTTTAGAATAGAATCTGGCACATAGTAACTACTCAATTAGTGTTAGCACTTTACACTCTATAAAGGTCATCTGTTCTTGCTCCCAGACTAAAATACATATGAATTAGTTAATCTGAAAGTAAAGACCAGTTGGAAGAGGAGGACATATTAATAAGGTTTCACTAGCAGCAGTTCTGGTCCTCCATCTTCTCTTCCTGTGACTGACCTGACTTCTGTACTTTTCTGTAAATTTAACCTGACTTTTGCACTTTTCTGTAAATCCTCCTGCCTTGCCCTACTTAGACCTTCAGTGTTCTGACCATGGTTAGCATGACAAAGACTGTTTCTGCCCTTCCACGACCCTGACCTTGATTCTTCTTTCTGTATTTGCATCACAGCAACTCTATTTTACGAGTTGAGGCACATTAAAAACTCCCACTCTTTTTTCCTTAGAGAAAATGCTACAGTGAATTTTAAGTAGGTGAAGGTTTCAAAATTATTCAGTTGCCACTTGATAACCTGACGTCACTTTTTCTCTTTGCTCTTCGAAGAGAAACATGAGAATTATGTTAAATTGGTAGGGTCTAATAGATTTTCTTTAAGAACTTTTTTTTTTTACTTTATATGTATCTGCACTTTTCAAATATTTTACAACAAGCCCATGAATTTTTGTAATTATAAAAAAGCCTACATATGTAAATACAATCATATTATCCTTCAGTCTAAAATTTGATTTGTCCTATATATCCTAGCTCCCATCGTATTGAAAACTGGATTGAAAAAAACAAAACAATGGGGCAATTTTACAAATATCTTTATGTTCCTTTATGGCAATAGAGTTGCTGAATGACCAACTGAATTCTTGGGAACCCAGGAAACAGTGTATTGGAGCCCCAAGATTATCTTATCTCAGTTAACATCTGGGACTTAATTGAGGGCAAAGATCATATCTTAAGGAATTTTATGTTTATTGTTTATAAACCAGATTCTCATCCTATATAGCTCTATGAGAATTTCCGCAAGGGAGGTTTCTGAATTCTTTCACAGATTTCCCTGTGGGAATTCTCATAGTACTATATAGGATGAGAATCTGGTCTTCCTAGACTTTACGATATGTTTGGGGTGGTGGGAGCTCAGCTAGGTTATTTTTATTTTCTGCTGAATTCTTCTGGGGGAAGTTGTACTTTTTGAATCAAGATTGTATATGCTTTAAAATTTCCAAAGACTTTTGAACAGCAGGGTCTAAAGAGTGCAGTATTGTTGATAGCCTAAAACTTGGATTTGTACATGTGGTTTGAGAAGATGTTTCCCAAACCTTTTAAATTGGTGTTTCTTCCTACATGCTTTCTGTAAGCAGAAAATCTTGGTATAAAATACTATATTTAAGTTGGAATTTGGATTTTAAAACCCTTTGAGTAATGAAATAGTTCTTTTTTAAAATGACAAGCGTCCACATTTATGGGGAATTATTATCACTAAAACTTTACATTAGAACAGTTGTAAACAGTCTATTCTGTTAATTTGACAGGCAAATTAACAAATAGTGTAACAGTGTGAAACGTAATACAGTATGTTTCCCAAAAAGGTCAAAGTGCCAACAGCACTGAATAAAATGAGCCTTTTGTTTCTTGAGATGACTTGAAGCCCAGCTCCTGAAATATGAGTTGTAGCCCTTTAAATGTCTACATTATTATGATAATGCTGAGGACTTCAGCATGGACAATAGAAACAAAGAAAATGCATTAAAAATGTTCTTCATTTTCACGTCGTGAAATTTTAAGCTTAGGACCTTAGCAGGTTATTTTCTATGGAATCTTTATGATTTTGGCTTTTTGTTGCCCACACAATTTTATGTACTGTAGATGAATTATTTTTAAGATGCAGATATGAATACAGTTTGATGTGATAGTGTTGACATCTCTGACTCACTTTATATTCTTTTGTTGTATAATTACTCACTTTCCCTTTTGGATTAGTGATTTGAAATGGATATCCATGGGTTTTTAAAATACAGAAAAATATCCACACAAAATGAATCCAAAGTCTAGTAATCAACTAGTAAATTCAGAATGGAAACAATGTGTTTTTCAAAATAAATTCCTTGTTAGAGATGCAGAAATAGGTAGCCATGATGAAGCTAATGATTGAACAGAATTTTTTTACTGCTAGCTGCTTTCACATCTTACCTCATTTGCTTCCTGCAACAACCCTGGTAAGTAAGCATAATTAGTTCTGTTTTACAGTTGAGGAAATAAGGTTCGGAGGTAAGATGACTTTTCCCAGGTCACTCAGCTGGCCTATGGCACGTTTCAGAACTGAATCTAATTCTGACTCTAACAATGGGTTCTGATCACTATAATACAATATAAAACTTACAGTATATTAGATAGTTATTTGTGGGGGATTTAGAAAGCATGCATTGTTTGTCCACCATATTGTGCTAAGTCTGTGCACACTTAATGACATTATTGAAAATCGCATCCTCAACTCTGGCCATCTAAAATTATGGTGTCTGTTTCATCAAAGGCTTACAAAATCTGACTTAAGGAGTCTCCTGAATGAATGGCTAAAAAAAAGTTTTCATTCAAGATAAGTATCAAACATATACTCTCTGCCTTCTGTCTCCACTAGCAGGATTCTCATGGAAATGCACAAGCAGTTTGAACAGCCAGGATGTTAAGTTGGTTAAACATCTCCATCTACTAGTTCTTACTGAGCATTCTCAGGGGATATCTGTATACACTAAAGCATATGCTACACATTGTGTTTATGTTCCTGGGCTAAGGAGTCTTCATAAATGTTACGGAGAATTGACACATTGAGGCAGATAATCTGTGAGACCCAGAGAAGGAGCCTTCATGGAAAGGACTGTGTTCTCAAGCATATCCTGGACATACCCTTAAAAGTGATTTTCTAAATGACTTTACTCTGAGAGGTTGGCTGGCTTACTCTCTCCTGCTCTCTTTTGCTGAGTCCCAGCTTAAGCAGAGTTGCTGAAACACTCCATTGGCTAACCTCAAGGAACAGAGTGTGGGTTAGGGAGGCCCAGATTCCTCAGGACTCCCTGCAAGTTTGACAGTTCCTTAGATTGTTGGCTAAAGTCTACTGCAGGATGAATGTGGCCCAAAACAGGGCTTTAGTAGCCCCCTCTCACCCACAGACATGCCATCTAAGTACACACAGTGCCTTTGCTATGCAAACAGCATTTCAGGGAGGTCTCTTAGCTCTTCCTTCCAAGCAAACTGCTGCTTCTAAAACCTCTAAACACAGAACTGGTGCTGGCCAATAGGGAACATAATGCAAAAACTCTGCCTGAGAGATCATTCCTATGGCTACGTCCAGAAGATATATGCAACTGGTCTGTGGTGGGGCCACTCAATCTGTCAGGATCTGTCCACCCAGAACTCTCTCTGACCTCTTCATGGAGGGTAAGAGGTGAGGGAAACAGGATAATAACACTGGGCTCACACTTCCCTTTTCTCCAAGTCATGGTCTTTCTTTTGCAGGTGTAATTTCCTGTTCCTTCTTATTCTTTTGCCTTTTAAAAGATGTAGCGATCAGAAAGGGGAAAAATAAACCATTAAAACACTCAGATGTCTTTTGTAAAAAAAAGAATCCAGTTAATTTTCCCACTTCCTAAGCTTAAGAAGTGTTTCCCCCTTCCTTGAGATTCTGTTCTGTTGCACATGTGCCACTTGCTAGAAAGAGCAATAAGATTTAGAGCCAGAAGATCCAACGTTGGCCCTAGCTAGATGTGTGGTTTTATCTTCATTTGATTACTATTTCATCATTTGTAAAATGGTGGTTTAAACCTATCTCACTGGTTTTTTGGAAGAAGTAAAGGTGAGATAATGTCTAGTAAGACCTGGTGGAGGGCCTAGTATACAGTAGGCACTTATTTTACAGAGCCAATATTATGAGTCTTGAGGGGTAACTGAACTTAACTTTTTCTCAAAGGATCCTCCCTTGTCTTCCTTACTGGATTTCAGGTGGACAGGAAGCATTATTAATAATGCTGATGACATTTTACTCATATCTTGTGATTCTGTGTGCCCTGTCCTTTCCATGCAAAGGCCTACTCACTTAGAACAAAAAGAAGCTACTCTTCATTAACCTCTGGAAGAAATAAAAGCCTTTAATAAGACATTAACTATTAAGGATCCAGCCTACTTCTGGTTACTCAAGTTTTAAACTGTCATTAGTAATATGATCTTGTCTCTCATGCAGTCCCTCTCCAGACAGTCCTCACATCTTCTAAAAGTTTTTCAAATGTGTCCATTTTCACTGCCATCTCCCTAGTCTGCACTGTCCCCACACATCTGGAGTTATGAAGTTGTTTCCTAATTAGATCACCTGCCTCTAGTTACCCTCCTCTCTATAATCCACATTGCATCTTACACAATATGTGTACTCCTTTGCCCCCACTACACATGAGATCAGTCAAGAACTCTGATGGCTGTCTTACTGACATTTAAGGCTCCACACAACCTACACATAACCTATTGTTTCAGTCTTTTTCCTCCTCCAGCCAGTCTGGTCCACTGGTATGTCTCAATCACGTTCTCTCTGACCTTTGCTGCTGGCCACTCTTTTGCCTAGAATGTTCTTTATCTTCCATTCCTCCTCCTTTAAGAAGACCTCACAAAGCCCACACATCATTGTCCTCTTTACTGTTCATTACACAAGGACACGCTATACTGCAATTCATCTTTTATGTATATGTCTTTTACTTCATCTTGACTTGGTTCCTCAAGGGCAGGATTTTTTTTTTTTTTGTATCCCTCTAGGCCCACCACTTCTATAGTCCTTCTTTTTTTTTATTTCTATAAATTTTTATTATTATAGAAGCAATACTTGTGCATTGTACAAGATTAGAAAATGCCATGGAAGCAAAAATGTAAAATCAAAACATACATTCCCATGGCAAAAAGATTACCACAGTAACATCCTACAGCATATCCACCAACATTTTTCCTATGAATATATGTGAATAATATTATGTGTATGTCTATATTTTAAGACATTTTGAGCCATTTTTGGTTCACAGAAAAAAATTAAGGTGATACAGAGATTTCCCATATACCCCATCTCCCAGCACATGCATAGCCTATCCCCTACCAAGATCCCCCATCAGAGTGTGCATTTTTGTTATAACTGATGAATTTACAGGGACACATCTTTATCAACCAAAGTCCATAGTGTATATTCTGTGGGTTTGGACAAATGTGTAATGACATGTATCCACCATGACAGCATCATAGACAGCATTTTCACTGACCTAATAAACGTCTGTAGTATATTTTTAACCATGGAAGTTACTTCTATCATCCTTCCTTATAAGTAGCTAACTCTTGATAAGAATAAAGTTTCTGGAGGAAAAAGCTCTATCTTTATTTCATTAACTTCTACTGTATTTGAGACAGTCACTTAAACATTAAATGATAGCTCCAAATATTAAAAGAGATCTTCCTATAGAAGAATCAGAACACATTATCCCCTGATATCTAATCTTTTCTGCTAACACTGCTTTATTCAATGCATTCATGATTCTAAAACTAGCTTATATTGAAGGATAGGGCATATGAATTAGAAGCCTAGGGAAAAAAGTAGTTTCCAAGAGGTATATAATTTTACCTAGGATAGTTACTGTTTCTAAATCAATCTATATGGCTTATAGCAAACCACTAAAAATATATATGGCCTTTTCAGTATTTCTTTCAAGGATTTGGAAATGGAGTTTTTTTGATTGCTTGGATTTCCTTTAATGGAACATCTGCTGTTGAAGTGTGTTGCTTCCTTACACTTTCTTCCAGATACCCGGAAATTCTGAGGATTAACTAATTTTAGCTTCATCAGGGTGTTCTGTTTACTAAGTGAGGAGCTTGACAGAAATCTCATGAAAAATAAGATTAAAAAAGACATTGGGAGGAATCACTTCCTTTCTCTTTCGTTATGGTCATTTTTCCAATTAGATTTTATAAAGGGAACAGTTTTCAAAATGCAAGGAACCTTGGTGATGAATCCAAAACCACTGAAGACTAGTTCTGTTTTAAGAAAAGCCATTTAGTTCTTTTCATGCTTCCAGACCATTTTATGAAAATCTAATTTTTATTTTCCCTAATAGCACTGTTGATGACCCTGAATTGTAAAAAGATGGCATGATTAGGCTTGCCTTGAGTTTGCATTTATGCTACACATACAATAACATGCAACCTGTCAGCATTTTCCACAGCTCTTATGCTGTGAGGACATGCTCTATTTATTTGGACCCAGGAGTATTATCAATAGACACTGTGGTGCAACCGGCACTCTTAACACTTCTTTAGAAACTAATTTTGTGGAAATGGACAAAGACTGACTTTGTTAAGGTTAATTACTTAGCATTTGCCACATCTGAAGGAACACTGACTGAGAGAGTTGCTTTACTGAACAAGGAGTGTGATGCTGAGATTATGGATTTAAAAGGCTCCTGAAATTAGCACTGCTGATAATTGTAATAGATTTAAGTCAGAATTTCAAACTGAGACTCATGTAAATGCTTACAAAGCCTAATGACTGAATAAAAAGAATGAGCTGAGTGTACTGGCAATGTTGGTATTTATCTGTTATACCTTATTTGTTGGCTAGTCTGTTTTCAGTCGATTGGACTGGGCAGTGGTATTGCACATGCTCCTCAATTCCTTGGGCTCTTGCACTGTGAATTCATGCCAGGACTGCAGGGCTGCCTACAGCAGGTATGGACCCTCCCCCTGGAAATACTCTCAGCTCTCCATTCTAGGACGGCGTAGGATCAAGAGCACAGCTTGGCACCAGGGTAAAGGGCATGAGCTCTTGAGCCAGGTGGCCTGGTTCTGAATCTGACTTGGCCATTCACTATATGTGTGACCTTGGGCTAATTCCCTGTCCCTCCTATGTCTCAGTTTTCTCATCTGTCATGCAAGGGCTTGCCTTAGCACCCCACCTCCTCCCCTACCACCCATCATTCTCCTTTACCCTGTTTTGTCTCCCTTCATAGCTTTTCTTGCCACCCAGTACATGTGTGTTTGTCTATTTGTTTGTTCATTCTCTGACCCCCTCCACTGGAACTGAAGGTCCATGAGTGATGGACCTTTGTCTTGTTCACCCAATACATAGAACAGCGCCTGGCACACAAGTCAATCTATATAAGTTGATGGAGGGATGAATGAATGAATGATTCAATGAATGGAAAATGGAGATAGAAGCTGAATGTGCAAAATGTCAGTTCTCTGTGATGCTCCTGGAAGACTGACCAGATTAAGCAGAGAAAAACTAGAAGTTCATCGTAGGAGTAAAGGAAATAACCCAGGAATGGGAAGAAAGGGAGCTTGATACTAGTGTAAAGAAGAAAGGGCTAGGTGGTATTAAAGCAGTTTCATGGAAGTACATGGACAGTGAGTCTCTCAGATGTAGACCATAAGGCAGTGCACCAAACTGAACTGAAGTAGAGGCTCATTGGAGGAGATGGCTCTATGCCTCGTTGATGACTTAAGGCAGCCCACACCAATCCTTAAGTGTTCTGTCAGATTCTAGACAAATGGGATATTATTCTTTCCTCTGTGGATATACAATCAAAGGCAAATGTTAATAGGGTGGTGAGTGAAGGAAGCTGCTGATCAAGCTCTGTGCAATGCTGACACATTACCCAGGTGGTAATATTCAGACAATGAATAGCTATAAAAATTTAACACATGAATGCAGAGTAAGGAAAATGCATGGGACCAGATGCTCTTGGCAACCGGGGCAGAAGTGTCCAGTGTCAAAGACAAACCTTGGTCCTTGGCACAAGATCTGCTGTCATCGTGGCTGCTACGAAATGTGGAGCAATGGCTGGTGATGCTTTTCCCTTTACCTGCATTTTAGAAAGACTCATTCACCAGGATTTAAAATACGAACAAGAGCGTACATGACCTTCCAGAATCCTGCTCATTCACAATTCTTTACACTGCTTTGGATTTGGTAGCTCCATATACTGTGATTATCAGGATGCTCAAATGCATTGCCACACACTGTAAATGTGGGTGATATCCACGCCACAGTCATTAGCACACTGTTCCTGAAAGGTTTGAAGAGGAGGAGGAAACTGCATATAACACTTCACCCCCATTTACGCCCTCCCTACACTTCTTCACAACAGATGGCAGAGAGGCATTAGTTGTCTCATGTTTTGTTTTGAAACGTTTCATTGTAAAATAAACAATTCTGCAGTAGTTTTTGTTTGTTCGCACATTCAAGTAAACTAAAAGTTAAATGCGCTTACCCCTGCCCCTAAGCACAAATAAAACAAAAATAAAAAGATGCATCAAATCAAATAAAAACAAAGCCCAGAATCAAAAGGAATTAATAAAGCTGAAAAGACTTGCAACTTACATCTTTGTTCTGATGTGTTTCAGCACATTGACGCTTCCTATTTACCCACAAATTAATGTTTTCATTGTGCTATGTTTAGTTTTATTTTGCACTGCAGTCTGTTTAAGGTGGTATAGACCAAGTCACCCCAGTTACAATTATTTATTTACTATTGCACCAAGCATGAAGTGCAGTGCTAGGTATAAAAGTGTAAGACATGATCATTGCTTTCAACGGATTTAAAATCTGATGAAGCATTTTTATTGTGAAATGATAACTAAAAGTATGTTAACAGTATGTACTAAGTGACAGCTATTGGGTTAGACAACAGCTAATGTAGGAGGTCAGAAGGAGGTGAAAGGACTTACACTTAGGATAGAGAAGGAAATGTTCATGTGAGATGTGAGTTGAGATTCAGATAAGAAGAGAAGGTGACAAAGGCATTCCAAAAAGAAAGGAATAGTGAGAGTAAAGGCACCGAGATAGGAAAAAACAAATTATGTTTGGGTTGGGAGGCAATGAAGTACACCAGAAATGGTGAAAGGTAGAAAGACCCAAAATAGGATGCATGAGTTTCTCTGAAAATTTAAAAGTTCCAGAATTATCCCAAAACCAAGTTGAAAGTTTCCTCTGTTACTGAACAGAGAGCTAGCATACTATACTTTGAATAAGACTCCATTCATTCATTCATTCATTCAGTTATGTGGCAGTTTACTGAGCATTGCTGGTATGTGTTAAGTGCTGTAGACAATGAAGTTAAGACATGGTCCTTTGCCCTCAAGAAGATGACCGTCTAAGGTGGAACACATGTGAATTACAACTCAGGTTGAAAGTCATAGCCGAGTCAATATTGGAGTACTTTTGGCAGTTTATGAAAACCCTGTTTTCATGAAGTTCATTAAACCCTGTTTAATGAATCCTCATGTAAATAATGAGGAAGCCCAAGGAGGGACTCATTGTCATATCTTCGATACAGCAACATGGGACAATTTTACTGATAACTTACAGGGACAGTATGTTGTATATAGATAACACTTTGCCCTCCTTCTTTTACTATTGAGAATTTTTAAAAAAGAGGAGGTCAAGGAGGGAAAAAATCCCCACAATAGGAGGTCAGGACTTCTGAATAAACAGGTGCTTCCAGAAGAGAAAAAATGACTACATTCTGTTACTCCTAATTGCTAGCATTTAATCATAGTTCGTGCTTTTGGAACACATATTACTCTCCTGGTACTGTTCTAGGTGCTTTACATGTTTTAACTCAATTATCACAATAATTCCAGGAGGCAGATATTATTATTACCCACTTTTTATAGGTACCTAGTGATTAGAGAAAGTTGCCCCAAGCACAAAGTCAGAAAGAGGAGGAGCTAGGAGTCAAATACAGCTGTCTTCTTAAGCAGTATGCCACACAGCTTTCCCATATGTGGGAAGAATCCACTGGGCAGTGGTGGTGCAGGCGAAGGGGGGCCTGCAGAAGGGTATCAAATAAAGATGATTTAAATCTAAAAAAAATTAGAATAGGTGAAGCAAATCGATGTTGAGAGCCCACGTTTTCATTTCATTTCTGCATTTTTTCATTTTATAACACTGTAGTTAGAATTAAATATAAACAGGGAACAGTTTCTTTTAGATAATTAATGAGAGAATTTACTATTGATTGGAGACCTATATGTGCCTGGTACTCCACACAGGCACCATTATTATCCCCATTTTACAACAACAACAACAAAAATGGAAGAGGCTCATATTACTTATAAAGAGATTTGTTTAATCTTTATTACAGTCTACACAGTTAGTAAGGACTGGAATAGAGATGTATCTCACTAATCTTTTTTTAAACATTTTTTAATGAGTTATAGTCATTTTACAATGCTGTGTGTATCTCACTAATGTTTATCATCATACTACATATTAATATTAACTAATTGTTCAATCAAAAATTGTTAATTTTTTAACTATGTTGCCTCTACTAGGAGAAAGAAGAGAAACCAACTCTTTACTCCTACCAGAATTATTATAGACACTAAAAATACCGTGAATAATAGAAAAAGAATCGAGGTTTATAGGTAGAAAAAATGCAAATCAAAAAGGACAAAAACGGTTGCTCAAGTCAGACAAAACATGTATATGAGGCACTTGAAATAAAGTATTTTACTTCCAATCATGGTTTTCTTTGCTCCAATGCTGTTTCTCCCAATGACATGCAAGTATAATACTACATATACTTTCCAAGGGAAAGGACTAGGACTATTACTAATAAGAAAATACAATTTTGCATTTCTCTGGATAGCTTCATAAAATGCATTCTTCCTTCCAAATGTTAAAAGCTTGGCTATAATGTGCAAGACTTGCTTTTTATTCATTTACCTTTCTCAAATATTGTCTTTGGCAATAAGCATACTGGTCTAAATTTGATTCTGTTAATGACACTTTGGCTTTCAAATGGCTTAACTGTGTCTAGAAGCACAGTTGAAGAATAATCTGACTGAGACTGATAAGGCTATTCATGCAGTTTTGACCCTTAGAGAGGATAGTGGGTGGATATTATCCTTTCTACTATGTGCCATTCTCAGAGGACAGGCACAGATGTGTAAACAAATGTGAAAGAGAAATAAAGGGGACAGCCAGATTGCCAGAGATCCATTACTTTACCCCTGGGGTATGTGGCTATTACAGAACTGGGGCAAATGCCAAGAGCACTGAATTCAAAGGAAGGCTCCCTGAAGTGAGTCATCTATTTAGACAACATCAGAGAAATATCGGGTCAGATCCTACTGGGTGAAGCGGTTACACCATGGGCATTTGGTAGTCACTTTGGGAATTACATTAATTTACGGCAACTTGAGTACAGAGTGGCAAAGTGTCATTAGAGGCTAAGGCAAATTAATTTCCACACAAGATGGAAAGGGAGGTTGGTCATGCATCCTTTTCCGTTAGCCACACTTACAAATGTGGATGGCAGCCATGATAGATTTGAAAGATAAAGGATAGATATCTAGTTTACTAAGTAGTATCCTAGTGTCTTGAGAGAGTTGATGCTTGTCATTAACCTTCTCATCTAGCAAAAACTCGCTTCTTTTTAAAGATCAGGGACCAATTCACCATCCTGTACAGAGAGGGAAAGTGAGACAGTAGAACAACAACCAGACTCTAAGATCAGGAAACTTGTATTAGAGTCTGGCCCTGCCGCTTTCTAGCATGTAACCTTGGGTAAGTAACTGAATCTCTCTGAGCTTCAGTTTAGTCATGTGTAAGATGGGCAAAATAACAGGCTCTTCTTTATAAAGTTGCTGTATAATTAAGATGACACATAGAAAATCCATCTATAACTTTAACAGTGCTATAGAACAGTTGGGCATTGCTGTTATATTTAAAAGTTTAAAAAGAAAATAAAAAGGATTCTTAGTCAATGTAAGTCAAATTTCAGTTTCCTGAACAAGAATTTTGAATGAATCTTGATTTCAGGTTGATCTGTCTTCCAGGTCTAGGAAGGACAAAGATGGCTAGGGTCATTTGATGTGCTCAAGTGCCATTCACTAATTTGCTCTTTTAAGGATTATGCTTTTGGTGTTATAGCTAAGAAATCTTTGCCTAATCCTAAACCACAAATGTTTTTCTTATATTTTCTTTTAAAAATTTTATAATTTTAGGTTTTATATGTAGGTCTACAATCTACTTTGAGTTAATTTCTATATGTTTTGAGATATAGATTGGAGTTCTCTTTACTTTTCTTTCCTTTTCTTTGTAGTGTATAGTTATCCAACTGATCCAGCACAACTTATTGAAAAGATTATCTTTTCTCCACTGAATTGCTTTTGAATCCTTGTCAAAAATCAATTGTCTATATATGTGTGGAACTATTTCTATTTGGTTCCATTGGCCTATTTGTCTATCTTTATGTCAATGTCACATTGTTTTGATTACTGCAGCTTTATGAAATTCTTGAAATCAGGAAATGCTAGCTCTCCAATTTTGTTCTTTTTCCAAGTTATTTTCCTTATTCTAGGTCCTCTGCATTTACTCATAAATTTTAGAATCCGCTTGTCAATTTCCTCAAAATAACCTGCAGGGAATTTGATTGGGACTACATTGAATCTGTAGATTAGTGTGGGAAAATATTGAGTCTTCCAACCCATGAAAAAGGTATATCTCTTCATTTACTTAGGTCTTCATGTCTGTCAGAAATGCTTTACTGTTCTCAGTGCATTGGTCTTGCACATCTTTTGCCAGATATAGCCCCAGAGAGTTTTCTTTTTTTAATGCTATTGCACATTTATTATTTAATTTTTAAAAAATTTGTTTGCTTATTGTTAGTATACAATAATACAATTACTTTTTGCATATTCTTAAAGTCTGCAGTATCTTGCTAACAGACTCACTTATTAGTTCTACTGCTGTTTTAGTAGATTTTAGATTTTCTATCTACATGGTTATGTGATCTATAAATAAAGGCAGCTTTAAACCTTCCTTTCCAATATAGACACTTCATATTTCTTTTTCTTGCCCAATTGCACTGGCTAAATCCCCAAATATAATACTGAATAAAAGTGATGACAGCAGTCATTCTTGTCTTGTTCCTGATCTCAGTGGGAAAGGATTTGGATTTTTTTTTTAATGAAGTACAGTATTGGCTATAACTTTTTCATAGATGCCATTATCAGATTGAGGATGTTCTCTTCTATTCTTGGTTAATTAAGAGTTTTTATCAGGAATGGATATTGGATTTTGTTAAATGCTTTTTCTGCACTTATTGAGATGATCATAAATTTTAAGAAAGTCTCAATATGGCGAATTCCATTGATGCTTTTGCAAGGTAACCAGCCCTACATTCATGAGATAATGCCCATTTGGTTATGATTCTTTTTTACAGAGTTGGATTACACTTGCTATAATTTTGTTCAGAATTTTTGTTTCTCTGTTCATAGGAATATTGGTTTGTAGTTTCCTCATAATGTCTTTGAACGATTTTGGCATTGGGGTAATAATGCTGGTTTTGTAGGATAAGTTGGAAAGTATTTCCTCGACTTCAATTTTCTAGAAGAATTATGTAGAATTGGTATTTATTTCTTAAATGTTTGGTAGAGTTTCCCCAGTGAAACTATCTAGGTCTGGAGTTTTCTTTCTGAGAAGGTTTTAAAATTCAATTTCTTTAGTAGATATAGGGCTATTCAGGTTTTATATTTCTTTTTGAATGAGCTTTGGTAGTTTGTTTGTTTCAAGAAATTTGTCCACTTCATCTAAATTGTCACATTTACAGGCATAAGTTGTTCATAGTATCTCTTTATTATCCTTTTAATATCTGTAGAATCTACACTGATGTTACCATTCTACCTACTGATATTGGTAATTTGAATCTTTTTCATTTTCGTGATCAATTTGGTTAGAGGTTTATTAAATTTATTTCATCTTCTCAATGAACCATCTTTTGTTTTCACTGATTTCTCTATTGCTTTTATTTCCTATTTCATTAATTTCCACTTTGATCTTTATTATTTCCTTTCTTCTGCTAACTTTGGCTTTATTTTCTCTTTGTTTTCTAGCTTCTTAAAGCAGGAGCTGAGGTCATTGATTTTAGACCCTTCTTCCTAATCAGTTTAGACATTTAGTGCTATAAATTTCCTACTAAACACTGTTTTAGTAGTATCCCATGCATTAATATGTTGTATTTTCATATTCATTCAGTTCAAAAATACTATATAATATCAATTTTAATTCTTCTCTTGATCCATGGGCTATTCCAAAGTGTGTTATGTAGTTTCCAAATATTTGGAGATTTTCCAGAGATATTTCTGGTATTGATTTCTAATTTAATTCTACTGCAGTCAGAGTATATACATTGTATTATTTGAATCCTTTTAAATTTACTGAAAATGTTTTAATAGCCCAGGATAAGGTCTATCTCAATCAATTTTCCATGTGTATTTGAAAAGAATGTATTCTGTTGTTGTTGAGTGGCGTATTCTATAAGTCAATTAGATAAAGTTGATTGACAAACATTATTCAAGTGTACTACATCATTGATGATTTTTTTTATCTTTTTTTCCATAAATTATTGACAAAGGGGCAATGATTTCTCTTACAATTATTGTGAATATCACCATTTTTCCTTACAGCTCCATCAGGTTTTTTTTTTTTTTTTTTTAAAGTACTTAGAAACTCATTAGGTATATGTGCATTTAGGACCCTTTTGTCCTCTTGAATTGGCTCCTTTACCTTTAAGGAATGACCTTTTTTTCTCTGTTAATATTTTTTGCTCTAATGTATTTATGTCTTTATATTTTAAGTTTGTTACTTTTTGGCAGCATACGTAGTTGTCTTGATTTTTTAAATTCAATATAATAGTCTCTGCTTTTTAATTAGGAAATTTAGACCAGTAACATTTAATGTCATTATTGATATGGTTAGGTTTAGGTCTATCACTTGCTATTTGTTTTCTATTTTTTCCAAACTTATCCTTTGTTTCCTTTTCCTTCTTTTTCCTCTTTTCTTTTAGATTAAGTTAATTTTTTTATGACTCTTATTTCATCTCTTCTGTTGAATTATGGCTATAACTCTTGGTTTTGTTATTTTAGTGGTTGTCTAAAGTCAAAGTTTTCAAATCAAATACCATGGAGGGTATAAATTTGACCCTCTAAAAAATCTGTGGCTATGTGTCTTGTCTTCAATTTTTGAAGTGTACTGAAATGAATGGGCTGAAAAGATCAAGCTAAAATAAATGTTTGCAATTCATAATCTTTTAAATGGAGCCAAATGCCAGGATACGCTTCACTGGTTTTAAACCAAATTCATCATCGTTAGTACAGAGCTGAAGAGAGATTTGGGACCAGCTGAAAATTCTTATTTTTAAAAGATACATAGCTCTTAGTAATGCCATGCTGATTTTCTTGATAAGTTTTGAATATCAGAAGTTATGTTTACCCCAGCAAAACATTAATACCTGGCACCCCAAATAATTGACTAAAAAGTCATATTAATCTTGTGGTCACAGAAAGGAAATTATTATTTCAGTAAAATAAGGAAAACAATAAATTCAATTTTATATATCTTTTTGCTTTTCTGCTGAACATAAAGTTAGGTATGATAAGTTGAACTGTGGGCAGAACAGAGAAATTCCAAGAGTCCTGTGGTGTTAGTGAATCCTAAGACCCATATATTTACGAGGTGAACATCTCCATCTGAGGGATGGAAACCAGTACAGAAAACCCCAGTGGTTCAGACTTGTTCTTCTGAGTATTGTTGGAGAAGCAAGACAGTGTGGCATAAGCATGAGGATTCAGAGACAGATAACCGGAGTATGGGCTTTCATTTTAGCACTTGATCTGTGCTTGTGTTACACAGGAAAAGTCACTTAACTCTTCAGAATGTTCCCCTATTTTAGTAACCAAATATCATAGTTCAGCTATAATCTAAGTATCATATTTATTTTACAATGTTTTGATGAGAATTAAAAGAGGAAGTTTTATAGACAACTGCCTATTACTAATTAAGCAACAGGAAATGTAAAGTATTGCTCCTATTATTTACTTCTTTTTTTTTTTCATTAAAGCAAAAAGAGAAGTAAAACAGTAGGGATGTAATGAATAAGACAGAATTCCCTTCTTGGAGCCCAGCTAGTCATCTCAATAGCTCTGAGAACATATAGTGTTTACTGTTATTACTAGCATTATTAATAATAATAACTAATAAAGGGGGTAAGTGAGGACTTAGATCAAACCTCTTTATTCAGCAGACGCAATGGAATTTCACTTCAGTCATGCCACTCATTGTTGGTACCTAATGCTTTCTGCTTTCATACTCTCTCACTCAGAGTATAATGACCTAGGTTAATAGCACCCAAATCAAAATAATATAATTCAGTGTGCTTATAAATGTTTCATTAGAGGCTTGCCATTTTTCTCCAGTTGACAATGACAGTCTCCTGGAAGCCTTCAGTACAATGTGGCTGTTTATGAGGAGGGTGGTGTTATTTGAAGTGTCTAGTAGCACTATTAAAAATCAGTGTGGTCTACTAGGCTCCCCAATTGATTAGATTCAGTAAGTATCTGATATGTCAATGTTTTCTCTTTGATACAACAAGTTCTCTCTCTTTTATTTCTAAGCACATTGCAGAATTACCTTAAAACAGAGACGCGAAACTTTCAGAGCATTGAGGTCATATTGGAAATCTTTGCAAACCTAAGGGCTTAATCTTTTATGTATGCTTGCATGAAACATCAATGCATTATTGGATATAGTCATATAAAACACAAGCCAGGCTTTGCTATCTTGCACTTGCAATCTCCAATAGAGTAAGGGTGTGTGTGTGTGTGTGTGTACTAACAAGACAGTTTTGAATAAGGGTTAATAACAGGACCAAGAAAATTGAGAGACTGAGGTTTAGCATAAAGGTGCTTAGAAAGTTGAAAATTAAGAAAGTTGGGTTCTGCTTCAGGTTCTGTTCAGTGAGGTCTTAGAGTGCAGGGGCATAAAGCTTCTCTTTGTATCCTTAGTTCTTATTATGTACTAAGCATTATTTGCTGCATGTGTAGAAATATTTGTTACATGCCACTATTAGCTGTGAGTTCCCGAGCTAGTCACTTAACATTTCTGAGTCTGTTTCCTCATCAGTCACCTGGGAACAATAGTCATAAAACCTTATAGGCTGTACCATCTGACTAAATGAACCACTGAATGTGATTATGTATAAACTGGAAAGCTTATAATGAAAATCAGAATACACATTGGTTGGGAACATGGCCTCTAGCATCAGAGGACTTTGTTAGAATAGATAGGATCTCAGAATCTTGTGCACATTCTTTAAGATAATTATAGTTATTCCATCTGTGAAATGGGAGTTAATATTGGATCAAAATGGTGGACTGAATCCAGGACTCCTACTGCCTCCCATACAAAATCTTATGAAATGACAGAAAAGGTATTTCAAAAAAGAATTATAAAACCATTCAGTATTAGAAAATAAGGACTTGTACCATCAAAGGCTAGGGATTTTGAAGCATTCCTGAAAGTTAGAGAAATCAGAGACTAAGATTGGAGGAAACCATGCCCCAAAATACAAGCAGGAGAGCATACTGTGAAGGTAAGAACAGTTAAAATGTGCTGTGTTTAGCAAAACGAGATACCAGTAACAGAGGCAAGTCTATGTGAGTAACTGGCTAACTAAATTTTGATCAGCCGTCTTGTTACTCCTCCACCTGCTGAAACAGTGAGAAAGGGCCTTGTGACTTTGAAGACAAACACAAGTAAGGATAATTAGAGACCCTTGGGGGGGCAAGGAACCCCTGAGCCCAGAAGGAAGTTTCCAGTGCACTACAATGAACATGTATTTCCCCTTCCCCCTTCATTCAAGAGCACCTGTAATTAGAACCTGTGTCTTCTTCCTCTAAGTCTCCCCCAAAAGATTTTCAAACACAAAGTAAAAAGACAAATACGAATCAAATTAGCAAATATTTGGGGTACACCAAAACAACATGAAAAAGTCAACAAATAATACCTCCCCAGAGTACACGAGAAAACAGAATGAACAGAACTAATAAAATACTTAAATATTTAAATAAAAATAGCCCCCTGAGAGAGAATCTAGAGGATAGCAGCACCATAATGTAAGAAGAGACTTATGAAAATTAAATAATTTAAGAATCTAGAATTAATAATTTCTAGACAACACAAAACATGTCTCCACAGGTGGCTGGAAAGCAAAAGGGGCACAGTTTCAGTGCCAAAGGAAATGAAACAAAAGGTGCAGAGTGGGGATAATAATAGTGGCTCCTCTCAGTGTTGATTAGAGAATTAAAGAAAAAAAAACCATGTAAGATTGCCTAGTCCAGTGGCTACCGCATAGTAAAGTTCCAATAAAGGGGGTGTTGTTGTTGTTTATTATAGTTGTTGTAACCATACTACTTCTTAGTTACTAGTGTTATCATTGTTATATTATCACTAAAATGAGATCTCAGTAGTTGATCTCTCTGCAAGGTCCTAGATCTAACACTCTAAGAAGTGCTAACATTGAGAGGAAGAGAGAGGCAGAGAGGAGCCATGAAACAGGGTGCCAGGATCCTGAGGCAGGGTGATGACACTCATTAGTGGTTTAGGTGAGGGAATGGAGCAAGCAAGGTGAGGAGACATGAAGGGAAGGAGCAGGGGAAGGTAAAGAGAAATTCCTCACCTGACACCCTTAGGGAGAAGCGACTATTAAGCTGGTGGTGTAGGCTCATTCCAGGGTCTAAAGTGTGACAGTACCAGGATAGAAGACTCAGTGTATGTCAGATGCCACACACAAGGCCAGCATTAGACTCATCTCACAGCTTCTTGTGCTCTATCCACCAAAACATCCTATGGATCCTCCAGATCAGAGATAATCTTGGACCAGATGGGTCTCTCAGGACGGTTCTGAATTAGAACAAAAATTCCAGGCCTCTGTCCTATAGCAATTTCACAGATACAAGGAGGTTTTATATTTCATTTCCGTCTAGGTTGACAAAGCCACCTGCAATTATATTTCTTAATTAATTAACGCTTCTATCACTTAATATGGATATTGGCATAAAAGCAATTTTCAGTTTGCTTGTGAGAAATGTGGCCAGGCTACAGACTATTATACACATCCACAAAGCCCTAATCCTGGCAAATCCCTAAGTGCCTTTTAAGAGTTGCTTCTTTAATACTATCCTTTGGGCTTCAAGCTAGTCTTTGTCCCTCAGAAATTCTATCATTTACCCCTATATCTAAATAAATATCTTTATTTTTAAGAAAGAGATGCAGAACAGCTAGGGACCCATTTCTAGATGTTTTATAAAAAACTCATTTAACTAAATATTACATCTCATTACCATTAAGTGCCCAATAATAAAATCAGTTTGCAGAAACGCACAATCTCCATTTCCATATATTATTTATACAAGCTTGAAGTTTGTAATTTCAAGACCAAAAATGTTGATAGGAATTTGCATATTATTGAAATGGCATAATTTATTGATGAAGTACACAAATAATAGAGGTGACGCTTATAGCAGTTTGGAAGCTAATGTATAATTTACAACACCAAACAACTTCATGAACAATAATAAAAATTGCATGTTAGGCCCTGCCTGAGAAAACACTACTTATAAAACTATGGCATTTTAGCTTTATTTTTTGTAACAAGGGAAACTTGTTTATGGGAAACTGATGGAATATTGGCTTTCAATCTGAGTACACAAAGAAGCATCAGTTGGCCTGAAGGGAAAAGGTAGGCACTCAACTTTTGGTCTGCCTGCCTCTCAGTTTTCTAGCTAAATCAACCTTTCATTAACATTTGCACCCAGAAAGGATATCAATAAAATACTGTGTTCAAAGCCATATAATTGACGGGGCTAAATTTTCTATCAACAATGTTACTCAAAACCAGAAAAATTTATAATTTGAAATAATTTATTTTAAAATAAAGATAATATAATAAGAAGAGTTGCAATTATTGTAGCCAAGGTTTGTCTTAGGAGGAAATCCCATTCAAAGTTTACCTAACATATCAGTTTCCAGATCTCAGGATAACAGACTGTATTGGACACTGCTGGAAGTCTTCCCAATTCTCACTCCCACACCCTACTTTCTAATAAAACTTTGATTCCATTTGAATATCCAGTTTAAGATGTCATTCTTCCTGGCATCGTAACAAACACCTCCATGGATACAGTGCTTTAGCCTAGAGCAGTCATTAATGGCCAGGATTTCAGGTCTGGTGTTAGACTGGTAGAAGAGATAATCTGTGATTGGTACTCCTCCAATCAAAGCACCAAGGCAGACTTGGACTTCATTACTTGCAGGGTCTGCCCAGACATGAATATAAAACGTTAATCATAAGTGTATTATTCAAGTTGCAAAGAAAGAAAAGCTCCACTCACTTTGGCTTAAATAATAAGGAAATGAATTAGCTCACACAATGGGAAGACCACAAGGAGGAAAGATTTTAGATTTTACTAACCATAGCATGTCCCCCCCTTGGTGAAATTCCTTTTATCCCTCTCCTCTCTAATCTTTGGTGTTGACTGGTTCCTAAGGCTGGTTCCTCTCCTCATCATTAGATATCTGCTGCTACACAATTCCTTATTCATGTCCACCATGAGAAAGAAAACTCTGGCCCCAACTATGCAATAAAAATCTTTCCCTATAGGCTGAATCTAGTTGGTCATGTGACCAACTAACTAGACCTATTACAGTCACTACACAAGAGTATGAGCCTGCCTAGCTTAGAAATTCAAGGCTGTCTTTGAAACTGGAGATGTATTTGCCTTCTCCTCAGTCTCCTGGGCTGCTTGGGAGAGGGATGGATACCTGAACAAATTCAGGTTCTGCTTGGAAGAATGAAAAAGGATGCTTGGTAGGGAATCAGATTCATACGCATGATCTAAGGATGACAATTCTTCAAATTGTAACTTAGCATAAATAACCTCCTTTATGGAATTCTGAGTTAAGAGAAATCAAATCACTATTTCTTTTTATATATAATCATGTGTTATAAATAATATAAATAGAAATATTTCAGTGTTATCTTTCCAGTGGATCAAACCAGTTATATCCTAATGACTTATGAATTGACAGATCAGGGAAAAATTCTTCTTTTTCATGTTCAGTAATATACTTTTGGGAACCTATGGCAATTTATAAACCCTCAGATTGAACAATTTCTTTCTCAGAAAAGTCATCTCAATTTTCCCTTTCAAATCTTCCAAATTCTCATCTATGCAGTACTTCTTTAGAGCAAGCTCTTCCTTCCCACCTACTTATATACAAATTGATGGTGATTCACTGAAATCGTGCTACGCTGATCACGGTGCTTAAGAAGGAGGTGGAGTGCTGAGAAGTGGTCAGTTTCTCAAGATTAAAAAAAAAAATGATACTGAAAGGCAAATTGCTTATGGGTGTTAAAAGTCTCCCAGCATATTTGCAGCATTCAGTGCTGTCCTCTCTGTATGGAGGAGGTAAATAAATGCTAACTCTGCAATGCCTGGTACTTCATGCTTTGGGATGTTTGGAATTAATTCTATTTCCACCATCAAGCATAGGTGTGCTCTGTTCAGTCAAAACCTGCTTGGTGGGCACAGAAGTGAGGGCTGCCTTTCTACAGTATGTGAAGTAATTCAAGGGATATATGTATCCTGGAGAAGAAATCATTCTTGAAGTATTAGAAATATAGTCAAACAAACATCTAAGATGGGCTAGAGATGCAATGGCTGCTCTCAAATGTTACTGTGTTTATTCTATGACTAATAAACAGAAAGGAAATGGGAAACCTTGACAGGTCTTAATGGGGCTCCTGAGGAGGACAGCTCTCGGCTATGATGCTCTCACTTACCCACGCAGACAACTACAGCTTCTTGTGTGCAAGGAAGAAAATAGCTCCTTTGACGCAGAGGCTGCCTGGTTTCTATACCCTAAAGTGACACCCTTGCAAAAGCTTCTCTGCCACAGGAATGACAAGCTCACATAATATGACAAGAGGCTGGGATCATTTCTTTGGAATTTGGAAATTGTTCAGAAGCCCGTCTGTAGAGACAGGGATTTTTGTGGGTCCTCAGTCGTATGATATTAAAACTGAAAAGGGACTATAATCCTTTTAACATGTAGGTTAATATAGTTTTATGTAGGGCTTTGTTGTCCTTTCTTTCTTTTCTTTCTTTCTTCTTTCTTTCTTTCTTTCTTTCTTTCTTTCTTTCTTTCTTTCTTTCTTTCTTTCTTTCTTTCTTTCTTTCTTTCTTTTCTTTCTTTCTTTTCTTTCTTTCTTCTTTCTTTCTTTCTTTCTTTCTTTCTTTCTTTTCTTTCTTTCTTTCTTTCTTTCTTTCTTTCTTTCTTTTCTTTCTTTCTTTCTTTCTTTCTTTCTTTCTTTCTTTCTTTTCTTTCTTTCTTTTCTTTTCTTTCTTTCTTTCTTTCTTTCTTTCTTTCTTTCTTTCTTTCTTTCTTTTCTTTCTTTCTTCTTTCTTTCTTTCTTTCTTTCTTTCTTTCTTTCTTTCTTTCTTTCAGAAGTACAGAGAAAACAAATAGTTTACTGCTACAGAACATTTCTCTCTTAAGTATATTTTGCATATATTATAGAAAAGTGTTACTCATTTATGAAGGGTGTCTGTATATATGCCTTGCTAACATGGGTTTCCCTTATATTATATCTCATAATTGGACATTCATCTGACCAAAACTTGGTTTTCACACTCTGAGTCTGGTTCAAAATGAAAAAAAAAAAAAAATCCCCCTATTGATTCATCACCGTGACTTTTCTTTCTTGTTAATATTCTAGAAAAAGCAGAACTCACAGCCTATTCTTTTCTGGAGCTACGGAGTTCAGATGTTCCTATTTCCATCTGCTTCCTCATTACTTTTCCAACTGTAACTTACAGGAGCCATGGCATAAGCAGCTCTGCTGACCAGCCCCTTTCTTACCTCTCTCATCTCCTGGATTTCATGCTTCATCTTCCTTGGCTCTCCTACTCTCCTCCCATTAGCTCCTTCTTACTGGTCTCTGAGGGCTCTCTTTCTTTGGCCTGTATCATGTTCCACAGGATTTCCTTCTTTACTCTTTACCTCTCCATGTTTTCACATTCCTCCTCATGGACCATCTTGCCTACATTCATACCTTTCGCAGTCACATCAACACTTCCAGCTCCAACTCTTGTCTGACTCACAGATCCTAATGAGAAGCTCTCCACCAGACATCTCTACTTCATATCAGGTATGTCAAATTGAATACAGTCGAACTGGAATTTGGTATTGCCCCTCAAATTTGCCCTTCCCTAATTCAGAGATTAAAACTATTATTTTCATAATCACTCACTGACTAGAAACTTCAGCATCATCCTCCCTTTCTTTAACTCTTTAACTCTTACATCTGAGAACTGAAGATTTGACCAGCTACACATCTTCCACATCTTCCCCTCTGTATTTCTTCATCTGTATTCAGGTTCTTGCCACTCATCTAAATTTTGCAATAATCTTCTAACTTTTGTCCTTTCTAATTTGAGATCCACTAAAAATGTAATTCAACACTATGGCCAGAGTGACCTTTCTAAATTCCTTTTTAAGGATTTCCTTTTTTTTTAAATAATTCTTCATAGTTATCAAAGTTAAGTTCAAACTGCAACTAAACGTAAAAGGTCCTTCTTGAACTGTTTATTGAAAACTAATCTTTTCTCTCCGCCGGCTCCCTCTCTAATCACCAAAGCCTCTTTACTATTTTGGGGCACAATTAAGTAGTTGTAATTCCTAAATATACTACCATTTATTCATTCATGCAGATCCCTACGGATGGAATAAGATTCTCCTTTGTTTTTAACACATTGAACCTTCAAAACTCAGCTGAAGTGTCATCTCCCCAAGGAACCTGTTTTAGATTCCTCATTCTGATTTATATTCTTCTCCTCTGAGTTATCTTGGTTTACTTTCCACTTTCCTTTTATTACCTAACAGTGATTTTCATTAAGTTGCGAACTCATGAAGGGCAGGGACTATTATTCACCTTTTTCTCAATAGCTCTTGGTATTCAATAAATGTTTGCTTAGTGAATAAATGAATGAATGAATGAATAAACCCAGGTGCTCTGAGGAATGCAAAAGACTTCTCTGGCTTATTCTCTGTCCTAGATAATTAAAAAACAAAATAATACTAGAGTTAAGAAATTAGATGACAATTTTGAAATGGAAGGGCATATAATTAAATATGGAAAGTTGGTATGGGCTACTTGTGTAGCAAAATAATATTATGAAACCCAGTGCATTTTTCCTTTTCTTACTTAATTAAAAAAAAAAACTTTTTGTCTTTTTAACATTAAACTAAAGAATGTTGAAGCCTTTTGCTTCAGGGAGGGGAGGACACAAAAACAATGTCAAGAACAAAAAGTCCAATTCTTGGCTTTGAGTTCCAAAATAGATCCTTGAAATTCATGGCAGAGTAAACAGTTTTGAAAGCCAAAGAGCTTTTGATTCATAAGAGCTGGCCTTTTGAGAGGAAAAAGAATTTGTTAGTTGCAATAGAGTCTGGAAGACCCAAAACGTGGAAGTTATATCCAGAATCTTATAGTAGGGAAAGCTACAGAACTCGATGCAAAAGGACAGAGTGAGAAATCAGCACCCTTCTTCGGACAAAGGGTGGGGCTTAGAGAGAGAAAGCCAGAAGAGAGAAGGAAAGCTGGACACGGGTATGGGATGCTTGCTTTCTGTCCCCGGCTCAAGGTTGAGTCCTTCAGAAATAGATGACAGAAAATAAGTGAGTAGAGCCTGGGAAGCCTGTGGGTATCAGAAAATTCCCACCCTATCACGCCATCTGAGTCTGAGTGTCCATGAAGATGGACCTGAGGTCAGGCTCACAGGATTTTGATTACCCCAGCAAGAGACAGGGAGAGCAACTGAGAGATTTCAGAGCCCTTAGTGGAAGGGCCCCAAGTACTGAGAGGGCTATCAGACTAGAAGTCATGGGAGGGCCATGAATATTAGAGGAGGCCAACATATAGCAGTGTAGACTGAAGGAAACTGCCAGAGTTCAGTGAGGAAAGAAGAGGGCTGCAGACAAATACTCTCCTTAGAACTCAGGTCATCCATCACCCAGGAGAAAGAGAAGAAACGGATGGGAAGGGATCTGGAATCAATAACAATTTCACTGTTAGTCAGCATTTAAGTATTATTAAGGCATGTGTTCTTTCTAAATTCATTCTCTAAATCTCCTTGCTTGATTTGAGTTTCCTTGTTGAATGTTTCCCATATAGTCTCCAGGATATCATCACTCTACTCTATCTACATAGCTGTCTCTGCCACTAGTATGTATTTCAAAGGCAGAGACTCTTATTTTTATATCCCCACTACTTACTACCACACCGCGATTTATCAACAAATATTTGTGGAATTCAAAAAAGAAAGAATATATTGATCTGGAATATGGATAGTGGTCCAGATAAGTGATGCAGATTTTATGGAGTTGTTGGCATAACAGACAGGAGTAGAAGCAAAAAAAGTGGGTGAAATTGCTGATGGATTATGCACAGAGTAAGAGAAGAAGACAGCTTACCACAGAACCCTGAGAAATATCAACTCTTAGTGGGTGAGCAAAGAAAGAAGAGTTCATGAAAGAATGGTTGGTGAGAGAAAAGGAAATCAAGGAAGGGTAGTATCCTGGATATTTAGGAGGAGGAAAATTCAAGAAGGGAGTAATCAACAGAAGGAAATAACAACTTGAAATCAATTAAGATAAAGGAAAGAAGTAACTATGGGATTTGACAGTTAGGAGGCCACCAGTGACATTTTCCAGAGATATGTTGGTTGTGTCATGGGAGGAAATGTATTCAGAGTCAATTTTGTAGATCAAACTTTTCTTACAGGTGGTTGCTGTACTGCTATCTGGAGAAGTGTAAAGCACCAGCTTCAGCTTCCTGCTTAAGACACATTCTCTAATTCCACTTCAGCAGGGGCCTTTGTTCTTTAGGAGTCTACTAGGGTTTCATGAATAATGCTTTTATATCCACATGGCTCTTTGAATCTATTTTCAATGGTTAGAATTTACAGAGGTCACGTATATGATCATAACCTTCAAACCTCCCACCCACAAGGTCAACTCCTTACTGAAAGTTATAAAGCCTAACTCAGAGCTCAAATAAATAGAGGTGGTTAAGTCACTCAAGGGAAACATATTGAAGTCAATTACAGCTCAGTATGAGTAGGTTTATCAGACTTCTTTCCCCTGTGACCAAATAAGCAAGAAGTAGAACTTGTTCTAAAGCGTGGAGATAAAGGTGGGTGTACTCAGAGGTTGATGGAGAACACAGAAATCAGGAACACAGATCTCCTGTGCCTATTTCCCTGAGAATTAATCAAGTCTGGACACGGTTCCTGCATTTGAACTATCTGACCTATACAAATACTCATTTTAATTCAATCCAACAAATATTTATTCAGTACTGTTATCTGTCAGGGACTATTTTAGGAACCAAGAAAAAAGATTGAAAAAATAAAAACAAACATAAAAATAAATGGCACAGCTTCTGTCCTCAAGGAGCTGATAAGACTAGTGGCTAGGAAAATATACAAAATTATCATATGATTTCAAAGGTATTTTAAGAGTGGTATGTACAAAGTGGTATGGAGACACAGAGGAGGGAGCACTTCAGTTATCCTGGAAGGGAGAATACCAGGAATGGTATGGGTGTGAAAGTTACCTCTGGTAGGTTGATTAGAATTAAAGTAGATGGGGGGAAAATCTACTGTTTTCTAGATAATCTATAGAAATAAACCTTTTAGGGGAACAAATTAAGGACTTTTAAAATCTATGCAGGGAGGGAATGATTCCTGTAATTACCTCTAATTTCATGGACTTATTATTCATTTTAAGCCCTCTTCTTTCTCTTTTTTCACAGAGGAAAAAAAAATGGGAACAAATAGTATGGTATTTACATTTCTGTTAGAAGTCTCTCCCAACAACTCTGTTATTTTCCAAAAAACAAAACAAAAACTCCCCAACTCACTCACTCTATCCCAATGCACAACCATTCATCATTTAGTCTTTTTGCTTTAAAGTGAATATTAATCTATCTCCAGTAAAAGGCTCCCAAGAGGTCTTAGCTTCAGTGAACATGAAACAGTTTTAACTGATGGGCTTAAGGGATGGAAGAAGATGTACGAGAAGTCAGCAAGAACATTCTTTGATAAAACTAGTCCTAATCAGAATTCTTAAGATTTGGAAAGGAAATTATGTTTGTCTTACTGCCAGGGGACTCTCTTATTTCCTGTTTCAACTAAGTGAATTAGGAATGGTTATTTCCATGGTATTTCTCCCCATACTGGTCACTAAATCTCAAGTTACTCCAAACTATGCTTGCAAGAGGACTGAATAAGCACCCAAAGCTTTAGCAGAATTAAAGTTCTTACGGGTTTCCTGAGGTACACTTCTAGCTTGCTTTTGTTTCCATTACATCTCTCTTTGATGAGATATAATTATATATATACATTTTTTCTTATAATATACTCTATTGATAACTACTATGAAATCCATATTCAAAATTTCTCAAATAGTATTTGCAGAAGAAGCGACTGACAAGGGCTTAATCTCCAGGATATACAAATAGCTCATAAAATTCAATAACAAAAAAATAAACAACCCAATCAAAAAATGGGCAAAAGACCTAAAAGGACATTTCTCCAGTGAAGACATCCAGATGGCCAAGAGGCACATGATAAGATGCTGTATACTGCCGATTATCAGAGAAATGCAAATCAAAACTACAATAAGGTATCACCTCGCACTGGTCAGAATGACCATCATTAAAAAGTCCACAAAAGATAAATGCTGGGGAAGGTGTGAAGAAAAGGGAACCCTCCTACATTTTTGGTAAGAATGTAATTTGGTGCAGCCACTATGGAAAACAGTATGGAGATTCCTTAAAAAACTAAAAATAGACTTACTCTATGATCCAACAATCCCACTCCTGGAGGAAACTTTAATTCAAAAAGATAAATGCACCCCAATGTTCACAGCAGCACTATTTACAATAACCAAGACATGGAAGCAACCTAAGTGTCCATTGACAGATGATTGGATAAAGAAATTGTGGTATATATACACAGTGGAATACTACTCAAACATGAGAATAAAATAATGCCATTTACAGCATCATGGATGGACCCAGAGATTACAATACTAAGTCAGAAAAAGAAACAAATACTGTGTAACATCACTTATATGTGGAATCTAAAAAAAAAAAAAAAAAAAAAAAGACACAAATAAACTTACTTACAAAACAGAAACAGACTCACAGACACAGAGAACAATCTTATGGTTACCGGGGGGGAAGGGTAGGGAGGGCTAAATTAGGAGTTTGGAATTTGCAAATATTTATTCTATATAAAATAGATAAACAACAAGGTCCTACTGTTTGGCACAGGAAACTATGTTCAGTATCCTGTAATAAACTATAATGATAAAGAATATAAAAAAGAATGAGCATGAGATAATTTTAGAAACAGAAAGGACTTTAAGGAATATTTATAAGAAAGGCAAAACTAAGGTTCTATGGTTTGCCCAAGGTCAAGTAGCTATTTAACTCAGCAGAACTGAGAATAGAATCCCCGTGAAGAAACCAGCTCCTCTACTGGCTACATCACAGGCAGAGCTGCCCACTACACAGCACTAAGGGCAGCCTTCACACAGAATGGCAATAACACACCCTGAATGTATAGCAAGGACTGGATGTGGAACGAACCCCAAAGAGGGCTCAGATGACTCCTGTAATACAGCAGCCTCAGAGCCACCAGAAATCCATCATTTGTTTCATTATTCTTATGTTAAGATGCCTGCCTAAAGAAAAAAAAAATCATAGGGGGAGGTATCTTGACAGTTGTGGTCCCTCCATAGGTTTGGTTTCCCGCAAGAGAAGTGGGAGGCCTTGTGGCTGACGAGTGCACCTCACCATAATAACTCTTAGGATTTGAAGTGCTTTCCTCACTGCCTTTCTGCACACTGTCAGTGGCTTTTGGAAAGATCCTATTGAGTCATACTTGTAGGATTTACACAGCATAAGCCTTCTAAATGGTTTGATAAAGCAGAACAGAAAACAAAGGCAGTCTCCCTCCTCCACCACATTAAAAAAAAAAAAATCCCCAAGTTTTAGGAAAAACCCCTGCTCAAGTTAAAGTCTTTGAAGCCCTTGTGAAGCCTCAGAGTCTTCCTCCCCTACTGCTACCCAGGAATTCGCACCACGGTGGTGCAGCAGTGGCTTGAGGAATTTTCATTTGAGGCAGACATCCTTATTTATGCTGTTATTTGAGCAACATGGGTGATACTGCACACCCCAGTGGCCGCCCTCACCAAACATAACATATAACTGTTGTTTTTATAAAGAGTTTGGAGATTTATGTGGCTAACAGAGGTAATAAAGTGTAACAAAATCATAATAGTAAATGTGAGCTCATTATCTGAAGCCTTGGTCCACCTCAAGGAGGAAAACATCAGCAGGGGGGCGGGAACAATGAAGATGAAGATGATGCAAATCATTAAGGAAAACCATTTGCCGCCTCAACTGCATAATAAAGCTGATATAGCCTGCCACAGCCCCACATTCACAGTAAACCTAATGAATTTTCTGTGGAGTGAATGCAGTAACATTCAAACCAATGTCACGCATTGTCTTTGGTGTGAGGTACATTACAAAAGAAAGGATATAATGTCTATGGGGTTTTTGCTGTTGATACTTTGAAATTTTTATCAGAGGGTTTATGTTTTAACTGAGGCCCAGGAGGTGCAGTTTACTAGGATGAATTCCTGCTTACCCTGTCAAGTCTTCAGTATCTGGATGTCTTTGTGAACAAAGCATCCTGAACCCTCCAGCAGCCATGGAAATCCTGAAGCTAGATTTGACTTCAGAGGTGGCAGGGGGTAAAGGAGGATGGGTGCCTTCTGCTGGTGCTGAGTGGCTACCACAGATACACAGGGAAGTACTGTCCTCAGCTTCCATTCTGAAAGTTTTGGGGCCAGCCGGACTCTTTGAAAGTAATATCCCCTTTCACATACACCCTTCAGAATGAATAGCAATCTTCTGGGTCTCTCTCCTGCTTCCTCACCCAAATCCTTTTCCTCTAAGAAGCCTGCCCTCTCAGGTCATCCATTATGGAGTAAGAGTGAGAGGTAAAGCCTGTGCCCCTCTGGGCAAGCCTTGCCTTCCAGCATGGCATGCCATTCAAATTTGTTTCATATTGTTTTCATTGGTCTTGCCCCACAATTCTCCATATAGGTGCTTGGCCACTTCCATCCTGTAGATGCCAGGCACATGAGACAGAGGCCTAGCAAAATCTACCATGTGCCATATGTTGGCTCTTCTTGTCCATTCTACTGGGCAAGTTCCAAATGGAGAGCCCAGAGCTTCTTTTTTGTGTGTGAAGCAAAGACCCTTGCACATAGTTCTTTTGTCCTCTGGTAAGACCTATGCTCGCCACTCTGTTCTCCATCCTTCCATCTCCAAACACTTCCTGCATTCATGTCCACTCTGCCCTCAGGGCCCAGCCCCTCAGGAGTTCTCCCTGCCTTTCTTTCGCAGAAAGAACTGGAAACAGTGCTTTCCTGTTCTCTGCTGAATTCTTCTCGGCACTTGTGGCACAGCTGGTTCAAGGTGAGGACATACCACTTGGTCAGCTCAGTTTCTTTTTCTATATAGACATCTTGAATTCAGTGTGCTATAAAATTCTCTGGAAAATGGGACCTTATCTAATTTGTCATTCTCTCTCCCTATAGAAAACTGCACACAAACCTTCAAAGGAAGAATAGTATTTGTCTATTGATTAAGACAGAGAAAAAAACTCTGAGGACATTCCTCAACCTAGCTTTGAAAAGAACAAATGCAATCCTCAATTCTAGTTTCATCCTAGTTTACATTTTAGAATAGAAGTCAGAGGGCACATTTCTCCTTAAGATGGCTATAGAAATGAGCAGCAGAAGACTTTTGGAGTGAGGGAGGGAAAAAAGGAAGGAAGGAAAGAAAGACTACATCATAGCATGGGCCCTTAGAGCTAGAATTTTAACTTAATGCTTCCAATATTTTTTCATAAACCAGAAATTCACTGTTCAATAGAAACATATGGTGTGAAGCTTGCTTTCTTTCACTTTCAGTATTGTCATTGTTTGGATGGTGGGGGTAGAGAAAAGAGGGGATCTGGTGGTGGGAGTGGAGGGTGGGAGAAGAAGAAGGGGGAGGGACTGTTTTGAAAAAAATTTGAGTTGGATAAGAGCTTTTTCCCTCCCTCTCCCTTTCCTTTTTTTATTTTGCTATTAAAAAGATGCATTTTATAGCATCCCTATTTTCCAGCAGTTATGTCCTTTGATGGAAACATGTTCTGATGTTTATAGTGATTAATTCTGTCAGTGGGTAAATTCAGTGTTCAATTTAGAAACAAAGCCACAAGACCAGCCACCCACCACTTTTTATGGACCAAGAAAGAGAGGCAATTCATTAACTTTCAGCCCATACGGAGCAGTTTGCTCTTTTTGTCTATTCGGTATTCTCTGTACCGAGCAGAGCAGAACTGCCATGTGTACCTTTGCTACTCAACAGTCCAAGCACCCCGGGAGCTTGCTAATCAATTTTAGTTAGAGTCAACAGAGCCCCAAGACATGGTTAAGAAATTCAAGGTTTTCAGTGATAGCTGAAAAGGAAAACAAGTGCCTGGGCCTGCTCTTCCCTGTGTTTCCACTCTGTTGGGCGGAGGACAAATAATGTTTACCGGCGACTGAGAATGCGATGTACCAGTGACATCTCTCCAGCAGGACTGCAGCTCTCAGGTCAGCTCTCTGTTCACTGAAGGGCTCTTGTGTTCCTACGTAACTGTGTTCATGATGAAAGGGCACTGCATCATTCCAGACCTTTCACAGTACTAAATACACTATTAGGTAGAGCTGAAATTGAGGTGACCCCTCCAAATCCCAGCTTGGAAATATATTGGTCACTGAATAATTACTTCACATCCCAGACACATTATGGTATCTTTCAGCCTGGCACTGGAAAAAGAGGGTAGAAAGAGAATAAGTGAACATGGATGGAGCATTTGTTGGGTTCAGCATAGTGTCAAGTTGTTTACTCATTTATTTAATCCTCACCAGGTCTCTCTGAATGGTGGGTTTTTATGCTCCTTTTACAGAAGTGGGAACAGAGGGTCAGAGGAGGGCAAAAAAGCTGTGCAACTCTGCAAGAAAGTGGTGTGGGCAGGCAAGATGCCTGAAAAGCATCCTTCCATGGAAACGTATTCACCAAGAGACAAGAGAGAAATGTGACCAGTATATTTTTCTTCTTTTCTTACTTCCGTTTTCCTTCTGGATAAATGAAGAATAGTGACATCAACTTCAAGCAGTTGTTATGAGATATAAATGAAATAGCTCATGATGTCTTTACATTTGCAGTTCTCTCTGCCTGTTTTTTTGAATAGCTGACTCCTTCTCATCCTTCTTGTCACAGCTTAAATGTCATCATCTCCATGAAGCCCTCCAGGATACCCATTCTAAAGTCTCCCCAACCTCCTGACTTGCTATGACACTTCCCCTTATCATCTTTATAGCACCTATCACAATTTTTAATTACCTTATTACCAATCATCTCCCCTACAAAATGCAGCCTCCATGGAAAAAGGATTGTTTTGATTTTGCTGTGCTTTATGCCTAGTGATTAGCACAGTGTGTGGCATGCAGTTGGTGTTCAAAAATACTGGCTGAGTGAGTGCACAAATGAAATAATAAACCGCCTACAAATTTAGGACTACTAAATATTTGGAAGTTCCCTTCGAGTTTCCTCTTTCCCTCTTGACTGTTTTTGGGTTCACTTCCGGTTGACATTGCTTTTCATCTCGGAGACCAGCGATCCTGCATCACGTTACACTGAACTGCAGCCAAAGCAGGAGAGGGAAGCTGGCTTTGCTCCTGCTCTGAAGTAAAAGGACTTGGGCTGTTCTCCTGTTTTAGGAAAGAGGCTTTTCTATCTGAGGCCTGAATGGAGAAAATGTAAGTGGGTAGAAGTCGAAGATCTGGTGACTTCTGTGTCTGTTGAGGGGAGGAGAGACTTAATAATGGGAGGGAAGAAATGGCTCCTATTGTGCAAAGAATCTTGCCCTGACCATCACCCCATCTTCCTCAGAAAGCTTCTGAATACTTCTCCATGTTGCCAGTCCACCCTTAGCTTGCAGGTCCTGGCAACTGTCAAAAGCCCTGCTTGGATTCTGAGCTTCTAAATTCAGGTTCTTCCCTCAAGGCTCAGATGGGAAGGAAGGGTTGTCTGTTCTAAGGCTGAGGAGTGGGAAGAAGCCCTTGGGTGACTTCAGCTGGTCTCTGCAACCCTTGAAGTTTCATTCAAAGTCAAGTGGGGCTGCAAATGGATGAGCTGACCGCCCCCATTAAAGTGTCCACCAAATTATAAACCAGAAGGCTTCATCTATGAAAGTCATCTTCTCTTTTACTTAGTTTCAATAATCACCCTACAAAGCACAGGTCAAATGTTCCTGTTCCCTGTGAACCCTTCTCTGGCTTCCCCAGGCCCAAGGAAGAGCTCTCTGACTTCCCACACCACCATCTATCCCTGTGCCTCTTACAGGACTTACTTACCTTGTGTAATAGTCACATTCTTATGGATCTTGGACTATGTTCAACTCATGGTTCTGTGGAGGTAATGTGTTTTGTGCATTTTTTTGTAAGCTTCAATCAAGACCCTAGTATCTTGTCAGATGCAAGGAATATGGCAAGTGTGTAATATATAATTGTAGGATATATATTTGAATAATAGAATTTTGGAACTAAAAGGGATGTTAACTAGTGGTTTGATATTTATAAAACCCAAAGAAAGATAAAGTTATCACCCCAGGTCGCTACAAAGTAGTGGATGGGCTATGCTCAAATAAATATTAGTCATCACTTGGAATTAAACCAGCATGATAAAGGCTTTCCAAGTTTTAAAATCTAAAGCAATTTGAAATAGTTTCTAATTATAATGTTTAGACTTAAAAAAAACTTTCATAGGGTTTCAAAAGATCACATTTTATACTTCTGAGAATTTGTCAAATAATGATTATCCTATAAGTAAATATTAGTTTTTCTATTACCCTTGACAATATCTGCTTGATAAATATCAATTTGGGTATTTACTACTTTATATTTGCATATGTTGAAAAACCATTGACCAGATACTGGGTGTACAGAATATATTAGATACAATTTGATGTGGTATCTCCTCTAGTTCTAAAATGATATGCCCCTCTGAGCTCTTCCATGTGGATTCCATCTTTAATGTGCTTTTATTAGATGCTTAAAATATCCCAAGTATTATGTAACAGACACTATACCAGGCACTGAGGAAATAAATAATACACTCATAAATAATATAGACAATCCTTGTCTTCAGATTATTCACAGTCTAATAAAGGAGTCAGGCATAAAAACACAAAATATTTTAATGAACGCAACCATACTACAAAGGAGGCATGTACCTAATACTGAGCAAGAGAAGGGAGTAAAACCTGCCTGGGAGGAGTTAGAGAATGCTGTCTTCTAAATAACCTTTTAAATAAATTGGAGTTGGCAGCTGAGGATCAGGAACTTATCAAAAATTTACTCAGAGTAAATGAAAATATTTGTCCTGCTGAGATAAAAAAATAGACATAGGAAAGCCTGCAAAAATCAAGGCAGTATCTCAAGGTGATGAAACAATTCATTATATTCTTAATCTCCAGTTAGTGTGGTTTTGAATTATAGGGACTTTATTTAAAAGTACATGATGGATTTAGTGGTATTAAATGATTAATGTAAAGTAAATACTTGCCACTTGTATTTTCCTGATAGACGGGAAATCATACTGCCTATATTTAGTTTTTTCCTGTTTGATGTAGCTAATCAAAGAATTAACCTTTTCTTAAATAGGTAGTGTTATAGGCTGGAGTCCTATATTGAAGTTCTAAGCATCAGTACCTCACAACGTGACCTTATTTGGAAATAGGGTTGTTGTAGATGTAATTAGTTAAGATGAGGTCATATTGGAATAGGATGGGGTCCTAATCCAATAGGAATGGTGTCCTTTGATAAAAAAGGGGAAGTCTGGACACAGACATGCACACAGGGAGAATGTCATGCGAAGACAAAGGCAGAAATTGGGATGATGCTTCTATAAGCAAAGAAATGCCAAGGATTGTCAGCAAATCACCACAAGCTAGGTGTTATGGACTGAAATGTTTTTGTCCTTCCTTCTCCATCCAAAATCCATATGTTGAAATCCTAACACTCAAGGCAATAGCATCAGTAGGTGAGGACTCTGGGACTCCAAAGAGATCCCTTGACCCTTCCATCGTGTGAGAAGATAGCCATTGGCTATGAACTAGTAAGTAGGCTCTCACCAGTGTTTTGACCTTAGACTTTACAGCCTCCAGAAGTACAAGAAACAAATTTCTGTTGTTTATAAGCTGTCCAGTCTGTGGTTTATCATTATAGCAGCCCAAACAAACTAAGACTCTAGGGAAAAGGCATGGAATAGACTCTGCCTCACAACCCTTAGAGGGAGCCAACCCTGCTGACACTTTGATCTTGGTCTTCTAGCCTCCAGAACTGTGAGACAATACATTTCTGTTGTTTAAGGCACCCAGTTTGTGGTAATTTGTTACAGTAGCTGTAACAAACTAATACAGACAATACATTCTTTTTCAGACAATAAATTCTTTTTAAGAACCTGATAAAGGGCCATAGGAATTTTAAACTAGATTCTACACAATACTGGAACTCAATTGAGAAAGAATATCTAAAGGAGTTGAGAAAGTACTACTCCTTTTCCAGTTTTTCTATGTAGTAACTCCCTAGCAGCATTCAAACATACAACATACAGTTTTTAAAGTTTTAATTTTAGGTCAGTCTCACATTTGGCTAGAAAATTAAATACAGTTTTTATATCCCTTCCTGCTCGGTTCTTGGAAGGCTACTCTTGTGGTTGTATGTGTGTTATTCTTTGGAAACTTAAATCTGTGAGGGCTTTGAGCTCTCAAAATAATTGGCTTTCACCAAGTAAATTTTTCTTTAACTTTTCTTCCTAAGGTGCAATATTGACCATTATTTCAAACAAATAAACTCTAGAGATGTGAACTACAGAAAGAACACTGAACTGAATGTCTGGAGACCCAAAGTCTAACCTCAGTTTTGGCCTGAACAAACTGTGGGGCCTTGGACCAGTGCTTAATTTTCAAATAGCTATCAGCTCAAGAAAAACTTGGGTCAGAGTAGCTTTTGATATTGGCCATGATCCACAGTTTGCAAAAATTTCTATTGGAATGGATATGCTTCAAATGAGAAAGGGCTAACAGAGAGCTTGTAAGAATAGCAGTGCAAATTGGTATCATCAGCAAGGAGAAGGGATGACAAGAAAAATCTCTCCTTATTTTCTTCAGTTTAACGAAAGAATTCCTGCTTATCATTTCCCCCTTCTCAGTGTACAAAGGCAACCTTAAGATATGAGGTTAACAAAAGCAAACCATTCAAAGCTAATATTTTGTTGTCTTTAAAGTTACAAAGGCATCAAACGATTTTATAGCCCACTGGGGCCAGAAAAATCACTCAGAAGCAGAGTATACCTATGTGAGCAAGTTGTACTACATAAAGTGGCAAATGATCTCAGACAATTACAGAAACCTTTATATCTCAATCAGTACCCTGGAGACAGCCGATAATGTTGGCATATACTGTTAAAACTGTCAGCAATAAGACGTGAAGAAAACCCACACCAGAACTTTTAACAAATTATGAGGTTCTGAAAAAGAGCAGAAACCCCTGTGGTAATGGCTTACATTAACAATACAGCTGCCTCTTCAAGCTCCCCAAGTCATAAAACACTAAAGTGAGGAACTGAAAGAAAAACATGTGCTCACTACAAGGAACCAAGATCAGGAGAGATGGCCTTCACATGGGAGTATGGTGGCTGCCAAACTAAATGATGAAGACTGGCAGTCCCCTGATGTGAAAACAGACTCAACCATAACACACTCGCAGGTGAAGGCCACGAGTGGGCCTGATTACCTAATCCATATGGCATGGTACCTAAAGATGGTTCAAATTGGACTGGCTGGGCTTGACATGAGCTGTGGTGACATGGGCAAGTAGTTCACTTTCTTTATTAGTCAAATATAGTTAATAGCAGTGTCCACCATATAGGCTATTGGGGAGATTAGATGAGTTAATACAGGTAAAGCACCTCTTGAATAGTGCTTGGTAAGAATATTCAATCAATGTTAGCTATTAGTACTTCAGCTCCTGCTGTACTCTTAGGCAATGAGTCTTTGTCAAATAAAACAGGACCATTTTTTCCCCAAATATTTAGATAAAACCAGAGACTATTATAAAATACTGGCAAATAAACTCAAGAGTTGTTATGTGGGCACAAGTCCCTATGTTTCCACTTTGTTGACTTATTAACTTTGCTATTGATTTATACAACAATTATTTATTGAGCATGGTGCTAGGGCAGTGTGCTACATACTAGGGTTCCAACAATGAATAAGATATGTAGTCTCTGAACCCAAAGGGCTCACAGCCTAGTTGGTGGAGAGTAGACAGATAGAAATCTGAGGAGTTGTGTTTTGGCCAAGTGGAGGGTCCACTGAGAGTACAAAGAATGAGGAGGGAGAAACATTTGGTCCAGATTGAGTGGATGGGGTGATGGTTAGGCATCATTCCCTAGAGGTGATATCTGAACTAAAATGTGAGGCAACACTATTTTAGTTAGAAGAAAGATTGACACCTTGGTTTCCTTAGTGACAAAGACCGACACTGACAAAGAACTGACAAAGAACCTAAAGTATGTTTTTAATGTTAATGCTTACTTTTGTTTTTTCTTCTATTGGTGGTTGCTTATGGAATCTTTATGTATCATAATACTATACTATTTGCTCTTTCAAAGGAAATATTACTTTTAATGATTACAGCTATATTTTATAAACAGTAATTTGCTTCAGTCATACTTATGTAAGGTCTGTTTGGATGCATGAAGTCGTATAGGGCCTCAGGTTGAACACTACTGACCAATAAATAATAAAATTCTCTAGACTTAGAGCCCTACAGCAGAGCTACTCTGGACACCAATGAATATATAACTGGGCTTTTATTATGTCACAGGCAGATAGGAGGCAAAGGTAATGAGTCTTGCATCAGTTGTCAAAAGGAGAGGAAAAAGAAGAGGAAAAGGAAACTCACTGTGAGCAGATGGGATGCCAATGAGAGACAATAGGTGATGTACAGTGAGAAATCTGAGATTGTCCTGTTCAATATACCATTTGAGGAACAAACTAAACTAGAGAAAGGCAACACTTTCTTTCTGAATATGAGGAAAGGGTTATCTCAGAAAAAGTACCCAATACCAATAAGCAGAAATCAAGATTTTGGTCATGAAATTGACCAGTAATTATTTTAACATGTACCTATGACAGAGAGACATTTTGGAAACTCCTTGAGAAATTTTCAGTGACAACATACAAATAATGAATAGGCCTCTTATTGTTCCATTTGGATTTCTTCTTTTTTAACTCCCATTTTTAATAAATGAGCAACAGACTAAGAATCTTCAAAGAACAGAGTCTTGCCCCACCCTAGTCCTGCACGCGAAAAATAGTAAAGAACATTTTTCTTCCTTCTTGAGTTGTGACCTTCACAATACATTTCCTTAATACAAAGAGTCCCCCAAACATTTGGTAATTTAAACATTTGGTTTAAAATTATGCAAACATACTAGGTTTCATTTCTTAGAAATCAAGACCACTTGGAGAAAAAATAGAGAGAGATGCAAAGAATGTCTGAGCATAATATGTCATTCCTTTTAAAACCACACTTCACTTGCTCAGTGAAAAAAAAAAGTTCTTTTATTTTTAAAACGTCTTTCAAGCTGAAATTGTCTATGTCCAAGCCATAGCCTAGAGCAAAATTTTACAGCTGAGTAACAAACCTCTTAAAACTTGGGTTTATAATGGAAATGCTGTCCGAGAGTTAATTACAGTGAGCTCCAACAGGGTATAATTTTTTTCATCAGTTTGGAGTTTGGAGAGAACACCAGCTTGATATGACCATATTTATCCCAAACCTCAGACTCCATTATTTCATTTTGTTGGGGTGTACGGCAAAGGCCAGTGAGCAGGTCCCTCCTTTTTTTACTTTATGGCCTCAGTTTGCCCAAAGGTTTCAGAAAAAGAAAAGGTCCTTCAAGAGAGATCAGCATCAAGAGGAGTTTTAAATTCGGACAGCTGAAGGGCAAGAGAGAAGTCCTGCCTGCTCGTAACAGAGAAATCACACATCCATTCTTAAGAAAAACAAAATTTAAAGAATTTTAAATCTTAACGGTCTTTAGACTTCTTTCAGGACTTTGACAGGACATCTGTTTTCTGAAAGAACACCTGGTGCCTCATCAATGACTGTGACCTAAAAGACTGAGCAAAGATTTACCAACCTTCTGCCCTTGGCCAGTGCTTCTCAAATACAAAAATGCCTGGGAAAATTTAAAAAAAAAAAAATCTGCCTGAGTCCCAACACTACAGTTCTAGATTCAATTAGCATGGGGTGCAACCTGGGGGTTAGAAGACTTAAAAGCTCCCTAGTAGATTTTAAGGGGTAGCCAGGACTGCCTTATGCCCTTCTACTAAACACAGAGACCATGGACCAGTGGCGTCAGCATCATCTGGAAGCTTATTAGAAAGGCAGAATCTCACGCCCCACCCCAGACCTGCTGAATCAGAATCGGAATTTTAACAAGATCTTCGAGGATTCACTTGCCAGTTAAAATTTGGGAAGCATGGCCCTATACTACTGCCACTCCAAATAACCTCTTGACAGTCTGAGAGTCAGTCCTGCAAGAATTCCAAAATACCCACTGAAAATATGACCTGCTTTACATTGTACGAAATAAAAATAGATAGGGAGTGTTCTTCCATCTGATTAAGAGTTGGAAGAGAAGAACAGGATGGGACTGAGACGGGTGGCTCTAAATCTTTCTGAGCTCTGGATCCAGGGCAGATACAGAGCCAGAAAGTGGGACAATGGGAGGGAGGGGAGAAGGGGAGGGGGAGACAGTGGCTGAAATGAGTTATGATTCATCAATGTTTATATTGTACCAGTCATTAAATATTTTGAAAATCATCTCTGTTTTTCTGTTTTGACCCACCCCAGTGCATTTCTTACAAGGAATATGCCAGGCTCTTTTCATCACAAGGTCTTTGCACTAGATTCTACCTTTGCCTGGAATGCCCTTCTTCAAATCTTTGCCTGGCCAACTACTTCTTAGCAGATAGATCTCAGCTTGTCACTTCCACAGCAAAACTTTCCTTGACTACCTAATCTAAAGTAACCACCCAGCATTTTATAACATCACCCTCACTTTAATTTTCTTCATTGCATTTCTTACATCTGATGGCTTTCTTATTTGTTGGTTTATTCTCTCTCTTCCCTCATTAAATTTAATTCTTCATGAGATTAGATCTTATCCAGTGCTATATCTGCATTCACTCACTCATTCAACCAGTACTGACTGTTTATTGGCTATTGATAATGTGCAGGTACAGTTCTAGATGCTGGGATGGAGTACTTTTTATAATGCCTGTCCTACAGTAACTGTTCAATAAATATTTATTGTTGAATTAATTCACTCTTCTACAAACATTTTTAAAAGGCCATTATAGACTATTCAGAGTACTCTCAGCTGGAGAATTGCAAATGCAGTTTCTAGCTACAGAGAGTTCACATTCTAGTCTAAAAGACAGACATACATACACCCACAACAATATAATCTGAAAAGCACAAAGGTAGCCTTCAGAACAAAAAGCTTTCGGAATGAGTCAGGTGAGTTAAGAATTCTACTTAGGAAAGTGTTGAGAGGAAGCAGTGTTTGGGGATCATTTCAAGAGGAGGTGACATTTACAGTATACTCTGTAAGGGAAATCAGGTGGTACCAGGCAGAGAAATGACAGAACATTCTAGTCAGAGGACAAGGCTATGAAAGAAATGTTAAAGAAAATAAAATGGGTGGAATGGTGAAGAGGCTAATGGGGCTGGAAGGAAAGTTACATTCAGGTTAAAAAGTGTCAGAAATAATTTTGGAAAGTCAGATCTGTACCATCAATGGTACTTTGACATGGTGTGCCTTTCTGAAAAATAATTTAGATATAGGCATCAGGAGTTTTTAAGTTATTCATTCTCTTTGACTCAGAAGTCCCAGTTTTTAGGATTCATTTAAGGAAATAATCACATATTTGGACTAGAATTTATGTTTAAGAATGTTTGTGGGTAAAGGGTTAACAAAACCTTTCTCCGTTTCTGCAAGAGAATTATCTTCAGTTACCTATGAAAAAAATTAATAAACAGAAACCTAAATTAAATACAGTTGGGAGAAGATGGGGGCCTCATGCCCTGTTATGACAGCAGAGCCTAACAGGAAGAAAGACTCATATTTTCTGGCAACAACTCAGCCAAGGAAAAGCCATAGACTCTTTGTTTACCACAGCCCACCCCTACCCCCTCTTTTTCGACCCTACAGAAGAGTTTTCCTTCCCTTGCTGTGTGGGGACTTGCATGTGGCTTGCCATGGCTGCAGACCCTGAACTGCAATTCTCAGCTTATCCCAAATAAACTCTTTTTTTTTTTTTTTCTGGAGAAATAACTGGCAGTCTGTTTTAGGTCAGCTCCTGGTAACCTGATGAGGGGCATGTAAAGTATGTTGACAACCAGTCAACATAACTTATAGTAAAACTGACCTGGGACTGATAAGTGGCATCTAGACTAGAAGAACTACAAACACTGATAGGAACCACAGCTTTGAGCTTCCCTGAGTGCGGTGTTCTTGTATGTGAACATGTCCTTTACAAGGAACCTGAAACCTACCCTTATGGAATTGCTATAAGAGCTACTGGCTTCTTTGGAGGGAGGTCTTCTAAATCAAGACAGGTACCTCACTTATCTAATATGCATCTCATCTCTTTGCACAAGAGGGGCCATGGACCACTACAAGGACACCTATAGGAAAGGAATGTCCATCACTGCCTTTCTAGCAAGCCTTGTTCCTGTCCTTTACCCTTTGGAGTAGAATGATATCAAATGTGGTTTTGTGAGTCTGAATGTTGAGTTGAACCAAGAAGAAATTCTGATGCTGAGTGTGCAACCTAGAGCTTTTTAAGAACCAAAACTGGGGACAACTTACATACCTAACAATAGAGAAATATAGTTCATTCATGAATGGATTACATGCAGCTCTAAAAGCTCATGTTTCTGAAGAATAATGTCAATGGAAAATAAATTTTCATAGTATATTAACTGAAAAAGTATGGTGTCAGAATAAATATATGGTATGTATATACAATATATGTTTTTGATAAAACCCACAAAGAGTTTCAATTAAAATACACAGAAAAAGACAGTAAGGCAGCATGTTAGACATCTTGTATTTTGTCATCTTTTCTCTTCTCTCTTTTCTTTGGTGCAACCAATCTTCCCCACTCAAATATCTGTGATTATTGCCATTTTGGTTATTTTGGAGCTTAGTGCCCTGGCTACAGTACTTGGCCTATGACCCAGGCTGATCAATCAAGGTATTTTATCTCCCTCTCCATAGTGACTACCTGGGGCACGTTGCTCAGGTAGAGTCCATTAAAGTCATTCCTGGGAATCTTAAATGTACAAATGCTAGGATAACTAAATTGAGGCTCTTGATTTGTCTTTGGACAAAGATGAGAAAATCACTGCTGCAGTGACCAAGGTCCTGTGACAGGGTAGGAAGCAACAGTTACCTTTCACCCTATGGGCTCCCCATGTATAGACATTCAAATAGCAGAAGGGTTATGTCACATAATCTAAGAAATACAGAATAAAGAAGTTGTGTTTTTTTTCCATAGGACTTCTTTAACAAACATATTTGCACTAGAATAAGAAGAGGATGCAGCATGCAGTGTTTGTCAAATTTATTTAAACAACAGAACTTTTCTTTTTTTTGCTTTTTCTTTTCCTTTTTTTTGAGAAAACCTGCTAGCATGTGTGCTGATATTTGTTCTTAGAACACAGAAAAGGAATGTTGCTCTAAGAAAATAATGAATCAGTCCATTATTTTCTTCTTTGTGCTTGGTTCCTTTTCTACAACGAAAAATTATGTTTAATTAAACATAATGTAAAATATACTTACATAAATAAATAAAATATTTAATACATTATCTGTTTCTATCTGTGAAAGGATTCACTCTTTCTTTTCATAAGTATATTAGTAGAAATTATAACATAGTAATACCTTTTTGTTGCCCAAAATTTAGGATCAAGTGTCCTCTCCTTTTATCAATGGAGGCACACAATTTTTATTTTTAATTTCAGACTTCTGCCTTCTGTTGCATGAATAAGTTTATCATACAATCATTCTAGTGCATTAGGAGAAAAGAAGTTACTTGTTACCTGTACAGTAAACTAATGAATCTTACTGTATTATTTGGTTCTTATGCAAATGTTTGTATACATATATATGGCTCCCCCAAATAGTAACATATTATATAATATTTTCAAAATTTAATTTTAATTTTTATACTTTAATATGTGATAGGCATCCTTCCATGCCAGCATACAGAGCTCATTAACCACACTGTTAGCCTACTATGAATTGTAAGGATGGAGTCATACAGGTCTTGGCCATGTGCCCGCATTTAACCTCCAGGTGTGTCAGTGTTTGTCTAAGTGGAAATAATCTACCTACATGGAAGACGTGCTATAAACGTAAGTTAAATACTGTAAGTAAAGCATTCGGCACAGGGCTGGAACCGAATGTGCTCAGTAAATGGGAGCTTTATTATTACTATTAAGGGTTAATTATTCTATTAATATTGTCATCAACAGATGATTGGGTTATTTCCAATTTTTGCTTCAGCAAACAAGACAGCACATACTCAGTGCATCTTTTTGTAAAGATTTTTATAGAATAAACTCCAAAATGTGAAATTGCTGGGTCGATGGTATGCCCATTTAAAGTTTTTCTAACAATGCCAAATTTCTTTTCAGAAAAGTGTTTCCAGTAGGCACTATCACCAGCAAAGGTGCTACTTGCTGCCTGTCTTTCTAGAAGGGCAATGTGGGAAGGCTCTTGAAAATGACTAGGGTATAGTGAGGAAGAAAAGAGAGGGCAGTCCTTATGGGGATAAGTCAGGGGTCCTCAAGACCATACTTTGCGTTGATGATTCATGAGAAGGCCTACAGGACTCAGAAAAGCTGCTATATTAATGAGTTATGGTTTATTACAGTCAAAGGATACAGATTAAAATCAGTAAAGGGAAAAGGCACAGGGACGGAAGTCCAGGAGAAACCAGGAGCAAGCTCCCTCTCAGTGGAGTCTTATGGGGGCAAACTTAATTCTCCCAGCAATGATGTGTGATAACCACGTGAAATGTTGCCAACCAGGAAAGCTTAACTGAGCCTTGATTTCCAGGATTGTTATGGGGGTCAATCACAAAAGACATGCAGAGCCCACTTGACTGATCTCAGCTAGTCAGAGCCCAGCCCTGCCCCAACTAGAGCCAAAACAGACCTTCACCATAAATCACATTGCCAGGATACACTTACCTGGTTAAACTTGTATGCCAAGGCCTCAGGCATATACATAGGTGTTTACCATATAGTAGGGCCCAAGGCCTTAGGCATACAAAAACACTTATCAGGAAGAGTATGTCAGGGGCTCCGAAACTATCTCCCAGCAGCTGGCCAAGGGCTAGCCCTGAAGACAGAAGGTACAGGGTTTGAACAACCCAGGCCTGCTGAGTTAACCCTTTTCTGTCCATGGAGGGGGATGGCAGGAGCAAAGACAGGGAGATGGAAGTATATAAAGCATAATTAGGGACAAGAGTGTAAACTAGTGTGGTTAAAGAGAAAGAGAGCCAAGGGAGATTAAATGGAAAAATAGCTTGGGTCAAATTACGAAGAGTCTTCAATGCAGATAAGCATGTGTTTGGGGACTATTAATTTGACAGTGGTTTAAAAGATGAGTTGGAGTAAAAAGAATCCAGATTCCAGGGAACCTGTTAACAATCTATGAGATAGGAGATCCTGAAGCAGTGTGATAGCCATGGAAGGGAAAGGACCAATGTAAGGAACAGTGAGACGCCACCACAGTAGCACTTCAATAGTCACTGAAAACAGGTGGACAAAGGTGAGGGGGAGGAACAGGTAATGAATCTTCTAGGATTATAAGCTCATGAGGCTATAGGTAAAAGCCTCCAATGACAGAAGAAAGATGTCAGGACAGCCTTCAGATACATTCATATTTTCAACAGCTATTTTTCAAGGGCCTACTAAGTGCCAAACTGTCTTCAGAACACAGTCCATGAACCACCCATACCCAGTTCCTCAGGGAGCTTGCTGACAAAGCATACTAAGCCCTTCAAGAGCTACTAAATTCAGGTTTCTAACACAGGGTTTGGAAATCTGCATTTTCAACAAGCTGCCCAGATATTGTTATCATAATAAAGTTTGGGGTTCTCTATTCTCAATGGTGTCCAGAAAATCATCTGTATTGAGAATTTAAATGCATCTCAAGTTGTGAAAATAGGAGGGAGAAAAAAAGACACTTTTTTCTTTCAGGCAATTCAAGATGGGGGTTTCAAAGGTAGGCACAAGAATGAGGCTAGAACTACTATTGCATTTTTCTGGGTGGCAAAAAAAATGGCAGTGGGCAATGATGTTAGGAAAGGATGATTAAATTTCTAGACTTGGGCATGTTCAAGTGTATGGTCCAGGTATGCAATCTATGATTATGAAAAGCACAGTTCTCCTTCACCAAGAGTAATAAGGTTTTCTGTCCAGCAGACCCCAAAACTGCTACAAAAAATATCTGGGATATACTTTGGAAATAAGTACATTTAAGAGACACCTTCATATACAGAAAGTAGAGAATTTTATTTAAACATGGGTAACCCTTTAGACTTTCGGATGTTTATGAGAGAGATTTAAAAAAAGCAGCAGTAAAGACTGCAAGTGACAGTTCAGAGTTCAATATATAAGACTAATTAAATAAAAATCCAACTATATATATTTTTCTCTCTCCTAACCTCTTTACCTAGTTTACCCCATCCCCCTTTATTTTCCTTTCCTAAATGAGTCCTTTTGATTCCTGGTTGATAGTAAAGACAGCATGCCCCAGAATATGCAGCTTTCTTCATTTAATATAATGATGGTTTCTTTCATTAAGTTTTAGCATCCTTCTGAAAATCTGGCAAATACTATGATACATGCTATCTCCATTAAATGCATTAAAAGAACATTCAATCAGGAAATTAGTTAACTATTCCCTAAATAAATTATATTTGAGATGTTACATATAAAATATGATAATTCTGAGAGCAAATCAAATTATACATAATATTTTAATGTTCTGTTGTATAAAGTGAAAAAAGCACGAGCTTTAGAGCCAGACAGATATCAGTTTGATTTATGGCCCCAGATTCGGGGAAGTTATTTGGGCTTTGTGAATTCATTATTAGACTCTCAGCCATTACCACTGTTTCTGAATGGGGCATTATTGGCATTTGAGGCATATAACTCTGTTGCATGAGATGGTTCTCAGCATTGCAGAACAGTTCTCAGCACTGCACTCCTTTTTTAAGCTATTAAATACTAGTAGAATTTCCACCTCCAACTTCACTACAACCAAATGTTGCTACAAATTTGCAAATGTCCCCAAGGAAGATGCCACGCTCCTTGTTTAGAGCAACTGCATTAAATGGATTATAATAATACCTCTTCAGTTGGGAGCATCTTTCTGACACGCCTGAGTAAACAAAGAGGTAGTAAAGGGAATGCTTTGAGGTCAGTCAGACCTGGGCTTAATCCCAGTCCTGTCGACAGTGACTGTGTTGCTTAATCAGAGCCTGAGCATCTCATCTATACAATCATACCAGGAGTTATACCTGACTCAGAGGATTACTGTGAGAATGCATTGAAATAATGTACGTTAAGCTCTAAGCACTAGGCCGGTGCAGAGTAAGCACTCAGTCAAGTCAGCCATAGTTCCTGCAGCCATTGTTGTTATTAAAGCCAGATGCTGGAGACTAAGGAGAGGGGAGGTGGCAAGGAAATAAGATACCTTGTGTGAGAAGTTCTGCAAATAATGGGAAAGTGGGAAATAGAAAGTAGCTAGAGAGTGTAGAGCTGTCAGCTTCCCCCTCCACCCACCTCAGATAGGGAAATACTGTATATATTTGAAGACAGAGGAAAGATAGAAAATGACGAAAATGAGGCTGAGATTCAAGAGGATAGAAAGGGCAGCTATGTGAGGCGATGGGATGCGAAAGCCAGGAGGCTCGGGCACACAGAGAGAAGAGCGATCAGGGGCACTCCACTGTGGCTTTTCCAAATGTGAAGCTGTGTTTACCTGTTCATAGAATCTGCACAATTTCATTGGGATTTTCACCTTTTCCACTTTATTAGAGCCTCACTCTCAAAGGGATAGCCAGCCCTCAACAGAGCTACTTTAATGTTAGCAAACCAGAAAAAAAACAAAACAAAAACAAATCTAGATTTGAGAGAGTGCTGGTCTAATAAGGGAGACCAGCCTACCAGGAAGTGAAGCAATCTCTTCCCTATAACTTGTTCCTGGCACTAGATCTTGGCCTTAGGTCTGATATCTGATAGTGTTTCAAGGACCACTTCCACATTTTAAGTACTTTATAAATGACTTTTTAAACCTTCAGTTGCTGTTTCTTTTCCCTTCTACCTTCTATGAGTAGCACTAAGAAAACCTTTTCATATCTGATACATTCCAATGTCCTTTCAGCTCCTAATCCCACCTTCTTATGCCAAGAAGAATTTTCCAACACAATTATTTTCAAGTCATCCCTCACGTAAACTGCAGAGGTTTGTTCCACATTCTCTGTGATGATCTAGAAATCATAAGAAAAATGTAGTCTCTGGCTTCTAGGAGGTGGGGCTTTGTAACTGACCGATCAGTAGTATTTTTTTTAACTGAATGAAGAAAAAAATCCACGATATTAAAAAATTGGTAACATTGACTACAGTGGTAACAGTTTAGGCCATGTTTCAAAAATTAAAAAATAAGGAAAAAATCAAGTTTGGAGAATCATAAATACTAAAGCTGTGTAAGTTAAAAACAGCTATGGAATATTTTTTTCATAAAGTCTCCTCTACAGGACACTGCAGATACTCTACAAATCCTGGGTTTTATGAGATCAGAGACTCTGCTTACCCTTCTCCTCCCCTGGAGGCTCGCAACTCAGTCTCTGATGAGTCCAGAAGAACCTAGGCTTAATTTATAAGTTCTTCCCAAACTTATTTAAGGATAGTATGCAGTTTGTACAGAATACCTATTAGTATCCCACGGAACTGATGTTCTATTGACCAATGTGGTGAAGGACCAGAATTTATTTTTTGTTTTTGTTTTGGTTGTTGTTACAGTTTTTCATTTCTGTAAAATTTCCAATCAGTTGATGACTAAGATTTTAAATACAAAGGCATATGTTTAGATGCCACAGCAATGTCAAATTACCATGGAAGTTTCATAATTACAGTCTCTGACTTATCTTGTCCTAGACTGGTAGCAAAATGTTTGCAGGTGGGCACTGGAACATGGACTCCACAGAGAAGCAGATCAGTCATTCACCGTGTACCACCCTTAACCTTTGTGGAATGCATATCACAAAGGAAGAGGGCAAGGGAGCACATAAAATAAGCTCCCTCATACTCCCAAATGAGTATGTGACATATTGAAAAGCAACCTGCTTTATCTTGAGGAATGTTCAAGCCACTTTCTAAATCAACAATCTCATAATATTTCAAAGCAGAAGTCTGGACAAAATATAAACTATCACCCTCAATTGTTGTTTAAGAAGAACACATCTTCAACATGAATCTCTTCCCCAATAGATGTAGGAATCAGTGACAATGAAAAGATAATCAAATTCTTTCCATTACCTATTTAAAAAAAAAAAACAAACAAACCTGCATAAATGGGTTGAGAGGTGGGTAAAAGGAGCCAGTTCTCAATTCTTTGTTTGCCAGGGTACTGATGTTCATAAAATGCAAGGCTTGCCAAATTCGCATTTAACTGAATATTTTTTGAATGTCTCTGTAAATGCTTTAAGCTGTACTCCTTTGCTACAAAAAGTAAATGCAGTAATAGTATGACTTTTCAAGGGAGAAATTAACTTGCTATAATATAAATGAAACTCCAATTCTTGAATTAACCCAAACAGGAATAACTCAAAACAAACTGCAGTTTTGTATCAATGTCATTAAATGATGGATAACTATCCATTATCAGAAAAAGAACAGGAAAATGGTACAGTATGACCTAAACTAACAACAATTAAGGGACGTTCCAAGTTTAGATTTGCCTCTTACATAGTAATATTATTTGTTCACATATAAAACTAACAGAGCAATAAAGCAGGTGCCTATCACCTTGAGGAATTTCCACCACAGAGACTACAAATAATGGTGATGATGGGACAACACAGGGATAACAACGATGACTGTGATGGAAAAGAAGATGGTGAACAGGGATACTGATGATGACAGATGACAGTGATGATGGGGATAATGGGGATTCAGAAATGATGACAGACAGTAATGGCAGCATCTCACCCTCACTGACTATCTCCTGTGTGCCCAGAATGGGAATAAAGGTTTTATATGTATCACCCAACTTAATTCCTACAACCTTTCTATGAGGTGGGCATGCCATTGTCTCTGTTTCACAGCTGAGGAAAGTCAGGGTCAGAGAAGGTCAGCATTTTTGCTGAGTTGGGATAGGAACTAAGTTCTTCCTGACCCTAGAACACATGTAAGCAAAGCCACCATCCACTATGTAACACTCTGGGAGTTCATAATGCATGTCTGTTGAATGCATGCATGGAGTCTCATGAGACATACGGTCCAGTACCTATTTCAGATAGATTAGTATTTATCCTGGTTAGATTTTTATGGCTTCTTTTTAAAAACCTACAAACATTAAAACTTGAGAATCAGCTGCCTTGTGTTCTTTGTGGATTGAGGTCCACTATCTATAAAGATTTTAAAATCTATTCCAAAAGGCTCATGTATTATCTTTCAAACACTGAAGAGAAACATTTATTTTCTCCCACCTACATGCATTCCTTGTGCCAGTTTCTTAACGTCTGCTTCCAATGCCACAGCCCTAGGCTCCAAGTTTCCTGGGCTTGAGAACATGAGGCCATCTGAATCTTCCTTCTCTCTTATTCCTTACAGCCAGTTAGTTTTGTTCCTTGGCAATATATCCTCAACACTTTGGTCAGCTCTATTATTTCTTTCCTATTCCCATGCCCATCTTGCCAGTATTTCATCACCTCAGGCCCAGTTGCTGATTTTAACTATATGGCTGGGTTTAATCATACCACATACCTTGCTTCCTGTCACCTCAAGTCCAGATACCTCACTCTGCCTTACTTTATCCCAATCTGATCTGCCTGTGGTCATTAAAGCATGCCTGGCCAGGTTGGTATCCTTGAAGGCTCTCCACTGTTCCCCGAGATAAAGAATAAACCCACAATATGCGCAGGGCTTATCCATCCTCAACTTACCTTTCCAGCTTCAAATCCATAATAACCCTAATAACCCCCCACCAACTGCCTTCTGTCTAACATTTCTGTTACTCTGAACCATGTGACTATCCTCATGTGCACTCATACTTACCCTGCAGCCCCTTCTTGGATTGGTTTATTTGTACTTTTCCATTAAGACCCAGGAATAACAGGCTTCCTCTGTGAAATTTAACTTATCCTTTGCCACAATTGATCCTTCCTTGACTCCTCTTCTACAGCATTTATCACCCAGTCTTGTCATTATTTATGTTTGTTGAACTCATCTGCTGCTTTTTCATACCCCAGCAAATAGCTCAGTGCATCGCCTATAGGAAAGTCTTAATAAATGTTTATTGAATGAATGAACTGCTCACTCCAAATATGCTCTCCTCATTTTTATACAACCCACTTATAATGTACCCCCTACCATGTTCAGCCATATCTTTAAGAATGCTGGAACTACTTGCCTAAACAAGTTCAAATTGATTTCTCCCTTTTCCTGACATCGCATAGTTTTAACTACTTTATCTTGTACTGTTTGTCTATATATATGTTCAATCTCTCCAGCCAAGTGATGAGCCAGAGTACCCAGGTTTGAATCACAGTTCTATCATCAACTAGATTCTGTTTCTTCTTCTACAAAATAAGAATAATATTAGCTAGTGCATAGGGATGCTGTGAAGATTACATGAACACACAGTACTTAATAAATGTCAGCTACAATTATTATTGGGGCACTCAAAATATTTTATTTTTTTTCTTTGTATGTCCTATTATGTCATCTAGAATCATGTTAAGCATGCAAGTAGGTATTCAACAATGCTTGTTGGATTTAATTATATCATAACAAAATGTCAACTGACTTTCTCTCAAATGAATTTTTCCTAACTTCGTTCTTAACAATGATGAAGCATCCTCTACAGAGAGCATTCCTATAATTTTGGTAAACAAATAAACCTTAGAAGTTAGAGTATTGCAAAGCATTTTCATGTTGCTACCTCAAGCTGTGAGACACATTTTATTGGCCCAGTTTCCACTGATGAAAATTATATTCAGCTTGCTAATATGAAAAATGAAACTAATTTGGAATTTACCTCATAGCATGATTGTGAAGGTGAAATAAGGTAATCCATGGAAATGACAAGCAGCAGTCCTCCACAAATGTTAGTGGCAATTTGAGAAATATGGATATCATCATCATCATCAGACTCGTCTGAGCAAAAAATAACTTGAAATAAGAGTTGTTGATTCCTGGACTAGGTTTCTTTTGTTTTTGTTTGTTTGTTTGTTTTAAATTATGTTAGCTCTTAGCTTTTTCTCCTTTTGGGAAAAGTAACCCAAATTCCTTTTATTTGCCCTTACGACCTACTTTCTCCATTTATCGTGTTTTCATACCAGTCATTCTTCCCTGTACATTCTTTTAGTTTCTACCTTTTAAAAGGTATAAAAAAAATGAATGCAGCATATGAAGAAAAATTCACCAACAGATCATAATAAAAATACCCCTTTTAAAAACTTGTATGTCACATTCTTTTTAATGTATCCTTGCATTATATGAGCTTTTTGCACAATCTTACATTCATCAAGTGTTCACCCATGATTTAAGCTTTTCTTCTTTTAAAATTATGATTAGTCAATCTTGATCCATCATATTCTTATATTACTGCATTTTTTGTATTATACTTGCCTTACCAGAACTTCACCTAATTTCTGTAGGCTTGTTTTCCTATTTAACAACTCAATAACATTTGGATGTTAATTCTACTTTTGAGATAAATAGATAAATATGGGACCTTTAAATCTGGTCAGCATATGCTCAATTCTATTTTCTAGATTATTAATTAAGCACAAGTTCTTTGACATAGCTGTGGGCTGAATCTGATAGTTTCTTCAAAGGTGATGTTTAACCACTGATAATTATCCTTTAGAGGAATTTGTTAGTAAAATTCATACTTTTTAAGTAAGATTCTTATAAGACTTTAGTCAAATTTTTACTTCCCTAAGATTTAGGGTAAACTTTCAGTCTATTAGTACTATTTTAGGATTGTTATGAAACTGAAATCAGTATTGTTCACTCCTGGATCTTTTGTGTATGTATGTGCATGTGTGTGGTATGTATGTGTATGTTTTATGTTACATATAGAACTTATATTTGGTAATAACGTTATTTTTACAAGGACATGACTAATATCATTCAAATATTTTATGTTTTTAGTTGACTGAAATTAATAATTTCATTTCCATGATTTGTTCTATTTCTACTTTCAATTCTGTCAGTTTTTGCTTCATGTATTTTGGTTCTATTGTTGGGTATGTGTATATATTTATAACTGTTTTATCTTCCTTATTTATTGATTCTTTTATCAGTTTGAAATATCTCTCTTTCTGTGTAGCAGTATTTCCTGTTTTAAAGTCTATTTTGTCTGATACTACTATAATTACCACAGCTTTCTTATGGCTACTGTTTGCATGACATGTTTTTTTCTATATATTTACTTTAAATAGATTTGTTTGATTTTGACTCTAACTTGTGTCTCTGTAGAGGCCTTATAGTTGGATCTTGCTTTTTAAATCAGTATGTCAATCTCCGTCTTTTGACTGAGATGTTTAGATCCTTCATATTTAATTAACAAGGTTGGATTTACATTTTTCATTTTGTTATTTGCTGTCTATATGTATCCTGTCTTGTTTTGTTTTATTCCTCCTTTGTTGTCTTTTTTGTGTTAAGTATATTTTTAAAGTATTATTTTAACTCCTTTGGTGAATTTTTTAATGGTTTAATTTGGAGTTATTTTCTTAATGGATGCTCTAGGGATTATAATATGTACCTTGATTTATCACAATCAACTGCAGGCTAATAATAATTAATTGCAGTAAAATATAGGAAACTGGCTCCATTATAGTCCCATTCTCTCCCCATTCTTTGTGTTACTATTGTCATATATTACATACACATGAATCTATACACAGGTATGTAAATACAACAACATAGTATTGTAATAATTATAGAATATTATGTATTTTTAAGAAGTAATGAGAAGAAATGATAAAAATATGCTTATAGAGCCTTTTATATTAACCTATATATTTATCATTTTCTGTGTTTCTCACTTTTTTTCTGTGAATTTGAGTTATCTTCTGGTATCACTTCCTTTTAGCCTATAAGATGCTCTGTCCTGCAATATTCCTGTAAGGCAAGTCGGCTAGCAATGAGTTCTTTTTTTTTTTTTATCTGAGATGACTTTATTTCATCTTCACTTTTGATGGCTAGTTTTTCTGTATATACAGTTCTTGCTTGGTATTTTTTTCTTTCAGTACTTTGACTGTCTCATTCAACTACTTCCTGGACTCCATTCTTTCAAATGAGAAGTTAGCTGTTAATTGCATTAAGTTTTCATATATCATGAGCTGTTTCTCTCTTACTGATTTTAAGATTTTCTTTTTTTTTGCTTCAGCTCTCAAAAGTTTGACTATGATGTGTGGAGGTGTGGATGATTTTGTGCTTATTCTTTGTAGGACTCACTGAGTTCCTTGGATTTGTAGAGTAATATTGGTTCTCAAATTTGGAAAGTTTTTGGCCATTACTTCATCAAACTTTTCCTATCTCTGCTGCTTTCTCTCTTTCCTTTCATTTGGGACTCCTATTACATGTATATTGGTATTCAAGATATTGTACCACAGATCTCCAAGGCTCTCCTCATTTTTCTTTTCCTTTTTTTTTTTAAGTTTAATGTAATTTAATCTTATGTCTGTGGGAAATCACATGAGGAAAAATTAATATTAATCATAATGGTATCTTTGCCATGAGAACCAGGATTTTGCCCTGGGAAGTGGCCAGTACTTGGATTCTGAATGTGGCATTCAAGTTCCAACTGAGACACTGAGAAATCTACCACATTGGACTGCGCTATCTTCTTTTTTTTCTTTTTGTTAAAGTATAATTGACATGCAATATTATATTAATTTCAGGTATACAACAAAGTGATTTGACATCTAAATACACTACAAATTGATCACAATAAGTCTAGTAACCATCTGTCACCATATAAAGCTATTACAATATTACTGACTATATTCCTTATGCTGTACATTACATCCCTGTGATTTATTTATTTTATAACTGGAAGTCTGTACTTCTTAATCCCCTTCAGCTGTTTTGCCCAACTCCCCACCTCCCTTTGCTTTAGCAATCACCAATTTTCTCTCTGCATCTATGAGTCTGTTTCTATTTTGTTCTGTCTGTGTGTTTTGTGTTTTAGATTCCAATTATAAGCAAAATCATATGGTATTTGCTTTTCTCTGTCTCACTTTACTTAGCATGATACCTTCTAGGTTAATCTTGTCATGCAAATGACAAGATTTTAGCCTTTTGTATGGCTAAGTGATATTCCACTGTTTATATGTACCACATTTTCTTCATCCATTCATCTATTAACGGACACAGGTTGCTTCCATATCTTGGCTATTGCAAATAATGCTGCAAAAAACAGGGTGCATGTATCTTTTCAAATTAGTGTTTTAGTTTTCTTTGGATAAATACTCAGAAGTGCAAATGCTTGATTGTATGGTAGTTTTATTTTTTATTTCTTGAGGAACCTCCATACTGTTTTTCATAGAGGTTGTATCAATCCACTTTCCCACCAACAGTGTATGAGAGTTCACTTTTCTCCACATCCTTGCCAACACTTGTTTGTTGTCTTTTTGATAACAGCCATTCTGACAAGTGTGAGGTGATATCTTACTATGGATTTGATTTGCCTTTCCCTGATGATTAGTGACATTGGGCATCTTTTCATGTGTCTATTGGCTATCTGTATGTCTTCCTTGGAAAACCCTTTTGCTTATTTTTAAACCTGATAGTTTGATTTTTTTTTTGATATTGAGTTATGTGAGTTCTTTATGTACTCTGGATATTAAAATCTTATCAGATATATCATGTGCAAATATCTTCTCCTATTCAATAGGCTGCCTTTTCATTTTGTTGATAGTTTCCATCACTGCGCAAGATATTTTCAGTTTTATACATTCCCATTTGTTTATTTGTGTTTTTGTTAAACTTGGATTCCTAGGAGTCACCCTTGTGACACATAATTTAATGATCAACCAATGAATGGACTGAGGTTGTGCACAAACACCATGAGTTAGTAAAGCTTCTATCTTCTGATGGATAGACCCAACGTTCAATAGTTTTTCAAGCAGATTATGGTATGCTTTTGGTTGTTCTTCAGAACTTAAACGGTTTTTGGCTTTTTTTTTTTTTTAACAAGCTTTGTCCAGTTTTACAACTGCTTTTTTGGGAAGAGGATTTGCCAAGCTCTTCTGCTGGCCACAGCTGGGAGTCTTTGAAATGGGGACTTTGAATTCGTCTCTACAGCACAGAGTTTAAAACACAGTAAGTTTGCAGTAAATGCTGGCAGAATTTCACTTTTTAATTTCTTTCATTTTAAGATGGACAATTTTCCTAAAGACTACATGGAAAAATTTCCTGTTAACTGTAATTTTTCAAACTGATAGCGACTGATTCCATGATGAAATTTATAGGTTCCCTAAATGTCACATTATGTATATCACAAAACTTTCTTATATGAGTAAGTTAAGTCTTTCTTAGTACTCTCCTCACTACCTATTTATTGACATATAATTGATATACAATTTTATATACATTTGAGATGTATATAACATGATGGTTTGATACACATATATATTGCAAAATGATTATTTTGGAACTTTTTAACTATTTCTTCTTTTATTCCAGTTGTGTCTTTTATATTTCTGTTTCTCAGAGACTGAATAAAATTTTTTTAACAATTTCTGAGTTCCATTCTTTGCTTACTTCTCTTTGTTAACACTTCCTTCCAGAGAATCAATAACCTCACACTACATAATAAGAAAAAATAACCTTCATATTTTATACTGTGCAAGCAGTTTTACTCTAAATTAAATTATACAAGAGCCTCATAAACTGGTCATAATAATCCTTGCAGATTACCTAATTTTGCAAATTAATAATTAAGTGAGTATAGTAAAGATAATTAGGGATATTGCATCACAATATGTATTCTTTTCTTTATCTTACCCAGAGTAACATAGTTTTAATTATGTCGTATTGAAGATACTCTTATGAATAACATTCAATTTATTATACTTCACAATTCTGAAAAAGTACGTCTTGGTAACATATACATCAGCTACAATTTGTATCAAGTCTCTGACAAGATGAGAACCCAAAGCAAATTTTCATAAGAATTATTAGTCTTAAGTATGAGTAACATAAAAGTTTATGAGGGTTCTCAGTAATAGCTTGTTTTAATCTCAAGAGCCACTAAGCCAACTCTATTAGATAATTTAACAAATTTCAAAATTCTAAATCTTTATTATAATGAGAAATCTTCTTCAAAAAGATAGGCTTCCCTCCTGAGAAGTGCACTTCACATATGTTCTGAGTTTTCAGTGATAAAACACATTAACAAATTCAGAAGGCAGCATTTGATATTTAAATGTGCATATTTGTACTTTCCTACTATTACCAATCGTCACTCATCTTTGTACATGTGGGGCACAGAATGGGAATAGGAAAGATAAGTGAAATCCCTAAACATAGCATTCAATCTCTTTTCCCATAAAGGCTTTTAATAACAAGGAAAAATAATTTATTAGTTGAGTGTCATTTTTTCTCTCTACCCTTATCTAACCCAGAAGACACTAATGAGAAGTGAAAGTGCCAGAAGTAGACAAAAAAAAAAAAAAATTGAAGAAGAGAAAGAACAAAGTGCCTGGGTAATACATAGAGCAGCTAATGATTCCATGAATAATTTATTTATAAACACTTCTTTTCTAAACTTTCCATCAATCATTTTTTCATTAGTAACTGAAGGTAGAGACAAATAGAGGACCTTTAAAGTTATTATATCTTAATTTCTTTGAAGTTGGACTACAAGCAGTGAGGGAGAAAAAAACAACAAGGCAAATAAAGCATGGCAAATTTTTTAAATGGCCAGTTGAAATATATCTCTCTGTGTATTTAGGTCTTTAATTTATCTCAGCAGTGTTTTGTGGTTTCAGTGTATATATCTCTCACACAGTATATTTATCCTTAAGCATTTATTATTTGATGCTTGCTCATGGGTCAAAAGACTAAACACTGTTAAGATGTCAATTCTTCCCAAATTAATCTATAGATTCAACAAAATCTCAACCAAAATCACAGCAACTTTTTAAAATAAATTTTAAAGCTGATTCTGTCTAAAAAAGAAAAGAAAAAGAACATAAATACAAAACAGAAACAGACTCATAGACATAGAATACAAACTTGTGGTTGCCAAGGGGGAGAGGGGTGGGAAGCAACAGACTGGGAGTTCGAAATTTGTAGATACTGACAGGCATATGTAGAATAGATAAACAAGAGTATACTGTAAAGCACAGGGAAATATATACAAGACCTTGTGGTAGCTCACAGCAAAAAAGAATATGACAATGAATATATGTATGCTAACATATAACTGAGAAATTGTGCTCTACACTGGAAATTGACACAACATTGTAAACTGACTATAACTCAATAAAAAAAGTTATAAAAAATTTTAAAGCTGATTCTAAAACTTACATGGAAATACAAAGAACCTAGAATTGACAAAACAACTTCAAAAAGGAAGAACAAAGCTGGAAGGATAACATTACCTGATTTCAAGTAATAAAAGAGTGTGGCATCTGTGTAAAGACAGAAAATTATGTTAATGAAACAAAAAGAGGGTCCAGAAACTGACCCACACATATAGAACTGATTTTTAACAAAGGTTAATTAACAAAGGCGAATCACTGGAGAAAGAAGTCTTTTCAATAAGTTGTTCTGGAACAACTGGATATCCACATGTAAAATACGAACTCAGAATTAACTCAGAATGGATCATAGCCCTAAAATCTGTAACATTTCTTGAAGTAAAGTTTGAGAAAAATCTTTGTGACATAAAAGATATGATTATAAAAAATAAATTTATAAATTCCTCTCCTTCAAAATTAAACATTTCTACTCTTCAAAAGATACTGTTAAGGAAAGGAAAAGATAGTCACAGACTGATAGAAAATATCTGCAAAGCATATATTTAATGAAGGACTTAAATCTAAAATATATATAAAGAGTTCTCAAGACTTAAAAATAAGAAAAGAAGGAACAAGATAAAAATGCACAAGAGATTTGAATAGACATTTTGCCAAAGAGGACATACAGATTGCAAATAAGCACGTGAAAAGATGCTCTACATCATTAGTCATTAGGTAAATGTAAATTAAGATCACAAGGAGATACACACCTATTAGAATGGCTATCATGAAAAAGACTATATACCATGAGTTGGCAAGAAGGTGAAGGGAGGATGGAGGAAATGAAACTCTCAAACACTGCTGGTAGAAATGTAAAATGGTATAATAATTTGGAAACCAATTAGACAATTTCTTTAAAAATTAAGTATACACCTAAAATATGAGTCACTTATTTCACTCCGAAGAGAAAAGGAAATTCATATTCACATAAAGACTTACACTCAAGGGGTCATAGCAGTTTGTTATAGACTCAAATTGGAAACAACTCAAATATCCATCAAGAGTTGAATGCATAAACACACTGTTATACACCTACACACAGAATACTAATCATCATTAAAAAGGAATGAACTATTGATACCTGCAATAATACCAAGACTTTCAAAACAATTATGCTGCGTGAAAGGAGAAAGACAAAAAAGAATACAGACTGTATGATTCTATTTATATAAAATTCTAGAAAAGTCAAATGTATCTATAGAGACAGAAGGGAGATCAGTGGTTGCTTGGGAATGCAAGGGCCGGAAGATGGGAGGAAGAATGGATTACACAGAATCATGTAGAAATTTGGGGGAATTATGGATATAATCACTATCATAAGCAGTTTTGTATAAATGACTCGTATATAAAACTTACCAGATTGCATACTTTAAATATGCACAATTTATTATATGTCAAATATACCTCAGTAAATTTAAGGAGAAAAAATGGCCAAATGTCGCCTGTAAAAAAGCTTCAGAGATATCTGTAAAGATCAATGAATAAATTAGAGAAAATAAAATATAATCTTAAAATATGAGAAAGCAAAATGAAAAATGAAATAAGTATGAAGAAAGAGAGGCTGAAGGATAAGAGAGCAAAAGGACCAAAAGCCAAATTTTTCATGATAACTGTCCCAGCAATGAATGCGCTACATTCTTATGTAAAAACAGAAAGTAAAGTTATTTGGCTTCAATTAAAACATTTGAGGGAGGAATTTGGGTCATAGTTGTGAATGGCAAAGCTGCCAACATTTAAAATAAAGTGTATGCATCTGAATATTTAAAAGACTTAAAAAAATTCTTTGTAGTCAGATCAGACTGCATGGCCTCTTTTAAACTGCGATGTGCTCTTCAGGACAGACAAGTGGTTAAAGTGAAGAGCTTTATCCGTAACATGACACACTGTACACAGTGGCCCTGCCTTGAAATCCAAGAGTTCCAAGTCCTGGTTGCAATTCCATTATGGACCAGAAGTCAGCTTGAGAGCAAATGATTTGTCTTTTTGATATCTTCCAATTTAAAAATGGGAAAAGAGAGGCCTGTGTTCTACATGGGAGAGGTCAATTAAGGTTTTCAATACTTTCAGTTCCCTGGAGATAGTCACTGCCCAGGTGAAGTTATTAATTAAATTGCATCTTTGCCTTTATCATTGCTATTCTCATAACATAAATGGTAAGTGTCCTCTTACTCCCATTGCTTCTAAGAAGACTGCTTTTGTCTGTTCAGAAAAGGAAAGAAAGAAATCAATCCTCCAGTACACTGACTGATTACCTATGTATTTCAATGGCACTTTATCACCATGGTACCCAGGTTCTCAGAGCCTGCAATAAATTGGGAACAAGAACATCAAAACCATTGCTCTGTGCAATGAGGCCAGTATGAATTCTAGGACATGAGTCCTTTGAATCTGTTTCCTTTGTGTAAACAAGTAGAAGGCCAAAATGGATGTGGAACCTATGGTTCCCAAGGTGATTCAAATTGAAACTTAATAGCAAGGACCTCATCAATTTGAGTTCCCCATTTTCTCACAAGAACAGATATCTCTTGTAGAGAGGGCCACATCAGTGCATTAGTCCTGTTGCAGAGATGCTCATGTCAGCAAATTCAACCAAACAGCCATGTCTACTGGATCTGCATGACTCAGTTCATCATCTGAGATGTTAAGACTATCAATTTGTATTCTAGTTTCTTCTACATCAGAGCAAACTATTCAGGCTAATTTCTTATGAGACAAGAAAGAAAGTTCAAAAGTCTGGCCTTGATCGAAATATGAGCACTCTTATGAATTTCTGATTTTCTGTATTGAGCAACTAGAGGTGAGCTATTGCTAGCAGGCTGTCCGTTGTATGGCTACAGGGACCAGCGGTATTGGAATATTGATTAGAGTAACATGAAAAGTCTCTTAAAACTCTTAAAAACTAAACTTTCTGTATGGATTTTTGGCTAGATTTTATAGGAAAAAATACTATATTGTGAAATGCTAACTTCAATTTATTCTCTTAATAGTCATCCAAAGGCATGTTTTAGGCTGATTTTGAAGCAAGCTGTAGCAAAACATTTACTTTTAGAAACTGAATTAGTGAAATTATTTTGCAGTGCCTCAAGATAATACTCTAACATCTGATCTCTAAGTTTATTAAATACCGAAGTCTGAGGTTATTTTAAAAGAAGTACATGTAGTATGCAGTTACTTTAATTGTAGCTTAATTCTCTATTGCATAATTTTCAACTGAAAGATTTTCTTTACTCTCACCAACAAACTTTTTAAGCTTATGAGTGGGAGTTCTGATAATCTTCATATAAAAGAACTGTGTACACACAAAGGGAACATTAGCCACAACTATGACAATAAATTACTAAATGAGATCAGATAACACAGAAAGTTGTCTATTTTTTCAAGGTCAAGAATCCTGTTTATTGTTAGCAAATGTAAACATACATTTTGCAGGAGTATGTGTTCTAGCTCTCCTAAAAATAACTTTATGGACTTCAAGTTACAGTAACAACCTACTTAAAAGTATGATATACTTATTTTTTAAACTATTTATTTTGACACACAGCCTTTTCAAATTCTCAGAATACTAAGGTTGTACAATAAAACGTCAGAATATCAGTATCTTCTTACCTAAAATTGGGATTTTTCAAAATTTCAAATTTTGTTTTTCTTGTAAAATTTCTTGAAGTGACTAGAGCTCCATGATTAGGCCAGACATACAAACCACCTAGGAGGTGGAGCATATTAAAGCCTAAAATAGGAGGGGAAAAAACACTAAAACCCTGGGGCATTTCAAAATCTTATTAGTAATATCTTCCTTTGTTGTGAACCCCCCAAAATGGATTGAAATGGACTCTATTCTATCAATTTCCACTGTCTCTTGAATATACATGAGCTAACTAACTATTCCCAGAAAGCCTACTTCGTACTGTGGCCTATATTTCAAAACTGTATTGAGTGTATCAATGTACTGTTAAATGTACTAACCTACTATTCATTTATTAAGATTTCCTTATCACAAGTGAACAGTGCTGAGAGTATTATATCGACAGCTCCACATACCTATGGAATATGTGCAAGGAGAAGGAGAATTAATGACCCATTATAGTTACCTCTGATGGCACTGCAGATCTTGAAGAGGCAGTGATGATGTGAAAAGGAGGTAATAAATGACCATGATGGTGAAGGCTAGTTCAATGTTTCCTAAAGTGAGAATGTTAGTTCTTAGAGATGTTAAAAGCTGTTAGAGTAAAAAAGAATTTTTAAAATGAACTAAAATAAAAGGTTAAAATGGTTTAAAAAAAAAAAAAGGTGGTTTGAGAAAATCTGGGATAAACAAAGTTAAATAATTTGCCTTAAGGCAGAATTTTTTATAAATTAACATGCACTGTATATGTCCAGAGGAAAGGAGACTGTGTAAGAACCTCCCAAACTTATTTTATCAAGAACTCGAACCCCAGTCCCATCATCCCTCAGCCTGGAGAATGTATCCTAGGATACACTCCGGGGAAAGATGCTCTACTTCATTTTAGAAAGGTGGTATTTTGAGGTAGCATCTAGTTTTATCAAGAAACATCAGAAAAAGTCTGAAAAGTGGCTATTAGAGGCACCTCTAGGAAATGGCATGCAAGCTGCTAATGTATTTATAGGAGTAAAATGTAAATTATTGACCTGCTTTTATATGTTTTTTTCCAACATGATTTTTCTCCCCAGTTTTGTGTATGTGCAGTTACCTAATCTTTTTCAATCTCATTATCCCCAAACATTTACTAAAAGACGATCTGTAGGTGGATCCTGAACGTGAGGAGGCAGAATGACCAAACTTAGAGACATGATATTTTCTCTTTTGTCTCTATGTTTGCAGCAGCCACCTTTCTACCCTGGATAAGTTCTGAGTATGGGATTTTTAAATTTTGAAAGTGAATAAAACTTTAAATATATTTCATAACTCAAAACATTTGTGGACAAGTGTTACCTACAATACCTGATATTTCACACTAGTCAACTTTTTCTGTTATATAAGAAATTAAGTCAATGTAATGGACTCTTATTTTTCACTGTCTCACTAGCACGTGTCATTTTTGGCTCGGGCATGTGTTTATTTGTAAGCCAGCTTTAAATAAAGCATTATGATAATCTGATACATAGTTAGCAGAGATAATAAATGGATACTTAATGGGAGTTACACAAATTATAATTTTTCCATCATTGATATATATTCTGATATCCTGGCAAATTAGATAATAAATGTAGTAAATGGGTATTTAATAGGGGCTTAAACAGATTATAATCTTGTTTTTCCTCATATCATGCAGAGTATCTTCTGATGTTAACAGAAACTATATATAGGAACAGAGGGAACACGTAAGTTGAGCATCTGTTATTAGTCAATGAATAACCACAATATGACATCAATTATTCTGTGATTTTTCTATTAACACTCAGCATATATTTCTCCCCTAGATCACTTTCTAATTTTAAGTTTTTCAGTGTTTTTTCTTCCCTGAACATTTACTTTTTTTCTTTTTGGGGGTCACATTTCTTTATTTTTTAAATGATGAGTGCTCTACTTATTCTTATTTTATAAACCAATTCAAAACATCCATCTTATATTATTGCAGGGCTATACCTATGAATTTAGGTCTTTTTAAAAATTGTGGGATAATAGTTTCCCTTCCTTTTCTCTTTCTCTTTCCCCCGTCCTCTCTTCTATCCTCACTTTTTATTACAACTGCAGCAACTTGAAAGGCACAAATCTCAACTATTCTGATTGTCTCCTTAATGTAATAGGGGAGGTGAAGTCATTCAAAGCTCTATTTAAGTTGCTTTATACCACCACTGACAACTTGGTTATAAAAACATTCTCAAACAATTCTGAACACTAGCAGAGCATAAGCAAGATGGAAAACCCTGAAAGACATTCAGAAGACAATGTCTTGACCTCTGATACTGAAATTAAACTAAAATAACACTGATTATCCTTCGTCATGATAGTATAAAATGAATGCCAAGAATCATGTGTGATATGCATAGTAGACACACAAAAAAAGTCACATAAGCGGGAAAAAAAGAACATATGGATTCTGTTAAAATACATGCATTGACAGTAACAGGTTTTTGGAAAAAAACAAGGAAAGCAGGAGTTGGGTATGTTCAGATTTTGAACAGCAATTAACTACAGTGTGGCAAAAGTTCCACAATAGGAAGTTATGTGGCAAAATGTTAAAGTCTATTTGTTTATAAAAAAGTGAAAATATGAAAAAAGCTTAGTGGCTTTCACTTTCTTAATAATCAGCATACAAATGGAATATTTATTCATCCATCCTTTTTTTCAGTTATGTTCTGAATAGGCTCTGTTTTGGGCCAGTGAGAGACCAAGGATAAGTAAAGAGCTTAAACAGGAGAGAATAAAATTAATAAAAGATTCTTTAATTTAATGGAATCATATTTATTATTTCCTTTGTATGTAATTAAAATATTTATTTAAAGCTCTACTTACTTTTCGAAAATACCCATTGCATTGTTTTTAAGGTGGCCCAAGATTACTGAGAAATTATGTGTGAAGTCTTTCTGAAATAAGTGGTGCCATTTTCAAAAGATAGCCTGACATGAAGGACTGCTTTCAAAGGCTAATGTTACCAATGATGGTGGAGATACAGCAGAAGAGCATTAGGCCTGGGACTAGAGAACTTGGTCCAAGTCCCGGCCCCAGTGCTCTAGTAGCTGTGTAGTTTGGGATGACTCTGGTAGGTGTCTAGCAAAATCAGTAGTGAAGTTTTCTCTAGGCCAGACTTAAATTTTTATTCTTTTAAATTAAACAATCAAGGGGAAATTTCAGAACACCAAGAATCCAGCCGAACAGTTACTCTGCTGTCCTTACAATCTATATTAAAGAAAATAATACACAACGTTCAAATATTACTGATTTTCTTCTATGTCTGAATAAATTTGGACACATCCCCCCCACCTTAACTTTTTGTAGGTTAGATACTGAGATTTGACTCTAATTCAGCATCTGCATTGTTGGGGGAAGCTGTTCTATATCTTTTTTTAATTACCTCTCCTACAATAGATACAATTTCCAGTTATAATAGCAAATCTTATTCTCATTACCTAATTTTAGATATGTTAAAACATCCTGCTCTGATTTTGTATAGATTTTTTTCAATCATTGCACATTTTACTTATTGCAAAAATATAAAATTTACTTTCTAAGAGAGATACACACAGATGTTGGTTATGACTTGAGAAACATTTAATAGCTTCAATTTGTTATCTTCATATTTAGTTCCAAGAAGTAGGGGAGAACATTAGATAAAATGAATGTGACAAGGGAACTTTGGGTCTATAAGTCTTACGGCAACTGGTTGTGTTAGACATGGAAGTTAAACTTTTCAAACTTCAGTTATTATCTTTATAAGAAGGAGCATATAATATATTTGCCCTCACTACCCCAAAGAGATTGTGTCAAAATACATAATCTTCATTTAAGTAAATGGAGCATACAGAAAAGAAGAAAAATCAAAAGGGGTTACCAATGGGGGATGAGAGAGGAGGGAAATTAGGGGAGAATGGGGAGAATATAGAAATGGAAATGAGAGAGGGCAGTGTATGGGTAGAAGGTGATATGGAGGAAGGAGGAGAAGACAGGGGAAGAGTTGGGAGAAAAAAGGGAAAGGATATGAAAACTTGGTTTGGATTTAGTTAGGGCAAGGCCTAAGAAAGGAATCCAAGATCAAGGATCACAGGAGTGGAAATGAGAGGGTGTATCATAGCACTTTTTCTTTGGGCTCAGGATTTTGATGAGTGTCATCATCAAGTGTAAATTCTGAAAGGAAGAAAGGCAGAGTGTATTTGAAAAACTGGGGCAGGATAGAGGAAAGCAGTTTTAAAAGTTGTGAAGGGGGATGCAGAAGACAAAAAGGGAAAGAAGGCAAACATTTTTAACTTGCCTATTTTTTTCCATATGGGGTTCAGAAGGCAAAGGGGACAGAAGCAAGAGGGGAGAGAACATTTATGCAAGTTTCGAAAGGAGAGAAGTACCCTAGAAGTGCACTTCTAAGGAAAAGCTTTTTGAAATTATTTATAAAAACAGGGCAATTGCCCAGTAGATAGAGTGATTATAGACTATACTGTATGAATTAAACGCAGTAATTAAAACCCCTCGAATTAGGAATTGATAAGATTTTCAAATTGTAAAGCTGGGTTCCCTTGAGGGATTATATGATGAGAAAAGAATCCAAAACTTCTAAGAAAACTATTTAGAATTTCATTAACCTGGCAAAGGCTAAACCCCGTGCACTTGTCGACAGTGGTGTAAGAGAAGAAAGACTCTGTGGCCTGATGATTTACTTCTTCAGACACTGAAATGCAAAAAAAAAAAAAAAAAAAAAAAAAAAAGCCTGGTTGGCTTTTTGACTAGAGAATATGAACTGGAACCAGGACTTGAGAAAAGGAGACAGAATGCCTGCTCCAAGAGAAGTGCACTAAAATCTGCTCCAATTTCAAAGATTTCAGAGGCTATCTGTGATCATATATCACATCTTTTTCCCACATGCAACACACAACAAACTGTACTCTTTTTAAAGAAACTTGATTTCATAGAATAGAAGGGTTAAAGCTGACATAGGCAAATACATGCTAAACAGATCAAAATGGGGGTGGATATAGCTCAGTGGTAGAGTGTGTGCCTAGCATGAACAAGATCCTGGGTTCAATCCCCAGTACCGCCATTAAAAATAAATAAATAAATAAACAAACAAACAAACTTAATTACTCCCCCCCAAATCTGTGAAATTGTATTAATTAATTAATTAATTAATTAAACAGATCAAGAAATGAATCTGAAAAAAAATTCAAAAAGGCATGTCCTTATGGTGTGCAGCCAGGGAAGTTTTCACATTTGAGAACAACTTACCATTATTTTTAAAGAGGGAATCTACACGGAACTTTTGTGGAAATACAGACATGGCTACGGAGATGGCCAAAGTGTGAGACATTCTAAAAGCAAGGAAAGAATAGGTGTTCTGGAGATTGAGAATCTCAAACTGAATGTGCTGCTTCCCTGGGAAACATATCAAAATGAAAATGGAAGGAAGAAACAGTGAATGGGCCATATAATGGGCCCCAGTGAGAATGAATTTGATTGCTAGCAGCAACTCAGGTTGGGGAGGATATAGCATATAATGGAAATGAGTAAATTAATTTTAAAAAGTGAGTTCAAGGTTGTTTTGAAAGACAAACTGAAATTATTAAAAATATTGGAGAAACACAACTTGAAGAAAAAAAAAACAATAATTCAGATAAAGAACACAAGCCAATTTGCTAGAAGCAGACAAGAACAGTACAGAATTAGCTTATTTTCATGTTTTACTGTTTCAAGACAAAAGACGATGACAACCATGGAGAAGAAGCCAGCTTCAAATTTCAGTAGCTCACCCTGAAAAGACTTTAAATGGCTTGATGAAGGTGGTTTCCAAAAGCTAAAGTTGGAGAGATACCAAAAAAAAGACACTGTAAAGAAAATGACAGATCTGAAGAATAAAAGCCATGGCTTTAAAACAACTAACAACAGGAAAGTGTTTCACAAAGAAAGATGTCAAAGGCCTAAACTTGAGAAAGGGAAGTAGACAGATTTGAGGATGTGGGCATTAAAAAGAAAAGGTTTTTGTTTAAAACCAGGAACAGGCAGGAGAAAAACTAGGACAAAGCAGAAATGTCATGCAAAATATCTTACATAACAAACTGATGGCTTACGCCAGTAAAAGTTCTGGGAGAGAAGAAGCACCTGTCCAAAGGGAAGGTGTGAGGAGGAAGAGACACAACAACACCTGGTCTCTCAATATACCATAGAAACATTTTTGGAGCCAATTAGCTAGAATTTTGGAAGAAACTGAGTAAAGTAGAGTTATAAAATAGTGTTTGTGAGGTCATTCAGGAAAGGAAAAAGCAAAAAGTCCCATTCAAGGGAATAAAATTTATCTGGATATGATTCAGGCAAGAATCACTGATGGATGCTAAAACTAGTGGGTGGAGAGTTTGATAAGAAACAGGATATTAACGTAGTTTTAAAGTATCTCTCTACAAATTACTTATTAATTACAAAGCAGAAAATAGTAACTTAGTGGAGAAACCTGACAAACATCACCTTAACCAAGTGATCACTGCCAGTTAACATCACCAAGTTAGCATCACCAGCGATGGGATAAGTCAGCACCATGTGTTGCTAAACATAATGTTCTGAGAAGGACACAACATCATATCCAACCCCAAAATGCAAAACCTGCATCTGATCATGAGGAGATATTAGACAAACCAAAATCAAGGGGCACTGTGTATTATAATTGTTCAGTATTCTTCAGCTTTTCAAAAATATCAAGGTCATGAAAGACAAAAACTGAGAAACTGTTCCAGACTAGAGAAAACTAACAAGACGTGACAACTAAATTTAATATGTGATTTTGGATTGAATCCTGGGGCAGAAAAAAAAATTTCTTTTCTGTTGTTATAAAGGGTATTACTGAGACAATTGGCAAAATATGAATAAAGTCTGTAGATTAGATAATCATATTGTATCCATGTTAATTTCCTGATTTTGACAATTGTACCACAGTTATGTAAGAAAATGTCCTTGTTTTCAGGAAGCACAAACTGAAGTATTTGTGGCTATGAAGCATCACCCTGCAGCTTACTCCCTAACAGTTCAGACACTGATAAAACAAACCTGGTAAAGTGTTAACATTTGGAGAATCTATGTGAAAGATATACAGGAATTCTTTGCATTATTTTTGCATCTCTTTTTCTAAGTTTGAAATTATTTCAAAATAAACAATTAAAAATTCTCTGGAAAGAACAGAATAGTACAATTCATGAACTCTGATTGGATCCTGGTTCAGAAAAAAAACCAGCTATGAAAGACATGTTGAGAGAACTGGGAAAATCTGAAAATGGACAAATATTAGGTGCAATTATGAAATGCCTGTAATTTTCCCCATGTTTGACAATGGGAGGGTGCTCATGTAGAAGGATGTCCTTACTCTCAGGAGATGAGTGCTGAAGCAATTGAAGGTAAAAGTGTTATGCATGTGGAAGATTCCACTGTTGTTCACTAGATAAGACAGCAGCAACTAGGCACTCAACCAGTCTGCACTGCTCTGCTGGGCACAGTATTTCTTTTGCTCCTTAGCTGGGCGCAGCACTTCTCTGCCAGTGACTATCTTAATCCCTGGGGTGCAGAGGCTCCCATGTGATTAATATTGTGAGATGGGTTTTAAAGCAAGATTGCTTGGTTCCAATGAGTTCCAGAATTTACTGAAAATGGCCATTCAGCATTCCCTTATAGTTCTCTCTCTCCCCGCAGGACTCAAACCTGTGTTTGTAACAGCTGATATATTAAAAGCTCTTGCACACAAAAAAAATGTTACTGTGACTGCTTTTTAGGGCTGGCTTTTTTTTTCCAGGGCCCTACCCCTTCATAGGAAATTTCTCAGCTTCTCTGCAAATAGATTTATTAGGACTACCCCCACTGTAACCAGACAGACATGAAACCCAGAAGTGGACGCAGCCTAAGTTATTTATCAAGAAGCTTGTTAGGCTCCCCTCCTACCACCACCACCTCAGCAATCACTTTCTGCCAGCTCTGACCCAGGATGTTCTACAGTTGCGCTTCAACTTTTAAATCTTTTTTTAGTTTCACTCAGAATAAAAGTAGTTCTTCAAAACTGCAGATACAAATTAAGGCAAGAAAATCATACCATTTAGTGTTGACATTCCTCTGATACTGAGAAAAGTCTAACTCTAATCATCAGTGTTTAATCCAAAGACACATTGTAAGTCATCACCCTCTTCAAAAAGTTTAGCTTGACTGTTATATTTTTCCTCTGATCTTACTCATCCCTTTCAGGGATTACTCACAGCAGTGTAGGAGCAGGAGATATACAATAAAAGTATAACTTGGTCTCACAAGTAGATGCATTAGATTTGCTTTCCCTTACCCTAAATAAACAGCCATTATATGACATTATTGTCTTAACTTAGGAGATGATAAATGATGGATTTATATATACTAAACACTATACCTCATCATAATAAACGTTAGCTATTATTATTTTGATGCTGCTGAACTAGGAGTATCTTTCTCCTACCAGGCTACGATTAGAAAAACTTAATATCAAAAATATTAATTAAATTTCATACTAAAGGATAAGTCATTTCATCACTTGGGGATATATTTTACCTGACTGACAGTTACGAATTAACTATAAAAGTCATTACCTTTAAATCTGTATCCTTCACATAAAATGGGGTAATACCCATCTCATAATTTGGTTGTGAAAAAAAGCAAAGATTTCACAGCAGACACTCAATTAAATGTTAGTTCTCTCCCCACAGCTAAGCATAGTAGTGTACAATCCTATTCACAAAATAGATTTTATCTGATGAATGAGGCAGCCAAATATTAACACCTGGAGTCTCAACAGAATAAGCTCTTAATGTTCCTGAGCAGATCTGAAGAATTAAAATAATGACTTTGCCCTCTGCACTCCTGAGCTTCTTCTCTAAGGTCTACCATGACATCTAAGTGAGCTGATCTTGCGAGCTACAAGGTGTCAGTTTTTAAACCACCTTTGTCATTTGCACATTTTATATTCAAAGCATGTGGATTTGTCTTTAATCAATCAACCTGGCAATTATCAGAGCTGTCATCTAAAAATGAACAATTTTCAGAACTTGACAAGACAAACTTGAAACATCTGAAGCTTTAGAAAAGCAAACAGTGATATATATTCCTTTGTATTTGAAAGTTCTTATTATATTCTGCTCATCCAGACAAGAAATTTGCTCCCATAGGATCATCACTCCTTGCTGAGAGCTGATAGGATAATATGGAATTAGCCCAATTATTGATACTCCTTTTACAACACTTTATGCATATTTTTCTTCTCTACTAGTTTGCAAGTTTCTTTAGGAAATACAGCACAGTATGAGAACAGCACATTCATCTTTGAATCTGTCATACTGCTTTACTCATAAGAATGCCTTAACTATAAATGCACAGAACAGTCTATATCAAACAGTCTATATCACTGAAATCAGAAACACCTGAGGTATTTGCTTAAAATACAGACTTTTTTATTCTTCTGATTTAGTCTAAATTATAATTGGTGGTTTGGGGAACTGGGGACATTTTAACAAGCTCTGTAGGTGATTCTTGCATACAGTAAAGTTTGGTAACTCTCTCACAGAAGAAGCGCTATGCGTTAGCAACTTGAGATTCCTTCTGATGAGCAGAAAACTTGATGGTCATCAGAAGAACTATTTTTTTCTTAATGCTCAAAAATACTTATATTCCCTTACTGCAATAAATCCTGAAGAATAGAAAATTCAAAATTTTAGGTTTTCTTTTTTTCTTTCTTTTTTTTTTTTTACTTTTCATTGTTGGAAAACATTATATACATATACATATATATGTAGGTACAATAGTATAGTGAGCCCCTAAGTATCTTTCCATCATCCTGCCTCAACAATCATCAATTTATAGCCAGTCTATTAAATCTATCACTTCACCCATTTCTCCCCACTCTAAATAGAGTCTTTAGTTTGTACATTTTTATCATTGTCCTCAAAACACTTCAACAAAAGCTAAGGCACTGAACAGCACAAATGTGTAAGATTATCTACTGAAATTTCATATTGGGTATAGTCATAGAAATTAATTTATTACCTGGAAATTCGTTAAAACTATAAAGTTAGGATGTGATAGATGTATAATTCTACTCTGGAGCACTAGGATCAAATGAGATAACATTTTGACATCATACAGTACAAGTGCTATCATAGAACAAGTGTTTTGAGATTGAAGTCTCTGTGTTAGACAATGTGGTAGTTTAAAAAATATATTCACATATTTTTGACACTCCTCTCCTCAAGAGATGGAGCTTATTCACCTTCCCTTTAGTGTGATCTGGACTCAGTAACTTACTTATAGTTTAATAAAATATAGTAGATATGACCAGATGATACTTCCAGTACTAGGTTATGAAATGACTGTGGTTTCTGCCTTGGATGTGTACATTGGTGGCTGTAGGTGCTTTCTCTCATCACACATTCTAAAAGAAGATAGCTATCATGTCACAAAGTGGTCCAGGGGAGAAGGAAGCCAACTGTCTTCAGGATTCCCAGGTGCCTATGGAAAGGCTCAAGTGGCAAGAAGCAAAGGTTTGCCAGCAACTATATGAGTGATCTAGAAAGTGGATTCTTCAACCTCAGTTGAGACATAATATAAGCTAAACTGGTCCACAGCTTGACTGCAACCTCATGAGAGACCTGAATACGGCCAGCTGAAAGCTGCTCACATTGGTTACACAGCAACATTTTGGAAGCAGCCTGAAAGTTCATCCATAAAACATTGAGTGACTTATCTATAATGCACAATGGGATATATGTAATTTTAAGAAAGAATGACAAGATCTTTATGAACTGGTAGTTGGGTGATTCCCAGAATATATTGTTATGGGGGAAAAAAGGTGACAAAGAACGTACATAGTATGTTTCATTTGTATAAAAAAGAAGAGGAAATGTACACACATTTGTTTATTTTTGTCAAAAAATAAGAAAAATAAGCATGAAACTAATGAATATAAATAGGTTTGAAATGTTTCAATTTTTACATAATTTTGACTTGGATCATTTAAACAACACTAACAGTATATATAGATGTCGTTGAGCTATTTTTCCAGCTTTTCTGTAATTTTGAACATTTTTGTAATAAGATGGATAAAAATTAATGCAAAAATATGTCTATAAACTATTAAAAAGGTGAGTATTCTAAAAAACAAAAAGAAGTCAACACACAGAACAATTCTATGAATTCATTTTTGCAGAGTGAAAGACTCAAGCATTCTGAAGCACCTAAATGTCTGACAACTGAAGTGGCAGAGTTGAGATAACTGGGTTAGTCACTTAGAGCTCTAACATAGGTTTCACCCATATTTTATAGCCACTCACACATGGACTATATTAAAAAGTGCTGCACTTCCAGTTTTTCCCTTTACTACAGAGGAAATGCAGAGAGAGAGTTAATAACATCATCAACCATAAGCTTTTAAGGTTCAGCATCCTAATAAAACTGATGAATCTTGACTTGCAGCCTCAGCAGTTAAATTACTTGCTATGAAAATCACTGCCAATGGCCACGTCGCATGAAAGAATAATTATACATGTTTACTGTTAACCATCAGTCAAGTCCAAGAGCTATGAGATGAAATATGAAATGCAATTAAATGTGACTGCATAGTCTGAGGGCCTACCTGCCCGCCTCCCCCCACCCCATACACACACACACACGAGAAATGAGTATAATAATTTTCTATGGATTTTTTCCTGGTAATTTTAAAAAGCTATTGAAAAATACAAAACAGTAAGTCCTAAAAGACATCCCTAAATGACATCCCTAAAAGAAGGGGTCCAATCAACCATAAACAAATCAATAAAGAAAGTGCTACGTTAATGGAAGTATTAAGCCTTTCATTTTACAATCATCTGTTCTTGAGAAACTGTACTATCCATAGCAAGATGCTCTCCCCATATTTAAAGTGCATGATTTATGACTGACTTTCTTCTATAGCTTTTATGAGAAGGCATTTTTTAGCTGTCCCATGTGAGCTGCTAACATCTGCACTGATGAAAGAATTGTAAAGAGCAAAATTCACAAAGGATTACCACTATCAGATTTTTAAAAAGAGAAGCAATACATTATAATTTGATGTACTGATAGTTTTTGAAGTACTTTCCAATGTAAACTTCAAAAGATTATAATGAATATTTAATTTCAATGCAGCACACATTGAGAGTTCAAAATTATCGGCCACTAGGAAACTAAATCCACCGAAAAAAGAATGTAACCACATATTATATCCACAGGCATGATTTTGAGCTGTGATTATATGTAGATCTAATGTCTCCACAATTGATAACTGTAGGATTACTGGATATTTCTACAACCTTAAAATAGAGTAAACAGTCAACAATGAGAGGAATTAATCAGTTAATGGTTAGCAGTTGCAGCTGCAAAGTGAATCACTATTCTTTGAAAATCTGAATTTTAATCTTGAATGGTCTCTACACTATAAAGAACTATTTGGAAGCCTTTTATTATTACGTCTCTTATCCTGTCTTCAGTTGCCAGCTGTGTATCCATTAGACTTGGGGAAAACAGTAAATTCCAACTGGTGAACAGCTTGAAATTGAGCATTTTTGAGTGAGGGTTCTGAAGTGAAACAGGGCTCTAGAAAGGAACTGCAGCCTTGTGGTTATGACTGTGTTCTATGCAGATAGACCTGTGTTTGAATAACTCCACCACCTACAAGCTGTGTAACCTAATGAAAATTACATCAGTTTGCCATGCCTTTATTTCCCCACCTGTAAGATGGGGATATTAATAATTGTCTGGCACATGAGTATGTTGGAATGATTCCATGAGATAATGTACGTAAAGTATTTGCCAGAGTGCCTGCCATGCAGTAAGTATTCAGGATATATAGCTGGGAGTATTGCTGCTTTTGTTACCATTACTGTTTGATACGATCCTGATGAACTTTATTAGTGTTTCCGCATCAGTAGCTTGTGAGTCTTGGGTGATGGTGGTGACTGTGATTATAGTGGCTGTAGCAGCTGTGAGGGTGGGGAGTTAAAAGACCACCACCTTGGATCTTTTGATCGAGGCTTGTTTCCCTAATTCCCCTCCACTGCTTTCCCAGTATTCTACCCCATCTAGGAATGTCCCTTTAAGACACTACTTATATAGAAGAAAACTATGCAGAAATATAAAGAAACATTGACACCAATAATATCAAATATTCCCATTCTTAGCTTAATCCCTAAATATAACTGTTGATTTACTGACTTACTATCACGCTCCTCCATCCTTTCTCAAAGGCATTGCAAATTTCCCTCTGGGTTTCAAGATGCTACGGTTTTAGAATGACTGCTTTTCCTTTGGCAAGACACTTTTTTTTTTTTTTTTTTTTTTGGCAGGGTGGGGAGTGCAGGTGGGGGTGAAACTGGTTCTTAAACCCCTTCTAAAATTGCCCCTGTGGAGTTCTCCTGAACTAAATTCCTCTGTGGTTCTTATTCAGCCTCCAGTGAAGTGATACTGAACAAATGCAGAACTTTGGAGTTCAATGTCACGACAATAACGAGTGCCTAGATGGAGTCACCACTTTCTTCTCCATTTGTGTGATCATGATTTTGTAAGAAGCTAGTCTTTGACACTGGCAAATAAAGACAGGCAATTATTGCCCATTTTCCTAAATAAGGGACAGAACTGCTTTGGTCTGTGAGCTCCATGGGCAAATGGACAACATGTATCTTATTCCTCATTGCATTCCCAACACCTAGTGTAGTGGCTGGTGTGGGTAGTCACTGGGGAAGTGTTTGTTGAATGACAGAATGAATGGCAGAAAGAAAGAATGAAAGAAAGTGAGAGAGAAAGGGAAGGCAGAAAAAAAGGAAGAGAAAGAATCTAATCTCAATTTTGAACTCAAGGAAATATACAAAATTGATTGCTTTTTTAAAAAATGCCACAAAATGATTAAGTTGAATGTTTAAGAACAGTTTAGGTTTAAAGAAAAAATGATGGATTAGGGAACAACTCAAAAATCAGTGGAAATATTGATTGTGTAGGTGAGCTGTTTTATACCAAGGACACAATTATAAAAAAAGGATGGAGGTATAAATAGTAACATCTGAAAGGAAAGATAACCTTACAGTTATGATTATTAAACACCAAAATAAGATACCAATTGGTCATATAATCTTCCTCAAATATTTTTGAAAACAATAAGAGTGATACCCTTCTGCCTGGAACAATTTAGGACTGTTTCTGCCAAGATGACTTATCAAGCCCCATTCTAATGCTGATAAATTTTTCATAGTCTCCTTTCTAGCTATGTCCAAATGGCCATTGTAAGTAATCCCCCAGGATATTAACATTTGGAGTACATGTGTCTACTGAGGCTTTTAATATAAATGAACATTTAGAGAATAATTTAGGATTAGAAGTCTCAACCATTTCACATTTCATGAAAGAATGTCAAATTTATGTCAGACTTTTAGGTGGAGGGCTATATTTTCCCCAACAGAATAGCATAGCATATATATAAATTAAATGCACACTTGGGACATAAGCAACTGCATGGTACAGCCAAAGAGAAAACTCTACATTTTAAAAATTAAAACAAAAATAGAAACATTTGGGCAGCTAATTCTAACCATCCTGATGTAAACAAGCAAGAAAACGGCCAGAAAAAGTTAAAAGAAACCTTTAAAAATTTTCAATTATTCAAACTAGCAAGAAATTATTTAACAGTGGCAATTAAAATTTCCACTGACTCACTTCACAAGCAGCTTCAGAATAAAGCATTTGCCAAACTTCTCTTATCTGTAAAATGCCTCACTCCATAGGATCAATTTATGGCAATCTACTAATAAAGAGGATATATTTGTATCACCAGTTATGAAAATAAATAACAGATAAGCAAGTTAATCTTTATTAAAGGCTATGCGCCAAGCACTATATTCATTAGCATCTTACATACACTTAAAACTTAAATCCACATAAAAGACTGTGAGGTATATACAATTATCATGCCCATCTTACAGATGAAAAACTGAGGCTTTAAATGGAAACAATGAGAAACATAAGAATATGGTTTAGGGTGAGGGAGAAATGTATCTATTTTAAAATGTGGACTCTGTGAGGCACTATCTTTCTCCCTCCCTAACAGGCCAGTCAGTGCTGGGTTCCTGGCTTTCTACAGCTGCACTGAGACACTCAGACCTTCATTTCTCGGGAGAATCATTTCTCAGTGATAAACAAGCCACAAGTGATTGCAGCAGCTTCCTCACTTTCTGAGTGACTAAGATGTAGGGAGTGAAAGAGAAGAGATAACAACAGTGCCATAGATTTTGGCTTGAGCAACTGTAGTTGGATAGTATTATCTTCTGAAATGTGGAAAACTGTGGGAGAGACATGTTTGCAAAGGGAGAAATCAGAAGTTTACCTTGGATGAGTTAAGTCTGAGGTGCTCATCAGACAAGCAGGTGGAGTTCCTGAGTAGGCTGGAGTTCAGGGAAGAGACCCACGCTGAAGATGTACACTGGGGACTTAAAGTCATGAAACTGGATGAGGAAGATGAGCTGGAGAAGGGAAGAGGATATGAGGTTGAGTCTTGGGACACTCCAACACTTAGAGGTCTAGGGAAGATAAGAGAAAATGAGCAAAGGACACAAAGAGAGGTAAGAAGGATAAAAGGAGTGTTGTCCAGGAAGAAAAGTAAAGACAGTATTTCAAGAAGAAGGGAGGGATAGTAACCGAGGCGCCGTATCCCAGGTAAGTCGAGTATGACGAAGGCTGAGGACTAACAGTTGGGTTTTGCAACCCGGAGATCACTGATGTCCCTGATAGCCCTGGAGATATAATTTTGTTTCCTGTTTTTTTTTTTTTCATTTGCCATTAAACACTCGTTGAAACCATATCTTCAATACCTGCATAATAGCCCATAATATAAATGTACAATGATTTATTTAATCAAATTGTTATTGTGGATATTTAGATTATTTTCAATTTTTTACTTTTATAAATAACAACGCAAAATCACCCTTGAATGTAATTCAGTCATACTATATTTAAGTGGATTCAAGTAAGTATTATAGCATGCACAAAAATAGTACAAAATGGAAATTTTGCCACTAAATAGCATATTTACAATAATAACTATTCATAACATTTATATTATTTAATTATAATATTTAATTCCATAATATTAAATGTTAAGTAGCACATTTAATTATAAATTATTATTATAGTTATAATATAGTATAATATTGTATGTAACAAAGAGGCTGGGAAAATTCTGGTACATGGTAATCCCTCAACAGTGCCAACTATTTTTATTAGCTATTATTATTTTCCTTTTTAAAGGAGGATGAGATTTAGAGATAAAAGTGTTTGCATATTTTTATATCATGAACAAGTCCCCTTCTGCCATAATTCTTGCTGCAGTAAATTGTCGGTGGAAGTTCCATTTGGAAGGTTTCTATTACACATAAATAGGGTCTTCTTCACATGCGCACATAAAATGCATACAATTTATAGTGATCGTGCACTAATGGTCACAAAACACACCACTTCAGAATTCTTGACTGATACCCAGAAAACAAAAATGGATAACAAAAGCTCCCCATTAAGCCAGCTGTCTGAACTTGTAATTTTTAACTCTTTTCTGTCCTCCACCATACACAGCCAAAAAGTAACTCATCTTTAACATCATCTATGGCTCCTAAGTGTCTGGAAGACAGAGTACACATTTCTTAAAATGGCATTTAGGTTTCCTTTACAACCTGGCCTGTAGTTTTCATTTGCATTCTCTCCTGCTACTCTCCACGATGCATTCTGCACTCCAGCTGCTCTGTACTGCTCACAGTTCTCCAGTGAGTGCTTCCCTTTCCCATCTTTGTGCCCTTTGCTCATGCTGTCTCCTCTGCTTGGAATGCAGTGCTTCCTTACACTACTTGGCAGTGCAAAAGGTAAAGGTTTTGCAACTAGACAGACCTATGTCCCAATTGTGCCTTTTTCACTTACTAGTTGTGTGGCCTCGGCAAATTATCGAGCTTCTCAGAAACTTTTTCTCATCAGTAAATGGTGATAATAACACTTATTTTGCTGGAAGGCAGTGAGAATTATATAAAGTAAGACATCAAAGGTATCTGGCCCAATGACTATTATGTTTTCAAACTTTACTTTTGAGTAGATAGTAAATGCATATGATTCAAAACTCATGAATGTATTAAATAATAGATCTCCCTTCCACCCTATCCCCCAGATGAAGTTCCCCTACCAGAGGCTATATTATTTTTCCAATTTTGTGTACATTCTTTTAGATATTAAATACAAATGGCAGTATACATACAGCCTTTGACATCTTTTTTTATTTCACTTCATAATATATCTTGGAGAGCTCCCTGTTTGTAAATAAATATCTGTCTTATTCTTTTTTTAAATAGCTGTAATGCTCCATAGTATGGATAACCATTATTAGATAAGCCATTCCCCTGTGGATAGGCTTTATTGGCAATCTTTTTTCCCTAATATTTTATTATAAAAATTTTCAAACATACGCAAAAGTTGAATTTTACAGTAAACACTCATACATGCGCCGGCTAGATTCTATAAATAATTTTAATTATATACTTGCTTTATCACATATTTATCCATTCCTCTTAAATTTCTAATAATTTCAGAATATGTTGCAGATATCATCACATCTCCCTTGAAATACTTAATGCATATAATTTACTATTAGATATTAAACTTTTGCTTATTACTGTTAGTGCTACAATGAAAACTTGTATAAACTCTATTTCATATTTGCATGGATATTTCTTAGGAATTGAATGGTTGGAAATTTGTATTTATAATTTTGAGGAATATTGTCAAATTTTCTTCTGTCAAGATTGCAAAAATTGACACTCTCACCAGCAATGTAGGTGTCTGTTTCTCTTTATCTTTTAAGTATATTATTATCAAATTTTTAAATATTTGTCAATATCAAAGGCAAAAATATCTTGCAGTTTTATTTTGCATCTTTTTTTTTTTTCCATATGTTTAAGAGTCACTTGTATGTCTTTTTCTTTTCAACTTTCTAGTCTTTTGCATATGATTTTACTGGGTTACTGGCCTTTTCATACTGATTAGTAGAACTCTTTATATATTAAGGAAACTAGCCCTTTCTACCATAAGTTGCAAATATTTTTTCCAAGTTTTCCATTTCTATTTTGATTTTTAATATGATCTATTTTCCCAAGCATAACTTTGTTTTTATGTTAATTTATTTCCAAACAGTACTTAACACTGATTATTTCTCCATTACTTACTGCCTTAATCTCAACTCTCACGACTGCCTCACTCAAATTCTACTGAATTATTTGCAGGGTTGGGGTGTCCTGTGTCTTTCCCACCTTTGGGTTCTTACATATGTTTCTTCTTTGTGGAACATTCTCTCAGTTCTCTTCTCCTGGCCAATTGATACTAGTCATTCAAGACTCACCCGATGGCTGCTTCTACAGCAAAGGTTTTCCTTAATTCCCCAAGGCAGGTTTGAATGGTCTTGCTCTGTCCTTCCAGAGTGCTTTATGTGCACCTTCATCAGAACGTTATCCTTCTGTAATGTAATTAACTACTTTCTTACCTTCTCTCCAGATCTGCAGGGAAAGGACTGTAATTTATTCATTCATCATTGTGTATTCAGCCTCTAGCTAAGTACTTCACATACAAGTAGGTGCTCATAAATGTTTAAAGAAAAAAGAAAGAAAAGAAAAAAGGGAAGGAGTGAGGAGAGTGGGAGCAATACATAAAAGATGTTGTGGGCTGAATTGTGTCCCTCCAAATTCATATAATGAAGCCCTAACCCCTAGAACCTCAGAAAGTGATTCGATTGGAGACAGGGCCCTTAAAGTGATTAAGGTAAAATGAAGGCATTAGAGTGGGGCCCTAACCCAATCTATCTAGTGTCTTATAAGAGGAAATGTGGACACACAGAGAGATACCAGAGATGCATACAGACAGAGGAAAGATCATATAAGGACACAGCAAGAAGGTAGATGTCTATAAGTCAAGGGCTGAGGCTTTAGGAGAACCTACTGACACCTTGATCTTGGACTTGGAGTCTCCAGATCTGTGATAAAATAAATTTCCATTGTTTAAGTCACCCAGTCTATGGTATTTTGCTATAGCAGCCCTAGGAAAACAACACAGTCCTAGAAAACTAATATAGAAGGTTAGAGGATATAGAAGGGAAGGGAAGATGGCTGGGTTAGGGCCTATCTAAATGTAGGGCATTAGAGGCATACTGAAGACTCATTATGTCCTGGCCAATATGTCACAACTGAGGGAAAAAAAACAGGATTCTTTATTTTCCATTCGGAACAAAGACATGAGGCTGATTTTAAACTAAAACCTTCATTCTCTAGATTATAATGTGAACATATAATTAAATCTGATTTTGATTGGGTAGGGCTCTCTCAGTTATAATTCTCATGGATTTAAGTCATAAACTGAAATGGATTTACATGATGTGAGAATTTAGTCTGATTATAATAAGCCACTCAAGATTAAGGAGGCACATGCATTCATAGCAATATTGCATTGTTGGGACTGTTTAGAAATCCCTATGATTTTCAGTCTGTCTATAAAGTTGGATGGTATTTTATGATTTAGTATTTCCCTCTTCACTACTGGGTTAGTTTGTTTCAAAGAGATGCTTTTCTTAGAAAATAAAATTTGACACACTGGCATACTCAATGGTTTATGAAAAAGGAAAAATCTGTCATGGGACATGAGAGTGCTTTTGTGGTCTTACGATGGCCATTATTTTTCTATTAAAAACTATATGCCAACTTTGACAAACTGTTCATTTCCCTTCATATTTTGGGTAAGTCAAGATATCTATGACAGTGTATAAATCGTTAAGTGAAATCAAGTAATGTCTGGTCTTCATCTCAAAATATGATTGAAATGTGTGAAATTATATTCTGTCTATATTATGATAGCTAAGATCAAGGGGCTACACGGTTAATTTCCCTGGCAGACTATAAAATCACCCAGCCAGGAATGGTGAAAGCTGTTAATCAGGAAGATAACCTTTGAAAGTCTTGCTCCTTTCATAATGGTTGCTAGTTAAATATGAACATCTGGGAAATCATTATGAATTCATTGTGCATAAATCTACTGCCCTATGTACAGAACTCCTTTTTATCACAGACTTCCCATAATAAGCAAAGAATAAATGTATCAACTTTTTTTTTTACCGTACACATATCTGATGCACCATTTATTAACAAAAATTGACATCGCCCTTGGATGTCCATATTGCTGGCTATAAAATGAGGCTAACGATATTTAGTGGAGAAGATGTCTACAGGGTTTAATGTTTTAGCAGCACTTTGAGGATGTAAATGCTTTCAATGTGCTAATTTTTATGATATTGTCTCAGAGGTTCATTCTGATATTTATCTTAGGTTAGATGAAGTAAACTGAGTGAGGTGGCCTTTTGTTTTACACACATATATACATACATAATACAGGTTGATATATTTAAGTGATTTCCACAAGTTATTCTTTATTCTTCTAATTTTTTTTACTGGTAATCTCAAAATAATCTTTCAACATGGGCACATACACCCTTCACTGAAGAGATTTCCTCTAGACTTTTTACAGACACAAATGCCTGACGGCCTAAGTTACTTATGAAAAGTGAAAAGCTAAAGAGGGTCATATAACTTTTAACTGAATAATGATTTTTCCACCTAACGAAACTTGACTATCAATGCCAGAAGATTTTGTGAGGCAATTCTCATGCCATTTGAAAAGGAACACTAAATTTTACACAATGGGAAACAATGAACAGATTACAGCTCTGACTAATGGTGTTAAGACATTAAAACTTTTCTGTTATAAATCTTAATTTGCTGAAGTATATAACTAGGACAGACTCTAATCCCAAACGAAACTTAACTGAAAGTTGTTTTTTAAAAATATGGTAGGAACGATTTCTCTTTTTAGTGTTGCCAAAGAGAACTGAGTCTGGACATTTCTTCATTATCCCTTCAGCCAAGTTAGACCATAATGAGAACCAGTCCTTTTGTTTTTAACCCAGCAGCTTAAGTAAAATCTAAAATCTAGATTCTTTATTAAAAATACATGAAAAAGGGTTTTCAAAAAGGTTGGCAGTAAGGGTATACATATTTATCCATAACAGTAAGTAACATACATATGTATAACATAACCCAAAGGCAGTATAATAGTGTGCATCTGTTCATTTATACTTGTGGATAAAGGATTTATATTCCCTACAATAATCTTTCCTGTATTAAAATTGGAGAAAAAATTATTTCAATACATCAATATGAAAAAAATCATAGCTAAAACAGAAGGCTGAAACACTGTGTAAAGTAGTTCAGAAAATCTTATTAGAGACCTTTATAAGATGTCATTTACATTTGTGACACTTAACAGAACTGTAGTTGAATAAATATGAGTGTAATTAGTTTGTTACTCATCTCCCCCATTATTAGACTGTGAAGTGGGGTGCTGAAGTACTCGTTTTGAAGAATCACTGTTTACCTAGAGAGAGGGGAAAAGGGTAAGTAAGAAGAACTAACATTTTTTGTCCACCTACTCCAGGTCAGCTCCTACCATACAGATGCTTCATTTCTTTTAATATGCACAGCAGCTCTGGACAGAAAGTATCAGTCTCCATTAAGCAGCTGAGAAACAGAGATAAAAGAAATTAAGTGAATTTCTCCATTAGTAGAGCTAAGTGTAGGACTAGATCCCAACCCAGTACTTTTCCCATTTGGCCATAGTGCCTCCTTAAGGAAAGCAAAGATAATCCTTTTATAAAAGATTGGCTTTTGTTTTTATAAAGCAGAAAATCATTACTTCTTACTGCCTCCAATCAGGGGTTCATAAGCTCGACTGCTCATCAGAATCATCTGAGGAACATTTAAAAAGTATGTGGGTCCCACAGCCAGAGACCCTGCTTCAGAAGGTCTGGGTCAGGCATTTCTATTTTAAGAAATCTCCTTAGGTAAATCTAATGCTTATTCAGGCTTGAAGTTCTGTTCTTTCTTAAGCCTAGCAAATGTTCCATCCCTGTTCTTCCCTATATTATAAACATCTTTCTGGTTGAAAGGGGAAGATTAGAAGTGTATGCAAACTAATATTTACTGAACATCTACTGTACCTAAGTTCCAGGCATTGTGTAAAAGTGTTTCATATGTATTATCCCCTCCACACACACACATAATCTTATTTAGTAGGCAGTAAACACTGGATCAATGCTTATATAGGCCCAGTTACCATTTCCTTTAACTTATGAAAACAATAAAGATACAACTTATTTCTAAAACACACCTTATGTCTTAGAAATTTCAAATATCATAATTCATTTCAAGACTTAACAAATTAAAAAAAAAAAAAACAGGAAAAAGCCTTTCTCTAAACCCAAGAAGCTTAGAAATCCACATTGTACTGCTTCCTGACCCTACCTATTAAAACAAAGTATCTTTAACGCCCTGCAAAGCTCTCCACAAATATTTATGGATCTCCAAGGGTTGTCTTGTGGGTGCATTGAACAAGCCCTGTCAGCTACTATACGTGACCTGACACTTTCCTCTTCTGCTTTGGATACCCCTATCCTCATGGTATCTGAAATTCAGCCTCTGAGGTCTTCAGTGGTGTCTAAATGTGTTTATCAGCTGCCTCTGGCTGACAGATCACTGATTTGCCACCATAACCTGCTGGACACCATTGTCTCTGTCAAGCACTGTGCCCATTTCCAAGGGATACAACTACCCTCTGGTGCTTTCCTGCCAATGAGCCAGGCTCCTTCCAGAGCTAAAGTTGTTTTGGGCTCTCTGAAGTTAGAACATATAGAACTTACTCTGTGTTGCATGAAAAGTGGCTGGGTGGCTAGGAATGTCTCCTTCTCTGATTCAGTGTTGTATTTTTCCATGTTAGTACAGAAGCAGTATTATTCCAAAGGCTTCCTGGACTTTACTGTGGAGCTCTCTGTTTCTCTTTATGGTTCCCTCCTGCTATGTCCCCATATGGTTCACAGAAGATTTTAAGAGGATTTTTAAGGGAATGGCTGGTAGATGAATCAAATGATGGACACCTAATTGTCTCACAAGTAGCACTCCTTACAATTACTAAAGCTCTATTACTAGGTTAACTTTGTCTAGCTTCATCTTCCTTGCAAAGGAGTTCTCTCTCCAGAAGTCCTAGTTAGTCTCTCCTATGAATTGCCTTCTAGCTGGTCAGTTGCACCAGTCCAACAGACATGTGAATTTCTGTGATAGGCCTGGCTTAGGCTCAGGCTAGGGACCACCACAATACCTACATCAGTATGGAACTGCTTCATAGAGTTTGAGGTAAGTAAAGGAAGAGATGATTGAGGTGGTAAAGGAGTAGGTAGTCCCACACTTTGCTAAATGTTTCCTGTCCAAATCATCCTATTCCTGAGTTAACTTTTTCTGGTTCAGATCCTAACCATGGGTACTTTATTTTCTTGTCCCAACTTTCAAAGATAATGAATTTTAGGTAATTGATTGAATGGTATTGAAGGGAGGTATGAACAGTGACAGAGGCAAGATTATAAAATAATTGTTTACTGTTGTGATCCTGTTTTGTTCTCAGGTTTGTGTGTCTTAAAATTTGGGTACTTTGTCTTGTAGCTTATAGAGAACTAGCCATGGATTTTAAGAAGCGTGCTATGAAAAAAACTGTCCATAATGGGTAATCTGAATTAATGAAAGGGGACATTGAACAGGTTATTTTTAGGATATAACAGAAAAAAAGAGTGATAGAATTTTTAAAAAAGGAATGAGGTTTTAAGTGGAGGATGTATATGTCACTAACAGAAATGTAACTATCAGAACTGGCAAATTATTTGGGAGAGAATAAAATGTACCAGATTTGGGATAAAACACATTTCCAATAATGGCGTTTGAGGTTGCGAATGATACAGGACTAGAGCTTAGACAGAGATGGTATGAACAGAAATACAAGGGAAAAAAGTTAAAATTGTTGCACACGATTATATTACCAAAGAAAAGAACACAGAGAACTGAACACCAAGAACCAAATAAACCCTGGGGAACATCCACAGTTACCAGAATGGAAAATGAAAAAAGGAGATTCAGATTTTAGTCAAAAAGTGGACATGAAAGGGTGACTTCTAGCATAACTCTTGTTAAATGAAACAAGAAACAGGAACTGTTGCTTCATTTTCACCCTGGAGTAAATGCTCAAACAAGCTTTGGCAGGCTCCGTTCACTAGCTGGTACTATATCAGAACATCACCCTAACGTCTTTGAAGACTCATCTTCTAATGGGAATTTTTTATACTTCATTAACTGCATTTCCCTAAAATGAGTACAATGCACTCTTGCCTTGGGCTGAAACAAGGTTGTAGTCATCAATACTTTAAAAATGGGCATGGTAGAACAGGCAGTGCCTGAAATATAGGGGCTTAATAAACATATATTGAAGTTGGATAAATGAGGCATTGAGTGTGTAAAAGTTTAATTCAGCACAAATTGCATACAGGAATTGGAATAGTGAATAAAAATTCTAAATGGCAATGATATTGTAGAAGTTGGCAAATGGATGCAAGAACAAAGATTGAATAGTGTGGATTTTTCTAAGTAAAACCATCCTGTACCAATAAAGATTTAGCAATGGTGTTGAATATCCATGACACAAAAAAACCTATGCTCCTATGAAAAATGCAGGTCAAATTTGAGCCAATGATGTTATGCTATAATTTAAAAATCCAGTTTTGTACAAGAGTATTTTCAGCATGTTACTGATCACGCCTTTAGGCTCAGCACTGGGCAAGCCTTAATAAAAGTACTGATTAGCTTCAGTCTTAGGTCCTGAAAACATCTACAGAGGATTTGGAAGGAATCCCAAGGAGACTGATCAAAGAGATTAGAGGACTGTTAAAAAAACGATAAGAAAATTGGCCCCAAACAGAAAGACAAAGAAATGTGGTTTATTTAACCTAAGGAAGAGAAGGCTGATAAGCAAGTAACAGTCTTCAAGTATCTGGCCAATGTGGCAAGCAACTGTTCTGTTTCCCTGTAGGCAAGCTTCCACAGTGGAGGCAGCAAAGCAGGCTGTACCACTGGTTCTTCCCCAAAGAACTTCCTGCCTGCAGGGGCAGGGGTGTACTATCTGAGAGGATCCCAAGGGGCAGTGGCACTTCTTTCTCTGGCCCTTCCCCAGTATAGATGTGCAGCTCTGTATCTAAACAGCAGTCCAAGGAAAAGGGAGAAATTCTACAGAGAAGTCCTCTTCTATCTTTACAGTTCTCAAGATCATCCCATACACTTAGGCACCAAGAGATGTGAGAAGGAACTTGCAGAACAGCATATGTTCTTAAGATACTTAAAAGGGTTAAGTCTGAACCTTAAATCATATAAATATTTTTTAAAAGGAAAATTTTGCTGTTGATTAGCTGCAAGTGTTCTTTGCACATGTCCCACTATGCCACTCAGTAAACAATTTTATTCTGTTACCTATATTCCTAGCCAAGTGTAGAAGGACACTTTATTTTCTATTATTCCATAAAACTGGAAGTTCACAGACTTTTTGAAAATAAGTTACAACTCTTCTGAAAGGAATTATTTAAATGTCAGTTTAAGCCTATAAAGCAAAATGACTAAATGGTGGTATTTTCATTATTATCCTGTTCCAATGCTTTTCTCCTTTAGAAGTAAGGGATCACTTTGCATCAGGTTCCTAGCTCAGGAACATTCAGCTTCAGTCCATCCTTCCCTTTGAGCTTAGAAAATTACAAGGAACAAAATGAAAGATGACTCTCTCCCATCTCGTTCTTGGATTCCAGAATCTCACATTCATGAGTCATTAGACTTTTTAGGTCAGAGACTCAGTTTAAAAAGAAGCCAAGGAAAGTCCTTTGTAGTTACTGTATGACTGTCAAGGATACAGTAGTTTCAGAATCACCTGCAGAACAGCAGAATCACTGTTCAAACTATAACCTACATTTGCTTGCTAGATGGATTTCACTTGGGGGTTGTGGTCACTCAGCTGCACTTCAGAATAATACTGTATCCTGGCTGAATAGCGGCTTCCTGGGATGTGCCATTCACTGTGCTAATCTCACAATAATTTCTACTGGGCTTTGGTCCATTTCTGTTTTACTTTTTAAATTCTGCCTTCTGATAATTTTTGACCACATATCATTTCTTCAAACTGATTAATAATAACAAATTCTTCTGTCCTTTGGCTTCTGTCTTCTTTCCTTGGCTGCAGGCAGTGTCCCTGATGACTTCCTGGGCCCTATTCTTTCTCTCCTACTCTGTAACAGCAACAGAACCACTTGACTCTCCAACCTCAGTTGGTCAGCTTCACATGTATGTTGTGACCTTAAAAAGGTTTCATTTATTTGGGGTCAAATTTAACAACATAAAATGTGTTTACCTCAATATCTAGCATAATATAGTTTAAGTATAGAATAGAGTAAGTGCTTAATATTTGTTGAATAGACGTGTGAATGAATGGCCTGTGTCACAGTCAGGCTACTGGCAATTCTCTGTATTATAGACTAGTCCTGTTGTTCAAAATAATTTTATTCTGTTATCTGTATTCCCAGGCAATTGTTAAAGAACACTTTATTATCTACTAGCTATTTAAATTTAAATTAATTGACATTAAACAAAATTTAAAATTCAGTTCCTCAGTCACACTAGACATATTTTAAGTGCTCAGTAGTCACCTGCGGCTGGTGCCTACCACATCCGACGGTGGAATTATAGAACATTTCTATCATCAAAGAAAGTCCTAAGGGACAGTACTGAATTAGAGCACTTTCAAATTTATCAATACAATATTAGCTTTACATATAATCTTGTGCTAAATACTGGCTGTATCTAACCTTTCAGTACACTTCAAGTACTAAAAATCCTTGTCCTAGTCCAAAGCAGATCGCATTACAGTTTATTTTCCTGATCTGGCAACCCAGTGATAAGGAGCATCTAAACTCCACGTAAAAACTAGAGCAAGGAGAAACTTACTCGTCTAAGTCATCTGAGGAACAAAAAATGTTGCTCCCTCTGTGTGTGTGTGTGTGTGTATGTGCGCGCGCGCGTGCATGCGTGTGTGTGTTTGAGACCTGAATCAAAGATTTAATACCACAATTAATTTTATCATTGTATATCCCAACCTAAAATTTCCTGTTGATCATCCCTGATATGAAATAAATTCTCCCAAACATAAGACCTGTTAAACCTCCCCTTTTCACAACACAATAAACTTTACTTACATTTATAAAGGACCCAAGCAAGCCCTAAATAACTGCATGGAGAGTGCCTTAATCATAAAACAGTTCAGATGACTGAAGCTATGGCAATGCAGAAGGGCATTCAAAAGGTAAGGTGGGAGCAGTATTTTCTCTAAATAGGTTTTTTAATGGGTCTCATTTTTATTTTTAATTTTATTTATTTTTGTTAATACAGAACTATGTTCACAAATAATGCTCCATGAATTTGCAATCATAGCTTAGATGTGCAATTATATGTCTATATCTATCTATAAATCTCTCTGTCCACAAACACACACACACACACACACACACACACACTTACTGGCATTCAAATTGATCTGAACCTGTGGTGAAGAAAGTGCTCCTCAGACTTCTAGATAACTGTATCTTACGAAATTAGCTATTCGGGCTAGTTATTAGGTCTTACAAACAAATATTCACCCACAAAGAAGAATAATTGAGGTCAAGTGGGTGGTAATGAATATTACTTTTTATGTATTTGACTGGAGTGCTGCTGTGGGGTACAACTAAGCTGGTAAAAACATTATATGGTCTGGTATGTTCCTGTATTCAACACTAAATCACAGTTTTAGCAGACACTAGAGATTATAACAGCTCCTAGTAATAATACCGATATGCATTAGCTGTCCAGGTCTCCTCAGCTCCTTGGGAAATCACAATATGACTTTCACTTCAAAAAACTGGCCCAATGCCTACAGAAGCCAACCAGGATTTGTGGCATGATGTGAAGTCCAAGTGAATGTGCTTACCAAGGTGCAATGAATCCAGTGAAGTTGCACCTTAACCCTTGAATCTACTTCATCTTCATAATCTTGCAAAGGATCAAACATCTCAACTACTGCCAATCAAAAACAGATTCTGTCAGAGCAGTGGCCAAGATGGTGGAGCGGAAAAACCCTGAGCTCACCTCTCCCACAGGCACCCCCCAAATTACAAGCATTTATAAAGCCACTATATATGAGAATGACCTGAAGACTAGAAGAAGATTTTTCACAACTAAGATATAAAGAAGAAACCACAATGAAATGGGTAAGAGGGGCAGGGACACAGTATAGTCAAGACCTACCCCCCCTCAGAGGCAACCCACAAAAAAGGAGGACAATCACAAATGCAGAGGTTCTCTCTAAGGAGCAAGAGCTCTGAGCACCACATCAGGCTTTCCAGCTTGGGAGTTCTGCACCAGGAAGAGCCTCTAGAATGTCTGGCTTTGAAGGCTAGTGGGGCTTGAAAACAAGAAAAATTCTGTCTCTCCTCCCACTCCTCAGTCCTCTATAGTTGTCAATTTAAGCTAGAAGGACTGTAGGGAGGAACGGGGTATACACAGCTCAACCTCTTCCTCCCTCCTGCAGGAAACCTGAAATCTGGTCTGTTCCTCACTGCCATAAGCTTTACAAAGGCAGGCCCTCCCCTCCAAAGGTCTATGATTCTCTAGGGCTGCCTCTTAGGTAGATCTGTTCAGTATTAAAAGCCCACTTTTGGCTAGAAAGAGAAAGAAAAATACCATATAACATCATTCATAAGAAGAATGTAAAAAATAATAACATTAATAGTAAGGACACAAATGAACTAATTATTATTTTGATTTCTTGAGTATGTGTAAGCACATTTGACTGTCCTTTATGATTGGATTACTGCATTCTGTTGATTCTTACTTTGTAGTTGGCTTTATTTCTTTGATAACTATGTAAGTTTAAAAAGCTAAAGATGTAATCTGTTCTTAGAAACAATAATTAGTACATATATGAAAACTAAAAAAAAAAAGCCCACTTTTGCCACACACCCAATCACATACTCCAACAAGATGCCTTATATGTAACAGACATGGTTTGATTTGCATTTGCCTGACTCCTTTGTTTTTCTTTCAGTTGGTTCCAAATTTGAGTGGAAAAAAGAGCTGTTATTTACTGTTCCCCTAAACATCCAAGTTGTCATGGTTTTGTATATGTATAATGATGAGTACTAGTGTATGTCACTGAATGAGAAATATGCAAAAAGAGCAATTACTTATAGTTAAAATTGAGGATTAAATGACTAATTTTCCAAGGTATAGAAGGGAGCAGAGCCTACTTTCTATAATTGCTTCTTTAAGAAGAAATGTTTTAATTATGAAATATTCCAACATACAAAAAATCCAGAAAATACTACTAAAACACTAAGGGATAGTCATCCAGCCTTAACAAATCTTAACATTTTTGCCATGTTTGCCTCATACCATACATTAAGAGAAACCAACATATAACAGACACAGCTAAAGTCCTCTGAATCATTTTCTTATTTTTTTTAATTGAGTTATAGTCAGTTTACAATGTTGTATCAATTTCCAGAGTAGAGCACAATTTTTCAGTTATACATGAACATACATATATTCATTGTCCCATTCTTTTTCACTGTGAGCTACCACAAGATCTTATATATATTTCCCTGTGCTATACAGTATAATCTTACTAATCTATTCTACATATGCCTGTCAGTATCTACAAATTTCGAACTTTCAGTCTGTTCCCTCCCACCCCGCCTCCCCCCGGCAACCACAAGTCCGTACTCTATGCCTATGAGTCTGTTTCTATTTTGCATGCATGTTTATATGTACGTATGTATGTATGTATGTATGTATGTATGTATGTATTTATTTATTTTTTAGATTCCACATATGAGCGATCTCATATGGTATTTTTCTTTCTCTTTTTGGCTTACTTCACTTAGAATGACATTCTCCAGGGACATCCATGTTGCTGCAAATGGTGTCATGTCGTTTTATGGCTAAATAGTACTCCATTGTAAAAATATACCACATTTTCTTTATCCAGTCATCTGTCGATGGACATTTAGGCTGTTTCCATGTCTTGGCTATTGTAAATAGTGCTGCTATGAACATTGGGGTGCAGGTGTCTTTTCGAAGTAGAGTTCCTTCTGGATATATGCCCAGAAGTGGGATTGGGTCATATGGTAAGTCTATCCCTAGTCTTTTGAGGATGAAATCATTTTCTTGATTCTTCTCATTCTTCAAAGGTAACCACTACCCCCAAATTAATAAGTATCATTCTGTCATTCTGTGAGTGTGTTTTTCCAATACTTTTACTATACACAAATGTGTACAACATATAGTGTTATTTTATTTTAGCATTTAAATTAATGGTATCATATTGTACATAGAATTTTCCTTGTGTTTTCCAGGCAACATTACCAAGAAGAAAGTGATGCTTGTGGATAGTACACCCACTCAAGAGCACCCGATCTGAATCCCATACTGGCTCCAAGACCTTTAAATTGTGTGACTTCCAGCAGGCAACTTAAGTTCTTTGTACCTCAGTATCCTCATTTACAAAATAGGGATAATAACTGTCCCTTCTTCATGGAGCTGTTGTTAAGGACAAATGAGTCAATATGGGTACAGCACTAAGAGCAGTGACAGGCACATACAAAAGTATCTACGAGTCTTGTTTCTTAATAGTGATGTCGATTTGTTTACACAATGTTGATTACTAATACACTGAGCCTATTTTATCACGTTATTTTGTGTTTTCTCTTTCTTTTATTCCTTTTTTCCCTTTTCTTGACTTTTATTGAAGTGACAATTCCTATATTCCATGTTTTTAGCTATGTCAGTTTAGAAGCTATCATTTTAGTCATTTTTTGGTGGTACTATTCAATCACCCATTGAACGTACATATATATATACAATCTCCTTGATATTGCCTAGCATTTTAATTTAACGTTTAAAAAACTACAAAAATAGCTATTTGTTTACAGCTGATAGTTAATTACATTTATAAACATACTTACAAATCTCTAAGCTCACCATTGCTTCTTGTGTCTCATATTTTTCATTTGGTTTTGCTTTTCTTCCTGTTTAAGTATATCCTTTAAAAATTCTTATAGTTATTGTATGTAAATAATAATAATCATTTAGTCTTTGTATAATGGAAAATGCATTATTTTTTTACATAATATGGTGTTGATTCTGGCTTAATATGATGTCATGCTCAGAAAAAGCTTTCTCTTAATAAGTGTGTGCTGAATGACTGAATCAGTGAGTCTATAGGAAACAGCAGCACCAAGGCAGGATCATCAAAGAAGGCTAATGACATAACATATGGTTTCCAGAACACATGTTAGTTCACTCTCTAATAAATTTTTTAAAATGAGAATTTGCTTTCAAAAAATTTGATGGGAAGACCAAACAAAAAGTTTGATTCAAGTATTATTTAATAGGAGTTGAACTGAGCAGATGTTTTCCAATAAATGCCCCTAAAGTCACTGCACCCAAGACCTGACCCAACATGTAAGAGATACTTATAAAAGAGAAAAATATATTACAAGTGGAAGATATTAGATCAGCTCTTCAGTGGTAGAGGCAATATCATTATCATCTCCCAAAACAAGTATTGAGTAACCCCTAGGATAACATGAGGCAAATCTAAGGTCAACAGGATGGTTTGCTTCTCCCAACCCCCATATCTACTTACTTAGGAATAAAGGAAGCATCTGCTTAAGGCATGCTTAAATGAGACTTTTAAAAAGAACTGAGCTATTAAATTCATTCTCCAAAGACCTTTCTAAATTTTGAAAAAAGTAGAGAATTTGTTGTCAATTACATTCTTAATTGGTGTTTATGACATTTATGTTCAATGGATAATCTAATTTGCACCTTTATATTTTATGTATGTGCTGTAATAAATAACTATTGTACATGATATATTGATAAACATTTTATAAGACTTGGAATATGTTTTATTTAAGTTACCATAGAAGATTTTAGTTATTATGTCTTTTATTTTATGATACATTATTGGTTATATCTGAAATTGAGTCTTTGATTAGGAATGCAACTCACTGTTAGTGTGCTGTTCCTATTTTCCTATGGGAAAAATAAATTATTCATTTTTCAATAATCTCATTTTGTAGTATTGTTTCTAATGATGAAATACAGCAAAACGCAAAGATTGATTCTATTGGGGAAACAACAGACAATAGAATTCAACAAATACATATTTTTACTATGTACAAGCTATTTTCATGGATTCAAGGGAGGGCACAAAAAAGAATAAAGCATAATTCTTGCCTTGCAAAAAACTTAGAACCTGGTAGAATAGATATGCATTCAAACACTTAGACCATGGTAAATACTATAGAAAACCTAAGGATGAAGTGTTAAGTAATCACAGAGGGTCTCACAGATTGTTTAAAGATTACAACATCAATAACAATCTATTGCAAAGAGGAATTGTAGATATTGAAAAATCTACACAATTCTCTAAAGTCAGTGAAACAGAGATGGGAAAGAACTACTCCAATCACATGCAAAGTCACTTATAAATACGACTGTCGCAGAAATGAACCAGGTAACTGAAGAAATTAGGGACCAACATGATACTTCCAAAACCAAATTAAATTAAATGATGCTCTAGGTAAAACTGAGTTTCTGGAATTTTTTTTAAAAAAACATTTATTTTGGTGTGGCAAAAGTCAAAATCAATGTGATTGAATTATTCTATCTTACAAAAATTGTCAGAAAAATTATACTAAAAACTCAATAAATGTTTTAAATGTTCTTTGTACATTATAAGAATTGGCACATAATTTCAATTATAACCTAAATTTTAATAATTATAAGAAAAAAGAAGTTATGTTTATAATTTGTAGATTTTATTTTCATTTTTCAAGTTAAAATTCCAATCAATCCTTTTATTCTTATTCACTATGAAGTTTTTGTACCAGCTTGATGTAGATTTTCCATTTTCCCTACTATCAATCATTCTTGGTTAGAGAGGACCATCAAGTCTTACTTTTGACTTAGGATATAAGGAAATGATAGAAGGAAGTGGCCTGGATGGATGAACTAGGTCTTCAAGGAAGTGAGAAAATGCTTTCTAGAGAAAGAAAGAATGTTAGGAAATGACACAAAATGGAAAAGTGTGGACATGTCAGGAGAAAAAGAAATAGATAAATTTGACCTGAAAGATCAGTAGAAATCAGATGAAAAGGACTTTGAAGGTCCAATTTTAGGTGGTAGGTGCTGAAAAATCCCTCAAAGTTTATACGCATGGAAAATAAAATGATCCAGAGTTCTCTTAAGAAGATTACTTTTGAGTCAGGTACAAGGATGGATTGAAGCAGGATTTAACTAGTGACAGGAAGATCCCTTAAGGGGCTTCTTTAAAATTTCAGCTAAGAGATTAAACAATGCACAGAGTCATGACAAAGACAATGACAAGCCAATGGAATGACACTGCACTGAACATAAGGGAGGTTTGGTGAGGAGAGTAGATGTTGAGATTGCCTTTGCACAAGTTGAATTCCCAAGCAGCCTGAGCCCCATGTCCAAATCTTGGAGAAATGAGGGCTAAAAATAAAGATTTACGGGTCTTCTGCACAGAGAGCCTTGGGGTAAATGAAACTGCTAACAGAACAAAGGAAAGGAGGGGAGTTTTGTGTACTACCTATATTTTAGGAGGAAGTAAGAGGAATAATTGACAAAGAGAAAGTGTGATCATAGTTAAAAGGAAACCAAAAAGAATTCAGTTTCAGAGTAGCCAAGGGAAGGAGAGCTTCATAACAGAAGAACTGAAATAAGGAGGGTTAAAACCAAGAAAAACTTTAAATGTGATGATGATGAGGTCATTGGGGATGGCCTTTAAAAGAATAGTTTTATCAAAGGATTAACAAAAGAAGTTTAAGTTTGTTTTATGGACCTGTTCGCATAATTGTCTCCTTAAACTGGAGACCTGCAGCATTATGAGATAGAGAAGCCCTAGACGAGGTGTAATGAAGCATGGATTCTAGGACTGGCTCCCCTGAGTAGCCATGTGACCCAGTAATGTTCATATAATCTCTCTGGACATTAACATCCTCACTTGCAAATAAAAGATGGCAGAGACTTGAGAGAGGAGCTACCATTGCATACTACCTACAATTGGAAGAAATAACAAAAAATAACATCCCTTCTCCAATGAACACAATTTTGAGAGGTTACTAAAAGCACTAGCTTTAGAGTCAGATACACCTGAAATTGACACTAGCTTGGGTGCCTAATAGATCTATAGTACTAGACAAGTGATTCAACCTTTAATCTGTGGTTTCCTCTTCCATCATCTGAGGTCAATATGGTACCTCTCTCATGGGCTGCAGAAGAAATGCATAAGGCATGGGAAAGTATTAGCATAGTTCCTGGAACCTAAAAATGATTCATAAATGCTTGTTTGCTGAATGAATAAATGTCAGCAAGTATTCTTAAAAAGGAACAAAAACAAGACAGACTCATACAAGGAAGAGCATCTGAAGGGGATGAGACCTCGAAATAAATAAAAAGTGAGAGGGGGAGGATAGGGGCTTATAGGAACACTAATGAAGAGTCAAATATCAGCTGGGCTCAAATATCAGCTCTGTCACTTAATGGCAGTGTGACTTGAGCAAGTCACCTAGTTCTAAATTTTGGGGACAGGAAAAAATTGAAAGCAAAAACAGCAGGCTCTTCACCTAAATGAAATCTGAGAATTACATACATGAATGTTAGCCATATTGTTCTTGGTTCTTTATATATTCATATATATTTGTAACATTTCACAATGTAAAACTATTATTATTTCATACAAAGTTCAGTTGTACAGAATTATAATTCACCATCTGTATACACTACAAAGTGATCACCACTACAAGTGTAATTACCATCTACCACCATACATTCATTCCCTTTATCCATTTCTCCTATTCCCAAACTCCCTTCCCCTCTAGTAACCACTAATCTATTTTCTGTATCTCTGAATTTGTTTTTGCTTAATTTTGTTGGGTTGCTTTTTTTTTTTTTTAGATTCCACATTTAAGTGAAATCATATGGTATTTGTCTGTCTCTATCTGACTTATTTCAACTAGCATAATACCTTCAAGGTACATCCATGTTGTCACAAATGGCAGAATTTCATCCTTTTTATGATTGAGTAGTATTTCGCTGTGTGTATATACCACATATTCTTTATTGATTCATCCACTAATGGACGTTTAGGTTGCTTCCATGCCTTGGCTATTGCAAATAAAACTGCAATGAACATATGGGTGCATATATCTTTTCAAATTAGTGTTTTTGTGTCCTTCAAATAAATGCCCAGAAGTGGAATAGCTCGGTCATAGTGGTAGTTCAGGTATTAATTTTTCAAGGAATTGCCATACTGTTTTCCATAGTGACTGCACCAATTTACAATCCCAACAACAGTGCATTGAGGGCTCGCTTTTCTCCACATCCTCTCTGGCATTTGTTATTTCTTGTCCTTTCAATAATAGCCATCCTAACAGGTATGAAGTGATATTTCACTGTGGTTTTTGATTTGCATTCCCCTAATAACTAGTGATGTTGAACACTTTTTCATGTGCTTGTTGGCCATCTGTAAGTTATCTTTGGAAAAATGTCTATTCAGATCCTCTATTTACTTTTTAAGTGGGTTGTTGTTGTTGTTGTTGAGTTGTATGAGTTCTTTACTTATTTTGGATATTAACCCATTATCAGATATATGATTTGCAAATATCCTCTCCCATTAAGTAGGTTGCCTTCTCATTTTGTTGAAACGTGCAGAAGCTTTTTAGTTTGATGTAGTCCCATTTGTTTATTTCTACTTTTGTTTTCCTTGTCTCTGGAGTCAGATCCACAAAACCATAGTTAAAACTGATGTCAGTGAGGTTACTGCTTATATTTTCTTCTAGGAATTTAGTGGCTTCAGGTCTTACATTCAAGTATTTAATCCATTTTGAGTTAATTTTAAGACAGTGGTCCAGTTTCAGTCTTTTGCATGTGGCTCTCCAGTTTTTCCAAGAAAATTTATTGAAGACACTATTTTTTCTCCATCGTATGTTCTGATCTGTGTGTCTGTTTTTGTGCCAGGACCATATTGTTTTGATTACTATAGTTTTATAATAAGGTTTGAAATCAGGGAGCATGATACCTCCAGCTTAGTTTTTATTTCTCAAGATCGTTTTGGCTATTTGGGATCTTTTGGCATTCCATACAAACCTTAGAATTATTTGCTATAGTTCTGTGAAATATGCCATTGGAATTTTGATAGAGTTGCATTGAACCTGTAGAATGCTTTGGATAGTAAGGACACTTTTACAATATTGATTCTTCCCATCCATGAGCATGAAATATCTTTCCATTTGCATGTGTCTTCAATTTCTTTCATCAGTATCTTATAGTTTTCAGAGTACAGGCCTTTCACCTCCTTGGTTACATTTATTCCTAGCTATTTTATTCTTTCTGATGCAATTATAAATGGGATTGTTTTCTTAATTTCTCTTTCTGATAGCTCATTATTACTGTATAGAAATGCCATAAGTTTCTGTAGATTGTTCTGGTATCCTACAACATTAGTGAATTCATTTATTAGTTCTAATAGTTTTTTACTGGAGTTTTTAAAGTTCTCCGTATAGTATCATGTCATCTGCAAATGATGACAGTTTTACTTCTTCTTTTCCTATTTGGATAATTTTTATTTCTTTTTCTTGCTTAATTGCTGTGGCTAGAACTTCCAAAACTATAAAAGTAGTGTGAGTGGGCATCTTTATCTTATTCCTAATCTTAGAAGAAAAGCTTTTAGCTTTTCACCATTGAGTATGATATTGTATGTGGGTTTATCATATATGGCCTTTATGACCCATTGGTTGTTCAGTAGCACATTTTAATCTCTACATTTTTGGGGGTTTTTCCTTTTTTTCCTCTTGTGATTGATTTCTAGTTTCAACCATTGTGCTTACAGAAGATGCTTGATATCATTTCAATCTTCTTAAAAAAATATTGGGACAATAATATCTGCATAACATAAGTATTATGTGAGAGTAAAATAAAATAATGTAAAAATATCATAACTGTTTTCTTCACACTCATTGTTCAATAGTTGCTATTATTATTTATTACTATAAGTATTAATTATTACTATACCACTCTAGGAGACAGAAGTAAAGCAAAGAGGAAGTAGAAAGCATAAGTATGTAATGTGTATAAGGAGGGTGACAGGAGGGCAGTGAAAAGGGAAGAAATGAAACTAGCTTAATTGAAACCAAGAGGGCAGCTTAGGTAACAAAAATGTTAAGGTTGTTTTAGAAAAAATTCTATCAACTCAATACAGTAACTCTAGTTGATTCATGCTGATCAGAAATCCTCAGTTGTGTAAGTTTTTCATCAGTAAAATTGAGCAATTAAACCATGCTGATGATCTCCTATGTATATACAAATTGCTCCACCAATTAAGTATACAAGACTGTTTACAGGAGCACTATTCATAATAGTATCCACCAGAAAACTACGCCAATGCCCATCAATAGTGAAACAGATAGAAGTGTGCTGCATCTACAAAATGTAATGCTACACAGCAGTAAGAAAGAATGATAACTACACAATATCAACAATGTAACTCCCACAAATAGTATTAAGAAGGAAGCTAAACACCTGTAAGAGCATACATACTGTTTGAGTTTATTTAAATGAAGCACAGAAATAGGCAAATAAAAAACTTAGAAGTCAGGGTAATAGCTACTGGGAAGATGGAAGAGTTAGTAATTGGAAGGGAATTCAAGGAAGGCTTCTAAGAGTACTAATGTGCTCTATTTTCTTGATAGGAGTGCTGGTTATATGAATATATGTTCCATTTGTAAATTCATCAAGATGAATACTTAAAATATGCGCACTTTTCAAGATGTATATTTTATTTCAATGAAAAGTTTTTTTTTTTTTTTAAGGCAGGAAATAGATGGTCTTGATGGCAATTTTAAGGTGAACTCGTCCCAAAGCTAGGGTCCCCAGGAAACACTGGAGGGAGAAAAGAAGAATAATATACTAGTTGAGTCATTTGAGAGTTTCAGCAGTGGAAAGATGTAATTGATGCTCAAGACTCAGTTCATGTAGCACAATTGTATGGAAACAGAGAATTTATATATGAACTCACAACAAGCATCAGATACAGAAAGCCAGATAGTGCCTTTAGTTACTAACATGTGATTCTGTCTAGAAAAAAAGTTATCGTTGGAGATTAACCTGTGACTCTGACAATTAATGAAAGTATCTGGCATGCACATAGGGCAAAATTGACTCTGGGCCCAGAAGTTTGCTGATTTTGAAATGGATTTTAAGAAAGAGCTTTATTTAAAGGAGTTGACTAGAAACAGCTGCACTTTGTCGTCAGAATAAAAATCCACAAGTATTTCAAGACTTCAAAAAATATAAGGAACAATGTAACCTCATTAACCCTTAGAAAAGAGATTTCTGCCATGGTTGTATTTGATCACCATTTATCTCTCCTCAAAATCTCTTGCAATGCCTGTTTTCAGAGATGCTTCCAGAAAACTCTAAAGGAAGCAGAACTTAAAAGAAATAATAAAATATTTATTCATTTCTAGTGAAAAACAATGCTAGTAAAATCTGATTTTTTTTTCCTTTTTATAAATAAGTTTTGAGCATGTTCAGTTGCAGTTTATTCTTAAGAGGGCTTAACTATGGCTTCAGACATTTAAAATAAAAGCAAAACAAAAGAAAAATTGAGAAAGATTTAGGAGATAGTTTTAGACATTATTCTGTCATTTACTTTGTTTCAGCTTTCCACGTGAGGGGTCCTACGTGAGAAAATGTATGTGACTGCTGACTTAGGTTACTTAGGGAAATTGTAACATCTCTTTGCTTAAAAAATATTTAAGAAAAAATTAACTGGCCCTTTTTAATTATTTGGAATTACTGGCAGTGGCCAAATAGGGTGTCTTCTAGATTTATGACTTCATTTTGTTCTCTACTTCCATAAACAACATTGAGAGTCTCTCTTTAATGGGGTGACACATACTGTGCCCGCCAGAAAATGTAAGCTCTAAACCATAGTGAACATAAATACAGTTTCAAGAGATTTAGAAATTGTTTCTACAAAGACTGAGTGAGGTAGACAGTTGACAAATTAACTAGCTAAGTCAGGCAAAAAAAATACCTCTAGTTTTTAAGAGAGAAGGAAAAAAGACCTTCAGATTAGCTTTTTTCTTACTATCTGCATTTGTGTGAGTCTATACTGAAATTTGTGTAGCTATAGCACAAAAGCCTTCTCGTTGAGTAATAACACTACCTTAGAGTTAAAAAATTCTACAATTTACAAAATGCTCTCACATACAGTACTCACATAATACCTACTGAAAATACTATGAATCTGGGAGGTAGGACAATATCAATTAAGAGGACAAAGAAGAATTCAGAAAATCATAGCACAAATTCTAATCTGAGAGCTATTTAGAGACCATGAGTCTGAATTCATCACACTTCAAAATAAAGAACAGAATGGAACCAGAGATTTGGAATGAGTGTTTTTCCATGCAATACAGAGTCACCACAAAAATTTCTAGTTTGGTCTCTTCTCTCTAGAGCCCCACAGTCACTAGAATATAAGCTCATATATCAGGAATGCTACCTGTTTTTCCACCACATTATCCTCAGAGTCTAGCGCAACATCTGGAACCACAGCAGTTCTTCAAGAACGATGTGATGAATGAATTAATCTCTGTAAATATCTAACTTGCTTTTCAACATGAACACATCTAATACCCACTTGAATCTAATTTCAGGTTCATAACTTTGCAGTGAATGTAACATACCTCAAAGTTAAATCACTCAAAATAAAGATTTACAAAAGTAAATCTGTATTTACCTTTCAATATTTACTCAAGCTATTGTTATCAAATGTTGTTCATAATCTAATTTTTCAATATTCATGTTCAATAGATTTATAACCACCATTTATGGACAATACAGTGTTATCACTTTAAAAGCCACAAACTAACAAAGATGAGCTAAATTAGATACTGCCTTCACCAGAATGTCAATATAATTTCATACATAAAATTTATTTTATGATAAAAAGTATTTCAAATAATTATCTGTTTTCAAAATACATTTTTTTCTATTTTATGAGTCTTACTTTGTTAACAACACATTTTTACTACTAAAAGATGTAGTTTTTAAAAATGCCTGTGGAACAACTATGCTAGTTTTTGCTATCATGACTCGAAAAATTACAAGATCACATATTCCTCCAAAAGTCAACAGCAAGCATTTCCTAAGCTATAATGGAGGCCACTAGAACAGCAACTGTATTCAGGTTCAAGGAAGTGAAAATTTTCTAACAAGATATCAATTATCTCACTATTGGATGTTTGACTACAGTGTATTATATTTTTTCAACAAACATGTAAGAACTAACACACCCAGATAATCATGTTGTTTCAAAAGTGATGCTGTTATACCAAAGTTATTGCTATTATTCTATTCTAAACATTTTGAAAAGGACCCTTTTGGAATTGCTTCTAGAGAACACAGCTCATTCTTTTGAGTATCTGCAAGGATAGCAAATCTTTTCCCTTTGAAAGTGGAAAATAGTTTTAGAAGAGTCAAAAATTATTGAGGCCATGGCTAAAGAATAGGTGTGCATCTAAAAGAATGTGTGGCTGCAACAGAATCCGAAAAATTTTTCCAGGGTGGCTCCAAATTCCCAAACCCCTTCTTCTGTAGTTTCGAAAAATACTTTGTTCTGGTTTTATTTTTTAAACAATTGTCTAGAACTTTATTTAAAAGAACTTTTCAAAAGTTTCAAAAAATATTTTGAGAATTGTGGAAGAAGTATGCACTTCCAGAATAACTCTTCCAAAGACAATACACATTTTTTAATAAGTTAGACATAACTTAAAAACCAAGTCTCATGACTTACAGGCATGCCACATTTAGTTTCTTCATATGTCAAACCTAGATTAAGCAATGTGTTTGGTAATTCGCTAGAAAGCAGGATAATCTGCTACCCTCAATCAGAAACTGAGTTTTAGAAACCCCAGATTGCCCTCTTGCCATAATCAGGAATCACATTCTGATATAGTGTGGTCACAATACTTCTCTCCTTACTGTATTTCTTTTCTTTCTTTTTATTGATACACGTTGTTATGTAAGTTACAGGTGCACAAGGTGATAATTCACAATTTTTAAAGGTTATACTCCATTTAAAGTTATTATAAAATGTTGGCTATATTGACCATGTTATACAGTGTATCCTTGTAGCTTATTTTATACGTAACAGTTTGTACCTCTTAATCCCCTACTTCCATATTGCCCCTCCCCACTGCCCCCTTCCCGCCTTACTGCATTTCTTAACTAGCTTGAAGTTAAAATTCTAGAATATGGTTTCAATAAAAAATACCAACTTCTACCAGTTGTCTCATACAATAAGGCTGCTGACTGAAAACTGTAGTCGGAGTATTTCCATTACATAGACAGGAAATATTTACACTCTGTGAGCTGTTTCAGAATGGACTATAAATCAGTACATAAACTGAATTCTATAACTAAAAGTTTAAAAAATTGCAATGGAAAGTTTAATACTTTTTTGTAAAAAAAAAAAAAGCTATTTTGATAACAATTGAAAGGAACAACATGTCTGTGTACATGTGTCTTAACTCTTTTTCATCACAAGGCAATTCATTTGCTTCATGTTGATTTTGGCGAATTTGGACTTTTCTCAATGAAAACAGATACTTGGCCATGATCTGAAATTAAACGCTGAAACAGGATGAAACATATCCTTGAATTCCCACATATCCTTTTTTATTAATATGTAGTATGTCATACAAATGACCCACTGTGTCTGACACATTCAACCCCTTTGGACTTCAACAAGTAGCAACAAAATAAGAAGCACATGAACCTTTCTAGAGTGTTCCAAGAATTAGTCTTGAGAACACACTGTACTATAGCGCACCAGAAATCAGGAAATCAGGGCGGGAATATTATGTTTGTAAAAGAAAATAACTAACCCCTTTTGTTTGGGAAGACAATTGACTCTAACAATAATTCTTTCTTTGGGCCTACAATTTATATTTCTAAATTCTGGTCAGATTTGGGTGTGAGTCAAGTTGATCCCTGAGACAAAGAGGAATATCCCTATTGTGCTGCTCCAAGTCGGCATAGGGTACTACCAAGAACTTTCTGCCTTTTGATATTTATTTGAGGATTCGTTACAGAGAAGGAAGTCTCAGTGGCTGAAGTGTCTATCTGGTGAAGGTGTTGGGGATGAGGGGGCAAGAGGGATGGCAGTATTAAATGGAACCCTCCACAGCTCGCTCCAAGGACATAATGAGACATTTCTGTGGGTAGGGGGGCTAAACTGGGAGCAGATTCCTTTGCATTTTGTTTGGAGGACCAGTCATCTGACCATCAGAGTCTCTTTCCACTGAGTTTCTGCTTAAGTACAAGCCTTGATTAAAGATAAAACTCTGTGATACAAAAATTCAAGGTTACAGTGAATGGGGAGTTAGCACATCAGATTGATGGCCCCCTTTAGAGATCCGCCTCTCTGTCCTCAAACCTAGCATCTTGGAATCAGCTCTGGAACTTAAACATGAGACTAAATTCAAGCGTGATTATTCTGTCCTGCAGGCACAGGAATTCTGGTGAGAATAGAAGGAAGCCCAAGGAGCCAAGAGTGTGACTTGGAATGAGAAGCATGAATCGCCCTTCTTGGTTCTGTTGAGGACTCATTAAGTGCACTTAGAAAAGTTTGCTCCTATTTGCTTTTGTTTCTTCATTTGAAAACACAGTATGTACATCTTCTAGAGAGGGTGGCATTCACCATTCCAGCACAAACTTCCTTCCGCCAATGTGAAGCCTTACTTGGTGTGACACCAGTGGCCTCACAGTGCGGCCTGGGCATGGGGCAGAAAAGGTTAAATGATTAATTTGCCAAATTCAATTGCTAGGAAGAGATGGGACAGTTCCAGGCAGTATAAATCAGCTATGCATTTAGAAAGTATTATCAGGAGCACTAGGCAGCACTGCGTGATGGTCTGCAAACCACAAGTGATGTCAAAGCTGTGAGGCTGCTGGGCTGCCAAAGGCTCAAGCATGATAATAGATGCTAAAATTACTGCTGAAGAAGCATATTTAATTACGAAGGGACCCAAGAACTGTAAAGCCCTTGGAAGGCTTCCCTCTGAGTTTTACAAGAAATAAGATAAGCATCATCCCCAACTGTAATCACAAAATATAATAAAAAATGCTCTGAGCTCTCATTGGACTTGAAAGAACATCTCCCCTGAGTGATATAAAACCATTCTATTCCTAATACACAATGATGCAGACAAAGTTACCCCCAAATTGAGGCAATACCTTGTTCAGACACAGACAATTCCCTAAGGAGTCCTTTTAAACTGTACTTTTAAAAGAGGTGGGCTTATTTAAATTGACCCCCACCTATGCAGTCCCAGCTCTCTGCCCTTTCCCTGTGTTCTCAAGCCTCGGTTATACAGTCCTTTAGCTCAATATTTCCAGCCTAAGTTTCTCATGATATTTGATGAACTGATGTGGCTGCCAGTTTTCCCCCAACCCCCACAACTCCACATTCTCACCTCAGCTCCTAGTATTGCCACCCTAGGTCTTGCCCAAGGTCTCTCTCTTCTCACTTGTAAAGTGGAAAGTTCAGACGCTGATAAATGTCAGGAAAAAAAAAAAAAAAAAAACCCAAAGACAAAAAACAACAAAAAAGAAAAACCTACATAGGGAGAAACTGACTTCATTTTTTCTTTCAGTCTTCTAAAATTGGTTATCTAGGAGTTACCCATCTTCTTCTGAAACTTCTTAAATGCCACTTCATACTTTCTCCTTATATATTTTAAAATTTAGATGGACTAATGGGTCATCTAGTGGTTGCCTAGGACAATTCAAATTATACTTTTAAAAAGTTATATCTGGTTGAGAAAAACACATAGAGAATAAAGAAATTTAGATAAAATGTCTCTGGAAAAGCAAACCTGAAATACACAAAGAGATTTATTTAACAGAAATATTCCATTAAAAGGTACTAAATACACACAAAAATACTTTATATAACTTATAAACTATTTGTAAATTAATGCAAAATATGTCAAATGCAAAGATGTTGAATGGACTAAAATGACAACAGAAAACATCCTAACCATCGGGTTCCTACAAGCCAGAATATGTGAGAACCAGTTCCTAAAATAGTCTTAGTGGCCAACTGATTGTATGAAATCCAAATAACCAAAAAGGATTTGAACCCTCAAAAAATATATATTATTTGCTTTGTCTGAGACATCATAAGAGATTTGCTTCTAACTGGATAGTTATGGGATATTAAGAATGTGATATAGAGACAACATTCTATTCAAAATATCTATTTTCTGTTAAGTCTGAAAAATTCAAGGCACAGCAGTACAATGTAGTCTGTAGCCAGACAGCCTGGTGGGAATCCTTGCTCAGACTCAGTCACTGACAAGCTCTGTGATCTTGGGCAAGCTACTTAACTTTCCCATACTTCAATTTCATCATATAAATAGGGAAAACTATGTTATGTTAAGATTGATGCTATAATTAAATTAATTAATATATTTAAAACACTTTGAAGAGTACCCAGTCGATAGTAACAACTACTTAAGTGTTAGCTATTTCCTGTTTCTTCTTTCTCTTTTTTATTTAAAGAGATGGAATTTCTCTATATTCTTCCATTCGCTTCATTTGAAAGTACCCAATGGAATAAGGAAGGGCAAATATCTTGACAGAGACAAATGCACTCTGGGGCATTCACCCTCATTTCTTTCTACCTCTTACCTCCAATTTCTACAAGTTTGAAGGACTGCAATTTGCCAGTCTTCTCCTTTGCTTAACCCTGCTCTTCTGCTTTTCCCCATTTACTCCTGCTACCCTCAGAATACTCTGGATAAAAGTCTGGTGAAATCTGGGGCCAGAAAAAAACAGGCAAGGTTTGTCTAATTATTTGGCTATCAAACTAAAAGTTTTGACTTACAAGAATCTTTTCCAGGGTTATTCTGCATTCTGACAATCCAAACATGACTTCAACTTAAAATGTCAAGTGTGTCATATAGCTAAGCAATGCTGAGAACAATGGGTGCTCTGCTTTGCTTAATTTTGAAATAACAAACAACTATGGGTGCCTGAATGGCATACACCACTCTAGGAGACAAGGCTTCAATTCCTTAAGTGTATTTAGATGAACATTGACTTTCAGTCTTTTTTCATGATTTAGATGGGAAATATCACTATGGAAAGGATGCTCTTATATAGAAGACAGAGTTTTGTTTTGAGTTTGATTTTTTTTTTTTAATAAAAATCTGAAAGACAGTATGCTGTTTGTGACGTTCAGTGTAGAATGCAGAAAACATTCCAATCTTAGGACCCATGCAGCCCTGGAATAATCCTCATTTGGCAGCTATTTGATAGATACAGTAACACTCCAAGGTGTGCTATCCTGGATACCTTTGCTTTTTGGGGTCTCTAGCATTAGCAGCTTGTCTGATAAGGTCCTTTTGCTGCAGTACCATCTTATTGTAGAAACCCCCTTCTTAGTTACAGCTGTGCTTCTGAACTCACTGCTTCTCAGGCATCTTACAACATAATCTCATTTTCTATGTAGTGAACCACTAAGATGTGCCCTGTATCTTATCTCAAACTTTTTACCTTCACTTTTCTAGAATACTGACCAAAAACTTAAATAAACAGACACAGACTTCTTTTAAAAAAGGGAAAAGTAACAACAGAGGCAACATAAATTTAGCAGCACAGTTCAGCATTATACTGCTATGTTGTTCAAAGGCTGACAGTTTAGTTCTCAGGAGTTTCATTTTGTCACAAGACATCATTTTTTTCATCAGTTTCTGCCATGATATATCTATCTAGATCTAAATCTAATTAGAAACAATGTGAGACTTGCTGTTTCAGGAAAAAGTATCCAAATGTATGTACTTTGATCAACTGGAAATTCTAAAAAAAATATTTATCAGTAGCACTAATGAATGATAATAATTAGCTAAGATGATCATTCTGAGGTATTTCAAAAATTGGAATCACCTAGTCAGTCATTCAATAAACAATTATTAAATTAAAAATTATGTGTATGGTTGTGTGAAATGAAGTGTCCTAAACTTGGGGGTAGTATTGAGAAAAAATTATATCATAAGCACTATGACATTGAGAAGTAATCATAAAAAACACAGAATATATTCAGTATTTACATATTTTAATGGTAGGAAAGTTCTGCAATTACTTTCACATAAACAATGAAAACTAAAATCCAAGTACATAATTCTTCAAGTGTCATAAGTATATTTGACTGTTTATGGCATATTCATATTAACAGATAAAATTCTATATTCACTTTTTATATCTGCCATATTGTGAAGTCATTTGTAAATGCTAAGGAGTATTTTGACACTGTTGCTTATTCAGAACATTTTAAATTATTATTTTAAAAAAATGCTTTGCTGATTTTTTCACCAACTTGAACCAGAAATGAAAAGTATAGAGTTCTAAAATAAAGAATGATGACTTTTAAAAACACTGAACAGTTAAAGACAGAGTTCATTGATTTAGGTTGAGAATCATTGCCCTTTGTGCTTACTGCAAATAGACACTGTTTCTTACTCTCACATAAGAAACAATGAATAAGTCAATGAACTCTACTGCCAAAGAAACTCCTGATAATGATTGTGGTTAAAAATATTTGATTATTGGCTTCATGTTAGGGATAAATAGAAATTTTTAATCTAATCCATGATTCAGAAAACATGTCATATGACAACAATGATTAAACAAGAAATTATCCAGACAAGGAATGTTAAAATCCTTCTTAACTAGTCATGAACTTATTATTGAGCAGGCTAAATAAAATTTCAGGATAATAAGTGTTAGAAAATTCAACCATATTATTTTATAAACAACAAGAACTTTCAAATCTTAAACTCATTTCTTACCAAGAAACCCAAACAATGGTTAGGCAACAGACTATACCATGTAAATGATAAGAAAAGAATCATGGAAGGATTATGGTGGACCAACAACAGATGTCCAATAAATACTTATTGAACTAAATTTATGGGATGTGTCTCCACGCATTAGTGTGTTGGGAATGAAAGGTTGAGGAGAAGTGAGTGTGAGTTTTTTCATTTCATTATTCTGAAGCGATGGTCCTACAGAGGATAACAACCCCTTCAGATAATCATCAGAGATATCATGCCCTTAGTTCACGACTTCCTTCTTCTGTTTACTTTTAAATTGTTTTCCCTCTTCTTACATTTATTTATGATAACACTGATCGATCCAAGTCTGTGCAGTATCAAAGAGGAAATAGATACGAACGTGCTTCCATCTGCCTGTCCCAGCATGTGCATGCTAGTACTGGTATGCTATCCTGAACTTCATGAATTTGAAAAACATTTCTCTTCAAATAATTAGTAGGGTTCTACAAAATTTACTAACAGGCACATTCTTGCAACATACTAAGTCAAACTAATTGCAGATAGAGTAGATTTGTCTCAGTTAAAGTAAATATATTTCTAAAATATCAGCATTTTGAAACTTCAAAGCCATTTTGACTTTTTCCATTTATTGGTTAGACTATAAATAATCTTCCTTCCAGCTTTTGCTTATAAGGACCTTTGAGATCTACACTGGGCCCACCAGAAAATCCAGAATAATCTTCCCATCTCAAGATCCTTAACTTAATCATATATGCAAAGTCCCTTTTTTCATGTAAGGTAATACATTCATAGGTTCCAAGTATTAGAAAGTGGACATCTTTGAGGGGCCATTATTTTGCCTACTACAATGGATATTAAAATACAGAAAGTGAAAGATTGTCCATCTTGTCCTTCTATTATGGTTCTACTATAATTGCAAACTCTAGTTCATTTGCTTAGTATGAGAAACAGGATAAATAGTAGGAAGCAGTGTGGTGCAATGGTTAAGGCCAGGCCGCTGGATTCAGCCTTCCTGGGGTCACTCATTAACTCATTAATTAATTATAAATAATAATATAATTATAATAATATTATTAGTAAATACAAATAATATAATTAATTATAAATGTGTATTTATAAGTAAACACAATAATTAATTCATTCATTAACTAATTCATTAACTCATTAACTCATTAATTAATAAGCCTGCCTGCCCAGCTCACTCATTAACTTTGTCACCTTGGGCAAGTTACTTAACTCTCAATTTCTTCATCTTTAACTTTGGAGTAATAACTGTACCTACCTCTTCATGTTGCTGTAAGAACTAAGTTACTTACTATTTTTGAAACACTATCATTTCAAAAGCACAAAATTATCAAAATTACTGTATTATCATTAATTATTAAATATACTTATATCTTTTTTCAGGGTTGCCGATAAGAGGAATTGTTGTAATAGTTTAGAATGTTTGTTCATATGGAAGCTATGGAATCCTTTGAGAGTTACTTATGTAGGACACCAGTCATACCAGCAATGACTTGAGATTTTAGTGCAAATTCCAAATAAGCATCATACTGTTTAGTAGTAGCCTGAGAAACTAACATTTTCAATACTGAATATGACTAAAAATTTAACAGAAAAGCTGAATCAGAGAATAAGGTTCCTTCTCTTACTTAAATACTTTAATTTTAATGTATCCCCAAATCTCTTCAAACAGATCACGTTGCCTCACAATATCCTTATTCTTAAATACAGAAGAGTGGCTGGTGAGGGAGGGAAATTTCTGAGGCCTGATAAATGAACACAATTGTAGACATTTGTTTCTTTTTGCACTTGGATTGTTTTGTGATTCTTCTTTACTGTGCTGGTTTTAAGGGCAGAAATTATATTTAAATATGTGACATATAGTATGGGTGCTCAAGTTGTAGACATGTAATAAATGTTCAATATCATGCCAGTTTTCTCCTCCCCCTAATAATTTATGCAGTGCATTTCATAGAAGCTTTAAAAAAATTTTATGGGCAAGCTACTGTGAAAAACACTGTGGAAGTAAAAATATAGCCCCCAGAGAAAAGTCTCCAAACTCCGAAGTGTATTTATCAATACACTCCCTAATCCCAGCATCCTCTCAAAACATTTCTAGAATTTCTTGGCACAACCTCCATTCCAGTTTTTGAGGCATTTAAGAAAGTTATCTTTTTTACTTTCCAACCATATTTTATTTATGACCAGAAACCAGTTTTCCCTGGCTTAGAAAACTCCACTGTATTTAGTCATCAGTCAAGACTCTGAGGGGCTGTGTTGCAATATCAAAGGGCGAAGACCTCATAAGATAATATAATAGTAGGCAAAACTACAATTGTGAAAGACGCATTCCTGATCAAAATATTCGAGGAGGCAGCATCACTAGAACAAGTCCTACAATTAACTGATCTAAAAGATAAATTATGTAAATTTTTAAAAATTACTTCGGTGTACCTCATGAGATAATTGGTTGTATTACATTTTTTTATCACTACAAATATCCCCACATATTTATAAGAAAAATCCACCTATTCAAAGACCAGGAAATTATAGGAGCATTCATCTAACATGCAGGTAGTATCTAGCATTCTGCAAGACCTCAGAATTCAGGAAGTCGTGCTCCCGGCTGTCATGAAAGTATCATATGACAATAGTATCAATCATGCATTAAGATATACTTATTCAGAATCATGACTAAGGAGGGTGGACACATGAACTTATGGCATAATCCTAATTTCACATGTAAGGGAGTGACACTGGTAGCACTGACTAATTAGACCACAATAGATCATATTTCATGTGAAAAATCCTAGTGACTGTCCCATACATATGGGGCCACAGGAACAAGCTAGAGCTTTTGTCATATGGCTGTGGCCCTATACTACCTCATCTCCTAAAACCTAGTCCTATATATATATATAAATAAAAATATTACCCATCATGTAAAAGTATATTTGAAAAAATACCCGCATTGTTTGTTAAATTTTTTCATGATACAAACTACAAAACGGGGGACTAAAAACAAAATTTGCTTACAGGAGATAAGCAGAAGGGAGTTAAAAAAGCAGTGTAGAAGAAATGAATTTAAAGAAGTAGAAAATACCACTCTAGAGTCAAGCTGGAAAGCCAGTATCACAACCAACTGATCAAATGATTTATGAAACCAGTGAATGGTTTGGTGCTGAAAGAACCTCAAACATCATTTATTCTAATCCTATCATGTCATAAATTAAGGAGATTGAGGCCCAGAAAAAGAAGAGGTTTTTTTTGTATGTTCACACATTGAAATCCGTTTTATAAACTTCTTCATGAATAAAACAGTATCACATTTAAAACAACTAATACTGAAACTTACTATTGTTAGAGTGAGTACTGAACTCATGAGTTGCGTCAAAATATATATATAAAAAGCAATGCCTTTAAATTCCATTCCTCCTTACAATATCCACACTCACACCCACCCCTACCCACCCCATGTATCCACATACACAATTCCCAAATTTGTTTTATTTGTGATTGTTGCTATATTTTGTTGTTGCTTTAGATATACCTTTTTGCAAGTAGGAGAAAAGTCCTACCCAAATTTCCGCTATATTTCATTCAGTGGTTTTATTGTGCAATTACAACTGCTTTACAGAAATTATTTGTTTGTAAAACTTCAAAAAATCATTCAGCTAGCCATCAAAAATATAGTAGTTTGCTTTTCTTTAATGAGAGTTCAGTGAAGGCACAGGATAAGTGATTTTTTTTTGATAACTGATTTTTTTTCTCTTCAACATAATGTAGGTATACAGTAGGTGATGAAATAGATGAAGCTAATGCAAATGAAGAAGTCTTACCTTCTTGCAGTTGCTCAGTGTGTAATTAAGTACACTGGGGATTTTGTCATTCAATTAATTCACTCATTCAAGAAATATCACTAGGGGCAGTGTAAGGTGGCAGACATAGAGGAGGACTCAAAAAACTCAAGTCTAACAGGCGAGAAAGACAAATAAACTGTTACCCCTCCCCCCAAAAAAAACCTGAATCTTCGTTTAAATATGAGTCTTCTTCTTTCCTCCCCCAAAAATCTAATGTGTTCAGGAAAGGTGCAAGCTGTTAACCAAGGTGTTTGTAAACAACAATGAAATATTTCTCTCTCACTCACCCACATTAACATTTCCTTAAACACATTTTCTGACATCTGTATTGTATGAACTCATATTCAAATAACTCACATTTCAAATAGCAATTACACATTCATACCTGCCTTTTTACAGAATCATTTTAGATTAGATTTTAGACTGGGAAGGGATCTTGGTGTTCTAGATTTCAATGGTCTTATTTTATAGAGGAGAAAAATGAAGTCCAGATAGATTGCATTTGTCCAAAGTAACCATTTAGAAGCTGATATTGAGAATTCTACATAGAATTGTTCCAATTCAATTTAACAGTTTGTTCAGTTTCTCCATGGAAAATACATACCCTAAGTTCCTCTTTCTCAAAGCAAGAACTCTTGCTACATTGAACTGAGAAGGTAACAACTCAGCAACTGAGCAGCCACACAGGTCAGCTGTCCATCTCCTTAATTGTATCATCTCTTTATGCCTCATGTCCTCAGGCTGCCAGGGACCACCAAGTACTAAATAAAGACATAGAACTACTCTACCAAAGCAAGAACAGATTATCAATGTTTACCGCTTATGGTTAAAGAATAAAGTCAAAATGTGAAAACAAATCTTTCATTAAAAACGAAAGTGATAAACTTTTATCAAAATTGTAAAACTATTTCCAAAAGCCTAAAGGAAAGCATTTTCACCACTACCTCCCTTAAAAAGAATTCTACTTTCAGATGATACAGAAAAATCAACTGATGCAGACAGCAAGATCCTAGAACTACCTGGGGAACTTTTGTCTGTCTGCGGACCATCAGTCACACGTATTTATAAAAATTCAGGTCTCTATATCTTAGCTCATTGACATTATCAGGCATCCAGTTTTGAGTGTTTGAGATTGTGCCATAATGCACACTCATTTAAAAAAAAAAAATTAAAGCATTTAGAATTAGAAGGGATCCTGGAAAGAATGTGTGGTAATAAAAAAAAAATGACAGAAGTCAGTATTTCCATTCTTCTAGTAGGTAGTTTCATAGCTTTAGAAAGTAATTTTTATCTCCCTGGTCTTCCCCTACATAGTAGGGATAACATCAATATTGGGTTATTTTAAGAATTATTGACAAGTCACGTAAAAATATCTAGCATATAAAAAGATGCTCATAAATTGGAGTTATTGCTATTTATTCTAGTTCCAAATTTCCAACTGGTCATGTGTTTGAAGAATGGAAAGCACCAAGGGAATGAAAGGGAACCAAACCTTAGCAATAAGGGCCAGACATGCGACAGACACAAGTTAAACAGCAGCAGCAGCAGCAGCTTCCAACCACCAATCGTGGGCCAGCAATTCATTAGGTGCTTTAATACATTATCTTATTTAATCTCTCCACATGCCCTGTGAGGTTGGAATTATCACCTCAGTTGTACAGAAGAGGAATCAGGGATTCCAAGAGGTTAGGTAATGGGCCCAAGGACACACAGATAGATAATAAGCAGCAGAGCCAGAACTAGGAAGAAGGGCAGGAGAAATGACCAGAAGTTGCTCTTAAGCCTAACTATATACAAAACAACAGATTCAGAAGCAACCAGAAGAGAAATACAACAGACGAATCTTCCCACTATGGGCTCCTTAAGAGCTGGGGCTAGAGCTCATTAACCTAGGTGAACTCAGAATCTAGGACAATTCCTAGAATGCAGTGAGTGCTCATTAGATGTATGTGCATGATAATTAATTGGAAAGCAATTGGCAAAGGGGGCAATCAGAAATTGCATTCTCTCAAAGTAAAGTCTTTGTGATGACAGTAAATGTAAAAGGTAGAGGAGTAAGAACATTCATGCATAAGGACAACAGTCACAAGCTAAAAACATCTTTATATATCCACTGTCTGATAATGACTACTGTGTTCATTGAGCTCTCCCTCATTATACTATTATACAGAAATATCAATCACTACAAGTAGTACTACCTTAAAATATGAAGGACAATGAGGAGGACACACACACATCCGTATTTAGGATGGCTTAAAATTCACTCCATTGTATATGAAAAAAAAACTACCTAAAAGAAAATCCTGTATGAAAGTTTTAAAAATGAATCAAAAGCTTAGTTCTCTTTTATTCAAATAATATCTATAATTTAAAGTCATGGCAAAATATATTCACAATTATGTTAGATACATGCAACAGCATTTATACAAGTGAAACCTCAGTAATTAGATAGCTTGCTCTTTTTTTTTCCAGTGGGGGGCAGGGTGGAGTGGCAGTGTTAAGAAAACAAAGAGAACCTTGGTCCCTCAGAATTTTCAAAGAAAATATCACTTTGGCCAAACCAAAATTCCCCACAGCAACAACCTACATACAGCCACATCCAATGACTAAATTGTGTTTATGCTTTTCTTAAGCAAAGGAGTTCATTCTGACAATTTAGCTACTAAGAATTGTGCGAGAAAACTGCCTATTCATTTTCTATATTCTGTTTGGCAAACAAAGCATGACACAAAGCAATATAAAAGAAAAATATAATCCCGAGATGCGTGTGCAATCACTGCAGAGAAGAGTTCTAAATTGTCCTACGTCTGTGGCACCGGCTTTCAGAACAGCATTTAAACACTGCCACATGCTGTTCATCTGTGTGTCCTGCAGTCTGTGAGCAAAGGCCTGGCCTCAACAGAAGAATGGAAGCATAGATTAGACTTACAAAGCTTTTAACTCTTCAAAAGCACCAACTGGTCTTGAAAAAGGGAAGTATAACAATCTCGAGAATTAGTAATTCTTTAAGAATTAGTAATTTCTAATTAAGATCCTATGAAGCACACAATCATAGTGATGACAAAGCAGTCTTTGTGAGCACACTGTTCTCTGTTAAACAGATTTTATATATAATGTATTGAATTTACTGACATGCTTGACTTTTAAATTTTACAAATTTCATGACACTTTCTCTTTATCAGTGCTAATTCTATGTGGTACCATGTAGGAACCGAGTCCCTAAAGACATCAGTTCGAGAATATCCTTATATACTCGGAAGTAATTTATGTATACCACTTCTAAAAGTAGTGTAATATCAGATATCTGTAATGTACTTCAAGGTAGGAATCATGTTATATTCAGTTTCGTTCTTCCTGTGACTGCTAAGAGAGAATATACTGAGAAAATGCTTCTTAACTGAGTAAATGGGTGAATGAATGACTAAGCATAGTTCAGAATTTCAGAAATTTCTAAAGAATGTCTACCACATCCCCAAAGAAGCTACCATTTACTTCTTGTTTCCTTTTTAATGAAAAGAATATTTTATAATAGTTTATTTTTACATGCTTTTCCATATTCAGCTACATCATCAACTAAAACAAAGGCACTAAAAATCCTTGTTGGTTTTAGTCACTTTGATCAGAAAAGTTGAACTAGGATGTACAGTTTTATGTTCTCATCTAAAGTCCTTAGTTTTAACAAAATCAAGTATAAAGCATTCCAATTAAAAACATGTCAATAGTAAATCTAAAACATCTTAGGTAGCATGCGGCATGAGCTCAGTATTAACTCACTTTAGTCATTTATTCATTGACTCATATACTTAGAATACCTAACGTGCTTCGAGAAGATCAAGTGCTGGAGGGAAGAAAATCTGACTGGTCTCATATAATCCCTAATTTCAAGTGGGCAGTGGGTGTTAGGAGCTACCCTACTTCATTCTACTCAGTTCGCTCCCCTAGATGACTATGTTATACCTCTCTTATCCCTTTAAACCTTCAAATCCTCTTGTCCCTCTTCAATCTCAGCTGATGATCTTGTTTCTTGTTTCACTGAGAAAACAAATCAATCAGAAAAGGACTTCCACAGGCTCTCATCTCCAAAGATAGCATCCCAGCTCCACTTGTGCTCATGTGCTCTGCCTTCCCTCCTGTTATATTGGGAGAACTGTCTGGCTCCCACCTAAGGCCCCATCCTCTAGCTCCTGCTCAAGACCATGACTCCTGTAATTGCCCAATCTTGTTCTACAACATCAGTGTCCCCCCTTCTACTACATTCTTTCTGTCAGCACACAAACATGTTATAACATACTCCATCTTAGAAATACAAAACAATAAAAACATGATCCAAACTCCTTCTCTAGCTACTGGCCCAACTCTTTGTTTCCCTTCACAGGGAAACTCCTCTAAAGGATGTCTAAACCATGACATTCTCAGTAGGAGTAATATCACCCTCAAAGGGTGAAAACTGACTCTTGCAGGGCAAAAAGTTCTTATTCTTTTTATATATAAAGCATATATATATACACATATAATATGTAGTAAATAGAAAATATATCTATGCTATTATAACTTCATTGGAGTGGGTGGAGGACAATTAGGGGGAAAATGTCTTAAAAAGCTCCTTAGGGAGGTGAAAATAAATAAACAGAAAAATAGATTGAGAAACACTGTATTACACCCTCTATCTCAGTGTCCTCTCTTACTGTTTCTTCTTGAGGCTTCTCCAATGTTTTTCACTCCCAGTACCCCATTTTTTCATTCCCAGTATTCCCAGTTACTGTCACCTATGCCCTCCATATTGCTAAATCCGATGGCCAACTCTTAACATGAAACTATAGACAACATTTGGTATAGCTTATCATTTCTTTCTTCAGACATTTTCTTGGCACCGCTAAGGCTTGGTTTTCTCCCTAACTATCTGAACACTTGAAATACTATATCAGGATCAGAACTGATACAAAAACTACAGATTATTGTACATTTGGATTGCAACACTCTTCAACACATCACCTGCTCTAATCCAAGCCATCTTCATTTCCGGCCTGTATTTTTATAGTATCAGTCCATCTGGTCAACTTAGCCCTCTTATGGGCTAACTTCCACACAACAGCAGGAAAACACCTCCTCAAATCTAAGTTAGATCATGTCATTCCTTCAACAGCTTCCATCTCATGTGGAGGAAAATCCAATGTCTTCATCAGAGCCCACAAAGCCCTTCCTAACTGAGCCTCCTGCTTCCTCTCTGCTCTCATCTCCTACCACTGCCCCTCCTTATGCGCTGTCACATGGCCTCCTTGTGAAACTCCCCATTCCTTGGGACTTTTCTTGCTTGGATATCCCTCCAGATATTCTCATGGCTCACACTTCCCCTACCTTGAAGTCTCTGCTGCTTAAAAGTCACTTTGTCACAGATCTGCTATCCAAATACAAAAGTACTCTTTGTCACTTTTTGTTCTCATATTGCATTATTTTCTTTCCCAGTGCTTACTAGCATCCCCCATAGACAGTTTACTTATTTTTCCTCCTCCCACTAGAATAGAAATTCCTTGGAGCTTTTATTGTTTGGTTCTCTGCTATATTCAGGGTGTCTAGGACAGTTTCTGGCACTTAGTAGATATAAAATAAATATTTGTATAATGAGAAAATAAATTCAACAACTGAATAAAAGATTACAATTACCATTTTAAAAATAAAACTGAATTTTAATTACTCTTCTTGGAATAAACTTTTATAATCTTATATGCCTGTAGCAAGCAAAATTATAAGATGCAAAAGAGTATCTAACAACTCACGGAAATGGAAAGCAAATTCTGCTTTGGGTATAGAGATTTTCTTTGTCTATTTCACGGAAGAAATTTTAGGAGAGACCAATATTTAAATAGCTTCCTCAAACCAACAGAGAGCTCTACACTGGTAAACATAAAATGTTCTGTATTAGCTACTCAAATACTTTTTTAGATTCTCTTTCTCATTCTTTTCTAGAAGCAAACATTCAAGTCAGAATGAAAAAATGTCAGGCTCTGGAAACATGGTTTCAGAGGAATGACAGATGACCAGAATGTCTGGTCAGCATACAGTCATGTCTCATAGATCTGATGCAAAAGCATAGGAAACTTCTTAAATGAGATACATTTGTGAAAAAGAAAAACACATTTGGGAAAAAGGTTATCCAATGTAGAATGCTGGTATTATTTTATCCTTCTTTTCCTCTCTTTTAATCTTAATGTTTAAAACCCCCTGCTTTAAAGTTAGTAAACTGTGATAATATGTTCTTATTTGTGTTTAGCACATTTTATCTGAATCTTCAGATTTTTCTACCAGAAAGCTAAGAATCTTAGTTCTCAAATTTCTTATCTCTTTAAAATGTCTTTGCCAGCTCAGATGGGAAAAAGTTTAATTCAATTCAGTTGGTGACTCAGTTGGTGATGAAGATGCAATTCAGTAAATTATAGCTCTCTGCTCTTTCATCTCACCCCATCTCTAGTTTTGACATTTCTTTTTAAAGCCTTTCTGTTATTGAAGAACTCAATGAAAAATGGAGTTCTAAGTTCAGAAGGAAGTACACAGACAGTAAGGTAGCATTAAGAAGGGATCTTTGCTTTTGTTAGAGTAGCAACCTTGTGGTCTACTTTCAATCATACGTCTACTGACAGCGTATGTACAAGAACAAAAAAGCCCAAATACTTACATCATAGATGCATTTATATCAAGCATGGGGAGATCACACACATTAGTGCCAGGTAAAGAGGCCAAAAGGTACATTGCCCCAATTATCAGAAGCTGGAGAAAATCTGGATTCCAGATCTGCTACCCAATAGCTATGTGGCCTAAGATAAATTAACTTAATTTCTCTGAGTCTCACTTTATCATTCTATAAAATGGGGATAAAAGACTTCTCTTAAGGTGATTGTAAAGAATAAAAAATATAATGTAGTTAAAATGCTTAAAAATAAAAATTCACAAAGCACTATTTAATGTTGGTTATTATCATCATCTTGTTAATCTTCTCACTCTTTTTTTTTTCAACGCAAGTAATTTGTTACCCAAAGGGGACATTTAAGTAGGGAAACCCCCTCTGTTCTGTCAGGCTCTGGAGTAGGTAAAAAGTATAGGTAACATCAATGCCAGATCACTCCAAGATAGATGAAAGTCCCTGCCATTTCCGCTCACTCTCAAGTTTTGGGAGGGTAGCAGAGAGGCAAAGATTAGCTTGGGTTGCCTCTCAGGCACTTAGAAAGAGAATGAAAGATTAAATGGAACCAAATCTCAGCTTCCACTATTTAGCAAATAATAATAAAGACAGACAAGTAGATGAAGCAGATATATCAGGTGAAGATCAAAATATAGTAAATAAAAGGAATTTAATGGTAATAATCATTTTTTTCTAAAATTGAGATCTCAGTTCATAAGCTTGCAGGCAGCCCAATAGAGCAGCTAATATCTGAAGAAGTTTAGAAACTGAATTATTTCCCCTCCTATGGAGATGGTCTGCTGGAAAAAGCAATGAAGCATATTATTCGATGAATAAAAGACTTTTGTTTCCTGTGCTTGTAATAAAAAAGTTTTCAGCAAAATCTCAAGGAAAAGTGAAGAATTTAAATTTCTTTTATTAAAACGAATTGGTTCTTATTTTTCCATCAAGGATGATGGGAGATTCTACAAGTTATAGGAAGGAGGTTGAAGGTGTTCATTATAAGCAATATTTTATCATTATATTCTATGGTATATATTAAGTTCTGAGATTATACATTTTTATAGTATAGATTTTACTAAAGTTCCTAGTGTCTGTTTACAGAGAGTGTGTATGTTAAGCTTACGAGCCTTTTGAACAATGTTTCCCATGTCCTGCAAATGTTCCTTCCTCCCAATCCAATTAGGTAAAGTTAATTCCCATCTCAATGTATCCAGTCAGGTTTTAAAAGGTGGATTCAGTATTTCTGATGAACTAGGAACTGTGTTGTTTGTTCAACAGATGTTCACATTCAAGGCTCACTGCATTCTGTCCCAAAGCCACATTTTCAGTTTTATCTCCCCAAATTCCTTACTACAGAGCCACTGCTCCCACTAAGTTAATCTATTTTTCAGTTTCCAAATATAAAACAAGCATTTCTATTTCCAACTTTTTACTGAGACCTGTTTTCTCCCTGAAGCGTTCTCTTCCCTCCCTCTGCCTGTTCCTTCAGGATGTATTTCAGATTGTGTCATTTGTTCACTCAGTAAATAGAGACTGAAGGCCTATATGTGTGAGGCACTCACAAAGGAACCCTGGGAAAACAGGAGTAGGTAAGTCAGGACCAGTTCCTGTCTTCATGTATTTCAGGTACTGTATATTCTATTAGGAAAGACACACCTTGCACAATGGCTTATGCCATTACTTAACTGCAGTTGTGGCAGTGTTAACATATGAGGTGGAAGAAACTAGAATAACACGTAAATGGGAGAAGTGGCCTGGTCTCAGTGATCAGGAAGACATTATTTTGGAAGCAGTTTTGAACTGAATTTGAAGGATAAGTAAGGGGTTAAAGTGGGCAGAGGGAGGTCAACAAGTAAACTTTCTTGATGGGAGCATGATTATTATTAAATTAGGATATACGAACAAAGACACAGCAAGGAAATTCTTGCCTTCTTGAAATTAAAACTGCAACAGAATTTTTCCCATTATCCTGGCTTTCTGTTAAGTTGGAGACAAAAAGCAATAAAGAAGACATTGGAAAAGAACCTGGCCAACTGCTCTCAGAGAGTTCTGAGAAATTGCCAGTGAGAACTGGTCTTACTACTCTGAGCCCCACTCCCTAGTCTATACAGGAAGAAGACTCAAGGGGATATGAAATCTCTGCTCTATGCAGAATGTTATATTCCTAGAGAGAAACTTTTTCTCCAAATCCTGTGAACCCCCCAGAGAATGATTCAGAAATAAACTCTGGGGACAGGGCTCCAAGAAGGGATGACTGGGGACCTTGTTTTCTAAGTAGGTATTTGCTGAGCTGCAGAACCTGCAGGGGCTGGGGCAAAGACTTTGCTGCCTCTGGGATAGAGACAGGGGTGTTAACAGCCTCAGAAAAGTTCAATGTGAAGCTGAGATCTGCCCACCGGACCAAGAGAACATACCACATGTTGTCTACATGGACCCGTCACCAAATATCAGACAACAGGAATGAAGTGCAGGGAAGCCATGTTACCTCCCTACCACCACCAAGCAGCCAGTCATAGGAGCAATCAATGTCTCCCTGAGAATGTAGAGTCTGAAGGGAGGAGTGGGTGGATATTCAAAGAGAGACTGAAGGGGTGTGCGTATAAAACAGACCCCATTATTCACTCTAACATAAGCCCCTGGTACCGCAGACAGGCCTACCTGACATTAGGGCTGGAGAGAATGAGCTCTAAACTGAGACTGAAGTTTAAAAATAAGTGCAACTCAGTCTTAAAAACCAAAATGACGCTATCCTAATGGCCAAAAGTGACTAGGAAGTTGGAGTAAATGACCAAGATGTTATTAAGGCGCTCCCTTTTTAAAAAGAAAGACATGGAGTTCAAACAGGACAGTGTGAGGGCAGTTCCAGGGAAAAAATAAAACTTCCTCATGTTTACACCCATATAAGTTCAGACTTCTTAAAAATAACAAAGTGACTATAAAGAAAAAAGTGATGGTATTGGCAAAGGAATAAATAAATGGAACAGAATAGATATCCAAAAACAGATGCAAGTATATCTGGAACTTAACATATGGCAAAAGTGGAATTTCAATTTAGTGGGAAAAAGAAACTTATTAAATAAATGGGGCTGATAAGATTGATACCACTATGGCGGGAAAATGCCCATAAGGCTCGATCAATATTTCATACCTTATAAAACACACATTACAGATAGAGTAAAGACTTAAATGTAAAGCATAAGAATTAAAATGATTAAAATATAATTTATAATATTTATGTGACTTTAAGGGTGAGAGAAATAGTCCTTAGCAAGTCAGGAAATCTAGCATCTATAAAGACAGACCTGACTAAATAAAAAACTTAACACTTTATTATGGCAAATGACATAAACAGAAGCAAAATACAAATAAATGACAGTCTGGGAAATGTTTGTAATATTGCATGAAAAACTTTAATATCTCATATATAAAATGCTCCTTAACGGCAAAGAGCCCACTAGAAGAGAAAGCATAGTCAGATAACCAGGACATTTACAAAAGAGAAAATCTAAATGACCAATAAATTTATGAAAAGAGGCTCAATCTCACTGTCAGTCAAGGGAAATGCAAATTAAAGCAAGAATGATGTGCCTGTTTTCATTTGTTATTTTTTCAGAAATCTTAAAAGATTTAACATGAAATTAAAAATATCCAGTGCTCATGAGTATACAGAACAAGAGGCATTCTCAAACATTAAGAATGAGAATCATTACCAAAGTTCTAGAAAGTAATATGGCAACATGTGTTGAAACATACAGAGCTTTTGACCCTAAAATTTCAATGTTGGTACTTTATCATCCAATATAGCAATAAACAGGAATACATAGAAACCACATGAATGTCCATCAATAAACAATAAGAGATAAAAAACTAAATTCTGGTATTCCCAAACTATAGAAAATCCAGCTAGTAAATGGAAATAAATTTGATCCATTTATCTGAAGGAATGTCAATTTAAAATGCAAATTTCAAAACACTGCATTTAGAAGGTGTCCACATGCATGGAGCAAGGTGTGGAAGGGCACTCACTAAACTGTTAATGCTGATTACCTCCAGGGCTTGGGAAAGAAAGACATCACAGGAACGAATTGTTTATTCAACTTTGGATTACTTCATTTGCTATAAGAGTAGTAATCAGCTTTGTCATTTAAAGTAATGAAAGTACATGAGGGGAGAGGAAAAGCAGGACTACTTATTTTTTTAACTTATCCAACAACATGTAATGTAGTAGACATTCAAAAATATTTGTAGAATAAGGTAGAGAAGAATAGGTGGGAGATGAAATATGTTTAAATTTAAGTGTGTTTGTAGATCCTATAAATAACCAATGTGAGGAAAGGGACAAAAATACTTCATAAAGTTGGCAAAATAAGAAAATGGAAAAAAGTGAAAAGAAAACAAAGTAAAATAAGTAATAGACATCAGTGTAAAGGCTAAATGCAATATAGTTATTATACCAATAAATGTAAAAGAGCTAAATTATCCTATTAAAAGAAACAGATATTTCACGTTAGATTTTAAAAACTCAGCTAGGTGGTGTTCTCCGTAAATACCTAAGTAAACACAAAACAACAAAAGTGATATTATTCACACTCTACAAATATAAAAGATTTCACAATAAGCCTAATAAGAAAAGTGTAAGTTCTTCAGATAAAAGCTACAAAATTTTTCTAAAGGACATGCAAATACCTAAATAAATTGAGAAGTTTGATATTCTTGGATGGGATGATGAATTATTGTAAAGATATCAATTCTCTTTAAGTTAACACTTAAATTCAATATAATTCAAGCCAATATTCCAACAGGAGATTTTAATGAAACCGATTCTAAAGTGGCTGCCTTTTTGTAGGCACACATTGTACTGATAATCATGAATGGTCTACAGAGATTCCCCAGTACCATTTGCTTATTCATAGCCAAGAGCTCAGACCACATCATCTTATAAGCATGTTTTTACATCGGTCTCCCCTCACACAGAACTTTTACATTTGTCATATGTAAAGTTCATCTTTTCTTTTTGTGCCCACATAAGCTTCGTGAGAACACCTGGCCAATGGGCATTGCATGTACTAAATTTACCTGAATTAGCATTTAGAAAAATGTCAGGGACATGAGGACACTTACAAAATATTCCCATCATACTTCCTCAGAGATTCAGGTGAGCCTGTGAACAGTGAGCAAGGAGGTCGTGTGGGTGGGGGCAGGTGTTATGACAGGGTGCTTATTCTCTCCACTGTTCGAGCACGTGGGGTGAAGATGGGTGGGGAGGAGTGAGGTTGTACCTCCTTCTAAGAGAGGTGGCTTTCATAAAAATGTCGCAGTTGACTTGTGAAAAAGCTCCAATAATGAGTAACTCCTCTTACAAAAGTGATCAGTTCATTAATTAAAAGTTAATTAACGTAGAGTTTTCAAGGCAATTGTCATGTTCTTTTGCAACAATGACTACATCTGTAATACATCCTATTTATAAAACTCTGAAAATAAAATATTCCCCTTCATTTAATCCCCAACACCAGGCATACAAGCCTTTAAAACAGACTTCCGAGACCTTTTCCGTAATGGTAAAGAAGTCACAAACACTAAAAAAGTTACTGGGAGTATTAATAATAGCTATGTGCTTACTGTTTGCCCAGCACACCTCTAAGTCCTCTACTCAGATGATCTCATTTAATCTCTACTATAATCCTCTGTGGTTAGATAATGTTATTTATCCTCATGTCATAAACATGCAACTGGAGTCCAGAGAAGTTAAGTTGCCCCAAATCACCAAGACCATAAGTGGCAGAGCTGGGTTACAAATTCTGGCTCTCTCAGTCTATGCTCTTAATTATCCTCTACAGAGTAGCCAATGCTAAATAAGTGATATAAAAACCCAGTGCTAGAGAAGTCTCCAAATGCTTTCCCTGAAGAACAGAGCCCTCAGAAAAGACTCTGAAGAACTAAGAGGCCCAGAGCTGGGTCCTGAAAGAGAGACAACACAGAGGATGTGTCAGATTATTCCAGGCAATGGGAGCTCTGTGAGTAAACGCACAGACGAAAAATGTGTGGTTCATTCAAGGGACCCAGAGGAGACCAGGACTTCTGGAAAGGGAGGCTAACTCTCGATTCCCTTTCCTCTTGGTGACTCTCCTGATCTGTGGCCACATGCTCTGCCTAGACCTCATTTTTGCTTTTATTTGTCTGTTTCCTGAAGTGATGTTAGGTGGCTTCAGGTCTTTGGTCCAAAATTAGCAGTGCTTTGTTGGAGTCTGGTCAGAGCAAGAATGCACGTGAGCCTACTACTGTAGAGATAGTAGTGGCATTCACAGGGAGAGTCTAGCACCAGACTCAGTCTGTCTCTCTCTCTCTCTCTCTCTCCCCCTTTCTTTTTTCTTTCCTTCCTTTCTCCTTTCTCTTCCTTCTTTTCTTTCTTTCTTTTTTTTATAAGGAAAAAAACTAACATTTTGGTTTTAAGGATGTGAGATAGCATACCAAATCATTAGGGAAGTATATCCATTAGGACACCTTTGAAAATATGCATTCCTTTAATCTAGGCATGTGGGAGAAAAAGCTGAGGAGCCCAGTGAGGGAGGTGGCCTGGTGTAGAGGACAGACACTGAGATGTCTCAGGCTCCTCATTCCTCATAATCACTTATCATATCCCACTTGTTTTGTTTTACAATGTTTATCCCACATCCTTTCCACTCCCTTTTCTACTTTCTTAGCAGGAAAATGGAAAAACTACAGCAGGAAAGCCAGGTATGTGGATTTCAGGCCCAGATGTTCCATTACAGCCTGATGAAGAGCTCTATTTAACTGTTTATGAAACATGAAATCAAGACAACAATATTTTTAGAGAAATGCAAATCAAAAGTACAATGAGGAATCACTTCATACCAGTCAGAATAGCCATCATTTAAGTCTATAAATAATAAATTCTGGGGAGGGTGTGGCAAAAAAGGAACCCTCCTATACTGTTGGTGGGAATGTTGTTTGGTACAGCCATTATGGAAAACAGTATGGAAGATCCTTAAAAAACTAAAAATAAACTTACCATATGATCTAGCAATCCCACTTCTGGGCATTTATCCAGAGAAAATTATCATTCGAAAAGACACATGCACCCCAATGTTCACAGCAGCACAGTTTACAATAGCCAAGACATAGAAGCAACCTAAATGTCCACTGACAGATGAATGGATAAAGAAGATGTGATATACATATATACTGGAACATTATTCAGCCATAACAAAGAATGAAGTAATGCCATTTGCAGCAATATGGATGGATCTAGAGATTATTATATTAAGTGAAGTAAGTCAGAGAGAGAAAGACAAATATCACATGATATCATTTATATGTGGAATCTAAAAGAAATGATACAAATGAACTTATTTACAAAACAAAAAAGAGACTTACAGACATAGAAAACAAACTATGATTACCAAAGGGGAAAAGGATGGGAGAGAGGGATAAATTAGGAGTCTGGGGTTAACATATACATACTGCTAAAATAGATGGATAAAATAGATAAATAAATAGATAAAATACATAAATAACAAGGACCTACTGTGTAGCACAAGGAACTATATGCAATATCTTGTAATAACCTATAATGGAAAAAAAACTGATATATGTAAAATAAAAAGAATATGTATGTATATGTTTAATTGAATCACTTTGCTGTACACCTGAAACTAACACAACATTGTAAATCAACTATACTTCAATTAAAAAATAAAAAATAAAATAAATACATGCATTAAAAAACATAATATATTGTAGCCACTCTGGAGACTGATGTTCCTACCAGAAGTTTGAAAAAAGGACAATAATGATATTTGAAAGGTGCCTTCTTTTTTCTTGATACTTCATCCTGTTCAGCCCCTAATAAATTGTGTGATCTTGTATGGGACAGATCATGTCTTAAATTTCTCATCAGGATGAAAGAAGCAATGAGCCTCAAAGTTCCTCTTAGTCCTAAAATTCGATGACCCACCCGAGGTTCACGCTTTTACCTTAGTGCTGTGAACCAGTACCAAGGCAGGATCAGTAGAGTCTAAGTTTAGCGGACCTCTAGGAGCTTATCATCAAGTTGGGAAATGAAACAGATGCTCACTCATTTGGCAGATATTGACTAACAATAATAGTGCTGTGTGGGTCAGCGTGCACTGTGTGTGGTGCTTGATGCTGGGTGGGAACAGGGTAGCCAATAGGAGCCCTTTCCTCCTGGATTTTATGGCTTAGTGGGGAAGACACTTACTGAAAAATAAAAATTACAATAAAACCTGATGAATGTATTATGATAGGGTAGAATGTCCCAAACAGGCCTAAGTGGAAGGAAAAAAATCCCCATAAGGTACTTGTTAAAGACACAGATTCCTGGGCCCTGCCCAAACTCTAGGAATTAAGAATCTTCTCAAAGGTGACCCTTAAGTTTTCTTTAACTAGCAGTCTTCACTAGGCAAGTCTGGAAAACATAGTGATCAAGAATGAGCAAGATACTGTGGGAACTCACACCTACACAAAACAATAAGTAAAGGGACAGTCTAAGATGCAGTGCATGCTGGAGAGCCGGGTATAACAGCAGTTAAGTGCACGTGGGCTCTGGACTCACACTGCCGAGGTTCACATCTCAGGATCACCACCACGAAGGGAAGTAATCATAGTAACTAAGATTGTTGTAAGGATTATGTGAGAAAGTCTTTGTAGCACTAAAAGAAAGAGGGTAGCAGTTACAAAACCAGAGGGCAAATCATGAATCATAAAAGTTTCACTATGTGGTTCATAAAGCTTCCCTGTTCTCCCAACTGGGAGAAGGTCATAAATGAAATAAGTAACTGCCAGCCCCAAGAAAGTAGTTCTGCTTCTTCAGTAAAAAGCAAAATAGGGAAAAGGAGGCCGGGTGGGGGGAAATTCAACCACGCTGTAATCAAAAGGGAAATCGTTCATGTAAGAGATGATACTATATTGACCCTAATGGGGTAGACATGATTTAGAGAGAGAGGCGGGGGGAGAATGAGGAGACAAGCACAAAGGAAGCCAAAGGCATGGGGCTGCTCATAGTTTTTATGAATGCGAGACCTGTAGCCCAGCCCTAGTTTTGTCACTAATTAGCCATGTACTTTGGGGTGAGTTAGTTAATTATAATGGGCCTAAAGTCATTTCCCTGTGATATTACGGGGTTTTGTGAATTATATTACAGATACCGTTTTATGTATACTTTGTACTTCGATTGTCTTCATAGTTCTCCCTAGTTTAAAAATTCTGAGGGGAACTGCAATCTGTACCAGGCCCACTAGATGGCAACATATAGCTTTGTAAATGGTTTTTCATAAAAACTGAGGCTGTCTAACAAGCAAGCAAGAGTAGGTAAGGTTTTCGAGAAAGAACAAAGACACTAATTCCTCATACTGAGGTCACTGTTGAGATTTACAACATAAAGAGAAAGCAGATGTTTTCAGTCCCTTTGTTTTAGACCCACAGGTATTCAAGGGTCATGATAGGACCTTCTGTTTTAAACCTTTACTGCTACAGTGGGTTATTACATAACAACGAACACAAAATTACTTGCATGCCAATTCTGAATTAAACCACCTGAATTACAACACCCCAAAGATCCTTGCCCTCAGCCAAATGTACCAAGTCAATCATTCTTAAACTTTTTCATCATAAAGAGTTGACATATCCCACCAGTAAAAAAGAAAAGAAAAAAAAAGATCTGTTTCCTTTTCAGTATGATACACTTTTTTAAATGCTGTCAACATTTTTTTATAGTAAGAGTAAACTTGCCTTATTTTTAAAGATATGACAACTCAGAAAATTGTAAAGAAGAAAATGAAAATCATCTTCGAGCAATAAACAATGTCCTTACGTTTCTGTCAAACTATTTTTGGTAGATAGAAAATAAACAGAGATTCATCCTTTTGTCTTTTTAAAATTAAAAACATTTTGAAATCTTTCAATGTTAGTAAATATATTAATGATCACTAGCATTTAATAGTTCACAGCTAAATATTTACAAAATGTACGCAGAAAGTGTTCTGAGGCAACATACTTTAACTGAATCATCTGGCCTTCTGTGATAACACTTCCCTTCACAAACTGACTGAAATGCCCCCATTTAAAGATGAGTAATAATCAGAGAGGGGTGGATGCAGAGGAGTGGAGGAAGACAACAGAACAAAACAAAACCTAACAAATGAGCTGATGAAAAATACACATCAGGAAAAATTTTTGAGGAAATAGATTAGTTCAACAAGCTCTCAGACAGTAACCTGAAAACAGTGAAGGGATATATGACCTCTGTGAAAAAATATTTCAAGGAATGGAACAAAAGGAACACAATTTGAAAACTACATGGGTGACATAAAGAGAAGACTAGAACTAGAAAGAAAAAATAATACAAATACCAAAGTTGAAAGTGAGTAGAGATAAGATCGCAGATATGAAAGGTTATCTATTTTGTATTTATTTTACGATACTCTGACATCGTAATAAATGGAACAGATACAAGTCTTCATGTAAGCATTAGAGGAAAACTTAGCTTAAATAAAGGAAAAGCTGAATCTTCAAGTCAAAATGTACAACATGACCCATAAAAAACTGACACAAAACTATTAACAATAAGATATATCTTTGTGAAATTACTGGACTCAAAGATAAACAAATACAAAAGAGGAACTTCTAAAATAAAGTATCTTTGAAAGGCTAAAAGTAGAAAGAATGTACCAGGCAAACGAAAATAAAACAATGAGCATCTTTGTAATGAAAATATATTATGAGTCAAAATACACGTTATCCAAAAAATCATAAAGCAAAATTTGACCCCCAAAACTCCAGGAAAAACAGAAAAAATACAATTATAGTAGGAGAATTAAGTTATTTCTCTCAGCCTAACACAGTTAACTACTCAAAACAATGAGGATACAGATGATCTAAATAAAATTATTAATTAGCAGGCCCTTAAACATCTTAGGAATCAGTCTATGCCATGGTGTTATGTTTTATATGTCACTAACACAAATATTGAAAAATTGCTTCAAAATGCAACATTGAAGGGTCTATTTTCTCATAAAAACTATGCAGCTTTTAAAAATTGGAATATGTAATTTACAGTACAACTGAATACACTGACCCATAGCTATGTTTTAGTTAAATGTTAACACAGTCTCAAAATCAATCCAATTATTACAAGCTCCATGGCAAAAAATTACCCTACTTTAAAGGGACTTCGGCAACACACTAGAGATAGACTCATGAAAGAGATCTTTGAAATTCGTTTTCTACTTTGCCTATAGCTAGCTAATAAATATTCCAATCCTGTCTACATTCCTATCTCACACTATACTGGGAAAGAAGCTATATCATTAGTGCATGGTGAAACTGATACTCATACTGCTTTCAAAACGTAATAAGCAGCTATATTCAACCTCAGAGAACAACATCTATTACAGTTCTAAATCTAAAATATACAAGCCATATTTATTACCAGCTTTCTTTCTAACAGTGGCATAAAAGGCCATTTCTCAACCAATGTCACCTTCAGTCATGCAGCAAAGTCAAAAGCATGTCACGTCCCCAAAGCCTCACCACCATCACCAGACTCTACTATACTATAACTCCTGGCCTTCAAGGCAAGAAGAGGTATAGTCTGGAAATCAGTGACTCTGATGTGCTGGACTCAGTCACACATGCCTAAAGACAGGAGAATAATCAGTTAAACCTGGCATAGGCAGACAAAAAGCAGCACCATAGAAAAGCTTTTCTTAAGAATCCAGGTAACAGGGAAATGATAGAGACAGAAACTAGATTATTATTAGAGGCAGGGATGGGAATGGAAGGATGGAGGTGAAAGCTTTAGGATATGGGGTTTCTTTCTGAGGTGATGAAAACATCCTAAAATTGACTGTGGTAAAGGTTGCATATGTTGGTGGATATACTAAACATGATCGAAATATACACTTTATATGGATGACTTGGATGGTATGTGAATTATCTCTCAAAGCTGTTTAAAAAAAAAAAAAAAAAAAGGAGAGGGGAGAAGCTAAGTGAAAGGTGAGCCATCAAGTCCTAAGCAGGGAAGAGCATGACACATACTCAAGAACGAGGCAAGATGAAGTTTACCAGGTTTGTCATATAATCAGTGCCTGTATCATAAAATCCTTCTTTTCTCCAGAACGGCCACAAAGAGACCGTTCTTTTAGGCCAAATAACTACCTTTTCATCAAAAATACTTATTTCTGAAAGGCAAGGACAAAAAGAGAAATATTCAATTTTTGACTAGTTTTAAAAAAAAAAACCTGGGTTTTGATTTGACCTAGTCTAGTATCATAAACCAGGCCATAGTATCAGTTTTTAAAACATGCAGATCAATAGAATCTGTAACATACCCTTTGCTAAGAAAGTTAAACTGAATTCATGCTCTATCAAAGAATTCCCATTCACTGTGGTACACGGCAGAGACTCACAGTTTGCGATGTCACCTTGAAGTTGCAGGATCTGAGGAACTGGCATCGTGAGGACAACAATCTCAAACTGCTCAGGGGAGCCTGTTTCCTTGGAGACTTCCCACTTGTCATTTCTCAGGTTGATCTGGGTCACATGTTGTCTGAAGCAGATTTCAGCACCTGCTCCAAAAGCAAAATCATGTTCACATAATCAGGATTTTTCATATGAATGAAGGGGAGAGAAGAGTCCCAAACTGGATCCATTCAGATGAATGAAATGGTGAAATCTGTCTTCTACAGCCCCTGGGCTTCACTTGATTTACTCTCTTTCTCATTTACTGGGCATCTCTCCCTTCTCGCACCCTTTGACCTCTCTATCAATGCCTGCTCTTTAAAAAAAAAAACTACTATAATTAATAATAGTAGTAGCCATAGCTACTTCATTAATCATCCACTGTATGCCAAGACTATGCCAACACTTGATATATATTATAACAATTCATTTTGCAGATCAGGAAATAGATTAAGAAATGTCATGCCATGATTTAAAACCACATCCATCTGACACTAAAGTTCACTATCTTCGTGAAGCAAAAATACACCTTAGTAAAGGAGTTAACAATTCTTCTCTCTAGTAATAGCAAGAAAAAACAATATTCCCTATTAAAGGAATTAATATTCTCTATTAAATCTGAAAAAAAGTCTCTGTAAGAGAAAGCCAAATCCTCATCAATGGATCAATTACCTTTATTAAGAAGATTGAGAATTAAGAGAAAGGGGAAAGTGCAAATAATGGGCGCTTTCAGCTCACACCCACCATCCCTTTTATTCCAAGCAGAGCAGCTCCATCTCCCTCTGTTTTATTTATTTAGGCAGTCTCACCCCTGACTTAACCACCTCTCTTGCCTCATTCTAGTTCTGGCCCTGACCGGGACCTCAACTAAGTCAACTGATTTTATGTTTTATCCAGTTGTGTTTCACATAATATTCCCTTTGAAAACAGCATTACATTGTTATTGTTGGTGGTGAGTATGTGTGTGTGTTTAAGGAGACTGAAGTCCACTAACTAGAAATTTTCTGTATCTAGTCAGATGTCTTGGACACATTTCCCAAAGGCCCCGAAGTGTTTGTAAGGTGTATATCAGTGGTTCTCTAAGTGTGGAACTTAGACCAGTAGCACCAGCAGCACCTTGGAACTTGTTAGAAATGCAAATTCTCAGGTCCCAACCCAGACAAACTAAATCAGAATCTGGGAATCGACCCAGTAGTTGGCACTTAACAAGCTCCCCAGGCTTGTTACAATGCACATTAAAGAGTGAGAACTACTGGGGTAGATAAATAGACCCAAATCTAACACTGAAACTGACAAAGCAACCCCAAAAATAGCATTTTCCAAGAGTTAGGGGCAATGGTATAGCTGCTCTTACCAACAAGGAGGTTTTCCTATCTAATTGCTAGGAGTAAAGTTTCTGGGAAAGTGGCATTTCCTTGTGAAAGTAACTAATAACTTTCAAAATGACAAAATCTATAGGCTCTGGAACTCATTATAGAACAGTCAGAGAACTACATAGAGTCTCTCTAGAGTTACTTCTGAGCTTAGTAAATTTGATGTGCCTCTCCTGCATAAAATCCTTCAATAGCTTCCCACTGCATTTAGAATAAAGTATAAAACCTTTAACATTGCTTACCAAGCCCGTTATGATCTGACCCCTGCCTTACTCCTGAACTTCACCTCTTCACCACTCTCTCCCTCATTCACTACCCTCCAGTCACGATGATCTTTTAATTCCATAAATGCACCATCTTCTTCCTACCTTAGAACAGTCCCAATTTAATATGACCATTGCATGCAATTCTCACCACTCAGCTCTTGGCCTAGTTCACTCTTGCTCACCTTTCAGGTACCCATGAAAACATCAGTTCCTCAGCGATGCTTTCCCTGACACATCTCCCCTCCCTCACTCCTCTGAAACTCACACTAAGTTAGGTCCTATTATAACCCTCCTACATTTTGGTGCAGCCACTGTGGAAAACAATATGGAGATTCCTCAAAAGACTAGGAATAGACTTACCATATGACCCAGGAATCCCACTCCTGGGCGTATATCCAGAAGGAACCCTACTTCAAAATGACACCTGCACCCCAATGTTCATAGCAGCACTATTTACAATAGCCAAGACATGGAAACAGCCTAAATGTCCATCAACAGGTGACTGGATAAAGAAGATGTGGTATATTTATACAATGGAATACTATTCAGCCATAAAAACCAACAACATAATGCCATTTGCAGCAACATGGATATTCCTGGAGAATGTCATTCTAAGTGAAGTAAGCCAAAAAGAGAAAGAAAAATACCGTATGAGATCACTCATATGCGGAATCTAAAAATAAATAAATACAAAACAGAAACAGACTCAAAGACATAGAATACAAACTTGTGGTTGCCAGGGGGACGGGGGGTGGGAAGGGACAGACTGGGATTTCAAAATGTGGAATAGATAAACAAGATAGTACTCTGTAGCACAGGAAAATATATACAGGATCTTGTGGTGGCTCACAGCAAAAGAGAATGTGACAATGAATGTACGTATGTTCATGTATAACTGAAAAATTGTGCTCTACACTGGAATTTGACACAACATTGTAAAATGACTGTAACTCAATTAAAAAAAGTTTAAAAAATAAAATAAAATAAAATAAAATAAAATAAAATAAAATAAAATAAAATGTAATCTCAAAAAAAAAAAGTTAGGTCCTATTATTACAGCTCTCTCATGATGCCCTCACTCTTACTTCTTAGCGTTCATTACGCACCCCTTTTTGTGTGTGTAATTAGTTTGTCTTTTCCTCCCCACTATACTCTACATTAACAAAGGCAAGGACCATGTGTTTTATTTACTACTGGTTCCCCAGCACATATTTTAGAGGACTAAAAAAAAAATCTACAGATAGTATAAAGATATCAGAACACAAAAAGGTTTAAACATTTTACAAAGGCAAATATGTTTTGTTACATATTTTTTTCAATTTGTATTCCCTGTCTTCCTCCACTTTAAAGAAAAAAAAATCTAAATTCATTTTCCTCCTAAAATTTCCTACAAATAGGTTTTAGCTCAGAACTGCTGAGATGGACCTAAAGAGATGTGAACAATGTCTAACTCCATGCCCTGATTAAACAGAAGAGTGCTTCACCAAGGCTCCAGAGCTATCCTCACAGATGTGTGCCATGATCACCTGACTGGGAGAAATTTTGAGACAGAACTGCCCAGGCTTTCCCCTACATCAATTTTAGAAAGAAAACAAACACAAAAGTAAAAAGGGAGAAAATGATAAAAGTAAGTATTACCAGAAAGAAGTGACCCTAGCCGACACCATCTGCAAATTAAACCATCTTTTCTAATGAAATGATCCTGTCGGCTTTGACAAGTTACATTGCCCATGCTGACTTTCCAGACTGTTAGTCAATGTCCATTTTAAATGGTAGATGGTAAAATAAAAACAAATAAATGCAGCAATAGTTCTTCCTATTGCTAGGCAAAACCAAATAAAAGATTTTCACCCTGTTCTGAAAGCTAAATTCATCCTCTTATGATGACACTCAGAATGACAGCATTTGAATTATTTAATAATACAGGCCTTATTCAAAAACAAAACGATTTGGCACATCTCTATCCGTATGTCATAGGCAGAAACCATCAGGTAAGTGATCTCCCTGGTTGCATAAAGAAATAAAATGGCATTAATCCTTAGTAGCCCCTTCCCCCTGGGGAAGGGAATAACCAATGGAAGAAGGGGACTAAGGGACAAGCAGCACTATGAATTTGTTCCCTTGAGCCATGTGTCCACTGACATGCAGCACCAGGGTGGGATGGGAGCAATCTCTCATACTGTTGGGAAAAAGTCGAGAAGGAAACAGATGTTAAATCAGAGGCTATGAGCTCCTCTCATTGTCCTCCATGGGATCGCTAACAGGAAAAGACAACAGGCTCAGCTTTAAGAGAGTGCTGGTCTGTTACTGACTAGCTAAGCCACCATAAGCAAAGTGCTTAACCTCCCTGAGTTTAATTTTTCTCATTAGTAAATGGGGATAATGATAACCACCTTGGAACGGCTGCTGTGAGAATCAGAAATGATGTATATTAAGTACATAACATAGTGTCAGATAGTTAGGACTTAACAAATGACAGAGTAGCTTTTGTTATTTTGAATTTCTCCCACCCCAGGAACAATGACAACCAAAAATAAAAATAAAACAACATAAAATCACATTTCATTCACTTAAAAAGATTGTATTAATTGGGAAGGCAGGCAGTAGGTAAAATTGATGTCAATAATTTAAGCTTATTTCTTTGTAATAAGCTTAATGTGAACACACGAGACAATAAATGAGAACAGAACAGAAGGTCAAGAAGCATGTGTCTATTTTCCTCTGCCTTTTACTTATTTGGGGAAACTGGTCTAGTTAAATACTAGCTTTAGAGACCTGAATCTATTCTAAAGCATACCTGATTAGACATATCCTATACAGATAATTCCCCTCCGAGTCTAGTCCCAAACTGAATGACTACCGATTGGACCATCAGATTGTGGGGTTGTGAACTCAACTGATTCCAAAATATGCAGTATTTTTGGAATGACTTGGGAATTTCGGTTCTTATGCACTGAGCACATGCAAAGTTCAGCTTCATTCAACTAGATTATTTTTTAAACTAACATTTATCAAGAGATTTCTATGTATATGGCCTACTATTTTCTTGCATTGACAATGAGCACATTATATTCTTTATTCTTCACAACACTTTGTATTAGGTACTGTTATTGCTCTCATTTGTCCAATGAAAGAATCAAGGCATAGATTTTAAAACTTTCCTAATATTACATAGCTAGAAAGAGTGGTAGAATATGAATTTGAATCCAGGTCATTCTGATTCCTGAGACGCTCTAGACTTACATTGTGGAAACACTAAAATAGGATAGAAACAATTTATAGGATAGAAAGCTTTAAAGAAGCTTAAAGAATGTCTAAAGGGATATAAACATAAAATTCAAAATGGTATAGATACGGTCTAGAAATCCTTTAATAATAGATCCGGGTATAGGGAGAAAAGGATTCTTGAAACATTACAAAGATTATATTAAAATAAACTAAGAAACAGTTTATATACACTCAAATTATGTGGACCTTAAACTTAATTATATAAAAACATTTTTAAAAATCATATAATTATATAAAATCCATTTAAAAAACAGAAAGCATGCCATAAAATGAGCTTATGTTGATTTATATATTATGACATTTTCCCTGCTATTTTTCTTTATTTTCTAAATTTTCTACCAATAGTGTATAATTCTCTTTTAAAAGTTAATTTTAAAGTAACCATTTTATATACCGATAAGAAAATCTACAGAACTTACCCTCTCAAGAGACTGTACAAATTGAAAATATAAATAGGTTTTTTCTAAGAATTGGTTAAATTAGAACTGATAAATACATGTATATTTACATATATTAGAAATCTATATCTATATCACTATACCTAGTTACTATATATAAGGTACTATTAGATTCTGTGTGAACTACAAATAATTAAGTATGACCTCTTCTCCCAAGAGTTTCCAAAGCAAATTTGGAAAATAAAGCATATATTTCCCCAAACACCTAACACAAAAAGGATGTAGGTGCAATGTATTGAAGGACTGTCCCTCTGCCAGAACATCAGCTATATGAAAGCAGGAACCTTGGCTCTTGTATCATTAGCGCCTAAAGCAGTGTATAGTAAGCACTCAGTAAATGTTTACTGAATGAATGGATGTATGTATGCATGGATGGATAGATGTATAATACAGTTAATAAATACTCGGAGATTTTAGTCAGCATGCACATCTAGTTGAACTGAAACATCAGCTCTTCCTGGGTCTCAAGCCTGCCAGCCTCTGGACCAGAACTGTATCTTCAGCTCTCCTGGATCTAAGGCTTTTGGACTGGAACTAAACCATCAGTTCTCCTGGGTCTCCAGTTTATCAACTCACCCTGCAGATCTTGAGACCTGCCTGCCTCCAAAATCACATGAGCTAATTCCTTACAGTAAGTCTCTCTCTCTTTCTCTCCTTCTCTTTCTCTCTCTCTCTGTTCTGTTTCTCTGGAAAATCTTGATGAACACCATCACAGACTAAATCCCACATGGAGAAACAGTCTAACCCAGAATGGTGTTTACTATGTTCTCACGTTGTATATTCAATCTTATTGACCTCTCCCATGCCCAGTATCAGGGATTCTTGGGGTTCCCAATCCAATAAGTAACAGTCGATGAAGGAGACCAAAACAGTAATTATTTTAGAAATAGCTTATAAAACAAAACAAATTCTCAGCTCGAGATCTTTCCTCAGTGATCCCGAATTGGGCACTTAATTGTGATTTATCAAGAAGCCTACTTCGATTTGAAAAAACAAATCATTTATCATCCAAGAGCATTTGTCATCTCTTTTAAAAAGTCCATTTTAAAACACTAATAAAATATATAAAGAAAAAATGAAAATCCTAATTAAAAATGGGCAAAGGTTATAAATAAAGCATTTACCAAAAAAATGCAGTTGATTAGCAAAACGAAGATGCATAAACTCACTCATAATTAAGTAAATGCAAACCAAAGAACAAGTAGATACCATTTTTAACCTACCACACTGGAAAAAAAAATTTAATTTCCATAATATAGGGGATGTGTGTAAAGAGATGTTCTTATTTCCTATTGATGAGATATTCTTTAAGAGGAATAGACGGCACAACACAGTTAAATTAAAAATGCACATACTATTTGACATACTTACTGTACTGTTAGGAATTGGTCCTACAGATACGTTTTCAAAAGTATGTCAGGGTTAGACATTGGAGCAACATTGGCATTAACATAAACCAAAGTAATCCTTCACTCCTCAAACGACCTAAATACTTACCAGAAAGTTAATAGTTAATAGTTACATGTCATGTAATACTGCACAGGCATTGAAGAGTGAAATATGCTGAATTTGCTGATATGAAAACAGACCCAAGATATGATTAAGTCTATGATGATGAGTTAGTCAGAATTCTCCAGAGAAATAGAGCTAATAGGATATACATATATACACACATATATACGGAGAGAGAGAGAGAAAAAGAGAGGGGGGCAGAAAGAGACTGGTTGATTATAAACATAGACAAAACAAGGTATATAATGATTTATGTAAAATAATCTCATCTACGTTTTAAAAAAGAATGAATATAAACATATGGGAATGGGTAAGTAGAGACAGTCATGTAGAACAATAGATGCGTAAACATTTTTCTGGAAGCACATATTGGAAACTTAGTGATTACTTAAGGGGGAGAAACTAGCGATTGAGTGGTGACTAGGAGAACATCTATTTTATAACTTTCTTTATAGTATTAGTATTTAATTATGTGTACAACTTTTATTTAAAAATGTTAACTTTAAAAGAAGGCATAGAAAATCCTATTCCTACCTGATTCTTTCAAGTAATGGTTAACAATTGAAGAAACTCCTTGAGGTGCCACAAAGTTACAGTCTCCGTCTTTTATCACCATTCCTTCAATACAAGAGATCAGAGGCTTCAAAATGCCCCGAGCTAACAGTTCATCATAAAAGCTGAAATAAATCAACATGTACAACATAATTATAATACTATAACTACCTCTAAAATACTATATTCTCTTCTAAGAATTCTTAGAGATTATAATCCTCAATAATAACTAGGTATCTGCCTATGATCTACTCAACATGTTTTGTGTTGAAACTGATAAGCCAGGTGAAGAACAGAAATGTTTTGAGAATCCATGGTTCTTTTGCTGACATTAGCCAGAGGCCTATTTTTTCATATATTTCAAAATGAAAGTCTATGGATATAAACTGAAAGGTAGTTAGTATACCAATTCTATTTTTTATTTTTTATTTTTGGTGGGGAGCAGTAATTAGGTTTTTTTTTTATTATTATCTTTTTTAATGGAGGTATCAGTATACCAATTTTAAATTTGGTTAGGAATGACTTCCACTACTGCTATGTGTCCTTTTCCTGAACACCAAAATAGTGGTTTCTAATTAAGTTCATTTATTTATTTTTTTTTTTAATGGAGGTTCTGGGGATTGAACACAGGGCCTCGTGCATGCTAGGCATGCACTCTACCACTGAGCTATACCCTCCCCAGTAATTCCTTTTATTGGGCCCTTACTGTGTCCATTATAATCTCTCATCTGATCTTTACAACTGTATGAGGCATGTCTTACAGTTTTCCCACTTTATGCAGGTTAACCTTTTACTGTTAATACGATCCACAATGATAACATAATCATTTCAATTACAGTATTACTAGAGGCAACGTTTAACTGTTAAAAAATGGATGATTTACATCTTTTTACATCATACAACTAGTATGACTGATTCCACCCCTTTCAACTAACTCACCTTTGATGTTTTTTGGCATAATGAGAAGTGCAGGTGATGTACTGGGCGCCCAAGTCGACCGTGCTCTGTGGATTGTAAGGACTGCCGGCTGTAGTCATTCTTCCCCCTTGAATTAATCCCCAGGAAAACGTCTTTAGTGCATCAGAATGGACCTTTTGCAACTGACGCTGTTCACCCCACGTTACCACAAATGGATTATTTGACATTTTTTTAAGCCAAAGTCTTTGTCATCTAACATCGTCAGGAAGCAGGTAACAATTCGGTCACTGAGTGTGAGGTATTTTTTAGAAAGAACCCACGAATCATGCTGAACAGCAAGCGTTCAGGACCGTGCCTGCTGCATCTATTTACTAATTTGAATAAAAGGAATGAATGAACGAACGAAATAAAACAAAACCGTGAATGAAATGTCAGAATGAACGAATCAAAATGCTTTCACTCCTGCGGTCAGGCTTCAGGAGAAGGACAGGATCCTGTCAGCGAGATCTTCGGGAAGTCTTGGTGTACGGGCACCCTGGGATCCCCACAGTCTGGAGAAAGCTGCCAAGGCACAGAGCGGCCCGGAGGAAAAGCCAGGTACTGGCGGCAGCGCCAGGCCCAAGCTTCGCAAACTCCAGTCAGGACGCCTGCCAGGCCGCCGGGCCTCCGTCGGAAGTGCGCGCGGCCCTGGCGCCCCGCTCCCAGCCCCGCGTGGGGCGCCGCCCCGCCCGCGCCCCCTCCCCGCCGTCCGCGGTCACGTGACCGGGCGCGCGCCGCCGCGGGTCCCCGCCGGGAGCCGGGCCGCTGGATTCTCCTCACAGATTGACTCGGGCAGGGCCCACGCCACCCCAGAAGTCAGGCTCTACGTGGGCTTCTTTATCCCCTTTTCGGCCCGAGGGCGACCCACCTGAGTCCCCAGCCTTGTCCCACACGGCGAGGTGCAAAGGACGGGACGCCTCCTTCCTCAGCAGCGCTGCGCACAAGCTTCCCGTCAGCCCGGCGCCCACGATCAGCACCCGCTCCATGGCCCGCTGTTTCAGCGGCGAGGCCGGCCGGCCTGCACTCGGTGCAGCCGCCGAGACCCAGACGACTAGAGCTGCCTGCACTTCGCGCTCCGGGCCCCAGCGCGCCCCGAGCAAGCCCCCGCTGGCCGGCAGGGGGCGGAGAGGAGGCGACAGGCTGAGCCGCTGGGAAGAACCCCAAACCTTGGCTTTCCCCTAGGGTTGAGGGCTGGGAGGGAGCTGGCGTCAATCCAAGACAGGCTGGTGCAGTCAGATGAACTGTAAATTCCAGCCTGCCCCTCGCCCACAAAAACCTGGAGATGGTGAAGGTTACAGTGTGAGAACCCACCTCGCCGCAGGGCTGGTGTTGTCTACAGCGGAGACTCAGCCGAAGGTAACTACTAGAGTAACTATCGCTTGTCCTTGTTGGGACTTTCGCTATCTTAGTAGTTGAAGTCTGAAAACTGGGGAAGAGAAGAAACAGACCAGCTATCCCAGAGCCAGCTTCCTTCTCCACTGCCTTAATGGCCACTATTCATGTAATTGAAAAAAGAATTGGAGAGATTATTTTTGAACTAGCTCCCAGGCTCTGTGTAAATTATGTAACTTTTTTGAACCTCAATTTCTCTACCTGTGAAATGGGGACAATGTTTACTGTCCAAATTGTTGAAAATTAGAGGTAGCTGGTTCACCGGAAAATTCTAGATCACGCCTCGCTTCAGTAAATGTTATTTTATGTCAAAACACATTTCACATGCTCAAAGGGACATTAAGATGAGCAACACAAGGGCTCATGCCATTACCACTAGTTCCCCATCCCCCCAACATCGTTGTGGAAGTTCTAAATGAAAAAAAGTGAAAAGCAAGGATAAATCTGAACTATTAAAAAATCAAAAAGTAAGTTAATCTGAATAGTAGAAAAATTATTACCTGGAAAACTAGAGAAACTGAATATCTCTCAGAACGATGAGAAATTTGACAATAGTAGCCAATTATTAAAAATTAGGGGTTTAACTTTAAATACACATCATGAAGAAATTACCATGCATCACACTCGTGATAGGTTAATATTATATATCTGATAAAGGATAATGGAACTAGAAGAAGATACAGATGGACATATATAGCCTAATAAGACATTTCTAAGCACAAAAATAAATCTGAACTGAACATAAAAATGGAATTGAACAGGAAAATATTGAATACATAATCATTTACAAATTGCGTTCAAAATATACAAGACAAAATATAAACTGAACAAATTTTTGGAACATATCTGAAAAATGAAAGTAACACTTATATAAAGTCTTAGGGAAATGATTATTTTTTATTGAAGTACAGTTGACTTACAATATTAGTTTCAGGTGTACAACATAGTGATTCAGTATTTTTACAGATTATATTCCATTTAAAGGTATTCCAAAATAAGGGCTATATTTGCCTGTGCTGTGCAGTATAATCTTGTTCCTTATTTATTTTGTTCATAGTACTTTCTATCTTAATACTCTACGACATGTTGCCCCTCCCCCTTTACCTCTCCCCCCTAGTAATCACTGTTTGTTCCCTATATTTGTGAGCCTCTTTCTCTTTTGTTACATTCATTAGTTTATTTTTTAGATTCTACATTTAATTGATAAGAGTATTTGTCTTTCTCTATCTCACTTAATTCACTAAGCATAATATCCTCTAGGTCCATCCATATAGTTGTAAATGGCAAAATTTCACCTTTGTTATGACTGAGTAATATTTCATTGTGTGTATATATACAACTTCTTTATTCATTCATCCATTGATGGACACTTAGGTTGCTTCCATATCTTGACTATTATGAATAAAGCTGCTATGAACATTGGGATGCATGTATCTTTTCAAACTAGTGTTTTTGTTTTCCTCAGATAAATAACCCAAGAATGGAATTGCAGGATCAGTTGCAGGTAGTTCTGTTTTTAGTTTTTTAAGAATCCTCCATAATGTTTTCTATAGTGGCAACATCAATTTACATTCCCACCAACAGTGCACAGTTCCCTTTTATCCACATCCTCACCAGCACTTGTTATTTATTAGACTTTTTGGTGATACCATTCTGACAGGTGTAAGGTGATATCTCATTGTGGTTTCAATTTGCATTTCTCTGATGATTAACAGTGTTGAGCATCTTTTCATGTGCCTGTTGACCATTTGTATGTCTTCTTTGAAGAAATGTCTATTTAAGTTTATTTAGGCTATTTAAAAAAAATATTTTTTGATGTTAAGTTGTATGAACTGTTTATATACTTTGAATAGTAACCCCTTATTGATCATGTCATTTGCAAATATTTTCTCCCATTCAGTACATTGTCTTTCGTTTTGATGGTCATTTTCTCTGCTGTGCAAAAGCTTGTAAGTTTAATTAGATACCATTTGTTTGTTTTTGCATGTTTCTTTTGCCTGGGAGACAGATCCAAAAAATATTGTTATGATTTATGTCAAAGAGTGGTCTGCCTGTAGTTTTATGATTTCAGGTCTTACATTTAGATCTTTAATCCATTTTGAGTTTATTTTTGTATATGTTGTGGGGAAATGTAATCTCATCCTTAGTAGCTGTCCAACTTTCTAAGCCACCACATATTGAAGAGACTGTCTTTCCTCCATTGTATATTCTTACTTCTTTCGTCATAGATTAATTCACCTTAAGTGTGTGGATTTATTTCTTGGCTCTCTTATTTAGTTCCATTGATCTGTGTGTGTTTTTGTCCCAGTAACAGGTGTTTTGATTACGGTGGCTTTGTAGTATAGTCTGAAGTCAAGGAGCATGAAACCTCCAGCTTTGTTCTTTTTTGTCAAGATAGCTTTGGCAATTTTGGGTCTTTTGTGGTTCCATATAAATTTTAGGACTATTCTAGTTCAGTGAGAAATGATCTGGATATTTTGATAGAGATTTACATTAAATCTATAGATTGTTTTAGACACTATGGCCATTTTAACAATATTATTTTTTCCAATCCATGAGCTATCTTTCCATTTCTTTGTATCATCTTCAGTGTCCTTAATCCATGTTTTCTAGTTTTCAGAGTATTGATCTTTCAACTCCTTGATTAAGTTTGTTCCTAGAAATTTTATTCTTTTTGATATGATTTTAAATGGCATTGTTTTCTTGCTTTCTCTTTCTGATAGTTTATTATTAAGATATAGAAAAGCAGAAGATGTCTACATAGTAATCTTGTATCCTGCAATTTTGCTGAATTCATTTATTAGTTTTAATAGTTTTTTGATGAAGATGTTAGGGTTCCCTATATAGAGTATCATGTCATCTGCAGATAGTGTCATTTTTGCCTTTTCCCTTCCAAATTGGATGTTTTTTATTTACATTTCTTGTATGATTGTTGTGGCTAGGATTTCCAGTGCTATGTATTTAAAAGTGGTAACAGTGGACATCCTTGTTTTGTTCCTAATTTTAGAGGAAAATCTTTCAGCTTTGTAGTGTTAATGTGTTGTTAGCTGTGGGTGTGATATAAATGATCTCTATAATGTTGAGATATATTCCCTCTATACCAACTTTGATAAGAGTTTTTATCATGAATGGATGTTGAATTTTGTCAAATGCTTTTCTCTGGGTCTACTGAGATGATCATGTAAATTTTATCTTTTTATTATTGTGGTGTATTACATTAATTGATTTGCAGATCTTGAACCATTCTTGCATATATGGAATAAATCCCACTTGATCATGGTATATGGTACTTTTCATATATTGTTGAATTCCACTTGCTAATATTTTGTTGAGGATTTTTGCATCCATATTTATCAGAGATATTGGCCTGTAATGTTCTCTTTTTTGTAGTGTCTTTGTCTGGTTTTGGTATCAGGGTAATGGTGGCCTCTTAGAATGAAATCGGAAGTGTTCCATTCTCTTCAGTTTTTGGGAACAGATTTGAAAGGTTAGGTATTAACTCTTGTTTATATATTTGGTAGAATTCCTCTTTGAAGCTGTCCGGTCCTGGACTTTTGTTTGCTGGGAGTTCTTCTGTTACTAACTCAATTTCACTTCTAGTGATCTATCTGTTCAGATTGTCTATTTCTTTCTGATTTAGTCTTGGAAGATTTATGTTTCTAGAAATTTCTCCATTTCTTCTAGGTTGTCCAATTTGTTGGCAAATAACTGTTCATGATATTCTCTTGTGATTTTTTTAACTTCTGTGATATCAGTTATTTCTCCACTTTCATTTCTTATTTTATTTATTTGGGTCCTCTTTTTTTTCTTGAAGAGCCCAATTAAAGGTTTGTCAAATTTCTTTATCTTTTTTTTTAAATAGCTCTGTTTCATTGATCTTTTCTACCTTTTTTTCCTTTTGTCTGTGTTTTATTTACTTCCTCTCCAATCTTTATTATTTCCTTCCTTCTCCTGTCTCTGGGCTCTATTTGTTCTTCTTTTTTGAGTTCCTTAGATGGTAGATTAATCTTGTTTGTTTGAGATTTTTCTTCTTTCTTGAGGTAGGTCTGTATGGGTATGAACTTCCCTCTTAGAACTGCTTTTGCTGCATCCCACAGATTTTGGAAAGTTGTGTTTCCATTTTTTTTTGTCTTAAGGTATTTTCTGATTCCCTCTTTCACTTTTTATTTGACCCATTGTTATTTTCAATAGCATGTTATTCAATCTCCATGTGTTTGTGTTTTTCCATTTATTTTCCTTTAATTAATTTCTAGTTTCATACCATTTTGGTTACAAAAAGTGCTTGATATCATTTCTATCCTCTTAAATTTGTTGAGGCTTGTTTTGTGACCTACCATGGGGTCTATCCTGGAGGACCTTCCATGTCCACTTGAAAAGAATGTGTACTTTGCTAGTGATGTAATGTCCTCTAGATATCAGTTAAGTCCCTCTGGTCAGTTGTGTCATTTAAGTACACTATTGCCTTACTGATTTTCTGTCTAGATGATTGGTCCATTGATGTAAGTAGGGTGTTAAAATTCTCTACTATTATTGTACTATTGTCAGTATCTCCCTTTCTATCTGCTACTGTTTGCTTAATTTAAATATTACATCCTCCTCTTTTAGGTGCATATATGATAATAAGTATTGTATGTTCTTCACATATTGATCCCTTTATCATTATATAATGTCCTTCTTTGTTTTAGAGATTATTTTGTCTGATATAAATATTGCTACCCTTACTTTCTTGTCATTTTCATTTGCATGAAATATCTTTTTACATCCCCTCACTTTCAATCTGTGTGTGTCTTTAGCTTTGAAGTGAGCCTGTTGTAAGCAACATGTAGATGGGTCTTACTTTTCATTCAGTCAGCTGCCCAGTGTTTTTTGATTGTAGCATTTAGTCCATTGACATTTAAAGTGATAGGTATATTCTTATTGCCATTTTGTTACTTGTTTTCTGGTTGTTTTTATAGTTCTTTTCAGATCTTTTTATGTTCTTCAAGTTTCTTCCCTTGTGATTTGATGATTTTCTTATCTTTTGATGATGTGGGTCCATGGTTCATTACTGGCAGTAGTGTATCTTTTGGGGAGAGGTGGGAATGACTAGATGACATAGAGAAAGTAGAATTTTAAAATAGCTGGGACAGATGTACTTATATTTACTCTTCCTTGTCACCTTGAACTTTACCCTTAACTTCTTTTCTGTTCCTGATCTCTGCAAGACTGGCTCCTTCTGATCATTCAAGTCCAGCTTAAAAGTTACCTACAAGAGGCCTTCCCTAACCACTTGACCTAAACAGCCACTCAGTGACTCTCTTTTCCATTAACCTGTTTTATTTTCTTCATATCACTTAATCACCTTTAGAAGTTACCTTGCTTTTGTACTTGTTTAACTATATATTATTTATTTAGTGTCTTTATTTTATTAGAATGTAAGCATCAAGAGGTAAGAAACATTGTCATGTTCAATACAGTATCCCTGGTAACTAGAATCCAGTTTTGGATTTTGGAATGAAGCTGGCCTGAATCTGAATCCTGACTGCCAGTTATACATAGTATATCCTTAGACAAGTTATTTAATTTTTCAGAGCCTTTATTTTGACATCTGGAATGGTAGTGTTTCCTACCTCACAGAATTAAACAGTCAAGTAGCATTCATTGCTGCAGTTTAATAGTATTAACATTCCCTTTTATTTTTAGATCCCAAATGTGGTACCTTTTCAAGATGTTGTCTTTCATCCTAATTTTTGGAACCACTCACGGTACCTTTCAGAATCGAAGACCTGTGAACCCTGAAGCAAATATGAATATTGTAAGTTTCTAAGAAACACATGCTAAGCTGCTAAAATAACGGGAATGCTACTTTTCAATTTTGAGGGTTTATACTTTAACAGATCTACAGTCAAATTTATGTATCTGCAGTCATATATTTTGATATGGGCCAACTGATATTCCCCATCTACTCTTCTATAAGCCCAAGGTTTCCCTTTCAGCTTTATTCTGTCTCTGTAATGAAAAAAAAATCTATATCTATATCTATATCTATATATATATATATATCTACCTGCATGGATATATTTCTCTCTTCTATACATGCACATATATAACAAATTTCAGATATAAGCTTAGCTATATTCATAGACATGCAAACATTTTTGGATAAACGTATATATTTTTAAATTGTAGGTGGGTGAGTAGGTAAAAGTATGAGTGATTAGCAGTTAGAAAAAAAAATTAATGGGTCGGTTTTAGAGATATGTCCTAGAGGGCAGGGATTTTGTTTGTTTTATCCGTGAATCCCTAGTATATAAGACTGATAATTAGTAGATGTTCTTTAAATGTTTATTACTGAAGTAATCAGTGAATTAATGAAAATAAAAATATACAGGCATGAGGCTAAGAGAAAATATGAAGGTTCATTATTACATGATTAGGTTAGATTGATCAGGTTACATTAATTGACCAACAATTTTATTCTTAAAGGCTTACTCTTTCTTTACCTAGAGCCAAATCATTTCCTACTGGGGCTACCCAGATGAAGAGTATGACATTACAACTGAAGATGGTTATATCCTTGGCCTTTATAGAATTCCTTATGGGAAGACAAACAGTGATAACAGTTCAGGTAATATTCAATTCCAGATAAATTGGTGAATATCTGGGGTTTGAAGTTCTCAACTTTTTTATTTCTTCTCAGTGAGTTTAGGACAAGAAAAGGATTTGAAGTTTAAGTGAACAGTTAACTTCTCATATGTCTCTCTACATACCTCAAGAAGAGTCCCAATCTACACTAACTTCCTGTTCACAGAGGGATTTTAAAGTATGGTGGAACACAGATTGCTCCTTCCAAGTTTTCTTTGTGGATCACTTTACTCATACATGTTGATTTTCTAGAATTTTCTTTGTTTAATGAGGGGTGAAAAATGCTCTGAAACATAGTAACATTATTCTGTAGGTTTGAAGCATGGCTGGTAAAAATTCCCTTCTTTGTCTTTATGGCTCTCTCCTCTAGCAGTAGGAAAGAGATCATTTGGTAGCAGCCTCATGGCTCTTTATTTTAACAATAGATACACTACTATCAGCAGAATGAGGTGCAAAAAAATGCACTAGAATTTGTCACTAGGGTTAGAATTCTAGATGTGTCACTTACTAGCAGAATATGTAACAAATTACTTTGCTTATTCATCTAATTGTTCAAATAAAATTCAGGGTTTTTTTTTTCTTTTCTCCCTAGATTTTCTCCCTGAAAAGAATGTTTCTCATATTGCAGGACACCCTCTCAAGTTCTCATTTTGAACATTAAAGTACATTTCAGAGAAGACATTAATTTGGAACAATCTCAGTCAATTTTGGATCCTTATAGAGGTCACATCTACTGAGCAGAAAATGTTAACATAGATTTGACATAATTATAGTAATCATTCCTCAGGGTATGACCTAATTTTTCAAATACTGTAATAAAAGATCTAAAGATAATTTTAAAATATAGTAAGTGCTTCAGAGTTCTCTAGAAGCAGGGCCTGAGACAGAGATTTAGGTGCATGTGATTTATTGATTGAAATACTTCCATGAGAAAATAATGTGGAAATCACGGGAAGGCAGAGGAAGGAGCTAAAGAAGGATGTGTCTCAACTAAGAAAGTGTAGCTAAAATGTAACCTCAGAGGAGTTCATGGATATATGAATTGCACTACAGAAGTGGTCCCATCTTGAAGATAAGGAGCTAGCATTTTTGCATTCCCGTATAGGTTAGTCACTGCTGAAGGCTACCCATAGAAAGAGGTAAAATCTCCTGGCTGAGGCAATTCCCATTTGCCTGGAGGCAGTTCCACAGAGAAAGGGACAATAGTGAACCCTTGAAAAGCAAGTCACAAAAGCTAGAAAAATAATTCAGCTGCTTAATAAAGGAAATCCAGGTGGGGCACCAAAATAATCAAATAAAGTGTACCCCTTACACTACTCAGACCCACTTTTTTTTCACATTAAGTTTATTTTATCCAGGTACAGCTTTTCAAGGATTCTGGTAGAACAGGATTTGTAGGAAAACTTACAAGATGAAGGTTAGGGGGAACAAATTAAGATGTCTGCTATTATATCTGATCCTAATGCCGTATCTAGTACTCATATATTCCCACCTCTACCACCCACTGTAGATTCCCCTTCCTTTCAGCTATCTTCCCTAATATGGTAAGCCAGGCCTTTATCCGTAAGGACTACTATGTCCATAACAGGTCATAGTTGTCATACTTGTACATTTACAGTTATAAGAAAGCATGGGAGTAACGAAAGACACCCCTGTATATTACCTGGATACAAAATATATTTTTCCCTCTTGTCATTATGTATCAATAGCCCTTCCTCCCCATGTTAATCAAAGCCAATACTCCTGATCTCAGGGCCAGTATAGTAATTCCTTTCTTTGCCTCCCCGTCTTCTAACATGAGGAGCCCAAAGTAACCACGTAGCAGATAGAGCTTTAAGTTTATTAGGATGTTTCCTGGTGCCACAGTGGAAATTTTTTCCTCTTGGAACAAATGCTCTAGATCTATGGAGCTTAAAACTGTGAGGACAAAATGTGTGAATCCCTAAGTAAGTTACTAGGAGTGGCAGTGAGTGGGACCACCTCTAATCCCATCCCTTTTTTCTCATACTTATGTATTCTACTAGTTAGGGGAATCAGCAATATATTATGGCCATTTCTTTAAGGTGTGTATTGAATCATGAAGGATAGCACCCATACTTACAGAATATCATTTCCCAACTGGCATCTCCACTGAGCCCTTGAGGTATTGTTTCATTGTTCTTTCAAGCTGGCTTGATGGTAGTTATGGGGTAGGATCAGTGGTTTGAATGGACCTCCTTTGACCGGAAGTGGATCCCTTGATTCAAAGTAATGTTATGAGGGGGTCCTACATGGAAGAAAAGACAAATCATAGAAATGTGTAGCAGTTTTAGTCATAATAAATTCTTGCCTTTTCCAGGAGAGAAAGGGTCTGGTATACCCAGCTTCTTTCCAAGTGACTGGTTTGGTTTCCTTGAGGGATGGTACCATGTGAGGTCTCTTTTGCTGGCAGGTCAGACATACTGCCTTGATAGTAGCTAGATCTGCCTTCATGAGGGGGCCCATAATGATGGGCCAGTGTGTCATCTACATCTCTACCATTATGACTGCTTATTTTATGAGCTCATTGCACAGCACTGGGGCAGCTAAAAACAGTGTCTGGCTGACATCTATTTGTTGAGTTATCCTATGCACTTGGTTAGTTAATGTACTCTCTGTAGTACACTATCCCATCCCATCCACCTTCCTTGCATACAGATTGAATATTGTTCTAGAGGGCAGATAGGAGAAAGGGTTGGAGGAGAGTTTCATGCCCTCTTGCATAGCTCTTGTTCCCTTTCACAAATCTGCACCACAGTGGACTCTTACATAAGACTCCAATATTTTATTTGAGGTTCATATAGGGTTCATTGCAAAGAACTTTCAGAAGAGTATGGATGTTCTCAATTTATACTGCATCCAGAGGCTTCATACTGACCTTGGACCCTATACTCGGTCTTCACTATCTTCACTTATTCAGCCTGAACTATTCTTATTGTGTCTCTCCCATCAGGGGGTTCTTATGTCTTCTCTCTCCCTGCAGGCACCTATCTTTCCTGATATTTGGGACCAGATTTTTACTCTGTGATACCAGCTTTCTGGTGAGTTTTCTTAAAGTTATGAATTTGAACTTAATTCATTTTAAAAGTAGGAATGATACTTCTACCAAAATGGAAGCATAAGCTCTTTACTTCTAAGATTTTAAATCCTGCTGGTGTCCTCACCAGAGTCTTTTGCAAGTTGATAAATGGAATTTCCTCCAAGCTCTCCCAAGACACGTTAATCAGATGGTGAGTGTTCTGGTCTTATTTAATAGATTTAGTATATCTTCATCTAAGCCCCCCTTTTTTTTCTTACATAATCTGCTGTTGCAATTCTGGAATTTTCTAAGCTTCCAGGAAATCTCAGCAGAATGTCAGGACTGACTGACCTCTGGAACCATTGTGCCAGTGTGTTAAATCCTGTGTCATAGGAGTGCACTTTCATACGAATAAACTCCCCCTTATCCAGGAATATATATATATAATTTCCCGCTTTGATCCAACACCCAGGCATTCTCTCTCAGTTCCTGCTGTTACATAACGATTAGCTAGATTTTGTAGCTCTTTTGTGTATAATTTCTCCTTTCCTTCAGCAGATGCAGTACTTTTTCAGTCAAGCCATGTTGGAACTCAATCATAGTTACTGATTCTGTACCCAGGAGGAGATTGGTGTGGATCTTGAGGAAGGGGAATCCTTGTTCTGAAAGGTATCTAAGTCAGGGGAACATTATCCTCTAACAAAGAGGAGTGGGTCACTTCTGTAGTCCCACTGAGTTCAGGGAAATCTGAGACTCAAGTTTCTGAAGCTCCTCTACCCAAATATTTTCATCTCAGGTCCCAAAGTCCTACTTCCCTATCAAGACCCTGAAATATAGTATGGGTTCTTCCCATGGCTGAAAATTCAACCCTCCTGAAGTTCTGTTGTTCTTACAATTAGGTCCTGACCAAGATTTTCACCTCAGTTAGCCTCTGGCTATAGAAGATGAGGGTTTTATGTGATGCCAAGGAGGTCTTACCACTTTCATTCACTCTTTACTTTGAATTGGTGATTGATTGCTCTGAGCCTATAATTTTTCTCTCTTCAGATTATCATTGACACGCAGCAATAGCTACCCAACTCCCCATACCTCATGATAATATTTTTGCTGTACTTCTTTGTCAGAGATACTGTATAAGGCAGTCAGCCCTTTCCTGTGTCATATGTGAGTATTTTAGCCATTGGAGTACCACAACATTCAAGGTTCTTTCAGTACTCCACCTGCAATCAATGATGTGATCCTCATTGCCAGCAAACCACAAGTAGTCCAACTCCATACTCTCATCTTTAAATGTCTGCTTCCTTGATCACTTTTGGTAGTAACTCAGGCCAAGTTCCCCAGAAGCAGAGTCTGTGACAGGGATTTGAGTGCACGTGGTTTATTGAGGGAATCTCGGGGGAAAAGGTGACGGAGGAAACAGAAGAAAGTAGAGGAAGGAGTTAAGCGAAGATGTGGTCTCAACTGGAATCCAGCTTCAGCCGGGCCCCCTTGGATAGATAGAGAACATGAAATACATCAGAGTTGGTCTGACCTTGAAGCATGGGAGTCATCCTTCTGTACCTTGTGTCAGTTGGTCAAAGTGTAGGTTGTCCCCTTCCATCCCCAATGTGGGAGCTCCCATTTAGCCAATAATGCCAAGAGTGCATCCCCAGAGAAAGAGCAGCTGTGTACAGTTGGCAGCCAACACAACAGCTGGAGAACAGGAGCATCAGCCTAATTAGTGGGATGTATGCAGGACAACAACAGCATCACTACAGTAGATAATAATGATGTGGATTGTGTGTCAACGGCAATTTAGGACTTAAAATCAAGTTACTAGTGAGCACATCCTATGTTATTCAAAAGGTGTTGCTTCTCAAAAACCTAAAAGTATAAATTAGGGCTCTGGGAACTCTGGTGATTAAAATAGTGGTTCTAAAAATGACACCTATATTGAATACACCTGTGAAAATGTGATTGTAAAATTATTTTATGAAATGAAAAAGTGGGAAAATCATAGGAAATGTATTTTATGTAATACATTATTTAAAATGTATATGAGTACCCAGATTAGTTAGATATTTGAATATTCTATATCCTTAAAATTTTCTATATTTAAGTATAACATGACCGAATTGCCTTATTGGTCATTTGAAAGAAATTCATTAGTGAACTGTGTTAAACAATTCTCATATACAATGGGATTAAATGTTATAATTTGCCCTATTTATGCAGTTTAAAAAATCTTCAAACTATCATGTCTTAGGAGATTGAATTTGAGGTAAGGTACTCATGTAGACACCACAATATTTAAAAATAAATTTTCTGCATTTTTTTCCAGCTCAGAGGCTTGTTGTATACTTGCAACATGGTTTGCTCACATCTGCCAGCAGCTGGATTTCCAATCTTCCTAACAGTAGCCTAGGCTTCCTTCTGGCAGATGCCGGTTATGATGTGTGGATGGGGAACAGCAGAGGGACTACCTGGTCCAGGAAACACTTGTACCTAGAAACAAATTCCAAAGAATTCTGGGCTTTCAGGTACAAAACAAGTCAAGTAATGTTTCATTTTATAAGTATATTAAACACTTTTTTTCTTTTTGAATGAAATAAAGTGATATATGTCCTTTTTCTCAACTCAGGGCTTTCAGTAGATCATCAAAATTTATATAAATTTTGCCTTGGAAATTAAAGAGTGCTTGTTTGATTTTGAGCTTGTTTCTCACTTTTCAGTGGTAACCTTTATTGACTGCCCCACCCTTCCTTTAACTGTTCTTTCACTCTGTAACCTATGTGCTTAGTCTGCTTCACTGTATTTAAAATATACAAACACCCTCTTTATAACACTGGGTTGTGGCTACTTTATTTCCTTGACTTCGTCTTCTCACACAAGTCTCTATTCAGTAGCCATACTATACTACATAACTTATTGATAATACCCAAAGTGAGTTGAAAAATGCTTTTAATATTTACCTATTCATTATCTTCAAATGTTAATATAATATTAGTAGAAAGTGCATTTTTATTTTCCTTTTTCTTTTTTTTTAATTGAAGTATAGTCAGTTTACAATGTTGTATCAATTTCTGGTGTACAGCATAATAGTTCAGTCATACATATACATACATATATTCATTTTCATATTCTTTTTCAATATAGGTCACTACAAGATATTAAATGTAGTTCCCTATCTATATAATATAAACTTGTAGTTTACCTATTTTATATATAGTGGTTAGTATCTGCAGTTCTTGAACTCTCAATTTATCCCTTCCCTCCCCTTTCCCCGACCCTGCAACCACAAGTTTGTTTTCTATGTCTGAACTTATTTTCCTTTTTCTCTTGTAGTTTTGATGAGATGGCTAAATATGACCTTCCAGCCTCCATTGATTTCATTGTGAAGCAAACGCAACAAGAGGAAATATTTTATGTTGGCCATTCACAAGGCACTACCATTGGTATGGCTAGAAAGATCACCTCTACTATTACTTAATTACTCTTTACAATTTTTTCCTTCTTAAGGATGTAGATAAGCTTTCAGACCTGTAAGTGAAACAAAGCACTGTGAGACAAAAATAGCATAGCAGTGCCCTGGAAGCTTACATCTTGCTTTAATTCTACATAGTTTTCTCTAGCCACAAAGAATTGACTGTAAAAACAAGGTTTTGTTTGTTTCCAATTATGTAAAATTTGGATATCCATCTTAAGTTCACAGTGAGGTCATTACTGTCACTTATTCCACAAATAGAAATTTCATAATTATTTTTATTTTAAAAATGAAGCATAGGGCTTTACGAGTGAAAAACTTTAAAAGGATATTTATGTTTTTGCATTTAGAGAAGATTAAACTTAAGAAATGCACAAATATGAAGAAAACCTTTCTCTATTTAAAGACGACAGGAAAAGAACTTTCATTACCTCACAGTAGTAATGCTTCTGTTCTAATGCATCATAACAACTTCACATTCAGGAAAAAAAAAAAAAAAAACCCTGAGACCTAACATAATTCTCTTCAATGGTATTGTAAACCTGTTCACTCTTAATCTTTCTATTTTGGAAGTAGAAAAGTCCATTTTATAATAGGAACCAGTATTAAATGAGTCTTTTCTAGGCTGAAGAGTATCATTTTCTTATAGGAATAGTCTACTTTATACCAGAGAAAATGTGTTGAATAACAGTCTCATCCCATTTCTCATAGATCTTTTTCTCCGATGTTTATTATGACTTTTAGTCCAAATTATCATCAGCTGTTCAGTTATCTGGAACCAGGAGTCCTAGAAAATAATTAAATAAGAAAAAAAATGGGTGATATGCCAGAGCTAATTGACTTACAGTATGATATACAATTCTTTACTTCTTTGATTTCTCAGAACCCAGGACAAAAAAGAACCAGTAAAAATAGAGAAGGTGTGCAGGTAGATAGTTTGATAGGATGTTAAAAAGAAAAAAACTACTATTTGTCATAATAATGACTCTGAATTATCAGTAAAGTAGTGTTTAGTATCCTCTTTACAAGAAGATAAGGAAAATTCTTATTAAAAGTAAGTATGGACTTCCAGGAGAAGATGGCGGAGTAGAAGGACGCTCACAGGTCACCCTCTCCCACAAATACACCAAGACCCACAACTACAGACCCACTCAGCCAACCAGAGCACCTGCGGAACTCCGACAGAACATCGCCCTCTTCAAAAGATAAAGACGCCAAAAATCTGGTAGGAGAAAAGGAAAAAAAAAAAAGAAAGAACAAAAGGCAAAGCAGCGCGGGACGGGTCCCGCGGGGAGGGAGCGGCAAAGGAGGACTGGCGCTCGCTCGCTGGGTCTCCCCTCTCCAACTGAGAGGCCAGCGGGACGGAGGGGGAGCCTCCGAGGCTCGGATTTGTACAGAGCAGCCCTTGACTAACAGAACTAAGTTAAACGGGCACAGAGCGTTCCCCCGACACCCAGCCTGAGACGCGGGCCGGCAGCGGGCGGGCAGGGCCAGGCTGCACAAGCCGGGCGGAGGACGGGGGCGGCTGCACGGAGGCAGCCCCGGGGGAACGCAAGGGGCTGCACGCCGTGGCTGTGGGAGCACAGGGCAGAATAACCTGGGCGCTCCATAAAACAGCAAGGTTGATGTGCTCTCGGGGGAAGGGTGCACACCCCCATCTCTGAAATCCCGCGGAAAGTTTTCGGGGGAAGAGAGGCGGGGCTCAGGCGCAGCCGCCATGTCCTCCGCGCTGAGCACTCAGGCGGGGGCGGGGGCGAAACCTGCAACCACACCGAAGGGCTTAGCAGCCTCAAAGGCCAGACTGAGACGGGCCTGCAGCCCGGGGCAGATAGGATCCTTCCATCCTGGTCCCTCAGAGAACTTGCTCCACAAAGACAAACAAGGAGCTGGGTTTTGGCTCGGAGCAGGGACAGGGCTGTCCCTCGGTCTTCCCCGAGCCCACCTGCGGAGCGCTGACCAGGGCGGAGCACGCAGCTGCACAGAGCGGCGGAGCTACCGGCGGCTCAGGTAGAGTGAGAGCAGCCCCCCACCTTTCGGGCAGGAACACAGCCCCTGACCGAGGTGCTGGGAGGGGGCACGACCCGCCCTCCTACCTGGCCAGTCTGCAACATCTGACTGAGGCATCCGGAGAGGCAGCGACCGGCCCGCCCACAGCAGAGGAGAGCTGCGCCTGACCCAGTGTTAGGAGGAGGCGCGATCTGCTTGCCGACAGGTGCTGGGAGCAGCACAGAAGAGGGCGCCAACAGAGAGCCTCTGAAAACAGCAAGCTGAGCTTCCAAAACAGGACGAAGAAAGACTTCGCATTAAAAGCACACAGACTCCAGGAGAACACCGACAAACCCACCCCCCCCCTTTTTTTTTAAATCTGTTTTTACCTGTTCTATTTTCTATTACTCTCTTAATTTTTACTTCTTAATTCATTTCTATTTCTCTTGGGTTTTGATGTCCTGTTATTGATTAGACACAGGTTTCAAATACATCTATTCATCTCCCCCCCCCCTTTTTTTGGTAAAGATTTTAAAAGGACATCTCAACCCGATTAATACTCTGCTTCAACTCGCTCTTCTATTATTCATTATACACTGTTTTCAAACCCTCTTTCTCCCTTCTTTTAAAATTCTTTCTCTCTCTCTTATTTTTTTTTCTTTTTTTCCTAAGTTCTATTCCTAAATAGGTATTAGATAGATAAAATCCTTAAGGACCAAAATAAACAACTGATACTTCATAAACCACAGTGCCAGAGAGGTATGAGCAAGATGAAGAAGCAGAAAAACCTTTCCCAATTAAAAGAAGAAGAGAAATCCCCTGAAAGAAAGATCAACGAAATAGACATCGATAGCCTACTAGATCAAGATTTCAAAAAAGGAGTGATCAAATTGCTGAAGGAATTAAAAGAGATAGTGTTTAGAGATATAAAACATGTCAAAAATGAAATTGAAGCTATAAAGAAGAGCCAAGTAGAATGGGTAAACTCATTGACAGAGATGAGGAATGATCTAATAGCTGTGCAAAGCCGACTAGATAATGCAGAGGAACGAATTAGTGATCTAGAAGACAGGGCAATAGAAAGCACCCATTCAGAAGAACTACAAGATAAGCAAATAAAAAATAATGAAAATAGCATAAGGGACCTATGGGATAACATAAAGCATCCCAATCTTCGCATAATAGGGGTCCCAGAAGGAGAAGAAAGATCAAAGGGGATTGAAAAGGTTTTTGAAGAAATCATGACTGAAAACTTCCCAAACTTAAAGAAGGAATCAGATATCCAAGTACAGGAAGCTCAGAGGGTCCCAAACAGGAAGAACCCAAATAGACCCACACCAAGACGTATCATAATCAAGATGGCCAGAGTCAAGGATAAAGAAAGGATTCTAAAGGCAGCAAGAGAAAAGCAAAGAGTAAGTTACAAGGGAACTCCCATAAGGCTCTCAGCTGATTTCTCTACACAAACACTACAGGCCAGAAGGGAGTGGCAAGATATATTCAAAGCCCTGAATGAAAAAAAGATGCAGCCTAGGATCCTTTATCCAGCAAGGCTATCCTTGAGGATAGAAGGAGAAATAAAGAGTTTCACAGACAAAAAAAAGCTGCAGGAGTTTAGCAACACTAAACCCATGCTAAAAGAAATATTGAAAGGGCTATTCTAAATAGAAAAGCAGCAGGATGCTACAGAAATGAGAAACTCACAACTGGAAAGGTGATAACTCATGAATTACGAATAAAGTAAACATGAAATTATAAAAGAAGACATACAAATCACTGAGAGTGGGAGAGGGAGGCAGGGAAATATAGAATATCTTTTTCTTTCTTTTTTAAATTTTTTTAACAGTAGGATGGGTTTGAGATCATGTTACTATCAGTTTAATAAAAACAGTTATAGTAATGGGTTAATAGATTTACAAAAAAGGGTAACCACAAGCCAAAAATTTACAAAGGAGTCACAAAAATTAAATAAAATCCATGAAAATACAAAGGAAAATTACCAAACCACAAAAGGAAGAAGAAAGGAACAAAGAGGATATACCAATTCAACTGCAAAGATAAGTTCAAAATGGCAATAAACACACATCTATCATTAATTACTGTAAATGTTAATGGACTAAATGCTCCAGTCAAAAGACACAGAGTGGCAGACTGGATAATAAAGCAAGAACCTTCAATATGCTGCATACAAGAGACCCACTTTAGGGAGAAGGACACATATAGATTGAGAGTGAAAGGATGGAAAAGGATATTCCATGCAAATGGAAAAGCCAAAAAAGCAGGTGTTGCAGTACTCATTTCAGACAAAATAGACTTTAAAACAAAGGCCATAAAGAAAGATAAAGAAGGACATTTTATAATGATTAAAGGAGTGATACAAGATGAGGATATTACACTCGTTAATATATATGCACCCAATATAGGAGCACCTAAGTACATACAAGAATTACTAACAGAGATAAAGGGGGATATTGATGGGAATACAATCATAGTTGGAGATTTTAACACTGCATTAACATCACTAGACAGATCTTCCAGACAGAAAATAAACAAGGCAACAGAGAAATTAAATACTACAATAGAAAAACTAGATTTGGTGGATATTTTCAGAGCATTACACCCCCAAAAAATAGGATATACATTCTTTTCAAGTGCACATGGAACATTTTCCAGGATCGATCATGTACTTGGGCACAAAAGAAACCTCAACAATTTTAAGAAGATAGAAATTATCTCAAGCATCTTTACTGACCACAATGCCATGAAACTGGAAATCAACAACAGAGAAACAAAGGAGAAAAAAAGGAAAGCATGGAGATTAAACAATATGTTATTGAAAAAACAATGGATCAATGAGGAAATCAAAGCTGAAATTAAAAAATACCTTGAGACAAATGAGAATGAAAGCACAACCACTCAAAACCTATGGGACACAGCAAAGGCAGTGCTAAGAGGGAAGTTTACAGCGATACAGGCCTTCCTCAAAAAAGAAGAACAATCTCAAATAAACAATTTAACCCACCACCTGAATGAATTAGAAAAAGAAGAACAAAAAGCCCCAAAAAGCAGCAGAAGGAAGGAAATAATAAAGATCAGAGGGGAATTAAATACAATAGAGATTAACAAGACCATAGAAAAAATCAACCAAACCAAAAGCCGGTTTTTTGAAAAAGTAAATAAAATTGACAAACCTCTGGCCAAACTCACAAAGAAGAAAAAAGAGAGAGCACAAATTAGCAAAATAAGAAAGGAAAATGGAGAAATTACAACAAACAAAATAGAAATACAGAATATCAAAGGAGAATATTATGAAAAACTATATGGAACCAAACTGGATAACCTAGAGGAGATGGACAAGTTTCTGGAAACATACTGTCCACCAAAACTAAATCAAGAAGAATCTGAACACTTGAACAATCCGATCACTAGAAAGGAAATAGAAATAGCAATTAAAAACCTCCCTACAAATAAAAGTCCAGGACCGGACGGCTTCTCCGGGGAATTCTACCAAACATACAAAGAAGAACTCATACCAGTCCTTCTCAAACTCTTCCAGACAATTGAAAAGGAGGGAATACTCCCAAACTCATTCTATGAAGCCACCATCACCCTGATACCAAAACCAGGCAAAGACACTACAAAAAAAGAGAATTATAGGCCAATATCACTGATGAACATAGAAGCCAAAATCCTCACCAAAATTTTAGCAAATAGGATCCAACAACACGTAAAAAAGATTATACATCATGACCAAGTGGGGTTCATCCCAGGGACACAAGGCTGGTTCAACATATGCAAATCAATCAATGTAATACATCACATCAACAAGAGAAAGGACAAAAACCACATGATCATCTCAATCGATGCAGAAAAAGCATTTGATAAAATTCAACACCCATTTATGATAAAAACTCTCGCCAAAGTGGGTATAGAGGGAACATATCTCAACATAATAAAAGCTATATATGACAAACCTACAGCCAGCATAGTACTCAACGGTGAAAAACTCAAAAGCTTCCCACTAAAATCTGGGACAAGACAAGGATGCCCACTATCACCACTCCTATTCAACATAGTCCTGGAAGTCCTAGCCACAGCAGTCAGGCAAGAGAAAGAAATAAAAGGGATCCAAATTGGAAAAGAAGAGGTAAAAGTGTCATTATATGCTGATGACATGTTACTATATATTGAAAACCCTAAAAGGTCCACACAAAAGCTACTAGAGCTGATTGAAGAATTCAGCAAAGTAGCAGGTTACAAAATTAACGTTCAAAAATCAGTTGCATTTCTTTACACTAATGATAAATCAACAGAAGAAGAAAGTAAGGAAACAATCCCCTTTAAAATAACACCCAAAGTAATAAAATATCTGGGAATAAATCTAACCAAGGAGGTGAAAGAATTATACACAGAAAACTATAAACCACTGATGAAGGAATTTAAAGAAGACTTTAAACAATGGAAAGATATTCCATGCTCTTGGATTGGAAGAATCAATATTGTTAAAATGGTCACACTGCCCAAGGAAATCTACAGATTTAATGCAATCCCTATCCAATTACCCAGGACATATTTCACAGAACTAGAACAAATCATAATAAAATTTATATGGAACCATCAAAGACCTAGAATTGCCAAAGCATTACTGAAGAGAAAGAAAGAGGCTGGAGGAATAACTCTCCCAGACTTCAGACAATACTATAGAGCTACAGTCATCAAGACAGCATGGTATTGGTACCAAAACAGACATATAGACCAATGGAACAGAATAGAGAGCCCAGAAATGAACCACAAACTTTTGGTCAACTCATCTTCGACAAAGGAGGCAAGAATATACAATGGAATAAAGACAGTCTCTTCAGCAAATGGTGTTGGGAAAACTGGACAGCAGCATGTAAAACAATGAAGCTAGAACATTCCCTTACACCATATACAAAAATCAACTCAAAATGGATCAAAGACTTAAACATAAGACAAGATACAATAAACCTCCTAGAGGAAAACATAGGCAAAACATTATCTGACATACATCTCGAAAATTTTCTCCTAGAAGAAAAAATAAAAGCAAGAATAAACAAATGGGACCTAATGAAACTTACAAGCTTCTGCACAGCAAAGGAAACCAGAAGTAAAACAAGAAGAAAACCTACGGAATGGGAGAAAATTTTTGCAAGTGAAACCGACAAAGGCTTGATCTCCAGAATATATAAGCAGCTCATACGACTCAATAAGAAAAAAATAAACAACCCAATCCAAAAATGGGCAGAAGACCTAAACAAGCAATTCTCCAAGGAAGACATACAAATGATCAAAAAGCACATGAAAAAATGCTCAATATCACTATTTATCAGAGAAATGCAAATCAAAACTACAATGAGGTATCACCTCACACTAGTCAGAATGGCCGTCATTCAAAAATCCACAAATGACAAATGCTGGAGAGGCTGTGGAGAAAGGGGAACCCTCCTACACTGCTGGTGGGAATGCAGTTTGGTGCAGCCACTATGGAAAACAGTGTGGAGATTCCTCAAAAGACTAGGAATAGACTTACCATATGACCCAGGAATCCCACTCCTGGGCTTGTATCCAGAAGGAAATCTACTTCAGGATGACACCTGCACCCCAATGTTCATAGCAGCACTATTTACAATAGCCAAAACATGGAAACAGCCTAAATGTTCATCAACAGGTGACTGGATAAAGAAGAGGTGGTATATTTATACAATGGAATACTACTCAGCCATAAAAACTGACAACATAATGCCATTTGCAGCAACATGGATGCTCCTGGAGAATGTCATTCTAAGTGAAGTAAGCCAGAAAGAGAAAGAAAAATACCATATGAGATCGCTCATATGTGGAATCTAAAAAACAAAAACAAAAACAAACAAACAAAAACAAAGTGTAAATACAGGACAGAAATAGACTCACAGACAGAGAATACAGACTTGTGGTTACCGGGGGGTGGAGGGTGGGAAGGGATAGCCTGGGATTTCAAAATTGTAGAATAGATAAACAAGATTACACTGTATAGCACAGGGAAATATACACAAAATGTTTTGATAACTCACAGAGAAAAATATGTCACAATGAGTGTGTATATGTCCATGAATGACTGAAAAATTGTGCTGAACACTGGAATTTGACACATTGTAAAATGATTATAAATCAATAAAAAATGTAAAAAAAATAAAATTAAATTAAATTAAAAAAAAGTAAGTATGAAAACAATTCAACATTTACTGAATTTCTGACCTAAAATGTAAGATTCATCTAACTGAAAAATTCGCTTACCTCATTTTCACCATTGCCAGTTATACAAATGTATAATATTGTTTCTGATTTTTATACTGTAGTGTTATAAGACGGATTTATTGCTGAATTATCCTCATTTATGATCTACGCATTTGTTTTTGATCCTAATAATCAGCATTATGTTGTGATCAATATGCTTGTCTCAAATTGGGTGATGAGTAAATGTTTGATAAATGAATTAAGAAATGAATATGTAAATTAATTGTTCAGGGCTTACTCTTATTCACCATGATGTCATTTCTTACATGCTCGTAATTGCTTAAGAATAGTTCATTTATATTTTATTTTCTTTCAGCCTTCGTAACATTTTCCACAATACCGAAGATAGCTGAAAGAATCAAAATCTTTTTTGCCTTAGCGCCAGTTTTTTCCATTAAATACTCAAAAAGCCCTTTAATTAAAATGGCATACAATTGGAAGTCGGTGATCAAGGTATGTTATCCCTTTCCTTTTTGTGGTTGATAACCCAAAATGATAATAATTCTGCGCTTTCAACAATGAAAGCTCTTGGCTGTGTTTTGCACAGGCACGTGTACGAATTGAAGTTTTTGGTTTCATCTGCACTGGATTCTTGCCTCATTTCTACAGAAGGATAGAATTTTACTCATGATACCTTTGGACATCCCATTGTGATAGAAAATCCATTAATCGAACGATGTCTACATCCTGCTCCCAAGTTTTGTCCCTCAATTTAAATATTTTAAACTGTGAGATAATGCATTTGGTTGTAAATATAGTGGACATACCACATCAGTTTTGGATTAATTATTTTAGTTTTCCAAATATGAATAAAGTGAATTTATTTTACAGGCTTTTTCTGGCAACAAAGACTTCCTACCTAATACCTCATTTAAAAGATTTGTTGGCTCTCAGCTGTGTCCACTAAAGATTTTTGGTAAAATTTGTCGTGATATCTTATTTATGATATCTGGATATGACCAGAAGAACTTAAATATGGTGAGAACAAGTTGCATTTGAGATTTTTTTGTCAATTTTTAGAAAGCAGCTCTTAATAGTGCTTATTTTATGCCTTGTGTATCATTTTATGGTTTATCCATTTATATTTATAGGTAGATTCTTAGCCTTTCTGATTTTGTGACTATACCAACATTGTGAAACTAACTTGTATTAGCCTGCTGGGATTATTTGGCTTTCATATTTGTCTTGATCTCTGTAAGGAATAGAGAGCCACTACAGTGATAAGTATCTTTATTAGTCTTTGCTATTGTTTGTTAGTTTCCTGAGGTTTCATGTATTTGAGTAGTCTTTTATTCACTTGTTTTCTGTAACTCCTCCTCTTATATCCTGGTTCCTAACACTCCTTTCCTTACTTGTTGATCCTTCCATAATTAGAATTGGTACCTGCCAGTTATCTTACATGCTTCTGGCATTCATCAGATTTCTGGAGTGTAAAACTGTTTTGGTGCTCCAATTACCATTGCCAAGGCCATTTGTATTGATTGTGTACAGATACTCTTAAAGATGTAGGCATTCATTCTAAGATTTTTTTCAGCACATTAAGATTTGGCAGAAGCAATTGAGGCATTTGGACTAGTTGGTTGGTTCTTACACCTGGACCTTTTAAGAAAGTTCTCAATGAGAACTAATTTATTCATTCAAAGAAGAAGAGGTGTTCTCTTAATTCCCAAATGCTTTTTCACACCACAAGGATATGTTGATTTTATTCAACCTCAAGAAGATCTTACCCCAGTCTCAGAGGGCTTTATCTGTATAACATAGACAATTACATAAATTTGAAAGAAATACTTTATAGCAGAAGAAATGAACCCAGTCCTCTCCCCTTTTCCTGTAAAGATATGAGCAGTGTACTTTCTGCCATAAAAGGTTAAAAAAAAATAGACTTTTCATATTCTTCTGTCCATCTAGTGTCATAAAGGTACCATGGAATGACTGGAAGAATCATAAATATAATTTTACCATATTCATTTATTCTATGTTTGGGGTAGTGTATTTGGCTGTTGCTGTATTTTCTGTGATTATAGTGTCTTTGTGAACTCTTTTTTTTATGAACTATTAGGAAAGCTTCTATTCTGGTTTCTTAGCCTTTAAATTTGTGGGTCTCCATTCTGGAACAAAAGTTGACAGTGTTATAGGTTGTAATATGGTTGTGTACTAACTTCTCTAGAATTGGGGATAGTCTGAAGTGGAAAAATTTCACACACCATATGTATGGGAACGGTAAGAGTATTAGTACAGTTCAATTCAGTTCAGTCTTCTCGAGCCTATCAAGATCTTTGGGGAAGATAGGGTCTGACTTGGAATTTCTTTCCTGCAGTATGAAAAACTGAAAGAGAATCTTGCAATTTGCAAACAGGCAGTACATAGAATCAGGCCAATGTCACTCAGGCATAGAAAATCAAGTAAGAAAACTGAAAGGAAGCTATCATGCAAGAAGGAACAGGTAGCAAAAACTCTCACCAGTATAACTTGGAAAACGTACCATCAAACAACCCAAAATTTTGACTTTGTCTGCTTCTTGTAATTCTTCTGTGATGGTTTACAAAAATTCATTCTAACCCTTATAAGGAGAAATGAGCCTGAGATATCGGAGTACAGTTATCATTAGTATGTGGTTATGATTTGAGTCCCCTTAGAGAATGAATTCCTCCTTACTACCTCTGATAAAGTTGAAGTAGAGACTCTGGTAAATATCTAAGATTACTCATAGACATTTATGAAAACAGGTAAACTTCATTCAGAAAGATGAGTAGGGCTAAGTGTTTTGGGTTGAGTATGCTTCTGACTCACATTAGGATAAATAGTGGTGACCTCTAATGGAAGGAACATCTGGAATATGCCATTCAGGATAAACATTATATTTGAAGCTTATTTCAAGCCCAAGGAAGAATTAAGATCCTATGAATACCTAGGAGTTTAAATTGTAGAATGTTTCTGTTAAAAAATTTTATAAAGGTCATTTTAAACTATTCTGTCAGAACTTTACTTTTACCAGTTCCAAGTACTGTGAATTGCAAAGGGAAAAAAAAAAGATATTTTCTCTTAAGCCCCCAGGTAGCCAGATGGCAAAAACCTTAAAAGAGGTGACATAACGATTACAAATACATTATGAGAATTTTACTTCTGGGCATGAGTGCTTAACAGAGTCTAAAACTGTCCTCTGAGCAAAAACAACTAGAAACTTTATTTTGAAAAATATACAGGGGAAATCCCAGTTATGCAAGGCTGGGGGAAATCCCAGTTATGCAAGGCTGGGTGAACATTCAAAAGTAAATTAATGTAATCTGTCACATCAACAAGCTTAAAAAGAAAAATCACGTGATTTTATCCATACAGGTAGAAGAAGCATTTAACAAAACCCAACACACATTCATGATAAAAACTCAGTAAACTAGGAATAGAGAGAAACTTCCTGAACTTGATAAAGAATATCTACAATAAAACTACAGTTAACATCATAATTAATGGTGAGAAACTTGAAGCTTTACCAATAAGAACAGGTACAAGGTCAGGATGTTCCCTCTCACCACTCCTTTTCAATATCGTAAAGATAGTCCTTGCTAATGTAACAAGGCAAGATATGGAAATAAAAAAGAATACAGATTAGGAAGGAAGATATAAAATTGTCTTTGTTCTCAGATGACATGATCATCTATGTAGAATATCTCGAAGAATAAAAAATAAAATATTCCTGGAGCTAGTAGGCAATTATGGCAAGGTTGCAGGATACAAGGTTAATATATAAAAATCAGTTACTTTCCTATATACCAACAAAACAGGTGGATTTTGTCCAATCAGCCAGTCTGTGTCTTTTGACCCAAGCATATAGTCCATTGATATTTAAAGTAATTATTGAAAATATTTTCTCCCATTCAGTAGGTTGCTTTTCATTTTGTCTATGATTTCCTTTGCTGCACAAAAAGCTTTAAGTTTAATTAGGTCCCATTTGTTTATTTTTGCTTTTATTTCCTTTGTTTTAGAAGCCAGATCTAAAAAAATATTGCTATGATTTATGTCAAAGAGTGTTCTGTCTATGCTTTCCTCTAGGAGTTTTATGGTATTTCATCTTACATTTAGGTCTTTAATCTATTTTGAGTTTATTTTTGTGTATGGTGTTAGAGAATGTTCTAATTTCATTCTTTTACATGTAGTTGTCTAGTTTTCTCAGCACAACTTACTGAAGATATTGTCTTTTCTCCATTGTATATTCTTGCCTACTTTGTTACTTGTTTGTTGACTGTAAGTGCATGGGTTTATTGCTGTGCTCTATTCTGTTCCATTGATCTATGTTTCTGTTTTTGTGCTAGTACCATACTGTTTTGATTACTGTACCTTTGTAGTATTGTCTGAAGTGAGGAAGTGTGATCCTTCTAGCTCTGTTCTTTCTCAGGATTATTTTGACTATTTGGGGTCTTTTGTGTTTCTGTACAAATTTTAAAATTATTTGTTCTAGTTCTGTGAAAAATGTCATTGGTATTTTGATAAGGAGTGCATTGAATTTGTAGAAATGATATGGCTGATGAGTTAATTTCCAACATATATAAGCTTATATAACTCAACATTAAAAAAAAAAAAACTCAATTAAAAAATGGGCAGAAGAACTGAATAGACATTTTTCCAAAAAGGAAATGCAGATGGCCAATGGGCACGTGAAAAGATGCTCAACATTGCTAATCATCAGGAAAATGCAAATCAAAACCACAATGAGTTATCACCTCACACCTGCAGAATGACTATTAACAAAAAGAACACAAATAACACATGTTGGCGAGGATGTGGAGAAAAGGGAAACCTCATGCATTGTTGTGGGATGGTAAATTGGCACAGCCACTGTGGAAAAGAATATGGAGGTTTCTCAAAAAACTAAAAACAGAACTACCATTTGACCCAGAAATTCCACTCCTGGGTACATATGCAAAGAAAATGAAAACTCTAATTTGAAAAGATATTTGCACCCCAATGTTCATAGCAGCATTATTTACAATTGCTAAGATATGGAAGCAACCAAGTGTCCATCAACAGATGAATTGGATTTTTGTCATTTCAGCAAGTATGCAGTGGTATCTCATCATTGTTTTACATTGCATTTCCCTGTTGACATATGATGTGGGACACCTTTTCATATGCTTATTTGCCATCTTTATATCTTCTTAGGTGAGGTGCCTGTTAATGTCTTTGGCTCATTTTTAAATCTGATTGTTTGTTTTCTTATTATGGAGTTTGAAAATTTCTTGTATATTTTGGATAACAATCCTTTATCAGATGTGTCTTCTGCAAATATTTTCTCCCAGTGTGAGGCCTATCTGCTAAGTCTCTTGATACTACTCTGTTTTACAGAGTAGCAGTTTTTAATTTAATGTTTTTAATTTATATGTTTTATTTTTTATTTTCAATTATTAATTTTAATGAAGTCCAGCTTATCAATTATTTCTTTCATGGGTTGTGCCTTTGGTGTTGTATCTAAAAATTCATTGCCACACCCATGGTCATTTAGGTTTTTTCCAATGCTATTTTTTAGAAATTTTATAGTTTTGTATTTCACATTTAGGCCTGTAATCCATTTTGAGATAATTTTTGTGAAAGTTATAAGGTCTGTGTCTAGATTATTATTATTATTTCTGCATGTGGATGTCCAGTTTTTTCAATATTATTTGTTGAAGAGACTATCATTTTTCTGTTTCACTGCCATTGCTCCTTTGTCGAAGATCAGTTGACTATATTTATAGAGGTCCATTTCTGGGCTTTCTATTCTGGTCTATTGATCCATTTGTCTATTCTTTCACTAATACCACACTGTCTTGATTGCTGTAGCTTTATAGTAAGTCTTTAGTTTGTGTCAAATCAGTCCTCCAATTTTGTTCTTCCCCTTCAACATTGTGTTGGCTGTTTGGGGTCTTTTGCCTCTCCATACAAGCTTTGAAAGCAGTTTGTCAATACCCTTAAAATAATGTGCTGAGATTTGGGTGGGGATTACATCGACATTATTACATTGACATTGTATGTCTTGTTTACTGAGGTTCTCAGAGAGTATGCAGGCAATGCAAACCTAGATTACAGATTGACATGAGCACTGCTATATTTCTGATTCAACTTCACTTTGAGTTGTGTAGAACTTTGAGACTCCAGTTTATCATGGAAAGAGTTTCTTTTTAAATTTCTTAACTGCCCTTGGCAAGCCCTGGACTGATTTTTTGCTTTCCTTAGCTAGCTAAGTTCTTAAAATGAAATTTCAAATCTTCTGAGATTGGCAAATAAACTTAAGAAAAAAGTGGCTCCAGTACTTCGCTTTTCTCTTGCAGTTCTTTGGGGTTTTTTCTTCCATTTGTCCTGTTAATTTCTTTCTATCTTCTTAGTTCTTTAGTGCTTTCAAAAAGTGTGTGTGTTTGAGTGAGTGTATATGTGTGTGTTACATCACTTCTGATTGTTTTCAGTATAGAGTAATGGACCACATAACTTAGAAAACCAGTAATAGCTTCCCCATTAATGTAAAAATTATACATTTAATAAAGTACATTTATGTACTTAATTTAAATATGATTTTTTTATTAATGTTATTTATTAGAAATTAAATTTCCTTGAAATTATTTAGTTTACTAAATATCAAAGATTGTTTTCTGTTCTTGGACTAAGGATAAAAATAATTTTTAACCTCTCAGAGCCGTATGGATGTCTATATGTCACATAACCCAGCAGGAACATCTGTTCAAAATATGCTCCACTGGAGTCAGGTATAAATTTTAAAATGTACTTTGATAAAATTTTATTCATACTACTCACAGTTTATCTCATCATTCCAGGTTTCATGCCATTGCCATAGAATGATAAATTTAAAAGGGTAAAATGAAGTTATTACATATTTGTATAATTCTTTAAAGTTTATACTATGTGTTAATATTATAACTTATTAGATCCTCTAAATGTAAGCAATTATCAGAGCAATATAATTACTTTCTGTTTTACAAATAAGAAAATGTTAATTCAGAACAGTAGACTAGAGATCATTTAGGTCATGTCCATCGTTTGACTTGCCCAAATATTTAAAACTAATTCTTTACAAATAACTAAGACTAGAGCACAAGTCTCTCAGTGCCTGCTCTTTTACTAGACTACATTTTCTCCTGTGTTAAATTGGGAACTCCATGGTTACCATGAGCAAGTTTTGTCCACTTTTCTGTTTGCAAGGCTAAGAGTTCTTGGCATTTAGTAGATACTCAGGAATATTTGTTGAGTAAATATTGATGAAGAAAAAAAAATCCAGTGTGAATATCATCTTAATATTGAGAGCCAGGATAATATCACAGAGAGAACACTGTGCTTGAGATGGAAATACCAGATATTGAATTTTTTTCTCTGAACCTTACTGGCAGTGTGACACTGAGCCAGATCATTTCATCTTTATGAATTCAGTTTTTTTTAATTTTAAAAGTAAAATTGATAATAATTCTCTGACCTAACAAAAATATTATGAGAATTAAATATGATGATTATGAGTGTTCTTTAAAGTTAGTAAATACTAGATATATTTAAAGTTTTATTAGTATATTGGTTAAGGGCTTACTCATTTAAAGTGTTTATGTTTGCTAAGTAATTGTTTTGAGGTAAATAATTTAAAATTTTATTATAGCTTATCTTTAGGTTTATTTTATTTCTGGTAATAGCTAGAACAGGGAAGTCTAAGCAACCTTTGTATTTATTCATACACTGGAACAGTATTTATTAGGTACCTACTGTGTGCCCTGCACTGTTCCTTGCTTATGGTATACCTCAGTGAACAGCATGTGGGATGTGCTCTTGAGCCTTGTGTTTTAAAGCAAGGATGTTGAGGGAAGTGTTACCTTAATCCTAGTGCACTTAGTCCTAGACACTCACTTTTGACCTCTAGATGCCGCTGAGGATTTGAGGGGAGACTTTATGTTACTCTAAATACAGAGGGCCCCTTTAATAAGGTAAAAGCCTTTGGGGAGATGTGCATTTACATGAAGATGGCAGAATTATAGTCTGCAAATTCCCCTGCTCCCCACCTCCTAGCTCTTCCATTTCTTACCCTATGTAAAGGAAGCAAAGAACACAGAACCACACCCACACAAACACCAACAGACTTAGTACAAAGAGGTCTTCTGTGCAATGAATACCTGACTTGTATCAGCTGCCACTGTAATGAACAAATGAGTATATTCTTAACTCTTCCATTTTTCTTTCAGCTTTTAAATTCTAGTCACTTGAAAGCTTTTGACTGGGGCAGTCCTGTTCTGAACTTGGTTCATTTTAATCAGGTACATAATTATGTATAAAACTAAAAACTACCTCCCTGGTCAGTTGAGATTGTTTTGCTGTAAAAATTAACCTGAAAAGCCCAAGAATACAGTAACATGATGAGAAAGATCAGCAGATGAAGATCATGTTGATTTGGATCCATATTTTCATTTTCAACTAAAGTGGCTTTTCCATGGGTTCTATGTATTTTAACAACAAATACCTTTGATAAGTCTAGAGAAAATGACAAGCAATAGAATAATACATCATCCCTCAAAAGGAAAATTACTATTTATGATATACATATCTCTGTGCTTGGTTAAATAAGATATAAAAGGCATAATATAGTTCTTGACTGTAAAACTATTGTGCTTGGGAAGATAAGACAAATACAATAATTAGGAAAAAAGTAGAAGTTAATGAGAAGTGGTAAAAATTGTCTGAGTATGATGACAAAAGTCTTGAAGTACTGGAACCCAAGTCTACCTACTTCATAATTTATGCTTTTCCGTCATACTTTTCTGCCTTAGCCAAACTCCATGCCAGGTGTAGTTTGCTTGTGTAAAACTCTGAAGTAAAATATAAAGATCAAATTCAATAAAATCAAATTTGACCTTGACTACCAATATTTATCATTTATTGATACAGATATTGACAATTATATAGACATAGAAAATTTTTAAAAAATACCTTTATTGTTTATAAATAAAAATGAAATGATCTGTGTGGAATGTCTGAATACTCTGAATCAGAACAAACTCTCTAATTTTGATTTGTACCTGATTTATTTCTAGGTAAAAATTATAATAACTACTCTCTCATACTCATTGCTTTCTTAATAATAATTTTAGATTAAGCTTATTTGAAATTTTTATTTCGATTTATCATTTAAAGAATTAGTAAATAACACCTTCTATGTATTATCCCCTGGGAAACTCTTATTTTTGCTTTTCGTATTTAGACAACTTCCCCGTTGTACAATGTGGCAAACATGAATGTGTCCACTGCAACTTGGAGTGGTGAAAGTGACTTGCTGGCTGATCCTGAAGATGTTAACATTTTACTTCCTGAAATCAGAAACCATATTTACCATAAAACTATTTCTTACTATAATCACATAGATTTTTTGTTTGGATTAGATGTATATCATCAAGTTTACCATGAAATCATTGACATTATCCAAGGCAATCTGTAAAGAACCATGGTACTCTGTGTTGAAGGATCTATATAATTTTTATTAAAATCCAATTTTTTTCTTACTTTGTATATTTTCCAGCTATTTAAATAAAGTCTGGATTTTTTTTCTTTCTTTCTTTTTATTTTTTTTTATTTTTTATTTTTTTTGCATTGCCCCTAGGCTTTTAATTCATTAAATCAGTGGCATTTATTATATCAGGGGTAATGGAAGATTATAACTCAGCCAAAGCAGTCTGTAAAGTTTCTAAATAGAATACAAATAACTAAAAACTGAAAAAATAATCTTAAACATTTTCAATTGCAAGAGATGGCTTTTTGAGGAAAAGTTTTTATTTTCTTCAAAGAAGCATGAGCATATATGACATCCTAAAAAATAGAGTTCAGAAGAATACTTGCTGATATGAAAGCTAATTTTTCTCTATGCTTAATGAATAGTAAAAACACTTTCTGAGCTTTGTAAAGGACTTTGGAGGAGGAAAGAAGGAAGAAAGCCTGGATGCCAGTGTAATGTTGCTGCCTTCTGCCCCACGTAAGGTCATTTTCAGAAGTAGGGAGGTCATAGAGACTGGATGGGATCCTCATTTCCCAGAATGAATAGCTTAGGGAGACTACAGTTGCCTTTTCCAGCCTACTGTGTAAGAGCGATAACAGTTGAAGTGTATTTCTAGGTCAGCAGTCTTGAGGGTGACCTCGCAAAATAGGCACTGCAGTGTAGTAAATGAAAGATTGAAGAGTCCTACACATCAGAAGAGTGTGGACATGTTCAACAGATTTCTGGAAGATGCGAAGAAGCTTGGGATTTGGAATGAAGGGATACTGTAGCCTTCTTCAAAATCACATGCAAGGATTTATGCTTTGGGGGAGGCCAAACTCCTCTTCTTTCCAATTCCTGAATAATGCCTAACTTCATTGGCCTTTTGTAATCCTTGAGGAGAGCAAGATTGAAAAGGGGAAGTTTAAAATTGTGAATTTACCACATGAAGATTGAGAAAATCGATTTGTAATTTACTGAATTAGAAAATTAAATTTTTTCCTCAAACAAAATGGAGATTGAAAGTCAAGTTCAGTTTTTAGGTTGCTAAATTGTACTTGACATATGCTTATGAACTTTAAATTTTTTTATATAAAAAATAAATGGAATATGTATAGATAGTAAGAAAAAATAAAATATATGCATTCATTATTGTGAATGCAACTAAGAGAAGGCAAATGATAACTTTGAAGATCATTGTTAAAGATAAGTTCTTCCTTTCTTTGGTAACCTTTGGTACTAAAACAGAACACTGAGAATGGATACATATTTAAAGATACCTTTTTAAACAGTTCAAGAATGGTAACATAGCATGTGTTACTTCAAAGCTTTCAAATGATCCTTTAAGAAGGCTAATGTATTAGGATAATTATCTAGAAGAATTACTTATGTTGAAGTTTAAAGAATAAGTTAGAAGTTTTGGGTAATGGTGGACTAAGTTATTCAGACCTGGAAATATGTAAAAAGCATTTATTTGAAGACAACAGCTAAAATTTTATGCAGTGAAAAATTACAGGGTCCAGAAAAAGAAACCCAGAGAAGTGTGCCTAGCATCTTAGATGTTTATATCCTAGCAACACCTGCTCATTCCAGAAGTATGATAAAGCCTGAAAAAAATTAATAGAGAATAAAAATTCAATTTAGCCTACCAATGGGAGGTTTCTGGTAAACCTCCATCCTCAGGCTTTGGATTAGAACCTCAATGGACTGTACCCTACCCTAGGAATAAAGTCAAAGTGGAAATTGAGCACCCTTTCAGGAACTATAGCTCTATTTTGAATCATATGTATTTTCAACATACTAAGATAGTTTGGGAATACTAATACCCTAGCCATCTGTGAAAGTAAATCCTCTCTGGAGAAAGATCAAATCATTCAGGATGCTTGAAATAATCCTAAAATTTTGCAATGTTTCAGGATAGGTCAATATACAAAAATAAGTTGTATGTTTATGTACTAGCATCAAATAATTGCAAAATGAAATTTAAACATACCATTTAAGAGTATCTGCTCAACTCTAAAGATCAACGGTTTTCTTCTAATGCTAGCAATGTAGCTTCTTAAAAGAATAGCATTCTTTCCCGGCTCTGTAGGCAGTCACAGTTGACTTGCTGCTGGCTTTGTAAGTGTATACCTGAACTAGTATTTGTGGTGAACTTGAATAAAACATCAGTGTGTCATTTTGATGTACTATCCTTTGTCTCGAAAATGTATAACTGTGCCTTTGACTTCTAACAGGCTGAACAGTTCTCAGAGCTTTCTGAGAATCTGCTTCCCAGGTTATAACCCTCAGTGTGGCTTGACTAAATCCCTCTTTTTCTTCTTAACTTGATAGTTAGTTGAATTTTCATCTACAACTATTATCAAGGTAGGAATTCCTGACCAGTAGTATCAGTGTCACCTGGGAAATTGTTGGAAATGAAGATTTTTAGACTCACCCTGGATCTACTATGTCAGGAATATTCATGTTTGAATAAGACTTCTAGGTGATTCAGATAATATACCAACGGTGGATGTAGGGAGACTGTTCACTAAGGTATTTCTGCATGTCTCAGATCAGTTTGTTTTTTTTTTTTTTTCCAAGGGTGTACCTAGACCAAACAGCCTTAGAAGACAGAGGTAAAGTCTCTCTCCATGGTAGAGGGCAGGTTTGTTCCTCACCAGTATGATAAAGAAAATGTCTCTCTCGGGGCAGAGACTGGACAAGTTGGTTAGCAGCCGCCTTAATAAGACTAAAGGTTCCTCACTGTGACATAGACCCAATACATATGTGATGTTCCTCTGGGTCTGCCTTTTTTTTTTTTTTTTTTTTTTTTTGGCACCAAGGGGTGGTGGCTGTACATTGTGACTTAAATATCAGTGGGACCGTTTCTGGATCCATGGTGGCCAGGACGATGGCAGTGATTTCGAAACTCTTTTGGTTAGCTGGTGCGTATTTTGTGTGTATTCGGGGATATGAGGGCAGAAGAGCAATAAGATGAAGAGCCCACCCTTTACCTCCCAACCTCCTGACCTGGGGTTGCCTGTTGCTTCCTGACCTGTGCTTGCTCTCTTCTCCCCAGAAAGGGAAAGTGAGCTGACTTCAGTTCAGTGTACGGTCTAACCTGCTATTTCATGGAGTTTAACAAAAGAGCAAGTGGTATGCCCACAGCACCGATGGAGAGACTGAGCTTTAGCTCAGTAGACAGTAGAGAGCAATTTACTCAGCCTCAAGTAAGCGTAAGAAGTATCAACAGTCAATCCCAGGACTGTCTTTTCCAACATTCCTGATTCATGGCTCATTAGCTACCTTGAGTTTAGAAGATAAATTGAATACGAGGACTGGGAGAGAAGTTTCACCTCCCCAAGAATGTGTTCTCTCAATTATTTCTAGATAAACTTTCAAGTGAAAAATCTGATTTCTTTAAATTCTTTTCAATTAAAAATGACGAAAAGTTTGTGGATGCTAGTATACTTCAAAAATCAAAATTATAGGGAAAAAAACATTTCATTTAAAACATTACAGAAAAACATGTGTAAGAAAAGGAAGTATTTTTGGAAAAATAAATGGATAATTCTTTAAATCCAGAACTACTTTTCATCTTCTGCAATCATGGAAACAATTTCATTGTAAATTTCTTGAGGGGCGTTCATTGCCCACAAAAAGTCCAAGTGATTGTAAACAGAAATTTCCTTGTGGTAAATGAGATTAGGCAGTTTTGGAAGCAAAGGTTCAATGTCCTGGGGGTCAGCCAACCAGTCATTACCACCACTCCACACTGCAATTGGCACATTCATGGCTGTCAAATTGTAGTAAGGAGGGGTGGGCTAAAATGCAAGAGAGAAAGAATCAAGAGTTTTTATAGGTAACTGTACTTTAAACTCAATAATTCTTCCTTGTGTGGACTGGCTATCATTAATTGACTTAGTTTTTTTTTTAATAATTGAGAATTTTTCTAGCTTTTTAAGATGATAGATAGTCTCAAGATTTCTAATTCAATATACTAAAATTTTCTCTGTCCTAAACTTATGTTATGGCCAAGTCAGCAAAGCAAAATATTTTACCATATGCAATTTTCCATAGTATTTTAAAACTTTGTTATATTCATGTCTATATTAGACAAAAGGGAAAAGTGTGGAGAATATCCATTAAGAATAAACCTACTTTTCTTTACTTATATGCCACTGTTCAGAATGTTTTCCAGATCCTAGGTTCTGGCTCTTAAATTAGTGTCATTGCCTTGTGGGTTGAACCACCCTGAGCTGTGTTTGGCTTAGTGGAAGGGAGGGTGGAATTGAGAGTGGGTGTTTCACACCCGACTTGGCCCTCCCTCCAAGATGGAGTCTCTGATTACTGGTGTTAGAGCCCAGAGCAAAGGTCGACTTGTGCCTGAGGGTTTTGAAGAGGTGTTGGTTTGGAGGAATAAGTCTTTGCCGCAAACGTTTGATGTGATGGTGTTGAGAAAGCCTCTTTAAAGGCATCGAATATTAAAATTAAAAAAGGAAGCTGGGTCATCTTTTCTACAGATAGGATACTGTGGTGAAGAGACATAAATCCCTTCTAGATATTTAGTCATTGAAGCAGAAGAAAATTCATAGGGTTGCTCAGGTACTACTTGGACAGAAAAATTGGGATGAGGTGAAGTAGGAGAGAGGATTTTTTAAAAATGACAGTGTACTGGCCTCATTCAAAATTAACCTCTCATAATGTGACAGTTTATTCTGAGCTGAGGGCTTATACACATTACCCCTTAATTACTCTCAATAGCTCTCTGAGTCTGGGTGGAGAAATGAAAAGTTATTGTCTCAGTTCATATTGATCTCAGATGGGATGAACTGCAAAGCCTGGCTTCTTTGTGCTAAAAGTGGGAGGAATGCTCAAAACATCTACCTGTATACAGGGTCCCTGTCTGCTAAAAAATATTTCCAGCCTTGAACTGCAAGCACACCAAACTTCTTTAATGTTTGGGATGTGGTGGAAAAACTTCTCAACAAAGGAGAGAATATTATTTAAAAAGACCAGGGATTCCAGCTCCATATTAGAACAGTTAGAATTAGTGGTTTATGCTATCAGAAAATTGCACTTTGGAAAGAAGACAGCGTGCGGGGGTCTGGGACACAGGGCAGGTCTGTCTAATGCAGTGAGGGGTGATAAGTTCTGGGGGGGGTCTCACATGCAGTGATGTGGCACTTTGAGGGCACAGCCGCTGGGGCACAAGGGCTCAGTGGAAGAAATGGAGACCAGTGTGACATTTCACACGATGAAGAGATTCCAAGGAAATTATCACCCACATTGTAACTTCCTTAAGCCTAGGTCTGGGCAACAACATTTCTTTGGAAAATACTTGCAAAGTTATCATAATTTCATCTTTAAACTTGTATATCTTTGATTTCAAAAGTGAGTAACTTCAACTTCATAAGCTTACCTGCTTCTGGTGCATTATGTTCTGATACTGGATTCCCCAGTAAAAACCTTGGAATTTCCCAGACCTAATAACCTAATGTGAGAAGTTAAATACATGTGTAAAGTTTTTAAAAAATCACTTGGTTGTGTGAATAGTTAAATAATAAGCATCTCCAAGTAGTTTACTTTTAATTGAATTATTTTTTTAAACATTTCTCTCATTCCAAAAATAAAGGTTGTTAATCATTCAGGACAACTTATTCAAGTTTAAATGCACCTTTGCCTGAAATAATTTTTCTTACCATTCAAGTCATAAAAGCCATTTATTTCTTGTTACCCAAAGTGCCTGTTTTCATATGATTTTCATTAATATGAATTAATAGTTACTCTCAACTGGTTGTCACATGCCAGGAAAATTCCCTACCAGGAGCATTTGACAGACTACTTTAAGAACATGCTTTAGGTAAAGTAAGAAGGGTCAGGGCCACAAAAATTCTGAACAGCACTTGAGAAATGATACCTGGATCCAGTGGAGCATGTTTTAAACTGAAGTTCCCACTGGATTATGTGCTAAATACACATCTAAGTGACTCTAGAAAGCAAACACGCAAGCACACATATGCACACTTAGATATATATTAAGAGTCTTAAAAACAGCTAAGATTTAAGTTTTTCTGATCCAAGTAAAGTGCTTAAGCGCAGTGTTACTGGACGTTTATGATTCACAGAGTTGTACATCACTTTAGAGCTTGCGAAGTGCAATTGAATGGGCTAAATTTCAGAGTATAGAACTAAACTGATAATTCTGAGTAAGGATAGTTGTCAATGCATAACAGCATTGGTAGCAAAACATGGTATACTATGAGCTATATTGTTTGGCACTGTGTTCTGTATACTTTACAGATACTAATTCATTTCATCTTCACAACTCATTTTGTGGATAAGGAAATCAAGACAGAGGAGCTGAAGTCTGTTTCAAAGATAGGATTTAAATTTAGGCTTTTAGCCTGAATCCAAGTTCTTAACTACTTTGTAATGCTGATTTTGTCATAGGTGTTTTAAAACACCAACTCAATACAAAGAAAATGAAATAGAAGATAAAGAGTGTGGACAATATCTTACACAAACAGTCTTTCTGAGATAAGTTTTAGAAAGTTTATGGTCATGACTGTCAGCATTAGAAGTATTTGTAATAACATTTATTCAATGCCTAGATATTTTTTCCCTACAGAGGAGGCTGGAAAATATATGGTTCAATGCCTCCTCTCACAGAATTTAAATATCACACCAATTATTCAGGTGGTCAGAAGTGAGAAATGAGGTGTTATATTTTTTTCTACATGCTGTTTATTTCATGGTGCAATGGGGGGATGGAAGGAACCTGGAGATGACAAACTGGGAGCAATGCCCTGTGATTTGAGTTTATCTGCATGTCATGGACAGCATTCTGAAGTGATTCCTAGTTCTAAAAAAGTATCATTCCAAAGCGATGATGAGACAAGTGCTCAAATGTTGTTTAAAATATTTAGATTAGAAATTTCATTGCATACAAACCATGTTCATGTTCTTATTGTCAAATCCAGTCACGAGAAACAAGGCATTGCTGCAAAGGAGATTCAGCACATCTTGAGAGCACACTTCAGTATCAAGAAATTGATGGCAAAAATTTTGTGGGGGAAATATTTTGTTACCAAATATAATCTGAAGAAAAAGATCATTAAGGATTTGCAAATATCAAGCTGCAGAAAAGACTCAATAATTTGTCTAGTTTACTAGTACAAATGGGAATAGACTGATGATATTTTCATATTTCTATTTGTTGTCTCAGAAAGATTAAATGCTTTCTCTTATTGAATTTCCACAATAAAGATGTGGAGTGGGCAGGGCTAGTATCAATATTGGGTATTTATTTTTGCACTGAAGACTGTACTGGCAGCTGAGAAGAAGTATAAGACACAAAGAGTTAGAGACTAGTTGGGGTATTAAGAGTTATGGAATAAAATCATAAAACAACATGGTAAAATGTCATCATTAAGTGCCAAGATGTGTAATTTCAGGAATAAATAATTTTAAAAAATCAGGAGGTGACTCCAAGCCATATTTTCAGCAAAAACTTTAAAAAGGCAAAGTGGATGCATTGTTTAATAATGGAAAGGACTCACCCCAGTTGTTCTTCAGGAAAGCAGATATTTTGTTTTCCCCATTTTATTATTTTTTAATTGAAGTATAGTTGACTTACAATATTATAGTAGTTTCAGGTGCACAACGAGGTGATTCCACATTTTTAACATTGCACACCATACAAAATTATTACAAAGTAGTATCTGTATTCCCTGTGCTGTCATTATATCCATGTAACATTCATGTTATAACTGGTAGTTTGTACCTTGTTATCCCCATTTTATACATGAGAAACATAAGGCTAATAAATAGTCAGAATCTTGGACTAATAAGAACTCAGTTATAACTAGAATCCTGACCCAAGCCTCAAGTCTCTGACTTAAGGTCCATTGCTTCTTTTTAACTTCTCTCTACATCACCTGAAAATCTGAAGACAAATAAGAAATACGTTCTGAAAAAAATGTAGGCAGTAAACATACTCATGATCCTCACACAATTTTCAATTTTGAGTAAAAGTTTTACAAATGAGGTTGGACTGCAGGTAAAATCTCTTAGGATTTAGACACATGTGTTAATCAAGAGTGAAAGAAATGAAAGGACACAACCATAAAAGAGAATGGCATCGTTACATTTTGTAGCCTGATGTAAACTGTTCCCCTCACCAAAACTGTATGTGCGTGTATGTGTTGGTTTCAGTGGGTAGGAGAAGTTGGTGATTAAGCATTGGGAAAGATTAATTCCCCATCATGTATGCCTACTTAATATTTATGGCCTGTTGGAATCTGTGCTGCTGCCCTATGAAATCTGCATTTAAAGAGGAAGGAAATAGTAGGAAAAAGGGTATTTGAAAAGGAATCTAGAAGTCCTTGCCTCAGTTTACCACTGCTTTCTTCCCCCTGCTCTCCTTTTCTCTTCCCTTCCCTTTCTTTCCTACCCCTCTTCCCAACTTTCTTGAACCAGGCTCCTTATTTGACCTTTTGGTTTTGCTTTTATTTCCCCTTCCCATATCTTGGGGGGTGGAATCACAGCCTTGACAGAGGTGTGTGGGTGCTTAGTAAACATGTACAAAAGAACAAAAATATTCCCAGGCATTGCTAACCCACACAAAGTAATCAGGAACAAAGAAATAACTGCAGCTCTCATAAACCGTAATGGGGATTCCAACGTGGTCAGCACGATTCAAGAAATAACATATAAATATGTTTATTCTCATTCTTAGATATAAACATGATTGTCCACCAAGTGTTTTTGTTCTCTTTCTATCAGTATGAAATCCATGAACAATTTAATATCTTAGATCCAGTTAAAGGGAATCACATACCTTGAAAAGGAACGAAGGTATATGTCCCATTATCTTGAACAAGCCTTTGGCGTACTTCAATGTGGCAACTGGAGCTAATGAATAAAAGGCTTTGATTTTTTTAACCAGTGTGGGATTGGTGGAAAAGGTGATAAATTCTGAAACAGAACAAGGAACACGTGAAAAGGTATGCTTGTGTGTGTATTTTACAAGTATGACATTACTTTGGACTTACTGAGGATGCCATCTGAGACAACCTGAAATTGACAAAGTGATCAGATTTTAGTATATTTGTTTTATATTCATATATTCTCTCTGGGGACATGAGGCTAGAACTTTTAAAAAGTTATAATAAACTGTCTTACCTGACTTTAGAAAATAGGCCAACTTTAGAATAATCATATGGTAACAAAAATGTCATCATTTAAATTACATACAGGCTTTATTGAGTTTAAATTTATCTTATCTCATAACAATGAGAATTAATTGACCGTCAATATGTGTAGGGTAATAAGTGGAAAAGTTAAAGCACAAATTTGAAATCTGACCAGAGTTTGAAACCGGCTTCTGTGGTTTACTAGCTTTGTGACTTTGGGACAGTCACCTAAGCTCTAAGAGCCTTAGTTTCCTCATCTAGAATTAAATGATTAATTTAATCATTAATTAAATGATTGCTTCCTTAGGTTATTTAGGAAGTAATTGAGGTGAATCATGTAAAGTATTTACCAGGAGCTAGTCACATAGTAAATGCTTGACAAATGGAGTCTGAAGTAATTCCAACATCTATGCACAGTAAATATACTCAACTCCTGTCCACATTTAATTGATTTCATAGAAATAGACTGGGATGTAATCAAAGGATTATTAAGTTAAACTCTTTACAGCTGAACAACATAAGACAATCCCTCCCTATTGTTAACAACAACATATTGACAAAAGTAAAGAATGGCTAGAAAGAAAACCATTCTGATTTATACAACTACCTCAGTTTTATAATATTCACCCTGATTCCTTTGGAGGAAGAATGGTCTTTCCAAGAGCACTGTGTTTATTGAGTTCTTTATCTAGTTGCCTAACTGCAGATTACAGCCAGAAGATCACCCAGAGTAAGGAAAAATCACAGACAAGGAGCCTGAGTAGGTATCAGTAGGTCCATAAAATGTCAGGCCATTGACTTCTCTGAATAAACTTAATTTTACTTTAGACACAATTCTAACAAGAATACTTGCCTAACTTCCAAGAGCATAGCAGATTGGGAGATATAAATTAGAAAGCAGAAACAACGTCCTGAAATTTATGAGTGTGGTGAAAAAAACCAACTGTCCACTGCTGTGAAAGAAAAATGGAAATGTTTGAAATTTAAATACTCAAAAGAATGGTAGGTTGGAGTTATTTTGTGTCAGGACAAGCAGTTCTACTTACCTCAAACAAGCCTAAGGAAATTGTTGCACTGCAGATAAAATCAGTATTTTTATGACCCTAGATCATCAAGAAAAGATAATGATACGTGGTTAGGTTCTAGAGGTATTTTTTCTATGTATTTAGGAGGTGGAAACAACAGGTTTTGCTTGTATACTGAACACGCTGTGTAAGAGAACCAGAGCAGTCAAGGTTCTCACCATGGTTTGTGGCCAGCGCACCTGGAGTAGTGGAGACACCATTAGCCAAGATGAGGAAGACTGTGAGGAAGGCTGATGTGGCCAAAAGAGCAGGGACTCAGTTTTTGGACTCGTGTTAGGTGCTATTGGAGATTGAAGTGAAGGAGTCAGGCAGTCAATTGTAGATACATATCTGGAGTTTTGGGAAGAAAACTGAACTGAAAATTTAAAATGTGAGTCATCTGTACATAAGACAAAATGCAATAACCAAAGAAGTGGGTTCAGACAGTAAAGAGGAGGGGTCCAAGGACTAATCCCTGGGCCACAATTAATTTGGAAGATGAGGAATCTGGTAAAGAAACTTGGAAATAATGATGACAGTAGCATAAAGGAAGCAGGAGTATCTGGTGTTCTGGAAGACAAGCAGAGTGAGTGTTAGAAGAAGAATGTAGTCAACTGTGGAAGGAGCTTTGACAAGTCATGTGAAATGAAGTCGACAATTGACCATTGATTTAGAAGTTATAAGGGAATCTTTATAACAGCAACTTTGGTGGAGTGGTTGGGAACAAAAGCATAATCAAGTGAGTTCAAGACAGCCTGAGAGAATCTGTAAAAGGAAGAAATAGGCTGAAGCAGAAGGTAGAAACTGGGGATCAAATGAGAGAAATGATGGTGAATTTTTTATGCTGCTCCTCACTGTTAGCCAGTGACGTTGCTTCCAACTACAAGTGTGAGCATCAGAATCTCCATATGTGGACACATGCAAGGAAGTGGATGAAATGGGTCGGGGGAGCCTGTTGAAAGTTCTCTTCCTAGTGTATGTTCATCCTAAAATGCCAATCTCACCTGCTGAATTTAAGACAGAAATTCAGTGAAGAAGAGATTCCCAATGTTTTTGTCACTCTGTAATAGGTTATGATCCCAAGGAGATGAGGATTAGTACTCAGGAAGTTTTTAGAAAAGCACTTTTAGAGGAAAGGGCAAAAATCAGGACTAGGCAAAGGGAGAAGCTGGGCAATGATGCTGTCCCCAAAAGGCGTCAGCCATCTCTATATGGGATGGCTCTTCACCAGTGGGACTAGGTAGCTGGGCCTTCACCCACTTGTTGACCAGTTATTAAATGCAGGATGTCCCGGGAAGGGACCTTGGGTTCTCCTAAGCAAATGCAAAATCACGAGCTGCCTTGCATGCAGGTGGGTCTGAATGAATGCCTCAGACTTGAGGGGATTCCTGGGCAGCAAAGCACAGTGTCACAATCACATGGTCAACAATAGACTCAAATTCCTTGTTAAAAAGTGGGAAATGTTCAGGATTACCAAAATTTACTCCTTTACTTTTCAAAGCTATCTGAAAATTTAACCTCTTCAGATGGAATTTATGTCAACTTAGGACCAACTCCTGTGCTTTTTTAAAAAGAGCATGTTGAGTATGTCTAAAACTTTTCTCGATCATCTTGGGTCATAAAAATTTTGCTTTTAGATGCAATGCAACAATTTCATTAGGATTATTTGAAATAAATACAACTGCTTGTCTTGACACGAAATAAGTTCAATGTACCATTCCTTTGAGTATTTAAGCAATTAGCATGACAAACATGTCTGCATGGCCAGTGGGAAAGGCCAAATGAGCTAAACTGCCCACTACATGCTTTTACCTACCAATAGTGGTACCCTGGGAGTGGCCAATATAGTGTAGCTTCTCCTGTCCAGTTTTATTTAAAATGAAGTGAATTGTGGATGGAAGGTCATATTTAGCCATTTCATCAAAGCTGTAAGAAAAAAATAAATCAAGACCTGACTTTGCTATAAACTCTAAAAGACAAACATTTATAACTAAGGCTTCCTTTGAGAAATAGAAAACTAGATTCTCTAAGGATTGTTGCTTAGAGACTATTAGTGAGTGCTTTTGGAGTTGACTTCTTATAAAGATCTGACATCATTTCTGAAGCACAGTGTTACAGCTTCAAATTTAATCCAAACACAATAGTACCTCTAGCTGGGGACTATTTCTATCACTGAAAGTGAATGTCAGATTTAATATGTACTATGAACCATTTCCCTCTCTATTTTATTCTTTACAAATCAGCCAAAATGGTCTTTTGAAAATGAAAACAAATTATGCCACTCCCCAGTTGAAAGCTTTCCAGTGGCTTCTCATTATACTTAGAAGGGGCTCCAAGGCCCTCACCATGACCTTCACAGTCCTGCCTGACCTGGCCCTTGTCAGCACCTCACATCTCTCCTGTCCCTCTCCCTCTTCCTCCAGATGTGGGCTTCCTTCCAGTTCCCAGAACTTTCAGAGAACTTTTATGCCTCAGTGTCATCAGCCAAATTCTCTTCCGTTCTCCGTTTCCTTAGTAACTTCCAGGAATAAGGCACAAGTGGGCCACTGATAGAAAATCTTAGATAATCTCTCCATGGTGTCCAAATTTCATTGTCTTCCCCCACCAGTTGATTATTGATGATGACAAATGCTGTTCACGAACTCCAACTGAGTTTAACATCCTCTTAAATCCGAATAGATATTCCTTTCAGAAACTGTTGGAGGCAACAAATTTCCTTGCTTCAGTCATTCTGCTCATTCCACGTTGAAAAACACAATCACGTAACGGTGGTACTGAGATCGCAGACAGTTTGGAGGAAAGACTTCCCTGGGAATGAGGGATGGGGAAGAATCCAAGAGGGGATTAAAACGCAAATGGCTTCCTTCTCCTCTTACTTGGTTTGTAATTTGTTAAAATGAGACTGAATTGGAAGGGGTGAATACCCATGCTTTTTTTTTTCTTTTTAACACCATATTTGTCTTCAGTTGTCCATTTTTAATTGTCCCTTTCTTTACCTGAAAGCCCAGAATTCAGTTGAGTCTGGTGAATAGTATAAATTTCTCCTGGCCCGGGTATTTCCTCTGCTGCTCCCCAGCCACACATCATAACTAGCATCTGCCAGGAGGATGCCTAGGCTGTTGCCAGGCAGGTTGGCAATCCAGTTTGTGGCCAATGTCAGCAGACCATGCTGCAGAAACACAACAGCTGTCTGACCTAAAGAAGAAAATTGCTTGAAACCTTCATAAATACATTCCTTAGTCTCCTGTAAACATGAAGTTAGAAGTAGGCTTTCACATGACTAGAATTAAATGTGTGCTTGAGTTGGATATTTTTGAATCTGTTATCCTAACTGTGTTGATAATTTCTCAGATGAAAAAAGTTTCATGCTGTACACTTTAAATACGTGCCATTTATTGTATGCCAATTAAACCTGAAAAGGCTATTGAAAAAATGACAGTCTAAGGACACTCAGCATTGTGTTAATTTAAGTCAGGCTTCTGTTTAAGGAGTCTGAGTTCCCACCCAGTACAGCAAACTAAAATCCTGGGCCAGTGTGTGCTCCACTTCCTCATCATAGAAGCCAGTGTAAATCAGGTGTCACTCAGATCCTCAGCTTAATCTCAGAGATTCAAGGAGGTTCCAGGTGTTTTTTAAATGAGTAACTTAATCTCATATTCTATGATTAGAATGTATTTGACTGGAATCTATTTGATTCAGGATTTGAGACATTCTTTTTTTTTTTTTTCCCTCATACGAATCCTACCTAAATGCTTAGCATCATTCTTCGCATGAGGAATCCCGGTAGAGCTGAAGGATGTAACCGTCTGCAGTTATAACTTCATACGTTATACATGGGTAACCGCAGTAGGAAATCATCTGACTCTGAATAGAGGAAAGTCAGAACATTTAGCTTCATGAGTTCACTTGGCAGTTTTATGATTCTTAAAATAGAACTTCCAATTGGTTGGGGTAACATGTACTACATAAAGAAAGCTTTCAGATTTTATAATTTTTAAAATTATAAGAAATTTTTAAAGAATTAATAAGAGTAATAGTGCCAGTATCTTTTGGAACAGATTTTTTAAATTAGTGGTAAGAGTAACTTACAACATTCATATTAGCTTCAGGGTTTACAGTGTTTTTATCAAATAAACAAAATGCATTTCTAGACATGTAGATGAAACACACTGTTGTAAGTAGCCACCACACTTTGAATCTATGAGGGGAAAGAAGTTATTAGCATGTTGTGGTTAATTGTTACAAGGTAAAGTCATGTTATTGGGCTGCCTTGCTATTTGCTTCACAGGTTTTGCATTTATCACCATGCCTATCCTCTGGTTCTCCTTGTTTCTCATCACCTTGTTGATTAGATGGTTTTTCCAACACCTTTGCCATTCTGGTCATTTATTTTTGGTTATGCACATGATTCTATTTCCCCAATGGACATTTGCTCTATCAACCTACCCTTGTAGACTTGATGTTAGAGCTATCATTTACTATCTGTATAAACTGAGTTGCTCTCCCCCTGACACCTCACTAAAAAAGATGTTTAATTCCTCACCCCCAGTCCTCAGAATGCCAGTGGACTTGGAAACAGTGTTATTGTGGATGTAATTTGTTCAGATGAAGTAATACTGGAGTAGGGTGAGCTCCTAATCCAGTATGAGTGATCTCCTTGTAAGAAGATGGCCATGTGAAGACAGAGTCACACAGGGAGAACAGATCGTGCAGGTGAAGGCAGAGATTGAAGTTACGCAGCTGCAAGCCAAGGAGCAGCAGGGACTGCTGACAAACAGCCAGAAACTAGGAAGGGGCCATGAAAGTTCTAGAGGAAGCATGACCTGCAAACACCTGGATTCCACAAATTTCAGACAATAATTTTCTGTTATTTTAAGCCACTCAATTGTTCTATTTTGTTCTATCAGTCCAAGAAAAATGTACCTCATCTGTCAGAAAAAGAAGAAAAAATTAATACTGGAAATGATCCTCTTTGTTGAAAATGTGAATGAAACAAGGCAGTTCATGATTCACTGTCTCTTTTCTATGTGAGAACTTCCTTTAATCCCCTCAAAATGGTAGACTAATTGTTACTCAACATTGACAATACAGAGAAACTTTTGCATTATTGCTTTAAATGTCTAGATTCAAAGATGAGCTTGAAATAACTCTTTTGTTCACTCTCTGTACTACACATGATGCATATGACTTAATCAGTGAAAATTGTTCCATTTCAAACTCATGTGTCCTAATTCCTCTTCATTCCTCTGCAAAATTCTACATCAACAGGTCACCTTAATGGATAGTTTCCCGAAGGGATGCCTGAATTAACATGGAATTTAATTCCCACCTTGGAATTTCTCCACTCTATTTCATTCCAAGCCCTGTAATTTTTCGAAGTTTCAGATTTTTATTTTGCCCTACTCTCAATTTGAAATGCTCACATCCAAGTGTGGTTGTAGTTTCCACAGCTTCATTCTTTTCTGCTCTAACCTTAAAACATTGATTTGAGAACCAAAAGGTTAGCCCAAGAAATCTATCAAGTGATGGCATGTTCTCTGCTGTCAAGGTGCTCATAACCTAGTGATAGTTTAGCAGTACCAGCTCTTTCCACTTGGTTTCTGACCTCACTGTCCATGCACTTCTCTGTCCTTCTACTTCAGGTCTACTCAGGACCTTTGTGCTTGCTCTTACAACCCCAAGGTAGACAAGCTTTACATCTAGTCAAACAGAAGGACAACTGGGTAACAAGGTAGCTATAGAGCATCTTGCTCAGTCCTTGGCTTCATAAGCTTTTGCCACTCAATAAATTAAATTGAATCATACTCTTAGTAGTATTCTAGAAAAATGAATATGTCTCGTTGTAATAGCTCCATACTTTCTAACAGCTAATAAAATTTAAGACAATTGAATCTAGTATTCCTAAGAGCCACCTATGGGCCTTTATTCTTTTCATAAAAATTGAAATAAAAATTCTTTCTCACTCACTGTATGAACTTATCAGAGGCCTCTTAGATCTTGTCCTAAAGGTCAAATTATTATTATGTTATCCTGACCAAGGCTGTAAAGAGCTCACTTCTAAGCCCCTAGATGTTGACAGTAGAGGGATACTAGGAGAGAAGGCAGATGAGAAGGTGACAGGTCAGGGTGAGGGGGGAGAGCAAAAGAGAATGACATAGGATATTAGGCCGATAAACTGTGAGGAACCTATTCTGGTCAACTCTGCCAACCTGGTCTTTCTGATAACTAGAGACACCACAGGCATTCTTTATATTATTTGAATAACTAAAATAAATAAATTTTTCCAAAAGACCCCACATACATTGGCAATAAATACTGAGTATGTGTTCAGAATCTTGTCTCTTCTCATACATATTATGATTACAGTATGATTCTACCCTAATTGATTTAAGATTAAGTCAGATTTCATTTCAAGTTGGAACCTGTAGAGCTGAGGAGACAGAGCCCAGTGGCAATGTGGCTCCTGTTACACATTCAGAGCATTGATTATTCTTTCTGATTTTTTCACATTTCCTGAAATCAAGCCCCAAATAAATAGAAAAAGAGGGAAAAAACCTCCTAGAAAAAAATATACAAACATATAATCAAAGTTCCAAATTTTAAGTAAAATTAATTTTTCTAAGATGGAAATAAACTTCACATATACATATATTAATTTTGAGGTCTAAGAAATAAACTTCATAACACCAGAGAGTCATACTCACTGTCACCAAACTTGAATGCTTTCTGCTTTCCAGAAGGTAAATAAAAATTTAATTCTTTTTCCTTTCCGCTCCCTCACTATATTTGCATAGATATATGGTGCACATGTGTGTGTTTTGGGTGACCTTTCCTTAAAAATGTGGAGTCATTGCATTTCCAGTAACTTCCATATTTGCCAAATGGCAAGTCAAATATTGCATAAACAGTCACCCCGCAAAAAGATGTGGTTCCCAGACATCCTTAGAGAGTTAATCTTTTTGATTTATCTCCTGCTGAAACTGCGTCCCACATGCTCATTCTCTGAGTATTCTAACCTCCAGCCATCATCAAGTCTTCTTGCACAGCTGGGTGGGAGCCCTTTATTTATCTTAAAACAGTCAGTCAGACCCACTGGTATAGTTTTCAAAATCTGAGAGAAAAACAAATTTTACCAAAAGATTTTGATGTGGTGTTGTTACAAGAGTTACAAAATAACTAATACCAAATCTTGCTCATGTGCCCAAAATGTAGTTTGTTCTATCTATCTATCTATCTATCTATCTATCTATCTATCTATCTATCTATTTATTGAAATGTCATTTTATTGTGTGAAAAACATTTAACATGAGCTTTCCCTTTTTAATAAAATTTAAGTGTACAATTCAGGACAGGTTTTCCCAATGGTGACTGTGAAGAGTTGGGACAGTTTTAATGTCTCCTGCTAGTTCCATAGCCCATATGGTGGTGTGTCTGCCTATTACCAGATATGCAGGTGGGTTAGTTTTTTTCCTAGGTCCCTTGGCATAGGGTGCTGGATTCCACAACTCCCAGAGAGGTTTTGGTTTTTTTTTCATTTATGATAGATATTGATTTTTAGTTGTTAAAAAGGGGAACAAACAAGAGGGACATGGTACCACCCCAATGCTGACGTCGCCTTATTATTGTTAAGATGTCAAATTTTCTCAGTTTTTTCCTACATGTTCAATATAATTCCAGTGAAAATTTTTTCAAATTCTTTGTTAGAAGTTGACAAGCTGATACTAAAATTTCTATAAAAAGCAAAGAACCTAGATTATTCAAAGAAAATAGAAGCAAAAAGAAGATGTGGAGTATTTCTCCTTGTTTTCAAGATTTAATCAAGCTACTGTGTACTATAAAGGTGCTGCAACTTAGAGAGTGCAGTAAACAAAATATTTCCATATCCACACAGTGGAATTCAACTCAGTAATAAAAATGAGCAAACTACTACTACATGCAGCAACATGGATGAATCTCGGATCATTCTGTCGAATGAAAAAGACAAAGGCAATCAATCAGAAAGGAAGGAGTAAAACTCTCACTATTTGCAGATGACATGATAATATAGAAAACTATAACGCCTTCAACAATAACAACAAAAAAACCTGGTAAAAGACTCACAGACATAGAAAACAAACTTATGGGTAGCAAAGGGGAAAGAGGTGGAGAGATAAGTTAGGAGTTTGGGATTAGCAGATACAAACCACTATATAGAGAGCAGATATACAACAAGGTCCTATTTTATAGCACAGGGAATGAAATTTAATGTCTCATAATAACCTATAATGAAAAGGCATATATAAGTGTGTAGGGGTGTTATGTGTGTATGTGTATTAACTGATCACTTTGCTATACACTGGAAACTAACACAGAATTGTAAATGAACTATAGAGAAAATTAAAATTTTTTAAATGTTCAAATAAAAAAATCAGCAAAGTAGCAGGATAACAATCAACATGCAAAAATCTGTTGCATTTCTATACACTAAAAATAAACTATCAGAAACAGTAATAAAAAAAACCCAATCCCTCTTACTTTGCATCAAAAAGAAGAAAATACCTAGAAATAAATGTAACCAAAGAGGTGAAAGATTTGTACACTAAAAACTGTTAAGACATTAATGAAAGATATTGAAGAAGACACAAACAAATGTAGAGATATTCTGTGCTCATGGATTGAAAGAATTAACATCATTAAACTCTCCCTATTACCCAAAGCAATACATAGGTTCAGTGCAATCCCTATCAAAATTCCAATGGCCGTTTTTAAAGAAATAGAACAAAGAATCCTAAAATTTGTATGGAAACATCAAAGAGCCAAAGAAGTCTTGAGAAAGAAGAACAAAGCAAGAGGTATATCCCTCCTGATTTCAAACTAAATTACAAACCTGTGGTAGTCAAAGCCGAATGATACTGACACAAAAATAGACACAGAGATCAGTGGAACAGAAGAGACAGCCCAGAAATAATTGCACACACATATAGTCAATTAATTTACAAAAAGAAGCCAACAATGGAAAAAGGAGAGTCTCTGCAATAAAAAGTGTTGGAAAAAATAGACAGCCAAATGCCAAAGAATAAAAATGGACCCCATACTATACCATATATAAAAACTAACTCAAAATGGATTGAAGCCTTTAATGTAAGACCTGAAACCATAAAACATCCAGAAGAAAAACTAGGGGGTAAGTAATTTGACATGGATCTTGGTGATTTTTCTTTCTTTCTTTCTTTCTTTCTTTCTTTCTTTCTTTCTTTCTTTCTTTCTTTCTTTCTTTCTTTTTTTTTGTATTTGAGCAAATAAAGCTAAAATAAATAAGCAGGACTACACTCAACTAAAAGTGTCTGCACAGCAAAAGAAACAGTTGACAAAATGAAAAGTCAACCTAAAAATAGGAGAAAATATTTGCAAATAATATCTGATATGGGATTAACATCCAAAATACATACAGAACTCACACAACTCAATAACAAGAAAACAACCAATTTAATTTAAAAAATGAGCAGAAGATCTGGATAGATATTTTTCCAAAGAAGCCATACAGATAGATGACCAACAGACACAAGAAAACGTGCTCAACATCACGAATCATCAGGGAGATGCAATTTTTAACCACAATCGGTTATTAACTTCCACCTATTAGAATGGCTATTATCAAAAGATAAAAAATAACAAGTTGTGGCAAAAATGTAGAGAAAAGGGAACCCTTATGCACCATTGGTAAAGATGTAAATTGGTACAGTCAATATGGAAAACAGTATGGAGATTTCTCAAAATATTGTAAGTATAAATACCAATGATCCAGTAATGTTGCTTCTGCATATTTATCAAAAAAATGAAATCACTAACTTGAAAAGAAATATGCACACCCATGTCCATTGCAACATATTTTACAATAGCCAAAAGTTTGAAACATCCATTGATGGATGAACAGATAAAGAAAATGTGGAAAATATTAAAAAATTCAGTCATAAAAATGAAAAGAATCTGCCATTTTAAACAGCATAGATGGACCTTAAGGGCATTATCCTAAGAAAAATAGGTCAGACAGAGAAAAGCAAAACCATGTATCTCACTTGTATGTTATCTAAAAAACCAAATAAAAACTGAACTCACAGATAGAAGAGATTGGTGGTTGCCAGAGGTGGGGGATTGAGGGGAGGGTGAAATGAGTGAATAGGGTTAAAAGGTACAAACTCCCAGCTATAAAGTAAGTAAGGTATGGTCATGTAATGTACAGCATGGTGACTAGTTAATAATATTTTTTCACTTTTTTAATATATAATTTTTTGAAATATATTTTCAAAATATATTTTTCAAATATATTTTATTGAAGTATAGTCATTTTACAATGTTGTGTCAATTTCTGGTGTACAGCATAATGCTTCAGTCACACATGAGCACACATATATTCTTTTTCAACATACATTACTACAAGATATTGAATATAGTTCCCTGTGCTATACAGTATAAACTTGTTGTTTATCTATTTTATGTATATTAGTTGGTATGTGCAACTAGTTAATAATATTGTGTTGTATGTTTGAAAATTGCTAAAGGAGTAGATTTTAAATGTTCTAATCACAAGGAAAAAATTTGTAATTACGTGTGATGTATGTTAATTAGACTTATTGTGGTGATCATTTCATAATACATACAAAAATTGAATCAGTATATTGTACACCTCAAGCTACTGTAATGTTATATGTCAATTATACCTTAATACAAATTATCAATTTAAAATTAATTTATTAAAAATAGCATCAGTTTAAGAAAGCTCCTTTTGACTTCACAACTTAAAATTAGTAATGCCATGAGCCTTTTACCATTGCTGTCAAATTTAGAAAGCCCTCTATCAAAGTTCTGTCAAATGTGTGCTTTAAAATTTCAGGGCACTTCAAGTCTCTCTAAATACTTAAGTACTCTTTAAACTGACTACAGTATTCCTGGAATACTGCACAGTCATCAAAAAAATGAACTAATGCTATTTGCTGCAACATGAGTGGACCTGGAGATTGTCATGCTAAATGAAGCAAGCCAGAAAGAGATAGAAAAATACCATATGATATCACTTAGATGTGGAATCTGAAAAAAAAAAAGGCCATGAATGAACTTATTTACACACCAGAAACAGACTCACAGACATAGAAAACAAACTTATGGTTACTGAGGGGAAGGCGGGGAAGGGATAAACTGGGCGTTTGGGGTGTGCAGATACTAACTACTATATATCAAACAGAGAAATAACAAGGTCCTACTGTATAGCCCAAGGAACTATACTCAGTACATTGCATAGTGTATAATGAAAAAGAACATGAAAAGAAATATATTTTTTTTCACATATGAATCACTATGTTGTACACCAGAAATTAATATAACATTGTAACTAGACAAAATATCAATTAAAAAATAATAAAATAAAATAATTTTTAAAAGAAACTACTATTTTAAATAACAGTAAGTTTTTCTCACAATGTGACTGACTACTTGTCTCTGTCCACTCTGACCACTTATGGAATTTATTTTATAAAACAGTTCAATATTAGAGAGTATATCTGCAGCAATTCTGATTTAACCATTAGGCACGTTTCTGTATTAATGGTATCAAATTCTGAACCTGTACGTAATCTGAAATATCTGAATACTATTAGATTATTTAAAACTCAACTTTGACTTCAAAATGTTTTTATAGCTGAAAAACCAAGAGTATGTTATAGTAGATGGAAAATTATTGTCACTTTTGAAACAATCTGCAGGGATTCAGAACAAGTCTCCCAAACTATGCCACTTTGGCATGAAGACTACTATGACCTGAAGACATCAATACCCAGCCGACTCAAGGAAAATTTTTATCTTCTCCATAATTAGTTAAAACAATTGAGAGAGGGGCCTGGTCCAGAAAGAGAGCTATTACCAAGAGATAACTTTTTATCTGAGTGTCTTATCTGTAGGGCCAAACATCAAATTACCAAACTTCTGCCTTTCTTTTCGTCCTGTGTCACTCTCCTCCCCTTTGAAGCCCAAGGCCCCTATCCAGTTCCTTAGCTCAAGACGGCATGGCATATAAGCCTCAACTATCTGCCTGTCCTTGGGTCTCATGGTCTCTGTGGGGCCCCTATATGTTTATAATTATATTTGGTTTCCTCCTGTTACTCTATTATATCAATTTGATAGGAGAAATTTTTTTTATCTCCTGCATATCTGTGCTTCAATCAATGCACCTTGTAACTGTCAACTGGAATATCATTAATATCAACATTCGGTGTGAAGTTACCATTAAGATTATGAAGATAATATCTTAATAAAGTTGTTGATGAGTGTGATAAAGACAATGTTTTTTTCTGGGGCAAAGACTGGGCAGGATTGCTAACAGCATCTTTATAGGTTTGGGGGATTCCTAAGCTTGGGGTTCCTCATTGCAGCAGAGACATACACACATGTCCAATGTTCATCTAGGTCTCCTTTTGCATCACCCCTATGGGTCTTGGGGATCAAAGGGAAATGTGAAAGTTATGAAGCCTGCAGTGCCATGAGTAATAATTGTTGTGATGGGGGTTTCCTGTCTTCTGCCAACATCCGTCAAATCGTGCTAGCTTGCTACCTTGCAAGACTATTTACATGTTTGACAGCTCAGAGCTACTGGACTGGGACACTCAAACACGCTGGAATTTCCTCACTTTGGTCAGTCCTCTGCTCCAGTGCCACTTCTCAAAGAAGCCTTTCCTGAACACTCTATTCAACACTGTGCCTTGTGTCTTTCCTACCCCCTCATCTGCTCTATTTTTATTATTAATGATTATTATTACTTGATAATTTTATATATAAATTTATTTATCTGTTTATAATTTATTATCAATCTTCACCACTAAAATATAAATTCTCTGAGGGAAAGGTGTTTGTCTTTTGTTCCTGCACCAAGAACAGTGTCTGGCTTGATAAATACTTTTAAAGGAATATCAATATAATGTATTCTATATTATTTAAGCTTATTAGATGAATATAAATATTTTTCACAACTACGCAGATATAATAGATCAAAAAGCTTTTTTAAAAAATTTCAACATAATAGATGAACACTTCTTCCTCCAACCATCACCTGCTCAAACCTCCCAAACACAAACTCTACCTCTCTATTGAGCTCTAACAGGAGTGATCAAGAGACTCCCTCTTGGAGGGCCATGTCTGGTGTAAAATACCCACTCCCAGGCCCACCCTTCCTCCAACCAAGCCAATGACAGCTCAGGGTTATTGTCGCCTAACTCAGGAAGTGACACTAATTTAAGAGTCAGAAGCTAGCATATAGGAAATCTTTGAATAATGGAGTATAAGTGAAGGAAAGTACATTTATTCTTATGGATATTCTCCATACCTTTCCCTTTTTTCCAATATATAAGGGAATATAATAAAATGAAATATTAAAATACTACGGAAAATTGCATATGGTAAAATATTTTGCTATGACAAGTTGGATATTACATAAAGTGAATTCGTACTTTCTAACTTGAATTTTAATATATTGGGTTAGACTTATAGAAAATATGATCTAAAAAACTAACAAAATTCTCTGTTGACAGTGGGAAAATTAGAAGTGATTCTCTTGTCCCATGTTCTGCATTATGAATCTCTTTAAAAATGTATGTGAGAATGGTAATTCTCTAGAAATATGGAATGGAACTATTGGTAAATTGTCTCAGAATTTGAACCAGTACTTAGTAAAACTGGGCAATTATTTAACGAATGCAGTTACTTAAGTGAACTGCTGACCTATCGAATGACTATCCTGGGAAATTGAGACAAAGCCAAACTAAACGACTCAGGACATTTTAAGGAGCTCATAATTTAGAATGTTTGGGTAGTGTTGACTAAAATAAATGCGCAGCCTTAAAGTTGAGTGTCATGTTTTATTTGGCGGGAGGACTCTAGCCGGGATGACAGCCTCTCAGATCGCTCTGAGGGACTCCTCCGAAGAGGTAGGGGAGGAGCTAGGATATATAGGAGCTTTACAACAAAGACCAGGGAGTTGGAACAATAAAAGATTACTTGCTATCTAAAGAAAAACAGGCATCTCAAATTAAAGAATTTAGTGCTTTTCTGTGTATGGGAGGAAGCAAACATTTGGGCTCATTGAATTCATTCCTTTGACAAGCACCTAGCTATCTAGGGCCAGTATCTTGTCCTTTATTATTCTGAGTCCCCTCAGAGTGCACCATTGTGAGTGGCTGCAGAGGCCGGGCTGCAGGCTTGTCTTCACTGTAGGGGGTGGCAGCAGTGGCTGATGACTTGATGGCTTCAGCATTCTTTTGTTTACTGACATGGTTTGCAGTATTTTTCGTTCACAGTAGAAACAATCTATTACAGTTAAGATTCAACCACATCCACTTCCTTCAGCTTATGTTGAAATCTAAGTTTCTACTTTATAAGAATTATCTGAAGTCTTATTGTGAAGGAAAAGCCCAGCTGGGCTAACAAGCTAAGTCACAAATCTAAGTGTGATAAGTGTTGGTTTACTGATATAAGTTCTGCCGGGCTAACTCATAAATCTGAAGTTTAGTGTCAGTTTACTGGGCTAACAAGCTAACTCGTAAATCCAAGCTCAACAAGTGTCAGTAACGTGATCTGTTCCAAATTGATAAGCTCCAGTGTACTGATTCCTTGCTTTTTGTTGTTTGAACCTTATTGGCTAATAGCCCCACACTTGTAATTAACCCTATAAAACCTCATGTGCACGTCTTGGAGGTACTCAGAGCTTCGGAGCAGAAGCCCCTCTGAGCCCGCCGGCATAATAAATCTGAGTACTCCAACCCTCCGAGTGATGCTTGTTTCTTGGCTGGCCTGTCATTTCCGTAACATTTCAAAGGAAAAGCCGGGCTGGGCTAACAAGATAACTCACAAATCTAAGTATTGGAATACTGATCTGAGTTCTGCTGGACTAACTTGTAAATCTAAGTTAATTAGTGTTGGTTTGCTGTTCATGTTTTTTTGCTAGCCAGCTGGATTTTCAAAGATACATATCTGGCTTTGGAATGTTGGTTTGCTGCCTCTCTGCCTCCGCTTTTGTGGTAATGATGCTGCTAAAGCTGTTCCACACCTATTGGCCGAATACCCCAAGCTTGTACTTTACCCTATAAAACCTCATGAGCACGTCTCTGAGGTGCTCAGAGCTTCGGAGCAGAACCCCCTCTGAGCCCGCCAGCATAATACATCTGAGTACTCCAACCCTCCGAGTGGTGCTTGTTTCTTGGCTGGCCTGTCGTTTCCGTAACAGTCTGGCTATGCAAACATGGTCCAGGACCAGCAGCAACAGCATCGTCTGGGGATACAGGATCTAAGCTCTTCCTCCAGATATACAGGATTAGAACCTTCAGTATAACAAGGTCCCCAAGTGATTCACAGGCCCATTGGAGTTTGATAAGCACTGATTTCAAACATTGCATCCACTTTGCTCTGTGAATAAAGGTGACTTTCTCTGAGCAGTAAGAATAATTGTTAAGATTTACTTATGAAACTAGGTCATGCCATTTGTGACAACATGGGTGAAACTTGAGAACAGTACGCTAACTGAAATAAATTAAGCAGAGAAAGATAAATATCGTAAGATCTCAGTGTTATGTAAAGAAACAAACAAAATCTAAACTCCGAATAGTTTGTCCTTGCCAGGTGGGGTCCGGGGTGGTGGGCAAAATGGGTGAAAGCGGTCAAAAGGCAGAAATTTCCAGTTATAAAATAAGTAAGACCTGTCATGTAAGGTACAGCACCCTGACTGTAGTTAATAATACCGTGTTTTATATTTGAAAGTTGCCAACGGAGTAGATCTCATAAGTTCTCATCACAAGAAAAAAAAATTGCAACCACTTGTGGTGATAGAGAACTAGACTTATTATGGTGATCTTTGCACAATATATACATATATTGAATCATGCTGTACACCTTAAAGTAATGTTACATGTCAATTATATCTCAATTTAAAAAAAAACCTAGTTAAATTAATGATAACTATTTTACCCAAGGAATAGTATTGAGTTAAAGTATAGTTACCTATGAAAAATCTGATTCTTCCTCTTTGAGGTTTTAGCCCATTCCTCCCAGCTACAATTTGACAGCAATGAATATTCCTTTATTTTATCCTAAATGTAGAAATGAAGTTTCTGGATCAGCAAGACTATTATATAAAAGCCACATCGGTTCCTCATGCCTCAGTCTGTTCCGCTTCTGAAGCTGTCTGATGATCAGGCCCATGTGTGCACAAAGGGCTGTTCTTGAGCTACAGAGAGGAACCCTAGATATGTGAATCTTTCAGTTTAAGTAAGAATAGGACAGTTCTTAGCTGCCACTACACCTCACCCTTCCTTGGGAGAGGGAGAGAAACTCTTTGTTCCTCTGGAATGTAAATGACTGACTCCTTGACTCACAGTTTCATACCTCTTTGAATGTGAACAAACTCTTTCTGGAAGAGAAAGGGGAAAGTCCCTACCACAGAATGAAGGCATTGGCATCCAGGGAAATAAGACTGATTACACTTTGCTTGGAGCACATCACTCTAACACCCTTTAACTTCCAAGGTTTGTCCTTTAATTCAGGTTGAAGTTTTATTTGACAGAAAGCACCATCTGGGCATAAATATGAAAATATTCATTGCTGCATAGTACCTTGAGTACACCAAGTAAACCTGAGTATAGGATCAGACAGCCATAGATGTATAAGGTCAGAGATAAGTGAAGTACAGTCCCCAGATACTTCTTTTAAATCTGAGAAGCATCTTAATCTTCATCTATTGAGTACCATCAGGCCGCAGCATTGAGTGCTACACCAGATAGGGCAGATCACACAAGACTCTAATTATGCTGACAAGGAATCACATGTCATGTCTCAGCTTTCTGCTAAGCATCTCTTCTATGAACCAGAATGTAGGTAAATGAAAAGCAATATTATTAACCTTTTGATGTGTTAACTTCTCGCCACATTTAATAGTTCTCTCACATTATTTATTCCTTGACAACACTTTGAATTATTAATCTGTAAGTCACATGATTCAAATTATAAAGATTTTAGAGTTCATAGGTATATTGCTATCTGGACCTCAGTAAAATAGTTTCTCTGAAGGCTTGTCCTTTTATAAATGAATGAATAAGTCCAGTGGATTTCACTGTCATGAGGAATGTAGTCTATTTACATTGGGAGGTTATATGAAATGCATGCCAGGTGGAAATAGGGTCTAGAAAGATCACCCTAATAGGTGTTTAGGAGTTAGGGTAAGCTTCAGAGAGGGGGAAAAAGCCATAATCTTCAAGAGCAAGTGAGTTATGCCTCTGCTCAGGCCAGTTAATTCAAATGGTATTGATACGTGGCAATTCAAGAAAAATAAGATCAAGACCAGAAATTGCAAAGAAAGATAGAACCAAGGCCCAGGCTCCATAGCACCCACCCAATCTGCTCAAATTTGGAATGAGTGTGGAGATCATTGTGTAAAAAGCACTCTCTCTCGTTCTCTTTTTGTTACATATACATTGGAATATAATTGACATGCCTTAATCTATACATAGGAAAAGGGTACAATTTTATGACTTTTATTACATGTATACATCTAGAAACCCAACATCCAATCAAGATACCAAACATCGTCATCACTCTAAAAATTTCCTCATGCTCGTTGGTAATTTATTCCTTCATAATTGTCCACAACCAAACACTCGTCTGATTTTAGTCATCATAGCTCAGTTTTCACTTTTTATAATTTTCTATAAATTGAATAATACAGTAGGTACTCTTTTTTGTCTTTTTAAAAATACTGTCCTATGTTTATTCATATTATATTCAGAAGCACAAAGGAAACAGCTGCTTTATTTTCAACTGACAGATGCAATGTTCATCTGAGCCCCCACCTCCTGACTACCTGGGGACAAAAGGGTGGTGGAGGCATGTACAGGATAATAAATTTATTCCAATATGATTACTCTTGTCGATTATAATAGATTGCGTGTATTTGAAGCATACGTACTGTCTTTAGATAGTTCTGTTCTCGGATATATCTTTTCCCCTGCTCATCTCCAAATCTGAGTGCTCCTCTCCAAGTCAAACCTGGAGTGACTGAAAGTCACAGAGCTTAAGCTCTGAGTCCTTCACTTGCACAAGTCCCTTCCAGGGCTCTCTAGTTGATTCACAAGGCGATGTATTGCTATGAAATGTGTAAGGTTAATACATATTAACCACACTGAAGAGCACCCCTGGATGTTAGCAATCTCATTTCCTCTCTGCCACGGTCCCCCTTTCATTGGCTAGTGCTGGCGCGGCCATGGGAAGTTTTGGAATTTGCTTATGGACACTTAGCTGAGAATATACATATAGTCTAAATATAGGGTAATACATTTTTGTAGTTCTCAGTCATTCCTGTGTAAGTAAATTATTTCTAGCATCTTGAAAAACTTCAGTGAATACTGTAGTCAGTTTAGAGAGTACTTAAGTATCTAGAGAGACTTGAAGTGTCTTGAAATTTTAAAGTACAGTTTGATAGAACCTTGACAGAGGGCTTTCTAAATTTGACAGCATTGGTAAAAAACTCATGGCATTACTAATTATAAGTTGTGAAGTCAGAAGGAGCTTTCTTAAACTGACGCTATTTTTAATAGATTAATTTTAAATTGATAATTTGTATTAGGATAGAATTGATCTATAACATTACAGTAGCCTCCGGTGTACAATATAATGAGTTGATTTTTGTGTATGTTGTGAAATGCTCACCACAATAGTCTAATTAACATACATCACACGTAGTCACAAATTTTTTTCTTGTGATGAAAACTTTTAAAGTCTACTCTTTTAGCAACTTTAAAATATACAACACAATGCTATTAACTAGAGTCACCATGCTGTACATTACACAGCCATGCCTTACCTACTTTATAGTTGGGAGTTTGTAACTTTTTAATTCTATTCACCCATTTCACCCACCCCTTCATTCCCCACCTCTGGAAACCACCAATTTCTTCCATCTGTGAGTTCAGTTTCTGTTTGTTTAGATAACATACAAGTGAGATAGTATGTTTTTGATTTTCACTGTCTGACTTATTTTGCTTAGGATGATGCCCTCCAGGTCCATCTGTGTTGTCCAAAACGGAAGATTCTTTTCTGTTTGTGGCTGAATTTTTTTGTGTATTCCACATTTTTTATCCATTCATTCATCAATGAATGTTTCCACATTTTGGCTATTGTAAATAAGGTTGCAATGAACACGAGGGTGCATATTTCTTTTCCAGTTAGTGATTTCATTTTCCTATGATAAATATTCAGAAGCAACATTACTGGACCATTGGTACTTCTACTTTTAATATTTTAAGAAAACTCTATACTGTTTTCCATACTGGCTGCACCATTTACATCTTTACCAATGGTGCATAAGTGTTCCCTTTTCTCTATACCTTTTTCCAGACGCGCAATTTCTTGTCTTTTGATAATAGCCATTCTAATAGGTGTAAGTTCATAACTTATTGTGATTAAAAATTGCATCTCCCTGATGATTAGTGATATTGAGCACCCTTTCATTTATCTGTTGATCATCTGTATAGCTTCTTTGGAAGAATATCTATCCAAATCCTCTGTTCATTTTTTAAATTGAATTGGTTGTTTTCTTGTTATTGTGTGAGTTCTTTAGGTATTTTGGATATTAACCCCATATCATATTTTATTTGGAAAAACTTTCTTTTATTTGGTAGGTTGACTTTTCATTTTTTTAATGGTTTCCTTTGCTGTGCAGAAGCTTTTTAGTTTACTGTAGTCCTGCTTATTTAAGTTTATTTGCTTGCACTTTTAGTATCAAAATAGGAAAAAAATCATTGCCAAATTCAATGTCTGGGAGCTTACTTCCTATTTTTTTCTACTAGCTGTTTTATGGTTTCAAGTCTTACATTAAAGTCTTTAATCCCTCTTGAGTTAATTATTATGTATGGTATAGTGTCCATTATAGGGTCCATTTTCAGTCTTTGGCATGTGCCTATCCAGTTTCTTTAGCTCCTTTTATTGTAGAAATTCTTCTTTTTCCATTGTATGTTCTTGGCTATTTTGTTGTAAACTAATTGACTGTGTATGTGTGCAATTATTTCTGGGCTGCTCTTCTGTTCCACTGAGCTCTGTGTCTATTTTTGTGTCAATACCACCCTGCTTTGACTACCACAGCTTTGTAATTTAGTTTGAAATCAGGAGTGATACACCTCTTGCTTTGTTCTTCTTTCTCAAGACTGCTTTGGCTCTTTGTGGTTTTTGACGTTTCCATACAAATTTTAGGATTCTTTGTTATATTTCTTTTAAAAAGGCGAATTTTGAGAGGGATTGCACTGAACCTACATATGGTTTTGGATAATATGGAGAGTTTAATGATATTAATTCTTTCAATCCATGAGCACAGAATATCTCTAAATTTTTTTGTGTCTTCTTCAATATCTTTCATTAATGTCTTAACAGATTTCAGCATACAAATCTTTCACCTCCATGGTTACATTTATTTCTAGGTATTTTCTTTTCGATACAACTGTAAGGGGATTGGACTTTTCATTACAATTCTGCTTTCATTACAATTTTTAGTGATAGAAATGCAACAAATATTTAAATATTGATTTATATCCTGCAACATTACTGAATTTGTTTATTGTAACAGTTTTTTTACTTTTTATTTCCATTGTATAGTTGATTTACAATGTTGTGTTAGTTTCTGGTATACAGCAAAGTGATTCAGTTAATACAAACACACACACACAACACACACACACATATATATTCCATTTTGTTTTAGATCATTATAAGATACTGAATATTTTTCCCTGTGTGATACAATAGGACCTTGTTGTATATCTATGTTATATAGAGTAGTTTGTATCTGCTAATCCCGAACTCCTAATTTATTGCTACCCTCCTTTCCCCTTTGATAAGCAACCGTAAGTTCATTTTCTATGTCTGTGAGTCTTCTAACAGGTTATTTTCGTGATGGCTTTAGGGTTCTCTATATTTAATATCGTGTCATCTGAAATAGACAAAATTTTACTTCTTCCTTTCTGATTTGATTGTCTTTGTCTTTTTCATTCTACAGAATGATCCGAGATTCATCCATGTTGCTGCATGTAATAGTAGTTTGCTCATTTTTATTACTGAGTTGAATTCCACTGTGTGGATATGGAAATATTTTGTTTACCGCACTCTCTAAGTTGCAGCACCTTTATAGTAGCTTGATTAAATCTTGAAAACAAGGAGAAATACTCCACATCTTCTTTTTGCTTCTATTTTCTTTGAATATTCTGGGTTCTTTGCTTTTTATAGAAATTTTAATATCAGCTTGTCAACTTCTAACAAAGAATTTGATAAAATTTTCATTGGGATTATATTGAACATGTAGGAAAAAACTGAGAAAATTTGACATCTTAACAATAATAAGGTGACATCAGCATTGGGGTGGTACCATGTCCCTCTTGTTTGTTCCCCTTTTTAACAACTAAAAATCAATATCTATCATAAATGAAAAAAAAAAAAAACAAAACCTCTCTGGGAGTTGTGGAATCCAGCACCCTATGCCAAGGGACCTAGTTAAAAAACTAACCCACCTGCATATCTGGTAATAGGCAGACACACCACCATATGGGCTATGGAACTAGCAGGAGACATTAAAACTGTCCCAACTCTTCACAGTCACCATTGGGAAAACCTGTCCTGAATTGTACACTTAAATTTTATTAAAAAGGGAAAGCTCATGTTAAATGTTCTTCACACAATAAAATGACATTTTCAATAAATAAATAAATAAATAAAACTACATTTTGTGCACATGGACAAGATATGGTATTAGTTATTTTGTAACTCTTGTAACAACAACCATCAAATCTTTTGGTAAAAATTGTTTTTCTCTCAGATTTTGAAAACTATCCCAGTGGGTCTGACTGTTTTAAGATAAATGTGCTTCTTCACGAGTGAAAGTGCTCCCACCCAGCTGTGCAAGAAGACTTGATGATGGCTGGAGGTTAGAATACTCAGAGAATGAGCATGTGGGGCGCAGTTTCAACAGGAGATAAATCAAAAAGATTAACTCTCTAGGGCTGTCTGGGAACCACATCCTTTTGCGAGGTGACTGTTTATGCAATATTTGACTTGACATTTGGCAAATATGGAAGTTACTGGAAATGCAATGACTCCACACTTTTAAGGAAAGGTCACCCAAAACACACATTTACACCCAAATATATATGAATATGTAGCGAGAGAGAACGGGAAAAAGAGAATTAAAATTTTATTTACCTTCCAGAAAGCAGAAAGCATTCAAGTTTGGTGACAGTGAGTATGACTCTCTGGTGTTATGAAGTTTATTTCTTAGACCTCAAAATTAATATATGTACATGTGAAGTTAATATTCACCTTAGGAAAATATAACTTCCCTTAAAACTTTCAACTTTGGTTATATGTAAATAATTTTATTCCTAGGAAGTTACCTCCTTTTTTTCCTACTTTTTGGGCCTGATTTCAGGAAATGTGAAAAAATCAGAAAGAATAATCAATGCTCTGAATGTGTAACAGGAGCCACATTGCCACTGGGCTCTGTCTCCTCAGCTCTACAGGTTCCAACTTGAAATGAAATCTGACTTAATCTCAAATCAATACGGGTAGAATAGTACTGTAATCATAATATGTATGAGAAGAGACAAGATTCTGAACACATACTCAGTATTTATTGCCAATGTATGTGGGGTCTTTTGGAAAAATTTATTTATTTTCATAATTCAAATCACATTAAGGAATGCCTGTGGTTTGTCCAGTTATCAAAAAAGGTCAGGTTGGCAGAGTTGACCAGAATAGGTCCCTCACAGTTCACCATCTTAGTTTCCTATGAATGCCATTCTCTTTTGCTCTCCCCCTTCACCCCCACCTTCCCCTCTGCCTTCTCTCCTAGTCTTCCTCTACTGTCAGTATCTGAGGGCTTTGGTCTGACTCTTTACAGCCTTGGTCAGAATAACATTAACACTAATTTGTTCCTTTAGGATAAGTCCTAAGGGGCCTCTGATGAGTTTATACAGTGAGTGAGAAAGAATTTTTATATTAAGTTTCATGAAAAGATAAGGGCCCATTAGGAATATTAGGTTCAGTCATCTTAAATTTTATTACACCTGTTAGTTAGAAAGTATAAAGCTATTATTGCAAACTCTTCCCTCCCATTCAGTTTATCTTCTAAACTCAAGGTAGCTAATGAGCCATGAATCAGGAATGTTGGAAAAGACAGTCCTGGGATTGACTGTTGATACTTCTTACGCTTACTTGAGGCTGAGTAAATTGCTCTCTATTGTCTACTGAGCTAAAGCTCAGTCTCTCCATCGGTGCTGTGGGCATACCACTTGCTCTTTTGTTAAACTCCATGAAATAGCAGGTTAGACCGTACACTGAACTGAAGTCAGCTCACTTTCCCTTTCTGGGGAGAAGAGAGCAAGCACAGGTCAGGAAGCAACAGGCAACCCCAGGTCAGGAGGTTGGGAGGTAAAGGGTGGGCTCTTCATCTTATTGCTCTTCTGCCCTCATATCCCCGAATACACACAAAATACGCACCAGCTAACCAAAAGAGTTTCGAAATCACTGCCATCGTCCTGGCCACCATGGATCCAGAAACGGTCCCACTGATATTTAAGTCACAATGTACAGCCACCACCCCTTGGTGCCAAAAAAAAAAAAAAAAAAGGCAGACCCAGAGGGGCATTACACATGTATTGGGTCTATGTCACAGTGAGGAACCCTTAGTCTTATTAAGGTGGCTGCTAACCAACCTGTCCAGTCTCTGCCCCGAGAGAGACATTTTCTTTATCATACTGGTGAGGAACAAACCTGCCCTCTACCATGGAGAGAGACTTTACCTCTGTCTTCTAAGGCTGCTTGATCTATGTACATCCTTGAAGAAAAAAAAAAACTGATCTGAGACATCCAGAAATACCTTAGAGAACAGCCTCTCCGCTTCCACCTTTAGTATATTATCCGAATCACTTGGAAGTCTTATTCAAACATGAATATTCCTGATATAGTAGATCCAGGGTGAGTCTAAAAATCTTCATTTCCAACAATTTCCCACGTGACACTGATGCTACTTGTCAGGAATTCCTACCTTAATAATAGTTGTAGGTGAAAATTCAACTAACTATCAAGTTAAGAAGAAGAAGAGGGATTTAGTCAAGCCACACTGAGGATTATAACCTGGGAAGCAGATTCTCAGAAAGCTCTGAGAACTGTTCCGCCTGTTAGAAGTCAAAGGCACAGTCACACATTTTCAAGACAAAGGATCGTACATCAAAATGATGTACTGATATTTTATTCAAAGTTCACCACGAATACATAGTCCAGGTATACACTTACAAAGCTGGCAGCAAGTCAACCACGACTCCCTACAGAGCTGGAAAAGAATGCTATTCCTTTAAGAAGCTGCATTGCTAGCATTAGAAGAAAGAAGAGCATTGATCTTTAGAGTTGAGCAGATACTTTCATCTTTGAGAAGTTCTGGTGAATGTGTAATGCTTGTGAACCCTGCACATTAGGGAGAGAGCGAGGAGGCCCAAACAAACACAGAGAATTTTATGATGAATTTTTCTTGTCCTGCCTTAATATAAAAATTTTATTTCATCAGGACTGTTCTAAATCTATTAAACAGACCATGCTTTGTAGTGCTGATTTGCTTTCATTTTCTGTGCTTTATCATCAAGAAACTCACATTTCTAAATTACTTATGACTACTGAATCTCTTAAATAATGTATCTCTTATTAGAGATGATTGTCATGTCTTATGGTGGTTAAGCTTAGTGATTTTTGTACTTCCACTCCAGATAAACCGTCTCTATCATCAACTTCAGTTTATCCAGATATGCAACAAAGGAGACAGCTGATAGAATACAAAAAAATCCTGCTTCTATTCCCTCTCAACCGTATCTTGAGCCTAATGTTGATGTTAATGGTGTTCCAGTGTGTAGCTACAACATGCACTGCTTGAAGCACAGACATCAACATCAATTAACGAGGTTGATAATTTTCCATCCACTATAACATATTTCCTGATTACTTCATCATGCAAAATGATTTGGAAGTCAAAATTGAGTTTTAAATAACCTACCCATATTAGATATTTCAGATCACACACAGATCCAGCATCCACGTCATTAATACAGAAATATGTTTTGTGGTTATATCAGAATTGCTGCAAATCTAGTAGAGTTTTGCTTTTATAGCTCTAAGATTCAACAATTCTATGAAATTAATTCCATAATTAGCCAAACAGGGTTTTGCTTTTATGCCTCTAAAATTAACTATTTTATGAAGTTAACAGAAACATGTAGCTTATTCTTATGAGGAAATCATTTACTGGTATTATTGAAATTTTCATATTCACAATATGTATTAACAAAGACATTTTCTAGGAACTAAGCAGTTACCCAAATTTACCACTAGAGGGTAAATTTCAAGATTTGCTTGTGTTTTTTCTCCTTATACGGGACGTTTACAGCATTTCTTCAATAGATGGTGCTTGTGCTCATTTTAGAAGATCTGTTTTGTTTTGTTTCTCTTAAAGCAATTTTATTTTCTTGGTTGAGGGGGTACATAATTAGGTTTATTTATTTAGTGTTTGTGCTCATTTTACTTACCATGTTAAGCCCCTGTGTCTAAAAATTGTGGGAAATGTATCTAAAAAACTAGGAATTAACTCTTGGAGAAATTCACAAACAGAAGGCAGGGAAAACAAGCATTTGTTAAGTACTTTATCACAATTCCCACAAAATACTACAAAATTGGTGATATTATATCATTTTACCAAGTAAGGACATTGAGGATAAACTGTGTGTGCAAAATCTCTTGGCAAATAGTGGAACCGGGCTTTAAATTCATGTCTGTCTGACTTGCAAACCCAATTTTGTCCAATATTCCACACCAACAAATAAATCAAATCCTAGCACAAATAAATCTTTCACATAACCCCACAGTGCATAGCACATTTTTGCCTCTGTTACCACTCTTACTGTTACGGAAACGACAGGCCAGCCAAGAAACAAGCACCACTCGGAGGGTTGGAGTACTCAGATGTATTACGCCGGCAGGCTCAGAGGGGCTTCTGCTCCGAAGCTCTGAGCACCTCCAAGATGTGCACATGAGGTTTTATAGGGTTAATTAAAAGCTTGGGATATTCGGCCAATAGGCATGAAACAGCTTTAGCAGCATCATTATCGCAAAAGCAGAGGCAGGGAGGCAGCAAACTGACATTCCAAGGCCAGATATGTCTCTGAAAATCCAGCTGGCTAGCAATAAAACAAACAAACAAACAAACAAAAAAACATGAGCAGGGAATGAGCAAACTGACACTTATTAACTTAGATTTACGAGTTACCCCAGCAGAACTCAGATCAGTAATCCGACACTTGTTAAACTTAAATTTGCAAGTTAGCTTGTTAGCCCAGCCTGTCTTTTCCTTCTCATTACCACTTTCTTTTTGTTCAGTAGGTATGTTTGATCTGTTTTATCACTTTGTCTAGATTTTTAAACCCTGTAAATTCAGGAAACCCATGTTGCTGCTCCTTATATCTTCTCTACTTCGGGGCACAGGCAGACACACAGGAGCTCATGTTTAGTTATTGGAGATTATTACGTTGTGCATCTGTAATTAATGCCTTTGCTGATTATTTTATTAACAATAATTCAATAGTTAAGTATTTTTCCCATGTAGCTCAGCTGTCCGTTTCTTCAGTGTGCCAGATTCTCTAAAACTGCATGTAAACAGCAGACACATTTGGGACTGGCTCAATTATCGCAGCACTTATCCCTAAAGTTAATACAAAACTGACAATTCTGTGAGTTTGATTTACTTCATCAACTTACTAGTTACTTCTTTTTTAAACTTTTATTTTTGAAGTTTTCAAACAAAAAAACTGAGAAAATAATACAGCCTCCAAATATTTATCATCCGGCATAAATAATTATTGGTATATGGAGAATTTTGTCTCTTCTATATCCCACCACATCCAGCAACAGATTGTTTTTAAAGCAAACTTTCAGACATAGTATCATTTCTTCAAGAAATATTTTATTATGTAACTTTAAGACGTAAGAAAATTTATAAATATAACCACAATGTCAATACCACACCTAAACATCAAGCAGATGAAAAATTCCTTAGTATTATTAAATAGCTAGGCAATGTTCACATTTCCATGATTGTCTCTGAAATGTGCTTTTTACAATTAGTCTCTCCTAATCAAGATATAAACACTCCCATACACTGTATTTGGTTTTATAGGTTTCTTAAGACTCTGTTTATGCCAGTTCTTCCTTCTTGTTTTCTAATTTCTTTCTTGTCAGGTATTTACTGACAGTATTCTCCAATCCTGGTAATATAATCCATCCTTGAGTATACTTTATGTTAATTCTGTATTTTTCACCAAGTACAGGTTGTTTCCACTAAGACCATAAGGTATAGGCAATCCATATCCTCATTTTACTTTTTAATGTTCATCTTCTTTCCCAAATGGCCGTATTAAGTTCAATCTACGCAAGTGCTATATTCCTAATAAAATTCCATTCCCTGATTCCTCTTCACCATCTTTTCCTACCATATAACATCAGTACTATAAGGCTCCCATCCTCAGCCTCACACTAGAACTGGACTCTATCTCTTCTGATCGAATCCAACAAAAGGAGCCTCTCCTTGTTGCTGGCTTTTGATTTAACCAACCAAGGCTTAATTCCTAAATCAAAATCAAGTTTATTTCTGAGTTTCTTTTTAAAGCCTTTTCCCTCATGATATGACAGGTCTGTAATATTAATAATATTATTGTATAGGCATACCTCTGATATTATGGGTTAGGATCCAGATCACCACAATAAAGGGAATATCAGAATAAGTGAATCACAAATTTTTGGTTTCCCAGTGCATATAAAAGTTATGTTTATACTGTAGTCTATTGTGTGCAATTTCAGTTTGTCTAGGAAAACAATGTATGTACCTTAATGAAAAAATACCTTATTACTTAAAAGTGCTAAGCATCACCTAACAACATAGCGTTGCCACAAACCTTCAATTTGTAAGAAACAGAGTGTCTTCAAAGTACAATATGGTGAAACAAAGTCTGCCTGCATATTGTTAAAAAAGAAGCAACAAGCCCAAAATGGAGTCATTTGTGCTAAGCCTCATATGAGCAACCACACTAATTAATCAGTAATTACCTGGCCAGCACTAATGCGTCTGATGGACCCCTGCCTTCCCCCAAAGGAAGGTGATCTTGCCTGAAATAATTCTTTTTTTGTCTATGACTTCTTTGTCCCACTCCCTTTCTGCATTTAAAAACCTTTTCTTTTCTGCAGCTCTTTGGCGCTTCCTTTCTATTTCCTAGATAACAGGGGCACTGGGGACTGAACACAAAACCATGCACTCCAAGCACTTGCTGCACTCTGCCACTGAGCTATACTCCTTACGCCCGACCCACCTTGAATTTATTTTTTAAACAGACTTGGTGGCAGTGGTGGGACGAAAGGAGATTTCCTGCTGCTTTGGGGACAGTGAGAAACACGGATATGGTACCCACAAACCGTTATGAATTCTTTGTCTCTCTCACCATTTTGAGAGTCGTGGGTAAGTTTCTTTCGGTTGTGATCTCTGCTATCTTTGCATTGACCTTTCCATTTGATTGATTTTCCAATACAGGGCAGATCAGCTTGAGCTGGCAGTTGTGCCCAGAGCACAAGCACTTAGCTTTATTTCAGACTACAGTTCTAGTTTAATTGTTGGAAACACCCAGCTCTTAATTTTGTCCCAAGATCCACTTGGATCTTTATTTAGATAAATAGAACAAAATAACTTCAGCCTACCACTCCCTTGAGTATTTAAATTTTGAACATTCCCATTCTTTCTCACCAGTGGACATTTTGTCATTGTGTCACCATGAATTTGGGGAAGTTGTTTCTGCCTTCTAATTTACATCTTCTGATCTGTTGCGCTCTTGGAAGTTAGATGTGTCCTAGTTAGAACTGTATCTAAAATGGGATCAAGTTTATTCTGAGAAGTCCCCTGTCCTGACCTTATATGGACCTACTGACACCCACTCAGGCTCCTTGTGTGTGATTTTTGCTTACGCTTGATGATCTTCTGGCTGTAGTCTGCAGAGTTAGGCAGCCAGATGAAGAACCCCTTAATAAACACAGCACTCTTGGAAAGACCATTCTTCCTCCAGTGGAATTGGGCTGGATATTATATAACTGAGGTAGATGTATAAATCGGAAAGGTTTTGTTTCAGGCCATTCATTAATATGTCGCTATTAACAGTCAGAAGGGAATGTCCTATGTCATTCAACTGTAAAGAATTTAACTCAATAATTCTTTGATTACAACCCAGAACCCAAGCCCCTACCTTTATTTCAGACCGCAATTCTCATTTAATTGGTGGAAACTCTTCTTCTTAATTTTTGTCCCAAGATCCACTTGGAAACTCTAAGTAGCAGTTTACAGTTCTCCATTTATGTGGAGCTTCCAGTCCACAGTCCTCATTTGTTGGTTCAATCCTTTCTCCAGTCCATGGTGGGAATTGGTGGTGGTGTGCCCAGAGCCTTCTCACAGGCAGGACGAAGCAACATCTCTTGGTGATAGCTTGGTAACCATTAGGTTGAGGGATCCAAGATATGACTGGACAGAAATGTGGGTTCACCTTGTTTGTGGCTAAGGATTCTATCAAACAGCTGGCAGCCCTCAGGGAAATTACCATGGCTATTATGAGGAATATTCCAATGAAATAAGGTCGTTAAAAAAGTGCACATGAAAATAGGATTTCCAAATTAAATGAACAGAATGTGATTCTTCATTATGGAAACTTCTTCATTAAAAAGTTTTTTTTTTTTTGTTATTGTTGTTGTTGTTGCAAAGACTAGTGAGAAATTACAGCCAAAAGATTTACCCAAAAGACAATAGACTGATAAGATTCCTACTGCTCTCCTCTGTCCCCTTTTATTCAAGTACTCATTCTAGTAATTCTGCCTAAATTATCTTCCCTCCCTAAAGAGACTCCAGGACTATAAACAAAATGTCACCAAGTTGGTGGTCTTACCGACACCCCGACATCTACCCTTAGAGGAGAGCCCCTATATGAGCCAGTGCCCCTCCTAGAGTCAACGGGACTCTGAGGGTAAACTGCTATGTAACATTTCTTTAAACAGCCAAGAGAAAACTAAAATTAAGATTAATAAAAAACCTTCCCAAATTCTGGTAGACGCCTAAGCTACAGCTAGGATCCTGGGAAAAAAAGTTGACAAAGAGAGAGAATTCTTACCAGAGTCAGCTGTTCCAAATCTCTGTCTGTAGTTCCAGGTAAGGAGAGGAAAATAAAATCTCTTTTGCACCCTCATTGGGGATCCCACTTGAGTCCAAGAGGTTGTTCACTACTGCCAGAAATATTCACTGTGTGTCCCAGCTGAAAATGGACAACATATTTAAAAGAATTTCTTCTAAGTTTGTAAGCCTTTTCCTGTAAGCTAAAATGAAACTATGTACCCAGAGAGGAAGAAAATCTTCTAAAGCCTTTGTGAAAGGATTTACTAAAACATTCCAAAGGCAAAGAGCTCTAAATTTAGAACATAAAAATTTTTTGAATTTTGTCTTACTTAGGAATTCTCTCCTTGATATATAAAAGAAAAAAGCAAATTAAGAATAATATAGTTGGGTGGGTGGCTAAACCTCTGATGTCACTTAGGCTGCAACCCAATTCCTTGAGGAATTGAGAACAACTGTTCTTATCTCACAATTCTTTGCAAAGCTAGAAATGCAATTCTGGAGGCAGTTCAAAGTCCACTTATTTATTTTTATCAATCCCCAAACCTCCCCTACTTATCTCAAAAGGCTTGTAAGTATTATAAGAATACTGGCCTTAGGAAACCAAAGTTATTCTTAGAGGAACTTTATTCTTTCCCTATGCCTCTAAATGTAAGTGTTTTACAAACTTCAGGGAGATGACTCTTACCAGAAGAAAAACAAAAGGGGAAAAGGTCATTTGAAATACAGGTGAAGGAAAAAAATCTTAAATGTTTCCTCCACAATAATTAGTAAAAAGTTTTAGCCATCTGAGCAGAAAAACTTAACTCATTCCATCCACCAGGAAAATAACGTAGATCCAATTTCTTTTATAACTGGTGAGTTTTGTATTATTGTACTTGATTCATGGCAACAATTTTAAAACAAAAGCTATTATAAGGTCTCTGCTTTCATCTGTCTCTATGTTACGTATGTCCGTATGTATGTGGTATGAATACATAGTGTTTTCTACATCTAGCTGGCATTACTGAAAATTAATTTGTAAAATAGCTCTACTTAATTGGCCTATAGAAAATTAAGTGCTTATATGAATTGCATATTCATAAAATTGTCAGAAACATAGTAAAAACTAACCCAAATGGTTTTCAGATTTATGTAAGCTGGGAAAATAGTCGGTATTAAAGTTTGTTGGTTTAATTAAAATAACCATGTCTTTAGAGTTATCAATAGTAAAAACAATGCAGATACACAACCTTTATTCTGTCTGGGTTTGGTAGTCAAACAAGTGTCATGTTATCACTGTTAGAAGAGTTGTCAGCAAGAAAAATAACTTGGTATGATGAAATTTTTATAAGTAATCTAAACATAACTGTTGAAAACAATTGAATTAAATAGAACTGAGCGGACTAAAATAATTTTTAGGCAAACTTTTAAAATAAACTTCATCAAATCTCTTTGGTAACCTGAAACCCTCTCTTCTGTTCCTTTCCTCTCCTCTGGCATTGGCCTGGAAAGATGATACCATTATTGGTATCTCCCAGGCCATGGCTAAGGGGATAACCATTCAGACTGCTGGATTTGTTATCATCAGAAACTCTGATCTGTCCATTAAGAGTGCCACCTTCGTGGAAGGGATTTTTGCCCTGACAGGATTTATCTCTTTGTAGTGATTGCCATTCTCCTTGGAATTATCTATGCCTAAATGACTGGCATATAGCCAGGCAATGCCTTTTAGGTTACCTAACTGTGCCTCTAACTGTTCACAGACAGACAGACACCTCACTGGTCAGTTCCCCCTGAATTTACATCAGCGAGTTAGAAAGAACCCACCAGGAAGCTTTCATGATCCAGGATTCACTTTCTTTGGCAGGGTCCTACTTCCCTAAGAATACAAGCAGAACTTGTTTTATTTTGTTTCATTTTATTGTGCTTCACAGACACTGTATTTTTTACAGATTGAAAGTTTGTGGCATCCCTGTGTCAAGCAAATCTATTGGTAGCATTTTTTCAATAGCATTTGTTCACTTTGTGTCTCTGTGTCACATTTTGATAATTCTCACTAAAATTCTTACCTATTTCAAACGTTTTCATTTTTTATTATATTTGTTATGTGATATGTAATCAGCAATCTTTGATGTTACTATTGCAAAAAGATTATGATTCACTGAAGTTTCAGGTGATGGTTAATATTTTTTAGCAATAAAAGATTTTTGAATTTAGGTATGTACTTTTTTTCAGACATACTGCAATTGAACACTGAATAGACTACAGAATAGTGTAAACATAACTTTTATATGCACTGGGAAAGCAAAAAAAATAATGTGACTCAGGTAATATTTGCTTTATTGTAGTGGTCTGGAACTGAACCCCAATGTCTCTGAGGTATGCCTATAAATGTAAATGAAGCTACAATCAAATCAGAAAGCCCTCTTTAACTCTTGAAAGTACTGAAGGTAGCTAAAAAAATAGCTGCCCAACACAAATCCTTAGACTCACCAGCCAAAGTTGTTCTTGTAATATAATAGTCCTGAATTATTTTTTAGCTGAGCAGGGTTGTCTGTGCTGTGACCAACACCATCTCCTGTACCTGGTTTGACACTTCTGGGGACATTAATTTAGTTACATTAGATCACTGAGTAAACCGCTTAGCTTAAAAAGATTACTCCTTCAGTGTGGTCTTTCTTTGACTTATCTGATTTTAATTGATTTGGGTCTTGGCAACCATGGCTTCCAAGTGCACTCCAGACATTTAGAATTACCCAGGTTATAATAATCGTAAGAGTTCCCTAGTGTGCTATATTCTCTCAAAGATTTTAAATGCATGTTCCAGCAACTAAGCCCAAGCATATGATCTTCTTAAAGACAGGAACATCAAAACAGGATGAAGAGAATGATCAAGTAAAAAAAAAAAAAGTGTGAACCTAAGTGTCTGACTGTGAATACCCCAGAGATTCAACAAAAATGTCATGACCTGTGAATACCACACTGAGGATGAGCAAAAACTGGGGCAACTCCAGAGCAGTAGCTGCAAGTAGCACTAATGCCTTAAATTTTTATCACATCTCTCAACTATTTCAAGAATCTGATTTTAAAAATGCAGAATTGTTAGGGGGGAAAAAAGGCCTAAAATTGAGTCACTTGTGCCAAGTCCCAGGTCAGCAAACCAAGACTTAATTACAGTTTCAGCCTATCCCAGATATGTGAAATTTAACTAGTCAAGGTGGAATTTCTTGGCCAACACTAATGAGATAATCCAACCGACAGACTCTTGTCTTCCCTTAAAAAAAGGTGACCTTGCCCTAAATAATTATTTCTTTCGTTTGTGATTTCCTTGTCATACCTCCATTCCACCCTTAAAGACCTCTCCTCTTCTGTAGTTCTTTGGAAGCACTTACTGTTTTCTAGGGGAGATGCTGCTGATTCATGCGTGGTTCATTGAATAAAGCAAATTAGGTCTTCAAATTTACTTAAATTTTGTTTTTTAACAATATTTGAGAAGAAGTTGCTATTTCCTGAATTCCCATCCTCCTATCAAAATATCAAAATACGCTTTCAAAAATAATTACTATGTAATGGGGAGGTATTTCTTCCTGAACTTGTTTGATTACTCCTCTACCCATGTCACAGTCTGACTGCATTTACATCACTTCCAAATGAGCTAACTCTCCTCATTAACAATGAAGAGCTCTTCCTGGAATCTTTATTATGTACCAAATAAACAGCATGTTGGAATTAGAAAGGCAAATCTTTCCAGAGGAGCTCTGATCGTCAAGGACACAGTAAGGTGTTTAATCATACATGCCACTTGTTCTGCAAGTGCTGCGAGATTCCAGGACAAAGTCATTCTCATGTGTTCTCAAGTTCTTAAGGTGAGTGTCCTCATTCAGAAACATCTCCTGGACCTTCGTGGCAAATGTTCTAAGGTATAGCTCTTTCCGTATTTGAAAGTTGAACTCAGTGCGTAGCACACTCAAAGAAATTCATTTAGGCTGATTACTGAGCGCTTTTTTATGTAACTGCATTGTCAGTCTGAAGTTACTGAGCCAAATAGTACAGCAAAACATTTGAGCTCTTAATAAAAAATTTTTGATAATTAAAATACTTTAAAATACTAATCTTAAAGTCTTGGTTAGTTTATGTAGAAGAAATAAATGTAGGCTAATGAGAAGATTTTCTTTCCCATTGTTTATTCTATATACATTTTTTCTTTACTGCAAGGCAGAATATTGGAACATATGCTTTAGATCTGGATCTAAATCCAGATTCCAATTAATGACTAATGGCGTTGAAGGGGAGCAAAATTTGTCACCCCAAGTTATGCTTCTTTGGCATAAGGATTATTTGAGGCTGATTATTTTTTAAAAAGAGCACACACAGGAAAATCTCTAAAAAATGAGTAGAAGTTACCATTTTGTAAGAGACATTTACATTTATAAAAGAAATCTCCGTTTGTAAGGCAGTCTCCCTTTCTATATTAGGAAGAGAATGACTAAATCTCTAGGAATTATTATCCATGGAGAAGACAGTAACTTAAATGTGTATAACTATTTCCCCCTTGTTTACTGTGATTTCCTGTTCACCTCTCATAATTGCTTCCCCACCCCCAACATCTTTTTATGTCTTTACCTGGAGATGGTACTTCAGGTCGTTTCAAGGAATTACTTTACTTAGTATTCCTGGGTCTCCCCTGTGTTGTGTACAGGAGGTATACATGTTATGAAACATGTTTGTTTTTTCTCTTGTTAATCTGTCTTTCATTACAGGGGTGTCTCAGCCAAGAACCTAGAAGGTTAGAGGGAAAATTACTTTTCCTCCCACTCAGTGCCAATTTTAGATAGGTTTTCTGTCAGCTCAAAATTTGAGAACGTTTTATACTAATTCTTTCTTGCTAAGTGTAATGCTTTTCCTCTAAGATCCCAAGGCCTATTCAGTTTGTTTTCCCATTTTAGCCTTCAACATGTACCTTTTTCCTCCACTGAATGCATAATGTTATTTTTATTATATATTATGCAATGTATTATACATTATGTTTTTCTATTTCATAACTGCATAGTCAATTCTTATACTATGCTAAACTTTTTAATTTTTTAATAGCTTTAATATGCATTTTAAAATATAGTTAGGTAATTCCTATCTTGTTACCCTGATTTGAATATTCTTAAATATATAATCTTTCCCTCTTATTCTTATGAATTTACATTTTCACTAGGTTTTCAAAAAAATCATTGGGATTTTTATTAAAATTGCATTAAGCCTTTTTAAAATAATTCTCAAAGAATTCGTAACTTTTCAAGCAGAATCTTCTCATTCAAAACATTAAATGTCTGGACACTTATTCAAGTTCCCTTCTAAGTCTCTTAGTAAAATCATGTAGTTTCTTATGAATAGGTCTTTCTCATTTCTTATTCAAGATTTTCCTAAGAATTTTATGATATTGTTTCTAGCACAAATTAGACTTAATTCTAGCATATATCTAACTCATTCTTGCTGGGGTATAGCTGTGGCTGTCAAATGAGGAGTTATAAAATCACTTATGAGTTTTTTTCCTAATTTCACTCATTTCACCCTCAGGGATTCTGACGCACCCCTCTGCCACACACTCCCCCAACCCCCATCACACACATACTTCCTATGTGATTGTATATATCACCTCTCAGGATTGGAGGGAGGAACAATGTTAAATTGCATTGAAGTAAAATGAAAGTATTGGATTCACTATTTTTTGTTTTGTTGTGTTTGCATAGAATCATGCTCTTATTTTTATTACTTCCAAGAGGTTTTTTTCACATTTAGCTATTTGTTTTCTAAAATAAAAATCAAGCATTTTCTTGAAGAGAAGAAGCAAATTGTCTCTATTATTCAATCAGCAGTGAATCTAATAAGTACAAAGAAAGAAAAACCTTGCTGAATGCTTCAGGAACACATAGACACGAGATCTCTGATATGCAGATGTGAGATCTTTAATACATGCATCTGAGAACTTTGCCTATAGTCAGTCAAGTTTGGATAGGAAGTGACATTTGATAGTTGGGTTAACTGAGTTAAGCTGAAAACAGAGCAACAAAAGAAATAACAATATATATTTTTGTAAAACCTCAATCTTCCTTCTGAATATAGGCATCATGCAAGTGAACATACGACTGCTGAGGTAGAGTGCTGAGGCAGGAATAAACCTAAACTCTTTGGAAGAATGTCAAATTTCGGCATTTCTCCAGAGATTTTTCTGTCTTCACAAATCAAGTGCACATGGAAACCTTATATTGACCAACAGTGTGTAGATAAATCAATGCCCTGAGGTTGGAAGAGGTAGAGAGAGAGGCTTTGTTATCTGATCTGCTCCTTGGAGACAGCATCAACAGGAGCTGTCTCTTCTCATTATCATAAGGCCAGCAGTGCCTACACTTAATAATGGGTTGTCTCTGGGTGCTAATCTCTAAATTGTTCATTTGAAACTTGCAACACATTTTCCTCTGAAATGAATTCCTATGAAAATGATAGTTTTTGTCAGAGTTTCTCAGACTTTACCATACAGTCTCCTGGAGATTGCAGTCTCCTGGAGAACCTGGTAAAACACAGAGACCCAAGTCCAGAGATGCTGATCTAGTACTTCTGGAGTGGGACCCAAGGACATTGCATTTTTAACAAGCTCCCAGGAGTGCTGGTGCTCCGTGGTCCATAGGAGCAGTGTCAGTTATGATAATATCCAACAAATACAAACACATACACACTCATGCACTGCCACGTGGAGCTTCTCCTCCCTTCCACACAGCTTCAGACCACCAAGTTGACAGTGGTGTAGCTGCTAATAAGACAGAAAAAGTTTTCAGCAAAGGGATAGGATTAAGAATGCAGATTGGGTGGAGGAGGTGTCAGCAGTTGCCTTACTGAAGGACTAGGTAGGAGCTGGGAAGACTGTGGAGTTGAGCATCTTTTCATGATTAGTCTCATCAGGGACCATGGAAACAGCAAGAGAGTCTGTCTACCAATCACAATGACTTCTGGACTAATGAAGTAGATACAGTGGGAAGAAAAAACATGGTATTTAAGAATATTAGCTTCCCAAAGTGCCCCTTCTCCCAATTCTTGTCCAGTCATGATGATTTCAGATTTTCTGATTGTATTTAAACATGTAATCTAGACCTCTCCTACAGAGGAAGGAAGACTGACCTACTAAATGTCAAGAACCATCTTCAGCATCTTGCAGGCATTATCACATTCACTTTTTGTCCTCATTTTACAAATGAGAGCCCTCTGAGCAAAGAGCAGGAGCACAGCTCCCACCCCTGCCTGGGTGAATGGCTTTAAACAAATTACTTACCTCTTGAAGCACAGTAGTTTTCATCTGCAAATAAAAACAATCAATCACACTTTGTAGGATTTTGGTAAAGATTAAAATATATAGGTCAAATTGAGAGTTCAGGATTTGCAGATACTAACTACTCTCTCTATATAATATAGGTAAACAACAAAGTCCTACTGTATGAACTTTCTTCAATGTCTTGTAATAACTTACAAAGAAAAAGAATATGAAAAGGAATATATATATGTATAACTGAATCACTATGCTGCATACCAGAAATCAATGCAACATTGTAAACTGACTATACTTCAATTAAAAAAAATTAAATAAATAAATAAAATATATAGGTCAAAAACTTAGTGCCTGACCCATAGTTGATGCTCTATAAATGGTAACTATATCATCATAATTGCTCTAGTTGTCTTCATTATTTAGAACACACACACACAACAGGGACTTATTAAAGAAACAGAGTCAAAACTCAAATCTAGTCAAAACCACATTGCCTTTATCCTAGCCTTGCTACTCAAAGTCTGATCTAAGTTCTAGGAGTGTTTTGGTATTACTTGGGAGCTCGTTGGAAATAGAGAATCTCATACACCACTCTGACTAACTGAATCAGAATCTGAATTTCAACAAGATCCCAGATGATTTGTAAGCACATTAAAATTTGAGATACAAAACTCTACAATACTTGGCTTTTTATTTATCTGTCTGGTAAAGCATTATGCTTAGTTAAATTGATGTTGAAAATTAGCCACGTGCTTACTGGTTACATCTAGAATGTAAGTTCAACAAGGGTAAGGGTCTTTATCCCTTCATGGCTGGATCTCCTCTGCCTGAAAAAAATTGTTGGTACATAGTAGAAGCTCAGTAAATATCTACTGAGTAAATAAATCTAAGGCAAAATGGGGGCATGGGGATTATCGCTTAAAAGTGTTTTAAATACTAAAGTTGAAGGAAGCACGGTTCCAGAGGCATAAATTGCCAAGCTAGGTTCTGATAAGATGGCGCTCCCCATTCTATTTGCTACAAGTACAGGAGAAGAGAAGGGAAGAGCCCACTGTTCTTCCTGCCCTCGTATATAACCTTTGTGCAGACTAACCTGCACAAACCTCAGAGGCCCAGAGTCAGCTGTCATACACTGCTGTGTACAGGTCACTCTTTTTTTCAGAGAACTTGGTTTCCATTATCAATATCCAGAAGTGCTCAAACTTGGATTCCACAATCACTTTTCAAATGACAAGTCATGAAGATGTCTAAATTCACATGATATGTATAACTAATATATCTTCAATATTCACTAGATGAATCTCTGCCTCAAAGGCCGGTTTTTCATTATTAGATGGGCCTAGTGTTTTTAATGGGTTCCTTTCCATTCAGTTACCATAGTATTTATCTGAACCCAAACCAAAACAAAATAAAAAACCAATTACAGCTGCCTTCTGCATTTTTTATAATTATTTGTGTGTATTCAAATTTTTATCACTAAACTATATGTTTCTAAATGAGTAAAACCTTTTTAAAACCATTATTGTCACATAATATTTGATATGTTAAAAAGAATACATTCAAGGTATGTATATTTATAAAACATAACAAATCTAACATTCAAAATCGAGACCCAAAATAAGAAGAAAAGATTATGAATTCTATTGTTTTCACTTGTGTGCTTGTGGTTGGCTAGGGGAAAAAATTGTCCTTTAAAAATATATTTAGCTCATAATCTGCAGAGTCCGTGAATATTCTGTGAATAATCTGTGTGTGTGCACACATAGTTATATGTACATATATACACGTGACATGCCTTGAGATTTTCGGTAAAGACAGTTATTTAGTAAAATTAATACTGTACAGGAAATCATTTCTAGCCTTAGCTCTGTCGCAATCTTCTGTTAATTCTAACTTCTTAAAATGCAGGTTTCCTTTAAGTGAAGAAATATTAACACATAATCTCTAAGGATCCCATGAGCTCTAACATTTCATGACTTTATGAAAAAACTGTATGAAGCACCTAAAGAGAGAAAGAGGGAGGGGAATAAGTGAAAGTTTCATATAACTATCAATTGAATTTGGAAACCATCTTCTTTTTTTCTTTGAAGTAAAATCTACATGCAAATAATTAATGAAAGAAGAGTACTTTTATTATTGGCCCTTCAAAAAACTGAAATGATTACTAATGCATCAGATCCATATTTAACCTCTTTCTTTAATGAACTCAAATTGGGCAAACTTTATTTAACACCTTATACATTCCTGCTGATCCTTTATTACACTAAAGTTGAACAGTATCCCTACCCTTAAAGAGCACAGAATCTAGGGGGAGAAACATACAACAAGCGGATAATGTGTTAGCTTCCTATTGCTGGACACTGCAAATGCAGCAATTTAATGCAACACAAAATTATGACCTTACAGTCCTGGAGGTCAAAAGTCCAAAATGGGTTTCACTGCAGTAACATTAATAAATTCCTAAATTTGTAATAGCTCTTGGAAGGGTTAAAATGGGAAGGTCTATTGAGATCGAATGTGGTAGAAACAATCCTCCAAAGTAAAGGGCTACACTCCTGTGCAAGACTGATAGGAAAGTGGGAGAAGATGTTTTACCTCTTAGATTTCCATACCCTGTTGGTTGGTAAACTGACTCCTGTACATGAAGGGCAAGGAGACACTGAAGAAAGAGGTAGATGGCAGAATTTGATAAGCAAGGGAACTTACTTAGGAAGCTTGTCTTGGATGGCCACAAGACAGCTAATCTCTGCACCTGTCTACCCAAATCTTAAAAGTTTATAAAGAGGCTTTAACTGAGTTCAGTCATATATATGTCAAGATGGTCTCAACAATTTACCATCTCAAAGCTATGTCCTAGTGCAGGGAAAGCAAGCAGGAGGCACATTCAGAGGAGAGGGTGAGGTGGCTCCAGTTACCTAGGTCCAGGTCGTGGGTCAACTAGCAGTCACATCTCCTCGATGATCTCCTCCAATGGTCACATCAAGAGTCTAAAAATGTCAGGAATTGTGGACTTCAGGAGAGAATTTTAGGAGAAACTTATTACTGTGCTGTGAATCCCACCTCTTCCTCCCCCTACTCATTCTCCCTCCTCCAGGGAGCATAGATGTAAGTACCTGCCTCTCAGTTCAGCCCTAAGGAAAGAAGGTCAACATGACAACTTGGCCAGGGGAAGGTACATATCCTGCACTTTGGAAAACAGCAGCCTTATGTCTGACTCCACGTGGGAAGCAAAACATCTAGACATGCCCTGACTGGCTGCACATTAAGTTAGGAAAGAAGTGGGCCAAGGAGAGAGAGTCACCATAGGCTTGAATGGGAGAAAATATTTGCAAATGATACAACCAATAAGGGATTAATATCCAAAATATTTAAACAGCTCATACAACTCAACATCAAAAACAAACAAACAAACTGATTTTTTTTAATGGGCAGAAGACCTAAATAGACATTTTTCCAACAAAGACATATGAATGGCCAACAGGCACAAGAAAAGATACTCAACATAGTAAATTATCAGAGAAATGCAAATCAAAACTGCAGTGAGATATCACCTCATACCTACCAGAATGGCTTTCATTGAAAAAGAAAGTTGTTTCTTTAAAGCCCCTACAAAATTTAAGAAGAGATCTTTGGGGCTTGCAAAATCCTACGTAATTTCACTTTATGATATGCCAAAGCGTGTAAGTGTTTTAACTCATAGTTAAATCAGAATCATAAAGCAAATTCTTATAAAGATTTTGTGGCCCTTGAATTGTAATTAACTATATTTCATTGATTTCAAAATGCATTTTCATATGACACAAATGAACTTATTTATGAAATAGAAACAGACTCACAGACATAGAAAACAAACATGATTACCAGAGAGGAAAGGGGGAAGGAGAGAGATGAATTAGGAGTTTAGGATTAGCAGATATAAACTACTGCATATAAAATAGATAAACAACAAGGTCCTACTGTATAGCACAGGGAACTATATTCAATATCTTGTAATAAACCATAATGGAAAAGAATATGAAAAAGAATGTATATGTATGTAATCTAACTGTTTATATACATATCTGAATCACTTTGCTGTACACCAGAAACTAGCACAACATGCATTAACTATACTTCAATTTTTAAAAATGCACATTTTTACATTTTCTTATCTCAGTATTCAGAATGATTCTTATAATTGAAGATATTTTATGAATATAATAGAAATTGTTTTTCTTTCCTTAGAGTATGTAATATAATGAAGGATACAGTTTCCAAATGAGGATACCTTAGATTCAACAAATTCTGTAAGATTTTCAACCTTTTCAAATTTCATACCTCCCTCCCTAAGAAAATCGCAGGCCTTGATGGATTATAAAATTCATCAGCAGAGGGAGGGAAGTTTTGAAGTCTGCCTTCTCCCTGGCCTCATTTCCCTCTAACTCATAATCTCCAGTTTACTCCAGCCATTCAAGATATCAGGCACATATACACACAGGTACATACAAAAGGTCTTCAGTGTACAGCATTGAAGGATTACGTAATCTGAAATAGAGATCTTAAACTTCATGGGTAGTTTAGGTCCCTACCAACAAGCCCATAAAAATGCAAACCTCAGGGGACAGTACACCAAAGCAATAAACTAGAACAATAGAAGCCATCATGCAAACATCAAGACATTTAAACCTCCTTGATGAAAAAAAACGTGAAATTTCTGACTCAGACTTAAAGGCATAATTTTTTAAAGACATTTTTAGGGCAGTTTTAGGTTCACAGCAAAATTGAGAGGAAGTTACAGAAATTTTCCATTCACCACCTACCCCCACATACACATAGCCTCCCCACTTATCAACATCTCCCACCAGAGCGGTACATATGTTACAATTAATGACCCTGCACTTACGCATCATAATCACCCAAAGTCCATAGTTTATATAGGGTTCATCCTATGGGTTTCAGTATCAGCCAACAGCAATTGGGAATTACTGTTCTTTCCCTTGCTCTGCCCTATTACCTTGATGTCCTGGAAACCACAATGAAAGAGGGTCAGAAAGTGCTCTATGAGAGAAGACCCAGCCCTCCAGGGCATAAGACCCTGAGGAGAAGCAAAAAAGCAAGTTGGGACCCGCCCCCTCTGCAGGACGGTAAAGCCTTTACTAAAAGACAGAAAGGGGAAGCAACCTTGCCTTGCTATTTTGTCATCTAACGGTTGGGAATTAAGCTTAAAGAAGATCTCAAGAGCACAAACATTAATGCAAAAGTAAATGTGTAAACAGAGATGGATTTCTGTTCAATGAGTTAAATCGTAAGTGAAATGAATAGAGAAATAGCAGACTGATAGAGATATTGACATCGCAACTAGCAAACTAAATAGAGAAATGGGTACTCATCACAGCTGGTAAGAGTGCATGCCCTATTGCCCAAGAGTAATCAGATTTTCTAGCATTGACTTGGATTCCAGTTGTTTATGTATTACCAACATATGTACTCTCTTTCTTGTTGGATTTTTCTTTCAGAGACTAAAAGTGGCATGTTAGCAGAATGTATTGCTTGAAAGTGTAATTCCCTGTTAAAAAACATAGGAATTCACTTTTCTAAAAAAGCAAAGAAATCTATAAACAATTTTAATTAAACAGCTGAAATTATTACAGTAACAGAAGTGAAACCAATTCCAACTACAATTTTGAATCAAACTGACTTCAATTTAATTATATCAACAAAATCCAAAGAATTGAAGATATTTGAATCAGCCTCATGCCACTAAGTTCTGGCTGGTGACTAAAATGCAAGTTCTGAGATGGGGTGTTTGCAGTCCTGAGTGGACACAGACACACCTAACCCAACAGAGAAAATTCAGGAACTAATTCAGGAATACTCTTTCTCCTCTTCAAATGACTTTTAAACATGTAAAATATCCTAATTTTTCATCATTTTAGAAGTTTGGTTGGTTTATTTTAAGCAAATTAGATCTGCACCCTTGTAATTATGAAAGCGGAAAACAGAAATCTGTGCAATTCTAAAATTTTTTACACGTTACCTACACCAAACCTCTGCCCAGTGCAGACAAGGAGCTGCTTATGCGGTTAGAGAGTAAGAAAAAGCCTGAGTTTTTTGCCCTTAGCTAGCTGTAGATCTTGAATGAGACATTGTTTTTCTAGGCTTTAGTTGAAAGAATTGGAAACATTTTCTGTTTCCTGCCAGTTCTAATATCCAGTTTACATTACAAGGTAGAGAAAATTTAGGAAAGCCAAAGCAGTAATTGGGAATGAATAGCACAACAGGTGTTAGAGTTGGATGATTCAGGAAGATTAGACATTTTATAGCGATGCGTATATGATGGAGTCATTGCATCCATCCTTGGGTAACAATTATTTTCTGAATGGAGAGTTTATATCCTGCTGAAAAACTTTCAATCCATCTAGCCCGTAAGGCACACAACTCACGGACTGGCCTGACAGGAGCAGGGATTTTGATCCATTAAATTCTTTATTCATCACTGGCTAAGAACTCACCTAACAAGGTTGTCTGGGTGGCATCTGTTGTATTTGAAGCCATGATTGATCTGTGTTCAGTTGAGAAATTTCTGGTTGCAACATCTTCTGGGCTGTTTCAAACAGAGCATACTCCACTGATAGCTCCATCTGGAAGGAGCTGAAATCCATCTGAAGCTCCCAGGACTTGAAGACAAACCCCCAGAGACTTCAGAGATCAGGTAATGACTATTGATCCATTTGCAGAGCCTGGAACATAGTATTTCAGTGAGACATGGGAAATATTTGGAGACAGAGAAACTTGATTGTTGCTGAGGAACATTGTGTTTTGATTCTATCAAGTTAAGCAAGACATAGCAGGAGTAAAACGTGATCACTCTAGGTGGAGAAGATATACTGAGTTTTCCAGACGTGGAATGATGAGTTTTCCCTTTCAGAAAGCTGTAACATTTACAAAGCAGACGTTTCTATTTTTGAATTGCAATGAGAGGTGGTACGACAAATCTACACCTGGAAATACTAGCGACGTATTTCTAAGAATGTAAGAAACCGTTCTTTGGGGCTGTGCATCTAGGGGTTTGGGAACTAGTACTTGGATAATGTTTTGAAAACTGTTTAGCATTTTCAAAAAGCCTATTATTGTCTCATTCCAGTGGCCTTGAGCCCAAATATTCCTTTTTATGAGTGGGGTTATCTGCAGGGAAACGTGGGGGCAAGTGATTGGCAGGAGTCACTGTGCTAAGTGATATGACTGCTTATAGAAATTAGGAACATCCTTCTAGTAGTTTGTGAAGGACCCACTATTTTTTTTTTCTGCTGCTTTGTAATGAATAGCCTTGCTGAGTGAGGAGTGAAAAATTTGTTCATATTAGTTGTTGGTGTTATTTAAGAGTAAAATGCTCCTCCAGTCCTTATAATTGCAGATGTGTATTTGAGTCCAGGGAGATGAGGACAAGTCTACGTGATGCACTAATATCCCCCTCCAGACACTGAGAGCTCCAACGATCATCCTTTAATTATATGTGTCAAAGCCAGGTGGTTGTTATTTTTTGTTTGTTTTTACAGTAAATATATTTACCCTTAACTTACTGTTTCCAGAATTAAGAAAGAAGTTGTTACCAGACTTTCTGTATAACTGAAATATATATAATCATTTATCTATCAAATATATAATCACTTTAGCACGTTTAACACTTCAGGCAGGAAATATGGTAGTGTGGAACTAAATTTGGAGGTAAAAATGTGGTGTTAATGGAGTCATTTTACTCTAATATGGCTTGCTTTAATATTTCTTCATTGGCCTATATTATGTCTCCTTTACCTTGTAAAAGAAATTGAAGGGAAAATTATTTCCTCCACAGCTCTTCCTTTTTAAAATTAATTAATTAATTAGCTAATTAATTAATTAATTTTTAGACAGCAATCTTTCAGGGGCTATTTTGAGAAGCAAAAGAAGTGCTTTGGCCTTAATATTGTAGAAGAGCCGTGAAAATATAGTGCCTTCTAGATACTAGCTATTTCTTCTTCTTCTTTCTTGGGTATTTTCTTTCCTGTTCATTCTAAGACTCTTTGCTCTTCTGCTGCCTCTGGGGTTGGAGCACAGAGCTATTAGCCTCTCCATCTTATTTCAAGATCCTATCAAACTGCCTGATCCTTCCTTTGACACAATGGGACTTAATCCTCAAATCTGAAATTTGCAGACCTGGACATCTGATTGTGTAATAACTTCCTTTCTCTCACTTGCTAATAGTCTCCTTATTCCTCCTGATTTATTAAGTCTTTCACTCTGTGGGTGGAGGATTTCAGAAAACAGAGACTCAATTTAGATGTAGATTCTGATTAACTTTGCTGCTAATAGTTGTGTAACCTTGTGAGTCACTGATCTTTGGTAAGAGATGAGAGTATCAGAGTTTTGTGAAGGACACTGAAGTAAGGAAGGGCAAGATGGAATCTAAATTTTTATAAACACCCTGATGGGTTTTAGACTGAAAATGCCAGGTAAAAAGGGAAATTGTGCCAGATGCCCAAACATTTTCATTGACAGACAACAGTTTTCTGGCAAACCCAGCCAGATGCATCACTGCCAAAAATCCCATAATAAAGGAAGACTAGGGGGAACTGTCAAAATGGTTATTACAGGGTGGCAATACTAACACGTGTGGACTTTTCCTCATGAGAAGACTTCTAGGCCCTTTATTTAGAGTTCACTGAACTTAAATTTACAGCCAATTATTTCTTAATATTTTTATTTAGCATATTTTAGTACATACATATTATTATAATAATATTTTATATCACAAATATTTATTATAAAATACTTTAATATGCATTTATTATAAGAGTAATTCAAGCTAATAAAGTCATTGAGAAAAATATCTAATCAAGAAGTAAATTAGTAGAAGAGGGAAAACTTTTTTTCCTAGTACCCAGATAAAACCATTACCATTTTGGAGTGATCTTTCTAGTGTTTCTAAAATCATACTTGTTTGGTGTGCTTACTCATTTGAAAGATTTTAAAAATAAAATTGTAGTTGCTTAAAATTTGGTTTTACTTTTATAACTCCAAAGAACTTTTACAAAACTCTGTAAATGTTTACATATTTTTGGGGTGACATGTGAAAAAAATTTTACCATGATTTTGAATACTTGCAAAGGATAGACTTTAAGTTACCTCATATATAGTGTCAGTTTAAAATGAAATTGTTATGCAATTCTTAAAATATATCTCGAACAGTTTTTTGATATCTAAGATCATCCATTGGAAAAAAAAATTTTTAATTTAAAATGTATCTCTTTCTTTGAAATTGAAATTTTATATCTTTTGTTTTTCTCATTAAATTTATATTCCCATTCCTCTTTTTTCTATAGGTATTTTATATATATTTTGATAAAAACATATCCTGGTGTCATTTATTTACATGCTTAAGAAGTCTTTTAGAGATTAATTGATCCTTCTCTGCAACTAAAAAGTGAATATACATTAAAATTTACATTTTTTTCCCTTCTCGTGACTATAAAGTTGCATTTATCTTTTAAATTTTTAATGATTTGTCATTGTAGTTTTTATTCAAATAGAGTTGGTCAAAGGATCATAAATATATTCAAAGTTCAGTGAATAATTATTAAGCATTAAAACCAATTTTTATTAACAATGAATCTCTTAATGACATGAATAGAACTTTTCCTTTTAATTCATGCACTCAGAGATATTATTTATTTACAGATGACACAAAATTTAGCATCAGTTCTTTTTCATTTATCAACACATGTAAGTGCTGAAAAGCCATGTTTACATAATGCCATTCAACTCTGAGCTTTTTGAAGCTTTGTGTCAAAAATCATAGTGAAGCATCTACAAAATTATTTTTTAACAATTACCTCCTAACAACTCATGTAGATCCTTTTTCGATTTTTTGAAAGCAATGAATTAGAAACGACTTGATTTTCAGAAGTTAATTGCTTTGAGAAAGAATGAATACTTTATTAAAGTCTCCCTTCCCCCCAAGATCAATATCATTAAATGTCCTCTGTTAGGGGCCTCAGATCTTTTACAACCTGGGAAAATTCACCATAGTTAAGATTCAGGAGAAGAGAGTTATGCCTTTCCTTTGTAAAGCAGAGTTTAAAAAGGAGAACCGACCTGAAGTTAGAAATCTCAAGCCATGTTAATTTTAGGAGAGAGGATACATGAGAGTGAAAGATCTAGAATTTGATTTTTGAAAAACGATTTATGTGCCTATGTGTTTCTTGGAAAGTCATTTCATACCCTAGCATGAAGACTACAATTCTTCCTCCCAACAATACTTTTTTCCCTGTTTAACATAATGTTATGAGTGTGCTTTCATGATATTATGTAGTCCTCATATACATTTTAATGGCTTTATCTGTAACATTTAATTAACATATTATGGTTTATGTAAGCATCCCTTTATAATTCATCATAAAAATGAAATGATATACAGAATGCTCCACCACTACACAGGAGACGCATCTTGTACTAAACCAACCATGTATAAATCTCAGTGCCAGCATTTACTAAATGTGAATTCAGCTAACATACGATCCCCTCTGTACCTCAGTTTCACCTCCTATAAAACAAACAAACAAAAAGGAGATAATAATTGTGCACTTACCAATAGAGTTGTTCTGTGAATTAAGTTAATTTATACAAATCACTTTTAAAAGTTCCTGGCACAAAGGGGTGGGTATAGCTCAGTGGTAGAGCCCAAGCCTAGCATGAATGAGGTCCTGGGTTCAATCTCCAGTTATCTCCATTAAAAAATAAAGGAATAAATAAGCCTGATTACCTTCCCCCACCAAAAGTAAATAAATAACTTAAATAAAAAATTAAAAAATTCCTGGTGCAAAGTTATTTGCAATCATTATTATTTTACAGAATATACACGAGGTATAATAGCTGTTATTATTTACACTGTATTTTTTATTATAAATATTAATACTATCCATGTTTATTACTGGTGCTTGAAAAAGAGAGAGATGAGTATTCAAAACAAGAAATACATTCCTGAAAGAAAGATGATTTTATGAACCATTGACTTTCTGGCACAGCCGTATTTCTGCTCAGTTGCTATAAATGCACACATAATTGTGCCCTACCAGAATCATTTCTAAAGGGAAGACTAGTATTATTTCTCTGCAAAGGTTATATCTGAAAAAGAATCAGTTTGAATACTTCAACAGCACATGGAGATCAATGAGTTTGGCTCTGTGACCTGTCAGTTGAATTACAATCTAACGACATTATCGAGTATCTAACATATGCCAAATACCATTACATTCTCTTTCATAAGTTCATAGGACTAGAAATCTGCCTTTAAAATGGGGACTGAGAGGTGAAATTAAAAAAAGAGTGCCAGGATATTTTTATTTAACAAGGTAATTAAATTTCAGTAAAGAAGGAAAACAAAAGAGTAAATTTGGCTGTTGGTCTGGAGGGGAGTGTGGTTATATCAACAGACACTGTAAATCAGATCTCTTTTAAGAAGACTAAAAATTAAAGTTTAACAAAATTGCTGTCAAAAGATATACTGTTTATCTCTGAGAACTTTATGAAGAAAGGATAAGGCAAGTTGCTTGCCATGTAATTTAAAAGACAACACAAATGAAACCATTGAAATATTATTTGCTATGCACTGCTGTCACCTTCAAACTCATTTAAAAAAAATTCAGAGCAGTGAGCAGTCAGTGAAAGGCTCAAGAGAGTTGAACCAAGCAAGAAAGATAGACTCTGGAGAGGTAACAGTAAGAATATTACAGTATGAGGAACAATGACAAAGCCAGAGAAATAGGAATTAAATCTGCTTAAAGACACAGTTCTCAAAGTGTAACGTTGTACACATCTACATTAAGAATCACTTGAGGGTATTAGTTTAACATGCAATTCTGGAGTCTTTATATTTACCTTAGAATCAGAATCTCTGAGGGACAGAACTGAAGAATCTAGTATTTTTAGCAAACACCCCAGAGATTCTGCCATTTGAGGAAGACAGCAAATGGAAATAACATAGTAAGGACATTGGGCCACTGTGGTTGTTTCTTCTTTTTGTTTTCAATAATGTTCCTGAGGCGTAACTTGCATACTATAATGTAATTACCCATTATTAGTGTAAAAGTCAGGAGTTTTGACAAGCAGATAAACCCATGTAACCACCACAAGGTAGAGCTTGATAGTAAACCTTTTCATTACCCTAGATGGTCCTTCATATTTGTCTCTTCCCACCCCCATCCCTAGCCCCAGCTCACCTTTGATCTGATTCCTATCACTATTATGTTAGTATTATTTTTTTCCTAAAATTTCAAATAAGTATAATCATACTATATCTGCTCTTTTGTGTCTGGCTTCTTTCTTTTGTCCAGAATGTTTTTGAGGTCTTTCCATGTGGTTGTGTGTATCAGTAGTTTGTTTCTTTTTTTATTGCTATTTAGTATTTCACTGGATGGATATACCACTATCTGTTTATCCATCCTGTTATTGACAGCCTTTTGAGTTATGTCCGCTTGGAGCCCATGATGGATAAAGGTGCTATGAATATTTATTTACAAATCTTTTTATAGACATATGTTTTCATTCTCTTGGTAAATACTGAAGAGTGAAAATACTGAGCCATGTGGTAATTATATATCGTATATTTAACTCTGTAAGACAATACCAAATTGTTTTATCTAGTATTCATACCATTTTACATTTCTACCAGCAACGTTTGAGAGTTCTAGTCTTTTGCTGTGCTTGCCAACAATTGGTCTTTTTAATTTTAGTTATTAGAGTGGATGAGAAGACCTATCTCACTGTAGTTTTAATTTGCATTTCACTGATGACTCAAGATATGGAGCTCCTTTTCATGTGTTTTTTAGTCATTCATATATCTTCTTCTGTAAAGTGTCTGTTCAAGGATTCGTCCATTTTACTATTGGTTATTTGACTTCTTATTGAACTATAAGAACCCTTAATACATTCCAGATAAGATTATTTGTCAGATATTTGCTTCACAAGTATTTTCTCTAACTCTATGCCTTGCTTTTTAAATTTCTTAATAGTGTTTTTTCAGCAGTACAAGTTCTTAATTTTGATAAAGTCCAATTTATCATTTTTTTTCTTTTATGCTTTTTCTATCCTAAGATATCCATGTCTATGTCAAGGTCACAAACATTTTCTGTTTTCTTCCATATTTTTATAATTTTAACTTCTATATTTAGGCTTATGATTTACTTTTAACTTTGTGACTGGTGTGAATTAGAGGTAGAGTTTGATTTTTTTCTTCAATGCATGGTTCTAACTTTATTTTTGAAAATATAATTCTTTTCCATTGAGTTACCTTGAAAGATTTGTCCAAAATCAGTTGACCAACTATTTGTGTATGTGTCTGTGTTTGGACTGATTTTTGTATTCCACTGAACTATATATCCTTATGACACTACAACACAGTCAGTCTTGATTACTGTAGCTTTATAGTAAGTCCTGAAATCAGGTAGTGTGAGTTACCCAACTATGTTTCTTTTGCAAATATGTTTTGACTATTAAGTCATTTTAGAAGAAGATTATAAATTTATGTTGGCCTCATAAAATGAATTGGGAATCATTTCTTCCGTTTCTATTTCTGTGACAATTTAGGGTTTTTTTGTTTTTGTTTTTGTTTTTCTTAATTGTGATAATGTCTTCCTTTAATATTAAATAGGATATTTACCAATGAAACAGTTGAGGCCTAAAATTTCTGTGTGTGTGTGTGTGTAAATCTTTTTGACAACAGATTAAATTTCTCTAATAGATATAGGGCTGAGCAAATGTTCTGTTTCTTCCTGAAACAGTTTTTGAATTTGAATTTTTCAAAGAATTTGTTTAGTTAATCTAATTTATTAAATTTATTGGCATGTAATTTTCATCATATTCCCTTATTATTTTATCATTTGAAATATTTTTAATGATTTTACTCTTCCATTTCTGATACTGGCATTTTATATAACTGTTTTTTTCCTTGATTAGTCTTTCTAGTGCTTATCAATTTTATTAATCTTTCCAAAGGACTAACTTTTAGTTTTGATAATTTTTTCTAATGTTCTCTGGTTTTTATTTTATTGATTATTACTCTTTTCCTTCCTACTCACTTTGGGATTGATTTAACTTTCTTTTTCTACTTAGTAAAGCAGAGATTTGGATTATTGATTGTAAACTTTTTCATAATAAAGTTAAATCTCTAAGTATCTTTCTAAGCACACTTTGGCTGCATCCCTAATTTTGATTAGTAGTGTTTTCCTTATCATTCAGTTCCAAAACTTTTCTAATTTTCCTTTTAATTTTTCAGCTATCTATGGAGTCTTTAGATGTGTTCTGCAGATGTCAATTAGATCATCTTAGTTATAGTGTTGTTCAGATTGTCTATATTATTACTGATTTTCTGTCTATTTTTTCTATCAATTACTGAAAGACAGATATTGACTCCAACTATGAAACTGAATTCCCTTTAGTTCTGTCAGTTTTTTTTTCCTTTTTCATTCCTAAGTTCTATTTTTAGGTACCTACACATGTAGGATTGTTTTCTTGTCCTGATGAAATGGCTTGTACTTCCAGGTGAATAAACACTATGAAACATTCCTCTTTATCTCTGATGATACTCTTTGTCTTGAAAACCTGCTTTGTCTGATATTAACATATCCATGCCAGCTTTCTTACGGTTACTGTTTTCATGGTATACTCCTTTATTTATTTTACTTTCAATCTATTTCTCTTTATATTTAAAATGGGTCTCTTGTTCAAAGGATGTATTTGGGCTTTGTTTTTTTTTTTTTTTTAATCCAGTCTGGTAATTTCTGTCTTTTAACTGGAGTATTTTTGCAATAATATTTAAAGTAATTTTTGATACATTTGGGTTTGTCTGCCATCTTTTTCCCATTTATTTTCCATTTGTTCTCTTCCTTTCTTTCTTTCTTTTTCCTGTTTCTCTATTACCCCCTTTTCTGCCTTCTTCTCGGATATCAAAAATTTTAGCATTCTATTTTGATTCTTCTGTTGGCTTTTTAAAATATAAAAAGGACTGCAATATTGTACCCTGTTGTCTGATGTCTGAAAATAATTGACTTCTATATTTTGTCAGTGAGACAGTTAGTCTTGTAAGGGCTACTCCATCATGACTGGAAGTAAAAATGAAGAAGTAGGAAACAAACTAACTTCCCTGATGCTGAAACTGTCTGCTGATCCTTTCTGACTAAGAAATCCTGCAATTTGCTTCTCTCCCTTACTGCTTTTGTGCTAAGTAACCCCCAAACCTCTCCCTTTACATTTACATTCTTTACAATACTTTTAACCCAGAGGCTATGCTCCAGGAAGAAGGTAATGGGAGGATGATCTCAGAAGAATGGACAAACCCTCTGCAGTTCCCCCATGATGCCAGAAAGATGGATGGAGGTTAAGGGGAATGTAGCAGCACCCCGTAAAGCGCCCTGATTGTTATCACCTTTTCTGTTCCATCCAGTTTCCTTCTATAAAACTTCAAGACCTCAACTCCAAGATGGATTCCTAGTCTCTAAGGCATTATCCTGCTGTGAGTCTCCTTTGCCTGGCAAAGCAATAAAGCTGCTCTTTTTCTCCCAAAGCTGCCTTCAAGTCTCAATCTGGCTTTTGGGGTGCAGAGGCCAGTTTTGTGGCAGCAGACGTTTTTCATTAAGATTTCTTGAATGGAAATTCGAAGTGATGAAATGGTTTTATAAAAATTAATCTGGCACCAGTGTACATAATGATTTGAGTCATAAAGACTGGAAAAAAAAAGACTAACCAGGAGCTCAGTAAAATGACACAGGTATTCGAAATGTGATAGTTGGACTGGAGAGGTGGCAGAAGTAATTGAAAACGTTTAGCCTGGTGACAATCATATAAGTAACACTGATTCATTATAAACTTGAATCTTTTATCCTTTAGTCCAGATAATTATCTATCATATGATTGCTTTCTTCCTCCTCCTCTTTCTCTCTCTTCCTACATTTCTTTTCTCATCTTTCTCAGCTCATTAGTTCATAAAAGATGATACAAATTGATGACAGGGAAAATGATTACATGTTTCTTATTAATATTATACTCAGTATATTTTATTTATATATATATATATAAAATTTTCATCCCAATTGTCACAGCTCCCTTGGGCTGTGAGAATGTCATACATGTTATCTGCATTTTATTTACGTTTTATTGTGCGTGTGAACACTGGCTTTGTCTTGTAATCTTTTATTTGGTTGGCAAGCAACCTGGATACACAGGATAGTTTCATATTTCTAGGCCCTATTCTATTTTCAATTTTGTCACCGAAAAGAATTTTATACTCAAATCTGTTAAGACAAAATTGTTCCTCCTTCTAATCTTTTACAAAGTTACACTGTGCCCAGACTTTCTGAAATCTTGTAACACTTTGAGAAAATTTTATTATAGAAAATTTTATAAGAGGCAGCAAGACTTAGTGAAAAGAACATGGAGTAAAATAGATCTTTAAATCCTAAATTGACATTTTCTACCTGTGGAAAAATAATAATTATGATGATTAAGCATATAGGTGCTTAATCCATGATATGAGAATTACAGATTGACTAGATAAGATACTTTATAGAGTGAAAAATGAGATTTCTTGGTAGAAGGTTTAAGCAAACAAATTCTTAACTGCTGTTATATGTTCCTATTTAAAAAAAGATGTTGGTACAAAATAACCTGTCACTTATTCACTACTCAATTCAAAGACTCCTTCCTTACCCAGATCCGTTGCACAGAAGAAGGAAACCAAGGCAGCTGAATGGGCTTCAGGTCATCACTGCAAAACACAGCTGGTCATGGGGCTAGTGCATTTTTGTGCCATTGCTGAGGACTAGACTCCAGATCTTCCTACAAGCAGCCCGCAGGGAGAGCCACTTAGTCCTCCTCCCCGCATCATTACTAGCCCACAGGCTCCCCCCAGCTGCACATTTCAGAAGAGGGTGGATCTGCTCTAACCCAGGGGCCCCCTGTTCACTTGCCAGAGATGTGACTCAGAGGCCTCAGGTGCCAATCACTCAGCAGAAACTGGAGGATCTAAATTGTAAATGTCATGAGAGAAAAGACTAATTTAAGAAAAAATTATCTTACTACCTTCCCATAAGATACAGACCTGAATTAAGGACAAAAATCAGCTCTCAAATCTTCCCGTCAAAAAAAGAGGCCCCATGCAGTGGGGTGAAATGAAAGCAGAAAGATAAGATACAAAACAATGGGTCGATTTGGATAGTCTTTAAGATTAAATGATGTACTCATTCACTCTTACCCATCTATTTATTTGGCAAAAATTTATAAGATCCATGCTAGTGAGAACCTTCACAAAGTGAGAACGAACCATTTTATCTTCTCAAGGAATTCAGTCTGTCTGTTTTCCACAAGTGGGAATGCACATGAATCACTTGAAATGAGGGTTTAAAATGCACATCTCTGGCCACACCCCCGTAGATTCTCTCTGGCTTGACTGGGGTGGGTTCTAAGAGTCTTCATTGTTTTTAACAGTGATTATGATGCCTGTGGTCTGTGGATCACATGTAACAAAAATGAGGCGCACAGCAGAGGGCCCTAGTAAGTCTATCCTGTATGGACAGAACGGTTAAGAGCATAATAAATAAGAGCATTTCCTTTAGAGTCAGGCAACCTGAGGTCAGATTCCAATTCCATCACTACGTGTTTGACCTCAGGCAAATGACTTGCCCTTAAGACCCAGTTTCATTTGAAATAAAATGGGAATAATTTCTTATCCCTTGGGGTTATTTTGAGAAAAAAATGAGATAATTATGTCTGGCACATAACCTGGCACATAATAAGTGCACAAAACAGATTAGTAACAATAATTATCACTGTTGGTGGTGCTATTATTACAACTACCACAGAGATTCACCAGAATTTAGCTCTATTAATCACATTCGTTATATGTATGTATATATATTGTATTAATATAAAGTTATATGTGTATTACATAATTCATATACTATCAATCATATTAATTATTGCATATATTAATTATATTAATACATGTAGTCAACAGAGATTATGACTTTGACAGATCCAAGAGAAGAATTCATGGAAATTTCTATAACAGAATAGTGAAGGCATAGTCTGAAAAACACTTCCATTTCCTACAGAGTGAGATTTGTCATCTCTCTAATATGTTAATTTGATATAAAAGTCATATTCTATTCGCAATGTAAAATTGAAACAATTTGACTAAGCAAGAGACAAGGAAAAAACGGAAGTGGTGTTAAAAACACAGAGAGAGAGAGAAGTGTCTACTCTGTTTTACAGAGCCTCATAATATACATTCGGCCCTCCATATCTGTGCGTTCCATGTAGAAAATACTCCCCCCAAATTCCAGAAAGTTCCAAGAGGCAAAACTTGAATTTGCCAGTGTGTTGGCCATTATTGACATAGTATTTACAACTATTTATATAGCATTTACATTGCATTATAATACTTACATATTATAAGTAATCTAGAGATAATTTAAAATATTCAGGAGGATGTGCAATAAGTTATATACAAATACTGTGCCACTTCATATAAGGGGCTTAAGCATTTGTGGATTTTGGTTTCCGTGGGGGTGTGGATGGAAGTAAGGAGGGAAGTTCTGGAACCAATCCCGCCCAGATACCAAGGGAGGGCTGTATCCACACCTCTTGTGTGCCTGGCCAGGGCAAATGCAAATCCTGTCCTAAGGGCATTTGCTATGGAGCTAAACTTACTTTGGCTTAAATTTTGTCTTTATCTTTTTCTAGAGGAAATTAGCAGTTAGTATATTTTCTAAAATAACTTGAAGATCTTCATTTTATATAGTAGTTAATTAGAGATCCATTGCAAAATGTCTCCCTCTGTTACTTTTGCCCCTGTTGTTTGTTTTTAAACTTAAGTAGTTTCAAAGCCAAATGAGGAATATACATCATATTTTCCTCCCATAATTTTCACAATTTTCTATTTGAAAAATAACTTCTTTTTTTATGATAAAGTAATACCGAATATAGAAAATTTAGAAAGTATGAAAAATCCTTTAAAATGAGAAAATAATCATGCAAATACTCACCATCTAGATATAACCATAATTAAAATTTGATGCTTAGTCCTTTTTTTCTCTTTATAATTTGTTTTATCACTAAGCTCAAAATACATGCACCAGTTACATTGTTTTGCCCTTAATATCATTTAATGGGAATTTCACATACTGCACAAAAACATAATGCCTGGTAAACTGAAAAATTCCATTCTTCCTCCCCCTTAACTTATTTTATCAATCTTTTATTTTGGCAAATTTCATTATATTAAGATATATAATAAGGGATGATTTTATACATAATACTTGCATATATATTATTTTTCTTTTGGATAGACTCTTGGAAATAGAATTCTATTGATTGTAGGATATAAATATTTTTAAATTTACAAGACATGTTAATAAATTTCTTTCCATAAAGGTTGTGCCAATGCTCACTCCCACCATCAGAAGAAAAGTACTCATTTATCTGATAACTCGAGATATGAAATGTGCTTTGATTAATATACTGGCCACTATACTTCTTCTTCCGTGCATTATGCATTCCCTTCTTTTGTTAGATTATTTGGAGATTTAATTGACATTGGTTTCTTCCTTTCTTCTTTCCTTCCTTTCTTCTTTCTTTTCTTACTAAAAAATTAACATTTCAGATTTTTCATGGGATGAGTCTTGAATAATTAAGTACATTACTCGTTAAGACACAACCTAGAAGCATTTTTTCTACTCCCTCCCACAGTAGTGTTATAAAAAGATTACACCAAATTTCACTTTTGGAATTCTCTTTGATGACAAATATACTAATATTTCTTTTCCCAGGCTCATTCCAAATGTGGCAGCTTTTAGCAGCAACATGCTGGATGCTTCTTCTTGGACCTGTATATGGTTATTATAGGAAAGGACGCACCACAAATCCTGAAGCTAATATGAATATTGTAAGTCACTCATTAAGGGAAAAATTAAGATAAAGAATTATAAAGTTACTGTCATTTTGGGTATAATTGGTGTGCTTGTCTAGTTTTCAAAAATTCTAGATTGACTAAATCTATGTTTCTTCCCTCGTTCTTTGGCATAGCTAACTAGTCTAGGCGTTGAAAGACCTGACCCAAAGTGGGCAGTAGTACTCCATCCCCTGGTTAGTTTGAGCGACTGCCTCATGGTGGTTTCCCGAGGAGGAGGTTCGTGAGTTCCTACTGATGATCTCTCTAGTCTCCTTGACTTCTTCCTGAGGCTTTTTTTAGAGCAGATTCTTTGATTTGTGAACTATCTTCATGCATTTTTTCAGTTTAGTAAGCCAGATTTGGTTTTGTTTGCTTATAACCAGATCTTAACATGCAGGAATTCATACCAGAAGTGGACTGGAATAGAGTGGAATGGAATGATCCAGGGGAAAAAAAGAAAAAGAAAAACAAACAAACAAACAATTGACAAATGTTAACTGTATGCTTCATTCCAATGGATTCCTGTATTCAGTTCCTTCATTCCTGTATACATTGTACACCACTGATGTCCTCACCCACACTCAAGTTTGTATTAGAACTTTAAGAATGGAACTGTCAACATTTTTAAATTAGTGTCTCTTCTTGTTTCTCTCTCCCAAGTATCCAGCGGGTACCCCTAACCTCCCACTACACTGCTGAATGCACAGTCCATGAAAACACTTCCTCAAATCCACATTTTCCTCTTCCTCCCACGTTCACAGGCATTTTCTTCCTCCCTGGTCTGGGTGGTTTGGGGCTCTTAATTATTTTCTAATGATAAAAAGAATAATAAGCCATTATAGAGAGCACTTACTGTGTGTGTAATTCTCACAACAAATCTGTGAAGAGATGCCATTATTATCTTTATTTTACAGTTAAGTGAAATAAAGCAAAAACGAGTTAAGTAACTTGCCCAAAGCTACATAGCCATTAAGAGGAAGAGCTGGAATTCAGTGCCACGCAGCTTGTCTCTAGAGTCTGGGCTCTCAAAATCTCTGACTCATTCAGCCTGGTAATATATACACTCCTCTTACATGCCTGCCCCGGGGAGATGCATAATCCTGTCATAAGCGCATATGCTTTGGAGCTAAACTTACTTTGACTTACATTTTGTCTTTATCTTTTCCTAGTGTGCAATCTTGGCCCCATTATTAATCTTCCTGACATTCAGTTTTCTCAACTGTAAATGCATATAATTCTGTCTCAAAGACCTGTTGTAAAGATTACCAAAACGAAAGATACTAACCAGCCCCTATGCAGAAGATGACCAATAAGCAGTAGTTCCCCTCTTCCTTGTGTATCTGTGGATGAGGCATCTTCTGTTTTTGCCCCTCTACATCCACTCTCTATTCTTTACATCTTTATTTCTTCCCAAGAGGCTGACCTGTAAGAACTAGGTCAACAAACCCCCTTGATCTTTGGTTTTCAGTTCAGTTCAGCTAATGGAAACCTAGAACAGATCAGAAGGTGGGAGAAGAGTGAGATCAGATGACTTATTGCCCTGGCTCCCTCCATAAGGTCATCACAGGCCGTCTCCCTATGCTGAAGGTCTCAGCTCCTCTCCGTGCGGGCCTCTCTTCTTGACCTTCTCATACAGGGTCTTGTAACCACTGTCTCCCTTCTCCCTTCAGCTCCAAGGTTGGTAACAGCTCACTTAGTACTAGCCACAGGGTTCTGCACAATCCCATGCCGTTTCCCTCATTAAACAACCAGATACTTTTTCATCACACGTTTTCAGAGTGAACTCGTGTGCATTAATAACACCAGGCCAGGGAAACCAGGGTGTACAGTCAGCCACCTTGCCTTACCCATGCCTTTGCATACATCCTCCTTTTAAAATCCTCCTCAAGCTATCCTGATTTCCCTGCTCTGTTCCGTCCCAATACATAGATAAAGAGTAGGCTGTGACTTAAAGTACTACATTGGAACGTGGGTAGAAAAATCAAGGGATTACGTCAAGAAGGTTTATATTTTCCTTTCCTCTTTTCAGAGCCAGATTATTTCCTACTGGGGTTACCCTTATGAACAATATGACGTTGTGACAAAAGATGGCTATGTCCTCGGAATTTACAGGATTCCATATGGAAGGAAATGTCCCAGAACAGGTACGATTTATTTAATTATCAGAAGAATAATGCCTAAGGAGAGATTCCTAGATGTGCTGATAGCAGCAGGGCAGCTTTTATCCTGAAATAGAGTCTAGTCTTTTCCATCAGTGGAGGAAAATCCCCACCACCCCCTCTGCCACTCCATTTCACTCATACAGCCCCTTTGGAGTTTTTAAAGCATTTTCACATACACTGTTTATTTAGTCTTTCCTTTTCTCCAGCACTTTATCTTCCTAGTCACTCTTCTTTCTCTTCTCTGTGTTTTCAACACCACTTCCCCCTTTCCTTCTTTTTCTTTTCCCTTTCTTGATCAAATTGTTCCAATTCCACATTGCAAATAAGATTTTTATATCAAATCAACAATTTTACTTTGTGTAAATTTCACTTAAAACCTTGCATTTTGCTTTCTGACAATGCAAATTAGCTAGCAGAGTGTCCGGCATTCAGTAAGCATTCAACAAATGGCATTTTATTGTCTTTATTATTGTTGTGAAAAAAATAGTTTTGTAATCAGATGCTTTTTGAGAAATAAAATGGTAATATGAATAATTATAGAGCAGATATTTATTGTGCTGGATAGAATTTTATGTATTTTAATTCTAATTTAATTATTATAACTACACTATAAGATAACACTTATTATTCCCCATTAAAAAATAAGTTAACTAAGGCATAAAGAGATTAGTGGATAGTAGAAGAGATTTTGAATCAGAGCAATCTGACTCCAACAGCTATATAACAACACAACACATTGTACATAATCCCAATTTTGCAAAGAAGAAAGTAAGACATAGAGAAGATACAACTTACCCAGGTTCAGAAGTAGTTCAAAACCCTAGAACCTAGTGTCACCTGGTGCCAAATTTCACTTCTTAATCTTTCATCTATACCACAGGGAGTTAGGAAAGAAAATTTTCTTGTAGACACCGAGGAAGTACAGGTGTCTTGTGGCCCGTGTTTTGCAGCTCCAAAGCCTGTCGTGTATTTGCAGCATGGTTTAGTTGCATCTGCCGGGAATTGGATTTGCAACCTGCCCAACAACAGCTTGGCTTTCCTTCTGGCAGATGTTGGGTATGATGTATGGATGGGGAACAGCCGGGGAAATACCTGGTCCAGAAAACACTTGCAATTTTCACCCAAATCACCAGAATACTGGGCCTTCAGGTAAGGAGAATACTACTAATGAAAAAAGTGTATACTTTGCTTTATATGGATAAACACCCTTTGAATTTTCCCTTTCTGTCCAAATGCACACCATGGAATCCACAAGAAGGAAATAAACATTTCTTCCTCTGCCCAGGTATTCTTTACAATCTCCAAAAAAAAAGCCGTATTATTGCACTGATATTTGTTTTAAGCACTCCACTTGGTATGTGTGTATATAAAGTACATACGCAAGAAAAAAATCAAAATGCAAAAGTCAGCTTTAGCAAGGTTAATTCCAGGACTATCACATGTGGACCCTAAAGGAAATTTACATGGTACCCTTAATAAGAGGAAAAAAGAAATTGATCAAGAAAAGGGACAAAAGAGGGAGGGTATAACTCCTGGGTTCAATCCCCAGTGCCTCCATTAAAATAAATAAATAAACCTAATTACTACCCCCCAACACAACATCAAAACAAAACAAAACAAAACTCAAAAAGTAATTTTAAAAAATTTAAAAAGAAAGAAAAGAAAAGGGACCAAAAACAAGGTTCTGTTTGAAAATCCTGAGAACCAGAAATTCATGATAAACCAAGATGAGCCACACCCTAGCACAGAGGGTGCTCAAATGTTTATTCACTGAGTAGTGAAGAAACGTTGCCCTCATTAGGCTGATGGTGCTGAAATCTATCCCTGGAGCCGAGTTGTCAGCAGCAGCCACTGGGGGGCGCTGTCTGCCTTAGAAGTTAGGCCACCTGGGTCACAGAAGCAAATCCTGCACTTGTGGCAGTGCTAAGAATCATGCCTTGAAGATCACTAAAGCTTCTTGTCCCTTGGCCTCATTCCTGCTTTATTCCTGGACATTGGCATTTTCTAATTCCACACCCCAGTGCAGTTGTGTCATGGCACCACTGAAAATAACGTAATGATTCCCTACATTTTCCCAACCACACAAAGGAAAGAAGCACCTGAGGTCTTTGATAAATATGCAGATTACTAGGCCTCTTCCCTGGAAATTCTGATTCAGTCTATCCAGGCTGAGGTCTGCAAATCTCCCTGCTTTTTTTCTGGTTTTTAAATAAGCATTCCTGGTGATTTTTCTTTTCAAGGGAGTTTGATATATCTGCTATAGAATTAAGTGGAAAGCCTCTGCAGTCTTTTGCAAGTCATTTTCTGATTTCAGTTTCTTAACCATGTTACTCTTGCAAACAAGGTGACATCCTCAAAAGTTGCACAGGTGCATAATATCATGTATTGATCTAGTCTTATAGTTAAGAAAAGCTAAGTATCTATGTCTATAATGAATATGTTTAAATATTGCAGACCTACCAATGAGATTTTTTTTCCCCAACATTGTTGTTCTTTTTCTTTGGCAGTTTGGATGAGATGGCTAAATATGACCTTCCAGCCACAATCAATTTTATCGTAGAGAAAACTGGACAGGAGCAACTCTACTATGTGGGCCACTCCCAAGGCACCACCATTGGTGTGTTTGGAGCAAGTGTAATCTGAGTGTCAAGGGATCTTCATATTTATGAAAGGGGACAGGATTTCTTCCCTTTGTGCAGTCTCTAGCTTGGGGCTTTGAGTTGGGAAACCATTTTGTCTGACTGGCTTCTAAAGAGTAAATAAAGTGACGGTAACTTAGGAATTCCCTCCGCCCCAGACTAAATTTGGAGATTGATGGATAAGCCTGAAAAAGAGACTACTTATTTATTCATTTGTGTACCCAACAAGCATTTGCCAGACACTGGGTTAAATGCTGGGGAGACAGAGATAAATGTAGTACACATCTTTCCCTTAAAGAGCTCACAAACTAGTGAGGGACCTTGAAAAGAAAGCAGAGAATTACAAATCTCAGTGATTATGTGCACAGTCGGTATGACTTCTAGATCCCAGTGGGTGCTAGAGTAGTCGAAGTGGACGGGGCCACGTTGGCAGTGCCATAAGGCACTTCACTCTCTTCACTGCTCCCCCTTCAGCTAGAGACTTGACAATACCAACAGCATTTATACCAATATTTTTTCTGTCTTAACCCTAATTTGGTTTCTGGTATAAAGTAAGTCTCTATATGCCTGTACTATACTATGCATCTTACACGCATTCTCTCATTGGAAACCACAAACGTTTGAGAACATTATCATCCATATTATACAGATGGCTGAACTTAGGAATCCTTTCTAATGGTGATAATGCCATTAGAAAGCCATACATGCATACACATATGGAATCTAACCTTCAAAAGAATTATTCCATAAGGATTCTATTTTCCATGCTTACAGAAAGAGAAAACTGAGACTCATATAGGGGAGGTAAGTTGCCTAAGTTTTCACACAGCTAGCAAATGGGGAATAAGATTATAACCCAGTTTTGTTTGATACTGAAGACTACGATCAAGCTAGAATGACCATTGGAGTTTACCTAGACATGCCCCACAGAGGACATTTGAACCCTTTCTGCAACATTCTCTATAAGTAGATTTATACTCTTCAGGGTCAGGAAACTCACTTTATTTTGAATTAGCCAATTCCACCTTTGACAATTTAAAAATACTTCCCTAAAAATGGTACTTACTCTGAATTTGTTTTATTTTGTTTTTAATATAACTACTTCCACTATAATTTAAGAGGAATTAAGAATTATTTTAAATCTATGAACTAGTATCTTCTTCTCTTTCAGCATTCATAGCATTCTCTACTAATCCAGAACTGGCTAAAAGGATTAAGATATTTTTTGCTTTGGCTCCAGTCACCACAGTGAAATACACCCAAAGTCCTATGAGAAAATTATCATCTCTTTCCAGAAAAGTAGTCAAGGTATGTGACAACTTTTCCCCAAGTTTAAATCTTTGGTAACACTGAAAAGACTCATCACAAACAAGGAAACCCCAATAGGTCTATCAGCAGTTTTCACGGCAGAGATGTTGCAGACCAGGAGAGAATGGGATGATATATTTAAAGTGCTCAAAGAAAAACACTGCCAATCAAAAATACTTTATCCAGCAAAACTGTCCTTCAGAAATGAAGGAGAGAAGCTTTCCCTTTTATCTGTCTTAATCCTAATTTGGTTTCTGGTACAAAGTACTATACTATGCATTTTACATGCATTCTCTCATTGGAAACTACAGATATTTGAGATCATTAGTCAAGCATATTATACAAATGGCTGAACTTAGGAATTCTTTCTAATGGTGATAATACCATTAGAAAGTTATTCATATATATATGTGTGTGTGTATGTATAAAATAACCTAAACTTCAAAATAATTATTCTATAAGGATTCTATACAGAAATGGTAAGGGAGTTTTTCAAGCTGAAATAAAAGTATGTCAATTATTAACATGAAAACATAAAATTAACTGGTAAAGGTAAATACATAGTCAAAATCAAAATACTCTAATACAGCAATGGTTGTGTGCAAATCACTTTGAAAGCTAGCTTGTAAGTAAAAGTGTTAAAAATAATCATTGCTACCATAGTTTGTAAATGCATATGCAATATAAAATATGTAAATTGTGATACCAACAACATAATGTGTTGGGGGCAAGTAAATGTATAAAACAATTTTATGCAATTGAAGTTAATGTATCAGTTTATTTTAAAAAAAATTTTATTGAAGTATAGTTGATTTATAATGTTAGTTTCAGGTTACTGCAAATTGATTCAGTTATACATATACATATGCATATACACATATATATATGTACATGCATATATTTTCAGATTCTTTTCCATATAGCTTATTACAAGAGATTGAATATAGTTCACTGTGCAATACAGGAGGTTCTTGTTTATCTATTTTATATATAGTAGTGTGTGTCTGTTAATCCCAAACTCCTCATTTATCTCTCCCCACCTTTCCCCCTTGGTAACCAAAGTTTTGTTTTCTATGTCTCTGAGTCTATTTCTGGTTTGTAAATAAAATTTGTAGCTGGCTCTGTGGTCTGAGATATTGCAAAGCTGGTATTGACCTGCTAATGAGTGGACTGGATATTGTGGCAGCTGGCTGAGGGATCCAAGGCATCCTGGAGCTGGTACTGACCTGCCATTGGACAGGGCTGGGACACAGGGTCCCGGGGCTGGTGACGGCCTGCCAGCTTGCTGGTGGGTGGACTGGGTCCTGGTTCAGGAAGCTACAGGACTGTGGCGGTCCTGCAGCCATCTGCCTGCTGATGTGTGGGACCAGGCCTCAGGGTCTCTGGCTGCAGGTCTCTGGGGGGTCCTAGAGTTGATGTTTCTGCCCACTGGAGGATGGAGACAAGTCCCAGCATCTCTGGATGTAGGGTCCTGGGGGTCTAAGAGCTAGTGCTGGCACATTGGTATGCAGGGCCAGGGCCTGGGCCCTCTGGTGGACTGGGTTGGGTCCCAGGGCAGCCGTGGGCTCAGGGGATCTTAGGCAGTAGGCTTGCTGGTGGGAAGGGCTGTGTCCTTGTGCTAATAAGCTTAAGGGAGGATTCTCAGATGGCACTTGCCAACACCAGTGTCCACTTGATACAATGAGCTCCGAGAAACGGCAGCTGCCAGTGTCTGTGTCCCCAGGGTTAGCTCAAGTTGCCTAATGCTTCTTCTGAAGGGTCTCCAAGATCATCAGGTGACTCTGACCCAGGCTCCTTTCAAACTACTGCTTCCACCTCAGGTCCTGGAATGTGTGAGATTTTGTATGTGCCCTTTAAGAGTGGGGTCTCTATTTCCCACAGCTCTCTGTCTCTCTGAAAATTAAGCCCCATTGGCCTTCAAAGCCAAATGTTCTGAGAACTCATCTTCCTGGTGCAGGATCCCCGGGCTGGGGAGCCCAATGTGGGGATCAGTGCACTCATTTCTTGGGGAGAATTTCTGCAATTGTAATTATCCTCCCATTTATGGGTCACCCATCCAGGGGTATGGGTCTTGACTCTGTTGTGTCTCTGCCCTCCTACCTGTTTCATTGTGGTTCCTTCTTTATATTTTTAGCTGCAGAGCTTTGCTGCTGGTCTTCCAGTTTTTCTCATCAATAGTTGCTCTTTCCTTCTACTCCACCACCTTGGCCACTCCCCTGTGTACTAAGTGCCTTTTAAATGTGATCTATTATCTTCACAACAGTCCTACTTAGTGCATGGTAATTTTCTATTTTATAGTTGAGAAAATTCAGGATAATAGAAATCAAAGACTTTCCTGAAGTATGAGAGACAGAGTCCAGAATCAAACCAATGTACCGCTGACTCCAAAGCCTTACCAATTTCCTGTGGGGACTAGTTTCTCAGAGGACATTCCAAAAAACACTCCAAGTAAAGGATCCTGGGAATAGGCATCAAAGGTGGGCTGGGAGAAAGACAAAATTTAATAGGCCTCTTGGTTTCACTGAAGGCTAGTACTGAGCAGGTATCATCTGTGTTCATTCCTTGTCTGAGTTACCACTCGTTCTCCACTTGGCAGTCACAGCCATGAAAGTTGATGGTGTCTTAAATTGATCTTGCAGGTATTATTTGGTGACAAGATGTTCTCTCCTCACACACTTTTCGGGCAATTCATTGCCACCAAGGTGTGCAACAGGAGGATATTTCATCGTATTTGCAGCAACTTCTTATTTACTTTGAGTGGATTTGATCCAAAGAACTTAAACATGGTATGTGTACTTAGTCACGTTACTACTGAGTCTGATCCAGGGAAGCAGCTGTTTTGTTGCACAGGGGTAAGGAGAGTTCATTCTGAATTGCCCGGGAACCACATTTCAGAGGCTCCTTTTTGCCTTCTGGAATGTGACTAGTACGTTCCTGACTTCCAGCCAAAGCTGAGTGTCCACATACTTTACTAGGAGGATTTGAAAAGAAGGTTTTGCTGCTGAAAATTCTCACCAACTCTTTTTGTCGACCAAAATGCCGCCACTGAAAAGCCCTTCACTTAGATTAGGGCTGAGCTTTTGAAACTTATCTTGCTGTGTCTGAGCCCTACCTCAGACCCCACAAAGTAGAATTTCAGGAAGTGAGCCCAGACATCTATTTTTTAACCAATTTCCTACTTTCACAGGTGATTTGGAAATAGTCATTTTGTGAACCACTTGCTTCTTTAACCAAAGGGATAAGGGAATAACTCTTCAATGGTAGCTACAGACTCACTGTTCAAGGGACACTGAGAGAGATAAGTGTTGGGGTTCTTATTGAGTTCTTTCCAACTTATCTGAGACCCTTCCCTTTCTTAGTAACCACTAGCTGACCCAAAGAGTGGGAGGGAGAAAGAGAGGAAGCTACTGTCCCAGCTAGAGTGGTGACAGGCTTGAAACCAGAAGTGGGAAAAAGCTGAATACAGTGTCCATCTGTCTCACAGACTTCTGCCCAAAGCCTCATCTCTCTCTGTGAACAGTGCTCATTAACACTTGGTTTGATTTCAAGCAACATTTATAAAAAGGCTGTTTATGCAAACATGCCTTAGCCACTGCCTTTTCACATTATTTTCTTAATTTCTCAATTTACCAGGGAAACCCAGCTTGCCTATCACTTAAATGGAAGCAAATCATGTAAGCAGAGCTAAGTAAAAAGACCTTTAAGCAAACTCAACAGAGACAATTTCAAAAACGCCCTCTCAACATGGTCTAAGAGTTTGTCAAAGGAAGACTTTACAAAATGAGACCCTAGAACATTCACTAGAGGCCTTCATTGTACATCTGTACAGTCAGGCTGCCTTTTTTCCTCACTGCTGGGGACTGGATTACGGAATATTACAGTGCCTACAAGGATATATATTTTAGTGGAGTATAACCAGGGATACATACGTAGCATTTGTGGAACTTTGAAAAAATATACGTGTCCAGAATTCGACCCTAGAGATTTTGATATTACTGCATAGATTCGGGTAACTCATAAGCAGCTGTACTTTTTTAAAGCTCCAAGATGCTTCTGATACTCATACTAATGGAAAATTATTCTTTTGTATACTAAAGAAAATAAAATGCTATTAACATTTTTTTAAAACCAAGATTTTTTTTTTGATCCAAAAGAAATCTAAATGTTAATAGAGCTTTATATACTGGATGGATTATGTCCCACAAACTTTCAAAGAGCCCTGTAGAATACTTACCACATTAAAAACAAACCAGAAAGCGAAAGGGAATATTTAGGTCTGACCTCAGTGTTTTCTGATGAACAACTTTCTCGGAATGCCCCTTAGGACTTCGCACAGTCCTTAAATGAAGGACAGGCTCCCGGGGCTCTTCTCTCTTGACTGCATGTATCCTGGAACCTGTCTGAGGTGAGGCTGGAAAGAAAAGGTGCATTACCTTCTGTCTTTGATAAGCAGGATACCCCCTGCTGGCTTTATGAAGAAACAGAATAGAGGTGAGGGAGGGCAAAGCTCTTAAACTGGGCTTCTTTCGTCGCTGTGTCTTCAGAGGGTATGGTGCGTGTTGATTCCGTCAAAGAGAAAGAGAGAAAATACTCAGATTTACTCGTTGTGTGATTAGAGGACTAGCCTCCAGGTAAGAAATGACCTTTTTACTTTGCAGAGTCGCTTGGATGTTTATTTATCACAGAGCCCTGCAGGGACATCTGTTCAGAACATGCTGCACTGGGCCCAGGTACGTGCTCCCTACTGCTGACCTGACACACGCGTGTCTCTGCGAGAGCCCCGAGGGGCACGCCCAGCGAGCTCGCTGCGGGCTTCTGCAGCTTCTGCCGCTCTCAGGTCCACGTTTTCGGAATCAGCATCAACACATGCTGATGGCCTTTACTCTCGGTCATTCTCCGTGTCCTCAGTGTCTGGTGTTTGGTTTCCCAGATATTCTGACTGAAATCTGACCCTTACTTTACTCCATACTGCCTTTTCTAGGGAAAGGCTGCATCTTCTTTTTGGGGAAATCATTAACTCTGATAGAACTTTATAGAACATGATATATGTTACTCCAAAAAGATCTGTTCATCCTCCAACAGGGGTATGGGCCATTTCAGAGCATGGAAATGATGCTTTATTCAGAGAAAATTAAATGTTTGAGAGGAATTTAAAAAGATTAAGGATTTCTGCTTGTACTCTAAGTATAAGTTTTTCATATTACTATGTTACTCAATATTTGATAAGCTCAGAGATAAATCAGATTCAGTTGGTATAGCTTTCTGAGCCAAGTATGTATGAGTGTGTGTGTGTGTGTGTGTGTGTGTGTTTCTGTGTGTGTGTGTAGGGAGAGAAAAAGAGAGAGAAGGTCTTTGCAATGTCTTAATATTTAATTAAATATCTTAATTTTTAAAGACTTTTAAAAATTTAATAGGAATCTAAGATTCCTAAGAATTTGCATTTTTTCCTACACCCTAATAAATTTGTTCCATGCTTTAAAGTTGAGAATCACTGCTATAGATAGTCTGAGATACTAGCTGAGGATTCCTAAAATTCTTTGAAGAGTTCCACCTTCAAGAAACAAGCCTCCAATTTCCAATAGGAAGACAGATATTCTGGACATAGGGCCTCCTCCTGGTGAGGAGACAGGGAGACTCTCTGAAGGCAGTGGCCTTCCAAGTAATACAACTTCAGTTTCACATTTATGATGCATTTACTATGTATTCTTCTTGTTCAAATATATGATTGCATTCAGTCTCATTGAATTCTCATAACAATCTTTCAATGAAGGCAGTGACATTCCCCATTCTACAAACGTCATAGCCAATCCCTTACACATCTGACTTCTTAAAGAGAAGTCTTCTCCTTTGACAGAAGATTTTTTCAGAGCAGAAATAAGGTAGGGGAGGAGATAAAATATTTGGTCATAAGTTATGTAGACAGCTTGGGAAAGGATGATGATGATAGATGGTGATGACAATAATATTAGTTAAAAAGAGCGATTTCTTGACCATTCCTCAGTCTATAAGCCTTTTATGTATTATCCAGTTTAGTCTTCACACCCTTATGATAAGAATGCTACTGTTGTTTCCATTTCACAGATGAAATAACAGGTATAGAGAAGATAAATATCTTGCCCTGAATCACAGATTTAATAATTCATTAAGCCTGTCCTCAAACCAGGCCCATTTGATGCTAGAACCCAAGTCCCTGACTAGTATTGCCTCTCATGGCTGAAGACCTGCAGAATTTCAACAGCAGCAGACTTCAGTTGCCTCTGTCAACATAAATCACAATGGGAACCATTTTAAACTAAACACCATGATGAAATCAATGAATGTGGGGTGAGGGGGAATCTGAGATTCAAGTTAAGGGAAAAAACTCTTGGAGTAGTCTAAGAATAATTTAATGAAGTTCTTAAAGTAAATGTAAAAATTATCTGTCTCCTCAATCTAACATAGGTGGCAAATAACAGAAAATGGAATCTTTAGAGGTATGAATGTTTCTATTCTAATATCTTAAGTCTAAAACCTCTACTGACAATATGGCAGCTGCTGGGTCCTACAGACAGGAGACAGAGAGACAGACACTACATCTCAGAAAGCCCTGAGGGTGTACTTTAAGTGAACATTCCTTTTGAAAGTAACAAAAAAAAAAACGTTTATGAACAAGGAATATAGTCATAATATCCTAGACCATCTGACAAGGATAATAAGGTATAAAATTGTTTAATAATAATAGCAGTCATTTATTTAATGTGGAGACGTCTAGCTGGGGCCATTTAAAAGTATATATATAAAAAAATTCCTAAAGCCAAGATATTCCAGAATCATTCAATTGAGCATCCTTTAAAAAAATTGGAAAAGTAAAGAAGAGAATAAAAGATTGTCAGTCAGTTCCATGGATCAGTATCAATTTGTATCATTTTAATTATTTGACTTATTAAACTTTATTGACTTCAGCACATGTGCTAAAGTGTAGGGCATAATGTCAGTCCTCTGTATATTTTTTGTTTACTGTCTTTAAATGTACATTGTTTTCTTATATCATTTTGATGTGTTTATTATTTTCATTTTACTATAGGCTGTTAATTCTGGTCTGTTCCAAGCTTTCAACTGGGGAAACCCTGATCAGAACATGATGCACTTCCATCAGGTACAATAATAACAATCCTGCAAATGAACTAAAAAAAAAAAATAGCACCTACTCATTAAGCACCTATGAGGCCCCACTCACTGTGCCAGATATTTTGTATAGATCTGATGCTAATTATTGGGTTCTTTCCATGTGCCACATCATTATTTTTGATACTCAGAATGACCTTGCAAGGTAAATATTATTGTCTCTATTTTTCCAGAGGCTCAGAGAGGTTAGGTAAATTGTTAAAATTATTTAGCTAATGAAAAACCAAAATACGACCTAGGGGTTCCTGGATCTGAAGTCCATTCTTCCACTGCACTTAATCCTTCTCAAAAATAGAAACACTTAGCACTTAATTAAGACCATGTTTTAAAGAAAGAATTAAAGATGCACAATTTTGTTTCTAAAACATATTCTCTGGCTTCTTACCCATCCCTCATAAAATGAACTAACACTATCCTAGTAAGTTTTTTGGGGAGGAATGTCATTTACTACTCATTTAAAAAATAATATATGAATTATTAAAGATATTCCAGACAGGAATATCACTGTTAGGGAGAAGCAGTGCTATCTGCCAGACAACGGTATGTCAGTTTATTTCTTGACATTGTGTATGAGAACTCCTGGAGCAAAACCTCTATATTAAAGTGAATAGGCATTGTTGTTACTTTTTTCCAGTATGTCAGGAAATCCAGTGATGGCTTTAGCTTCTTGCTGATAGGCTAAGCTCAGATTAAACATGTAGTTATCAAAGATACATGGGTTTTTCAAATCAGGGATGTGGAAAACTCGAAATTATTTAAAAAGGAGTTTGAGTGCCACCATAACTACGATAGTGAAAATGTATAACTTCAACTAGCATGAAAAGTCTAATTTTTCTCCTAAATTGCTACAGTCATGTGTGTGTGGGGAAATGTGAGCCCACACACACGGACTCCCATGCTGTGTCAAAGTCCTGTTTACTGTTGTAATTAATCAATTCCTTGTCCTCGCAAGAGTATATAGTTGCTTCGGGAAAAGCTTTTTAGATGATGACCTTCCCCTGTGAGACTCAAACACCTCCTTGGGTGAGAGTTGAATCGCAGGTATTAATTTTGTCATTGTGCTTGCAGATTCTATAAAAATATGTGGTGATTCAGGTTCAACTATCAATCTTTTGCTTGGAACTTCGGGGAAAAAAAAACAGAGGGTGAATAATATACACATTTAAGAAATCAATAATCTTTGTCACAGCTATAAGTAATAATAACACCATAAATTAAGCAGGTATAATTATCAATATAAGCACCAACCCTTTATTACTAAGAAAGTAAAAACATAAATTGGGACCCAAACCTAATGACCTCATTTAACCTTAATTACCTCCTAAAAGCCTTGTCTCCAAATACAATCACATTGAGGGTAAGGGTTTCAACATACGGATTTTGGAGGAACACAAGTCAGTCCATAGAGTATTGTAGTAGTCAAGACTAGTAGACAAGTAGCTAGTAGAAGAAACCAACTTTATTTTAAATTTTAAAAATATGTATATGGTTTAGTTTTACTGAACTAAATGTTACAGTGGTAAACTCACAAGAGCCAGGAACTTATGTACTGCCATCAGGCGCTCCTTCTCTCTCTCTCCTCCATTCTGCTGGCAGATGCTGTTTCCATTCTTAGGCTATTTCCAAGATAGGCAGTAGGATGGTGACTAGATGCTCTTAGCTCACGTAGCTTTTTAAAACTGCAAACCCAAATAAAAAGCTAATATTTCCTCAATAGCTCTGGCAAAAAGTTCTGGAGCTGGGGGATTGGGATTTGCTGAATCAGCACAAGAAACGTTGTGTTACCAGAAAGGAGAAGGAAGGGGGAACTTGCCAGGAGATTCGCATCACCACGGGCACTCTATTTCTCTGTACCAGGCTGCCTCCTTTTCAGCATTATTTTTCAAATGTCTTTTTTGGTACATTGGTCTCAATCCTCCCTAAAAAGTCTGCTCAAGTGTTAATAATTCTCCTGAGCCCAGATTTCTGCATATGAGAAGGGGTCTTTACATTTATTCTACCCAATATTTTGTTTGAAAAGGATGCACTCCCAATCCAAGTGCTACTAGAAAGATGGCCCCCATAGAAATAAGAGCCCCCTTCCTCTAGGATCCTTTTCTGTTTTCCCAAAAGTGAAAATCGGGAGTACAATGGTTGTCTTTTTAATCCACAATTAGTATTATTGCACAAATGTGCTTTCAAGTACTTTTTAACATTTTAATGTTTATAGTTCATTAAATGTGTCCTCACTGCACATTTCTAGCATTTGAAGAACTTTCTTAACAACTGATAGTTAACATTATTTCTGTAATGTGGTTTTCTGTACAAACTACTTCCCCCTCTCTCTTTCATTTTATTTAGCTTACACCTCCCCTATACAATGTTTCGAAGATGGACGTTCCAACAGCAGTGTGGAGTGGTGGACAGGACGCTGTTGCTGACCTCAAAGATGTTGAGAATTTACTCCCTAAAATTGCCAGGCTTATTTATTACAAGTTGATTCCACACTACAATCATGTGGATTTTTACCTTGGACAGGATGCACCCCATGAAATTTACCAAGACCTAATTAGATTGATGCGGGAATCTTTGCCAAATTAAATACACTTTCCTTTCTCTGAGTGAGCAAGTTTTTGTAATGAGGAATGTGGTGCACAGACCCTAAGGAGACCCCTCCAATAATTTTCACCTCCTAATGTCCACAAATTTGTGTAATCCTCTCCCCTTGAATGTGGGAGTTACCTGAGACTTGCTTCTAGACAAGAGAACTGGCAAATGTGACGGGATGTCATACCCTTGGTTAGACTATGTTGGTAACAAAGGTGATAGAATGTTACTCCCTGATTACATTCTATTATATAAGAATCCATCTCAGGAGACTGAAGCAAGAGATTGTCCTTGTTGGCTATGTGAAGTAGACAGATATGTTGAGAAGGCCTACGCGGGAAGTAACTGTGTGTGGGTTCTAGGATCTGTAGGTGGCCTCCAGCTGATAACCTGCAAATAACTGGGACTCTCAGTCTTATACTTATGAGAAAACGAATTCTCCCTAAAACTTGAATGAGCTTGGAAGTCCATTCTTTCCTAGTAAAGTTTCCAGTTGAGAAAGCGTCCTGTCCAACATGTGGACTGCAGCCTGGAGAGACCCTGAGCAGAGAACTAGCTATGCCATGCCTGGACTACTGACCCACAGGAGCAGTGAGAGAATAAATATATATTATTTTAAACCACTAAGCTTGTGGTAATTTGTTGTCAGCAATGGTAAACTACTACTACTATTATTAATAGTGAATTATTATTATTATTATCATTATTATTATTTTGTCTCTGGTTAGAAGCTTGAAAACTCCTGCTTCTTTTTTTAATTTTTAATTTTTATACAATTTTTACAGGTTACACTCTGAGGAGACAGAGCCAAAAAAATATTGCTAAGAAATATGTCAAAGAGTATATTGTTTATGTTTTCTTCTAGGAGTTTCATGGATTCAGGTCTTACACATTAAGTCCTTAATCTGTTTTAAATTTATCTTTGCATGTCATATAAGAAGTAGTCCAGTATGATTCTTTTGCATATAGCTGTCCAGTTCTCCCATTGAACAGGCTATTTTTACCCCCATTTTACATTCTTACCTTCTTTTTTGTAGATCAATTGGCCATATAAGTGTGGGTTAATTTCTGGGCTATCTATTTTGTCCTATTGATCTGTGTGTTTGTTTTTGTGTCAGTACCATACTGTTTGATTACTGTAGCTTTATAGTACAGTTTGAAATCATGAGGTATAATACATCCAGCTTTGTTGTACTTCTAAAGATTGTTTTGGTTATTGGGGATCTTTTCTGTTCCCATAAAAATTTAAGAAATATTTGTTCTAGTTCTGTGGAAAATGTTATTGGTATTTGATAGGGATTGCATTGAATCTGTAGATTGCCTTGGGTAGTATGGTCATTTTAACATTAATTCTTCCAATCCATGAGCATGGTATATCTTTCTATTTGGGTCATCTCTAATTTCTTTTATTAATATCTTACAGTTTTCTGAATACAAGTCTTTTACCTCCTTGTTTAGATTCATTCCTAGGTATTTTATTCTTTTTGATGCAATTGTAAATGGGATTGTCTTCTTAACTTCTCTTTCTGATATTTCATTATTATTGTATATAAAAGCAAGGTATTTCTATACATTAATTTTGTATTCTGCAAATTTACTGAATTCATTTATTAGTTCTAATATTTTTTTTGGCATCTTTAGGAATGTTTATATATAGTATCACATCATTTGCAAATAGTGAAAGTTTTACTTCTTTCTTTCCTATTTGGATTCTGTTTAGTTCCTTTTCTTGTTTGATTTCTGTATCTAGGACTTTCAGTACTATATGGGACATCTTCATCTTGTTCCTTATGTTATATTAGAGGAGAAACTTCAGCTTTTCATCATTGTGTATGCGAGCCCCCATTGGTGGATGAGTGAGCTCCCCAGTGCTAACAGACTAAAGAGAGGACTCCAAAATGGCACTTGCAAGCACCAGTGACCTTGTGGTAGAACAAGCTCCAAAAAAATGATTGCTGCCAGCATCTTTGTCCCCAGAGGGGAGTTCCAGTTGCTTTTTGCTTCTCCAAGATCAGCAAGTGGATCTGACCCAACCTCTTTTCAAATTACTGCTTCTGAACTGGGTCTCGGAGCTGGTGAGACTTTGCGTGTGCCCTTTAAGAGTGGAGTCTCCGTTTCCTAGAGCCCTCTGGTTCTCCCATGTGCAAACCCTGCTGGCCTCCAAAGCTGGATATTCTGTAGACTTATCTTCCTGGTGTGGGGAAGCCTAAAGTGGGGCTCACACCCCTTGCTCCTTGGGGAGAACCCCTGTAATTGTGATCATCCTTCCTTTTGTGGGTCATCTGCCCAGGGGTGTGGATCTTGACCCCACTGCATCTTCAGCCCTCCTACCTGTCTCGTGGTTTCTTTTTATATATATATATATATATATATATATATATATATATATATATATATATATATATTTAACTGTGGAAAATATTTACTGCTAGTTTTCAAGTCATTTTCATCAATGGTTTCTCTGTAAAAAGTTGTAATTTTGGTATGCCCATGGAGGAGGTGAGCTCAGGGTCCTCCTACTCTTGCTATCTTGGTCACTCCCCCGACAACACTGCATGTTTTAATCAAGTAGGATTTTCTTTTATTTTCCCCTACATCTTAAAAATATTCTATTTTAATTTCCAATTTATTTTCAGTAAGAGTCTCAAGGTATATCACCATCACTCTCATCAGTCATATCAATTTAATATTTTTAGTTTGATTTTATATTACATGTTCAGGAATCTGAACCAGCAGAGAAAACTTTTGAGGGGAGAAACCTTTAATGTGGAACTATTTTTCAGATTTCACTATAAGCCTACTTTGTATAGGACTTGGGGAGTCAGAGTTTTCCTTAGTGGTAGGATATCTTTGTAATCCCTACCAGTCATTAATATAAAAAATTTACCTTGCATCTCTTATGTGTCAGAGTCTGGAAATAGTGGATGAAATAAGGAAAATATGGTTCTTACTTTCATGATTTATACTGAGTTGAAAATATGCTGGGAAAGTTCAACCCAATGAGATGTAATAAAAATAACTAACATTATTTAGCACTATTTAGCATTATTGTTAACTTGTTTAGCATTTATCAAAGGCATGGCCAAAACCATATATTTCTGCTCACATCTCTCTGATACAAGTACTATGATTATCCTATTTTAAGGAAGACCACTGATGCTCAGAAGACTTAAATACTGGCTCAAGTCAAATATTTAAGAATTAGAATCAAATCTGGATCTTGAGCCCAAAGTTACCTGAATCCAAATTTCAGTTCTTGATGCATCTTTGTCTTGTCCCCCTAAAGAATACAGATGAGGAAATCCAGTATAGATTGTCCTGGTCAGGGAAAGTTCTGCTTGTTAGAAAATTTCTGGGGCTCTGTACAGTGGGCAAGGCCAGAATTTATACATTTTTTAAATAAACAGGGAGACTAAAGCAAATTCTGTGTCATCAGAGCAACAAAAAGGGAATGACTGAACCGGAAACAGAGATAGGGAATGAGATGGACAATGTCAGGACAGAACAGGAGTGTAGGTGAGTATGGAAAACAGGTTACCCAAGTTCTGAGTCAAAACCAGGTTGACACAGAGCAAAGCCAGGTCTGCCAGCCTGGATGGTATTTATCTGACAAAGCTGTTGATAAGTGTGTTATGATAGCTTTTCCATAGTCACAGCACTTTAAGGAAGCAGCCAGGTGTCATCCACGTGATCCTACCCAATGTAATTCATCTCGGTGAAGCCCTGTCCTGCAACACTGGTGGATTACCCAACCTTCAACATAACCATCCTCCTTTCTATATTTAATAGAATCAGAAACTTTGGGAAATTACTGTTCTCTGTTAGAAAAGGCCTTTCCTTTGTCTTCATACCTGAGATTTCCTACATGAAGCTGAACATTTTCACACTTTTTAGATTCCATTTTCTAGGTCCAGTGTTAGTTCCAGCCATTGTGTCTTGCTCACCAATATGGTGTTAGATGGAAACATTTGGTTTAGTGAAAAGAATTATTTCTCTCATTAGCCCTTTCTTTCAAGGACATCAAGGATAATACCAAGTTACAAGATCATCATAACAAAAATCATTCTCATTTCTGTAACAATTCATGCTCTATTCAAGGTGCTTTCACAGTCCTAATTACCTTTCTTTGTTTTGACTGAGAGGTAACAAGGAATGGCTATGGATAAATGATCACGTTAGCATTAGACATTGGAAGTTCCAGAGCCAGCCCCACTACTTATTAGCTATTTATCATTTAGTGATTCTAGCAATTTTCTTTTCTGAAAAATTGTGACTCATTCCTGCCTAGCCCATCTGCTTTCATGAAAACCAAAGATGTGCACTAAGCATATTTGGGTAGCACAGCACTTAAACATGGGCCCTGAAGTCAAATTGTTTAGATTCGGTTCCTAGCTCCCTTATTATCTTTAAACCCATAGACAAGTTAATTAGTCACTCTAATCCACATTTTCCTATCTGTGAAATGGAGATAATGTTAGTGCCTCTATTATTGGGTTGTTGTGAGATAATACCTTAAACGAATTTAACACAATGTCAGTTACATAGAAAGAGGTTAATAAATATTATTTATAAAATGGTATGTAAAGGTAATTGCTTAATAATTTTAACCATGACCAAAATCTCAAATGGAAAAATAGAAATCTTAATTCATATAAGTATACCAAGACATTAAATGACATATGTAAAGTCATAGTTAATCATAACACCTATTTTCTTACCCTCTTGAGACTTTAATATATTTATCTTAATAACATTAAAAAAAAAAGAAATCATCTCTACCTATTACTTTGAAATACTTAACATTTGCCAGGCATTATATTAAGTGCTTTCTATGCATTATCTTGTTGGATTCTCGTAACAGTCCTGAAGATGGACTCCATGTTTCCTCCACTTTACAGATAAGGAGATTGAATGTTTGAAAAGTTAACAACTTCCTGAAGTAATAGACCCACTTTTTTGTGGGGGAAGGGATGAACAGAGACCTTCACTGTTAATTACCCATGATGCTATACTACCTCTCACAATGCAATATTGCCAGAATAATAATATGTGTTGATCAATTATTCTCCATTTATTCCCACAATAAATTAAATAATCCCTAATATTTCATCCAATGATGTACTATCAAATGCTATGGAGGGAGAAGGGAAAGAGGTATTGAGTATGTACAAGGAGATGGGAAATTAATATTTATTGAGTTCCTACTCTGTACCAAACAAGACACACATTATCTCATTTAATCCTCACAATAGTTTATGAGTTAGATATTAGTATACATATTTTTCACATGAAGAAGATAAGCAACAGAAATCATTAACTAAAATATCCAAAGTCAAATAGCAAAGAACTAGCTGTTTAATTACCAAGAGCACTTTCACATGCTCTCAAGGCTGTGGTCTAGGTATGGATATAATCATATGTACATGAAAGGTAACAGCATATCATAACACATACTAAGTGCTACTTGAATGGCTAGGCAGTGTTATTGAACCTCAAAGTAAAGAGTTTTGAAGGCTGAAGTGTCAGAACAGACATCCCAGAGGAGGAAATGAATGACCTAAGTTGTAAGGGAAGACTTAGTGTGTCTACATACAAAAGAAGAGGCAGAGAATGTGGATTCTATCTGGTTTCCAAATGAACTTGGGCAGGACCAGCTGACTCATGGCAGTAGATCTGTCTCAATCATGATTGTGCCCATAATCAACCAGGCACAATCAGTGATCAATAAATGGTTGTTAAATGGCTAGGAATGTCATCTCTGTCCTCCAAGCACTTGAATGGGTCTTGTGGAAATTGGGATATTTTTAAGATATGTAATTAATATATATTTGGCTAAGACTCATTTCTCAAAAATTTCTTATCATACATAAATAAAGGGTTTATAGATGTGAAGGGGAAGGTATTAAATGAGATCTGAGCCTCAGTAGGGGAAGGCTGGCTGGCAGGGCACCAAAAGGCTTCACAGGGAGTCACCTCTTTGGTGACTATGGCATAGCAGACTGGCCAATCCCAACAACTGATCTTATCTGTGTCCCAGAAATGATTACACATGCTGAGTCACATAACTGAAACTTATGAGAAACTGCAAAGCATAAACCAAAACATGTCATTATAGTTTACATCTATAGTTGTCAAAAGAACTAAATGGATTCTTTTTTTGGCCAAAATAGTGCATTATTTCTCTGTAACAAAACACATAGGAAGTCCTGATATGAAAAATATTACTTGTTTGTGCAAGGGGCAAAAAACACAGAGGAAGTATATGGTCTAACAAAAATCATCACTTACATAATTATTCAAGTACACTGAGCTTTTTTCCATAAGGAAACAATAAGGTGATCGCTTTACATGAATTATCTTATTTAAACTTCACAAAAGCCTTATAAAATGGTACCAATCTTATCCCTTCTTTATAGATGAAGGAATTGAAGTTTGGAGATATTGGACAACTTGCCCCAAAATATCAGTTTTCTAACCTCTGGAATCTTAACTTTAGATATCAAGCTCTTAATCTTTATGCTATAATGTTGTGAGTATTTATGATGGCATTCAGAACATGAAGAGCAATAATAAGGTAGACACTGTTCCTTCCCGAGTGGAACTTCCAGACTAATGAAGACGGCAGAGAATCTACAGCTGTTTACTCACATAATTAAATCTTTAATTACAATTGTGATGAATCCACCAATAAGAAGTGCACACTCATCAAGGTAGACAAGGAATTCTTTTCTGAGGAAATGAAATTTTGGCTAAGATCTGCTAAATTTGCCAGATGTTCCAGGCAGGGAACTAGCTCAGATGGCAAGGAGCTAGGCTTTTAGGGGAAATTAAAGAAGCACCTGGAGCCTGGGAGTGAATGGGACAAGATGAGCTCGAAGAGGTAGACAGAGCCTGGTTTGACACCTTCCTAGCCACCCACGGAATTTTAAATTGTAAGTCATTAAAGAGTTTTAATCTCAAGAATGATTAAAAAATATATCAGACTTGTGATCTTTAATGGTGACAGTTAACTGCAACATGAAGAATGAACTAGGTGGATGCAGGGAATCGAGTTAGAAGTTTGTGGGCGTCCAGCTAGTGATGAAGACAGCTTATGCTATTATGTGGCTATTTAGTCCAGAAAACTAGCCATAAACAAATATTTTCTTAGTTTAATATTAAAGAACCATTCCTCTTTTAGGGAGAATTTGTGTTGATACCCATGGTCTCAAAGCAAAATCTCTCAAGTACACTGCTACGTTACATATATGCATGCACACATGTGTGCACATACACACACACACACACATTTGTTGCTCTTAATTCAGTCAGCACTCTCAGAAGAGTTAGATCCAGGAAGCTGTCAAAATTGTAAATGATTTAAAATAATAACATAATCATTCGGGTGACATTTTTTCTATTAGGAAATGTTAAATCATAAGAAAAAAACTTTAAAATAATAGTTTGGCATTTGTTGTTGGAGTAGAGTCAGTGTAACAAGCCATCCTTTCAGATTTAGTGAGCCCAAGAACACAGGTGGACATTATGCATTTGATAAAGGATTGTAGCTAAATATTAGTGCACATATCATTTTTGCTGCACATGAATTCTCAAAACTATTTGGGGAGCAGAGGCCAAGCCCTTGAGAAGGTATGTTTGATGATTCAGATGGTAGAAAGTTTGGTAGGCAGATATTCAATTGAGGTAAAATATATGATACAAAGTTATGTATTTGGGGTGAGTACAATATGAAAAAATAAATAATCTAGTTGAAGAAAAATTTCAACAAACAAAAGAAAAAAAATAAGCTTCAGACTGAGAGTACAGAGCTGCACTCCTCAATACACAGCCACTGGTCAGATGTGGCTTTTTAACACTTGAAACATGGTTGATGCTAATAGAGATGAGCTCTAACTGTAACATACTGTTCAGATTTCAAAAACAGAACAAAAAAAAAGAGTGGAAAATCTCTCATTAATAATAATATTGATTACATGTTGAAATGATAATATTTTGGATCTATTGGTTTAAAAGAAATATAAATAGAATTAAATTTTATTTATAAAATGAACTATTTATAGAATAAATTATAAATAAAAACTGATTTTACTTGTTCTTTACACTTTAAAAGAGTATGGCTGTAATAATGGAAATTTAAATTCCTTAATATGCAGTTCATTTTATATTTCTGTTGGACAGCACTGGTATAGAGAAAAGAGGAAAAGTAATTATCTCTTAAGAAATCTCATTATATGTAGAAAATTTGAATAATTCTTCATGTATAAGGTTATAAGATTTTTTTTGTAATTATGGAGAAATGAGAGAATATAGATTATGTAAAAGACATCAGATTGTGCCATACTGGGTACCAAGTTTAAGGATAATTTGGAGGCTGAATAGCAGTAAAACTACTGTTGAGTAACAATTTTTTATTATATTAGTGTGCCATGCAGTTTATGAATAATAGTGGACTTATTGTGTATTAGTACCAAAAAGATTGTTTTTTCTATGAATTTATTGTAAAATTTATTATGTAACTCATATAAAATTTACTATTAAATTTACTCTATAGTAACGTTAATAAAAATGTCCTTTGAATCATAATTAAAAGGAAAAAGGTCCAGCAGAATTTATAGTCAAGCTGGTAGTACATTAAAGTGAAACACCTGACACAAAGTAAATACTCAATAAACAATTAAAAATTCACTATATTGTTAATAATAACATTAGCATTACTTCTCAGTAACTAAGCAACATGCTCTGGACTTCTAGATTTATCAGTTAATCCATTTATTCACTCAGCAAATATTTTTGATGTTGATGGTGATTAGGAAGTCAAGACATCATGATATTAAAAGCCATCTACCCATCTTCAGGAGTGCTGGGAAGATTTGAGGTGATTTAACAGCAATTCAACAAAATAAAAATTCAAGAAAGAAACAGGAGCATATATCAAAACAGCCAATGTTACCTCTTTGCATATGCCAGTCATCATTTATTTAACTACACAAATTGGTGAAAATACATCTAAAACTAGATTCAATTTGAATTCTGGGTAAGTAGTCTCTGTGTTTAAATTAAAAAAAAAAAAGCCTCCACTTGAATATACCTCCTACAGAAATCCAAATTAAAAATGAGCTGTAGCGCATATCATACATAAATTCTGCGTATTAAGTAAGCAGCTGAGCAGTTAAACTTGCTTGGAGGGTGGTAGAAATTTCCTCCTATTTCATGGTTTGACCTTTCCTGCTCATTCTCACAAGCTCTAAACTTTGCCACCAATTCAGTCCTGATCCTGCCACTCCAGGACCTGGATGTCATCAAAGCCAACCTCCTGCACCCTTGGCTTTTGGTAATAACTACACTTTAAATGTAAATTATCTTTCCTTTGAGTGTTTTGGATTGGAATGGGCATGGGTTGAATTAGCTTATTATGGCCTCTTTTACAAACCTTTAATATTTCAAACTTTGTGTTTGTCGTTTCTCTCTTCTGCCTCTTTGTCATAGCTATACTGTGTTTGGCGATGGGTGTAGGACAGCCGAGCTGAAATGGAGATTCACTGACACCGACACTGATGAGAACACACTCCACTCCAGTAGGTAATCTCCAGAGCAGCATCCTTTCTTATAGGTATCATTAGCACTGACAACTTTGCTTTATAAGTAAAGAAATAAAATGTAAAGTGTAAAGTGCCTTTTCTAAAGCCAAAGTATGCTAATCTATCATTTTACACACACACACACACACACACACACACACACACACACACTTGTGGCACTCTTGAGCCTTTTTTGAATTTTAGGATGTATAATGGATTAGATAAATTATCTAGTAAACAAGTGACAGATTCCATGTTCCTGTTCATGCAAAGTCTTTTAGTCCAGGGCAAAAAATAACTGTCTCAAAGGCATAAGGGTTTAAATTATTTCTTTACACAAATTTCTCATTAGTTTCTATTTTGCTGGTTATGACCTATTCTTTTCAACTTAAAGTTGTTTTCAACGGAAAATTATGTCCCCTTTGATACAAAGTCAAATGTTAAGAAAAAGCAGTCTTTAGGGAGAGAGAAACAAACTATTAAACAAACAAAAAAAGAGACATTGTAATAGCAAATGTATTTTGAGTTAGACCTTTGAAAGAAAATAATAATCATTTTCACAAATAAGACACTAAGTTCAAAGATTTATGTTCAACTGCCCATTTTCAGCCATCCTTGTCATTGAATGGGGAGCCACCAGTCACAGTTTCCTCAGGTTGTGATATGATCTTTGGGTCAAGATATCAGAATACCACAGACCTTCTGAAAGGTTGTGCCTTAATCTACATTTTGCTCAAGATTTCTTTGCAGCTCTAATATCATCTAGTTTTGTGGGGGGAAAAAAAACAGGGAAAATTTGAGCATCTAAAGAGTAGGAGCTATCATTTTATGTATCGCAGGGTCAGGGAAGAAGTTTCAATGTGTTTTATTTTTAATTCATTTCAATGTATTGAATACTTAACTAAAATAGCAAGCTTATATAAGAAGAATGATGAAAACATTTGGAAAAGATTAGTTTCACTTACTTGAGATGGCTTTGTAGCTGTACAAGCAAATGAATTGGAAGAATTCTCCAGATGATTCAAATAAATCTCAAAGTTGACTAAGAATATGAGAAGGCAATAGTGTAGAAATTCTTCTGAGATTTAAGCAAGTCTATAATCCATAAATGCCTGAGAATTTTAATTATATTCATGCTATTTCCACATGAAGTCATTGCAACAAATCAGCATTAACAATCTTAACATTGTGCTTCCTAGAATTCCCCAGAGTCCACTGAAGTTTTGTTAGAAGAGATTCTTTTTAAAGACATAACACATAGGAGATTCCAGGCAAGTCCACACACCTCTGTCATTACACTGTAATTCAAAGCAAAGCATGGTTGAGTTTTTCATCAAAGACTGGATGAGTATGGACTGGTACATAATCTTTCCACCTATTCTGACAACCTGAGTGCTTCCTTTCATGCCACGTTGTTTAATTGGCTCAAGTGGAACAGCTCTTAGGATCTGGACACATATGAATACATTCAGTTTTGAAAGAACTTGAGAATGAGCCCAAATTAATAGAACTGAATCTACCGTATCATGCTGGGTAGCAACTTACCCTTCCTCCTGCTGGGAGGTGAAAGAGATTCAGTTACTGCCTGGGCTCTACGTTCTACAAAATGAGGTAGAAGACTGAGGCACTTACGCATCCATTAGCCAGTGTTTCAGGTGGGGCTTAGAGCTAAGTTTTCTTCCTTCTTCTCAGATCTCTATGCCAAAGTTGACAGCAGGTCAAATCCCTTTGGCTTGTGGGTTTAGTTTCCTTTGTTACATTGCTAGTCCCAAGCTCTTTCTGGCCTCAAAATTGAGTCAGGGTGGCGTCATCTTCTCAACTGAGTTACCATCAATCACTTCCCTGCACATTATATGGTTTTCATCAGTACTTTCACAAGCATTGTTTCATTTGACCCTCATAGTGAACTCTGGTGTTGAGAAGGTAAATATTACTGTCTCTGATTTTGTCTATTCAAATCCTAAGTACATTCTACTTCCTCATTTGATTCACTGCTTTGAAAATGTTGCTGAACCCTCCCAGCAGTGACAGACACTCAGTGAAAACATGGAGGATTCAGTCAAACTGGTTATTTGGCATCATGTAGACCACTGTTGCCCAACCTCTAAGCACACCGTGGCATTTGGAGTGTCGGGAAGACGCCCTGGGTGTGTGGGTCTGTGTGTCACAGTCCAGGGTGTCTTTATTTCCATGGGCTTCCCGTCTCTCATGTCTCTAGCCTCTAACTGCATCCGTATCTTATTCTTCATTTTGTCATATGCAGAAGTTCAGAAGTTCCTAATCCATAAGGAGCCCTCAGGAGCAGAGGAAGCTCACCTGACCAGGTAAGATCAAGGTTTACCATGAGCGGGAGGCAGGCTGGGAGTGGTAGTCAGGTATGAAGGCTCTGCACTGAGGCTGCCTGTGTTTCTGCCTTGTTCTGTCACCTGCTGACTCTGTAGCCTTGGGCAGATCTTCAAACTCTCTGAGCCTTTGTTAATTTCTTAGACAAATGAGGATACTAATGGTAGCTACTTCACGGTACTTCTCTGAGGTTTAAATAACACACGGGAAGCATTTAGAACAATGCCTGGCACAGTCTAAGCCCTCGATAGACAGTAGAGCTATTATTAGTTTTAAAAATGTTTTAAATTATATGACCTTTACAGATGTAAAATCGTCTTCAGCCAGATAGCAAATGGTATGAAAAGCTATTTAAGTTCAAAAGTAAGTGCTGAATTTCTAAAAGTCTGTCATTAATTTGTTATTACTGATATTACTCTCTTGTTCACTCTCAGATTAAGAAAAAATAGTGGAAGAACTTATACTGTGCTTAGCCCTTGATACTCCGCTTAATTCTCCCTGTAGCTCTAGAAAGCAGGTTACATTGGCCTAATGTTACCAGCAAGAAAACCAAGAGACAAAGGGACTAAATAACTTGCCCAAGGTCAGAAAGCTTGTTCACGGTGAGGGAGGCTGGACTTCAAACCTGGGCTCTCCTATGATGAGTCCTCAACACTGCGACGATGTTGACCTGCTTTGAAGAGACATGCTTTTAAGCTGTGTTAAAGAAGAGACATTGCACACTTAAATGTGCAATATCTGCCTTTGGGTGAAAAATAATCACATCATTAGAAACTGATCATGAGCTTGGCTGGTTGAAGCTTCATTGTTCATTGCTTTTGTTTTGTGGGAGGCTGGGCGAAACTAGAGGATAAATACCCTTTCAGTTTTGCCATTGTATGGAAACTTGCTCTCTGAATCTTTAGGTATTCTGGCAACCGACAGATGAGCAAAGACTTAAAAATAATCAAAAAACTAGAATTAAAATAAGACATAAAATAAGCCTCTGTGCTAGATTAAATTCATTTCATTTTTAGAACTGGACTATGTCAGGGCAGTTTCTATGTGAAAAAAATAGATCCTTAGTGATTGGAGTTAGCTCACTGTATTTCCTCCCTTCCATGCTGGCTCAGCTTGCTCAGGATGTTAGTCAAGTTTTCATCAGGAAACTATTTTCATTTAATTAATAACTTTGACGTATATAATTAATCTGTGATTATTAAATGTTTTGTCAGGCGTTCCCATGATGTGGCTGTTTTTAACAACAAGCTACTTGATTTGTGGAACTTTAAATGCTGGTGGATTCTTTAATTTGGAAAAAGAAGCAAATCCTGAAGTGTGGATGAATATCGTAAGTTATGGAAAATTCCAAAGAACATCAAATAAAGCAGATGAATAGGTTGTGAGATATTAAAGTTCCTGTTATAGCAGAAAATCTCTAATAAGAAAACAGATAAAATATAGGTGATTTTTAACATTTCTGCAAGAGTCAAGCTAGGTAGATCTTCACTTTGGGCTGAATAATACTTTCTCGTAATATAAAGCAGAATTGTATTTTTTATAGATGAACCTCTTCCTTTGAATTTCTGTTCTTAAGAATATTAAGAATTTCTGTTTTAAGCCCTCTGGATGGTATATGGGTATGACTGCCCTCTACTGGACTATGGTTTTACCTTTCAACCAAGAGGGGGTCTCAAAAGACAATTGATTTGAAAATACAGTTTTGTCAGAAGAATTCACCAATGCTTAATATTGTCTCCACTCATCAAAATTTTACCAATAGCAGACATTTTCTAATGGTCTGCATTTTTTTTTAAATCATGACTTTATGTAGTAAATTAATTTTATTGTTACCTGGGGCTACAGATTTCAGATAATTTACTCCAATAAGCACACACTAGTTATTTTGTTCTAGTCCCTTTTGATAACCCTTAGAGAAGATGTTTGGTTAATGCTTATGTCTTCACTGGGCAGAGTGAAATCATCACCTATAACGGCTACCCCAGTGAGGAGTACGAAGTCACCACTCAAGACGGGTACATACTCAGCGTCAACAGAATCCCCCGCGGGCGAAGAGACTCTGGGAGCACAGGTACGAGATGTGTCTCTCCTGCAAAGGAGAGCTGCAGATGGCTAAAATTAAGTGCTGCCTATTTATTCAGACAGTGGCTGATTTACCAAAGTTGCTTTGAATTTTGGATTAGTCTTTAAATGGTTAACAGGGAGACTCACTCTTTTCCAATTCTCTGAAGGCAGGCAAGTACCTGAAAATACAAAGGGCAAGACTGATCTCGCTGACGGCAACCAGGCTTGTTTATTAAGACGGAAATGCAAAGGTGGAGCCTACATGTTGTCAACTCATTACTGATTTCTCATGTGGAAAATTGCTGTATTCCAGGAAAGTGGATTTCCTCAGTGTTGGAAAGAGATTGGCTGGGTTGGATGAAGTAGGCTGTGGGTCATCTCAGAAGTCTCTCCTGCCAGCACTAGGATCAATAGACAGTGGATAAAAAAATCAAATGACAGTGGCATTTCTGAAACTTTTTCTGGGGAAGAAAGTTTAAACATTCACATATGCTTTGACCTTAGGGACAGACAGTTTGTATAATGAAAGAGCATGGGGTGACTAAGGCTTCTTTCTAGAATGAGGAACCAGCCATGCAAAAGCAGAGGAATTATACTCTTTAAAAGGGGAAATATAACTGCAAATGCTTTGAGGAGTGGGGAGAAGAGTAAGTAAAATACCTGTCAAAGTTCAGGGGCAAATCATTTACCACGATCACTCTGCAGCATCTCTCCTGCCATCCACGTTCCGAAGCAGCTAAAGTCATGTTCGACATTCTCTTTAAGAAGTCAGGTGTTCTGAGAAGGAGGGTATAGCTCAAGTAGTAGAGTACATGCCCAGTACCTCATCTAAATATAAATAAACCTAATTACCTCCCCCAGCCAAAAATAAAAGTTATTAATAATTAAAAGAAGTGTTCTTATTAAAAAAAAAAAAGAATGCAGGAGTTTTGCAATGAGAAATGGGAGTGGGACATGGGTAGAGTTACCAGATAAAATATGAGATGGCCAGTTAAAGTTGAATTTCAGATAAATAGCAGGTAAGTTTTTCACATAAGCCTCACTTTAAGATATACGGAAAAGTTCTTCATTAATCTGAAATCCAAAAGTAATAGACCATTGTATAAATAATTGACACATTGAAAACTGACTGTACTTCAATCAAAAAATTAAATTTAATTAAAAAATTTTGAGAAAACAAAGGGCATCCTTTGGATCTTTCTGTTTATCTTTGCTTTTTTGGTGTATTTGTTTTGGGGTTTTTGGGGGGGGGGTTGGTTGGTTTTTTTTTTTTGGTTTGGTTTGGTTTTGTTGCTAAATCTGGTGATACCAGACATAGTGGTGGAGATGGGGGTGAAATATAAAAGGAGAACATTTTTACAGGAAAGGCTTTGCTTAAAAGAGGGTGGATTTGGGGAAGATCTGGAATTAAAAGCCATTTATTAATTGTACTTTCTAAATGCTTTACATGAACTAAATCAGTTTAACCTTCCAGCAACCCTATGAGGTTGTTACTATTAATAGTTAATCTTTTACAGATGATGAAGCTGAGGTAAAACAGGTTATGTATAGGCTTGAAGTCACAGAAATAGCAAGTGACAGAAGCAGAATTCAAACCCAGGCCACCTGACCGCAGACCCTGTGCTCTTACTTATTGAATTACAGAATCTTCCATCCTGGTTCTCCTCATCTCCCTGAACACTCTCTCCCTCAGAAATGTGAAAGTCGGCAGGGGGATATGAAGCTGATTTTACTATTGTAGCTTTGAAATGTCTTCAGTGGGAAGAAGCTCGGGGTTTGATTGGAAACTTGGTGAGGAACTAATCCTTGTCCCTTTACGCTCACCTCCCCTTCCTCCTGAAAGAGCCCTAAGACTCCGTCAAACACGACCACTTTCGTGTCTTGGTGAGCCAAGCCCAGAAGATACGGAAGTGTGGATCCCTAGTGTGGCGCTGTTACGAGCACATGCTTTGGCATGAAACGGAACCTGGCTTGAGTCCTGGCTTTGTACCTTGTAAGCCGGATTACCCCTTGGGAAAGCTGCTTAACTACCTCAAGGCTCCACGTTTATAGAATGAGAATCCTCAAAGCCAGAGCTACTCTGTAGGGTTATTGTAAGAATTAAGTAAATCCATGCATGTCAATCAGCCAGCTGTTTTTGGTTTTTACTTTTATGGAGTGTGTGTGTGTGTGTGTGTGTGTGTGTGTGTGTGTGTGTGTGTCTATCACGTTCCTGAGATGCTCTATTTATTATAAATTTCTCTCTCTCCCTCTTCTTCCCTCCCTCCAGGTGCCCGGCCCGTTGTGTACATGCAGCATGCCCTGTTCGCAGACAGTGCTACCTGGCTGGAGAATTATGCCAATGGCAGCCTTGGATTCCTTCTAGCAGATGCAGGTTATGATGTCTGGATGGGAAACAGTCGGGGGAACACTTGGTCCAGGAGACACACAACACTCTCAGTGACCGAAGAGGAATTCTGGGCCTTTAGGTAAATTGTATCTAAGAGAGATCATGAAGGTAGTTTGAGGAAAAGTCCTTTAAATATGATGGTGTGGATGGTGTTAATAATGTATGATACCTGAAGTCACACAGCTCCTTTGTAGTTTCTAACATCTCAAAGGAGATAAATAGCGAGAAGCTTTTATTTTCACTGATTCTCCCACAAGCAAATTGTATCATTTCAACACGATCATTTTAACATACAATTTTATCCAATACTATACTTTAAAGTCTGTCCCAAGGGACAGCTTAGGAAATTCCTGTGACCACTGTAGGCACTCATTCAACCAATGTTTATTAGGTGCCTAGTCTATGCACTGTTCTAGGCCCTTCAATTGTGAAAAGTCTCCACCCTCGGGAAGCTCATATTCATCCTAGTGATGCTCTTATAAGTTTTTCCTCTTGGACAGCCAACCAGTTTTGCAAAGATTATGTGTATCAGTACTACATTTTACCAAGAGAAACTGTGGTTGAGAATGCATAGAATACCATTTTCCATGAAAACTCTAACGTGAGATCTTTAAAACCTCTTTAAGGGGCATTAGAAAAAAATCTTTTGATATGCTGACCGCTTCTTTTTGTGAAAGTGTTTCCTGTTGTCACCTGAGGACAGGCTGATGCCTGCAGTAGACATCCTTTCTCACACTGAAGCTCCTGGTTGGTTTGCAAGCCTGCTGTAGAACAGAACCGTATTAATGAAATAGTCAGTTCCTACTGACTTGAGAGGAAAGGAAGAATAGACTAAAGTGTTACGGTCAGAACTTTGGCCAGGGGCAAGCATCAGGAAATATTTTGTGTCATCAGTCCTTTGCTGAGAGCTTGGCGCTCATTTACTGTAAGGCATCACGACCATTCTCTTATGCTTGGAAGTACCAATCTCAATTTCCTCTCGTATTCTTTTAATAAACAGGCCTCTGGCTCATGGGGTACCTCACCCAACTATGTTATTTAGGTCATTTTTATTCTCTTGCATTAATGCTGGCCGAACTGGTACTGTAGGATTTTGGTATATATTGAATTTATCTCTATATGGACAGAAATGTTAATAATAGCAACATCTGATTGAGTTGAGTGCCTAACAGCAGCCAGAGTCGTTCCTTTACTACTATGCAATTCCTTTACTACAAGCAGACCTGCTATACAGCCCTATTATGTCCATTTCACAGATGAGGAAACTTAAGCTCAGAGGACTTAAGTCACTCAGCTAGTACATGGTAGCATCACTATTTACAACCCATTCTGTTTCCAAAGCTGGGTATTAAGTGACCCTAAAGTCTTGAAGTTCCCTGGGGGGGCCTGAAGTAGAGGCATGCAAACCAAGTGGGGAAAGGGCAGCAAAAGAAATAAAAGGGAGGGGAATGAAGAGGAGGGATGACAAGACTGAACTTCAAATGGCATAGTACACACAAGTCTTGAAACCATTCCTGTTATAAGAAAGTAACACGTATAAATGCAGCAAATCAAAGCTGCAATAACCTACGTGTGACTGGATAAATAATGGAATGTAAACCAAGGAAGTGGACAGCACAGAATTTTGTGTGTAAAAAACAAGTGAGCAGGTGTTCTGAATTTTGAACTTAGTTGGAAGTATCTATAAGGCTCTGTTTTATTTTGCAGCTTTGATGAAATGGCCAAATATGATCTCCCAGTAATAATAGACTTCATTGTAAATAAAACTGGTCAGGAGAAGTTGTATTTCATTGGACATTCACTTGGCACTACAATAGGTAAGTCTCCAAGGGTCAACATGTTACAAAGGTCAGAGGCATCAAGAGTTCACCTTTAAAATGGGACAGAGTAACTGTTTTACATTAACAGGGTTCTTACCTCTCTGTCCTATGCTGGGCACATAACCCTAGTGCCCCAAGTGGCTGTGAACCTGAATTCTGGAGACTGTGAGTATGTAGGACAAATCTTTCTCCATTTCTGGTCACAGCAGCACATTTGTAATGGTGATGTAATTTCCCAGGTATAACATGTGCCCCAAATCCAAAGAAGTATTTCCAAAGGGTAAGTCTCTGGATGTCCTCCGAGCTGCAAAACTAAAGCCAAATGTCATGAAATATCCTGGAAGAATATTAAATATACATCAAGTCATACCTTCCTCATAACCCACATGGGGTTTTAAAAAATACAAAAGTGGGGTTTATACTCATATTTGAACAAATTGAAAAGACATAGTCACACTTTGTTTGTGAATCGGAATACAAAAGTTTACTGTAATAAATCAACCAGGCTGCTTATCCATTTAATTTATGATTTAATATTTATGGAGTAGCCATGAAATGTAAGCATGATGCAGAACATTTTTTAAAAGTCCAAGAAATGTACTTTGAATATGTACTTCTTAATCGCTTTCTAGGTTTCTTAAAAAGAAATCAATAATCTATCTCCAAATAAAAACTTAAAAGAACCCATACTATTAAAAATATAAATTTGTTAGTAATCTTCCACCAAAGTTTTCAATTTTAAGAGACTGGGTTATGTGAAAATGCAGTATTTCATTTGGGTTGCAACTGGGCAAGGGAAAATAAAAATTCTTGCAGTAGCCTCCTCTCACAGTAGCCATTATTACAGTATCTCATTATCATTAGGAGCAAACACGGCATTTATCAGCGCTTTATATTGATAGCTAGCCTACGAGTCTAGAATAGGCAGTGAGCATCTCAGCTAACATACTAAAAGAGTATCAAAGACCTAATAAGAAGACCCCACTTCCCCCAAGAAACTACCACCAACAGGAAAATGATTATACTGTAATAGCTAACACCTAGGAACGTTTACTACGTAGAGGGCCCTTTGTTTAGGACCTTTCTTACAGTATCTCTCTATAAGCTTCAGGACAATCCTACGAGTATTATTTCTATCTCATAGAAGAGGAAACAGAAGTTCCAAGAAATTAAGTGGATCATTCCAGGTCTCTTAACACACAGATTCAAACCAGGTCATTCGGACTTGGCCAGTGGGATGCTTGGGCACGGTGGAGAGACTCTGTGGAGACGGATGGCTTGAGTGGGGCCCAGAAAAGTAGGTAGGACTTAGATATGCTCTTATATCTGATTGGCAAAGAAGACAGTAAATTCTATCACCAGGGCTCTGCGTTGCATTTAGGGCATTTTTCAGTGAGCACTATTTGCATTTTGAGCAGAGAAAATTTTACGTGGGAAGGACTCGCTCTTTGTAGGACATTGAGCAAGCCAGGCCCAAACCCACTAAATAACAAGAGGCCACCCCAGTCAGTGTGACCAAAAACCTCACCCTGACACACTTCTAGACATCTTCCAGGGAAAACTATTCTGCCTGGTTCAGTCTTTGTATCAACTACTCAGCCAATTTGATACAAAATCAGTTCTTTTTCTGGCTAAGACAGTTTCAATATTTCAACAAAATATTCAGAAAACAATGCCTGTGCTACAGCTACACACACACACACACACACACACACACACACACAGAGTGGAGGGGGCCCAGGAAGGCACTTCTGGAAACCAAAACACATAGACCCTCCACATAGCCTTTCCTGTGTGAGGCTGATCACCTCTAGTGCTAGAGATGAGTGCAGTGCTATTACTGAAAGATCAGAGCACATGGAGACACCTGGTCCTTCCTGGGACCATGGTGGACCGAGGGAAAGCCCCTCCCCTTTTGGAAGCAGGGAAGATTATGGAGGTTTACTAATATCCACTGAAGCACTGGAAGCCATGAAATCTCGTTCCCTTGTGAGAAAGAAAAACTGTGGAGTTACTAGATGATACTGCAGAAAGAGCTGATTGATTCACTTCCTTGAACTGATTATTTACTTCTTGAGGCTCTATGACTCATTCTGGCATCTCAGAGTTGGGGGTAAAGAGATGCCATTGCCAACACTTCCCCCAAGCTTGGGAAGTGACGGTGTCCCTGGTTTGTGTGGCAGCAACTTATCCCTCACTTTCCCCAACCAAGTTAAATTTTCCAGAATAAGAGAAAAATGGAGACTTGAGAGCAGAGAGGACTGAAGGCAGGTTATCTTTGCAGAATCACTCAGAAGAATTTCCCAGTTCATCCCCAAGATCATTGCAGTAGAAGGGTAAAAATGACAAAGCAGAGCCCACTTTGATCAATAGGAACAGCACCTAAGTATTTCTAACTTTTACAAGATTTTCTTGTCTCCTGTTCTCTCAGGGTTTGTAGCCTTTGCCACGATGCCTGAACTGGCACAAAGAATCAAAATGAATTTTGCCCTGGGTCCTGTGTACTCATTCAGATATCCCACAGGCATTTTCACCAGTGCTTTCCTACTTCCAAATTCCGCAATCAAGGTAGGCCCTTCCTTTTGCCAAAATGTATATGAGGATCTCCTTTTGGATGATTGATAGATCCTTACTGTTTTTAAATCTATTATAAAGTAAAAGTAGGACTTTTAGATGAAATCTTTAAAAACCAGACTCCGGGATCATGTGCTTGGATGTGGGTGTGTCCCTGTGTGTGTTTTCCATGCCACAGGGTCTACAAGTCCCGGTACAGTTCCCGATACTCAGTCATTAACAGACCTGGGTATCAGTCAGAATTTCTAGCCAAGCTGAGTGCTATGTCGGGTTAAGGTCGACTCGCAAGTTTTCTTCTTCCATTCTTATTCCACTGGACATGTTAACGAATTCACAGTGCCCAAATGGAAGACATTTTTCAAGTTACATGTGATCACTGATGTCCCTGACTTCGATGTTAGATAAGCCTGAAGAACATGCCCCTTCCTATGTGGGAGCTTACTCTAACTAACTCAAGCTAAGACTCCAAAGCCTAAATGTCTTACAGCTCAATTATTCATTCAAATACTTACTGGTTATCTTCCAAGTGTTGGAAAAGTAGTACAATGGTGAGTCGTGAATTTGGGATATTAGTCATCAAAAGTTTTTTTCTGTTTGCTTTTTATTTCTCTAAAAAGGTCATTGCCACAAAGAACATAGTATTTTACCAAGGTTGCCCCTTAAATTTGGGGGTGAAGAATAAAATAAATTTGGTCCAGAATGAAGACCAGGAGACCAATTAGGGTCTCACAGTAACTCATATATAAGATGAGGTCCTAGCCTGAGGTGGAGAGGTGGGAATGGAAAAAAAAAAGGATTTATGAGCTAACACAAGGAAGAGTATTCATGAGGCCAAATGATTGATGTGATGGTAGTTTTACTGTATTGTTTACTGTAAGTTAAAGTGATGGAACTTCCCTTTTGCGTGATTGATGGTTCTATTTCAAAGTGTGATGATATCAGTTAGTTTTGGATATTTTTTACATTTGGGCAGAATCGGGCAGACAAATTAGTTAAATTAAGTTCAGAGATAGACACATCTATCTCTAAATATACAGTTTTGAATGTGTATTGCTTTGCCTAAACAGGTCAGGTCTGTGGCAAATATTGTCCCTGGCTTTTCTCAGTTTTATATCCCTTAATGTCAAATTTCCTGCCATTTTACATCTCATTCTCTGGCCCACCCAACATTTCATAGTATCTGTCACCCCCAGAAGTGCTCTTCCTCCATCAGAGAGCCCCATTGAAACTTGCTTTCCAAACATAGAAGTTTTAACCATGCTGCCTCCCATGAGGTCAATTTTTTTTTTGTCCAGTGGCACCCTTCCTTCGATGCACCATCTTCTACTTTTCAGCATAAAAGCTGGCTAATCTGGAACACTGCTGGAAAGGTGATGTGGACATGGGTAGCAGGGGAAAAATCCTGCTTTTCCTTTCCATTCAAGGCAGTATTTGACCTTAAGGAGAAACTGTTCTTCCTTTCTTGCCAATTAATGAGAAATACAGGCAATCACTGATTGGACAAAATACAAGGGAGCTTCACCGTGGAGAAATTAGCTAATTTGGGGTTGAGAGTTCTTACTGCAATCTCCTTGGAAATTATGTCTGATGATCTTCCTTGCATGAAGATGGATTCATAAATAGTTACTTTTCTTAAATGACTTGGTCTCCTTGACCAGAGCAACAAATAAATATACAAATACAAATAGACCCCCAAGAATCCTCATTCCTGGGATGAATGGAATGTCAAGAAGTCTGAAAATGATTCTTGAAAGGATAATTTTTTTTTAAATTTTTGCAGAGGTTTTTTGGTACCAAAGGTATCCTTTTAGAAGATAATACAGGGAAGTCACCTTCTATCAAAATCTGCAACAATAAAATATTATGGGTGATATGTAGTGAAATTATGTCCTTATGGGCTGGATTCAACAAGAAAAATATGAATATGGTATGTATAGACTATGGGACCTTTTAATGCTTTTAAAAATTCTAGCTTTCCTATGATTCGTATAGATGTATCTGTTACACTGCATAAATTAATATGTTCATCTAAACCCTTAAAGGTGGAGATTTGCTATGCATAGAAGATTAGGTATCCAATGGACTATGAATGTCAAGACTTGGGAAAGAAATATGCAGCTTCATCCTTGCATCCCTGGTCAAATTTAGGAAAATGGGTATTCTACAATAGTGGTTTCACAAGTTCACAGTCAGCCACCACTTACCACAGTCAACTGGATTTTACAATACAGTGCATTAACAAAAATCCTAGAAAAGAAGAGAAGTGCATACAAGCATTAAATTTATTCCAAATGTACATTCACCTGTTGGGTGACTTTAGCCTCAAATAAAACTCATCACTTAACTCGGAAAAAAGCAAGACAATGGAATGGAGAGATAATCCCTTTCCTATGAAGAAACAGAAGTCTTGTTTCATCAACTCTTTGTTTCCTGTTTTTGAGAATTCAAGGAGTAGGAGTTCACACGTGCAGATCAGTGTGGTTGAATAGTCACCCCTGTCGTATTCTGAATGGCAGCCAATGATACCGTTACAGTGAAGCTGGTCCCCAAATAGCTTTTTTCCACCAGCCCACCTACCCCTATTCTTTAAGAGGCTAAATTGAAAACCTTGAGGAACAATTGCTCAAATCCTGTTTATTCAAAAGTAAAGATTTTTAATAGTTTCTTTGATTAGTTCTATTACATTCTAAGACATAGAATTATTGTTAGTATTATATCTCTATAATTTTCATCTCTATGATGTTTACAGAGATTGAAGTACCACGCATATGAAAGTGATTGGTTTTAGCTTTTCTTTTGCATTATTTTATTTTATTCTTACAAGAGCTCAGCAAATTGGGAGTATGGTTTTTAGTATGTCCTTTTAATAGATAAAAATACAGAAACTCTGAGATGTTAAAGAATTTGCTCAAAGTCACAAAGCTTTTCATTAACAAAGTTAGGTCCTGAACTCTAGGATTTCTGATCTACTGATCTGGGATGGTGCACATTGTGTACATACACACGCCACCCTTCTGACTTGCACAGAGCACCTTTTTTGGTTGCTTTGCTCCCATGATGTCCATTGTTGCTTCTTCTACTTCAAAATAAGCAAATTGTCCCTTAACTTCAGAGCTGACACAAGTTTGCTGGCAAGCAGCCTGTGCCACCAGTCAGCCTGTGATTCACTCACATTGAAGTGTCTGACATGAACTCATGATATCTAGATGATTTCGCCATGTCATTTTCAAAACCCCAGTATTTGTTTACCAATTCTTAGCATAACTGTTCTCTGCTTCTCAAAGGCATCATTTTTGCACTAGGTGGTTATCGCTGTAACGTGTGTTTTGTTTTCCTTCAGAGCCGAATGGATGTGTATTTGTCCCATGCTCCCACAGGATCATCAGTACAGAACATCCTGCACATAAAACAGGTAGAGTTTTTGTCATGGAAAACCATTCCAGTCCTTCTACATGAAAGGACAGAGTTAGCACACCTATTCTAAGAAGCTTGGCAGCTGGCTTCCATCTTGACCTTGTCACCATCTTTATGATTTGATTTCCCTGGATTTTAAGAGAAAGGACAAGGTGTGGTGCAGACCAAGTAGGTGACATAAATGAACACTGTCTGAAATCAGAGCTTGTAAAATAGGCCCTGAACTGAAGCAAAAGGTAAACTGGGAAAGGCTCAGGAGACCTGAGCCTTCCCCAGAGAGGGAAATACCTGAGATTCATCTTCTCCCTAATGAGTCTTGGTTTTTTCCCTTCAAACCAAGGAGATCATTGCTTCCCTTTCTGTTGACTTTGTTTTTCGTACTTGTATAAATGTATTTATATCCTTCTGGTGATCCAAAAGCCTTATTTTCTTCCAAATACATAGAGTTTTTCTAAGATTAGCTGCTAACAATTGTGATTCTTACTCTGAGTGTTATTTTTCTATAAAACATTTAATTCAGCTTTACCGATCTGATGAATTCAGAGCTTATGACTGGGGAAGTGAAGCTGAGAACATGCATCACTACAATCAGGTGAGCTACTCACAATGGCCCCAGAAGGATGCTTTTGAAAAAGGATAATGATAAATTATTTGAGAGTGAAAAAAATCCTACCTGGCAATTGATGGCATTCATACTGGTAGATAGAGCTTTAAAAAAAAAGTCTAATTTTAATATATATTCATTTCAGAAAGTCAAGAAATAAAAGAAGCACATACTAAGGAAATTAAATTGTTTATAATCCCTCTATCCAGAGATAACTAGATGCATCAATATTTTGTTGCATTTATTCCAATTCTCAGCATGACTGCTTTTCTAGAACTTTCCATCTTGCTTTTTTAATTCATGGTCATAGCAAAACATAACCGATCTTCCTGAGGGTTTTTTTAAGCATAATTTTTAATGGCTGCATAATAATGAAAATTGTTTTATAAAAATCTGCAGAGTAAATGAATACATGCTTCTTGATACCAAAAGCAGAATAAGTATTTCACATAAAAGTTGAGTACTATCCACCCGTGAAGAGTTGAATCTCAAGGCATCTTTTTTCCTCTAACTTTACACACCAAAATTTACACTCATTTAGCCCTCCTGTACTTTTAATCAATCCTGTTGCCACCAATTCTTTTCTCTAAGTCAGGGGCTGGGCTTCTCAAAATGAACTGAACACATTAAAATTTTCATTAGAATGTTTTCTCAGACTGATGTATTTAAGGCTATTAGTGCAAACATGGATCAAGTTGTTTCTGGACATTAAATCAGTCATCAGACCAGTCAACTTTTCATCAATGGGTTGACATTGTTAGAGACATGATTCTAGTAGCCCTTACAACAGCAATGAGGGCTATGTATATTTTTATTATTTTTTTAATCAGCTTGATTAAGACGTGATTGCATACAATAAAATTCACTGACTGACAACTTGATGAGTTTTGACAAATATTTTCATTCATATGGCCACACCACAATCAAGATATAGAAACTTTTTATTAACAGCAAAAGTTTTCTCCAATTCCTCAGACAATGTATATCCACAAATGCATATATTTGCAAATGCTTAGGAAAAAATCAAAAAAATAAACAACAAATGTTAAAGTGATAACTTTCAAAGAGAGGGAAAAGGAAAAGTGAAGTGGATGGACACGAAAGAGTGAGGGAAGCTCTCATATGGGATTTTACACACTTCTGTTTTCTTTCATTATTTTCTAATGAACACATTGTATGAAGCCCTCGTTGAAAATAATTTCTTCTTTGTCTTCACTTCCATTGTATTTGGAGAATGTTGTATAGCATTTATCTACAGATGTTTATTTGTAGACAAATATTTATTTAGCTGTCTTGCCTTGTTCCTTCAAACTCCCTGAAGTGTGTTCTTCCTGTGATCATAGTAAATATTCATTTTGCAGCCTCTACTTACTTGAAGTCAGCTGTTGCTCTGAGGAGCTTCCTCTCATGAATGCCCTCTCTCTCTCTTCCCTAGAGTCGTCCGCCACTGTATCACCTGACTGCCATGAAAGTGCCTACTGCTATTTGGGCTGGTGGAAACGATGTCCTTGTAACACCCAAGGATGTGGCTTGGATACTGCCCCAAATCAAGAATCTCCGTTACTTCGACCTGTTGCCGGATTGGAACCACTTTGATTTCATCTGGGGCCTCGATGCTGCTCAACGGGTGTACAGTAAAATCATAGATCTGCTGAAGTTGTATCCCTGACTGCAGTGCACCTACTTCAAGGTTAAAAGTTGCTTCCAAGCCCACAAGAGGCTTGGGGAAAAATACTAACCAGCAGTGAGGTCTCCTCCAGCATCCCTCACCTGCTGCCGCCGCTAAGGCATTCCCTCATGACAGCATCCCAGCTAGGAGTTGTTTCAACTGTGCTGCTCCTTCTCTGTGAAACGGCCACACCTGAAATCCCAGCATCTCTTCCCCGCAGTCAGGGCTAGGTCCTCTTTTTCAAATAAGAAGGCCTAGTAAACTCTTCCCTGCTAATTGTACTCTTGGGAGAGGGGTTAAAAGAGGACTTTCTCTTTCCTATTTCAAATATATACAGTGGCTTCATACAAAGGATACCCTCTCCTCATCCCCTTTTTCAAAGGATTGAATGTAAGCATAGGAGTGCTGACTTCGCGAGAAAGGCCTCGTCAAGGCAGCCGTTTGGGTATGTATTTCTGGTGGCTGGCATCTGGTGGCTTTCTTGAAATCACAATTACAGCAGTAGTCATACAGTCATCTATAAACAAGCCAGGAAATAAGCCCACTCCAAGCATGAAAAAAGATAGCAGAATGGAAAACTAACCAAATTTAAGCATTCCAGGAGTTTGTTTTACTATTTCAAGCTAAGGAAGAAAAAAAGGCAAAATTGGAAATGACTAGGATAAGCTCAATTTCTAGTTATTAAAATTATTCACAATAGGTCACTGCCTTTAAATGAAGGTTAAATTAATAAAGCTTTCTGAAAGTAGTGTACTAGAGCTTGACAGTCAGCAGCAGTCTTCAGCCATAACACGCGGAAGAACATTCTTCGCCTGTTTTGCTCTGAAGATAAACTAAACAGCCATTATGTCTTCATTATCAAAGTGGAATTTACGTTACCGCATTTGTACCCTGTAACATTTAAAGCAGCTTCCAGAAAACCTACTTTTAGAACCAGCGAGAGAGGCACGAGCAATTTCCAAAGTCTTGCTCTATTTCAGTCACTAAATGACTAGACATTGACTCTAGGATTTATTATAGAGTTCCAAGAGTAGCATGAAGTTTTAGTGTCACATCCACATTCCTGCATGATGTGAACTTGGAAAAGTCCTTTACCTTCTATAAAGATGTAATTAATGGGAAACTGTTATGATCCTCAAGGAATCATAAATAAAGAATACACATACATACCTTCAACTGGTTAATTTAAAACAGGTAAATATAAGTCAGCTCAGGAATATTTGCGTATAGGACCAAGGTCTTTGGGTATTGAACACCACATAATTATTCCTCATTAAAGAATCCATAATTGATCATTTTTAACTTTTAGTTTTAGTGTCTTTAAAAGGGATGACAATTTAAAAACTTGGGAAGCAATTTTAAGTGCAAGTCCTTTTATATTTTTATAATATTTATTTATCAAGATCAGACTAATTTTACTACAGTTTTTCATGACTTTTATTGAGCTCCTTCAAAGATTACAAGGTAGTTTTCATACAGGTAATACATTCTTTTTTAGCCACATTTAAATAAATTAATCAAAATTCAATAATTTAATTGATACAACAAATAGAACAGGAATAGCTAACTCTAAGAACAAATATCTAATTCTTAGTAAGCACATGATTTAGCTGGAAGGAGTAGAAGGATATGGCTACTAGTTATGGACGTTTAAGAGGCATTAGACATCAGCTAATATGTTTACAGAGAGGAAAGAGGACATTGGTTAATATAGGAATCTAGTTAATTGGAGGTTAAGCAAGCCCCTGCAAATGTGTCTTATTTGACTCCTGCTATGACAATGCTGTGTAATAAACAATCGTGAACAACTCAGTGGCTTATTTTTTATGCTCACAAGTCTGCAATTTGTCTGGAGTGGTTCTGCTTTCAGCTGGGATCACCTGCGTGTGGCTCGAAGCTGCAGGTTGGGTCCAGATCTTCTCCACATCTTCTCTTCATTCTGGAACTAGCAGCTCTCAGGGTTATGTCCTTCATAGGACAGGTCCCACCAGCACAAGGGGCCCAGCTAGGTGGCGCCCACAGAGTGGAACTTCTGCTTGTTCACATGCCTTTGGCTAATTCAGATCACATGACCAAGCCTGACCTCAGTGGGGCGGAATAGTCTGCTTCACCTACAGTGGGAGGTTGCAAACCACATGGCAAAGAATGTGGACATATAATGCTGTTATACAGAAGTGCAGAATTGGGGACATAATTCACTCTACCACACACAGGCACAAAGTCCAAAAGATAAAAATAGGGAATGTAATGAAATGGAAGTCTCCTTTTTTCTCCCAACTACTTGTCAGACAGTCTCCCCTTCAAAAATGATTAATTCTTACCAGTATTTTTGTGTACTCTGGTAAAGATTACACCATGCATATTCAAATGGGTCCATAGATACCCATTTAGTTTGTCTCCTATATGTGCCATACTATACATACCTTTCCACATCTTGCTTTGGTCACTTAATCTATCTTGGAGATCATTCCCCATCAGCTCATATGGAGTAGTATTAAAGGTTAGGTGGAAATGCATCATTAACAGAGATGAAGATGAATTAGGAATTTTTGTAATTACACTCAGTGCTGTAGAGAATATTGCACAAATATCATTTTAGACTTTATACAAATATCATTTATACCTACAGAATAAATATCTTTGAACCAGAATTACTGTTTCAAAGAGCATGTAGAATTTTAATTTTGGATGAAAATATTTATAACTCTGCTAGGTGACATGAATTCCCACCTCTGACAGTCTTCAGTTAGAAGTCACGCCTGTTAGGGTGGCTGTTATTGTTAAAACAAAAGACAACTAGTGTTGACAAAGAAGTGGAGAAATTGGAATCCTTGTACAGTGTTAATGGGAATATGGAATGGTGCAGTCTATATGGAAACTAGTACAGAGTTTCCTCAAAAAGTTAAAAATAGAACTATCATATAATCCAGCAATCCCACTTCTGAGTGTTTATCCAACAGAATTGAAATCAGGATATCAAAGAGGTAACAGCACACCCATGTTTGTTGTAGCACTATTCAAAATGGCCACCGTAGAGAAACAACCTAATATCCATAGACAGATGAATGGATAAAAAAATGTGATATAAGTATATGTGTCAAATATATTTATATAATGCTTAAATATTTAACATATTTTAATATACACATATAAATATATGTATCAAATGGAATATTACTCAGCTTTCAAAAAGAAGGAAATCCCACTATATTCAATAACATGGTTGGAACATGAGGACATTATGCTAAGTGAAACAAGCCAGTTACAGAAGGACAAATACTGAATGATCCTACATACATGAGGTGTCTAAAATAGTCACACTCATAGATGCTGAGACCAGAATGTTGATTGCCAGGAGCTGGAGGTAGGGGAAATGTATTTACTAATCACAGGTATAAAGTTTCAGTTATGGGAGATGAGTAAATCTGGAGATCTGCTGCACAACACTGTGCCTATAGATAAGAATACTGTACACTTTAAAAACCTGTTAAGAGGGTAAATCCCATGTTAAATGTTCTCACCACAATAAAAAAATTATCAAGCTATATATTTATAATGTGTGCATTTGTTTCCTCTTAATATGTTATATTTCAATAAGAATATTTTTTAAAACTCTAAGCTTTTCTGCTTTAAATCAGTAAGCTAAGAAGTACAGAAGATAAGAATGCCCCACTCTTACCAATATGACTACTTTTTATATATTTGATTCTTTAGCTTTGCATATGGTAGCAAGTATATTGACTATTATATATCAGAGTGATTGCTTATTCTTGGCTAAGAGTTCTAACTTAAATATCTCATTTAAAACTTATAGCACTATGAGATAGTATAGGGTCACCTTCATTTTATAGGTGAAAAAACTGAGACACAGAAAACTGAGACATAAGAACCAATTTGCCTAAGTTTATACAAGTGAAGAAGTCATGGTTTTAACCCAAGAAATCTGACATCCCCAAACTCACCCTACAGCGTATACTTGTATAAATGGGCTCAATTGGCATATAAATGACAATGGAATATCATGGCAGTCATTACTCTAGACCAAAGTTACTTGGAAAATTAAGGCAGGAGATGGGAAAATGGGGTATTTAAATTTTTTTTTAATTTTTTTGCATACTCTAACCATCAAACTGAGATGAGCAGATAGAAGTACCATATGATCCAGCCAATCCTACTTCCTGGTAAATAACCAAAGGAAATGAAATCACTATCTCAAAGAGATATCTGCACACCCATGTTCATTGCAGCAATGTTTGCAATAGCCAAGACATGAAAACAATGTATCTGTCAAATGTGACACTTGGGTAATGGAAATGTGAGATATATATACACACAATGAAATAATATTCAGCCATTAAAAATGGAAACCTTGCCTTTTGTGACAACATGGATGGACCTTGAGGACACTATACTAAGTGAAATAAGTCAGCTAGAGAAAGACAAATACTGTATGATCTCACTTATATGTGAAATCTAAAAACATCAAACTCATAGAAACGGAGAGTAGAATGGTGGTTGCCAGGGGCTGACAGGTGGCAGGAATGTGGAGATGTTGATCAAAGGGTACAAACTTTCAGTTATAAGATGAATAGGTTCTAAGAATCTAATGTACAGCATGGTGACCACAGTTAACAACACTGTATTGTGAATTTGAAAGTTCATATGAGAGTAGAGCTTTAATGTTCTCACTTTAATAACAAAATGGTAATTATGTGAGGTAAAGGATATGTTGGCTAACCTTATCTGTGGTAAATATTTCACAATATATAGGTGTGAGCTGGCCTTGAGATGAATTAAGGCCGTGGGACCCAAGGCCACGGCCAGAGCCTTGAGATAAGTTAAGGCTGTAGGACCCAAGGCCACGGATACAGAGCATGTTTGTAGTATGCAGTAAATAATTGCTCCATGCATGCATCAATTATATAAGATTTAGAACAAAGAAAATAGAAGTTCACATGTGCTAGAGATATTCTGTAAGCCTAATGAACAAAGAAACTCAGACTGCGCATGTGCTGACAGAAAACAGATAAAAGCAGGACAGGTGCATCACAGGCGTGCACCTCCCTGTGGCAATAAAGTGTTGTTAACCCCATGGTGTCTCTGGCTGAAGTCTGTCCTGCAGTATGGCAACTCCTCGTGAATTTTTTCATTTGGGCCGCTCACCTCCTAGAACCCCACGTCAGCCTCCCTCGGCTGACAATAGGCATATCAAATCATCACATTGTACACCTTAAATTTGAACAGTGTTGTGTGTCAACTGTATACCTTCTTGAACCTAACCCCTGGCAAATGCTAATCTGTTTCCCATCTCTATAATGTTGTGTACATGGAATCATGCAGTATGTGACCTTTTGATGTTGACTTTTTCTCTCAGCAAATGCATTTGAGATCCATTCAAACTGTTAATATGTATAAGTTTGCTCCTTTTTAGTGCACAGTATTATCCTATTGGGTGGATCCACCACCATTTATTTAACCATTCACCCACTGAAGGACTTCTGGGTTGTTTCCAAGTTCTAGCTTTACCTCTTAAACTTCTCAGCACTTTTAACAAAGGGACTTGAAAATAGAAAGCGTTCAATTCAAATTAGTTCATTTGAATTAATTGCTAGTTTCACCCAAACCTGAATTCTGTGCTGACACCATCTCTAACATGTATACTGCCCTAAGGGGAAATGTCAGTTTCTCCAGAAGCTTCCATTGGCTTACTACACAATCCTTCACTCATATCTGAATCTGACATCTAGAGATTATAAAACGTTGATGTGGTTCTCAAAACATTTCAGAGTTCTAATTTGATTTAAGTGCTTTGGAGTAGAGTGAAAACAGATTGCTGGTATTCTTAATAGGTTATATATATATTCTTAATAGGCAAAGTGTGACAGGGCTTTAGTCCCATCAAAACCTCCACCACTTTTAAAATAAAACAAACAAAAATCATATCAGCATCATCACATATCCCACAATAACTTTTGTCTGTACTGACTACCTTTGTTTGTATTTTAATTTGTCTGTCAATTACTTTCCTAAGCAAACCAGTCAAGTGAGCTGAGAAAATTAATTTATTTGGAATGTTATGTTCCCTTGATAAGTTTCACCAAAATTAATACATTAAAAATATATGTATCTTCCATACCTCATCATTTCCCCCTCTCCCAAGAAGAGATCCCTGGAAGCTCTGCTATAGGTAATAAACACCTGGTCCCAGACTGCCGTCAACAGTGTGGGATGGAAAGGCTCTGCACATCGAAAACAGAAGCCAGTAAGTCAGCACTGGAGTGGAGCAAAGGAAAAACTACTAACTACATACTCTACAATACTTGTCACAAGAATACTTGGAAACTGCTTATGTTTATATGGGTTTTTTTTTAACATTTTTTATTGATATGTTTATATGTTACAATGAAACTACTATTCATACTATAAAAATAATACATGTCTATGATGGACAACTAGGAAAATGCAAATTAAAAAATTTTTTAATAATAAGTAGCTTTTTAAATGAATCTTTTGGGGGCATTGGTGTAATGCATCCCTGTATTTCCAGTTATTTAAGATTTGAAAAGCCAATACAAAAAATTACAAGTTGTAAGAAACCCTACCTCTCCTCATATTGAAAAGATGTAGTTTTCTAAGTAATCAATTGATAAAGACAGTATCAAGAACAGGAAATATTTAAAAGACATAGAATCTTTGATTGTTAGGCAGATTACATAAAAGGAACAGAAAAACCTTTCATAATCTTTTATTAACAGAAGATCTTAGAATTATAGAATCTAAAAATCTTATAATTTTAACAGAGAGAAAGTTAAACTCGTTTCTTTTCTTAAAATTTATTTGTTTGTTTGTTGGGGGAGGAAACTAGGTTTCTTTATGTATTTTTTAATTAATTTCTTATTTTATTTTTTAGTGGAAGTACTGGGGATTGAACCCAGGACTTTGTGTATGCTAAGCATGTGCTCTACCACTGAGCTATACTATCCCCCTAAACTCTAGTTTCTTATCAGCACATTATGAGCAAGTCTGGCAAGGTACTCAGAAAACCTTCCTAGTACAGAGGATGGCATCAAAGGCATCAAATCTCTACCTTCAAGCTGAAAGGGTCATGTCCCTGGTTGAACTCTGTAGCTCTTTATTGCTCCTTTTCTGATGGACCAGGCCCTTTCCTACCTTACATTGCCCTGATTTGTAGCCATTCATCAGAGTGAGACTACCTTCATGCAGGGAATTTACCCCTCAGCAAGACTTGCAAGGAGGTTTGCATTTATCCAATGTCTAATACATGGTACCCCACAGATTTTCCATTGGTGATTTGCATTTTTCATGAATGAGAAAGTTGGTATTTCTTCTTGTCTTGCTGGCTCATCCTCTACCATCTGCAGAATCAACTGTCAAAAGAAACAGAAAGTAAATGTGTCCCCTCATCAAGGGAGTCCTCATGCATAGCTAAGCCAGGGGCAGAGTTATTCCTGGACATCTTGATTCTTTCCTAATTTTAAGTAGAATGGTGTCCTATGAAGGCAATATTTCCCAAACTTTAGTCATTCACATCCCTCATCCCCAATGTTTGCCATATCTGTATGCCACCTTTAATACTGCTTATTTAAAAGTCTCAAAATCAATTCACTTCTTTAATTAAGTATTTTTTAAAAGAAACTTTCTATAGCCACCGTAAATGAGAAGGAAAAGAATTATTTTCCATAATTTGAAGATAACCATAAACATAACAATAAAAAGGAGATAATTGATAATAAAATAGATAACTAGTCAGGAAACGAGTTTCAGAGCTGCCTTCTTTTTGTTAACTACGTGCTGTCTGTTTGCAAGAGAGATTAGCATGTGCTAGAAACAAAGACATACAGCAGAGTTAGACTTTCTCCTTGATACACTCAAAACATTGAAAAAAAATTGATAGGGAGACTGTGCTAAGATGAATAGTGTCCCCTCCCCAAAGAGATTCATGTCCTAATACCAGTAACTTGTGAAAGTGTTACCTGATGTGGCAAGAGAGACTTTGCAGATGTGGTTAAATTAAGAAACTTGAGGTGGGGTGTTTATTCTGGGTTATCTGGGTGAAGCCAATGTAATCACAAGGGTTTTCATAAGAGGCAGGCAAGACGGTCAAAGTCAAAAAGAGAAAGATGACAATGAAACAACCAGAAGCAGAGGTGAAGCACTAGCAGCCAAGGAATGCGGGCAGCCTCTAGCAGTTGGAAAAGGCAAGGAAGCAGATTCTCCCCCGATGTCTCCAGAAAGAGTGCAGCCCTTTCAACCCTCAGAACCATTAGGGAATACATGCAGGCGTTGATAAGCCGCTAGGTTTGTGGTCATTTGTTACAGGAGCAATAAGAAACTAATACAGAGACTAACTCTCACACCGCGTGATTCAACATTATTTAATACCGTGCCCAGGTATCAGCTAAAATCTTCCATAGTGCCAGAGCTGTGTACCCTACACTTGGGAAACACTGCCTAACGAACTCCAAGGCATCCAGGGAAATGGTAGCCACGGATTAAAACAACTGCAGAAGAATTTAGGCCTGAGGCAGAGAAGCTGCTTGCTAAAATGGTAGCTGATTATAGGGGAAGCTCTGCGTGGCCATTGTTGACTTCCCCCTCTCCTTCAGCTTCTCTTTATACTGGAGCATCTGAGCTGAGGAGACAGCATTCCTGAATCAGCCCTCCTCCAGCCAATGGACTCTGCACTGAGGTAGGTCTTAGCTATAGTTTCTGTTCCTAAATTGCACTGCTTTTCTCTTAGATTAAAATAGGCTTGGGAATTTTTTTCTCAAATTAAATTTATAAAAGACTTACTGTGTTTTGTCTAATTGCAAAAGTAAAATGTTTATTATAGGTCTTTTTAAAAACAGAAAGACATTGAAAAAGAAAATAATAAGTAATCAATATCCTCCCCACCTCGAGAAAATTACTTGATTAATACTTTGACAGATTTCTCTCTGGTCTCATTTCCATTCATGTCTGCTTTATAACTTGAAAAATATGTAAGAAATACTGTGCAGTAGTCTTCATTTTCTTCATTAAAACACACTGTGAACACTTGCATTATCTATAATATTCATATACAACGTATCTGTAATGACCAAACAGTATTGTGTTTTAAGGATAAAGTAGAATTTACGTAACCATTTCACTCACATAGATGTTTAGGCTGTTTACAACTTCTCACTCTGTTCCTTATAAATATTTTTGTTCATTATTGACAGAAATTTCTGAATTAAGAATATTCAAATATTTTATACACACTGCCAAATTTCCCACACCAGAGAGTTATAAAAATTTACACTGAAAACTGAAATATTTTTAAAAGAGAATTAATTGCATGTTTGAGTAAATAAAAGAGAGGAAAATAAGTGGTAATCTTTTGAGGGGAAAGAGTAAGAAGAAACTTTTTATTCTACATTTTATGTGATAAATAAGAGCATATGCTTGGCTTTCTTTTGACTTGACATCCATTTCAGAGCATCTCCTTAAAGGAGAAAAAATAATAAGTGAGGAAATTTTTAAGGGTATTTAGATGAATTTATAAATTTATAAAAATACTATTTTCCGGGTATAGAAAGGTGCAGCGGATGGACAATTACAGCAAAATGTGAAAGGTCTTTTCAAAGTTTTTGGCTATTTCAGAAGTCTCATGCATGGTACACACTCAACCAATAATAGATTTGATGATATAATCAATGCAAACAAATTGTGTAGCCTTAAAGTCAGTTTCAACTTTGGCTGTCCACACAGATTATCAGATGGAGAACTTCTAAATTCCTCATTTGCTAAGTGTTGTTGTGGCAAAGCCCGTGGTGGCCAGAGTAGTTTTACCTAAACCTCACCTGGCAAAGTCCATCCACTAAAGAGCATGGTCTGTTGTCAGATCTCCTGTTCCAGCCTTCTTATGTTTTGAAATATGAGGTAGAAAATCTTCACGTAATCAGCCTTATTTTTGGTCTTCTCCACCTCAAGCCCACAGATTGGTAACAATCCTAGCACTAAGGACAACGGTAATTAACAGCAACAACACATTAAGTAGCTTCTAGATGCCAGGGGTCATGCTGTGCACCTCACACACGCGTTTTACTTAGGCTTTATAACAATGCTGCAAAGAAGGTGTTATTACTATTATCAATTTATAGGTAAGAAAAGGGAAAATCAGAAATTGTTCAAGGGTCCAACTGGTGAGGGGCAGAGTTGGGATTTGAACCCAGGTCTTTTGGTTTCCACTATTATTGTCTCCTCTAGGGGAGACTCCCTGCTAGGTGTCCCTGTGACTTGAGGCTTCAGTTGGTATTTCCAGGCTTCGTAACTAAACCTACACATCCTCATGCTCACCCCTTTAATAGCCCTGGGAAAAACTTTCAAAGCCACCCAGTGACAACTAGAATCCTTTATGATCCTCAATTGTACCATCTTTCACTAAGTATATTATAGATTTCAAAGAGCAGAAAAGTTCATTTTCTTCTACATCTTTAAGGACAGTGTTTTAAAACTGTTCATAGAGTTTCCAGATTTTTTTGTAGTTTATTTTGATCTCTTTTGTTTGGTGTCTATTGATGATTAAGAAGAGGCTGCCTATTCCCTGTTGGAAAAACATACTAGGTGTGTCAAAGACAATCAAATAAATATTTCAGGGCAGGAGCTCTAGGGGTGAATATTCTGGAAATGACATGTCATATGTCAACATGTCAACAGGGTGAGGTAGGCAATCAGCTGTTGTGTTCTGAAAATGCGGAGAATTTCAAAAGCAAGAATGTATAGAAAGGAGAGGCAACTTGTGAACACAGAGACACTTACCATTTAATTATTTTAAAGGAGAGGAAGGTATAGCTCAAGTGGTAGTGTGTATGCTTAGCATGCACAAGGTCCTAGGTTCAATCCTCAGTACCTCTATTTAAAAAAAATTAAGTAAATAAATCTAATTACTTACCCACCTAAAAAAAAAGTAAGCAAAATCAAACAAACAAAAAGACAAAAAAAACTACTTTAAAGGGGGACAGTGGATGTTGCTGGGATGTCTCCTGAATGCTAGCGAGGTGATAGGAGGGGGTTCCTATTTATCCTAGCTCCCCTCTACACCTTCTCTCTGTTTTCATTCTCCACGTCCCTTGCTTGCCTTAGCCTCCACCATGCTGAAGCTGACCTTAACGCATGTGGGCAAGTTGTTTCCCTCTCCTGGGCCTGTTTTATCCGTGAAATAAACTAGTCCATCTGCCAGGTCTTCGTCAGCTTCAGTGTGTTACAGCCCCATAAATGTGACCACTTTAAAAATCAGGGCAGGATGAAAGCAGAATTGAACAACCAGGCACTTTGCACCCCAGCAGCCAGGGAAGATCCAGTGCCTGCCACTTTTTTGCCTTTGGGGGACACTTTCCAAGGTTTATTCCCCTCTCCCTTATAAAAATTTATAGTGCTTCGTGCTGCTTTCTGTTTCCAAGCCCTAAATGGGGATCACCCTAGCCCGACTCTCCCCTCAGGTACTCCTGGACCAAAGTGATTCCAGCCACTTCTTCTCTACTGTCTATGTCAAAAATTTCAAAATCTCAAAGATGATAAAGATGATAGTAGAAGTAGATATTTTCCAATTTTTTTAAAAAGGACCTAGATATAATGTCAGAGGAGAGAGAGGTTATAGTAACTATCTTGTCCCAAAGATTTTAAAACATTTTTAGAAGCAAAAAGTCTTTTCAAACAAAAAGATTACAAGGTTCCAACATACATAGAATAAATGAGTAGCAGGTGGTTAGTATAAATTTATCGTATAAAATCCAAATTTTCAACTGTCACCCATTATAAAGTAAAGTGGCAAAGACAAAGCTACTTTGGTGAGCCCCAGAATTAGAAATTATTACGAGCAACAGGACTGTGGTTGTATCATCTCTGCTTACTCTTCAGTGCTCTATTTGGTTTGGCTACAAGATACAGTAAAGTCATCACAGAGAAGCAGTTGACATCGTAGTCGTTTTTAAACCATTAAGAAGTTTTCATCAACTTCAGTTCTCTTTAATTATACAAGACAGCAGAGGGAATTTTACTCCAAGATTCTGGCACTGGTTAATGATTAAGTGGCCACTGATGCTGTGAAATTTGATGTACAACATTTAAGATTACATGTGAAGCACGGTCATTTAGGTAGGTAAAATTATATTTGAAAACAAAATTTAATTCATAGGTTGGCAGACTCCTTTCGGCCCTTCTACAGAAACCAGGCAACCACAAAACACTGTGTGAACTACCGAGCTGGCTCGAACTAACTTTTATAGATCCTAAGGCCCAAAAGAGGAAGTGACCGCTCTACAGTCCTACAATTTGCCACCCAGGGGCCCCAGAGCCTGGGTCCTACTCCAGTGCTTCTTCCACTATACATGGACGCCTCACTAACCAGGCTCGTTTTTCATTAGTGGAGCTTCAGGGCTTATGACAAAACAACGTAAAGATTTTTCTCATAGTCAGGGGAAGAAGGATGTCTGCGGGCAAAGGAAGTAACTTAAGGGGCTCTTAAATGACTTATCTGCCATCTTGGATAATGTCATCCTACATCTGATTAGTATTGGGTTTATTAATCTGCATAAATGTACTCACACGTTTTGGGTAGTTTTAAATTCAACATTTATATTTCTTCACCTGCTGGTTTGTCAAAGGTAAAATTTGTAAAAATTCCAAAACTCTCCTTTTCTCTAATGCTATTCTCAAATTTGCCATAAGTTTGCAATCACTAGCCCAGATCCCCTGCCCTGGAAACTGTGAACTCTGGAGCTAAGCTTCAGAGAAGTCAAAAGTCCAGGGTTGTTGGGAGACAGAGGCAACTTTGATATGTGTTTTCCTTGTTTGTGGAATGTGTCCAGGAAGAAACATTCCTCCTTTGGCCTTCCATCACATTTTCAGCTAGGGTTCACATCACCCAGATGACAGGTTGACTGAATACAGTTGTTACCAAGTCCCTAGGGTAGAAGGGACCTGGGAATCTCTTTTCTTACAACAAAATGCCCTCCACCAGGGAGGAACTATGTCTAACCAGTTCTCTGATTTTTTTTTTTTTGGACTAATTCTTCCATCACAAATATTTTCCTTCATGATTTTCAAACATACTCAATTTCTGTCAACTCATTCCAAATTTTCTTTTTTCTTTGACATGGTCTCCAAGAAACCATTTTGATGATACATATAGTGAATCTATTAAAAGCTGAAAAATTGAGAATGCCAAGGTTTAAAGACTTCAGGATAAACTTTGCATCTCTAAATGCTAAAGGTACTTAAGAAAATTATTTTGCTATCATTTTGGAACTAATTCTGGAAGTTCAGCCCCTTCACTGCTGTTTTTACCTCTTTTATCTCTGGGATTGAGTGGCCCTAGATGCTAAACATCTCAATAAACCATGAAAAGTTTAGCTGATCAGGGTATTTGTGAAATGCCTCTATTGGGGGGGGGGGGCATCAGATTCAGGGTGTTTTCCACTTGGCATCATGCAGACCAAATCCATGTGATCTTACTCTCTAGACTTTGCCGTATATTTTGTTACATGCAACCTGGTTTTATGAACTTAATTAATGTTTAAACCCATTAAAGATGAAGGAAGACTGAACCAATATAAACTATCATTAGCCCTCATAGAAATGAGTAACCTGTATGTTTGTTTATTCAATCACCGTAGTTTCTCATTTTACATTTTAAAAACTCAGAGAGGTTATGGTTATCATGAATCATTATTTTACTACATCACTGATGCTGGTGAGTACAGGGAAATCTTTAACCCCAGAAGTCCCAGGCTTATTTCACTGTCTGGGGCCAAATTCCTCTCGAGGGAAGGAGCCAGGCTGGAATAAGTTGCCTCACAGAGATTAGAGGTTCTCGCCCTGCAGGTGGGATGATTGTGAGTCCTGCATGGCAGTGACCCCCAAATGCAGCTCTTCCTTGTCATCTAGTTTACCTGAGAAAAATACTGATTCCCGGACCCCATACCCAGAGACCATGCCGTAGTTGGTTTAGGGTAGGAACTGAAATCAGTGTCATTGATCAGATGATTCTCAGTCTGACTTTCTTGACTGTAAGAGGTAAAATCAAGTTTGAAAACATCGTCCCCACCTGGCCTGATTATAAATGAACATCCAGTTAGTATATGCATTTGTCATCCTGAGAATCAAACACTGTCTTCTGCAGTTGGTGAGCATGAAATATCTTAGTTATGAGAAAAGGGAGCATCTCATAGAAATCACAATGATGAAAAGGCACATTTTTTTTCTCATCTGGAAAATGGACAGCTATTAAATCATGATGACAGGCTCAAATGCAAAACAGCTCTTGGAGGATTTGTCAACAGATACAAAAAAAAAACCCCAATATTTTAAAATATGATTTAAAAAGCATGTTCATACACCTTTTCTAAGCAGGATTTTTTTCAGACCTATGTTTATATACTGTGATGGCTCTAGGCCGTCTCAGCCTCAGCATTATTGACATTTGGGGTGGGGAAATTCTTTGCTGTGAGGGTCTGTCCTGTGCATTGCAGGATGCTCACTTAGAAGCACCCCTGGCCTCTCCCACTAGGTGCCAGGAACATTCCCACAGTGATGGCATCCAAAAATGTCTGCAGACATTGCCAAAACCCCTGGGAGATAAAATCACTCTCAGCTGAGAAGCACTGGTCTAGGAAAGTCATGTAAGCCCCAAGGCTGCAGGATTTTGTAACATAAGATGAAAGAGTAAAGGTGGCTTTCCTAGAAATGAAATCAGAAAAGACTATATAATAAATGATACTGGTAGTATGAAATAACTACTTAGAAAAAAAAAACCCAGATTCAATACCCAACTATGCTGAAAAATAAATTTCAAATAACCAGATAAATTTTAAAATTGTAAAAACATTGAAAAGAATATAAAATATATTTGTATAACCTTGATGTAAAGAAAATCTGTCTTTAAAAACTCAGAAAACCCAGAAACTCAAAATGAAAACCTCAAGAGACTTAACCCATAACATTTTAGCACTTCTGTATGATGGATTAATAGCTAAAGAAAGGCACCACAATCACAATTTTCAAAAGGGAAAGAGAAAATATGATATTTATCACAAAATGATGATCAATATTTATAAAGATTAAAAGCCCAGACAAATCATTAAAAAAAAAAACAAACCACAGAGAAAACAGGCTAATCATCTTCAAAGGCAATTCATAAAAGAAAATCTAATAGCCAACACATTAAAAATGTCTCAATTTCATTATAACTCAAGAAAATGAAAACTAAAATTATAATGAAATAGCATCTCGATTCCATCACATTGGCAAAAATAAAAAGGTTTCTAAAGTGTAGAATTGATGAAGGAAGATGTGGAGAAACAACCAGGATCATGCTCTATTATAAGAACTTAAATTGGTTCAATCTTTTTGAGGGAACTTAGCCTGGAAATACAGATGGATCCATTATTCCACATCTGTACATCTTTTCTATGAAAATACTCTCATATGTCCACACTATATATATTTATACACACACACACACATATACATACATATATACATATTTATATATGACCAGATGCTATGATATTATTTGTAATAACTAAACATTGCAAACAAGCTAAACTTAACCCACCAAAGCTTTGTCCATATCACAAGATCCTTAAAGAAGAAAAAGAAAAAGGGAAAGGAAAGACTGTTCTCTAAGCAGCCACCATGTGCTTATGCCATTTGCACACATTTTTTCCACTTATCCTGATAGCATCTCATTTTCAGTGAGGCTCTGAGGGGTTAAGTGGCTTGACAGGGGGCACTGCATCAGGAAGGGATGGAGTCAGGAGTCACACTGGGACCAGTCTGTGGGGGATATGAGTGCTGCTCTCTACACCAGTGTTTCATAGTTTCACGAGCTGATGAAGAAACTCTGGCTTATCCTATAAATGTCAGGTCAGAGAGCAGAAGGCGTGACTCCACAGCCTGTCATAGTAACTAGGCAGCCTTGGCTGACCCCCACTGCCAAGCACAAGCCTGGGGGAAACTGTTTAGCTACCAGCGAGCACAGGCCTCTGCAGCTGTCACGTTGCCCACAGTTGAGCCCAGCCCTTGCTACCTGCCCCAGGCCCCGCCATGGTGTATGTGTCTGCAATCAGCCCCTGCTACCACATAGGCACCTGCAGCTGGTCCCCACAGCCGAATGTGTGCACAACATGGCCTCCAGCCTCCACTGTCACCCATCCAGGTCCCTAGCTACTGGACCTGGAGGCACTACTGAAGACCCCAAACATGCCTGCAGTCAGCGCAGAGCCCTGCAGTGCTCACCAAAGATCACCCAGCTGTGGATGCTGTGAACCCCAGCAGTCTGAGCCGGGGACACCCCTCCCCACTGGACCTACTGCCACCACATGCTCCCACACTTGTGCCCTGCACCACTAGACCTGGGGTCATAGCACACTTCAGCATCCCCCTACCCACAGGTAGAATTCTTCCTTTGCCAAAATCAGTCCATAAATTCAGGAAGAGATGACTGTGTCTTCCAATGAACAGACACTGACACAAAGCTGTGGGGGTCATGAAGAGTGAGGAATACAGTAAACCTCCAGTAACTGGCCCCAAAGAAATGGAGATCCAGGAATTGTTCAACAAAGAATTATAAATAATTGTTCTAAAGATAATCAGCTACAAGAAAGCACAGATAAATAATATAATGGTACCAGGAAAACAACACAAGAAGGAAGTGAATAGTTCAACCAAGAGATAGAAAACATAAAAAGAACCAAAGAGAAATTTTGGAGCTGAAGAATGCAATGACTGAACTGAAGAATTTAGGAGAGAATTTCATATGCAGACTTGAACAAACAAAAGAATGAATCAATGAGCTCGAAGACAGATCAACTGAAATTGTCCAATCAGAGGAACCAAAAACAAACAAACAAAAATAATGAAAAGGAACAGAAAAAGTCCATAGAAATTATAGGATAAAATAATAGAAACCAAGTACACATCATTGAAATCCCAGAGGGAGAAGAGGGGGAGAAAGGAGTAGAATGGAAAGGGGAAGGCGTCTGGCTGTAAAACATTTTAAAATCCTAAAATGTCAGCAGTAGGAGCCCAGGTTCTTTTTCTAAAAACCTCACTTTGCATAAATTCAGAGTAAGCTCAGCGGCACTAAGGACATGCTCCCTCTGCTCTTCTAAATTAGGTCAGCTCCTATGCCTTACCACACATCTGAGCAGCAATGGTGGGAATGTGGAGACTGGTCCAGATAAGAGCTGCAGGCTTACTTCGTCACGCCTATGCAGTTGGCCCAGAGTGGGTGAGGCTGCGAGTGTGGGCAGGTATTTTCTTACAGACCCATCATTCCTGTTCCAGCTTTGGCTCCTTCACCAACCACATTACAAAAGTCTCTAAATGAGTGTGGCTGCTGGTAGCTCAGTTCTGAAGCGTTGAGGTAAAAGTAAAGAAATATTTCACTTTAAATAGTGATTGTCTTAAATTCTAACACATTCCTTACTTAAAATGACAATAAGTCTATTCTCCTGCCCTGTTTAAATATTTGTAGGCTAAGGAATTGCTCACCTGGCCACACAGTTGATTGAACTAGGGCTTTTGGTTCATGGAAATAACTGGGCTGCAACTCATTTCAGTTATTACAGATGATTAATTACCAGGTATCCATCAAACTAATCTCTCAGCAATCAATTGGTGATTACAAATCCAAATATAAATTTGCATACACATCTACTTAGTTGAGCTAGCTAGAAATGGCCTGAACATGGAAGAATTACTTTCTTCCAATCAAGGTTTTCATGCATCACTAAAAATAGAAAATGTCCTAAATTTTTTGACATTTAAATAAAAATACTTGTCACTACATTGATTTTTAACTGAAAGGCAGTGATCAATAAAGCCCTGGAAAATAACTCCAGAAGTTTGTGATGTGTTTTGCAGACCTCATACCTTTCTACCTATTAAAGAAAGATAAGAATTAGGGGGGAAAAAAGAAATGGATTCCCTCTGTGGTTCCTATTACCTGACGATGAACAGGGTTTTATGAGCTGCATCATATGCATGTAATTCCAGGTTGCATCAACGAAAGTGCTACCCATGAAGTTGTGTGAGGGAGTGGGAGGAGCCAGATGGCACTGGGACATCCTGGAGTATGTTTTCATTCTACATTGTGTTCTTTCGTTCCTATCAACCAAGCTTGTTTAATTTGCTTCAGAATTTGGAGAAGAAGTTACAGCTGGACAGTATACGAGTTTTTAAACCTACAGATTCTTCTGACTTATAGAATCAGCTGTCATATTGCCAGGAAAAGATAAATGCAGATGTTGGACCATGTCAAAAATCTTGTCAAGAGTGTGGATTGTCTCACACAGAACAGAGATGTGGCTTCTGATTCTGGTGGCATACTTGTTCCAAAGAAATGTGAATTCAGGACACATGCCAACAAAAGCTGTGGACCCAGAAGCATTCATGAATATTGTAAGTGGGGTTTTTCCATGTTTGGGGGGAAACAGAGTGCCTTACATGTTAATGTTTGCATCTGTGTATTATCTGCATTATATATTTACATATGGTGGTGATTTTTTGCTAGTAGAGTAGAGTTGTTAATTAATAATTATACTGGAAAGGACACTAAACTGGGTATGAGTAGACCTGGGTTCACCTCAAACAAATTCAGTAAACTTAAATGACTTAATCACTGAGCTTCAAACACAGTTTAACTTTTTCTTGAAGGCTTAGTTTCGTTCTGTGAGCAGCGAAATCATTGCGGTATCTTAGGTCAAGCTCAGACCCATAATTGTTTCCATTTTGTCTGTGCTTCTTATTCTGTCTCTACTTTTTCCAATATTAGAAAGATGTGAGACCTCACTTCTTACTATCAGGACAACCACTTGAAGTAGCGTCCTGGGCCATTCTAATCTACTGTTTTTACTCCTATTTTGAATTGGTAACTGTTGACTGGCTGAAAAAAAAAAGGGGGGACCCTTATGAATGCTAGTGAGGGCCTCCTATGAGTAAAATTCATGAATGATGTGACATTTCTAGGAATCCCAGGGAATTTTTTCAGCTTACTTTCACACTCTTAGTTAAGTTTTAATATTGTCTGCCATATGGTCACACTTCTCCCGTAGCAGACATCATGATGAAAGCTGCAGAGCTACTATTTTATTTCATCTTCACTGCCCTATGCAGCAGACATGCCTATCCCATTTTTCCAGTCAAGGAAGTGAGATTAAAAAGGTTAAGCAACTCCAATTAGGCCACGCCCGTGGTAGGCGGTAGAGCTATGACTTAAATCCAGGCCTGCCCGAACACACAGCTCAGAATTTTAATCACTGTGCAATAAACCATCCCAGGGGACAAGAGGCTGCCTCCGCCCGAGTGAGGTGAGTGTGTGTTGCTCATGCTCCGTAGGTTTATCACAGATTTCACGTGCCTTTATGCACATTTAAGACCCTTTTCATGGAGGCCTCTTTGAATGAAGTCTAAAACTCTGACAGGCCATAGAAATACTCTAAATCTACATGATGTCTGATCCCACGTTTCTTTTGACCATTCCAATAATTGACGGTCTTTTGATGGTTTGTCCAGATCGTCAGCAAATTGATGTAGGTCCTTAAGGGCCATCCTTCTGGCCCCGAGAAGCTCCCATACAAATTCCTCCGGTCACTCAGTGAAGGGAATCTCTTTAGTCACAGGCAGGACCAATCGCCCTGGGTCTCACCCACTGGGTATGCCCAGCACTGTTGGAACTTCAAGAGCCCTAAGACTAAAATCCATTGAATTAGACTCTGTTGTTGAGCAGTTATGCATTGAGAGGCAAAGTAAATTAGAAAATCATATAATCGCTCATATAAATTAAATGAAATAGAGTAAAAGTGGTTCAGAGTCTGAATGGGGTTGACTCTGTGTACTAATTTATCTGGATATAATTTATCCTATATTTTGGTATACAGCCGGCCTCATTCATGTTTTTTCCAGCTAGTGTTAACTGAACACCTGCTAGGCCCCTGATACTGCGCTATGCACTGAGGTCACACAGAGATCCAGGTACATCAAAAGCCCTGAGTTCATGAAGTCTACAATCCAGCAAGGAAAACAGACACTCAGTTACTAACCACAACAACAGTGAAATCAAAAAAGAAAACATGAAATAGGGGGATCCATTCAGAGAATTCAGAAAAGTTTTTCTGAAGAAATGTTTCTTAACCTGAAGTCTAAAAGATGACTAGGAGTTGCTTGAAGGGTGGGAGTAACTTTTAATTACAGTGGTAGCTGTAGCTCGTCGAGTTTCTACTATGTGCCAGGCAGTCTAGTGTTATTTGTACAGTATCTTTTGTGCAAGAAATGTGCATACAGTCCTTGCAATAATCCCATGGAGTATAAACCATTGATATACCTAATTTACAGATGAATAAACTGAGGAATAGGGACAGCTTAACTGAATTTCCTAAGATCATGCAGCTAGTGTATGTATTAGTATTGAAGCCAAGATTTAAAAACTTAAACAGTGGGACCACAGGCCTTTCTCTTAACTGTTATGCCCTTTGTCCTGTATACTACACTGGGCGTTTGGCACCTGGCTTTCTCCTCCCTTGTTCCTTTAAAAGCAGAAGCTGATAGAAATAATTTTCTCCTCTAAGTAACTGCAGTGGGCAGAAACTGAGGACACTTAGGAGAACTCTGCAGCTTTCTATTTTACAAAGACCTTCTACATGTAACAACTGTATAGGGGAGGGGTCCTTAACTAGGGGTCCATATACAAGGAGCAAGAAATGTGAAACCCCTGAAAGTGTATAGTGTTTCCATGTGTATATCCATTTTTATAGTTTTCCTCAAATTCACTGAGAGATCCTTAACCTAAAAATGTTAAGAACTGTAGTGGGTCCTCCACATCCAGGGATGCAAAACTTGCCAACATGCAGGACTGACGTAAAACCCCATTTTCTGTAAGAAACTTGACCATCCGTGGAGATGGGTATCCATGAGGAGTCCTGGAGCCAATTCCCCGTGGATACTGAGGAACAACTGTACTGCTCTTGAGTCCGTGGCTTTAGAGCTGAAAAGAACCTCAGACGATACATGGCCCAGGGGCTCTCATGAATTATCCTGGGACAAGTGCCCCTTTGGCTGCATTAGAACTACCTGGTCCCCAACCCAAAGTAGGCCCAGGAATATTTACGTGTAAGCACCCCAGATGTTTCTGATGTGTAGCCAGGTTTTAGAATCAGTGTTCCTTTCCAGCAGTTCTCAAACATTAGAGCATATCAGAATTTTCTAAGGAGCTTGTTAAAACAAATTGCTGAGCCCCATCCTCTGAGTTCCTGATTCAGTAGGTTTGGGTGGAAACTGATCGTTTTGTATTTCTACCAAATCTCCAAGTGGTGCTATACCCTTGGTCCAAGGCCCACACTTTAAGAACTACCTTTCATTCAATCTCCACACTAAAGATAAAGGAAATGAGAACTAGAGGGGTTGGCTAATTTTTTTTACAATAGCATCATTAGCTAGGGAAAAACAATGAATTTCTTGTCTACCTCATCCAGCATCAAGGAATCTTCTTTTTACTTTTGGATCATTGAGAATGTAGCTATGCAAAACAAAACTCAAAAAAAAAAAAAATGTGCTTTTTCCATAGAGCGAAATCATCCGACATAAAGGCTATCCCTGTGAGGAGTATGAAGTCACGACAGAAGATGGGTATATCCTTTCCATTAACAGGATTCCTCAAGGCCTGGTGCAACCTAAGAAGACAGGTATGCTTCACAATATGTCGCCCCAACATGGCTGCCTTCCCTAAAGTAAAGACTTCCCTGTGATTTGAGTGTGTAGAAGGGAGCCTGGGCTCCGGGTACAGACTGAGCCCACTGTTTCCACCAAAAGATGGCTTCAGTTCCCCCACACTCTCAATCCCCACTACCACATCCCCAATTATCTCAAACATAGTGTTTGTCTTTCAAAAAATAGCTTCAAAAGGAGTCCATTTCTTGACCCCTTCTATTCTTAATCCATTCCCCAAACTCCTCCTATGTAGTTATTCTAGAATATCCACTGATCATCTCTAAACAGACCACGCCAACCCTTGCTTATGTGGAATACAAACTCCAACATGACCCCCAGTGCCCACCATAGCACACTCTATATTCCCCATCCAAATAGCCCTTTAAATATTTAAGCTGTTTTCCAGCTTTTCACTAAAGTCTTTTAAAGAATTGGGCGCCATAGGAACAATTTTTAATTTTTGGTACATGCATCCACAGTGCATATAATCCCTTTTCTTCATATATGAGATTTTCAGCAATTGTTGGCTTTTAAAATTTTCACCTTTATTACTAAAGTGTGCCCATCCTTCATCTCTATTTGGCTTTATTCCTTTTGGTACTCTAGCTCTATTTTTTTAACAGTAACTACATTGCTCTTTATAGCAGCAACAAATGTCTGTGCTGTCATGAGCACAGATCCTAGTTCTTACTGTGTTCTTTCAATATGCCAGGTACAATGCTAAGTGCTTTACTTGCATTAGTCTGATTTAAGTTTCACAATAATCCTAGAAAACTGGCTCTCACAGAGGTTAAGTAACTTATCCAGAAAGCGTATGCTAGTACTTGCTAGTATGTTGCAAAACCTGCACTCAAATTAAGATCTTTGGCCAGTGCGGCTCGTGCTCTTAACTGACACCAGAAAATGCTGTGTGAATGCTGTCTGGCTTTGGTGTGAAGAAGCTTCAGGGTTCTACTGTATTGCAATTTACACGTGTGAAGCTTTTTCAAAACCAGTTTTTTTTTACACCAGCTGAACAGCTGTGCCTTATACATGTCCAGGATGCTCCTATCTCAGTGCCTTTGCACTCACAGTTCTTCCTCTGGACCACTCTTTCAGCAGCTGTCTCTGCAGTTCATCCTGGCCCCTCTTTCACACTTTCCCCATCACATTCTTATCCCAACTGCCCTATTTAAAATAGCAGCCCCACTCCCAGCTCTTGAGATCTAGCCCCTTATCCTGCTTACTTTTCCTAATAGCACTTAACATCCCCTGATATGATAGATATTTGCTTGTTTATTATGTCTCTCCCAAACAGAGTGTAAACAGGAACTTTACCTATTTTGTTCAAGGCCATAACCAGTGCCTAAAAGAGTGTCAAGCATGTGGCAGGCGCCAAAAACTATACGTGGAATAAATGAATAGTCTGGAGACACAGGGAGAACTTTTCACTAAGCTTCACAAATCCTGGGGGGTAAGCAGGCCCAGCTCTTCCAATCAGAGACTGTGGCATTTCCTAAGCTCGGGGGTCGCTTTCAGCCCCCCTCGTGAATGTAGTTTGTTTTCTCACACCCTGTTTATTTAGACTGTTCACGAATTACCCAAGCATTGGGTGTTCAAGGTGATCCGCCTTTCTGGTCCAGTCGGTGCAGGATACCGCCCTCTAGTGGCTCATGCTGTTCTTGCAGCTCCCACAGGCTTCAAGAAGGAAGTCTCCCAGCTTTGAGGGGAAAAAAAGATTTCTCATCATCTCTTCAAAAAGAGGGCCAATGAAATTCATACTGAAAACAACTGAAAGATGTCTATAATCTTGTGACAAAAACCTCGTTTAAATTTTACTTCATCAAATAATCACTGTCAGCTTCAAATATTTACCGTGGAAGAGAGAAATTAGGTTGGGCTATCCTGGGAAATGACAGCTTTTTAAGCATAACCTTACGTGCTCACCAGTTAGCTATAATGTAAGTGAAAGTCCATGACACTGGGGATATTTGAAGTGATATAAATTATTTAGAATCCAGTTCTCTCACTAGGTGAAGCACAAGTACAAACTGTACTGCTAAGGAGGGCTTGCCCAGCCCCAGCCGTGGCAGTGACCTAAGGACTCCAGAGGAGAGCATTGACTCACCTTGGTTTCATCACCTCATGCTGAGGTCACCTCCTTGAGGGCTGAGAGGACAAACTCGGTGGCCAGACATAGAGGAAAACCTGAGATAACTCTGCGTTCCTTTCTCCTGGTCCTGCATTCGCGGCCCTCATGTTCTCTCCCCAGAGGGACAAAATGAGGCAAACGGAATTCATGAAGATTGCCCAGATGCTGGATGAGTTTGTTATAGAGAGGCCTTTGTCCTTTATGAAACCGCACACGGACTCAGTTCACCGAATTAACAGGAACTGCCGTCCGGTAGGAGGTCAGGCAGCACACTGAATGCTTAACACGCGGCATCTCAAAACCCTGTGAGGTGGTCAGATTTGTGTCCTGGTTTTGCTAATGAGGACACTGAAGCTCAGAGAATCACTGCCCTAGAAAGTTATAGCATCAACACGACAGTAGCAACAAAGCCACTTGTTCACTACGGACTTACTCTAAGCCAGGCACCGTGGTGTGGACAGGACACTCAGGATGTGATTTACTCCTCACAAGCCCTATCGAGAGCATGACGGTTTTTCCTCCTAAAGGTTCAGCATTTTCTTAATCTTTCAGTATTACTTTCTAATGTGGGAATTTCTAAAGCCCTTAATCCTTTTATAAATACTATTTTGTTTTGATATACTTTCAGATTTGCAGAAAGTTTCAGGAATCATACAAGGAACTGCCATATCATATACCTTTCACCCTGATTTACCAATTGTGAATTACATTTTGCCCCCATTTACTTTATTATTCTCTCCCCTCTCCTATATATATTTATTTATTCACATTATGTTTTCAAAAATCTTTGATAGTAAGTTTGAGACATCATTTACCCATCAATACTTCAGAATGTATTACCTAACTTTGGAGAGGGTAAAAAAGAATATTTTCTTCTATTTCATCTTAGGTTTTCTAACTGGGCCCCTGTAAATTAGACTAACAAAAGGCAGATTAACAACAGAAAAACAAGTAGAGGTTTATTTGCAATGTTCATCTCATATACACGTGGGAGCACTCAGACATGAGTTACTCAAAAAGGTGGTTAGAATTTGGGGTCTATATACCTAAACTAGTAGGGAAAGGGAGGGAGAGACAGAGCACTTACGGAAAAGCAAATGACTTTTTTGGAAAGATAAATGACTCTTAGGAGAATAGATGGGAGATATCATCTTTAGTGACAATGTCTGAAAGTCCTGGTGCCAACTTCTTGTCTCCAAGAAGAGACTCGATTTGCTCCCAGGGAAGGGACTTGTGACAACTGAGTTCTTTTGGGAGGCTGTGCTTTTAGGCAGATGAGAGATTTCAGGGACTCAAAAGCACATAATAATTCTTATGCCAAAATGACATATTCGGAGGGTGTGTATCCTGATCCTCTTCACTAAGAATTAAGATATTCCCTTCTATAATCACAGTACACGTATCAAAATTAGGAAATTAACACTGATTGATGTTAGTATATAATCCTTAGCCCATATTCAAATTTTGTCAGTTGTGCCAAAGTCCTTTATAGCCTTTTTTTTGAAAACTGGTCAATAATCTACTCTAGGATTATACACCATATCTGGTTGTCATGTCTCGTTGCCTCCTTTATAAACCGAACAATTCCTCAGGTTTTCTTTGTCTTTTTGGTCTTGACATTTTTTTAAGAGTTTTGGAGAGTTGTTGTATACATCATTTTTCAATTTGGTTTGTCTAATATTTCTTCATGATGTGATTTAGGTTATACATTTTGGCAGGAACACCACAGAAGTGAAGTTATGTCCTTCCCACTTGTGTGCCTCTTATAATAAGCATACGATGATGGCATGTTCTAAGAATGGCAATGTTAGCTTTTTTGAAAAATATTTTCCCCAGCTTTATTGATGTACAATTGACAAAACTGTATATATTTAGAGTGTACAATGTGATGATTTGATCTATGTATACATTGTGCAATGATTACCACAGTCAGGTTAATTAACACATTCATCACCTCAGATAGGTACCTTGTGTGTGTGAGTGTTTAACATTTACTCTTAGCAAATGGTATTGCCACCATACTGTACATTAGATCCCCAGAACTTACTTATCTTGTAGCTGAAGACTCGTACCCTTTGACCAGAATCTCCCCACTTCCCCCATCCACCAGCCCCTGGCACCACCATTCTACTCTGTTTCTATAAGTTCAACTTCTTTTTTTCCTTTTAGACTTTATGTAGACGTGGGATCAGACAGTATTTTTCTTTCTATGTTGGTTTGTTTCACTTAGCTTAATGTCCTCCAGTTTTATCCATGCTGCAAATAGCAAAATTTCCTTCTTTGGCGTGGCTGAATAATATTCCATTATATAAAAATACTACATCCTCTTTATCCACCCCTTCGTAATCTATTCATCACTCAACATTACTCAGATTTTTTCCATATCTTGGCTATTGTAAATAGTGCTGCAGCGAACATGACAGTGCAGATACCTCTTTGAGATAATGATTCTTTGCCTCCGAAATATACCCAGAAGTGGGATCCTTGGGTCGTATGGTAGTTCTATTTTTAATTTTTTGAGGAGCTTCCATTTTGTTTTCCATAATGAATGTACCAGTGTACCACTCACAGTGTACAAAATTTTCCTTTTCTTCACATCCTCACCAACACTGGTTGTTTCTTCTTTTAGGTAAAAGCCATTCTAGCAAGTATGAGGTAATACATCATGTAGTTTTGATGTGCATTTCCCTGATGATTAGTGATGTCGAGCACCCTTCATGTATCTAATGGCCATTTGTATGTCTTCTTTGCAAAATGTGTATTCTGGTCCTTTGCCCCACTTTTTAATTGGATTAGTCGCTTTTTTGCTGTTGAGTAGTATAAGTTCTTTATATATTTTGGATATTAACCCCTTATCAGATACACAGTTTGCAAATGTTTTCTCTCAATCTGTAAGTTGTAATGTCAATATATTGATGGTTCCCTTTGCTGTACAGAAGCTTTTTAGTTAGTCCCATTTGTTTATTTTTGCTTCTATTACTCTGCTTTTAGTATCTTATTCAAAAAAATCATTGGTAAGTCTAATGCATTTTCTTCTAAGAGCTTTATGGTTTCAGGCCTTACACTGAAGTCTTTAATGTTAACTTTTGTGAGAGGTGTAAGTTAGGAGTCCAGTTCTATTTGGTAATATTAATTGATCATTTTGTTAAGGTGACGTATGGCAAGTTTTTTCTCCCATAAAGTTAATATTCTTCCCTTTGTAATTAATAAATAATTTGTGAGGAGTTGCTTTCAGGATATGTAAATATTCTGTATCTCTTCAAACTTTTACCCACTAATTTGAGTATCCATTGATGAGTTTATAACACTGTCAATCTTTCTATATCTATTAATTGGTGTTATACTGTAATTAAAGTTTTCCTTTTCCCCTAATTATTTGCTCATTTTTTATTGATATCAATGTTGGCTCATACATTCTTAATTTAGTCAATGCAATATAATTTATTACTATCATTGTTTATTTTGATGCTCAGACTTTCCATATTTGAATAGTGGGAGCCCTTTCAAGCTGGCTTGTGAGTCCTTTTGACATGAAGGGCCCATATAATTAAACCATTATATGTATGATATATATGTGAGAGTACATATTAATATCACAATGTTAGTAATGATATATAATCATATATAATATTATCAATAAATCAATAGGTAATATAGTAAGCATATTTGTGTACATGTCTATATGTGTGTATATTAATATGTCAATAATTATACAGATTATATAATACTGTATAATATCGTATATTAATTCTATATTAATATATAGTACACATTACTGATATAATATTAATATGCTCACTTATACACATATATAATGTATTATGTAAATAACATGTATTAGTATATAATAATATAATTACTTTCCCTTATTAACATATAATAGTTATGATTATTATATACATCTTAATCATTGTACTATTCTACCTCCCGGAACATTTCCAGTATCTTCCGAGGTGCCCAGACAAGTCAAGTCATAAAAATAACTACACAAAAGCAACAAGGAAAGCTCAGCTTTATTGATTCTTTCTCTGTGCCAGGCCTTGTGCCACCTGGTCCTTGTGGGCCATTTTATTTAACAAAAATCCCATTTTTCTCACAAGGAAATCAAGACACAGAAAGGCACAGGCTAGAAAGCAGCTGAATCAAGATTTGAACACTCAGTTGTCTCACTTGAAAGCCTTTGCACATTAGGGGATAATAAGAAAGGTGCAGGACATTTCACACCTTTGAAATTCACTGTTTCGTAGGTTCCAGGCCGGTGGTGTTACTGCAGCACGGCCTGCTTGGAGATGCTGGCAACTGGATTTTCAACCTGCCCAACAACAGCCTGGGCTTCATGCTGGCGGATGCTGGTTTTGATGTGTGGCTGGGGAACAGCAGGGGAAACACCTGGTCTCGGAAGCACAAGACCCTCTCCGTAGACCAGGATGAGTTCTGGGCTTTCAGGTACACGAACGTCTTGGGTGGAGGTGGACATGACGTCTCTGGGAGAATGGAGTAAAGAATATGGCTTCTCATATTCTTTCTTACTTCTCATAAAGTAAGTATGTAGATAACTTACTTTAGTTGGCTTCTCAGTAACCTAACATATTATCCCACAATTGTCTTCATTAGCTAGTGATTCTCTGGGGGAAGTAAACTGGGTTCCCCAAGTAGAAGGCTGGGTCTGGCAAATGGGGTGAGGATGGCGTTGGTGTCAGGTGATCGAGACTGGAACAGGAGAAGTGTAGGTCCACTTCCTTGTAGGTGGATCCTGGGATTAGCTCTTCCGTGAGTGATGACAAGGGCTTGTACCCCCAGGAAGAGATAAGACCAGGCCGTATTAACACTATCAGTGGAACTAATAAGCCTTAGGGACCATCCATTTGATTAATACATCTCTCGCACTCATACAAAAGCTTTTAATGTTTTTATTTAAATTACCTATTGAATTCCACCTGCTCTTTATGAATTTCATCAGAGAAGGGCTCCTGCAGCATCTTTGACACTTTTTATATAAATGAATCTGCATGGCCCTGTGCCATTCTGCTAATAGAGTTACAGGACATGTCCACCAGGAGGTGGAGCGTGTGCTCAGTAAATGTTCACTGAAGATGGTTATTGCTCTATGGTAACATCCAGAGAAAACAGCAGTTTGCTAACAGCCTGGGACCCCAGAGGCATCCAGGCGTCACAGGTTTGAAACAAGTCCGTTCTGAGTGTTGTGAGGGCCACAGTCACCAGCTGTTGGGGCTGACAGCTTAAGGGCATGTTTGTAAACCCCGGGGGCTGCTTTTGCTTGTTTCTGATTATAATTTTTCATACAATCTTGCCTTTTCTTCTCCTAGTTATGATGAGATGGCGAGGTTTGATCTTCCTGCAGTCATAAACTTTATTTTGCGGAAAACAGGTCAAGAAAAGATCTATTATGTCGGCTATTCACAGGGCACCACCATGGGTAGGTTTAAAAAAGAAAAGCAGTTGGTATACTCAGAAGAAAGATTAGTATATGGCGCAGAGCTGTGCCTGGGAGCAGCCTTTGCACACTTCTCTCAGATCTGGCCTTATCCTCTTCAGGGCCACGAAATTCTAGTTTTTCTCTGCTTCCCTTTCTCCCTTACAACCTGCAAATATCAGCCTAGACAGAGAGTGTACAGGCTGTTTTGAAATAGTCATATAGTATTTTAAATGCAATGACCATGCCCTGGTCATTGTATGATAGCTTTTTTCCCCCAAAATCTCCAAAGAGATCGTCCCTGTACAGTGGAAATTCAGGGAATTAGTCTCTATTTTATAGATATAGAAATGGAGGCACAGACTGACTTAACCAGGGTCCCAAAACTAGTCTATGGCAAAAATAAGAGTTGGATTCCAGTTCACTGGACAACTTGCCTACTAGATTACACTGCTGTTTGGGTTCCTGAAAAGGTAGAGATCAAGGAAAACCAGCGGAACCCTGCTATCTCAATACCCATTATGTTACAGAACATGCTTGTTGTCAATAAACAAGATAATTTCTCTAATTCTTGATTTCTTGCACTGTAGAATTTTATTAAAATTATCCCATAAGAGTCTCAGAATTAAATGAGGTAAGAACCACGAAAGTCTTTAGCGAAGTGTCTAACATATAGTTACCTCTCAATATGTATTTTCTTAAAGTCCATATTGTTGGACTGAATAATTAATTCAATAATTCTATCAGGAAATACTCATGCCAAGGCTCCACCCAAGACCTACTGAAGCAGAACATCCAGGAATGGATCTAAGTCACGTGCATTTGGAAAAGGACCCCGGGGTGATTCTGATGCTCTTGTGTAGCTAAGAATCACTGTCCTATGTGGGAGTGAGAATTGCTCAACCCACAGATCATGGCCCCCCCATTCTTGATTTAGTCCTACTTCAATAAAATGTCATAGTGTCGACAGAACTGCTCCTGAAGTTCCTTCATCCATCAGAAAAATGAAACTTTTCACCTGACTAGGAAACCTTCAAGGTGGGCAATACATTGTTATGGGTTTTCCATTTCTCCGCTGGGGCATGGAAAGAGGTCCTAGGAAGTGCCTCTGCTAAGTTCAGCTACGTTTTGTAAAATTTCAGTTTCTGACTCTCTTAAGTTTTTCAGTTTAACCAGGGTGAAAAGGGTGATACACACACACACACACACACACACACACAAATTCAGTGAGAACCTAGTACTGGGCAGTAAATATACCAGATGTCAGAGGAAACGGAGAGGAGGTTTGCTGATACTGTTTTTCCCTGACAAGGAGCTAGTAATTTCACAGGAGAATTAAAACACAAGCACACATCATTACTGAACTATTTTGATAAAAGTAAGCATTGTATTAGTTCTAGGATATTCGATGTCCACACTGACATATTTCTTCTCTTGCAGGCTTTATTGCATTTTCCACCATGCCAGAGCTGGCTCAGAAAATAAAAATAAATTTTGCTTTAGCACCCATAGCTACTGTTAAACATGCAAAAAGTCCTGGGACCAAATTTTTGTTGCTGCCTGATATGATGATCAAGGTATGTGACTCCTCAGAAAATTCCTGTCTCTGCACAGAGTCTTCCAGCCCTATTTGCTAAGACATATACTTAAATTAGAGCCACTGCTTTTAAAAAATTTTTTTCTGTTTTTTTCTTTCTTTCTTTCTTTCTTTTTTTTTAAGTGAAACTAGTTTATTTAGAGAGACATACACTCCATAGAGAGTGTGGTCTGTCACACTTGGAAAGGAGAGCAGCTTAGGAGATACACACTCCATAGGCAAAATGCAGGCTGTCTCAAAAGTGTGAGAGGGAGAGAGACAGAGAGCTGTGGGGTGTTTAGTTTAAAGTAAAAGCAGATACACACTCCATAGACAGTGTGGGATGTCTCAGAAGTAAGAGAAAGAGAGCAAACCCCAATGCAGGCTTGTTAGTTTTTATGGGCTTGGTAATTTCATATGCTAATGAGTAGGAGGATTATTCCACCTACTACGCAGAAGGGGCAGGGATTTCCAGGAATTGGGCCCCGCCCACTTTTTGACCTTTTATTGTCAGCCTAGGAATTGTCATGGCGCCTGTGGGTGGACCATGCATAGAGCCACTTCTTTCTGACTATAATGTAATGATGCTTCCTTTTCACATTTTTACAGGGATTATTTGGCAAAAAAGAATTTCTGTACCAGACCAGATTTTTCAGACAGGTTTTTACTTACCTTTGTGGCCAGATGGTTATTGACCAGATTTGCAGCCGTGTCATGTTACTCCTGGGAGGATTTAACTTGAACAATATGAACATGGTAAGTGGGAGCTTCGTAAATCCTCAGGGTCCCAAAGCAAAGCTACCAGTTATTAGTCTCACTCCTTGAGGGCGAGCTAATGCCAGGGAAGACTTAGAGAAATGATGTACTCCAAGTAGTTCAGTTTTCTTCAAATCATAGTAATGTGTGGAAAATGCTTCAACGTGGGCTGAGTGAAGGTTACCATAAGGTCATTGCTCCATATTAACTTCATAGATTAGAGATGGAAGAGGTCTGAAAGCAGTTTTGCTACAGTGAGTTAACAGATGGAAAAACCTGAGTGGAACCCAGAAGTCAAAAGAGAAGAGCCATGCATCATCCATCTCTTGTTTCTACTTGGGTCCTCCTGGTTTGTAGTTCAAGTCCTTTGATGTGCTGTCTGGGAGTTTCAGTTTAGCTTAGACGTAGCTACCAGTTAGTGGGTATCCCAGTGGGTTCCACAGGAAGCAGACTCTGAGATGGAGATTCGCGTGCACTATGACTGGGAGTAATCCCCTTGGGATAACACCCAGAGAAGGGAAGGACACAGGATGGGGTAGATTAAAAATCCAGCTGTGCTGTGGTCTCAAAGGGAGCCTCCGAAGATCCAGTAGGGGTCTGTGCAGATGGGATGACCCTTTGGAACTGTCCCACACTACAGCGGGAGGGCTGGGGCTTTACACCCTCATATCAGCCAGTCAGGTAATGCAGACAACACTAGTAATGGAGGTGGGGGGTGGACAGGGCAGCTCTCTGCACCTGAGACAGTTCCCCCAGGGAGGCCAGACAGCAGAGGGCTATCTGCCAGCAGCTGGAGGGACACGTTTTTAACTCCTGGAGACTTTTTTTCCTTTTTTATTAATAATATGATTAATAGCTACATTTGATAAGCATTTTATTATATGCCAGGCTAAATTATTCCCTATAACAGCCCTATGAGACAAGTATTATCAATATTTCCACTTTACAGATTACCATTCTGAGACATAGTGGATAAAGTAATGCTCCCTATGTCACCTAAACATTAAATAACAGAGGTGAGATTTGAGTTCAGGTCCAGTTCTAGAGTCCTCATCCTTAATTAATCAAGGAAAGTTTTTTGAAAGAAGAAATCAGATGTCTCACAAGAAGATTTTCTCAGATGAAGGACATGGATACTCAGGGATACAGTCAGTGGCATGTTTTACTTCTGCCTGTGTATCTGTTACTGTTTCATGGACAACTGCTGATACTTTAATTATCTTCCTGTTTCTTCGTCTGACACCCTGGAGATGTGATCTTCACAAGGTGCACATCTTGTGAGTTTTCCCCTGTCCCACAAACTGCTCATGCTGTGTTACAGAGCCGGGCAAACGTGTATGTTGCTCACAGTCTTGCCGGAACATCTGTGCAGAACATCCTGCACTGGAGCCAGGTAAGCATGCTGAGCCCGTCGTCTTTGCTAAGGGTCTTGGTGCACCTTGTCTGGAATAGCCGAAGGATGCCCTTTTGACAGCCCAGTGTTACGTCACGCTTATTCCAAGGTGAAATGTGAGCCTGTCAGTACGGTTTCATCTGTGCATTTGATTTAGAACATTGAAACCTGAAACCCTTCAGGAGACCCGAGCAAAGGACTGGCTCTAGAACCTCTTTAGTGGACCTTAAAAGTGTGAATTCAGAAGGTTCAGGTGAGACCTTTCTCAGTCTCTAGCCACCTCAAAGGTGAGGCTGGAGATCATGTTTCTGAATTTTCCTTTCGGCTCTTCCAGCAATACAGTGTGGTCAAGTAGTAATAAAAATGCAGAGATGGACCTAACTACCCAAAGTTTTCCCAGGAGTTCTCTGGGCTGCAGACTTCACCTGCAGTCACAGGAGAGAAGGTCCTGATTACCTGTCACAGGAACTGTCTCTCGGTGCAGTGTGGTGTGTCTGAGGTAAAATATGCAGAGTTAGTTCAAGGACAACGTGAATGCTAATTATTCTCTCACATATGAAGAAGCACTGAACCTAATATTGCTCATTATAGATGATACTATACAGTGACCCCCAACTGGCTGTAGAGATAAGGATGAATATAAGAACAGAGAGCTGGAACATAACTAACCTCAGATTCTCACCTACTAAAAATACCACTTTGCTACAAAAAAAAAAAAAAAAAAAAAAAAAAAAGGGAAGGGGGTTCTTAAGCCAAGCAGAAAGTTTTAATAGTGATGATGACATCTGTAAATCATAAATATTGATCCTCTTTTTCTAACAATTTTGCGCCTAGTCAAATTGTTCTTTGAAGGTAATTTTTACATTTTAGTAAACGGGTATGTGTGTGTGTGAGTGAGAGAGAGAGAGAGAGATTTTATGATCAAAAACAAACAAGAATTCTAAACTGGATTAAATGTTGCACTGGATTAAATTGCACTGGATTAAATAAGTGCACTGCACAACCCTAGGGGGCGCTCTCCCATCGTAGCCTATGGAGTTGTGCAGGATACCCATTTACATAGACTGCAATGGGGATACACATTCTGGAGTTACATAACATGATGGGCCAGTATTTCTGTAGTACGTTTTTCTCCCTGAAAGGACCTCATTCCTGTGTTTATACTCTCCTGAAGATTATCCTAACACCGAATGGAGGAGCAGCCTCCGCCTTTGCTCTCTGCCTCTCTCACAATTTTCACTCCCGCCCCCACCTTTATCCAGTGATGCATTTGAACGCCATGTCAATTTCTGTTTCCTTGTAGGCAGTGAACTCTGGGGAACTCCGGGCATTTGACTGGGGCAGCGAGACCAAAAATCTGGAGAAAGGTAATCAGGTAAGAAAATCGAATACCATCTGCCGAAAATATATCCTGTCGAAATGCGTGAGAGGGAGGTTAAAAGTGGCGGTTTATTCTCAAAACGGGAATAAAATACAAGAATTCAAGTAGAAAGTAATTAGTTCTGGTTTGACTCCATTTGAAAATGGAAAATGTTCAAAGCTTGGCCAAGAATGGGAAAAAAAAAGGCTTTTATAATGCAGTTGGAAAACCTTTTTTTTAATGAGACTCCCTCCATGAACAAGGCACTGGGCTTCTTAGGAAGAAGATGGGGTAGATTTAGTGAAGGGAAGGGTTGTAGTCTGTGGTGGGTACTAGAAGGATCTTTTTAAGATCCAGAAAATAAAATCAGAAAACAAACCAAAAAAGAACACCCACGAATGAGGATGGCAAGGATGAGGTTGGATCATCGCACAGTAGACAGAGCACTGAGTGACAAGTGACAATTACTGTGCTAGCCCTGGCTCTGCGCTGCTTGTGTGATCATGGCTCGGCTGCTTTGATCCTTCAGGCCTCTATTTCTTTCTCTTTAAAATAAAAATTATTGGACTAGATAACCCTTAAGTGTTCTCCCTGGTCACACTTTTAATGGATTTGTAACTTGCCAGTGAAAATATGAAAAAAAAAAGAATATTACCCAAGAAAATGTGTATGTGTAATCAATCCTTCAGAATAAAATTAAAAATAGAAGTTGTGGAGAATTAAAAGTGGATATTATGCCTTCCCGGGCATAAAACCTTCACTGAAGATGATCGGTTAGCTTGTGTGTGAATGTAAACAAATATTGACCACATAAAGCTGGAGGGAGCAGTGTACACACACAGACTGATCTCTGAGCATCTCATCTCATACTTAACCTCCACTTCTGTACGTCAGTCCAGATATAAAAGGCTAGGAGATTGGACAGACGATGTAAGGCCACTGAATAGCAAACTCTCCGTCACGGATATCAGCTAGTTTTTTGAGATCCTTTTTCATTGTCTCCTAAAATATGTCTTTAGAGAAAGTATTCCATTTCCAAGATTCATTTAATTTGTCAACATTTAACACCATGTGTTAAAGAGAAAGTGATGCATACACAGCAGGTGCCAGAAAATGGTCCTGGAAAGAAAGAGAAAACACATAGACAAAAAAGTGTCATTAGACTCACAGAGCCTTAGAGCTCTGTGACATTCAATTCAATCCCCCCCCCCTCTCCCAGTTAGATGAGAAAAGCGTGTGACTGGCTCCTTAGAATATTCCAACCTTTCATATCTAAATGACTCTACAAAAGATGGGTCTGATCACCAAATTCCAGTTATGGATAGGGTGGTGAGGGGGGAGTTTCCCCACACCAACAAGCAATTCTCCAACACCAGCGGGGTGGCCTACAATTTAGCTCAGTTCTGACACTGTCTACCCAGAGCTGGCATCAGATCCCACAAGTTGAGGGCTCAATGCCACAAGACTGTCCTCCAATTCAGATGCCAATCACAAGCCGCGGTTGTCATCGATTGGCCATAAGTAAGAGGTTTCCATGCCACCCTCCTCAGATTTGATTAATTTGCTAGATCGGCTCATAGAACTCAGAAAAGCGCACTGGATTATCAGTTTATTATATCAGGATATAACTCAGAAACTGCCAAGAGGAAAAGATACACATTCAAGGGAAAGGATGCTGAACCCCCATGCCCTCTCCATGTGTGCCATTCTCCCCACATTTTCACGTGTTCACTAACCTGGAAGCTCCAACTCCAGTCCTCTTGAGTTTTTATGGAGATTTAATTACACATGCCTGATTGATTAAATCATTGGCCATTAGTGATTGAACTCAATCTCTAGCCCATTTCCTCTCCCTGGAGGTCAGGGGTGGGACTGAAAGTGTCAACCCTCTAACCACTTGCTTGAATCCACTTCTGGAGCCAATGCCCCACATCTTGTTCCAAATGTTACCTCATTAATATAACAAAAGACACCTTTATGGCTCTGTTGCTTAGGAAATTCTGAGGGTTTTAGGAGCTCTGCACTAAAAACATGGATGAAGATCACACACATGTGTCTTATTATAGCTCATAATAAAACACATGATAATTCCAAATTCTTAAAAGCTATATAGAGAAATAAGGGCTGCTGGGATTGGAACCCCAGCTCCAGGGTGAGTGAGAAGTGGGCTTTGACATTTCTGCTGAAAGTTCTGGGTGCTGGTTAACGTCAAGAGCTCTCAGCCAGCCAGCTTGATCTAATAGTTCTGTTTGAATCAGGGAAGTTCTCAAGAACTAGGAATCCTAGAATCCTTCTTTGGGTGATGGCGGACTGGATCAGGGATCAAATCTCCCCTTGGTTCAAACTACCTGAGATCCAGTGCCACTGACTTCCCCATTTGGAGACTAAGTCAAGCTGGATGTGCCCCCAGGGCTTTCTTTAGGACAGAAAGTCCCTGTGAACACCCAAGTCTTTCTCAGTAGTTTCCATCCACTTGCCTTTCTCTGTAGAATATCTCCAACTCTGGCCTCATGAAGCTTTGTGAAATCATCTCTTAAAAGGACAGGAACATTATCTTTTAAAGACAATTTATGAGTTAAATATTTATTAATGGGAGGGAAAAGAATTGAACAAGTAATGCCTAAAGTGCTAGGCAATTGACATGTTTTCTCATTTAAACTAGTAAGTTCTTATAGATAGAATCCCCATTTCACAGATGAAGAAACTGAGGTTCAATGAGGTTAAGTAATTTTTCACCTTCAAGGAGAAGCTGGAGCAGAAACTCTTAATGGAGTTCTAGATGGCTCTAGTCTCCATGCACCTTTCATTCACAACACAGGACATATTTACCATGTTTATTTGAAAAGTAAACTATGAGTTTGGAAGTCCAAATGTTATCTGCAATTAAAAACTATTCCTTTTCTCTAGCCAACTCCCATAAGGTACAAAGTGAGAGACATGACGGTCCCCACAGCCATGTGGACTGGAGGTCAGGACTGGCTTTCAAATCCAGAAGATGTGAGAACACTCCTCTCTGAGGTGACCAACCTCATCTACCATAAGAACATTCCTGAATGGGCTCATGTGGATTTCATCCTGGGCTTGGATGCTCCTCACCGTATGTACAATGAAATCATACATCTGATGAAGCAGGAAGAGACCAGTCTTTCCCAGGGAACTTTTAGTGTCAGCTTGTGAAGCATCTGATACTGACCAGTCTTAGGAAAAAAATCTCATGGAAGATGGGGCTTGAGTCCATGAATGGAGGATTTTAAAGATTTCCGCCATTGGAAACCTACAGTATGAGTAGGAAGGAGGTGGAGGAGGGAGAGCAGAGATGCAATGTACATTCCTTCAGGTTTTCTGTATTTGGCACTAAAACTGACATTCAAATTTTTTTCAGTTAATTAAACTACTCATTGGGTGAACAGAGTTTTCATGTGTTATTATGTATTCTGCCATCTTGAAAGGTAGGTTTTACCTGACAACTAGAAAAATTATCTAGACATTCTTTATATTATTCAACTAAAGGTTCTTAAAACATTTATTTTTCTTCCATGAGCTTTATTTTTGGAGTGATCAAGTAAAATTCCACACTGGGACACAGTCAGGGGTCTTGAATCTCTGGACTGTTGTTGTTGAGTTTGACAAAATAAGCTAGCTGTTTCCACCTTATTGCCATGGAGACATAACCCCACCTCAGGAAGCCAAGCTACTTTAACCAAAAAAGAAAAAGAAAAAGAAAAATCGATGTACAGTATAGATGAAAAGGCCAAGTTTCAGAGTTGAGTGTCAGACAAGATATTTTTGTAGGATATTAATGAGTTTTCTAATAAATGCACTATGCATTGCATAACGTGTGTATGTGTATTTCTGTACCTAGAGTCTAGGCCATGCCCGTCTGAGAGTTTACAGCTTGTTGCTAGGAGACCTAATGGCTGCTAATGTCTGCCTTCAAAAATTAAAAGCTGGGAAGAAAGTTTTATAATGTCATGAATATAATGAAATAAACTATGTATTTTATCCTAAGATCTTGACAAAGTTACTGTTAGACAATCACCCCAACTCATTCACAAATCTGGGTTTAGTTCTTCAGAAAACTGTTCAATTTTCACACAATTTCAAAGACAACAGTTATAAATTACATGAGTTACTAGTATGTTAATTTTGCAAAACTCTGACACCAAATTGAAGGTATCCTGGCACCGTGTTGAAGGTAAACTGATGTGTGAAGTTTCACTTGTTTTTTTTTTCCCAGTGTCCAGAGTCACTTGGTAACACAGTTCAATGTGAATGGATGTCAAATAATGTAGTAAGAGAGCTTTAAGGGCTTTGGAATCTGTATCTACATGCTACTGCTCCCCTCACAAAATATGTGCCTTAAGGCCCTATACATAGTTCAATAAATATTCCTGGATTTGATTTTTGTTAGACCTCTGTTCTGTTCACGGAAGGTAAATCTCTCATTCTTAGACTGTATATCTTACCACACATAGAGCAGCTTAGTCCATGTCTAAAGATATTGAAGATTCAGTCTTGCTTTGCAGAATCCAGTCATTTTTAAATGTGTTTATTTCCTCTGTCTCCCTGACAAAGGACTTAAGACAGATATTTTGATATTCACAATCTCTCCTCTTTACATATCATCCAGACACCACCCCATCATATATTTCTATTTCTTATAAAGAAATCCATTATCCAAAACATTCACAGTAATATTTTTAATTTTATCAATAAAAAATAACAGTACAAACAAGATAAGTAACTGCCTCACATTCACAAGAGAATTGCAAAGATAGTTTTGAAACAACAACTTGATAGTTGCACAATCTTGTACAAAACCAAGAGAGCTCTTATTTGTAAATCAATAGCAAAATACCTCGAGGTATGCTTGGTACACCAGCTCTCTGGAAAGAAAAACAGAGTCCTGGCTGGTAGCATTTGTAAATTTCTGTGGGGACAACCAATGGACGATTTTGTTTAAGTTGTTTCACCAAAGGAATATTTACATATGAGTCTCTAAGCCCTGACTCATACATGCACCACTCTATACAAATATCTGTGCTCTGATTCTTCCTCTTACTACACAAAGGGGCCTGAGAGGAACCGCTTGCCTCCTGGGGCAGAAAATGGATGGGACAGCATCTTTATAACAGCGACACAGCTGGAAAGAGAGAACGTGGATAACACCAATCCCCTCCTTTAGGAGAGACTGAGTTTGAAACATCACCTTTTCTTGAGTGAAGTGAAGAATCCAACAGCATTAGCGTTTCCCCTGAAAAGACCACGACTGTGGTAAACATTATAAACACAAAGCTCTTCAAAATCGTCACCCATGGCAACCATCATTATCCCCACAACATGGTGGCCTTCAGGTCGAGTGGTCCACAGACCGGTACTTCAAGATGGAGACGGAATCCAGTTCTTTAACTTTTTCTGCTTCTTCATAAGAGGCCACAAAGACTACAATGCTTTCCTTAGCATCAGTTCAATCTGGGAAAATTTTAATCTCCGAGCAATATCCAGGGAACTCTCACCGTGCTGAGAAAAGAAAGAAATGACAGTTATCTATCTCCAGTAAAGTCAGATGTCAGTGCAGAAGGTCTAGTAAACAATTTAGACTGTTTGACCCACAGGCTTCGCAAGGGCTTTAAATGTCATTCAGTTCTAGCAGTAATAGGGTAACTTAATTTCTTAAGGAGGACAATTACTTTTGCGGTTAACAACATCAGAGGCACTTAATTTACTTCAGCCCAACGCGGACGTTAGAAGGTTATGCTGCTGGAAGGACCTCAGACCACGGTCCACAGATCCTTACCTTATTCTTTATCGTGGGGTCTGCATGGGCTTCCAGGAGCAGAGGGATGAGAGTCTGGTTTTTCATTTCACAGGCGTAGTGCAGCGCCGTGCAGCCGTACTGAAACACAGGGGACCGACACTGCAGCTCATCCTTGCACATCATCGCGTGTGGCTTCTTTAGCAAGCACTGTCCACGTTCTGTAGTGTACAGCTAAGCAAAAAGTCTGCACACCAACTACGTGCAACTGTGTGATCAGTGCCGTTCCACACAGCTGTCCCCTGTGCTCGCTTTGTTGTAGCTTACACTGTGTATTGTACAAGAGTGGATCTCCTCTGTGGGTCTAATTTAAAACACCAACTCCTGGTCAAAAGAAATTTACAGCTGGGGTATTTGTGCCCCAAATTTTGCCTTTCAAGAAGTGGAAAAATAATATCCTTGCCTCTCAAGATTAACAGAATTAACTCTGGATTTTATTCCTCAGAAATTCTTCTAAGATCATAGGAAATAATGCTGCAATCACTTATTTTTACTAAGTGATAACATGATAAATACAGATCTGGCTCTGCATTTTTCCATGTGAAATGAAGAGTCTAATTACCTAAAAATAGAATATACTGCATTACTTGGAGTTGGAAAATGGATCTTAATATTCAGATAGTTTTTGAAAAATAGTGGGGGAAAAAGGGTGTCTGTGTGTGCATGCATGTGTCCCTGTGTGTGCACAGGAATTAATTCTCTATCTAGATATGGACATAGACATGGATAACTAGGAAAAACTCTAGAGAAATTTTGGTCTCAGGCAAAGTTTTAAACCTTTTGAATTTAAATAAAAAGACCAAGAAATACCTTCAACAAACCTTTTACTTAGTTTTTAAAAACATCTTACTTAATATATGTCAAGGTTATCTAAGGAAATGATGATGCAGTTCATCCAAATTAATCCAAAAATCATTGTAACAGTGTGATAAATAACTTGCCCACAGGCCCCATGACAATCCCAAGGCTAGCCTCAAAAGACCAAGAACGGGCGGTGGCCTGATTCCTGGGAATCCCAGCCTCTTCCCCAGGGTAGTTGGAAGGGTCCCACCTGTAGGCATGTGAAGCTAAAGAGCCCATAAGAACTGGCAACATCATGCCTAGCGGCCTTTTTCACTCCCTCCTCTTTGGAGACGGCCCGCACTCTGTCTATGGAGTGTGTGTCCACTTTTACTTTAACCTGAGCACCCAATTCCCACACCTCTTTCCTTGCCGTTCTCTTGCCTTACACTCTATGCAGTGTGTATCTCTCTAAATAAATCTACTTTTACTCAAAAAAAGAAAGAAAGAAAGAAAGGAAGGAAGGGAGGAAAGAAGGAAAAACGTACATTTCATAAACATATTCTCTTTTTAAAAACTTTTTTTATTGGAATGTGTTTGACTTGCAATGTTTCAGGTGTACAGCAAAATGATTCAGGTATACATGTACATACATAGTTATATTTTCTCTTCATATTCTTTTCCATTATATGTTATTACAAGAAATTGAATATAGTTCCCTGTGCTCTATAGTAGGTCCTTGTTTTTTGTGTACTCTTTCTCACGCGGGCACGCGCGCGCGCACACACACACACACACACACACACAGAGCTACCTCCATTTAAACGATGATGTCTATATAACCAAAACTAAACTGATGTAAATAATTCATAGAAATAGGATGGGGACATTTGCTCTATCACAGAACAGTGGTAATGCACACACACACACACACACATACAGGTACACAACAAATCAGGGATCACAGAATATTGGTTTTCTTAGAATCAAATTTCAACTTGTCTGCTTTTTCAATAAAGAACTGGGAATACGAATTTTCATTTCGCCAATATAAGCAAATAAAATTTCCCGCAATGAAATTCTTGATCCCTTTGTGATCATTCAAGAGAGGAAGATGGGTGCAAGGATGTGGGGTAAAAGGTGAAAACAAGACCTTATATTTATAAACAGGAAGAATTTAGCTGATGCTGCCCTGTTGCCACTGCTCTTACTGTCATGTGGATTTCTCGATGATCTTTGTCCTTATCTTTCCTTAGTTTACAGATGGGGACCTTGTCACCTGTGCATTGGGATCTTGGCAGCAGAAGCCGCTGTTAGCATTCATTGAGCACTTACTATGTGCCAGAGATTTTGCTCAGTGCTTTACATGAAGTGCCCTGTGAGTGCATGCTAGTGATATCCTCATTTTATAGATGAGGAACTGAGAGTCAAGTTTAAAATTCGCCAAAACTCACATAGGTATAAAGTAGCCTAAGTTCACACACAGGCCTTCTGACACCAGCTTAACTACTGAGGATGAAATTTTGTAATCAGAGCCTACATTTTTCTTAACTGCTCTCCAGTGGTGGAGAAGTTCTTTTTAAAATGTCCTATATTCATCTAATTTGAAAAGATACATGCACCCCAGTGTTCATAGCAGCACAATTTATAATAGCCAAGACATGGAAACAATGTAAATGTTCATCAACAGATGACTGGATAAAGAAGTTGTGATGTATATACATATACATATATACACACACACACACACATACAATGAATACTACTCAGCCATAAAAAAGAACAAAATAATGCCATTTGCTACAACATGAATGGACCTGGAGATTGTCATTCTAAGTGAAGTGAGCCAGAAAGAGGAAGAAAAATACCATATGATATCACTCTTATGTGTCATCTTAAAAAAAGACACAAATGAACTTATTTACAAAACAGAAACAGACTCACAGACATAGAGAACAAACTCACAGTTACCAGATGGAAGAGAGCTGGGAAGGGATAAATTGGAAGTTCAAGATTTACAGATACTATTATATATAAAATCAATAAATGACAAGTTTATACTGTATAACACCAGGAACTATATGCAATATCTCATAGTAACCTATAATGAAAAAGAATATGAAACGAATATATGTATGTATATGCATGACTGAACTATTATGCTGCACACCAGAAATTGACACAACATTGTAAACTGACTATACTTCAATAATTAATTAAGATGTTATATATTCCATAAAGATGTTATTCTTATGAGTTTAGTGGCAGTATATAAACATTCTTGAGGTCACCTGACCAGCAGTGGAAAGAAAGAAAGGGAGGGAGGGAGGGAGGAAAGAAGGAAGGAGAAAGTGAAGCACAAGTGTCTTGGAAAACAAAGCTAGCAACTTCATACATCACAAGTATGATACTTTTGAATGTCATTTCAAAAGATTAAAAATAAAAACTTACACAGTCTGCAGCGTTAACTTCGGCACCAGCATTAAGCAGCATTCGTACAAGAACCTCATTCTGCTTTGTCTTTGACACCTGTTCCAACCAGCAAGCACAAGCACAGGAGAGGTTTATTTACAAACACTGTCTCCACCTATGCCTGGACTATTCTAATCAGTGGGTTTCTTTTTCATCCCAACACCCCTATGCGTCTGTGCATCTTTCTTAAACTCTGCCCCATGTCCTCACCACCCTCAAGTATCGATTAGATGAAGCTATGGTTGTCAGAATGTGGACCTGGGGTAGCAGCGTCAGCACCTGGGAACTTAGAAATGCAAAACCTGGGCCCCACCCTAGACCCGTCAAATTCTACTGAGGATGGGGTCCAGTGACCTGTTTTTCCCTCTATAACATCCCACTGCTTCGGGGGCAAAAGCAAAGTCTTCAGCCTGGCCAACAAGGCCCCATGTATTTCAGCCTCCACTTACAGCCCCACCCCCAGCTCACCGTGCTCCAGCCACACTGGTCTTTGTTAGTCTTTCATTCCCACCAGCCTCCCTCCTGCCATAGAAGAGTTAAACTGAATGTTTCTTCTCTCTAGAAGCCTCTTTTCTCTCTTCTCTGCCTGGTAAATTCATCTTTAATAGCTCATTCAAAGCCCCTCTTCCTCCAGGAGCCTTCCCGATCTACCTGGCCAGGCGAAATCCCTGTTCTGGGCTCTCCCAACCCTGAGCACCTCTCTGTACCACCTACCTCGTGGTAATTTCACATGTGTTTCTGTCATTATTTGATTAATGACTCATTTTCACCACCCTCTAAGTCTCACGAGGACACGGACTACACCTGTTTTGTTCATCATTGTATCCCTAACACAGTGTATGGCACATAGTAGGTCTAAAATAAATATGTGTTGAATGATTGAACAAGTGAGTGGAATTAACTAGGCTCCGCAGAAGTCCATTTTTCCTGCCTCGTCCCTGAGATTCTGACCATAGGACACTTGAGCTTCCCCTCCACCACCCCATTGTTGAGGGAGCACAGCTGTCCCTGCTCAGGTAGGCATGTCCTGGGGTTCAGCCCCTTTACCATTTAGGAAGCTCCACTCAGTTGTCTTCTCTCTTTGTGTTTCCTCCTGTGACAACGTCTAAACCTCCTTTCTCCCTATCCTCCTCTGATATAACACAATCCTTTCTGGTCCCTTCCCCTCTCATGTCACTTATCCCTTGCGTGTCACAAACTGACAATTTCAGGCCCCCTGAATAAATAGGATACATGTGCAATCAGAGTTGAGTTACTCATTACAATGAGCATTTTTGCCTAGGTCTCGAGCTTTAAACACTGGACTTAGAGACCAAGGCTGTGTGTCAACAAATTCTGAATCAGCTTTGCTAATCACAGTTGTAATTTTCTTCTTCATAATCTCTAAAAAGGTTTGGAAATGAACAACAGAACTCCCTACCCCAAAACTACAAATATTCAAATGCTCTGTACTAAAACAAGAGTATTTAAAGAACTTTTTCAAGGGTATAAACAGATTATGTGTTTATCAATAAATTATAATTTTTCTCTCCTAAATCCAAGCATCAAAATCAATGTTATCATACTTAATTATCGTTCTTCAACGTCTATAACATTTAATTACCTGAGGAGATAATAACATTACTTACTGGCAGACTGTTCTGAAGCTTATATGAACAGGTATAACTAACACCCACGACCTATTAGCAACAGCGAGAAGGGTCATTTAACTGGAGGAAATTACACATCTGTTGAGTCATCTCTCAGAGGCGGAACTGACCACGAGAGGAGCCAGATGGGAAAAAGGGAATGAGTCACTGCAAACCTGTCACTCTATTTGAAAAAACAAAAACAACTTAAGCTTCGTCTTCTACTAATATGACTAATATGCATTCCTATACCACTGATATCTTTCTGTATGTAAGCAAATGACTGCATGTCAAAGATTCCTTTAAGCATGAATAAATCTACCCAGGTGAAAGGTGGGCTTCAAATTCTCTACAAAGATCTCCCATGTTTGCCAGCTTCTGGATGCAAAGTTCCTGAGATCTGTTTTTTTCACTTACACTAGGGTGGGTCCTTAAAAATCAGAAACTTAGAAAGATATGTACAAAACTTAAAGTCTTTTTACAAAAAAAAGGAAGAGAGAGAGAGAGAAAAGAAACAGTATGAAAGGGATTTTTTAAAATTATTTTATTTTATTTTATTTTAATGGAGGTACTGGGGACTGAACCCAGGACCTTGTCCATGCTAAGCCTGCACTCTGCCACTGAGCCATCACCATCCCTGATTTTTTAAGAATATTTTTTAATATTCAGGATTTTTTGCTTTTCCTTCAGATGATTCTTAATATAGGTAAATTTATTTTTCTAAATAAAACGTTGCACAGATTATTTTACCACTAATTAATTTATCTTTCTTCTTTACTTCAATCACAGCATTGCCTGTGTGTTGGCAATGTCATTTACAGACTACAAACCCAGAGCTTATTTTACTGTTTCTTTGCATCTCACCAACTTGGCAAAACTTACTGAGTCATGCTGTGATCTCCTACCCATTTACCTTTTGCTTTCGCCAGTGTTGTACTCACCATGAGGAAATAGCCAATAAGCAGGACAGGCATTAAGAGGATAATGAGTAGATAATCAAAGAAGGTAAATCTTTTCTTCACGGCATAATGCAAGCAGGTTCTCTGCTTCTGAAAATTAAGAAAAGGACTTTTATCAATAAAATATGACACTTCAAATTGCATATTTTTGGATTACCATATCAAAAATTTATTCGGTGCTTTTTCTTCTTGTGGTCCCCACGGCACCTCTTTCTGTGGAGTATGTCGAATTAATAAACCCAAATTTCCATTGACCAGGGCATTGAACCCAGAAAAGTCTAAAGAAAAAGTTGGCACAGAAAGACAACAGGTGAAATGTACATTTTACAAATCATCAAAAGATGGATTCTCAAACTCATCTTAGTTTGGGGGAAAAAACACATTGGGATAAAAACAGAGGACTGAATTCAGTATGAAAAGCTATAGTTACTCTTTAATCATCTATGGTTAAATTCATAACCATAATTATTCATTTTGTAGTTTGTTTATGGGAAAATTTAACCACATGACAATTTTTCCATGTTCCTACATGCACACAGGCAGTGCCGGAAGAATGGAAATGACTCAATTTAATTCTTTAAATATGTGAATTATTTATCAGGTGATAGAATTAACGCTTTTAGGAATTGTGGGGCTTATAAAGCCTCAGGGCCTCATAATCAAACAGCAGTAGACAGGAAGTTGCACAAATAAGTATGATACAAAAGAGGCCATGGTGAGTGGAATGCGAGGAGAGGGGGAGAGTCAGAGAGAACAGAGAACATTTCCACTGTTCTTAAATAAGAGTATTTTTGTTTTTCTAATACCAAGGTATATATGCTCTCTGTAAAAATTCTGTAAGCCGACAGGAGTATAATGATAGAATTTAAAATCACCCATATCAAACAGCCCAGGGTTAATTATTGCTATTTTGCTTATTTTCATCCAGTCATGCATATATGTGGAATTTTAAAATATAGGGTCATACTACATGCAAAATGTCATACTACACATGCAAAATCATATCTGCTTTCTTTAAGTTAATATTTAGAATATGTGCATTTTCTGATGCCATTTAATATTTTTAAATATGTAACTAATGGCTGCATGGCTTATCATTGAATGGAGTTATTCTGATTTATTTAGCCATACCCTACCTGTTGAACATTTCAAGTTTTTAACTTTTCATTTTCATAAATAACACTGCTTGAACATCCTCATTCACAAAGCTTTGTCAACATTTCTAAATTTGTCCTTAGCATCAGTTTTGAAAATTATAATTCCTGGCATAAAAGGCATTAATGCTTTCCCTATTGTGATGCTAATTTGTCCAGTAAAATAATAATGATTCAGACTTCCTTCCTGTGAAGGCCTGGTGGGGAGGCAGGGAGAAGGAGAGTGTAGCTTGTGTGCCTAGCATGCAAGAGGTTCTGGGTTTAATCCCTAGTTCCTAAGTCCCTTCATTTAAATAAATAAATATCTAATTACCTCCCCAAAATATAAATAATTTTTTAAAATAATAAAATAAAATAAGTTTCCTTCCTGATCAACACTTGATTTTCTGTTTTAATCCTGGTCAATTTGACAGACCAAAAAACAGACAAACAAACAAAATAAAACAAAGGTATCTTTATATTTTAATTTAATTTGGTTTCCATGAAATCCATCCTCTATTTGGCACATGCATCTGTACCAGTAATGGAGCTTTCTGTTTGTTTTTAAGGTCTTGATTTCTTTAGTGCTTTGGAAGATGACTCATAGATTTAAGAAATGAAAAGGTACGGTTCAAGTTATTAATGTGCAAAAATTAGTATTTGGGAAAAATGGAGACGATTAAACATTTTAAAACCTTTAAAACTATTTTAAAAATAGAAAATCGCAAATCCAATGCTGCTTTTGATAAAATCTCTACTAAAGTATCCGCTAAAGTCCTGTCCTTACTTCCATGAGCAGGCTGGCTCAGATTGTCTGCAAAACGGAGACAAGAGTGCCTCGTCAACCCCATCCCTGTGTTCACAGACGTCTCCCTCCCTCAGCTTCCTAGTGCCCAGTCTCCAGAGAGGGTGTGAATGCAGAGACCTCTGTCTTTGCCACCCCCTCCCACCACAGCACCACCCACCTGGTTCCTCAGCTGTGTGCTGGGGCAATCATGTCCCGCCACTAAGCTGTACATCAGTTAGAGTCAGCACTGCCATGATTTGCTTTTAAATCCCACGACACAAGAAATAGGAAGCACAAACAAAAAAGGCCAGAAGTGATCCATTTTCTGATGATACATTATTACTCCAACTGAGCTGCTCTCTAAGCTGATCTGGAAGGGGCAAGTGGGACCTACAGGCTGTCTTTCCTCATTGAACGTACTTGAGTGCGTACAGGGTGTTCATAGCCATCACAAAAAGTGACTTTTTATATTTGCTCAGTGTACTTCAGATGTTGCCTTTACTGTGATACAGACTCTAGATTTCTGGGCAGGTTCTGAATGGATATTCTCAGCAGTACACAACGTGTCTCGCTCTTCCTTAATCCTCAAGACCCCAAGTCAGCTAATAATGCATCTTTAAGTATATCCTTTATGCCTTTCTGTCTGGCTTCATGAGCATATTTGTTCCTGGCAAATTACTCACTGAAATGCTTTCATTCTGTAAGCAAATTATAGGATTTTCTGGAGATCAGAACATTAACATAGTAGGTAAAAATCTAACTAATGAAATAACACCACCGGGTTAATACTTTTTTCCTAGGAAATCTTTCCCATTACTTCTGTAACAGTGAGGAAGAGAAACAGGAGGAGAGGAGGGGCAAGAAAAAGCACAGGGAGGAGGAGGAGGGAAAAAAGGAAGAAGCTCTATCCAGACAACTGAGTGAATCGTTCCTTTTTTAAAATTTTTTTCAGAAATACAAGGACATAACAACAAAACCCACAAAATATGCCTGCTCATTGAATTACGTTTTATTTTGCTTCTTAAACTGATAATATGGCCTCAATATATATCAGTCTCTCTAAAGTAAGGCAAAAAAAAAAAAAAAGTATTAGGAGCTGCAAACAATAAGAAAATTAAGAAGAATGAAATAATGCCATTTGCAGCAACATAGATGGATCTAGAGATCATCATACTCAGTGCAGTCAGTCAGACAAAGACAAATATATGATATCACTTGTATGTGGAAACTAAAAAATGATGCAAATGAACTTATTTACAAAACAGAAGGAGACTCAGACATAGAAAACGAACTTATGGTCACCAAAGGGGAAAGGGGGGAGGGATAAATTAGGAGTTTAGATACACACTACTATATATAAAATAAAAAACAAGGACCTACTATATAGCACAGGGAACGATGTTCATTACCTTGTAATAAAAAAGAATATATATATATATATATACACACACACACACACACACATATATATACATGTATGACTGAATCACTATGCTGTACACTAGAAACACAGCATTGTAAATCAACTATACCTCAATGAAAAAGAAAAAACAAAGAGAAAATGACATTTGCTGCCTCCATTGCTGAGAGGAAAGAAGTACCCCGGTCACGGCCTCACCTGGTTTTTGAGATTCACATCAGCATTTCTTCTTAGGAGGAAGGAAATGATTCTCAGGTGCCCTCGCCTGCAAGCACAGATCAGGGGGGTGTCTCCGTTAAAGCCATCTTGAACATTGATACAGTTGCTGTCTTCCTTTATCCACCGCCACACTTGACCCAAGTCATTCTGATAGGCCGCCTGGCAGATGGGCTGCGGAGAGGAAAAGAAAAGCAGGTTTTGTTAAACCACACTAAGAAAAATCATCTAATACTTTATAATTCAGTGTTTCCAGTTTGTAATATACTGCTTTGTAGATGAGACATGGGATCTCAATTATGTCTAGCCTTAAGTCTAGAACAAGCAAAAGTCCACCAGGAACCTCTTACGATTTCCTAAGTTGCTTGGTAGACAGAAAAATTCATGGAATGGACAAATGAGTGAATAGATGGAAGCAATATCGTAGATTCGACTCAGTAAGGGAATTGTGCATTGGGTTCACAGATAGATGATGCCTGTCAGAAAAGCAGGTTTTTACTCAAGATAAAATCAGCATACCAGAGTTTAGGGCAACACTAGGAGACAGGAACAAAGATGTGTGGTCCCTTGTTCAAGGAACTCTGTACAGTGTACTTGGCACCTATTTTAGACAAATAACGTAACAGGTAATTAACTGCAATTAGATGCTTTTTTATTTTAGAAGGCACTATAAGGAGCTTCTCAAAGTACCATGGGAGTTTAACAGCAAGACCTGAGCAGACCTCATCTTGCCTGCCTTAACATCTCTGCTCTCCCACTGGACTTCTCTCCTTTTTTCAATATCCTGTGGTTAGTTTCTTCCATCTGGGCCTCAGCCCTTACTGCTCCCTCTACAAAAACAAAACAAAACAAACAAAACAAAACACTTTTTCACCTCTCTCTTCACCTAGCTAACTGCTAACTCATCCTTCGTATCATAACTTAATTTTCATTTTATCTGAGTCTTTCCTGACTCCAGCATTCCTTCAGAGCAACTGGTGCAACTATAACTCTTTTCTTAATTAATTATAATTGTGTGTTTCAGGCTAGTGTGAATCAGGAGGGGCTGAGACCACAGTGAGTGAGGGAAGGCACTGAAATTCAGGCTATAAATTCCATGTGGATAAAGACCACCTCATTCCATTCACCACCATATTTCCAGCTTATAACTCAGCACTGGGCACATAATGGGCAAACACTAAGTATTTTCAGATTTATTTTAATTAGACAGTGTAAAAAAAGTGCTTACAATGCCTATCACATGAATGATGCTCAACTTATGGAAGTTATTATTTCTGCTTATTAAGTATTAATTAAATTAATTAGCAATATTTGCCAGGAGATAAAGAAGTAGTGGTCAGAGAGGTTGTAGGAGAAACCAGAAAAAAGATATGGCCCAAATGCAAAGGAGGGAATTTATTTAAAACTTAGAAAGTTAAATTAAATTGTGATGTCTGATTTTTAATTAGACATCACATACAAACGATTTGTTACATGAGACATACAAGCCACTGAAAGGATTCTACGCTGTTATAAACTCAGTCTCCACCAGGGAGCAGCTCAGGGTCATAAAAGCACGGACATCAGACAAGTCGGCACAGCCAGAGGGAAAAAACAGTCCGTTACGCTACACAGATTTAGCTGTGTGAAAAAAACTGTTCCAGTTTTTTTAAATTTTGTTTTTCATTGAAGTGCAGGTGATTTACATGTTAGGTTCAGGTTTAAAGCAAAATGATTCAGTTATGCATATACATACCCATGTTTTCAGATTCTTTCCTATGACATATTATTACAAGATATTGAATATTGTTCCCTGTGCTATACAGTAGGTCCTGTTGTTATATATTTTATATATAATAATGTGTATCTATTAATCCCAAACTCCTAATTTATCCCTCCTTGCTTTTTCCCCTTTGGTAACCAGAGTTTGTTTTCTATGTCCAACACTGCTTTTATTTCCCCTTAATTTCAGCATACACCAGTGAAAATTTGCCACTGATCACTACAGCTTACAGACTAGCACTTGGGAACTGACGGGCTTCTGTGCAGAATTGAAAACAGGTGGCTATAGTGTTAATTTTTCTGCTAAAAAGCAAAGTATCTTCCTGACTCAGACATCATATACAAACTGTTCATTTTTCTTTTCTTAAAATTTTAAATTACAACATTAAAAAGACTGGAATTTGTCATGTAGTAATCTGGTTTTCCAGCTTCTCTTAAAAAAATTGAAAGACTTGACAACGCTGGGCCCGCATTCCCACAGGACGTCACGTACAGCTCCTGCTTGGGCTGCTCGAAGTCTTTACTGAGAGTTAACTATAAAGAGGGAAGGAAAAGGTGGGCAGTCTTCCTGCAAGAGTCCAAAGTGCCTTGGAGTGCCTTCTCAATCCCAGGTCCAGCCAAGGTTCTGCACATCGGGAGGCAAAGTGGTGACATCAAGTGGTTGTAAGTACGGGAGCTGGAGGCAAACTTCCTGGGTTCCAATCTCAACTTCGCCATGAGGCAGTTGTGTTATTTGGATATGCTGTTTAAACAATTTGTGTTCAGTGTCTTTCTCCATTTAAGATGCACATCCTCTTCATGAGGTTACAGGAAGGATTAAACGTGACCATATAGATGAAGCGCCCAGCTCGAGAACGACTCATAGTTCACCGATTCATGTAAGCTACCCTTACAGTTACTTATTAAGGAAAAAAAAAAAAAAAAGGAAGCCACTGAAGACTGGCAGAGGGGGTTATGGAAGGATAAATAATTACTGAAAGAGACTCACAGACATAGAAAACAAACTTACAGTTACCAGGGGGAAAGGAAGTGGGAAGGGATAAACTCGGAGTTCGAGATGTGCAAATATTAATTACTATACATATAATAGATTAAAAAAACAAACTTCTTCTGTATAGCACAGGGAACTATATTCAATACCTTGTAATAACCTATAATGAAAAAGAGTATGAAAACAAAAATATGTGTGCATATGTGTGAGTGGGACATTCTGCTGTACACCAGAAATGGACACGTTGTATCTGACTATACTTCAATTTAAAACAATAAACAAATAATTACTGAAAGAGAATGAATGATAGGATAGAGAACAAATGTGGAAGTATTACCTTGCCAAACAGAATGACAATGTGGTTCTGAGGCCAAAGCAAGGGAGGAAAGATAACTATTTGGGACAGAGAGAACTTTACATTAGCTGACTTTTTTTGGCCAGAAAGCCTGAGATTTGGATCTTCATCCTCTATGCTAATATGTATTTATCATAAGTAAACTGATAAGCATAGGTAACTCAGTAAACAGTAATTATATTTAAATATAATGGGAGTGTGCTAATGATGTAGAGGAGCAAAATTTGCCACCCAAAAATGTGTCTCTTTGGCATGAGGATTAATTTAGCCTGATTATTTTTAAGAAACTGAAGACTCAGAAAGTCTTTCTTTTTACCTCCCCCTTAGCTGCCTAAAGAATTGAGATAAAAGGGTCTTTTCTGGAACAGAGCTATCACCAGAGATGGCCACAAAGAACAGAGGGGAAACTCGGCAGAGCCTCGAGATCAGAGTCCACTCTGTGTCCCATTGTCTCTGCACGGCCCAGCAAACATTTAATTACCAAATATTTGCTTTTCCATCTTTATATGAAATGCCTTCCTTCCCTTTGAAGTCCCAAACCACTACCCCCAACATCCTCTTTGTCTTTAGCTGAAGATGGTATTTAAGGCGAGGGTTTCAGCCATGTTGTCAGTTTACTCCATTTTCCTGGGTCTTTTCTGTGTTTACATGGTACTGAATTTTTGTTTGATTTTCTCTGGTTAATCTGCCTCATGTCAGTTTAATTCATAGACCAGCCAGAAGAACCTAGAAGGGTAGAGGGAAATTTCTTCTTCCCCAGCAATGGCATAGGAGACTGGATTGAAACAGAGGTGGAAGAGGCTCTTGCGCCTGGTGGGGAAGGTCTGGGAGAGCTACAATGAAAAGTGCCACAGGAGACGAACAAAAATATGAAACCGCTTAAAGCATCAGGTGGAGGAAACACGATAAGGCGCTGCAGTGGCTGAGACTGCAATAGGAGTTCATGATGTTCTTCAGCAAACCTACCGTCAAGGGTGGAGACAGTCAAGGGGACAAAGAGCAAAGATTAGGAAACACGTGTCAGGCAAGGGGTGTGAAAGGAGAGTAGTTCACCGTGGGATTGGGGTTGACTGGGCAACGTATGTAAACCAAGTGGAGACTAAAGGACTTGATGGAAAGAGAGAGAGAAGCAGACAGAAACATGAAAAAGGATCAGTACTTGTGATCCAGTGGGAAATGCGACTGGCTAAGAAGTTATGATAGGAGCTAGAGGTAGCAAATTCTAAATGTCATGGTAGAACTTTGTCCAGGATGAGAAGTCATGAGTGGTCTTGCTGGGTGGCTGATTTGAACTAAAGACAGAGGCCAACAGAAGAGACTAAAGGCTTGTGGATACTGAGGTCACCGAGGATGACCTCAGAGAACAGAAAGAAAGGGAAGCTGTGCTTCAGTAATCAAGGAAGGTGGAAGTGATGCTGGAGGATGCTGGGCAGCAGTGAAAAGATAAAGGGACATAAGACTTCAAGGAAGAAACAGTCATGGGCATAAAGCAACAATGGTGAACAAGGAAGAAAATAGACTGAAGTGGAGACTAACATGAGACTTCAGTGAAGATGCAGAGGAAGACAGCGAGGAGATTGAAGAGAAGGAATGTTCACCAACAGCAAACACAAATCCACATGGATTAAACTGTGAATGATGCTCCCTAGGGCTGTGCTCTGCACAATCTGAAAAACTAAGGCACAAGATCAATCGAGCGCACAGGTGCACTCTTCTCTCCAGTCTCATCTATTACCCTCGTCTTTGCTCACGACAGTCTAGCTCTTTCTGGAGAATGCCATGTTCATTTCTTCTTTCTTTTAATTTTTTTTTATTAAAGTATAGTCAGTTTACAGTGTTGTGTTGATTCCTGGTGTACAGCATAGTGTTTCAGTCATACATAAACATATACACATATATTCCTTTTCATATTCTTTTTCATTATAAATTACTATAAGAAATTGAATATAGTTCCCTGTGCTGTACAGTAGGTCCTTGTTGTTTATCTATTTTATATATAGTAGTAAGTATCTGCAAATCTCTAACTCCCTGTTTATCCCTTCCCATTCCCTTCCCACTGTGGTAACCATAAGTTTATTTTCTATGTCTGTGAGACTGTTTCTGTTTTGTAAATAAGTTTGTTTGTGTCTTTTATTTTTTATTTTTGGAGGGGGGAAATTAGGTTTATTTATTCTTATTGGAGGTACTTTTTGCAGGGGGCAGGTAACTAGGTTTATTTATTTTTTTTAATGGAGGTACTGGGGATTGAACCCAGGACCTCTTGCATGCTAAGCCTGTGCTCTACCACTGAGCTATACCCTTCCCGCTTGTGTTTTCTTTTAGATTCCACATATGAGTGATATCATGTGGTATTTTTCTTTCTCTTTCTGGCTTAACTTCACTTAGAATGGCGATCTCCCCATGTTTATTTCTGTCTTCGGGGTCTTTGCACTGGCTCGTTAGCTATATGTCTGGCTTTCTTCTAGGTCAAATTGTGTATCAGCCCACATGTCACCTCTGAGAGGCCCGGTGTGGCTGGATTATAAGGAGTAGTAGCAGTGAAGGGGAAATCAAGGCAAGGCACACATTCATCTGTTTTCTATTCTTTCTCCAACAAAGTCTTCTTGAGAATGTGCTGTTGTCCTCACTGTCAGGAAACTAAAGGAGCCTCATTGCCACACTTCAGACCTGAGAAGCTCTGAGGTCAGTGATGAGGAGGACCAGGAGTGGGCGAGAAGGCCTTTGCCTCCAATCATGAGGAGCGAGGGCAGAGGAAGGCTGGGTTCTAGGTGCTGGACCTAGCCAATTGGAAGCCCTGAACTCTCCCTACTACCTCCGACCACCTGAGGTAAACGCAGGGCCGAAAGGAAGCAGTAGGGTCACTCTCATTGCCTCCCAGGCTCCCAGACTTCTGTCAAACAATGGCTGCCCAAGGGTGGGAGGACCGTGTTAAACTGACATTATTTAAAAATCACTGGAGCACGGTGATGGAAAAAAGCAAATCAACCTTTAGTCAGTTTTATTATTCTCTAAATTCTGACTGGACAATAAACTTCCTTATTACCTGCTCTTAGATGAACTGCTCTCACCGCTCAGTTATTCCAACACGCCCAGCTTCCCATGCCTCAGGCCCCCCACAGCACATCCCCTGTCTGCGACACTCTCCCCAAGCTTCTCAAGACTAGATCCGTATTCCTCAGACCTCAGCTCGAATGTCACTATCTCAGAGGAGCCTTTCAGGTCAAATCTAAAGACATACATACTCCCCTCTTGTATACGCTCTCTTTATCCGGTAGCTGCCTTGATTCCTGTTTTCACTATTCATAATTATTTTAACTTGTATATTCATTTCACATAAGTAGCTCCAAGAGGTCAAGATCCCCTTTATTTATTTATCACTGTATACCAGGAGCTAGCCTGTGCCTGGAATGTAGTATGTGATCAATAAAAGTTGTTGATTAAATAAAAGGATGAGTGAATGAATGAATAAATATTTACAAATGTTTAGTGCCAGTTTCTGTTCATAAACTGACACGATCATTTTCTTTTTGAAACGTGATTTAGTACCACGTTATCATTTGTCAAATCCTTAAAATGTACAAGGAAAGAATCAAGAAACCAATTGGGGTGGAAGCCCTTTGGTGCTCTTATTAAATCTACACTGCCAAAATTTTGCTAGGGGTTCAAACATACAAACAACGTAGACAGAGCGAGCCGGTAAGATTGTGAGGGAGGCTTTTTTCTTCCAATTGCCTTTGCCTTTCCTTCTCCCTTGTTATGGAATGACACAATATTTAGTGCTGAACCCAGCCCAGCCCTCTTGTTTTACAGATATCAAAACTGTGGCCTGGAGAGGTTAAATGATTTCTCCTATCTGCCCCAAGTTCCTGGCCCAATGGGGACTGAATTCCAGGTTTTCTTCCAGTCCAAAAGCCTTCCCATTATTTACAGCTCTATTCCTGTCTCCCTGGAGCTCTCCTCAAGGGTGCCAGTTCTCCCATAAGCCCTGCTCAGCCTACACTGCTTTCTCCGGACGCTGAATATTTTAATACCATCCCTTCTTCTGTAAACCACGTGCTCTTCTCTACAGTAACATCTGCCTCTCTGAAAACAGGTCCATTCCCAAAGGAGTAATATTAAGAGTGTGTGTGTATATGTGTGTGTGTGTGTGTGTGTGTGTGTGCATCTCTGTTCATAGATAATCTTAACATTAGACCTTCCCAAGTTTTAAAGGGCTGCATCGTTTTAATACGATATTCCTCTTAGAGCCTGTTTCCCCAGCTGACAGGTCAGGAGTCTGAAGATTCTACAAGTCTCCTAGGCACAAATTCCTGAGCTCTTTTAAGTCCTTAAACATCTTCTTTCTAATTTTGGTAATTCTAATTCTAACTTTGCAGTGAAACACTTCTCTTCTGGTGGGAGTAGGATGTACTTCATCAGAACCTGGATCTAATTTATCCTATTCTTTTAACTAAGGGCAAAGGGCAATAGTGTATCCCAGTGGGGAAGAATACTGGCAGAAGGGCAGCGTGGTTCAGACTAACTTGCTCGTGGAGTGTGTGTGACATCTCTGCGGAGGAGCGGGGTGAAAGGAACGTAGCATGTCCATCAGGGACGTAAGCAGGATTTCCCTGAAGGTACAAACACAGGTCTGTAGCCAGCAAGCACTTTTTAGCTGCCTAACTCTGGGCAAGTTACGGAAACTTTGCCTCAGTTTTTTTCATTTGTAAGATAAGGATAATGATGGTGTCTCTCTCATATAGTTATGGTGAGTATCACATGAGTTAACACACATAAAATGTTTAGAGCACAGCCAGGCACATAATAAGCCCTAACTGAATGTTTGTTTTTATTGTAAATGGTATGAACAAATACAAGCAACAAGGGTTCAAATGAATCAGCCCTGTTGAAAAGTCGGGCTTACATAGCTGAGGGTGATTACCCCAAGCTAGGTTCTCTCCCTGAGTTCTAAGCACTTCTTCTACTGCAGACATGAGGTCCAACTCTGGGATGTTCCCTCATTCTCTCCTGTGTTCTTAAAAATATATTAGAAACAACCTAAATGTCCATTGATGGATGAATGGATAAAGAGGTGGTATATATTTATAATGGAGCATTATTCAGCCATAAAAAGAATGAAATTTTGCCATTTGCAACAATGCAGCTGGACCATAAGGGCATTATCCTGAGTGAAATAAGTCAGAAAAAGATAAATGCCATATGCTCTCACTTATATGTAGAATCTGAATAACAATAACAAGAAAAAAAAAAACAAAGGAAAAATGAGCACAGGTTTAGAGAGAAGAGATGGTGGTTGCCTGGGGCAGGGGGCAGAGGGTGGGAGGTGTGCAAAGCGAGTGAAGAGAATCAAAAGGTATAAATTTCTCGGTATAAAATGAATAAGTCATTGGGATGTAATGCACAGCATGGGGACTATAGTTAATAATACTGTATTGCATGTTTGAAAGCAGCCAGGAGAGCAGATCTTGAAAGTTATCATCAAAAGATAACTATGTATGGTGACAGATGTTCACTGGGCTTATTGTGGTGACCGTTTTGCAATATATACAAATATTGACCCACTATTTTGTACACCTGAAACTAATATAATGTTATGTCAATTATACCTCAGTAAATATATATGTGCTCTCTCTATATAATGGCATAACTGTTAGCAATGCAAGGATCCAAAGGGTAGCAGAATATGCAACCCAAAATACACTTCTTAGCTTAACAATTATTTTGGTCTAAAGGCAATTGAGAAGAAAATGATAACAAGAACATTCTCTGACTTCCTCCTATTTAGCTAAACGCAGGACATAAATTCCTGAAGGTGTTCCCCTCCTCCCTCTCCTCCAGGAATGACAAAAGTTACCCTTGGCAGCCCAGAGAAGGGACCAAAGTAATCTACATAATAAAATTTACTAACTGGCCCTTATCTTCCATTAGCTCCCCTACATATTTGCCTTCCCACAATGTGCTGCCTTAGAAATCCAAAGTCCTTTTCCTTTGTCTTGCCACTCCTCTAAACATTTATTGCTCTTTTCGTTAAGATGCTGTAAGAGGGGAGGAGGGTAGAGTGTGGGCTTAGCATGCACAAGGTCCCAGGTTCAATACCCTGTACCTCCATTAAAAACAAATACAGAAAAATTTAAGAAAAATAAAGAGGTGCTATGAGAGCTCAAGTTCCAACTATCTCTTTGAGTTACTTTTCGCTGGATACTACCCTGTATGTGCTCGACACATGTGTTAATATACTTCCATGAGTTTTTCTCTTGCTATCTTTCCACTGTCAGTCTAATTTACAATGAACCTAAGATGAATAAAGGGAAAAGGAATTTTTTTCCTCCCCTACAGCTCTAAGGAAAAATGATAAAATTTATGTCCCCAGTCTAGAGAAGCATGCCACACTCAAAGTGGGAAGTAGAACTTGATTGAAAATTTAAACAGAAAGAGATGCTTCAAGGCAGTGCCAGACCAGGAAGTCGGGCAGGACACTGGCTTTGGCTCTGTTCTTACTTAGTGGTTCATGTTCTTCATACCTGGGAAATGCCAGCGACTGATACAGGACAAATGAGAGACTGGTGCGTGACAGATGAGTAGGTTATGTTTACATATTTGAGACAATACTCCAGAGCTTCTTAACCTCTTTAAAATTATAGATAGGAGAGTCTCACAGAGGGTCCCACCACAGACCGTCTGCATCAGAATATCAGAGAGTGGGACTAAGCTTTTTTTTCCCAATCCATTCACATGTAACTCCCAAATGCAACTTAAGCTTTCTTCCAATCTAAAAGGACCCATCTGGGGGGTAGGGTATAGCTCAAGTGGTAGAGTGTGTGCCTAGTATGTATGAGGCCCTGGGTTCAATCCCCAGTACCTTCATTAAAGAAGTAATTAAATAGATAAACCTAATTACCTCCAACTCTCGCCAAAAAAAGAAAGGAAAAAAAAAATAAACTAAAAGAGCCCATCTTTCTTCAGCATTTTTTCATCCATTGCTGAAGTCACATTGTCCTAATCCTGGCCATTTATTAGCACAGTGTTAGTCCAGGTATCGAGAAGTTGATATATGGGGATACTGAGGATCTTTAAAACCTCTGGCAGCATCCAGAGTGTAGCTCTAGCATCCACTGCCCTGGGACACCATCAAATTCATCAGCTGAAAATGAGAAGTGTCTAAACCCAGCAACCAAACCAGAAAATCTCTGCCACAGAGCTCACCACTCACACCAGGCAAGCAGAGCTCCTGGTTTCAGGGTGACTGGAGAGTAACGAGACAGCATCATAAACACACCCAGACTCTTCCATCCCCAAAACAGCATCTTCACTGCAGTTTTCACTCTGGGAGATCAAAGCCTCATGCCTTGCACAAACCTGCCTAGTCAAACTACTTTTTACGTATGCTCAGTGGTGGCTACTTTTACCTAAGAAAAAAGGAAGTTGATATCAAGAGAGATTTCTGCAGACTGAGAAATTATTTCCCATGCAGGTGGACAATCATCTTTTTTATGGAGGTGACTAAGACTTTCGAGGTGTTTACTGCTGATGCAAGCGTGAAGTGGACAAGTGAGCAGAGTCAAGTGGAAGGGCCTAGAGTCTTCCTCCACTTGGGATACTGAGTTGCCTGGCAACAATCATAGACTGTCTTTGATTCAATATGAATTATATCCTTTGAATGATTACCTCTGCGTTTCTAGGTAAGTGAGGGTTTTCTAAGGGTACGTGTATATGTGTGTGTTTGTGTTTGTTTTTAAATATCATAGCAAGTCCCACATTGCTTTGTCTTCCATATATCTGAAAAGTGAAACAGTCATCCCACTTCTGGGGATATTCTCATTGATATATTGTAATTATTGACTGGCTTATTGAATTATAATTCAACACGACTTACCTTGCCTTAATTCAACTACTTGCCAAATCAACACCCCAACAACAAACAATTATACTGTTCATGCAGAGACTATTTGAAGTAATTATTCCCAGGGCCTAGATGACAGTCTGGCTTCTCACAGCGTGGTCCTAGACAGATGGCTTCTCCAGGAGATGATATGCATAATCTTAGACCCTGCCCAGATTACAGAATAATAAACTGCATTTGAAGAAAATCTTTGGGTGGTGATCTGTATGCACATTAAAATTTGAAAAGCACTAGCCTGGAGCAGTGTTTCTGTCTCATGGGTAGCAAGCTGATCACCTACATCAGAATCACCTCTAAAAACCAGGTTTTTGGACCCTACCCAGACTGAGTGAAACTGACTTTCTGGAGTGGGGGCCCTTGAAACTGCATTTTTAGTAAGTTCCTCTCCCTGGCACTTAGGCAATCCAAGGTTTAAGAAAAGCCAGAGCAGTGTTTTAGAACATAACATGTGTTGACATTTTCATATATGTGAGTTCTTCACCAGCCCAAAGTCACTGAGCAAAACATACCTAGAATTACAAGCTAATCAAAGAGCAAGTTGACTACAGGAAGGCGTACACACACACACACACACACACACACACACACACACCCTAGCATTAGACATAACTGCAAATACAGAGACATTGCCTTTAACATTAGAAGAACCACCCAAAGAGGTTCTGTTGAGCATCTGTAATGAAATGCAGACTGACCGGTTATTTGTGTTAAGGAGGAGAGGGAGTAAATAGTGAATAACAATGTCATTACATCTCTTGGACTCCTGTTTAAATACTACTCTCTTGCCTCCTTTGAAACATGATTAAAAATCCATTTGATTATAATAGGTTACTCTCAATACTGGAAAAAGCATTTCTGTTTCCATCAGCTGTGAAAAGAAAAAATTCAAACTATCAAAACCATATTCAGTTTTTATCCCTCTTCTGTACAGGGATGGTCTTTATTAGTAATTGCTAGAGGTGAATTTCTTTTCAAATATCAAGCTGAAAGATGTTACTCTGTACATGTGGTTCCATAAAAGAATCAGTCTATCTTTTGTCTGTTTAGAAAATCCAGTTGAGGACAATTTACACTTGTCCTCTGGAGATTTGACATCAGAAAACACAACTCCATTAACTCCATTTTCATGAACTTCATTCTTTGAGATCCAGTTACCCTCGCAAACATCTGAACATCACGACATATATGTGATATCTCTATCTGCTTACATCTAGCTGAAGTTCTGGGATTGCAAAATAATTTGCCTTCAAATATTAAAAATATCAAAAAGATTAACATGCAGGACTTTGTTTTGACTTAATATTCTTACAGAACGTTAGACGGAAGAAAAGGAGACATACTAACAGGGATAGGAAATTCCATTTGAAAGACATGAGCAATTTTTAACACCTTTGGAATCTTATTTCGAGAGCAGTTACATACCTCAGAGTATAGGATTCCCATGCTGGTCCTTCACAGACTTTTTCCACCTCAACAGCTTCTTGAATCGTCTCCAATTAACATCAAAATCCTTCCCAGCCGAGAGAAAGTTCGCTAGAAGCTCAGGTCGGTGGCAAGTCCTTTCTTTCCACACCTGGGAGTGCTCCTCCAGCAACCCAGACAGCCACGTACCTTCCAGAGAACCCAACCCAATGAAACAAGGGCATTAGTGTACTACGTAATGAATGACCCCAGCGGTGTATCATCTAATGTTACAGCCTGGAGGAACCGGTTTCTGAGTCATATCTACTCTGCCAGTGGTAACAAGAGGAAAGAAGGAAGCAAAGTTGAGGGGGAAGGAAAGGTCTCACATGGGCAGGAAGGACTTGGGGTTCAAAATGGAGTATTGTGTGTAGGACATTTCCTAACTGAAATCTGTTTTTCAGTGGCTACTGAGAAAGGCTAGATGCAACCAAACTCGCGTCTTAAAACCACGTATGTCTGCATAGGACTTGACCTTCGTGAAAAATCATCTTTAAAACTGTCACTATGGACTACTGCTATCTTTAAGCACAGATATGTTTGTTTACTATTCCTTAATGGTTTTGTTTGAATAAACTAATTAAAATAATAAATTAAGCTCAATTTATAAGCTATATTATTTTATGTGCATAAATGGGCTCATAATCATTTTCAAGGGCATCTTCGAGTAAAGTTTAAACAATTCAAATTGAAAAAGCTAAACTCTGAAGAATCAGTCCCATTTACATCCTAGTTAATTAAATTATCTTAAAGATTTATGCTATATTTATAGTATTACTATATTTGAATTTTCTTTATGAGCACTTCAATTCTTTTTTTTTTTTAATGGAGGTGCTGGGGATTGAACCCAGGACACTGTGCATGCTAAGCATGTGCTCTCCACTGAGCTATACCCTCCCCTCAGTGCTTCAGTTCTGAGCCTAATAAGTAATACTTTCCCAGCCAAACAGTCTTGTAAATCTAATAAACTAAACTTACTAATATAATAAACATTAAGTTGTCTTAAACATTCTAATACCATTTACAAATGTAGCCAAATTATTTTATAATATTCAATTTTAAAATCATGAGTCTAAAATCAGTTACTCTATTACACATTTTAAATGGATTACCAGGCCACTTGGTCAAAAACACGCTAATTTGTCAAATCTCTTAAACATTGTAAACATTTTATATACCAAATATAATACCAAATAGTCACACATTTTTTCTGAACTTAACACAATCACAGCAAAGAGCTAAACTTTTCCAGAATTAAAACACTCAAACATACCTGTGAAAGAAAGAATTCAACCAGCCAGAGCAAATTGTCCTCTGAACAGTTCAGGATCTTTGTGGCCAAGATGAGGGGGTAAGATCCAAGGTCTGAGCCTATATATATTCAGGGAAATTCTTCCTACTCTGCTGAGAAGCACAGTGAGCTATTCTTGTAACTGTTATAACAAGAATTAGATACTTTATTCTAGACTTGACTTTGGGGCCAACCTCCCAGGAGTTTTAAGAATTAGCTAATTCTCCTGTTGGAGACGGAAGTCTGCAATACATACTAAGGTTGCAGCTGACTTCCCCTTTGGTTTAGTTTGATTTTGCATTTCTTTATTCTGTAAGACATGTATATGTCTTTCCTACTGACTTAAACATTAATGGTATTTCCAATGGGTGCTTCATTCTCTTATGTAAATCTTGTAACCCCCTTTTAGCTTTCTCTGTAACCTCTTTTAACTAATTTGTGTGGACAGAATTTTCCTCTCTTACTACCTCTCTGCTGAGGTTGTCGCTAGCTTCTCCAAGCTCTTTGCTCCCTGACTGAACTTGAAAGCGTTCTGTAATTTCCAGCAGGACTAAAGCTCATCTACTTGGATTCTGCCTCGCTCCCTGGACTGCATCTTGAAGGTGTAAGGGTTCAGGACAAGCTTCCCATGGACCCCTCATGCTGAAGCACTGTCATAATGAGGTCTGAGAAACACATCATTTTTTAAAGAAGTGTTTAGGATTCACTCTCTAGCAAACTGAGTCCATAATTACAAAAATGGAAAAGAAAAAGAAGTTCTAGGAAATAACTCATATATACAAATGTCTTCTGTTAAGAAATAATGTTTCAGTCAGACACTGCAGGCTTAGAATTAAAGGAGCCCACTTGATACCAGTTGAGGATGTAGCCAGCCTCTGCTGACCAGCACCTAACAGCCTGGAAGGAAAAATGAGGCTCCTTCAAGGTGTATCCTGAAGACGTGACCCCCTCCAAGAGAGGTTCAGGAGAACATACCTAGGGAGTTCTACTCTGAGATCTTGACTCACTAACAGTGTCTAATGGCTGGCACTGGAGGGACTTAATTAAAGGAGTGTCACGATCAGAATTTCATGTGTGTAATAAAGCCATCACTCTGGCCATTGTGTGGAGAGTGGAGTTGAGGCAGACAAGAGAGAAATCAGCAAGACCAGTTAGGAGGCTACTGCATGAAGTCAACCGAGAGATCGTGGTACCAAAGGCAGAAGAGCAGTAGCAGGGATGGAGAGAAAAGGAGGAACTCTGTAGGACAGAGGGTGCCCTGTCAGAGCAAACCAAAACTTACATAACTTCCATGTTCTTGTAAGTACTCTGCTTTACCAGAAACACAGTATTTCCAGCCAGCCAGTCCTCAAATACCAAGAATCTGTTCTGATATCCTTGTTCTAAATAAAGTCAGATAGGCAACCCCAGGCCAATCAATTTAAACCAGTTACATTTTCTTTATTCCCTGATTAAGCTGCTAGCCTAATGAAGAAGTCTCCAACCTCCTGACCAGTCACACCCTGTTTCTGCATTTCTGCTTCGAACAACCTATAAAACTCACTCTTGCCCAAACATCCCACTGTTTCCAGGACACGGTACTCCCCCAGTCCATGGGTTGTTTCTCCTTGAATAAAGGACTTCAAACTAAATTGTTTTATTTTTATCATTTGACTGTCACCGTCTCCTGGTGCTAAATACACTTCTTTATCTCTTGTTCTGTGATGTTGACACTAGCACCCTGTGAACTGCATTTCTTTTCTCCCCGCTGGCCTCCTGTTAGGTTCTCCCAATAGGGAGCACTCAAGAGGGACCACAAGGCTAAGGAGGAAGAAAGAGACCGGCTCATTCCTGTGTATTTGCTGATCCTATCAGCTTAAGCCCAGCAATAGCCTGTCATCCTAGAGACAGTAATTGGTCCAGCTTTGTTTCACAGTCCCTCTCATTACAACCAGTCTAATCATACTCTTCAGAGGTACCAGCACCAGCTGTCTCCCTCTCACAGCCCAATGGGATGAAATGCCTCCCCTGAGCCCCTGCAGGATTAGCAACAACCAGACAACGGCCCCTCTTCAAGTCTGGGTCCCAAGAATTTCAGGGTGCTTCCCCCAAGCTGCTAAATTCTGATAACCCCAACCTCTGCTCCTTGTTCCCTCCATCTGAGAGGTGGCAGCTAGCTAGCTGCTCCTGTAATCCTCTCTATTAGTTGCCTTAGGGTTCCCTCTTTGCCTTTTCAGCCCTCCAAGATCCACATAACTGATTCCTTTTATGAAATCTTTCTGTTGAAATATCTAGTAGGGTTCCTTACTGGACTCTGACAGATACTCTGAATAATACTCTAGAGATGTTTAGAAGCTAAAAAAAAAAATTAGCAGGAATTCTCAATCTGATATAAGATACATGGGGGAAATAGCAGATCCGGGATGACATGCATGTGTCCTACTTGGGAAATTTGGTAGACTTTCATACCTTCCACCAAAACTCAAAACACTGGAAGAGAAGTAAGATTAGGGAAAGGTTGGAGAGAGATGATCTGTTCCAGTCTGCATAATTTGTGAATTAGGCACTTGTGTGTAGCACATCTAGCGGGAGATATTCAAAGGGAAGTTTATTATACGGTTTTTGAGCTTTGGAGTAAGAGTTGTTCTAGAGGTAAAGATTTTGAAAGTCATTAGCATATCACCCAGTAGGTTTCAAATGTAAGAGTGAAAGAGTTTAGCTATCTTATCATAGTCTTTTTTTTTTTTCCCCAATCTACAACTTGGATAAATTCCTTGGCTGTATTATTTCCTCTTTAAGTAACACAAGGATTTTTCTTTTCATTCGAGCACCTTTTAATGCTAAGAATTGCTATCTAATCAGATAACAATAACAATAAAATAATAAATTAAAAAATAATAACTTTTGCTACTCAGAATGTTTGTGTTTCTGAGTTTTACACATTGAAACTCTGCCATCTCTTTCCGCAATTCTCTTGTTTGTCAACCAGTGCTTTTTCTATCATTTGTTCACTTAAAGTCCAGGATTCAGAAGGCAAATTGCAGTAATGCTTATTGTTCTGTCCTAATATAGTGTCTTTACTCCAAGACCTAAAAAAATCTTGTCAAACTTGAAATCACTTTTGAATTTCCCAATAAATAAGCAATGTATGGTAATGGAGAAAGAAATCGGGTCAGCCAGCCCTTAAAATAAAAAAATATATACTGGCTTTGCAAGTTTAAATTTAAAATAGATCATTTCATTGTTTAGCTCTTACAAGACACTTAATTCCAAGTTGTGTTCTATTTCTGCAACATCCTCTACCACGTACTCACAGAATTACTTATTACCATGTGCTTGAATGGAAGCATAAAGAGTAAACATCACGCCCCTGGTCCCATAGTCAGTGGAATGCTGAGATGTGTGCTTCCTGATTTTTTAGATCATTTAACATATCTGAGACAAGAGAAATTATTTTTATTTCTTGGTAAAAACAGAAAAGAAAACAAGGAAGTAACCATATTGCTAACAAATCCTGTTACACTGGATGGCTGTTCCAAGATACAGCTGCCTACTTCTGCAAACTTTCCACTGTTTCTCCACTGACTCAAGAATCTGCTGAATGACTTAAATTATAAGTCTCTTTCAGTTTTGCAGTAAAGCCAGATTCACAGTATGAGACAAGCTGTGCACTCTAGGGCGTGAGTTTACTACTCTGACCCAGGATGGAGGAGGTCGCCTATGTTACACTTTGACCTACAGTTTACTTTTACTACTGATCCCGATCCGAGGGGTTTTAAAAAAAGATGATTTATGTCTACTTCCTTAGGAGGCCTTAAGGTTCTTTGAATTACACCCCATTCCATGCCTGTGCAGTGCAGCCTCCAGTTTTTATGGGATTTTGTTTGTTTGGTTCTAGTTTATAATAAAGTGTTGTTTGAGGCATATATCCCTCCAGTCTTCTTCTTATGGATACGCACACACAATATGTTTACTTATTTATTTTTAAAAAATGAGATTTTTTGGCACAAATTTTTGCTCTCATGTTTGCCCTTCAGCAGTACATAGTGACGTTTTCCATGTTACAAAATAGTCTTTAATATCATTTCTAAGGGGAAGGTATAGCTCATTGGTAGAGTGCATGCTTAGCATGCAGGAGGGCCTGGGTTCAATCCCCAGTACCTCCACTAAAATAAGTAAATAAACAAATAAACCTAATTACCTCCCCCACAAAGACAAACAAACAAAAGGGACCAAATGACTTAGAGGCAAGTAGACATCTTGCTATTATAATAGTATCTTGGGTTCCAGACCTGGCTCTGTTCAGCTCCCCAGACACCCCTAGACCACGGAAACTCCATATTGCTAATTGTGAGCTTGGATTCCCTGACCTTTTGAAAATCCTACTGGACCAGCTACTGTCCTGTCGCACGACAACACCGGCATTATTAACTCCGACCAGACGAGCGGCACAGAAGATAAATCCACAATTATTCCACTGCTCTCCTCCCAGAGAGGCCCTCCTGACACAAGCTCAGAGGCAAACAGCTTCATTTGCAGGTGGTCAAACAAGAAGGCCCAGTTAGCTAGGAGCTAGGGTCAGGTTTCCTGCACAGTTTCCCAGCCCCTCACCTCAAGACTCTTCTCCCTGTAGCTCCTGGTCACATAGGACAGGGGTAAAAAATGCTTGTTGGTTCACCTCAGCCTCCTGGATGACGGAGCACACCCGAGGGGGCCAGCAGGGGGCAGGTCCTGACACTCCGAGGAGAGAAGGAGAAATGCAGCTGGCACAGCTGGGTTGTTTGGTGAGCTCACACAGCAGGTGAGCTGGGCTCCCAACGCCTAAGGCTAGTGCTGGACCTTGGCGTGGACTATGGTATAAAACGTTAGCACGCCAGATTTCTAATTTCTGCTCCGACTTCCCATGTCAATTTGATCCTATGTAGACTTCATTTTCCTTATCCATGAGATGAAGGGGCTGGACAAGATTATTGCTAGTCTTTGAGCTCAGAATTGTTTAAATCTATACCTAAGTGGCGTTCTAACCAAATATTGCAAAAATAAAAGATGCTGTGGCATAACTGAAATGAACACAGGTTTTCGAATCTGAGAGACAGCAATAGGGTATTGGCAATGTTCTATTTCTTGATCTGGGTTATGATTTCACAGATCTGTTCCCTTTAGGATAATTATTTGAGCTACTGATCTGTCCATGTTTCTATATGTAAGCTACTCTAAAATTGAAAAATAAAACACACACACACAAAGGTCAAGGCTTCTACATGATGAAGGGCCTGGAACCTCCAACGAATATGATTTTCTAGGGCCCTCTCCCCTCAGTGATTCTTCCCCACTCCCAACTACTCACCCTTCTTTTAGAGAATCTTCCCATCTTCAGTCTTGCTCCTTTCCTTGTCCTTCTGAATGGTGGTGATTGTGTACCACCTATGGTAATGGCAGTCCTTGGGCACCTGCAACTTGCCTCATCCCAGCCCTGAATCATCCCAGGCTCCATAGGAAACCACTTTCTTTAGAAACATGACAGGAAACACTGGAATCTGGCCACATCTCTCTTCTTTTCCTGGAAGGAGTCTGGTGTGCCCTGACTTGCCTTTCTATCAACAAACCATAAAACAAACAAACGTACAAATCCCTCTTAAAATCATTCAATGCAGTTAGAAGAAAGCAGAAACATAATTACCACTTAGAGTGCCATCTGGTGTTTTTTTGTTTTGTTTTGTTTTTGCCAAATGGCATAACCATCTCTGCTAAGAACCCTTTGGAATTTAAAGCCTTTCCCTGAGGGATATTATGAACCTCTGTCTTTGCATCTGAACTTTGATAAAGTTCTAAGAATTCCTGTCACATATGTATCAATTTGAGAAATATAGAATGCCTACTGATGCAGTGAACATTTGTCTGTATGTTTAGAGATTTTCCCACCGTGAAAACGGTAGGAAACCAAATATTGGATTTCCCAGACTCCTTTCACCTCAGATCTGGGCACATGACCTAGGGTCCATCAATTAGAAACAACTGCCACCCGGGCTTAGAGTTGGAAGTTCAGAAGAGAAAAGGAACTGAGTGCCATTTCCATTCTAATAACTTCCTCCCATTTCTTAAGACAGCTATGGGAGTGACTAAAGTAGCAAAATGCAAGAACTGAAAGGTCTGAGATTTTGCCCTACTTGCTCATAGGTTCACCTGCCATGGTGGAGTGGATGTAGTAGAAGACATAGACCCTTGGGTCAAAGACCAAAGACTTTGCTAATCATGGCACGCGAAGATGCATGAGTGTCAGTGTGGGCACCAGTACTCATTTTTTTGTGCTCGACTATCTGCCACTTCATACCCGACTCTCACAAATTCCTTTATCCTTTATAATATGTAACGGACACTCATTTGTTTCCACGCAGCACTTGAGCTCCACTTTAATTCTGACATTTATTGTCGCATGTTTTGCAGATTTGCGGTCTTCTCCCCTCGTTCCTTTCTGGGTCCCATTTGTGGAAGCACAGCCCTTCACCCTTTGGCGTCCCAGGGCCTTTCTGATTCACAGGGTTAAGACAACCGACTGACATCATGTGTGTGAAAGTAACGTACAATCAGTAAAGGTGAAATCTAGCAGTACAGGCTAGTGGGGGAGCTAAGCAAGTTTCCTGACTGTAATGGAACAGACACGAGACCAGGTTGTGGTGCGGTCTACAGGGCCCTTGACAAGTCACTGCCACTTTCAAGATCTCAGTCTCCTCTTCTTGAAGTAAGGAAGTTGGACTAGATGTTATCTGTGGCAACTTCTGATTATCTAACTAGAAAATACTGCTTATTCAGGAAAAGGTACCTTGTTTTCCACTTCAAAGCGTGATCAAGATTCTTCTGACTGAAAAAGAAAATGATTAAGTCAAAGAAAAGCAATAACAACCACCTCCCAGAATTTCCCCCTTCTCTTTTTGGAGGGCACAGTGTATATGTGTTTGAGTCTCTGAAAACATAAGTAGTGTATTTTGACAGAGTGACCTATGATGACAAAGTTGGACATTTAGTCAGAGAAATGGAAGAAATTAGTGAAGAACAATGACAGATGCATGATTATTTTGTGCCTCAGAGTCGAAGAATCCTGCAGTTTCTAAGCAACTTGTATGAAACTATGTGATTTCATTTGAGATCAATTTTGTACTCATTTCAAATGGCAAGTAAGTTGCTAGAGATTGAATTGGGTCCCTCCCAAGATTCAAATGTTGATGGTTTAACCTCTAACATGAACTGTATTTTAGAGAAGGGACTTTTAGGAAGTAACTAAGGTTAAATGAAGTCATAAGGCTGGGGTCCCAAACCTATAGGATTGGTGGCCTTACAAGAAGAGAAAGAGAGAGATCTCTTTCTCCCCTTCCTTTCGTGTGAGGATACAGTGAGAAGGTGGGTGTCTGCAAGCCAGGAGCCCAGTCCACCAGCACCTTGAACTAGAGCCTCCCAGACTAGGAGAAAAATTTCTGTTGTGTAAGCCACCCAATCTGTGGTATTTTGTGGCAGCAGCCAGAGCAGACAAAGACAGAAGTGTTATCTATATTACGAGCCTGAGCGTTAAGCCCAGCAAGCAGCACATGCCTGAATGTGTATTTAGGGATCTGCTATTTTTACTATTCGTCCTTGGAAAAGGTCATGTCTTTGCTTATACAGTCACAGACAAATTTAAGAGTTATGTTTTCAGATGGTACCATTCACTCCAGTAAAAACTTCTGCGGGCCCGTTTTTTCCTATAAATGGAAGATATTCTTTTCCTGTTGACCAAAGAAATTCTAAATTTAAATAACAAATATAATGCCCTCTTGTGTGTTTTATACTTTTTCTGCTCCAACCTACTGAATAGCTGTTAAATAACAGTCGAAGCTTACCACGGAGGGATTGCTAGCGCACTGAAGGAGTCCTAGGAGCCATGAGACTGTTTCAGGATATATTTTGACAGTGAGGGTCAGATGTTTTCTACCACCTCCCCTCTCTCTCTCCCTCCACCTTTCTGTCCTTCACACACATCCTTTGTATCTGTAAACAAGCCCAAAGAGAAGCTCTTTAAGAAAAAAACATATTGCTCCAAACACTAGTAATATTTGTTCCATGTTTATCAAAATCTTCTGCTCCTAAATTCAAGAGATCAGACCATATCAGCCGAGGAGAGAATTTACATTTTCAGCCAATGTCTGCCTGTATGATGAACTGTTTAGTAAGCCTTATATCTGCAAAGCACATTTTCATTTCAAAAATGCTTTGATGATCATCAGCTTCACAACTTCTTCAAGAGCTGTCTAGAGCCACCATTCTCCTGTTTCTGATGGAAAAAGCTAGGCTCAGAGGGACGAGGCCCAGGGCAGTGGTAAATGGTCAGAGAGGACAAGGTTCCAGGAATTCTGAAACCTCATCCAGTATCTAGTGTCCTGGATATGAAATTGGACATGAAATGGACACAGTGGACATGAAATTCTCGAAGCCTCACTAACAGGAAGAGAGCACCAAAATAAATCTCCTGAGTGGAAAAAGTCAAACGTGCCTGCGGTTTCCATTTTTGGAGCAGTTGCTTCCTGCATTTACTGATACAGGCTAGTTGCCATGGTTATGATATTCCTCAAACCAGGTCTGAGGGAAAAATAGGTTATTCAAAATTTATTAGCTCCTTAATAGCATAGACCAGTGGTTTGCAAACTTTGTGGCCTCAGGACTCTCCACACTCAGACAATCTTAAAAACTATCAAGGACCCTAAAGAGCTTTCATTTACATGAGTGATATCTATCCTTTTTTTTTTTTTTTACTATATTAGAAAATAAAATGGAAGCATTTAAAATAATATCAACTTATTAAAAATAATAAACTGATTACATGTTAAATTAAATATCTCATTTTCATGACAGTACAATGCTATTTTTCCCACACAAAACAAAAATTAGTGAGAAAATTGGCACTGTCTTCTATTATTACAAACCTCCTTCATTCACATGTAGCTTTGTAGGCGATAACTGGCTTTTCCTATCTGCGCCTGCATTCTAGATGTGGTGACACATACACGTAGCTCTGGAAAACTCCGCTGCCAACTCATGAGAGAATGAGGGCGAAAAAGTCAAAGAATGGATTTGTGTTTTCACGAAAATAGTTTTGACCTTGCTGAACAAACTGGGTAGCTTTGACTGCCTGAAAAGATTTCAAGGGTCACTTCCATACTTTGAGAACCACTGGCATAAACAATAGCACACCCTAGAGTTTTAAGAATACATGTTTTTAAGAATGTAATCGTTTCTGAAGTACATGCTCAGTACAGGCTTAAGTACATAATCTCTGAGATGAAGTTTTCTTCCAATAGAATCAGTTGGATATTTTAAGTCTTTCTTTCCCTTGACTTTAAGGATGACCCAGAGCCAGGAAATTGTAAATCTGTGAAACAAAGAACCAGGAGTCCAGTCCATCCATCTGGTCTCAGCAAGGACCTCCAGTGAGGTTGGTTATTACCCCAGGGACCACCATTTTATGTGCACACACCAAACAACTACAGGAGTACGCAAATGCAATTTTGGTTTCTCTATTAATGTAAATTCAACCCTGCCCACTTTCTCCTTGTACTGCCAGTTCCAACAAATAAGATCCTACTAGGACGTCTACAGATGGGGAGAATCCAGACAACGCCACACTCATGGACTTGTGGGTGCCCCAGTGAGAGTGGCAGACCTCCGGCCAATCAGAGACAAGGGGTTGCCTCTGTGTCCAGGTTACCAACAACCTGTGCTCATCCAGTTTCTCAGAACAGACCCTATCTCCAATGTTGTAGGACAGGAAAAACGCTGAGTGCTGACTCCCTGGTACTCATCCAGTGAGAAAGGTCTTGATGTTTTGTCACTTGTCACAGTTGGGAAATTCTCAAATGCAGCATAACTTAATAAAGAATTTAGAATGTAATGTCTTGTTTCTATATACGCTATCAACTAAGCAAATGACAGGGGAGTCCCAATCCCTTAATTCATCACTCTTCTTTGTGAAATAGTTTGACCTCCCTACCTCCCTCCCTCCCTCCCTTCTTTATTCCCACCTTTGTCCTTTCCCCAAACATTTATTCTGCACCTATTATGAGTGAGGCACTGTGATGGATACTACTTTATATTTTTCTGGCTACCAATAGTGTTCAATTTTTAACTATTAAACATTTTTTTCCTAAATAAAATGAAAGCATTCCCATTATAGAAATTTTAAATTATAGTGAAATATAAAGACAGCAATTATAACTGCCCATAACTAATCTCTAGGAAGTAATTTTCATACAATCTCCTAGATTTTTTCCTGTGTTTTCATGTACTTGAGATGATATGTATATGCAGTTTTGTATCCTTCTTATTTATTTAACATTGTATCATAAGCAGCTTCAATGTTATTTAAAACTCATCGTACACATTACTTTAGTGTCCAAAGTTGGTGATAAATAGTTCAAAGGAAAAATTTTTTTCCTCACATTTTCTTCAGAAAAATTATTTCCTGGGGGTGGAATTGCTGGGAGTAAAGGGACATGTATATTTTACTGCTTCTGTGAACATACTGACAAATTCCTTTTCCTGGAAGTGTATTAAAATTCCACCACCAGATGAGGGCCTCCTTTCATTGCATTCTCACCAGTATGGAGGGCAACTTTAATTTCGACACAATCTTTGTGAATATAATTGGTAAAGACAAAAAAAGTCCTATCTTAAAAAGTATGCATTTGGAGATTAATATTGAAATAGAATCTTTATAAGTGCAAGCAAAATTAGAGAACACTTTAAAATTCTCTAAGACAAAAGTTGTCTAAGTATACCTGTGCCCACTTTTCATTAATTCAATTAATGAAAGGGAGGCAGAAGTTGGATCAATCCAATGTCACGATGTCAGAGTTCTCATGACATACACTGCAATCAGTTCTGGTTAACTTAAATAGAAGACAAATGTCTTGAAAGGCCATTAGGTAGCATATCAAAGAAAAAGGAAGGCTGGGGAATCAGGCTCATCAAACAGGCAGGGTAGTTCGGTAGGTAGCTGGAGCAGAAAGCTCACACCACCCAAACAGCCCACTTAGGACACCACAGGTACTGCCATTGGGTAGTCCCACCTCTCACCTCTGACACTGCTGCCTATGGGCACAAAAGCCACTTCACAGATATTGGAATTATTTCTAAAATGTCTTTTCTTCTTTGAACCAGACTCCAGATTCAGAGATTGGGTGGCAGCCTTTGATGGGCTGAACTTAGGTCACATGATGGTGCTCTAGCTGCTAGAGGGTGGAGACAGTGAGTACTGAACCATTTTGGCTTTTATAAGACTTTGGGTTCTAGGCAGCAAGACCATGATCAAGGACCACTATAAACATTTATCTGGAATTCGTTGCTGCATGATACTTTTTAGGAATCTGAATTAATCTTAATTATCACTGAATTTTTGACTATCTAGTAGGTTATGAGATTATCTGGTTCAGAACTAGAAACTCACTTATCTGCCATATTCTCAATGTCAGCAGGTGGGACGTATGGGAGTGGTGGGGACTATGGAAAACTGAGGAGCATCTCCCCAGGATGCTAAAGGATACACCTGCTTCATTCCAGCTGATAATTGCTAGAACCCACCATGAACCAAAGGTTGCCAGTTCTTCCAATTTTCCAGAACACGCCCCAAATCTAAATTTTTGTAAAATGTCCTGATTTTAAAATATAGACTGAAATTCAAAATTAGAAAAAAGCAATGGCACCATTGTTTTTTTTTTGTTTGTTTGTTTGTTTGTTTGTTTTTAAATCAAGGCTGCAGGCTCTCTCCAATAATCAGACCACTTCATTTCAAAAACCAGTGCAGGGAGATGAGGCCTAAGAAGGTGAAACGCCTGAGGCCGAATAGCTCAGTTGGTGGCAGAGTCTCAGCTAGACATTTAATTAGAAAAAGCCCATATTCCATTACCCCTCTCTGTGATAACTTCCCTCTCTGGGAAGTAACCTCCCAACCAAACTCAGAAAAAGTGACAAAGTATCTGTGTTTCATCCAGCAGTAGCAGTGTTTGTATATCCATAGATTTATAAGCCAATAAGAATAGCTTTTGGTGTCTTTTCAGAATTTAAATCTTAACTTCTACAACGTTCTAGGTGAGTAACCTGGGACAAATTACCTTGCTCCTCCGTCTCTCAGTGATAGGGAAAGTAAGAGTACCTTTTATAAAGCTGCAGAAAGGATGAAATAAGATTTCACGTATAGAGTGCCTGGCTCAGTGCCGGGACCATATTAAAAAACACTACACATGATAATAATGTAATAATACAATATCCAGATGATATCATAATAGCTTGCATTCCCCAAGTGCACGAAGTGGGGAGAGGGGAAGAGGACTAACGTGTTTCATGGTGGCGGTGGGTTATGCATAAATCTCAAGGTGGATTTCCTAATGAGAGGTATCAGCGGGATTGTCACCAAAACCCTATCCTGCCTCCGACTCCGATGAGAGTCCACGGCCCAATCCAGGCACGTGTACACTGCAGTCTCAATAGGCACCCACTCTGGTCCACCTCAGTGAAATCGATGGTGGAGAAAACGAAAGTCCGCGTGGTTCTGGGCTGAGGAAGGGCGTGCAGGGCTTCAGATGAGAGTCGCACCCAGTCGTTTCATACTCGCTCTAGGTCAGCCGCGTGGACCCGCTTCCACCCGCGAGCTTTTCGCGAGGAACCTGGGAGGCCGCGGCCGCGGCGGAGGAGGAGGGGGCGGAGGCAGGGGCGGAGGCGGCACCCAGGGGCCGGGGCCGGGGCCGGGGCCGGGGCTGCCGGGACCATCGCAGCGATAGTTTGTTTTCGTGCGGCGGCGGCGGCGGCGGCGGTGGCAGCAGGGAAGGCTGCTGCAGGCTCAGGATCGCCAGGCCTGCGCGTGGGTTTTCGCGGGAGCTCTTCGTCCCGGGCGCCGGGGAGCCACGGCAGCGAAGGGGAGGAGGAGGAGGAGAGGAACGCACGGAGCCCGAGCGAGTGGAACTAGCAAAGCTCCATCGGTCGGCAGAGAAGCGGAGGAGGGTCGGCCGAGGGAAGCCAGCGGGCGCCTGCTCAGCGGGTGCCTTATCACCCGGCTGCAGTGCCTTCTAGCAAAAGCCACCGCGGCGGCCAGACGGATGCCAAGGCCACACGGCAGGCGCGGGGACAGCCTCTGCAGTCGCCGTCCCACGCGGGCCCCGGACATCAGGGGCTGCTGGTGAGTAGGCGCCCGCGCGCGTGAGTGTGTGTGTGTGTGTGTGTGTGTGTGTGTGTGTGTGTGTGTGTGTGTGTGTGTGTGTGTGTGTGTGTGTGTGTGTTTGTCTGTGTCTGTGTCTGTGCGCGCACTGGCACGGGCGAGTGTGCACGCCAGCTGTGTGTGCCCGGTGGCCTGGCGCGCGCCGGCCCCTCTTCCGCTGGCGACGTCCATCCGTGCCTGGGCTTGCTTGGCGGGCAAAAAATGCACTTTGCTGGCTGCTCACTTCCTCCCTGCCAGTCCTGCGATCGGCTGCCTCCGCCTGCGCCGCCTCTGTCCGCCCCACAGCGGGCCCCCGGGGGTTAGTTCCACCTTGCTGGGGAAGGCTGGAAGCTGTGGCTCCTGAGGGTAGGGCGGGACGCTGGCCGGGATCTATCTACACGCGTGTGTTTCTGGTTCGGACTTGGAATGTGGCCTCGGAGATGGTGTCGGCTTTCAGAGAACACACCGTCCGGTCTTTGGGGGTGCGTGATGTGGGGAAAGAAGGGGCAAGGGGCGGAAAAACAGGCGTCCCTCTAGGACATGTGTCATGCGTTTCTAGATGATGCTTACTGTTACGCTGTTTAAGAGCCACTCTTAAGACATTTTCCTTCACCTGAATAATTTGTAAGCCTTAACTGAGAGCCTTTACTGAAATGTACAAAGAAGTGGAATGTCACCAAAACACAATCTTCCAGAACTTTCTGAAACAACCCACACCACTGATAGCCAGGAGCCTAAGGTGCTGTAATTACTGAAATTCAAAAATAAATAAATAATAAGTAATTCAGGAAACAGAACGTGATCGGAAGGATTGAAAAAAAAAATCTTAAGTGTTTGCATGGCGTGGTTGTGGCTTTCTGGAAACCTGTGTTTGGTAGTAAGTAAAACAGAAACCTTTCAAAGTAAGCTCCAGGGAGCACACTGCTTTCCACACATCCTGCTAATCACCCAGAATGAAATAAGTCCTAGGTTTTAAGGCATTTCAGATTTATAATGGATATCACCAGGATGCTGATCTATGATCTCATGATTCAAGGCCCTGTCAAGGTCAATATGGCAGATTGGTCCTAGCAGATGAATTACACCTGAATGCTTGAAACAGGAATGTTTCAAGTTTTGGGGAGGTAGTTTTCTATGGTTGTTTTACACAGAGATTAAGCCACTGTGTTCTGTGTTTTTGCAGACCTTGTTTCAGTTGGCAGTCTTGTGTTTGTAGAATGGATGCTAAACTGAATTTCAGAAATGTTGCTCTGTGACTCTATTAGGGTAGGCATTTTGCAGCTACGCTGTAAATATCTGTATGTTTCTTTTTAATATGGAGTTAATGCCTTTGAGAAATAGGCTCCTCTTGTTTACTATTTGCTCCATTACAGCTTCTTCTTTCAAAGGTATGAAATTTTACTGGAATCTCCCTGGAAAATGAACTGGCTGCTTGTTTTCTGTTCAAGCATGTATACAGCAAATTGCTTGCCTCTGTGGAATCTGCCCTTGAATATACCACTCCAACTGTAATTTACGTGTCAGCTGGTTCTTGGGAATTTTAAGAAGAAACTTGTTTTCTTATACTCTTTTGTACAACAAGCATCCTTTAAATCAGCTGGTAGAGAGTACTAGTCCGTTGCCCATAGTTCGGTCTTTTGGGCCAGTTTCTTGCATCCTTTTGCTGTGTTTCATAGGACTCATAGCCTGTGAGAGGCTTGGAGGGAGAAATGGGAGCATCATTGTCCCAAGAGTGTCTTCAAACAGAGAGATTTGCTCCTGGAGAGGAGACTGTTTCTGGGGTTGGCTTCTGAGAAGGACTGATAACAATAAAGAATTGTCAATAATAGTTACCTCTATTTACTTTCAGCACGCAGGACTTAACTAAACACCGTTAGATCACTTTCCTCCTTCATGGACTCCTTCCTAAGCCTACTTACAACTACAATCCAGGGAGTGAGGTTGAATTTTACAGAGAAGAAAAGCCTGGTGATTTTTGCTCAAGGTGGGAGAGGAAGAAAAAATACCAAGTGCTGCCCATGAAATGCCAGGTGCCTTCCTGGATGATACACTTACCAATTGGACACATTTTAAACCATTGGATTTGTGATTCTATCTAATCCTAGCATTTTTTTCTCAGTCCTGTGAAAGAAGTATAAGTAACTTCAACTGAAACTGCAAGAAACGATTCATGGTCATCTCTGAAAATATGAGAGCTTTCTGTCCCAGAAGGCTCATGAATCTTAGCTGCACCATAAATATTTGTTAGATGAATACCACTTCTAGAATTTTCTTACCTTTACTACATCACCTCTTCTACTATCGATTGTTTTTAGCCGTAACTTCATGTGAATCATCCAACATTTCATTACATTGAACGCAAATGATATATGAACTAAGATCAATTTCCTCATCTAAAGGAATAATAACAATCCCTCCAAAACAAAACAAACCACTGGACTGGTACTTACTGACTTGCTTATTTCAGCTCTGTGAACATGTGAATTGTTCAGTTGGATGTGTTGAGTGTACATTTAGAAATCCTGAGTTGACATCAGAATGTTGATGTCAACTCAGGAATGATCTGGATGGAGCTACATCTGGATGTGCCTTTTGTCAGAAGTTAGTTGCATTTCTAAGCAAATCAGATGAACTTCTAGTACAATCCTGCATCTCCTCATGCTTAGTGGAAAAGCCAATTAAACATTTGGCAGATTGTAAAGTCTTCAAAGCATACCTTTGATTTTCTTACTAAATTTTAAAGTAAATCCATGTTATGTTGGTCCATTGATGTGGTTGGCTTACAGACATTAATTCAGACTGGTGATTATGTAGTAACTTGTGTTTATTAAAAGCAGCCTCTTGTTATAAGTGCTGGTGATTAGTATTTGATATGCTCTAGTTAGCCTTTCAAGTTACTCTTGGCAATGGGTGCATTGCATGATCTTGAATATAAAGGGTGTTATGTCTTTTTTTTTTAATTGAAGTATAGTTGTTTTACAATGTTGTGTTAGTTTCTGGTATACAGCAAAATGATTCAGTTATATATATATATATATTCTTTTTCAGATTCTTTTCTATTATTATTTATTATAAGATACTGAATATAGTTCCCTGTGCTTACAGTAGGTCCTTGCTGTTTATCTATTTTATATATAGTAGTTTATATATGCTAATCCTAAACTCCTAATTTATCCTTCCTTCTCTTTCCCCTTTGGTAACTATCATTTTATTTTCTATGTCTGTGAGTCTATTTCTGTTCTGTAAGTAAGTTCATTTGTATTGTGTTTGTAGATTCCACATATAAGTGATATCATATGATATTTGTCTTTCTCTGTCTGACTTACTTCACTTAGTATGATCATCTTCAGGTCCATCCATGTTGCTACAAATGACTTTATTTGATTCTTTTTTATGGCTGAATAGTATGCCATTGTATGTATACATTATAAATATACTACATCTTCTTTATCCATTCATCCATTGATGGACATTTAGGTTGCTTCCACGACTTGGCTATTGTACATAGTGCTGCTATGAACATTGGAGTGCATGTATCTTTTCAAACTAGAGTCTACTCTTGATAGACTATCCCAGGAGTGGGATTGCTGGATCATCTGGTAACTCTGTTTTTAGCTTTTTAAGGAACTCATACTGTTCTCCATAGTTTTTAGTTCTTCATACTGGCTGCACCAAATTATATTCCCACCAGCAGTGTAGGAGGGTTGCCTTTTCTCCACACCCTCTTCAGTATTTATTATTTGTAGACTTTTGGTAATGGCCATTCTGACTGGTGTGAGTTGATACCTCCTTATAGTTTTGACTTGCATTTTTCTAATAGTAATGTTGAGCATCTTTTATGTGCTGTTTGGCCATCTGTGTATTTTATTTGGAGAAATATCTATTTAGGTCTTCTGCCCATTTTTTGATTGGGTTTTTTTTTTTTAATATTGAGCTGTATGAGCTGTTTGTATATTTTGGAAAGTAAGCCCTTGTTGGTTGCATCATTTACAAATATTTTCTCCCATTCTGTAGGTTGTTTTTTCATTTTGTTTAATATTTCCTTTACTGTGTAAAAGCTTTTAAGTTTGGTTAGGTCCCATTTGTTTATTTTTGCTTTTATTTCTTTTGCCTTGGGAAACACCTAAGAAAACATTGCTGTGATTTATGTCAGAGAATGTTTTGCGTATGTTTTCTTCTAGGAGATTTATGGTGTCCTGTCTTATATTTAAGTCTTTAAGCCATTTTGAGTTTATTTTTGTGTATGGTGTAAGAGGGTGTTCTAACTTCATTGATTTATGTGTGATGTCTTCCTTTTTTTTTTTTTTTTTTTTTTGATAGTTCTAACTTTCCATCCACAGTCATTAGAAGTTTACGTTATGATTCATGATCTAATTTCAGGATGGAAGATTCGAAAGCTGACTAAATTTGCCTAGACATTAACATTATAGTGTATAGTAATAATGCACATTTTCTTTCTGATATTCTTCCCTTTTTGTGCTCTAGTCAAGCTTGTTTCATTCTGAATAAAAATCAAATAAGATCCTTAAACATTTAAATTTTTTTCTATTGGGCTGTGTCCAAAATAAATAAATAAAATTTAAAAATTGCTTATCACTGTGTTGAAGTAACACAAACACTGCTATTCTCTGTGTAATGAAGCACGGCCATTCTTATCAAGTATTCATTTGATAAGCAGGCACCTGATCACTTGAACTAGAGTTAAAGGCATGTTTCTTCCATGTCTGATTGAGGCCCTTGAACGCAATGGGGTGGAATTTTGGTTTCAGTGAGTAGCCAATTCAAAGCAGTTTCCTGAAAGGAGTAAGTGATGAAAGCACCTTTTTGGAAAAGCACTTTGGCAGGTGGTTAGGGGATAGATTAGTAGGAGAGACTGGAGGTAGGAATCTGGTGTCAGATAATGACAGCTTGATGTAAGATCCTAGCAACACTGAGATTAAGATGGGAAACCTTCAGACAGACATCAAGATTTTTTGTTTTATGTGGAAGAGGAATAGTAAACCTGGGGAACAGTGTGACCACGCCAATAATCCACATCTGGGGAGCGCACCACCAGCTGATTACAGCATTCTTCTCTCCCGAGCCCTGGTGTAACCTCAGAATCTTGCAAACATTTGACAAATACTTATTAATAAATATTAGGTATTAAATATGTGCTATATGCCAGGCACAGTACTCCCCTTATATGTTATCTCAAGGATGATGGAGTGGTTAGGAACATGAATTCTTTTTGCCATTTACAAGCTGTGTGTCCTTGGGTAAGGTCCTAACTTCTCTGAACCTCAGTTTCTTCATCTTTCAATGGGGATGTTAGTTTCTATTTCATAAGGTTTTGAGGAGGATTAAATGAATAAAAAGATATAAAAGAAAAGTGCTGAGAAGTGCTAACAAGATTAATTGCTATATGTGTTTGTTATTGTTTATTGTTACTAATTTATGAAACAATCTTATGCAAAGGTACTATTTTAAAAAATTGAGGCAGGAAGAGGCTAGGTAAATTACTGAGGGTCAGAGGCTAGGATGCAGTGGTAGAGCTGAGTGTCGAACACAGACAATCCAGCTCCAAAGTCTGTTTTCCTAACTTGTGTATATCCCAGTGCTAGGGACACTGATTGGAACAAGAAAAGTGAGGATTGTCCTCATGGAGATCTGGGACCCTAATCATTTCTATTGTAGGATTTGTCATCTCCTACATAGAGTTAGTACCCAGATTGTTGTACAAAATTTTTGTTATTTTTTCCTTGATGTTTTGGTATTTTGTAAATGGTGTTTTTTTTTATTAACTTCTTTATTAGGAAGTGTTCCAATTTGTGTTTTCACATATGATTTAAAAATAGGATTTGTTTTGTTTTTGCCTAACACTTGACATATGCAATAATATTATATTCATTTGTGGTAGCTCTCCTTATACCTAGTGATTCCTTTGCTGGAGGCGAGAGAATATGTCTCCCTAATATAATGCATAATATATATGTTATATACATAAAACGTATAATGTAATACTATTTAACTATGTAATATATACTTTTTATACAGTGTATGTAGTGTATTTATAATATAATGTATTCATTATATACAATGTATATGTTGTACTTTATGTTATATGTAATACATATTATACTATATAATATGTTATATTAGGGAGACATTTGCATTATATATAAAGAATCTCTGGATAAGGAGAGATGTTGCAAATGAGTATGTTTACATTTTATTATTGGATACATATCAGTATTCTGAAAAACTTCTAAGCCATCCACCTTTGTCCATACTCCCAGAGTCTCATATTATCTCCCATTCATGAGCCACAGTGAAGTTATGACATTTCATAACCATTTTTATTCAGAATACTTTATAGAGTAAAAGCAGAGTAAATTTTAGCTGTTCTTTGACTTGTTGAAATAATTATGTCTAATTATGAGGCTAGTTTTTTTTATTATTGGACCTACAACAAAATTCATATTGTATTTCAACTATACTTCAATTAAAAAAAAAAAAAGAAGCCAGACTTTAATTATAGATACGAAGACTGCTGTAGCAACAAAATAAAAAATTCTAAATTCCTCCACAACTTGTTTAGGCAGGAATATGCCATCACTGATTTCAATATTTCACCATTACGTTAGTCCTTATAATTCTTTTTTCTCATAAATAATTTTCAGAAATCTGCAACTAGTATTGTTTTTTCTAAGGAGAGAAAAGCTTTTCTTGGGCTTGTATAAGGTTCATGAGTACTATTTAGCTGAGGAACATTTTTTAAATCTCATCTTTAAAAATATAGTCTGCATTGTTTGTTTTACCCTCTTGTGTAAATTATACGTAATTATTTAACTAGAGTTTCTTTTAAAGGAATTATTTTAAAATTTTGTGAGTTTAAACTTGATTAAGGATGAAAGAATTTGAGTTTTGGTGAATCTGTTTTTTTTTTCTAAATTTGGTGCTCTTAAACTTTCGCTCTACTTATGTTTCTGTGGTGTCACAGTAACTGAACCAAAGATTCAGCACAGGCTCATACAAGAGACAGTTACTCAGGGACCCCGTCACAAATTACTCATTTTGATTGTTTGACTTGATTTGATTCTGGGTTATTTGGAAACAGGAGGCCAAGGATGACTCATTTTTAACCCTTCCAGCCTCCAGGTGAACACTGCCTGCCCTTTTACCTTTGCCGGTTCTCAGAGGGAAACTCCAGTGTGGGTCTTTTTTGAGGGTGTCTCATTTCAAACTTGAATGGCTAGGGCAATATTCAACTGTGCACCTTTTAATTAAAGGCATAAAAAACCCTGCAGTTAGTAATGGCGATCATGGTTAAACTCAGCTCATCTCAGGACCCCGTAATTTTATTTATCCTGTTGCTAGAACCGTGTCCTTTAACACTGGAAATGTGCATTTGGACCACTGAGAAGCTATCTGGACAGGCCTTTACGCCTGTGGGTTCATGCTTCCATCTTCTGGTGGATTAATTCCAGTTCTTTTTCCAATCTATTTTGTCCTTGAAGTGCTGGTTTATAAACTGTTCCACAAGGTAAATTTTCTTCACCAGGAGAAGCAATCAGACGTGGTGGATGGAATGAGATTAGAAAAGAGAAGCCTGGAAAAAGTCCTTCATACATTGTGTTTTTGTAAAAATGGGACAGAGAAACAGCTTACAGCATCAATATACTACTTTAAGGGGAAAAAAGATAAAAATCACTTGGAATCATTAGTGGACGTGGGACTTTTTTGGTCCAATTATTGAAAACCTCAAGAAATTAAAGTATGGCATTTGAAGGAAATGGAGATGACCACATTCATATGGTGTAAGGGTTATTTTGTCAAATGTAACGTTACTGAAAGACTCAGAAAGGTAGCTCCGGCAGGTGCATCTCAAACTGGTCTCAAAAAACCAAAATGACCTCCATGCCACCCCCATAGGTAATTTTTTAGTAAGTTAGGGCAAGGCCTGGGAGCCTTCTTTTAACAACCTTTTCAGAGGATTCTGATGCAGGTGGTCAAGAAAGCACATTTAGAGAAAAACCTATTTAAGAACTAAGTCTAATTTTATATTCACATTTGTGTTTCTGTTTTTAAGTTTTTTCTATCTCTCTCTCTTTCTCTTTTTTTAATGGCAGTATTGGGGATTGAACCCAGGAACTTGTGCATGCTAAGCATGCACTCTACCGTGGAATTCTACCTACCTCTTGTTTTCAAGTTTCACGCATTTCTTCCTCCTGAATTCTATATACATTTTTGTGTAATAACCTATACATGAAGGCTGCCTGGGAGTTTTTATAGTGGCACCCTATCCTGTGTTTAATTTTCTCATTAATACCTGTTATTAGGTGGATGACATCAGAAAAACACAAAGTTGGTGAGAATTTTTAGAGAGATTGTTGCACTGCCTTCCAAATAGATGTTGGGATGCGATAGGGCAGGGGGAATTTGATCCAACAGTGAAGTAGAGGGAGACTTACAGATTGGGGTGCAATGGAAAACAAAGCCTATAATCACAAGAAGGTGTTCAGACCTTTTCCGGTAGGCACTAGGTTACCAGTTGCTTTTCTGAGCAGGGGCCTAGCCTGACGCAAACCTAGCTCAGGTGTAAGGACACACAGTACTTGGTCAAAAACAGAGGATTAAGCGTCAGGCGGGCAACACTGTCTCATTTGTCACCAGAAAGGCAGAAGGGAACGGGGTGAGCCCTTGGGACCTCGAATTTGCATGGCTGACTGAAGGGTCCACACAGCAGAGTTCCCCGCTCTGTGTTCCTGAAGGTCTGTACCCAGTGAACTGCTCTCTCCGGCAGCTGCACGTCAGGGTGTGTAACACCAAGGCCACCCAGGCCAGTCATCTGGCCAGAGGGCCTCTCTGGGTTTAGAAAGCCCTTGAATAACCATTTCAACTACGACTATCTTCATGATACCGTGAGGCAAGGAGGGCACAGTTATTCTCACCTTAGACCAGAGAAACAAACCGAGAGAGTAGTTGCTCAGAATCCACCCATCTGGAAACTGGCAGGGCTAGGCTTCCAACCTGGAACTACCTCCTCACCATCTACAGGCTTAAAAAAATTTATAATTTTTCTGATTACGATGTGATTCATACTTGTAACAAAGTGTACCGAAATGAATGAATTGAACGTGAAATCCTTCACGAGTCCCCTCTTGAGAGGGCAGCTGAGGAAAATCTAGTGTGTGCTGTGCAGACTTTTGGCTTGCAAACACCAACGTGCATTTAAATGCGTATGCATTGGTGCTGCAAGGGTGGAGCCATGCTTTACATGTCCTTCTACAAACTGTGTGTGTTTTTTTTTAACTTAATGCTTTAACTTGGACAACTTCTTGGTTCAGTGCATATAGATGTGAATCTTTTCTATCGGTTTCATCTACTATAGAGATTCTTCATTTCAAATAACCCCTTTTGGATGGCTACTTGTTTCCATTTCCAAAATTTTAATATTTTTAAGCCATGCTGCAGTGGGAGAGTGTGTATGTGTGTGTGTGTGTGTCTGTGTGTGTGTATGTGTTATTTGGGTGGAAGAGTCTATGGGAAAATCTTTTTGTTTTAAGTGAAGTATAGTTGTTAGAATAGATTAGTTTCAGGTGTACAACATAGAGATTTTAAAAAATATGGAACGCTTCATGAATTTGCATGTCATCTTGCTCAGGAGCCATACTAATCTTCTCTGTATCATTGCAATTTTAGTATTTGTGCTGCTGAAGTGGGCACTATGGGGAAATCTGAGAATTGGAATTGCTCTCTCAGTAGGAATGCATATCACACACACACACATACACACACACACACACACACACACCCCACACATAAATTGTCAATTTTTCCTCCAGTTCTCATCGATATTGAGTATGATCAGTTGTGTGAATTCTATCAATCAAATAAATGAAAATACCTGTTCAAATTAATAGTTTCTTATCTCCTAGTGAAATTAAACATTGCCACGTGTTACTTAGCTTCTTATATTTCTCTTATGACTTGTTCATTTCACTGGCCCATTTTTATTCAGCTCTTTATCTCTTTCTTACTGTTCTGCAGATATAGAGGTAGTAGATATTACACCTGTCGCATATGATGCAAACTTTTTTCCTTTTGTTGTCCTACTTGTTGAAGGGATTTAAAGACACTAATTAAACATTCTAAAATATTTTAAAATAATTACAAATTTCCAAAGAATTGCAAAAATAGTACACAGAATTTCTGTATGTGCTTTACTCATTTTCCCCAAATAGTAACACCTTACATAATCACAGTAGTTATTAAAAGCAGGAAGTTAACATCATTACAGTACCACTGTCTAATTTACAGATTTTATCCACATTTCACCAGTGTCCTTCTTCTGGTCCAGGATCCTGTCCGGGATCACACACTGCAGTTGGCTGTCATGTCTCCATAGTCGCTTTTAATCAGAAACAGCCCCTCAGTCTTTCTCTGTATTTCATCATCTTGACACTTATTAAGAGCACAGGCCAGTTGTTTTGTAGAAAATCCCTCAATTTGGGTTTTTCTGATATCTCTTCATGCATGCATGATTAGGAGTGTGACTTTGTCTGGATGTGGTCAAAAATATGTTGCCTGAGGAAGAGACGCTTAACCTGGCTCTGGTAAGATGCAGAAGAAGTAGAAGTGTGAAATGAGGGTGGGGTACATCTGCATAGACCATCTTAGAGACAAAAAGATGCCAGTGTGGAGAGGAGGAGGTGCGAAAGAAGGCTGATGAGTTGGCAGCTGGGTCAGACCCAGTTTTGTGGGACCTATTAAGGATATAAGATACTGACAGTAATGGAAAGCTCTTAAAGGGTTTTAAGGGAAGGAATGACAATACCTGAATGGCATACCTGTTGCATGTAGAATTACACAAAGGGGAGCATGACGGAAACAAATAGACCAATGAGAAGGTTATTCTAGTGATGCAGACAGAGAAAAGGGTGACAGATTAGGGTACTGTGAGGAAGGATGGTGAGGAAATGCAGATTGCAGGCATTATTTTGGCAGGTGACTCTGCAGATGTAAGTGGTAGATTGGATGGGGAGTTGAGGGACGGAGGAGATGCAGGGTGGCTGTTTCCAGGTTTTGCCAGGTTTTGTGTAATTGATTGGATGTTGATACATTCACCGAGATGGGGGAGAAGTCAGAGCACTGCCATCTCCACATCCTTAGATGCCAACATTTACAATATCTTTGCCTGCTTATTCTCCTGTATCCCAGTTTAGCCACTTAACTTCCCAGTTCTGGGTTTTTTTCTTAGAATTTCTCCCAATAGCCATTTACCCTTCTACATTTTTTTTAATCACTCTCGGTCCAGTCCTGGGGTACCTCACCCATATTGCACACTTGCCTCCTCTCTGAATTGCCAATACCTTTACTGAGGTATGATTAACAGAAACTATTTCAATTGAATAAATATGTACTAAATGCCTAAGTACCTAAGTACTAAGTGGGCAGATCACCTCATTGTGCAGAGTTGAGAATTAAATAAGAAGCTAAGCAAAACTGAAGAGACTCGGGGCCATTTTGCCTGATGGTAAAAAGAAACTGTATCCTTGTCATACTCCTTATGTAGAAATAAATTCCACAGAGATCAAAGATACTTACCCAAAATTATCTAACCATAAAATTACTGGAAGGAAAGACTGGTAGACCTATTTTTAAAAATTTTTTTATCATCAGTAAGTTTGAAGACCTTTTAAGGAATGATGAAAAACCCAGTTACCATAAAAGAAAGTACAGATTCATTTGACAGTGTGAAATTTTTAAATTTTGTACAAAAATTAAACAACCTTCAACCAAAAACTCCAACTAAACTAATAAAAATAGAAAGAAAACTAGAAGCAGAAAATTTACTATTTTCAAACACCACAGTAGTAATTGCTTCAGGTAAGAATCATCTTTGGATGCTAAAATGAGTGGGCAAAAGTATATTTGAGTATTCTCAAAGTAACTCCCTGTAAGATATTTTTAATTACAAAAGAAAAAATAGCATTTTTATAGGGAAGAAACTTGACAGACATAAAACAAATGATCAAAGTTAACATCACACATAATAGAGCAAGTCCATGTCTCCTGATGCACTGAGGACACACCATCACTCCTCAGGTATTTTTGCCAAAAAATGCCTAACTTTCTCTGTTTCTTATATTTTTGTCTTTGTAGCAGTTACCATAGTTTTAATGATCTATTTGTGCAGATAATTGTTTAGTATCTTTGTACCTCTGCTCCCAGCAGAGGGTAAGTTTCGTAAGCTCAATATTGGCTGTCTCTTTGCTCACGAGTTCCTAGCAGGAAGTAGGAGCTTCATAAATAATGTTGAGTAAATAAATGAATGAATGAATTTATTTGGAGCTAATCCTTATGGGAAAGATGTATCTAGCCTTGGAACTATTGAGTGAGAAATCACAGTTGGATGTCCTGGTGGAAGTGGGTGGACTGAAGACACAGTGCTCAGGTTAAGCCTTAACTGAAGCCTTGAAAGAAATGTGTCCCATGGAATAAAGGTATGTTAAGAGAAAAGACAGAAGACTAATAGTTTAGCTGCAAGGTGAGGGAAGAGGGAGGAGAAAGGAAATACCTCTACTTCATTTAGAACAAGGCAGGAGTTTGTTCTAAAGTAGCGCTATTTGGCTGATCAAGGTCAGGCACCCAGGAGGTTATTTGTAACTGTCTTAGAGCAGTTTTATCCAATGCAGTGAGGCTCACATTTCATTGTGCCTAAAGATCTCTTGGGCTGCCTGATAAAAATAGAGATCCGAGGGGCACCCTTCCCAGAAATTCTGACTCGGTGAGGCTTAGAAATCTGTTTTTTGTTAACAACCAGTCTCCTCCCCAACAGAGTAATTATGGTGCAGGTGGCCCAGGAAACACACTCAGAGGAAACTTTACATCAGAGTAGAGGGATGTCAGCTACAGAGAAGGAAAATCAGAAGGAAGTGAGTGTGGTGAGCAAAGAGGAACTGCGGACTGCCACTTGCTAACGACTTTGGCAGTATATGGGGCTCTTGAAGCATTTAACAGCAACCTGCCATGTTGCTGCAAATGACATTATCTCATTCATTTTTAAGGCTGAGTGTTCCATGTCTTCTTTATTCAGTGACCTGTTGATGGACATTTAGATTGCTTCTATGTCTTAGTTATTGTAAATAGTGCTGCTATAAACATTGGGGTGCATGTATCTTTTTGAATTAGAGTTCCCTCTGGATATGCCCAGGAGTGGGATGTCTGGATCGTAAGATCCTACTGTATAGCACAGGGAACTACATTCAATATCTTATAATTATGTATAATAAAAAAGGATATGAAAAAGAATATATATTATGTATGTATAATGGAATCACTATGCTATACACCAGAAACTAACATAATATTGTAAGTCAAATATACTTCAATTTAAAAAAATAAAAAAATAAAATAAAATAAAAGTAACCAGCCAGGGAAAGTTATGGAGGGACACAGCCTATTTTGATTTTGTCCCCTGCATTGAAGAGATTGTCTAATGCAAAACCAAAAATGTGACTGCAGCTGTCTACTGGAACAGATTGAACAGTTAGATTCCTGTGGCTAAGGAACATTGGAGAAGCAGTGGGTGAAGTATTCTAGTCCAGAACTTTGCTATTGAAGGTAGTGCTGGACTAAACTCATCTTGTTGAAGTACTGCCGTTAGGAAATTTATGAAAATTAAATAAAATTGATTAAGAATGCGTAAGGACTGACTTCATCTCTGAGCTTCAGGCAACTGGCTGGCAACAAAATGATGTTATTTTAAAAATGTGTTTCTGATTCATTTTGCTTCATTGAATTAAATAATTTCTGGATAGTATTTTCTTAAAAGCAAATTGCAATAAAAAGGGAAGTATGTTAAAGTGTATATTAAAGGTTAGTGGCTTTTGAGTGGCTTATCTTTAGAATACATTATTTCCAGGAAATTTTGATATTTCAACAAGATAACACGTTTAAGCTCATATGGATTTATGATAACAAATTAACTGTGTCCAAATATGAATTTCTCCCTGAGACTTCAAATTCACTTTCCAAATGTTTAATGAATATTTAAATGCTTTATGAAGATATTAATTGAACCATTTAAAAATACAACAGAATACTAAATTAGTACATTTATAAGCATATGAAATGCCTTTTGAATACCACAATTTATTTTTGATTGAAGTATGCTTAATTTATAATATTGTGTTATTTTGAGTTTGTAGAGCAAAGTGATTTTAGTTATATGTACATATATTTTTCTGATTCATTTCCATTATAGGTTTTTACAAAATATTCAGTATAGTTCCCTGTGCTCTACAGTAGGTCCTTGTTGTTTATCTGTTTTATATATAGTGGTGTGTATCTGTTAATCTCTTACTGCTAATTTATCCCCTCCCCCTCACCCCTCTTTGACAACCATAAGTTTGTTTTCTATGTCTGTGAGTCTGTTTCTGTTTTGTAGATAAGTTCACTTATATATTTTTCAGATTCCATATGTAAATGATATCATGTAATATTTGTCTTTCTCTGTCTGGCTTACTCCACTCAGTATGATAATACCGAGGTCCATCGATGTTGCTGCAAATGGCATTATTTCCTTCGTTTTTTGTGGCCGAGTAATCTGAATATCACAATTTAGAATTTATATTAAAAACCAGCAAATTTTTGAATTGAACTGTCTTGGTAGAATAATTATGCATTTGAATTTCTTAACTATCTATTTCAGGTGCTCAGTCCACAGACATGAAATCATTCTGCCTAAGAAACAAGTGGGAGGGAATGGATGCCCTTTTCTGTCTTTGGCAGGGAGAAGACTGTGAGTCAGATATTTGTAATGCTGAGCTGAAATTTCATTTCTGCAATAAATCCTGCCACTCTTGTCCAAAGCCCAGGGATTTGACCCTCCCCTGATTTCACCATTAACTGTTAAATGTTAATTACCAGGATCGCTGTGTGACTATGAGTATGAGCTCTGGGATCTTACACACCTACTTCTGAGTCCCTGTTCCACCCTTTACTTAAGTCTCTTACCAGTTCTAGGCTCTGGCGAGGTTGAGCCCTGCTGGCAGGAAGGAGTCGGGGCGGGGGGAGTGGGCAGCTGCTGGACAGACAGCTGGCAGCGTCTGTCAAAAACGAATTTCAGTGAAGCAACCAGTTAAACATCAGTCATCTCTGATATTTATAATGAAGTCTACATAACCTTACTCCTCTAACCATTTGATGTGAGAAGGGACCGATTTTCTTTGAGTATAGATTCTACTGTAACAGAGTGTTGGGTTTTTTTTAACCCCATATAAGCTTTCATTGAGTTCTTCTGGAAAGGTGTTATTTCCTCCCATTTAATAGATGAAGATAAAGTATACAAAAAGGTTAAATAAGATGTCATAGTACTCCCAACTCACAAGTGGTGGAAGCTGGATTCTCTTACAGGTGTATATGGTCCCCAAGCCTGGGCATTTGGTGCTAAGGGTGCCACCTCATCATAGGGTCAGGATAAAAATTGTACTACACTATGAGAAATAATTCTTTTATGACCCAAAGGGGGCTTGATTGCCCTCAGGGTAGCCTGGACTTACCTCAAAGTAATTTAAAACATACACTGGGTGTGGTGATTTATTTAATCTTTTTTGTAGCAACTGCTTTCTTGCTGATTGATTTAATGTAAACAATACCACCGAGGTATGTTTAACCTGGGGTATCCCTCTAGGGGGATAAGAGACAGACACCTGACACCTAGTAGGTCTTCGCATGTAGTACTTACAAGTATTTTAAAAAAGGCAGTAAAAGCTATTTCTAGTATTTGGATCAAGTTTTATATTTATCTTATCAATATTTTTGTACAAATAAAGTAACATCTGGGTCCCAGCATATTCCTGATTAACAGATATTATATAAAAAAATCATCTTTTGAGTATAAAAAATAATCTTTGGTTTTAATGTTTGAATCTTCCCAAATGAACAGCAAGGATGGGCTTAGGTCATTTTTTTTTTTTTCCAAAGCAGGTTCCAGTGTGTAAGAATGTGACTCAGGAGATCCTTCTTTCTGCCTCTGTCATTCAGGGTGTGGGAGTGACCCTTTACCTCCTTTTATCTAAGTCAGATTAGGTCACTGCAGCCCACAGTCCAGGTTCTGATGATTTTGTTTATTTATCTCCAACTGAGTAAATTGGCACCATGTTCTTCCTAGAAAACATGAACTCTTACCTAGTGGGGAGAAGAAAGGCTGTGGGTTTGGCCAATGAGAAACGAGACTCTAGGAGGTGGCTTGAGGTGTTCCAGCCTCACCTGCCGGAAGTCTCCACCTGCTCGTCCAGTTCCTGACAGCGTTCAGCCGGAAAGGGGCACAGAGAGAAAATGGCACGTTTGGGCGATGGTTTCCCTGGCTCTTCTCTGTGTGCCTAGTCTCTAAGGAGACTGTTCACTGCCTGGTTAGTCTCCTCTCTGTATTCTGGAAAATCTGGCTCTGTATATACAAGTAGGTCAGCATCCTGAGCTTACTTCAAAAAAAAATATTTTTTTAAATGAATAGGAAAATTAAGGGCAGTAAGTTAGAGTTAAGGCTTAAAAGGTCACAACATAAACACTGCTGGTCAGATATTTTCCTCTTTTGTTCTCGGCATGACTTGCTGCTGGTTTTAAAGGGCAGAATCGGAGAGCTGCTGCCACATTTCCTTGGGAGCAGTTGGGACATGGAGATATCCAACTGGGACCCGAAACCCAGAAGGATCCTGCTTTTGGGCTGTTAACAGTGTGAGCGCGGAGAAAGAGTGAACTGTTCAAAGTCAGAGCTGAGAAATGTCAGTTTGGAGAGGGTCCTGACCCCTCCCAGGCCACTCTCGGATGAGATTTGATTTTTGCCGCACCCGCTCTGGGCGCAGTCTGGAACTGCTCCACTGGGTCCAGTAGCTGCTTGTTAGCTGCTCCGCTGGAATGGGATGCGCTTCCATGTGATCTTTGTGAATATATGGCTTTGATACCTCTTCTGTGTCCGGTTCCCCGATGCCCTTGTGTTCGAAGATTAACAGAAAGCAGACACTCTCCCTACTCCTCTTTAAAAGGTCGGTTTGAGGAGGAAAATGGTTGTGTCTCTGGAATTTACAGTGAGGAAAAGGGTCCAGAGGTACAGGCAGGACAACCGGAGCTCTAAAGCAAAAGGAGCTTTCCAGGAGTATACTGCACGTTAACGGTGTCTCAGGGCTGTAGTTCCCATGTGGGCTCCACGGGGGGCGGAGATTAAGAAGCAGGTTGAGAGTAAACCAGGCATTCCCAGGGAATGTTTTCAGTTAGTTGTCAACCACTCTGAATCAATGAAGTGAGGCTGTGGTGATAAGCCCGGTTGTGAATGAGGAAACTGAGCCTGGGAGGGTCCAGTTAGGGTGACTAGCAAGTAGCAAGGAGCCAGGACTCACATCCAAGCTGTTGACAGCTACTGGTCTTGAGAACATAACCTGTTTGTGCTGGCTTTCGTAATTGTTTATATTGCAACAGATAAGTACTAGGACTGAAGATTAAACAATAAAGGAATTAAGACAGGACCTGAGGGAGGGTAATAGCTCAGTGGTAGAGCATGTGCTTGGCATGCACAAGATCCTGGGTTCAATCCCCAGTACTGCCATTAAAAAAAAAAAAAAAATACAGGACTACTGCCATTGAGTTGTCAATGGTCCAAAAGAAGCATTTGACCAACCAGTCTACCAACTTTCATCTTAGATTTGAGGGGAGTTGGTTTCCATTTCTGAATTAGAAATAAATTTATGTGGGAGTTGACAGTGGTTGATTTTCATCTGTAGCAATTTAGTAAATTCCTGTGTTTAAGATATATTGAACTAAACATTTGAGACATTTAGAAGTTCATTACAGAGAAGTTTGATTTTTGCACACACTTAACCATTTTTTGGGGCACCCAGCCCTGAATCTACTTTTTCTCACTGGGCACATCCCACTCTTGATTCCTCTGGAAATGTAAAATGCTAGATAATTGAGTTTTTAACCACTTTTGCAGCCTGACTATGGGCATGTGACCTCGGCTGTGTTCTGCCAGTCAGGCACCTCCATCTTGTATTTTGAAATAGACACTAGTGACATAAAAAAATGCGGTGGCTCCCCAGGTGGTTTCCAGGACGGCAGCTGGTGTTGGTGGTGGAAGATGCAGGCCCCCCACCTGTCAGTGACAGGCAGCAGAACAGTGGGATTTGGGGTGATGATCCTGAGTATGTAGCCTCCAAGCCCAATTTCTCTGACCTTCTTGGAAATTTGTGATCTTGCCATGATCATTCTATGAATTTGAGAGTCAGTGCCTTTGCTTGCAGCTAAGAATCTTGATGATCCATTCTCCAATGCAGTGTCTCTCAAAGCGTTGTCTGAAAGTCTCATGCATCAGAACCATCTGGATCACATCCTAATAACCATGGATTCAGAATCCTTTTGTGTTCCAGGAATCTGCATTTTAAACAAGCCTCAGGTGTATACAATTTTTAGAACCACTGTTCTAATGTTACTAACTTTTAAAATTATTTGTTCTCTGTTTACAGATCTGAGTAACCCCTAAAAGAATTAATTCTTGGCTTTTAGGAGACCCTAATCAATGACTCATGGGTATTTCCCTGGCTCATTCTCTCCCCACCCTGCCTCAAATTTTCCATAAGCCTCTGTTCTGTCTCTTCAACTCTTTGAATTTTTTTTTTCCTGGTTTCTTCTCACTGAGACATGATAATTTCTCAAATGGAATTGCCTGCCTTCAGAGGTTCCAGCATGAATTTGGGTTTTAAACTATACTGTGACTGGGGCTCTCTGCAGGTCATTTCTTTCTTGGACATTTCTACAGCCTGCAGGCCTCAAGCTCGGTGTTTACTCCAGGCATCACTAGAGAGGAGGAAGGGAAAACATTTAAAAGATTAGAACACACTAAGTGACTTTCTTTGAAAAGTTCTTCAGCCATGGATTCAGGCCAGAAAACAGCAAAGAAGGATTGAATGATCTTCTGAGATTCCTAGAATCACAGAATGTTGTAACTTTAAAGAAGATAGCATAACCTCCTCATTTCGTAAATGGGGAACTGAGGAGAATGGGTGTCCAGCGTCACCCAAGTGATAAGTGGAGTTTAAAGGCCAAGATAAATTTAGAAGCGGAAAGTGATCATGCAGAGCTTGACCTAAACTAGCATGAAAAAGAAGGAGACTAACATTAATTGAGGGGTTATCTGAACTTGGGTACATTCGTTTAACATCTCTGAGCCTTAATTTCCTCAATTGTGAAATCAAGATTCTAATAATAGCTGATATTGATATGATATTTACTATAGGCTCAAAACTGTTCTGAGCACTTTATATGCTAAGTCATTCAATCCTTATCACAACTACATGACATAGGTCCTGTGATTTCCCCCCTTTTTCAGATGCACAGAAAGTCTATAGATTTGCCTGCAGTCACACAGCTAGAGTGATTGTTCGTACACTTATGATCTCACAGTTCTGTGGGTCGAAGGTCTAGACACAGCGTAATTAGGTCCTCCGCTCAGGGTCCCACAAGGCAGCAGTGGCAGTGTCGACCAGGGTAAGGATCTGATATGAGGCTTGGGATCCTCTTCCAAGTACATGTCATTCTTGGCAGAATTCATCTTGCTGCAGCTGTGGAACTCATGGTAGTTGAGTCTTAAAGGCCCACAGGAGAGTGTCCCTTTCTTTGAAAGGCCTCACCTGATTAAGTCAGGCCCACTCAGGATAATCTTGTCCTGATTAATTTAATGTCAAATGATGAGGGACCTCAATATAGCTGCAAAATCTCTTCATCTTTGCCATGTGACAGAATATAAGCATGGGAGTAATATCTCCTCACCTTTGCTATGTTCTGCTGAGAGTAGAAGCCAGTTACAGGTCTTGTCCACACTCAAGGGGAGGGGATTCCATAAACCCATGAACACGAAGGGGCAGAAATCACAGCACCATCTTAGAATTCCACCTTCCCAGGTACTAGGACTTACTTTAAACCCAGACTGTCTCCAGGTCGAAGAGTCCATGCTTTCAATCAAAATGGTCTTTCTCCTTTTGAAGAAACTAAACCCACTGTATTACCTTGCATAGTGTTCTAAGTAAGATAACACTCAGCAGGTTCATACTGGCTACTAGGAAATAATTAATTCCCTTGACACCTCCACCTTTAAAAGTCTGCTTCAGGAAACCTTATAACCACCTGCAGTTTTGTATTTTCGGGAAGAGATTTCCATTAGTCTCTCTAAAAACTCAGATTGTGTAAGTTGTTTCAATTTGTTCATATTTTTCTGGGGCAGAACTAACCCTGGGGTTTGGGATTTGAGACTTGAGTTTTCAAGAAATAACCTTCCTTCTGCTTTTTGTCTTGGAAACAGATGAAGTGATTGAGAAGGAGCAGCGAACACCTTCATCTTGGAGACAGGACAACATGGATCAGCCACTAACTGTGAATTCTCTGGTAGGTGACACCAACCGATATTTTACATATGGTTCAAAAACCCCAAAAGAAGAACAGAAACACCGAACGTGAAATGTGTCACAATTACTTCGTGAAGTTGAGCCTTTGCCGTTTTCATCCATCTGTGTGGTCCCCTCCTTTGAGGAAGTGACTAATAAAACCATCTTTGCTAGAATTAAAAATAGTTCTTTTTTTTCCCCGTACATGTGTTAAAATTTTAATTCATCTGGTTCCAGGAGTGTAGTCCTTTAGCACAACACCAGAGAAGAGAATTTCAGAGCTGATATTGTAGCAGGTCCTTCAACTTCTTTGTGCGTCAGCTGCTTTACGGACAGAAATTGGAGGCTTACCTTGTGTGGTAATGACGGAGGAAAACATTTTATATTCAACATCTAGGTATTGCTTTGGGACCCTTGTGTAAATGTCTGCACACTTGAAACTCTTGTCTTTCTCATCTTTTCCCCTCGCAGCCCAGAATGGTACCCATGTTCTCCAGCTACATCTTAGAAGAATGAATGTGCTGGAGAGGAAATAACAGGGGCCTTGGGATCCCATGGGCTTATTCTGTGTCCCAGATCTGTCTTTTTGAATACAGGAACATTATGTAATCTCCATGGCCCTGTTTTTATACTCTGTGTCTTAAGACTTTTGGAAACTATACTTTTAAGGTTCCCAGCCTATTGCTGGGGCTTGGTAAACAAAAGCTGTCATCACCATTCCTCTCATCCTGACAACCCTCCCAGCCCCACTCACTGCAGCCTGGAGGGGCAGCCCAGGGAGCAGCAGTATACTGGATACCCTATATGCACAACGCTGAGCACCAGCACATAAAGAAATGGAGGGCCTGGTCTTGCTCTGAAACAGGTTATGACTCAGTGTTCACTCTCTTCTGAGAAAGTTCTTCACAGATGCTCAGTTGTTTTGAGGGTATGTTTGAGGAACCAAAAATTGTCAGAACTTTTCACTTTCTGACCCCCTGTTGTCAAGGCACTGGGATAATAAAGGCTGTCCTATTGCCATCTCTGCAGAGGAAGAGAGGATCCTTATGGAGTGCCTTGTGTGGTTTACTAGAATGCTATGTAGGAATAATTAAAATTTTAATGGGCATGTCATTGTATAAAGGAACACTAAGGCTTTTTCATCTGGAAAATTTTATTTACATGCAAGAAGCTCTTATGCAAATAAAACATTACAGATCGATGAAGACTTTAGGCTGTTTCCCAGTGTAGCTCTGAAATCAATTTTAAATTTAGAAAGGGTAGCACCATTCCTGTAAAGGGAAAAGAAATCTTATTTTTATCTTCAGGTCAAAAGATAATCTAATTATAATCGTGTTGCTCCCTTCCTCATTTATTTGATACGTTTCCTGATTACCATTTGTGTTGCAGGGAATATACTAGAATATACTACACTCCAGAGGACAGAGATGAATGTAAAATGATTCCTTTCCCTCATAGAGTTCACAAGGAATCAAAAATACTTGTACACAAGTAATTATAACTCAGTGTAGACTCTATAGTAATACAAAGTGGACTAGTTACTTTTGTGCACATAGGAGGCTGGGAATCCATCCCTTTAGAAAATACCCTAATTTCCACAGAATTTTTTCCAGTCACTCTCTGATGTCTTTGAAGCATTTATCTGTGGCCAAATAACAGTATTTTTCATTTAGTGCCGTCCAGCTCTACAGCTGAGTGTGCCTGGACAATGTGGCTGTATTGCTGTGGTGTCGGAGGCTTCTCAGTAGGAAAAGACGGTGTGTACTCAGGCTTGAGGTGCAGCGTTCACAAGCTCTGAGGGGAAGCTTCCAACAGCTTCTCTAAAATTAGAAAGGCTTTCAGGGAATTTGAAGAGCAGCACAACAGGATTTGGATAGATGGAAGTGTGCTTGACTTTAAGATGAAATCACTTAGGAAGAATCTGAGTGTTGGTGTTGCCACCAGTCACACCTGTCTGATCTCAGAATTCGGGACCAAGTGGAAATAGGTTTAAGATGCCAGAGAAGGATCAAAATCAAGGATGCCCTTATTCCTTTTAACTTGGACCTAGAGAACGTGGGTGACTGGTAAGTCTTCTTATCCCTTCTGCTCTAAACTGAACGGACTTCCTCATCCAAGCAGAAGAGGAATAGCTGGAGACCTTCAGCATGAGGAAGCCCAGGCCCTGAGAGCTTCCTTGGGGAGAAAGAGACAGGGAGGAGGACTCACCCACATGGCTCCAGGCCAGAGCAAAACAGTAATAGACGGTACAAGAGGGATGGCCTGCTTCTGACTTCATGGGGCCTTGAGAACCATGTGAATGGCTCCCTGGTTCTATATTAAACCTTCAGAAACAAAAATCATGCCAGGTCTCTAGAGTTCTGCCTGCTATAAAATTACCATCAACGTCGACCAAATGGCATTGGAAAAATGGCACATGTTTAATTCACCACATTCTGTCTCTGAAGGTTGGTCCAGCAATTCATGGCCTGACAAAAATTATGTCTACCTGGATTTCTTTTTGACCTTTCTGCTGATCTTACTCAAATGTTCCACCCATACTCTGGTCAAACTTGCAACCTGCCCTTGAGTGACTGAGGGGTCCTTGGGAAGCTGAATTTGCTCTGTCTGGATCATCAGAGGATGGCAGACTGGTCAGAGCCATGGTTCTCAAACTGTCAAAGGCAAAGGTGCCTCGGGGAGCCCTAGTTAAAACATTGGTTCTCCAAGCCCACATCTAGGAATCCTGGGCCTGTAGATCTGAGCTGACGTCTGTCAGGAATTTGCATTTTTAAGGAATTTCTGCTTGCTGCCAATGTTGCTGGTACAGAGACCATCCTGTGAGAAGCACTGGTCGAAAGCAGCGCTCAGCAAACTATGGTCTGAGGACCACATTCACTGGTTTGTTTTTGTAAACAAAGATTTGGGGAACACAGCCAGGACTGTTTAAGTGTTGTTTATGGCTGTGTTCACACCAGCAGAGCTGAGTCCTGACACAGAGACTCTGTCCCACAGAGCCTAAGATACTTGCTGTATGGCCTTTAACAGAAAAAAAAAAAAAACAAAAAAACGTTGACTTTTTGGCTTCTTAGAAACACTGACTTTTAATTGAATAATTGAATAATTATCCTGAATGTATACATTCTGTGTTTTTCTGAATGTGCATAGATGCTGTTTTTTTTTTAAATAAAATACAGACGTAGTAATTAATATCATTGGCTTTTTCTTAGTAATTATTATCATTATTTTCTCAGTCAGGGACTAATTAAAAGTGTAATCACTGTTATGTGGGGAGCCAAGAGTCTCTTTACGTTAAAAAAAGCAAAAAGTAGGAGGTGTCTATATGCTTCAAAAGGCTGCTCCAGGACTTCCTGGTGGGGTTTTATTCACTTGATAAAGATGCAGGGAGGCCCTGAAAGCTTATTTTAAACCAGATGTATTCCAGAATAGGATTGAATCCTTATAGTAACTTGGAATCCAGATCATCTCTTGGAGACCCTTCAAGTACAATGACATGATTCCTACCCTGGCAGGAATCCATCTCTTGGCCTGCTTTCATGAGAATGTAGGGTCAAATGATATTTGACCTAAAATGACCTAAAACATGTACATGCCCAGGACCTGCCACATGATTGTAGCTGAAACCTACAAGAAGTCCTATTCCAGTAAAAGGGTATGTTTACCCTGGAGATGTGTGTCTTTTTGGTGTGTAGACTACATGTTTAAGCAAAAAGACATCACTTTTTATCACATTAACTCTTACGAAAATTTTTCCTTAGGTATTGATGTCTGGTATTTAATACAGAAAATACATCTTTAATTTCAATCATGTTCATTTCCTATTAAAACCAGAGTTTCAAATTTTGCTCTGCAGAAAAAGCTGGCTGCAATGCCTGACCATACAGATGTTTCCCTCAGTCCGGAAGAGCGAGTCCGCGCCCTAAGCAAGTTGGGTTGTAACATTACCATCAGTGAAGATATCACTCCACGCCGCTACTTTCGATCCGGAGTAGAAATGGAGAGGATGGCGTCCGTGTATATGGAAGAAGGAAACTTGGAAAATGCCTATGTTCTTTATAATAAATTTATAACGTAAGTGTTTTACTTTGGAGGACTTGGAGAAAATTGGAAAAAAAATATTTACAGGGTATTTTGGTGAGACAGCTTGGATGCCAGGCATGTTTTCTTATTCAGACCGATTTCGCAGGTTCCAAAAGCGTCAAACGTCCAGGTTTTTAAGTTACCAAGCAATGTCCTCAAAGGCATCCTTAAACCATCTCTGAGGCTTAGGGATGGAAGAAGATCAGGGACCAGGTTAAGGCTCGTGTATATCAAACGCCTCTCAACAGGCCAACCCAGTAACCTGTGCCCCCTTCTCTCTCTTCACAAAAAAAATTTCTTGTTTTGTGTCATTCTCTTTCCACAATGCAAGCTTTATGAGGGCAGAAGTCATATTGTAGCTCCATCTGAAGAACTTGGGACATGCCATTTACAGTTTTAAAATTTGATTTGATGGGTTGAGACTAGGAGATAAGTTGGTGATCACAGGAAAGAACTGATTCGTGGGTCGTGTGTAGTAGTCGGTTTCACATTGTAGTTAGTATTTTTTTAACGCAAATATTCAGCTGTGTGAGAATTGCACGTATAGAAGAGCTTCCAAAATGTTGAGTGAAAGTCATTACACCAAAATAGCCATGTAAAAATACCACATTTCACATTAGCTAGATATTTGTTAATAACATATCCTGGTTTGAGATAACAGAAATGGGATTGGATTTTCCCTACCAATTTGCCAGCTTACTGATTGAGAGAATCTCCTGTTACCAAAAATTACTTCATCTGAGCCAAACCCCTTATTTTTGTTTTAATTGAAAAAATCACATTGATTAATCAAAAGGTAATGAAAAATAATTAACTCTGAATTATCACCTCCTAATGCGTTAGGGGTTCTGGCTGTCGTTTCTCTTAGTTATGAATTTTCATGCAAGAATGTTTAATGTATGTACCCCGTCACTACTGATTCATCAGTGGTCCTTCAAGTCTGTTTCAGTGGTGAGAAGGGATTACATCTGTCCTTCCAAGCTCTTACGTTTCACATGCTCATCAGTGTTGCCAGCAGTACATGTAAGGAAAATGGTGCTCTCATGGGATTAAGTGCCCAGGACCAGAGAAAAACCAAAGTGAAGTGGTCTATTCAGGTAGCAACCTGACCTTAACTCTCTTAACCTCAGTGCTTAGTTTGCTGAGCTTAACTATCCTATAATGCCAACCTTTGATGGCAATGCAGATGGAAAGAATATAGGTTAAACAATGTCATTAACCATGTCCTTCTTGCAAAGGAGGTTCATTCTCAGAAATCCTCACTGAGCTTTTTCTGTCGTATAATACTAAGGATATGTTTTCTCTTTCTCTAGTTTGTTTGTAGAAAAGCTTCCCAACCATCGAGATTACCAGCAGTGTGCAGTACCCGAAAAGCAGGATATTATGAAGGTACTGTGGGATCGACTCTCCCCTGGAGGGACCAAATGCTCCATGAGTATCCATTATTGATCCACTCCCTTCCTTTCCCCTCTGTCTCATCCTCTCAAGAATTTGAGAGCAAAAAAATTCATTCCATTAGCTATGATGTTTCAATCGCTTCTTAGACCTTTAATCACCATTACTGTGGGAGGTCTGCTTGAACCTGGGAGAAAAAAGAAAAGAAAAAAAATTAAGAAAGTACTCAATACATATGAAGGAGGAATTATCTCATAATGCCTCCCAGATGGAGAGAATGGCTGTCTACCTCCCCATATGTATTCAAGACAGTCTTTTTGGCTGATTTTGATTATTCCATACAGTCCTGAACCCAGCACCTGTTTGAAAATCAGTATTGATTATGAAGGTAGCCACAAAGTTCTAATTACTTGCTTCTCATAGTACTAGCCTAAGAGACAATGAAGTGTTTAGTGGGTGGCCTGAAATATTCCAAAGGAAAAGGAAGGTTGTTGAAATACATTTATTTATCATCAACCTTTGCTACATATATAGTATCAAATATTGTTAACTAAGAATATATTTTTAAAAATAATATTGAAAAGATGTTTTCCATTTACTTGTCTTAAATACTTTGGGTTGATTTTATGTGATGGAAGCAAAAACAGTATATGCAAAGCCAATCACAGCATGAAATTTTAAATAACTCTCAAAATGTACTTCACCACAAAATAGAATAAAGGCTTTTTTACCACTCGTATCAGACCTGAGGCTGCCTGTAAGTGGGACACACATTTTGTCGAGTGGTCATCTACATTTCTTAATTTCCATACACCATCTGATGGGTCATTCACTGTCAGGTCTTTTGGTAGCATTTCCCTTCAGTTCTCTCATTCACTTACTCTCAGAAAGTTCTGTATGGAAACCAAAGGTCTTAGGCTACCAAGGTGTCTCTTTTACTCTAATTTAGGGTTATTCTTATTTTTACTTGTAGGGGAGGGGAAAAATCCTCCAAAACCATAGACATTTTCTCTGTGCTTGTTGAATAAATGGATAAATTGATGGATGGATGACAAAAGATGAAGAGCAGAGAAATTTTAGTGGAAGAGCTTGGCCAAAGTTAGGAGATCTGGGTTTTAGTCTTTTACAGGGGGACTAGCTAGGTGTATGACACCGGGCAAGCCTTTCGGGCTCTCTCAGCCATTGCTTCCTCATCTCTGCAGAAGGGGATGGTGCTTCCTGTGTCAGATTCTCCTCCACTAAGAATCACTGGGAAGTTGTTTGAGATCCAGATTCCCCAGTCCCTTCTCTAAACATGTTGATTCAGTAGATCTGGGATTAGGCTTGGAAAGCTACATTTTTATGAAAGGTGCCTCAGCTGCTTTTTACAGTCTGTCAAGCCTGGGATTTCCACCTACCCTGTTCTCCGATGTCCTTTCTAACTCTAATGCCATATAATTTACATGGATGTGCAGTTGCAAACCCACTACCTAACACGGAGGTACCGCTCTAATCAAAATGCGTATCTAACCAGTGGAGTTAATAAAGGTTTTACGAAGGGGATACTTTTTTCTCTCCTCTACTGAAAAGTTATATTTTGGAGCACCAGAAAAGGCTGATTTTTTTTTCACCATCATTTTTGGTTACACGTGTCTTGATTTCTGACACACATAGCAGCTATTTTTCTTTTTCAGCTGACGATCTGAAAGACTATACTGACCATCCCACTAATCACTATGTATATATGTATTTTTTTAAAGAAACTGAAGGAGGTTGCATTCCCAAGAACAGATGAATTGAAAAAGGACCTTTTAAAGAAATACAATGTAGAATACCAAGAATATCTGCAAAGCAAAGTAAGTTCAGTTTGTACATCTATTTCATGACCGTTTTCTATGCAAATATTTTTTGAATTTCATTTTCTTGTGTTTTTCAAATGTTAAATGCATTAACTAAAAAAAATTAAAGATATAGTGATGTGAAACCCATAAAAAACTCTTGTCAATGTCCAGGTTAAGCACTTGTACCAAAGATGTGGTATTTTCATTTCCCTCCAACAAATTATAAAGTGAAACATTAGAGGGTAGACTTCTTATAGTGATTTAAACAGAGCTTTTTTGACCAGATCTTGCCAGTGTAACCTTAAGCCAGATGGCTGTTCTCTAGTAATGAACAGAGGCAGTAGGAGAGGTGGGGAGAATAGTATATGGTTTCTAATGTGTCTAATTATGCAGGCCTTGGAAATGTGAATTAGATTCTTAAATATTATAGTCAATACTGCATTGAGATGAAGCAATAGCTAATCATACGAGTGAAATATAATCACTTCACCAAGGAGTGGTGACTTCTGGATTCTTATTAAATGAAGAGTGAGAATGATAATGATGTCTAAGAGACTGAAGGGTGTTGAAAGAGGAAACTGACCACTCAGTCTAGAGGCTCTCTAGCTTCAACACCGAAACTCTTAATGTTTATAGCGTTGTGATAAAGGTTGTTTGCTGTTTGGTTTGAGTATGTCTCTGTGTGCTTTGGAAGGTGTCACTTTTACTGCCTTGCAGTTCAGTGCAATCTTGTTACCTCTGAACACGGTCACAGTCCTTCCCTACTTCTTTGGTGTAGCGAGAAGGCAGGTTGGAGGGAGGTGTGTTGACTAAGTGACAGAAGGAATGTTGAAATCAGAAGCTTTCTTCCAGTGAGGATGCCAATGATTTGACTTGAACTATGAAAGTCAAAAACCATTTTGGCGGCTCATACAGGGCAATAGGAATGGAGGGAAAAGCCCACTTAGGTCTCCCTTCCATGCTCAGCAGTGTGTACGGTCAGCCCCTCGGGGTCTCTCTGGGAGGAAGGCCCTCAGGAACTGTTACACGGTCAGCCTTTGGTTACCTGTCACTTCACAGTCCACAGTGGTACCCAAATATACAACAGGTAGACATCTTTCAGGGGATAGAATGGCAGCCTTTATGCCTTGGAGAGATGAACAGACACATGGGTAAAGCCTTGGCTACAGGCAACACTCACATCATCTGGGAGCCTGTGAGAATGCAGATTCCCAGGCCCCACCCCGGTGTGCCCTATAATAAGACCCAGGGGGGTCCATGTGCACATTAAAGGGCTGCTGTAAACTGTGTCCCCGACCCAACTCCTGCCCTATCGTAGCTCCCAAAGTCTAGTTTTCATCAGAATCACTTGGGAAGCTTATTAAAGATGTATCCTCTGACCTAATAATAGCTGGATATCTTTGTTAAGATTGGGGAGCTTGGAGATTTTCACTTTTAACCAAACTCCTAGTTTGTTCTGGTAGAGATGATTGGACCACATTCTGAGAACCACGTCTCAGTGATTTCCCCCTCCTCCATAAAGTTCCAGCACTGTGAGTTCTAGAGGCAAATGCAGAAGGTTCCAGGGCGGCACTGACCCAAAAACTTCCTGTGAGAATGGAAATGTTCTGTTTGGCACTGTTTGAGATGGGAGCCACTAGCCAGTGGTACTTAAAATGAGGAAGTGAATTTCTAATTTCATTTAATTTTAACTAGTTTAAATTTAAATAGGCACGTGTAGCTAGTGGCCACTATATTGGACAGTGTGGTCTAGGGTGATACAACCATTTCTGAGATATGATCTGGTCATTCAGGCTGGGCAGACAATCCTGGTCTTGATTTTCTAATATTTAAAAGCACAGGAGAATGGAGGGAACTTGACTGTCCTGACCTGTCTCTGGTAAAATATGAATGGGTTTAGAACTGCCCCCGTAATCAAGTTAAGGGGCTTTCACCACGATGTCACACGTTTTCCTCATGGTCTCGGGAGTGTCCCTGCGGGCATATCACAGTGGCTTCCTGTGTCTCTGTCTGCTGGAAGGTTGAAAGTGTCTAATCCCAGTGCGATATTTTTGCCTTAGAAACTAACCTTTCGTTCTGGCAACTACATTTTTTAGAACAAATATAAAGCTGAAATTCTCAAAAAACTGGAACATCAGAGACTGATAGAGGCGGAAAGGAAGCGGATCGCTCAGATGCGCCAGCAGCAGCTGGAATCCGAGCAGTTTTTGTTTTTTGAAGATCAGCTCAAGAAGCAAGAATTAGCCCGGGGTCAGATGCGCAGCCAGGAAACCCCAGCGCTGTCGGAGCAGATTGATGGGAGTGCTTTGTCCTGCTTCTCCACACACCAGAACAATTCCCTGCTGAACGTGTTTGCAGATCAGCCTAATAAGAGTGATGCAACCAATTACGCTGGCCACTCTCCTCCCGTAAACAGGGCCTTAAAGCCAGCTGCGACTCTAAGTGCTGTGCAGAGTAAGTGAGGAAATACACTCCCACAAGACGGGGGAGCTGTTCTGCTGGGACCACATTACTGCGACCTCTGGGCGGGGCCTCCTCATTTTATTACTGCTCCCCATATGATGGGCTGTGAATGAGAGAGCTCGTCTTTCAGTACCATCTAGCTTTTGTTCTAGGTAACCTTAACATTTAGGAAATGTGATCTCTGCCCCCTTCCAATAGAGCAGAGACTCTATAATAAACAGGACTATATTTGGTCGTGATACAGAGATTTTAAGAGAAGAATTTCCAGCACTTTTTTTTTCTTTCACGTATTTTAACCAAGAAACGCGTGAATCCGAAAGGTAAACATTTAACATTGGAGAGGAAAGAAGATGAAGCAAAATTTGTTTGTCTAGAACTTTGCTCAGTCATTAAATTTAAATATTTAGCATATCCCTGGCCCAGGAGGATCTGTACACATGGGTAGTTAACCTCCAAATGGATTATGTGTTTCTGCCAAAAATGAGTGCTGCTTGGGACTGTTGCATCAGTGCTGGCAGGTTTCCAAAATCAAATAGGGAATTCTTCCCGGCAGACACTGTCAGATGGAGTTTGTGTTTCCATTTATTTTGAAGAAGTGATGAGAGACAACCACTTTATAAATGACTCTACTGCCAATTATTTCTGAAAGCATGGTGCTTTTACTTAACGATCACCAACTTTCATAAGATATAAGGAACACATGGTAAACACACAAACAAAAGAATATTTATCCTGTGCCTTACAGAGAGTATGAAATGTATTCTATGCAGCCTATGCGCTTTGTGCTGAAAGAAAACACACTCATTTACATACGTGTGAAGGGTTGACCTAGGCACAAAGATGCACCTTCCCACTTGTATATAAATAATTTGTATGCAAAGTATAATTTTACCCTCCTTCTAGTCAGTGTTCACTTTTAAGAGTTTTAAAATAGAACCCAGAGAATGGATTTACTTGCAGTCACTTGAAAAAACAATTATGATGGATGGGATGTAAGATTTGTTTTTTAGGTTTTTCTTCCTTTTCTGTTTCTTAGATTTAGTGGTCGAAGGACTGCGATTTGTTGTTTTATCAAGAGATCTTTGCCACAAATTTCTGATGCTGGCAGAATCTAATACAGTGAGAGGAATAGAAACGTGTGGAATACTCTGTGGAAAACTGGTAATGTCTTTGTTTCATATCTTCTCTGCACAGGATACTCAGTAGAACTGACTTTCTGATAAGCTGAGCAGAGTAAAAGCATCTTAAGTGTCAGAAACATTAACTTTACATAGATTAATTTCATAAAACTGCTGTCATTATTAATGGAATTATCCTTCTAGCAAATGGATTTTAAAACTTTAGGGATGCTATAAAAGCTTCTTGTAAAGAACTAATCTAACCATAAATTAAATTTTGTTTAGAAAAATGGTGGGTTTCAGATTTCCAGAGCCATCCAGTTTTCTAAATCAAATTTCCATTGCAATTGTTAGTTTCACATACATTCATCTAATTAACTCTACCTGCTTTTTGCCACCCTTTTTCAGATACATGCAAAAAAAACCCTAGAGTTTTGTGGGGTTTTTTAAGGGCAGTAGTTTCAACATGATGAAATCTTATAACACGGATCATATTTAAGGAAGATTTTAATCAGAAGTAAGTGATGAAAGACAATGTCAGAATAGAAGGAGATAAAAGAGAAGTGCATTTAATTTCTGCTTCAAGAAAGGAACCGTGTTTATTTGGAAGGTGCTCCTGGGTACTCTCCTTTCAGTATCAGTGCCTATTTCCGAGTCCAGGCACATTTTCACTCCTAAACATTTACTTGGGAACTGCCATTTAATTAAATGTTTCATTCAACACACATTGTCCTACTACATTCCAGTGTTGGATCCTCACGCTTCCTCCAGGTGGGAGGAGGCTTAGAAGACAAGCCCAGGGGAATGAGCAGCCGTCTCCTGCCCACAGCCACCTTGTTTGCCCTGCAGGGGGCAGTGTGCTATGGGTGCCTCCTCCCCAAGACCACACATTGTACTTAGTTGGAGTCATTCATTCATTAATTCATTCTTCATTCATTTCTTCATCAGAGAAACATTTACAGGCACTGGGCTAGGTATTGGCATTCAGCAGGCTACAACAGCCGCAGTCTTTGCCACAGGACGCCTACATGATGCTTATAAAGAACTAGGCAGATGATTAGTTATAAGCAGGGCTGCGTGCGCTCAGTGGAGGTGCAAGGTATCATGGGAAAGTGTAAACGGGAAACCTTGTCTGGAAGGACCAAGAAGGGCTTCTTTGAAAGGTGCTGTCCGTGCTGGGCCTGCAGAATACGTACAGTTAGCCATGAAAGGAGAGGGGAGGGGGAGAAGGGTTGTACTCAAGGCCGAAAGAATAGCGCCCAGTTTGCGGAAAATCCTAAGATGGGGGAAAAGATGGCGCTGTGGAGAGATGGACGGCTCCTCATGGCATAAACATCTCTTATCTGAGGATCCTATTATTAGTTTACAAGCCTCTTCCTTTCAACTCTTATCTTTACCTGAGGGGGTCAGTTTACTTTTCCTTTCTCTCGATCTAATCGCAAATCTAAAACATTACCTTAATTATGGAAAATCTCAATGACCTCTCCCCATAATAGAAGAATGTCACAAGTCTTCACGTGAAATTAAATAATAATTAATAAAATAAAAACAAGACCATCAACCTTCACAAACCTTAGAAATGTCCTTCAGTAAAACCACGAAATTCTCAGTATCTCCGCCTCCAAATAAACTTCCTGTTGGCTTTGTTCTGATTTTTCCACTGCAGATGTAACATAGCACAACATTATTTATTAACTAAACTTCCAGGGACCAGCTGGGATGCTAACTCTTATTTATGACACATTTTCTATTGTGAAAATGGGTTTCAAGCTCCAAACAACTGACTCTCAAATTTTGGCCAAATAATCCATTTTCAGATCTGGGGCTTTGGTTTTGAATTGTGAGGGGAGTGGGAGGAGGGTGACCTAAGTGGTGGGGTACTTTCTAGGCTTATCAAAGCATTGCAGTTCCTACTCAGGCTTTTTGTTTTTTTCTTCCTATCAGACTCTTACTATTCTTTTCGCTCTTCATTTTTCAGACATATAATGAGTTTACTATTACCCACTTAATTGTGCCAAAGCAGTCTGCAGGACCAGACTATTGTGACGTGGAGAATGTAGAAGAATTATTCAGTGTTCAGGACCAACACGATCTCCTCACTCTGGGCTGGATCCATGTACGTTTGACCTTTGGGTTTCAGTTTGTTTGTGTATTTATTTATTTATTTAGGTGGCGGGCTGTTTTCCTCCTGGAGGAAATTAGACTTAGTTTAAATTGTTTAATTTTTTCAAGCGTAATAAATGTCATCGTCTTAAAGCATTTTCTTCAATCCGGATTTGGGGACCGCTATGGTATACTTTTTTCCACCATCCAAAGTTAAAAGAGAGGGAAACATTTGGAAATTAGGTGACTTGTTTTGATGACTTTACATAGTTTAATGGAGACCTGGTCAGATTTAAAATTGTCTAATATGATCAGACAATTATTAATTTTTTCTTTTCTCTTTGCTGTGGGCCTAATGTAGATTATTTTTTAAAAAATGTCTGGGGGGAGGGTATAGCTCAGTGATAAGAGCGTGTGCTTAGCATGCACGAGGTCCTGGGTTCAATCCCCAGTGCCTCCATTAAATAAATAATAAATAAATAAATAAACAAACTTAAATAAACCTCCTGCCCCCAAAAATGAAAAAAAAAATTTCCAAAAATGTTTCTTTTAAACAGGTGTTTGTATATTAGATAGGGACCTCTGCACCTCCCCTACAGATCAAGAATATACACTACAGCCACAGTATACGACCAAAGGGATGGGGCCAAAAACACTGGGTTCCAACATCCACCAGGCTATCATAGGGGCAGGAAAGGGCTTACACATCAAAGACACCAGTTTAGATCTCAGCTCTGTTCAGAATTCACTGTAGGAATGTTGGCAGGTTATCTAAGCAATCTTAGTACTAACTTTATCATCCATAAAATGGGGATCATAATAATGGACTTCGTGTGATGGTGAGGATTAAATAAAATAATGTCAGTGAGTTTCCCGGCACATTTTTCTAGGGACTCAGAAAATTGTGGCTATTGTCAAAAGTGATGATATTCTACATTTCCATCTATGGCTTAATCTGTCGAGGGGACATTTTTCTGTTCGGTCTCACACATCTGGGCCTGGAGTAAGGACAAGTCATCTCACTACATGGATGCTGGCCAAGATTTCCAGAGCACATCCTGGGGCCCTGAAGAGTGATAAGTGGCCATTATTTATTTTACTTGCTTTTAGAGAAGTAGGGGCAGGACACACATTCACATCCACACCTGCACACACGATCACCAAGCATCTGGTGCTCTGTAATTCAAGAGGGCAAGGAAGATACAGTCCTGACCTCACCTGGAAATTACTGTGTGCCCTTGGGCAGGACTCCTAACCTTCTTGTATCTAGGTGCCCTCATTGATTAAGTAGGGCTAATGAATGCCTTCTCTCCCTCACTGGGTTTGTGTGAGCTGTAAACTAGATACCAGCTTTACATAAAAGCCCTTTGAAAAGTATAAACCACCTCTCAAATACAGGAAGTTATAATGAAGAGTTTGCAGAAACTTTCTATGTCTGTTTGTTTTCCTTAACAGGAAGTAATGTACCTTACTGTTTGCTTAGAAATAGCTGAATTTTAAAGGCATTATTTAGTTTAATGTAATTTTCTGTAAGAAGAAATGTGCTTTGAAGCAAAACAAATTATAGCAAAGAATTGTAACATAAATTGAGAAAGAATGACAGTCAAATTACACTTATGCTGAAAACTCAATGTTAGTTTATCTTACAAAATATTTCCCACATTATAAACAAAGGTTTTTCCTTTATGACCTGTGCATATAATGTATGCAACAATGAAGTTGACATTTAGATAATAAATTTGGCATAATCTTAGAATCCTATGACTTGGCTTTTTGTTTATTTCACCGTTGTCGTTCAATGAAAACACTAAGATGCAATTCTAAATTAGAGTGATTGTGATGACTTTTTGTGATGATTTTTATTGGCATAAGGATAGCAACAAATTCTAGAGCTAATTTTTTTTAGTTATGGATTAATCATAGGAATTGTCAGAAAAGAATCAGACGGATCTGGGTGTGAATTGAGACTTAGCTAGCTCCGTGTCCTTCAGCGTGTTGTTTACTCTTCTGCTTGGCTCAGTTTCTTCATCTGTAAAGTGGGAATAATGGTAGCACTTACCTACTCTTCTTGTTGCAAGAATTAAATGAGATAATTCATGGAAAGTGATTAGTTCAGTGCCTGGCACAATATTCAGTTGCAATAAATGGCATTTGCTGCTGTTGACAACGTCATCATCATCAACACCATCATCATTTTTATTTCCGTAGAATGTGGCATGGGGTTGAAGCACCATTCTTCCATGGTAGAGCGGTCTTTATTGCAGTGGGAATGATTCCTCTTGGCAGAAATGAAGGGCTCAGAAAGTCTTAAGGTGCAACACAAAACCACAAAACAAAAGCAATAAAAACAAACAAAAGAATGTCTTATGGTGAGCTTTCAGTCTGGAAATAAATTGACAGGAGAGTGATTTGTCTGTTTCACAGTCTGCTGGCTGCCTCTTCAGCACTAGAATTTCTTTGAACACTTCTTACTTTTTCATCAAGGCATCGAAGGCTCTATATATGAATAGAAGGTTTTCAGTGAATCAGGTGGCAGGCAGTCAGACTCTCCCACGTGTGCCCTCACTAAAAGTCTGGGTTTCAAAAGTTAAGAGAATTTCTATTCTTCAGTTGATCTAGGTCTTTGCAGACCAATAGTTATTTTCTTCCTTGCAGAACATGTATCTTTCTGTGAATAGGTATCAATGGTTTTACCTTCGTTCTATTAGAGTATAAAGGAGTTTTAAAATCTTGCATATCTTTCTCACTTATTTATTCTTTTAATCTTTTTTTAATGTAATTACTGGGGATTGAACCCAGGACCTTGTGCATGCTAAGTCTGAGCTCTACCACTGAGCTATTTCCCTCCCCCAACATTTCTTCAACAGATCATAGTTACATGTAAAAACATGAAGTGATTTCTATGAATCTATGCCCTTTAGTTAATGACAACATTAAAATAACAACAGCAGCAATCACGATAGTTAATGGTTTTGATTCCTTTCTGTGTGCTAGGCATTGTTCTAAGACTTTTACATGGATTGTCTTATTTAATTTTCATTACGATCCTATGAAGAAAATGATTGTATCCTTATTTTACAATGGACAAAATAATCATGAGGAGATAAGGAATTTCCAAGGTGTCGCACAACTAGTAAGTGATGGAGCCAGGACCCAGCATGACTAAGACCTTGATTCATGATTTAAATGGTCACATTCCTTTTTTCAGGGGTAGTTGGGGCTTATTGTGAATTTAAAAATCATTATGGATGCATGTATTTTACATACTCAAATAGGAACCTTTGATCTGTCTCTCATAAACACAAGTTTGCATGTAGCCAAAGACCTGGAAGATAGTTCTTTTAATTTATAATCTCCCCTTCCCTTTTTTATTTGTTTGTTTGTTTGTTTGCTTTTCTTTTTTTTTAATTGAAGTGTAGTCAGTTTACAATGTTGTGTCAATTTCTGGTGTACAACATAATGTTTCAGCCACACATTTACATACACATAATTGCTTTTGTATTCTTTTCCACTATAGGTTACTACAGGATATTGCATATAGTCCCCTTCCTTCTTATCATGCAAGATGAGTCCCAAACACCTTCACCATCGCAGAGTTCTGTTCCTCCATTTGCAGGCAGTGACAGTCCACAAAAGGATACCAGCAAAGTGTGGTATATTTAGTGCAAACTTTCCGTTCGTGCCCATAGTTTTGTATAGAAATATCTCTGGGTTTCCAGTCACGACTCTGCTCCTTACCAGCTGTGTGATCACAGGCAAGTCACTTAAAGGAGCCTCAGGATCCTTGTGCATAAAACCGAGATAATACCATAATTATCTCCCAGATGCATTGTAGTGATTAAATGAGGATCTATTTAAAGCCGCTGGCAAATTTCCAGTTTTATCTTTCCCAATGCGCAGAAAGTACATGACCCCTCCCAAGAGCGTCTTCCCAAAGTCATAGTTATTCCACAGATGCACAAAGGGAAGGGTTATATCAGCAAGATGTCAGAATCCTGACTTGATTAATGATGGTAAAAAGGAAAAAGTACCTGACTTGAGTTCTTTTTCTTAGAGTCGGCTATGGCTTCAGCTAAGACTCAGCTCACCCAATGAGATCGTCCCCTTTTCTTTTTATAGACACATCCGACGCAAACTGCATTCTTATCCAGCGTTGATCTTCACACGCACTGTTCCTATCAGCTCATGCTGCCGGAGGCCATCGCCATTGTCTGTTCACCGAGGCATAAAGAGTAAGTGAGGTTCAAGTACGGCTTTGTCTGGGGCTGCTGGGTTCAAGGGTGTCCCCACACCAGGTTGTGGCACTTGGATGAGCAGGCACACTGCACCCTTGGGAAAAAGAGGTCAGGGCCCGCTGGCTCCCACATCCCTGTAGCCGTGCAGTCACTAAGGTCCTTCGCATGGAGGAATGACTGGTTCTCTTTCTTCAGTGGGCACAACCTGGAAGTGGATGCTATTCCAGTTTGCCATTTGAGGTCTTAGTTCTGTAATATTAATTCTGTTGTGAGACAATGTCTAGCCTTAGTGTAATTACCTCCAAAATCTTCTTAGGTTTGGGGGACAGTGACTGTTGTAGCATGATTACGAGCAGAGGAGTCAGACAAACTGATACTGGAATCCCGGCTCCAGCCTCAAGGGGTGTGTTTAGCAGGATACCTGACCACTGTGAGCCTCAGCCTCTGCCTCCCTGATACCTGCCCCTCACGGACTGATGTGAAGGTGAAACTAGACAATAGTTTACTATGTAAAGGGCTTAGCACAATGCCTGGCGCCACCGCCAGCACTCGGTAAATGCTCCCTGCTGCCATATACACCATCTAGACCTCAGAATTACTGCGGGCTCGGTTGTAGACCAGCAAATACTGCAATGAAGCGAGGCACACAGATGTTTCGGTTTCCCAGTGGATGTAAAAGTTATGTTTATGTTCTAGTCTATTAAGTGTGCAGTGGCATTATGTCAAAAAAAAATACATGCCTTAATTTTTAAAAACTTCATTGCTCGCAAATGCTAACCAAGCATCTGAACCTTCAGCGAGTCAGAGTAATAACATCAGAGATCACTGGTCACTCATTATCATAACAAATATAAGAGCGAAAACCTCTGAAATATTGTGAGAATGACCAAACTGTGACACAGAGACATGAAGCAAGCGAATGCTGTTGGAAAAATGGCACCAGTAGATTTGCTCAATGCAGGGTTGCCACCAACCTTCAATTTGTAAGAAGTGCAGTATCTTTGAAATACAGTAGAGAGCCATAAAACGAGTTATTCCTGTATTAGAAAAATTGGACATATCTTCCACCTGTAATTTCCTCCCCCAGGGTCTCAGCTTTCTCTCCGTGGTCTCTCACAGCAGTTAGCTGCCCCTTCCCCATTACCGCCCTGCAGGCGCTGGGCAGTGGCACTGGTCTCTCCAGTGTTTCTTTCTCTAGGTCAGTCAGTGCAAGATTGGTTTAAAAAAAATCACTGAAATTTTTCATTTGTGATTTCTTTCTCCATCCCATTTGCGGAATATGTCTGCTTGTGCCATTCAAATGAATCGTATGGAAAGCCCAAATGATCCTTGGTTTTCGTACCTTTTTTTTTAACCCTGAAACTTAGCACTGGCATCTTCAGGCTCACCGATGCTGGCATGCTTGAAGTCTCCGCTTGTAAAAAGAAGGGCTTTCATCCGCACACCAAGGACCCCAGGCTGTTCAGCGTGAGTACACAACGTTGGTTATCCTTTGCACGTAGGATTTATTTTTCACCTCCTCCTTTTTTTTCCTCTGATTGAAATAGAGCTGACTACAATATTATGTTCGTTTCAGCTGTCGTATATAGTGATGGTTTTTTACATTATGAATGATCACCAGGATGAGTCTAGTAACCATCCATCCCCATACTAAGTTATTACAATATTATTGACCATATTTCTTGTGCTGTACATTACATCCCTGCGGCTTAAAGGAGATGTACTATGTGTGTATATATATATATATATATATTCACACATATATATATACATTTCATATATATATATATACATATACATACAATGAAATGTTACTCAGCCTTAAAAAAGAATGAAATCTTGCCATTTGCAACAACATGGGTGGATCTAGAGAGCGTTAGTTTAAGTGAAATAAGTCAAAGACAAATACCATGTGATCTCACTTATATGTGGAACCTAAAAGCGAAACCAAACCAAACCAAACAAATATGGGGTCATAAATACAGAGAGCAAATGGGCGGCCACCAGAGGGCCCTCCTCCTGGGTCTGTGGGGCAAAATAAGTGAAGCGTTAAAAGAGGCACAACCTCCATTATAAAAATAAATGTGCCTTTATTTTTTTAAGGAGAGAAATAGTAGCAGCGCAATATGGGATAAAACTTTACTGCTTAGTTTGGAATTTTCTTATCTCAGAAAATTAATCAGTCTTTGTATTTTCTTCTGATCTCTTCTCATGACTGTCTTGTTTACTAAGGGACGATGGTATTTCTGTAGCAGAGTTCATTATGCATACAGTTGCTTTTCTGTTTATGTGTCTCTGTGATACTTAAATACAGTCTTCTTCAGAGTCCAAGTAAGCAAGCAGTTATTAAAGAAAATCATATTCAATGTCATGAACTATGTCGGCTTGATATGGCCCAAATAGTTCAGTGAAAACTGTTAACCTGCTTCCTGATGAGCTTTGGATGGCCCCAAAGTCACATTAAAGGACCGCATCTTTTTCTGTTTGCTTGGCTGTTCTCTGGCTGTGACATCAGAGAAACATTGTTTTCAAGTTAGAATTTATTTAAAGTGAAAATTACTTGGCACCGTTTGTAAACATTTTCTTGTCGAAAATGAATAAATATGATTGCATGTGTTCTGAGCAGAAATTGTTTTTAATTAGAAATAGTTTTAATTTAGGAAATTCTAGGTCCCTCCCTAAAGAGAATCACGTTAAACATCATGATGTGAAGCCAGTTTTTTCTTTCGTAGATATGCAAACATGTGTTGGTAAAAGACATAAAAATAATCGTGCTGGATCTGAGGTGATACGTTCCGAAGATTAGCACTGTCAACACCAGACACCTACCCGTGGACATGTGGTTGCTGGATTTTCTTAAGATGTTTCCAGAAATGACTGATATTTTATATTTATACATTTTAGATCAGAACATTTGATATTTATTAATTTTGCACATTTTGAAGCTTTCTTTGGGGGTTGCTTTGTCTCAAGAAAGGTCACAATGGTGTTCAGTCAATACCTATAATGTACCTAAGTACCATGACCTGATAATAAATTGTGCCGCAAACAATAACATGTCTGGTATTTTTTTTAACTTTTCTTTTGATTGAGGTATAGTTGATATACAATATTATATAAGTTTCAGGTATGCAACATGGGGATTCACAATTTTTAAAAGTTATACTGTCTGGTATATATAGAGGGCTCTGCATACATTTCCGGAACTTTAGCTGTTTCACTGTATTTTTTTTTATTCCTGTACAGTGTAGTTCCAGACAAGAAATTCTGAGTACCAGGTGGTCTCTAACGTCCATCTGTTTCTGCTGCTTTTCTCTGTGGGTGGTTGAAGAAGGTGAACAGTTTCCACATGTGAGAAGAAACACAGCTGCAGACAGTCAAGCCCACCCTGTGTGTTCCGTGTCATGGAATCCTGGCTGGGAGCTGTGTCTGCGGTCAGTCTTAGTGTAGGATACCAGAGCCCTGAGCTACTCAGGGATCAGGCATCCAAGGGCCTGAGCTGGCAGGTGATTCATTACCTTGGTTTAGAGGACTAAAAGCAGAGCCACTGGAGAGAGGAAGACAGAAAGCTCCGATGAAAGTCAGCAGGGATGGCGGGGAGAAGAAATGAGGCAGAGGAAATACTGCTCATTCTGAGCCAAAAAGAATAAATAAGAAAATAATTTGGAAAGAATATTCAAAATTAAAGGGACCTATTTAAACCAAGACACAGAGAATAGGACGAAAAACATGTTTAAACGGAATCGGGTAATGTGACTCCAACGTTATGGTGTTACCACGGCTTGGAACGGGATTTGTGACTTGCACCTAGATAATAAAAGTATTTACCTGGATCAAAAGATAGTGGGTTAAACAGAAAGAATGAGGGACTTACAGAGTATGTTGGCAAGCTGAGTTGGTAGGAAAAAAACCTGAGGGTGGAGACATGATGAAGAAAATTTAGCCCAAATGAAAGGAGAGAGTCAAGCCGATCTGATCCAACCTCTCTTCCCAACGCCTGTTGTGCCAGCCACAGCCTTCCCAGACGCTGCTTTCCTCCTGGCACTGTATCTGGGTTGCCTAGATGATCTCGTCTGCACATATGAGCATCCACTTTTTAGTCCAAGGGTTTCTGTTTTCCAGGAGGGATATTCCCTGTGCTCTGCTTGGACAAGATGACATTCCTCCCCTGACCTGTCTCTCCCCTAATGCAGGTGTCGAGCCACCCAGATTCTACTCTAGTTCTCATTCATGAAGAGCCTCCTGTGGGCAGCTCAGTGGCTCGTTTCTGCCTATGACAACTTACAGGCTTGGGAAGTTCAGGTCCCAGATGCTGGAAGCAGAGCTTGGCTGGCCCAATGCATAGGTACTTTAGTCTGCAGTCGCTGCCGACTAAGGGCAAATTAACTCTGCAAGCCTGGCTGCGCAGACAGCCCTCTTCTCCCCGAGTGATGCTGTCTGTCCTCAACATCTTATTCTTTAAGGACACCATGATATTCTAGCATACTCGATCAAAGGAAAAGATTATGTAATTTATTCAAAATTAAAAATGACTATTGGGACTAGAGAGAGTTGAGAAATCAGTGGTATCCTCCGCATAGAAATCAAAGATACAGTAGTAGACCAAGAGGGTGTAAAATGAGAGGTACCTGATGGAAAAGCTATAGCCACTGAATGGTGCCCAGAGATAGAAAGGACTCAGTTGGAAGCTGAGAACCTTGAGCATCTTCAGTTTCCGAAGAGACTAGGCAGAGCTGCTCTGAGGATGCAGAGCCAATTATAGCCCTTCTGAAGAGCGAATTAGGAGAGAACCCATTTTTCATTAAAAAGATACATTACATGCTCTAAAGAAGTGGGGCATTCTCGGCCTTTTCATTCCCCTGCAAGAAGCAGCAAAATCTCGGGCCTGAGATGAATTGTAACATGACAGGTTGCTCTTGAGGGGATGTGGCCTTTTTTTTTTTTTGCCACGTGCAAACCCAGTTAACCAGACTTGCCTGGAGGACCTCGTCACGGAGCTGACGACTCTGGGCGGCAGCGAACCTGTGACCGGCTTCTTTGGGAAGAAAGCCTTTCTCAGGCGCCAGGTCTAAAAGAGGAACCTTCAAGAAATGCGGCCACACCACCAAGGGATGGGCCGGCCAGGAGGCCGCGCCCATCGAGTCACCCTGGAGGCCCACGTGGGCATGAGTGTGCGGGCACGCGAGGGTGAGTGGGTGACCACGGGCGTTCCCTGGAAGAGCTGGTTCACAGCAGCCGGTCATTCTTTTGAAAATGAATCCGTTCCAGAGCCCCATTTGCCAACTTCCCTCACCTAAGGCAAAGACAGCTCATTACTTTTCAGATGTGGGCTTCCGAAGAAGATGGACCAGTTAAGCCTGAGCTTCCTTTGGTTGTGAACACTAGTCTGCTGGGACTCAGTGAACACTAGTCTGCTTGTTACCGAGTTGTGCCCCCCCAAATTCCATGTTGAAGTCCTAACCCCCAGCGCCTCAGAAGGTGACTGTATTTGGAGAGAAGCTTTAAAAGATAAAATGAGGCCACTAGAGGGGGCCCTAACCCAGTATGACCCGTGTCCTTAAAGGAGGAAGAGATTAGGACGCAGACACAGGAAGACCCTGTGAAGACTCGGGGAGAAGATGGCTGTCGACAAGGAGCCATCTTCTGACACCTCCAGCTCTGACGCCCCGCCTCCAGAGCTGTGAGAAATTAGATTTCTGCTGTTCAAACCGCCCGGTCTGTGGTGATTTGCTATGGCAGCCCTAGCAAATTAATACAGGCTTAATAGAGATTTGCTGAAGTTGTTCGTTTTCTTTTTGCTCAGAGATGGGACGGAAGTGAGCTTCCTGGCGGTCATGCAGGGATCACCCTCTTCTCCGCAGACCTTGTCGAGTGTGGAGGAGCAAAGCAGAGCGTCTGTGGGTTATTCTCAGAGGCCGAAGTTGTTCCTGGTTTCTTTTTAGTAGAATTTTGCTGGCAGAAAAGTTGGCATTAGGTCGAGATGCAGTGTCGATTAAGGCCACGTCCTGCACTTGGTTCAGTATCCTCCCCCCGAATGCCTCCCCTGCTGCAGTCACTTCGGTCGTGCTTATTACAATGATTCGGACTTAAACTGAAATTTTTCTGTTGCAAAACCAGCTACAGTTGTCCCAAATGTGGAAAACAGATGTTTCTCTTCTAGCATGTCTTGCAACATTATCTAGCAAGAGAATGTCTTTTGTGAAAAGGGATGCTTGAGAAATGTCATGTATTTGGCAAAGATGAAGGAAGAAAAGTAAACTGTCAGCTCCTTGTTCTTGGAAGACTTTAGCTGGTTATTTATTGTGATTGCAACAAACATGCAAAGGACTCTTTCCGTTGTTTTTGTTTTTCTAAGAAACGTGTTTCCTTTTCTAGTATCTTGGCTCTTCCAAGGGCAAGAATATACTCTCCTTGGGGGCAGCTGACAAAAACATTTTAGGTTCGTTAGGCTGGGAAAATGCAGAAGATGAGGGAGAGAAAAGATACAGAGAAGGACTCCGGGGAGGGAGAGCAGATGAAAGGTATTGCAGACTGGCTGTAATTTGTTGGAAGTAAATGTCTTGGGCCTCATCTAGACAAAAAGACATTCTAAAACCAAATGGAAATAATCCATTTTGTTTTACTTCCATCAAGGAGGATTAACCAGACACCTGCATCAGGTAAACAAGTGAACAATTAAAAACTGTTCACTCACATTAGTCTTTGTCTGGGTGGGTCCCAGATGGACCAAGGTCACGAGTGGTGAATCTGTATTCTTGAGTCTGAAGAGGATGTTTAAAATTCCTCTCTTCAGTTCTTCCAGGAGAAAAAGCATTAGTAGGTTGTTCACAAAATTAACTCCATTATGTTTCCTTCTAATATAAAGGCAGCTAAACAAGGAAAGCAAACAACTAGAAGACACTTACTCTATTCCTGACTTCAGGCAAGGTTTCCTGACCTACAGAAATGAGGCGTGTGAATTAACCGATCTCACAGGTTTCTTGCAGCAGTGAAGTTTTGTACTTTTCCATGTTTTTCAAAGGGCAATCCATTAGTTTTACTTTTTTTTTTATTAAAAAGTAATTTATTGAGGTGAAATTCACATAACACAAAATCAACCGTTTTAAAGTGAACAATTCAGTGACACTGAGTACATCCACAGTATGTACCATCATCACCTCTAATTCCAAAACGCTTCCATCTTTCCAAAGTGAAACCCCTTACCCATGAAGCCCCTTATCCTCGTTCCCTGCCCCTAGCCCCTGCATTCTGTCTCTATGGATTCTGCCTCTTCTGGAGATTTCATGTAGTTGGAATCAACCTATGTAAACTTTTGTGTCTGGCTTCTTTCACTGAGCATGACATTTTGAACGTCCGTCCATGTTGTAACATGTATGTCAGTGCATTCCTTTTATCCAGTGTGTGTAGACCACAGTTTGTCGATCCATTCATCTAGTGGCGGACATCTGGGTGGTCTCCACCTTTTGGCTGTTGTGAAAAGTGCTGCTACAAACATGCATGTTCTTGTTTCAGTATTTGTTTTCAATTCTTTGGGGTACAGCTAGCAGTGGCATTCCAGGGTCACATAGGAGTTCTGTGCTTAACTCTCCCACGGCAGCGGAACCATTTTACATTTCCATCAACAACCTGTAAGGGTTCCAATTTCTTCACATCTTTGCCAACATTTATTATTTTTCATTATTATAGCCGTCCTAGTAGGCGTGAAGTGGTATCTCATTGCGGCTTTGACAGAGCAATACGTTAATGAGTTAATTCTTTTCAAGTCAACTTTTAATCATAAAATCAGCATCAGTGGTGGAAGCACCTGAGGCTTCTAGACCTTCGCTCACCACACTCTTGTGGTTGCAGGATATCCGTCCCAGGCCTTTGTCCAGTTTGCCAGAAGGCCAGGTTCAGAAGAAGAATGTTGTTTTATCAAGGATGGGCAGCTCCTTCGGCCGGGGAGGGTTGCAAACGGAAGAGAGAACACCCACTTAGAACCACAGTAACAGCGCTCTAAAATGCTGCTTTCGTTTTTCATTAAATGAGAAGGTTTATGCATTCCTGAGAGAGAAGACTACATCAGAACATCCGTCTGGAATCACAGACTTTTCCTGTTTTTAAGAATAAGGGCTGGTTCTAAATTTGGAGGATACGGCTCACCTGCTCAGTATATTTTTGTCTGAGTAGGTGACGCCATTTGGTAAGGGAAGGTTCAGTGATTTTAGGCCGTTTCTTAAGGAGTTTCAGGTCAAAGCAACCTGCAAAATATCTAGAGGTGGGAGGAAAGAAGTGATCCCATGAAAGGACAGAGGAATAAGGTTCAGAACGAAATGTGGAAGGAACGTCTTTGATTTGGTGTCTGGGATGCTTTTTCTCCAAGGATAGGAAAGCTACTTGAGGTCCGCTTAGCCTTAGGCCTCTGAAAACTGTCATTAACCACACTACATAGGAGCCTATTTAATGATCTGTTTTCCTTTAAAATAATATATGTTATAAAAGCAGTCAGGCAAATTGTGATCATTTCTATTCCCTTCAGTCTCCAAGGGGCATGAAGTTCCCATAAGAAGAACAGTCAGGAACAAATCGGACTAAAAGGCCGTAGTTTCAGAGCGTTTATTTCCCAGATACATTTGTGAAACTGAGATGAAGAATTGAATTAACCTGCAAAAGGAAATGCTCAGGAATGGCCAATGAATCGGAGATACCTGTTTCTCACTCAAAATTGCCTTAATGGCTTGTAATGGCTTTTAATGGCTGTCTGATTTCAAAACACACATTTCACAGAGAAAATATGAACTCTCCTTTGGAAAACTGTAGTCAAGTCATAGTCGTCCTTCTAAAGTCTGTGTGGTCCAGTTCTTTAGGGTTCCCTTTTCTACACATACAGCACCCCCTCCCATCTCCAGGCCTCTGCCTGGAGCACGTTCCCTGTACGTGCTCATACCCCCTATACTTCCACTTTCATAATCCTCACAATGCACCCTAGCTACTTGCTAATGCCCATTTTCCTCATAGGCTGTAAGTTCCAGCCTTGTTCTTTGTATATCCGGTAAGTGCCCTTCAAACTTGAATTGACTGGACTCTCCAAGGAATAAACATTACATAAGCATCTGGTTTTCACACTCTGATGCAGATGAACCACGTCCCCTGCTGTCCCATCCTTTTCTCTTTTTTCCTCTTGTATTTTTGAATGAGCTTATTTGCAGCAATGGCTTTTGGTCAGACTGTAAGTGTGTGTGCTGGCTGGACAGCCTCTTCCCTCACAGGAGTCACAAATTCTCCAGGCTGTTCCTTTGAAATCCTGCTAGAAATACTCAAGCTCAGCCTGACTACACAAATGATGCTGGACTGACAACAGAGAATTATTCATTAAAAAAATAATAAACAATGCTTCCTCCCGCTCATAGGCTCACAGCAAAGGTGGCACTCTGTGGGTCAGTGTTATTAACAATCCACGGTAGGGGAGGGATAAATTAGGAGTTTGGGATTAACAGATACACATTACTATACATAAAATAGATAAACAAAAAGACCTACTATATAGCACAGGGAACTATATTTAATATCTTATAATAACCTATAATGGGAAAGAATCTGAGAAAATAGGATTTTATATATATACACATATACGTGTGTATATATATAAACTGTGATACATATATGTGTGTACATATAACTGACTCACTTTGCTGTACACTTGAAACTAACACGACATTGTAAATCAACTAATTCTATTAAAAACAACAACAACAACAAAAACCTATGTCATCTTCAGGGGCTGCATGATCCCGTTGTGAGAAAATTAGTGGCCCTAGAAGAAGCGCTTTAGAAGTTTGGTTTGCTATTGTTAGGGGAGAGGAGACACTCAGGACTGCTGAAGAGGCAGCCAAACCTACGAGTTGCTGGATTTATAGCCTCCGGGGATTCACGTGATGCTGATCAAGGAGGCTCTGCCCCCCATCCAGCCCTTCAGGGCATGGGCATCGCGGGGGGTCGGGGTGAGGCGTTACTGATCTACGCTGGGAGAAGGTGCTTAGGCCCTGCGGCTGAGTGCTCACAAGAAAGAACATTTCAGTAATGCACATTCAATGGGCGGCTCTGGTTTTCCTGATTTTTGCCTCTGGTCTTGCCAGTTTCCGGATTCATTGTTCTAAACGCCCTTTCCTTTACCGGAGAGCTCGCGCCCTCTGGTGGTGAAAGTGAAGTACAACAGTACAGCCAAGTTGTTTTGCTTTACCTAAATCCTGCAGTGACTGCGGAATCCTTGGTGATGTTTGCCTAAATTATCAGTGATCTGTTTCCTAGCATCTGTACACTAACCCTTCAGTTTCAATCTAGTGGGTATGGAGTGCCTTGCCTGGTAATCATACATTTGCAACTGGAAAATTTTGACCATAGCACATTACCGTGGTTCTCAAATATTGAGGTGCAAAAGAATCACCAGAGAAACCTGCCTGATTAAAAACTTGAGTTCCCAGCCACAGCTCCCGACGTTCTAGTTCAGCAGGCTTTGGGTTTCCCAGAAACCTGCCCATTTAAAATGAGCACCCCATGAGGCTGACCCGTACGGCTTTTCTTTGAGAAATGCTCGCCCAAAGTCTAGAGTGTGGATTTTGAACCAAGCTCAAGTCCCACCTCTGCTGTAGTGTGACACTGAGTACATTCCTTAACCACCAGTAGCCTCGGTTACTCCATCTGCAAAAAGGCAGTGGGACTATCAACACCACAGGGATGTTGTAGGATAAAATGAAATCCTAATATAAAGGGCTTGGCCTGGGATCTGGCCATGATGGGTACCCAGCACATGCTAGCTCTTATTATTTGTAGTATTAATCCTAATTTGCTCAAGCTACAGGGCAGAGAAGACCAGGGGAAGCTTGGGTTTTCTGGACCCAACAGGCATTAAATCTTGGGCGCTGAGGTCTCTGTAGTGAGATGCTGCCACAGAGTCCCTCACTCCAAGGACAACCAGGGGCCACTGACCCCACTCAGATGTTTATGCTCAGCAGATAAATGACACCCACCCCACTAGAGAGCTGCTGAGGATGCTAGAGTCTGGACAGAAAAGTGCTTCGAGATTAAGACGCTTAAGGGCACGGAAGGTGTTCTTACACATCTTTGTACCTTCCGGGCCAGATGGGTGAAAGAGAAATAGAAGTCAGCAGTTCTATATAATGATACTAAGGGAACGACTTCTGTTTCTTCATCTCTAAAATGGGCACGATAGTAATATTTTCCCCACATAGTTCTGAAGAACAAATGATACGTGTAAAACCTTTGGTGTGATGACTAATACCAGGTGTCCTTGGAGAGCACTGTTACCTGTACCCCTCCTGGTTGTGAGTGTATATGTGGGCTCATTTTCAGAGGCAGATATTGATCAGGAGAAGGGAAACCGGTGGTCTAGATGTGTAGTGAGATTTTAGAATAGTGTTTCTTCCTGTTTTTAAAAAATCTGTTTCCCTTGAGAAACCTAAATGTCATACCTTCTTTTAATATATATTTATTAAGTTTAATATATGTGATATATATTAAAAATTATATGCATATATATATATATAATATATGTATGTATGTATATACACACACACACATAGTTATTGTGGTTTGTTTTCATGTATCGGGCTACTAGTATTGAGGTTATAATAGAGCAAAGTTATATAATGACTCATCAAATTGTGAAGTCAGTGTGGATTATCCTGTTGATACATTTTAATCCATGTTTATGTTCATCTCCTGTGTATTTTCAAATTCTTGCAACTGACATCATTTAGCTGGTACTTCCCATGTTAATGTGAAGCTACCCTTTTCCGGGAAACAGAAGCATCCCGGCGTGGCATGTCCTCGGCTGCACCACTAGATGGAGCCACTGTGTAATGGGTGAGGTCGACCTAACAGAAACACCGTTATCAGGTGCTGATCAGAGGCCAAGGCTACAGGTTACAGGGAACATATTTCAGATTTATTAAAAAATACATAGGAGACGAGTCATAGCTTTGGCTAGGAATGATTTGGAAAAGAATAGAAGGCATTATTCCACAAAACATTCACAGTGTGTGCTCGAGACAGATGGAGAGCAGGGAAGTGTTTTAGAAGCATTTGCGGTGGACAATGGATGGGCCGGCTTCGTCGTACTCCTGTTTGCTGATCCACATCTGCTGGAAGGTGGACAGAGAGGCCAGGATGGAGCCGCCGATCCAGACAGAGTACTTGCGCTCGGGAGGGGCAATGATCTGTTGTGCAGGACAAGAAAGAAGGGCCATGAGTGCACTAGGACAGGTCTGGGCATTCTACCCTGGTCCAGATCTGGTGGACAGCAAGGACAGTCCTGGCTGTTGGATGCCTGACCCTGACCCTGACCCTGACCCCGACCCCGACCCTGACCCTGACCCGTGAGGTGTGAATAGGTTGTGGGTTTAGAGATCTTCCATAAGCACATTTGTTTCTCTGGCTTCCTCTTACACAGTCTGTTCCAAAGCATCTGTGACCCCTCTGCTGCATTCGGTCTACTCTTGGGCAAATTGAAAGTTGGCCCCACATCCTGCCTGACCTCCACTTAAGCCCTGACGACGTCCCTGATTTCCGTAAGCTGTTCCTCGGAACTCAGCATGACACATAACTCTGTAGGCATGAACGTCAGCCATCTTCCAAGAAGTTTTGATTGTGCCAGAATTTATTATACAAGAACTTACTAGATGCCTGAGTAGGTCCACCAGGATGCACTGTTTACCACTTAGGGGCTCAGAGTCCCCCACTGGGGTGAACATCCCCTTGGGATAGGTCCCAGTTAGGCTGCACTGGCTGGCCCAACCCACTGCAAGGGCATGCTGACGTTCCCTAAATAAATGAATGGGTGTGGTCCAGAGAGCAATGAATCAGGCCAAGGGTCTTGTCTTGGCCTGTGACTCTAAAAATAGCTACAATGATTAAGAATATGAAAAAGAATTCAGTATATAAAATACACATGTCTGTATAATTCAGTCACTCTGCTGTACACCAGAAACTAACACAGCATTGTAAATCAACTATGCTTCCACTTAGAAAGGATATATAAATGAAAAGTCAATAAAATAAAAAATAAATAAATAAAAATAGCTATAGTTGAGCAATTCCAAATTCCACTCCAGACCTGGATACCTGGGTAGAAATGAATATGGACACTTGGGCCAACAGATAAGGTATTTTCTGAAACTGGAGTGAAAGGGTTTAATTTCTGTTTGTTCCCCAAGCTCTGGTTGCACATTTATTTTTAATCCAAGGAGCTGACATTCACTGAGCACTTCCGAGCACTCTGCTAGCATTTTACATTTAATTCTCATAACCACTTGGAAGAGTAAGTGCTGAATTACTCCCGAATTCCACAGGAGGAAACAGAGACTGGGAGACGTTTAAGTAACTGAGCTTCGTCACACTAGTCGTGCACACATCAGACCCAACATGCAAACCCGGACCTGTCCCAGGTGTTTTTTTGTTTGTTTGTTTGTTTGTTTTTATTTGTTTTAGAGTAGCTTCCCATTTCCAGATCATTTTAGATTTGTAGAAAAATTGTAAAGACAATACAGAGAATTTCTCTAGACTGCCCCCCAATCCAGTTTCCGTTTCCCCTGATGTCATCATCTTACTGTCCGTCCCAGGGTTTGGATGGTTTTCTCTCTCCACACTGGAGCTCAAAGTGCTACATTCGTTCCTATTCAAGACGCCGAGTTTGGAGACCTAGGAACTACCCGACTCTAGCCACAACCTAGGTGTCTGTCATATGCCCCCACCGAGGCTGGCTTTGTCAGCGAGCCCAGCAGCTGGCTTCATTTCCCTCCCTCCAGGGTGGGAGGAAGATGGGGTAAGAGCCGATCAGAGGGGCATCCAAGAAACACAAATCCTCAGAAAACAGTCTCTCTCCTCTAATAGAGCCCTAATGTGGAGAGGAAGGGAGCTTCAGTCTAGCACAAAGCCTGCAGACCCTTTCCCAAAAAAGAGAAGGGAGTGCAAATGACAGAGAACTTGCCTGAATACCTTCCTGCTCCCTGGGACATGGATCAGAGGGTCCCAGCCTGCCTTCTGGTGTCAGAGAGTGATAATAGCCTTCGAGAAGTCACCAGCCACATGTAGGGTTGCCTCTAAAGAATGATCTTTTCATCTGAGTTCCTTTGACTGTGACTCGGAACTCACACAATGTAAGGGTCCTGGTGACCCAGGGACTGAGCTTGGTCATCCTGCAGTCATGCTGTGCTTTTGAGCACTTGTATCAAAAGATGTGCCAAACAGAGAGAGGAAGATAAAAACTAACCCCTGGCCGCTGAGACGTAGTCATATTTAATATTGGCAGAAGAGTATACGCTATTGAATCTACAGGGTTCAAACCTCTGCTGAAATAAATCTGGCTCATCTGTAATATTTTTGATGTTCTACATGTGAGATGCACTATTTTTGTGATGAGGAAAAACAACAAAATGTGTATTTTAAAGAGATGAAGTTGGGGGTGGGGGATGGCTCAGTGGTGGAGCATGTGCTTAGCATGCAGGAGGTCCTGGGTTCAATCCCCAGTACTACCATTAGAAAAACAGATAGATAGATAGATAGTTAGATAGATAGATAAACAAACCTAATTACCCCCAAAAATAAAAATTAAAGAGATGGGGCACATGGGCAGCTCTATTGACCTTCCCAGCAGCTGCTGAAAGTAGCTGACTGACACAGGTAAGTACAGATTAAATTTTGTACAAGGTAATTCAACTTCTGTATGAAGCTGACCTAGAGCCTCCTAAGCATGAGACCTGCGGACTTGGACTCACTGCCTCGCTCTAAAACCCCTGCGCACGAGTGACCTAGAGGGGGCCTCTGAAGGGTCCTTCCCGTCTGGCTGTAGGTGGGCACCGCCAGCAGCACGCCCGGGCTGTCACTGAGCCGTACCTTGATCTTCATGGTGCTGGGTGCGAGGGCCGTGATCTCCTTCTGCATGCGGTCGGCGATGCCGGGATACATGGTGGTGCCCCCAGAGAGGACGTTGTTAGCGTAGAGGTCCTTCCTGATGTCGATGTCGCATTTCATGATGCTGTTGTAGGTGGTTTCATGGATGCCAGCGGACTCCATCCCTGGAAGAGAGACACAGGCCATGGTCCTCGGGTGGTGAGCGAAACCCAGCTTGACATGGAAGACTAGACGTGAGCAACTGGACGATCATACACTGGGCTGGAGCGAGGCAGGCATGATGCTCTAAGGACTGCCCATCTCAGGGACCAATAGGTCCTCGTAATGTCCCCATCCTCCTACTCTAGGGAGGAAGCCCTACTACAGCAGCTCTCGGAGGGTGGGGGGCTACAACATCACAGCCCCCATTTTTAATAGACTCCCTTCGATATATGGTTCATATAAGAATCAAAGCTGGCAGACTCCCTGCAGAAGATCCCACGCTGAGCCAACATCTCAGCCGTTGCTCAGGAGTCTGCCAGGTCTCTCTCTGGCTGTCTTGCTCTCACCCTTTCAAAGTTACATGGTGCCGAATCATCCAAAAATGCTTCATTTTATTTGGACAAAGACTCAGTTTTCTTCAATCTTGATAATGTTTTTTGGTCTGAACTTCTTGTTAATTTCTGACCTGGGCCTTTGGAAAAGAACCTGCAGCCGGCCCTTCACCTTTTGCCGTTTTGTGATGTAATCGTCATAATGCTTAGTGATTAGTTACCGCCAACACACAATAATTGCTGAGTGCCCGCCTCGGCCAGGTACAGGGCTAGCCGCCCCACACATCTCAGGTAACCCTCACAGCCGCCTATTCGTAGATGCTCTGACAGTCCTCGTGGTTTAGGTGAGGACACTGGGGTTTCAGGAGCCGGGATCACAAAAGGACTCAAGCCCAGCGTCACCCCTCCCAGAGCCGGCGCTCTGTAAATAACCATGCTGACCTGCCTCCCAAGGTCAGTGCTAACGCAGGGACGGGCATTTCCATCTTCGTCTCCCCCACGCTCCCCACACTCAGCATCAATCACCCTTCCCATCCATCCACTGTGTCCTAAACACGGACGAAGTCTGATTCCTCCACCGTCTACCAGACACCAAGGATGCTTCTGGCTCGACTACAGCATAGATAATGTCTTCTTACAAAGAAAACTCCTTTTCTGGTCTCCTTAAGTCTTCTCCCCTGAAAAGTGAAACATTCTTTCTCTTCCCCTGGCGTAGACATGCTGTGGTTTTGTGGCCCCTGTCACGTGTCCCCACAGGCAGAAGGGCACTGGTGGCCGAGGGCTGGCTGGGTCCAGGAGGAGAGGGCACTATCCCGGACCCAGGGGCAGGGCGTGGCCGCCTACCGATGAAGGAGGGCTGGAACAGGGTCTCAGGGCAGCGGAAACGCTCGTTCCCGATGGTGATCACCTGCCCGTCAGGCAGCTCGTAGCTCTTCTCGAGGGAGGAGGAGGATGCGGCAGTGGCCATCTCGTTTTCAAAGTCCAGAGCTACATAGCACAGTTTCTCCTTGATGTCTCGGACAATCTCACGCTCAGCTGTCAACGAGAAACAAACATGGCAAGCCTTAGGGTTGGCACAGGCGGTCAAAATCCACCTGCCTTACATCACCGTCTCCTACGATACGGATTCCCTCCAAAAAGGGTACAAGTTGGATATTCTGCAACTCCCAACTCAGGAAGGCAATTAAATTATAGATCCACGAGGGAACCACTTCTGTTCCTAGCAGAATGCCTCACACATAGAAGGTTCTTAGCAAAGATTGTCTGGAAAGTGCACAAAGCAAAGAAAATGAGCTAGCTAGAGCCAGGCAAAGAGCAGGAAATACTTTTGTCCGCTAACTTTTTTGCACAATGAACTAAACAATCCCTGTTATAATTGCTTTATAACAGTTTGTTATGTTGGATTTTCAGTTGACCAGGGAGAGTCACACTGAAGCAGCCCCATAGCGGCCTTGACGGCTTTCCAAAGGCTCCAGAGAACCGTGTGGTCTGGCCCAGGTAGATTCCAGCTCAAACCCTTGGCAAATCCATCACCTTCCAGAAAGAGGCAGACCTTGGCTCTGGACCAGTCCTAATCTAGAAGTCTCCAGTGGTACGTGGAAGAAGTGGGCAGGCAGACTCCTCTCAGACCCCTGTCCTCTGAAGTTCTAAGCTATTGTTTCCATCTGGGCCCCTGGGGACCTTTTGGAGATGTCTGGGAATTCTTCATAGGGAGCAGAGGATGAATAGAATGCATTCAACTCCCTACTCCAAAAAGGAGATTTTAACATCTTCAGGGTTCAAACTTGAAGTCTAGAGTAAGCCTCAGGCATGTCCAGAAACCTAAACACCTGGATAAGGCCAAATCGGTGAGGGCAGGGCAGGCAGGTAAAGCCAAGGGCACTGAGGACGTCCCGATGTCCCCAGTAACATCTGCCTCTGCCTCTTGTAGACAGAGACCAGGTGGCACCATTTTATAGCTTGAAGACAAACATCTCTGCCTGCTGAGTTGTTACTAATATTCACTGACAAGCACTGCCTGCTTCCTCGGTTCCAGGAATTCCACAGGCATGGTCTCACTACTCGCAACATTTTTGCAAGAGGCTCTGCGATTACTTGTTTTCCAGATGAAGAAGCTATGGATTAGTGAGTTTGGGCATCTTGTCAAGGTCACATAGCTGATGAGTGGCAGAATTGGGACCCCAGCCCTCTACCAATCTCTACTGCCGGAGACCACCAATCACCTCCCTATACGAACTTCAGCCTCTGCACTCTCTTGTGTGTGTACACGGAAGGGATTAGAAAATGTTCGAGTAATACAACTCTGACCAACCCATAATACTAGATGGTTCTAACTGTTCTTCTCAAGGAAACTGTGTAATTGTTTTGCAATTTCACCTAGCAAAATATGCCGCAACTTGCCCTGGGCATTAAAGTCAGGTCTTGCCATCTGCAAGACTCCTTCCCGCTGTTTCCTGAGAGAGTCCTGTAAATTACTGGGAGAACACCCCACCCCCCACCCTTCATCTCCCATTGGCCTCACCAGTGGTCACGAAGGAATAGCCACGCTCGGTCAGGATCTTCATGAGGTAGTCAGTGAGGTCTCGGCCAGCCAGGTCCAGACGCATGATGGCATGGGGCAGGGCATAGCCCTCATAGATGGGGACATTGTGGGTGACACCATCTCCAGAGTCCAGCACAATGCCTAGGGGACAATTGGACACAGTAAACAGCTGGTGTGTGGTCACTCACTGGTCTAGTAGAAGAAGAATTTCTAAGCCTCTTACTCGAAAGGAAGGAGGAAGGCATTTGATAGGATAGGAAAGGTGGGGCAGGTCTGGATAAAGAAAAAAAAAAAAGAACAGGAAGAGGGAAACAATAGCACAAGTCCTGCTGGAAACAAGCTCAAGGGCTTATTTTTAGAAGTAAGAAGAAGACTTCCTAGGGCTGGGGTTAGCCCTGTCAATTCCAGCAAACTCCTAGTGCATCACCACCCACATGCTTATAAACCATGAAAGCCTGCCACTGATGGTGTGTTCAAGTGAGGCCCTCATCCCTCCCAGCCACCTACCAGTTGTACGTCCAGAGGCGTAGAGGGACAGCACCGCCTGGATGGCCACATACATGGCTGGGACATTGAAGGTCTCAAACATAATCTGCAAAGTAATCCAAAGAGCTGCGTTAGTGATGCTGCCAGTCTTACCAAGAAGGCTCAAGAGAGCACACCATGTTGATGAAGGCAGGTGGGCCTGCCTGGTTCTGGGTAGCGGAGGGCCAGGACAGCCTTGGTCCCTGGTGGAGGAGAAATGAAGGTATAAGTAGAGACCATTGTACGGGTGACCTAGTGGCATGGGGAGGGGCAGGGGCAGTGTGCACATATGCTCGCCGGGACTAAGGAGGGTCTAGCTTCTGGCCCTGGCCCTGACTTGAATGTGACCTGGGAGAATTCACCAAACTAACAGCTGACTCATGTGGGCTTCATTCCAGGTCCCTTGACTGCAGATGGAGGAGGAGTTTGGACCAGATGAGTTTGAAGGCTCCTCCAGCATGAACCATCTGGGACTTACTACTGTTATCGAAGCCAAAAGAAACGGAAAAGCGAGCATCCAGGTGTAAAAAGACAGGCCTTTTAAACCTGAAGCTCAGACTGGCTGGGACCGACCCAGCTCTGTGGGCTGAATGAGGCTCCAGTTCATCTGTCCCACTTTTTTATGTAGTTGCTGGGTCCACGCCAGCCTGAGAATCTGAGGCCACCCTGGCTGCAGTGAAGGAGCCCTGATTCCTGGAAGGGAACTGCCTGCGGGTAACAGAGAACCAAGTATGAATGTCAATGTGGCCGCTCACGTGGCCCAGGGACACAATTAGAATCAGAGCCCCTCCCACACTAGGTCCCGCACTAGAAATCTGTGCACGCTGAGATGCCTACAGGCCTCCATTTCGCCATCTGCAAAACCCTCCCTGGTCTATTAACCCGGTTATCTAACATCACTTTCTGCATGGTCATCATTCCCAACTATTTTTCACCATTTCACAGGAACAGTAGCACCCATCAGAAACGCATCTTGCTGTGTGAGCACTTCCCAGGCACACAGATGGTCCCCTGTAGGGGTGTAGACACCCAGAGCTCTTCCGAGGAGAAGGCCCTGCAACACGTACACTGATTATTCCCCAAGATCAAAAGATCAGGGGCCAGGGCCAGGCTCAGCCACATCTAGCTGTGTGACCTTGGAACAATCACCTCATGTACTCGAGTCCTGATTTCTTAATTTATTTATCAAGATAATACTAGCTCCTGCTTCATGGTGTTACGATTGAAAGAGACAATGCATGTAAAATACTTGGCCTGGTGCTTAACCACAGCAAGCACGGAATTGACACTACATGTATTTATTTGGCAGCTCATCCAAACTGGAGACCTTGTCTGGCTGGTGGAATGGATGGTCTCCTGCTCCAAAGTCTTATAGCTTCAGACAGGTCACAATAATGACAATAATAACTATTCGTTGAAAATTTATTATACCAGGTACCAGGAAATACATTTAGCATTTGCCTCTTTAATCTTTACGTCAATTCTTTGAAAAATGATAGTACTAATATTACTCCCAACATATGGACAAGGAAACTGAGGCTCTGAGAAATGAAGTGGATTTTCTTTTTTCAAGTCACATAGCTGATAAGTGACAGATCGCGTTTTCAAACCTCCAGAACCCAAATTCCCCATTTTATGTAATCCAGCATTTTGAAATGACTTCTCCTTAGATGATTTTAGCCTAAACATGTCACCTTTTCAATTAAATCTTGAAAACGTCCTATGGCTCTTGGAGCTAAGGGGCTAGTTCCTACAGTAAGGATGTCAATGCCATCAAGATGTCCCTATCCTTGGGAATCCTGGAAAGCTGTCAGCCTGTGAGTGGACTGTCAGTGGCCTTTTCTCTGCTGTCCTGCACAGCCCCTTTCAAACAGGACTCCCGCCAGGACCCAAAGTGCTGGGTCTTGGAGTAGATATTTACCTGAGTCATCTTCTCCCGGTTGGCCTTGGGGTTCAGGGGTGCCTCGGTGAGCAGGGTTGGATGCTCCTCAGGGGCAACGCGAAGCTCATTGTAGAAAGAATGGTGCCAGATCTAACGTGGGCAGAAGAGAACACAGTGATGTGATGCAGTGGGGCACTGCCGTCCTCCAAGAGGGACCACACTGAGCTCATGAAGCCAAGACCCAAGAAAGTGCTACGAATACCCTTATGTGTCCACGTTTTTAAAGACGCGGAGACTGAAGCTCAAAGGCTGTAGGTAATTTACCAGAGGAGTCACACCCGGGGACTGAATGAGCAAACCCAAACCCGGGTCTAGGAGGCAGGATGTGGCAGTGGTTAAGGGCAGAGGCTCCGGGTTCAAATCCCAGATCAGCCACTTCTTGGTTTTGTGCACTTAGGCAAATTTTAACCCTCCCCAGTGCCAGTCTCCCTATGGGGAATATAAAAATAATTTGTATGTCTTTGTGAGAATTAAGAGTTACTATTCAGCCCAGTGCCTGTTATTATTCTTCAACTGTATCTTCCCTACTCCCTACTTCCACTTCAGTTAATATTCATTGGCAAATGATTTAGTTTAGCAAGTAAAAGGGCAAATGAATAAATACGTGAGTGGATGAATAAAGCTACTTGAAAACCTTGTTGCCCTTTTTAATATTTAAGGGAAATTTCCCTGCCCTCCACTCGCTCTTTGTTCTCCAGGACTCGGGGGAGCCTGCCTCCGTTGGTACACTTTGGACCTTCCATTCATGGGCTGACATTTGGCCTTCAGGGGTTTCCAAAAAACCCGGTGCCTATTTACAGCATGTCTGTGTGCTATACTTTAGACCTACGTGTGCCTGCTTCCTGTTTGAGCATGCTCTTTAATCCCTGGATGCCACAAAGGAAAAAAGCATGTGAAAAGGGCTCAGTGAATTAATTATTCTTAAAAGCTTGATAATAACATATAATGGAAAAGAATCTGGAAAGAAAATATGTATATGTATGTATGTTTACGTATAATTGAATCACTTTGCTGTACACCTGAAACTAACATTGTAAATCAACTACACTTCAATTTAAAAAAAAGAAACCGTGAAAAGTCTCCACTAGCACCAGAAATGTTAAATTCATCCAGAGTGAAAACAAAACCAAAGAAGAACTGCTCATGAAAGTTTATTCATGAACAAAGGCTACATCGACTTTAAAGACTCTTTATCTTGTTCCAGTTTCTTTGGTTTTGAATTTGTGGTTTCTAGAAAGGAAATGAGACTCCTGAAAGTTCTACTCCTTCGATGGGGTAAAAGCAGCACAGTGCTCAAGAAATTTTTTTAAAAGTGAAGAAAAGAAAAGCAATTCTGTCAGCCGCATCATATACTGTGGGTACCCTGAAACATCATTTAAAAACAACCAATCGATCTCTCTCTCTCTCTCTCCCCTTCTCTCTCTAACACTTTAAATGATAGAATGCTTTTATTTGTTCCAAGGATCTTTCTCCAGGCACATTCCTTCTGAGATGCTGCCAGCTCCAGGGAGAAATTCTTGAAAGAGTATTTTCCCACTGCTATTAATATCTTCTCCTCAGTGCAAACTGCAGTCCTTTTTTTTTTTTTAATGGAAATACCAGGGATTGAACCCACGACCTCATGCATGCTAAGCATCAACTCTACCACTGAGCTATACCCCAGACCCCCCAACTGCAGTTTTAACCAAATCCAGAATCTTAGACTAAGTAAACCTAATGAAACAATTTTTGTGGAGAAGCAGAGGTTTCAGCATTATTACTGATAATAAATAGCAACACTGCTTTCTTTTAAACTAGTGTGTGTGTGTGTGTGTGTGTGTGTGTGTGTGTAGCTGATAGATATATAAAAGTCCAGATATTCTGGTTCTAATATATTTTAATGCATTTTTAAAATTTTATGCCACTTTCTCATTATTCCTTCTGCTTACTCTGATCACCTATGTTCCTATGAAGCCTAACAACAAACATCAAAACCCTCGGATTTAGCTCTTCTCCTCATTAGCTCTTTGATACGGGTCTGGGAGATAAAGACTTAATGCAACCCAGGGAGATTTTTTTTTTTTAAGATTTATTTAAAACTTTCGTCAGTTGCTTGTGCGTCAGTATGTTGAGGGACCTTCAGGAATGTACCACATCCACAATGTCACAGCCCCATTTCTATAATGAAAACTAAAAACATATATATATATATATATATATATATATTTTTTTTTTTTTTTCTTCTTCTTCTTCAGGTGAGTTAATGGAAAACTTTCAAGAGCTGGTGGGTTAGGGTTCCTCCTAACCAGTTAGCTTGAGCCCCTTGGGCTCCTGGCTGTTGCTCATACAAGGTCCTAGGGGGCAATCCCACTGGCTGAGCAATAGACTTAATTCCCACCACTGTCTAAGGACTGCTGTTCTCATCTGCAGAACCATCTCCCTCTAATTGGTTTATAAATCCTGTTAGGCAAGTTTTGTTTTTGTTTTTGTCTTTTTTTTTTAAGAAACGGTTCAGGATTTCTTTTTTTTAGTTAGTAATAATGTAGAATAAACATCAACAAATAAAAGTACAACTGGGCAAAGTGGGGCAGCTCCTTTATGCAGACTGACAAGATGTTCAGAGTTGGGAGCCACAGGAATGGCGCCCCCTGTGGCCTCAGCCTGCAGAGAAGCCCTGGTACCTTCTCCATGTCGTCCCAGTTGGTGATGATGCCGTGCTCTATCGGGTACTTCAGGGTCAGGATGCCTCTTTTGCTTTGTGCTTCATCGCCCACGTAGCTGTCTTTTTGTCCCATTCCCACCATCACCCCCTAAAAACGGTTCAACACATTAGGAGTCAGTCTCCCTCCCTTGTGAACTGATCACAATCCAAGCACAGAGGGTTAAATCACCACAACAGAAACCAGTCAACAGTGTGCGGAGTTCTACTGCCACTAGGCTCTTAAGTAACATCCCTTGGTTGATTAGAAACAAGCCCAAATTTGCAGATACTGACTACTATATATAAAACAGACAAACAACAAGTTTCTACCAAATAGCACAGGGAATGATATTCAGTATCTTGCAGTAATCTATAACGAAAAAGAATGTGAAAACAAATATGTGTATGTATATGTATGACTGAAACATTATACTGTATATGAGAAATTGACACAACATTGTAAACTGACTATACTTCAATTAAAAAAAAAAAAAGGAAAGAAACAAGCCTGAATAGGCCTCCAAGTAGCAGAGCAGCCTGTGGATAAAGCAACTCTACATTGTGTCTTTTATCTTCTATATTCCTTGATGTGCTCTCTTAGGGCAAAGATAGTGTTTGTCTCATTTCACTATAACAGATTGCCTGGCACATACCCCACATTCAATCATTTGTTTGTTGAATGAACGTATGAAGTTTCACATATTAGCTAAATGGCATTTTGCCTCTTTTAAAAAACTCTTTTAAATTAGTTTTTGGGGGGAGTTGTTTTTTTCCCCTATTTATTTAATGGAGGTACTAGGAGTTGAACCCAGGACCTCATGCATACTAGGCATGCACCCTACCACTGAGCTATACCTTCCTCACCATTTTGCCTCTTATAAATCCTTTAAATTGTACCTCTAAAGTAACCACCTATCCAAGAGTTTATCTGTTATAAGCAAAAGCATTATTTCTGCAAATGACCACTCAGTGCTTGATTTCTAATGGATAAATCCATACCAAGCAACATTAAGCCATCTGCTTAAACTAGCTGGATGTATTTTTCAATCATTAAGGTGAAGCTTTAAAAAAAGAGAGAATTCTCATTACTAAAATCTAAAATTGCACTCCAGTGACTTAGAATTGCCAAACAGTCATGGCTACTATAGTTCCATCAGTAGTGGTTTGTGCAAAATATCTCCATTGCACAAGTTCGACAAAGAGACAGAGTTCATTTGTTCCTACTACTTTGTTCCTGTGAATATATGACAAACTGAAAGCTTAAATATCAATCAGATAGGTTCAATGTGCAAAATACATTTCTGATGTGAAGGAGACTTCTGAGATGAAACTCTGTTTTTACCCTGTGGCTGCCACCAACATTTTGTTTCTACACAATGTTATGTAAAATTACCACGTGGCTATCCACATATATTTTGTTGACAGCCAGCAGGTGTAAAATTACATTTGGTAATGATACTTTCTTTCATCTAACAGCGAGCTCTTTGAGAGGGAGTGACTTGGGCTTTTATTTCACTTTCTTTCCAAAGAGTAGCTATGGAGTATGTCAGGTTAACACAGAAGTATTTCTGATACCGGTGATGATGACAATGATTACATTTAGACCAAAAGGACTTATGAAAAAGAGTCAGATTTTGTATCTGATAGACACCCACCAGATAGCCTGTTAACACTGTGTATGAAATTGGCACTAATTTCTAGACATCAGCCATCAGAGGTGTATTTTTAACAGGGTTCCATAATTTTTGGGCAGAGAGTAACAGACAATCTATGGATACCCATGGACACAGAGACATAGAGGGACAAGATCTGTAGCCCTGTTTCTCCCTGTTCCAAAGAGAATTTTGCTCACCTGATGTCTGGGACGTCCCACAATAGATGGGAAAACAGCCCTGGGAGCATCGTCCCCGGCAAAGCCCGCCTTACAGAGCCCAGAGCCATTGTCACACACCAGGGCGGTGCTGTCCTCTTCTTCACACATCTTAGCTGGAGCTACTTCACCGGGTCCTATGGGGAACAGGGAGGAAACCACCCCAGCTGTAATCCAGCAGTCTTGGCACTTACCTGACCACTTCCACCTTCCCGGCTGGGTGGAGACCCTTCCTCTGCACTCCTAGAGCGCCCTCTGCTGATTCGTATCTAACACAGCATTTATCTCAAAGTACTTTCATTAGACTGTTAAGCTTTTTATAAGCCAAAACTCTGACTTCCACGTTCACACCACTGGTCTTTAGCACAGTGGCCAGCACATTACATGTGCTCATAAGTACTTTAGAGATTGACTAAGCGAATGAATGAATGAACTATTGCAGAGCACAGATGGAATGTCAGACCAGGAGACCAGATCTTCACAGGGACAAGTCACCTGTCATTTGTTAAAGACATATCTGGAATTTGCTGTCTGTATCCACCCATACTCACATGTTTTTCTAGATATGTTATAACTTTAATTTTGTTTCAGAAAGGTAGATTTTGAGTAATGGGCAGCCTATGAAAATTTGGAAATATTGAAACATCTAATGGAAAATGTTTAAAAGATAAAGAGCTTTTGGATCCTGAGGACTTCAGTTTTACCCTTGGGAAAACATTAGAACCAATCAAAACTTTCTAAGAAATTTCTTTAAATTTTAGGGGCTGCAGTTATTCCATTAATAAAAATCACTGCCAACCCAAAAGTCCAACAAGCCAGGGTGACTCCGAAAAAGTGACACATCGTGCAGTAGAATGCTCTGTGGCCATTAAGGAAGAGAAATAAAAGGACAAGCAAGCTACAGGTATATCCTTATGTAATAACAGATTAAAGAAAGTAACATTGTATGAGCCCATTAAAATATTTTTTATGCACTGGAAAAAGATTAATCATATTTACCGAGATGTTGATGGGGGTTATTTTTGAAGTTGTGGGCTTTCTAGATGTTTTTAATTATCAACCCTGGGTTCTGTAATATTTTCTAATTTTTCTAAATAAATTGAGCTTGCATTTTTTAATAATAAAACAATATTTTAAATATCCCTCTCTTAAGCTTGGATCTTAACAACAAAATTTGGAAGGCTGGAGCAAAATAACAACTTAAGAGATTTGAGAAATTGAAAGCTTATTAGAGAACATTTTCATCCAATACCCTCAATTCTTCAAATGAGAAAACCCAGGGAAGTGCACACAAGGCGTTGGAGGCAAAGATGAGGCCACCCTTCAGCTTTCAGTCCAGATCCTTTCATTTTCCAAGCAGAACTAGGAGGGAATAATCTACACAGAGGGACATCCAGAGTTCTCTGCCTGACTTTGAGATTGTAGGATTTCAAGTTGAGGAAGATTCTTCTAAGTTAGTGAACTATTGCACCCCCAGACCTAGATATAAAAGCCAACACTTTTTAAAGGAAATTTCTGTGAAGAAAAAAAAAATAGTCTGAGTTCTGCCAGACTGTTCCCATGAAACCAATGCTGCACCTTTCCAGCTGCCTAGAACTTCTATAGCACTGCCCCGAGTAACCTAACCCTTTGTGAAGGACATGGACCTCGATTGAGAGGATGTATTTGAAAAGCCAGGGCATGCACTATTATCTCCCACAGACAAACAAGGACATCGAGACTCAAGGAATTGGAGGGACTCGTCTAAGACCCCAAAACAGATAAAGTTAGGAAAGCAAAGATGACGGCACATGGTGACAATGGGCTTGGACTCTGGAGTCAGACTGCCAGGATTTGAGTGTGGGTTTCATGACTTAGAAGCTGTGTTACTTAGTAAGTTATTTAACATATCTAAATCAGTTTCTTTATCTATAAGACAGCAATAATATCAGTACACAGCACATAGAATTCTTATGAGGATTAGATTTTTTTTAAGGCATTTAAAATAATTTATTGTGGCATATACATTATGAGTTCCAATAAATACCATTTGAAATGATATGATTAACATCATTATGTGGTCATGATCACATGATCGTTATCCAGGTCTTTTTATTTCTAGTCTTTGCTTTTGTTCCACACTGCCTCCAGGCTTAGCACAGAAACCTTCAACTTGTGAATCCACTTGTAAGAATGGAAAATGCAAATGGCTGGATCTTTCCTTTCCCACCCTTCTCTTCCCTTTCCAGACACTGAATCATGTTTGGCATTCATGTGATTTGGCTTCCTTCGTAGCAGATTAAAAAGCTAGAAGAGAGGTGAGAAATGAGGGGAGACAAGACAGAAGCAGCAGTGGGAGTCCGAGGCCTGTGACAAGGCAGCCAGCACCAGACAGGTCAGCGGGCTCTCCGAATGCGTGAAGCAAACTTTCCAAAGCAAAAATAGGAGCTGAAAATAGGATGAAATATTTGAAATTAGGAGGCTCTAAAAATGTGACGGTGTGGTCACTATGAATACCCATGTCCTTAATAACCTTTTCGTTGGGGTGGGAGTGTGAGACTGAACTGCAGAAAAAGTAGGCTTGACCCTCAACATCAGCAAGCATGTAGGAAAAAAAAAATCTCAAAATTTAGTAAATGCATTTTTATTTGGCAAAAAATGTCCAGGAAGTATTGTAAAATCTCTAAAACGAGCACCGTCAGTAGAAAAATCCATGTCCCCGGAAAGGAGCTGGTGCTGTGGTTTACAACTCTTATCTTAACCTGATGAGCAGCTGGGTTTGGAGCAAAGTATTTCCTAATTAGGTAAAACACAGTCGAATGTCTGCTTTTGGAACGGCACCCGGGTCAGGGGGTTTGTTCCAACCGACTCAAGTGCATCTTGTGCCAAAAAATGAAGAGTTAGTGGGAGGGGAACGCTCCAGTTCCCAGCTCGATGGTCTTGAAACCCAAACCATATTTAGGCATGAATCACAAAAAAATGGAAGGAAAACCTCAGCGTGAAAACTAGTCTGGGCTGAAGCTGCCAAACCCTAATTTACAGCGGAGATCAACCCATTAGCCCAGGGTGGCAGGGCTGGCTCCACAGTCCTGCCTGCCTCGCCTGGCTGAGAAATGCAAAGCAGACATCCCGTAGGCTGAAATGCAAACAGCTGTCAGATGCACACCTGGCTCCCATCCTCTTTACTCACAAAGATTCAGCTGGGCTCCTGCCACGTTCTGCTTCAAATGACCAACCAACCGTGACGCATAGCACATCCTGCAGTGTACGCTCACAGTCCTGCTTAGGAGACTTTCCCACAGAAGACACTAGCAATTAGAGCCAAGGGAACCCAGATGCAAATACACAAACAGCCAGTCTCAAAGGCTAGGCACCTAACTTCTCTTCACTTGTAAAATCCACTTCTAGACACCTCAGCTGCACCAGAAGTACGGTCCAAGGGAAAATCCCCACACCAAATCTGAAGCACAGATACTGGAGTTTCCAGTGCCTGACTATAAATCATCACATAACGTACTGCAAACAGCTAGACCGCGTCTCTGAAGTGCCCAGCAAGACCTGGGCGGCTGGTTTAGTATGATTTTGCAGGTGACACACAGATTTCATTCCGTCTTCTTCTCCCCCTCCTCCCCGTCACCAGGCTGCAGCTTAGTTTTGATTTTAAGGTTCGATCATTAGAGCTAAAAGCTATAATCGTTTTAGGAGTTCCACCTTCATTCAAAAATCGCAGAGTGCGTGACCCTGGCCAAATCCCTACAGATGCGACGTCTGAATATCAGAGCCGCTGGAATCATGATCCCTGGGCTGCTGCCACTTACCCTGATTGTGCTGGGCTGGGCTTCTCTGCTCTGGGTGGTGTTCAGGGAAGCTGAACGCTGAAGGGTTATATAGCCCCTTGGCCTGCTCCCCTCCCACTTGCTTCCCAAACAAGGAACACAGACAGACTTGAGCCCTGCATCCAGTCTAACACGACCATATAGGGACGTCAGCACAAAACTCTCTAATCTGGGTGGCCGGAGGCCTGGGTCTCTTCCACTGCATTCCACTGCTCTTCTCATGAAACGGGAGGCAGCTCAGCTGCCTGTGGGAGACAAACACCCCTCCCCCAGCCTCCAGAACAGCTGCTGAAATGCCCGGAGATGCGGAGCAAGTGTCACAGGCAGATGCAGGCACGGGTGGCACCGTCCTCAGGGGATGCCCGCCTGCGTCACCCACACATCGTGGGGTGTTTCATCACGAACCGAGCACAGAAACAAGCAGCCTCAGAGGAGAAGGGACTTTAAAAAATTCCCCTCCAAAGGTGGCCTGCCATGAAGAAAGAGATGCTTCCATTGTCCAGAAGTATATAGAGGGCGTGATGATTTGGTGGGAGTCAATGCTTTGTTTATTAACCCAGTCTGTGGCGGGTGTGAATGGAAGTAGGAACTGAATTGGAGACAGGGTTAAGGGCCCGTGTTTCACAGAGGCGCTCGGAAGTCAGCACTACCTTAACTTAACCACTTTAGTCCCCTGGCGCGTCGGACGGACGTGTCTCCTACTTCGTCCTGAGCAATTTAGCAGCATGACAGGGGCCGGCCTTGGAGCAGAGTCCATGCAGGGACCTGTCAGAGAAGCAATGAGAGAGAAAGGCAGTGTTTACGGGAAGGCTCTCTGAGCCTCCTCTCTTCCCTCTGACCCATTTGACAGGTGACAGAGACACCAGGCATTTCTCAAAGGGAGGCAGTGAATCAACGCAAATATAGCCTTAAGCTCTCATTCCCCAGTGGCGATGGATAACTTCAATGGGTTTACATTTGCCTGCTCCCCTCCTCCAAGCCAAGGTTCTAACTAAATTCAAGATAGAAATACTCTGAAGGCTACCATGAGTATTTCTGCTGACATGTGAGAAAATCCCAGGATGAATGTCTCTATTTTACAGCTGTGGCCAGCTCTTCCCTCATGTGACCATCTCTGAGCTGTTTGATTTACGGAATACACACCACACCCATCTCTCTCTCTCTCTCTCTCTCACACACACACACACACACACACACTTATCTTTGAGAAATTGCACTAATAATTATTATATAATTTTATATAGCTTAAGACTAAATGATAACAGATTTCACTGTATTTTTCAAGCATCTGTCAAGTGTGTCTAGCTTTTGTGAACCAGGAAACACAACTGTCTGCATGCTCAAACATGACGCCTATGCAGTAGAACAGAACGCTGGGCGCTGGGGATTCACCAGTGGTCTCTGTCACAGGGATCATGTGAAGCAAAGCTGCCATCTTCTCTTGACTGAGAGGGCAGTTTGAGCAGAGGTAGCACCCCCCCCCCCCCTTCTGTCTCAAGCAGTGTCTGTGTAGTCCTTGATAGCTTTAGGAAGTAAATGTTTCTTTAAATACCAAAAATAAGAGTTTTAGTGGTCACCTTTTTGATTCTTAAGTCATTTTCCCCCCTTGATTATAGTGGTGTACAGCCATGGGCCTGAGAGCGATCAGAATATGATGACATAAAGAGAAATACAAGAAGATGGTTTAAGATTTAGTTTTTCTTACAAGTTTTTTTTTTTTTCTCCTCCTTCTACCCTTCCTTTCTTCCTTCCTTCCTTTGTTAATTTTATAACCAGGGAGGACTTGCAACTGAAAATAAATTTCTGAGCAGGTGATTAAATGGTCTCCCTGTCTGGGTTGAGATTTATACTTTCTTATCCCATCCAAGTCTCTTTGGTGAGAGAAAGCAGCACTGGGTAAGCTTGTATGTGTACAAAGAACTCCCCAGTCCAGTGGCCAGACATCTTCTGCAGCTCTCAGCCATGTATCCAAGGAGTCGTGGGGCAATTAGAAAAACAGTAGTGTCTGATGACTTGGTTGCAGTTCAAGAAAACTGTAAAATAAGTTCCTGGCTGTAAGCACAGTCAAGAATCATCTCCAGACGTGTCGTTCTACAAACAGCACACTCCATCTTGGTAACATCATCCAGCAATGAGTTATTGTAAATTCCTTGAGATCTGGGACAATTTTGATCCTCTCTGGGGCCCAGTCCAGAAATGAGTAAGCAGTGAGTGCTCAATAATTGCCTAAGGATTTCTTGATTCTCCTTGACCCCCAGCACCCTGTAGATTTAAGTCAGGCCATGTCGATACCAGCAAACATCCATATAGGGTGCCTGGCTAGGAAAATGATTTTTCTGCTACTGTAGAAAATCTGGGCTATAGTAATTTTTTTCTCTAGACAAATCACACTCACTGGCCATTTTGCTCAGCTCACAAATATATTTTGTCTGAGAAGACTCAATGAGAACAAGGCAGCCTTTCCATCTCTCATTCTCAGAATTCTCCAGGTTCTGGAATTCTCATAGCCAAGGGCTGAGTTCTACCAAGACAGCCCAAGCCGACAAACCCGTCCAGACCATGCTGGCACAACGACCAGTCTAATCGCATCTGCAGGGATTCGCCAGGTTCTGTTGTGTTCTTCACGTGAACAAAATCAGGAATTTTGTTGATGGCAAATTTGATTTGACGCCTCCCGTGGGAAGGTAAAGGCTGGTATTTGGGGATATGTTAATACTCTGTAGATGGTGCTTATTTTCGTAGTGTTCTTGTTTACTTAAACATCTGAGACGTTCAAAGAATCTCCCATAAGAGAAGACACTTGTAACACTAAATGTGAGAAGCAACCTGCAGCATAAGGAAGGAAGGCAGTGATAGCCCCTCCGACTTGGTCTTTGTATAAAGGCAGAAATTTCTGGAGCAATATACAAAGGATTTTTGACTCAGAGTTCAAGTTCTAGATCCATCGCTTACTAGCTCTGTGTCCTCTCTCTGCCTTAGCTTTCTTGTATGAAAAATAGGGTTAACAATCATATCTTATCACAGGGTGTTAATGAGATGTGAAAGGTTAATAAATGAGAAGTGCCTGGAATACTGCCTAGATCGTGAAGGACGCTATGGAATTATTAGCTATTATTTTCATTGAGTATTCCATAGAAGAAATTAGATCTAGAGGCGAGAGAGACACTGTCTCAGACAAAAAAATGGGGCAGAGGTAAATTCTTAATCAGAAGAATGTGACGCCCTGTGTTAGTTTCTTGTTGTTGCTTTAACAAACTACAACAAAATTGCTTCAAACAACAAATATTTATTTTATTACAGTTCTTGAAATCCAAAACAGGTTTCACTGGGCTTAGAAGCTCTGCGGGACAATGTTTTTTCCTGTCTTGTCTAGTTTCTGGAGGCCACTGCATTTCTTGGCTTATGGTCCCTTGCTCTGTCTTCAAATCTCTCTCTCTCTGACTCTGACCGCCCTGCCTCCCTCTTAGAAGGATCCTTGTGATTCCTCTGGGCCCTGCAAATAATCCAAGATAATCTTCCTATTTTAAGGCCATTAACTTAATCACATCTGCAAAGTTGGTTCTGTTTTTGTTTTGATTTGTTTTGTTTTACCATATCTGATAACATATTGACAGGTTTTGGGGATTAGGATGTGGACGTGTTGGGGAGACCATTCGTCTGCCTACCACATACAAATGTTTTGTTTTATTTTATTTTAATTTAATTTAATATACACATGTGGCTGATGGCTACCATATTGAACAGCACAGTATGGTAAGTAGTTTTTAAACATAACTAAATCAGGAAGGGGCTTTACAAACTCCCAATGTCCAGATCAATTAAATTCGGGTGTGGTTCAGGCATCCAAAGTGCAGCTAAGGATGAGAAACTTCAGAATAAACCAGGATTCTCAAAGCATGGCCTGTGAATTGATTTCATCGGAATCAACATGGGAGTGTGTTAATAGTACACAAACCTGAACTGTCTCCCACCCAGACATGCTGCTTAAATCTAAACCCATGGAAAAGATCCCAGAATAACGTTTTTAAAATAAAATTTTAATTTTAGAATAGATTTAAATTTATAGAAAAGTTGTCAGAATAGTATAGACCCATCCCATGTACCCCACACCCAGTTTCCCCCGTTATTAACTTCTTACATTAATATGGCCCATTAGTAATTTATTACTATTAGTGAACCAATAGTGATATTGTGTTCTTAACTAAAGTCCATACTTTATTCAGATTTCCTTAGTTTTTATCTAATTCCCCTGTTTTGTTCCAGGATGCCACCCAGGACACCACATTACCTTTAACTGTCGTATCTCTTTAGATTCCTCTTGCCTGTAATGGTTCCTTGGACTTTGTTTTTAAAGACTTTGACAGTTCTGAGGAGAACTAATCAGGCATTTTGTACAATGTCCGTCAATTGGGAATCGTCTGAAGTTTTTGTCCTAATTAGACTGAGATTATATGTCAGGGAGGAAGAGCCCGAGGTAAAGGGCCGTTCTCATCACTTCATGTCAAAGCACATGCTGTCAAGGTCACTTATCACCATTGATGTTAATCTTAATCTCCTGGCTGAGGCTGGTCAGGTTCCTCTACTGTAAAGTTACTCTTCTTCCAACCCCTCCACACTATCCACTTTGGAAGAAAGTCACTATGCACAGCCCACACTTCTTAAAGAAAGAGGAGCTACCTGCCATCTACAGAGGGCAGAGTATCAACATAATTTATCCAGCGTGACATCTACTTGTGATAGACTCCCCAGTGATTCTTATCCGTACCAAAATTTGGGACTCACTGGGCTGAAGGCCAAGACCACATGATGTCCTGGAGTTCCTTCCAATTTGATGACTCTCTGATTGTCTGAGTGTGGATGACATGGGGAATGGGTGGATTCGCTGGACTTCCTTGGAGACTAACTGATAGGCACTTATTTAGTCTAGAAACCAAGTCTTGGGTCCTCTAGACACACAACAGTGGATAAATAAAGAATTGTTGATATTATCACCAAGGAGTGTTTTGAAATTGGAACCCAGCATGTTGCAGGGGACCAAAAACAAAACAAAACAAAACAAAACAAAAAACCATACCAAGGAGAATATATATCATGCTTTGGACTGGAGTCTTACACACCATTGAGCAGTCAGCTAAAAAGGAGAAAGGATCAGCCATGTCAACTAGAGAAAAGGTGTCATGGTGGAGCCAAGGACCCTGTGGCACATAAGGTCGTATGGAGAAGGTTACATGGCACAGGAACAGTACAGGGCACTTCAGAACTATGACAGCATTATCAACAACCAAAACCACTTATCAAGCCATTAGCTTGTACCAGGCATTAATTGTACTATTAATCTATCCATTCTTTATTTTTTATTTATCTATTTGTTTCAGTTATATATTCTTTTTCATTATAGTTTATTACAAGATATAAATAGTTCCCTGTGCTGTATATTAGGACCTTGTTGTTTAATATATCCATTCCTAAATTAAGAACTGTATTCTTAGAGGAACGAGACATTCCCAAAGCTCTCAGAATGACATAGTACACATACAATAGGAGAAACGCAACCATGTTCCTACTCAGGAAGGTGGAAAAAGGAAGCACTTTTACGAAAGTCACCAAATTCAGGGAAATAATACAGGAAAGGCAAGCTGAAGATGGGACCATCAGCAAGCGTTTGGGCACAAGGACTGTTGGGAGAGTTTATGGTGTGACTAGTAATCCATAGACTCACTCGTCACAAATGGAAGCCTTGAACTGGTAACAAACAGTCACACTGAGGGGAGAGTCTGCTGCTGCTGTGTGTAAGCCACAGAAAGTCTCTGCCATCTGGATCCCAGTTTGGCTTTAGCAAATTTGCAGTTAGAGGCTTAACCTGTTGGTTTCTCAAGGCATCAATCAGCAAAGTGCTTCATTTTAATGATCCAGGAAATGGGCAGTGAGGAGCCTCATGGTGGTGAGGACTGTGAGAGGCCCAGAAGCCTGGCCACATGGAGAGGAAGTGCTCTGAGAAACTGAGAAGGCTTAGGACCCCAGGGAGTCCGAGGAAAGGACCCTGGGGAGGCGTGCAGGATGCCTGACGCACTGAACTGATGTGACAGAGGAGAGTGGCTGTCTTCATGTTCCTTGTGAAAGTATAACTAACACCCGTGGTTACATATACAAGAAAACAGACTTCTTTCCCCCTCACCCAGAAACTTGGGTTAACGTTTCTAACACCCCAATAACACTGAGGACAAATTACCATATGAAGTGGAGAATGCCTATCCACTGAATTAATTAATTGGAAGCAAGACGGTTTCAGGGCTATTGTAGAATGGATTCCTGTATTATGTGGGAAATTTGAAGAGACTTTTAGGTACCCTTTAACTGTTTGACTCTCCAATCTTTTGATACAATATGAGTGATAGTGTACTAAGTATCTTGGATGAATGTTACTGCCTGTCTCTGTTCCTTAAAACAAATGAGAAAGATCAATACATACTCACTGTTACAAATACGCAATACACAGCTGTAACCACGGGACGCTTTTCCCCAACCTGGCTGATTTACACACATCAGAGGAAAACTTCGTGCAGGCGAGCAAAGAATAGCCACAGTGTAAAAGAAAGACTCCTGTCCCAAATTGCCCAGTCCCAAATCTTTCACCAAGAAGCTGTTATGACTTGGGACTTCAGATCTGTACATCACCAAATCTCAATAACTTATTTCTGAAATGAAAGTTTGAGCTATTCTGTCTCTCAGTTTTCTCCTAGTTCTGACATTCTCTGTCAGACAGTGACAGAGATGCTTATCTTCAGACTGTGTTTGCAAAATCTCAACGAGAAAGTCCTAGGCATTACCAGTCAATGAACTTCACAAGCCTGGAGACGAGGCTTTGCTGATGGTGCTCTAGAAAATATTAACAGCAGAATTATTACCACCACATTGGTTGATCTTTCTACTTCCTAATTTCTTTAAGTATGCACCATATGCAAAATATGCATGCACATTTCTTTAAGTATGCAAAATATGACATTTTTGCCACGTGTCAGTCATCTACATCCCAAACTCGAGAGCAAGTTTTGCAAAGCTAAATGCCTATAGAGGCAACAATGACTGAAAAGGCCAAATGGTAACTTTGATGAACAGGGGACCCAGGTATCCCGTAAAGGGCTCAGCCACCACTCAGCTCCCATCCATTGTTGGTATGCTTGTTCAGAGAGGCTAGATTTTCCGCTTTTTAAGAGAAAGCAAATTGCAATTTTTAGGGGCACTCCCCAGATTTTTAAGTGATGACAATTAATTCACACACACACACACACAAATTAAAGAAGGCTAAATCAATCCTTTCTGGGGGACTTCAGTTTGTAAACTGAGGTACAAATGATAATAACGACCAGTCCAAACAACCCCAGTGCTCTCAGGGACTCCACCCTCCAGCATTTTTCAATGGATTATTAATTTTAAAAAGGGAGAAGCAGAAGTATGCATTACTCTCAAGGGTTAGTTTAAAACAATGCTTTACAAGATACACAGAATAGGGGGCAAAAGGGCAACAAATCTAGTTGGGGGATGGTCTCAATTAAGAACATTTTAGATATGCCTATAGTGTCTACATATTTTGTACCAACTGGCCTCTTTCTCGCTATGTAGCTGCAAGAATTCAACTCTCAAGAGAATAAGAACATTCAAAGGAGGCTTCTTTCCAGGCCTCCCTGTCTGCTGCCCCCTTGCAATCTCCACTTCAAGCTTTACAAACATTTTTAATGTCCTAAGTTTCCTCTTTCCCCAAACTTCCTACCATGCAGCCTCTGAGCCTTCATGTGCCCCTTTTCCAGAGCCTGAGGTACCTTCCTGCTTCTTATCCTGCTAAATCAGGCTCCTGCCTTCTTTCAAAAGCCCGCTTAAATAAAGCTTCTTAGATTAATTTTTCCACATGGAGAATATTCTATCACTCCAGTGATCCCCTCGGCACATTTCCTCATTACAAGCTCTGATGTACTCTCAAGTGGGCCCCGCACCCATTAGGTTGCAAACTTTCGTGGGCGGCCTGAGTGTTGGTTATTCCCCGAGGGCACAGGGCACTTCCACACAGAGTAGGAACTCAGGAATGCAGTCAAGCAACTTCCTATTTCTCCCCAAACCTTAAAAGAGCTGCAATGACCATCTCAGACATTGTTATTTTCAGAACATTTTCCTAATACGTTTTAAGAAAAGAACAGTTAAGATGCATACGATAAGGCAGCCCCACGGCTCTAGGCTTTCTTCAGCACATTTCAGGATTATTGCAACATGACAGCATCACCCTCTTTCCCTTAAACAGAGTGTGGCTGTCTAGTATCCCGGCCTTAGGAGGTCACACACACTAGATGTATCAGTAGACATCCACTTCTGAAAACCAGTACTCGGAACAGAGCCCTCGGCCAAGCAGGCTGGACCACAGTGTGGGATGTCAGATCACTCGGCAAAGCAGTCAAGCAGGGCCATTAGGCTTCTCTTTCCACTTCCACAAGGGGCAGATTTTCCCAGGAGGAGCGCCTTACTCAAGGAACAGCAGACTCATTGGAAGAATCTCTATTTTATGATACGCCACTGGTTTGGGCTGATTTGCTGCTGACCAGTTGTAACTGGTCTCTGGGACAGCCTGACAAAAAGCAAGTTGTCCTTTAAATGTAGTTAACCAACATTTTTCCCATCCCAGTCCTTGAAAATAGTGAATTAAAGCAGAGTTTCTTAAAGCATGCCTTAAACTTAGAGAGCCTTAGCTGTCAGAATCACTTGTTAAGTTTGTCAAAACGTACATTCCTGGGGCTCACCTGAGCCAGACTCTCTGGCATGAGGCCTGGAGGTGTGCATACAAACAAGCCGCCCAGAAGCACTGGGGGCAGAGAGTCGAGGGCTAATGTGACATAGAACTCTAAAAGTGCAGGAAAATAGTGTAGATCAGTTCATCATTATCATTATCATCTCTCGTTAGGTTACGGGTACCACATACTTGTCCTCAGAGAGCAGATCCACAGACGGGAAGGCAACTGGGCAAGACTGGAAGCCTTTGTTCTATTTTAGGCTCTGTCACTAATTACTTGTGTGGCTTTGAACAGTTCACTAACCCCTGTGGCCTTGGTTTTGTCATCCATAACTCTAAGTACATGGGCCTACATATTGTAATGTCCTTTTTTACGTCTACTTCTCTCTCACTGAAAAACTAAATTTGAAAATATGAATATAAAGGATAAACTCATCTGCTGACATCTATGCAGTAATAGGCCAAGGAGGTTGGTAGTTTTCACAAGAGGGAAAGTGTGACTCAGATACGGTGGCTGAAATTCTGCCCTGGGAGCCGGTACCTTATTGTCCACCGGCTGCGTGTGTGATGTGTGCCTCAGTTTCCTCATTTGCAGAATGACAATGACACCTGCTCAAACACTGCACAGGTTCCTGAGCTGATGGAATTTATAGAAAGACATTAACTGTTCAAGTGTTTTGAAAACTAGAAAGGGCCAATCAAGGGGGCATAGGATCAGTGGTCACCTAAATGAGGATTAATTGAGCTGAGTATCAGGTGTCGGAGACACTTAACTGCGTGTTTTCCAGAATGCCATGGGAAGCACTGGGAACTCAGGGCTCCATTAGAGGATCCTGAGGCTTGAATGAGAAAATCCCATAAAGAGCAAAGTGGCCTGATCGGCGCTGAGGGAGGGAGGGCAGGCTGAGTGCCAAGGTCGACCCGGAGTTTACACAACACTCTGGTTTTAGCATCAGGCATACTTTAGCCCCTAGAAAAGAAAGCGAACAGGAAGGGCCCTGCAAGATATCTTTGGATGCTTCAAGAATTCTAAGAGCTGCAATTTGGAATTTGAGGCATTCGCTTCCTTTTGCAACAAAATTGAGACCCTATAGGGTAATTTCCTACTGAGGAACTCCCACTTCTTTAAAGCCTGCTCGGAATCTGAGGTAGATGGAACAGGCCGAGACTTCCCCTCTCTATGATGAAAAGCACCACGAAGTAGGAGAAAGTGTATGGGCCTTGGAATTAAGCTGGATTCCAATGCCAGGTTTTCCTCCAACAACCTAATCTGAGTCATTGGGCAAACCATCCAGCATCTCAGCTCCTCAGTTTTCTCATCTGTAAAACCGAAATAATCTGGTTGTCGTGAGGACTGACGAGAGAACACGGTGGAATACTGAATCCTGGTGACTCTCGGGAGAACGTTCCTCAGCCCAGTTCCATGCTCACCTGCCTTTGATCACAGTCCACGTTGTCTGCACCCAAAGTGCAAATCGGGGCAACCTTCAAACACACAAACAAGCCTAAGAACTTTTATCTTAAACTTCCAAAGATGAAAGATGACCATATACAGTAGAACAAATTGTTTCATTGTTTTCTTACCCTAGGGCAGAGTCTTGTAAAGGGCAGAGTCTTGTAAAGGCCAATAAAAGAAAAACAAGCTGAATCTCTGTGAATTATTTCAGCCAGTCCAGAAGCCATGAAGGTTCACGCCCCTGAGCCCAGATTATTTATTTTTTTTTTCTGGGTGATATATCTGATTTCTCTAGGCATTTATTCTTTTTCTTTTATTGAAGTACAGTCAATATACGGTATTAGACAAGTTACAGGGCTACAACATAGTGATTCACAGTTTTTAAAGGTTATCCTCTGAATCCATTTTAATCAGCACTAAATTAAAAATAAGAAGAGGGTTGACCAGTCTTCCCCTACCCCCACCCCCGCCCCCACCTTGGGACTCTACTCAGCATAAATATAAATTTGAGTTTTTTAAGTGAATCTCAAGATTTTGTTGGTATTATCATCATACCGCAAGCTTATATTTTATCCAGAAGTCAAACAATGACAGTGTCCAGATAACAAGTGCTTTTTTACTGTAACATATCACAATAATTGAGATTTTTCCAGTTGTGCCTTGAAGGTGTAACATGGTCCTGACATTTCTTTAGAAGTATTCAATTCAGTAAGGTTGTATATATAATTATTTGTGTACAACTTGTATGTGGTATATTAAATGTGTATGTAAGTCTTTGAAAACTTCTAACTCAGATATGTTAGAGTTAGAAACTCTCATTTATCCAGAATATCTGACTAATTACAATATTTAATTATGTTTCCATATGGCCCCATCTATGCATTAATGAACTTCCTTATTTTGCAGCAATTTTTTTATATGTCAGGCATGGGAACCCAGGAAGTCAGCATGCAGGATCTTGGGTCATTTGGGTTTAAAATTCATAATAGAGCAATGAAACATGTCTGTTTTCCTGAATCCATGACAACGAGAACTTTATCCAAAACCCAGCTGGTGGATGCTGGTAACACGGGCACTTAGCTGACCTGAAAGAACGCAGGCAAGGTTTGTGTTATGCGCACATATTTGTGGATGGAGTACTTTTTTGGTAGAGAGGAACAGAAAATTCTGGCTTCTTCAGAGAACTGGATGCAGGCAACCCCTCCTCCCAAAGCAGTCAAAATACCACTCCAGAGAACCTTGACTTTATAAGGGAAGGCAGCTTCTGAGTCACAGAAAGTCTTTTCCTGCTTAATTCTCACTGGCTGGCCTGGAATGAGGCTCTGCTAAAAATGTTTCAGGCAACTGTTGATTTAGGAATTTCTGTCCTCTTTTCTAGTAACAGAGTGAGTATGTGCTGTGGAAATCCTGCAGCTCCCTGTTCCTCATTCACCCCTTTTAAAGCCTTCTTGGAAAGTGGATGTGGGTGGAAGTTTTCTCATATTTACAGAAGGAAAAGTTTCTGTCCATCAGAAATTTGTATGGGTTTGGCATTTGGGGGTAAAACATGACATTATTTTATTTTGTTCCCAGACTACATACAAACGGAAAATGTGTCTGGGTAGATCCTTCTGAATAAGAAGAAACATCCCAGGAAACATAAAGGGTTAAGGGTTTGGAAAGCTATTATCTGTGTTGTATCAGGGTTTTCTATTTTTGCCCTCACATTGAATAGTACTCAAGACAATTTGGAGGTACGATCTTGATTGTTGAACCAACAAGTATAATCCTAAGTGATGGGAGTGGGGGAAATTGGAATACATTGTTTCCATCAGATTAAAATAGATTTTTCTAATGCCCTTTCATTCCTCATATCCCCAAAAAAACTTTCTTGACTTTAGTGTCAATACTCCATCTTAAAAAAAACTGCTTTGTTCGAGACGTACAAGTACTAACTCCTATATATAAAATAGATTAAAAGGCAAATTTCTTCTGTATATAGCACAGGGAACTATATTCAATATCTTGTAGTCACTTATAATGAAAAAGAATGTGAAAACATATGTATGCATATGTATGACTGAAACATTATGCTGTATGCCAGAAATTGATACATTGTAACTGACTATACTTCAATTTTTAAAAAACTGCTTTGGAAGAAATGAAGAAATGAATATTTTCACATCCTGGAATAAACAGAGCACTCTGAGAAAAAAAAAAGGTTGGGGGCATCAGTTGTGCCTAAACCCATGTTGTAACCTGATCATTCTGTGTCGACGTAACTTTGATGTCTCTACTTGAAAAGAAACAACCCGCCCAGAATGCCACATTTTCTATCGTACAAAGGAGACTTCCAGAGCCTAGGACTTCATCTCTCATCCTCCTTTTTTGGGTGGTTTATTCCTATTCAGATTTTTCAGATCTCTGAGATGATCAGCTTCTCAGAACCCTTCCCTGACCACCGTACTCCCTCCTGACTAGATCTTGTTATGGGCCTTAAGAGCACTAAACCTTTACCTTCTAATATATCTCAGTGTTTGTAATAGTTTATTATGATGATTATTTCATCCATACCCGCCTTTCTCACTCGGTTAGGGCAGGGACTCTGACCCTTCCCCATGGCATCGCCAGTGTCTATCAAATGCCAAGGGCATAGCAGGTGCTCAGTAAGTGTCTCTCATGTGGATGTTGGTAAATTTTCAACTCCACCTGGGCCTTGATGATGAATGAATGCCTCTAATCCTTTAGGAAATAGGCACTTTTTGAAAATATGCTGATGGCAGACCACACTGATAATAAAAGAAGATGAATTTAGATGCATTTTCAGAGATCGAACAGTGTTTTCAGTTTTCAGCCAATCCATAAATCCCTTATGTTGATTGTGAAAATGCAGGATATGATGCTCAAGAAAAAGTTTTGCTTTTGTGTACTTGGACCAAGTTGCTTATTAGCTCTTTCTTCACTCACAAGCAAAGTCACCACTCCATTCAAGTAGATCTATTTCTCCAAGAAGCCTCCCTCCAATCTTCACTTCCTACTTCCACTCTCCAGAAACTCTCTGAAGTCCCAGAAAAGTCTTGCTGACCTGACGGTCCTCTCCACTGATTTTGAAGGCAGCAAACTGCTTCATGTTCTCCGACTTCCATCACCATTTTTATCCCAAGTCTTCCTTGGAGCTCCAGCCCTGCTCGTCAGAGAGGGCAATCAGTTAGCAATGCTGGCACTGTCTGAACAAGTCTAGTTCTAGCTAAGCACAACTCAGCCTGCAGTGATACTAAGTGGTGCCAAGAAGGTCATCATATCAGATTATTAAGCTTGCATTTGGATAGTCCCCAAATTAGACAGTCTGCACAGCTCTAGAATTTTCCATTTGAGATTTCTGAATCCAAAATCTGAAAAGAGATAGGTCTGAGTTTGCGTCTAACACTGGGATTCCACCACCAAAAGACAACAAAGTGTCACGACAAACTTTGTCTTTCCCTTGCCCTCCCCCATGAAGGGCACAAATAATAGCCACCCTCATGAGTGACGGAGACTGAGTTGCAAGCCCTTCTCAGACAACTGTGGATTTGGGCAGGAAAGGGTTTTCCAGAATGCCTTAGCTGGAGAAGGCAGGCTTTTCTTACTTTCACTTTTCATAAAGTTTACAACTTAAGCTGCTTAAATGGATCTCTCCCCTCCAACTTGGTAAAATAATAGTTGAACTATTTGGTTTTTTATCCTCAGATTGTTAATGTGGTGAAATAAGTACAACTAAGGACAAATACAAACACAAAATGAGCAAATCCCATATTGGATGTTCCGTAAAGGCTGTCCATGGGGTGGAGACAAAGGATTCTCTTTTCAGTCTTTGTCAACGTGGCCAGGTGTGTGTGGTATGTGTGAGGGCTGAGCTACTGAAATGAGCCATTGCAGGAGATTAAAGCAGACTGAACTCATATGGTGTTTGTGGTTGTTTTATTTTAAAAGCCAATTTTGTAAGTCCTAGATCTTTCCAAAAATAAATTTTTACTGTCAGGTTTCATTTTTCTATTTTCTTTTTGCTTGGACCTTCCCTTTCATCCCCAACCCCCCTTTCCCTCTGCGTGACCCACAGAGTCAGAAATCCCTCACTGGGATAATTGCAGGTGCTGCTGTGGAGACAGAGGCCATGAAATTGACCCTGGCAGTCCTGGCCTTGAACCAAATGGATTCCCATCCTCCGGGAGCTCCAGGGCCTCATCCCATCTGAACAGCTTTAGAGACAGGAAGTGAAATGTCCTGATGGGGAGAGGGAGTGGCAGTCCCAGAGACTGCCCCTTTCTAAAGAAAAATGTACAGCTTCATTCCAGTTCATCAGTGTAGCGAGCACTCATGGGTGTAAGACAGTGTGCCCTGTGGGTCCTGTTTGGGTTGCAAAGCTGTGATAATCCCCGTCCCCTGTGCCCAAAGCCTCTTCAACATGGGCCATTCTTTGTTTGAGTACAAAGTGCTTAAAATGAACAAACCCAAAATGGCCCTGATTAAAGACATTTGAGTGAAATCTATGTTCATTTCTGCAGCTGAACCACAGTCACCTCGCAAGCTAGTTTTTGTCAGATCAAATGCAAAAAAATATATATTCACGTATAAGTATCTGTGTGTTTTGCCAAAGAATGTACCTTCAGAGCTACAAATTTTTGTTAGATTTTAAAGCCAGGACTCAACCAGACAATGAGATGAACTCTAAATATAACCCGACTAAAGCGATATTTCATTTGGCTTGAATCTTTGGTAAAGAAACTAGGCGCTCAAGACCCCAATTTAGGAAACCAACAGCGAATAGAAAAATGTTCTTGATCTCTTTCCCAAAATAGATGTCCAAAGAGTTTGCACTTGAAATTGGATGCTTTATGTATTTAAAGGGAGACTGAGGCTAAAGCCCTACCCAATTAATTTGAAAATACAGAAAAAAGCAATTACCATAGCATGTAATGTATTAAATGTTGGTGGGCTTTTTCAAAATGGATTCCTCGGGGGAGACAGATAGATCAGTTAATGGTTATTAATTAATAAAAGTGTTTTTGTGAAATTCTACCTGACCATTGACCTTGGTATAGCTCATATAAGACTGCTTGGTAAAATAAATCTCTTTTCTTCTAATTAGGAAGCATTTGGGGAAACTTGACTAATGCTCTAAAGCTATGGGGTCAAAAAAGTATGTGGGATGTGGTCCTTTTTTAAAAGAATATTCTCAGTGATTGCCAGGAGCAGGTCAACCTTCTGGGACAAACAGCAGAGGGTTAGAGTGAGGGCTGGTTTCAAACCCCAATCAGCGACTTGCTGGCTTTGTGACCATGGGCAATTTACTTCAGCTCTCTAAATTGCATCTTCAAAGTGGGGGAAATGACACATTTATTCCGAAAGTACAATGAGATAATGGAAATTGTTTAGTGCGATGTCTAGCATGTAACTAGTGCTCACTGTCTTTAACTATTATCACAGGTTGCATTAGCATCCCATTAAATTAGAACCTGAAGTCAAAGTAAAATATTGTTTTAAGTTATCGGTTAACAAAAGAAGACAACTGTCTAAAGAGCAAACAATGATACTGCCTCTGCGTTTTCTAAATCTTTGAACATTTGGGTATTTTAAGACTTGTGAGGAAAATTGCTGAATCTATAATAAGAGAGGTGGCAAACTCAGGACGGAAGAAGATACTCGCAGGTCACCATCGACGCTTCAGTGAGGTACCAGCCCCGGGAGGGAAACCAGTTGAGAAGGAAGATAGGCTTGTGATTTTTTTTTCGGAAACCAAAAGTACTCATTGCTCATTACAGATTAGACATAACAAAAGCTTTCCTGTCATTCCTGGTTTCCCAGAGCCCTACGTCGAGAATCTCAGGGGGGAAGGCAGGGAGAATACAGGCAGCAGCCCAGAAAGGGAGAGAGGGAGCCTGCAGAAAACAGATCTGCGGGTTCCAGGCTCTCAGCGGGGGCCAGGCCTGCTTTCCCCCCCGGACTTTAAACTCCGTAAGAGTAGGAAATTTTCTTCAATTTTGCTCGCTACTGGCTGCATCTCCAGGACACGAAACAGTGCCTGGCACAGAGTGGACTCTCACTAATTATTCTACAATAAAAGCAAGGACACAAACTGCGAGAGACTAAACAGTTATGGCAGTACGAACCTGTCTTCTCCCCTCAGGTTTGGGTGCATCAGTACTGGGCAGTATTAGCAGCAGAATCAGTGCATTTGTAGCAACATTCGTGCGTACTTGTGCAAAGGACTGTTACCACAGCCCTAACACTACAGTGCCACATCACAGCACGGCACAGCTACGGCTCAGTTTAACTGAGAATCAGTGTTTGTGACAGAGACTTCATCTGGCTCCTCTTTGTTAAATTCCCAAATTAATTGTTGCCAACATCCAAGGTCCTTTTCAAGCTTGAGGCCAGGACCAGATGCCCCAGCCACGGATTCTTACGTCCTTTGTAGATTACAGGTTATTATCATGAATCATTCTTATTAATCATAGTAATTATATAATATGTAATAGATAACATCTAAGTAATATATTAATAAATAAGGTTTATATTATCACTAATGCCGGAGTAAAGATGAGAGGGAAGTGTTTAGTCTCAGAGAAGTTGATAAGGTCAAGGACAATATACTGGTTCATTTTGAAAGTCATGCAAAAGGTATGTGCATCCATCACACTGAAATAACCCTTCCACTGTACTGATGTGTTTCAGGTTTTTGGCCCTCAAATTCTGTAATTCTATAGCTAAACTACACTTCCTCTTCACTGACTTGAAAATAACTATCATATCTATAATGAATCTCAATTCATTACAATTCAGTGACATTGTATTTTATTGTTTAAAATATGTGCTATGTATTGAGACTGCCTGTAATTTTAAATTAATACAGTTGTGTTCTCTTGATATTTCAAAATGTGTATCCATAATTAAGAAGTTATGGTGGAAAAGTTACACAGAATTCCTTGAAAATGTTTCACTAAATAAAGCAAAATATAAATATCCAGACACTTGGGTAGAGTTGAGGTTTGAAAATTAAATAATTATTTCTTTTATCAAACGTTATTAGATCTTCTCAGAGGCTGAAACCAATACCAATGTTTGTAGAGGATGCTCACACTGTTTGAGATGCTGAGCTCTGGGTTAGGGACTTTTGTCTATGCCCCTCAGATTCCTTTGAATAAGCAGCAAAACGTCTTTCTCTGAATCCCAAAGGGGAAACTTATTCCTGGCATCTTTGGCATCGAATGAATTAACAGTTTTGCGGGCTGAATTATTTTTAAAATGCTAAAAGAAGTCCCTATTCTCCCTTTCACACAAACAGTTGAGGCTGAGAAAACACAACAGTCCACACACTTGTTGGCACTCAACAGATCTGCACAAGCCTGTTTTCTGTGGACACTGGGAGAGCCTGCGTCTCACCCGCGCTCATCCATCAGTGGTGGAAGACAATAGAAAAGACTCTGTTCTATTAGAACCTGGGAACCCAACTGCAAAGGAAAGAACAAAGCCTTTAGGCTCATGCTGAGAGCTGGGTCTAGTCATTAGTTAGGCTCGGTCTGTTCGCAGTAGAGCTCTGCTCACCCTACTGCCAGGGAACCTAGACATCAGGGTGTCTGGGGACCACCCTGTGAGGGGAACTTATTAAACTGAGTCTTCTTTCCAGCTAACCCACGGTAAGTTGTGCTCCTGTAGCAGCAGCTTCTCCGTAAAGCCTTCTATGGTACCTGAAGCTAGAGGCAAGCCTTTGCCCTCTTGGGTTTCCTAACAATTTTGCCTCTTCTAAGTTAATAACAAGGCTAACAGGAACGAGTATTCATCAAGAAATTACTGTGTGTCACATCCTTTCCATCAACACCCTACACCCTTACAATAAGCATATAAAGTACATTGTTGTTATCATCTTCTTTTTACAGATCAGAAAACTAAAAGCTCAGAAAAACTAAGGAACTGCTCCCTGCTCATATAATTAATAGTTGTGGGGCCAGAATTTGACTTTCAGAGTCCACGTTATTAGCCCATAGGTTATACTGGCTACCTGAATTATTCTAGGGGACAGAACCCGTGTCCTGTTCATCTCTGCATCCTAAATCTTCCTGTTCTCCTGACACTGCAAAGATAGAGACTTGCCCCAAATTCAAAACATAGCTTTGGAATTAAAGCCCAGAAGTGAATTGGCCTCCAGGTTCACTCCTGGGTGGGGACAGGCTGGTTGTCATTGCTTCCTCACTGAGGGACAGGAAAGTGGCAGGTAGCAATGTGTGCTATTGGGTACAGAACTGAAGATGAAAAAGTTGTCTCCATATACCTTCAGAATTATAAACCAAGTGAAAGCCAAACTGTGGTTGGTCATCAGGGTAACCTAGAAAGTTCCTTTTCTCCCTCACCCTGTTAAATAAGCCAAATCTGTGTTCACTTGGCCACCCCACTGTATACACCCAGAATCCTACCACTTTCTATATGATAGCAGTAGAGAAAGACCCTTTAATGCAAGTGAGCCTTTGAAGGCAGTAAGTATGGGAAAATGTGGCTCGTACAGACAGAAAGTTCATTCCTAAGAGGATGCTGGCCCCTCAGCCACCAGTCTCCCAGAACAGACCTGAGCACGTGGCACTTTCCCTGTCCTGAACTACATCTGCATTAAGCAAATGGTCCTCCTGTGTCCTCATTTACTGGAAGAAAACGCAGGATGACCAGAAGCAGAGAAAAGAGAAGAATAAATGTGCATCCAAAAATTGTCATTGGTGAGAAAAAACATTATTTTGTGAACATGTTATTTTAGGAACATGGTCCATTCCCTGAAACACCAGAAATTAAAATAAGTGTAATTCAAATTATAGATTCTTTACTGCTATTAAGCCAGTGCTTATGGGCCACACTGGCATGGGGGTGGGGAGGTGGAGATAGAGGGAGCGAGGTGAGAGCTGAGATAAAGAGAAGAAAAAAATGGGGTCAGTGAATTTCCAGGCTCTGCACAGGGAGCTTTGGCAGCCCTGGCACCTAAGGAAGCCAAGCCTTGTGATTCATCACAGACCAGATTCCTCCTGACTTCAAAGAGAGATGTTCACGAGGAGAAGATGCCAGCATTTAGGAGGGAGTAGAGTCTGGCCAAGAAATTGTCAGGAACCCTTAAAATGTAGGCTGCTCAACGTGGGATATTAAACTCTGGTTACTGTAGTAGCAATAACTCTAACAAAGAATGAGAAAGAGAACATGATGGTCTTAAGCTGAGGCATCTCTCTCCCTCTCTCATATAGATACTCACCTAAGTAAGGAAGACTGTTGGGATCCAGACTCAAGCTCAAAGCCTCCTCTCAGAGACAGTGGACAATGATGCTCTTCTGTGAAGCAACTTGCTTTCTGATTAGTAATGTGTCTGGTAACAAATAAAGTCAAGTCCAGCTACAAGGCCAAGATAAGTAAGAATGGGGTAGCTCAGTTCCAAGTTGATGTGGATTTATATGAAGTGTAAAGTTTTAAAAAGAAAGATAATTTTCTCAGACTTCAAATATGAAAGGCAGTCTCACTCACGTCTCAAATGTGCTGAGAAAGTTCTAAGTTTGGAAAGGTCGCAGTGGGGCGAAGCAAGTCAGGCAAGGCTACGAGTTTTCAGTCTTGCCTTGTGTGGGATGTGAGATCTGGACTGCCAACGTGGAGGGAGGGAATCCTTCCAGAGGGGTAATTTGGATGACAGGGTGGGGACAGTGTGAGAGGATGCCGACTGCCAATAAATTGGCGTAAACAAAGGGCTAAGACAATACACCATCAAACAGGGAGTGGAGTCAGTTGGGAGAGGGGTAAATCAGGAGCCTGGAGACCTGTGTCCCCACCCAGCTCTACCCCATACTGGGCAAGCTGCTTCAATTCACCAGGCCTAAGGTTCTTAATCTGTAAAATGAGGATCGTATTAAACATTAAGACAATGTTAGAATCAGATGAGATTAGGTGTGCGTGAAGCGCTCTCTAGTGCAGTTAAACTCCTGATAAATGTCAGTAACGTGTTTATCTTTGGGCTGCGAGAAGGAATGCTTGTTATTATTATTGTTGTTGTTGTTGTTGTTATTGTTATTATTATTTTTAATTGGCCAAGGCTTTATCCTTCATCATTGTGGTTTACGGACTTTCGCTATACTCACAACATAAAAAGAAGATAGTCAATTCTATTTTGCATGCAGTCTAGACTAGTATTGAAGGAAAAGAAAGCAGAATGAAGAGACGCGATCCCAGGGCATGGGGAAGCCGCGAGGGAAGGCAAGGGAGGGGCATTTTCCAATTCGAGCCAATGTCTACTTTGTTAATGAGGCCACAGAAAGGTAGATGGTCAGAGGTGACACAATGTCACAGGAAGAGGGAAATGGGAGGGAGGCAAGAAAGGTGAGGGGGTAAAAGGGTGGGAAAAAGTTAGGCAAGGTATTTTATACCCTACCAGAAAGATCCCCAGCACCAGAGAATATATATTCTAGTCTGTGCTCTGATGTATGCAAAGGATTTATATTGGCCCTATGTGGAAAAAAAAACAAAAGCAGGAGGCAAAAGCTCTCATTCACTAAAAAGGTGAGAGATATCGAGATATCATACAAAAAAAAAGCAGACTTTAGAGTCACACAGACAGGAGCCCCTTACTTGCCTCAGGGACTTAATTAAGGCCCCTGTTTACGTGAATAAGAAAAGTTAGTCTTTCCTTGTAGATGTGGGTCTGAGAATTAAATGAGATAATATATGTAAAAGGGTCCGACGCAGAGCAAATGCTCAATTAGCTAGTATGTGTTGGCTCAGGAAGAGGGCAGTGCACCATTAAATGCAAGAAGCAATTCACATCCCAGCTCTGCAATTTACTCGCTGTGTGACCAGTGCAAGATACTTAACCACTTGGGGCCTCACCTTACCCCACCTATAGAATGGGTATAAGAAGATCTACCTCACAGGATTTTTATGAGCATTAAATGACATATTTAATGAAGAGTACTTGGCTCATATTAAGTGTTCTAAATGTGTTAGGTATTATCCTTAAAAGGTAATCAAAAGCTGCATGTATACTAAGTTTAACATTAAAAAAAATTTTTTACACGAGCAATCTCACTGTGCTTTTTTTTTTTTTGAGGAGAAAGTAAGACATAAAAGGCAGAATATGTGACACAGAACTGTAAGATACATGTCCCCACGACAGAAATAAAGAAGGAGAGATCCACTGAGAGGGGAATTCATGGACATTTATGGTCGCATTACTCTGATTGGCTGAAGGAAACTACAGGCTTCTTGCCAGTTTTCTTTCTGTTCACAGAAATAAAAGCTCAGTGTGATTGAAAATGAACTAAGTTCACCCCCCCCCTTTTCTTGGTAGGAAAGATTTATTTATGTAGTCGGGACAGACTTGTTTCTGCTAAGTGAAAATCTGGCCAAAGGAGTATAATAATACACTATATGGAAACTGGATGAAAATACATTTATTATAACATTATTTAGTTTATTGATTTCCCTACCTTTCCTTCCTAATACCATAAGAGATACTCAAATAATAATATAACTGGCCAAAATGTTAAAACTGGAGTCAGCTTGTTTTTATCTGAATGAGATCAGACGACTGGATGGATGGATGGTTTCCCTGAGCCGGCTACCTTGCCAGCTCAAGTGTCCTTTCCAGATGGGCCATCAACATCCCATGGGAGTTTATGAGAAATACAGAATCTCATGCTTCTCTCCGGACCTACTGAATCAGAATCTGAATTTCAATAATATCACCAGGTGATTTATCTCCAGATTAAGGTTTGGAAAGCACTGAGTTGGAGTGCGGCATTCTGGCCCCACAACCTTACTCATTACAGTCTTCATTTCAATCCAATTTACGTGAACAAGCGCTATGGTTCTTGGAAGGGGAGAACGGATACAGAAACAGCAAAATTTCTTACTTGATAGAATTGCTCAGGGCAATAAAGAGTTCCCTTAGGTCATGAAGTCTTAGTAGATAAAGCCTGAAATTTAAGAAATAAAATGATGAAAGTGCAACATTAGTCAACAGGAAACCACGTGTTCAACAGAACAACGAAACAATCAGGTTCTGTACTTCCTTAGAGAGTTTACATCTTGATCATAAGGCCATTATCTAACTTGTCTGAAGAGGAAATGGGTTCAGCACAGACTTCGGAGGTTCACCTCGGCCACCTAATAACCACATGACTTCGGGTAAGCTGCCACAAGTTTCTTGTCTATGAAATGGGATGGTAACAGGACCTAATCCATGGTGTAGTTATAGGGCTTAGATGACTTAATAGGAATGCAAAGAACACACAAATGTCTGTGTTAAACATCAGTTATTAAGTATTAGATATTATTATTAAATCTAATTCATATTATTAGATATTATTATTAATAATACCTTCATTTTGTTGGCTTCCACAATCCCTTTCTCCTTCAACAATTCTTCCCAACATATATATTAAGGTTTAAATAAAAATATATTTGAAAAAGATTTTTTAAGATTTTTGATATGCCCCTTGAATGACTTGGAAATTCCAAGGAGATTTCAAAGTCAGGTGAGCAGAGAGAGAATGCCTGCTTCTTGTCTTTCCTTAATGTGGAGGCTGCAGCAAAAGTCTCACTTTCCCCAACTTTATTGTGATCAGGGAGTCAGGTTGACTCGTTATCCTTGTTGCCTGGATTTGAAAAACTCTTAAGATGCAGGTGTGTGAACAGCTTGTAGGAAACTTAATGACTGCAAAAATTCCTCTTGCAACCTCGGTTTGCGGAGAGTCACTTCCACCCGTTTTTATACAAGGCTCTTCCAGTTCTTCTTACAAGTAGGGTTTTTTGCACAGTGGGTGTTGAGCAAACACTTAAACTACCGGAAGTTACAATGTCAGGAAGAATTTCTTACCATTGGAAAGTGTTCTAAAATGAAGTGCCCTGGGAATTGGGAGATGGTCATGTAGTAGGGAAGAACAAATCCGACTCTACATTAGATCTGTCCCTTGAGTGCTAGCCCTGTGCTGTTGTGTGTTTCCTATGCTTAGTCATGCTGGTTTTGCATCTTTTGTCAAAGTATACAGGATAGCTCATTCTCAGGGCTCTGACCTCTAGGGGTACAACACTTTTCTATTCATAGGGAGATAAAAAGTTGCAGAACAGAGAATAACATTTGTCTCCTTGGAGGTTTACAGGAACATCATGACCTGACCTACATGGACAGCTCCAAGATCAAAGGATTCTGACACCAAGAAGTTTGTACCAACCAAGCACACCCCCTTCCCTTTTTTAGTATAAAAGGAGCCTAAATTCTGACTTGGGGAATCTAGTTCTTCAGGACATTAGTCTGCCATCTTCTCGGTTTGCTGTCTTTCTGGATAAAGTCGTTATTCCTTGTCTGAACACCTTGTCTCCTGATTTATTAGCCTGTCATGCAGCAAGCAGAATGAGTTTGGACTCGGTAACAGTCGGACCCAGTGCTGGCAGGATTCCAGCTAAGCCCAGAGCTGTCATAAAGCAGAGTCTGGAATAAAGTAGGGGTATTAATCCGGTGGTCTCAAAGGTCTCTCTTACCCTAAGATTCTGAGAGTGTAGCTCAGAGGCAACAATGGCCCAGTCCTCACAGCCATGAAGGGCCTCAAATATACATTCTTGACACCAGTGCCCAATGAGATTCTGCACTGAAGTTTTACGTATTAAAAGCATCAATCTGCCAAATCAGAAAACTTAAGACATTCCACAGTTTTTGTCAACCCATTTTGATATTTGTGTTGGTTTTTGTTTGGCTTTATTTATTGTACTGTGAGAACCTCCAAAGGCAGATGTGGTCCAAGTTCTCTGAGCCAGGCCTCTCTTGAGCTCTGACAGGTCTTGCTCTAAGTGTACATAAATCTCTGGGGTCCACTGTCCACTTCTTCCATGCTTTTGTTTGGCCCCTTCACCCTTCCACAAGAAAAGCAGTCCAGATAAGCATATTGTGATTCTCCACAAAAAGACAGGACCTATCAAAACAGGGCCCAATGCAGAGCATTCCTTTGGGAAAAAAGATCCCATCAAACAAGTCTTTTCCTAAATTGTTCCTCCTGACCCCACATTGACATCACCCCCTGGCTCCTGCCTCAACGCAACCCTGCCCCACCCCAAGACCCTCACCCCTACTCGAAATCTCCCAACACTCTCCTATATGAGGCAGTTTTGCTCAGTCTCAGCCTCTCCAAACCAGCAGACTCATACCTACCTCCAGACAGTCTTCTAGAGAACCATCCTTCCTAGAGGCGGTGTGTATATAGAAGGAGGAGACGCTTAGAAATTTAAAATAATTTAAAATCATAAATCCTTGACACCCGTTTTTGGGGGCATTTCTCATTATGGTTTTGAATCACTTTATAATAATCGTTGAGGCACACCAGAAAGCAAGTTACTAAGATCTTTGTTCTTTGTCAAGACCCATTCAGTTCCATGGGACTGAACCAGCAAGTGAACCACAGACATAGCACAAACTGGGCATGCAGTTTGCATTTAGTTCCTCCTGAACCCTTTGAGCCTTTCTAAGTGGTCAAGACACCTACGAAGAGAGGGAGAGGTATCCTTTCACCTTTGGACTTGATCAGAGGCAACAATATATGATTATGCAAACAAACAGCCTGAGCCAATGATTTAGTTCTTTAGTTCTTTAGTTCTTTCCCAGAATGTTTAAAATATAGTTTAATTCTTTCCCAGAATGTTTAAAATATGCTATTTTCTCTGTGGAGAAGCCAAGGTGATGGGCTGCAGGAAATGCTTATACCCTCTAACCTAGAGGAGAAAGAGAGGGGTACCCATAACTGAAAGGGCACCTTGGGCTCGAGCCCACAAAAACTGTCACCTATAAAAGGTGCTGGTGATTCACATGGTCTTCAGAGGACCATCTGCACTTTGTAAAAATTAAAATTAAAGTATAAAATGCCAGACCACCTCCCTGGCAAATTGTATTGCTGAAAGGGCTTCTGTTTGGTAAGTAAGAAAATTGAGGCTGAGAGAGGTTAAATCATACACAAAGCTTCTCACAGCTAGTGAAGTAACTGAGCTATGATTGAAATCCATGGGGCTGTCCTTCTCACTGTTCTGTATTAGTTGACTAAGGCCACCTTCTGCAGGAAACCATCTACATCTCCCTGTGTCCAAGCGCTCTGGGCTCTAAATTAGCCTCCCGGTACCCTCCCCTCTCCCCTCCACATTCTCTCTCTAACTCTGCAGGATTCACTGCAGCCCTCTCCTCTTCCCTATCCATCATCTCCCTTGAGCTGTCACTCTGCCTGTTCTAACCGGGGAAGTCTGGTGCCCTGGCAGAGGGTTCCCCCCATTTGCATTCCTTCTAGCACTCAACGGGGCTTAAGAGGCAGTGGCTGCCCCTCACTCCATGCTCCTCTGGTATCTCTTGCTCTTGACATCACCTCTCTCCCACTCTCCTGGGGAGGGCCTGAGGTCCAAGTGTGCTGATCTTTTCACTGGCGATTATTTAGGGGCAGCGAGGAGGGCTAAAGCATAGAGACTTCCGTGTCTTAAGTCAACCTTTCTGGTTTGGGGAACATTTTTTAGTGGTATGCAGGCAAATATTTTGGTTCCATAGCTGTATATTTATTTTTATGGATTCCTTCTATCTTTGGTAAGGAATGCTGATTTTTCCATTTATGGTTATAATGTAATGTTTTATTTTAAAAATAGATTACTTAAGAAACAAAGTAAGTTGACTTAAAAAATATATATTTTTTAAATGAAAGTATAAATGGACCACCGAAATGGCAAAAGGTAGACTGAGGCTTAAGAAACATTGCCTTAAGCTGGGCTGTAAGTCTTATCTGCCCCAGATTAGCACTTCTTGAAAAGTGGTCCTGACCTTTTCATGTGTTGGTTCTGAACACCCGGGGGTGGGCCCACTTTTCATGTGTGGGTTCATAGAATATCTGTGCTTTCTGGGCACTCAGCGGGGGAGTGCCCAACTGGACTATAAAATCGGGGCTGTTTTCTCCAACTACCTGCTGTCCAGGATGTTCTCTGAGACCTAGCCACTAAAGTCTAAATGTTCTTTAATCCATTGTCTTTTTCCAGTTCTTGCTCAAGAGGTGGGTTAGTATACCAGTTTTCATAGTGGAAGAAATTGGGAGACTGAATAACTTGCTCCACATTCCAGTGGCCAAGCTTTCCAGCCCCGGTCAGCCAGGCTGCAAGCACTTTTCGTTGGGCTGCACGCACAGGTACGTGAACACACTCATACAGGAAGAAGTCCAGGAAAGCCATTGTAAGCTACTAAACTTGTCTTTCTTTCCACTAGAACTGTGACCCCCAATTAGCAGCCTGTTCTGTGAAGGCACTTCATTTAGGAAGAGCAGTGCCAAGGTAGTAACTAGGATTTGAGTGTGCTAGGTGTTTTGTCTACATCATTTCTTTAACCCTGTAAGAAATAAGATGTTCTCATGGAGATGAAAATATCTTATAAGATCAGGTTCTCTGATTATCCACCCATATCAAAGCACTCCCTCATCTTTCTTCCAGTTCTATTAATGGACATAGAAACAGTATTCCAGTTCCTTCTGTCACTTGGCTGATGTGGTTGGTACCTGGTGCCCTCTAGTGACAGAAAAATTCTTTGCTACAAGTGATGTCCCTAGATCTTTGGCCATCTCTACAAGGCTTGTTTAGGTGATTATCGTTACTTGCGCCTAAAACTATTAATGGTCAATTTGTAAGGACTAATTTTGATAACACAGAATTTCTGATGCTGATTATAAGCTCTGATGACATATTAGTTAAGATTCTTTTAGTTGTTAAGTCTCTGGCTTAAACCAACATTAAGAATTTATTGAGTTGGATAAAAGGTTTTGATTTCAGGACTAAATCAATCCAGGACTCACTTGACACTACCGGGCTCCACCTCTCAGCATAGTTTCCTCTCCGCTTGGGTGGACTCTGCCTTCAGCTCTGGCCAGTACACAAGCTCTAGTCACAACCACATTAGTTCCACACCTCACATAAACCCACTTCAAACGCAGCAGAGAAAAAGAAGAGCTGTGTCCCACTGTTTCCAGCAAAGCTCACAACAGAACATGATGTGCTGGTTGCCTTAACCAAGTGGCAATCCTGTCCCCCTCTTTCCCTCCAATACACATACAGGCCCTGGATTGGTGTCTATATGCCACTGTGATGGTTAACATTCTATGTGTCAACTACAGGTCATAGTACCCAACATTTGGTACTATTCTAGATGTTTCTCAGTGTGTTTTGGGGGTGAGATTAATATTTAAATCAGTAGACTTTGAGTAAAGCAGTTGCCCTCCATAATGTGGGTGGGCCTCATCCAATCAGTTGAAGGCCTTAAGAAAAGAGATGACCTCTCTTGAGAGAGAGAGAGTTCTACCAGCAGATGGCCTTTGGGTGTGAACTGCAATTCTTCCCTGGCTCTCCAGCCTGCTAGCCTACCCTGCAGATTTTGGGCTTGCCACTTACATAACCACACAAACCAATTCCTTAACATATGTCTTTCTCTCTATATATACACAGATCTATTGATAGATCTAGCTATACAGATCTCAATGTCTATAGCTATGTCTATAGACATCCTATTGGTTTTGTTTTTCTAGAGAACCCTGACTAATACAGCCATACACATCAAATAACTAAGAAGAGGACAGAGGAGAAAATTTTCCAAAGATAACTTCGAAGTGCTGTTACCAGGAAGAAAAGATGTAGGATAAACAATCATGAAGGTGCACTATAGGTGGGGATGATTAAAATCAGTTTGTTGCTATTTAGTACAGGCAACTTGGTTGACAACAATTTTTGAAACAGGTCCATGAGGAGAAAGATTAAGAGTAGTCTTGATGGTAAAAAGGTATTGAGGGTTTTTTTCCTCTCAGCTTTTTTTTTTTTCCAAATAGGTAGATATGTTTTAAATGTTATTCAGAATGAGATGTTCGATGGCATGAAGTAGAAGAAGCAAGCTCAACTTGTATGGTTTGATTTGAGTAAAATCAGGATGGTTGTCCAAAATATTGCCCACAACTGGTAGAATGCTTGAAATTCTATTATTAAAATTGTATTTCTTTGCTCTTGCAAGCTTGGAGGCCCTTAGGAATGTGTTGTTAAAATAAAAAATAACCTTTAGAGATGTCCGAACTGCTTTCCTCAGAACAGCAGCATTTACAAGGTGTTCATTCAATAGGTGCTCTTCGAAGGACTCCATAAAGAAGATAAAGAAGACTAGGGAACAATATATGTCATAGCCCCCTCTTGGACATTCACAACACATATTAGCATATTAAAGGCTCTGAGAAGTCTTGGATTAAGATACCTGTTTAAATTAACCCAAAATTTTCTAAAATCATTTGATCATGAAACACATTTCTCCCCACAAAGCACCTATTACTATTTCATTGAATTTGAGGATAATGAGGTGTATGTGTTGGGGGTTGGTGGAGGGAGGTTAGGAAGAGCAGGGCCTCAGGAGCAAGAATATCTTAAGTTTAATTCCTGAATCTGCTGTTTATTAACTAGCCAAATTGCCTATGTTGCTTAAACTTTTTTGGCTACAATTCTTTATTTAGAAAGTAAGTTTAATCATCACCTGCCTCACTGGGCTACAACGGTAAATATTAAGTAAGGAAAAGCCATTTGTAAAAGTTGTTGTAATTCACTTTTGTAATTCACACTCAAGAAGATGTTGATTTTGTCAATTGTCCTCTCTCTCTTTTTATTGAAATAATGGTCGATTTACAATGTTGTGCTAGTTTCTGCTGTACAGCATATTGATTCATATATATATAATATATATATAATCTTTTTCATATTCTTTTTCATTATAGATTATTAGCTCTCTTTTTCTCTCTCTCCTCTCTCCCTCCCTTACTGCCCCTTTCTTCCCTTCCTTCTTTTTATGATATTTTTATTTCAATAAACTTTAAAAATTTCAGAATAGTTTTAGATTTTGCAAAATAGTTGCAAAAATATACAGAGTCCCCATGTACCATCTTCCCCTTCGCCACCCCCTCCAACATCTTTTTGTGTCTGCTTTGTGCTGGGAACTGTAGGTTCAAAACTGGCCAGTCAGGGTCTTCTTCACAGTACTCACTAACAATCTCCGGGGAGGTGGAGCAGAGACAGGCCTATCAACACCTACAAGACTGAGCCATGTGTGCAGGGCAAAACACAAGGTGAGTGAATGCATTCAGGAGGGTGACTTAACCCAGACCGAGGAGCCTGGAATGGCTACTGGAAGAAAATGTCCACAAAGAGGAAGCCTGATGGAAGAGAAATGAGCCAGGCAACGGGTGGGGAAGGAGAGTGTTCCTAATGGAATGAAGCCAAATTGGAAGGAAAACGGGCAACAGAGTGAGGTGCAGAGCTTAGCAGAGGACTGCAAAGAAATACTGACGACTTCACTTGTGCCCAGCCTAGAAACTACTTTCAGAATAATGTTCTTTAACGATGTCATTTGACAGACTTCCTTTCTGCAAAATTCTTGCACAACTCGCTAAACAGATCAACTTTTCCAAAACAATAGTTACTTTGAGCTGTTAACCAAAGCACTAAAGTATTACTTTAAAAAAAATTAAGAAAAAAGTTTAAAGATAATCTCTTAAAAAAAAAAAAAGAAACCAAGAAATAATGACTATCAAAGGAGGGGAAGTAACTGTGAACTTCTAATTCAGCTGGAGCTGTGTGATTTGTCATAGGAGTTAGCCTGTTCTCCGGGGGCTCCGGTGAGCCTCTCATGTCGCCACCACGACAGGCGGAGGTGAGTGAAGGCTCCGTTTTCTCCTATGGTTCCCAGCAGTTAGCCAAGGCTCCCGCTCTTGGCAGGACGTCTGCGCTCTGTACTCCAGTCCCCCCCGCCCCCCCCAGCCTTCCCAGTTTGAACTGCTGAAGAGTTCAGGAAGGACAGCAAGCTGGCTCTCAGAGTCCTCACCTGAACCCGGCATGCCAGCCGACTGCGGACACGCCCCCAGTGGGGAATGCCCATTTGTGCAACAAACCCTGACTCCTGCCCCGCTCCCCGCTCTACACCCCGCCCCCAGCGCACAGGCCGACTTGCTGAATCAAAGGCGCCCTCCCCCACCTCGGCGTTCCCCCCAAAGCTTCCTCCGCCACCACCCTCCATCCTCCGCCCCGGCCCCGGGGACATTTCTTTAGGCCTCTTTTCGGGTCTCCCGGAAGAGCCACCCGCAGATGCTCACAGACGCTTCTGGAGAAAGGGAAGCGGCTCTTGTGTGACTGCGCGAGCGCCCCGGGGCGGGTCCTGGCAGGGAACCCACTCCTGGGCTTGGCTGGAGGGGAGGGAGGGGACAGGCGGGGCTGTCACTTCTCCTCGAGTGTGTGACCGGCTCTGCTGGTTGTTTGAGAGGCTCCTTCACTTCGGCGATTGCTCCCCAGCCATGTCCGGGATCTGGGTCCTCCTGCTTCTGGTGAGTCCTCTCCTGCCGGGGCAGGGGCCTCTCCCGGCTGCGCTCCGGGGACTGGTGCAGTGGGACGGGTGAGGGACGCGCTCCGGGCACGGCGAGGGGATGCCCGTGTGGGCGTCCGGGCTCAGCCGGCCTTTGACAGGCCGGCTCCCGGGACTGCTAGGACTTCCCCTGAGGGCCGGGTCTCAGGAAACCGGGAACCTCACTTTTCTGGGGGTTGGATGCGAAGCGGCGACCCCACACGGCCGGAGGAACAGCTCCGGATGATCCCCCGGGACGCTGTCAGAGGCGGAGAGGGGTGGGCGCGAGGGGCCGGCAGGGGCCTGGGAAGTCTGGGGGTCGCTGGATAGGGAGGCCGGCAGGCGACAGGAGGGGATCTTCTGGACAGGTCCTTACATGTCACGCCAAAGGTCCGCTTCTGTGCGGGTGGCCGTGTGCGCCGCGGGACGGTGAGAACCAGCGCTCTCTGTGAACTGATATACGAGTTTTCCAACAGTTTCCAAATTTGGGGAATAAATCAGCCCGGAGGCAGTGATTAAACCTGAGGCTTTGGACTGCACCGTTTCTTTCTTGAAAAGTTTGTCTCAGGGCTGAAGAGACTTGTTTATCTTCTTATCACGACACAGAAAAAGAAACTTTTGTTTCCCTTCCGGGAACCCCTCTCCTAAGACTGTGAGTCACTATCTCAGGTGTGGCTTTTTTTTTTTTTTTTTCTTGTAATGTTTCATCGCTTGCTGAACTCCGGGGCAGGAGGGAACCTTGGCCTCACTGCTCTGGCGTTGGTACTGCTGCCTCCGCGCATGCGCCAGGAAGCCTGTCCTTGGCCTACAGATCCAAGCAGCAGCCACCTCTTTTGGAGAGTCTCTGTCTCAGAAATGCCAGCTTGATGATGGCTAATCGCAGACACTTGGCATCGAGAGGTTCATTTGAGTTCCGAATTCTCTGAAATTCAATGGATTCTTATTTTGTCGGTCCCCACCAAAGGACCACGTACTACAGTAGGAGCGTTTACAGATGTGATCTCAGTCAGTTCTGCTGCGCAGTAAGGAAGACGTTCTCCTCTCCATTTTACAGCTGGCGAAATGGGGTTCAGGAAGCTTAAGTAATTCTCCCTGGTTCCTTCAGAAGTAATGTACACTATTTGGGCTCCTTTAGAAATTTCCTTAAAGAAAATTTCAGATTCGAAGTTGAGAACATGTATACAGCCACACTCTTCTCTTCCTTATGATTAACCACTGCCTTATTACAGTGTTGGTTGATTTGAGAATCTCTCAGTTCTTGGGACAAAAGTATTAGTAAGTGTAGCAAAATTGTCAAAGCTCAGAGCTACTCGTTAACTTTTATACCATAGGATTTTTACCTGATGTGCATGTTTAAAGCATCAAGGAAACTCAGCTTTTCCAAAAGAATGCACACATATTCATACACATATATGCATATATATACATACATTTACTTATTATATATATAATAGTATCTATAATATATGCTTACCATAATTTGTTTATTATTGCTATATATGATATATGACCTAAGAAATTAAAGATTAAATAAAATTTATCAGTACAGACATGTAAATATCTGACATAACCCTATCACCTAGATAACCACCATTTACATTTTATAGTATATTCTCTATATCTCTTTTCTAATATGACCCTTAAATTTAGTTACACAGAATCCTGCCTTGCACCCATCTCTGGCCCAACATCATGCCTCTTACTGTTTTTTTAATATTTTGTTTTTTAAAAATTATTTTATGTTCTTTTTTTCTTTCTGAGATTGGGGTGGCAGTAATTAGGTTTATTTTAATGGAGGTACTGAGGATTGAACCCACGACCTTGTGCATGCTAAGCATGAGCTCTACCACTTGAGCTACACCCTCCCCCCCACCATGCCTCTATTCTTGAAGAAGTTTCCACACCGTTAAGTCACCTTGTGTGTCTCCAGAAAATGATTGCTTTTATGACTTTGCACTTAGTAATGCTTACTCACTAGTTGCAATAATAAATAAAACAGAGGCAGGAGTGCTAGTGATATGGAACCCAGAGGCAAATGTGGTTTAATCATGTCAGTGGGCTGGAAGTAGATGGGAAGTAGCTACTATATTTTCTATTTGCCTCTCTTCCTCTAGTCCTCTTGTCTCTAATGTGATCTACAGCCAGCAAATATCTCATCCTTTACCTCTTTGCTTCTCTTCGCTTCTTTCTTCCCTCTTGGAATTAGTTTTTTTCTCCCCTAGTTTCTGGGTGTCATTTCCATGGCACCAAAAATAGGTAAGTTTGAAATCCCAAAGCAATTCACAAACATCTAAAGGATACGGAAAAAAGAGTCAAACTTCCTTTAGAAATATGTGTGAGAAGTAGCTGTGAGCGCGCCTGCTGCTGCTTTTCATAGCACATGGTCCTTACAGCCTTGTCTTGTACTGTCTAGGTCTATGGTTAGGCAATGACTAGGTAGCCATTTTCTTCTTTATTTCTCAGAGTGGTTCTCAAAATCATAGTCGAGGGAAAGGAGAGGGCAGTTGAAAAAGGAGCCAGTAATCATACAGAAGAGTTTCAGGGAGAAAGTAAAGAACAGTTGTTAAATTTACAATTTAATAAGTTTCCTTAAACCAGCCTAAGAAAGATGAACTAGGTTGCAGTGTTTCCGTTTTTTTGTTTTTAACAAGTTGTCGTTATATCACAAAGGACTTGAAAAGTCTTATGAATAAAAGAAAATTATGAAATGTAATTTAAAACATTAACAATCAGGATGGAAAAACACAAATTTATAAATGATGGCAGGATTGGGAGGCAAAAATAAAATTGGTATGTAGAAATCCTTGGGGTCTCCACAACTAGCTACAATCAGATGAATGAAAAATCTTCTATTGTCCATCTCCCTAATACAATTATCACCCTTAGTGGCAAATTCAAGTTTAATTTAGAAAAAGAACTGTTTATTCTTGCAGTGAGTTTAGAGAAGGGAAAATATGAAATAAAGGCAAAGAACAATTGGATGTTGTCTCTAAGTAGGTTTCTTTGGGACACTAGACAAGTAATTCACTTCAGAATAGTTCTTAATAGTGGAAGTGTCAGTATTTCAAAGGCATCTCTCTGAAGGCTACTACCATGCTTTAGGGAAGCAGATCATTATACCACAGCTGCCGACTGGACAGAATGATCATTTTCTAAGAGATGATTAAAAACCTGAATAAGGAAATCCCCTAGTAAAAACCCCTAGTGAGTTAAACACCTTTTGGTAAATTATCGTGGGTTCCAAAAGTCCCTTAAATGAGCACATGCTTCATAATAGGTACTGAAAAATTATTTACTTATGATGAAAAATAATAATAATATGAAGATAATAACATATATATCTTATGCCAAAAATTATTTGTAAGACCACTGTAAGTACCTTAATTTATTGTATTGTTTTCTTTTTGCTAAAGGTGTGTGCATCTATTTGCAAAAGTGGGAAAACAGCATTTAACTACATAGTAAGCCCATTTTCATTATCTGGAAGATCCTAGTTTTAAAATGAGAGAAGTAAAATGAATAAATAAACGAAATGAAATAAAATAAGATATTTTTAGCTTTTAATGTAGCTGGACTCCTGACATCATTAAGTATCTTCATTTCAGTCTTGAACAGGAACAAATAATTCAAGTGTACTCGCCTACTTTTGTTTTCTTTGAAGTGAGAGTATGAGTAGTAAAGCCCAAATTAGAAAGCTGATGACTGCAAGATTATTAACTTCACCTTCCCTGGAAGGAAATGGGCTAGTTCTCCCTTTGATCCCACTTTGAAATGAGCTTTTGTGCAACCGAGCCATCCCCATCTCTGGGTACTTAGGAAGAGCAACCATTGCTCTTTTGGACACCTGGCCCCACATCCGAGCGGCGGATGAAAGTGACTTTTGCATGAAATTGTGCATTTTGAGTAAGGCCAGTCTTGTAAATTAGCAAATCTGACTACAAATTCAATTGGCAGATGTACTCTGCCCAGCAAGGCAAGCAAGCCTACTGTATATAGGTTTTGTTAAGCTGTGAGCCGGGAATAACTTGGAAAATAAGAGTAAACTTTGCTTTGGAGTCATTAATGACTTTAGTCAAAGGATGCATAAGACTTATTCACCTCTGTGCTCTGGGAGGCCATAAAGAAGTGAGGTGTGGGAAACATCAGTGCTTTTGATTTCTTTTTTTTTTAATTTCATGTTATTTATTTATTTATTTTGGGGTTTTTTTGGGGGGGGGGTAGGTAATTAGGTTTACTTATTTTTAATGGCAGTACTGGGGAATGAACCCAGGACCTTGTGTGTGCTAAGCATGCGCTCTACCACTGAGCTATACCCTTCTCCCAATGCTTTGGATTTCTGAGGTCAGAGATCTGGGAAAAAAGAGAGGGAAGAGAATGAGAGAGAGAGAAAAAGAACTCAGAGAACTTGTGGCGAAAGGCACTTGCCCCTGCCAAGGATTGACCTTTTGTTTTTAGCCATCCTCACAAAAGGATCCTTGTTTCTGGTAGGCTGTTGTTTTTTTTTCACATGCATGTCTGAATAGATTTAGGCCTGAGTTTAAAAATTGAGTCTACACTGCCCCAGACTATGTTTTGTTTACCTTGAATCGTATTGACATATACAGTATGTATGTAGGCAAGTATTTTTTGGGGGTGGGGGGTGATTCAGATTATGTATGTATGTATGTATGTATTTAATGGGGGTACTAGGGATTGAATCCAGGTCCTCATGCATGCTAAGCATGTGCTCTACCACTGAGCTATATCTCCTCTGCATGTATGTATTTTTAATATTAGCTGCCACTAGTTAAATGTTGGAGGATTTTGGTCTCTCTTGAAAAATGGAAGATCTGAGCCCACATGCCACCTGGCCCCCACTTGCCTGGATCAGATAGCTGCCCCTTTGGTCCAGGGGACCTCTCCATTTTGACCAGCCCCTCCTACACTTTGTTGACTATTCCACCTGGATGCTTTACTCCTGTGTTACTCCTACGACCCCTCAGGGCATTTAAGAACTCTAGGGTTTTAGTCTACAACTTGGTAGCCCTTCCACTACCCACTTCCTCCACCAAAGATGATTTCTCTTTTTTTCAGGCTTATTTTGGGAAGGGTCATTATTTCTCCCTGAAAAGTCAGATTCGGATTTTCACGTGCAGAGCACAGATGCAGTTAGTCTGTAACGTTTTTATCTTCTCACGTGTAAATGTAGTAGCCTGCTAACCCCAGATTCTGCTTCCTTCAGCCTAGCTGGTCTTCAGCTAGGGTGCGCGTCGAAATACCAGGGCAGAAGAGAATCATAAGGAGGGCCCCATTCTCAGAGATCCTGATTCTTTATGTCTGTGTTGAGATCAAAACATTCTTTACTTTTAATGCATCCCTGCAAAATTCTGATGTCTTTCAGGGTTTTGAGAACTATTTTTCTAACTCTAGCACTAAAATCCAAACCTAACCCCAGATGGAATTCTCTAGTTCCCTCATTTTATTTTTTTTTCCTTTTTTTTTTAAACTATTTTTATTGAAGTATAGTTATTTTACAATGTTGTGCCAATTTCTGGTGTATAGCACAACACTTCGGTCATACATGAACATACATATATTCATTTTCATATTCTTTTTCACCATAAGTTACTACAAGATATTGAATATAGTTTCCTATGCTATACAGTATAAACTTGTTGTTTATCTATTTTATGTATAATAGTATCTGCAAATCTAGAACTCCCAATTTATCCCTTCCCACCCTCTTCCCCCACTGGTTACCATAAGTTTGTTTTCTGTGTCTGTGAGAAAGAAACATACCATACGATATGACTCATTTGTGGAATCTAAAACACACACACACACACACACACACACACACACACACACACACACACACAAATGAACTTACTTACAAAACAGAAACAGACCCTCATTTTATTTTACATATTGCTGGATTCAGTCAGGGGTCTAACCAGTCACTTACTCCCATTACCTCAACTATCTCTCTTCTGATCTTCCCAGAAACTGGCCTTAAGAAAGAAAGAAGACATTGCCGGAATAAGATTACCTTGTGTATTTTTATTTACAAGTTTGGAACAAAAAAATAAGAATGAATGGAACATTCACTTATCTCTTTCATGGAGAAAATTTTATTTTATTTACTTTTATTTCAGTTTTTCAATAACGTACATGCTACAAAATACCATTACTATCTCCTTCCTTTTTACACAAATATATTAGAGATGCATTATGCAGCCAGAAATGGTAGACTGTTGATGGTCTTTTTAGAATTTCTTTTTCCTAAAGTGTTGGAAAGTAACTAAAAGTCTAAAAAGTGAATGAGCAGAACCAGTCTGTCCCTCTAGCTGTGTCCCGGGCAGTAGAGGACAGTGAGATTTCAGTCCCCAGTGGGGCCTGGAAGACTGGGAAGAAGTTCAGACTCCTGTTGGTCACTGGTGATGCCGGTTCAGAAGACAATTTGAAATCTCTTGTCTGTTTAGCTCAGTGATAGTTCAGGGTGGGAAATCCTTGTGCTCAGCTGCGAGGGATTTCCCCAGTGTGTATGCACCCCTGACCTCCCTCAAATCCAGGATCTGAGGAAATCAGCAGACAGTGTTTTGGGCCTGTATTAGTTTCCTGTGGTTGTGGTAACAAAGTACCACACACTGTGTGGCTTAAAAACAGAAATTTATTTTCTCTCTTCTGGAGGCTAGAAGTCTGAGATCAAGATGTCAGCAAGTTTGGTTCCTTCTGAGGATACTGAGGGAACGGTCCACTCCACGCCTCTCTCCTTGACTTGTATGGCCTTCTCCTTGTGTCTTCACATCGTCTTCCCTCTGTCTCTTTGTATCCTAATTTCCTCTTCTTATAGGAACACCAGCCATTGGGATTAGGGCCCACCCAGGGACCTCTTTTAACTAATTTCCCCTTTAAAGGCCCTATCTCCAAATATGGAGATATTTCTGGCCTCTTCTGCTTCATTTCTTCTATGTAGTAACCAGGTTGGCTATGAAAAGTGATTCATCATGGACGCAGATAATTAATAAAAATCCAACCGTTCTTTTCAGTTTCTCATCATCCGATACAAGGGACAGAATCTCATGTTACCCTGTTTCTGAGAGTTTCAAAGAGAGCAAATACAAAGATTCCAGAACAGGAAGACTTCTGGTTCCCAGGATTTGTGGTCGGCAAATCCCCATCCCTGCAGGAGACTGCACTCCCAGTGGGTATTGTGGCTGTAATCAGAAACTCAGCACCCACATTGGGGGAAGGGAAACCTAAACTCCCCTTCTTCTCAAGACCAGGGCTGAGAAATTTCCCTTCCAGCCAGAACCCCAGCCGGGACAGTCCAGCTGCAGCTTTCTCAGACCAGAGGGCTTGAGACTGACTTCTGGCTTTCAGAAAATTCCTACACCCTCCACCCTCAACATGCATTTGTTTTGAAGGTTCATTGTATAATTAACACTGAAGCGCCTTGCCAACAATTGTCTGAAAACAACTTGAGTTGTTTGCGTGCCTAAATGGAGAAAGTTAACTAGGAAACTAATTGATAAACCTGAAACTGAGCCCAGACTTTGGCCGGATGTGCTGAGTCCTCCCTTAGCCAGCCCTACCTAAGGGCTATGGGACAAGTCATTTGACATGCTTTCTGCTCTGCTTCCTCAGCTATAAGGCAAGACAGCAGTAATTCCTGATGCGCAGGTTTATTGTGAAGACCATGAGGTGATAAGCCAGGCAAATGTCATGAGAGGATGGGCAAATGACTCTAGGGCTTGGTTTTCTTACTTAACATTTTCATGAATGATTCAGAAGGAGAGAGAAAAGCAAATTTCTGATTTTCAGGAAATATTAAAATCCCGTAGATATGCAGTAAGATCTTGTTGTTTATCTATTTTATATATAGTAGTTGGTATCTGCTAATCCCAAACTCTTCATTTAGCCCTCCTCTCCTTTCCCCTTTGGTAACTGTAAGTTTGTTTTCTATAACTATATTCATTACCTTGCAATAACCTATAGTGGGAAAGAACATGAAAAAGAATATATATAACTCAGTCACTATGCTGTACACCAGAAATTAACACAACATTGTAAATCAACTATAGTTCAATTTAAAAAAATTCTGTAGATCATGAAAGACCCAAGGAGGTCCATTTTTAAGATCTATATTGAAGCTGAGCAGATGCTCATATGGTCCTTTCTGCTTTGATGCTCCAGAATTCTACGAGCTTGCAGTTTCTGTGGTTATGATTGGCCATGTGATCCCACAATGGCTTCAACAGTCAGAATGTTAATTACTTGTGTGGTTCAGGAAATATTGATCTTATTTCTCTCAACAGCTAGCTGCTAGTGATGTTTTACTGAGGACCTCAGGTACTTCCCCATTTTGGCAAAGCCAAGTTCCCCTGGGTGTGACCCATCTGGAAAGCCCTTCCAGGATAGTCATCCAGCTTGCATCAGGTCACTGCCCAAATGTCGTCTTATTCAGTGGCCTTCCCAGACCACTCTTTATAAAGCAGCACTGCCTCACCCCTCAAACTCCATGCCCCTAAGCTTGCTTTATTCTTTTAAATAGCATTAATTCCTCCTTGACATATTGCCTTTTTCTCTGTCTCATCATCACTTCTGTCCATGTGATGCTTAATCATATGTGTCAACATGACTGGACCATGGCACCCAGATAGTTACTCAAACATGATTCTGGATGTTTCTGTGAAGGTTGTGTTTGTTTGTTTTGGATGAGTTGAACATTTAAATGGATAGACTTTGAGTAAATTAGATGCTCTCCATAATGTGAATGGGCCTCATTCAATCAACTGAAGGCCTTCATAGAATAAAGGCTGAAGTCCCCCAAAGAAGAAGCTCATCTGCCTGCAGACTGCCTTTGGACTTGAACTGCAACTCTTCCCTGACTCCCCAGACTACTGGTCTACCCCATCAGCAAGATTTTGGACTTGCCAAACCTTTGTAGTTGTGTGAGCCAATTCCTTAAAGTGAATTAATCTCTCTCTCCACATATACACATATATATACACACACACGTATATACACACACACATATATATATATACACACACACACCCACTCACTGTTGGTCCTCTTCTCTGGAGAACCCCAACTAATATACATCATTCACATATAAACTCTGTGAGAGCTGAGTCTTCATCTGTTTACTGCTCTGTTCCCAAGCATCTGTCTGGCACATAGTAGGTACTCAGCAAAGTACTTGCTTATTTAAATAACTCATAACTGTTTTAGCTAATACTGTTCCCAGCTGAATATAAAACTGAGGTCTCTGTGAGTTTTTATTATTAATTATGATGGAGATTTAAAATTAATTTTATTCCTTTTTCCCCCCGTTTGGTTTAATTTATCCACATTTCACATCTTTGATTTAACTCGTTTTTTGGCCTTTTCTGCTTTTTTGAAAAAAAAATGTTTTGAGCATTCTGATCACTTTGTTCTTTGTGGGTTTCCTGCCTTGTCACAGTCAAAAACACCCCAGTTTCTGCCTGGAAAGTTTGGGTTAAATCTTTGCATACTGCAAGCTTGAGCTAATGCAAAAACTTAAAAAAATACAAGCAGCTTACATCACATCATGTTAACAGTTACAACCTGCTCTGCAGACCCATTTTTCTTTTTTTCATACTTGACATAATTCTTCGATGCTGAACTAAGTAGGAAATGTTCCCAGAAATTCACCTCTGAAACAGGTGTGATCAAATGTGAGATGAGGTGGTGCTGGTATCTGCTTCAGGGCCAGTGATCCTTGTGTCTTTCACTGCTCTGCTCCAGGATTCACGGGTCTCAAATTCTGAATGCCTTCTGGACAGTAGGTTTTGATTTCCAGTCAGAACCTCAAAACTAAAACAAGATGAATTGGAAAGTACATTTCTTTTAGACAGCTCTGGAAGATTGACTATGTGCACAGGTTTTTTTAGAAATAGCACTAATCTAACAATTCAAAAATGTAAAAAAAAATTTTTTTAATTAAAATCTTTAAAAAAGCAAAATGTGCTGCCTCTCTGAACGCTGGGTTCTTTCAACCAGGAATTGTGGTTCCTGCTTATAATTTGTCGCATGAATGTTGGAGGAGATTAGCATCCCAGGGAGGATAGGCCCCATAGCTGCAGGGGACACACACACACACACACACACACACACACACACACACACACACACAATGCTGTATCAACTTTGAGTGCCTTTGACATGTCAGTTTTGGCTAGCCCAATCACTGTAAGACTTTGAGTTTAACTCTGTGTCATTTTCTTTAGTTTTGGGTGAGAAACCAGAATTGAACTGGAAGGAGAACAAGTGATATCTCACTGTTAACCCCCTCTTCACAGCAATGGAGGTGGCTGATCGCAGAAAGGAATTGCTCCTACTCAGTCTGGTTGCTTAGATTCGGTTTTCCATTATCTGTTGCAAACAGGACTTACTGATCTCTTCGGCTACAGAGAGATTTTTACGTTCATTCAAGAATTTTCATGTGCAGGCAATGTCTGGAATGTTACATGGTTAGTATATTTGATCCCTGACTGTCAAATAGAACAAAGTTAGTAATGGATTAAAGGATCCTAAAAAGTGAATGATTTTCATTTGAAAGCCCTTCCCATCTTAGCAACTAACCCTTTGGTATGATTACAACCACATGATTATTTCCTAAAGTGCCCACTTCAGTTACTGTTCCTTAGATATTGATTCTCTGATCTAGAAGAGGGACAAATATGAACAGGATGACAGGATGACCTTCTGTAGAGAAAGTAAAAGTGGAAACTGTCATCCTGAAAACAGAAATTTATACTAAAAAATATTTTTTGTTCAAAGCTACTTATTATGTCTTAGAAAAAGATCGTAGATTCAAATTTTTAAAAGTGAGTCATCTTGTAATAATCTATAATAAGAATATGAAAAAGAATATACATATGTATAACTGAATCACCAGGCTATATACCAGAAACTAACACAACATTGTAAAAATACTATAATTCAATAAAAAAGTGAGAGTTGTACAAATATAATGTTAAAAAAATCCCCAACGATTAATATATTACAAATCACACTCCCATGTGGAAATCTGCTTTTGGAAACTTAACATTCATTTTCAATTACAATCAGCGTTACTCATCTTTGTATTCACAGAACCTGGCACATATTTAAGTGCCAAGAAATGTCTGTTGGATTGAAGAGGCAGTAGTAGATGGTGAAGTCAGCATATTTAGGCATATTTCCTCTGATCTGTGTACCAGTGCCAGTTGTTCCCTACATAGACTTGTTTGTATAGAGAACGTAAGCTGTACTTTATGGTGAGTTCACTTGTCTCTTGGGTGGAGGAGAAGGAACACTGTAACAGGACGGTAATAGAAGTCAGGAGACTTCGGCAAGTCTTAGCTTTCTACCTTCTGCTCACGAGTGACCCTGGACAAGTTCGGTATTCTCTTGGTGTTTTGGTGTCATTTTCCCTCCTGGAAGTCTGGAAGTTAGAAATGAATTTCTAAATACATCCATCTCAGGAGGAAAAGGTGGCAGCCACATTTCCTTCATCCCTGCTTCCATGGAGGTTTGATGGCATCTTGTGCCCTAGAGGGGGTACAGGCTTTGGTGGCAAAGGGGGAAGGGCTAAAAGGGCAGAGGCGGGGACTCCGGTGGCAGCAATTTATACGTGTAGAGTATTTAGTTCCCTTGACCCAGAAGATGCCAGTGTTATTACTATACCATAAAGTAAAAAAAATAACATATGCCATGAAAACTATGACAAATGACCTTGAGAAAAAATCCTCAGAGCTAGTAGTTTAAATTTTTACATATTCTACGTAAGATGAAAGATTATTTGAATTTATGTTTAGAGAGACCAAACAATAAATGCTTAAGAAAACTGAGAAAAAGATCAAACAGACATTACCCTCAAATGCTTCTGTACACTTAGGGGGCTGATTTTCCTATGGAACTCAAGTCTATAACTAAGATAAATTTGACACAATGTCATTGAGACCTATGGGCTTTTGCCTCCAGAAAAAAGGGAACCAATAATAGATTAAAGATTAGTTCTCTATTCAGAGAAGTTCATTTTTTCCTGACTAAAAGTGAAGAAAATCCTATTGGGTGTATTGGATGGCTGGATAACCAAGAAGGATTTCATCAAAACTGTAGATTCTGTGGCTATGCATTGAAAGGGAAGAAACAAAAACATGCTATCAGCTAAGTACCCGGTTTGGGAGAGATTATCACTTTTTATCCTCACGATAACCCTTCAAGACAGAAAGGACTGTTGTCACTTACAGATCAGGGAACTCAGGGTCAGTGAGGCTATAAAACTTGCCTAAAGTCAGTGTTGGCAGCAGAGCTGGGATTCAAACCATGGTCGTTGTGAAATTTCATGCTTTTTCCTACCCTGCTATGTTGTCCCTCACTGGAATTTCATGATAATAACAATGATAATAATTAATAATAATACTGCTAACCGGGCACCTGTTTATTACACACCAGGAGTTGCGCTAAGAGCTTTAAGTGTGTTATTCAATGATCACAACAAACCTATGAAGAAGAGGTTGCTTCCACTTTACAGATAACAGATGGAGAATTTAAGTGACTGTCCCCCCACCCCCGCCACAGGGCTGGAAAGTGGGAGTCGTGTTCCCTTTTGAGCCGAGGGCTCGGGCTCCTACCGTCCGTGGTGCTGTTTCTCAGGTAGTGTGGAGAACCCGAGGTCTGCACTGTCATGCAGCTGAGCTGCTGCTTTTTTGGAGGCAAGTCGGCAAAAGGCAAGTCAGTCGATGTTGCCTGTGCGTGGCAAATAAAATACAGCCATTTGGGGGCAGCTGACACAAGTCTTTACTAAGTTGCTTAGATCAGAAGTCAATCAAATTCTCTTCATGCATTCCTTTCACAGATATTTGCCTCCATGGCTGGACCATCGTCTAAAGGTGATAATGCCCAAGGGACTGAAGTCGACTCTGAGACGCTGAAAATGAGTAAGAATATTACTGAAAGGGAGGACAGGTGCCCTGAAGGCCAGCAACGTGAGCATGCATATTGCTGTCAGCCATGTCCTCCTGGTATGTTATACCAAAGAATCCAACGAATAGAATGAAAATCAGAATGAGGAGTAGCATATATAATAATGAAGCAAGTATTTTTACAGTGTTTCTTTCTCCTGCATTACGGCATGACTGGGAAGAAAAAAAATATGACATTATTTTCCCAAGACCAGCGTAATTCATCTTTATCACCCTTGTTTGCTGTGAGTGAGTAAATTTAATTTATAAATGATTTGTATCTCCGAAATGAGAGGATTTACTTATTTAGCACCATATTTCAATAGCAAAAGAAGACTTGTTAGTGCATATTAAAGCTTATCACATCAGAACTGGTTAGAATATATCAAAATAATTGTGGAGCTCTGAAAGCAAGGGACTTCCACCCTTAAGACATGTGTCTCAGCACTTCCCTTCAATCAGAAGGTCTCTAAGAAAGCTATCTGCCCTAGCACTGAAGCCTGCAAAATACATTTGCATCTTGCAACCAAATTAACTAGATGAGCTAGAAAAGCAACAAAAACCAACAATTTTTTAAAATCAGTATTTTGAAATGCAAACCAATTTCAGATCGGAAATCCTTCCAACACTGGCAAATTAGAAGCTAAGCAAAATGCAACTGTGCAGACTTTTTTTTTTTTCAACATGGGGTGGAGTTGACTACTATTTTCTACAGATGTGGACCTCTCAGCTACATTGTGAAGGAAGACAGGAAGTTAAAGGACAAGAACATGTGGGCATACGAGATAGATGAATAGAAACATAAAGGACGGTAGTCGGTTTCATGTTTGGTTTCCCAGGCTTCCAGCACTCAAGCTGCTAACCAGGCATGGGCCCGATTTATAAAAAGATTCCATCAGTTTTCCTTGGCCTCCTCTGCAGATTTTAATAACCCTTAGGGAATATCTCTCATAATCTAACCCATTTGCACTTAAGCCTATTTATATTTACTGTTCTCCAAACGGGAATAAGAATGGCTTCCCGGCTTTGCTAAACACCATCTATTTGTCCTCTGAATTGAGACCTTTCCTCATATTTTTAAAACCTAAAAGGCAAATTACAATGAAGATAATATGTTTTGCATATCAAACTGTCAAGAATTTTTGTCAGTTTGCTTTTTTTTTGTTTTGCTTTGTTTTATTCTCATTTTTGAAACAATCTCAGCCCTGATGGGTTTGCTTGTGAGATAAGAACTCTCAGATGTTACTCTTCAACGTAAATTGTTAAAACCTTTTAATAAAGAAATGTGGATAGGTGGGTCAAAAATTTGGAAGTATTTATACCCACTGATACAGTAATAGATTTATAGGAAAATGTCTTAAGAAAATAGTCAAAAATGAAAGAAAATATTGTATGCATGGCATTTCACTATGATACCCAATGATGTGAGATTAAGTAAGCTTCAGAGTGTTCAAAGACTGGAATATTATGTATAAATCAAAGTCATGTTTTCTGATATATTTCTGATATAGGCCTCAATGTAGGTAAATTCCCTTAAGAGGTTTCTAACTACTCTGCTGGCTGGATAACTGACTCTCTCTGCTCCATCTCTAAAGCATCCTGGATGGTGTCCAGCACATGCTAAACACTCTTTCCACTTCTGTTCCCTCTTACTGAGTTTTAGGCCTATCAGTATTCACATTGCTTCCAAATCTGTTTATGCTTGTTGGTGGTGTGATATTAATATGTAATTTAATTAAATGTTACATAAATCAATATATAACATACACAGAAAAAAACAGTTTATTTCTATGAAAATTATTTTGAATGTTTTGGAGAATTTCAGTAAAGTTGAGTTACTGAAAAAATTGTTAATGAATTAGATGGAGGCAAAATACATGGAGAAAATCAAAAAAATCTGAAAGCCTTTCGTATAGATTATTGGTGTCTTAGTTTTCTCTCCCCCAAAAAGAAAGGAAGAAAGAAAAGAGGGAAGGAAGGAGGAGGAAAGAAAGACAGGAAAAAGGAGAAAGAGAAACAAGAAATTATAGGGGATGCATTTTGAATGTAACTTAAGTAAGAAAGAAGCTGGAATTTTATTAAGTTGTTTCTACACCACAAGAGTGGCAAATAATTATACAGTTATACTTTATAAACTGAAATGTTTACAGTATTTTTACAATGATCCCCTATGTGAATTGACATTTTTTTAATCAAAAAAAAAGTCCTTGTCACATCACCATAATAAGAAGAATTCTGTGGTACACTGCATATATTTTATGTGTACACACACACACACACACACACACACACATACATCTATATATGTGTGTATTTATATGCATAGGAAAGCACCAAAATGATATCTCAGAGTGGTTGACATATAGGTGCTTTTTATACTTTCCTAAATTTTCTACAATGAGTATATATACTATTATACTCGGAAACAAATATATTTTAAAATCTTACTTTCAAGAGAACAACCACTCTTTTTTTATATTTTGATAAATTTAGGCTGTATATGTTGGAGGAAAGAAAGAAGCTCTGATATGACATCCCTGGCATGTCGTAGGCATTGTGCTAGGCACACTCTGCATTAAAGAGGTCAATTCATTTAGAAACTAGTATAATTCCACTGGCAAGCAATCAAAATCGTACTTTGACTTGGTTTTCTTAAAGAGACTGCTCCAGTGTTATAGAGCCCTGATGCACTGTATTTAAATTTGGTTCTGAGTTTCCACAATTTGTTTCTTTTTTCCTATTGGCATACTATTGCCTTTGTTTGCTAAGATTTTATATATGTTAAAATTTAATAATTTGTTCATGTAGTAAGTATTTATCAAAAAGAATGCTATGAAATCATTAAGAAAGTCATATACCTAGGAAAGACAGCATATATTATTCTTGTCGTACATGCAAGTGGGGCAGATTAGAGTACTGCACACTGGCTCTCTTCAGGAGAAGTCCTGGAAGGTATCACTGGATGCCTCTGCTAACATCGCATTGGCCAGAACTTAGTCACATGGCCATGCAAAGGATGCTAGGAGATGTGGTCTTGGTTCAGGGCAGCCGTTTCCCCTGATAAGTACTCTATTCCTATGGGAGAAGGGAAAAGGGATATTGGGTGACAGTCAAGGCTCTCTGACACAATGACTAATCCTTTACAAAGTTCTCAATTAGGGAAAATGTAAAGATATTGTAATGTATTGAACTGCATGCTACTTGCCATTTGCAGTTAGGTTTCTGGCACCCGGAGTGGCCATACCAAGTAAATAATTCCCTAGTAGAGAGATCCCTGGAAGGCAGACAGGGAAGCCCTGACTTCAGAGAGAGTGACAGGATCGTGTTAAAAAGCAAAAGGCAAAGCAAGTGAAGAAATCACGGCCCGGGGCATAGATTCTCCTGTGTAGCAGATGAGCTGTTGGGACTGAGATGAAGGAAGAGAAGAGGGACAGAGCTCCCGACCCCAGGGAGCCTCCAGTCTTGGCATGTAAACTTGATGAACTTGGAACTACTTCCAAAATTTTATCTTAGTTTGTAACATGGTAGCTGAAATCTTTACCAAGCTGATACTGAAAAGGGTTTAACAGCTCAAGTTCTCGCATAAGACGCTGGATTCAAATCCTCCATCTGATACTTACAGGATGACCAACTTATTCTGGTTTGCCTGAGACTTCCCCAATTTTAGCACCAAAAGTCCCACACTCTGGGCAAACGGGGATGGTTGGTCCTCCTAGCTACTTACAAGCTTCATGTCCTGGGGCTAATTTTTTATCTCTTTGAGTCACGTTCTTTAACAGTAAAAAGGAAATAACAATAGTTCTGACCTTTAATGATTGCTGTGCACATTAAATGGAAATATGCTAATAGTGTTTAGCAGAGTGCTTGGCTTGATAGGTGTTAATATTCTCATTTATTGTTACCGTTATAAGAATTGTTACAGAGCTGCTGGGTTCATATACATTTTACCTTCATTCTTCTAGATGGAAACTACATGCTGTAGTGGATTAAGTGAAACTGAGTATTTGTGATGCTTTTGTAACGTATGTCTCATGAATGGCACGGAGCTACTGTTACTGAGGATTTTTTTTTCAAATTTAATATAGATCTCCAATTTTCCTTCTTTCATTTTCTCTGTATACTAACCTACTAACCTTTTGTTATTGTTGTCATGGGATCTGAAATGAGACTATTCTCTGAACAGTCATGTAAAGTAATTGTCTGAAATGTTACAATAAATTTGCTTTTAAAAAGCAAAAATAAATCAAAAGAATGCTATGACGTTATTAAGAGAGTCATGTACTTGAGAAAGAAAACATAAATTATTTTTGCTGTACAAGCGAGTGGGGCACGTTACACTTTGTCTGTTCTTTTCAATTAACTATAACGTAGCAATTAAGAGCCACTAGTTACGCTTTTCTCTTAGATGTCCCCTTATGCTGTCTATCTCTTTCATCTTCATTCTCTATCTCCTTGTCCTAGACTAGCTTTCCCCGCAGCACTTATCACTTGACATCTTACAGTATTTATTTATGCATTGCCTGCTTCTACCTTGAGAATGTAGTCTTTGGACACCGAGGCTTTGTCTTATTTCCTGCAGTATTTCCAGTTTCTACAAAGCTCCTGGCACACAATAGGTATTTAATAAACACTTCTTAAATAAATGAATTTTCCAAAAGGCATTGTTGTATAATGCTTACTAATAGCAATCCAATGACTCATTTTATTTTTAAATTAAAGAAATTGTGAATATGATTTAAAATTATGTGTATTAAGATAGCAAACCTTATAATAATTTTTTAAAATAACTATGGTCATTCCTGCACGTGAAAATGTACTCTGTTCTTTAATGGCAAAGGAATAGGAAAAAAAGCGGGGGAGAGAAAAGGGAACTGTGAGCATTTACTAGGCAGGCCCTGTGCAGCTCTGTTAGCCATGCAAGAACAGCATTATTATCTCCATTATGTGCATGAAGGAATTGAGACTTAGAGAGACAAAGTATTTTGTTAAAGATATTGTTGCTATTAAAAATTTGACCAAAGTCTTTAGAACTTCAAATGTCCTCTTCCTTAAACAATACTATCCTTGCCAGGATTTGTGGACTTTCAAAAGTAAAATGAGAAGTCAGAGCAAGTAGATTTGTTTAGATAATCAATCTCAGTGGCCAGTGGCGGTCCTCTCTACTGTGAATATATACTTACCAACCTTCTCCTCTCCTCCCCAAAAAGTTGAGCAAGGCATCTCTTCCAGTGCTTTTGGTCATTCTAACTTCTTTTTTATACGCTCCTATTGTTAATTATCCTATTTCTGTAGGCATATCCCTCAGTTACTCTGAGCTTTCGTCTTGGGAGAAATTCCGTCTCTTCCCATGAGTTTTACAACCACCTTCTCCCCTACTGTATCTATATGTCATTAGCTTAGCCCCACCCCTCCTGTTTTAGCAGTGTTTCATTATCATCCCGGCATGCTTCCCAGGCTGTTGCCTGACCACCTTGCATTCAAACACTTGCTCGATTTTTTTTCTTGGGCAGGCAAACGGAAAGATGGCGACTGTACAAGCCCTGGGGGTGAATCAAAATGTGTGCTCTGCTCAGAGCGGCAGGAGTACACAGACAAGAGCCATCATTCTGATAGATGCAGAAGATGTAGCGTTTGTGATGGAGAACACGGTAAGTTAAAAAACAATCGAAAGGGACTAATCGTGACACTCCATGTAGCACCATTTATAATACAGCCTGAAATTGGGGCCTACTCTGGCGCTGCTGGCATACAGGAGGGACAGGAGTGGGCTGGCCACGGTGGAGCAGGTCCAGGTATTGAGTGAATCACTGGCCTACGCGTTTATGGATCAAGTCTAGGCAGTTCTCCCAGATGTGGGAGAATGACTAAACGTAAACATGGTGAACAGGGTTCATCAGCTCCAATCAAAATCCCAGGGACATTTGTTTTCCCTGCCTTTATTTATGCTTATATAACGGCTCCTGTTCTTGGCCAGAAAGAGCTCGGAGCCTGCAGATACAGGGACAAAGAAACCCGAGAGGCGGGTGGGCCGCTCCCCCTTCTTTGGGGATCTGGTTTGTCCTCAAAATGCCAACTGGGGACCTGCACTTTCATGGATATACCAACCTATGCCCAGGGTTCAGACTGAAATATAACGGAAGTACTCCAGGTTTTGTCAGACATCAGGAACTCTCTGGACAGAAATCTTTTCTTGTCCCTACTCAGGCTCTCAAGCAATGTTTTGCAACCCTGATTATACATCAGAATCACACAGGAAGCTGTGAAAAATGCCAGGAGCAATTAAATCAGAACCTCAAGTAAGAGTTTTGGCACCGGTCTGACTGACTAAATCTGGATCAGGGCCTGACATTCTGCATTTCTAACAGGCTCCTGGGTGATGCTAATGTTCCTGGTCCCTAAGGCATACTTTGTGAGCAGCCAGGCTCTAGACCAGAAGAACAGGGGAGCTGTTTAAGCAAAGGTCAGGCCGTCTTGGTTGCTGGATTGTCCGTCTACTTAAAACTCTGCTCAATGATTCCAACTCTTCCAACCCAGAGTTGGCTTTTGGATTTAAACACTAGTTGTGTCACTAAAGGTGTGATCGCATGACTGCTGATGTAAGTGCTGGCTCTCAGAAATCCATGTAGCTTCTGCATCATTTTCATCGTCCCTTGATAACTAGCTGCTCTAATTAATAGTCTGCAAATTGGTTTTTTAGGCCTAGAAGTGGAAAAAAACTGTACCCGGACCCAGAATACCAAGTGCAGATGTAAACCAAACTTTTTTTGTAACACTCCTCTATGCGAACACTGTAACCCTTGCACCACGTAAGTTTTAGTCTTTCTCTGATTAAAACGCTAGGTATATCTTGAGAGATAATGATTTCCTAAGGGGAGCAACACTGGCTGAGAGTCAAGAATTTGCATTCTAGTCTTGCTTTGCCTCTAAGCAACTTGGATAACCACTTCTTCATCCAAACATTTGATCTCCAAACATTTACTGAACACCTCCCGTGTGCTTGATACTGTACTGGCTGGTCAGGCTAACAATGTGAGCAAACATGTGTCTGGCATTCAAGGTCTAAGGCTGGAGGCAGAGAGTGTCAAGAAAAGCAATGGTTCTTGTGTCCACACCACGTGGCCAGAAGAGACTTGTGCTCAGGGTGTTATGAGTTATGTAGGAAAACCTTTCAACTCCACCTGGGGAGCTGGGTAAAGCTATGGCAAATGGCTAGAGTCTTGAAGGAAAGAAAGAAAGAGACTTACCAGGTGTACACAGATGGAAAAGACATTTTGGGCAGGGGAACAGCAGCTGCAAAGAGACAAAAGGAAGCTCTGGAGAACTGAGAACCTGGCTGGAGTGTAGGAAAGACTTGAGATGGAGCCAGGGCCTGTCTTTCATGTTAAAGAGCTTGGTTTTGACCCAAAGTTAGAAAACCTGGTTGCACATTTCACTTTTCTTCTGATTAATTGGGTGATTTTGAACAGATCACTTAACCTCTCTGAGTTTCAGTTTCCTCACTCATAGGATGCAAATAATATTCATTTGTCCTATCAGCCTCATTTCAGTGAAGATCAGATTGGGTAACATGTGTTGTAAAAATAGCTTTTGCTTTGTAAGATATTGTTTTGCAGAAGTGTAAATGTTTAGGATTATATTCATGTGTCTCTCCTTAACAACATGTAACTCATCTTGGGAAATTTTTAGGAGTTCACTTACAGACTCGAAAAGTAGGGACACGATGTCTTATCTCTTATTTACTAGAAAATGTTAAATTATGTGCAGTTAATCTAGCCTCTCCCTCCTAGCCCCAAGTGTTTGAGAGTGCCCTCATGATAACCGCATAAGTTGGGATGGGGGAAAGAACTAATGTAGGAAAATAAGGATGATGATAATAATAATTCTAAGTATTTCACAGTCTCGATTTTTCTTCTCACCCTAACCCTTTGAGACAGGTGTTATTATTTCCTTGTTATTTATTTTATTTTTACTTTTCATTGAAGTACAGTCAGTTTACGATGCTGTGTCAGTTTCTGGTGTACAGCACAATACTTTAGTCATATAGGAACATATATTCGTTTTCATATTCCTTTTCATTACAGGTTATATTTCCTTGTTATTGATGAGAAAAGAGGCTCATGGGGGTTAAGGGACTTGCCCAAGCTCACCTGGTTAGGAAGTGGGCAGAGCCAGGCTGTGATTCAGACAATCTGTCAGTCTTCGGCTGTCTGAAGAAGATCCCACAGGGGCCTCTGCAGTGTCCTGATCACCACTTGATGTTAAAAGGGGACACCTATAAGGGCCAGCTGGGTAGACTTGCTAAGAAGTAGCCTGGGAAGGGGTTATTATCTGGCCATTTTACTGCTCTATAGCCCTGTTTTGAAATTGCTTTTGGCAATTTATGATTTTAAGAGCACAGTGTGTTACCAACTTAAAGTTTATTTTTGTGTCTATTTCATCCTTTTTCTTACATGTTGATATTTTAAAACTTTTCCTTTACCTCAAGGTTTTAAACCATAGTCATTCTTTCAGGTATTTTTCATCCAAACATCCAAATTAGGTTATGATTCATACCAACTTAGATGCTCATCTAGAAATCTTTGAGGGAATACGTTAGCCAGAGAAGCAAAAATGAATACAATGGCCCTGGATTTACAGTGTGTCATTGCAGAAGATCAAGGAATCAGTCTGTCAGGCTTTTTGAATCCCTTCTGTGTTTTTTTTCTAGGTGTGAACATGGAATCATTGAGAACTGCACACCAACCAGCAACACCAAATGCCAAGGTTATTATCTCTTTTAATGGCCATATTCTCCTTTCTTCCAACCCTACTGTAAAACACGAAGAAAAGCCAATCGCTTTTGATTTGCTGAGAGTACTCTGTTTTAATCTTAAAGTCTTCTTACTTTCATACACCATGTCCAATGTTCCAATCCACAGGACCCAGATCATACTTACACGGCTTGTGGGCCCTCCTGATCCTCATTCCAATATCTGCACTGATATACAGGCGTAAGTTCTTACTTTGTTCACACTGCATGTGGAAGTAACCTGGGAAGTAGTTGTTCACAAGAATTCCCCTCTGTCTCCTACCTACAGGAAAGCTCCTAGCGGGCAGGCAGCTCTGTTACAGTGTTAAATTCCTGCCTCTAAATGCACTGCTGAGGGCTGATAAGAACAGAAGATGTGATCTCGCAGCTACTGTTTTTGAGCAACCCTTTGAGGGCACTGATTGGGTGTTCCCATCCTCCCTATGAAGAAGGGTATTTTCATTCAGGCAGCAGCCCAGTTGGCCAAGAATCAGAAGTTGTTCTTCACTATACGTTGAGATCATTCCATGCATAAAGAGAACTCAAGAAGCAAGGGCATTCCCAGGAAAGGCACTGCAGGAGACACATGATAAATTCATCCCTCTCTGTGCCTCCTCTCACTTGTCCAGACTCCATGTTGTTGTTGTTTTTTTTATTGTTTCTCTACTTTAACTTAAAATACTATGGCAATACATTTTATGCAAGGGGTACTTAGTAAAGTCAGCAGGTAAACCCAAATTGGGTATAAATACAATTACTCTAGAAAAATCCCTTTAGATCATTCATACAACACAAGGTGTTGCCAACTTTCAGTAACTCTGAAGCATCCAAGTTTTCCTTTTCTGTTGGAACAAGTCACTGTTTCTCCAGGTCAGCTGAAGATACAGAGGTTGTCTTGCCTTTAGAGGTTGTTTAGCTAAAAATATACACTCAGTGTTTTAAATACTTTAACTGTGCTTGGAGACTTAGAGATTTCTTTCTTCCATCTCATACTGACTTCAAGTGTATATGAGTCTGAGTTATTTGTGAGTGTGTGTACTTGAGTTTCTGGATATTAAATGCTGCTCCATGGCAAACTGGTATCAACTTCGCAAAGCCTAGGGTATCTGTGCCCTGCTGTAGCCATGCTACCCAACTCCAAGCCGGTGAGTGAGGGTGGTGATGGCCATACAAAGTCAAAATCCAGCTTCAGCCAGGCTAGTGTGGCCATCAGATAGATGGCTCCATTAAGATGTTACATATCTCTAGACCACTTGATCCGGTGGGATGGCATGTTCAAAATCAGGACAAGTCTGCCTCTTATGGTGATTGGTCACTTTAAGTTTCAATTAATTTCTCCTTTCTTCTCACATTTTCTCTTAGTATGAGAGTATGTTCTCACATGCTTCCTACGAGGCTGAGACCTGAGTCTGACAGAAATTTCTTGGCTCTTTCAGAGGTGAAAAGATGGCGCAGGAGTAAAGAGAATGGTGACCGGAAATCTATAGCCTCACATACTGTAAGTGTTGAAAGGGGCATTAGCTTTAAAAAAAAATAGAGAAAGTAGTCATTCACCTTTTCACTTGTTACTTTTTAAAAAACAAACATTTATTGTGTTTGTGTGTGCATGGGTTCAGAGGGGCATCAAAAATGAATTAAGATATGGTACCCAGTTTGTAAGAAGCTCCTATACAAATAATAGGAGAATTAATAAATTCTTATCAACAAATGCTCACTTACACAAAGAGAGCTGTAAAAAGGATATGGCCAAACCTCCACGTTCCATGTTGGTGTTAATCCTGGAAGAGAAACGCAGAGAGACTTCCAAGCCCAGGGACAGAGATAACTCTTAAAGTCCACTGCAGAGGCACAACACAACTCTCTCTAGCCCCTTGCTATCTTACCTCTCACCTTATCTTTTCCCAACATGGGATCAAAGCATTTCAAATAGCAAAAGATACACTGCAGAGAGTCACCAGTTCACCCGATAAATAATGACTTTCTCATTTGTCCCGATGGGACTTAGGGTTCTTTAAATCAATGTGGTACAAAATAATTTCAACTTAAACTGTTTTCTCCTGTTGAAAATTAAAATAGTTTCAGTAAAGAATATTACAGAGTGATTATATTGATTATATTTATTTTCATGAGTCCCTACAGAGAGTGATTTCAGCAACTCCATGAATTCCTTAGGTTCTTTGCCTGTGTGCAAAGCCAATATTCCTGAGTTTCTGGGAAGGCTGGAACCTTTCAGAATAAAAATTTGAATGGTGAAAGAATCCTCCATAGTCACTTAGTCTAGTTAATTTTATACATGAAGTAACCATACTTCCTTCAGTGTAAAGGAAGAATTAGAAGATTACATTTAGAGCATTCTAAATATATTTTTATTTATCTCTCTCCTTCCCTCCACTTTTTTTTCTTTCTTCTCAGGAAATAATGCCAATGAATTTGACAGGTAAGGCTCTTATCCTTTTACTTCATAGAGATGGCTTCCTTAGGAGTAGCAGGCCAATTTTAGTGTAAAATGACATTGCTAATTTCAGGGACGTATTGTGGGGTCTTGCTAGTCCTTGAGGCTACTGTTCTTCTGGCTCATGATCAAGAGTTTATTAGGCAGTTTGCTTAAATGTATAAAAGTAATGCTCATGGTTAAAAATAAATCAGGTAGCAATAAGACATTACATCCTGAGACTTAAGAAAATTTTCCTTCACAAGCAGCTAGGCGTATTATAGAACTCCTGCCTGAACTGACGTAGAGGCTAATCTGAATGGTAGACCCAGTTATGATTGTTGTAACCTAGTTCTGAAACAGCATTCATGACTCTATTCAGTTCTGTTCGCTTCTGTTCTTTGACTGATCCAGTGGTAAGATGGTCATAAACTCTCTGCTCGCCTTTTAGATGTGTGGGTTGTTGATGATCAGATCCATAAGGGATGTTATGGGTGACTTTTTCCAGCCCTTTTATTTTATAGAGGAGGAAAGAAGATACAGAGATGTTGTGTATCCTGCCCAGGTCCTAAATCAAACGCCTGGGGACACAGGGGGAGTTCGGATTAGAACTCAAGGTTTTTTCTGTTTTTGTTTTTCCGCCCAATCAGCTCTTTTAGGTTTCTAGGACTTAACTACTGTCAAGGGAAGTAAACATGATTTTCGGTCATGGGAATTTTGTTTAGGAAAACAAATTTCCAGAGACTATTCTCTATTTTTCAGACGTTGACTTGAGTAAATATATCACTACTATTGCTGGACAGATGAAAATAACTGAAGTCAAAGAATTCGTTCGGAAGAATGGTATCCATGAAGCCAAAATAGACGAGATTAAGAATGACCATCTCCATGACACAGCTGAACAGAAGGTCCAGCTGCTCCGTTACTGGTATCAACATCATGGGAAGAGAGGCGCATACAGCACTTTGATTAACGGTCTCAGGAAAACCAATCTTTGTGCTCTTGCAGACAAAATTCAAGACATAGTCCAGAAAGATGTTACGAGTGAACACGAAAATGCAGACTTTCAAAATGAAAATGAAATCGTGGCCTAAAGTGAACAGCACTAACTCAGTTCTGAGAACGTACTAGGCAATAGAAAGATTGATGTTTGAGTAAGTTCTTAAGAGCTGCAGGCTATAAATATTGCTTGGGCTCTTTACTGGGTGTGTTTCCTCTTCTCATTTATTAGATTTGTAAGGCTTATATATTTACAGGCTTTGAGCATCTCATGATTCTACCTTAAAGGATGTTTAAAATCTAGTTGGGAAGATGGACACGGTTAAGAGTAAATACAATGGTGTGTTACATATGCAAGTAGGTGTGTACGCAAAGGACAAAAGGTTGAGATCGTGCTCAAGTATCAAATGTATAATTCGGTAGTATGAATGTAATTAATGTGTGTGAATACAAATGCCTATCCACAGGCTGACCCCCTTCCATCAATTAGCAGATGGCCTCTTTTGTTGCAATGTCACAACCACTGCCTCTAAATTACCTCCCCAGCTCCACTGATAATTCTAGAGATTTTATCCTATTTTTTTTATAAACTTTGTTTACAGCTCTCAGAGGAGCCTATTCGGGGACAGCTTGCATACACATCTGAGTGCAGACTTTAATAAGGTACTACCTCGAAGATCTTTGCACGGCTTATTGGCATTTCATTGTGAAATACTTCAATTTTGAATTCACATAGAAAAGGCAAACTAATTATAATGCTTGAATATACTTGTTTGCCATTTTACTGGGTTGAAATAATCTGCTTTCTCAGGTGTCAAAACATTTTGATCAGGAAAGAATTACGAGAGCATCACCCCCTCTCTATTTTCTCCTTGATGTGCATCTCGGTGGCCTATGCACTCCCATTCCTGGAAGTACTGCCTCAGAAACAGGTGACTCACAAAAAGCTGGGGCCGCCCTTAGAAACGTCTAGCTTGGTTCTGAGAGACCAAGGGCACTTAGAGAAGGTAGACATGGGCAGACCCAAGTCTACCACCAAAGCTGGTAAGGTAGATTTGAATTTTGCCCCGCCCCCCACAAAATGTTCAGTAACCACCCCCCACCATGTACTCTCTCTTGCTGCAAAAACAGCTTATACAAGGCAAAAGTGAAAGCATACCAGGTTTTAGGCTCTGCTGTGATTTCCCGCAGCTTCTTAGACAAACAAGCTCCTCCCCTCACTACCACGTCTTGACTTTTACATTTAAACACTTCTGAAAGTTTGTATTAAATGTGAATTTAAATAAATACTATTTATATTTGTATAGTTGTAAACTGAAAATAGGCAGAAGCTGAAGAAGATACTTAGGACTTCGTAAAGAGCATCCATTGATAGAAGATTCTCTCCTCTTGCTTGTACGTATAGAACATAGGTAAAAAATATTTAATTAAAATCATGTTTTTGGTATTTCTGGTTATCTCTTTTTTTTTTTTTTTTTTTTAGTGGGGGCTTGCTTTTTGTTTTTGTTTTCCTTTATTTCTAACTATTGCTAAATGTAACCTGTTTATAAAGCTTTAATCCTTTCTTTGGTCTCTCAGGAGGTATTGCCATTTTAAAGCCATTTTAGTAGTTAAATAATTCCCTGTTACTCCCAAGAATACCCCTTCCAAACAATATCTAATTATTTATTATGCGAAGATTTACTACAACAGGAGTACATATCAGGCACTGGAAGTGTGGATAAGAAAGTAAATATTTCAAAGGGTTGGTTTTGTTGGTAAGAAAGCTAAATAAATATTTTGAAATATTCTTTCATGCATACTTCCCATTCTGGCTACTTAGTGATCACTGGACTATCTCTTTTTTTTAAATTTAATTTTAATAATGTATTTTATTTAAGTGATTACTCCCCACATATTATCATCTCAATAAGTAGTCAATATAAAAACTATTAATGAGATAGTTTACATTCTTCTTTTTCACAGTAAAGTCTTCAAAATCTGGCTTGCATTTTATTTTATTTTTTAATTGAAGTCAGGTGGTTTGTATTTTATTTATACTTATAAGCAGCTGTCAGTTTGGACTGGCCACGTTTCAGAGGTTCAACAACCACATGTGGCCAGTGGCTACAGCATAGGTAGTTTGGGTCTATCTTTGTTAGGGCTGGCAACCTGCACTCAATGGCCGGTTTAGCCCTATGACTAAAGTCCAGCACTTCCTGGGTCTGTTCAATGAGGTCTTTTCACTCTGATTGGTTGGATCGTCCACATCTCCGACCGCTATGTCCGCTTTGTTCTGCTTACAGCATCCATAGCTGTTGTTTGCCTGGCTTTGGGAAAGTCTTCTCTCTGCATGTGCACATAGTATGGGCCAAAGACTCCAGGGAATTTCCGTACAGATTTCTGGATCTCTTTTGTGGGTAGCTTCCTTCTTTTCAGTACGTTGTTCTGAAAATTCTGGCAGCCTCTGCTTCCTGAACTCCACCCTCTGCTCCTCCACTTTCACATGATGACTGTGCTCTTCTTAGAGTTCCTCCTGCCCTAGGATCTGGAAGTTGCCTCTGGGCAGAAAGTCTGAGAGATCAGAGGGCTCACCTCATTAGTTTGTCTTCTCCAAGGGATGGTCTGTACTGACAGTTGTCCAGTTTTCTAGTTGCAGACAGTTGGAGGGCAACTCTGGGACTAGTTAATCTTCATGGCCAGAAGCAGAAGTCCTACAGTCAGACCTCATTTTATTGAATTTCACTTTATTGCACTTTACAGATATCGTGCTTTTTACAAACTGAAATTTTGTGGCAACCCTGCATCGAGCAAGTTTCTTGGCACCATTTTTCCAATAGCATTTGCTCACTTCATGCACATTTTGGTAATTCTTGCAATATTTCAAATTTTCTCATTATGATTATATTTGTTATGGTGATCTGTGATCAGTGATTGTTGATGTTACTGTTGCAAAAAAAAATTACGGCTTGCTGAAGGCTCAGATGATGGGCAGGTAGCATTTTTTAGCAACAAAGTATTTTTTAATTAAGGTATGTACATTTTTTTAGACATAATGCTATCGCACACTTATAGACTGCAGTGTAGTGTAAACGTAACTTTTATATGCACTGGGAAACCAAAAAACTTGTGGGACTTGCTTCATTGCGGTCATTTGGAATTGAATCCACGGTATCTCTGAGGCACGCCTTGTACTTGGCCAGGTGAAGTGAGTTAGAGAACGCCCTGTACCCACTCTGGTGCATTCCAACCCAAGAAATTCAGGTTCCTTTGGGAGGACGAGGGAGGTTGAGAAAGGCTTTGGACTTGGTGCAGTGGCTCTTTTCCTTCACAGTTTCTCCTGAGTGTCACTCTTCCCAATAATCACAGTCGTGTCCCAGAGTCTGAGGTGCCCTTGGTTCAAGATCACCTTTATTGTGGTGGACCTGGTCTGGTCCACTTTGAGGCGGACATTCAGGGTAAGACCGTCACCCAGAGGTCCCCCATGAGCTGCAGAACAAAGGCTACTTTTAGGAGGAGGTCATAGATCACACGGTGAGCCTTGCTTCACACATCTTGGTCTATCTCATCGGCTTGTACACAGCGTTCTCCCAACTCTAATTTGATCAGACATTTTTTGGACTATTGAATCATCAGTTTCTGTACAACTGTCTGGATAAGGTATCTACTCAATGCAGTTTAGGATTTTTTCCATCCTCACTCCTAAAAGGGAATTTATCTGACTATAGAACTTCATGCCAGGGTACCTGCAATTTTCCCTCAGCACTTCGAAAATGTTGATCTACTATCTTCTTACATCTATCACTGTGGATCAAATGTCTGCAGTTGGCCTAAATATCATTCCTTCAAAGGCAATATTTATTTTTTAACTCTGGTCATTTTTAAAGCTTCCCCTACCCTTTCCCTCGGTGTTCTGCTATTTCACTATAATGAGGTTCAGTGTGGATTTAGTTTTACTTAACCTATTTAGTAAGAGTAAGTTTTAAATCTGAAAGACAGGGCTGAAGCCTTTGTCATGTCTGGAAAATTCTTAGCCCTTTTCTCTTCTGAAACAATCTGTGTTATCTGGTGAAGCTTCTTGAGTTATTTTTCAGGTCTCTTATTTTTACTTCTTTGTGTTTTTAATGTAATTGTCTCTATATGTGGCATTTGGGGGAATTGCCATGACTCTCTTCAAATTAACTATTTTCTTTCTTATTAATCAGGCTTAGTATTCTGCCCACTGAGATGTATTTTGTTGTCTACATCTTTCATTCTTAGCATTTCTAATTGCTTCGTTCACACTTTCACTTATACCTGTTTCATTTCTGCTTGGCTTTCATTGGCAACTTAGTATAGTTTAATAGATTTTATTCCACCATCTTCCTCTTTGAGGATCTTCTAGTTATTTTAAAATCCTTTTTAGAATGGCTTTGTTACCATGACTTTAACTGCAGTGATTTCATGCTGATTTTGTAGTGTGGCTTTTCTCGTGTGATTTCCTTTGGTGTTTTTGAGCTTTGTAGGTTCATCTTGAATGACAGATTTTTTCCCCCTATTTCTCTGCACTCACCTTTGTCTACCTAGTAGTTTTGTGGCTTCTTTTACCAGGGCTTCCGCAGTCCTCAGTTCTGAGCCAGGATTTACAGAGGCATCTGGTGACTCACACTGGTGTCACTTGGTGACTTTGGGGCTGTCACATATTCAGTCACACATCTGGGGGCAGCTTGGCTCAGTTCCACGTCATGAGGCTGCGTCTAGGTCTTCCCAGCTCCTGAGCCCCAGAACTTCACATAGGTCCCAGGCGGTGTTTGGCAGTAGCCCTGTTTCAGCTGTCCTTCATGAGTCAGAAAGCTCAGCCTCAGTCCCTGGTTTTAAGAAAGGAGCCTGGCTCCTGTCCTTCTGCACATTTAGCCTTGGCTAAACCCAGGAGCAAACTCGGCTTTTCTTCCAGGCATTGATAGCACGCAGCTTTGGCTTGTGTCCAAAGTCATTAATTACCTTGCAATTGTTTTCCATTCTTACAGTTCTTATTCTTTAGCCTGGCTATGCCTTTTAGTTTTCCTTATAAAATATGTTGTGTATCATTGCTGTTTGTTCAGATGGGGAGGGAGTGACCCTCAAGAAATGAACTTATAACTCTGTATTGACCCTAAGTCTCCAGTTTTGTCATTGGATGATCAGAAGCAATGTTTTGTTTTACATTTTTAAGTTACAAGTAACATTCAATTTGTTTTCAGTTACACGGTGCCCTTTGACAGAGATCAAGAGAGCAGAACAGAGCCCGTGGGGTTTCCTGTAGTCCGAGTGGTCAAATGGATCTGAGTTTTGTTATTGGGGTGAATCTTGAGGCCTACAGATCTGGGATTAAATATTTATTTTTTCCGTAATAGTAGAAACAAATGTTTTAATCTCTTTGAGCCTCAGTTTCCCCCTCTATAAAACGGGAAACTTGTTTCAATATGTTGGGGGTTTTATGAGGATTAAATAAAATGCATATGAAGTATATACCACAGTGCCTGACTCTATACCTTGACAGTAATAATAACCCAACTCAGATGTTTAAGCAAAATGTAAAGTGATTGGTATGTTTCACTGGAAGTTCAGAGATGGGGGCGGGGGGTTAAGGACTAACCTAACCCAGTGCCTCCAGTCATGATTCCTTGTGAGTCTCTTGGATTTACCATCTTCATCAGTACCTACTTGTCTGAGTGATAATGACAAGTTACCTGGACCTATCTGCATGTCACAACATCCGGAAAAGACAAGAGTTATGTAGCACAGGGACAAGATGGGCTGGTTGACTAAATCCACAAGCCTCATTCCTTGAGCCTGGGGTAGGATCGGGCTCCCCTAAATTTCCAAAGATGTAGTGGGAAGGAGGACTCTTGATAAGAGGGTGAAAGGGGTGTCTGGGTAGGAGTGCTGGGCTATTTGGGGTACTCAACTCAAGGTGACAATAGAAAAGTGTATTACATTATAGGACAGGCAGTCCAAAGGCATGGCTCAGGGAAGCCTGTTTGTACCAGCTCACAAGAGTCAATTGTTAAACACTTAGGAAATGTGTGAGCCAATTGTTAAACTGTCGGTGGCTTGATATTACTATGGTGGGAGTAAATACTATGCTCACACTGCAGACTTTGCATTTTTAAAGTAGAAGAGCTCAGTTTACGATGAGACCAAGTGAATGTCAGGAGAGTTCTGCAGGTTTTGCTTAAAAGTCCTACATTTAATTTCTAGCCACCAAGCGAAGTGTCTGTCTGGAAACACTTATCATAGATAAAGCAGAGACCAAGCTCTATCTTCTTTTCTTCCATAAGAATGTTTGAAGGAAGGGATTAGCTTCCTGACACCAATATTGATCTTTCTTTCTTTATTTTTTTTAATGAAAGAAGACCAATCTACGTGGTAACATTAGCCGCCTGGCGAGATGTCTCCAGCCATCAACTATCAGCTCCTGTTTGAGCCACAGATCCAGAAACATGGAATCTGGGTGCCCGGCGACCACTTCCTTTCCTTCCTGCTCATCCTCATTTTCTCAGCTTCCTCCTCCTCCCTCTCTTCTATAGCACTGCACAAAATCACCTCTCTTGCGCCCTCCCCTCTCTTCAGTTCCTCTTCCCCATCTTTATTCTTCTTTTCCTCCATCCCTCCTTTTGATATGCCCTTTCTTCTCTCTCTCTTTCATATTTCACATGGGAGTGGTGCGGATGGAGGTCACTGACTGTGGTTCGGCTATGCAGCAGCCTGGGAAGTTTGCCATTTGAGGCAGGGAAGCATGTGTGAAATGTTCCAAACCTGAGGACTGAGCAGTAATCAGCAATTTGCACAGATGTCGGGGGGGGGTGGGTGGGAGTGGCTTGGGGGAGCTGAAGCAGATTTTTTGTCATCCTGGAGGCTGACTGTCCCATGACTCCCTGACCAGATAACACTGGCTGTTTCTGGGGGGTGTCTGATAGTTCTGTGGTCTGTATGATACATCTGCCCAATGACCGCCCCCTGTGAGGATTTCTGTCTGAGTTTGCAGAGGTCAGTGTGCTGGAGCTGAAGGGAGGAGAGAGCTCCCTCATCTCTGTATTCTCCCGGGAGTGGGCACTGGGGGTCTCCCTTCCCAACAGTGAGATCACACCTTGGTTTCTTCAGGAAGATTTTGTAACCATGGCAAAAATGTTTTAAAATCTTAAAAAAAAAAAAAAAAGACTAAAGATCTAGAGATCTAGGATCTGTTGGCCTCAGGAAGTATTTCACTAGGGTCCCCTGCATCTACTGGTTATTGTACGGCACTAGTCATCTTGTGGTGTCTGCCCTCAATGAGTACATTAACTTCAGCTAGGAGGAAACAAATCTCAGCTACAAAACCATAGGCCAAAAGTCAAAGAACCAGTCAGCTGGTCCTTCAGACGCATCAACGGAGAGAGGATGGCTCAGCACAGACCCATCCCTGAAAGGCAAGCAAAAAGAAATGATCCCCTGTTCAACCACAAGGCTGCACTTTGCTTCCAAGTAACCACAAGATGGCAGTGTTTCTCCTAGTACTAACTGCCCTGATTGTACAAAAGACTGTTACCCTTTGGGAACATTTTCCAGTCATTTCATATTTTGATTCATTTTTTTTTCCAATAGAGGAAAGCATGGAGCCCAGCATGGACTGGTAGGTCAAAGACTCGATCTACAACCAGGCAAATGCAAGGTCCAATTCTAGATCTGCCACAAATTAACTTGCGACCTTGAACATTTCTGAGTTTCTGTTTCCTCATTTATAAAATACAGACACATCTCACCTGCCCTTCTTTACATTGGGAGGAACAAGAGAAAAATACAAGTGCAAGTGTAATGAATTTTAATGTACTATGACACAGGTGCTTAACCATTAACGTGCATAAGAGTGACCTGAGGAAATTTTTAAATGCATTTTCCCCAGGTCCTGCTCCCAGGGACCTTCAGTGAGTCCAGCGCTGTGCCTGGGAATGTGCACATCACCCAGTATCCTTGATAGTTGTGACGCTGAAAGCCCTTGGACCACAGTTTAAGACACTGCATTATGCAAAGACAGACCAGTGGAAGGAGAGAGATTAAGGCCCAGAAGCTATTTTTAGCTTCCCTTATAACTGCACTTATTATTTTCTATTTTGAATCAAAGTTTTACAAAATATCCTCTACTCACAAATGAAGGTTAACTAATGAAGGCAGAATTGTGTGTTTTGTTCATCCTTTTACGTTCACAGCAAGTAATTGGAAATATTTCTGGGGTGATAATCAGACTTAGGCTGGGCAGTCTGCAGAGCATCCTTAAAAGTTCTACCCCATTTATGGGTATATTTGAGTAATAGGACTTGGCAGACGCAACAGAATTGTCTTGAGCTTTACCTCTGGACCTCATGGGCTTATCTTTGCTTCTAAATCAGTGAGCCAGTGCCTTCTGGACCAGGGCCTTCACGCTGCAGGAGGAGGCAGCGGTGCAGGAATTGGCTTACAAAATTCCTGAGCATTTAACAATTAACTCTTGTGAGCTGATAAAAGCAGGCTTCGCTATCCCACTGAGCCATGCCTTTGGACTTGTAAAGCTGTGCAGGCAGTTTAGAAATGAAGTTCCACGAGTCTCCTGGAATTCTTTCACAATGGCTATCAAAGACCACCTGGAATTTCTGACCAGTACTGGCAAGGGTCTCACAATTTCTAAGCAAATATTCAGCCCCGCTACTCCTCAGAGGGTGCTCCTCCCCTGAGCTGCTCCCCCAGCAGAGAAGGTCTGATCTGAAGAGTGAACAGAGCCAGAGAGCTATGCGGTCTGACCCCTTGGGGGCGTGGCCAGTGTGAACGACCTAGCTTGGACGTGACAGCCCCCTGCACCTGGACGTGGGTGTTTCTGCTCTCATCTTAGGCAACGGGAGATAGGGCTGCTGGTGAAGTTTTCAGCAAAGGCTGTAGAAACCTGCTTCACTTGGACTGTGTTCAGACATCACACTGACAGAGAAAGGAAGGTGCTGAAATGGAACTACAGAATTTCTCCTCTTTCAGCAAATATTTATTGAACGACTACTATTTTTGAGCCAGGTACCATGTCAGGCCCTTCACTAAAAGAGAAATAAAATAGCCAAAGACTCTGCCATTTGTGGAGCTGAGGTTTTAGCAGCAGGAGACACACAATAAACAGTAAATGGGAAAAAAAAATATCAGTAAATGGACTTGATTGCACTTGTGGGCTGGGGTGGGGGGTGCCAAGCCCACTTGTTGAATGGGTGGAGCCCTGAATCAGTAAATGAGGGGAGGGGGCCTCAAACAGCATTTTCTACTCCGAATCCTGCCAAGTACTTCTTGTTCCAGGCACACTCTGCCCTGGGGCAGTTTCTTCACTCCTCCAACTTTTCTAGCAGCTGACCTATGCCTCACACCTTACTCATCTTTTCACTGAGAAAGGGCTTTCTTAAGAATATAGAATTTGGAAAGTCCCTTTCTTCACCCCTCCCTTTTTTGTGTTTAACTGAGATCAAATTTACATAAGATTACCCACTTGAAAGTGGGCAATTCAGCGGTATTCAGTATACTTACAGTGTTGTGCAACCACCACCTCTCTCTAATTTCAAAACTTTTCATCATTCCCAAAGAAAACCCTGTATCCACTGAGGATCACTTCCCACTGTCCCCTCTCTCCAGCTCCTGGAAACTACCAATCTGCTTTCTGTCTCTAGGGGTTTAACTCTTCTGGACATTTTATACAAATGGAATCCTATCATATGTGGTCTTTTATGGCTGGCTTCTTCCATGAAACTGCATCTTTTAGCACTAAAAACTTTCAAGTTCAGCTGCAGATTTTAATCCTGCACAGTCAGAAAACGACATGTAATGAAAGCCAGTTCTTGTCTGATAGTAGCAATCAAAGGCTTTTCTGGGCTCTTCAGCTTCAGGTGACATATACAATGCTTATCAGACTTTCATTTCCTTGGATGAGTTTGCTTTGGATGAAGATCCAGAATTCAGACGACGGCAGTAATAGTTTTGATAGATCACCTCATCCCTTGCCTCAATCTCTGCCCTTCCTGTCAGTAAGAGCCAGTGTTTCCTATTGGTGGGGATGCAAACTGGCGTAGCCACCATGGAGCACAGCATGGAAGTTCCTTTAAAAATTATAAACAGAGTTGCCATATGATCCAGCAATCCCAATCCTGGGCATATATCCAGAAGGAGTTCTAATTCGAAAAGATACATGCACCTCAGTGTTCATAGCAGCACTACTGACCATAGCCAAGACATGAGAGCAGCCTAAGGGTCCATCGACAGATGACTGGATAAAGATGATGTGGTATATATACACAATAGAATACTCAGCCATAAAAATGAATGAAATAATGCCATTTGCAACAACATGGGTGGACCTAGAGATGATCATACTAAGTGAAGTAAGTCAGAAAGAGAAAGACAAATACCCTATATCACTTATATGTAGAATCTAAAATATGGCACAGATGAATTTATTTATAAAACAGAAACAGACTCACAGACATAGCAAACAAATTTACGGTTACCAAAGGGGAAAGAGGATGTGGGGGGAATCCATTAGGAGTTTAGGATTAGCAGATACAAACCACTATATATAAAATAGATAAACATCAAGGTCCTACTGTATAGCACAGGGAACTATACTCAATATCCTGTAATAAACCATAATGGAAAAGAATATGAAAAGAATATATATTATATGTATAACTGAATCACCATGCTGTACATCAGAAACTAACACAATATTGTAAATCAGCTATACTTCTATTTAAAAAAAAAAAAGAGCAAGTGTTTCAACAGGGAAGTTTGCTGAGATAGTTTCCTGCAGGGGTTGAGGATGGAGGGTCACAGACGTGGAGAGGTTTGAGATATTCCTACTCTTCCATTTACAGCGTATTATCACCAGTCCATGCAAGAACATCTTTAAATTTTATTGTCATCAATGCATTCTACTCCCAGACTTTGAGGTAGGTTATTATTATTATTACCCCCATTTTAAGGATGAAGAAACTGATATTCCAAGAAGATGAGACTCCAAGAAGATAAAGCTTTGTACAAATTCATACACCTTTCTGCTGACAATTCAGATTGAGCTTTTGTACTTTAGAGAGAGTTCTAAAATAATGAGCAGTGTCATTTGCACGAAATTTTAGTCTTATGCTCATTGGAAGCCTAATGAACATTAAGTGAAAACCAACATGGGGCTGACATAAGATTTAAAGTTAGATGAGGGAGTGCCTGCCCCTACCTAGAGAAGGCTCTCAGCTGACACTCAGTAAAGATGACCAGACCAGGCTCAATTCAGCGAGGCATCTTCTATCCTCATACCGCTTTTCACAAACTGTGTGTGTGTGTGTGTGTGTGTGTGTGTGTGTGGGCGGGGGGCGGGGGAGAATTCTCTATTCTGTTTCAAGTTTACAAAATGCAGTAGTTCCTAATAAGCGCTATAGTGGCATTTTTTGTTTCCACGTGATGCTTCATAATTGCACTTGACAAAACGAGGTGGGAGCTAACTAGCTTGAGAAGCGCCCACATGTACACACACAGAGCTTTAATATCACACTTTGTTAACTCAAGAAATCGGCACTGAATATTTACCCAGCTACATCTGTGGCACTCAGTTAAATGCTAGGGACATAGCAGCAAGTAGTTAGACACTGCTCTCACCTCATGGAGTTTATCTACTTCACTGAGCTTGTCTCATGGTGGGAATATATAGCAGAAAACATCTATAGCAATTAACTAAATAATTTCTTCTCCAATAAGGGGTATCAAGAAAAAGTAGAGGTGCTATGAACTGGTATAACCAGGAAACTTAATCTAGACTGGATTAGGGGTGGAAGATCAGGGAAGGGCTTCTCAAGGAAGTAACATCAAACTGTGTATCCTTCCAAATCTAAACGTATCTCTATATAGATATGAACAGATATTCATGAACAATTAAAACTGATTATCTCTAGCCAGTGATGAACATTAGAATTATGTGGGCTTATTCTTTTAGACATCTATAAAACAAAAGTTATTTTTAAGCCATTTCCCATGCAGATAGGTACATACACATTTGTTGAAAGTTAGATTTAAGCACAAGCAACTCAAACCTATAGCTGGGTTAAACTCTGCTCATTTTGTATCTTTGACTTTGTAACTTTTACTAAATAAGGTGCTATTTGATATTCATAGAGGAAATTAGGAAATTTCAGATGTTTTATTTTTCCAAGAATTGGACTACAAGATAGTTATTACAAACTCAGATACTGACAGTGTCTACTGGACCCTAACTGAAGCCATCACACCGGCTAATCTTCCTATAGCACCAGACCATTAGCCTCCTTTAGGACCCTCTCTCTCAGGTCGGAGCACCTTTGCCATGTTCATACAAGAAGGAAGCTACTGGGCAGAGTTTCTAGTACTTGGGAGCTTGCAGTCTTGTGGGAAAGACAAGCCAACCACATCAAAATACATTCTGAGTGCACGTGGGCTGCATTCTTTTATCCCTGAGAATAACCCAGAACGTTAGGCAGGACATTTTGATTGTGGTCATTTAACCTCTGTGGCACTGAGTTTACATGAATCACCCAGCAGGGGAAGTTTAAATTGGAGAGGACTGTTCTCGTGTGCAGAGGAGCAGTGCCCACATCTGAATTCCTAACGTGCTTCCCCATGAGTGAATTCCAGTGAAGGCTCCCTGAGAAATACTGACCCAGAGGACGCATACATGGGCTTCCAGGAGCCTTGAATCCTTGAAAACTATGTATTAAATTAAGCTTACCTGTAAGTTTGTCTTGGAAACAGCCCATCCTGTCCATCAGCCTCTCTAAAATCTGTGTTGAAAACAGGTTCCACATTATCTCCTTGAGGAGAATTTACAGCTGTGCGTTTCTCAAGGGCCAGGTCCCACCCGGGCACTTCAGACATCACTTCTTCCAACAAAAACCTGCGAACTAAGTATTTTACAAATGACAAAACTGAGGCTCAGAGAAGTTAAATATCCCCTCTACCTGATCAGCACCCCCATAACATTCCCCCATTTAAAGCGTATAGTTCAATGGTTTTTAGTGTATTCACGGAATTGTGCAGACATCACCATAATCTAAATTTAGAACATTTTTAATCACCTCTTGCAAAAACCCCATACCTGTTAACAGTGAGTCCTCATTTCCCCAGCCCCAGCCCTAGGTAACTGCTACTCTATTTTCTGTCTCTATATTCGAGACATCGGGTATCAGTGGAATCACACAGTATGTTGCTTTTTTGTGACTGGTTTTTTTCACTTAGCATAAGGTTCATCCATGTTATACTACGTATCTGTACTTCATTCCTTTTTATGGGTGAATAATAGTCCACTGTATAGATGTATCACGTTTTATCAGTTGATGGATATTTGACTTGTTTACACTTCTTGGCTATTATGAACAATGCTGGTTATGAGCATGAGTGTACTAGTTTTTTGTGTAGACACATTGTCATTTCTCTTAGGTATATACCTAGGAGTAGGAGGAATTGCTGGACCACATGGTAACTCTATGTTTTACATCTTGATGAACTGACAAAATTTTCTGCAAAGTGGCTGCACTACTTTACATTCCCAGCAGCAATGAATGTGGATTCCAATTTCTCCACATTCTCCCCAACACTTGCTACTGTCTTTTTGATTATTGCCATCCTATGTGGATGTGAAGTAATAGCTCACTGTGGTTTTGATTTGCAACTCCCTAATGACTAATGATGTTGAAAGTCTGCTTATCCCCATCGTTCTGCTGCATGAGTCTACCTAGTAACTTGCGCTGAGTATGTCAACCCAGCCTTGACTGACCACCTGCACTCTCGATGTGTCTGGTTCTGATCACCATTTCCGGGTGTAGACAGAACACCGCACATCAGGGTGTAGGGTCCAACATCCCAAGAGATTACTGAAAAGACTGGATGACACTATCCGGAAGTACAGGGGCATAATCTCCTTGTGGGGGAAATTTTGACCATTGGAAAACATCAGTTGGGAGGAATCTGGGCAGATACATCCTCTGTTCTTCCTCTTTCCTCAGAGGATAGTTTATCCTCACCATGCAAATGGATAACATCCAAGCAGATATGCGGGCTGAGCAACCCTCTGGATCTCTTCACGACTTGCCATGGAGCAAAGACAGCATCATTTCAGATGGCTTCACATCCTTCCTGGCCAGGAATTCTCAGACACACATTTCAGCAGAATTCAGGTCTAAATTTTACCAACATTACTTCCTTTCTTGGTCTAAGACTCTTTTTTTCACATAAATTTTGGGTAAGAAATTGCTAAGACCTGTGACACAAACATGGATAAACAAGTGGAAAACCCATGCCTTGAACATAAGTCCAGTGTTCCTGGAAGCCTCTTTTGCAGACCAGGCTCTCTGAAAAGTGGAGAAGGATAACCCAAGTAAGGAAACATCCCAGCTGTTCTGTCTTCACAAGCAATCGTCTAAGCTAGAAAACTCAAGCATCCTCATCTTTTTCTCCCACACTTCCCACATCCTTTCCATGACCCTTGCTGGTCAATGGAGCTTACTAATATTTTTTAATGCCTGTGGTCTTTGTCCCATTATCAACTTATTCAGAATCTACTCACCACTCATCTAGACAAAATCCTCAGAACTGCTGGTTAGCCAGACTCCAGGCTCACACTACTTGAATCCATCTTCCAAATTGCTACTAGACTTTCTAAAATATAAGGCAGATTGCTTTGCTCCTCTGCTTACAAATCCTGAATAACTCCTCACCACCTCTTAGAGAAAGCCTTCCGGTTAAATTCTTTCTGTGACCATCCGCCCTTTCCCCACCGGTACGGAGTAATTACAAGAGTATGATCAATATTAAGGGGGAAAATGCTATGTAATAAGAGAACAAGGAAACAATCTTACACTGGCTGGGATAGTGGGCACTGTTTTAAAAGAGGTATTGCTATCTGAGCAGTCTTTTTCTGAAACTAGAATTAGAAAGTGTTTCCAAACCGTTGACTCTTTACTGTTCTTTCTCCTACATAAGGATGTTCACTCTGGTAGAGTACAGTATTGTCCTGCACCCCCCCGCACTCCTCCCTGTTGGGGTCGGGGGTTATACATGCACACCCCCGTGTGGCTTGTCGTGCAACTTCCGCTCCTTCCTGCAGAAGGATCATACTTTCCCGCCTCATTTGAAGGGCTGTCAATCTTGGCCGCTGTGGTTTCTTTGTCCAGTGAAGTGTGAGTAGAAATGTGTGCCTCTTCCCGGAAGAAGCTTTCAGAGCCAGTGTGTGGTTTCTTCATTTCCTTTTTGCCCTTTACTGTGACACCATCCGGTTGCAGATAGAGGCAACTCTTTCATTTTGGGCCCAGAACTGAGATTATCTGAAGTAGAACTGCAGCTAACCCACAACAGACAAGTGATATGAATGAGAATTTTTCTGATATTACATCTCTGGGATTTGGGAATTGATTGTTACTGTAGTAAAACCTAGTCTAAACTGGTCCCTACGTTCATTTGCAAAGTGTTTCAGCTCTCTGTTGCTGTTTACAATCTGCCCTGAAATTAGTGGCTTACAACCACAATAATCATTTAGTTTGCTTACAAATCTGCAGCGTAGGCAGGGCTTGGTGGGGTGGGGAGAGTCAAGGGTAGCTTCTTTCTGTTCGTGCTGCATGAACTAGCGCAGCTCAGCCGCCTAGGGCTGGAAGCACGAGACGGCTCACTCGCTCCCTCCCTCCATCGTGTGTCTGGTGGTTGGGGCCGGCTGTCACCTGGGATCTCAGCTGGACTGTGGTCAGAACACCAACACACAGTCTTCTCACTTACTTTCCTCACAGCGTGGTCACTGGATTTCAACGGCAAGCATCCCAAAAGTAGCAAGCCGAAGCTCCATTGCCTTTTAAAACCTAGCCTCAGCACTCAGAGTTGTTTCTACATCATACCTCGGGCTCTTTAGAGAAACAGAGGCAGTAGGATATATATATTCAATGAGAGAGTTTTAAGGAATTGGCTCATGCAGTTGTGGGGGCAGGGATGTCTGCCATCTGTGGAGGCAGGAGTTTTGTGCTGCAATTTTTCAGTCTGAAGGTGGTCTAGAGTCAGAATTCTCTCCCACTTAAATTAGATGTTGCAGAGTCCCCAGGAGAAACATAGCTCTAAACACAGGAGAGAGATTATCAATTCTTCTTGTGATTCAACAACAAAAACAAAATCTATTCATGGACATGAGTGAAAAGTGGTGATTTTACAAAAAACAAAACAAAACAAAACAACTTCATAGGGCAGATGGGGCAGGGGAGGTTTATAATGCACATTCAACTGAAGATGCTCCAATTACAATGAAAAAAAGTCAAATCAATGTAATGGGAAGAAAAAATTCTGTCAGAATGTAGAGGTAAAAAATGATCTGAAAAACTTAAAAGGAGAAGATGACAAATACTTTTCAAGAAAATGACTTAAGAGTTGTGGTTAATACACTCAGACATTAAATTGGGTTATTTAATCCAATTAGTCAGTAAAATAACTGAGAGTATCATCTACCCATATCATGTAACAAATCTGGAAGAACCCAGAGGTCAGGGTTTTAAAACTAATCTCATAAAATGAGTATTAACCTGGAATCTCCTATGGTCTTTGTAATTATTAAAAAAGAATGTGTGTGTGTGTGTGTGTGTGTGTGTGTGTGTGTGTGTGTGTGTGTGTGTTGGCGGGAGTGGGAGGAGGTGTTAAGTGTTTCTGTCTGTGGCTCAAGAAGACTCATCTTAGAATTATGTAGCCCCCACTTCTTCATACTGGCTCCAAACTTTTGACTGATAAATAACTTCATTAAAGTTATTAACTGTCAACCCAGAAAGTGAAACCTTTGACTTACCTTGACATGGTAACTTCAGTTCACCTTGAAGGTAACCTCATCTTAACAGGATAACTGATTTCCTTCTCTCTTTCTTTCTTCCTTTCTTTCTTTCCTTCCTTCTTCACTTTCTCTCTTTCTTTCTTTCTCCTTCCTTCCTTCCTTCCTTCCTTTCTCTCTCTCTCTCTCTCTCTCTTTCTTTCTTTCTTTCTTTCTTTCTTTCTTTCTTTCACGACAGACCCTGCCTCAGGTTTATTTGTACAAATAGCACAGGGGACCCAAGCCCCAGGCACACAGCAGCCCAAGGGTCACATCAGTCCTGCCCTCATACTGGCAAACGGGGACCTGCTCTGGAGCTGTGGGGAGGACCTGGGCACCTCTGGGCACCCGAGCTGAAGCCAGAACTCGAGCTGGGTCTGTGGGAACTGGAGCCTGGGTCTCAATTTGAGTCCTGGCCTTGGACGTAGGCTGGCAGCACCTGGGACCCTCGGCAGCACGAGCAGGAGTGTGCTTCCCGAGCTGGGGGTGGGTGGCTGGCACCCTGTGGGGCGCGGGCTGTAAGAGAGCCTCGAGAGCCTCAGCTTGGGTATCCGTGGCCTCACCATTGCTGGCCCGCGTCTCCTTCCAGCCCTTCTCTGGTGGCCTCTCATTTTCTTAATGAAAATAATTTCTTATCCCTGGAAAAGTTAATACTAAAATATAACTCAGAAGTGTGGATTTACCATTTGTGCACTAGGTTTAAGAATATGTTCTGTTATCAGTAGACTAGCCTCCCAGTATTTGAACTGAATGTTTTGGCAATGTTTTAAGAGATTCCGATCTATGAACCTACAATAGATTCCTAATAAACTCTGCAACTGGTTTTAGAGTTTGGGATTTGAGTTGACTGGTATAAAATAATTTGCTGAAATATATGAATTGTATTGGGGTGCTCAAGGTAATTTGAGATTAACTATATAAGTTAATTTATTAGGTGTATAGTTAAGTACTAGGGAAAAATTTAATAGTTGGGGGTTGCAAAGTTTGAAGTAGGTAACAAGAAAATTAAACATAATAATTATAAATGCATTTAAAATATTTAAAAAACTTAATTTACTAAGTTTGAAAATAGTTTACTATGTTTAAAATGAGGTTATCAAACACTTATCAAAGCCTGTCCCAGCAATAATAGTTCTTGTTTTATATAACGTGTACTCCATTGGTAAATATACAAGGTTGACAAAAGATGTATAAGGACTTAAAGAAAATTAGGTTTCTAAATTTTCCCTTTAACAAATTAAATATTAAGTTAAAACCCAACTGACTTTAAGTAGTTTATTTAAAGTTGAAAATTCCCCCTTGAAGACAAAAGTGACATTGATTATCTGAAGGTCAGAGACTAAATGTCCATTTTAGTAAGTATAGGGATTCCAAGTCAGAAACCAAAGTACCATCACACATGACTAAATTAAACTTTCTCAAGTTAGAGAAACAACTGAAATGTAGGACTAGCAGTGTTTAGAAGTTTCTCTTCTATTTCTACTTTATTCTCAGTCCTGAAAATGCATTTCTGGCACCACATTTTTCAGTCCATTGATTGGTTGGAATCCCTTACCATTTTTTGAGTGTAACTTACAGTTATCCTACTGGTAATAGTCAGCCAAGTAGCACTATATCAACAGTGCCTGAGCTCTATACATAATCTCAGGTACTGGTCTACATGAATTACAAAGAAAAGGCTCATAATTTTAATTACCAAGGGATTTGCAAATTTTTTTTCTTATTTTATTGAAGTATAGTTGATTTACAATGTTGTGTCAATTTCTGGTGTACAGCATAGTGATTCAGTTATATTTATAACAAAAAAGTTATTGATTTGAGTCACTGATCATCTTATTTCCTTTTTCAATTCAGAAGAAACTAATAAACTATTCAGAGATAAATATTCTTCTTCATCAAGAACTTTTCAATTTTGTATTCCTTTAAAGACCAAAAAAATGTGTTAAGTAAACTTAAGTTATCAGAAGCTCTCTAACTACGCATATAAAAATACAAAGTAATAGGGCTAAAATGTTAACTTTGAGTATTGTATTCTGTGTGACTTTAGCTTCTTACATATTTTGTACTGTTAAAGTTATCTCTCATAAGTATAGATTACTTTAATAATTTGGAGAAATTAAAAAATTTTGATGTATACAATGTTCTAAACGCCAAATAAGACAGTAATATGTATACAAAAGTATATGACCAACAGGAATGGACCAAAATAGCTCTCAAGGGCCAAAGCTGGAACAACTTGAGCAACAAAATAACATAGTATTGAATTATAACCCAAAGTATAAAACAAATATCCATAAGTCCATACTGATATAAACAAATGATTGAATAAGTCAATAAACAATGGAGAAGAGACAAGTCTCCCATGCAGAAAAATTCCAAATGATTGATGCAAATACATCCTACTCCTTAAATGTGATCTGTGGATGGCGATTTCCTTCCAAAGAAGTGGGAGGAAAAGTAACTTTACAGTGGAGAAACCGGAAACTCTATCTCAGCCACATGATCAAGGTCAACATCAAGATCGCTAAGCACACTGACAGCATGTAACCTTGGTATGATGTGATAACAATTACACTTGACCTATTTGATCTTCCTTCCCCAAACTCATAGTCACAGTCTAATCTTGAGACAACATCAGATAAATCCCAATGGAGACGCATCACTCCTGAGTAATACTCCTCAGAACCATCAAGGTAATCAAAAAACTAAGAAATTCTGAGAAAATTAGAATTTCCAAGAGGAGCCAGTGGAGATGTATAACTAAATGTAATGTAGTATCATGGATGGGATACCAGAACACAATAAAGACACTGGGTAAAAACTAAAGAAATCTGAATAAAATGTGGACTTTAGTTAATAATAATGTATGAATGTTGCTTCATTAATTGCAACAAATGCACCATAATTTTATAAGATGTTAATAACAGGCGAGAGAGACAAACAGACAGACACATCAGCAACACAGTGGCACAGAACACTCCCTTTGTCTCTCCCCATCACTCTACAACCAGCAAAACATCCTTAGTTCAACAAGAGCTTCTCTGCCCACCATACCAGGATGACAGTTACACACATCTGTATATCTAAAGATGAGTGGAGTGGAACACGAAGAAGTGAAACCAGGGGAACAGTGGAGGCAGTGCCTGTGATCCAGGCTGAGCTAGCAGCCCCAGAGAACCTGTAGCAGCAGGGAAGGCAGTGTACACAACCCTGATCTCATGGCCACAGTGGTGTCCATGGCCACAGGAAACTGGGCATCCATAGCAGTGGGGCTGCAACCCTTTCCCTCCAGTCCTGAAGATGCCTGAGACTCTGGCCCCCTTGCCTGCAGTGGCAGTGCCTGTGAACCCAACAACCCCAGACACAGCAGAAGCATCCAACCCCAGCTTCTCCCTTCTTCCCACCTCTTCCCCCACAGTTAAGGAGCCCAGCACCCAGGTGACCCTGGATATAGCAGACACAATAGCCACCAACCCCAGGGGCAAAAGCAGCAACCACAAGGGTACAGGGGGATACCTTTGGAGGGGGCAATGGAGGGCAGAAACATGGATTCGCAAATACAGGCATACCTTGTTTATTGGTCTTTGCTTTATTGTGTTTTTTTTTAATATTTGAAGGTTTGTAGTAACCCTGCATTGTCAGATGATGGTTAGCATTTTTTAGCAATAAGGTATGTTAAAATTTAGGTATGTGCATTTGTTTTTTTAGACAGAATGCTACTATACGTTTAATAGATTATAGTATAGTGTAAATATAACTTTTGTATAAACTGGGAAACCAAAAAATTCATGTGTCTGGCTTTATTGCAATATTTGTTTTATTGCAATGGTCTAGATCCGAACCCACAATATCTCTGAGGTATGCCTGTATAGCCAAAGGCAGTGAAGGTATGAGAAACCAAAAACTTGTGCTATAAGCACCACCTACTGAAAAACAAAGAAAGGCTTCTAATTACTAAACTTGAATCTTTAGAATCAAGTGAAAAAAAAAAAGGTCTACCTAAAGATGAATGGTGTTTCCCACTTCAAATGCACCAGTGGAGGAATAATTCATAAAATACCATGCAAAACCATGGAATACAGTATCACAAAGAGAAAATGATAATTCTCCAGAAACCATAAAGTCATCAAATATTGCAATCTAACTGATAGGGAATTCAAAGTAGCTGTCATGAAGAAACTCAATGAGCTACCTGAAAACTCAGAAAGGCAGTTCAGTGAGCTCAGAAATAAAATTGATAAACAGATGGAGTGCTTTACTGAAGAGACTGAAACTCTACAAAAGAACCAAACAAATTCCAGAGCTGAAGAACTCAGTAAATGAGACAAAGTACACATTAGAAAGCACTGGAAACAGAGAAGACCATATTGCAAGAGAGAATTGGTGAGCTTGAAGACAGAAAATTAGAAATGATACAAATAGAAGAGAAGAGAGAAATAAGATCTTCTTAAAAAATGAAGAAATTCTGTGTGGACTACCCAACTCTATTGGGAAAGACAACACCAGGATAATGGGTGTTTCACAAGGAGAAGGGAGGGAGAAGGAAGCAGAGAGTTTATTTAAAGAAATAATAGCTGAGAAATTCCCAAATCTGGGGAAGGAACAGGATATACTAGTCCATGCAGCTAAGAGGGCGCCTGATTAACTCAACACAAAAACATTACTCCAAAGCACATTATAGTAAAGCTATTGTTACAGAAACCTAATTCCCATTAAGACACCAAGTGACACTCGGAGGGTTGGAGAACTCAGGTTTATTATGCCGGCAGGCCCAGAGGAGTTAACACTCCAAGCTCTGGACCCCATCTGTAGGTTTACACAGGCTTTTAACAAAGAAATCACATGGTCTTGGGTTTTTGCACCGGCAGGGTGGGGAAGGGTTAACTTCGGTTTCCTAAGAGCAAGCTGTTTTACAGAAGTACAAAAGCAATAAGCAATATCCCTGCCTGGGAGGCTCTGATACTCTGTCCTTGTGGGCTTTTCCACTGCACTATCAAAAATCAATGACAAAGAAACAATTTTAAAGGCCACCAGGGAAAATAGGACAGTAACCTACAAAGGAAACCCCATTAGGCAATCAGCAGATTTCTTAACAGAAACTCCACAGGCCCAGAGACAGTGGAACGACATACTTAAAACATTGAAAGATAAGAACTGTCTGCTAAGGATACTCTACCCAGCAAAGTTACTGTTCAGATATAAAAGAGAAATAAAGGCCTTCCCAGACAAACAAAAGCTGAGGGAGTTCATCACCACTAGACTTGCCTTACAAGAAATGTTGAAAGGAGCACTTCTACTTAAAAAAGGTAAAACTACACAAAACTTTGTGTAAGGTGATAAATAGACAGAATCATAAAATTTCAACTCTATATTAGAATAAGTTGTTCCACACTTAATTATTTCATAAAGGTTAAAGGGAAAATAGCAGTAAAAATAAATATAGCTACTTCAATTTGGTAACAAAATCACAACATAAAAAAGGAATAATTTAAGACAACAAAAAACATGAGGAAGAAGAAAAAGACAGAACCCATATAAGCAAATGAAGATGTGATGCAGTCAGCAGAAAAGGGACTATTTTATCTAAGGAAAATTTTATTAAAATCTTACAGTAACCATAAAACATAAATCTAGAGGAGAGACACAAAACATAAAAGAGGAAACTGAGAAAAACAAATCATTGGAAATCAAACTTAAATGGCAGACAGATACACAAGGAAAAAGAAATAATGGAGATACAGAGCAACCACAAAACAAAAGATAAAGTGGCAGTACTATGTCCTTATATATCAATTATCACCCCAAATGTGAGTGGATTGAATTCACCAATCAAAATACACAGAATGGCTGGATGGATTAAAAATTAAGACCCAAATATACACTGCCTCCAGGAGAGTCATCTGGGCTCTAAAGACAAACATAAGCACAAGGTGAAAAGAGGGAAGATAATACTCCACACAAATGGCAGCCAAAAGAAAGGGAGTGTAGCCATACTCACACAAGGCAAAATGGACTTCAAGCCGAAAAGGTAACAAGAGACAAAGGTGGACAGTATATAATGATAAAGGAGACAATTCATCAAGAAGATATAACAGTTATTAAATATATATGCACATAACAGGGAGCACCAAAATACATAAAGCAACTATTAACAGATCTAAAGGGCAAATTTGAAAGCAACACAGTAACAGTAGGGAACATTAATACCCCCACTTACATCACCAGATTATACAGACAGAAAGTCAGTAAGGAAACCTTAAATGAAACATTAGGCCAGATGGGCTCAACAGATTTATACAGAACATTCCATCCAAATGCAGCTGAATACACATTCTTCTCAAGTGCACATGTAACATTCTCAAAGACACACCATATGTTGGGACCCCCCACACACACACAAATCTCAATAAACTTAAGAAAATTGAAATCATGTCAAATATCTTTTCTGTCCACAACAGTATGAATCTACAACAGTATGAATCTAGACATCAGCTGCAAGAAGAAAGCTGGAGAAATCACAAATATGTGGAGATTAAACAACATGCTGTTGAACAACTATTGGATCAATAAAGAAATCAAAAGAGAAATTTCTAAAATACCTAAAGCCAAATTAAAAGAAAGAAGCAAAACTGTCACTATATGCAGATGACATGATCTTACATATATAAAACCCTAAAGACTCTACCAAAAAAACAATTAGAAAAAAATAAATGAGTACAGTAAAGTTGAAGGGTACAAAACCAATATACAAAAAAATCTGTTGTATTTCTACACACTAAAAGCACACTAGCAGAAAGAGAAAATAAGAAAACAATTGTATTTATGATAGTAACAAAAAGAATAAAATGTCCAGGAATAAATTTAACTGAGGAAGTGAGAGACCACTACACTGTAAACTATAAAACATTGTTGAAAAAAATTGAAGAAGACACAAATAAATGGAAAGCTAGTCCATGCTCATGAATTATAAGAATTAACATTGCTAAAATGTCCATATCACCTAATGCAATATACAGATTCAATATAACAGTGTAATCCCTATTAAAATCCCAAGGACATTTTTCACAGAAATAGAACAAAAAAATCTTAAAATTTACAGTGAACCACAAGAGACTCCACATAGCCAAAGCAATCCTGAGAGAAAAGAACAAAGATGGAGGTATCACACTCCCTGATTTCCAATCATGCTACAAAGCTATAGAAATCAAAACAGCATGGCATTGGCAAAAAAACAGACACACACATCCATAGAACAGAACTTAAAGCACAGAAATAAATCTATAGATACATCAACAACTAATTTATGACAGAGGAAAGAACATACAATGGAGAAAGGATAGTTTTTTAAATAAATGGTGTTGGGAAAACTGGACAGCCATGTGCAAAAGAATGAAACTAGACCACTATCTTACAAAATCAACTCAAAATTGATTAAAAGCTTGAATGTAGGCCCTGAAACTATAAAACTTCTGGAAGAAAACACAGTGAGCAAGCTCTCTGACATTGGCTTTAGTAATGATTTTTTTTTTTTGAACTGTCTCCCCAGGCAAGGGAAACAAAAGAAAAATAAACAAATGGAAAAACATCAAGCTAAAAACTTCTGCACAGCAAAGGAGACTATCAACAAAATGAAAAGGAAACTTACTGAATGGGAGGAGATATTTGCAAATTATACATCCAATAATTATACATCCAATATTTACTCAACTATGTAAAGAATTCATACAACTCAACAACAAAAAAACACAAACAACCTGCTTAAAAATGGGCAGAAGATCTGAGTAGACATTTCTCCAAAGAAGACATACAGATGGCCAACAGGCACATGAAAAGATGTTCAATATTACCATATTAGGGAAATGCAAATCAAAACCACAATTAGAATGATAACAGCTATTATCAAAAAGAATAGAAATAACAAATATTGGAGATGATGTGGCAAAAATAGAACACTGGTACATTGCTGCTGGGATAGTAAGCTGGTGCAGCCACTATGTCAAACAGTATGAAGATGCTTCAAAATATTACAAATAGAACTACCATATGATCCAGCTATTCCACTTCTGGATATTTATCTGTAAAATACTAAAACACTAATTTAAAATAATATACGCACCCCTATGATTACTGCAGCATTATTTACAATAGCCAAGATATGGAACACCCTAAGTGTCCATCAATGGATACATAAATAAAGAAAATGTGGTATACACACACACACACACACACACACACACACACACACACACACACACACACACACACACACAGAATACTACTCAGCCACAAAAAAGACAAAATTTTGCCATTTGCAGAAACTAGGATGGACCTTAGGGTATTATGCTAACTGAAGTAAGTCATATGATGAAAGACAATTACTGTATGATTTCATTCATGTGTGGAATATTAAATAAATAAATGGGGGAGGGGATAGCTCAAGTGGTAGAGTGCATGCTTAGCATGCATTAGGTCCTGGGTTCAATCCCCAGTGCCTCCTCTAAAAATAAAGAAAGAAAGAAACCTAATTACTTCCCGCCACCAAACAACAACAAAAAACTTAAACAAACAAACCAAACCAAACAAAAACAAACACATAGATACGGAGAACAGAGCAGTGGTTACCAGACTGGAAGGGGTGGTAGGAAGAGGACAAAATGGCTAAAGGGAGTCAACTGTAAGGCGATGGATGGAAAACGTACACAGAAGTTGAAATATGTTGTACACATGAAGCTTATATAAGGTTATAAAACAATATTACCTTTATAAAAAAAACAGGGAAAATGGGGTGTTAGGTATATGGAAATTTACTGTATCCTCACCTGAATTTTTCTGTAAATCTCTAAATCCGTTCTAAAAAACAAAATCCATTAAAAAAAATTCATTGTCTTCCAAACACAAAGCTTTCAAAAATGAAAACACTTCCACCAACTATTCTGATGGAGGTCCAGGTCCAACGGCAGAACTTCTGTGCTATGATTTGAGAGTGTCTCCCAAGGAGGCCATGCCCCCAAACTATTATACAGTGAGCCAGCCACTTCACTTCTTGAGTTCCTAAAGGATTTTCTGAACTTAGATTTAAATGCCTTATGTGTCTGGAAGTTTTAGAGGGAAGGTAGGGAGGAGGAATAGTGAAAAATATGGAATTCCATAGTCCATTCTAAGAATTCTTTATTGTACCTTTTTTTTGGAACTTTTTTTTTATTATTTTTTTTTATTTTTTAACATTTTTTATTGATTCATAATAATTTTACAATGTTGTGTCAAATTCCAGTCTAGAGCCCAATTCTTCAATTATACATGAACATATGTATATTCATTGTCACATTTTTTTCTCTGTGAGCTAACATAAGATCTTGTATATATTTCCCTGTGCTATACAGTATAATCTTGTTTATCTATTCTACATTTTGAAATCCTAGTCTACCCCTTCCCACCCACCGGCCCCTTGGCAACCACAAGTTTGTATTCTATGTCTGTGAGTCTGTTTCTGTTTTATATTTATGTTTTGTTTGTTTGTTTGTTTCTGTTTTTTTAATTCCATATATGAGCAATCTCATATGGTATTTTTCTTTCTCTTTCTGGCTTACTTCACTTAGAATGACATTCTCCAGGAGCATCCGTGTTGCTGCAAATGGCGTTATGTTGTAAAAATCTTTATTGTACCTTGGATCAAGGATGTTAAGATGTACAACCTCATCATAAGAAAAATGAAAAGTACATTACAAAGCTCTGAGAAATAGGAAATTAATAGAAGCCTGTACTCTTTAGAGGAGGGGGAAATACAGGATGTAATTTACTTCAAGAGGATACAGGAGGGGAAAAAGAAGGATACAGAAAAAACAAAAAATAAACACAACCTTGAATCTATCTTTCCTGGAAAAATACAATTGTGTACACACACACACACACACACACACACACACACACACAATTCGCCCCAGTGTTTTTCTTTCCTGGAACTTCCAAAATCGCCAAGAAGTCAGATTTATATTATTTCTGATTTCTGTGGCTCTTATTGTTTAAACAACCATCATCTTATCATTTACTATTATGTTCCTTGAGTTAGACAGTTGAATGATCCATTACATAACTCCATAGTTCTGTCAGTTCTTATCACTAATCATTTTATAATTTCATATCTTATCTCCACAGGTGGATTGTAAATTCTTTAATAAGAGCTTGGGTGTTACTATAATTCTGAAGTTTCAGAGCTCAGTGATTCGAGAAGTTGTGCACCTTGTAAGTCTTCAATAAACATGTTGCTTGATTGAGTGAACTGGTCTTTTTAATGTGTATAATCAGTGGTTTGCTTGTATTTTTCAACTTCCTGTATAACCTCAGCAAATGCCCTATTCCTGTATCATCACCTCAATTTTTCTAAATTCTAAACAATCACTGAATTCTGTTAATATATAAAAGCCCATCTCAAGTCCACACTTTGTAAGAAGACTTCTCAGGCCCTCCCAACCACAGACATTGACATTTTTAATTCCTACAGTTGTTTTATAAATTTACCATGTACTTTGGGGGGATAACTCTTATATGTTATTTTATGTAGTACGTTGTACTTACATTTAAGTTACATTGTAACTATTTTTTTCACATATGTACCTTCCGTAACCAGGCTATCAGCAATTTGTCAGCAGAGATCACAGAAAGTCTGCATCCTGAAGTCAGAGGCCAGCCACCGACTGGTTATATGACCCTGATGCCACGCCTGGTGGGTGCTCCATAAATGTATGTGGCATAATTTAATAAATAACTTAAACTCTACTCTCCTCAGTTTTTTCATCTATTAAACAGGTGTAATGGTATCTAACCTAGAAGAATTACTGTGAGGACTAAAACACATAATGTGTTCAATGCAACCATACATAATATAAAATACTTATTTCAGGACGTATCATTGCTGTTTGCCTGCCATTTGATTTCCCATAGACTTAGTATGTTTTCTTTACATTTTTCTCTCTGCCTTTGAAGGAAAATAAGCCCAATTCATCTTCTATTCCTCCTCTCAGTGTACTCCACTTCTTTTGTTCACAGCACTCATTGTGATCATAGTTTTTTGGTGTGCCCACCACCTTATTAGTGTCTTTTTCAAGACATCCAAGCACACCGAGTATTGTTCACCTCTATGACCCTTGTGCACCTTGCACTGAGCCTAACAACCCATTTGGACCTTCTTCTGAGGATGATCATGTCTGAGCTTCATCAGGCAGGCTACAAACCTTGGTCACTGCTATGAGTCACCTTCAGGATGAAAGGAAACAATTTCTGCTCCCACTCTGCCCCTAACAATGAGATAAGAAGAGTAAATGATCCTTTCCTCCCAAGGATGTTGGAGACACACTGGCAGGAATAGGTGGGAAATTCCTCCCGTGGGGTTGAAGTTCTATTAACTCCTTCAGGACAAAAGGACTTATTTCCTAAGGACCTTCTTAAGCAGGAATTTTCTAATAGTCAAGTGCATAAAAATATGAGTGCATAAAAATCACCAAAGGTGTTTGTTTAAAAAACAGATTTCCTAGTCCCACTTTCTGGGAGACTAATATGTTAGGGGTAGTGCCCAGTAATCTGCATTTAACACTCACAACTCTCCCCTCCCCATTACGTTAATGCAGATGGTCCTCTGGCCCCAGTTCAGGAAAGATCGTTAGGCTACTAAAAATTATTTTCTCCAGATTGGTCAGCACCTTCCTTGGCAGGGCCAGGTTAGTCCAAGAGCCACATGTAATACTAACTGGGCTGATGGAATGATACCTTCACTGTTCAGCTGGTTGCTTTGGCAACATTAATTCTAGTAGAACCAGAAGCAATCAGCGGATTTAGTCATTTAGTTCCTCAGCAACTTAAAAGATAAACTCAACACTCAAAAAAATTCTGTCCGATTCTAGATGATACACTTTTTAGAGTGCTCTGGAATATGTCCAGAAAAAGAAGATTAAGTTGTGGAAGGATTTAAAAACCATGACAGTGACACATGTGGAGTGGCTGAAAGACCAGCAGGCCCTGAAGGTTGTGGGAAAGGAGCTGTCTTCAGACAGCTACAGCATTGCTGTCATAATGTGGGGTGAGTGGAGGGGCATTGATTCTGTGTGACATCAGAAGGCAAAACATATTTATCCCAGCAGATCATAACATGACCTATACCCCACCCTTCAGTGCATTCAACTCAATAATTTGTCTCACGAATCATGATGACATCAATTTATAGCAAAAATAAATGGAAATAATGATTAAAATGTGATTAAATCTTTGAAGCTGAGAGCGATACTTGAGTCCCTAGTCATTGTAAATTGCCCTCATACTTTCCTCACTCTATCCCCAGGTCTATGCTTACTCAGTTTCCACTCTCTAAAGTGTCTTTCTTGAGGGGAGGGAAATAGCTCAGTGGTAGAGTGCATGCTTAGCATGCAGGAGGTCCTGGCTTCAATCCCCAGCACCTCCATTAAGAAAAAACTGCTGGAGACAGTGTGGAGAAAAGGGAACCTTCCTACATTGTTGGTGGGAAAGTAGTTTGGTGTAGCCATTATGGAAAACAGTGTGGAGATTTCTTTAAAAAACTGAAAATAGATTTACTGTATGATCTAGCAATCCAACTCCTGGGCATATATCTGGAGGAAATTCTAATTCGAAAGGATCATGCATCCCTGATGTTCATAACAGCACTATTTAACAATAGCCAAGATATGGAAACAACCTAAATGTCCATTGACAGATGACAGGATAAATAAGCTGTGGTATATATAAACAATGGAATACTACTCAATCATAAAAAAGAATAAAATAATGCCATTTGCAGCAACATGAATGGACCTGGAGATAATCATACTAAGTGAAGTAAGCCAGAAAGAGAAAGAAAAATACCATATGATATCACTTATACGTGAAATCTAAAAAAAGATGGACAAAAATGAATTTATTTATAAAACAACAGACTCACAGATATAGAAAACAAACTTATAGTTACCGAGGTGAAGGGAGTGGGGAGGGACAAACTGGGAGTTCGAGATTTCCAGGTACTAACTACTATATATATAAAATAGATAAATAACAAGGTCCTACTGTATAGCACAGGGAACTGTATTCAATACCATGTAATGGCCTATAATGAAAAAGAAATGAAAAGAAATATATGGGTATATACGTACAACTGAATCACTATGCTGTATAGCAGAAATTAACAGAACATTGCAAATCAACTATCAGAAGGAACCCTACTTCAAAATGACACCTGCACCCCAATGTTCATAGAAGCACTATTTACAATAGCCAAGACATGGAAACAGCCTAAATGTCCATCAACAGATGACTGGATAAAGAAGATGTGGTATATTTATACAATGGAATACTATTCAGCCATAAAAACCGACAACATAACACCATTTGCAGCAACATGGATGTTCCTGGAGAATGTCATTCTAAGTGAAGTAAGCCAGAAAGAGAAAGAAAAATACCATATGAGATTGCTCATATGTGGAATCTAAAACAAACAAACAAAAACATAAATACAAAACAGAAACAGACTCATAGACATAGAATACAAACTTGTGGTTGCCAAGGGGGCGGGGGGGTGGGAAGGGACAGACTGGGATTTCAAAATGTAGAATAGATAAACAAGATTATACTGTATAGCACAGGGAAATATATACAAGATCTTGTGGTAGCTCATAGCAAAAAAAAAATGTGACAATGAATATATGTATGTTCATGTATAACTGAAAAATTTTGCTCCACACTGGAATTTGACATAACATTGTAAAATGATTATTACTCGATAAAAAATTGTTAAAAAAAACTATACGTCAATTTTAAAAAGTAGTGTCTTATCTCTTACTTCTTTACCTGGTGACCTAGTTATTCTTCAAATGAGACAACTCCTCTAGGAAGCCTTCCTTGATTTCCAGGCAAAGCTAACTCTCCGTGGGACTTTTGTGATTCTGCACATCTTGTGAGTGAGGCACAGACTGTCCTTTTGTTTTGGGCTGTCCTTTCAAGATGTTTATATAGCAAGCAGCCTTAGAAGATAATATCTCCCTCTGAAGGACCTGGCAAATTTGCTTACTGTGCAATATGAAAGACAATATGAAAGACTCAGGTTCCTTAAACTCAGGGGACCTCAGCATCCAGCTGGATCTCTCAGCCACCTTTGTGGGAATTGCTGGGCAAAAGGAAGAGATGCAAACATGAAATTCATGTTTGTGTCATAAGTAGTAGTTCTTTGTCTTGGCTTCAGAAATCTAGTTGGTATCTTTTCTCAGCTTCCATAAAACTGTGTTAGACTCATTTGTTAGCTTGCCAGGAGGATAAGCTCCCAGATCTTTCACAGATCTTGATAAGTGGTCTTCCTGCTGACTGCTTGTATCAGAGTATCTCTTATATTGAAATAATCAGTTTATATTGTGATAGTCTCACTGGAGCTAAGTGACTGTTTTTGTGCTTCTGCTTGTATGTGTACCTTGTGTGATCCAGTGAAAGTTTATAAATTTAAAAAATTATCATTAGAGGAATTTGGTTGCCTTCACCTGAACTGAACATTCAATAAGTTGCACTGATTTAAGTTAACTGATTATTAAATTAAGTATGACATATATTAATGATATTAAATATTTAGTAATATGGATTAAATTATTATTAAAGTAATTAAACATAATTAAATTATCATTAAATTAATAAAATATTATTGAATTATCATTGTAATTCTTCTTGCTAAATGCACTTGTTTTTTATTTATTTATTTATTTATTTATTTATTTATTAACATTTTTTATTGAGTTATACTCATTTTACAATGCTGTGTCAAAAATTTGCAAAAATTTTCTCCCATTCCGTAGGTTGTCTTTTTGTTTTACTTATGGTTTCCTTTGCTGTGCAGAAGCTTGTAAGTTTAATTAGGTCCCACTTGTTTATTCTTGCTTTTATTTCTATTGCTTGGGTAGACTGTCCCAGGAGATCATTTTTTGATATGTATGTCAGATAATATTTTGCCTATATTTTCTTCTAGGAGGTTTATTGTATCTTGTCTTATGTTTAAGTCTTTGATCCATTTTGAGTTTATTTTTGTGTATGGTGTAAGGGAGTGTTCTAGCTGCATTGCTTTAAATGCTGTTGTCCAGTTTTCCCAATACCATTTGCTGAAGAGACTGTCTTTATTCCATTGTATATTCTCGCCTCCTTTGTTGAAGATTAGTTGACCAAAAATTTGTGGGTTCATTTCTGGGCTGTCTATTCTGTTCCATTGGTCCATATGTCTGCTTTTGTACCAATACCATGCTGTCTTGATGACTGTAGCTCTATAGTATTGTCTGAAGTCTGGGAGGGTTATTTCTCCAGCCTCTTTCTTTTTCTTCAGTAATGCTTTTGCAATTCTAGGTCTTTTGTGGTTCCATATAAATTTTATTATGATTTGTTCTAGTTCTGTGAAATATGTCCTGGGTAATTTGATAGGGATTGCATTTAATCTGTAGATTGCCTTGGGCAGTGTGACCATTTTAACAATATTGATTCTTCCAATCCAAGAGCATGGGATATCTTTCCATTTTTTTAAGTCTTCTTTAATTTCCCTAACCAATGTTTTATAGTTCCCCATGTATAAGTCTTTCACCTCCTTGGTTAGATTTATTCCTAGGTATTTTATTACTTTGGGTGCTATTTTAAAGGGGATTGTTTCTTCACTTTCTTCTTCTGTTGATTCATCATCGTTAGTGTAAAGAAGTGCAACTGATTTTTGAACGTTAAAGTAAAGAAAACTTCTTAGAAGAGAGAAGAGCAGTAGAGGTGACAGTGAGGGTGAAGTTATAAAAAAACCAGGAACAACCTAAGGACACATATTCAGGGCCAGGAGAAAGGGCCCTCGGGGGATGAGAAATGGGCTGGTTCAAGGGGACATTATTTAGACCCATCCCGCTAAGATGCTGGTCAGAGCTCTCTGGTAATATTTTCAACTAACTTTTACCTCTAGTTGTTTCCTAACGGCCATGCTCATCAACACCCTATGCCTTCCCTAATTTAGCATCCCAAGCAATGAGAACACAGACTCAGGATCAGAAATATACTTTTTCCAACACACATTCCTAAGGAATATTGAGAAACTATTCTGGCATCTTCTTCTTCTAAACCAGGAATCTTTTTCTCCGCCTCGTTCTCTGGTTACCCATCACCAATCAACAGGAGCTGACACAGGAATTAAATCTATATGTCATTACAGACAATGGAATAACTTTTTAGAATGGGATAGAAATAAATGATACATCACTCCAAGAAGAGCAGCCCTGAACAAATTATAAACCTGAAGAAGGGCAATCAGACAAGTAACTTTTAGGATCAAAAGTCAAACTCCAACAGAGATGAGAACCAGATTCAATACAAAACCAGACACACTCGACCACAGCACCTCCACAACCTTCTGGCTCACCTACTTACTTTGCAACCCATTTCCCCTATTTTTTTTTAATTGAGATAACATTGGTTTATAACATTATATAAGCTGCATGTGTACAACATTATATTTCAACTTCTGTATACATTTTCCATCCATCACCTTACAGTTGACTCCCATTGCTTTTTCCTCACAGAGAAAGGAGGAGAGGCAGAAAGAAGAGAGTTGGGGTGGGGATTCCTATAATATGAGAAACACACCAGAGGAAAACTCACTGTGAAGCAGTGTCTCCTAAATGCCCTCTGTGGCACTGTATATACCACTTCTGAAGTGTCTGAGGGCACTGGGGAAATTCATAGTGTATATCTCTGGGGAAAACTACTTAATATGATTTTACCACCATCTGGTGTTAGTGAAGATAGGGGAAGCTGAGGAGCTGGGTTGTTTGTCTGATGTCCTCAATGACCTCACACATCACACGTTCTTGCCCATCAGCACCACAGCCTTCCCGTGAAGGAGCTTGTGGCTTGGCTGAGTCTGCTTGGAGCACACACTTGCTGCTCCCACATGAAGCATTTTGGATAGTCACGCACTAGTTGGATGATCTCTGGGCAACTGGGTGGTGCATCAGGGATTGTCATATAGGGTTTAAAGATAATTTCATTCCCACGAGGACACCTGGTGAGAGGAGTCCCAACATTTTCTTAGAATTCTGATAGCCAGGCAGAAAACCAAATATTTATTTACAAGAATTTTGCTCCAGTATGACTCAGAATAGAAAAAGAATCTGAAAAAAAAAAAAAACCTGAAGCTACCAATAATAAGGGTTCTGGTAAACAGTGTGTTTGATGCCAATATGTTGGAGTAGTACTATTTAGGTATTTTTAAAATCATGTTTAACTGGAAGGTTATTCAAGGGAGAAAATATCTCTGAAATATTGTTAGGAGATAAAGGAAGACACAGAAGACTGTGGATAATATGATCCTCATCTTATGGCGTGTATGGGAGAAAATATTGATGGTGATTATACCAGATAGTTGAAATCATGAGTAAATTATTGATTTTTCTCTCCTCCTCTTTGTAGCTGAAACATTTTTATACATTAAATGATTATTACTTATGCAATCAGAAACAGCATATATTAACAACATAGTGATGAAGAAAATATAAATTCTCCTAGGAAGGATAGTGTGGTCTTTTTGAGAAATATAAGCAAGTTTGAGAGAAAGTGGAAAGCCTAATAAAACAGGCACTGAAATCATGTTGATGGATAAAAAGACTCAATATTGCAAAAATGTCACTTCTTCCCACATTGATCTATAAATTTGAAGCAAATCCAATCAAATTTCAAGCAAGTTAGTGTGTGTGTGCCTGTGTATATGTAGATATTAATAATATACCTCTATAATTTATGTGAGAAATGAAAAGATCCAAGAATAAGTCAATATTGCAGAAGAAACATACACCTTTAGGTCTTAAAATGCTAGATACAAAGACTTTCTATAAAGTGGTTAACCAGTTTCAGTTGGGTACTGGACAAATAAACCAATGGAACAGAAAGGAGAGTACAGAAATAGACCACATCTGGTCCCTTGATTACTACAGTGCATCATTAATTAAGACCAGCCTTAATAAATGATGCTGTGTCAAGTAGATATCCAAATGAAAAAATTTTTTCACCGTTACTTCTCACTGTAAATAAAAATAATTCCAGATAGATAGATGTTATGATGGATAAAATAATAAAGCTTCTAGGTTAAAGTAAAAAAAGATAAAATGGACTACATTAAAATTAAAGATATCAGTTCATCAAAAGACATTAGATACAAACTACTATATATAAAATATATCAATAAAGAATAAGGTTCTACTGTATAGCCCAGGGAACCATATTCAATATCTTTTAATAAACTATAATGCAAAAGAATGTATATATGTATAACTGAATCACTATGCTGTACACCAGAAACTAGGTCATTATAAATCAACTATACTTCAATTAAAATAAAATAGGCATCACCAGTGAAAAGATGAACTACAGAATGGGAGAAGATATTTGCAGAACATGTATCCCAAAAGGGTTCATATACAGAATATATATATTTCTAAAAAACTCATAGAAATGAAGGGGAAAAAATCAAATAATGCAATAGGAAAAAGTGGGCACAAGACATGAAAAGACACTTTTCAAAGGAGATACTCAAGTGGCCAATAAACATAAGAAAAGTGCTCAACTTTACAGGTTATTAGGGAGGTGCTAATTAAAAACATTTTAAATGCCAATTCACAATTATATGAGTGGCTATAATGAAAAAGACAAGTAACTTCACATTTGGTGATACTGTGGATCAACTAGAATTCTGCACTCACAGTAGAGCGTATGTTGATGTAACTATTTTTAGCATACTATTTGGCAGTATCTCGTAAAACTGAACATGAGCATTCTCTATGACCCAGCTATTTCATTTGTGAAAGTACAGAAATCTTTGAAGAAATGCATACAGATGGTCACCATAAAAAGTATACAAAATGGGCATGACAGAATTATTTGTAATAGCCCTAAACTGAAGCCAACTCAAATGTACAAAATGTAGAATAGAATGAATATATAAATTACGGTGTCCTCATACAACAGCAGTAAATCAATGCTACTTGCAACAATGTGTGATTTTCACAAATACGATACCGAAAAAAGAAGCTAGTATATACTGCATTATTCCAGTTATATAACATTAAAAAACACAACAAGAAAAAGTTACCTATGTGTTATATATTAGGATAGCAGTTATCCTTAGGAGGATAATGCCTGCTAAGGGTATGAAGCTGTTGATAATGTTTCGTTTTTTGACTTGGGAGCTGATTACATAGTATGTTCATTTGTAAAAAAATAGTCCTTAAGCTGCACACTTGTACATGTGTTATACTTTAATAAAATATATACTTTATGTATAACTGAAACACTTTGTTGTACACCTGAAACTAACATTGTAAGTCAGCTACACTTTAATAAAATTTTTTTTAAAAAATACTTACACTGTTGCTCAATATATATATGTAGAGGTATTACCTGCAGCATTATTTATATGTGGAAAAACTGGAGACTTCATAATGTCCAACAAAAAGGTCTTGTTTAATAAATTATGGTATATTCATACTATAGAACATTATGAAGAAATGAAAAAGAATAAAGCAGATCCATAATTACCAATATGAAAGCATGTAGCATTGCATGAAAAATGTAAATTATAGTATGTATGATCATTCTCCCCAAAAGCAAAGAACTCTACATGGGTGCACACAAGTGGGTGTGTGTGTGTTTGTTTAAATGTACATTTTAAAAGGTCTATAGGGAAACACACCGATTATTCTGAGAGATTGAAGAGGAGGAAAAAATGAGAGCTTTCTTCTTATACACGTCTACATATTCAATTTTTTGTGTTTTAAACAGGGAGCATGCAATGTTAATTTCCTGCTTTTGATTATTGTCGATAACTATATAAAAAATTACCATTGGGGGAAGCTGTGTGAAGTATATATAGGACCTCTCTCAATTGTGTTTATAACTTCCTGTGAGTCTGTAATTACTTAAAATAAAAAGAACTGTGAGCATGTATCACTTTTGTAATTTAAAAAATTATATATATATATATATATATATATACACTTTAAGAAAAGTTGCTAAAGAAACCATTTGTATGTTACAGTAAGTTATTTGGTGGAAGGTTACTAGAAAATGATTTTTAAAAAGATTAAAGGTATAGCTAGTTGCCAAAAAACCCAACTTGGCACAAGCTTCTATGTGTGCTGAAGCCTTGAAATCCAGGCAGGACATAGCTTCCAAACATGTTTTCCTCTTGGAGTTTCCTGAGCTCTGACTTGGCTCTTCCAGTAAGTTGTTGACTTGGACCCTCTTGGTAGCTATCCTATTGTGGTGCTCCAGTCCTGGCTTCCTGCTGGCCTCCAACTTGACTCAGCCCCACATGTGACCCCAGGTCCTCACCCTGGGGACTATCATCATTCACATCCAGTCTATGACTTTATCTCCTCCATTTTTGCCCCCACATCAGCAACCTCTGATAAGCTTACAATCTGACTTGATCACTACTCAGATGAACCCTTATTAGAAAAATAAAAATATTGAAGAAGATTTATTTTGCAGACGACAGTTCTCTCTCTCCATTCTGGCTTTTGTAAGGCTACCAGAAACGAAAAGCATAAAATCTCTCTCACAGGAAAAAAAAAAAAAAAAGACAGTAAGGCAAGAGTTGTAAACCCAAATATCCAAGTGGGCCAGGCAAATGAAAATCATTAAATTTTTGTTAAAAAATTATTTTCCTATTAAAAGAAAACATATGCTTATTTCCATTTTTCTAAAATTTTACAGTTTTCAGCCTAAATGTGGTACAGAGAAATGTGCATTTACTATATATTTGAAGAGTGACAGCAAGTAAAATCATTATGACTCCTCCTCTTAGGGCAGACATGTACTGTAATAAAGCGTAGGGCTCATGCCTTGTCTACTTGAGAGGATTTTATTTTTTAATGGAGGTACTGGGGATTGAACTCAGGACCTCGTGCATGCTAAGCATGTGCTCTACCACTGAGCTATACCCAGCCCTACTCATGCCCTGTCTAAAACAGGTAGCTGATATTCTGATCCACCATGTGATGCTGTGGAGAAATATAGATCTAGTGCAAGGAGAGAGAGAACCTATAGTCTTAGGTTAAGATCTCCCAACTCCTAAAGTTTAATTAAAAAACCATAAAAGACTAATGTCATTGACTAAATTGACTAAAGGTCAAGTGAATAAGTGTTCGGGGCTGGATTTGGCCAATGGATTGTTAGTTTGTAACCACTCTTATGAGCTAGTTGCATATTCATTAAGTTCATTCTTCCATTAAAGAAATTTCAGAGGAATACTCTTCACAAAAAGAATTAGAGAGCCTGGTGCTGCATACATGTTTTGGAACGAGCAAAGAAGTGTCGGTGCCAAGCACTCTTTCTCAGACCCAGAGAGAGAACCAGGTGCAGGTAGGTAGGCCAATTCACTCATTTATTCATTCACTCAGTGAGCAGTTATTGGGTAGCTGCTCCCCAGGTGTACTTCAATGCGGTTCAATTAGAATTATTTAATTTCTGTGAAATGGATAACCAAATGTAAGCAAATGTGCAAACCAAGAAAGCGATGGAGCAAATGATAATCCTGGACTTAAGATTCAGAAACCATGACTCCTCTCTGGGAAAGCTTTTTGGCATCAGCTTTTATGGAAGATACTCGAGGGTTAGTTGTGGAGTCTAGAAGGAAATTAAAAGCCTCTTGAAGGCTGACCTTTCAAACTGAAGTCTAGACATTGTTCAATTCAAATTCAAGATAGAGAAACAGAAGATAGAGGAAAGGATCGCTGGACACAGACAGTTAAATAAATTAATTCATACAGAATGATACTTGGAAGTGGAAACAGCAGTTAGAGCTGAGGTTCTCAGCACTGAGGAGAGATCTAAGAGCAGAATGTCATACCTACCTAAGTGGTCCTGCTATTCCACTCCCTGGTTTATTTTTGTGTTAAGGAAAAAAGCACAAAGAATAAAACATCTCTCATCCCAATAGCATTTTCTCCCCTCCTTTCTCTAATAGGAGGAGACTTGTGGTCCCTACTCTTTTTTCTTTTCTTTTCTTTTCTTTTCTTTTCTTTTCTTTTCTTTTCTTTTCTTTTCTTTTCTTTTCTTTTTTTTGGTTACTGTCTCTGGGGTCTAGTTTTTCCTTACATACACAAGCCAAACTTTAATAAATATTTTGCTTCTCACAATACCACCCAAAGAACCCAAACATTAATTCCTTCAAATGACAGCAATTACCCTTTTATGCAACATCAGTTCTCCAAGCTACTCAGGGGCTTCCCAGAGACGCTGAAGCTGCCAGTTCAACCCCGATTGAGAACAGAGCCAAAGTGAACCCTTTCCTGGAACCAGAGGGTGCCTTTCTGAACTTTGTTTACAGAATTTAATTTCTTCTCTCTTCAGTTCTAACAGAGCTTGTGACAAAGAAATATGAACACATTCTTTAGCAATTCCAAGGTCAAGATCATAGGACAAAGGGCCTCATCGTTTATTCGTTCTTATCAACATTTTGTGCAGAACAAATAGGGTTGTTAAATTTCCCTGCATTAAGGTAGTCGGAATCATGTGTGATTCAGGAAAAAAACAAACAAAAAAACCCTTGGATTGGATTTTGTTTGCCTAGACCTCATCCTCAATAGAAAGGAATGGAAATGCTTAGCAAACTCTTCCTGCCCATATTCTGTCCTGGGCTCATATTCCATGCTCCATACCTGTTTATTCTCACTGAACATCTGCTGATTTATGGGCATATGATGGTGCCTTGGTGAGTACAGCAAAAGGTTCCCTGTCTCCTAGATTTCTCAGCAGTGACAATCTCTAGAAGAAGACAATATCTGAGGGTCACTAGTATGATGGAGAAGTCTTAAATTTGGAGTCAGACTTCCAGCTGAACAAGACAATCTCAGTAGCTTCCATTTCCTTCTCTGTATAGTGGGAATAAATATTCATACCCACATCTGCAGTTGCAGTAAAAATTCCATGACACATATGAAATATCCAGAATGGTACCTTGTGCAAAGGAAACTGAATTCAAATTCCTGAGAGAAATGGCATCTTGAACATTGATCACAATGTTGTATATTATTCACAAAACCCTAAGAGATCAGGTAACCTAAATTATTTATCAAGATATGTCTCCTCTTGGTTTGAAAAAGCCCGAATGCTCTAGAGTTTTACTAAACTAAGCACATACTATTTTTTTCAGAATGTACACAGGCTCCAAGTTCTGCTGCTAGGAACACCATCACGTAACAACTCAAACACGTTTTCCCCTGCAAAGGAACACAGGAAATTTTGGAATTCCCAATCTAACTATCCAGAAAGTTAATATAAAGGTCAACACAGGACCATTTTGCTAGTTGAAACCCTATTTATTTAAATTTGTAATTCAAACATTTTACAAGCCTGAAAAATAGGTTGATTATATTTTAAATATTCACTTTGGTTTATTTGGTTCTATTTGGCTAAAGAGTTATGGGATCTAGTCAGGCTTTTTTTTCCCAGAATCAAGAGTCATTCTCTGAGGGAGACCAAACTCACTCACTGTCTTGATGGACAGTCTGTACTACTCCTAAGATTATGTAGGGAAAACTGTATGTGTGTAATTTGTTTTTAAAAAACCTTTTATTGACCTGTAACATATCTACATAAAGGTGTGTACATCACAAGGGTACAGCTCAACTAAATTTTATAAACTTATTATTCTCATGCAACCAGCATCCAAATCATAAAACAGAACATCACCAGCATCTCAGGAATCCCTGGTGCCCTCTCCCAGCTCTGTCCATCCAAGGGTAACCTGATAGCATACAAGAATTTTGCCAGTTTTTACACATTATATAAAATTACTCATACAGTATGTATAATCTTTTTGGTCTGTCTTCTTTCACTCAACATTACGTTTGTGAGACTGATTCATATTTTTGCATGTATCTGTGGATCAATGTGGTGTTTCACTGTGTGCATGTATCACAGTTTGTTTGCGTATCATGCTGATGGATATTTGGGGTTTTTTTTCCTTCCAGTTTTTGGCTTTTACAAATAGTGCTGTATAAAGCAATGTACTGCTTGTCTTTTGCTAAGCATATGTATGCATTTCTGTGGGTTATATACCTACAAGTGGTATTTAAAAATTTTTTAAATAAGCATATTTTTAGCTTTAGTAGACAATGCCAAAAAGCCACCCAAAGTGTCTGTGCCAAAATCTACTCCTACCAGCAGCAGATGAGAAGGATGTTGGACCTACATCCTCAACAACACTTGGTATTGTAAGCCTTTTTTATATTAGCTATTCTTCTGAGTGTGTAGTGTTATTATACAGAAATCACATGTGTACTTAGAGACAAATTTATTTGTATAAAGAAAAAATAATATATCAGCCTGGCCCTGAAGAAGTATAATCGGAGAAGCAATTTTTCGTAACATGAATCAAACTCCCACAGAGATGAGCTGCCTAGGTATTCTTCACAAAGTACAGACACATTCAACCACAGTACAGCTGTGGGCTGCTGGTCATAGCTTACAGTTTTTGAGAGCAAGGCTTAGATGTATCGAAGCCACAAATGAGCTGGTTAGCTTTCCACAAAGCAATACTCTTCCTGTCCAGAAGTGGCACACCTAATGTTTGCTAGCAACTTTGTAAATAGATGTCGGTCATTCCCAAGGGCAATGAAAAAGAGTGGGTGGATAGATCAGCACAAAGTCCTCAGGAAGATTTTTAAAAACCCTCAAATTTATGGTCTTTTCCAATGGCACTTCTATAAATGTTATCACCATATACTTGATATAAGAATTTCTTCTACTCTATTAGGGTACTTGTTAAGCATAGAGCCTGGAACCAAGCTGCCAGGATCTGACTCCTGAGTCTACTATTTACTAGCTGTCTGACCTTGCCCAAGTTTCTTAGCCTCCCTGTACCTCAGTTTCCTCATATGTAAAATGTGGACAATAACAGTACATGCTAAAAGTGTTGTCATGAAGAATACATGAGTTAAATGAATAATATGAAGTGCTTACAACAGTGCCTAGCCCATGGTAGGCGTTATAAAAATATTTGCCATTATTTCATAGTATTGTGTCCTGAAACAATGCCCCATCACCTAAGATAACCCTCCAATAGTCCTTAAAATCTAGCATCATATGTGGACCAATTCTCCTTTTAGAGAAGTCCGTGGGCAAAGGAGAAGTTCCCAGCTTTCGACCAAATCAGGAGTCACAGATTATTAAGTCAACCATGCTGATCAGTATGACTTCTGGGATCTTTTGCATCTGTAAAGTTTCCTAACTCTGAAATGGGGCACAGAAGTGAGTATTGAAATAGGAGATGTGGCTTAATATCTGGGCTTGCTAACTTTTTAATTTTGAAACTTCTTGCCTGTTTCAAGGATGAAGTAGTCCCCTTGATCAGACAGAGAAGACCTGTCCCCTAAGTATCTTAGGGGAACATCTCCAGAAGTCAATTAAGAAGTAAAGGTTAGTCTAGCTAAGCAGTTGTATGTATTAGGGTGCATTGTTGAAACTAATAAATAACTCAACGCAAAACTGCCCGATAATAAAGGGAAATTTGGTGTGTGTGGGTCATCAGGTTTCAGGCAATGCCTTCTCCAAACCTTAAGGTGCTGCCAGCAGAATCATGGCTACCTGCTTCCTGGTTCACATCTGAAGACAAAGAGAGCATCTCTTCCCACAACCATGAGGCCAGAGTCCTAGGCAGCACCACAGCCGGACCTGAGAGGTGGACTCTGAAGCGAACGCTATAGTGAAGAGGGTAGAAACGATCTAGTTGATCTACTACAACCAGAGTGCTCTCTGGAACTTGGCATAAGGCAAACCATGCCAAAGTCTCAGTGCTGCTATGTTTGGGGAGGGAGGTGTGGAATAAACATGGGGATGGATGGGGATCAATGTGATGTTCACATCATCAGAGGAGGTCATACCATTAATTTGGATGTGGGACTTGAGAAGGGGAAGGTAGGACAGAATCATATTATAAAAAGGCAAGGAAATGTCTTAGAGACAAGAAGGAAAGAGAAGGGTAAGAATTGAAGTCCCATAAAGATCATACCTTCTCATAAAGTAATTTGGAGGAGAGAACCAAGATTGGAGGTGGAGGAATTCTCCAATTTTCTGATTATTAACTTATTCTCATAATAAAACACATAGGTTGAGAATAAACTGTAGGTAGAAAGACTTCTACATTGATGAGTGGGAAGAAAAATTTCAGATTTGTTTAAAAATGGGCAAGGACTTCTAGAGTTAAATAAACATAACTCAAATTGTCCTGAGGATGCCAGACTCTTTCTAGGCTCTTTACGTTTATACAGAGTTCCCTGTGTCCAGAATGCCCTCCCCTCCATCTTTCCTCTTGGAAAACTCTCAAGCATCCTTTAACACCCAGTTTAAATGTCATCACTTAGATAAAACTGTTCCTGATCTTCCCAAGGAGAGTCACCTCTGCCTCTGTTTCATAGCAGTCGCTATATATCTCTAACATAACAACACTTTATTGACTGTATTGAGGTTGTTCATATAGTCTTCTCTGTGGCCTAGGTTTGCACAAACTACTGGTCACATGAGACTGTTTAAGTTAAATTAATTAAAATTTAGACTTCAGTTCTTCAGTCACATTTCACGTGTTCAACAGCCACAATAGTCTAGTGACTGTTGCACTGGACAGTGCAGGTGAACACTATTTCCTTCACTGCAGAAAATGCTACTGGACAGCACTTCCAGACTCTGAAATCCACAAGGATGTTGGTATTCTTTTATTCATCTCTATCTACACGGGGCTTAGCACCACATCTTGCACATGATATATCCCTAATACATATTTGACTGATCGACTGATAATGAACATAATAATGCTAGATAATCTTGTTAAGTCCTAACTATATGCCAGGCACTGTGATAGTCTAAAAAAAAAAGTTTTTACTTTTGGAACGATAAAGCCTGAGAATGATAAGACTTTGGTCTATAAAAATTATAAGCCAATGGATAATGTGAAGAGAATCTATTTCACTAAATAAATCTTTAAATATCAGCCCAAGGCGGTATGAAATCGGAACTTCACAAAACTGGTCATGACCTATGCTGTGCACCCAAAAAGCCAGATGAAGGAACATGGATGATTCGGTTGAACCTGATGACAGTTAAATAAATCACTCAAGACCTTGTCAAAGAGGAGAGTTAGACACCTTTCACAAAACATAATACTTACTAGTCATTTGGGACAAATAAAACATGAGACAACCTGTCACAACAGGTAGTAATATAAGGAGTCTATTACACTCAAGGGATAAAAAATCAGAAATGAAAAATGACTTAATGAATAAGTAAATAGGCTTAAAACTATAAATACATTCAAAAATCACCCTTGGAAAATTGAAACATCTGGGAGCATCCCTCGTTCTTAGTATCTGGTCTACATTTAGGACTGGATGGATCAGAACCTTCAACCATTGCAGCAATTCTTTTTTCTTTTTCTTTCTTTCTTTTTTTCTTTTTGTCTTTCTAAGATATTTAACATAGGGTATGTTTATTTACATATTATTGAAGTATAGGTGACTTACGATATTATATTAGTTTCAGGTGTACAACATAGTGATTCAATATTTTTATAGATTCCACACCACACAAAGTTATCACATCATTGAAGCAGAGATGAGCCATTTTTCCCTCGGGGCATTAGGTACTAATAAGAGAGGTTGAGAACACAGGCAGAAGGCTCAGGCTGAAAAGCCAGCCAAGCTTTTGGTAGACTCATGAGGTCGGACTGACAAAAATGAGAGACGCTGGGGGCCAAGGAATCCTCCAAGAAGGGAAGGGTGGTGAACTGAACCCAGTGTTCTGTTGCTTTCTCCTCAAGACATTTGCAGAATTTTGACGCTGCTCATGGAAGAAGGCTAAGAAGTGGAAGAGAAAACCTCTAAACGGCAGGGAAGTGTTTGGGCCGCTTCCAAGTTTCAATAAGATCACCTGCATGTGGGATCTTTCAGCAGGGAGCAGCCCAGGAGCTTTCAGTTAGAACAATGGAGAAGCACCCCGTGGGAGCAGGGGCCCTGAGCCCTGAGGAAAGAGCCCCACCAGGCATGTAACCTAGAGGTAGTCACAGTTGTCTGGTTCGTTAGGATCTTAGCCCTAGAGGCCACTTGTGATGGTCAATTCTATTTATCAGCCTGGCTAGGTTATGGTTATTTGGTCAAACAGTCACCTAGATGTTGCTGTGAAAGCATTCTGTAGATGTGATTGGTATTTCTCATCAGCTGACTTTAAATAAAGTAGATTATCCTTCATAATGGTGATGGGTCTTATCCAACCAGTTAAAGACGTTAAGAGCAAAAACTGAGGTTTCCTTGAGAAGGAATTCTGTCTCAAGACTGTAGCATAACAATCTTACCTGAGTATCCAGGCTGGTGTGTTTTAAGGATTTCAGACTCAAGACCATGACCTAAACCCTTGCCTGAGTTTTCATCTGCCAGCTCTACAGATTTCAGGCTTGCCAGCCCCCAAATTGCATAAGCCGATTCCTTAAAATCTCTCTCTCTCTCCACCTCCCCCCGACCACACACATACAAATGGTTTTGTTTCTCTGAAGACTCCTGATTGATACACTCAGTTATCAATCCTAACAGGGCCTGCATCCGAAGGAGATCCCTTCAAACATGTCTGAATTCTTAGGAGGCACACACATAATGGGACCTCACTGTGGGAAACGCAGTAAGTCACCTGTCATTTGTAAGTTTACTGAAGGTAAATTTATTGAATGAGATGGAAAATGCCACCATTTTAGTATGACGCTGTTTTCGGCCATGATTAAACAGATCATTTTAGGAAATGTAACACTGAATTACTTAACCAATCAATTTTTTGCAGCAATTAAGAGACCAGTTTAACAGCTGCAATACCTCAATGGTTATTTTTAGACCAGATTGCTTACATTGTAGTTTCATTTATAAACCATTTTTAAGGTCTTGATCTGTATTAAAGACAACACCCATTCTAGTTAGCATCCTGGCCAACAGGACATATTGCAAGGATAGATTCAATTCCAGCTAAAAGGGCCTTAATTACTACATAAGGAATGACCATGTTGAGTGTAGAAGTAAAGATTGCATTTTGTAGCCAAATTTCCATGAAAATAATGAGTAATATTAAAGCTGCAAATAAGTGCCAATTTTTCTTTACTGAGCCAATATGTAAAAGTTGTTTTGAAGGCATCCATGGTTTGTGGTAAGCACCACTCCATCTGTCTTTGCAGCTGTTAATACAAGTATCCATTTCACAGCAAGATCTGTTTGGACTACTCCTCCTTTCATCCTTTCTCTTCTTTCTCACCTTTTTCTCCTTTTATTTCCACTACCAGCTTCTCGTAGCTTTTCTCATCTTCAGTATATGAGATGGGTCCTACATATTAGCATCTTTAAATCAATTAAAATAAAAGCCATCTGTATTTCAAGCACACTGTGTTATAAACGCTCCACTCTAAAAGACTATGTTCAGGAAATGGAATGTTAGCTAAAATTTATTTTCATAAACATGCTATTCTTCATTGTTAGGATGAAGGCTCTGGCCAGAACGCATGCTCCTCTGAGAACAAGGAGTTAGTTCTTACTATCTAATGGATATTTGAATCCATGTAATTCCCCTGTAATTCAAATATTACTGCTGCAGACATTAATGACTGTGCAGCAAACACCTTTACATTTATCAGCATTAACAAGTCATTCCAGAACATTTTATGTGCCAGGCAACACACATGACATTTGCAATCCCCAGAGTGGTGCCCAGCTCACATTATTGTAGAAGGATTGCTCAGTTAGTTGATTGAAGGAATGAAACACAGAAAGAAATGATTTGCTTCGAGGGAGAAGCAGTGGAGTGGAGTGGATGAGCTGCTAGGCGAGAAGAGGTGTGTTCAAACTCAGGATCCCACACACCCTCGCTATGTGTGACCAAGTGACTCAACTTCTCTGACCCCTCACTGCCTCATCTATAAATTGGGTCTTACCCTTATCCTAAATATGTCTTACCCTTTCAGTATCGGTGAAGGTAAAGGAGGTATTTTATGTGATGTGATTGGCATAGTATTTGTAGTACTTATTCAGTGCTAGGTAACAAATTACAGTGAACCCTTGGATAACACGGGTTTGAGCCATGCAGTTCTGCTTATATGCAGCTTTGTTTCTTTTCCACTAAATATGTATGTACTACCGTACTACAGGGTCCGTGGATACAGAGGAACTATGGATGAGGAGGAACCAACTCTAAGTTATACTCGGACTTTCCACTGCACAAAGGTAGGTGCCCCTAATCCCTGGCAACGTTCCAGGGTCAACTGTACCCCAAAATGTAACACCTAGAAGCAGGGAATATTTATTATCTCACCAGTTCTGTGGTTCTGGAATCTGGCAGGCTCTAAGCAGGGTCTCTCACAAGCTGCAATCAAAGTGTTGGCGGAGATGGCAGCTGCCTCCACCCTCATCTGGAGCATCTGCTTGCTAGCTCACCCATGGCGCTGCGGCATCATGCTTCCGAGCTCTCACAGCAGCCCCCCAGAAGGCTGCCTCGTAACACGGCAGTCGGCTTCCCCCACTACCCATGAACAATCTAAGAGATAGCCAGAGACGGCTCTGTTCAAGTCGTCATCTTTTCATAATACAATCTCAGAAGTGACATCCCATCGCCTTAGCCATATTGTTTGTTGGAGGTGAGGTTTTGGGTCCCAATCACACAAGACAAGGAGCTTTCATAAGAGTGTAAATCCGAGGAGGCAGGGATCCGTAGGGCCACCTTAGAGCCTGCCCACCACAGTACCTGAATGTGGTACTAATACTATGCTAACATGTTACTACCTGCCAGCAAAAGTACTTTACATGTATTACTTACTCAATTCTCACACGGTGCTGTGAGGGAGGTAGAATTATTGGTCTCGTTTGATGGATGAGGAAACTGTGGCAAAGCCCCAGCATTACTGTGTAGCATCCTCAGGCTTCAAAGCACGATAATCCAACCCTAGGACCACGGTCTTAACCACAATGCTAAATGTCCTCTCAGAAAAGAATTGAATAAACGGTAACTGTTGTCACTAAATTCAAGGACAACAAGTATTACAGAACATTCAAAGAGCAGAGTAGGGGAAGGAACCCAGAAGATGGGGAGTGGGATTCAAGTAACTAAGAAAGGAGCTGAAATTTCACATCCAGGAGAAAACACAGCAATTTCCTGTGGGTTAAGTCCAAGGGTTAGGGCCATGGGTAGAGCATCTTGGCAGTTAAAAGGCATGGATCTGACTCAGCTAAGAAAGGGCCTTGCCAAAGACAGCATCATAACCTTAGGATATGGAAGAGCATTGTAGGTATGGGTGCCTGGACAAGATTTTTAGAGCCTTAAATATGTGCCACAATATTGTGGCTTTTTTCCCCTAATGTTGGGGCATTCAGGGTAAACATTTTGGCATAGGACTCCCAGACTTAGTTATTTTGGGGGGCTAGAGAGAGAAAAAAAGAGCATTTGCTGAAATGATATGTACTCCTTCATCTGTTTCCCTAAATATCAAAATACTGTTTCAAAAAAGATTCATAATTCAAGAGCCAAATTTGCATCACATCGCTGCAAAGGAAATAATGGCTCTGCCCGTGACACCTGGCAAACTGTTTCACTATACGAGTTACTAAAGCGTGAAATAGGATCTCTCCCTTCTAAGCTAAACACACAGTCAAAGCACCTGGTTAGAGGACCGGAAACAGCAGATACAGGTAATTTAATTTGGATTCATGCTTACTAGTTACATCCAGAGTTTCAAAGGAAACCACAGCTGGTGTTCAGATAGTCCTCCAAAGTGCTAGGAAAGCCATAAAAGAAAGTGCCATGGGCCACTGAATTTTTCAAGGAAAGAGAAAAGAATGATTCATTGATCACTTTCTAACTTGGGGCCGAAACGTTAATCAGAGAAGTATGAATAACATGTAACAAGTTCTTTTGCAAAATATGACTCACTTTAAGAAATGCAGTGTGAATTTTTTACATCAGAAAATAAATTATTTTGAGGGTGACTATACTGCATTCATATGCACTGTTTAATTTAGGAAAGGAAAGTGTTAAGACGTCAGAGTTTCTATTCTTCAGAAGTTTGCTTGGAATCATGACATTGCAAATTTTTGGAGCTGCAGAGGACATTGGGGAAGTGTTGTTTGGGGAACAGGGACCAGGGAAGGAGACGATACTGCTGCTAGGAAAATAAAGTTTTGCCTTATATCCCTGCCTGGTCAGAAATAAGGTTGGGACAAGGATGGGTTGGATGTATCATGGATGTATCTTACCTCTTTCCCTAATGAATGGCTGTGGTTTGGAAGAAAGATACACAGGAACATCCTCTTTCAGGAGTCCTCACGTTGTGTTTATTGCATTTCCCTGGCTCCATGCGCTCTACCCCTGAGCAATACCTCCCCCCAACCCCCGCCGCCAAGGCAGTGTGAATGAAGCCCTTTATACCTCAAGGGAATCTGAGTCAACTCTCATAAAGGAATGAGATCTTAGAGGTGCTGAAAAGTGTGGAACTCTATGATTTTCTCTGATTAATATTAAATCACTAATTATACTTCACCACCTGAGTCAGTAGAAAACATCTAAAAATAAACCCTTCCAGGATAGAGTTCAGTCTACATCATCTTTGCATTCCCTGCTCTGCCCAAGGTGCTCAGCAAATTGCTATGAATGTTGAAAGGTAATTGATAACACTTTCCAGTATGTCGGCAGCGAAGGCTCCGATCAGTATGTCCACATCCTTGATACCTATACCCATGATCCACTTCTCACAACCTGAGCAAATCATACCCAAATTCATGGGTCAGAAGCGTCCAAGGAAGGTTCTTCGGGAGTCCGAACTGATTCATGAAAGCATGTGTCTATTATTTAGAGAAGTAATGAGTTTACTGAGCACCTTTGTGTTCACCTGTGTCCTACGTGCTGAGAAGCAAAAGATGAACAAGACACAATACCTTCACAAGGGCCTCTTTCTTTTACACTAAAAACATGACTCATTTTATAAAATTTCTGTTTAGATTTCACATGCCCGAAACACATCTGTTACAGCTATGTGCTCTTCTGTAGTCAAACAAACAAAAAGCGCTAGAAGTCTATTACATACCTCTCTGGAGAATATGTCTCATCTATGCAAATAAAGTATAGTACACAGAAACCAGCTGGAGCCCAGCTCCGATGATAAACACAGCTGCTTTTCAAAAAAGGGCCCTAAGCCTGAAGACAGAGGTTCCAGATCTATTTTCACACTTGCTAGATGCATAAATGTGGGCAAGTCACCTGTCAAAGGGGTGAATGAAAATTTCCCTGCATTACTAGAGTCTCAGCACTCAACCTATAGAAAATGAACAATGAATATTCTTAAGGAAATCACTGAATAACAATGTATCCTATCTGCATTATAAAATATCTTCTTAGTTTCTTAGAATATTAAAAGCCCTGAGATCCTACTGTATAGCACAGGGAACTAAATTCAATGCCTTGTAATAGCCTGTAGTGAAAAGGAATATGAAAAGGAATATATATATATATAAATCACTATGCTGTACACCACACATTAACACAATATTGTAAATTGACTATACTTCAATTAAAAAATTAAAAATTAAAAAAATTTGTAAAGCCCTGAGAGATCATCCTTTAAAATAATGCTTGTGAAATCTCTTTCATTCAACAAGTACTTTTTGAGCACCTATTATATGCCAGACCCTGTGCTGGGCTCTGGGGATTGAGTGGTGAGCAGATGCTGATGACCTCTGGAGGGAAGCAAATTATGAGATTATTTCAGAAATCTAGATAATACCTGGAGCATTGTCACTTATTTTCAAAAGACTACAAATGATATGCAGGGTGGCCCTGGAATTGTTTTATTTTTCCTCCCTAGTAGGAAATGGTGAGAGCTGCTACTTTGGAAATGATCCTGTTTTCAGCTATAGTAATTTTGCTTCTCTCTTTCTTCTAATCCTCTTTGTATTTTATATATACACATACACACACACACACACATATATATATATATTCAGTCAAGCCATCTGCATTGGAATCATTCTTTTCAAAGACAGCATTCAAATATATTTTACAACCAGCATAGTTCAGGGAACAACCTGACCCAAGCCAAGGAGCTGATGCCCCAGTCCTAAATGTAATTTCTTTAGACACTGGATTATGAGGAGATTCTGAGAAAGGTCCTGGGGAGGGGACTGCAGTGGTGGGGTGATGGGAAGATTCAGGCACAGCACAGTATCGACTCACCCAAGCCATAAGGGAGTATATTAACACTTCCACAAATGGCACAACCCATGTCAGATGCAAAATAAAGCATCTGCATAGCTAGTCTCTGGCATCGTAGAGCTTCACGTAATACTGAGCATTATGGGCGTTTACTTCTCTTCCATATTCTCTGCGAAATGAAACGGATCACCACTGTAACCCACATGTTAAAGAGCCCTGTGTGGACGGACGTATGTAAGTCCTTGGCTTTTTATTAAAATGGCAACTTCTAGTTTGTGTCATACCTAAAATTGGGTAGAAATTACAGAGTCTTTGCTGTTTCCCATCCTTCCTGGAAATAGTGGTTTAAACATGTTATGCCTACTTTCATGTTGGTTACACCCATGGGTCTAGTCACAGGGATTTCTCAAAACAACAAGTCTTGCACTAAAAGTTCTAAGCTGCTGCCATTTCAGTTACTGTTATGTTTGTATAGATTGTTACTTATTTTTAAAAATTAGTCTGGTTTGCTTCTGGTTGTTCAGAGTAGGAAGAAGAATTTTTGTCTTTAGTTCAAGAGAGGAGGCTCAATTTGCTGTAAAGGATTGGGGAATACCAGAGGATTCAAGGGGAGGCCCCCTTGGAAGGAGGCTGTTCCTGAGATTTAGAGAAAAGACAAGTACCAAGGGCAATAAAGCATCTCCATGAAGATATGCAGCCTGGTAGGTGAGGAGGGAACGTCTGTTGAGCACTCAACTGAGCAAACCAGGAGGACGAGAAATAGTTATCAGGAAAAAGAGTGCAGAAAATGATCTTGTTTCACTTGAGACTTCTAGTTTCGTTCCACTCGTGGTCAGTCATAACATTAACTCATTCAGCACAATAAAAATGTTTCATGATGCTGAGGAAATGAAGAAAGCGAAATTTTGACCCAAGGAAATAAATTAGTTGCTCCTTTCTCTCTCCTTTCTCTGTTGTTTTCTTCCTTTTTCTCTTCCTATTCCCCCACCTCCTCCCATCCTTCTTCCTTTCCCTTTTTCCTCTTTCTTCTTCCTCCTTCCTCTTCCCTATGAAGGAATGAAGGGGTAGTGTTCAGTTGATTTCCACAAGACTAACTCACAAGGGCATCTGTATTCTCTAGTAGTTAACTCTCATTAGGAGCCAATGTGCATCTACCACAGGTAATTAATGCCTTCAAATACAGAGCTGCAATATTTGGAAAGACTTTCTCATTTGCCGGCTCTACCCACGCCCCTCTTCCACCCTCTAACCCAACACACACATGCAGACCTTCAGCCATAAAGTTAAGATAAGAAGAAATCCGTTAGCTGCTGATTTTTAGAATAAAATAGACCAACAGTGCTCAACTATTGTCCCCCATCTTCTAGCGTTAATACCCATCACGAAGGAAGCATCCAGAGAAAGAGATTATTGAGTAAATTATGGCAAATTCATAAACACAGTCTAAACAGAGACAGTCTAAATGTCAGCTTTCTGCAGTGTTGCATTTCCATGGAGAAGCTGGAGAAGCTGGAGAAGCTTGAGAAGCTTTCAGTTTCCTGGGCAGTTTCACAACAAAAGTTAATTGCCTTTATCAAGTTTCATTTCTCACCCAGGGACCTCTTCTACCACAGACAGTCTACTCGCTGACAAGCCTTAATAGTGATGAGTGATGGAGAGTGAACAGAAAAGTCAAATTCATTTTTTTTTTTCAGCAAGCATGTACCATGTCAAATACCATGTTGGGTGCCAGGGACACAACTGGAAACAAGGTAGAATCACCCTCTATCGGACACTTCAGCTTCTCAGATTGTGAAACGGACTTTTCCACTCTCCAAAGCTGAGTGATACTCTCCAGCATATTATTTCAAACTTTTCATTATTACACATTGTGGATAGTCATTGTCTCTGGCTGAAAACTGTGAATGTGAAAGTCATGAATGCTAAACTCACACCGCGTGCCCATCTGAGCAGCGGGCACATCTAAAGCATACAGGAAGATGGCCTTCTCTGCGTTCCGGAATCAGTGTCACTTCCTCGCATTGGGGGGCTGCTTTTATGTGCATCTTAACTTCGTAGCCCCTAAAAATTATCTAGAGCTTTCAATTTACTCCTTCTTTTTCCTACAGCAATAATTAAAGAAAACCCCAAAGTTCCGACAACTGACCTATGTTCAGCAGTGTGCATGCTACGACTTACTGTTCCCGAGTGGGCATAAATTTGCGTCAATTGCATAACATTCATAGGTCCAGTTTTCTCTGTTAAACAATAGCTAACATAAAAAAGTCAGCTCGTGGGTGTGGTTCATGGCCTGGAACATGGCCAAGGAGCTGCCCACACGCAGCTGGAAACAATTTGTGGTGGGCCTTGACCCATGGTGCAGTCTGTTCCTGGGCCCACCCCAGGGCAGGCCTTGCCCATGAAGCTGCCTGTGTGTGAAACACACAAGGAGGAACGGCGTCAGGCCTGACCAAAGCAAACTGACAATCGAAGATCAGTACTGACAGAGTTTTCCAATGAAATTATTGAACCAGAAAAGGACATACAAGATCAAGAAGCTGGGAGCATTGAGACCAAAATTTTAACTGAATAAATAACAAGGGGAGGGGTGGACAATGGAAAGCCAGTAATCCAACATCAGAGCCAGGAACCCATCCTGCCACAAAAGGAGAGCTCAGGTGCATCACTGCAGACCCAGAAGTACAAAGGTCTAAGAATCGGTGTGAACATCGAGCATGTTTTAAAGTCCTTGCACCCTGACACAAAGGGCAGAACTTGGCGGTGTATAGACAGAGTCGAAATAAGCTAGAAAACAATTTAGCTAATTTGTCTGGATTATGTGATTTTCTCTGGGAAAAATTCTGCATTCAGTATCTCACTCTTAATTGATGAACCTCCAAGTTCCTATCTTCTTTCCTTCCTAAGTACATTATACCCACCGCCATCAAGAAGAGAAGGATCTTAATCAGTTGCTGCCCCTGGTCTTGAGCTCCTAAATATAATTTGACATAGTGGTAAAAGGACAGACTAAATCAGAGTAATTGTGAGTATTCACAGGGTGGAGATTAATAGTGCTCTTAATTATCCAGATGCTTAAACAAATCTAGGTTTTATTTTCCATGCCAAAAAATTATCGAGATGTTTTAGTGCAATTTTCCATTTTCCCTTTATGTGTGTGGAATCATGTAAACATTTTTTGAGCGCATTAACCAAATTCTTCTTGAAGAAATGGAAAAATGTATCCCTCCCATCAAGATTATGAAGATGTCTAACCCCTGAGCCTGATTTTATTTCATTTTATTTTTTTAACTGAAGTATAGTCAGTTTACAATGTTGTGTCAACTTCTGGTGTACAGCATAATGTTTCAGTCATATATAGACATACGTATGTACCTTTTCATATTCTTTTCATTATAGGTTACTACAAGATAATGAATATAGTTCCCTGTACTATACAGTAGAAACTTGTTGTTTATCCAGTTTTGTGAGAATTTTCTTGCATTTCCAGTGAAAGAGATGTTCTGCCGAAGTTCAGCAGGTATTCTGTGTGATCTGTTCCATACGCAGATGTAATTTTTGCTGTATTCATGGGAGAGGGTGAGCTGGTCATCCTTCTACTCTGCCATTTTGCCTAAGCCTAATTTTAAATATAACTTTAAATTTCGAGTTCCCAAGGAAAATTCTTCTCTAAATAAGTTTGTTAAAAAAAAAAAATGTCTTTTGACATCCCATTCACATAGAGAGGCTTGTGAGGAAGTTTGAGGAACAAGCTTTAAGTAGAAAAGAAATCTTCATTCTCTGACAAAGACCCAAACCAACCAACCAACAAATAAATCAATAAATAAGAAGATAAAGCTGCATTAGGTGAATCAGCAGCCCCCAGTCTTAATCTTGAGTGTGCCGATTAATCCTGAAGTTTGACCTAATGCGTAGCAGGGGATGAGCATTAGGAGACATTGTAAATATTTCCTGGCTCCCTCAGTAATATTCTAAATGAGTTTCTCGCATGCCTCTGTCATAGCACGTGTCACCTCATCCGATAGCTATTTATGCACATGACAAGAATATATTCTAAGGCACAAGTAGATGTATCCCCACGTCCTACACCTCCTCTCCATCGGAAGTCTCAGATCGTCCCAGTCCTTTCCTTGCTCAGGAAACCGTTTATGTGCTAACCACTGCCTTAGGTAAGGTCTCAGAGCAAAACCCCCAAAGAAGCGTCTCTGGGCTATGAATTTAAAAACTAAAAGGAAGCAGTAAAATGGAAAGATTTGGAAGGTAGAGGAATTACTTCCTCCTTCTCCTATCATCTCCTAGACCAAGAAAATATCCCATAGACTGGGGAAAGAGTAAAGGAAAGACATTCCAGGAACTGAGAATAAAGGAATAAATAAACAAAAGTGAAGTCAATGTGAAGAGATCTGGGGAGACAAGATACGGAAGGTCTAGACATCTTGACTAAAACAGTGTCATGTGTATCAGGGAGCTGAAGGGAGAGAGGCTGTGACCAGGGAATGGCATACTAGTTTCTGCCAGAGGACATTTCCTGTTGGTGTAGTGAGCAGAGCAGATATGGCCGTAAGTATACAAAGCAAAAGGGAAACAAAGGCCATTGCACGGAGAATATCAAGGAATTTTGAAGTGAGGGAGCTGCTTGAGTAATTCCACAGCCATCTTATCTGCACACTACAAAGGGGTCTCCACCCTACCCTCTAGCAGGGTGCAAGCTACCTGCTAATGGAATAGCATGGCAGAATGGCCTTGCCTCATGGAAACAGACCCTGTCCTCCCCACAAATCCATGAAGCAATACAATGCAAAGAAAGTAGAGTGAGAGCTGAGAGTCTGGTGACTCTTCAAGCCTCATGGATGAGGAAAGCTAATGATGCAACCAAGGATGTGAGTGGAGCAACTGGAGGACAGCTGAGGGCGCAGAAGTGAGTCATGGTCACTCTTCCTGAAAGATCTCACTGCCTGCCCTCACTCTGGGTTGGCAGAAGTTCTAAAAATGTCCAAGAGGGGACACAGTTGTCCCAAAGACAACTTCCTCTCTCCCAAAGTGTTTCTGGAAATGTGGGAAAAAAAATCTCCTCTGGCCTCCGACAGAAATGTTCTTGGGCGGAATAGCTTCCAGTCCTGGGAGATGCTGGCGTCAGGGGCTCTTATTTTCTCCAGTCACTGGAGTTTATTCAAATCAAGGCAAGCTTTTTGCTAAGCTTTTCCAGTTTCCTCAAACTTAGGAGATCAAATCTCTCCCACAGGCCGGTCTCCACCCAGCTACACTAGGCAGCCCTCAGGGGAGGACACTGTCGGTTCCCATTTGTTAGCATCAGTCATTAGCAGCCCCATTCTGTTGCAGTTACAGCCTGTTGCTGCAGAGCGCACAGATGGCATGCCCAGATGAGACACAGGAGGAGAAAGAGGACCACGGAGGGGAAGGACGGTGTTGCTGTGCAGTGGAAAAGATGTGTGACGCCAGGAGCCAGGTCAATCTGAATTTGAATCCTGGCTTTGCCACTGATGGCTATATCCCCATAGAAAATTAACCTTTTTTGAGCCTCAATTTCTTCATCTGGAAACAAGGAGACAATAATATCCACTTTACATAGTCCTTGGCAGGATTAATCATGATAGCATGTATAAAATGCCTGGTGAATAACAGTACATAATCAGGCAGTAAGTCCACCTGTCCCCCTTTTATTTTTCATTTTATTTTATTTTATTTTATTTTTTTGCTTATAAAAGTGCCATGTCCTGGGGTCTATGACAGTGCCAGAATATATGTGTCACTTTACATTCCACTATTACATTCCTAAGAATAAACACAATTAGTAATTTTTTCCTGTTAAAGTAATTTTTATATTCTTTCACTGTTAGTTTTTCCCAGTTGATTTCTACCTCCTTGCCTTACTTGGGATTCCATCTCCTGTCATTAGATGGTATTTACCATGGAAAGACAAACTTTGAAATACGAGCTTCTGGAATCCCTAATAAGAATGCTAGTAGCAGTCCAACTCATACACTGCACACCCAAAGATTTTTGAATCACTCACTCTTTTTTATTTTTACCAGAGGTACTAGGGATTGAACCCAGGACCTCACACAGGCTAAGCACACACTCTACCACTGAGCTCTACCCACCCCTGCCCCCAGAATCATTCTCTCTTTGGAATTTCTTTACACATATAAATTAACTCAAATGTAAATAGATATAAGACTGGGTTCCTTAAAGGATTACATAATCTCATTCCTTTAGAAATCCAAGCATGAGATACCCAAACAAAGAAATTTATTTATTATGATTAATTATCTCCCAAATATCCTTCATTCATGCATTAAAAATCTAGAGGACAGTAGTTCTCAAATTTTGCTGCACGTTGGAATTATTTGGGAGTCTTTCAAAAACATCCAGGTTTCTCTTTGCCCCTCCCAGACATAACTGTTCCAAGGTTTGACCTGGGTGTGGGTTTTTTCCCAGATGATTCTAATGTACAGCAAAGTCTGGAAATTGCTGTTTGCGGCTAGAAGCAGCAGAACCAAATGATTTCTGAGTACTGACTTCCTCTGTACCAAGAATATTCTTTTGTTTAATCAAGAAAATGTGGCCTTTCACCTTAATTATCAAGAAAGGAACAAATGATTTTCCAACTAAATACAGGTCACACAGATATATTTTTTACTACTTATTTTTAACACCTTTACTGTGGTATGGCTCCTGTACAGTAAACTACATGTATTTCAAATGTAAAATTCGATGAAGTTTGATAGATGTGTACACAAATGACACCACCACCACAATCAAGATAGCTAACATTTCCACCACTCCCCAAGATGTACTGTTTTTGAATTCCCAATTTGCCCCTTCCCACCCTCTTTACTCCCTGGTTACCATAGTTTGTTCTCTCTGTCTGTGAGTCTCTTTCTGTTTTGTTCGTAAGTTCATCTGTGTCTTTTTTTTTTTTTTTATATTCCACATATAAGTGCTATCATATGGCATTTTTCTTTCTCTTTCTGACTTACTTCACTTAGAATGATGATCTCCAGATCCATCCATATTGCTGCAAGTGGCATTATTTTATTCTGTGTTATGGCTGAGTAGTATTCCATTGTATATATACACCACATCTTTTTTAACAAGTCATCTACTGATGGACATTTGAGTATATTTATAAAAGCAGCCAAACACATCCTTTTGTCAGTCCACTTAAATTGTAGGCTCATCTCTCACTTTTCTGTCTGGAAAGGACACACAGAAAAGGATCCCAAAAACATCCAGTTGGTTTTTGATGCTGATGCTCCTGATTCTCCTTCTTACATGAAACCTACAGGAGATGAATTTTGTGAATTATCCAAGCAGAGAGAAGCAGGTTGACAGAAAACTGTCATTCAGCTTGAGTGTCTACTACACTCGCTTCCTGGATAATTTAGATATTTTAGATCAGGCAGCTCCGGCGATTCCTCAAATATGAGACAGGCTTGGGAAAAACTGTCAACTATAAACTGGGGGGATTCTAAGGAGATAAGCTCCCGGTCTATTCCTCTCTGAAAACAATTATTAATTTAAAACTCAGATATATTCTGGGGCTTCTACAGCTGCAGAACATTTGGAGGGGCTGTTTTCTTACTCAGCCTCATGCCCTGGATGTGGGAACAGTATCTCTTCAGATTTTGGAAGTGGATCACCACCGTTCTAACACAGCCGTGCAGGGGGCCGGCAGCCCCATGATGTTAGTAGGGGTCCCTTGGAGGACGCGGAATGGGAAATTGGTATTTCATCAATTTCAGTAGAGTAAGTTCCCAAGTGACCTAAGGAAAGTTAAATTCCTTCTACCACAATTATACCCTTATAGCAAAGACCCTGCCCTAGGCCACTGACCTTCCTACCTGGGAAAAAGCATCATTTTGTGGTAGCTCTACCTTAGCTGCTCTCTTAAAGCTGCAATGACTCTAGACCCCTGCAGCATTTCACGGTCATCTTTATTTTGAGCAACAGGATAGTTTCTTTCACATGTACAACTTGCCACAAGATGCTGGTCCTTTTGAAAACCAAAACAGTTTGGTGAGTGTTTCTATGTTTCTATTTCATAGAGTGCTTTGCTTTTTTTTTTTTTTTTTTTTTGCTTTCTTTTCTTTTTTTTTTTTTTTTTTTTTTTTTTTTTTGATTGTCTCCTGTTTCCACACCAAACATACTAGGCTGTACTGTGCTAGAGAACACACTGTCCCTTTGGATTTGGATGCAGATTTAAAGGCACGAGCTCCAACTCACTGTGGAGTGCCTGTGAACAGAAGTGGGGACTTCACCTCCACTCCCTAGGGCCCTGTTTGGGGAAGCTTGAACTTGGGTTGCTCAGTCACACTTCCATGAACTTCAGCTCGCTGGACTGAAATAGACATCTCTGAACCTAACTTTCCCTTTGGTCTTGTTCTCTATCATTGCGTCAGTTTCCCTCTCTTCTTCCTCTTGAAGTATTTTTATTTATAGCCAAATCAATGGGAACCGGAAAGGAGAAGTAGCCATTTGATCCTTTCAAGTCCCAGTTGGGTCTGATTTCCCAAATTGCACCTCATAGCATTTTGCGGTATGTTTCTTTGCGGAAGTCCTAACAATTGTGTAGAAGTCTCCCCTTCCTGTGCATGTGTGTTCAGCATACAAATCCCAGTAACTCTATACATCACCAATCACCAACAACATTTTTAGCGCTACCAGATTTTATCCCCAAAAGGCACAGCCATTGACACTTTCATGATGACTTATAATTCTTAAGGCTGGACTTGAAAACCATAGAGTAATTGACAACCTTTGTTTCTCGATCTCCAAGGCCAGGTACCCTATGGCAGATGCTATGTGTACATTGCTTACCATGAAGGATGCCTGCAGACAGTTTCCATTCAGGGCAATGGCTTCCTGCAACTCTCTACCTAAGATGCTCTGTCCACCTTATATTCAGCCTGTGCATAGAACAGGCAAGAAATGCTAGATAGTAAGGTCTCAGGAAGGATCCTTGCCTATTGAGGAAGAAAAGATTCTCTGCCCCTCTTCCAACATTTCTGAAACATGTTCTGCACAGTTTCTCAGAGGGTGCCCAGTGGGATTGTACCCCAGTGACCCTTAGCCACTACCTGCCAATGAACATACACTTCATTGGCTCCTCTCCCTGCCCTGTCTCCCTTCTCCATTCTGTTGGCATGCTTTCTGGGATCACCTTTAAAATAAGTTTACACAGAAATTATTTTCTCTGGATTTGCTCTAAGAAGTACCCATAGGAAGACACATCCCAAGCAAGTCTGGGATCTGTCCTAATCACAACCCCAAGTCATTCTCCTTAGGACCAGGAACTACAATACCCCACCTGTCTATGACTTCTGGTGGCATGTAGACATGACCAGGGTTTCCAATGAATGATTGCTAGCACTCTCCTTACTAGTGTTCACCCAAATGCCAGTGATGCCAAAAGGACCATGGACCAACACAAGTGCTCCTGCCTTCATTCAAGAAAGACATCAGGTCTTTAATAAAAGATGTGTACCTGAAGGCTGGAATGAACACCAACTTCTGGCTTTTTCTTGCACGAGTTTCTTAGACATGCTTATCACTCTCATATAAAGCAGCATACACCACATACTCCACCAGGAGTGTCGACTCTTGAATGATGCTTCCCCCAAGGGCTGTACTGCCTGTTGAAGAGCAGTTTCAACTTCTGTCCAATGCCAGCGCAGTACCTGGGGAGTCCAGCTGTAGGCGAAAATCCCCTGTGTGGTCCTTCAGGCCCCAAACCACAGTTGATTACGAAGCTTTGCATAACGAGCCTCCTGGGGTAGCCCTCTCCACCCCAGGCACGGTGCTGTCAGTGTATTGCAGTTTTCTGAAGGGAGTTACAGTCAACCACTCAGGCCACACCCTTGACTCTGAGGCTAACTATGCTTTTTCTTTTTTAAATGAAGTATAGTTGATTTACAGTGTTGTCTTAGTTTCAAGTATAGAGCAAAGTGATTCAGTATATACACTGTACACACACACAAATATGTATTCATTTTCGGATTCTTTTCAATTATAGATTATTACAAGACATTGAATGTAGTTCCCTGTGCCCGACAGTGGATCCTGCTGTTTACCTATTACACTCACACCTGCATCCCTCCTAGCCCAGGCGCCTCTCTACTGGGGGCCTCACTGGAGGCACAGCCTCTGTGCCTTCCTTATCCAGGGTCTTGGCTAAGGCACGTTTCTCCACTCTGACCCAGTACTTCTTCACTCCTAGCCCTTCCCCCTTTTCCTACCCCAGACCCCCAGGCCTATGAAGAGAAGCCCCCCTTAGTTTGGGGTCCCTCACAGTGAGATTTTCCCCATGTGTACCACCGTCATGTCATCTGATCCTGGCCCGCTGCTGCTCCACGGAAAAAGATGGGACTCTGGGAAACCAGTGCTGCTCATTTGGGCCTCTTGCTTGCACTGCTGCAGGAAGTGATTAAAGGCTTGATTGTCATTTTCAGTTTGGCTCATCGTCCTAACTGACCACCTTGACACCCGGAAGCTCTACAGCATTCTGCAGACCACCACGGCCTGTGCAGAGACACTCACTTCTGGCAGTTTGGTTGTCACAGTGAAGGCATGCACCTGGCTGGATTCTGGGTGATGAAATGTCGTCACCAGAGACATGGCAAGGAAGTGCACTTCCGTTTAAATATCAAAGGCTTGATTACAAAATATAACCCAGGGCTCATGTACAAACTTCTTAGCCTTCGGTGGTTTTTTTTTTTTTTAACTTGACTCCAATCCCCAGTGTCTCAGTCTGTGTTCATGCAGCACCCTCCTAATGATGTCTATAAATTCTCGATCTTACTTCCTCCTGGTCCCTTATTGCCTGTGCTAATGTGGGGACTTTTGATCTCTGATCTAGATGCAAATTTATCGTTTTGCCAGAAATCCAAGTATAATGTGATTTTTGGTTTCACTAATATTTGTGGGGGTCATATCTCTTTGGGGAAACCTTTCACGATGCATAACCCCAGGATGTGTTAACTCCAGAGGTTTCTCTCCCAGGGAGCAGCTGTGGCTGGCCAGTATGTACTCCCCAGGTCCCTTAGGGATTCTATGGGATAAAAATGACTTTTTCAAATACCATGAGGGTGATTCTCACATCCAGTTCTCCTCATACCACAGGCTCTTCTGTTTCTCTTTCTCTAAACCCTTTGAACTGTTTCTCTCATGTCTAAGCCTGTCACATGCACTGCTCACTCTCCAAGCTTCCCAGATGTGAGGGGAAGGGACTGAAGAGGCAAACTCATCTCTAAGTTTGAGGAGGCTATGGCAACATCTTGGAAACCTTATAAGTGAATGATTTTTGTCCTCTCACAACTATAAAGGTCACCAAATGATGAGTAAATAAACTGATCAATTGGAACAATAGTGTTGGCATCAAGACCACAATATGGGTTTAAATCTCAGCCCCACAATCACAAGGTGTTTGATGATCGGAAATTCACATCACCTCTCTCCAAATCCCTGTCTTCTTCTGTAAAATGGGATATTATGCTTACTTTATACTTGCTTTATAGATAAGGTGAGCAAAATATTTAGCATTTGTGTCTGACGCACAGTGAGCACTTAATTTGTAGCCAGCACTATCTCTGGAAAAAGTTAAATTTTTAGCTGGAAATGCTTATTTCATGTTCTTCATTGTTCATAAAATTCCACAGTTTATTAAAAACACCCTCCCCAGGTCATCAATGGTTCAAGGAATTCCATCCTCTTGCTCCATTATGTGAAACACAACAAAGTCAAATGTGGCCCCTTCATTCACTCTTGAGAATGTTTCTAAAGAGGGAGTCAGCAGTGGGGTGTGAGCAGAGAGTAGAAGACGAAATTTACATTGATTTAAAAACCTCTCTACCTAGAGATGACTTTTTATTGACTCATTTTTAAAATGTGATTTTGCGGTAGAACCAAAGCAGATGACGATTATAGGAGAGAGAGATTAAATGAAATAGGAGCTGGCTTAGCTATTCGTTATGAGACTGAAGGCAATTCATTGCCATTGAATTGCAAGATAAACTCTACTTTCCAGCAGGGTCGTTGTTTTGTAGCCAGTTACCACAATCTGAGCAAAGGGAAGGGAAAACTGAAGCTGCAAACTACTTTTCTATAAATGTCCAGGCATTTGGTCAAAACTTTAATTTTCTTTCTTTCTTTACCAAATCATTTCCTCCATGTAAGTCTCTAGGATGCATTTGTTGTCATAATGAGAAAGAAGATTTGGGGAAGAGGAAAGTTATCCTTTAGAAAGAATAAGCCTAGTGAATTTAACAATTGCAGGACAACCTATAATTTTCATATAACATAGTGTTAAAATACCTCTCCAAAAAAACTGCAAGAATGGCAAAATTGTGACATAATAGAGAAGAAAATGGGGTGAGCCCATACATTGATAATACATAAGATACATCATTATCCCATGCTCCTGTATTAGAAGAATCAATATTGTTAAAATGGTCATACTGCCCAAGGCAATCTACAGATTTAATGCAATTCCCATCAAATTACCCAGGACATATTTCACAGAACTAGAACAAATCATAATAAAATTTATATGGAACCACAAAAGACCTAGAATTGCAAAAGCATTACTGAAGAAAAAGAAAGAGGCTGAAGGAAGAATTCTCCCAGACTTCAGACAATACTATAGAGCTACAGTAATCAAGACAGCATGGTATTGGTACAAAAGCAGACATATGGACCAATGGAAAAGAATAGACAGTCCAGCAATGAACCCACAAACTTTTGGTCAACTAATCTTCAACAAAGGAGGCGAGAATATACAATGGAATAAAGACAGTCTCTTCAGCAAATGGTGTTGGGAAAACTGGACACCAGCATGTAAATCAATGAAGCTTGAACAATCCCTTATACCATACACAAAAATAAACTCAAAATGGATCAAAGACTTAAACATAAGACAAGATACAATAAACCTCCTAGAAGAAAACATAGGCAAAACATTATCTGACATATATCTCAAAAATGTTCTCCTAGGGCAGTCTATCCAAGCAATAGAAATAACAGCAAGAATAAACAAAGTTGGGACCTAATGAAACTTACAAGCTTCTGCACAGCAAAGGAAACCATAAACAAAACAAAACGACAACCTATAGAATGGGAGAAAATTTTTGCAAAAGATGAAACTGTCAAAGGCTTGATCTCCAGAATATATAAGCAGCTCATATGACTTAATAAGATAAAAAACAAACAACCCAATTCAAAAATGGGCAGAAGACCTAAACAAGCAATTCTCCAATAAAGAAATACAAATGATCAATAGGTACATTAAAAAATGCTCAATATCACTAATTATCAGAGAAACGCAAATCAAAACTACGATGAGGTATCACCTCACACCAGTCAGAATGGCCATCATTCAAAAGGCCACAAATGACAAATGCTGGAGAAGCTGTGGAGAAAAGGGAACCCTCCTACACTGCTGGTGGGAATGCAGGTTCGTGCAGCCACTGTGGAAAATAGTATGGAGATTCCTCAAAAGACTAGGAATAGACTTACCATATGACCCAGGAATCCCACTCCTGGGCATATATCCAGAAGGAACCCTACTTCAAAAAGACACCTGCACCCCAATGTTCATAGCAGCACTATTTACAATAGCCAAGACATGGAAACAGCCTAAATGTCCATCAACAGATGACTGGATAAAGAAGAGGTGGTATATTTATACAATGGAATACTATTCAGCCATAAGAATCGACAACATAACACAATTTGCAGCAACATGGATGTCCCTGGAGAATGTCATTCTAAGTGGAGTAAGCCAGAAAGAGAAAGAAAAATACATATGAGATCACTCATATGTGGAATCTTAAAAAAAAAAAAAAACAGATAAAAGAACATAAAAAAAACCAGAAACAGACTCATAGACATAGAATACAAACTTGTGGTTGCCAGTGGGGAGGAGGGTGGGAAGGGACAGACTGGGAGTTCGAAATTTGTAGATACTGACAGGCGTATGTAGAATAGATAAACAAGACTATACTATATAGCACAGGGAAATATAGACAGTATATACAAGATCTGGTGGTAGCTCACAGTGAAAAAGAATGTGACAATGAATATATGTATGTTCATGTATAACTGAATAATTGTGCTCTATACTGGAAATTGACACAACATTGTAAACTGACTATAACTCAATAAAAAATGTTAAAAAATAAAAAAATTTAAAAAGTAAAATAAAACTGTTGGAAAAGTTATGCAAAAAAAATTATTTGGAATATTTTCCTCCAATATAACCACCTCTGATGTGAATATAGAATTTCCCAACTTACCTTTTACAGCGACTCTATTTTTGTAGTTCTGAAGATTACACAATGTTAGAGTAAGATTAATGAGGGCAAAGGGTACAGGTAAGGAAAGAAATTTTGGCCAGAAGAATTCAGAAGGTAAAAGTCAAGACAGGAAAATAGTATGAACTATCATTCCAGAATAAAGCAAGATCTGAAATTCCAGATAGGTTTTCAACTAAGGTCCAGGCTGATAGATTCAATCTAAAGATTTTCTCAATGTCATAAATTTATGCTATGAAAACAGCTGTACCCAAAGATGTCCTTCTTTTTAATCAGAAGCATCAATGATTCAGAATTAACTCAGAATTTGGAAAGTACTACTGAGAGCCCCTTAAGGCATATTATTTAAAATGTGGAAAAGATACATTCCTTTTCAGTCAAATGTAGGAATTTCCATGATGGAATGAATTAGTAACCAAGATCTTTAGAATATATATATATAAAAAAGAGACACACCTCAAGAATTATGGATGCCAACTTCCTTGGCAGCTGGCCTGTGTATAGGTAGTGGCACTGTTCATAGCAGGCCCTGGAATGACTCACCTGCTCTTCCGTTTTGAAGACTTTTTCTTATATGGAAACTCCTTTATTTCTCCAAAGAGAAATCTTTCTTCCCAGTGTTTTTAGTCTCTTCCTTATCCCAAAATCAGCACGTTGTGTTTTGTTACCTTTGTGTAGTGTCCTTTTTCTGATTACCATACATAAACAGAGGGGGCACTCGCTACCCTGTGATAGGGAAGCTCTCTGAACCCTGCTGTGAGCAGCCTCCATCTCTCTCACACACCAGTATCTCAAATGACGTCATTGGAATCGCTCCTTAGAGTTAATTTTCATCTGTCTCCTCCTGACCTCAAAGGGTCAACTCAAGAAGTTTTACCTTACTTCTTTCACCCCAGTGTGATGAGAAATTCAGAATAGCTGAGATTTGTAGAGCAGGCAGATAGCTAGATATGAGCAGAGAAAGGGGTACACAGGCCAAATGATAGGAACTTGGGAGGAAAAAAAGGAGAGGGGCATGAGGCCAAATGCAGAAAACCCTGCATCATATAAACAACAGGGGTCCCTGGACAGACAAAAGAAAAGCAGGAACCTCTGGGCTGATAAGAAGTCACATTTTGAGTTGTCAGGCAAGGAGGCAGGCAAAGAAATATGGGAAAAGGCAGGAATCGCCAGTATCCAAGTATCCAAATATACTCTTTTGCTCATTATGCCTTCTTTACAATAAAATTAGCCTTACAGATTAGAAGTACCCATCCTGCACTGCTGGCATGACACTTTGGATCTAGACTAAGGACAAAAATCCCTCCTCCCTTTGGAAAGGTGGAGTTGGAATGAAAATCAGGGAATACGATCCCAAACCCTTCCCTCCCCGACAAATATTCCACCCATTCATTTTTACACTGTGTAATCAACTTACCAAAGAAACTCAGGGCAACTGCTCATCTGAGCCTGCCGGCTCTGCCCTAGAGAGTGTACAAACTATCCCTTAATAAATTCTCACTTTACTTTCTTAACTTCCGTATCCTGTCTCTGAATTCTTTCTATGAGGAGACAGGAAACTAATCACCGGCAACAAGATTAAAACTTGAGGACAGGAACCATCTCTCATTCATTTCCATGTAGGCAGTATGTTGCCTGGCATGTGGTCAGTGCTCAGCAAAAGGGCAGTGAAATAAAAAATAAAATGAGAAAATTTGTTGAGGCCATGCTAAAATGGAAGGAGAAAACGTCTAGAAAATGGATACCAGGAATTCACTCTTTGCTACAGCTGACCCTTTAGGTTCAAACTCACTTACTAGGTGCCTCCACCTACTTTCTGGTATCATGTTTCTAAGAGCAAACTGACCTGCTTCCTGGGCACCATTCTTCCCTCTACTTTAGTCTAAATGTCCCTACTAATTGAGATGTGTCTCCAGGAACCTAGACCTGCAAACATTTGCATAAGCAGAAAGTACATTCCAGTTGTCCCAGGAGTGAGAAGGAAAGAGCTCAGCTTGCAGGACATTAGAGTTAGATGTACGGGCGGCAGAGCTACTTCATACTCAGTGCTACTCTGGCAGCTTGAAACTTCGCAAAAAGTATGTAGAAATGGGTAACTTTAAGAAAATCCATTTTGAGATCTTTCATAATTCCATAATTCCAACTTTTAGTTTTTAAAGCTTCAAAAATACAGAATAAATTCCCATATGCACTTTATCTGGATCCAGCAATCGTTAACATTTTGCCACATTTCCTTTCTCTCTCTCTCTTTCCACGTGTGTGCGTGCACATAAATTTTTTGTTGTTGTTCAACAGTTTTAAATTTCAGATGCCACCGCATTCTGTCTTAACTGTAAAATTTCCTCTTGTTCATTTCTATTTAAAGGTAAACGCTATAGGCTGGAGTCAGAAATTTATAATAGAACCGAAGGGCAAATAGTAGCAAAATCATAGCATGAGGGAAGGCCAGAGCTCAGAGGTTTGTGAGAGAGACCAAAAGACAAAAAGACCCAGCTGGATGAATTCAGAAGTTTAAAGTAAGAAAGGAATTTCCCCAAAGAACAGTAATGGAAAATAACTGTATTATTCAGCCTAAGCTCAGCAACTGTAACAGAAGATCCACCACTATGTCAAAGAAAGATGGACTCATCTCTTTCTCACAGAGAAGTCTGGCTCTGCCCCAAACTGATATTCAGGGACCAGACTCTTCCTGTCTCCTGGATAGGCATCGCCATGATGTTCAGAGTCAAGACCCAGCTGTCATGGTTTCCAGTCAGTGGAAAGTGGAAAACAGTGTGAAGGAGACAAACTCATTGTCTTCAGGCTACAGCTCAAAAGTGGAGCCCATGCACATTCCTTTGGAAGGAATTTAATAACCTGGCCACACTCATAGGCAAAGGTTGAAAATGTAGAGTCCATGGGCAGGAATATATATGTTTAACTTCAATTCTGCCACTGTGGAAGAGGGGGAGAATGAGTTATGGTGAGCAGCTAGTTGGTCCCATCACAGTAGTAAAGCTGTCTTTGCTGTTGTTCTTCTCTGGATATGGAGAATCAACGTATCCCTCATGGATATCTCTTCACATCTCACCAGCCACTGTAGAGCTCCTCTTCAACAGGTCTCATTCTTTAGACCACCTGCCACCCCTTCAGCATAACTCCTTAGGTTAGCCATGACAGCAAGGTAATAAAGATGGAGGTTGACAGTGGGAGCAGGACTGTGGTTATGGTGGTGCTGAAATGTAATTAAGGTTCCATCTCAACAATCTACAATGGTTAGACTCCAGAATCTATAAATATAGCAAAAATCGGGTGGGACATAGAGGTGACCTCAGTAGCTTGGCAAATGGACCCAAAAATAACTAATGTAGATCACAGAAGTTTAATCCCTGTGTCCTGGGTGTGGTCTACTTATTTGAACAAATGAGAATATGTTTATATTACTACCTCAAACAGACATGTTCCCAGCCATCCTTGGCTTGGCTTGCAAGAAAATCAGGTTTTTATAATTATCCTATCCCCTCAAATATTCAGGATGTCTTATAGGCTACTTATATATATATATATTCAAGTATTATCCACAGTTAATTTTTGCTGCCCTCTTGATAAGCTCACACGTACCCCTTGGTGCCTGAGGCTGGAGACCTTGGAATCCAAGACAGCCAGTACTGTCTAGGCTGTGATAGGGTTAGCCTCATGGAATGACCATGGTTATATCTCAGAGCTACTGGGATAGTCAGAAAGCTACCATTACCACTGCCAGCAGTTCCCAGCTTAGGTGCCAAACGGGAGACGTGCACAGCTTGCATCAAGTTTCATGCTGATCCTGGCATCATTATAGACTTCTGCTAATTTCTTAAGGCAGCCATGCCCTTAAAATGTAAAAGGGGTTCTCTCTTTCTCTCTCCCTTTCCATATTACAGTCATTCAAGTGGAATCCCATAGTAAAGTGGCCTTGATTCCAAAGTGCTACAGAACTCAGTGAGAGAGTTCTTTCCATTCACATTTATATATATTCTTTTTTTTTTCCCCAAGACATACTCATGTCTCCAGGCTGAGTCCTGTCCTGGCTGTACACAGTGAAAGGGATCTAAAGCCCCCTCAGTTCTTGGGCTTTGACCAGCCTAGACCTTGATTGTTTGATGCCTGTTTTTAAGGGAAGTTGGAGAGTATACATAAGAAGAAAGAGGGGCAGAGTGGAAGGCCAACACCAGTCGCCCCAAGTGCACAAGGATATGTAGAGAGAAGGATGTTGTCCACAACCTCTCATCAGCATACGGCTCTGAGAAGACACACAGGATCAATTGATGTAAAAGTGTACACAGAACCAGAATTTGTAGATTTACCAATTGTTCTTTCCTGCTATGGAAGTTAGCATCTGTCAGATTTTGGCCTTCACCTAGAAATATAGAACATTAACACAGAATCATTTAGCTCCAACCCCTCATCTTACAGATATGGGAAGAAAGGTCCAGAGAGAGGAAATGACTTGCTGATGTTGACATGTCTTGTAAATATCAGAGTTAATACTTAAACAAATGTCTTCCTGGTGCCTTTTCTTCCATACTGCTCCTTCTTTTCACAGCACTTCACTGGAAAGCTTACTTTGACATTTTGCTAAATAAGGGGCCTGTTTGTGTCTAAAACAAATCACCAAATTTACAAATAGTTTATGAGTCAGTGGTTATAAGAGTGGGAGAAAAATAAAGAAAACATGAGAGAACTCTAATGACAGGTATTTTAGGTAAATGACTCAAAGGAGCAAGGACACAATGTAGTTTATAAATTAATTTTAAATTTATCCTTAAAAAACACTTTGGCCCCAATGTTTTGAGGTGCTTTCCTCATGCTCTAGGCTGTCACTCAAGGCCACTCTCATCTTGAGAGAATCTAATAGATGTGACCCAAGAATTCTATACCATCCAAACTATTGTACCACAGTGAAGGGAAACTAGAGACACTGTCAAAGATTGAGTTTATCACTGGCGTACCCTTCCAAAAAAGCAATGAATGAATATAACTCAGAAAGAAGGATTTGAACTTAGAAAGATGGTGTATATCATATTATTTTCCATTTATAGTTAAAATTTTTAATGTGATAAGAAATTAAAAAGTAAAACCCTACTGAATCTGAAAACAAAGCTAAACTAAAGGTGATCAAAAAGTAGAATCTTACAGTCATAAAATAGATAAGCCTTGGGAATATAATGTACAGCATGATGACTACAGTTAGTAATACTACATTGTATATTTGAAAGTTGCTGAAAGAGTAGACCTTAAAACTTCTCATCATAAGAAAAAAAATTTATAACTATGTGTAGTGATGGATGTTAACTAGACTTACTGATTATTTTGCAATATATATAAATATTGAATCATTATGTTGTGCCCTTGAAACTAATATGTTATATGTCAGTTTTATCTCAATTTTCAAAAAAAAAAAAGCTAAATGAGCTCTAGTATACTCAATACTCCAGTGAGTATCTTTGCTAGGGGACATGTGACACAGGGTTTAGAGAATTTTGATGCCTTAAAAAATTATTAAATGCTGACGAACCAACTGAATGCATGGAACAGCTAATGGCAGTAAATCAGGCATCTTCCATTGAAGAGCATTGTTGGTTTGTTTATCCAGAAAACAATCCAATGTGTTAAAAACTAAGGATACAAATGAATCACACATGGCTTGCATTCTCCAGCTGATTAAGGAAAAATAATACAACAGTTGGGATTTTAATACAGGCTGTAAGAGTGTTTTTAATAGACAGTGGTCTTGCAGATGTTAAACCCTGATGACTAGGAAGCAGAAAGTAAGACAAGCATTAACCATTCATGGCAGTATATATTCAGTCTGGGGCAACAAGAGTGTTGTTTCTAATATACAGTTTGTAAGGTTTCGGTGGTAGCTGGAATCAGGAAGGAAACTAAATGCGTAGGAACGAGGTTTGACAGAAAGTCTGATCTTAATAATCATGTCATTTCCTTCTCTATGCCTCTTTTCTCTGTTCTGTAAAACAGAGCTTAAAACATGTATTCAGAGAATTACTGAGGAGATGCTTACTAAGCAATTAACACAGTAGCACTTGTCTACAGTTTAGCTGTCAAGTGTCCCATGAGGAAGAATGCTAAGTGGAAGGACTCATTTAAATCTTACTTTATCCTTAATCTCTAAATATCCATTCACTACCGCAAATGTTCCCTTCTGTTCAATGATCATTTCTGAAGGCTTTCTTTATGTCTGGTCTTAGGATGTGAAAATTAATAACACTCCCTTTCTGTCATGGAGGAACTTCAAGTTCTTTCCCTGGACGTTTTCCCTGCAGTCAAGCAGTATTTTGTTTATTACTCTAGAATAAAAATCTTTGTTACTATCTTATGAAAGTATATTACTCAGCCATAAAAAGGAATGAAATAATGCCATCTGTAGTAACATGGATAGACCTAGAGATTATCATATTAAGTAAAAGACAAATGTCATATGATATCACTTATATGTGGAATCTAAAAAAAAGATACACATTTTATTTACAAACCAGAACTAGACTCACAGACATAGAAAACAAACTATGGTTACCAAAAGGGAAAGAGAGGGATAAAGTAGGAGTTCAGGATTAACAGATAAACATTACTATATATAAAACAGATAATCAACAAGGTCCTACTGTATAACACAGGGAAACATAATTCAGTTTCTTGTAATAACACATAATGGAAAAGAATCTAAAAAACTATGTATATGTATAACTGAATTGTTTTACTGTACACCTGAAACTGAATTGTAAATCAACTACACTTCAATAAAAAATTTTAAAAAGAAAATACTCAAAATAAAGAAAAATCTTATGGAAGTTATTATCCCACTAAACTTGGTGGTAGAGCTACCCTCACACCACCAGGTTGCAAGATTTCTTACAGAAATGTCTACCCATGTCTTATTCAATTTTGTATCCTCAACATTGGATATGATGCCTGCCAAAAAAATCATGTCCAATAATTGTTTTTGTTCTTGTTTATTTATTTGTTTCTATTGCATTGAAAATAATCAGAAAAATAATATTGATGGCAAAAATCACTAGATTGAAGTCACTAGTATTCCTAGAAGAAGTTTTGTTTTATTCCCAGTATAGACACACACACACATACACAAAGTAGTTCATGTAGATTAGTTATCTTCATACAGGATTCCATGCTATGCCTTGCATTTGTTCAATTGATATGGTGGATTGTTTATCACATTAGGCTATCACCCGTATTTCCTTTCTGCTTTTCCACACGTAATTGCTTAGAACAATTAGCAGTCTCACAAAAAACCACCCTTTCTTTCCTGTAAGAGTCATGGTTTGTTTCTGTTGGTTCCTTTTCTTAACGTGAACCCATTTGAGTACAGTAGATCTTCTGCTGGTTCTGGACAAAGTCCTTCAAGTCTTTAAACTCCCAAGATGTAAAGCTGTGAAACTTAAAAAAAATTCTAAATATAAGTGATTAATATCATACATGTGAGAATTTATCTAGAAATTCAAACGGGAACTCTGTCTATGAGTCATGTGCCTTTGCCCTAAGGGAGAATTCCTTTTCATGTATTACAGTTATAGAAAGTGGAAGAAATTCTTTTATTAGTGCCAATGCCAATGGATTCAAATTTAAATTTAATTCTTTAATTTAAAGTAATTTTTAAGCAGGAAGTAAACTGAGGATATTAAAAGGATAGAAGGAAGTACTTTTGTCCAAAATAAAAGTCATTTCAATGGCACAGGATTTTTAAATTCTCAAAAAGGATAACTTATATGAAAACCTACAGGAAATGAAATTTTTTTCCTCTGGTAATGAAAGTTTACATGAATTATTCTACGTATATGCCTGGTACAGAAGCCAGAATGTGACAGACATTCAATAAACTTTCATTTCTAACCCTCTGCCCTACCTAAGTTTGACTACGATAATGGTAAATAATTATTGGGTATTTATACAGTGCCAGGTATTGTCCTATGCTCTTTAAGTAAATTATATCATTAACTCCTTACCAAAACTCCATGAAGTTAGTACTAGATTATTTCTATTTTAGAGACATGAAAATTGAAGCATGTAGAGATTTGTGATTTCTCCACGGTCATACAACTAGAAAATGGCAAAGTAAAAATCTGAACTCAAGTCTGTGCTGTTCATCTATATATTACGTCTCCCATTCCCCATGCCATCATCCTAGCTAATTAACGAGGTAAAGACTCCATGGAAGAGGAAAAGCATAAATTGGGTCTGTCTACCAAGTCTGTGGCTACACCAAAACACTGGTTTGAACATTAGAAAACTTAACCAGTAAGGCATGTTGAGGCATTCAGCTACCTGTCAGAAATGCAGTCTTCAGTTATACTGCCAAGCATTGGATAGACATTCCCTAAACTTCCAAACTAGAGTATAAAACTTTGGCTAATGTATCTCCAGCTGACTCTGACAGAAGCCATACCTGAGAAAATAAAACAGACTTTTCAAGGGATAAAGAACCCTATGTAACATACACAATTATCTTCAGAAAATGAAAGGGGAAGAGCAAACTTAAGCATTCCTCAAATTCAACATTCTTCAAATGAACACAGGATTCCCTGTTAGGAATCCAGGGACGTACAGTAGATTCATTGATATGTTGGTAATTACCAATAAAAGGAGTACAAGGAGCAATAGGAGGTCACAGAAGGCAGAGAGACCACCTACATTTGGAACGATCAAGGAAGAATCAAGGTACATTTGAGTTGAACATTGAAGAAAGGGATTCTATTTGGAGGAGAGCCGTCAGAATGAAAGTCCAGACTTTTAGAGATAATGCAAACAAGGCATTCTGGTAAATACGTACCAAGACTTAACTGAACCCTAACATAACCATTTGAGATTTCACTATTTTTTCATTAATTTATTTCACCAATTTTTAAAATCAAATATAACAAGTAGATCTCTACTAAATGTATCTGAATGTTTATCAAATTTGTTCATTCAATTAACTCTTCCTACTCTGTGTTGGGAACTAGGCACTAGAAAATAGGAGGATGAAGCCCACCTCCTGTCCTCAAGAAAACTGGTTTATTTAGTGGGGAAGACAAATAAGTAAACATGTTGTTAATCACACATATAATAGCATCATAGCTACAATTTGAAATTTTATGGACGTGGAAATAAAAAGTCATGCCACGTCTGAAAGAAAATAATTTTAATGACACCCCAAAGAATTTATTAATCTTCAAGATGAAAAAACTTTTTTTGATCTAGAATAGAGAACAATGGTGGTGAATGGCAAAGGAACTCAAATGTCTCCAGTGAAAGGAAAAGGAAAATGAGTCAGAAAATGTATTAAAAGAATTTGCTTTGAGAAGAGTAGCACTTCAAAAGAAAAGAGAATTCCTGGGATCCAGACAAAGGTTGTATCCAAAGAAAAGATTAGTGTCCAGAAAGCTGGAAGGAGCCAAATCAAATGAGTAACTGTATATTCCAACACTATATATTCCAGGAACTTGTATGCATGTAGATCATAAAGTGATTTGGGGGTTGGAATATTAAACCTAAATATATGGACTCTATATAATATGACCATGATCATACATTCAAATGAATACTGATGAAACGAATGCATGAATAATATAGTTAGCATCCTAGAAAAATTATTCTGGCTACAGAAAAGAAATCACATAGTTTGAAAACAGGGAGACAATTTGGAAACTTAGAATAATCCAGGTAAGAACTGAACTAAAAGTAGAAGCCATGGATATGATTGAAATCACCCAAACAGAAAATGTAGTCTAATTAAAAAAGACAAAACAAAACAAACAAACAAAAAGACAAAAAGCAAGTCTGGGACACAGCTCTGAGAAAGAAAAGGGGTAGTTAAATGTAAAAATCTTAAAAAAAAATTTTTATCATAGAAAAGCTCAGGTATTTCCAAAAGTAGAGAGAATTGTAAAATAAGCCTTCATATATCCACCACCAAGATCCAAAATTTATCAGCTTTTCATCTATTCCTCCACCTAAAATTTTTTTTGTTTTGCTGGAGTGTTTAAAATCAAACTCACTGAACATTATGAGACATTGATGAAAGAAACTGAAGACACAAATAAATGAAATATATTCCATATTCATGAATTGGGAGAATTAACACAGTTAAAATGTCCATACTGCCCAAAGTAATATACAGACAAATGTGATCCCTAGAAACTTCAATGGCATTTTTCACAGAAATATAATGGATAATCCTAAAATTTGTATGGAACCACAAAAGACCATGAATAACCAGAGAAATCTTGAGAAATAATAATAAAGCTGGAGGCACACTGCTTCTTGATTTCAAGCTATATTACAAAGCTATAGTAATCAAAACAGTATGGTGTTGGCATAAAAAATGGACATATAGATCAATGGAACAGAATAGAGAGCCCAGAATAAACCCAGGCATATATGGTCAATTAATTTATGACAAAGAAGCTGAGAATATACAATGAGGGAAAGACAGCCTCTTCAATAAATGTGTTGGAAAAACTGGAAAGTCACTCAAAATAGTGAAACTGGACCACTATCTTATACCATACACAAAAATTGACTAAAAATAAAAATAGGATTTGAATATAAGAACTGAAACCATAAAACTACTAAAATAAAATATAGGTGGTAAGCTCCTTTACATCAGTCTTGGTGATGATTTTTTGGATTTGACAATAAAAATAAACAAATGGAGCTACTCAAACTGAAAAGCTTCTACACAGCAAAGGACACCAGCAACAAAATGAAAAGGCAACTTACCAAATGGGAGAAAATATTTGCAAACCATATATCTGATAAGGGGTTAATATCTAAAATATATAAAGAATTCATATAACTCAATAGCAACACACACACACACACACACACACACACACACACACACACAATCCAATTTAAAAATGGGCAGAGGAATTGAATAGACATTTTTCCAAAGAAGACATACAGATGGTCAACAGGCACATGAAAAAGTGCTCAGCATCATTAACAATAAGGGAAATGCAAATCACAACCACAATGAGATATCATTTCACACCTCTTAGAATGGTTATTATCAGGAAGACAAGAAATGTCAAGTGTTGGCAAGTATGTGGAGAAAAAAGAATCTTTGTGCATTGTTGATGGGAAGGTAAACTGGTGCAGCCTCTCTGAAAAGCAGTGTGGAGGTTCTGCAAAAATTAAAAATAGAACTACCATATAATACAGCAATTCCACTTCTGGGTGTTTATCCAAAGAGAAAAAAACACTAACTTGAAAAGATATATGAATCTCCATATTCACTGAAGCACTACTTATAATAGCCAAGATATGGATAAAACCTTAAATGACCATCAATAGACGAATGGATAAAGAAGATGTGGCATATATATGATGGAATATTATTCAGCCATCAAAAGAAGGAAGTTTAACCATTTGTGACAACATGGACAGACCTTAAAAGCATCATACTAAGTGAAATAAGTCAAACAGAGAAGAAACAAATCACATATGATCTCATTTATATGTGGAATCTGAAACAAAACAAAACAAACTCATAGATACAGAGAACAGACTGGTGATTGCCAGAGGTAGGAAATAGGGTTCAGTGAAATGGGTGAAGGTGATCATAATGTACAAACTTTCAGCTATAAAATAAATAAATGTTGGGGATGTAATGTACAGCATGGGGACAATAGTTAATAATGTTATGTTCTATATTTGAAATGTGATGAGTATAAATCTTGAAAGTTTTCATCACAAGAAAAAAAATTGGAACTGTGTGTGATGGATGTTAACTAAATTTATTTTGTTGGCCATCTTGCAGTATATACAAGTGTTGAATCATTTGTTGTACACCTGAAACCAATATGTTTTATGTCCATTGTATCTCAATAAAAAAGAGGGAATTTTTAAAATGATAGAATACCCACAATGAATGTTCCTCTTTGGTGAGGAGCTTTCCTCCAAGTGTTAAAGATTTAGGAATGGGAACACCTTTCATTTTGTGCCCCTACCATCTTCTATTCATGGTTTCCAAAGTTGTCTGGGAGGTTTTGATGGACTTAAAAGTAATGCATTTTACTTCTTACCTTCCATTGGCTAGAACTCCATCACATGGACACATCCACCTGTTAAGGAGACTGAAAACTATAATGACTATGTGTATCTAGGAAGAAGAGGAAACAGATTTGGAAAAGAGTAAGCCATATACTCCACAGTACTGGTGAACCATTATCTCAGGCCACCCATCCCAAATAGAGTTGCCAGCTTCCTATCCTCTATCCCCTTCATCTAAGATCCAGGACAGTTCAGCCCAGATGATGATAGTAACTGAAACCATCTTATTTGACTTCTTGCATATCATGATTGATTCAGGTATTTAATCAATGACCCACATTGGTTCAATGAGATCCAATCCTACGACATCTTTGGAACATTTGGTGAAGAGAATCTCTCTTTCCATGAAGTATGCTGAGCTATAAAGAGATGAACCAGGGCAACCATTTGGCAGGCAAACCTTTTGTCAGCATGATGGAGAAGCCTGCTTGAGAATTAAGCCAACAAATAAGAAAGCAGAGCTGAAAGATAGAAAGAGATACCTTTTAATGATAGCCTTTGAGTATATTCAGGCATGTCTGCTCAGTCCTACTCGGTGACTTTTTCCACTAAGATACCAAATAAATCCTTGAAAAATTGGTTTTCTTTAACCCAGTTTAAATTGAGCCTGCGTCACCTATAAGCAAGAGGATTAATAGAAGGCCACCTGCAAAACTCTGGAACACCCTTTTGTCCCTTCCGTCCATCCTCAAATCCAATGACATAGTCACCCCATTCTGCTCTCTGCTGGTGAGTAAATGAGCTCTTTGAGATGGGGCTGCATCCATCCCATCCCCATATGGCTAGATTGCTCATTTTCTCAACTGTTTTTTTTAAAAAATGCAGGCATTGTCTTGAATCAAATATAACATTTGTTGCCTTCTAAGGAGGTCAGAATCATTTTCATTAATTAAAATCTGGCTTCCTTTGTATATGCTTTTTGAAGATGAGTGATCTAATCAGCCTGGAACTGAAGAGTTTTGTTTCATGGTAAGAGGCATATTTCTGCAGTTATTTCCCTTTTGAGAGGCAGTAGGGTCCCAAATGGTGATCGCCGAAGTTGAGCAAAGACAGTCTGTAAGTCACATGGAGGAAGTTGTGCCAGTAATAATTTTGGGGTAGTCAGCAGGGACTGTTGCCATCGCCTCCACATCATTTATTTTCACTCTGCTGAAAATTTAATTCTAATATAAGGATTCATCCAACAGTAGTAAAGTATTAAGTTCATGCCTCACATCTACAAATGTCAGATTTCAAATAAAACACTGGTGAGATATAAAGAACACAAAACATGCTTCTTGACTTTCATGAGAGACAGAGAAAGAGGGAGAGAGAGAAAACTACCCGTGCAAGTATATTTAGAACATCATTCCAAATAAGGAAAATGCTACTCACAGAAGCAAAATCAGTTGGTGCTATTTTGCAAGTCGACATTAAACCAGACTAGGATTACCAGTCAGTTTTAGGGAGATAGCAAGCCTGATGCAACCATTTCAGACAAAATAAAGACAAATATTTTTGGAGGAACCATCTGTACAGAATTAGTGCATGACTTTGGACTTCCCATGTTATCAAGCAACTTGACACCATGTTGGGTATAGATCTGTCACTAGCCAGAAACTCACAGGCTGGGCAACCACTCAGAATCATATACAAGAATCAAAATCCTTTAGAAACCATGTACTTAGTTTTGTGACCTGATAGACTTAGAAACCACAATACTTAGCTTCATGACACTTGAAGTCTTAACAGTTTAATAGGACCTGAGGCTCAGAAAGGACCTAAAACCAAGGTTTAACAGCTCAATGCACTCAGAAGACTGATGAAGGCAACACGTGTTTTTTGAGTTTGATTATTTATCTCGCTCTGTAGCAAAGGAATTGTAAGAGAAAAATAAGGGGTGTGTGTTCTATCCCTCTCACCTACTTTTGGTCATCAAATAACAACCTGCATAGAGCTGGTTACAAATGTTCAGTAACAGGAGTGATCCTGAGGATGAAATAGGAAAACTTTTTGGAACAGATACAAGGCTGGCAGAACTAGCAGAATTTGGTTATTTGGATGTGTAGAGAGAAGGAAACAATCTGGAATGGTGTATGTGTGTGCACGTGTGTATGTGTGTTCACATATTGTGTGAGTTGTAGAGGTACCATCATGGCACGAATGTTACTAGAAGAAATAAATAGTGCTCAGGCTCTTACAGAGAGGTAGGTTCCAATGACAGAGGCCCTGGAAGACAAGGGAGTAGGGTGGGCCCTTGAAGGTGAGGCAGCAGTAAGTCATTATAATTCCCTGGGTAGGAGAAAGGTATGGTGTGTTAATTTCTGACGGTCACTATAGCAAATTACCACAAACAAAGTGGCTTACAAATGACACGAATTTGTTATCTTATAGTTCTAAAATTAGTAATCCAAAATGGGTCATACTGGGCTAACACCAAGGTTTACACAGTGCTTATTCTTTCTGGGGGTCCTAGGAAAGAATCTGTTTCTTTGCCTTTTCCAGCCTCTAGAGGTTGCCTACATTCCTTGGTTTGTTGCCTCTTCTTCCACCTGCAAAACCAGCAATCATATCACTCCAACCTCTACTTCCATCCCTATGTCTCCTTATCTGATTCCGCTGCCTTTATCTTTCATCTTTTAAGGACCTTTGTGATTATATTGGGCTCATCTCGATAATCCAGAATACTGCCCCTATGTTAAGAACCTTTATCACATTTGACAAGTCCATTTTACTATAAGAGGTAGCATATATGTAGGTTCTGGGGATAGGATGTAGACACTTTGCGGGGAGCATTATTCTGCCTATCACATAGAGTTCAGTGACTTAACCCTAGTCCCAAATCAGTAAATCATTGTCAGCTTTTACAAGGTGATGCTAGTGCAAAGATGCTAATCAGGAGTGTACAACTGGCTTTATTTCTCACAAGGACTGCTCTCGGTACATCTCCATATTCCTGATACACATATTCATTCTAGAAAGCAGCACAGCAGAGAATATCATGGGCCCACCATGGGCAATTCAGTTTGGCCTAGCACTTGGGAATTCTGCAGGCAAATAATAACTTGGAAGGGACAGGACTGTCCGTGAGTGGAAAACTGAGACTTCAGGAAATGGTTCAGACACATCTACAAAGAGTGACCACAGGAAGGAACTGGATCATGTTACCAAATCCACTGAGTGCTTAATTTCACTTCTCCTTTCACATTAGTTTTTTTTTTAAATTTCCTTCATAAATTATAGATGTAAGTTGTTATTTTGGTACATGGTTGGAGAAAATGTCCATGGATCTATTCCATTGCAGTGAGAAGCAATGATATTTCTAAATGATTTCATAATGGAAACTAAGAGCTGACTCAACCATTCTTTTAACAAAAATATATTAGAAGCCAATTTAGTGCCAGGCACTAAGGACAGAAAAATGACATTCAATCCATAATCTCAAGGACTTCGTGGTTTAGAAATTGTCAAAAAAAATTATGTGTAAGAGGTGTATCATGACCACTTTTAAGTAAAACAAGAAAGTCTCAAAGAGGTTAAACAACTCATCCAGTCATCCAGCTAAGAAATGACAGCACAAATTTGAAGGCACATTCATCTGAGGTAAAGGCCCATTTTTTTCCCCAATACATTGTGTGTCTTTCCTCTGGACTCAAATTCTTTTATAAAAAATACTTTGTATCTTGACATTTTTTTGCTCATATTCTATCAAATTTTATATTCACTGAAACAAAGAGAGTGCATGACTTTGCAAAAATTTATAAGCCCTTTATTTCAATCAGTCTTATGTAATATGGCTCTGTAATTCTGAAATTCACTGACTGGCCTGTCAGTTATGGTTTCATTATCCTTATTCCACCTTACACAGATGCACATAGTTAACAATGTTTTAAAAACTCTAGAGAATTTTACAGTCAGTAAATGTTACAGGAGCTCAGAAGGGGAAGACAGAACCATGCTCTGAAGGAGGTCAGTGAAAACTTCTAGAAGGAGGTCAGATTTGAACTGAGTCTTAAGGGGTGGTTGTGATTTGGAAAACCAGATAGAGTAGGAGAAGCCAGGTCAGACGAAGAGTAAAAGGCATGAAAGATAAGCCCACAGCATTTCCTGAGGCAGCAAAACAACTTGTTTGGAAGGACAAAGTGTTGTGCAAATGTGGAATGGACCCTAAGAGTTCTATGAAAGCTCTTGCCACTCTTTCTCGATATTTTTTTCCCATATTTTTGTCACAGCATTTAACATTTTGCATCGTAATTATTTGTGATATCTTATTGACCATTAGATTTGTGACATAGGGCTCAGAATAGGAGAGCAAGAAACTATTGATTAACTGACTGAATGGCGACCTCTCTCATTAACTGTGGAGTCTGTGGCCAAGGTTGTGCCTTACTCTTCTCTGTATCGTCAGTTCTGGGCCAACACATGTAGGTTTTCAGTAAATTGTATAAAGATGATTTATTCAAATTCCTACTCATTCTTCAGTGATCCCCCACGCTACAATTCCACCTTCCCTCTTTTGAATTCCTAGTCACTAGGCAGACAAATGTAGAACACACCCCTCTCCTCTGCACCATGCAGAAAGGTGCTATTTACAATTGTGTGTTGGAGCTGTGTCATACAAGATCCTGACAGCCGATTATAAAGTGCTCAGGAATTTTGAAAGTCAGTTGTTAAACTTGAGTAAAATAGGGGGAAAAGGTGTAACTCAGTGGTAGAGTGCATGCCTAGCATGCAGGAGGTCCTGGGTTCAATCCCCAGTGCCTCCATTAAACAAATAAACAAACAAACAAACAAACAAACTTGATTACCTCCCTTCCCCCCAAAAAATAAAAAAATAACCTCAAGTAAATTATATAAACTTGAAACTAAATGAATTATATTAAAAATGAAAATACTAAGCATAAAACTCATCACTTTCTATTATTTTGCTATATTTTACTATTTTCCATGTCCTTGAGATGCTCTATGTCCATTTCCACTGTTCGGTACAAATATTATATGATCAAGTGCTACTCCTGTGCATCTCTCCCCATCTCCACATTCAATGACATTCCTGTTGGAAGCTTGAAATGAGCCTTGGGGTTTTACAACATGGAAATTGGCGAGCACTACAAAACAGGGTGTGGCTTGTTGCTTTGTTGACTGTCTAGACTAGAGTTCAGCAAACTTTTTCTGTGAAGGGCCAGATTACAAATATTTAGACTTTACAAGCCATCCCAGTCACAACTAATCAACTCAGGCTATAACTTGAAAGCAGCCATATACAACATGGAAAAAAATAGGTGTGCTTGTTTTCCAATAAAACATTCTTTTAATTAAAATCAAGGTGGTTTGGGGTGGTGGGGTAGATTTGGCTGTAACTTGACAACCCTTGGTCTAGACTTAAGAAAGTAATGGAGAAATATTAACGAGGCAGATTAAACTTAGAAATTTAAGCAGCGTCGTAACTGTTACATCGTGAGTAGTACCAAAAATTGAGGATGGTTCTTCTAGTGTTCTAAAACTATTACCTAATTCAGCAATAAAGTCACTGACAGAACTGGTGAGTGAGTGAGGTTCCAATATATGTCTTTGCTGCTTCGTTTTCAACTTACTCATTAATGCCTACGGAAATATCAGTAAGTATTCCTAGCAGAACATTGTCAGTTATAACTACAGTTTGACTACAGACACGAGAGTTCAGCCAAAATCACCGAAGGCCTTCTTTGAGAATCAATTGGTTATATGGAATTTACAATGGAATATAATCTGAACAAATATATAACTCAACCACCTTGCTATACACCCAAGAAAGAGCACTGCATATTTTAATGTTATTTGTAAATTGTGTGCTACATATCCTTTATATCACTAATATTTATAATAAATATTTATACACACACACACACACACACACACACACATATATATATATATAAGCTACGACATTGGTCCTCAGCCCTAATTCAATCTCTGTCACTTAGAAGGTAGGATTTAGTTATATCTGAATCTTCTGATCAAATGATACCCCATGGATCCCAATCTCAAATCAATATCTGAAAAACAAGTTTTATGAAAGCCACCTTAAACCTCATATAGCTACTCCGCGGAGGGTTAAACTAAATTCTGTGGAGACTTAAAAACTGTTTATGTAATAGCTTAAGTCTTTAAATAGAAGTCCTTCTAGACCGGCTTTACTACTGTTTGGTCTGCTAAACTTATTCCAGTTCTCTTTCATTATGTAGGAGCACAGCTGGCTTGATTAAACTCTACTCACAGAAGGGGCTGAAAACCAAGAGACAACATCCTGGAGTAAGATGGCCTTAAAAGGGAGAGATGGCATTGGGTCACTCACCTTCTTCCTCTGCTTTAAGAAGTCAGTATCCCTACAGGAAAGACCCTGCTAGTTTGTTTAAAGTATGGAAGATTAAAAAGATTAGATCATAGTTTAGAACTGCAATGTGATTCTGATGAAAACACAGTGGTGGAAGAAAAATCCTCCCCAGATATAGATAAGAGGAAAAATATAGGTAATAGGAAAAAAAGAAAAGTATAGTGGCTGTAACTCAGTTTCAGCCCTCAAATTAGTGTGTGTGATCAATGTGATCAGATCAGTCTTTACCACCCTGAACTGGCTTTCCTGGGAAACTTCAGTGATACTGCCAAGAAAACTCAGTCTGTGTTCCAGTAGCTCCATTGTGTTGGAGACAAAAGAGTCTAGTCTGGCAGATACCATCTTGTATTGCCAATGTTTTCCTGTCTATTCCATATGTGAACAAGTTGGCAGTAAGAGTGGTGACCAATTTATCTCTGTAATCCAGTTCCTAAAATAGTAGTTGAGGCGTAGTCAATGTTCCATAAAGGTGCACCACCTGGATGCCTGAAATTAAATTAGGGATCTTCTGAGAGGGTTGGTGTCCTGTTACCAGTTCTATGTTTTGTTATAATTTAAAAGTCTTATCCAATAATATCCAATCCAAGAGCAATGAGCAGAAATTATTAAAATGATTCTCCTGATGGGGAAAAAAAAACTGAAACAAAGGGAGGTTAAGTGTTTGCCCAAAGTCATAAATATGGTGGTGGAAGATTCAAGAATAAACTCCCAAGCTTGAAGCAAATTTGAAAATCCTGATCATAACACAGACTCAGAAACTTTAGGAAAGTGATTAGAGCAGAATTTCAGTAATCAACGGATCATAGAAGATGCAGGTATGAGAAGGTTGGCTTACAAAGAATAATCAGTTATTCATTTTGAAGAAAAAATAATGAGTTGTTTTGTTTTGGTTGCTGCAGGCAGTTAGATGCCTAAAATTCCAATAATTAGTCTTATTCCATATGGACCATGTTAAGAAATAGGTTCCTTTTGCCCCTCTTTGGGCAAGATGATTATTTCATACTATTCACAAAGATTGATTGGTTGGATGACCACAGCCCATTTTTTAACACTTTGATTGACCATGGAAGGCAGGCCAGGCAGACAGAGAAAAGAGCTAGAAAGTCATGGCTGTCTCTGGGAGAACAGTTGTCAGCCTTGGCTGTACATCAAATCACCTGAGAGATTTTTAATAAATTCTTAATAAATGTATGAGCCAGAGCATTTATATCAGAATCTTTGAGAGTGCTACCCAGGCATCAGTATTTCTGGAAGCTCTTTGAGTGACCTAAAATGTGCAGCTAAAGTTGAAAATCACTTCAGTAGTGGGTCTTAATGTAGTGAGTCACCAACATTTTGTAAAAAGGAAAGGAACGGAAAAGAAAAGATAGGATGATATTCTACATAATAAAGGTAGGATTTGTTTTAGTAAAACTTTGGTTTCACTTTTGGGTGCATATGTGCTAGCACTCTGTTGCAATGTAAAATACACTTACTATACGTCTTGGTTCAGAACACTTGATGAATAGGGATTTGGATAGATGAGACTCTGTGATGGAGTCCTAGCAGGCAGAGACAACTACAAAAACATCTAGAGAGGACACTGTTCTCATTTCTTTCTCTATTTCACAAAGGACCAGATTTGTGGATCAGTCATACTTTAGAAAATTAGACCCATTTCATGGACTGACAAACCATCTCAGACTTGGTGGTGTAAGAAAAAATTCAGGCTTCAATGGGAAGCTATGCATTGTCTATAATATACCCTACCAAGATACCTTTTGTAATTCTATAGAAGCTATTTTACAACAGAAAGTGAGAGATAACTAATAGAAATGCATGCTTGTTTGGAAGCACGCGAATTCTGTCTTGTCCCGGAGATTCAGTTGACTTCCCTCCCCCACGTAGAAAAGCCTCATGTTGTCTGCCCACACAGTTCATTTCAGCATTCCTTTATTTCATATGAATTTATGCTTTTGTAATTTCTCCTTTGAACCAGTTATAAATCAGTGCGACTTCCTCATTATAAGTTAAGTAAAATACTTAATACCTGTTCACTTTTCCATCTCTATGAGAGTCGCAATCTTTTTGAACATTAATTCTGAACTGTGATAATTCCCTCATTAGAACAACATGGCAGGTCTTTTAATTTTATGGTCTCTTCGCTCTGTGGGCTGAAGGGCCACCACTTCATGACCACATACCATCCTTGCCACCTGCCTCAGTGTACCCACAAACAGGATCTGAATTCACCACAGTTGTCAGGCTTGGATCTGACCCAGGAAGATCATGCCCAGGGCTAAGGTTAAGTAATACCGTGGCATGCCTGTGGTTTCATGTAAAACAGAATAAATGCTGATGAAATCTTGGAAATTAAATCATAGAGAAAAGTGGCAAACTGCTGAATTTACTAATTCATCCTTTCTTTGTTCCTTTCTTTTTTCCCTCACAGGCTAAACTTTCAGCATACTTTCCTGGTCATGTGATTTATTCATTTCAACAAACATTAACAGGGGATTTTTTTCTCGCATCATGATAGAAAAGATACACTGAAAAACCTCCCACTACAAAATAGCTAGAAATTAAACAAACATCCTTTAGAGTAAACAGCTAAACTTAAAAAAATAATTATTATTTTGATTTCTTGAATATATGTAAGCACATTTGACTGTTCTTTATGACTGGATTACCGCATTCTGTTGATTCTTATTTTGTAGTTGGCTTTATTCCATTGATAACTATGTAAGTTTAAAAAGCTAAAGGTCTAATCTGTTCTTAGAAATAATAATTAGTACATATATGAAAACTTAAAAAAGTGGAGTATACTGTTCTCATGTATTTACATGCAATATAATGTGTATGTGCAGTCGAACTGTAATAATTTTACATAGTAAAACTGGAAAAAAATACGGCAAATGGTGCTGGAACAACTATATATCCTTATATAAAGAAATAAATTGAATCTAGACATAGACTTTACACCCTTTACAAAAATTAACTCAAAACGGATAGACATAAATGTAAAACTTAAAACTATGAAACTCCTAAAAGATAACATAGGAGAAAATCAAGACGACGTTGGGTGTGGCAATGACTTTTGTTTTGTTTTGTAGACAAGTGTAAGTGTGTTTCTGTCTTGTGTTTTACCATTACAACCAGTCCAGCACAGATGTTTATAGACCCTCCACACTATCATGTGACAACAATGCTTTCCACTTATAACAGCTTTCTATGGCTTGTCATACTGTTTTCAGAGCCCTCTAAAGTTTGAAATTCAAAATCAAGTTAACTTTTTTTGAAATTACTTTCATTTCTCATTGATTTCTGAAATTTCCTAGAGCCTGTATTAACATTGGTGAAAATGTTTTCTTTTCTTATGAGGTTCTCAACTTAGGATTTACGCTGGAATCACCTGGGGAGATTTAAGAATCCTAATGCCTGGGTCCCACCCCAAACATTTTTATTTGATTGATTCGGGGTGAGGCCTGGATGTCGGTATTCACAGGAGGTCCCAAGTGATAATAATACTTAGGACGTGGGGGTGATTTTTTTTAGCTATAACACCAAAGGTATGAGCCATGAGCAAAATCATTAACAAACTGCACTTTGTTAAAGCTAAAAATTTCTGCTCTGCAAAACACACTGTCAAGAGAATGAAAACACAAGCCATAGACTGGGAGAAAAATATTTGCAAGAGACATATCTGATAAAGTACTGTTATTCAAAATGCACCAAAAAACCCTCAAAACTCAATAAGAAAACAAATAACTTGATTGCAAAATGGGTAAAAGTTCTCATCAAAGAAATATGCAGATGGCAAACAAACATTTGGAAAGATGCACAACATTGCATGTGATTTGGAAAACACAAACGAAAACAACATTGAGTTACCACTGCACACCTATTGAAATGGTCAAAATCCAATGCACTGGCAAAACGAGGACGTGGAGCAGCAAGAACTCATTGCTGGTGAGAATGCAAAATGGTACAACCACTTGGATGACAGTTTTGCAATGTCTTACAAAACTAAACATACCCTTAACATGCAATCCAGCAATGCTCCTTGATATTGACCAAAAGGAGTTGAAAACTTCTTTCCACATAAAAAGTTGCATGGGAATATTTACAGCAGATCTATTCATAATTGCCCCAAATAGGAAGCAACTAAGACGTCCTACAGTAGGTGAATGAATAAATAAACTGTAGAGCATCCAGACAATGAAATATTGTTCAACACTTAAGAAATGAGTTATCCAAGACATTAAAAGACATGGAGGAAACTTAAGTGTATATTTTACTAAGTTGAAGAAGCCAATTTGAAAAGGCTACCTATTCTATGATTCCAACTCTTTGATATTCTGGAAAAGCCAAAACTATGGAGACAGCAAAAAGATCAGTGGTTGCCAGGGGTTAAGGGGGAGGGAGGAACGAATAGGTGAAATACAGAGGTTTTTTGGGGCAGTGAAACCATTCTGTATGATACTATAATGGCGGATACATGTCATTATACATTTGACAAAACCCATAGAATGTACAACACCAAAAGTGAACCCTGATGTAAACTATGGATAATGATGTGTCGATGTAGGTTCATTGACTGTAACAAATGTACCACTCTGGTGTGGGATGTTGATAGTGGGGGAGGCTATTTGGGGTGGCAGGGCCAGGGGAAAGAGGTATATTGAGAATTTTCTGTGCTTTTCTCTCAGTTTTGCTATGAACCTAAAATTGCTCTAAACAGTAAAGTTTATTTTTAAAAAAGAAAAAAATGAAATAGGGAAATGAAATGAATGCTAAAATAATCTTCCCACAAAGAAAACACCAATCCTAGACAATTTAAAAAGTTATGAACATCCAAATACTCAAATAACAAATAATCTTAATCTTGTACAAAATATACCATAGCATAGAAAATGAAGGAACACTCCATAGATCGCTTTATGAATCTAGCACGATTTTGACACCAAACTTCTGAACACAGAGTCAGTATACTCCCGTGCTTAACCTGGACACTGAACCAAACCACACTTTACTCTGTGTGCTAACATAACTTGTGCAGTTTCTTCGCACTCATTAGCATGTTTTTGTTCTTCCAGGAGTCTTCTGCTCGGCAAATGGTTATTTGATTCTTCATTATATGAATTTCCCGAAGACTCATCAATTCCTCAGTGTCAAACATCAACAGACAGTTGACACCCTGATTCTTTGAATCCTCCTCTGTCTTTCCACCAATTCTAGACCACTGGATCTTGAATGTTTACCCCCTCCTAATCAGCTCTACCTCCTTTAAAAGACCTGCCTTTAAATCAGACTTTCAATTTAGTAAGTCCTGCCCTTACCTTTCTCTTCTCACAGGCACTGTTGAAGCTTCGCAGAGCTGGCATTCTCGTACAGCTGCAAGCAGTGGTCTCATCAAATCGTCAGATTTGTCTCATCAACAGGCTGTGGTGCTGGTAATATCTGAGAGGCAGATTTTGACACTTTAGAAAGATAGTATTCAAAAGGAAATTTACAGGACAATCTCACTCATGAGGATAGATGCAAAAGTCCTAAACAAATTCTCATATAATTGAGTATAGTAATTATAACAAGTAATAGGTGATAACCAAGTTCAGTTTATCTCAGGAATGTAAGGTTGGATTAATATTAAAATATCAATTAGTGTAATTTAACACACTAATAGATAGAAGGAGAAAAATTATATGATCAACTCAGTAGATTTTGAACACATTTTGAACATTAATATTCATTCAAAGAAAAGCAAGTCTCATACCAAATTTAACCACAATTATACACATTTGTTAAACAAATATTTATAAGCAGATTCAAAATAGCTTATATAACCTGTTGCAAGCCCTGCATGTGACTGAACAGGCTTAGGTCAGTATATCACTAAGGATATGGAAAGTAAACATAACTGTTAGTAAAATGCTGAAAGCTCTCCTTGTTAGGTCCCACCAAGACAAGGGACCTCTATCACTATCTTGTCTTTTCAACCTTGTATTAGAAGTCCTAGCTGATGCAGTAAGAAAATAAAAGTGTATAGACTAGAAAGGACAAAATAAAAAACTCTTTAACTAGATAGTAAAATTATAATCTTCCTAAATTATGAGACTTAGCTGAATATAAAATCAGAATAGTAAATCATTTGCATTTCTATTAACCAACATTCAGGGACTTGAAGAAAAAGGTTGCTGTTTACAATAACTTCTGGAAATATAAAGTACATAATAATAAATCTAACAAATGTGTATAAAATATTTATGGAGAAAAAAATGTAATCATATTCAAAAGCACAAAAGAAGAACTAAATAAATGAAGAGACAGAGTAGGCTCAATGCATTAAAAATTTTAATATAAAGGTATTCACTCTCCCCAAATTGATCTAAGGATTCAAAGTGATTCCAATGAAAATACCAACAGGTTTTCTTTTTTTTTCTTTTTTTTTTTTGTAGAAATTAACAAGGTAATGTGGAAAACAAAAATGCTAAGAAAGGTCAAAACAATCCTAAAATCAAAGAACAAGGAGGGGTGATGGCTCTTACAAGATACCTGTAATTATTATAAAGTTGTCATGATTCACACAGTATATTATTAGCACGAGAAAAAATGAAAGTATCAATGAAATGGAATACATAGCCTGGAAGTAAATGCATATATCTATGTGCATTTGATCTATAATATATGTGGAAGCACAAATCAGCCAGGATGGACTTTTCTAAGTGGTGCTGGGAAAACACTCATCTACAGTTAAAAAAAATAAAATTGGATCCCTACTTCAATAAAAAAATCAATCAAAACCCTAGTAACTTTTTTGTAAATATGACAAGTTGATTCTAAAATGTCTCTGGCAGTTTAAGAGGCCTAGAAGAGCCAAAACAATTTAGAAGAAAAGGACAAAGTAGGAAGACATACTTCCTGATTAAAAGCTTTAGTATAAAGCAATGGTAACAGAAAGCATGTTAGTAGTCAAACAGATCGATGGAACAGAACAGAAAGTCCAGAATTAGACTCATTCACAGATGGTTAATTGTACTTCAACAGAAGTAAATTTGATTTAAAAATAAACATAATATAATACTAAAGGTGAACTAAGATATTGAGTAATATATGCAAAATGAGAATGACAAGACTTAAAACAGTCTAAGGCCACTGTACTGTTTAGATGGAGAGTACAGGTGCTAACTTACTTGACTTTCTAAAGTGAAATAGGCATTTTTTAAATCTTAAGTGTAGCCACCAAAATAGAATGCAGTAGAAATAAAATGTATGCCTTCAGATCACAAAGGAAATAAAAGGAATTTTTTAAAAATCCATTCAAAAGAAGGCAAAAAGAAAATTTCAAAAATAAAACATAGAAAATGGTTTAAATAGTCCAAAATGAAACTAGAAATAAAGCCAAATATGTCGATAAATCACAGAATATGTAAGTGGACTATATTTGCCTAGTAAAAGATAAACAGTATCAGACTGGAGTGCCTATTATGTGTTGAGGATGGTGCATGGCACGAGAGATAGAAAAGTAAGGAGCTTATGGTGAAGGGAGAAGTCAGGCGAGTGCCACGAGCTCTGTCTGAGGACAGAGGTCGTCCCGGGTGCTACAGGGGCACAAATAAGACAGGAATGACCCTCTCCGTGGAGTCACATGTCTTGCCACTGTGTTGAGTTACCCAGGTTAAAGATGTAGAGAAAGGGCATTCTTGGCAGAGAAAACAGCTTGAGCAAAAGCACAGAGGAGAGAAACAGCATGTTGTTTAGGGCTAATAGGCAATTTTATATTATTAGTCTGGGATGTGAATTTTGATGGATGATGAAATGATCAACTCTTTGACACTTAACCTGTCAGGGACTCATTTCACTCTCCATCTCAGCAGTCCAGCATCCAGAAAAGGATCATATTGAGAGCAGTGCCTAACTCCGTGGAATCAGCCCATAATGGAAATTAGTGGTTATTGCTAAATAAGGATCTTTATCTTCAAATACTCCTGTGCCTCCAGGAGTTGGTATATTGCTTAGTGTACATAAATTTGCAAATCCAAATTTGCAGATTGGATTCTGACGATCATTTATTTCTATATCCTACCTAACCCTTAAGAATGAACTCATCTGTTACATCCTCCATAACTTTCCCTGTATGATTTTTTTTTCCCCTCTCAGATGATATTGTATTCTCCTTTGGCTTAAGAAATTTTTAGTTTACTCTCACTCTTAATGTATTTGTTCCTCTATACTGAAATTTCCAGGAAGACAGAGACATGTCCATTTATTTTATTTACAATACAAAAGCCATATAATGGATGGGTGCTTAGAACTAAAATGATGGAATAGTTGCTGTACTTTCTACAACTTATTCTTCCAAAGATCTTTTTTAAATGCTGTTTGGTTCCAGTTGTTAATGATAAAATTGGATTATGCTTTTATATGAATTTTAATGATTTTTGTATTCTTCAAAATAAAAGAAAAAAAATTTAAGTAAGTCTGGATAAAGACGATTTGAAGACCCAGCAGTCGAAATCGTGGCCTTTTAAGACAGCATGGATAAAGCCCATCGGCAGATACCTCTGCAAAGTAGCCCTGCAGCTGGCTGATCTCGAAACCACAAGAAATGTTACCAGCTGCTTCAGTACCAGGCAAGCGCTGTGTGGAGAGCCCCTTACAGCTCAGGGAGAAGCTGGGAAGCCAGCAGAATCTGTCTACGTAAGCACCCCCTTGCTGACAGCATTCTCATCCTTCTGGCATTTCCTACTGTGCAAGACCGATATTTTTTTCAGTGATTCCTTTTATTCTTTAGTTATGCCTCAGACTAAATTACTACTACTAAATCCTAGATACGTAAGATGCTTCTCTCTCGCTCGCTTTTTTAACATTTTCCATCAGCAAACTTCATCAAGTAACCTCAGAGTTGCCTGTTCCATTTATTCAGTGGGGAAAAGCAAAACAAAGATGTATGGAGTGCACCTTCCATAAAAGCACTCCACATCTGTATCTCAATCCATCGTCCCAAAAGTCCCAATATAATAATAACAACACTAGTGTTAATAATAAGAGCTAACATGTATTGACCTTTGCATGAACTCTCCCATTTGATTTTCATACCAACCATAAGAAGCAGGCATACCCTTCTCCCCATTTTACAGATGAGAAAACACTGAGGCTTAATTAAGAACACAACTAGGAAGTTCATGGCATTAAGATTTGAACTCTTGTTAATCTTTCCAGTGGCCACACTTTTAACCAATGTGCAGTATTGCCTCCCTGTAAATTAGACAGCACTTTCTCCATTTTAGAAAGGAGGGTATAGGTTCAAATTGTGCTCCGATCACACACTTAATGCATAACAGAGCCAGGGTTTAAGCCCAGCTGTGTCTAACCCCCAAATCTCAGTGCTCTGTCTTGCAATCACACCTCACTGATGCAGAGAGCAAGCTTTCTGTTTGAACTTTAAGAAGGTCAGCTGTCTATTTTTCCGTTCATGGTCTACATGTGGGACTAACTTTGATGTGTTGCACATACTACAGAGGCAGGGATCACAGCGAGGTTAAATAACAATGAATTGGGATCCAACTCTCAACATGACTAGAAAAGCAAGCCCGGCCCAGACTATGAGTTGGTTCAATGCAAGCATCTCGGTGTTTCAGATGGGCTGATAAGAAGCATACGACTTGTGCTACAGACGTACCCTGGCTCACTTTCCTCAGGTTTCTTCCAGCAAGGGAGCAGGAGAGATGGCTGTTCTCCTTCCTCCCTTGCTTCCCGGAGGTTCTCTTTCACTTTGGTTTTCTAACCTGTGGCTCCACCAAGAACATGGGAGCACACGTGGCCCAGTAGAAAGAACTTGGGGTTTTCATCAGCCAGGCAGGTATTCAGGATCATCCCCTTGACCTGCTCTGGACTCACATTACCCGTGGTGTGGTTCTATCGCCAGCAGCATCAGCAGCACCTGGGAGCACGTCAGAAACGGAGAATCGCAAGACCCAGCCCAGACCTACTGAATCAAAATCTGCATTTTAGCACAATGGGCGATTTGCATGCACAATGGAGTTTGAGACTCTTTGTTCTAAAGCATGATGACTAACATGTCAAGCCTCAGTTTTCCTTTCAGTAAAATGAGATTGATAGCAGTGTATCTTAGAGGGTGGTAGGAAATGCAAAGGGTCTGACACAGAACCTGAGTCAGTAAGTATTTACTAGAAAAGCTCAATTACAACTTTACGGTTGTTATTATTATTATCCCAATTCCCAGTATTTGGAAACCACAAAGGTTTTTCCTGCACTAAAACTTTTTTTTTTCCACCAACATACAAAGCTCTTTGGGATTTTTTTTTTTTTCTTCTTCTTCAGAATAATAAAGAAATAAAAGTCCTCTCCTTCATCAGGGTTACATTTCTTTCTCTTCTTCTCTCGAAACATCTTGAGTTGTCTGGACACTCTCCGGGTTTCTCTCCTTCCTCTCTCTCTTATACTCACTCCAAGTAGGCTTTTATCACCAACACTTCACCAAAAACAGGTTTTCTTCAGGACACCAGTGATTGCTGTGTTGCTAAATCCAAGGGTCACTTCTCAATCCTTATCTCACTCACTGTCTCAGCAGGATTCTTCCTGCCATGCAGTACATTCTCATTTTGCTTCCAGAACACCGCACTCCCCTGGTTATGCTCTCACGTGGCTTGCTCATCCTTTTTCGTCTCTTTTGTTGGTACTTACTCTTTGGTACTTGTACATGATGGCATGCTGCAGGTCTCCGTGTTTAGAATAATTTTTTTCTTCATTTACCATCACTCCCTGGCGACCTCATCCAACGTAACGGGTCATCTATTAGGCGATGACATCTCAATTATATTTCTAGCCTGGAACTTCTCTCCTAAACAACAAACCCATGTATACAGCTGGTTATTGCCTTCTACAGACATCTGCATAGCTAGCTTGCTTTCTTCCTTCATCTCTTTCCTGAAAAAGTCACTTTCTCAGTGAGGCTTGTCCTGGGCATCCTAAAATTCAAACTCGCCCCACCAAACAATTTGCATCTTCCCTTCCTGCTTTACTTTTTCTCCTTAGCACTATCTAATACATTTTTATTTCTGTATCATACATCTTACCTCTTTCCCCCGCTTTGATAAACTCCATAAGGCAAGGGTATCAGTTTTCCTTGTTCTCTACTATATCCTTCATGCCTAAAGAGTGCCTGGCCATAGTTTTTGCTCAAAAATCACCAAATGAATGTCTGATCCCGTTTCCCAGATGAAGGAACACAAGTTCAGGAATGCAAGTTCCCCAGGTCACAGAGCTAGTAAACTTCAGCGCTGTGAACTGAATGCTATTCTATCTGACGCCACATCTCTTACTATTAATTGATATCACATGGTGCCTCTTTTTGGAAGAGTTTTATATGACTACTTTAATTCTTCAGCTTTCATTTTGCGAAATGCTGTGTTTGGGGGGAACAGCACAGAATCCCCCCCAAAAAGGACTGCATTCTCTACCAAGACATAAACATAGTTGAATGATAAGGAAGTGTCAGGATGACATCTTGCCAGAGGCATCATGTTCCCAGTGGTCCTGTTTCAGAGAACTTGATTCAGAGCAAAAAGGGAAACGTGTAATGTTCCTGCTTCCTCCCTTCCTGTCACCCCCTCCTTCCTCGGCCTCCACAAACAGTTCTAGGGTGTTCTTCCCACAGAACAAGCATAGGAAGTGAAGGCTTGTCACATTCCATGATTCCCCTAAAAATAAGGTCTGGTTTAGAAAATCAGGACACACGCATGCTACTTTTCTCTGACTGGACAGTTAGAAGTCGGTGTCCCTGCCTCTTCGTGCCTCTGCAGCCACAGACTAGGACTGCTGGAAAGGAAGCACACTTTGTGCAAAATTCTCCTCCTCGCTCTGCCGTTTTCCTGCGGTCAATCCGAACTTCTCAAAGTTTCATTTTCCTTATCTCTAAAACAGAAATAACAGCACTCCTTTGGAGGGTGGCTGCTAGCATTAAAGATAATATACCCGAGTGCTTAGGGCAAGGCTTACAAGCTCTTAGAAAGTCTGCTTGTTTCTGACAGCAGTTACACTGATCTCATTTGTAGGATCTGTTGCTGCTTATTCACTGCAGTAGGAAAGCAGATGGCTTGGCTTCCCTCGGGAAAACGAAAAGAGCTTTACAGATCCCGGCTGTGTGTTATTTTGCTGTATAAACACTTTGCATATGTTATCAATGGCTCTGTAAGGTAAGAGGAATCAGCTCCATCTCAGAGATGTGGAAACCCAGGTTTGGGGATGGTAGAGTTGGCTCTGCCTCATTTAGTCGGTAAGCAGCAAAATGAAGATTCCAAGTCAAGCCTGATTCCAAAAAGCCCATCATTTGTACCTGAACAGCACCTCCACAGGTCCCCCACACCCCTCCCCCCACCACACAGGCTTCTTTATGGATTTTATGACACGCCAGCCATGGTTTTAACCGTAGTCCTTGAATTCTATCCTTATGTGTCTCTTTGGAAGGGCCAAAAAAAAAAAAAAAAAAAAAGAATTTATGAGAGGACATCTCAGGAGGAAAAAGATCAGCAATCACAATGCTTCTTGATTTTGCCTCTTCTGAATTTCCTTCTCCATCTCGGTTCTAATCCCTCCAGCTTCTCCCTGCACCTCGGGCGATGTGGCATAAGGGTAAGAGATGGATTTGGCATTGGACTTGGGTGGAAATGCATCCCCTCTACCTGACTGCCTTGGGAATTTTCTTGAACCGAATCTCAGTGCTCTCACGTAGAGAACAGGAATAATAATACCCACCTAGTGCTGAGAGGAAGGATGGGAAGAGCTCAGCCCTGTTCCTCTCACTGGATACGCCGACACCAAATGTTTATTTGGCAGAATAATTTATATAAATTTGCTTTATGTTTGGTATGGATGCCACAGGAGATTTAGAAGGAAGAGCGTTCCTCGCTTTGCAGCCCAAAAGCGTACGTCCTTTGGAATATCTCTGAGCATTTTCCCTTTTCTGTTACCCTTCAGCTCCTCTTCTGAGAAGGAAACGGATCTTTTATTTACACTGTTCAGATCCAGATGTTTCGATTTAGAAGTGTTCTATCCTGACGATTTCACTCACATTTTCCAACAGTTTTCAGGAAGCTTGGGGCTGATTCTGTTTCTAGTCCATCTATCACAAGCAGTTAAAGCAAGAGTCTCATTAAAAAAAAAGTTACTGATTGAACTATTAATCAGTATTACTGATGGAAGGGTGATTGAACCGTTCCTATGAAGCAGTCATTCTCAAATTTTGTTCACCATTACAACCCCATCACCGAGACAACACTGACACACAGCAAGAATTCAATAATGAATAAATGAACGAATGGACAAATGTTCTTTTTGACAGTGTGCCTCTATGGGTCAACACATTTGAGCAAGCACCCCTAGTATATATACATTAACTTATAGTTATTTTTTATTTAGTTATTATATTTGTATACCATTTTATTAATATACTTTATGTACACTAGGAGACACACACCAAAACAGAAACTAAAAAGGATGAGGCAAAAAAGTAAGTACGAATAAAAGTTCTGGTATTGCTTTCTCATGTGCCAACAATTCTCTCCTAGGACTTCAGGGGTGCAGAGGCCGGGGTAAGACATGTAGCAAGAGTGACCCCCAAACAACTGTTCAGCTGTTCATCAGTCTGTGCCCAGAAGCTTAAGCTTCGAAGTCTCTTATCCTTTCATTCTCTCCTTCCCTGCCCCCAGTGAGGAACCCAGAAGCCTTTGCAGAAGTATATTAACCCTGCACTCCTAAGAAACACACAGTCTTTCTTCTTTGGAAAAATCAAGAAGGAGGAACTTTTTATATCTTCCAGAGACTACACATAGAATTCTATGCTATCGTTTGTCTCCTCCAAAGTTCCAAGAAAATAGTCAAAAGGTGTATTACACACATGTTATTTCCAGGTATTAAAAAATTAAGGCAACACTGCAGCCTCACACACCTCAGCTCCTTCTCCTGCTAAAACTGCAACTTCCAGGAAAGATGGAGGAGTCGTCTTTCTCTCTGCTCCCTACAGCCGGGGAAAAGTCAGTCTTCCTATCCTCCTTTCCGAGAATCTTCTAAGTCAAGGGTTTTTTTACCTTAGAAGTCTAAGAAGATCATGTCACAGGAGAGGGAGGTCAACTGGTAGGGGAAAAGTAAGTGAAAGAGAGAGATGAAGTCGGAGGAAGTCAAAACCTATGCAGGGATGGGTTTGGAGGAAGTCGTTATGAAAGTGAAATTGAAAGGCAAACTGAGAATCTCCATGGTAGCTATTGGTTGAGAGAGATTTTGAGAGCAAGAGAAATGAGAAACAAGAATTTAATGAAGGGAAGGGAAATCAGAATTACACCATGGGATAGACATCAAATCCTCACAGATGTTCTATACAGAGTTCTAATAAACATCTGAAATACTCTGAATTATTTTCATCTGACAGACCGCTTCCTAGAATGAGACGCCATGCTAGATGATGTGAAGCCCTCCTCCTGTTCACTTCATGTGAATAGTAAAGAGGCTCAAATCTTTTTTCAAAGTCTGGAATAGTCTGATAAAACGATACATCTACCTTCCAAAAGGGTCTGAGACAGACTCAAGTATTACATTTCCTCACTTTGAACTGGACTCATCGTAACTCAGTGCAACCACACTTGCACACATAAACAAAGAGGCATGTACAGGTTTGGTAGGATTTATAATAGCAAGCAATAAATAGATAAGTTAGAGAGAGCGAGAGGAATGGAGAAGGTAAATAAATGATTAACACTAAGTAATTTTACCAGAAGTTAAAAAGAATAGGGTAGAGCTACATGCTCCAACCTAGAAGATCTCCAGGATATATTACTCTGTGAAAAAAAAAATTGCAGTAAAATATGTATAATACAACATGATTTTACTTAGGTTATTAAAATCCACAAAATAACACGCTGTACTTCCATGTGTGTGTGTCTCTCTCTTTCTATATACATATAGAGGGAAGGATAAATCCTTTAAAATTGCTGATACTGACCAACTGTGACCTACAAAAGCAACAACTTCATATGATCCATCCTAGTAATTGTAGAGGAAAAGATATAGAAGGGTATATGTCAACTAATAACACTGATTATCTCTGGAAATGGAAGTGAGACTAGGGATTGGTGCTCAAGGCAACATTTGAATTATCTGAGTTATTTGAATTTTTATTACGTAAATTTTATAGGCATTACTTATACAATTAAAACTAAGGTGAAATGTATGTTTAACAATAAAGGAGGGAAAGAAGACAATCAGGGAGGAAGGAAAACACCACGTGGGAGGCCCCGAACACCTGGAGAGCAACGGAAAGTAGGTAAAAGGAGAGTTTTGAAAACAGAATAAAATAACGCCATTCGCAGCAACATGGATGGGTGTAGAGATGGTCATTCTAAGTGAAGTAAGCCAGAAAGAGAAAGAAAAATACCATATGACCCCACTCATATGTGGAATCTAAAAAAAGAAAAAAAGAGGACACTAATGAACTCATCTACAAAACAGAAACAGACTCGCAGACATAGTAAACAATCTTTTGGTTACTGGAGAAAGAGGATAAAGAGGATGGGAAGGAATAATTTGGGAGTCTGAGATTTACAAATGTTAGCCACTATATATAAAAATAGATTTTAAAAAGTTTCTCCTGTATGGCACAGGGAACTATGTTCAATATCTTGTAATAACCTTTAATGAAAAAAAAAATGAAAATGAATCTATGTATGTATATGCATGATTTGGAAACTGTGCTGTACATCAGAAATTAGCACATTGTAATTGACTGTACTTCAATTAAAAAAAAAAAAGAAAAAAGGAAACAGAGACTTTGAGGGTGAGACAAGAAAACTTTAAAGAAATATCACTGTGATCACTTGTGGTTCCAAGCACACCTCAGATATTTTCTTGCAAGATTAAGCAAGTATTCAAATTTTGTTCAACTGATCAGAAAATAATAAATAAATAATGAAGGAAAAAGACATCAGAGGCATTTGAACTCACTAGGCAAGAGGGAGCCAGAGTCAGAAGTGAAGCTGCCATGAGATCAGGGCCTTTGGGTGAGTTTCAAACAGACTTACATGAGTCACGTATAAGATGTTAATTATCTCCTGATGAAGATTATTTCTGTTGGCACAATGGAGAAAGGAATCAACCACACATTTTACATAAATGACTGGAAAACGTGGGGGAAAATTCAGTGAGGCAAGACTGTTAATTCCAACCATTCTTGTGTCAGTGGCTGGTTCTCAGGGAGACACGACAACTGCTCTCTCGCAGACCGTGCGCTGGAGCCCACTACAGTGTGTCATAGGATTAAAGAGCTCAGTAAGGCACGGTTAGTTTGATCTTATTTATGGGCCTTCAGCTTTCAAGTTTAGTGGCTTCTTTTGGGGTGAAAATGACTTTGAAGTGTTGAAAGGTAACTGAAAGCTAAAAACTGTATACCTTTATTAAGTGTGCACTTTGGGCCCAAAACATTGGGATTGGTACATTAATATGTATTATCTCATCTAATTCAACCAATGATCCCACCAGAAAGATCTTTTTCCTTTTCTTATCGAGGTAAAATTGGTGTGTAATATTATATAAGTTTCATGTGTACGTTATATTTCAACTTACGTACACACTACAGTGTGCTCACCATCAAAAGTTTAGATTCCATCCATCACCATCCATTTGATCCCTTTACCCATTTCTCCCTCCCCCAGACCTCCTTATCCTCTGGTAACCACTACTCTGCTCTCTGTATCTATGTGTCTGTTTTTGTTTGGTTTGGGGTTGTTCATTTGTTTTCTTTTGTTTTGTTTTATGAGTGAAATTGTACAGCATTTATCTTTCTCCACCTGACTTACTTCACTTATCCCAGTTCCCTCCAAGTCCATCCATGTTGTTGCAAATGGCAAGATTTCATCTTTTCATGGCTGAGTACTATTCCATCGTGTATATGTACCACATCTTCTTTATCTAGCCATCCATTGATGGGCATTTAAATTGTTTCCATATCTTAACTACTGGAAATAATGCTGCAATAAACCTAGGGGTGCATGTATCTGTTCAAAATAGTCTTTTCATACTCTTTAGATAAATAACCAGAAGGATCTTATTGTGGTTCCTAGATAAGGAAAATGAAGCTGAGGGAGATCAGGTGATCTGCCTGGTGTTACAAGGCATATAAGCAGTGGGGTTGGAAATGGAAGACAAATCTGTCTAATGCAAAGCCTGGGCTTTATTTCAGAGGGAAAGCAGGTTGGCAATCACTGCTTCTCCACCTCCTATTCATGGTTCATTGAGACAAATTCTGACTCTGTCCCGCTCAGGGCTCCACCTCTGGCCCATGCTTTTGTCCTTCTGTCCCTGTGGTAGAGAATTTAGGGATTCTTTCAACCCATGAAAGATTTAGACAGGAGAATACTAATCTAAAGACATATATAGTACTTAAAATGTAATAAACACAGACATTCACAAACTGCTCGTGTAAAACTCCTAGGTGAGTACAGTACTACATGCTCTCTCCCAGCACTCACTTAAATGCCAGACCCAGTTCTGGCTCATTAGTTTTCTTGTGGTATTAAATATAATTGTGCAGTCAGTGAACTCTAGGTATGTTAACCCATAATGATACATTCTTGATCGTGCTTGTCACACGTTTTAGTTGCTCATCTGACGTTTATAGTAATTGGTGTATTCACCTGTGAGAGAATGTTGATGATTCATTCAGTCGAATCACCAAAATTTCCTATCGCTCCTCATTCAAAGTGCTGGCATTCCATGAGGTAGGTGTGAGTTTTATCACCATTTCCCAGGCCAAGAAGATACTGAAGCACAAAGTTTCGATTGTTCCCAAGATCCCACAGCTGACATGTGAAGCCCTCACCATGATGTCTTCCTTATTCTAGGGGGAAAGATTTGGGGTCACTGGTCACCCAAAAAGGCATCCTCCTGAACCCCAGAAGGAGAAGTGAGAGACTGAGGAGGTTATTTCACCTGTTTTTCAGTTTTACCTGGGGTCACATGAGAAAAAGAGTTAGAAGAAAGGCTGGAGATAAGAGAGGAATGTAGAGACGGTGAGAGGGGTGGTACTGGCTGGACTTGGTGCCACAAACTAAAATGAAAGTGAAATGAAAACCCCGAAACTCCCAGGAAACAGTATGAGGAGGCCCTGGGAACTTGGCAGAACTTAAAGGATAAGGGAGGAACAGGAAGGAAGAAGGCACAAACCAGCTCACCCTTGCGCAATCATTTTTCCTGGGGGTTAGGCTGTGTAATCTCCTAATACCGAATACATTATCATCCATCAGCAGATGCCAGAAGCTTCGTCATGGAGGGCTAGGACTGTACACAACATGAACAAAAAAAAAATAGAATCTATATTCAGCATTTATTAACACAAGGCTCTAGGCTAGGCTGAGGGAATAAACATAAATCTATAGATCCTAGTTTTTTTCAGTTTTTTAAACTAATAAAATTGCATTCTTATCAATAAAAGCAATTGATTCCATGTAAACTATTTTAAAAATTTTGCACGGTATTTCATAAAACAAATTCACACACTTGAATTTTTTGTGTTGTGCTTGGGACACAATGACTAAAATCTTTACTATGGCATGCATTAGTTCTGTGACTCTAGGTAAACATCTTAACCTTCCGAGTCACAATTTTTTCATTGTTCAAACAAAGATAATAAAGTATTTCCTGCCTTTCTCATGGAGTTCTTTTGAGGATCAAAATAAAACTAAGATAATGTGTGTGAGAATAAGTTCTAATGGATGGATGACACAAAGAAACCAATGTAAGGCATTGGCTTTACTGCTGACAGATCTCATTCAGTATAGAGCTACCCTGGGCAATTTTCTTGATCTTCCTAAACCCATTTCCTCAACTATAACATGGGAATAACAGTAGGAGTTTGTTAAAAGGCTTAAATGAGATAGTGTATACATAGTACAGTATCTGTCATATAGTGAGTACTCAAAAGTTGGTAACTATCGTTCACTTATTTATTCCTTCAGTCTGTATTTATTGAGCATCTATTGTGGGACTAAGGATATAGCCATCAACAAAATATACCCCTGAATTCAAGGAATTCATATTATAATGGAAGGAGATGGGCAATAAACAGAGAAACAAACCATATGTAATATATCAAGACATAAGTGTAATAAAAAAAAGTAAAGAAAGAAAGGGGGAGTGACAGAGGTTCCAGGATGCATCAGGTAATTAGGGAAGACCTTTTTGATAAGATACCATCTGAGCAGAGACATGAAGGAAATGAGAGAAAGACCCATGGGACTAGGTAGAAGAAAATGGTTCCAAGAAGTGGAGGGAGCAAGTGCAAAGGCTCCGAGGCAGGAATATGTTTGACGTTTTCCAGGAATAGCAGAGGCCCACATGACTGGAGGACAATGAACAAGCACAGAGTTGTAGAAAATGGTTCACTGAGGAACAAGGAGCAGGTAACGTAGAGCCGCATATGCTATGGAAAGGATGAGAATTTTACTATAGAGGAAATAAGAAGCTATTGAGATATTTTCCTTTCAGGCACAGTGGAAAAGAAGGGGACAAGGGAAGAGAAAACTGTAAAAGCCCACATGAAAGATCACAGTTAGATTAAAGTAGTAGTAGTGGAGAAGTGGCCAGATTCTGGATGTATTTTGAGGAAAGAGCTGGGAGATTTTACTGATGGATTAAATATGGTTTAAACAAGAGTTCAGTTTTGGATACACTATGGTGGAAGATGCCTATTGGACACTGATGTAAAGATGTCAGTTAGGTATTTGGATATACCAGCATAAATCAGAGGGGGATTCCAGGATGGAGATACAAATTTGGGAGTCATCCATTTTGGGATTAGACGCATTTACTTAAAGAGTCCATGTGGATAAAGAAGTGGAGATTAAAGGATAAAGCTCTGAGGCACTTCAAAGATTAGAGTATGGTGGAATGAGGAACTAACAAAGGAGAATGAGAAGGAAAGACTAGTGAGGTGGGAAAAGACCTATGAGAGAGAGCCAAATGTTAAAGTCAAGGGATGAATGTGCTTTCAGAAAAAGGAAACAATCTGCTACTTCCGGTATGTAGGATAAGGTGAATTGTGAGAACTAGTCATTGAATGTGGTCACGGGGAGGTTTTTAGTGACCTTGAAAAGCACTGTTTTGGCAGAGCAGTAGGGATGAAAGCCTTGTGAGTGGGTTCAAGGGAGAAGAAAGGAAAAGAATTGGAGACAGCAAGTTTAGACAATACATTCAAGGAACTCTGCTGCCAAATAAAGGAAAGAAATGGGAGAAGTGAATTGGGGTGAGGGGATCAAGGAACTGTTTTGTTTTGCCTTAAGATGGAACCTATTAAAGCATGTTTGGAATCTATTAAAGCATGTTTGGAACCTATTAAAGCATGTTTGGAAACTAATGGGGATGATTCAGTAATTAGAGGAAAAATAAGTGATACTGAGGAAAGAGGACACAATTGCGAGAGCCATGTCTTGGAGTAGGAGAGAGAAGATGGGATCCAGGAGAAAAATGGAAATTGGCCTGAAAGAGGGATGGGGACTGCTCATCCCTTGTGGAGGGAACCAAAAATAAAGGTCATCAAATGAGACTGAGAAGGGTACAGGAGGTGTTGGAGATTGTAGACAGCCACCTCAGGCACTCTGATAATGCTTGGACCAGAGAAAAAAAAAGAACCACTGGTCAGCACTAAACATCCTTTTGGAGTTGGTGGTACACTCCTTATATGAAGGAAGAACATTGGCCATGACATGTTAACTTTCTCATTACTAAGGGTATGACATCATTTAATGGAATTTTTCAAATGTATTAATTTAAAACACATTCTTAAGAAAATTTTCTCCAACAGTATTTAGTTCTATGTTTGTTATTGAAAGTATACATTAATAATTCTCAGGACTGTAACTGTAGTACACTGAAAGGCACGTCTTTATTTCACAGATATTTAGCAAACTTGAGGACTTGGTGATGTAGATACAAAACTTTGTGTGCTCAGTATTTCATTTGTTCATCTTTCTATTCTGCCTTTGTCTTTTCCATATGGTAAGCTTTGATCTTCTCAGAACCTCTCTCTCTGTCTCTCTCTGTGTCTCTTTCTCTGTGATAACTAATCCTATAAGATAAACAGACTTCAGAGATTATTTCTACATCCTATGAAAGTAACCTTAACCTCTAGAGTCTTTAATTTTGATTGGTTGTCTTATTTAATAATATTATGCCCTGATGATAGTATTTAAGTTGGTATCTCTGTTCCTTGAAAGAAATAAATACTTTTGAGTTTTCTTTGTTAAGTGAGACCCTTATTTGGAAATTCCCTTTTTTCCCACATTGCTGAAAGTTAAAAGTCAAATAAAATCTATGACTGTTGGATTTCTTCCTTAAACAGAAAGTTTAAACATGTAATTTTATTTAAGTTAACAATGACCAACTCAACAATAATAAAGGTATAATATTCCACATTGTAAATGACCATACTTCAACTAAAAACAAATTTCTTGTAATAAGCTATAATGGAAAAGAATCTGAAATATATATACATATGTATATATATAACCGAATCACTTTGCTGTACACCTGAAACTAACATTATAAATCAACTATACTTCAATAAAAAATAAAATTTAAATAAAGGAATATTTTAATATTAATTTTTTTCCTCAAACAGATTGAGATTAAACAATAATCGATTCTAAAGCTCTTTGTTGTCTTATTTCTATGAGACTCAATTCCAAGATCTAGTCTAATAGGGACTAGGGCTCCATATGTTTCTCACCTTAGGAAAAAATTCTATTGACACTAACTTAATGACAATATTTAACAAAGAAAGTAAATTTGAAAATACATTTATTCATTCTAGGAAGAAGGGTTGGCTTAGAAGACCCCTTTTACTTTTATGTATTTTAATATTTTATTCATTTTTGTTTTTCAATAAATGTGTACTAACATTCACCTTTTAATAGTTCCCATATTTTACTATCTCCATCAACATTTAACTTTTTCCCCATACTCTTAAAGAAATGGGTCTATTTACTGGGAAATAGGTTGACTTTATTTGGAGGGAAGAAGAGATAGAAGTGTTAAGGCTGATTCTTGAGCCCGCAAAGCAACAGCACTGAAAATGTAAGGCATGTGGGTTTCGTTGCTTTCCCAAAAGACCACACATGTTTAACAGGAGAATGAACTACACAGAAAGTGATTTGGCGCCAGCTTCTCAACAAGTCTGTCTTTTCTGATTCTAGTCCGAATAAAGTCAATTACTTGCAGATTTTAAAGTCATATGACTTCAAGGAAAATGAATGATTAGGACCATTGGCATCACAAGAAGGAGAAAGACTGAGTTCTGTTGATCAGTCTGAAACTGTTAATGATTATAAGAACATTTTTGTGTGATTTAAACATATGGAAGAGGATTTCAAGAAAATATGGCCCCACCTGAATAGGTATAATAAGACATAACTTGGTTATAGACAGTTACCATACATATACTAAGAATTTGGATGTTTTATGCAAATGTCTGTTCAAAGAAAGGAAGAAAGGAAGGGAAAGAAAGAAAGGGGAAAATAAGGGGCAACTAGAAATGAGACAGAAAAAAAGATGATTTAAATAAATAGGAAGGAAGTCTATGGTATAGCAATCTTTCATGGCCTATAACCTACCAATCACTCCATCAAAGCAATTAGATCAACAGATAACTAGCCATATTAATAAAAACTAATAATTGCAGTGTACCAAGTGCTTTCAATATATTATACTGTTTAATCATCACAACTCCCTGAGTAGCTTTTAAAATTAACTTCATCTCAAAGGTGAAGATAAAGCCCAACAAGAGTGAATAACTTTTTCAAAGTGACGTGGTTGGTAAGTTGCAAAATTAATTCTTGAATTGAACTAAGCTGCCTAATGACAGTGTCTTTCTTTCCTAATCCTTACAGGAATGGGACAATTAGCTTCTATTAATCTACCTTCTTCAGCTTGTTCGCTTTCCCAGCATGCTGTAAATACTTTAATGATTGTTAAGTGATGTCTGCTCTCTTCCTGGATAAACTGTTTCCACTAAATTGTATGTACAGTGGTTCTACTAACTTCATTTTCAAGAAGAAAAGAAACAATCTTTAATTAATATATTTCCTCCTTCTAATAAAGGCGATTACATTGCTAATTAGAATCACAGACCTGGGGAGCTCTTAAAAATTCCCATGCCCAGGCTCCACCCAGACCAATTAAATCAGACTTTGGTTAACACTCCCAAGTGACTTAAACATGTGCCTATAGTTGAAAATATATGTATCTCGTACCTAAATTCGTCTTAATGGAACCCAAGAAAACATTTATTTGGTAGCCACATCATATTTCTGAAGCATTTTGATCATAATACTTTGTCCCAGATACTGCTTTTAAATCACCTCTCCTCCACTCTGAATTCATGTATATGCTCTTGGGATTCCAGACCAGATCTTACTTTGGGCTCAGTCGCCTTTTCCATCACGTCAGGCAGTTAAGACATCTTTCAATGCTGTTTCTACCAAACAACTTATTCTTTTCAGTTTCATGTCAGACATTAACTTGATCATCATAATTTATACGGGCTTTTCTAAGTTACTGACTAATATAAGACAGGGTTGAAACAAGAGTACAACCTGGTGGCATAACGTTAAAGACCTCTCTCCAGGCTGGCGTTGATTCACTTATTAATCACCTCCCTTTGCCATTCATCCCATCTGAATTCTATCAACTTCCATTTCGCAGATGACTTTTAACATCCTGATCATAATGATGAGATATTTTTAAATAGCTTCCATTTAAGAATCTTGTGGGTGCTTCTGTGGCCTGTGTGAAGGATAGCCTCTCTGTTATCAGAACTTCATATCCCAGCTATGACCATCCAGCCTAAAGTTGATCAAATTCTGTTGTCTTTTAATGAGCAACGTTATCTTTTTAAAAGGGTACAACTCTTCTGTCTCAGGCTTGGCAATTAAAACTTGGGAGCAGCTAACAAGAACTGGAATCTCCTTTGGGAGTTAATGAAGATGAAGAATTAGAGACGTGGTCAGAAGTATCAACAGCCGCTTAAACACTGAGGGTGGCTGGCTGTGTTTGCAGTGTCAGTGTGAGTGAGGGTCCTAGTTACAGACACACCTCTCCAAGGCAACAGACAGATCCACATCACCAGTTAGGGAGAATAGTCTTTTTTACTCTGGGGGGAAAATCCAGACAAGACCTTTGAAATCCTCAGAAAGGATAAGAAAGCAATCTTGAGAAACTCCCCAAAATAGCTACAGCAAAATGAAAGTGACCATCTACCCGTCCATAGAATAAAATCGTATTTTGGTCAGCTGGATCCTAAATTAATAATCTCTTTTTGTATTTTATGAAACAGCTAAATGCTTTATTTCTGACTTGTCTCTAAAACTTTGGGAGAAATGTGCATGTGTGTATATGTGTGTGCTGAAAATTTAAACAATACAGAAGTGGATACTGAAGCCTCTTCTATCTTTTCCATTTCCTAGAGGTAACAATGACTAAATATTGAGTAGTTACGTTTCAACTACTTTACCATGCATACAGAGATATGGTTTTATAATACAAATAAAATAATACCATTCAACAATGTGCTTTTCTATTTTGTAACAAATCATACCCTTCTTATCAGAATATATAGGTCAACTTTTTTTTTAAGAATTGCAAATCCAGCATATGGTAACACCTACATTCTTCCTGGATGACCTGTTTCCACTAAATTTCATGAACAGTAGTTAGAGTTTTTCCATGTTTCTCTATTTCATGAAACACAATATTGAAGTTTTATATATGAATTTTTAAACAAGTGTGGAAATATTTGTTAGGATACATCCTAGAACTAAAAGAGATCAACAAAAGAGACATTTAAAATTATAATAGCTATTTAAATATTTGACAATTTGTTAGTACTTATTGGTGTTTGACATTTAATTAACATTTTTAAATTTGAAATTTTTAAGAAATAATAATTATAGCTTTGATTTATTAATTTAATTATCGGTAAGGTAAATCTTACCATGACAGTTATGTTCATATTATTAATTTATTTTTCTACCTATTTATTTGTTTTCTTCATTGGCTTATAAGTTTCTTTATATACTATTGATCTTTACTTTTTGTATCTAGATTGCAAATTTTTTTCTCAGTTGTTATTTCTCCTTTAACTTTATTTATGGTTTCTTTTGCCCTAACAACATTTTAAATTAGTCTTATCAATCTTTACTTTCTTTTATAATTTATGGGCTGATACCATATTTAAAAAGAGGTTCTCCACCCCTAATAATATAAAAATATTTTTCTACATTTTATCTTTTTATGTAGTTTGCATTTTTATTTAGATAATTTGCACACCTGGAATTTATTCATGAATGATCTGAGGATCTAATTTAGTCCAAAATTGGTTCATAAATAATTTTATTTTTAGATAAATGTTTTATTGTGTGGTGGTTAATAGCACAGGGTTTTTCAGTCACAAGGCTCTTTACTAGAGACACAACTCAGCCTTTTTTGTACCTCTTGGCAAGTTATTTTCTAACTGCTAATTCTTTCATCTGTAAAACGTGGACACTTCACTACATATCTAGAGGAGCCATGAAGAATAAATGAGGACATCCATGAAAGGACTTAGCACAGGATTGGGACATGAAAAGAACTTAATAAATATCACCTATTCTCATTATCATTATTTTATTTTGAAATAAGCAATCATAGGGCCTGGTGTATTTTCTCAATTTTTATCATAATTACAGCATCATTTGTGAGTTTATTTGTAAAATTTTTGTCTCCTCCACTAGATAAGCTATAAGCATTTTAAGAGCAGAGACCATTTCTAGCACAGTGCCTGGCTCACTGCCGGTGCTCAATAAATATTCCATGAATAATGACTGGAATATGTGTTGCACATTTAACTATGCCTTGAAATGATTTACTTTTTAGAACAATCTTACAAGGTAAATGTAAGATACCCATTTCAGAGATGAAAAAATTGAGTCCAGAGTCAATGAATTGGGGCTGAGGATGCACAACCTAAATCAGAGCCTTGGTATCCCTACTGCTGGTAGCAGAGGCATGACTGGTTCTGGATGGGGCAAATGTGTAAGTGTGGGTCTCAGCATGGCACTTCTCAGGGCGACCTGCCAAGTATGACTTCTAGTACATCCAGTCTTAGTGGTTTCCTTTACAGAAAATGGAACTAGGTCCTGCACCAAGCAAGACAACAAATTTTGTACATGTCCCTGAGAAGCTAAAATAGATCCTCATCACCCCTATATGGTAGTAGTCAAGACTTACTCTCTGCATATTGGATCAGAATTCCATTCTGCCTAGTGGCCAACTCTCCAATAGATTAACAAACAGGTTATAACCTAGTTTCAGAAAGGAAAAAGTGAGTAAGTGAAAGAACTAACACCACTACAAGATGATTTATGTTTTCCTGTATCTGCAGGCTTTCTGCTTGTCCTGGCTTCCTGCTGTACATTTGTACAAGACTGGCAGCAAAACAAGACTTATCAGGAAACTGAAACTTGCAATCAAACAGGAAAGGCCACCAACTAGATAGCATGCCCCAACACTGCTCCGTCAGCATCACAGCCCCCACAAGTACCTATTCATGACACAGATACAAATTTGAATCTATAGCAATGTGAAGTTTATTTCATGCCATCTATTCGAGAGTTCTTGATAGGAAATTCTACATGCGGTTTTTCCAGTAACTTTGTGGCATTGGGAGTCTTTTAATGTCTCTGGGAATAATATGTCTGCAAAGCTAACCTTAAAGAGACTTTTAAAGCAACAATAAATTTTGTCTACGTGAGAGAGAAGTGCATGTTGGAAAGGAGGCATCATGGCTACTCATGGTGACTAAAAGGGGCAAAGGGCTGCCAGTGACCCTCATGGAGGCATTTCAGAAGAAAGAGATGTACAATCCAGGCTGAGGATGGTGGTGTGGAGAACTCTAAGACTCACTCACTCATGGAGAAGGAAGTTATCAGTGGAAGTAGCTCTAGGAAGTCACCAAAGGAAAAAAATCACTAGGCCAAGACATGGAGACAACCTAAACATCCACTGACAGATGATTGGATAAAGAACTTGTGAGATAGATAGATAGATACATAGATAGATACATAGACAGATACATAGATAGATAGATATAATGGAATACTACTCAGCCATAAAAAAGAATAAACTAATGCCATTTGCAGCAACATGGATGGACCTGAGATTGTCATCCAAAGTGAAGTAAGCCAGAAAGAGAAAGAATAATACATGATATCACTTATATGTGGAATCTAAAAAGAAAAAAAAAAGACACAAATGAACTTATTTACAAAACAGAAACAGACTCACAGACATAGAAAACAAACTTATGGTTACCAGGGGTCATAGGGGGTGGGAAAGGATAAATTGGGAGTTTGAGATTTGCAGATACTAACTAATATATATAAAATAGATAAACAACAAGTTTATACTGTATAGCACAGGGAACTATATTCAACATCTTGTAGTAACCTATAATGAAAAACAATATAAAAAGGAATATATGTATGTATATTATGACTGACGCATTATGCTGTACACCAGAAATTGACACAGCGCTGTAAACTGACTATACTTCAATAAAAAATGGGGGAAAAAAATCACTGGGAAGTATCTATGGAATGAAAACAAATGGAGTCAGAAACCATACCTCCTGCGCCAGATGCCCATCTGCTAAGGCACAGAACAAAGGACATAAATAGAATGCATCTGAGTTCTTAGTAAAGGAGGCAAGCCTAATACAATAAACATCAGTAATAAGTATTATTTTATTAAATGGAATTCACAACCAAAATGTGATAATAGAAGGACATTCCTTCAAAAGCATAGGTCTGATGAGAATTATTCCAGGCCAGCTGGGGTAATGGGGGGGAGGTGGGACAGAGGTCTAGGAAGTGAGTTTTATGAACAGTCTCAGGAGACATCTGGCAGGACCTAGAGCAGACCTTTGTCACACAATAGGCACAACACACATATTCAAGTTAGGAACGTTTTTGGCTGCAAATAGAAAAACTAACAAATGGTGAGTTAAACAATTGAAGACTTTGGTCTTCGAAAACCTACCTCTTTTTCCACGCCACTGCATTTGACAAAATAACCTTTGTAACTCAAGCCTTCCTGTCTACATTTCAGGTAGGAAGAAACAGACAGGTGATGAACAGAAACCAAAGGTTGCTGCTTGTTTTATTCAACAAGAGATTCTCTCCCCCAGGGTTGTCTGCTATCTCCAGTGAAAAGAGCATTGTCATAGGCCCTCCCTTACTACCAAGAAAATCTAGTTGTTTAGCTGGTCTCATTCTTACTCTGAAAAAAAAAAATTATTATGCTAGTAAAGGAGGAAAAAGATACTGGGCAGACAAACTGCGTATCACAATAGGAATTAACATTTTAAATAAATCATATAATTATTATTTAGTACTTAAACTGAATTCTTTTCCTCTATATGAAAACTATGTTTAAAAAATATAACCAGCTAAGATATACCATGATTTTTATTAGTGTATTTTGACTGTTTCTCAGTTTAAATAATCTGCTAACTTCAAAATTTTTTAATTGGCTTGGGCCTCTCTCAATGTCTGAAAGATATAAAGATGGTAGGTTATAAAGGTTTACAAATCACAGAGTGAAGTGTGGTGGCAACAGAAAACCTCTCCTATCTGGATACTTGGTTGAATTAGTTAAAGCAGAGAATTGAGTACATTTGTGACCTTAGTTTTGAAGCTTAATTTCAGCTTCAAAGAAAGTAAAACTAAAGAAAATGAAAGATATTCCCAGGATAAATTATAATTCACAAAGAGGAAACAGACCAAAATATGATCAACTAATCTTTGATAAAGGAGCAAAAGTAATACAATGAAGAGAAGAAAAGTCTTTTCAATAATTGGTGCTGGAACAATTGGACATCCGTATGTCCAAAAATAATGAATCTTTAAACAGACCTTATACCCTTCACAAAATTTAATTCAAAATGGATCACAGACCCAAATTTGAGATGGAAAACTGTAAAACTCCTAGATTTCAGAGGAGAAAATCTTGGGGATGGCACTGTTATTTTAGGACAACACCAAAGGCATGAGCCATGAAAGAAATCATTGATAAGCTGGACTTCATTAAAATTTAAAAACTTCTGCCCTACAAAAGGCACTATCAAGAGAATGAGAATACAAACCATAGACTGGAAGAAAATATTTGCAAAAGACATATCTGATAAAGGACTGTTATGCAAATATTTAAAAAACTCTTAAAATTCAATGATAAGAAAACAAATACCCTGACTATAGAATAAGCAAAAGACCTGAATACACGTCTCACCAAAGAATTTATACAGATGGCAATTAAGTATATGAAGAGATGCTCACCATATGTCATTAGGGAATTGCAAATAAAACAGCAATGAGGTACCACTACATATCTATTAAGATGGTCAAAATCCAAAACACTGACAACACCAAATGCTGATGAGGTTGTGGAGCAACAGGAACTAATTGCTAGTGAGAATGCAAAATGGTGCAGCCACTTTGGAAATGTTTGGCTGTTTCTTACAAAACTAAATTTACTGACTGTAACAAATGTATCATACTGGTGTGGAATGTTGATGGAGGGGGGTAAACTGGGGAAGGGGGTATGGGATATATGGAAACTCTCTCTACTTTTCTCTCAATTGTGCTGTGAAACAAAACTGTCCTAAAAAATAAAGTTTGTTTTTTTTTTTTAAGCCAAAAAAAAAAAAAAATTAGAAGGAAAGGTAGGGACCTCTCATGACCTGAGAATCTAAAATGTAAGATGGTTTAGAAAGATGGAATATTCTTAAAGTAATTTAGACAGCAAAGTCATATGAGAAATAAAGAGGGCAGCTGAAGAAAGTTCTGAAGCCAGACAGGAAGCTCTTTATTATACCCTGATTTTTAGAGGGCAGGTAGAAAACATGAACAGAAAATGCATGTCAAAGATACATAAAGGATTTCTTAAAAAGAGTCTCAAAAAGCTAGAGCTCAGGCAAAATTTGGGATTAAAAAAATCTAAAAAATGGAAAACAAAATCATCTCACATCTTTCTTTAATTTTAATATGGATACTTTTATCAAATCACATGACTTTAAATTTAAAAGTCTAGAAATTATGTAGCGTTGTGAATAAATGATATTTTTATGGCATATATAGGAAACATTCAGAAAGTCTCCTGGGGGTTTGCACTCCACAATAATCAACCACACTTAACATTTTGCTGTTTCTCCTACAAGTCTTCTTAAAATATTTGAACTGCTGTCAAATAAAAAGATTTGATCAGTTTCAAACTCTTTAACTTCTTTTCCCCCTTTGACTTCTTTAATTTTTTTCTTAGCACTTACTACTACTTAACATAATACATTTTATATATAATTTATTTTTTAGCCTTAAAAATAGTTTCTTGTTTAAAATATTTCTCATTTATTATTTATCTCCCCTATTAGAAAATAAATCTAAGGACATAGAGTTTTTACTGCTTTAATCCCAGAGCCTACACCACTGTCTGAGCAAATACCAAATATTTGTTGAAAGGTTTGACAGACTGACCAAATGAGTGGAATGTTTCCATGTAGTTTCAGAGGCTAAAATTGGTACCACACAGAGACAAATTTGGGGTCAGCAGGAGGAAAATCTTTCTAATTAGAGATCTCCAACCCTAGAATAGAAGCCTAGAATAGAAGCCAGAGTCCCCATCATAAAAGAGGCTAGATGACTGGGAGACTAGGTGAAAGCTGAATTCAAAGACCGCTAAACAGTTTTTCAGCTCCAAGATTCTATGCTTTTCAATAGCAACTTTCCCGGTAACCAGAGAATGAAGAGAGTTCACATGTTTTGAGCAATAGTCCATCTGTGTGAATCTGTACTGAATGATGGATGCTTATGAGCTGGGGGAGAGAGCTCCAGGGTCTTGCTGCATGATCATATTGAACACTTTCCTAGCCAGTGTTTTCAGCCATTGTCTTGGATGCTGACATAGAGAGCTTGCTCCCCACATCTGAGGCTGGCATAAACTAGGAATGATGGTAAATACTTAAAAGAAAGACTAATTCTAAGAGATCTCAACCAGCTGGAGCAAAGTAGGTGGTGGTGAGGGTGAAGGAGAAGTCAGAACTAGCTGTTTGCAATTATGCAAGCTGGGGGTTGTGTTCAAGGAGGAGGTGAAGGGGACACAGGGATGCTTCTCAACACTGTGACTCACCAGAGAGGATGAAGAAGTCTTTGCTGGATTAGAGACGATCCAATAAGATATCGTGAGCCTGATAAGGTTGAAGGAATCAAAACTGGGACAAGAGTGTGAGAGAAAAGACGCAGGAAAAAGCTACATCTTTAGAACTAAGAGTGAGCATGAGGTTCTCCAGACATAGAGGACACGCCTGCACTTTCAGGTCGAGCTGCAGTTCCAGCTCCTCTGGGAAACCTTTCCTAACCTCTTCCACTCCCAGATGCTGACTTGGACGGCCAGTGACACACACGGGCTGCGTGTGCTGGTATAGTGTCTTCTCTTACCCCTATTACAGCCCTTACTGTATGATATCACAATCATCAGATTTTTTGTCTCTCTCCCCATAAGCACGCACAATTCGTAAGGGCAGGTTTGAGCCCTAGTCACTGTCATAATCCCAGCACCAAGCTCCAGGCGTGGTCCATAGAGAACACCTCAGAAATCCTTGTTGAATAAATAAAGCAGCAGTGTTCCATGCTACACAACATAGTGACGACACCACTGAAGAGCACCAAAACCAAGGATACAAAGGGAAGTAAAAAAAAAAAAGTGAAGAAGAATAAGAAGAAAGAGGAGGAGGCTGGAAGGGGAAGAGGATGATGAGAAGGGAAGAAAGAGGAGGAAGGACTGCTTCAAAGAATAGAAGCAGGAGTCAACCTTGCCTCACGAACATCATGACAGACGTGGGGCCCATCCCTCAGTTGAGGCAGAAACATAGAAGAGTAGGGAGGACCCCAAGAACTTCCAGTCCCTGTCGGCGGAGCCCTACAGTGGCAACAGCGGCAGCTTCATGAAGACCCAGTGTGGCCACTTGGGATTTCTCCATGGGATGTGTTCATGTAAGCCTCTGTTCTCCCCTGCTGAGTCAGGGGAAGCAGATAACACCCTCAGAAGAATGTGAGAAACAATGAGGTTTGAAGGGAAGAAACTAAAAGAGCTAGAGATTGAAAGAGGACCCAATATGGCACCTGGTGATCTAGGTTTGAATCCTAGCTCCCCGATTTACTTGCCAAGTGGGCTTTAGCAAATTATTGCATTTCCTGTAGCCTCAGTTTCCCTATCTGTAAAGTAGCCATAATAGCACCTTTCTCTTGGGGTTGCAGTAAACATTCAGTGAGAGCATACCAGTTAAGATAAAGCAGCCAGCCCAGTAGGCTCCCTGTATGTAGCAGACTCAACAAATATTTGTTTCCTTTCTCCCTCTTGGTTGCAGAGAAGGTTTCTTTTTCTTTTTCTTTTTTTTTTTCTTCAGACGGTTGGGATTCAAGAAAAACAAACTAGGAGGGGAACAGCTGCTCTACAGGTGGCATGAGACTTGGGGGGACCTATCACTGGAACCTGTCTTCCGTGCTCTCCTGTTTCCTGCTTCTTCTCCAATGACATGTGCAGTCAGAGAGAACCTGCCTATCAAAACGTACACGAGACAAAAGTCAAGTTAAGTAGAATCCAAAAAGATCATCGTCCACCAGAGGAAAAGGTGAGATTTAAGGGGTATAATATAAAAGAGTAAGTGTAAGCTCCCACACTTGGCTCCAACAACTCAAGTGTATAAAGATAAACATCATACCCAGGTCGAAGAGTCTTACCCCACACTCAACTCGACTCTGCATGTCAGGATAACACGCTTCTAAGGTTCCTTTCTAGTCCTCCATTTATATATAAAAAACTTAGCATTCTTATTTTCTGAATTTAAGTTGAAAATTGTACTTTTGATATGGATTACACTAATGTGTATGTAACATGAACCCTTAGCCAAGCTTCACTCTATGAAATTTGGCACCTTAGCTTGAACATAAATTTATGGGAAAAGTGAAATGAAATCTGTGCCTGAATGACTCAAGTAGATGAAATGGTCTCTTTCATTTCCCCAAAACGGCCCAAATGTCTTCAGGCTGTTCTACATAACACAGCCAGGATGACTTAGAGGAGATAGCAGCATGTCCCGTCCTCAGACGTGAGTCTCCTATTCCTGAGAAATGCTTTCTTCTAAGTAAGAAAGACACCAAGACGCAAGACTTGAAATCCTGCAAAAAAATTCTGAGAGTAAACATAATGATGAGTAAGCAAATGTCAAATGTTACTGCTATTATAGAGCTGAGAAACAAACCATACAAGGAATGGTCTCTGCCTAACGTGAAAAATGAAGAATATTGTTAGTTTCCTCAGGGTGATTTTGGAGATCTATGAACGCAACAATCCCATCCCGCCTCCCCTGGAACTAGAGAATAAGGGGAATTAAGTTGCCCTTTGAAAATGAACTTCACTTTTAAGATAAACAGGAAAAAAATATTCTAAGTCCATAAAAATAAGAAGTTCAGTGGGAATGGCTATCTAGATGAAGGAGGGATAACAGTTCAAGCAGGGCAAGAACGTAGCAACTCTGATGGGGTGGAATATTTAGAGAAGTGTGGTCTGGAGAAGCACAAATGAGACAAGGAGGATCATTAGGGTCAATGTGGCTAAGCTGGACCAGAATTAGGCAAGCAAGCACCCAGCACCTAGGTCAGCTCCCTAAATACTGAAATACTAGAAACTGTGCATTCTTGGCAAGGGATATCCCTCCTTGTTAGATAAACAGTGGGCTACTTAATCTATGGGGGTTGTCAGTAAAGCTAATAATCTGGGTTTACAGTGTTAAGCTCAGAGCCTGGGCTGAATATTGGATGCTCTGCAATGGTGATTCACTTTGATTTGCCAAATACTGAGCCCATCTTTCCAGTATCATACCAGGTTCTGAGAAGAGTGATGAACAAGACAGAAATCCTGTTCTCATGGAGCTTGGGATCCAATTTTACCCTGGAGGATTTCTTCGTAGATAGTCATTTGCCTCCCCAAGCAACCTTAATATACCAAGCATCTTCTTTCAGAGCCTAACAGATGTTAAATCTGGTTAAAATTTCCCAGGACACTGATGACCCATCAGAGTCCAGTCATGAAAAGCCAGATTGTACACTCCTGCCTCACAGAGAGCTCTTTTCCCTCTTTTCCAGGGCAGGTGATGAATGTGTGGTATTTTGTAGCCGTAAGCTATGACACGAGAAAAAAGATGACTTCGTTCAAGAAGAGACTGGAGAAAATAAGTACGTTAGACATGGTCCTAGGGGATGAGTCTACAGGAAGCTCCTGCAGGGGGTAGGGTGGAGGATGAGGGAGAAACAGCAGCTTCTGTTGGTGGTTGACTTCAAGGAACACAGGGTGCCCTTTCTTCAGACATCTCTTAACGCATAGACATCAAATACTGGACTGGATTCCCCAGGGCTTATAAACAGGGGCTCATTCTCCCTGAGGTTCTGGTACAGCCCCATCAGGCACACATGGGCTTCCAGCCCAGCTAACTGTGGTACTATAGCTTTGGTTGAGGATTTCTTCATCTGCAAATACCTTGTACCTAACTGCAGTAGCTGTATTAATCACCCAAGAATAAGAATAACAATACGTCTGCTTCTCTGTTAGACAGGATGATCACTGTGAGAATGAATCTGCAGGGGGGTGAGAGAAAGAGGGAGGTAGATTACCATGGCCAGAGATTCAAGCAAAACTCTCTCAACTCAAAGGCTTTCCCCTACGCAACCCTCAAATTAAGCACAGGAGTCCAAGAGTGTTAACAGCAATCGACCTTTGGAAAGAGTCTTAGCAGGCTGATGTCACTGGAGAAAGGATGCTTTATCACTGCATGTGTGAAAAGAACTTGTACTGACTCCTGATTGGGCCGGATCAGAGTCTCAGGACACTCAGCTAGGGAAACTAATAAAAGGCAGGAGGCCAATTTGAACCCAAGTCCAATGGAGCCCAAAGCTCATGACATTGTACTGTAGCACCCCGGCCTCTGTGGTGTGGAAGAATCCACCATGGGCTCAATCATCAGTGGGAAAGAGAGGAAGTATACCCTAACCAAGGGGACTGCAAGGGCCCCCTCACAGGCACAGAAATCCAAGGGCAGGGCATGCCCAGGAACAAACTGCCCAGTTAAACCTTCCTCAGCTCCACCTTCCAAACCTGGACCCACACCTAGAGTCACGATTAGTCAGCAGATAAGACCCCAGTGCCTTCCACTTGAAGGCTTTCCAGTGTGGGAGCAAGGACCAAGGCAGGTCTTTGTGAATACCTACGGCAGAAGGTGACTTGGAGTAAATTAAGAAGCTAACACCGTCTACAGATATTCTGGTCTGCTTATTTATTCAACTAACACATAAGCAGGCAATGTACAATGTATGTCATTCATTCAACGACTACTCAATGAACGTCTGCCACCTGCCAGGCACTGTGTTATGTGCAGGTGACACAGTGGTGAACAGGATGGAGAGTCGCTGCACTATTCAATAAATGTTACAAGTATGTATGAATTAATGAGCACAGCTAAAGATGTGCAGAGCTTCAAGGGTGCTGGCTATGCTTCAAGAGATGTGCCCTTTGGCCAAAAATAATATATGTTTCTGGGAAAAACATTTCATTATCTCACTATTTCTCATCTAAGTGTCCATTTACCTTGGGCAAATTTGGCTTTGAGTTCTGCTCCAAAGGAAGCTATTCCATTGTACCTCTATTGAACGGGGCAGGTTTCATCAAGCATCAGCTACCACCTGCTTCTTCTCACCCCTCGTAAACTGACACCTGGAAACTTATCTAACCAGCTTTGATTTAAAAGCCTTTTTTTACTTTCAAGAAAAGATATGGTATGACCTCTGTATCAGTCAGGGGTTCTCCAGAGAAACAGAACCAACAGGATACAGGTTTCCTCTGCTATCTGAAAGTACAGCATTCCTGTGAAACATTTTGTAAGTCAAAATGACATAAAGAGATGAAGCAATTACCTGAGGACATACCTTGCTGACAGATGCACAAAATAAATTGAGATAAAGCACAGATGCTCACAGACACAGTTCAAAGCTATGGTGACTGGATACTGAGATGATGAGTGTAGTTTCTGAGGAAGGAGCTTGGCAGTGCCCCTCTGCTGCCCGAGATGCTCACTGCTTCTCCGCTCCCTGCAAAACAAATGCTGAGCGCTATTTTCACTTTTCGCTTTTTTCTAAAAAGCAAAAATCTTATTCAGATTTTTTTAGGGAAAACAAGTACTAATGTAGGTCTTTTGTAAAAGCAAAGTGGCATAAAGTAAACTTTTGAAAAGCAGGAGATACCCATATGTGTGTACTTATAGAGAGAGCTTTATTTTAAGGAGTGGCTCATGTGACTGTGGACATGGTCAAGTTTTAAATCTGCAGAACAAGCTGGCTGGCTTGAAACTCAGGCAGGATTTCATTCTATGTTACAGTTGTGAGGCAGAATTCCTTCTCCAAGAAATTTGCTCTTTAGGCCTTCAACTGATTGGGGGAGGCCCACCATATTATGGAGGGAAATTGCCTTTACTCAAAATCAACTGATCATGATAATCTCATCTACAAAGCACCTTGACAGCAACAGCTAGATAAGTTATGTTTGACCAAATAACTGACCAAGTTAACACAAAATTAACTCTTACAACCTCTTAAGCAGCCAAAGCTTTTTGTGTGACTCAATCAAAGCTTTTGGTTAAGTTACTGTTTTATATTTCTCAGCAATAGTTCCAAACAAAGTCTCCAGAACTTACTGAGAAAAAAAAATGAAACAAGTGAAATTAGAAAGACAGAACAAAAGCTACGTTTTTTCTGTTTGTAGAGACTCAGCTCAAAAAGTTCCTGACGTTCAAGGGATTGATTGCATGATATTCACCAAAATAAACAATGCTCAAAATAGCCAGCCTACTTACTGCTGTCACTATAATAACCAGGATACCAGCAGAGATGCTGGATCTCTCAGCAAAATCAGACCAAAAGAGGCTATAAAAGGATATACAGACTATAGGAATTAAGGAGAATAAAGGAGGCTAAAGTGGAAGAGGAGATGAAGAAAGAGGAGAAGGAGGAAGAGGGAGAGAGGGGAGAGAAGTGGAGGAGGAACAAAGGAGGCAGAAGAGGAGAAAAAAGAGGGAGGAGCAGAGCAGGAGAGAAGAAAACCCTAGGGAGAGAAAAGACTGTTCTGAATTAGGATGTGGGTGTGTCCGTGTGCGTGTGCATGTGTGTGTGTGTTGGCCAGAGCGCTGAGTGATGGCTACAGCGTCCGGTGGAGGGTGGCTGGCACTGTGAGATTGGTTGGAGAAAAGCAGAGTAAGTTCTGCTCTTGTCTTGCCCCCTCCATCCTCCTAGGACAGTCACTGCCTGCTGCCTCTTTGCAGAAATCTGCAAGAATGGCCAGGGCGTGGATGTAGGCATCTTTGGAAAGAAAGTCACGGCAGAGCACAAGCCCAGCTGGGGTAAGAAGATAAAGGAGACAGATGAGACTAAATGGCTTCAGGAATCCACCCTACCCCCTAGAAGTACCCAGTTCCTGTGTTTTTCAAAACCCCCTCTCCCCACCCATTCTCTCTCAGGGTTCAAAAACAAAGCCTTGATGATGATTGATGGGTTGCTGAAGGGTTGCTGGTGGTTGATTCCAAAGGAGATTGATTAACTGTGATTTTTTAAATCCCAGGGCTCATATCCTTCTCTCTCCTTGAACTTCATGAACCAGAGTAGCGTTTCTCAACCTTGCAGTCCACTTGATTAGGGTACACCTCCTCTCACCACTGATGATTAAGGCCATCATAGAGTCTTCCACGCCACAGAGGCAGGGGTGGTGCAGTATAATGTCACTAATGTCGCGAGCTTTGGGCTCCCTTGGACTTGGGTTAAAATTGAAGTCTAGCCTTTTATTAGCTTGAACCCTGGTTTCCTGATCTGAAGACTGACACAAGTTTGGCACTCATTAAGTGTTTGTGAATAAACTGTTGAATAGACATCTGCTGTTTCATATAATACAGTTTGGGGTATCATATCCAGTTTCGGTCTCTTCTTGCATAATGAGAAAATGTTTGCCCAAGAAATCCACGGGCTTGCCAAGTCATGGCCTTCACTGTAAGCACAAGGAAAAGCAAGATAGACCTAGATCCCAGAATGAGGACAAAATCAAGTGTTGTTACGTGGCTTCTATACGCTTTATGGTGTTCAAGTTTTTATCATCACTCAATACTTCTAACAACTCTGCATAAGGGTCCTTATCAGATGCATTCCTCACCACAGACTAGGGCCAAGTTGCTTTATTTGTCTGTCTCTGGTCTAATAATTCCAATATCTGAAGCCAATGAGTCTTTGTTGGGGGACACACAGTGGGGCCAGTGATGCAGGTTGGTAAAAGAATTTAGCAAAGGCAAGGAAAAGTTTAAGAACAAAGGAAAGTTTATAAGTAAGCTGCTACAGGCAACAGCAGGCCATACAGACAAAGAGGTGCCCGTGTGAGCCCTGAGTGTGAACGCACAGGGTCTTTTATTGAGGAAGGGGCTGTGCACACAAAGGGATGGAGGAACAGTCTTCTCATTGGCCATAAGTGAGGTAAGGGGCTTTGGGATACAGGAGGACAGTGGATTTATGACTCCAGTAAGATGGAGACCTGGGCTGATACAAGCAAGGTAGTGAAATTTATGACTCTGATAAGGAGGAGACAAGGGCTGAGACAAGCCAGCCTGAGCTGTGGTGAGGCCAGTCATTTCCCAGGGCTGCTAATTCTCCTAAGGCAAACACCCGTCAGGAGTTTATCTTTGGAAGAGGAGCAGGCAGATGCCTCAGGGCTGGAAGTTTGGGGCCGCCGGGCCTCGGCAGGCACTGAATGGCACTGCATTCCCCTCTGACAGATTGTCAATGTCAAGTCTTTGATGTATGGGCAGAGGTCTCATCTTATTTTAGTGCTTTTCTAGATAAGAGGAGATGCGAGAATTGGGGCTTATAAAATCTTTTCCTGAAAATATTTAACTATCTGAAGGTCTTTTTTGTCAGTTTTCCCAGAGCACAGAGTGTCTCGTTTCTGATCTCCACCTTTTAGGATGTTCCTTTTAGGGTGTGTTGGAGGTTAGTGACTGCAGTGGCAGATGGCAAATGCAAAAATTGGCAGGGCTCCCCATGAGCATAAATTTGACCATGGCTTGGGAGGCATTTTATGACCATTTTGTCCCATGGTACTAAAAATGCTGATTCCTAGGTCAGGCGAGGATTCTGTCAACAGGCCACTCAATGTGCTATTATGGAACTAGGCCTCAGTAACAGCAGTAAAAATCTCTGGACCACCTGTCTCACTAGTCTGTTATGGTCCAGGAAAACTCCCTCTTGTTGCTTCTTCCCATGTCTATAGTTGCACAGTTATAATCCTCAGTCTCCTGTAGAACTATGTATCTGGATATCTGCTCTAAGTTATCCAGTCATCATCTTACCAGAGTCTCAGTCACACCTTTAGTAATATAAGGACTTTAGCTCTACATACTTGTAGGATGCATTTTGTTTCTAAGCAAAGGTATGAGCAATTATCAAAGTAACTGGTCCACAGGCCTAGGTCTGCATCTTGGGTCAGCTGTCTACCTCAGACATTGGCTTCTTCTCATCTTGGTCTGGTAGCTCCTTTTTCACTTGAGCATTGTTTTAAGGTGCAGCAGTCCTCTCTATAGGCCAGTCCAGGGCAGGGGCCCTTTTTGGGTGGAAATTAATCCGAGAATTAATTTCCTTGAGTTTTACTGTTTATGAGTTAGTTAAGAGTATCTGATATGGGATCCGTTCACTGAGGTTGAAGATAGTCCTTAAATTACGTTGTTTCTCCTGGTTAAGTTCAGGGGGCATCTGCAGAAACAAACCTAGAGTGTCCTTTTAATGCTTCAATTAAACTTTAAAACAATATAGCATAACAGTGAGGAATGGTCTGGGAAGTGAGTTTTAGTAAATACAGACCTCAATTAACAATAATAGAATTGAATATCCACTGAAACATAATCTTTTCCTCTCTATAATTACCCTCATTTTTATCGAATATAATCAAACTATAATTGATCATATAGGCTCTTTTAGACTGGCTGTTGGAATTTTTTTTTTTTGAAAGAGTCTCAGACTGAACTCCCAAAAGGCATCTCAAGGCCAGGAAAGCCACATATTATAGATTTAGGTGAATTATAAAGCTGTTGGGAACCTAAGTTTCCAATCTTTGGAGGGCTCAGATAGAGAGAAAAAGATAAATGTTTCAATTTTGCTTACAAAGGTATAATTCATCCAATTGTTACAAATCATAATTAGCTTAAGGGAAAATGTTTCTTTTTATCTGGAAAAAACAGATTAAAAGCCAGTAATATTTTAGACAAAACCAAAATTTGCAACTGTATTTGTTAGTTTACTCAGTCCTATGGTTCTAATCCTTTTTGTTAACAGTTTTATGCCTAAAGAGAAAGCATTTTTAAAGGAACACAGTAAAACCATAACTATTTATGAATGACAAATAGCAGACACAGTTAAAAACTCTGTTTACAAAGTAACTGACAAGAAACTTTGTTACTGCTATGAAACAACATTTTAAGATAATAACTAGAATTACAATTGATAACAAGAGGTAGAGAAATCTCATATGTGTACACAGACATTACATCCAGATAGACACAGAGATCTCATAGTTTTTCTCCCTGAGTTTTTCAAAAGGCCTTTAACCACCTTTTTTCCCCTTTGGTTTGAAGTTCTGCTAATTACCCCCAAGCTGCAGTCTTAGGCACAGCAGGCTGTGTTTATATTTCAAGGACATGATAAGGGTTAACTTCAGGCTTTCTCCTAGCAATGTTTTTTTTCTCTCAGAGTCAGGATTTTGAAAAGGTATCAAGCTAGTTTTTTCTAACCACATATGCAAAAACAACCAGTTTTTGAATTTTTAAAGGAGTCTCCCCAAACCAACTTTTCTGGAGTCTAAAGAATATTGTAGCCAGACAGTGTTATAATACCATTTTTTTTTTCAGTCATAGGCTCATAACTAAAATCTCCCCCGCCAGACAGAATTTACTGAAGAGGGCTCCATGGTGGAACAGAACCAGAATTTTCATTTTGCAAAAGAGAATGATGATCACAAATCACAAGACAGAACACAAAATACAAAATACACACATGTATGTCCATCACAGACTGACCAATATGACGAGGAGTCCTAAGCAGACAGTTTTATGTTTTGTTTTGTTTTTTTAAACACAACCAGATCTCAGTTTGAGAAAGCTATAAAGGCTTGGACATATGGAATCTTGGACCACTTTTTTCAGTTGTGGCAGAAGAGATCGAGCTGATAGAAGGTTTTACAGAATCTCATTAAGGGGCCAAGTCTCCTGATCTGGGAGCTGGTATTATGGCCAGACAGTGTTACAGAAAAAGACAAGGCACTGTCTCTATAAGGGCTGGAGATTGAACTTAACCCAGTATTTTAAAATGCAACCCAAAGGTGAGTCCTGGGGAACAGAAGAGGCATTTCCCATAGTGATTAAGGAACGTATCAAAGAGAGAAGGAAACCAGCTCAGACTCTACTCTGGGGTGTCTCCCAGAGAGAGAGAGAGAGGCTAACAGTGCAGACTCTACTCTGGGGTGGTCTACCCCAGAAAGAGAGACAAAATTTCTGACATCCTCTTCCTTTGGGCATCCCTCAAGAAAAAGAAGCCAACCAGCCTATGGGCCAAAACCAGCTTGTGGGCCAAAACGAGTGCTCTGCCTCTGTGACCGGGATGCTCCGGAGACATCGGCTTAGTCTCCTGTCTCCAACTGCCACGCCAGATATAAACCGCCAGTGGGTAAGTTCCCCGCCTTTTCCTTCTTTCTAAACTGCTCAGCCCTTATGCAGGTTTAGCCTTGGCACTGACTCCCTAAAAGCTTTGGTGCTGGTGGGCTGGCTCCCTTCAGCCCTTGCGCTGTTCTGTTTCTCAGCCTCTGCGCTGCTAGCTTTGGTGCCGATTTTGGCCCTTGAGCCAGTTTTGGCCTCTTGCGTGTCTGGGGCCAACCAGGAGGAAGGGTCTGCTGGGTGTCTCAAGGCAACGGATGACCAGTCCTTATGTGTGCCTTCTCCGACAAGACGCAAAGTCCCCTCTGACCCAGGGGCAGGGTATGTAGTGGCAAAGAGTAAGGGGATAGAGGTAGTGAAAAGAAAAGATGTTCCCTGTGTGCGTTCACCACTGTGGGGTGAGCCAGGAGGTCACTGTCCTTGGTCAGACCAAGTTTCAGAGCCCACAGAGAGTAGCCCAGCCAGAGTTTCTCAATCCTCAGCAAGACTTAGGGGAAGTCCCGAACGCTAGGAAGTGGCAGAAAAGTGAGAGAGAGCAAAGCAGAAAGGGGAAGAGGGGCCCTTGGCAGCTGGCTGGTGACTTCGGTCAGTAAAAGAATTTACCAAAGGCAGGGAGAAGTTTTAAGAACAAAGGAAAAGTTTAATAGTTAAGCTGCTACAGGCAGCAGCGGGTCACACAGGCAAGAGGTGCCCGAGTGTCCACCGAGTGTGAATGTGTAGGATCTTTTACTGGGGAAGGGGCTGTGCACACAAAGGGATGGGGGACAGCCCTCTGATTGGCTGTAAGTGAGGTAAGGGGCTTTGGGATACGGGAGGACGATGGATTTATGACTCCAGTAAGATGGAAACACGAGCTGACACAAGCAAGGCAGTGCAATTTGTGATTCTTATGAGGAGGAGACATGCATGGGCTGCGACAAGTCAGCCTGAGCTACGGTGAGGCTAAGTCATTTCCCAGGGCTGCTAACTCTCCTAAGGCAAACACCTGTCAGGACTCTTGTCTTCTAAAGAAGAGCAGGCAGACACCTCAGGGCTGGATGTTTGGGGCCACTGGGCTTCAGCAGGCACCAGTCAGCACCACAGTCTTGTTCTGCTGTCTGTGTTTCTGTTGCTTGTTAGCCAAGTTGCCTTGTTTTCATGTGTTTATGTTAAATTTACCTGCAGGCTAGTCATTGCTCTTCAAATCATTAATTGTGAGGGTTTCCAAGGGCTTAAAGTTGAATATAGCCTTCTTCAGAGAATCCTTACAAACTCATTTCCAGTGCTACCAGCTGATGATAACCTTAAAGCAAATTGCTCACTCAAAGTACCCGGGCACATGTAAGTTATATAAGCCCAAAATGGAAACCCATGTGCCAGCCAGTCTGCAACCACCAGTTCTCGGGGATTTCTGCTTTGTTCTTTTCCTACTCCTCCCACAATAGCCTTTTCTAAATTTTCCTAGAATTGAGGAAGTGAGGGCAGAGTTCAGTTCTGACTCTCCTTTATGCAAAGGGTCATGTCCTTTATGGACTCAGCTTAATTCATGGAAGGTTTCCTATAAGAATTGTGAGTTACAAACCACTCCAAAACATATGGGCTTAAAACAATGAATACTTACTCTTATGCATGTGAATCTGCAGGTCATCTCGAGAAGGGCCGATTTAAACAGGGCTTGGCTGGGCAGCTCTCCTTTAGGCCATACTTTGAGTACATTTGGCTCCAGATTGTGGGTTTGGTTCAGGTCTGTATCATGTATGTTTCCTGATACAAAGGGGGCAGCAGTGACCCAGGACATGTACTTCTCAGACGGATCACTAGAGCACAAGAGCTATACACCTATCATGTGCCTGAATTACAGAGCCTGGGACATCCTATTCCTCTATGAACGATCTTTCTACTAGTCCGCCCCATCCACTGGTAGTTTAACATAAATGCAATTGGTGCCTTAGGACCCTAGTCTCCCACTGCCAACTGCTATAGTCCACATGAAATTAAACATTGGAGTGGCACCTAACCACCAGACTGTTTACACACACTGTTTCCTTAATGCTCAGATCCATCTCGGTATTACTGGTGTTCAGAGAGGTCCAATAACTTGCCCAAGGTCACACATTTTGTACAAGGCAAAGCCAGGATCTGTTTGTTTCCAGTATCAACATCATCTGCACAGTGATGAAAGGCGGGGGGTGGTTGCCACAGCAAGAAAGTGCCCACTGAGGTGGGGTACTGCGTGGGAGTCAAAAAGTAGAAGCAGGAGTGGAGTGTGTGTGTACATGTATCATGATTCATTCCTACATCACAGCTTTGTCTTCCAGGATAATGATCTGACTTATATACGTGATAAAATAATTACCACAATAAGTTTAGTGAACATGTGTCATCTCACATAGGTACAAAATAAAAGAAAAAGATTGTTTTCCTTGTGACGAGAACTCTTAGGATTTACTCTTAACACCTTTCATATATAATGTAGAGCAGTGTTCATTGTATTTATCATGCTGTACACTACATCCTTAGTACTTATTTATCCTGTAACTGGAAGTATGAACCTTTTGACCACCTTCGTCCAATTCCCCCTCTCCCAACCCACCACCCACACCAGCCTGCCTCTGGTAACCACAGATCTTTTCTCTTTTTCTATGAGTTTGTTTGGAAAACAGGTATTTACATACATGGCCTGTGGAAATGCTAGTTCATACACCACTATGGAAAGCAATTGGCATGATTTATCAAAATTATAAATGCAGAGATATACACTTAGCCTTGGGCACACTATAGATCTTAACTTCTGCTTAAAATAAATAGACGAAACATTCTGGCTAATAACACTAAGAATATAGTTGATTGGGTGGTTAAGAAAAAATGAATTTATTCTAGTTTTACTAATAGGAATTTAAGAGGCTAGATGAAATCCTAAGTGGAAAGTGGTAAAGACTTTTTAAAAATTACATAGAAAACTGGGTAGGTATTGAGTGACATGCCCCAAAGGTATCTTCTAATCCTGAGATTCTATCATAATAAAATATCCAGAGATCCAATATCAATATAGGAAAAATATCTTCTGACTTACCCATTACTCTCCATTCAAAGTTTATTTTAAGGGAATTTGTGTTAAAAATCCCATTACTAGTTAAAAAAAAAAAAAGGACAGAGGGAGAGAGAGAGAAAAAGGAAATATAATGAAGAGTTATCATTGGTTGCATTAGAATGGTGAGTTTTGAATCTCCTCTAAAATAGCACCCAAAGTAATAAAATACCTAGGAATAAATCTAACCAAGGAGGTGAAAGACTTATACATGGGGAACTATAAAACATTGGTTAGGGAAATTAAAGAAGACTTAAAAAAATGGAAAGACATCCCATGCTCCTGGATTGGAAGAATCAATATTGTTAAAATGACCATACTGCCCAAGGCAATCTACAGATTTAATGCAATCCCTATCAAATTACCCAGGACAAATTTCACAGAACTAGAACAAATCATAATAAAATTTATATGGAATCAAGAAAGATCTAGAATTGCCAAAACATTACTGAAGAAAAAGAAAGAGGCTGGAGAAATAACCCTCCCAGACTTCAGATAATACTACAGAGCTACCGTAATCAAAACAGCATGGTATTGGTACAAAAACAAATATATGGACCAATGGAACAGAATAGACAGCCCAGAAATGAACCCACAAACTTTTGGTCAACTAATCTTCAACAAAGGAGGCAAGAATATACAATGGAATAAAGACAGTCTCTTCAGCAAATGGTGTTGGGAAAACTGGACACCAGCATGTAAATCAGTGAAGCTAGAGCACTCCCTTACACCATACACAAAAATAAACTCAAAATGGATCAAAGACTTAAACATAAGACAAGATACAATAAACCTCCTAAAAGAAAACATATGCAAAACATTATCTCACATACAACTCAAAAATGTTCTCCTAGGGCAGTCTATCCAAGCAATAGAAATAACAGCAAGAATAAACAAAGTTGGGACCTAATGAAACTTACAAGCTTCTGCACAGCAAAGGAAACCATAAACAAAACAAAACGACAACCTATAGAATGGGAGAAAATTTTTGCAAAAGATGAAACTGACAATGGCTTGATCTCCAGAATATATAAGCAGCTCATACGACTTAATAAGATAAAAACAAACAACCCAATCCAAAAATGGGCAAAAGACCTAAACAAGCAATTCTCCAATGAAGAAATACAAATGATCAATAGGCACATGAAAAAATGCTCAATATCACTAATTATCAGAGAAATGCAAATCAAAACTACAATGAGGTATCACCTCACACCAGTCAGAACAGCCATCATTCAAAAGTCCACAAATGACAAATGCTGGAGAAGCTGTGGAGAAAAGGGAACCCTTGTACACTGCTGGTGGGAATGCAAGTTGGTGCAGCCACTGTGGAAAACAGTATGAAGATTCCTCAAAAGACTAGGAATAGACTTACCTTATGACCCAGTAATCCCACTCCTGGGCATGTATCCATAAGGAACCCTACTTCAAAAAGACACCTGCACCCCAGTGTTCATAGCAGCACTATTTACAATAGCCAAGACATGGAAACAGCCTAAATGTCCATCAACAGATGACTGGATAAAGAAGAGGTGGTATATTTATACAATGGAATACTATTCAGCCATAAAAATGACAACATAATGCCATTTGGCAACATAGATGTTCCTGGAGAATGTCATTCTAAGTGGAGTAAGCCAGAAAGAGAAAGAAAAATACCATATGAGATCACTCATATGTGGAATCTTAAAGAAAGAAAGAAAAAGAAAGTAAAAGAAAGAGAAGGAAGGAAAGAAAGAAAAAAAGAAAGAAAGAAAGAAAGAAAGAGAGAGAGAGAGAGAGGGAGGGAGGGAGGGAGGGAGAAAGAAAGAAAGAAAGAAAGAAAGAAAGAAAGAAAGAAAGAAAGAAAGAAAGAAAGAAAGGAAGAAAGAAAGAAAGAAGGAAAGGAAGGAAGGAAGGAGGGAAGGAGGGAAGGAGGGAAGGAGGGAAGGAAGAAAAGAAAAGGACAAATGAACATAAATACAAAACAGAAACAGACTCATAGACATAGAATACAAACTTATGGTTGCCAGGGGGAAAGCGGGTGGGAAGGGACAGACTGGGAGTTTGAAATTTGTAGATACTGACAGGTATATATAGAACAGATAAACAAGATTATACTGTATAGCACAGGGAAATATATACAAGATCTTGTGGTAGCTCACGGTGACAATGAATATATTCATGTTCATGTATAACTGAAAAATTGTGCTCTACACTGGAAATTAACACAACATTGTAAACTGACTATAACTCAATAAAGTAAAATTTAAAAAAAAGAATGGCGAGTTTTGGAAATGTTTTCTTTTTTTCACATTGCATTTTGTTTTCCAACTTAATTTTTGAGTCAATATTACATTTGTATGGTTTAAAAATACTTAATAATCAAAACAGTAAAATCTCCTGCCCACATCTGCCCCCATCACACCATTTCCTACCCACTGCCCTCCACTGCAGCTAATCACTGTTACTATTTTCTTGTGACTCTTTTCAGAGTCTCTTTATACATATATAGACAAATATGCATTTGCCTTATTTTCCTTATTTTCCCTCATTTTTACACCAAAGGTAGCATCTTCACTAGATGTTAAATGTCATAGTTTCCATCACAAGTTTCATCATATTCCTAGTTCCCAATCTCCTGACAAGACCCATTTAGACAATTAATTGACTGACCCACCAGACTGTAAATTTCTGAGTTGTAAGCAAAGTGTCTTTGGCATGTGGTGTCCAGCTGAGTGCCTAATACTCAGCAGTACTCAATACGTATTTGAATTGAATATCTCATCACCTTGGAAGGTGAGAGTCTGGTCTTGCAGACGGGAAATACAAAACAACTATTCAGGGTAGAGGGAGAGTGTCACAGCAGCAAACCCTGAGTGTCCAAGGAACAGTGATCGAATGGGCTCTCAAACAAGGAAAGGCAGTCCAGGTGCTGAGGGTACCATCCAGGGAACTAGAAGGGAACTAACACTTATTGGGCAGCCGCTGAGGACCTGCACAGAGGTACCTCCAGACAAGTAGATGTGCCAATCCCTCTGCCAGTCACTGTGAGGAACACAAACACCTGTAAGATGGGATCCAGGCTGGGTACACACTTGGGGAAAATCAAAGCAACAGGAAGCCTCATGCCAGCCCTAGAGGCTTACCAATATTGACAGGCAGGTAAGACAAAACCAAACAGATACATGATGAGCCACATCTCCAAAGAGTGCCAAAGCCAGGGCTGACCCAAACTGATGCCGAACAAAAAATATGTGAGGTCCATTCAATTCCTGGCTTGGAGCACAAACTTCCCATGTGAGAAAATAGAAGATGCTTAGATAAAAGGGTAAAGACAGAGTGTAAGAGAGGGCCGTGGTCCACATGCCAGGATGCACAGCAAAAAACAGCCACTCTGAAAGGCCAGAGGCTGAAACTGACATTGAGACCAAGGAACCACGTGTTCAGAAACTGGCAGACAGCTCCCGACTGGGAATGAAGGAATTTTGTGATGGATTACTGATGTCTGTGACAGGAAGGTTCGGAGGTTCATTTATCATGCACAAAAAGCCCAGCCCTATACGTAATCCAGTTTACCACCCTCAAAGCTCCGGGAGGGCTATCACTGAATACACAGCCAAATGAACTGAACAGGACAGCAGAGATCACTTCATTTGTGCTTTACCAGTAAGAGAAATGACATCAGATTCCTCTCTAATTATACACACAAGTTAGGACACTTTTTGACCCCAGAACATTCCTTGGGAGCTAAACTTTCCTTGTAAACTGTGTGACTTCACCACTGCTTTCTCCAAAAAGCTGGTGAGTTTTAGTCACATATGTTTCCTTAAATTCTTTTCTGATGATCGTTTCCTTCATGATACCTCCAATTTTCTCTGTTATTGAGAGCACATGTCATATTAAAAATTGAAGCCTATTCTGAAGGCTGAGAAGAAACTGAGTCCAAGATCTTTCACTGGGATAACTGCATGCTGCCACCATCAATACAACTCTCCAGTGTGCACAAGACCTTATATAATACTGTACATCACTTCAATTGATTTACAAGACTGTGTTAGTTTCAGGTGTACAGCATAGTGATCCAGGATTTTTGCAGATTATATATAATCCAACAAGTACTCTGCCTTATTCATCTTTGAACTTTATGACCTCCTGACCCTCAATTATATATGACTAGCTGGAGCATGGTTTTTCCTCAGCAAGGGTTGAAATCTAGCAGCTGCAACTTTGAAAGTTAAAGATGAGATTTCTTTTTCTATGCTTGACCTAATAGTAAGTAATACTTTCTCCCAAATCCACTCATCTCGCACTCGAAGATTAACCTCGGATTAAAGGTAGCCTCAGTTGAAAATAACACCACATAACAGCAGTAGAGAATATAGATAGGTGGGCCAGAATGCAGTCTATATGGATTTGAATCATGGTGCAGGCCCCTTACTGGCCATGTGGCACTGAGTGGGCTGAGTAAAATTCTCAAGCTTCAGTTTTCCTCACTTCCAAAACAAAGATGAGATTAATAGTAACTTCCCCAACAGCTGTCAGGATTAAATATTGTAACATGTTATACTAAAGTATTTGGCAACCTCCCTAGCATACAGTGAGTGCTGAGTAAGTATTAGCTATTTTTATTAGTTCTCAAAACTAATAATCAAGAGCTTTAAAGTCAGCCAATATACCCCCTGACTTTCATGCGGAAACCAGCTGGAATAATTTCTGGAAAAAGAAAAGTCACAGGAATGTCAACAAGTCATGAAATCTGTTCATTTGCCTGGGGAATGCCAAGTGTGATGAAATTGTGCATTTGTTGTTTATCATGAAATGAGGTCTGTGCCTTATTCATGATGAATACATTCCAGGGTTGTTGACTGCTCTGCAGTAATGCAACCCAGAAAAGCAAATTAATAAAAGGGGCACAGGAATGCAAACCTCATCAGGAATCTACGGACAACATTCAGTCAAATGTTTTCAGCAATATTCAATGAAGACTGAGGCAAAATTCTCCTCTTATAAGTCTATGTATTTGGAACTACTTTCTGTACACACCTTTCCTTAAAAATGGGGCTAAAAGAAAGGAACTCAATTTTGCTGATTCTGTTAAATTCATTCTAATTCCTCTTGTAGTCTGGGAGAGATGTGTGGCTTGTGATTTTATTCACTGAGAAGCAGTAGGATGAGAAGAACCTTGCTCTCCAACTCAGAATGGTCTCATTTTCATAAACCTCATCATGGTCTTCACTGTATCTTCCATGAACACCTGGAACAGCCAAGATGAATTTTCTGACTGAACAGTAGTCACTTCTGAGAAGCCACATAAAATGAGTCACTTACCACCATGGTCATGACTCTCCAAGCTCATTTTTTCACCTCCCTAAGAAGGCTTGATTCTCCGGGGTGAGGAATGTGGAAGAAGAAGACTAGTGTCTAACCAAAATCTGAGATCTACTCCAAGAACAAACAGAGTATCTTTCCAGAAAACTCTAGATTAAATGCTGCCTGCAATCATCTGAATGTTTATATCCCCACCTCCAAATTTACTTGTTGAAATCCTAACCCTTTGAGGATGATGGTATTAAGAGGCGGGGCCTTTGAGGGGTTGTTAGCTCACGCACCCTCATGAATGGGATTAGCGTTCTCATAAAAATACCTCATGGCGAACCCTGGCCCCTTCCACCACATGTGAACACAGCGAGAAGGCAGACTGTGAACCAGGAGCAGGGCTCTCACTCAGCCGTGCTGGTGCCTTGATCTTGGACTTTCCAGCCTCCAGAACTGTGAGAGATCGGTTTCTGTTGTTCACAGGCCAGCAGTCATGGTATCTAGCTATAGCAGCTTGAAGACTAAGACACTGCCAGTTCGCAGTGAGGTACAGAAGGGTCCTGGGTCGGGCTTCATTTACATTACGTCCTGTCTCATGTGTTTCCCCGGTGGAAGGAATATGAAGATGACATGGGGAAAGCTGTCAGCACTTTACCCTCAAGCTTTGGGTCAGGTAGAGCACGCGCACCCACACATCCACACACACACACCAAGGTGAGTTGAGGGGAAGATGGTGCAGGAGCCAAGGAGACAGCAGAGTCAACTCTGAACAAACAGTCAGGAAAGGGAATCTCAAATCTCAGAGAAGGAACCTCAGATCAGAGCCCAGGGAAATTTGCTGAGAGCGAGTAGAATTGGGATCCCTTGCCCAGCTCCATGATGCCTTCCCCAACTTGCTTCTGCTGAGGACATAGCTAAAGTCCTCAACAGGGGGTGCTGTTGACACTGGTGGAGAACCTGGTTCAGATAACCTAGATCCAACTGAACTGTTCTGGGAGCCAATACCCACGGAAGGACCCTAGGGAGACACCCACACAGAGAGAATGTATGTGGGAAGAAGAAAGGAGAGGGCATGCAAAGGGAGCTGGAAGGACACACAAGCTGGTCTTGTCTGCTCCAGGCTCCGACCACACAGGGACAAAGTAAGGAGACAGCGCAAGACTGGCCACGGGCGAGCCCGGCTTGGCCACTCCAGATTGTGCTATTCTGCTGTCTTCAGGAGCTGGCTGTAATCCATGCTCACAACCTAGCCTCTGCTCTTGGGAAAATGTTTTGAGAGCATTTGTCACATTTCACAACAAATAGGGGATGATGTAGAGGCAGGCCAACTTCAGCTGACATTTTTATAACTCTGACACAACTTTGTCAGAAACCCATTTTTATTTAGCTTGGTTTGAAGTTCATGATTTACTTTTTGGAGGAGTGACATTTTCCATAGATTTTTAATGTCTTGTCATTATTTTATGCATATTTTTACAGAGAAAATGGTGGTAAATAAGGCTTGCATTTGGAACATGAATGCAACCTCTATAAATTCCTCCCCCCGATCCCACTCATTATAGAACTTCTGGATCTTGAACCCTTCATGCTTTTTCTTATGGTTATGTTATTAATATGAAGATTGAGGTTCTAGCTTGGTATACAGAGGGCAGGAGACATTGAACAAAACAGGGCCAATGGTTTGTTGCAAAAAGAATTTTAGGGATGATCCAAAAGACACTCTTGTCTTCCAGATGCTGCTCTCAAAAACCTACCACCTATTCTGACCCCATCTCCTGCCCCTCCCTATCCCCTATAAACCAAAATGAAAATCACCTGCTGGTCTTATCATCCATCATCAGCAAAATCTCCTTTATCCGCATTCTTTTTTGGTGTGGATTCCATTCACCTCCACGTCCTAACTGAAACCTGGCTCTCTCCACATAAAAAAGAATAAAATAATGCCATTTGCAGCAATATGGATGGACCTAGAGATCGTAATTCTAAGTAAAGTAAGCCAGAAAGAGAAAGAAAAAAAAATCATATGATATAACTCATATGTGGAATCTAAAAAAAAAAGAGAGAGAAAGGACACTATGAACACATCTACACAACAGAAACAGACTCGCAGACATAGTAAACAATCTTATGGTTACCAGGGGAAAGGGGGTAAATAAATTTGGGAGTAAATTTGGGAGTTTGAGATTTACAAATGTTAGCCACTATACATAAAAATAGCTTTTTAAAAAGTTTCTGCTGTATATCACAGGGAACTATGTTCATCTTGTAATAACCTTTAATGAAAAAAAATGAAAACGAACATATGTATGTATATGCATGACAGGGACATTGTGCTGTGCACCAGAAATTGACACACTGTAACTGATGGTACTTAAATTAAATTTTTTTTTTAAATGAAACCTGGCTCTCTCCTGAGAATACTTCCTCCCCTACAACCCTCTTAAATGCCACCCTCCTGACCGTGTGTCCTGGATCTGAAGATGGGTGAGTAGACGCCTTCCTTGCTCTTTAACGCTACTTGAAACCGTCTTCTCCCCTTCCTCCCTAAAATCACCTACCTTCGATTCCCATGTCATCAGATTATACCATCCTGTAGTTGTTGGTTACCTAAAGATCCCTGGGACACTCTTTCTCCTTCCGTGAAGATTTTAGCTCCTGGCTCACTGTCATCCTCTCCAAATCTCCACCAAAAAAAAAAAAAAAATATCCTTCAATTCTCTGATTTCTGAATTTCATGACTTTCTGTCCTTCAATAATCTTGTCCACACACTACCTTAGTCACTTACTTCCATAGTCATAACCTAGACATCATCATTACCAATCACTGCTTTCCCACCAGAATCTAATTTCAAGCATGCCAATTTTTTTGACCATCCCACTGTTTATCTTTGCACCTAACTCTTCCTAAAACCCCAGCTCCACCAGTCATTTGACCTCCACCAAGACATATAATCCAATCCTTCCCACTGTTCAATAGCCTCACCCATAGTTTCACTCTCCTCCTTCCCCAGGCAAAAAGCCACGGTCAGTTATTATAAACCATCCCCTTGGTTTCTCCCTCATCTTCCTTAGTCTCTATTGTTTGATGTAGTTGCTTCACAGAGCCCCAAGTTCTGTTCAATCCAAATCTCCACCTATTTTGCACCTGTTCCCAGACAAATACTTGGACTGGAGAAGAAGACACAATTGCGCTGATGGCCATGCTTTAAATTCATGACCTCTAACCTCAAATGGGAACTTAATGTTGCTTGGCAATCATTTTTCCCCTAATTCATCTATTTCTCCACTCTCTTCGATGGTTATTTGATTCCCTTTCCTCTTTCCTCAGACTTTCAGACCCTCTCCCATTGTCTTCACTCTCAGCTGATCATTTTGACTTCTACTCTCTACTCAGTTCCAAACTTGCCTCTTAGTCTCTTCTCCTCACAGCAGCCAGAGCAAGCATGTGAAAGAGTCAGAACACACCACTCCTCTAGACAAACTTCTCCCATGGCTCTCCAAGGGAGGATGAAGTCTAGAGTCCTCACAATAGCCTGCCAGGATCTACACGATCGGGCCTCCCTGACCTCCTCTCCTAGAAACTCCCTGCCAGTCACTCCACTTTAGCTTTTCTGTTCCTCATGAGCTCTAAGCATGTGTCAATCTCAAGCCATTACCCCTAGGAATCCCTCTACCTGGGATTCCCTCCAGTTAGGTCCATGACCCATCACTTCTTCTAGGCTACTATTTAAATGTCACCTTCTTAGTGAAGCCTTCCCTGGCCACCCTAGATAAAACTGTGTGGCAGTCCCCACTGCCATACTGGCCAACGTGGCCTCTACTCTTTCCTTGCTTTATGATTCCCCTAAGCACCCAGAAATCTCAAACGTACTGTGCATCCTGGTTATCATCTGTCTCTCCCACTATAATGGAAGTTCCTGGCGGACTGGGATGTTTGCTTACTCATAACTATCTCCCAGTGCTCGGAAGTCTCTGGCACACGATTGGTGCTCATTTGGTGAATGAAACACATGAAAACATACTTGCATACTTGCTAGGTACTGAGGACTAGAGTGGGAACAGAAGTCCACCGAAACACAAATACTGCCTTTAAGGTGTTGATAGATCTAAAGAAGAGATGCTAAACGCACACAAATCACTGCAGCACAAGGCAGGATGTGATGAGTGCCATGACAGAGGGTGAAGAGGGGAAACAGAAATTTCAAAGCAGGTTGAGGAGGCTAAGCACATGCGATAAACAGCCACGCTGTGTCAAGGAAGGCAGGCTGGGATTGGATTAATCAGGATTAGACTGATCTGAGAATAGAAACTTTATATGGGAGTTCAAGTGGCTATATTCACTCATTCTATACAAGTCACTGGAGATTCAGTGGTGAATATGTCAGACATGGTCCTTCCCTGCATGAACTTCATAGCCCAGTTATAGGGAAGGTGGCTTCCACCTGGATTGGAAACACCAATGTAAGCATCTAAAAATACAGCATTGAACAACTTCAAAATTCAGAGTTTGAGTTACTATGCAGTTTGTAGTAGAAGTGAATTGGATTTGTTAAGAAAATTATTTCAGGGTTAAAATTTTAGGGGAGCTCAAGTAAATTAGGCTTTAATCTCTGTGTATAACTTTTAATGCAATGGTCTAGAAGAGCTTTTGCATTTCATGACAGGCTGAAAATCAATCTTATGAAACTCTGTGAAAGCAAGGTTGATGGGGGAGGCAGGAAGAAGGGGAGACGTGAAAAGGACAAGCCACAGTTCCAAAGGGGCCACTCGGCTGAACAACCCGCAAGTGGCTGTAAAAGGAAGAGCCCCGGTGTTAAGAAGCAAGCTGTCATCAAGGAGTAGTGTTTATGACAAGGCAGGGGAAGCAGGTGGGAAGGCAAATACTGCCTAAGGTTATCAGGGGTGACCTTATGGAAGGGGCTGAATATTTGACGGGCTTACAGGATGAGTTTCAAAGGGAAAAAGGAGGGAGTAATTTGCCAAAGCTGAAGAACGAGCCAGAGCAGGGGCACAGATGGCAGAATAAGGTATGAACCTTGATAAGCCTGCTTCTGAACTGGCTAAATGTGCAAAGTGCAAGTGCCCCTCTCAGAGGGAGCCGGGGGAATTAAAGCAGGCAACACCTACAGAGCATACAGCCCAGAAACATAACTTTAATTTTAAATGAATGTTAAAATAAAAAGGGAGGGAGATTGAAATTAGAACCCCTCACCCCCAGCACATAGGAAGAGAGGCTTCGAGGGGCTGGGGGTCCGAGGGGAGCTTGACTGTAGGTTGTGGAGGACCCAGAGTGACCGTGGTCCCCAGACTCAGGCCTGGGCAGCCAACCCCTACGTCAGGCCAGCCCGAGAGGAACGAGCTTAACACCATGTCTCAGGCTGATTCTTGTCCTCAGCAAGGCCTTGCTCCGTCCGACATAGGCATCAAAGGGGATGTTAACTAGTCTGTGACTTGGTGATGACCACGTCACCTTCAGGATGAAGTACCCCTGGGACAAGACAGAGCCTCCTGGACCCACAGCCCACACCTGTGAGGTCACACCTGCAACAGGCGAGGCCCCACAAAAGCCACCGGTAACCACATTTCCAGTCTGCAAATCCCAGATTCAGAGATCAAAGAAAGAAGTTAACCCAGGGAACTGAGGCACAGCTCACCTGAGGTGGGAAGCCCCATAAAAAAGACCAGTAGGACCCCCAGGCAGGGCCACTACTCTCCTGCCAGCACCATCCGGTTCCCTGGCCTGGTGGCATTATCTCGCTCTTTGCCTCTGAAACAGCTTACTTCTAGGAGGGCCAATAGAAGCAGTATTGGAGAATTTTGGGTCTCTGGTTGACCTGTACGCTCAGTGAGAGGGTCTTTGTTGAAGGCCTCGTGCAGGTTTTTTGAAGGCATGATACAATGAACCCTGAAATTCTAGAACATAGAAGTCTTCCAGTTTCCATTTTAGTTGAAAATTTTCTTGCTGATGTAAAGAAGCAGATTAAAGAAATTGTGGTTGGATGAGCAGGTCAGGTTTGGGGTATAAATTAGGCAGCAATCCAGTTCTTTTGGGAATGGAAAGCAACTGTCTTTGTCTTGCAAATATTTACAAAATCAGAAAAGTAAACACAGGCCACAATGGCCTAAGACTGAGCCAGGTTGATTCAATCAAATAGAACCTGAAACCAAAGAGATTAAAAAAAAAAAAGAGAGAAGAGGCCTTTTGAAAAGTACAAACTGCTAGAAAGGAGTCCTCACCCCAAAATCTAATTCACAACTTCCTTAAGGATTTGTCAAGGACAAATACAAATCTTAAAAGCCTTTCCCACAAATAGCAAAAAGCCTTAGTTTAGTTAGCAAACTTGTTATTTATAAACTAGTGAGTTTTATATTGTTATACCTAATTAATGACTAAACTTTTTAAATGAAAGCTATGAGATCTCTGGTTGTAAAGGTGGGTACATTATAGATCTGGCTTTTCTCTACCTCTGGAAAATATTACCAAAATTAATTTGTAGAAGAGCTCTGTTTAATTGGCTTAGAAGTACACACTTACGAATTAAGTACTTCTAAATGTAACAGAAACAAATCCAATCGGTTTTCAAGTTCATGTGATCTAGGATGATCTTTAGTAAGTAAAAGCAATTTTAAAGTTACTGGTTTAATTAATACAGACATGACTTTAGAGTTATCAACATTAAGTTGAATACTTTTATTGTACCTGGGTTTAGGCAAATAAGATCATGTTATCTCTTCCAAAATTTGCCAGCAAGAAAAATAGCTTGAGATGATGGTTGATTTTTGTCTAATGTCTCCTGAAGTTTTCATGGGTAATCAAAACATAATTGTTGGGAACAAGTGATTTAGTTAGATGGGCTAAGTAAATGGGCTAAGACTTTTTAGGTAAACTCTTTACAAATAATTATGTTTTATAGTGTGTCTACTTAAAAACAGTTTCTCCAAATCTTTTTGGTAACTTAAAACTTCAGAGTTTTGCTAAGTTAATTTAAATGATGACCATTATTGAATGTCTAGACCATTTCCAAATAAGATAAAATACTAAAACATTAATTGTTAAAAAAAATCTGAATTTACCTACTTTTGTCTTCTCACTACAGAAAAACTAAACATATTTAGGTCTATTAGAAACATGTCATATAACATACTGAAAACATTTATGCTATGAGGGTATGTTTCTAGAAATTATGAAATGTATTCATAAGTTTGCCAATCAAGAAATATTGGTGTAACAAATAGTTCACAACTGCTTGCTTAGTTTTCACTAGAAATTAAGGTTTCTAAGGGTTAAAAGCTCTAATTATTATATGTATTAAAACTACTAAAATTAATAAGGAAAAAACCTTCATGTGCAAGGAAAACAAGTATAAGGAATGGAAAGGTATTTTCTTAAGAAAAAAGAAAGTAATTCTGTCCTATAAAGAGATGAATGAATTTTAATATTAAAACTAAGTTGGTACAAAACTAGAATTTGGTTTTCTTTCTCTGTTAAGAGGACAAAGTTTTCTTGCAATATTGATCTGCTTTGATAACAGATTATAAATTTTCTTTATCTTTTAAGCAATCAGTTGAACTTTCTGTATTTGCTTCTGAAATCTTTTATTGTCACTTTGGTTCAGTGAGTAAGTATTCTTTCACAATGACCTATGATACTACTTGACCAAGAGTTTTTAAATCTTTCAGTATCTTTGACAAACTCCCAAATAAAATCCTAAACAAAGTCCTTTTGACCTCTAGTTAACTTCAGGATATTTCAGAGGGCCCCTGAAGTGTCTCAAAGAGAGATTTTAAATAATTAGGCTTATTTGGTATGTTAAATTGCACAGGAAGCATTGTCAAATGAGTGACGATAAACCTTAAGTTATATTGTATTGGTAAATGTTATTAATATAAATGTTCTAGAAATTGTATGAGATTCCCCAAATTTGGATATGTCCTAGTATAATGTTATCAGCCATATTTCTAGTTACTTTTTTAAAGTGTTGTGTGTTACAGAGATAATCAAATTTCCTTGTCAATTGCACTGTAATCAGAACTTTCACCGTGACATTGTCTTTTGTCATTTATAGACATTACTGCTTTACTCTGATGCTTTTGAAAAAAATGCTTCATCTTCAGGAAGAGCCATAGAAAATACTTTTTGACAAACAGGTTTCTAATAACTTTCAGATCATACCACTGAACTGCGTAGGAAATTACAGAACTCAATGAAAAACCTGATGGCTTCATAAACCAGCTAACAAAAGATCAAGATCAACAAGAATTAATTACGTGGGATTGAAAGAACCGATGAAATGTGATTACAATTTTATGACTTTTTGTCTAAAATACTACTGACTTTTTAATCTTTGTTTTCCAGATTAAGGAACTTTTTCCTCTCATCTGATGATTTAATAGCAATTTGGTAAATTATATCTTTGTAAGCAGAACTGAAACAATCTTTTTTTCTCCTTACCTGATCCCTCCAGAAGCTAGAAACCCTAGTGAATATTCTTATTTTTGTGGCAATATAGTTATTTACGTATCAGTTTGCTAAGAATCTGTTTTCCTTATAACAGGACACAATTGGGAACACGGGTTATAGGACCAAGGCTTTGACTGAAAGGTCCTATTTAAGAAAGACAGGCATAGACTCAGATATAAGATTGACTTTATGGAGCCATACAGTTTCTTGGAAGATCAACCTGGTACCTTGCTTACAGGGTTTCTAGCAGCCTTGCCAGGTGCATAAGGAAGGTAACTTTCTGGCAGGCAAAAGAACCTCAGGATATTTTGAGGACCTCAGGAGGAGAGGAATTTATCCAAATCTATAAGTATAAAAGATGAATCAAGTGAAAATTCCTTGACATGGCTTCCTGGCTTCAAGAGGCATTTAAAAGTTCAATCCACCATTTGTGACAACACAGATGGACATAGAGGGTATTATGCTAAGTGAAATAAGTCAGGCAGAAGAAGACAAATACTGTAATGATTTCACTTATATATGGAATCTAAAACACAAAACAAGTGAACAAATATAACAAAACAGAAACAGAGTTTTAGATACAGAGAATAAACAGGTGGTTGCCAGAGGGGAGGGGAGTGGGGGGAGAAAATAAATAGGTGAGGGAGATTAAGAGGTACAAACTTCCAGTTGCAAAACAAGTGAGTTTCAGGTATGAAATGAACACTGTGGAGAATATAATCAATAACTATGTAATATCTTTGTGTGGTGACTTATCTTAACTAGACTTACTATGCTGATCACTCTGAGATGTATAGAAATATCTAATGACCACATTGTGTAACAGGAAACAACATAGTGCTGTAGGTCAATTATACTACAAAAACAAACAAACTCATAGAAAAAGAAATCAAATTTGCGGTTACTGGAGGTGGGAGATGGGAGGAGGGGGAATGGATGCAGGCAGTCAAAAGGTACAAACTTCTAGTCATAAGATAAATAAGTACTAGGGATGTAATATATATCATGATAAATATAATCAACACTGCTGTATGTTATATATATGAAAGTTGTTTAGAGAGTAAATTCTAAGAGCTCTCATTACAAAGAGAAAATTTTTTTTCCATTTCTTTAATTTTATATCTATATGAGATGATGGATGTTGACTAAACTTACCCTGATAACCATTTCATGATGTAGGTAAGTCAAATCATTATGCTGTACACCTTAAACATATACAGTGCTGTATGTCAATCATACCTCAATAAAACTGGAAGAAAAAAAGTAAAATAAAATAAAATAAAAAGTTCAATCTGGAGACTATGAAAAGTTCCAGCGAAGCATAATTTAAAAAGCCTATAGGGTTAATTGCTATTCTTGCTGGACTTATGTAAACAATCATGCCAAGTTTAATGAAACAACTTATTTTGCAAATAAATTAATCTTAATTTGACTGTCTTTGATAGAAATGAGGGTGATTTTAGAAGGCAAAAATTTTATTTCAGTAAAAACTATAATACACATTTGTGAATATTAGATTCTAGTTATGTTGTCTTTGAGGTTTTGCTTTTTCACTTATAAAATGGACTGGATCCCGAGTTATTCTAGTTTCCTCGAACATTTGGCTCCAACTCTCCAAACTAACATTTTCAGGTTTTTTCCCACTTTTGACTTGGAATCATTAAGAACTAAAGGTGTCCTTTTCCTGAAGCCTTATAAACTGAAGCCAAACAATTTGGAATAAACTTAAGAGACATCACAATAGCCCATGTTTAGACACCCTTGTGCCTGCTGGCTGCATAAGCAACTCAGAAAGTTTACCTAAACACCTAATGGCCTCATCAGAGACATTTCAAACTGCAAAAGATGTTTCAACTCTGACATCTAGAAGTCTTCTCTACTGTCAGCTTTCAGGACTCAAAACACTGGGTTTATAATTTGCTCTAATCATTAACCTTTGTTTTCCTTTTGTCTCCATAGAAATGCCTCTTATTAAATACCTGATAACTTGGCGCCTTATAGACCTGACTTTGAAGGTCCCCCTGCACCACAGCCTCCTGAAAAGAATTTAACTGGACTGACCTATGATCAGGACTAAGAGACTGGTTCAAGGAGACATAAAACAATTTGTCAACTCAACTGGCAGGACTATAGAGAAGCAAAACTTGCCACCCCAAAGTGTCTCTGGCATGTGAATTGTTTCAAGCTGAAAACGATCAAAGCCCAAAAGACTCAGGACAAGACTTTGACCTTCCCGTTATCTCCCTAAAAAACATTAAGACAGAGGGCCTGTTCCTGGAATAGAGCTATCACCAAAGATACCTGCAAAGAATACCGGCTAGGTGTATGGGGAGACTCAGCAGGGCCCAGATCAGTGTCCGCCCAGTGTCCCACTGTCTCTGCATGGCCCAGTAAACATTTGTGTACCAAACATTTGCTTTCCCATCTTTATATGAACTGCCTTTCTCCCCTTTGACGTCCCAAACCACTGCCCCAACATCCCCTTTCGCCTTTAGCTGAAAATGATATTTAAGGTGAGGGTTTCAGGCCTTTTGGTGAGTTACTCAGTTTTCCTGGGTCTCTCCCATGTATACATGTTATTAAATTTTGTTTCATTTTCTCCTGTTAATCTGCCTTTTGTCAATTTCATTCTTAGACCAGCCAGAAGAACCTAGAAGGGTAGAGGGAAATTTATTCCTCCCTGACACACGTCCATGTTTCCCACACCAGGTCTTATCTAGATAATGGGCCAGCACGCATCATTGTGGTACTTTCTCCCCTCCTTCCCAAGAAGCATTCTTGCGCTGCAGGGTCCCCTCTGAGAAAATCATCTGACTGGGAAACAAGCCAGCTACTCTGTATTTCCCATAAATCATGATCACAATTTACAACTTTGTCATATTTCCGATGGCATATTATAATACATTAGAGCTGGAAGGGAGTTAGAAATTGAGGTTTATAAAAGAAAATGCAAAGGACCAGAAGGGAGGTGCACTGTACAAGGCTATATATAAACTTCTATTCCAGAGCTCTTTATCACACAGCCTTACTATATTCCCCACTTGCAGAAGATTACTTTTGAGGATCCCTGTTAACAGAAGATTTCATCCATAAAAAAGAATGATTCTCAAAGGAGGAAAGGAGGCAAGAAGAAATGTGAAGGTTTTTAATGTTAATTGAAAGGGAGACAAATGTTCCCAAAAGTCTGAAAAACACTGTTCTGTAAGAGAACACTCATGAAGTATTAAAAGCCTTCTTGGCAGGCATCCTCAGTTTCCTTAGAAATGTTTGCAAATCATGTTTACATATTTTAAGGAATTTTGTTGTGGTTTTTCCCATTCGGCTATTTCTGAGTAAGAGCTGAGAAGACTGAGAGACAGCTGGGATGACAGACTTCATCAGTAATCCAGAGATATTTTAACTGTAAAGGACTGATTGTTCAGTATTTTGTTGAAACAAGGATACCATAACAGATCATTGAGACATAATGGGACTGATTTACACCTCCTGTGAAGTTGCATTGTTGCTTCAGACATTCTGGAGATGGGGTGGGGGTGCAATAGTTTCCTTTCCAACCTGCCCTCAGAGGCTTTTGTCTGCTATATGTTATTTCAACTATCCTCTAAGGTATTAAAAAAAACTTTTTTTTTGACACTGGAACTAATTATGGAACCAACATCATTTAAGATGATGTTCCTTTGTTTTAAAAAAATTACTTAATATTCTGAAATCAAATCTGCCACACCAATATCTCAAGGCTTCTTTGTGGACTAGTTGATTAGAAAAAGCCTTTGTAAACGTGCATTATGTATAAATGTCACTTGTTATTACCATCTAAAAGCCAGGCCTTTAGAGTCATAATATTTAGCGACTAGGAAAATATCGTAATCGCAAAGGAATTTAGTTTTTCCATTTTGTCCTGCTGGCAGATTTCAGTGGACTCTGATAATAATATGGTTTTCTTTGAAAGAATGTGATTGTAGAGATTTGCACTGTGTTGTTCTGATATGCTTTCCACATTATTTTGAATGCATTCTGATCACCACTTGATACTTTTGGGGCTATTCCAGGCTTTTAATAGAAATGTGTCAAAAGAGCAAATCCACACTACAGCTGCAGTTGGGGTCATCTTCCCAGGCCTCCGCCCCTGCAGTCCCACTGCAGGTGGGGACCTGGAAAGCCTGCAAGGTGAAAGTTACCATTCTGGGAGCAAAATCTTTGCAAAGTGGTTGTCACCTCCAAGAACAAGCAACTACCTTTCATCTCCTGCACCTTCCATCCAGGGCCGCCAGGGTTTCTTATGCTGTGGCCTGTGAACCACTGGTAGAAGGACTCCTAGTCCCTACCCTACACCTGCTAAATCAGAACACCTAGAGCATGTCTGGGAGGAGGAAACTATCCTCTACCCATCTAGGTTCTTCTGCTGGTCTGAAAATTAAACTGACATGAGACAGATTAACAAGAGAAAATCAAAGAAAGTTTAATAACGTGTATAAATGGGAGAAACCCAAGAAAACTGAGTAGCTAAAAAAAGTGGCTGAAACGTTCACTTTGAATACCATCTTCAGCTAAAGACAAAAGGGGATATTGGGGGTAGTGGTCTGGGATGTCAGAGGGGAACATGGCAATTCATATGGGGATGGAAAAGCAAATGTTTGGTAAACAAATGTTTGCTGGACCTGCAGAGATAATGGGACACAGAGTGGACTCTGATCTCCAGGCTCTGTTCGCCCCACCACACAGAGTCCATAATCTTGCGATTATCTCTGGTGATAGCTCTACTCCTATAACAGCCCTTCTATCTAAATTTTTTTAGGCATTTAGGGGGAAGGCAAAGTTTTTCCCTGTGTCTTTTCAACCTGAGCGTTCTCAGTATGTAATAATCTACAAACCAAAGAGACATTTTCAGATGGCAAGTTTTGCTTCCCTGTAAGCATAACCCAGGAATCTGTTTTCTGCAGTTTCCTTGAGTGATTCTTATGCATTCAAAAATCTGAGAGCCATCGTTCTTAAATCCAATTTCTAGGATGCATATGAACTAGATCTGACAAACACATCAGGGTAAAGTTTCATTATGCTCGGAGATTCATTAGTGTTAACATATTTCATTCCTCATTAGAACCAAATAGTAAGAGGTACCGCTCCAGGCAGGCAATTATGAGGACATCAAGTCAAATAAGGTCCACATTCATTCTCCTTAATATATTTACTTTTCTGGTCTCACTTGGTTTTAGGTACTTTTGTCACTCAAATACAGATTTCTTAAAGTACAGTCATTTATTTAACAAACTGCAAAATTAATTAGTATCTGCCATGCATGAGCCAAGTCCTGGGGTTGTCATCAATAATGCAGAAATGAGTAAGTTAGGATCCTTCCCATCAAAGAGTTCAGAGTCGTCTTTTCTTCCTGGCCTCCTCTAGCAATTGCCACAGAGCAAGCACCTCATTCTCCACAAAGAAATTCTAGAAATTCCCCAGCCCACTGGCTTTGTACTGTGTTCCTTAGAGATCTTAAGTGCTTGAGATGTTCCCCAGAGGATATGTGTGGGTGGCAGATCAAGCAGACTCCATGTAAGAACCTCCCATTCCAGAATAACAGCTCCAGTTTTCTCTATATATTTTGTATTACATGTCCACATGAAATTTCAGTTAAGACAAGAGAGAAAATTTGTAAAGTATCACCCTAGAATAGATACATGTACAAGTATTTACCTCCAACAAAGAGTTTCTAACACCATATTCCACTCTCCCATTCTTGTCTATTTTGCTGTTTCTGGTTATTCAGAGGGAACATGTCTGCATGTGTTACATGTCAAACTCCCCACCAGCTAAGATTTTAAAAAGGTGTTTGTTCTCAAGGGAGCTGGAGGCAATAGAAGTATTGCTTTGGTATTTCACTTGGAAGAAGAAGTTTTTGGAACCATGTCAAACCACACAAGGAAATTTGGAATCACAAACCTTAACTCTCTCATTTTTCTAAATTTTATCTCTCATTCCAACCTGCTCCAATCTTGGTCTAGGCTGATCTCTTTGTGAAACTCCCCACTGAGCAGTGGGTCAGCACCAGCTTCCATTGAATCAAAAGATATTTTCATTTTCTGAAATAATAGTTGCCCTTCTGAGCCAGGAGGGAAGAGGGCAGGGCACAACCACTGAAGGAATGACACAGCAACTGAGGACAGGACAAACTGGTTAGAACCAAAATTGCGGAAGATTCGATTTCCAGTAGACCTTGAACTTCAAGGCACACTCAATTTCTTTCACAGGAGATGTCTCCATAGAATAGGTTCTTGTCTCATGCAGGAAAGAATTCAAGATTGAGGCATAGTAAAGGGAAAGTTAAGTTTATTCAGGGAGACACACACTCCATAGAGTGCAGGCTGTCCCAGAAGGCAGGAGAGAGAGCTACCACAAGGTGCAGGGTTGTTAGCTTTATGAGCTTGGTAATTTCATATGCTAAGGAGTAGGAGGATTATTCCAACTATGTTGGGGAAGGGGCGAGGATTTCCAGGAATTGGACCCTGCCCACTTTTTGACCTTTTATGGTCAGCCTAGAAACTGTCATGGCGCCTGTGGGTATAACTTGCCGAGTGTAAACACAGATTTTTAAAAGGATAAAGTTATTTCCAAGTCTCTGAGAATGGAGATAGCATCATAATCTGGCTGAATGACAATCAGCTGGGCTATCCATGCTCTACCTCCTTACAGCTCTGTAGGGCAACAGGGACCGCGTACTTACATTGGGCTATAAATACTGCCTGGTCTCGGGGTAGTTCTTATTGAAGCAACTCTTAGTAGGCAGCAATTGGAGTTCTTCCCCTTACTGTTTATGTTGGCACTTGTAGATGAAATAAAGGATTACATCTTTAAAGGGCTATTTCTGGATGAGTCAATTTATAAAAAATATGGATTTATTCTACTGGAATATGGACCCAACTCTATTTAGTTTAAAATCGCTGTAATTTGGGAGGTTTTTAATGTTCTCCACATTGTTGCAATAAATCTTCGGGTTTAGGAATTGAGAAAAGAAAAGGATTTAGGTCTCCATGACCTTTAAATGGATTCATTGATTGCTATGGGCATCCTGGGAAGGAAAGCCCAGAGTTTAGATTTTTATTTGATTTTTGAACTTGGATGTTTTGTTTAACATCTTTAGCCTCATATTCCAGATTCCCCTTTTGTATGACATAAAATTATCTATCTGTCCAACTTCACAAGGTTATAACATAGATTGCAGCTTCTGACTGTGAAAGCATTCTGTAAAACCCCATGTGAATGTAAGGGAGAATAATAATCTTCTTGTTACTCTTACTGAAGTAATGAAATGAAATCATTAGCTGGGCCCAGCCCAGATCACAAACCTTTCTCAAATCCACTGACAGTGTTTCTCCTGCCTCCAGCTCCATGAGTGCAAACACTTTGTTAAAGCTTAGCAGTAGGGAAATATCTCTGGGGACCACAGCACTTGAGAAGCTGGCCTAGAGAAGAAGAAAACATACCCAAGTGAAGACTACTCATGTCCTTTAACTTATCCCTAAACTCATATGTTCACTCATATATGGATAAAGCCATTTCTCACAGCCAAAGGCACAAAGCAACTTTCTGGAAAAAGAGACAAGAAACTGTTCATTTCATGGAAGACTGCCTTTCAGACTATAGTCACTTAAGCACACATGAGTACCTGAAGGAAATCTCAGATGAATTCAAAGGAAATAGCTTACCCTTGTTTGTGGTTTAGCATCATACTGCCAAATCCAGCCAGGCGATTTCTTTCACAGCAGTTTTTTGGAAGGTGGCAGGCATGTAGGGACACATGCAAGGTAAATACCCAAAGTGTACAAATGCAGGCATATCCATCACCATCATGTTGAGAAAGTCACACCACATGGCAAGAGGTGGTGCAGCCAAGTCCCTTCAGGTCATTTACTCAGAATCATAAAAGCATGGAAAGCACCTCCAAGAATGATTACAAGGAAGAATGCAGGGGTGAGGATGTGGTCATCATCAAAACATTCTCTCCTTTCTGAATAAAACACATTAGCTGCTTCAGGGCCTCCTTATACACGTCTCCAAGGTGTGAACGGCATACCTCCGTGGGGGGGCACCATTCACATTGAAATCTATGAAAAAAAGACCCTCTCTGGAGTTCAATGCATAACCTGCAGGGCTGTACTTGGACAGTGCAGGAGACCCTCTTTGTCATTTGAGGGATGGAGGAGCGGGGAGGTGTATGGAAGAAGAAGGCTTTACTTACAGACCGAATTTGTCTCCTGGTGTCCATATACACTCTGGGCATGAGCACGGGCTAGTAATGTAACCTCTCAGTCTCTATTTCCTCTTCTGTAAAATCTGATAACAAAAAAGATTCCACAAAGTCATTGGGTTAAATGAGGGCTAGATGAGATTATATAGATAAAAGTGCCTGATACATGGAAGAGACTCAGTAACTGATAATTATTAGTACTGACTCAGTCTGCCAAGTAGATACTGGAGGAGACAGGCCTCCTTTATTTATAAACAGAGATAATTATAATAGTACCCCACATTTAAGTAGCATTTTATGTATTACTATAAAAAAAAAAAACCTTTTTGTAGGTACTATTAATAGACCAATTTTTACAGATTAAAGTCACTTTCCCAAAGTCACAAAGTTAGTAAGTGGAAAAGCCAAAACTCAGATCCCTCCTTTTTCTTAAAAGTCCAATGCCCTATCTCTAAGTGATTTGTCAGGGAAAAAAAGGGGTTTGGGGGAGGCACTTAAAGGAAGCTTTATTGGAAAGTGGGGCTGACTACTGAGCTTCTTTGGCAATAGGTTTCATGGACTCGATAAAGTCTATTCAAGATGATTACTTTTTTTCTCATCAGCCATCCTGAGACGGCTTTTGTACAACCCTGGGACACCAAGAAAGAAATCAGCTCTCAGGTCACACAGACATACCAGGAGAGAGGAATAGAAACATTGAATTTCAAAGTTGATTCCAACCTAAATTACCTCTATTTTGCCAGGAAATGTGTTTTGTTTTCTTATCCAATAATAGGTGTGCATGATATGCCAAGATTAGAACCAGTTCAACAACGACAACAAAAGGCCAAAAACATCAAGGGAGCAGCCGATCTAATCATATTCCTTACCCTGACTGCCCAAAGTTCAGATCCCCACTCCACATCTAAAATAGCATAGTAGTTATAACTGGGGATTCTGGGGTCTAACTTGTCGGATTTTTGTCCTACTATGTAAAACTTTGTGCAAGGCTCATCACCATTTCGTGTGTCTGTTTTCTTCTCCTCTCGAAAACTCAGGTAGTGATTACTGAACACACCTTTAACAATGAAGGAGTTAGTGTATGGAAAACAGGTGCAAGAATGCTTGTCATGTAGTAGGTACTCAATAAATTAGGAGTGCATAATAATTGTAAAGGTTTCTATACCTCATATAATGGAGGTACATGAAGCAAAACTGATGGAGCTAAAAGGAGAAGTAGACACATTCACAGTTCCAAGCAGCAATTTCAAAAACTCACTTTCATTAATTGATAGAACAAGTAGAAAGAAAATAAATACATAGGAGTCTTGGATAACACTTTAACCAACTTGATGTAATTGACAGTTACAGAACACTCCACCCAACAGAACAGATATTTTTTTCAAGTACTATTATGGACTGAACGTTTGTGTCCTTACCTCCTACATTCATATTCTGAAGCTCTAACCCCCAATGTGATAGTATCTGAAGGTGGGGCCTTTGGAAGGTAATTAGGTTTAAATGAGGTCATGAGGATGGGGCTCTGATGATGAGATTAGCATCCTTATAAGAAGAGGAATAGAGACCAGAGCTTGCTCTGTATCACATGAGAACATAACAAGAAGGTGTCCAGGAAGGGGGCCCTCACCAGGAACTGCCTCACCAGGAACTGACTCTGCCAACCCCTTGATCTTGGACTTCTCAGACTGGTAGAACTGTGAGAAGTAAATGTTTGTTATTTAAGCCAGTCAGTCAATGGTATTGTGTTATAGGAACCCAAGATGACTAATATGAGTACACATGAAACATTTGCCCAGGTAAACCACACTCTGAGCCACAAAACAAGTCTCTGTGAATTTAAAACCATTCAGCACATACAAAGTGGATGCATCAATGTAAATGGAGGGTTAAGAACTCCAAAAGTCATCCCTCTTTAAAGGCATTGGTAAAATTCTCAAAAACAACACTTTTGGAATCCTGGGAACAAACCAAAAGTTCATAGGAAGCAGGAAAATGCTTAATCAAGAAAAATGGCTGAATCTCAATAAGAACAGAGAGTTTGTGTTATTATAACTTGCCTTGGTCCCATCTCTCACTCCCTAGCTCAGCAATGGCCTTGAAGAAACGGCCCACATCCCCAGTACATGTACAGGTGCTGGGAGGAGATGAATGGACTTCATTCTCAAAGAATGATGCTTGATTATTTTGACCAAACTTGTATCTCCCTGGAAGATAGACTCAAAATATTTGCCTTTATCTACCCTAACTTGGAACTCACCCAGTAATAAGCCAACTGCCAGGGTGGAGGTAGGAGGGAGGGTTGTAGGGAGGCATCTGTCAAATATTTACAGGTAAATGTATTAGTTGCTGCTGCTTAGGGAAATGGATAATAGCTTGGCAAGCAATCAACTAACCAAAAACTTGGGAGGAAAGAAATATGCTTTGGGGAATAAAGACTTTCAAAAGTTCCAAAATATTCCTGGAAACCTAAAGGCCATACATAAGTCCAGGGCTGTGTGTATGCTCAAGAGAGACTCGAAAAGACCCTAAGCCTTCACCTGTAACAGACCTTCAGGCTCTACACAAGCAGAAAGCAAAGGCTAAGACAGAGTTGTAAACCGCCAGGCTGAACACTGAAAGTGTGTCCAAACGTATATGCAGAAGCCACTTGCAATGAATGAGACTTCTTTTTGGTTCCAGGCATTTCCAGCTTTAGAAAAGTCACTAAACAAAGTAAACAACCACAACAAGCAGGAACAACAAAACCTGGGGAGGAGCAAGAGCCTGATTTATAGAGTTGCCCTATTATAATATTTAAAATGTCTGCTTTTGAACAAAGAAATTACAAACCATGCCATGAAATAAGAAAGTATGACCCATTCACAGGGGAGGAAAGCAATGAAAAGAAACTGTTCCTAAGGAAGCCCACTTGGTGGACTTAGTAGACATAAGGCTCTTAAATCAACAAACTTGAAGGTGTTCAAGAGATAAAGAGAACCATGGACAAAGAACTAAAGGAAACCAGGAGAACACTATCTTGCCAAATTGATAATATCAGTGAAGAGACAGAAATTTTTAAAAAGAAGCAAATAGAAATTCTGGAGTTAAAGGGTACAAAAACTAAAATAAAGTAATTCTCTAGAGGGGAATCAACAGAAGATTTGAGAAGGCAGAAGAAGGACAACTCACAGAATGGAAGAAAATATTTATACATTGAGTATTTGGTAAGGGTCTAGTATCCAGAATAGATAAAGAACCCTTATGACTCAGTAATAAAAGACCAAAAGTAAATTCTTAAAAGACCAAAGGACTTTAACAGACATTCCTTCAAAGATCTTCAAATGGCCAGTAAGCAGGAGCAGATGCTCAACATCGTTAGTCGTTAGGGAAATGCAAGTCCAAACCACAATGAGCTATCACTTCACACTGGCCAGAATGGCTAAAGGTAGTGTAAACCCTGATAGCTGGGGGTTTTCTCTTTTTGTGATATAAGTGCCTGTCAAGTTTTGATTACCGAGGTGTCCATTTCAAAGATGGCTAGCTTGAATAAGCACATTGCCAGTCATACAACTAGATAAAGAGCCAGGCTGCCTCCCTCCACTGAGGCTTCTTTGTTTTAGAGATCTTGGCTGATTTCAGTGACTGGCCACTTGGGTCACTGGTTCGCCCACCCAACCCCACTCTTTTGTTTTTAAATTCATCAATAAAGAGTGAACCAGCAAAACCCTAGGCCAGTAAGCACAGGAGTAATAAAAATACAAAGTACTTTCTCCGACCAAAGTGGAATTAAGTCAGATGCTCAACATCATTAGTCATTACGGAAATACAAATCAAAACCACACTGAGATATCACCCTTAACCACAATAAAAGCTGAACTGCAGGTCTGTGGACTCACTCTCTCTCTCTCTTTCCCTGTGAACTTGCTCTATGGCTCCAGGTGTGCTGTGCGATTTCTGGATCCTATGATAAACCTTAATTTTTTTCAAAATTTCCTGATCACTATTGCTGAAGGGCATCTTGCAATCATAAGAAAAACTACAAGGGCCAGTCCAGTCTCAACCCTGCCTTTTGATAGGCTGAGACTGGCCCAAAAAACACCATAATTTTTCAAAATGGAAATAACAGGTATTGGGAGGATATGAAGAAACTGGAACTCTCACGCACTTCTGGTGGGAATATAAAGTGGTACATTCTTTTAGAAAACAACTTGGAAGTTCCTCAATAATTAAGCACAAAAGTTACCCCATGGCCCAACAATTCCACTCCTAGTTATATCCAAGAGAAAGGAAAACATATGTTCTCATAAAATACTGTATATGAATGTTTAAAGCAGCTTATTCATAATTGCCAAAAGGTAGAAACAGCCCAGGTGTCCATCAACTGATTCACTGATAGACAGAATGTGGTATATCTATACAATGAAATACTATTTGCCAAAAAAAAAAAAAGGTACTGATATATGGTATAACATGGCTGAACCTAGAACACATGTTCTAATTGAAAGAAGTCAGAAGGAAAAGGCCACATATGGAATGATTCTGTGTATATGAAATGGCAGAATAAGCAAATCCATAGAGAAATAAAGTAGATTAGTGTTTCCTAGGGGCTAACAGGAAGGGGAAATGAGGAGTGACTACTGATGGGTATGCGTTTCTTTACAGGTGATGAAAATTCTCTGGATTTTCATAGTGGTGATGGTTGCACAACTTTGTGACTATACTAAAATCTACTGAGTTGTACACTTTAAAATAGCATAAATGGTAAACTTTATGTAAGTTTTTTTCTAATCAAAGAAAAATCCAAAGTATGTTCTCTGACCAAAATGGAATTAAATAAAAAATCAGTAACAAAGAGATACCTGGAAAACTGTCAAACATTGGGAAGTAAATAACACAATTTGACATAACCATGGGTCAAAAAGTAAATCAAAGTGAAATTAGAAATTTTTTCAATTGTATTAAAATGAAAACACAACAAGTTTGTGGGATACAGCCAAAGTAGTGTTTATAGGAAATTTACAGAACTAACATATCTATATTAGAAAAAAAAGATATCAAATCAATGACATCAGTTTCCTCCTTAAGAAACTAGAAAAAGAAGGGCAAAGTTAACCTACTGTAAGCAGAATAAAGTAAATAATTAGGGGAATAGAAATAGATGAAGTGGAAACCAGAAATATAACACAAAAACAAATGAAAGCAAAAGCAATTTCTTTGGGAAGATCAATAAAATGGATAAACCTCTAGTTAGACTGATGAGAAAAAAGACAGAAGACACAAATGATCAATATCAGGTAGGGAGAGGTGACACAAATACACATCATACAGATACTAAAAGGACAATAAATATTATTAAAAGTTTTATGTCAATAATTTGACACATTGGAAGATATAGAAAAGTTTCTTGAAAAGGACAAACTATGTAAGCTCACTCATGAAGAAACAGATTACCTAAATAGCCCTATATCTATTACAAACATTGAATTGGGGGGAGGGGAATTATCCCACAAGAATATTCCAGGTCCTCATGGCTTAATTTTGCCACTCTTTAAGGAAAATATAATACCAAGTCTACTTCAACTCTTCCATAACATAAAAAAAGGAAAGAATACTTGATAACTCATTCCATGGGGCCAGCATTATACTGATACATTATGAGGAAAAAGACATAAGAAAATTATAGAACAATATGCCTCACAATCACACATGAAAAATTCTTAACAAAATTTAACTACTCTAATATATCAACATAATAAAAGGATAATCCATAATGACCAAGTGGGATTTATACCAGGAAAGCAAGTTTGGTTTAACATCTGAAAATCAATCAACCTAATTCACCATATTAACAGGCTCAAAAGAAAAAACATACAATTATATCAAAAAAATCAGTAAAAGAATTTGATGAAAGTGCTCTCCAACTTCATTTCTTGTAAAAATTCTTAGAAAACTAGGAAGAAAGGTAATTCTTCAATCTGATAAAGGGCATGTACAAAAAACTTAGATAATATCATTCTTAATGATGAAAAATGGATGCCTTTCCTCTAAGATCAGAAATAAGTCAAAGCTGTCCTCTATCATTATTTCTATTCAATAACTTACTGGCGGTTCTAGCCTTCTGGCCAGTGCAATAAGGCATAAATAAGTCAGTGCAATAAGGACTAAAGGCATCCAGACTGGAGAGGAAAAAGTAAAATTTCCTTACTTGTATACATACCTTCTTTGCATATTTCCACTCCATTTCGGATCCCAGCCTATCGGAGTTTGACTATTATCTTTATTTTGCAGGCTGGGATCTGGAAGGGAGTGGAAGCTCTCAAATACAGCTTCCTGAGGACGCACAACCCCCATCCCACAGTAACTCCTGAGAAAAGGAGGGACGTCATCTTAGAAGACGGTCTCCACCTAAGGGTAAAACCTGCCTTAACAACTGGCTAATGAGTTTGAATTGGGGAAACCAGAGGTCAGGGAGAAATGGGTAACAGGAGAGGGATAGGACTTGCGTTGCCAGCAGCAAGGGAGAACTTAATGGGCAGGTGAAGTGGCAGAGGCTAAAACAGGGCATGACATATGACATATGACATACCAAATGGATACACGGGAAAGGACACGAGCCATGTAGTAAGGCCAGCCTGGGTCCCAGCACCATGCAGCTATTTAATAGGAGGCAATTTACTTTTCAGGCTTGTCTGTGAAATAGGAACGAGCACATGACGCACTTCATCTGGCTGGCTGGCTCGTGTCATTCGATATTACTTAAATATCACTTCCTCAAGGGGGACTTCCTTTAACCTCTTTCTACAGGAACCCTCCCCTCCACTTCCCAGGTCCTTTCTATTACATCAATTTGGTTTATTTTCTTCAAAGCGTTAACATAACCTGAAATTCATGTGTTCATTCATCTGTTTACTTTTTTGTTATCTGGGGTGGTGTGTTGAAGCCAGTTGATAAAGTCATTGCTTAAGCAAGCAGATTGTTAGCTCTGACAAAAAGGTTGTTTTAAGGATGCAAAGGAATCATATATGCGAAATGCCTGGGCCATATTAAGCAATTGTTATCTAAGAGCTATTATCATCACCATCATCATTATCATTGTTATCATCATCATTTATTATCACACCGTAGGTGTTCATCAAAGTGTGGATTGAATTGAAGTGCTGAGCATGGGGCCAAGGAGGCACATAGAACAGTCCTGGGTGGGAGGATGTGCTGAGCTGTGCTCCGGTGACGCAGTCAGAGAATCCCCGACTAAAGCAGGCCACTGATAAGGGTCAAACCAGGATTAAACCCTGGACAACCAGACCCCAGTTCCCAGCTGTCTGCAGAGCTGGCTGGCTGCTCAGCTACCAGGACTCACTCGTGGGACCCACCTCTGCAGTCCTTTACTGAGTCCCTCTTTATTGCCTTTCAGGAGGGGTCACCACCCCGTCTCATCAGAATAGAGTATGTCATACCTGAACTGCACACAGAACTTTTCTTTGCAAATTTCTTTCATTTATGATCCTGTTCTCCTTTTTCATCAACGAATATTAGCTGGGTTGGTTCTCCCATCCAGTCTTAAAACATCCCACTGAGCAAACCTAGTAATAGATAATACTGGGAAAAATTGCCCATGGAAATGTCCCCTTGAATGACTTCATGGTCTAACCTGCTTTGATGACAATATAATCTCTGTTGGTAGGAATTCACCTTTTCCCTGCAGAAAGGGAGCAGGACCACAAAGAAAAGGCCAAATGCAAACTCTTCTAAGTAACCTTTGACTTTTTTTTATGAGAGCATGAGAATTTGATGTGACAAAGGGAAAAATGAGCTACTAAGGAATAGCAGAGCACAATGATGACAAGAGTGGGTTCTAGAACCACTCTGTCTGGTATGTATCACAACCGTGCCATACTGGCTGAGTGACACAGGGCAAGTTTCTTAACCCCTCTGGGGTCGTTGTGAGGAATTAACTGAGTTACTAGACGTAAAATAAATCAAATAGTCTGGCATGTAGTAAACATTTGATAAACGTCAGCTGGAGAATAAAACAAAACAAAAGCAAAAGCAAAAGGCAACCAAAGAGACACAGGTGGAGACAGACAGACAGAGATAAGGAAAATATCAAGATGAATCAAGCAGGAAATTAACCCAGCAGAGGAGGTCGAGCTGAGTGCTGGCATCAGCTGTGCTAACAACAGCTCAGGCCTCTCATCCATAAAGACTCAAGCGTGCCACCGTTGGACCCATCACCTGTATGCAGTCTGTCAGGAAATACAGCTATATCCTCTGTGCAAAGAGTGGGATATGGTAAGGTCTGGGATTCCAAATAGGCTTTGATCCAAAGTCTCTTTGATGAAACTTCGGATGTCTTGGCAAAATTTTTGAAATAAACTCAAGCTGCTATAAAATAGCAGCACTTGCCCACCGTGGACAGTGGACGGTCAAGGTGAGGTGTCATGCTGCTTACTACCCAGTGTCAGCACTCGCTCTGTGCTTCACATTGGCCCCTAACAACCACACACAGTCAGTTTGCCCACCTGGGCTATGGGGCAACACAGCTTCCAGCCACCACTTGGGATGTGCCCTTTTATTGTCCCCTGAAGACAACCACCCCTAACTCCTAGACTGGTTTGCATCAAAGGGATTTCCTTCTTCAACCTAAAGGCAGAAGGACACCACAGAACCCTCATGTTTTAACCAATGTTCTCTTTGACAAGAGCCAGAAAGGCATTTGCACAGCCAAGAAGAGTGTATCAGAAAGTCATGGAACACAAAGGCAGGAGAGCCCCGGAAACCAAAGCAACTGACTGCCCTTCTTACTTTCCTCCCACTCTCCACCCCTCTCCAGGGATGTGTTTGTCTCATCTCTCCTCCTTGAAAATCTGCTCATCCTCCCTTTGTTCTGCAGATGACCTTTCTTCCCACCTCCATTCACATGGCACAAGATGGTAGCCCCAAAATGGTCAACTTGACCCCCCTTCTTTAACATCCTAAATTCTTGGGAAATCTTTTTATTCCTATGTAGCTCAGATTCTAAACCAGGTCCAGTAAGTTGTGGTTACCATAGAGGGATCAGAGAGTATAATGTGGCTGCAGAGACCTAACCTGTGTGTGTGTGTGTGTGTGTGTGTGTGTGTGTGTGTGTGTGGTGTGTGTTGGGAGTATTGAGGCTCTCAGAGAAAACAGTCTGGATTTTTCAGACCCTCAAACAGGTCTTTTTCCACCTGACGCTGTCTCTGATAGGTCAGGAATACAGATAAAGGATGGATCTTAGACTCTGTATGTTTGTGTGTGAGTGTGTGTGCGTGCACGCACGTGCACCTATGATATTATCATTAAGCCGCCTGCCAAGTGTTTTCATAATAAATTAGCTTCAAAGCTAAAATTTAAAACATGAGGTCCTGGATTAACTTACCCTCATCATCATCTAGTATAACTGATATACAATAAACTACACATATTTAAAGTACACAATTTGGTAAATTTCGACATATGTACACATCTATGAGACCAGAACTGCAATTAAAGGTATCAAACATATTCATCACTCCTAGAAGTTTCCTCGTGCCACTTGGTGATCCATCTTTGCAGCCACTCTCCCTCTTCCAGACAAATACTTATCTCCTTTCTGCCATAATGAATTCATTTGGATTTTCTGGAATTTTATGTACATGGAACCATAGAGTACACACTTCTTTGGCCTGGCTTCCTTTGCTCAGCATAGTTACTTTAAGACTCATCTTTGTTGCTGTACGCATCAATAGTTCATTTCTGCTTATTGCTGAGTTGTATTCCATTGTATGGATGCTTCCTTAAACATTTTCTAAAAAGAGATTTTCAGAGTTTACAAGGATAAAATAAAGTTCACACCAATTACCCATAAATGTATGCAAGATAGAGCTCAGCAAAATTTGAAATAAACACATCACTCAAGTTCCTAAAAATCAGCAGAGCTATTTATGTTGTGTTTATGCAAATGATTAATGAAGAATATAGATTGCAACAATTTCTAAGCAGTGTCTCATAACTGCATTTCTGCTCCTCAGCAAGAGACAGCCCCTCAGGGCTCTGAGGACCCAGAGGGTGGGAGAGAAGCAGCAGGGAAAAGCAGGAAGGGCACCACTTGTGTGACCAGGGAAAGTCACTTCCCATCTCGGAGCCTCAGTTTCCTTATTCATAAAATAGGGAAACTGAATGTTGGTGTCTCAGCCTTAGCATTCGTAGAATCTCCCAGCTTGACAGTGTCAGCACGTGAGCTATCTTCCCTTGGCAACACAGGATCTCAGGCAGATCAAACCCACTGCCAAGCATGGGCCACACTTCCTCATTGTCGTCTAACAGGGATAACTCACTAGTGGAGGGTGACTTTTTTTCCGTTAGTCCAAACACAAGAGTCTTCTTTCAAAAGCCCTTTGCTGCCAAATTCTCCTTCCCTAGTAGGCTGCAGCTCCTGGCTTGGAGCCCTCCTTGGCACAGAATGAAGGAAGAGCCCTCTCCTGGCGCATCTCAGATGGACACTACTTCTGACTCTGACACAAATACTGCTGCTCCGGCTACTCCTGCCAACTGCGCTACCCCGGGGCTAGCTGCTCTACTTCTGACACATCCCACTCCTCCTGTATCTCCTGAGATTAAGCAGGGGAGCAAGAGCCAGGGCAGGCAGAGGAGAGGAGGCTGCTATGGACCCTGGGAGGCAGGGGCTGGATGGAGGGAGCCGTGAAGGGGGGTGGTCACGGCAGAGGTGGAGGGGACTGCAGTCATAGCACCTTCGTGCCTTTCTAGATGCCTGAGGTCCACATCGTCCCACTCGGCATATGGAGCAGTCACTCATCCACCTCACCGCCCACTCAGCAACGTGCTGCTCCATCTCACTGGATCTTCACAACACGCTGAAGAAGTAGGCAAAGCCAGATATTATTCCCCCATTTTCCATTCCTATCACAGAGAGAGAAACTGATGTTCAGAGTGATTCAATGATTTTTTTCCCCAAACATAAAGTCAGGCAGCTCAACCCCAGCCTCTTCAGGCTCCAAAGCCTGGAGCCTACCCTCCAGAGAAATTTACTGAGCATTTTTCAAGTGTAAGATCCTTGAAGGAATCAAAGATCTGTAAGACATGCCCTCTTCTTTCAGAGACCTTTCTTCCCAGTAGAGAAAGCGACTGCTTCACTAGCAGGCAGAGAGTGAAGTCACGGTAAGAGGCACCAAAGAAACCCCAGAGGCGTGAGAAGGGGAGAACAAGGAAAACCTCGCTTTCCTTTGGCCCGGCCGGTTCAGGGACAGATCAGTCACACTGCCAAGCAAGCCTTCCAATCAAGCTGTGGAAGAGAGACAACTTGAGTCTCTCTTCTTCTTTTGCGTAGTGATCAAAAGAGATAGAAAAAAGGAAATAAACGAAAGATTATTTAGAGGGAGGAAACGCTCTTGGGCCTTTGTCCAAAGAATTTCTGTTCACACTAACTTCCTTTTTTTTTTCTTAATGCATTCATTTAATATAAACCATTTAAGGCATCCCAGCTGAAAGGGAGAAAGAGAGAGAAAAACACTGAATGACCAACTTTGGGGTTGGTGTCCAAAAAAGGGTTAAGTTTGATTATATCTGTAACGGGAGTAAGTTCATTGAATGGGGAAGGATTTTTTTACTTTGCCTTGTTCTGTAGTTTTGAAATTTTTCCATGAGTATGTGTTACTTTTCTGATAAAAGAGAAATCCATGTCTTCCTTCCACCTCTCTCTGCTTATTTTGCAGTAGGTTTATTATCTCTCACCTGCAATCATGATCCTTTTGTAACAACTTATAGCAAAAGAGCTACTATTTACAGAGGTTTTGCTACATGTGGGGCACAGTGCTAAATTCTCTGAATATCTTCCTTATTCCTCGCCACAAGTCTCAAAGTAGGTATTGCTACTCTCTTTTTACAGATGAGGAAACTGAGCCTTAGAGAGATTAAGTAATTTGCTCAAATTCAGAAAGAGTGGAGCCAGGGTTGGAACCCAGGCAGAACTTGCAACAGTCTCCTCACTGGAATTACTACTACCACTCGCTGTGGCCAGTTATCTTCTTACACCAGATCTGACCACATCACTCCTTTGCTTAAAATCAATGGAGCTCTCAGCCCACTCCCTCCACTGTCTCAAGAATACGACCTAAGCTTCTTAGTAAGTCATTGCCACATCCACTTTTCATTGATGTACTCATTATAAATCAACAAATAGTAGCAAGCCCTAACATTCATTTCAAAGCAATTTTTTACACAATCTCCCCAAGTCCTTGTGACATAGGCAGGTGAACAAACAGTTCAATGGCTCGTCAAGTGGCAAGACATACGCCTTGAAGCCCCTTCCCTGTTCACCTAGTGCTCGGAACTTCCCACCATGTTCCTGGTACATCCAGTTCCTGCATCCCCCTCTGGTTTGCAGTGCTCTTTCTTCTGCCAGGTATGCCCTTCTCCACGCCTAGTGAATGCATATAAATTCTTCATGATTTCTGTTGCTCAAAAGACTAGTCTTTCGATCACTGGTCATTATGAATCAATCTGAATTCCAGGAATTGGGGACTTGGGGTTCTGTAGGAGCCTTGTGTAGCCTTGGCCTTCTAGAAGTGAAGCTGGCCCACCATCTTGTCCCTTTACCAACTCCTGCCCTGCTTATAGTTAGAATATGCCTGCAGGGATCCTTAAATGTAAGTGTCCTTGGCCTAAGGCCAACCACAACATAGAGAAAGAATATCAACAGGAAGATACTATAGCCCAGGGCACCTTGTACCAAAGCAAGGCTCGCTGCTGCCTGGCACCATAGCCTTAATCTAACTGTGCCTCTGGATTCAGAGGTTCACATGTCCCTAACCAGCAGGACTTGGCATCCCTCCCTTTGCTGTGCAAACACAATCTTCTTTGTGTATCACGGTTAGTTTATTTAACATAATAATGACTAACAGCTCCTGAGCCCCTACCCTATGCCAGGCACTTTCCACACCTGTTCTTACTTAATCCTCTCAACCACCCCATGAGACAGGCATCACTTTTTGTCCTGTTTTACTGCTGAGGATAAGAATGATATCTTGCCCAAGATCACACAGCTTAACAGTGGTGAATCAGGGCTCGGGAATGGAGCTCTCTGATTTCAAAGCCCAAGCCCTCAACCCCCAGGTAGTAAGGTCTCTGGTGTCTTAGCACCACCACAAGTTGGTCATCAAATGATACTTAAGATTGTTTCTGACAAACACAATTGCATGGAAACTTAAGCATATTTTAAGTCAGTTTATGTTCATTCATACATTTATTCAACCAAGAAACATTTACTAAAGTTCTGCTGTGTCTCATCTCAGCTACAACAAAGATTCAAGTATCAGGAAGATATCACATCTCAGGAGCTCGTAGTCTAGCAGAGGAGACAGACACACAAATAACCATAATACCATGAGACAGAAGCAAAACAATGGAAAAACACTGACAATTCCCCTCTTCCCTACAAAATTTCCCTGTTTCTCAGCCTTAATTAGATTACCTATTCTTTGATAATTTTCAAATCTACATTTTTTTGCAGCAAAGAATTTTTATTATAATATATCCTTCACATAGAATTATCAGATTTGTTAAAGAACCAACAACGTACCAATTCTTTGCCTCAAATTTGATTATGATAGCTAATGCATTTCTTAATTTTTAAAAAATATTTTGTTTACACAATACTAGTATTAATTTAAATCTCCCAAAGATTACTACCTTAAAAACTATTATGGAAAAAAATGTTTGCAAAAGACATATCTGATAAAGTATTGTTATCCAAAATATACAAAGAACTCTCAAAAAATCAGCAATAAGAAAGCCCACAACCCAATTAAGAAATAGGCAAAAGGTCTGAACAGACACCTCACCAAAGAAGGTATACAGATGGCCAGTAAGCATATGAAAAGGTGCTCAACGTCATGTGTCATTAGAGGATTGCAAATTAAAACAACAATGAGATACCACTACACAACTATTAGAATGGCCAAAATCTGGAACACTGACAATACCAAATGTTGACAAGCATTTGGAGCGACAGGAAATCTCACTCATTGCTGGTGGGAATGCAAAACAATACAAGACAGTTTGGCAGTTTCTTACAAAAGTAAACATAATCCTACCATATGATCTAACAATCATGCTCCTTGGTATTTACCCAAATGAGTGGAAAACATATGTCCACAGAAAAACCTACACATGGATGTTTATAGTATAACTGCCAAAACTGGGAAGCAACCAAGATGTCCTACAAGTAGGTGAGTCAATAAATAAACCGCGGTACATCCAGACAATGGAATCCAGAACTAAAAAGAAATGAGCTGTCACACTTAAATGCATACTACTGAGTGAAAGAAGCCAATCTGAAGAGACTATATATTGTATCATTCCAACTATATGACGCTCTGGAAAAAGCAAAACCATGGAGACGGTAAAAAAGATCAGTAGTTTTCAGGGGTCGAGGAGAGGGAGGGAAGGGATGAATAAGCCAAGCACAGAGGATTTTTAGGGCAATGAAACTACTCTGTATGATCCTATACTGACGGATACATGTTGTTATACATTTGTCAAAACCCATAGAATGTACAATGCCAAGAGTTGTAAAGCTGCGGACTTTGGGTGGTATATAAATGTAGGTTATTGATTGTAACAATGTACCTCTCCAGTATAGGATTTTGACAGTGGTGAGGCTATGCATATGGAAAGTAGAGGGTATGTGGGAAATCTCTGGATCTTTCACTTAGTTTTCCTGTGAATCTAAAACTGCTCTTAAAAATAAATTCCTGTTTTTTTATGTTCATTCAAAGAAAATAAAAGACCAGTCTTTCTCTGGGCTCCCTTAACAATCTTTTATCCCCTCGTCAGATCACTAACTACGTTAGACTAGCTGCATTTGTTTGCCTGATTCTCTTCCCCAGTAGACTACGACCTTCTCTAGAACACAGATTTTGGGTTGTGAGCATGGCCTTAGTTTAGAAGCTGGGATGGACTGGTGATGGAAAATGGAACGAATGAAAAAAAACGACTAGTGGCAAAGTTGCTTCTACTGCTTCCAGGATTCATACAACACTGAGCCAATATTTATCAAGAATGAGGCATAATATTAGGGGAAGAGAGAAATAGCAAACAGGACTGAAATAGTAGTGTGTGTGAGTGTGTGCATGTGTGTGCATGTGTATTTAGAGAGAGAGAGGAGGATAATTTTACATATATATAGTGGGTGTGCATTTATAGCGTCTCTCTATATATACACACTATGTTACATTTGTACAGGTATATATAGTGTGTATATATATAATGTTGCATATATACATGTAGAGTGTGTGTAAAGTGTACATACACAGTGTTCATACATATATTGTGTATGTTCATATACACATATATAGTGTGAAAATGCATGTCTGTGTACATATAACAGTGCGTGGACATATGTTCATATATAGTATATATAGTGTGGACATGTATGCATATGTAGTGTGTCTACACACATATACGTGGCCTGCTCATGTATACATTGTGTGTGTGTGTACTAGAATGTAGTGCGAGTAGAGATTTAGAGGGTGCACTAGAAGATGGTAAGAAGGACAGTCATTATACACAGCATAGATATTTTGTAATAAAATGAGAAGCACTTTGAGGCTTGAGGCTGAGAAGAAAGAGGTGGAGCCAACGAAACAAGAAGAAACAGCTGGAGAATTAGGCGGGAAAACGGTTTAGAGAAACCTCACTAAAACCAAGCAAGGACCACGTTCTAAGAGGCTGGTTAGCAGAAACAAGCACCTAAAATAAAAAGCCAAGGAGATGGAAAACTAAGGAGGGAAAAAAGTCACTGGATCTGATCATTAGGAAAACAGCAGTGACCAGGCAGTGAAAGTCTCAGGAAGAGATGGGGTTGGGATGACTCACAGGTAAGGAAGTAGAACCAGACAAACACAGACTTCTGTCTCTTTTCAATACTTTGGCCTTGAAAGGATGATGAAAGAAGCAGCTTCGATAAAAGCAGGATCAAAAACTCAGCTTTATTTGGTTCCCTGTAGACGAGAGAACTCAAACATGTCTGTGGACAGAAGGTTACGGTCCAGGCACAGTCTTGGTGCCCAAGTCATGAGGCATCATTCCCAGCAAACACAAATACAGCCAAGACCTCCAACCCATCTGGCACTCACACACCATAGCTCAAAATCTCTCACAACAACTCTGGGAGGTAGGTGTTACAATTATCTACATTTTACAGATGAGGAAGCCAAGGCGCACAGAGGTTAAGTAACTTGTCCAGAGTCACTCAGCCATTAAGCCTCAAGTCAAGGTTTCCCCCAGGCAATCCAACTGCAGCCTGTATGCTCTTAGCTGATATGCAATGGGGGATACAGAAAACAGAGCCCTTGACGTGCTTTATGATGTCCCAAGTCCTGCTGAGATTGGCCTAGCTTTCTCCTCTGACCAGCAGAGGGAGGCCATTTGTTGGTTGCAGGGTTTGCAGCTCCCTGGCAGTTGTGAAGATTATCATAAGCGTTGTCTGAAGGGAGGTATAGTGTACACTATGAGACCTAAGTTCAAGAACTGGCTCCGATTTGTAGTATTTTGTAACCTGAAGCAAGTCATTTAAATGGTGCAGGTACCAATTCTGCATCCATAACATGGAAAGATGATGAGAAAAACAAAATTTGTTTAAATAACAACTATTCTACATCCCTTAGACTGCTGTTGTAAGGAACAAGTGAAACAATTTGGGAAAGTACATGTAAATGTGCAGTATTTCTTTATTAGTAGTAGTAGTGTCAGCATTATTACTACCAGGCTCTCAAAACTGTCTGAAAAATTGTTCGTCTCCACTCTCCCATTTCCACCTCACAAGGTGTTAAAAACTGATAAGATGTATGTATATGTATGACTGAAACATTATGCTGTACACGAGAAATTGACACATTGTAACTGACTATATTTCAATTTAAAAAATATATAACTCATACACCCAATTCTGAGAAAGTGTTTCTGACCCTGAGTAATTTCCATGTGTACAATTTGTCCTAAATGGGAAATTCCCTTATTTGGTGAGGCAATTTAAAAAATTCTCTGGGAGAAAGCTATGATTAACTGTCATTTATCAGATTTGCACATACAAATATCCATTCATCCTTCTCATCTTTCCTCAAGTCACCGTGTTGATCATGATAGTAACATACTGCCTCCAATACAGCATTTCCCCCTTATAACTCACCACCTGCTTTTGTAATTTTCACTCTTATTCATCAGTATAATCTTTAAGTCCCAGCAAGGTCCTGCTGTGGACAAAGGAGGAGGTGACTTCAGCAGGAGCGAAGAGGTCACACACATTGGGAGGGAATGTGAGAGAAGCAGCGGGGCAGCCAGGCACTGTGTTTTGCCAAAGATTTGGAGCATCTGAACATGCTTCTCAGGCAGTTCACTCGGCCATGAATACTGGGTTCTTTTTCACCTTTAAACAAGAGAGTTTGGTGCACATATATAATGAGCCTTGAATTCCATTCCATTTAGACTTTTCTGTCTAAATTGCCCTAATTTTTTAACTTTACCTCATTTATATAAAATATGTTTCAAAGATAAAATTAGAACAATTAGGCAGCAGCTGAACGGGCTACATGATGGGCGACAGGTGTGTGGTTAGTTACAGGCATATTTACTATTACAGCTAATCTGCAAGAACATCGGGAGACAGTCAGTCTCCTTTTACAGATGAGGAACTAGGGATACAGGGCCAAATTTTACTTTTTCTTTCTTAAAAAGCAGTATGTAGTTTGCATATATGTCTCCATTAAGAAAAGTGAACAAAAATCTCAGTGCGATGGTCATTTGTGCTAGATGGATTCTAGTAGAAAAGGGGGGGTGCTCACTCATAATCCCTTCCGTATTTATTAGCCCCTTTAATGCACACAGTTGATTTACCAGTTTTGCAAAGCAAGGCATATCACTAATTCTATTCATCCCTCAACACCGCCCTCCTCTCAAACAATGAAATGATGACCCATTGTTAATCTCTCTGTAGAACTTCACAGACGAAGTCTATTAGTTGCCTATTATGCAGAAATCAGCCAAAACACACTCAGGACAATAGTGTTTTTTCCTCTGTGAAATTTCAAGACCCAAACCAAAACAGATTCCTTCGCCTGCCTCCTTCAACCTCCCCCCCCAACAAAACCCACCACCACGGGATTCCTCTCTTTCCACGCACAGTTGGGATGATGGGGGCTCAGAAGAACACCTGCCATCCCAGCTCCCTCTTAGCATTTCAGATTTTATCAGTCAAAATGACAGTGAAAATGCCAGAAGCTAGAACTTGTTTGGTTTACATTTTAAGCACAAATAACATTTCTTTCGATATAAATATGCAGTTCTATGAAAACATAGGGAAAAAGTACAATAATCTTGGTCACTGTCCAGCAGGAACATGTTTCATTGCTTACAGAGTCAGAGATCAGATTCTCCACAAAAAATAATGGTCTTTCAGCCTAGTTCTAGGATACTTTCAAACATAGTAAATTCCCTGTTCTACAAACAAATCTTTTTCGAGATTTTTTAAATATGCCAGTGATTTTGGATACTTTATACCCAGAAATCAAGGCTACTGAAGTGAGCGAGAATTCTCCATTAAGAACAAAGTCGTTGATATACAAACATTATATAAATTATTTTATTAGACTGTGTAAAAATACAGCAGATTTTACCTATAAGTTTCCATCAGATAATAAGTTACTGACGAAACAAAGTCAAGTGTGTCTCTCTTGATTCAAGTGTGAAATGTACAAGGTCTGAGGTGCACCCACTGCTCACCACCGCCACATACTCTGTGGGGAGGGGTGCACATTACTTGGCATGAGCAGACTGCAGCGTTCCCAGGATTCTGTCCCAGTGTGTGAAGTAAGGGGCGAAGTTGCAGTTAAACTGAGAGTGATGCATGTCGTGGTGCGCCACGCCCCCATACCACCCGAAAGGTACCAGTCTGTGTGTGGACCAGGGGAAGTCGTAGCCGGAGTGGTCCTCCACTGACAGCCAGATGTTGACCACGTGGAAGATGAGGACAGTCAGCGGGTGGCACCGGAGCAGCAAGACGTTCACCATGTCAAAGAAACCCAAGGAAAACAGCTCCCAGACACTCACGTACTGCGTGGCCAGTGCGAATGAAGATGAGTTCTGGTGGTGCATCTTGTGGAAGGACCGGTACAGCCAGGGCACTTTGTGGTGCAGCACATGCCATACGAAGAACTCAGCATCGAAGAGGAGCAGGCAGAACACGACGTGGCGCGCCACCTGCAGCAGCTCGGGGGCTTCGGGGGGCAGCGGGGCCCGGCTGGCCACCCAGTGCAGCAGCGTCATGGGGAAAATGAACACCACGTGGTGGTAGAGTGTCAGCCCCAGGCAGGGCAGCAGCTGCCGCACTGACGGCGAGAAGTCCGGGTGGATCTTGTAGCGCCGCAGCGCCGGCACGCAGGGGCAGATGATGTCCAGCACCACGAAGGGGAGGCAGAAGCCCACGTAGGTGGTGATGGAGAAGACGACGGGGAAGAAAGGCGACTGGATGAGGGCTTCCCAGGTCCTCAGGCGGTCCCAGAGGGGCTGCAGGAACAGATGGCCAGAGCTACATAGGATGTGGAGCTCGGAGCCGTTGTGGCGGCTCATGGTGAGGTTGTGCATGGCAGCGGCGGCAGCTCCAGCGCCACTGACTTTTCTTAGAGCTTTCGGCCCCGCCCAGAGTGATGTCAGCAGCCTTTTCTTTCCCTTTCCCGGCTTCGCGGAGCTTGCATAAATAACCCCAAGGAATAGCGCCTAGTTGCTATAAATACCCATCTTTATAGTTGCATTTAATCCGCATTTATGTATGCAATTACGCAATCGCACGTAGTGACTTCTATGCTCGCAGGATTATGTTCTGATTTGTTAATTGACGTTCAATTTACACACGATACAATGCACAGATCTTTAGAGTTTCTACGAGTGTTGACAACTCAATTCATGGGTCCCTACCACCCCTAAACAAGACAGAGAATACTTCCATCACCACCAGAAAGAGCTCCTTTACAATCAGTGCATAATTTCTTGTATTTTTAATGAATGCATAAAATTTCGTCTATGTATTTTCAGAAAGACGCAAGTGTAACTGTATTTTTAAGAGTTTTAAAAGCGACGTACTTTTTCTGTCTGCTCACATTCTACTGGTCTGACCAGGAGCGATTGGCAAACTAATCTTTTGCAGAGGGAACCGAGGGTCCCCGGCGCTGCGCGGCGCGGCGGCAATCAGCGCAAGAAATCAGACGGTAAGGGTGGCAGGACAGGAACCTCCTCCAGTTCCAGTGTCTCCCGTGGGCGCTGTCCCCGCCGGCTCGCGGAAAGCTCCAGATCCCACCGCACCCATATACTCTCCCGGAGGAGCCCAAAAACCTGACCGGCGGGTCGTTTCTTCGCGGCGCACCCGGGATGCCCAGACCGCCGACAAAAACCGGGAGGCGTCAGGACAAGAAAGAGGGACCACGACTGCTAGGCTTCACTTTACAGGGGGAAAAAAAAAAGGTCAAGTGAAGGATTTAACATCCAGAGCCTGCCCAGATCTGGCTGAAAAGCCGCCGCATCTCAATTGGGGTGGAAGCAGTGAAATTAGTAAACTATCCACTTTGTTTGTCAAGGGATCGGCGCATTCCTGAAGCCTCACAGGAAGCCATTGATTGAACAGATGATGTCCCGCCCGCCCTGCCCTTCCCTCAGCTGGCTTCGCGGCACCAATGTCTCACGTCCTCGACCCATTTTCTCCCAAACCATGCCGGACTTAGAAAGCACAACTGCGAGGCCGCCCCCACCTCTGCGTTTCTGTCACCAACTGGGGCTGACCGCTGACCGGCGGGGACTGAACGTAAGGAAGTCAGTACTAGATCTCGGGGACCCCGGGACTAGCATGAAAAGCAACCTCTGCGGTTGACCCGGGGGCCTGACTTGCGACCCAAGGGGCACCTAGAGGGTAGAAGTTTTGGACGGAAACTTTGAAGCCAGGAAACACCCCTAATCCTAGCTTTGTCTCTCCTTATGTCTGTGAGATTGGGGCCAGCGCCTCATCCTTCAAAGCTTTGCATTTTCTTATCTTCCCTTTCCAAAGAGAAATAACAGTAGTAGCCATCTCATGAAGCTACTGCAAGAATTAAATGAGAAAACAGTAGTAGTAGTAATAATAATAATAACAGTAATAAGGCTGCCATGTAACATCCACTAGGCATTAGTGAAGTGTTTTACTTGAAGTGATTTCATCCAGTCCTTACAAGAGCTGGATTTGCAGCACTACCAAGAAGTAGACATTATTAGTATTGCTGTGGTCCTACAGAAATAAAAGTAAAGTGCCTGGAACACAGTAAACATACAAAACAAGACGTATTATTTTAAATGTGTACTCCACACTTTACCTAAAGAATAATTGAGGAAGTTTGCAATTAAAATCAAATAAAGTTACGTAAAGGGAAATAAAAGACACAAAGCCATATACTATGAGGAAATAAGTACAAAATATAGACCAATATATAAGCGTAGAAATATATAATAGGCTAATTTATAATATATAATTATATATTAATATAGAACATATATGTGAGAGAGATGAGATGTTATGTGTGTGTGTGTGTGTGTACACACATACACCCCTGTAACAGGTCAGTTCATAATTCAGAACGTCTTTAAACTGCCACCAATAGAACACAGATATTCCTTAGGTACCTGTTCTGTGGAGCACCCAGCCTCCAGCCCCAGCACAGCCTTTTATTTTTTTAACTTCAGTCTGCTGTAAGAATATTATGATACTCTGCTTGTGTCTTGATGAGAATAAAGGTTCAGAAGCATCTCTGAGTTTCTTGGGAGCCAAAGCTAAAAATGAAAGAGGATGAATTTTCTAACGTTGCTTGGACATCTGAATGGTAGCAAAGACAGGTACCACGAAGTCCCCTGGCCTCTAGCCTGGGGGGTGGGTTTCTTCCAGTTAGACCTTCCAGGTATACTCATCCTTTCTAGGCTGCTCCTCAAGCTTCCCCTTCCTCCAATGCACTTTGCAATTCACTTTTAGGGCAACTCTGGCACTTTCTTTCCCATTCCTGGTAGACATCGCTCTACCTTTAAATTTTGCTGAACTCAAGCAGCATCTCAGAAAGAAGAGGAGAGCTTTTTCTCCTTTACTTTTATGATTTAAAAAAAAATTTTGGGAATTACACCACACCATTGAATGTATCTTATGCCATTTACTAAGCCTTAACTCTTGGGTCCCTCCATGCTCCAGAGGGACCATCAAAGCTCACTTTCTCAGACATACCAATTCTTCTCAGGAGTAAAATATCACTCAGATTTGCCCTCAACAGAAATTCAATCAACCTTCAAATTTCTGTTCAGCACATCCTGTTCTTTTCTTGTGGTTTCAACTCGCATGCTTGGATGCTTTGGATGCCCTCACAGATTTTTTAAGTGGGTGGCTTCATTTGCTTAATTTGGGCTTAGCAAATAGACTGCTATCAGGACTGCCTCCTTTGAGCCCCCAGCCCCAAACAATCCGTTCTTTTTTTTATTTGATTCTTCCAGCCTCCATCACTAAGCGTGTTAGAATATTCTCCACACAGCCCTGTGCAGCAAGACCCTGGAGGCCACAGCTTCAGTCTGCTTGGCCCAGGCTCGCCCCTCTTACTTGCAGCACTTTGAAGAATAGCCACCAGCTTCTCTGCCTTTCCAGCCCATGAAGCCACCCAGGACAGAACTTTGTGTCTAACAAACAAGTGCAGTCATCTCAGGGAAAGCAGTCAGTTAAAATCTCGTAAGTTGTCCACTCTATGTCATGCAGGATGCTGAAAAAGTGGGCACAGCATGACGATTGACCAAAACCAGTGTCACTTAATAGACCCAAATAAAGTTGAACCTTATTTAGTCTTCACTAAAGTGGTATCATTTCCTGAATTGGCAAACATGCACCTTTGAAAAACTTTCAATCTGCACAAAATGTGTTTAATGACTTACTAGATGAATAGGTCTTTTCAGGGCAGAGAGTCTATCTTCTAGGATTTTCCCCCACAATATCAAGCATTATACTTCGCACATAGTATTCAAAAGTATTACTGACTTTTGATGGTATTAGGATTTTTGTCCACACTATTTCTTGTGCTTCTCCAGTTGATTTTGACCTCCTGTGTGTCATTTTTATCTTGACGGGGTCTTTCTGACAGGACTGGAAGATAGGAATTCTTCTTCCCTCACTATCTTAGAGATCAAATCACTTTCCTGAGAGTACAACATTCAGGTCTGTGCATATTTAACACAATCTTGAAGCTTTTTGGTACCAACTCACCAAAAGATTTTGGATGATGCCCCCCCCACCACCATCGCCTGCAAAAAAATAGAATATGTAGTCGGCAAAGCCCATTACCGATGATATAATCTCTTTTTCTGTGTGAACTTTACGATTTTTTTTCTTTCCAAAATTAGGTGTGGCTGTCTTGGCATCTATAACCAAAACGATTATTCCTGGGTATCAGAGATGAGAAATTTTGTAATATCTTAACAGCTATGACACGTAAAACGCATAGAGGGTGGAGTAATCTCAAAGATCAGTATCTAATCCCTCAATGTAAAGATGAAGACTCAGTCTTGGAAAAGTCAAGACTAGCTAGGGTTCAACAGGAAGTTACAGCCAAACTGAGAGCAGAACCTGGTCCGTGTCAGTTTCAAGGTGGGTATCTCCACCGGAGGAGCTTGGTGTTGGAGTGGGGCATCAAAGCTGCATTTATAGGGTAGTTTACAAAAGACTCAGAAAGCATTAATTACCACACCAAAACAGCAGGGGATACTGATGAAGAATATGGGCGGGTGTTAGCTTCCCCTAGGATTCCTTGATGCCCTATTTGACACCGATGCTGATACACATTCGGTTTTAAACATTTTCTCTTTATGGTTTGATCCACCCACGTCACATGTAAGTGGGTGCTGCTACTGATATGGTTGGAACTCTCATCAACCTGCTGAAAACAGTTAAAACATATAAAATCATGCTCATTTAAAGGCATACCATCACCTAGAAAGCAAAGAAAATACTTGCCTCATCTGTCAAAGAGGTGTTACAGAGACCAAAGCCTTATGAGAAGTCTTTAAACACCCAGAAAGCACGGTGTAAAAATGCAAAGAACATGTTTCAGCACCACTGAAACAAGTTGACAGAGAAAGAGTTTTACCTGCTGAGCTTGGAACTGAATTTGAAGACTGCACCTCGCACAGCACAATCAGTACTCAGTCAATACTCCTGAATGAATTACTGACAGGCTTTTTAAAAATCAGAATTATTGTAAACTGATGCTGCCTTTTGGGGGGGTCACTTTTTTTTAAATCTCTCCATGTATTAAAAAAAATTAATGACAAGAGTTAAAATTACTAACACTTTTAGTACCCACAAACACAAAATGATCATTGTATGGAGATTATATCAGTAGCTAAACTTCGGTCCTTAATAGGTATGAAGCCTCAGTTAAAGCCTTCCCCACTTCTTCCCTCAGGTCTGAGGTCGGACCACTTTTATCTATTGGGCAAGTTTTTATTTTCATGTCCCATTTGGGGCACAGTTATTCTTTGAGAACATTCTTCAGATGTTATGCATTAGGCAAGAATCAGTCGTGATCCTGGATAGAAATGACCACAGACGTGGTTGGTTTTACCAATCCGCAAATTACCAACTGGCTCCTAAATCAGCAAAGTTCTCTGACTGTCCCTGAAAGGTTTGGAAGCAAAGCTGAGAGTGCCCTCTTATGGCAAGTGGGAAAAAAAGAAATGACTTCATTCTCCATTGTGACTTCACTTAGTGGCACTGCCCACGTAAACCCAGGATCTTCAAGTTCCAAGCTGAAAGAATATTAACTCGTCTTCTCCTTGCCCTGGAGGTCTGTGAAGATCTTTGCGTTCTGCTCAAAAGAATATATATCAAACTCAGTGGAAAAGAACAGTCAGAACGCCTACCAACTGGTCACAGGACTTCTTAAGGCACCAGCTCCAAGCTTGTTCTGCACTCTGAGCCAATGAGGAGACAAAACCACATGAATGCAGCTAGGGACATAAGGACATAAGAGCCTATGCAGCTGTGCCAGGAGCAAGAAGCTGCCCATAAGGGCAAACGCACCATGTAACCCGAATGTGGCAAGAACGACCATGCAACATCTCCACTTCTAGACTGGCCCACGTACTGAAGAAAAATCCCTAGAGAAAAGCTGAGGATGGAGAGGAAGAGAAAAACACTCCAATAAAAAGGTGGACTCTGTAGAATGTAGCCTCTGCTCATTCCCACAGTCTGGTGATGGGAGCTTTACTGACCGCAGGTTCTCAAAGGCACCTGAGGGAGACTCCACGGCACAACCAAAGAAGGAAACCCAAGTCACCTATGGCACAGAAGCCATTCTCCAACAAGCTCTCTCCCACTATGGACGGAAACCGAACAAAAACATCCACTCACTATCCGTTCCTTTCTGGCCTTATACCCAAGAATCTTGTACTTGGTTAGCCAAACCAATTTGCCTTGGTCAAAGAGAAAGGCACGCTCTTCCTTTAGGTTGACATAATGCCAACAAGGATTTTGGGGACACGTATCCTTCACAACTAGTATAATTTTACTCTCTTCTATGGTTGCCGTGAAAAATCAGACTCCACCTCAGACATTCCCAGATGTGACTTGTGGATCTAATTTCACTTAGCTAAATGACAGAGTCCATCCATTCTTTTTCACACACTCTGTCCGTCCGCATACATTTACTGACTCGCTACTATTCCAGGCTTTGTGTTCAATTCTGGGTATACGGAGATGATATATCTTCAGGCTCACAGAGTAGTGGGAGAAATCGCATTAGACCCCCAAATTATGTTTTGGGGGTCCTATGGTGGGACATGTCTCTGCCAGCTTTGGTTGCTTCACTTGTTCAAGGAGAGAGCTGACTGGACAGTCCTTAAATCTACGGCCACTACTTGCAGATGGGGCTAGTCACAGCTTAGCCCCACTCACAGCCTCGCTCGGTGGACTCGGTGGGATTTCCAAAGCGTCCCCCACCCTTCCTTAGGTTTAAGACCACCCTCCGCCCCTTGGAAGACAATCGAAAGTTCATGGGCAGTATCAGTGAAGTTTACAAGGAGTAAGGAGGAAGGGGAAAAGATGAGAAAGAAAGCACAAGTCCTGCCAAAAGAAGAGAGGGAAATTGAGGATGACTGTTAAGTAAAGGAGAACTCACACATGCACATAATCCTTCAGGTCTAGGAAGCTGAGCTTTATTGAAAAGTTTAAACAAGACCTTTCAAATTTAACAAAGCAGTATTATGCTGTCTTCACACATTAATGTCAAGTATCATTTATTACTGCAGCTAAAGTAGCTATATCAGAAAAATAGCAATTGTTCAGAGTGCAGTGGTCACTCTGTCCATCTGAGAATATTGTAAGGGAACAGGGCTGCAAGAGAAGCAGGTGGACGTAGGCTTCCTGACACCAGGATGCAAATCAGGAGTCTCAAACATCTGGACACGTACAAAACTAAAAAACAAAACGAATCCCTGAGCTTCAATCTGAAAGCATTCATGTTCACGTTCCTTTTGTGTGAGACTGAACTAGGACGTCCCTCCTGGGCAGCCTTGGGCTTCTGCTTCACAGATGTCATCACTGGGCTACAGGAGCTGGTGAAGAGTACACTAATTTCAGGAAAAATAGTGGTGTTGTCTCTCCACAGGACTTTCCTTCTCAAACGAGTGGATCAATGGCCTTGGACTGCTGGCCTGCCACACATTTAAGAGTTCACAGATAGAGATGACTGGGTGCATTGGTCTTCAGGTTATTTCAGATACAGGTGTTCTTGTTGCTGATGCATGTAATTTATTTTTGAAGGCTCCAGCAAATGACTTCACTTGATCAGAGCAATTTCAACATTTGCTAATGAGCAGCTCTCACAGTTAAGTTTGATGGAATCGTTATGACTGACACAGCTGGGGTGTCCCTGCATCTGACTCTGTACCTGCTGCATGAGAATATAAGGTGTCACTTAGATCCCTAAATACAAGGCCATTTAACTGAGAGCCTTTAAGGCAAAGAGATGAGAACTGGGTACTTATACACAGAGCTTAGTTCAAGTCAGTGTCAGATTATTTACTGATGAACAGCACAGCTTAAAAATTCCAACATGTGTCAGTGTGTCCTATGTGGTGGGGTAAAAAGGGAATACAACATATTCTAAATTGTAAGGATAAACAGAATGGTCACAATCTTTCACAAGGCAGTGACATTTTAAAAGGGAGGTTGAGACACCAGCTTCATATTCGGCCATGATTAGACAAAAAAAAACTTAAAAAAGCAGATGCAGTTCTAATCCTAACTGGAGAGAACTGGGCATCTTCAATGCTATAAATTTTTTTTGGATTTAAAAATACAAAAGGATTAGGAAACAAAAAGTATTTTAGAGAAATTAAGCAAATTTTGACATGACTTGACAGTAAACGTCTCCAGTCTGGCTTTCACTGGTACTTCTTCATTAGATTTATCATTTCATCATAGAGCCGCCACGGGGCATCCAAGCCCCAGATGAAGTCTAGATGCTCCCACTCAGGAATGTGCTTGTGGTACACCAGTTTGGGGATCTGGGTCAGTAAGACAGTGACGTCCTTGTAGTCCGCGAGCCAGTCCTGACCCCCGCTCCAGACAGTGGTCGGCACCATCATGCCTTTCACATTGTAAGCGGGAGGGTAACTCTGTAATAAAAACCCATGGAAAGCTTTGTCTTCATTGTTTTAATTGACCAAAATACAATTTCCATGAAACACTGATTATCAAATCTGATCTGAGACTAAAAGACTAAATTTTGAAAATTGTTCTCAGTTTAATCTGAGTTGCTATTACTGGGACCAGAAGAAGCCTAACCCACAACAGAATACTAACCATAACCACTGCTATGCGTATATAAGAGTTGTTACCCTGTGCTGGGCATGGTCACACATTTCAGCCCCTGGGAGGAAGGCGTCCTCCTCCCAGGCAGTTGATGCCGAGCTGTAGAACCAAACAAAGCGGTTGGGAAGGGACTCTGGAGTCATACCCCTCCACCTCTCCACCTTCTGGGATGTGACACAAGTCACAGAAATTCTCTAAGCCCCAGTTTCCTCCTCTGTAATAGTAATTATAATAATCACATCTATGTCACAGGGATATTGCGGGACTTACATAAGAAAAACATGGGCAGAGTACCTCACACTTTAGAGCCCTTCGCACTCAAAAAATGGTCAAGTTATCTGCATATGGAAGAAACGGCTTAAGCAATGCAATCTGGCCAAGGCCCCCCCAGCTACCAGGTATCCTGATCATGACGGATGACAGTGATGGTGGTTGACCCAGAGCCAGGGGAAGGACAAAGTCCACAACACAAATTGCAAAGCTTCGCTGTTCTGGGACTGACGGAGGGAAAAGGAGGACCATGTATAGTCAACGCTCCCAAACATCTCCCACAGCACCTGAGCCCAGCCAGAACTCTCATACCTCACACTGGCTTCCTCGATGAGTTTTCAGGGCTCGTGTTAATTCTAAGACTTGGAAGACTTTACCTGGTTGTAATGAAAATAATTCTTGGCACTGCTTCCCCAGTCAAAGGCTTGAAACTTATGCGATTTAACACTCTAAAGAGAAGATAATTGGGGGGGAAAAAGTTATCTAACACAGAAGTTTGAGATAACACCACAGGTTGCTAGAGCTAGCCATGTCTTCAGAAACCAAGTTTACACCGATACCCCGATTTGTTCTTCATTTCCAAACTGTAATTTAAAATAAAACGGCATTATTTTTCTCTCCTTTCCTAAATGACTCAACTTCTCGTGCTATGATTGGAAAGTAGCTATTACATGACACAATAAGCAGCCACATATATATGCTGTGAATGATAACTCGTCAACATTGCAACCATTGGAGAAATTTTATGGTGATGTTTTCAACTGAAATTTGAACCTTAAACTTTTTCAAAGTGCTAAATGTCTTACTTGGGAAAGAAATACATATTACATATTATATATGGATTAATCTACTTTTATATATATTAATGTGTATTTATGTGGATAAATATTTTTATATTAGTATGTAAATATATTAATTATATATTAACATACTTATATTGATTTATAATAACACTATATCATGTGTACATTTTTATACATAATCACACATAATCGCCATCATATTCCTACATATCCATTTGACAAGTTTTATTATTTAATATTATAATAATTTTATTTATTTAACACTTTTTCTTGAGTATCAGTACCAGTATAATCACAAAATTGTATTGCACACTAGAACAATTCTAACTAGTTGGGGATACTAGAGCCATGAAATGATACTGTGTATGAAATTTAAGTGTATGCATATCTAGAATATCATGATCTAAAAATATTATCAAAAAGTCACTTACTTGTATATTTTGAAATAATGCAAATCCATACCTCCTCTATAGTCTCAAGTTAAAAATATGTCAAGAATTAAATCCAAAATTAGTGAGCCAAATGAATTGGAAACTGTTTAAGCTTTGGCCAGAGGGCGGTGCCTTATAAACAGGAAAAACCTAGACATTCTTTGTCAGAACTGCTTTTTTTCTTTTTTTTTTAGTATATATATGTATATAGAATCTATATTCTCTATTGAATATAGTTGCCAGATATTGAATATAGCTTCCTGTGCTATACAGTATGAACCTGTTGTTTATCTACGTTATATATAGTAGTTAGTATAAGCAAATCTCAAACTCCTGATTTATCCCTTCCCACCCTCTTCGCCCCTGGTAACCATAAGTTTGTTTTCTATGTCTGAGTCTGTTTCTGTTTTGTAAATAAGTTCATTTGTCTTTTTTTTTTCTTTCAGATTCCACATATAAGTGATATATGGTATTTTTCTTTCTCTTTCTGGCTTACTTCACTTAGAATGACAATCTCCAGGTCCACTCATGTTACTGTAAATGGCATTAGTTTATCTTTTTTATGGCTGAGTAGTATTCCATTGTATAAATATACCACAACTTCTTTATCCAGTCATCCATCGACGGACATTTAGATTGTTTCCATGTCTTGGCTATTGTAAATAGTGCTTCTATGAACATTGGGGTGCATGTATCTTTTTGAATTAAGGTGTCCTCTGGATATATGCCCAGGAGTGGGATTGCTGGATCATATGCTGTTAATTGTTAGTCTTTTAAGGAATCTCCATCCTGTTTTCCGTAACGGCTGCACCAAACGATATTCTCACCAACAGCGCATGAGAGTTCTTTTTCTCCACACCCTCTCCAGCATTTATTGTTTGTGGACTTTTGAAGGATGGATATTCCAACAGGTGTGAGGTGACACCTCATTGTAGTTTTGATTTGCATTCCTCTGATAATTAGTAATATTGAACATTTTTTCATGTGCCTATTGGCCATTTGTATGTCTTCACAGAGAATTGCTTTTTAGGGCTTCTGCCCATTTTTGGAAGGGGTTGTTTGTTCATTTGTTAACAAGTTATGAGCTGTTTTTATATTCTGGAAATTAAGCCCTTGTCAGTCTCATCTTTTGCAAATATTTTCTCCCATTCCGTAGGTTGTCTTTTTGTTTTGCTTATGGTTTCCTTTGTTGTGAAAAAGCTTCAATTAAATAAAATTCTACTGGTTTATGTAGTAAAAGACAATGTGATATTAGATACTACATGGGAAATGTTTAGCATCTGTTTTCACCATTGCAAATGCCAGATATTAATACCTGCAGCATATTTAACAAGCAGAATAAAATACGGATTTACAGCACCTGTTAGCGCATCTGTTCCCTAGCTCTAATTGTCAGTGAAAATATATCAATGAAGCTGTCCTGCCCCTGTAGACAGACCTCAGTTTGTCACTTTCTCACATACATCTTTAGCATTTATATGTAGCACCGGGAGTGAGTGTAGAATACAAAGGGAAAATGTGCCTAGATTCAGATTAAACTTCAGATTTGACTTTTGTGCTCAGAGTCACAGATTTCAAACTACCCCCCCCAAAAGGGCATCTCAGGAGGAGGGAAATATATTATTTTACATCAATATACACAATAGCATGCCACTGTCATAAATATAACAGGAAGAGAAAACTGTTTATAAATAATATTCAGTGGAGAAAAGTCAGAAAATAAAATTGAACATGCGCTATGGTCCTACTTAAATGATAATCGTAAGTGGATAAAGATCAGGTGGAAATGCTTATACTATTAGGAGAGACGGTTTCTAAAGTGACATTTAAAAATTATTTTTACATCCTGTTGGTAATGAAAATGTAAACAGGTCCAATCTTTCTAAAGTATAACACAGTCTAGAAGTCTGAAAGCTATGCCTACCCTCTGATTGCTAAGTCTGCTTCTACGATGTACCCTAAGAAAGTAATCTGCCTCATTTGTAAGAATAGAGCTCTAATTTAAGAATATTTGCCCCAAGATGCTTCATTATTGCCAAAAAACCTATTATAGTAATAATAATAAATTCAAGCAACAAGAAACTGTCCTCCCTTATAAATATTTTAAAATTTAGTTACTGACCTGAAAAAGTAGTATTGATTGTGGCAGACACTGCTACTTGCTCCCCCACCCCAGTGCCCCTTCTTGCCTTCTTCCTTTCAGTAATAAAATCCCTAAAGTGTTTGCTAAGCACATGGCTGCTGGGGTAGCAACCACCTCCCTCCTGTGCTTCTTTCCTGTGGGCTGGGACTGCCATGGAGGTGACCTGGCTTCAACCAGGCAGAAGACACCAGCAACCCAGGGATGGCACTGCTCCAGTGCAGAGGGGACAGTCACACTCCACCACCACAATCATGTGCCTCTGATGTCTGGACTGAATTCAGAGGAGGAGAAATATTTATTTAGGGGATGTATTTTAGGATCTTTGATACAGCAACTTAGCCTGTATCTAAGAAATACAATGCTGTTTAATTAAACAAAAAATAAAGCTATTAAAAAGTGCATGTAGCACAATCCTACTTTTGTCACGGAAATAATTATACCAAAAAAATGGTAAGATTACACTGAAAGAGTTCAGGACATGCCACCACAAAATACGTTGCTTTCCATGATGATGATTTTGAGTTAAAGGCGCTAGAAAAACAGCAGACGCGAGGACACTGACCCTTTTTCTTTCTAAAAGCAGAGATAAGGCTCCCATGTGAAAGAAGCCCTCCCTACACCAGAAGGAAGAGACGTTCTTCTCACCAGAGTCTGAGAGCAGAAGCTGGGAGAAATCTGGACAGAAAGGCCTTGTGAAAATAAGTCTCATTTCTTGTTAAGTCTTCCACAACTGCCACTCTCTGTTCAACCTAGCATATAAGCACTTAGGTCTCGCTACTTCTTTGGGTCTTCATTTTTCTTGTGAGGGCTCCTGTGCACACATAAATAAAATTCATATGCTTTTCCCCTGTTCATCTGCCCCATGTCAGTCCCAGTCAGAAACCCTAAAGGGGTAAAGGAAAAATCTGACCTCCTTGTGATACCCAAATACTAATAATAGTTACCCCTGGTGGTAGACACATGGGTGATGTAGTTTCTTCTTTGTATTCACATATTTTTAAAAACTTCATAATGAATATATATTATGGGTATAATAAAAATTATACTAAACGTCCTTTTACAGTGTTTTAAAGAGCTTACCTAATGAATATTTGGGTTTGTTTTTTTTTTTCTTAAGTAGGAGGTTTCAAATCATAGAGAACATCAGATCATATGAAGTACTTACTAAATTACAGATCCCAGGGACATACCCCCAGGAATTCTGACTCTCAACAAGTCTTTGGTAGGCACAAGAATTGGTATTTTATATAAAGCCCTAAGTAATTTTGAACAGCACTGTAAAGGTACGTCAGGGCTGGCCTTCCTCAGATAGGAGCAAGTTCCTGGCTCTGGGCACAGCCAGCAAGGGAGCCAGAGATTCTGGAGGGTTCTCTGAAACTTGTGAGTTTTATAAAGAGAGTAAGATTTACAAACTAAATTTAAAAACTCAGTGAAGAACTAGGCTTTACAACTATTGAGAAGTGAATGCTAATTACTTAAAAAAAAAAGATACATTTCAAAACATACTATGGATAAAATGGCCTTCAAAGGCACCCCCAAACTTCACACCTGAATTGTCGCCCAAAGCCTGCCAGCATCCAGGCCCTGCACACCTTCAGCAGAAGCCGCTCCCAGCAGGTCCCAGGGCCGCCTGCACCAGCGTGTCCTGCACAGGCAGAGAGGAGCAGCCCTGGCCAACAGCCCGGAGTGGGGAGAATCGAGAAGATCCCACGAACAGCTGCACAGAACAACTATTTTCTTGACAAAGAGATGACACAGAAGGCAGAAGAGCAAATGGCAGGGATGCTTCTGCAGTGACTCTGGCTTCAGAAATGTCTATGGGGCACATTCCAGTGCGGTTAGGACCTAAATCCACAAGGTCACCCCTGGGCGCAAGAGCAGTGCTCTGAACCTCAGCCTGTGGCCTTTGACCTCCGCCAGCTGCTTGATAAAAGGGCTGGAACGAGAGCAGAAGCCTGGACTGCAGCCAGTCCCCGGGCTCTACGGCCAACCCAACGCCCCAGAGGAACCTGCGAGACAAAAGGCTGAAGGAATGCCAAGCTGTGACGTTCAATGGAGGACGCAGTCCAACAGCCTTGGCCGCCCCTTCCCAAGAGCCTCTGAAAGGCCAGGCCTGGCGGTCATCTGTGCTCTGCTGAGGCCTGGAGAGGCCACGCGTGGGTATTTCAGCATCTGCCTTCAGCCTAGGACAATCGTCCTCCACACAAGGGTGCACTGATCCTTGAGGGACAGAAACTGGGCCTTTCTGGAAGACGTCCATTAGCTAAGAGGGTAACAATGTACATAAACATAGGGGTATTTTGATGACCAGGACTACAAAGGGGAAAAAGTGACTATAAACAGAGATGTGGCTGAGGAGAAAAGCAGGGGCCTGAATGGACATTTGTGGGTGAAAACCTGAGGACATTGGAAGGTTTCAGGATATCCTTCCAGAGGGAAGTGTCTGCTCTTCAGCGTGTCATGAGCTGCCCGCGTTCCACAGGCCCTCTTCTAAACCAGACCCTGGCACTGAGTCACGACCACTTAACACTCGGCCTCACAGTCACAAAAAGGGGCTAAAAGCCTCAGGCACAGTCTTGTCTGGTTGGGCAGGGATGCGTCCAGGGAGAGGTGAACTACGGCACCCCCAACAGACAGGGTTCCTGGGACAACCGAGGAAGGACACTCAAGCGCCAGTGATGTCCCAAATTCGGCTGGGCAGAAGAATCTACTGGGCGGAATCTTTTGAAAATACAAACTCTCTCCGCTCAGCACCAAAAAGGAATGAACTACTGATGCACATGGGTTGGGTGAATCTCAAAATAATTATGCTGAATGAGAGACGCCAGACAAAAGCAAATATACACTGTATGATTATCCTTAGACAAAACTCTGGAAAGTGCCAGTAACTTACAGCGACAAAAGCAGGTAGGTAGGTGCTCGGGGCTGGTAGGGGAGAGGGTGGGGAGGGTGTTAAAGGGGGCCTCTGGGGGTGATGGATATGCTCACTGTCTCAACTGTGGTGATGGGTTTGCAAGTGCATGTTATGTCTGGGTCAAAACATACTAAACTGTACACTTCAAATATCGTATGTCACTTACACCTTGATAAAGCTATTTTTTAAAAACTTAAAGTACAAATTCTTAAGTCCAAATGAATTAGAATCTCTAGGGATGGGACACAGGAGTCTTTGTGTTTAAAAGCCTGGATTGAACAGCTCCACCACAAACCCAATTTCCCTTACTTTTTCAAAACAATATTTTATTAAAAGATGTACTTTTTTTTTTAAAATGGTTTGATTTACAATGTATTAATTTCTGGTGTACAGTATGGTGATTCATTTATACTGTGCTATATAGTAGGAACTTGCTTTATCGATTTTACACACAGTAGTTAGCATCTACAAACCCCAAACCTTCAATTTAACCCTCCCCTCCCCTTCCCCCACCCCCGGTAACCAAAAGTTTGTTTTCTATGTCTGTGAGTCTGTCTCTGTTTTATAAATAGTTTCATTTGTGTCAAAAGATGTACTTTTAAAGGCAACTCACATGGTTCTGATGCAAGCAATGACTGCCAGGTGGAAGATATCCACCACATCTTGGTTTGGAGCTTAAATGGCGAGTTACTTCATATTTAAAAAGAATTTAGGGCAGAAAATAGTACAAATAATATGTTCTGAGGTAGAAGCAAGTCCCTGACATATTGTCAGGTGGAAAACGAAGGAAGCTAAAAAACAGTAAGTAGAAGAATAAATCCATTTATTTCCACAATTATTTCTATTCACATCTTTAACCACCTCTTTCTAAAATGATGTACAGCAAGAGATATGGAGTAGAATGCAAGGATATTTCATATCTCTGGCTACACATTTTCTGTCTCTGTGAAGGATTAAAGAATAATTTCATTTTTCACCTTAAGAGAATTTTTATTATTTTACTTATATGTGATTTATAACTTTTCCAGAATGAACGTGCATTACTTCTTTGATGTGTGACAAAACAGTCAAAAATCTATTTTAAAAGTCAGTGGCTCTCATTTATACCTATGATCTATTTAGCTCTGGTTTATCCACTGATGTTTCAGGTATATGGTGTTCATGGGTTAATGTTGAAACAGCAGCTTGTCTCCAGTGCTGCTCTAAAATACTGCTTTATGAAGCAACACAGAAATAAAATAAGCCTGGGACTCAATGAAAACTGACAGATGGGAGGGAAAAGAAAAGTAAAAACAAGTCAACCCCAATGGCTGTTTGATAGACTCACATGTAGTACAGTTTGCCCCAGAGAGGATAATTAGAAACACACACACACAGTGACAGGAACCCAGGACTCTGGGGGAGGAGACCAGGTCACATGCATACGCAGACTTTCTGCTTGCTTCGTGGAATGCACAGAACTTTCTAATGCTGATTTCCCACAAACCCCACCGCACTCCTGGAATGCCTACCTGGCTCCAGTGTAACATGTTTTGCACAGAAGTTCCGGCAGGACAGTGTGTTGTATACACAGGCACTCTAGACTGCAAAATAAATACATGGAAATAAAGAATGAAAACAGCATGAAGGAGGCATTGATAATAAACATATTTTGCACCTGGAAGCATTAAAACTACCAAGCCACAATCTCATGTACATGAGATTAAAAGCAGGAAAAAAAATCTTTTGATTACAAATATGTCCTATAAAAATATGTACAACCACACACACAGAGAATACATATGAAGGAAATACAGCAACGTCGTAACCATGGGGCTGTGTGGATTGAGATGACTGGTCTTTTCTACTTTCTTCTTTATATTTCTTTAAATTTCCAAAATTTTATATAACAATCACATCTTGCTTTGATCATCAGAAACTAGAAAAATTAACATTACTTAAAGAAATTCCCTAGAGCCTTCATCCTAGAATTTTAAAACCTGTTTTCAAAATGCAACATGACAAACTACAGATGTATTTAGAAACACCAGCATATTGCTGGCCAAGGGTTTAACGTTTTATAAAATAAATAAATAAATGTATACACACACACACATACACACACATATACACATGTAAGTGTATGTGTGTAAATGGTCATTCCAAATTTCAACACACTTAAAAGTCATTTTTTAAATGAAAAAAATCACTAGAATAAATACAAATATCAGAAGTTAACATGACGACAGATCTTGTTCAACAGTTTCCGTGCAGGTACAACGTAGAAAGCTGACGGAGGCTGGTCTGAGACTAGCTGCAGAGGGCATCCCAGTTCATTCTTGTGCCTCTTAAATAAAAGACCCTTTAGAGCTCTAATGAGGTCATCATGCCTGCCTCTTCTACACCTTCCAACACAAACAAGCACACTCACAGATAAAACAGAATCACTCAAAGTTTAAAGTCTTAGTACAAACATACATACCATATTTAAGTTTTTCTCATTAAATCCGCACAGAACAAAAAAGGCATTTCCACAAAGCTCCTTCAGGATGACATGAGTGCAAACATGTGTACTTATCCACTTCAAAAACTTACTCTGGGGAAGAAATTGTTTCACCCCAAATAAGTCCTACAAAATAAAAAGACCATCTCAGCATGGTATACCTCAGAACTCACACAAACACACACACACACACACACACACCCTCAGGAGCAGAGACACATGCCAACAGTCTCCAAGGATGGCCTCAAAAGAGAACTGGCAACTAGGATACTCATGCGATATGGTTATGAAGGCAAAAGCAGACATTATGGACCTGTATCGAAAGTCTCAGATGCACTGGGGTTTTTTTGTTGTTGTTTTTGTTTTTTTAATTTTTTATTGGTTTATAATCATTTTACAATGTTGTGTCAAATTCCAGTGTAGAGCACAATTTTTCAGTCGTACATGAACATATCTATATTCATTGAGACATTTTTTTCTCTGTGAGCTACCATAAGATCTTGTGTATATTTCCCTGTGCTATACAGTATAGTCTTGTTTATCTATTCTACAATTTTGAAATCCCATCTGTCCCTTTCCACACTCCGCCCCCTTGGCAATCACAAGTTTGTATTCTATGTCTATGAGTCTATTTCTGTTTTGTATTTCAGATGCACTGTTAATCAACTACACTTCAATAAATTTTTTAAAAATTTACTCTTCTAAAACACTGATAAGTTATATCTAAAAGTCATTATTAATAAAAACAATTACATTTTTAAAAGTCCATTTAAAATAATTTTATATGACATGAGATTAAACAAATCTTGAAAAAATTTGTTTTTAAAAAGTGAATCTCAGATGAAGAAAAGGAGGCAGAAAATCAAATAAGTTTGCAGCAGACTTCTACAGTGGGAGAGAGCCTTAATGATCACTCATCCCAGGGCCACCCCCAAAGGTGTCCTCTGACTTGGATGAACAGTGAAACTGTCCATTGTTGAAACTGTGATCGGTCATTGGTGTATCTGCCTAGGGCACATACATCTAATCCAATTCTACTGGCCAGTGGGCCAAACCTGCCCACCGCCTTTTGGGGTTTTTTAGTACTTAAAAAAAAATTATGATAGGACACACATAACACAAAATTTACCATCCTGACCATTTTTTAAGTGTCTGTTTCAGTGGCATTAAGTACATTCATTGCTGTGTAACCCTCACCACTATCTATCCATCCCCAGAACTTTTTCAGCATCTCAGACTGAAACTCTGTACTCGCGAAACGGTAACTCCCCATTCGCCCTCTGCCAGCACTGCCTGTTTTTACACATAACAAACACAGATGAGAACATCTGTGTTCACGTCTTGACACACCTCTTTACACATCGTCTCTTGCTGGTTCCACACTACAATGGCAGAGTTTAGTAGTTGCTACAGAAACCAGATGGCCCACAAAGCTGAAAATATTTACTATCTGGGCCTTGACAGAAGAAGTGATTACACTGGCCCTGACCAACGGCCACTGAACCCGCGCTCGGTTATCTCCAGGGCAGTCACTGTGCCTTCAGGCAGATCTCCCTGTGTTTGCGTAAGAGGAAATAGGAACATGATTTTCTTCACAGCGAACCCAAATTTGTCCCCCCCTATAATTTACTTTTGCTAACACCTCACTTCTGGAGACGCAGACAGGAGTGGAAAATTCCAATGTCTAGAAAGGCAGTTTTATGGGTTGAATTGTGTCTCTCTCCAAAAAGATATTTTGAAGTCCTAATCCCCAGCACCTCAGCATGTGACCTTCTCTGGAAATATGGTCTTTATTGAGGTACTCAAGTTACACAGTTGGATGCTGTCTACTTTTAAACAAAACAATACATTTCTCTCTGGAGATAGGCATGTCAATTCACACACAGGGTCTACAGGAGAAGACCCCAAACTGAGCATGGTGCTTAATTCTGAGGAAGCGCCTAGGAGAAGCCTTTGTAGTTAAAGGGGACTTTATGTGTAATCTCTGAATTGTTTATAATGAAAACCAAAGCTTCTCTTATCCAAGGTATTTAAAATAAATTCAGTTAGAGGGGTCCACATCTTATGTGCCTGTCTGGTCACTGGTACGGAGAATCCCATCTTTTGTGAGTCAGATTCTGAGGTCAGAGTATAGCCTGTATTTCCTGTGAATGTCTTTTAAATGGCCAATAGATATGTTATGAATATGTTAAGCGTATATTCCTGCAAGGGATTTCATGCGTGTGTATAAGTGCATCATACATAAAACACAGACTACGCATGCATAATGGACCATCTGACCTCAGCTGGCTCGCAACTCCTCCTAAAAACTGCTTCCTCCTTGAGCAGAGGCTGGGGGGTCCACACAGCTATAGGGTTGAGCCCTGATGAAGTTACTGGCTTGTGCTTAGGGGCCATATAATAAAATATAATAGTAACAGTGCCTTCAGATCATCCTCCACGTGGCCAGGGTAGGGCTTGTGGAATAGCATCTCCTGTCTCCCGCCCACTCCTCTGCACAGACTCACCATGTGTAATAAAGGGCAACTTCAAGGAGGTTTAAGCTGCCTTCTCCTGTCCTTCCTCATGCTCTCTTTGTGTAGTGGGTGGGGGGCTGCATGGCTGAGAACAGGGGGCTCCAGTGTAGAGTTAATGATACCTTCTTGACCCCCCAGCCTCTGGATGTAGGAGTGAAGGGGGAAAGAAAAACAATAAAGAAATCCCACTGTTCCACTGAGAGCAAAGCAGAGGAGGAAGACACACCTTCTTCCTCCAAAGGCCAGTTCTTCAGAACTGAAAAGGAGATCTGTGACAAAAGGGAGTTGGGGCTGGGGGTTGGAAACCCAAGTACCTTTGCGAGATGATCTGGAATTTGTCCAATTTTAGTGAGAGGACCAATAGAGAACTCAAGTGAAACCACAGGAGCCAGGGCAAAAAACATTTTAATCTTTCTGGCCAGCTTGGGGATCTGTGAAAATGCTATAAAACCTGTGGGAACAAAAAGAAAATACCAGAATTCCATTTTCTGAGACTTTCTCTGAAAAGGCAATGGCAGGTATGCGTGACGCCCTCTAGAGGCAACCTGAGAACCGCGCAAGCGACGCCGCCGCCAGGAGGCCAAACACTTGAAAGGAGGGCCTCTGAACTCTTACCCCAACACCGAGTTTGGTGAACCAAACATTTAAGTGCTCCTTTCAGTTTTCAACCTCGATATGCACTGGAAGAAATCCGGATGGCTAAAACCGGAAGATGTTTTGTGTTCCTTGAATACTGTCAGCCAGCGATGGAAAGCCTGTCTTCCTAACAGCTCCACCCCTCCGCCCCCTCCCTCACGGCTCCCCTCCATCCCTAAGGACCATGAACAAAGGCACTCAAAGCAGTTGGTCGCCGCTGACGCAAAAGGAACTTCCGCAGTTAGAATCCCCTAGCTTTAAAATATGTTTTAGCTGACTCTCAGGTCACTTCTTGCCTTAAACTTGGCCCCAGAATGTCTCCTTTGAAAGCAGCAGGGCAAAGAGACAAGTCGACAAGTCATGCGAGAAGGAATATAGATGAAGAAAAACGCTTAAGGCTACTAAGAAGGAAGGCAACGGTGTCCATGTTACTTTTTGTTTGCAGTCTCTCAAGCAGGCAGTCATGGGAGTGAGGGTGAGGCGACCTAACTGTGTATATCCAGACACTTCCAAGTGTTTGTACCTTTCCTAGGTAATTTCCTCCTAGGCGTGTATTCTAAGGAAATTGTGTGATAGGAACACAAAGATATTAGTCACAGTATACACTAAAAGGGGGAACTTAATAAATTATGGGACAGGTCTCCAGTCCCTAATCATAGGAGTTCTTGTGTGCTCAAATTAGAGGCAATTTTTATTTTCTTTAAACTTTGCTAAATTTTCTGTTTCTGTTTACAATGAAAGCACATTACTTTTCTAATCAACATAAAATACATATGACTTTTAAAAACTGTAAAGTGTACTATGGCATCCTTGTAGGTAGCTTTAGTCTACTTCACTTGAAAAATCAGCATAGTTTTCTGTATATAAGTCTCTGCACTAATAAAACTTCTTGTTTTCTACCCTGTCACATCCCCATACTGCTTAACTAGGAAAATACGTAATAGGCTGGGGTTTACATTAATTCCTTCAATTAAGGGAACCATACACCATGTTTATCTATTTATGTTTAAGTCTGAATTTCCAGAGAAGACTAAATATTACCAAAATCTTTTGCCCTATTCATTATTTCTGCTTGGCACTAAGAAAAACTCCAAAAACATAAAACCCTATCTGAACTCACATAATTTTTTTTTATATTTCACTTTTAAGAACAAACACAAACCTGTAATAAGACATCATGTCAACCCCCTATCTTGATTATATACATACCTATCGTGGTGCCTTGTGAGTGACCCACATAATACACTTGTTCTTGGCCAGTTTTATTCAGAATGAAATTAATTGAAGCGGGTAGGTCATAATTTGCCATCTCATCATAACTGTAATCCAAAAAAAAAGATCTTTCATCAATACATTGCACACAAATACAACAGTGTACAAATAATAGGTGTGTGGTTTGATTAGTTATCACAAACTGAACACAGCTGAGTAAATTGATCCTGCGTGTAAGAAACAGAACATTACCAGGACTGCAGAAGCCCCCGTGGGCTCCCTTCTAACCCATGCCTCCCCAAAATAACCATGAGCCTCATTTTTCACACCATAAATCAGTCCCATCCATTTCTGAACTTTTCTGTAAATGATACCAAACAGCAAGCATCCTTCTGCATCTGGTTTCCTCCATGACACTGCAGGTGGCTGTTGGCTGGCCACTGTGTAAATATACCACACTTTATATTTGCTCACTCACTACAGATGGGCATCTGGTAGTTTCCAATTTTCCACTGTTACAAATAGTGTGACAACAAATACATTCTTGGACATGCATTTGGTAAAAGCTCTGATTCTCGTGTTTCAGGTCCTCAGGTAGGTTCTGGTTTTACAAGTGGTAAGCAAGCCTGAGGGAGTCCGGGGTGCTGACCTTCTGTAATGCCTGATACTGAGATGCAGCCCTGAATCCGTGCGCATGCATGCCGACTACTACCACCACTTACGATGTGCCAGGTTCTGCGTCCTCTCCTTTAAGCCCCCAGTGACCTTGTGAGCTAGGTATTTGTTACCTCCATCTTACAAAAAGGGAACAGACACAGAGGGCTTATGTCACATGCCCAGTGTTGTGCGGTTAGGAGTAAGAGAGAGAAGGGGAGAATTTCCAGAAAAAAGAAAAGTGATCATTTGGAGTACATGTTTATGGAGGAAGGGAGAAGGTTATGGGACACAATTTACCAAGCAGCACCCTACCACCAGGAATGCCAGCATAACTAAAAATTCCTTATTGAAGCTAATTCTTAAATGTAATCGTTTATTTATAATTTTACAGCTATTTATTAAGTTTCTAACAAGGTGTAAAACCTTCCACAAACCATCAGTTTCGCAGTCATACGATCTTGAGTTACCCACCTATTTGCCACCCAGGTCTGCATTAAAGGTACCAAGGAAATAGACCCTGTCATGATCAACTCAAACATACCTGAAGGCCCAGAATTCATCCTGAGAAACGGAAAAAGTCTTGTGTTTCCGAGACCAGGTGTTTCCCCTGCTGTTCCCCATCCACACATCAAAACCAGCATCTGCCAGAATGAAGCCCAGGCTGTTGCTGGGCAGGTTGGTGACCCAGTTACTGGAATCTGCCAGCAAGCCATGCTGCAGGAACACAGCTGGTCTGGGACCTGGAAAATATTCATGTCTGGGAGTTAGCAGCGCCAGGCTTCAAAACAACCATGACATCTTGCTAACCAGATAAGTCACACAGGATCACAAAGCAAATAATGAAACAGAAACAAAAGACCAAGGTAGCGTTATCATTCAGCAACTACACTGCATGAGGGCGCCCAGGAACCGTATGCTTTCCTTGGGCACATTAGGACACTACTCACCCATCAAAGGTGATTAGGGCCGGCGTGGGGAAAAAGATTTGACTTTAAAAGATCAGAGTCAAGTTGACCAAAGAAGGACCTTAGTGACATATGGGGACCACTGGGCAGGGCTGCCTTGTCCCTGCTGGTCACCAGTAACTTAGAAGGAGTGCCTGCACTGCGCTGGTCCCCCGGGGAAAGGACAGTTGGAGTGAGGCAGGAGGAAGGCTCAGCAGGGGGCCAAATTCCTCGTTGCTTGTTCCAACCTGTGTCTCTTCAGACACTTAGGGGAAAGCCAGAGGCTGCGTAAGTGACTTCACAGGGCAGAGTCCTGAGAAAGGAGGAGCGGTTTCAACAGAGATGGGAGAACCAAGGAGGGTAGAGCAGGATAAAGAGTGAGGCAGTCAAGCCAGGACTGAGGCTGGAAAGGGGGGCAGGTGCCAGTGCGTGGCGACCAGGCGTCAGCTCCCCTACCTTGCCTTGATGGGGAAGGTTTCAAACTTCCATGAAATCTCTCTATACTTCCCTCCCTAACCCCCAAGAACCTTCAAAGGAGACATGTGGGACTTGGCAAGTTGAAGACATACCAAGAAACTCTTTAAACACCATCAATAATAACTCCTGGATTTCCACAGGCAATGAGAAGCCACTGATGCTTTCCTGGGAGGTGACCATGAAGCTCAGGAAAGTGCAGGCGGCCAACTCAGGCATGTGCCCAACATGCACATGCACCCACCATGCACGTGTGCCAATTATGGTGGCTGAGGGGCTTCCAACAACATCTGCAAATACCCCTACTATAGCCCAGACCTGCCGTTACCCCTGCACGAGGCTCGAAACAGTCCCAGACCCCTTGCCCTATACTTCATGGAAGGGTTTCTCAAAGCTCCTATATTTGCCCCATACACTGAATTTCCATGAACTTGATTTTATCTAAAACAACCACTACTGCAATCCAGTTATAAAGAGTCTATGTTTAACACAAAAAGAAACAAAGAAAATATATTTAGTTACTTGGGAATTTGGATAAACTGTTTACATTAAGAGGTAATCTGTGGATGCTCATTACCTCTATGCCACAATCAGCTGGGTACCTAGAAAATGAAAGTGACTGCACAGTGATAAAGAGAACACACACACACACACACACACACACACACACACACACACACACACACCCCAAAACAAAAACAGACCCCAGGGTGACAGCAAAGCCCCCAGTGTGGGCAGGGGGAGGAGATGGTGGAGAAAACGCAATGATTTGTTAAGACACTTGTAAGAGGGGAAGGAAGCAGATTGAAGTCACTCTTCTCTAATTCCCCTTTTTGTTTGTTGGGTTCCCCCATCCCTCACTTTAAGCTGAGTATAAAAGCTCAGTGAACAACAGATATAAAAGATGGTGCCAGAAAGCAAAAAAATAGTGAACCTGCTCTTTAAAAGCCAGGAGTTTCAAGTCTGAAGGATCTTAGCCAAGAACTGCAAAGAGTCTGGCAGCCCCCTGGCTTTTATGTGGGAAATGACAGCAGGAGAGGGGAGGCGCTGAGCCAGAAAGGTAAACGGTTGAGAAATGGGACAGCCTGCAGCCACCTCAGGCCTCATAGCTGTGTCCTGTTCATTCATTTGAAGATTCTTTACTGAGACTCTTACTGTATAATAAGCAGGGCACTAGAAGTTTAAAAAAAAAATCAAGTGACTGGAAGGACACGTTACATCCTGTGTAAACCTGTCCTGGTACCGCCTATGTGAGGTGTAAGCCACGCTCCTTCCCCCGTGGAGTTCCAGTCCAGTCAAGGAGACAGGCACACAATTACCTTCCAGCCTGGCATGTGAAAGGCCAGACCCCCACACAGGAAAGCCCAGAGGAAAGAGAACAGAACTCGGCCGTGGGGGGAATCACTGAGCCAGTCTTGAGTGAGGGGCAGCTTGCCCCACAGAGGGTGCGGGTGAAGAAACGGGAGCCTGGATTTGCGGAGAACTGAGGCTGCACAGTAGCCTCAGCCAGACGGGCCTCCAGCGTGCGCATCAGAGGCTCCCGGCACGGTCTGATGCACAGGCAGCACGGGGAAGCGCTGGGAAGGTGCAGTGCCTTGTCTGACCTGGGGAGAGAGGGGATGCGAGGGTCTTCCTTCAGGGGTGCACATCCCTCCAGACTGAGCCAGCTCCCCATCCCCCCAGAACAGAAGGGCCCCTCTGAGGAGGGGACTGCAGAGGATACAACCCACTGGGCTTTCAGAGCCCATCACTCCATTAGACATGATGGGTCACCAACAAAGAGACAATAGTAACAAACCCTGGCCTGCGGTGGAAAACCAGCTAAGCTGCTGGTCCCTTCCCTCTGGTATTCAGTGGATGCAAAAGGCAGCAGAATAAACAAGGGCGTTGCAACAGGCTACCTGCCTGTCTGCCAGCCTCTCCCACCTGCTCCCACCGCGGGGAGAAAGGAAGGCATGTGTCTTCCTTCCCACCCCACCACCAATCAAGGACTTAAGGATTTGCTGGTAAAAGAAACTTCTCTCCAGCAGAGTTATATCTACTGCTACTCACATCTTCCAGTGAATTGTTTTAATCAGATGTCTTTTCACCCTGCTGGGAGAAGCTGATTAAAGTAATAGGTGGTTATTATCGTGTGCCCATGTGCTCCAAGGTGCTGTGCTGAAAATCCTATGAAGTGAGTACTATTTCTATTTAACAGAACAGGGAATCCTGCCTGAGAGAAGTCAAGTAATTTGCCCAAGACTGAATGAGAGCAGGCAAGTGGGGGAGCTGGGATTCGAACCCAGGTAAGTCTGTCAGGGTCTAGGCTCTTGACTGTTTTGCTACGGGAAAGAAGGTTAATAAGAACGAGAGTCATTCTACAACATACAGAGGCCCTAGGGAATGACAAGCCGGAATAGGGGAAGATGTTTTGCAGGGAGCTGGACCACATGCTTGGATGAAAGTAATCGCTAGTAGATGGAGGAGTCAGAGAACTCAACCTCGCCCCCTCAGGCAACTCCTCCAAAGCCCAGCCTAATCCATGCCCTCCAGCACCTGCAGCCCAGTTTCAGCAACAAACCAATGCACCAGGAAGGGGACTGCCTTCCCCGCTGTGCCCTGTCATTAGTTTGCCCAAACTGGCTCGAGGAGGGCTGGGGGCCGAGGGAAAGGCCTAAAAGGACTTTGGCCCAGAGAAGGCACATGACTTCATCACACTCATCTAAAAAGTCAGCACAGAGACAGCAAAGAGAAGCAGCCCCGTGATGGCCCGCCACCATGCCGCCTGCCTGATGGGGACAACCGTGGGTGGAAGTGAGGAGGGAGGGGAACACTCAGGCTCTGAAAATGAATCTGCTGAGCCCACAGTCTCCCAAGAGGAAGATGATGGGGTGAATGGGGAAGTTCCTCCTGCCTCCCAAGACACCCACCCTCCCTAGCAGGGCACTGTCTGAACAGGCCTCCACCACACTCGAAAAACTCCAATAAAGAACCAAAAGGAGGAGGAGGAGGTCACAAAGAAACAGACTTTGGTTCTTATCAGATGTGAAACCCTTTAGGATTTACTCAATCTCCCTGAAGTATAGCTGCCCTTTTCTAAAGTGGGGATAGAACAGTGGCTGACACACAATAAAGCTCAATAACTAACAGTGATTCATACAAATAATAAGAAATATATAAATGCAACAAAACCTTATTAGAACACAAGCTCTGTGAAGAAAAACACCATGAAGTGGGATTCTTTAGCTAAAATATATAATAAAAGTATATTTTTTAAATATATAATAAAATATAACCACAGTTACAGCAGGACCATACTAAGTGTTGAGGGTCTCAGGTTCCAGTGCTAAACCTGTCACATGCACTGTCTCAGATAAGCTTCTCCCAGCTTTCTGAGCTGACATGGTCAGCTGAATAATGACTCACCAAAGACGACTATTTCCTAATTCCCAGACCTGTGACTGTGTTGCCTTGTGTGGCAAAAGGGACTTTGTAGATGTGATTAAGGATCTTGAGATGGGGATTACTTCCTGGATACCTGGTGGGCCCAATATAACCACAAAGGCCCTTCTAAGAGGGAGGCAAGAGGGTCAGAATGAGAGAGACACTGGAAAATGCTATGGTACCAGCTTTGAAGAGGCAGGATGGGCCAGAAGCCAAGGAGTGTGGGCAGCCTCTAGATGTGGGAGAAGGCAAGAAATGGGATCCTCCCCTAGTGTCTCCAGAAGGAAGGCAGCCCTGTCAACACCTTGGTCTTAGGACTTCTGACCTCCAGAATGATAAGATAATAAGTATGTGCTGTTTTAAGCCACTAAGTTCATGGTAGTTTGTTACAGCAGCAACAGGGAACTAATACAACTAGGGACTAGTTTTTACTCCCACTTTGCAGATAAAGACTCTGAGGCACAGTGTGGCTAAGTAATCTGTGCAAAGTTGCACAGCCAACAATCCCAAACCAGGACTCAGAGGTGGCAGGACATCTCCTGGGCCTCAAAAAGACAGGCCTGTCTCCTTGCTAGCTTGGGAGGAACCTCCATGACCTAATATCTTTCAGAATTGCTTAGAAGATAAGCTGTAATTTGCATAAGGGCTCCCTTCTCCTTCTGCAAAAGCAGGTTCTAGACAAAATGGCAATAAGAACCTGGCTTCTGGTGCACAGGCATCCCCACCACTTATACAGAGTAATGCCAAATCAGGATCACGCCTGACTTTAGACGTCCCTGCAGCCATCTGTGGGACAGGACAAACCTAAGTGCAAGGGCTGTTTCAAGCATTCCAAAGGCTGGCTATAGATCGCCCAAAGTGCCAGGACCCAGGGGGCTTCCTGAACCTGCCGTGACTACTTACAATAAACCCTAGGAAGCATTCTGGCATCTGGTTGATTTGTAATTATTAACAGTATTTGTCATAACAGCTACGGATCACCCACGGTGTTTTACAAGGATTGCACTGTTGCAAGAGAGCTATGAAGATCCACCCCCATGTTAAAGATGAGGTGTTTGATGCCTGGAAAGAGAGCTTAAGGAACCTGCCCTAGAACCCTCGCCTAGAGGTAAGCCAGAATTGAAACCCAAGTCAGCTTCATCCCAAAGTCCTCGCTTTTAACCAGTGAAAATTCATTTAAAAATAGAGACATGAGAGAGGAGGAATGTTTATAAGGATTCTGTTTGTACCCAACCATTTCAAAGCAAGTCAAGCACTATTTTCTAAGAGTGTCTACATATCAAAATCCTCTGGTGCCACTTAGAAAACATACATATTTCTGGTCCTGGTCCTGGGAATCAGGAATTCCAGGGATGGAGCCTAGAAATGAATTATTTTCAACAAGCTCCCTCAGCTCTTCTGATGCAGCCCACCCGTAGTGCTAGTCCAAAATGCTCGCTTAACAGAAAGAACAGAGGTCCAGTAAGGGAAGTACACACAGGAGTACTGGCTGCCTCCTGGCTCACAGAGGGCCATCTTTTCACTGTGCCCTAACGTGGTGGAAGGGGCAAGGGTCCCTGGGTTTCTGAGGTCTCTCTACAAGGACACTAATCCCATTTGATGCATTTTAGGCAAGGCCTTCATGTATTTCCTTGTTCTAGACAGGAGGGCACCCGGCCAGAGATGGTAACACTGACCTCCAGGCACGGTTCTTCCCATCACATTCTCACTTCAGCACCTTCTGCTCGTGATTTGAAAAAAAAAAAAATCCTCAGATAAACATCTTCCTTCTGTCCTTCTGGTTTAGAACACATTCTGTCTTAGTCCGTTCCAGCTGCTATTAGAGAATGCCATTGACTGTGTGGCTTAGACATAATCGAAATTTATTTCTCACAGTTCTGGAGGCTGGGAAGTCCAAGATCATGGCCCCAGCAGATTCAGTGTCTGGTGAGAGCCTGCCTCCTGGCTCACAGAGGGCCATCTTTTCACTGTGTCCTAATGTGGTGGAAGGGGCAAGGGTCCCTGGGTTTCTGAGGTCTCTCTAAAAGAACACTAATCCCATACCTGGGGGCTCTGCTCTTATGACCTAATCACCTCCCCAAAGCCCCACTTCACATTAAACCTTAGGTCTCAACATCTGAATTTGGGGGTGAGGGGAAAACAAGCATTCAGCCTACAGTCCATTCCCTGTCAGGCAGGAATGGATACTGAGTAAGCAGACACCAGGCTGCCGTCAAACCCACACTGATATTTTAAAACGAAAAACAGAAACTACAGCTCCATTTATAATAGGTGAGATACTGTATAGGCTTATGTCATCCAATTTTCACAACCACCTACGAAGTGGCAAGTATTATTCTTCCCATTGAGTAGATGAAGAAATTAAAACTTAGGTCAAGGAGACTGCCAAGGTCACACAGCTAGTTCAAGTCATAGAAGTGAACTTAAGCCCACGACTGGTGCCATTAGCACGCTCCTGTTTAACCACTAGGTGTCCAGCCTCCAATTTTACCCATCACAGGAAGCTCTCGAGTTCTGTCTGTGGGTACAGTGCCTCTGAGCTCAGAAGGACCCTTAACCCAATATGGTCTTGAGCAAGGGACATTATAAAGTGTTGATGCTTTGGTCGACCCAGTCCCCAGGAGGGCCCAGGATGGAAAGAGCAGGTAGACTGAAGCCCTGTGCTGGAGAGATTATCAGAAAAGGCTTCAGCCCTCCAAGAGCTCATGGTCTAGTGGGGAAGACCAAGGTTACAAACATCATCACCTACGTAATACGTTATTACTTTTTGTCATAACTGTCTTAATTGCTATGAAAGAAACACAACACAGAGAGCTATGAGAATATGAAGCCAGGGGCCTGACTGGGTGTGAATGACTGAGGAGATCCTCCCTGAAGAAGTGATGCTGAGGCTGAGGACAGAGACTGGGTAAGAGCGATTAAGCAGGAGGAAGACAGGGCACACTGGAGAAGGGATGGGACCATACACAGCACTCTCTTCCTTTCCACTCTGACTCTTGGTTCCAGCATATATGCATATATGAGACACACCGTGCTGTGCAGCTGACATTGCCTGGTGGTGCTGAGTTAGGCAGAGGGTCTGAACACAGTCCCCTACCCCTGTGCCATTTAAGTCCAAGCAAACCTGGGCGTGACCTCAGGTAGCCAGAGCCAACAAGCCCGGGCACTGTTGTCCAGAGCTGCCAAGAGGTAAGGAATTACATCCCAGCTCATCAAGGCCTCTGTGCAGCTTGTTAGAGAGCAGCATTTAGAAATGGTTTCCTGAAGAACCACATATGAGGGAGAAGAGAAAATCCAAAAATCAGTCAGAATCCTAAAACAAAGAATAAAATTTAAAAAAAAAAATCACTCTACAGGCTGGTGACCTTTCCCCCAAAGAGCTAACTCACAAGCCAGTTTGTAAATTTTCAATTATGACTCACAAGGTTCCATGGGCAACCCCAGGGGAGTCGTTGCCAAGGCAAAGTCCAAAGAGCCTGCTGATGCATAAAGGCAATTACTCCCATCCTACAATGCACTTCACTCATCACGTCATCAGACACGCACTGCTTTCCATCAATGTTCAACTAGTAGTGCTTTATTTGATGGTTGCTTTATTTTACAATTTATTTCCCAGTTAGCCAAGAAGTCTGTCCTGTTGTTATTGCTATTTTATGCATTTTTAGGCAAGGCCTACATGTATTTCCTTGTTCTAGACAGATAAAATAATAATTCTGACTATCAAAGGGTCAACTTGCTCAGTACTTACTGTGTAAGGCCGCGCTCTCTATTCAGGGAACACTGAACCTGGAGTCAGACTGGGGGGCCCCTCTCCTTCGGCCCACCGAAAGCAAATCTCTTTCTCTCTTTGAACCTAATTGTCTCACCCACTAAAATGAAGGTGTTGCTCTAGAACACAGGCTCCCAAACACAAGGATTTTATCTTGGAATCTGCTGGGGACTTATGATAAAAATGCAAGCTCTCGAAATCCCCAGCCCAGGCAGGACTCTTGAGATCCTTCAAGTGCCAATGTCCCATGACTTCCTGAAATAAGGCTGAGCAGATGAAAACAGAACCACTTCCCTATCAACAACAGATTTCTGAATTTCAATTCCGTTAGGGAGTTAGTGCAAAGCGGGGGTCAACACTCAATAGAGAAGTTTGCTTAATTAACATTGATAAACAGCCCACAAACACTCCACAAGAGCTTTCTAAATACATATTTCAAGTTGCCTAGTTAGCAAAGGTTTGACTGGACAGGCAAGGATTGTTTAAATCAGGGGGTTCTTTACTAGGTCCATAAACTCTCTGCAATTGAGTGTAAAATTTGTGTGTGCACAGGTATCGATTTTATTTTACTAGAAAGAGGGTCCATGGCCTTCAACAGCACAGAACTCCAATTCTGAAGACTGCCCGACAAAACTTACTCAGGCCAGCCAAGCAGAGGACATGGTGCCGCTGGTCGCTGTGAGGAATACAAAGATGACAAAGACACAGCCTCTGCCTTCAAAGAGAGGCTGCAGGGAGGGATGGTGGGAGGGAGAAGGAGACACATAAATCAACCCCAAAGCAGAGTAAGAAAAGCACCTCAAACCTAGGGTTTATCATATTAAATGAAGTAAGTCAGACAAAGACAAATATCGTATGCTATCGGTTATATGTGGAACCTGAAAAAAAAAATTGATACAAATTCTATTTACAAACCAAAAACAGACTCACAAACATAGAAAACAAACTATGGTTACCAAAGGGGAAAGGGCGAGGAGGGATAAATTAGGGGTTGTGGATTAACAGACACACATTACTTTCCCTCTCTCTCTCTCTCTGTATATATATATATATATATATATATATATATATATATATTCTATATATATATACACACACACACACATATACATACACACACACACACATACAATTACACCTGGATTCTAAGAAGCCTAATCCTGCAAAACTACATTAAGATGGACGAGAACGGGGAGGCTGGGAGAAAGGACGGCATTTGGCATGTAGAGGAGCTGGGTAGTCAAGCCCTGTGATCATAAAAATTCTCCAGACTCCCAGTGAGGCTCCACATACAATCAGAGTCTGGAGACAGGACTGAAAGATGTTTATGTCAAATGAAATAAAATGCACAACCTAAAACTGAGAGTTAGGTTTTATTTGGCAGACATTTCTGAGGACTGGGATGACAGCCTCTCAGATCGCTCTAAGGCACTGCTCCAAAGTGGCAAGGTAGAAGCCAGGATATGTGAATTTTTGCAACAAAGTTCCAGGTAGTTAGAACATCAAACGATTACCATTAATTAAAGAAAACCAGTATCTCAAGTTAAGGAATTCAGTGCTTTTCTACGTATGGGAAAGTGTAAAGGTCTGGGCTCACTGAGATCATTCTTTGACCTAGCTGTCTAGGGCCAGCATCCTGTTATCCCACATCCTGAGTTCCCTCAGGGTACACCGCTACGAGTGGCTGCAGAGGCCAGGCTGCCTGCTTGTCTGCATCCTGAGTTCTCTCCGCTCACTGTCGGGGTTGACGGTAGTGGCTGATGACTTGATGGCATTCTTTGTTTGCATGGCTGGCAATATTTTTTGTTCACTTATTTATCACATAGCTTTAAACTAAGGGTCCATAAGGAATGTGGTACTGATAAATCAATAATGAAGGTGACATCAGCAAGATGGATGAATAGGAGGTCCCCAGCCCTACTCTCCTCACAGAAGCTCCAATTCAGCAACTCTCCACAGAGAAGAATGCCTTTGTTAGAATCGCTGAACACAGGGGTAGGGTTGCAGCCCCATGGTAGAGGACAAGAGCTGAGAAAAACTGCATTAAAAAGGGTCAGAGGAATTGTTTCACTTTTATGTATCTTGTAATGTCCTATAAATAGCACAGATGTACGGCATTATTTTTGTGTATATTAAAAGCATTACTGTCTTAAAAGATAAGCAGACTGAATTTTCCTCTTCCTGTTTTGAAATTCTCTCTTTTATTCTAATATATGGGAAGTCTCAAAAATGGAAATGGCTCAGGCCTCTCTCAGGTTCTGAACTTATTTGAGAGGTTGGCGTAAACGGTCATACAAGCAAAAGGTAGTGGCGTGGCCTGGCAAAGAGAAGGGAGGCCTGAACTGAAGCCATAGAACATGGGGAGCCCAGAGAGCACCTGCCAGCTACTTGGGGATGGGAGTCAGCAGTGACTGGGCCGTTTCTGATCCAGGTCACCAGGAGGGCAGGGGTGTTACTAAAAGAGTAAGAAGTCAGAAGAAGTGGCGTGGGGCATTGGTTCCATGCTGGGTGTGAGGTACTGCATGCATTCTTTTTGGCTTAAATATGCCAAAATAACACCATTGGAGTCACTGCCCCTGAATAGGAGTGAAGGTCGGTGAAGAGCCTCAGCTCCATGCCCTTCCTTGGACCACGGAAAGCAAACCATAAGAGAAGCACTACGCAGTTCTCAGGAGAACCACACGTTCCTGTAGATAATTGAGTCCTCTGTCACAGATTTCCTCTAAAACTCCCTTCTGAGCTTGGTTCCCAGCAGGTGTTACCTATGCAACACTGACCCCCTACAGGGAGGCCTCTGCAGAACAGAGGGAGAAGGTGGGGATATATATATATATTATATAATATATATATAAAACAATATAACCCATAAAACCAGAGAGTGATAAAGACCAAAGGGGAACTTTGAGACCATCCCAGCCAATCGACCACTGTGCAGATGAAGAATCCAAGGCCTACAGAGGTGAGAGCACACAAGCGCTTAGAAGCCGATGCAGATTTACACTGAGGTCTCCTGAGTTTCCTGTAACACCTGGGAGCAGATCAAGAAGGACGCTCACTTTCCAGGGCACAGCGCCTTCACCTGCAATGGTCGCAATACATACCACGGGGCATGTGGCACTATCTGCTTTCACTGCTGTGTGGAGAGAGAAGCCTGGAGGTGGATATAGAAAAGGAGGAGGCAGGTTCTCTGAGCATGTTTTTACTGAAGTTCCCTGCATCTTTTAACAATGACTCACACTACTAACTGTATTAGTCAAATAATCACTTTTAAGAGAAAGCATATCAATACATATTTCTCTTTATATGGGATCTGAAATCAGCATACAGGGTTTATATTTAAAAAGGGGAAGGAAACGAAGATCATATGTTCATTCACTCTGAAATAAAATATTTTTTCTGGTTTAAGCAGAAGGAAAAATAGAAGCCCTCGCTGTAACTCATTACTCCTTTTGTAACATGCTTTTAAGAAGATCTGTAAATCATAAAAATCTCAAGAGTTAGAAATTAAAGTTCAAAAAGAGCATTGGCTGTCTTGACCACTTAAGCATTATGAAAAGCGTCATTATACCTCATTATAGCTAGATTTTATGGGAGAAAAACATAGATAAATCAGAGTAAATCATGACAAAAATAGATAACGATACAAAGCTCACATTAACACAGGGGGTTTTTAAGTTTGCTTTGAATAATAATGTGGGAAGGAATCAAGTCAAAGAAGGCCCTTCTACTCATATAAAATTTCAACTGAAGAAGAGATAGTTATCCAATTACCTTAATCTCACCTTAATTTCCCAAGGAAAGTTTCTTAAAAACATAGAAAACATTAAAAAAAAAAAAAAGCTACATCTGGAGAGATGACTGAATAAGGATCAGATCCTCATTTTGATGTCTGTTTAACAATTTCAAGTAGTCTACCTGGAAATTCCTTAATCTGCATTGGAAACCATAGTTTTGCTTGAGTTACGAATGAGAGAAAAAATATGTATATATTTTAAGCCAAAACTATAGGTACTTTCATATGTTCCTAATGAGAATAATTATCAGAACAAGACCATGTGGAAAGCAATTTAACAACAGCTATCAAAATCATGAATCTGTATATCCCGACCCCAAAATTCTCTTCCTGAAAATGTATCTTGTAGATAAACTTGCACACATACAAGGTTATTTACAGCAATAATATTTGTTAGTAGAAGACCAGACCAAATACCCATTAATAAGGACATCTGTTAAGTAAATCATGATATAGCTATACAGTGGAATCCTATGAGTCAGTAGAGATGAATGATGAAATGCTCTCTGTATTGTATGGAACTATCTCCAAAATATTAAGTGAAAAATTCAAAGAACAAAAGAACATGCATTATACGCCACCTTTTGTATTAAAAGGGAATCAGGGGAAAATATGTTTTTATTTGTTTCTAAAGAGCTTTTTTTTAAATAAAGAAATATAAAGAGATTTTGGAAGGACAAATAAAAAAATGAGGAGGTAGAGAATGAGATGAGAGATACTTCACTGCAAATCTTTTAATTCTCTTTGATTTCTGAACTCTGTGAATATATTACCTACTAGAAAAATTGAGTAATTTTCAAATAGCAAAAGCTATATACTTAATGCTCAAAATATTTTATTAAATAAAATGCTTCCTTATAAAAAAGAAAGAGATTTTAGCAGATCCTCAAACAAACCTGACGTTTGACTCTTTAAGCAAAATATGAAATTAGATGACTCTTGTCCTTCTTTATTTAAAAGAAGGCGTGTTTTATTTTTTTGTGCCTTGCATAAATGTAACACTTTAAATTCTTTGGTCTTAAAATAATCCCATTTCAATGTTTTCAAGTTAAATCTGAATGTGGTTACTGAAATAAAAATCAGCCAAATTCCAGCAAAGCAGTTACTTTTCAGAGCGTTCCTACCTCAACAGGGAAAACACCCATACCTTTGTCAGAATGGTTCTTTCTCCCATGAGGGATTCGGTTAAGGCAAAGAATATATCCATCTTCTGTCTCAACAAGGTGTTCCTCACTAGGGAATCCCCAGTAAGAGATGATTTCACTCTGTGGTGCAAAGGAGAAGACAAAATATCAGTGACATTCTCCAGGTTTTATTTAAGTCAATGTATTGAAATTTTGGTCTGCACAACATCCCATCACAGGAATAAACCCTCCGCTTTACTCATGTCTACTTCTCACAGATGCTTACTTAAACCTTGGTTTCCTCATTCTATCATTTTCTACATCATGTGTCTAATTTACCACAGCTTTGGGCCTCTTTGTTTCCAGCAGGCGCAAGTAAAATTTCTTTCTTTTCTCAATATGACAGCCAATACCATGATCTACCATTCTCCTTATGTTAAGAGGCCCTGTCCTGGGAAATGAAGTATAAAAAGTGCTAATCCATTTTTATCAATGCACCGATAAAACTACACTAGAACATCAAGGTCAAGTTGAACAAGAAAAGATAAAATGACTGTGGTAATCCTTTCACCATATAAACGTATATCAAACCATTGTGTCGTACACCTTAAACGCATACAGTCTTATATGCCAACTAAATCTCAATAAAATTGGAGGGAGAAAAGATGAAAAAGTAAGAACTTATGATCAAATTCACTACTCCATAAGGAAAGATTCATGTGGCATTCATTTTTTTTTATTGAGGTATAGTCGACGTACAATATTATATGTTTCAGGTATACAACATAGTGTTTCACAATTTTTAAGGTTATAGTTATATACTTATACTTTTTATAGTTACTATAAAATATTGGCTATATTCCCTGTGTTATACGATGACATATCCTTGTAGCTTATTTATTTTATATATAATAGTTTGTACCTCTTAATCCATGGGGCAGCTGTTAATCAGGAACTCAGTGGCATGTGGATAATTCAGTTATCTAGAAGTTATCTAGAAGTTTGTACATAAGTGCTCATTATTCTCTCTACCATAAATACTTGAAAGTATTTATTCTTCTTACAAAAAAACTGAAGGGGAAAATGTTTTTAATTTAAAAAACTTAAAAGATTTTAAGACTGGCTGGGGCCTGGGACCTGGGACACTTTGCTGCAGTGTTTGCACCTGGACAGATGTCTCCTTGAGCAACAGATATAGAGAAACTATAAGGGACTAAAAATAACTGCATTCATACCCAGTGGGGGCAAATTATGAATTCAAAAACCCAACTGCCACCTCTGAGATGTTAGAGCAAGAGCAGGGGACTGCGCATGTTCCCTGCACAGAGCAGCACCTAGGATGTGGGCAGACCCCCTAAGCCTCCTCTCAGGCCCCACTGTTGGAACCTTTACCTGATTTAAAGAACCAGCTTGCCCCACCCCTTGGGGAGCAAGCTAGGGAAACTGTTACTTGTTTTCGCTCCCTTGTGCTGCAGCACGAGTCCCAGTAAAGCTTTATCTGAAATTCTCATCTCGCCTCTTAGCAATTTCTATTGATTAAGGAGTCCAAGAACCCTGGCTGGCAACAATTCAAGACAAGTAATAAAACTTAACCTTAAGAGCCTGATACCGGGTCATATCCTCTTGGCTGACTATAAATTTATCTCCGTCTCTAAGGCTGCCTAATTCTTCAGCTGAGTCTCTGCATCACCTGTTTTAAAGCTTCTATTTCCTTTAGTAATCTGTACTTTCCTGGTATTTTACACCTAAATGAGGTATTTCCACATTTAATTGTTTACTTAAGATTAATAACTGAAATGTGTTCATTACTCAAGGAATTATTTTTACTTATTTGTTCTAACAAAATATTCTCAGATACTTTGATTTCTGTATTGAACTATGCTCCCTAGACACTGTTAATCAGTCCTTGTTCAAAACACTCAGTATGAACATTCTTGTAAAGTTTTGACACTTCTTTTAATTGCTGTTTAAACAAATTTTGCAAGGCAAAAATGAGATGAATGTATAAAAACATAATTTATCTTATTAAGATGTATATAGTTTTAACAGTAAAATGAGATTCATAAAACACATATTACTGAGTAGGTGAAGTCCAGAAAACTAAACCTAAGATTCAGAGAACATTTTTAAAAATGAGATGGAAAGATTATAGTTTGTGGCTTCATGTAGCCACACAAGTGGATTTAAGAAAACAATAAACATTTGTCACAGATGCATTTTAAAAGTAGATGACTTTGAGAAACCTACCACATTCATATTTGTTTCTGGGTCCACAGCTGCCAACTTCCCTCTGGGCGCTTCGGAATGCAGAGTCCCAAGGACCAAACAGAACACCAAACCCAAGAGCCACATTTTCATTCTGTAAGAAACAGTCTTGTTTTTCAAACAGTTACTTGTCCGAATTCTACTATACAAAATTATGTTAGTAGATAATGTTTCCATGTAAAGTTCTGAACCAGGTTTAGGTCAAGTAAAAGGTAAGTGAAGGGTAAATATGAAACAAATGACTTAAGCCACACGTGGAAGTAAAAACTGAGGAATTCTGTTTTACTAGGAAACCTCCCACTCACCACCCCCAGCTAATATGTGGCATTTGGAGCCCAGCACACCCACTCACCTCCTTACCACGAGGTTAAATGTAATGTTCCTAGGGAAATAAAAAAGGGAGGACTCAGGAGAGAATAGGCTGAGAAAAAGGAAGGCCCCCAAAATTCCAGAGCCTGTTAACATCCCACCATGTCCTCTCTCATTGTGACTTAAACGTTTTTAAGTTCAGACAATATTAAGTCTCCCTCCCACTAGATATTCACTTCCCTTCTTACACAAAATTATGCGTCAGGATTTGTCACCCAAGGAAGAAAAAAATGAAATGAAAGAAAAGAGATCTTGCGAGAGAAACAGAGTGAAAGATTACCCCCTCTTCTCTGAGACCCTCCAGCCATCAACAAAGACCATCTAGTTTCTGGCAGCGATGGTACAAAATCACAGCATAGCGAAGACCTAAGGGATGGAAGCTAAAGGCAAAATGAAGTGACTCTCCCCAGGACACTCAGATTGTTAGAGACAAAACTGGGACTGCAGCCTAGGCCTCCCAATTTTTAAAATATATATATATATATAATCATGGAGGTCAGATGAAGATGGTGGAACAGGACACGGAGCTCATCTCCTCTCACAAATACATCTATGTGTGGAAAAATTCTCACGGAATACCTACTGAACTCTGGCAGAAAATCTCCTACAATCAAAACTACAAGGAAGGTCACCATGTAACCAGAAGATGGAGAAAAAAAAAAGAACCGGGATGGGACCTGTGTCCTTGGGAGGGAAATGTGAAAGAGGAAGGGTCCCCTCACCCTGGGAAGCCCCTTCATCAGTGGGGAGGTCAGCGAGGACAGAAAGGGAGTTTCAGAAGATCGGAGAAGAGGGCAGCAGCTCGTACGCAGCAGGCTAAACAGAGAGACCAGCACAGAGGGTCCCTCCACCTCCCTGCATTCCCCAGCCTGAGACGGGTGCCTGCTGGTATATGTGGGGGCTGAGTACTGAAACTCAGGCTTCAGATGACAGACCTGGGGAGAGGATTGGGGTTGGCTGCACAGAGACAGCCTGAAAGGGCTGGAGTGTGGTACAGGCAACACCTGGGAGTGTGTGCAGTGGAGCCCGGGTCCGTCATAAAAAGCCCCACTGTAAACGTGCACAAAGGGAAGGGTGGGACCCCACCATAGCAGACTTTCTTGGCGTGCTCACAGCCAGTGCGGCTCTGCCTCTAAGAGCTCTGGGAGCACACAGACTCTGGCAGGTTGCCCACAAGTGGAGGCAGGGCTGAACCCTGAGCCCATTCCAAGGGGCTGCACAACTTCAGAAGCAGGGCTGAAATCTGCATGACTACAATGGGTTATGGTGCTTAACTTCAGCAGTCTGCCCTGGTGGCTTTCTGAGCACAATGCTGGAGGGACACGTGGGCAGACTGCCCGCATTTCCATGGCCGAGGCAGGGCCGAGGGCAGCGCCAGTAACGGTGTACTTTGTGAGCCAGCACAACGGGTGACAGGCAACACCACACAGCGCACTTCCAGGTGGACAGTTCCTATGGAGGAACACTCAGCAGCTCCTCTCCCCTCGGAAGTGCTCCAGTGCCTACTTTACACCCTAGCTCAGAAACCAGTGTGGGGCCTTCTATTCCAACAACTGGGAAGCAGACCCGGCCCCTGACAGGGCTGTGACAACTACAGAACAAAGAGGAGGTCCTCCTCAAAATCCAGTGCCGGCTCTGGTCACCACAACACCAGTCATACAGCCCACCAAAACTTAATCAAAAAGAGACAGATAATTTGAACAGGTTGATCACTAAAAGTGAAATAGAATCTATAATTAAAAGGAAGAAAGAAAGAAAGAAAGCAAACCCCTGAAACAAAAGTCCAGGGCTGGATGACTTCATGGTAGAAGACTACCAAACATAAAAAAGAACTTACACTGATCCTTCTCAAACTCTTCCAAAAGACTGAAGAAGAGGGATCAATCCAAACTCATTCAATGAAGCCACCATCACCCTGATTCCAAAACCAGACAAAGACACTACCAAAAGAGAAAATTACAGGACATTATCTTTAATAAATATAGATGCAAAAATTCTCAATAAAATATTTTCAAACAACCCAACAACTCAAAAAAAGATCATACACCACAATCAAGTTTGATTCAAGGATGGTTCAACATACACAAATTAATCAATGTGATACACCACATCAAGAAAAGGTTTAAAAAACCACATGATCATCTCAATAGATGCAGAAAAAGCATTTGATAAAATTCAACATCCATTCATGATAAAAACTCTTACCAAAGTGGATATAGAAAGACCATATCTCAACATAATAAAGCTATTTATGACAAACCCTCACAAACATAATACTCAATGGTGAAAAGCTGAAAAGCCTTCCTGCTAAAATCTGGAATGAGACAAGGATGCCCACTCTCACCACTTCTATTCAATATAGTGTTGGAAGTCCCAGCCACAGCAATCAGACAGAAAAAAAGAAAAGAAAAGAAAGAAAAGTGATCCAAATTGGAAGTGAAGAGGTAAAACTGTCACTAAATGCAGATGACATGATACTATTATTTAGGAAACTCTAAAGACTCCACACAAAAACTTAATAGAACTGATAAACTCAAGGTAGCAGAATACAATATTAACATTCAGAAATCTGTTGTATTTCTTTACACTATCAATGAAATATCAGAAAAGAAAAGTTTTAAAAAAAATCTCTTTTAAAATCACATTAAAAAAAAAACAGCTTAGGACTAAACCTGACCAAGGAGATGAAAAATTTATATGTGGAACACTGTAAAACATTGACAAAGAAAACTTAAGATGATTTAAAGAGATGGAAAGATATCCCATGCTCTTGGATTGGAAGAACTAACATTGTCAAAATGGCCATACTATCCAAAGTAATCTATGGATTCAATGCGATCCCTATCAAATTACCGAGGACATTTTTCACAGAACTAGAACAAATAATCCTAAAATTAATATGGAATCACAAAATACCCAGAATTGCCAAAGCAATACTGAAGAAAAAGAACAAAGCCGGGGGCATAACCCTCCCAGACTTCAGACAATACTACAAAGCTACAGTAATCAAAACAGTGTGGTATGGGCCCAAAAACAGACATATCGATCAATGGAACAGAACAGAGAGCCCAGAAATAAACCCACACACCTACAGTCAATTAATCTGTGGAAAAGGAGGCAAGAATATACAAAGGAGAAAAAACAGCCTTTTTGGCAGTGGTGTGGGGAAAGTTGGACAGCTGCATGTAAATCAATGAAGTTAGAACACTCCCTCATACCATACACAAAAATAAACTCAAAATGGTTTAAAGACTTAATAAGACAGGATACCATAAATCTTTTATAAGAGAACATAGGCAAAACATTCTCTGATGTAAATTCTACCAGTGTTTTCCTTAGGTCAGTCTCCCAAGGCAATAGAAATAAAAACAAAAATAAACAAATGGGACCTAATCGAACTTATAAGCTTTTGCACAGCAAAGGAAACCATAAACAAAAAGAAAAGGCAACCTACAAACTGGGAGAAAATATTTGCAAATGATACAACTGACAAGAGCTTAATTTCCAAAATATACAAACAGCTCATACAATTCAATAACAACAACAACAAAAACCCAATCAAAAAATGGGCAGAAGATCTAAGTAGACATTTCTCCAAGGAATACATACAGATAGATGGCCAACAGGCACATGAAAAGATGCTCAGTATCACTAATTATCAGAGAAATGCAAATCAAAACTACAATGAGGTATCACCTCACACTGGTCAGAATGGCCATCATTAAAAAAATCCACAAACAATAAATGCTAGAGAGGGTGTGGAGAAAGGGAACCCTCCCCTACATTGTTGGTGGGAATGTAATTTGGTACAGCCACTATGGAAAACAGTATGGAGATTCCTTAAAAAACTAAAAATAGACTTACCATGTGATCCAGCAATCCCACTCCTGGGTGTGTATCTAAAGAAAACTCTAATTTGAAAAGATACCTGTCCCTCAGTGTTCATAGCAGCACTATCTACAATAGGTAAGACATAGAAGTAACCTAAATGTCCATTTATTCAGCCATTTAAAAAGGATGAAATAATGCCATTTGCAGCAACATAGATGGACGTAGAGAGTATTATACTAAGTGAAGTAAGTCAGACAGAGAAAGACAAATATCATACGGTATCACTTATCTGTGGAATCTAATAAAATGACACAAATGAACTTATTCATAAAGCAGAAAGAGACTCAGACATAGAAGACAAATTAATGTTTACCAAAGGGGAAGGGGGGGCAAATAAATTAAAAGTTTGAGATTAGTAGATACAAACTACTATATATAAAATAGATAAACAACATGGTCTAACTGTATAGCACAAGGAACTACACTCAATATCTTGTAATAACCTATAATGGAAAAGAATATATATATATATATTAGTTTCTCATGTACTATATATATAGTACATGAGAAACTAACAACATTGTAAATCAACTATACTTCAATAGAAAAAGAAAATTTTTAAAATAATCATTTTAAAAGATGTATGTGTGTACACCTATACAAAGACTCATTTTAAAAATGTTTATAACAGCTCTGTGTGTAATAGCTGAACACTGGAAAAATCCAAATGCCTCAAATAGGTGAATGGATCAACATACTATGATACATACATACTATTCAGCAATAAAAAAGGAATGCACGTAAAATAATATGGATGAATCTCAAAATAATTATGGTGAAAGAAGCCAGACTAAAAATAAATGACTCCATTTCTATAAAAGTCTAGAAAATGCAACCTAATCTATTCTGACAGAAAGCAGATCAATGGCTGCCTGGGGAGACAAGGGGCAGCAAGTAAGCACTGCAAAGGGAAACCCAAGGCACAAGGGATCTCTTGGGGGCGATGAACATATCACTGTTTATATTATATTGAACACATCACGGTTTCACATGGAGTATATAAAAACTTTAAAAATTATGCATTTTAAATATTTTCTGTTATTGTATGTCAGTAACACAATACAGCTGTTTGTAAGACTTGGGCTTAAAGCGAGAATCCCACAGATCCTAAGAAACGGGTTCTCAGAACGTTACAAAAGTGAACTGACTTCCTTCTGCCACTGCAACTCCTGCTGGTGCAGGAGTGATTTCTTTCTTGACAGGAGGGGATGTTATCTTGAGTCTGTCCTGGCAAAGTAAGCCCACCACGCTTACTCATAAGTCTGTACTTCTTTATGGTCACTGGGAAAGGCTGTACAGTTCAGGGCTACCTTTTATCATAGATACAACCTTCCAAAAGCCCATTATTACTCGGGAACAAGGAGTTGATTGAAGAGGAAAAATGAAAGGTTGTAACCACAATTTAAAACAGTGAAGCCTCCGGCAGTATCTGGTTTCCGCTCAGCGCCTGTCCCCTGGGACCTGGACCAAGTGTCCACAGAGAAAGCTCCACGATAACAGCTTTCCTTCCAACAAAACAACAGGTAGTTTCTCAACCTACTAGTCAAGCCATAAGGATGACGATTGGGAAATTCAAAGGAGAAAAAGCCCCCTCCAGGCTGGATTCGGAGTGTTTTGCTGGGCTCTCTCAGCAACTTTATCTGAATGCTTGTGCTATCTTGCCTCTATCTCAAGTGCTGGTCTGTCTTCATCTTACCCCAGCCCGAGGGCAGAGCCAGTATCTAAGTCAACTGTGAACATCCAGGACCCAGCAAAGTGTAGATACACAACACAGATTTTGAAGAATGGGATCCTGGCGGCCCAGAGCTCAGGAGATGAAGAAAAGCAAAGCTCCAAAGCAGCTTGCCACTTAGCTTTCTAATAACAACAGCAACACTAATCATTTTTGTTCCCGTTTAAACTCTTGCTTAAGCCCAGGCAGCGCCTGGCTTAAGTTAATTACGCCCCCACCAACGCTATGCAGTACCGTTAAGTCTTTTTTTTTTTTTTTCCCCCAGAAAACCGAGGCTCACCCAGGTTAAGTACTGGAAGCAAAATAAAATCTTCGGGATTTTCAACAGGACCAATGTCAAACCATTCTCGACCACGCGTCTGGCTAAAAAGTTAGGTCTCCAGGCTGCCTGGAGAAGCTAACGGGAGTAAAGGGCGAGGAGGGAGGAGGAGAGCTGGGAATCTGGGTGTCGCTGCAGCCCAAGGGCGCTCTGGGCAGCCTCCCGCCTGACCAGGAAAACGGAGGGCCGCCCGGGGAAGGGCGGGCAACTTCTAGAGAGCTCTGGACTCCTGAATCACTGGGAGATGCCTCTGGCCACCGCCTGCAGTAGAGGCACCCGCAAAGGCTCCAGGCAAGACGCGCCAGAGACCAACGCCGGCCCACAGAGACTGAGCCGGGAGCCGCGCGGGGGCCCTGGCCTCGGGGCCCGTGGAGGGAGGCCGGAGCGGCCGCACCCGCACGTGGCAGTGCAGCCTGTGCCTGCACTCACCTGGAGCCGTCCGCCCGGGCCGCTGTCCAGAGCCACAGACCGGGCTCGCGGGGCTGGAGCGCCCCCAGAAGAACTCGAGCGGGCTAAGACCACGGGACGCGCGGGCCAATCAGAGCAGCCGGCCGCAGGGAAGTGCGGCGGCGACGTCGCTCCCCACTACAGACCACGCTTCAGAGCCGGCCCGCCACTCACACGGAGCATGCGCCTCGGCCGAGTCCAACGCCTCCCGAGCTGGGCTGCTCACCAGCTCCGCCCGCAGGAGGCGGCAGCCGCCCGGATTCTTAGTGGCTGGCGGCTGCCCAGCCCTGCCCTAGGAGCTCCTGCAGGTCCGCCGCCCTCCGCGCCTGGCACAACAGTTCCTGAGCTCCGTAGATGAAAAGCAATTATATGCTACGTATAAAGCGTTTAGCATGGTGCCTGACGCAGAGCAATCTTGCCGTACATTTTATTTTTATTACTAAAATGCCTAGCATTATTGCCAGCAGGGGTACAGCAACCAAGCAAAATCCCTCTTCTCCTTACTTTCTGATGGGAAGAGATACTATGAATAAAAATTAAAATGAAGTAGTGGAAAGTGCTATGAAGAACAATAAAATAGTAAAAGGGTAATGAAAGAGGATGCTATGCTATGTACAAAGTAAACGGGAAAGGACCCTCTAACGAAGTGACATCAGAGCACAAGTCGTTAGGAGGTGATTGAGAGCCATGTGGACACTAGGGAAAGAGCCTTCTGAGAGTGAGAGAATAGCAAATGCAAAGGCCCTGAGGCAGGAGTATTCTTAGTGGGTTCTAGTAAGCATAATGCAGTCAGTGTGGCTGGGACAGGATGTGCTTGGTGGAGAGTGGTAGAACATGAAGTCCTAGAGATAGTTAGGGGCCAGTTGTAACGACTTTGCTTTTTCTTCTGACCAAGATGAGAAGCCATTGGAAGGTTTTCAGTAGAAAGGCAGCATAATCTGGTTTACAGTTTAGAAAGATCACGCTGATTGCTGGAGTCATTACAGAAGCAGGGAGACTAGTGAGAAGGCTACTGCAATAATCCAAGTGAGAATTAATAATGGCTTACACCAGGGTGGTGAGAGCGGTGGAAGTGGAGAAAAATAGTCACCTCTGGTTGTGTTCCTAAAGTCAAACCAACAGGCTCTGCAGGTGCATTGAATACAGGTATGAGAGAGAAAGTGGTGCCCAGGTTGGTGCTAATGTGTTTAGTATGATGGGACTGCCATGAATTCAAATGGAGAAAGTACCAAGAAGGGCAGCTCAGGAAGGAAATCAAGAGTTTGTTCTCGATCTGCTGACTTACAGAATTCTATCAGCTAAGGCCCTATTAGGAAATAGAACCACCTCAAGGTTTCCAAAGAGAAGAAACATCACACATGTAGTGGAATTGCTGGAAAGCCAAACAGGGTTTAGGCAGGCCCCTCAGAGATTAACCACAGTAGGAAGTGCATTACTAGGAACAGAAGTGTCACCAGAGATCAGAGGTTGTGGTGTTGAGCAGCAGCCCAGGAGTGTGCAAGGCTGAAAGAGGGAAACTAGAAATACCAACAGCATTTTCTTCCTTCTATCTTCCAATTTCCCACCCATCCTTCCTGTGGGTCAAATGTAGCCTGAAGACAGCTGACAAAGGAGCATCAGAAAAGCAGCCTGCAGAATCGGATCCCTCCACCCTCCACAATACAGAGCAAAGCAGGGGATGGATAGGGGGTGGATCTGGAGACTAAACAGCAAAAATCAGCACTGAGATATGCAAGTCTAGAGCTCGAAGTCAAGTTCTAGGATAGAGACGTGATTTGGGAATAATCAGCTTAGAGACAGTATTTAAAGCCATGAGAATGAGTGAGATCTCCCACAGAGTAAGCATAAATAACAAAGAATGTACATATAGTCAGGAGATACTAAGCTGAGAAGACAGTGAGGTTTGGAGAACTGAAAGTGTTGTACTCGACACTCAGGGAAGAAGAAAATTTGAGAAAGAGGAAATGATTGACTTGGGCAGGTGCCAATGATAGCTTGAGTGAGGTAAGCACTGAGAAGTGAGCCAGATTTAGCATCATTTCTGTGTGTCAGACACCGTGCTAAATGAGCCCATTACCTAGAGTGTCTCACTCAATTCCCACACTACCTCCATGTCCCCATTTTACAGGCAAGGACATGGAGGCTTAGAAAGGTTGAATATATTATCCCAAATCACAAAGAGAGAAAGTGATCTGGCCCAAAATGCAATCCAAGAAAATTAAATCCAGGTTGTCATCTATGAATGAATGAATAAATGAAAATACAGCCGAGAAGTTCCTTCAGCCAGTTAAGGGAGGATATTACACTCGCCCTCCTGTTTTGGTCCACTGTAATCTACAGTGATTGGTGGTTCACCCATGCCTTTAGTATAAAGAGAAAGCTTTACAGAAGACCAGAGGTACAAGGTGTTTGGTGTTTGGGGGAGGTGGGGAGAGCATGAGTGTGTCTGTGTGTAACTGCATGTGTGTGTGATGTGCGCACTTTATAAGCCACATGGTAGATTGAAGACTGAAACAATTATCCTAATGGCAGTTCTGCTCGCAGCCAAGACGGAGCAGCGATGACCAGATTTACTCTCCCATCCTATGAAACTAGGAAAAAATATGGAAGAAATGGTTTCAGATAGTGGAATACAGATAGTATAGGAGAGTGGTCCCTAAGAAAAAGAAAACAAATGAAGTTAAGCCCTGCAATTGTCCCAGGTAAAACTGCCTGGAGAGAACTTCCAGACGATAGTTCAGGGAGAGGGGAACCCAAGCAAAATCCAGGGATTCCTCTGAAAGGTGGAGACAGATGAGAATTCAGGAAGGCTGGGCAGTAAAGGGTGCAGGGCAGAGTAGTGGAGTGGAGAGAGTGGCAGAGAGAGCCAGGGGGCTTTGGAGATTCGCAAAGGGTTCCCCTCAAGCCTTGGGCTGAGTACTAATTGGAACCTCCATGTGAAGAAACCACACCAAGGAAAGAACCACCTGAAAAAAAAAAGAAAAGAAAAACAAATGAGAAAATCCTCCAAGTTCACACAAAACTGGGAATAGTTCAGGCTACACTCAGCAAAGGGTGGGAAAACCTTGTAATATACAAGGTGCTAGGTAGACGATTCATAAGGATATTACCTCAGTATCTGAGCAAAATTGGCCTTAAAGCAAGGCTGCTTAAAAATAAGTGCTCTATAATGGACCTCCAATTGATTTACACCAGGTGCCAAGACAGTTCAGCGGGGAAAGGATCATCTTTTTAACAAATGGAGAATATATGCAAAACATATGCACCCTTGAATCTTATCTCACATCGTATACAAAAAATAACTCCAAATGAGCCACAGACATACATTGGAGAGCTAAAACTATAGAACTTCTAGGGGAAAAAACTTAAGAGAAAATCTTGGGCTTGTCAAAGGTTCCTTAAATAAAACATAAAAAATATAACCCATGGGGGGAAATAACAATACATTGGACTTCTTCAAAATTAAAAATTTTTTTTTCTGAAATAGACTCTATAAGCACAGTGAGATACACACTTCATACTAAGGTGATTACAATAAAAAAAAACAGATAATAAGAAGTGTTGATGATGATGTAGAGAAACTAGAACCCTCATCTACTGCTACTGGGAATGCAAAATAACACAACTGTTTTGGAAAATAATCTGCGGTTTTTAAAAAGGCTAAACAAGACTTTGCCTATGACCCAGCAATTCCACTCCTGTGTATATGCCCAAGAGATGAAAACTTTTGTCCACATAAAAACTTGTACATGAATGTTCATAGAAGAATTATTCATAAAAGCCAAAAAGTAGTGACAACTCAATGTCCATCAACTCAGGAACTGGTAAATAAAATGTGACATATCTGTACAATGGAATATTATTCCATAATTTTAAAAAATGAAGTACTGATACATGCTACAATATGGATGAACCTTGAAAACATTATGGTAAGTGAAAAAAGCTAGTCTCTCACACACACATACACACACCCATTTACATGAAACATCCAGAATAGGCAAATTGATAGATAAAGAAAGCAGATTAGTGGCTGCCTAAGGGTGGTGGTGGGGGATGAGGAGAATGTACATTGATGTCTAAAGGGTGCAGGGTCTCTTTTGGGAGTGATGAAAGTGTTCTAAAATTAATTGTGGTGATGGTTGTATAATTTTGTGAATAAACTGAAAGCCATTTAATTGTATACTTTAAATGGGCGAATTGCCTGGTATACGAATTATATCTGAATAAAGCTGTTTTTAAAAAATTTTGTTAAATGGTAAGATGTGCTCCTTATAATTTAATTAGAAGACTAAAAACCCAGTCAAAAGTGGGCAAAAGACTTGGATGTATCATCAAAGTAGCTATACAGCTGGCAAAGAAACATGAAAATATGTTCACCATCGTCAGTCATCAAGGAAATGCAAATTAAAGCCACAGTGAGATATATATGCCTACCATATGACTCAACTCTTCTACTCCTAAGTATTTACCTAAAAGAAATGAAAGTATTTGTACACAAGTGACTACAGCAGCTTTATTTGTCATAGGCAAAAACTGGAAACAACACAAATGCCCATCAAAAGGTAAATGGAAAAACAAATTGGTATATCCACACCAAGGAATATTACTCAGCAATAAAAAATAATGAGCCATTGATGCAAAGAACAACATGTATAACTCAAAATAATTATGCTAGGTGAAAGAAGACAGACAAAAACAGTACAGATGGTATGATTTCATTTATAGAAAGTTCTATAAAAGTTAAATTAATCTATGTAGACAGAAAGAAGATTAGTGGTTGCCTGGGGAAGGAATTTTTGCAGAAGAGCAGGTTGGATTACAAAGGAGGGGTGAGGAAACTTTTGGAAGGAATGGATATGTTAATTATCTTGATTGTGATTATGGTTTCATGGCTTTATATACATGTCAAAATTCATCAACATGTATACTTTAAATATGTATGGTTTAATCCTCATCAATTATACCTCAATAAACCTGTTTAAAAATGCTAATGGCTGCCATTTTTGAGCCCTTACTATGTGCCAGATACAATACTAAATAGTTTACATTCATTATCTTGTTAAATCATTAACCATTCAACAGCTATGTTTCCTCTTCTGTATATGAGGATATAGAAGCCAAGGTCATGAAGGTAGCATTCAAACTCAAATCGCCTGATGCCAAAGAGCCAGTTCTTACTCACTGCCTCATAATTGTAACCTATTTCTATTCATCTCTTCTTTTGATGTCAGTTTCAGTTAGGCCTGTGTTCTTCCAAGTGCCACACCCCCACCATTGTTTTCTGCTTCACTCTGGGAGGGTATCTGCCTGCCTCTATGGTGTCTAGACTCGGAACATGCAAGGGTCCTCAATAGTCTGCCCTCGCTAATGTCTCCAGTCCCATTTCTGGTCACACACTCCCTCAGACCTTAAATTCCAGCCATGTATAACAGTTTGCAGACTCTAAGAGGGCACCTCTTCTATGGGTTGTGTCTTCTACTTGGAATACCTTCATCTATCCCTGACGCCCAACCCCCAACCTGACAGCTTGATGAACATCTGATCATCTACTAAGATTTGGTTCAAACAATACCTTCTCAAGGAAACCTGCTTCTCCATTTCCAATGTTCCTTATCTCACCCCAGATATATCAATTTCAGATGAGTTGGTCAAAAACACAATGTTAAAACAAAACTTTGGGCCAAAAACAATATTTCCAGTAACTGATTTTTTTTTTAAGCACTAGTAATTTGGTGGGCACAATGCAGGTTTTTCTACAACTTTTACTGCATCTTTTAGTAATTTTTGTTTACTTTCCAGATGTTTCTGGGGCCTTTCTTTCCCTCCATTTCTTCATCTGCAAAATGGGAATCATCAGAGAACTCACCTAATAGGGTTGTTAAGGATTTTAAATGAGTTATTTAGCCCCACGTATTAAATTTTAAAGTACATGAGAAGTATTTAAACATTGTCCAGAAAATACTAAGTACTCATTTGTTATCTGTTATTATCACTGTTTTTTTAATTACCTAAGTAATATTCCTGTAATTCCACATGTAATCCAAGTTAACTGTAAAAAACAGAAAATGAGAATAACTAAAACAAACAAAAATCTACAATAATCTCACAAAGAGAAAACCTTTGGTAAATTTTCTATATATCTCTGTGGACCTATTTTCTACACACATATGCTTATTTAATTTTTACATAATGAAACATTTTATACATAATTTTATATAAATTTTATACCCTGATTTTTTTAGGATTCTGTGTACTTCTGACTTATTTTTGTTCATTAAGTCATCTGATTGAACACATTTCTGAGATTTAAAAATAATTTATGCCCAGTGTATAGACTGAAAGTAAATTTATTGAAAGTAGAAGTTTACAATTGCCAGCATGTACTCTAAGTTTTAACCTTTTATTCTTTTTTTAAAGTAACTTTTTTCTAAGTTACTTTGATGTTTAAAATTTATAATTTACTTAACTTGAGAAGATAATTTTTAAAATGTTTTGTCAGAATAATAGTTCTCAAATCGTGTTTATGAAGACACTAGTATGTTTATGAAGACAGAGTTCTATTAAATAAGTACTTTGCAGGCTATACTGAAGCTAGTGGCATTTTTATGACAAAGTTTCTTTTGAATATGTACACTAAGTATAACAGAAATACCACACACTTGCCATTTGAGAGGTTTAATTTTGTTAAGAGTGCAATGTTTGTATCCCAGATTACAAGGGGACACTGCCTAGTATGTGATGTGAGGCAAAGTACATAACATCATTATTCATGAATTTCTCCATTTATAAATTGAGCCTCTTATGAGGCACTCATAGTATTATTGAGCAGGTTGCACAGAGAATATTCATGTAAAATATTAAGATGGTCCCTGCCCTGTAACAAGCATTCAGTAAACGTAATTGTTTGGTCCTAATCACAATGTGATAATCCCACTTCAAGAAATACTACAGGGGGAAAGAATTTGGCAGTTTCTCAAAAGGCTAAATAAATGTGGAGTTACCACATGACCCAGCAATTTAACTCCTAGGTATATACCCAAGAGAAATGGAAACTGATGTGCGCAACAAAAACTTGTTCATGAATATCCATAGCAGCATTATTCATAGTACCCCGAAAATAGAAACAACAAATATCCTTCAGCTGATGAATGGATGGATAAAATGTGATATATCTGTACAACAGAAAGATATTTGGCAATAAAAAGGAACGCTGTAATGATATATGCCACAACGTGGACAAACCTTGAAAATATCATGCCAAGTGAAAGAAGTCATTCCTAATTATACATATTGTATAATTCTAGTCATATATTTCCAGATAGGCAAATCATTAGAAACAGAAAATAGATTAGATTGGGAGGGACAGAGGCAAGGGGGAAGTGGGCAGTGATTGTTAATAGGTACAAAGTTTCTTTGGGGGAAGACGAAAATGTTCTGGAATTAAATAAATTAGCGGGATTGTTACACACTATACAATTCAATGAATATACTAAAAATCACTGAACTGTGTACTTGAAAAGGGTGAATATTATGGTAGGTGAATTATATCTCAATAAAGCTGTTAAAAAAAGACATGCGAGTCTGAGCAGACAGGTGTTAAGAGAATTTGAGCTGGGATGCACATCAGGGTGTGGTCTGAAGTTTGTCACTTTTATGAGTTACAGTACTTCTAAAGTACCATATGTTTCTGTTTCAATTTTCCATTCCCTCTTTTTTTATTGAAGTTACAATTGATTTATAATATTAAGGTGTACAGCATTGTGATTCAGTATTTATACAGATTATGTTCCATTAAAAGTCATTGCAAGATAATGGCTGTAATTCCCTGTGCTATACATTATACCTTTGTTGCTAATCTATTTTATACGTAGTAGTTTGTATCTCTTAGTCCCAAACCCCTAATGTGCCCTCTCTTCTTTGGTAACCACTAGTTTGTTTCCTATATCTGTGAGTCTGTTTCTGTTTTGCATATACATTCACTTGTATTATTTTTTACATTCCACATATAAGTGACATATAATATTTGTCCTTCTCTGTCTGACTTATTTCACTAAGCATAATATTCTCTAGGTCCATTCATGTTGCTGCAAATGGCAGAAGTGCATTCTTTTTTATGGCTTTTAATAATGGCTACATATACCACACCTTCTTTATCCATCTACGGATGGGTAAAAGGGTTGCTTCCATATCCTGGCTGTTGTAAATAGTGCTGCCAGGAACAGCACTTCTGCCCTTCTGCTTGGATCTCAAAACCCAGGAGCAGATGCTGGAACGTTACCTCCTATGTCTGGCCTATCAGTGAGTCCCGATCTCTCTCTCCATGTGTAACCTTGGACACCATGAATTCGGTCTGCCCAGGGTCCCAGTAGTCAGAGAGTGGCTCAGTGTAGAGCTTTAATTCCTCATATCATGACCCACAGTAACCCATGATCCTTCACAAATTGCTCTAAAGTGTCTGTCTTGGTGGGATTGAGAATGAGACGTTTCCTGAGCAGATACTCACGTTACATTGACAAGAATAGGTGTCCTGTTCTGCTCAGAACCCGCTCTCATAACTCCTTGAGTTTCCTTCCTTCAGAAGGCAAGAATCCATTGGCCAGTATAATCAGCAGGACTTCCTGGGGTTCTTCCCTGGAAGAGTTGTGGTGCAGCGTGAGGCATGCTGCCCCAGAAAGTACCTGCCTTGTTGTAAAAGGTGAATTTGTCGCTGAAGACAGAGTTTGCAATCTTGATGTTCAGGTTAGCATCCACCAGCAGCTTTTCTGCCCTTAAATCCCCATGGACAGTACCCTCCTGGTGGCCGTCTGCACAGCGCACACTTTCTGCTGGAATCTGCCTTCAGCCTGTTTGCTTTCCTGTTGCCGTGAGCCACGAGGTACTCAAACGCCTCTCCTCCACTAGTGTCCTTCCTAACAAGGCGGAGAGTTTCCTCAGCTGCCGTCACTTCTAATATTTAACTATGTTGGGATGATCCAAGCCTTCGTGATTCCTGCTTTGCGGCATAGTCTCTGGATGTTGGAGGAGTCTGCTGAGTCCTGTCAGTGATTGTCACAGCTATCGCTTTCCCAGTCGGGATGGGCTGGCCAACTTCACCATAGCCAAGTCACCCTTGCCCACGGGTCTCCATGGTCTGGAGGAGACCGTGTGAATCTGAGTCTCCTCAGGAGAGATGGCTCACGGGCCCTTCAGTAAGTCGGACTCACTGCTGAGCTTGGAGTTAAGGCGTCCTAAGGTCAGCTTACATTTGGGAAGAGCTGGTGAGAAGCTTGGTCCGAACTGCCTCAAAAACAAATCAGCTCAAAGTTCACCTGATGAACTGGTCTTTATAATGGGATCAAAACACAATGCCGAAAGAATATGAAAAGGAATATATATATAGAGAGAGAGAGAACTGAATCACTATGCTGTACACCAGAAATTAATACATTGTAAATTACACTTCAGTTAAAAACAATGCCAGACAAAAATAAAAATAAACTAAACAAATAACAAAGTGAAAAGGAAATGAGTAAAAAGAATAAAGAAAAAAAGAAAAAGAGGATTAAAAAAAGAAAAATGAGAAAAATAAAGAAAAAATAAGTAAACTGAAAAGGGAAATAAAGAAAAAGAAAAAAGTAAAGAAAATAAATAACAAATGAAACAGACAAAAATGCCAAGGGGGAAACGGACTACCTTTGGTTAAAAGTCCCTCAGGTCACTGATAAGCGGCTTTCTTAGCCAGAAAGACAGATAATTTAGGCCCAGCCAGGGACTGAGATGGGTGCTGGGAACTCCAAGGCAATAGTTTCATATGAGGTCATAGGAAGAAATGAACCTATCAACAGGGCTGGGGATAATCTGCTGTGCTTTTTATGTGGGTTATAGCAACTGACATTACCTTATTAGAAATTGAAACCTGCAGGATGTTTCAGTGGACTTTTCGAGTTTGGAAAGCTGCAGTAATTTTTAACTTCTGAAAACATCATAATGTCTACACTTAAAATATTCAGTATCTTTAAAGACTGAATGATTGGTCTTAAAACAATGCCACAACTTAATTGGCATTATGATATTGTACGAAATGTTATATTGCATAGGACACAACAAAGTACATTATTATTATCTATAAAGCTGAAGGGAAGCTAGCAGTCATCATACTTTGATTTCTTATTCACAGTTTTGCCCAGTTTCTTCGGAGTACATTACTCCCTTTCCATACTCCTACCTCAGGGCTCTGCAGTATCTCCTACTTTGGCCTGGAACGTTCTTTCCCAGAGATCCTTAAAACTTCCTTCCCCATATCATTCAAGTCTTTGCTCCAATGTCATCTTTTTAGTGAGACCTTCCCTGATTTACCTATTTGTTCTTATAAAACCCCTTGTGTAACTTATCTGCCATCCCTATACAAAACTTTGTATTCTGGAAATTTTCAAACATACACAAAATTTTAAAAAGTATCTTCCTCATGTATCTATCATCCAACATCAATAATCCACAACATAATTGCAGTCTTAGTTTACACATAAACACTTTAATCTGCATCTTTAACTAAGTACTTGTATTTTAAAAACACAGGCACCATGCCATTATGAAATCTAACAAACTAGCAATATCACATACCAGTATATACTCAAACCTCCCAGTTATCTCAAAGATGTCTGCCACAGTTGATATGTTTGACCAAGTTTGGGATAAACTGCTGTAGGTGCCACAGGGATCTAGCACAGAGCACCTTGCCTGTGCTCAATCAGTCCAATGGTTTGGAGCATCTTCACCGTATTGTCAATTGATTTGAAGCCCAGCCCAAACTGGTTCTCAATCTTCATTTACCTATCTCTTTCTGCTATTCTCAATATATCTCCACCCACTGCCACCCTACTTTCCTACTTTTATGATAGGGTCAGAGGCACCAAAATGTCTACTGATTTCTTTATGGCTCATTCAGAAAATTGTGTCAATGGGACAAAAATCAATTAGGATGACTTTACTTATCTGATTTGATGCTGTAAACAAACACACATTTTCCATCATCCTGTGAAAGGTCAGGAGGGTGAGACCAGTGGGTGACAAGCAGATGTCAAGAGTGATTAAAGATAGAAATATTTCAAAAAATCAGTGTGTGTGCTGTGTGTGTGTGTGAATTGATGTGTATGATTTGTGTGTGTGTATGTGTGTGTGTGTCTAGGCAAGAGAAGCTGGATCTCAGCTTTAAAACCTAAGTAGTACTAAGCTGAATCTCTTTGATTCACTGTGCCATTAGGGTACTCAGGCACCAGTTGTTACTGGTGTGTCACTGTCTGGGGTGGTGCCCTACTAGGGGCCATTTGCAGAAATGACTAGGAGCCTCTTGGGAAAGGACTGAAGGGAAGGGAAGAGAGAACGGGAGAACACAAATTTGGTCTGAGGAACATGGCTCAGTGTGAAAGGGAGAGGAGGCTCTAGGAGTATTTTTTGTTCTAGCTCTGCCTTCCCTCCCTCCTCCTCCTAGGCACGTGCATAGGTAAAAGTACGTTAAATCTCCTCTATCACCACAGTTTCCATACGTGGTGACCTGGCTACATGTAAAGACCCATTGCAAAACTTTTTCCCACTTCGCTGGGGAGCAGGAGGCCTGGCCAAGGACCAGAGCAGCCGGTGCCAGACTTGGCTTGGGCTTTGGAGGGAGCAGTGGCAGAAGTGTCACCATGGCACGTGGAGCAGGGAGAAGAAACCCCATGGACACTCCAGGGAGCTCCCAGACATATTTGGGGAGTGGGGGTTGGCTCAGGCAGGGCTGGATTCTACCACTGTGAGTGGAAATGGAGCCAGAGAAACAGGATTTTGCTTCTTTCCTCTGTTTCTATACAGAGACCCTGGTTTTGACTCCAAGTTGGAGTGACCTGGGAAACACTGGTGACAGTAGGGGTATGAAACCAGTTACATTTAGTGAAAGCCTGTCATTGCTGGAGCTCATTGCAAACAAGCCTGCTTTACAAAGCTAAGGAAAAGAACTTTGTTGACTTTTTATAATTCAGTGAAATTGATCAATAAAAATTACTCACTTTGCACAGACGTGGGTAACAAACTTGAATAACAAAATCTCCAGGCTTAGAACCCATTAAGGATATCATATCCTGTATTTCCATCAGAAAATTATGGTCATATGGTCCTCCTCTCTCCCCTCGGTCTCTCTCATCCATCTCAGACCTATTAGTCAGGAGGTGTCTGGTATCTGGGAACATCTCAGCATCTCCACTCAGGCCTCCATTGACTCAACAGCTGCTCCCGTTCTGGAGCAGCTGGGAGTCCTGGGGATCAGAGATTCTCACTGGGTGGGGAAATCTACAGGGCTCCACGCACTGCTCCACGCACTGCTCCACCCTTAGGAGTGTCTGGGGAGAAAGAATAGACACTGAAATTAGAAAAGGAAGAGAGAAGAAAACAACAGAAGGACAGTGTCGTGTAATGCTAACAGCATGGGCTCTGAAGTCAAAGATGACATTCAAATTTCAGCTCCCCTGGGGGACATTAGTGAAGGTTTCTTAACTCTCTGAAGCCTCAATTTTCTTGTCTAGCGAATGGCAAGCATAACCACCCGTGCCTTAGCTGCAGGGCCATCCCGAGGCTGTGCAGGCCTCCAACAAATATTTTTGTGGATCCTCATCTCTATAACTGATTTGGGTCTCCTCAAATGAGTGAGCCAGGACCATTCTGGCAGCTGAATCTCATACCATCTCACCTGAGAGATTCTCATTTTAGGCCCATTTGTGTATTTTTGCTCTCAGTGCTTGTGCTTCTGGTGTTATATCCAAAAAAGATCATCGTCAGGACCAATGTCAAGGCGCTTTTTCTGCAAGGACAATTTTAACAGATCCTGGGGGAGTGGAAGGTGCTATCTCATTTCTCCACAAGGGGGCGGGCTTGGCCAGCTCAATAGCCCCTTCCCAGCTGGGCTATGACAAGTCCATCTTCCTTCCCCAAAAAGGTTTCCACACCCCCTTCAGAAGTGAGTGCTTGAGGAACACCACCATTTTTCTTTTGTATTTCTTATTTGAAAAGGAATACACAGAAAATTAAGAAAATACAGAAAACCACAAAGAAAAAAATTCATCCAGTCTCAGAGCACAGAGATTCCACTACCATTTTACTGTGGAATGAGTTGAATTTTCCTTTTTAAATTAAAGTAACAACTCGCACCACAATTTCTCTTGGGAAAGGGGGGTCTATTTTCCTTCTTCATATTTGTTTTCTTTTTCTCTTTTTTTTTTTTTTTTTTTTGAGAAAAATAAGCTGGTATATTTTCTGAATTCAGCATGGGAGGACATCTCGTCCCTGGGTACAGGGAAACAGATGGGGCGTGGGGGCTGGATGTCCTCTAACAAAAGGGGCTCAGAGGTGGGAGGAAGGTCGATGGCCTGACTTTTTTGCTTTGTCTGTTTTTTTGGTGTTTGTTTTCCACTGTGTGAATGGATATTTGGGGGAGCACTTTGCAGAGGTGTTAATTTCACATCTAGGTCAAAACAAGCAGCATGAACAAGGATTCCCGGAAGGAGGAACTTGGGAGCCCATAAACACTGAAGCCCGTGGGAAGCGGGAAGCGGCAGAAATCTCCGGCAGAACTTGGGGCTCCTACAGCCTGTGGCGGACTGACAGGGGTGAGTCAGCTCTACCCAGAAACGTGGGGAAAGAAAACACCCAGCTGGGCTGTAAGTGTCATGCTAGAAATACATCATTGGGATCATACTCTTATTATATATATCGTATATATATGTAACACATATATTTTATCCTATTATAATTTTTTACTTTATATTCTGGAGTATTTCTCTTGTTCATTAAAAACATATACATATACACAACATATATCCATGTGTGTAAATATATATTTATTTACATATATAAAACTTAGAACGTTTAAAAACTGCAATATTCCATCATTTAGATGAAACTCTGGTGCCTAAATTTGGATGTTGAGGGTGTTTCTGTGGCAGTGACTATTAAAGACAACCTCTTGACCTGATTTGGAGCTCAGAGGGCTGAGGATTCACTTCTGACATATCTTCCACAGCTCTGGCCATTCCTGCCCCCAGAGACCCCCCAGGACCCCCCCCCCCAGGCACAGTGGCGACCACTCTCGCATTGCATTCAGCTATTAACATCGTGTGTTTCCACTTCCTCCACAACACCAGGGGCTCCCTGATCTCAGGACACCTCCTGTTTCATCTTCCTCGTGCAGCTCAGGCATACTGTGTAGGTTCAGGACATGTTTTAAATAAACACGAGTGTTGAGTCAATGGGCAGACCTCCCCCCACCCCCAGTCATGGGCGGACACCCACCTCCGTCACGCTTCTCCTATTCTGGTGAGGCAGCATTCTACGCTGACGTTAAATCTACTCCCCACAGTGCTTAGATGAGCCCGAGGAGGCGTGTTTTCATGACTCCTGCGTCCAGGTAACTGCACTTACATAGATTCTTTTCATGTGTGACATCCAGCAGGTTTTCCCAAGAGTATTTTGTATTGACCATTGTTCTGTTTTCTGAAGATGCAAGAGAGTGTGGGGAGGGGTGCATGAGATGGGGAAAGAGGGGGCAAGCTGAGACTTCCCCCTGGCATGCCTTGATATGCAATTACTATTATGACTTTAGGTAGTTAGACCCTTAAAATACCACATTCTAGTTCTAGAAAAACTTAAGACCTCAAGAGGAAAAAATATGAGAACCAGAACCCATGTCTTGCTATTTTGAATTTGAATGGTTGAAAGGATACCCATGCACACAATTTCTCCCAGTCCTTGACTTTGTAGACTTTACTGTCTCTAACATGTTTGATATCTGAAGAATTGAGCTATTAACTAAAATATAGGCTTTTTTAAATTGGCAGCTGAGAAGAGAAGCACCTTCCAGAACCAACACATCCTTTGTGTGACAAATTAAGTGTTTCCTTTGCTTTTTTTTTTTTTTTTTTTTTTTGCCTGTAGCTTGTCTTTAAAAGGTGAGGCCTGGTGACTGTGTCAAGCAGGTCTCTTTCAGTGGCAAGCAGAATAAAGGGAGTGGGCACTAGGCAACGTGATCCTTCACTTGCAGAAGAGAATGCAATACATACAAGCTCAGAGAGAAAGGAAACTATGGGCACCTTTAGACAGTTCATTCAACTTAAGTCGGTCTTTTCCAATTTTTTTCCTCTCTCTTTCACTTTCTTCTTACTGTAACAGAATTTCGATGAGTTAAGATACTCAAGACCAAATCAACTGTATGAATATTATACTTTCAACAAAATAAAAATGGAAACTAACCTTAAAAACAGAGAAACAAATGATGTCTTCAATAAAAACATATGCTTTTCAGGTACATTGAATCTTAGTGTCTTGTAACTAGAAGGGCCCATGGAAGTAATTTATCCAAACCCTCTATACTACACCACTACTCCTTCCAGTGACCTGCCAGACACTATTAATTGATTGCAGCATTTTTCCCACGATGCAGACATGAGCTCAGAATCCTTCCCAGCAAACCATTCCAGTCCTTTGCTACCAACTCATGGGAGTTGATACTCAAGATGAAACTTTCTGCTCATCGTGGCTTAGCCATACTACCCACTCTATGAAGGCCAGTAATCTTATAATGCCTTTGATGGATGATTCAAGGCTTCCCACATTTGCTTCCAACTTTCCTGTCTAGCTCTAAACAATTACATGCAGCCAAATGGAATGCTCTCTGGTCCCCAGTCAAGCCTTCATTGCTCTTATATTACTATGTAGCTCTTTGTACGCCTCCAGCATTGCTCCCTCCCCAGTAACAGTCCAGCATCCCTCAAGGACCATCCAAGAGCTGCTTCTGTAGCAACGTCTTCTAACCATTTATGCCTCACAGACTATAACATGATCACTCCTTCATTTAAACCTTCACAGCATTCTCCAGCTTATAATAAACCCTAGCAGGTGTTTTGCCACCAAGACTTCTTACATGGTTAGTGCTTTTTGTCTTTTGTTTAAGAAACCATGTCTGCCTCAATTTACCCATGCTTCTTTATATTATCAAGAAAGACTCTGAGGAAACAGAGAGAATGACTAATCACATCTTTGACAGTCAGAAAAGAGGTCTGCTAAGAGAAATATTGTAAAGTGGGGAGGGGCGAGGCGCCTACTAAAGAGAGGAGGAAGCCACAATTGGCAGGACTTTCTTGATAATTTAGTCAAAAAGTTTAGCCAATGTATAGACAGAGATGGCATGTTTGGGATGTTCAGTAAGATATTCCTGAGTAGCAACATCTGTAGTAGCAACACGAATTTGAAGTAAAAGGAGGCAGAGTGAGTAACACTAGGAGCCATTTCCTCAAGGTGCTCTGTGAATATGAAGGACTCGGCTCATCTAGCCAAGTCGACGCATTACAAAGACCCCAACCCACCCCCAGTTTAGAGCGCTGCCTCATCTTTATCCAACTTAATCACTGTCATCTGAGCCTTGGGCCATGCCTCCCAAGATTCAATGCCTTTTCATCTCAAGGAAAGGTTGAAGAATAAAACACATTCTTGATTTCTGGGATGATGACTGAAGAAGTCATAGCACCAGAAGCTGCTTCTGGCAATAGCAGCAGCACCAACAAATGAAGTCATTCTGTATCAATGTGGGTTCTGAGAGGAAGAGAACTCCAAGAACGTCTATCCTCGGGGAAGTCACTGCCTCTCCATCAGACGGAATGACAAATCCTGCTGGGGGCCTCGGTCCCCATCCTTACCCAGTCTCTTGTCATGGCCCAAGACTGAACTATCTTGCCCAGAATTTCCTTCTCTGTATGTTTCCAGCCAGGTTGAGTCAGAAGACAATTCTGCATGCGATTTGAAGGGTGGAAAAGAAGCAATCATTTTGCTTTTTATGCTTGGAAGGGCAAGGCAGGTGTTTTTGTAGCTCAGGGCACATTGTTGCTTATCTCCTGGCTCAAGCCCTTGGTATGCCAGGCCTGCAACTGTTTCCACCTTCCTCTGGATCCTCCTTCAGTGTCTCCAAGTCCTGGGCCAGGTGTGTGGTTGGCTCCATGGTGAAGGGCACCAGCTTCTCCTGCGGGCCCCTCATCATCAAGGCTGGAGGCAGTAAGAGCTAACTTGGCCTCCTGACCATTGTTGGGGGGATGAAGCAGTGCTGTGATTCTGGCCTGTCCTTGCTCTCCCCACATCCCATCCATCTTCCCTCCTCTACTGCCTCCCTGTGGACTTGAAGCCCCAGCATCAGACACAAAGACAAGAGTCTCCCAGAGACAACTTCACCAGCTCCCAGTCACATAAAATCAAATTCCTATAAAAAAAAATACATATAATATACACTTCCTAATGGCTCTTCTTCTCTCACTGAACCCTGACTAATATACAATTAAATTCAAGATACTTAGTGAAACTAGGAATTAAGAAATTAGTGATCTAGTTTCATTTTTGCTAATTCTGGTTCTTTGCACAAATTATTTTATTCTTTTAGGCCTCAGTACAGAGAGTTTTGCTCAGTGATCCACTTACATTTCATTCTAGCTCTAAGGCTACCAAATGACTTGATGACTCTATGCCGAGGTATACCAGATGCTTCACGATAGCTCTCTAACTACAACATATGGAGATTATATTGTGACTTCATTTATGTCTACATTATCTTAAACCCTCAACTACACAGTTTTTGTGACAGCAATGCCAGCTCAGTTCAAAATGTGACCTCTCTATTCCACAGTATCATTTTGTAGAGAATGTTAATCTGTAAAGGGTAGAGTTTAAAAATGTAGGTGTTAGGCAGTGTCCAGATAAAGCAGAATAAGAGAGTGAGGGACCTAGGGCACGTCATTTAAGGAGACACTCAGTCTCAAGGTCGTACTAGTGCAGAGTCAACACTGACACCATCCTGACAGCAAGTGTCTCTTTAAATTTTATTCCCTAGGTGCCCTACTCACCTCACCCCAGTCCTGTCCCTGGTTCTGGAGCCAGACTACTGGGGTTGAAGCAAAAATCCACGACTTGCAAGTGTGCAATCTTCAGCGAGTTATTTAATCCCTTTGAGTCTATGTCCTGATCTCTTTAAAAAAAAAGGATAATCACAATATATATCATAGTTAATGTCCAACAGCTAAAACAGCTTCTGGCACATAGTTAAGGATCAATGAACGTCAGCTTGAACATGATATGATATTTGAACATGAAAGGTACAGAACAGTGTCTCACACGTTGGTTGAAAATCAATCAATATTGACTGAGTGAGTTAATGAATATACAGAGATGGATGGATCGATGGTTGCACGGATGGACAAAATATCTATTCTCATTTCAGCTTCCCTGAATTTCCCCTCAGCTGTTCAGAAAAACACAGACAAAACAGAGAAAACACTCACAGACAAATTACTGCTGATTATTTTTAAATGGAGGGAAATATTTAAAACAACCTCAGCTGTTTATGATCGAGTTTAGGGATATGACTAGGTTGGGACGGGAAGATGCCTTCTTTCATTCATTCACTCATCTTCCAAGTAAAGAAAGGACAACCTGCAGTTGGAACTTCCCCAGTGTCTTTCACTCTATGGTTATTTTTACACAAATATGAGCCCCCTTCCCACTCTCCTTGTGGGAGCATATCCCCTGATTTGTTTTGTTTTGTTTTGTTCTTGGTTTTTTTGTTTTTAAATGTCCCAGTCTCACGTAGCTGTACCACAAAGGTAACTGGAAAAATGTGGAGTGCTATAAAATATGAGGGACAAGAGACGGCACACTGACACTGTAAGAACCCGGTACAAAGTCCTGCCTCTTTTCTCCAGTCTCCCCCTCCTTGATCCGAGTAAGTTCTTTGTGTGAATCCGGCTCAGGGCCAAGAGTCTTAGTGACTCAGAGGGTCACAACAGGAGAAAGAACACGTCTTCGCAAAGCATTTTACTGAGTTTCTTTCTTGGGAAGTATGAAGGGAGTGGTTTCATCTTCTCAGTTTTAATGACTTCATATTTGTGCTGAAAGGAAAAGAGCAGGCGACAGGACGACCGCTCTCCTTAACATCAGACTTTGGACAAGCAAGAGAGGCCAAGGCTGGACTGACTCCTAAAGCTGAAGTCCAAAACAAGAATAGCTGGGATTTCAGCCACTGTGTCCAACAGGTTTACAAACTAGACTTGAGAGAGAAATCTCTCTACTTCGGTGTGTCAGGGAGGAATACAGAAAGGCCCGCATAGTAACCACAATGTAATGCAATTAACATTCCTTAACAGCTTACAGATTTGTCAGGAACCATCCTTGGGGTTTCTCTTGGTTTATAGGTCACAACTTCTTTATCCCATTCATCCGTCACTGGACACTTAGATTATCTCCATGTGTTGGCCATTGTGAAAAACGCTGCAAGGAACATGAGGGCACAAGTATCTCTTTGACAGAGTGATTTCAATTCCTTCAGTGGAACTTCTGGGTCCAGTGGTAGTTCATTTCATTTTAATTTTGAGAGGGACCTGCATACTGTTTTCCATCGTGGTATAAATTCTTTAAAGACAGCTGCTGAGTCTAGTGAGAGTAACTCCGCAGCATGCCAACACCTGGGCCAGATGTACAGACAGTAGCGTGTGAAAAAGCAGGATGCCACTTTCAGAGAGAGTTCAGAAAGTTCATTCCGACAGGGAAACAATTGCTACATCAGCAACACAGCAGCTGTCAGCCACCTGGAATAAGCTGCGAGGACAAGGCCGTCTCCCACACCAGGAGTGCAGGCTGTCCTGGGCTCACTGACAGCAGGATGGAGAGCAGAGAACAAGGCATCCCTAACCTCTCCCTAAGCAAATCTGGTCACGGCAGGTAGTAAACATAAAACGTGACTCCAGATTTTTACTAGTCTATGAGGTGGCTTAATTGAGTAAATTAAGAGGACTTTCATGAATATAGGGACTAGAAGAAAAAGTTTTGGGGGTAAAAACAAGCTCCATTTTAGACTTACAGAATTCATTTATGATGGGGGTCAGCAATTTTTTTTTCCTGTAAAGGGCCAGAGAGTAAGTATTTTAGGCTTTGCAGGCCATATGTGGTCTTTGATGAATTTTTCCCCCTAGAACTTGTAGAATTCTCTTTGTCGCCAGTGTTCTAAAAGTTTTCAACCATGTACTTGGTAAAGGTTTATTTTTTACCCATTTGGAAACTTACCGCTTTCACTCAGGGAAATTTTATTGGATTTTTCTTGAATAATTTTTTTTCCTTTCATTTCATTTGTGCTTTCTCTCTAGAGCTCTCATTATTCAGATGCTGGTACTCATAGACTGATCCTCTAATTTTCTTATTTTATATACACTATTTTCCTTTCTTTATCTCTTTGTTCTACTATTTGAAAGACTTTTTTTTTTCTATTTCCTATTCTAATCTTTCTTTTGAGATTTTCCACTTAATTGTTGTTTTAATTTCCAAGAGTTCTTCCAAGTTCTTTACATGTTTGTTTTTTCATAGCATTTGATTTTATTTTCTAGAAGCAATGTCTTCTCCAATATCTCAATTTACTGATGATAGTTTGTTGTTGTTGTTGTTTTAAATCTTCTTCTCTCTGCAGATCACTTTTTCAACTGCTTATTTTAGCTGTGGTCCTCCATGTTAGAGACTTTCCTAAAAGATCTGGGGATCCTTTGATGCCAGTTCATAATTAAGAGTGAAACACTAAAGAACTGACCAGAAGCTTGGAGCGCGTGTGTGGGGCTTGGTGACTGAGCTTCCTTATGAGGAAGGAAGGTATTCGTCACTACCACCTGCACTGAGACACAGCCTGATTTCATTATCTTTAGGTTTTTTTTCCTCCTGGACCTCCTTGATTTCCTCCATTACTGTTTTCTAATCTTTTGCCTGGAAGAAATAACCCCGGCTGCAGCATTTTTACAGCTGACTTGGGAAGAAGACATGGTCTCAAAATTCAACTTGCAAACGGTAATTTAACACTCCTGTTTTCAGTGTAGTACCCCAGACTTTCACCTGTGCCTATAACCCCAGCCCAGGCCCCTCTATTTTATCCTCTATCTAGAATAAACTTACCACCTTCTACCTAGATTGGGGAGTGGGAGTTGCAAAGACTAGAGGCAGAGTGTACAGGTATAACTTCTTCTTAAGCTACCTTTTCATCAATCCCCATATTTTTAGCTCCATTTCATCCCTACACACACGCGCGCACACACACGCACACACACGCACACACATGCACACACTTCTGCGGCACTTCATGCCACTAATTTCTAAGCCACTGGAGAATTTTGCATTATAAATCGGGTTGCTTCCTGAATTTCCCTCACTGCTGACAGAGTTTGCTTTGTCAGGTTTAGTATAAGCAATTGCCTACTTGTCTAGATGTTTCAGAGTTTCCAAGAATTTATTGTCTTTGTGTTGTCTTCTATTTCTGTACTGGCTGTAATCCTTCATAAACAATGTCATTTTTAGCAGGATTTGAGGAGAGAGCTAAATAGACTCAATGTGCTCAACTGATAGTCCCATAATACCCTTAAATACTTTCATAGGCCATTATCTAGTTTAAAATTTTAATGTTTAAAGTTTTAATGGTTAAGGGATCGGGGAGTACAGCCACACACACACACACACACACACACACTGGTTAACTGATTCGGCCATGTACTTGCTGTCATACTGCGTAACACACACGCAGGGACTACACACACACACACAGGGACCACAGAGGGACTAAACACACACACACACACACACACACACACACACACACACACTGGTTAACTGATTCGGCCATGCACTTGCTGTCATACTGCGTAACACACACGCAGGGACTACACACACACACACAGGGACCACAGAGGGACTACACACACACACACACACACACACACACACACACACAAACACTGGTTAACTGATCGGCCATGCACTTGCTGTCATACTGCGTAACACACACGCAGGGACTACACACACACACACACACACACACACACACACTGGTTAACTGATTCGGCCATGTACTTGCTGTCATACTGCATAACACACACGCAGGGACTACACACACACACAGACACACACACTGGTTAACTGATTCGGCCATGTACTTGCTGTCATACTGCGTAACACACACGCAGGGACTACACACACACACACACACACACACACGCTGGTTAACTGATGGGCCGTGCACTTGCTGTCATACTGCGTAACACACACACACACACACGCTGGTTAACTGATGGGCCGTGCACTTGCTGTCATACTGCGTAACACACACGCAGGGACTACACACACACACACACACACACACGCTGGTTAACTGATGGGCCGTGCACTTGCTGTCATACTGCGTAAGAAACTCGCTCTTTCAGTTCCTCGTGGGTAAGCGGGGAAACTGACCGCCCACTTTCCAGGGCTGCTTATTTAGTAATAAGACAATCCCTGTCAGTGGCCTCACTTGATTCATGTAAGTTGTTACATATAATGATAATAAGACTAATAAATAACATTTTCAGACGCTTTCTATGTTCCAGGCAATGTTACAGGCACATTTTCTGTATCTCACTTAATCCTCACAAAAGATACGAAAAATCTAAATTCAGAAAGGCTAAACAACCTGCAGAAGGTCACAAAAAGAATGCTGTGATTTCATCTGCAGATTCAGTCTCAGGCCTGGAGTCTTGCTCTTTAAGGTTTGCTTTCTTTTTCTGTCTGTTAGTTTCTAGCAGGAAACAGATGTTGATCACAAGCAGAGTAATTAACAAAAGTTGAGTAAGGATGTGGGTTGGGTTTAGAGATAAGAAGAGGTGATGTAATACTCTGGGGCTAATAACACCCTAGGCCTGAAAGGCCAAGAGAAGGGAGAGCTTAAAAAGAAAGTTGTAAACAGAAGGCCAGCAGACAGCAACCGTGGGTTTCAGGAGAGGAAGTTTCTGCAGGGGGAAGCCCGAGAGGTAAACACTTAAGGACACTAGGGTTCCCTCTCTTTGAGCTCTTGTGTCTCCCTTCGGCCAAACCCACTGAGAAGTCAGAGACCACAGAGCTTCCTGTCCTGATGGTGAGAGCCTGGTGGAGAAGGATGCAGAGTAGATATGATGGTGCAAACGGGCACTATTGGGTAATTCCACGGACTCGTACACATACATTACTTGGTTTTCAGAAATGCATGTTCAACAGCAAAAACTTAGAGATAGAGGACAGAGAAACACAGAGAAGTAAATAAAGATGAAAAGTATTGCTAACATTCTGGTGTGTATCTTCCCTAAGAAGCAAGCACCCTCATCTGTCACCACCAGATCTTCAGCCTGCCTGCCTCTATGCCTTTGTCTTGCCTCCTTTCCCTAATTTTGAAATAATCACCCCTATTGTTAAAAAAAAAGTCAAGTAACATAATTTTGTTCAAATTCACATCCCATTGTACCTACTTAAAGACTTCTCTCTAGCAATTATCAGCTCTTTCGTATCACAGTTTTTCCATCTCTACTGTGTCAGTCCCATCAACAAATAAACATTCACTAATATCACTCAGTTTCAAAAATAATCTCCACTCAGCCATCTCCAGCTGTGCCCACTCAAGCTTCTGCTTTCTTAGAATTGTCTGCTCACTTCCTGTTTTCTCCTCAACTCATTCCAAACAAGCGTTTGCTCCATCACTCTTGACACACATCTTGACCCACGAAGTTACCAATGATTAACATGCTGCCAACTCCAGTGGTCACTTCTCTGTCCTCCTTATAGTTTCTTTCTCAAGAACTAACTCCATCACTTCCTCTTTGAAGTATATATATACATATTTTTTTTAACTGGTTCTTAGGGCAGCACCACTTGTGCTTTTCTTCCTTCCTCGCCGGCCACTCCTCCTCAGCCTCTGCTGCTCCTCATCCTCTGTTGGGTCTCTGAATGTCACGGTACCCCCAGGCCCCGTCTGGGCCAGCCCTCTCTCCTACATCTACACTCTTCCTATAGGTAATGGCGTTCAGACCCAAGCCTTCCAGAACTACTGATATGCTCAGGGCTTCCAGATTTATTACCCAGACTTGACCTTTGAACTCTAGACTCATATATCCAGCTACTGCCTTAACAGCTCCACTTGGATGTCCAATAAGCTTCTCAATTTGACAGTTTCAAAACAGAACTCTTGGCATCTTCCATAAATCCTCTTTTCCTGTTGTCTTCTTCATCTCAGTGTTACCAGGGTCCATCAAGTTGCTCAAGTCAAAAATTTGCTGTAATTCTAATTTCTCTCTCTACCTTATACTCTGGATCCAATCATCAGCAAGTTCTGTTGACCTGACATTCAAAACATGTACCCCAAATATGTTCAGTTCTGTCTCTTGTGCTATCATACTGGTTCTGGCCACCATCACTCCTTGCCTGGACCACAGCAATAGCTCCCTACCTGGTCTAGCAGCTTCCATACTTGACTTCCTAATATCCACTGTCCATACAGCAGCCAAAATGGTCTTGTTCAGATATATATAAAATCAAGTCACGCCTCTGCTTAAAGTCTCCCCCAACACACACCCCTGATCATTGGTTTTATATGTCACTTAGAACAACATCCAGGTTCCTTATCCCACCTGACAGGTTCCCATGTGACTTGGTCCCTGACTCCTTCTCTGACTTATCTCACATGACACTCTCCCTTGTATCAGCCACATCAACCTGCTTTTTCTTAAACATGCCAAATTCATTTTTGTCTTGGGGCCTTTGCAGCTGCTCTTGTTTATGCCTGGTAAAGTTTCCTTTCACCCTCAGATCTTTGAATACCTCATTCTTTCTTGTCATTTAGGTCACAGGTTAAATGTATCTTCTTTAGAGAGTCTTTTTCAAACTACCCTCCTTAAAGTAACCCCACCCACTACCCTACTCCTCACCTACTCATGTAACTCTTAAGCAATACTCTCAATTTTAATTTTATCAGGACAGCAAGAATCATGACTGGGTAGTATGCAAGGACATTTTCTTGTATGGTCCCAGTGTTTGTAGTTTACTGTCACTTCTCCCACTGGAATGTGAGCTGAAAGGACCTGTCTGTCTTCTTCTGCACCATGTCTCTAGTGCCTAAAATGGCACCTGGCCCAGTATCTGTTGACCAAGTGAATGATATAGACAGACAGATAAGTTCATTCATTTGTTCAACAAACATTTGTGGATAAGTATATGTATATACACACGCACTAATAGATGTGTATATTCCAAATGTGCTTAACAAGTGAATCATATTTACATAGCTGCCATCTACAGTTAGACTAGTAGTTAAGAGTATAGGCTTTGAAGCTAGACTGCCTGGGTTCAAATTCTTCCTCTGCTGGCTAATAAACTATATGACCTTGAACAAGCTATTTCATGTCTCATCCACAAATAATAGCTCCTGCCCTACAGGGTTGTTGTGAGGATTATATGAGTTAATACACGTAAAGCCCCTAGAACAGTGCCTGGCATGTGATCAGTGCTCAATCGATGTTAGCTCTTATTTATATTATCATTATGAGTATTCTTTCCCAAGGTTGTATTATATTTTACATACGAAACAACACATGATATCCTGCATTTTTCTTAGCCTTAGAGCTTGATCATTTCCTCACACCAATTAATGTGCTTCTGCATGTTTAATAAACATCCTTGAGATGCTCACTTGCTATCGGTGAGAAGAGGCTACATTGTGTACCTTTGAGGGGGTGGTGAAAGAATTCAAAAACACGACAAAACAAATTAGATTTGAATACAACATTAAAAGTCAAAATCATTATTTGGCTGTAGAGTGAATTTGTGAGCCATTCCTCCTTACTGAGAAATGTGCCCATGTCCCTTGGGGATGGTCACTTGCCAAAAGCAAATTCTTCTCTCTCCCTCTTCCTCTTTCTTTCCCCTCCTCCTGATCTGGGTGGATATGTTTGTTTTCCATTCTCTCTCTCTCTCTCTTTCTCTCTTTTGCCTCTGGGCTGATATGCGTGCATTTAGAAAGATTAACGGGAAGAACTAACTGTTCTGTCAAATCTACGAATGAATCTAATCTGGGTGGAAAAAAAGAATAATATGAATGCATCCTGACATAGAATAGTCTGGCCAGGACTGCTAAGCTAACTTTTAGTCAGTGTCCTTGGGGATGAGGGTCAGTTCCTCATATTAGTATGACAAGAATTTATCCTTCCCCCACACCTGGTCCATCATCTCCTCCGAGACAACTTGAAACAGCCTGCAAAGAGGCCACAAAGGCTCATGATGTGGGCTACCAGTATTTGAAGCTAGCTAAAGGACTGAAAAGTAGTGCATTTCCTGTATGTTTAACCTCTTCTAAGAAGTGGTCTGGTGCCTATGCTCCAAACCTGTTACTTTGTACTTCTGCTTTCTCACATTCCAAAATATTCACTTTTCTTCCCCTACAGTGAAATCACCAAACATTCCATGGAAAATGTCTTACCACAACTGAAATGCCATTTTACCTGGAATTTAAATGATGAAGAAATTTCCTTAGATGATTTAGAAGACAGAGTATGTGATCAGGAAGAGTTTCTAAACACAGAATTCAAAGCAACTGTGTACAATCTGTTTGCTAATGTTAAACACCTCTAAGGCCAGAACCCAGTGGCTCTGGAACACGCAGAGCAAGCAGAGGGATTTATTGTGCACAGGCAGGAACAACAAGGCAAAATCATACATCTGGTCACCTGGGGGAAACTCTCCCACGGTCTACAATCATCTGGGCAGACTTCCAGAAGCACAGGTTTACATCGATAAGGTAGAGAATCTCTGCAAGAAGTTTGCAAGCTCCTATCAAATTGAATGCCCTGAGATTGACTGTGAAGAGGAAAGGGCGCTTCTAAAATAGGGAGGGAAGTATTACGAACGGGCTGAGTGTTTTGAGAAGGCGCTGGAAAAGACATCTACCAACCCAGAGTTCTCTTTGAGACTGGCCATCACACTCTATTGTCTGGGTGACAAAGCACCAACAGAGAACACCATTCACCTTGTGAGGAAGGCCATGCAGCTGAATCCTGACAACTGGTATATTAATGTTCTCCTGGCTCTGACTCTTCAAAAGATCAAGAAAGAAACAGAAGAAGACAAGTTAGTGGAAGAGGCCTCAAACAAAACACCACGTCCAACAGATGTACTCCGCAGTGCAGCCAAATATTACCAAAATAAAGGCACTCTGCACCCAGGTATAGAATTACTTAACAAGGCTTTAGAATCAGTGCCAAACGACATCTACCAACATCTCCAGATTGGATGCTGCTACAGAGCAAAAATCAGACAAATAGAGATCAATAAAGTGCTCAACTAATGAAGATGATGAACTACAGGAAATGATGAAAAACGCTGTGAATCATTTTAAGAAAGCTGTTGAGCTGAATAGTAACCTCCCCCATGCCTGCTCAGACCTTGCTTGCCTCTATGCCATAACAGGTCAGTATGATACTATCATGAGACAGAGTATTACTTCCAGAAAGAATTCAGTAAGGCTCTCCCTCCAGCAGAGAGACAGGCGCTCCATCTGCACTACGGCAACTTTCGGCAGTACCAGAGGATGTGCGATGACACCGCCATCCGCCACGACCTGGAGGGCTTGACCATACACGGGCTGTTGACTGAAAAGGAAAAGCTGATTATAGACCCAAGAAGAATTGCCAAGAAAGGACTCTCAGAAACTCCCCAGCCACTGTGGGTTGACGAGTCTCTCGATTCACTCGTGAACTGATTAGAAAAGGGTACCCAAGAGCCGACAGCCTGGAGAGAAGCCTTGGATGCCCATTGGACCATCCAGCCTCCAACCCTGGCAGATTCATCCCCTCTGCATCTCTGGCTGAGGAGAGAAGTAACGAAACAGTAGAGGGTGCGGTGGTGCCCACCACGCAGAAGGGTAGAGGGCCCTAGAGGGTCTAATCATGCCTCTGGGCTTCAGAGAGAGAAGAGGGAAGCAAAAGAGGCCTGGTCTGATGGTCACGAAGGGCAGGGAAATAAGGAGACAGAGAACCTGAAACTCCAAGGCACTCAGCCGAATGGCTAGGCTTTTCAATTTTCTGCCTCCTTTTCCAGGTTCCGAACACTCTCTCATCCAAATCTGGAAATTCAGAATCACTTTTATCTCTGTTATATAGGTATTTTGAGCAAAAGCTCCTGTGAGGGAAAGCACTCGCTCTGGGGCTATGTGATTCTGACTGATCCTCAGTTTGCATCATCCAGATTTCCTAACTCTCGCCCACGGCCTGGCACACAACAGACACTCAATATTTGCTGAGTAGAATAGAATGCCATTGGTGGCTGACCCTCTTTCCTCACTCTTTAGACTCTAAAATAAATTCCATGTAAGTCAAAATTTTAAATGTTTAAAAATAGAAATCACAAAATTTCTGCAAGAATTCCTGAGAGGAGAGCAGGTTTTGCGTTAACATGCGGGGCATGCTTAATTGAGATGCATGTTTGCAGGGGTGAATGGAGGACAGCTGGTGTGTTGGTTCCCACTGCTGCTGTAACAAATTATCACAAACTCAGTGTGATAATTATGTTATAACCAACTATGTTGGTTAGAAGTCCTACACAGGTCTACCAAATTCAAATCAAGGTGTCAGCAGAGCTACATTTCTTCTGGAGTTCTAGGAGATAATCTGTTTGCCTTTTCCAGCTTCTACATGGTGCCATGGAAGCTACATAATTGCCCTCTTATATTCACACAGGGCATGGTTTCTTTTCACTCTGGAATAGTCTCTTTTCACCCTGTCCTTTCTTTTTTCTTTCTCTCTCTTTCTTTTTTTTTTTTTTTTTGATACCTTAGGTGAATTTTATTGGTTTTCTTGACTCTGCCTTTTCTTTTTCAACCAAATGTACTCTGAGTCAATAGACTAAAATAATTTAAACAATTTTCAAATGTCAATCAAAATAAAAAGAAATATCCCCTTTAAATATACATATATTCAAATGGATTTCTAATGAAAACAGTTGTTCAGTCATACAAATATTCCCATGGGAATGTCATTTCAGAAACTATCCTTTTAAGAGACCATTTGGGTAGAAGTATCTGCGTGAATACTAGGTTAATACTGTGATGATTAGGACATTACACATGACCTAAAGGACTTCTACTACAACAATTACCGAATGGGATTATTTAACTGAGACTTGAGGAAGGAAAAAGGAATTGGAAAAAAACTATATTGCAATAAAGAGTAACATACAGGAGAAAGAGAATTCCTGAGATTTTTTTTTTTGATTGTGGCATCTGAAAGTTGTAAGTATGAAACAAAACACAAAAGGTATAAAAGATGAATAAATTTTTACTATGTTAAAAGCATATATTTCATGAAAGAGACACCTTTAGAAAGTCAAAAGATAAATGACAAACTTAAAAATACTATTTCAACACATTACTAGGTAAAGGCTTAATTTCCTCAAATGCTGAAACAGTTTCTGTTAGTCAGTAAGGAAAAAGAAACTCAATGGGTAAATGGACAAAGATCAGGAACAGGCAGGAAATGAAAATGGCCTTTAAACATATGGCATGATTGTCAGCATCACCCCTGTTACGAGCACAGCACACCAACACTACAAGGGAGACCGTCTCAGGTCAACAACGAAAACACCTTTCCTAAGAGCATACTAACAAGGAGGTGGGTGAACAGGCTCTACCACGCACTGGTGTTGAGATTATAAATTGTCTAGATGCAAGGTGTCTTGACAGCGGTGGTGGTTTCACAGGTATATACATCTATCAAAGTTCATCAGATTGTACATCTGAAATATGTGTAGTTTACTGTACAGAAATTATACGATAAAGTTTTTTTTAAAGAATTGTATAGATAAAGGGAATTTGTTGATGACTATTAAGTTGTCATTGGGAAGGGGGCTTTCCCATCTGAAACTCCATTTCCCAACCTCCCCATATACTTAAGTGGAACGAGCTTGGCCCCACCCCTAGAATTTCTGATTCACGTGGTCTAGAACAGAGCCTGAGAATGTGTACTTCTCGCGGGTTCCCAGGTGACGTTGATACTGCAGGTGGTTGATGACAATGTGAGAACTAGCACATTATACCACTTTGCAGCCAAAGCTGCCCTTCAGGGTGGCTTTCCTCATTCTTGGCAATAGCAAATAAGGACTCTCCCTTGGTCTAGGCTGAGCCAGGGGCAGCCCTACGCCTGTATTTTAGGACACAGACACATAAATATTGGCAACAACTAGAGTAATCACAACTCTCACTGAGTAAGTTTCATTTTTCTCAAAATAGACATACTGCTGAGAGTGAGTTGAGTTTCCGTCCTAGTTTCTATCCTGCAGTCACACCACGTATTCCTGCACTAGCCCAGCTGCCAGATCAGCTGACTCACTGTACACGGCCACTGACCACACAGATTTCTGAAGGGTAAATCAGTACCTCTGCATATTTCTAAACACAGTGACCCTGTGCTTTCCCTGTACTTCTTCCAGCTGGGACCTTGATCAATAAGATTAAAACATTGCTATTCACTAGTTTTCCAGAATGCAAATTAAAAAAAAAAAAAACAGAACAAAATCCACAGTGTTCCAGTTTCCTATTTCAGCATTTCTTGTACATCTAACCTGCATTTCTATAAATACATAACAGAACTTGAAAACAGAATGAGAACTTGTGACTCATGAGTGAGACCTACAAGTAAGGGTTCCCAACTGGGATGGGCTTAGCTGTTTCCTAATAAAAGGATAGGGAATTGCCAAGAAGCATAACTTCTGCTTCGACCCTACACTAGGCAGAAAAATCCAAGATAAATTACACTTTCCCCAAAACTGAATAACCTGCCTCAGCAACCTCAGTTTTACCGGAGAAAACGTTTCACCTACGCTCCGTGTAATTCCCTGACCTCAAAGATATCTAGTGTGGTATCTTTGGGTCTTCCCCCCTTGGGTCTGTGCACATTGTGATCCCTTTATGATTAAGGGTATGAATAAGGATGAAGCACATTTCCTCTATCCTAACAAACCACTATGGCTGCCAATTGCAGTGTGCAGATGCTGACTACCAAGGTGACCCAGGGGATTCAAAATATGGAGCTCACAGAAGTCAAAAATGGAGAGAGATGTCAGGAATTGTTTGGCTTCAGTTAGTGATCATGATGGAACATGGGATGTCAGCTAAAGCTCTGAAAAAGGCAAACATCAAAATGTATCTTCTGGTTTCTTTGGTTAGTGATTTTAGTTATTAATTATAACAAAAACTAACATTTACTTGTTATATTCCAGGCACTATTCTAACGGCATTTTATGCATTAACCCATTTGATCCTCACAACATCACACGGTAGTGGCGGTATCCCCACTTCACAGAAGAAGAAACCGAAGCATGGAGACATTCAGTAATTTCTAGTGTCACAGCACATAAATGGAGCCTGGCTACAAATCCAGACAGAATGACATCAGAGCCCAGGGTTCCAATCATATATTCATTCATTTCAACAACTACTTTTTGAATGCCTTCCATGTGCCAGGTATCACTACAGGGACTGGAGATTCAGCAGTAAGGGAAACAGATGAAACCCCCCTGCCCTGTGGAAATCACATAACTGCCCTTTACAGTGACCTGCAGGTCATATTGGTGATAAGGGTAGACAGTGAAGATGGGTTAACATTGCAATCATAAGGCAGAGTGCTTGGTAAATGTATCCTTTTTCAAGTTGGGCTCCCTTGATGGCAGCTGATCTAAGACATCAGTACAATTCACAAAGAAGTTCTTCTGACACAACATTGTAAATCAACTATACCTCAATAAATACAAACAAGAAGAAGAAGAAGAAAGTAGTTCTGACTCACTACTGCGGATGGGGGAGAAGGGAATGGGACTCGGCTATTACGTAACACTCAAGACTCACTTCCTCTTAGAGCCCTGCCAATTTCACTTTCCAGTTTCAATTTCTCTTTCTTGAAGTCTGTTTAGGCAAAGGAACCAGTTGGTGCTTCCATATATAGGGCTCTTTATCATTCAGTTGAGGCAGAGGAGGAAGATTTCTGACGAGCGCAGTAGCCTGAAAAGCAGCCTTTCAGAACAGCTGAGACGTGCACAGCAATCATGAGGTAGACTCTCTCTTCTCTGATCGTGTTGGAAATGTCTAATCAATCCTGCTGTGGAGGGAAAACTCTAACTAGCCATGCTCTTGAATTGTTTTGCTTTAGTGTTTGTTTATAGCCTTACTTTTAGAATCGGAGAGTTGGTCTTGTTTATCACTTCCAGGCATCTCTCTCTGTAGGTCGTCTATCTGTCTTACTGATACTGGCTTGTTTACTCCTTCCTAAGTTATTTTCTGCCTCACACAGTCATGCTTCCTATGGGCATCTCTCACTGCCCCTGGGAAGCTGAGAACTGAGGTCAGAAAGGAGTGAGGCAGGAAGGTTGAGGGCAAAGAGAGAGATGTTTAATCAGGCAGGTGCTTTATTTAAAAATGAGTCTGGGGGAACTGCTCCTGTAGACTGTCTTTCCTTTGTTTCTTTTTTGACAGGATTAAGTGAGGGGCATTTGATAAGATTCTTATTTAACAAAAGATCTCTTTATAGCAGATATTGTTAAAAACGTACTCAGGGTAGCAACCTCACTTCATGCTAAGGTGGATTTTACTTTTAATGTGCTCAGTCATCTCAGATTTACATTAGGCTGACAAAATAACAAGTATTTTTCACCCCAAGGCTCTACTGATAGGCCAGTGTCTTCCTACCTGAAGTATGAATTGGAGACGGAGTGCTTGGAGAAAACAGTCCCCACCTCTAAAATCCTCTCATACCCCAGAAACATAAGATTTCCCTGGAGAGAAGGTGTCAGCTCATTGAGTAAGAAAGGAGCTTTCTATTCTATTTTCTACAGTTTGAGGGTGAGGTAGTCAGACTGGATACCTAAGGCTCAGTGCTGGGAGCTCCAGAATCCAAGGGTATTAGCCTCAGTCCTTATTTCCTAGAGGAAGTAGGTATTTTTCCTGCTGGTCTGCACATTTGCCTGATAGGGAAAAAAAATCATTGGAGATATTTCTAGATCTCTGTTTCCATAGTAACTCAGAATCTTTAGAAACCTTCTTCTTATTCTTTAGAATTTTAGCACGGTCTTCCCTTAGAATCTTTCCCATAATAGTACAGACTTATAAGTTCTTTTCATTTTCTTTGATTCTTTAGCTATAGGGATTGTCACCAGGCATTGCTCCTGTGGTCTAAGACAGTGGTTCGCAAGCTTGAGCATGCATAAGATCCAAGTGGAGAGCTTGCTAAAGACAGATACTTGAGCTCAATACTGCTGCACAAACCCCGAGATTCTGACTTGGTAGGTCTGGTTTGGGATCCAGGGATGTGTATTTCTAATAGGCTCCCCAGAGGTGCTGGTACTGCACTAAGACATGTGGTGGCAGCACTGGCTTTGAGTCTGGTGGATAATGTGGCTTTCATCCAGGCAAGAAGCAAGGGAAGAAATTGTTTGCTGTGTAAATATTTGGAACTTCTAAGGGCATCAGGAGCACAAATCTCACAAGTCTGAGTCCAGGAAGCAAGTGTCTGGGACCAGCTTCTGACTTACCAGTAGAAAAAAAATCTCAAAATCACACAGTGCAACCAGATGCCTTTTGAATACTACTCAAAGGAATTTTACATAAGTGTATATATTAAATGTCTTTATCTTGCAAATGCATAATTGACTATATGTTGGAGATCACCTCAATTATATTCACTCTCTCTGTTCCTTGTATACCATGAGCAAGGAGCTAAAGAGCTCATGTGCTAAGAATATCTTCCCGTAACCTCGCTAGGAAGGAAGAGAAACCAGTTGGGAAATGAACTTCTCAAGGGGAGGCTATTGTCATTACAATGTCAGCTGCCAAGTGAGTCACTCTCCTGGCCAGCACTTGTCCCGTTACATCAAGAAGCTCAGACAACCTGGCTCTTCATTAAGACCTGCATGGGGCTTTGAAATGACACAGTTTTTCCCTGAGCAGAAATTCCTACCTATTTTCCCTCTGATTTTTCATTTATTCTATTTGCGGTAATTACATCTCTAAGTAACAGACATGAGCAGGAACTGATTGGAAGTTCCTAGAATGGGTCATAGGACCCATGCACAGGACAATAATGATCCCGGGAGAACGAGAACAGGGCACTGGGGAGCTTGGGGGACCCATTCTCTGCGTCTTCTCCATGTGCATCTGGGCCACTCTCTCTGCAGCATATAATGCAGAATATGTTTGCCATCAGATCCTCGGCGTGCACAGCACTCTTCTTAACATATGAAGGCTCACTCACTCCAGCTCTCTCCCTCCCTCACTCCATCTCAGTTCCATTTCCAGCTTCCACTTGAGTTTGGGTGCCCAGCCCTGGTCTAATCAAATTGGGGGGCTTGGAGGGTATAAAAAAGTAAAAGATAGGGGACAGGAAGAAAATGAGGGAATATAATTTTCCATTTAGACAAGTATTTCAAAACTGGTACTTGCCACATCACATGACTTCCCAGATTTCTACTGGCTGTCCATGTCAGAATCCATAATATATAGAAAATCAGTTGATTAACATACACCATGAAAAAAAATTTTCCAGTGAGAAAAAAAAACATTTCAGGGACTCAATACAAAAGAAACATTGAGAAAGAAGTTGGAACAATAAATGATTTTAACCTACTCAATCTCCAGATTTATTCAAGATAGGGATTTTTGTTTATTTGTTTGCTGTTTCTGTTTGGTTGGTTTTTACTTATTTGTTTGTTTATTTACTTATTTAGAAGACCAATACAAAGGAATGAAAAATCCTCCCAGAAGGGTTGCAAAATCCTCCCTCAAGGAAACAGAGCATTTCCCATAAGGAAAGATGCTCGCTGCCTTGTGAGTTTCCTTCTCTAGCTGTACTTCTTGTCCCCTTTTATGAAAGCGTAGGGGAGGGAAAAAACAAAACCAAACCACACCAAACACAAAATAAAGTACAGGGGAGGAAATTTTTTTCTTGTACACTTCTTGGTTCTCTGGCCGGTCTAATAATCAAATTAACATAAAACGGAGTAACAAGAGAAAAACAAATTTAATTACATACATATGGGAATTCCATAAGACTAGAAACCCACAGGCAATCAGGCAATTGAGGCTCATATGCCATTCTGAGCTAAGAAGAAGTGGGCAGGGGTCTGGGACTTCAAAGGGGAGGAAGACAGGAAGATGGGAAAAGCAAATATTTGGTAAACAAACATTTGCGGTGCCGTTAGAGACAACCAGACACACACAGGACTCTTGACCTCCATCCAGGCCCAGCCGAGGTCCCCTCAGCTTACCACACCTAGCCCATATTCTCTGTAATCATCTCTGGTGATACTTCTCCTCCTGGACCAGGCACTCTTTCTAAACTATTTTAAGCAATTAAGGGAGAGAGCAGTTTTTCTTGAATCTACCGGCTCTTGATTGGTTTCAGGTCAATAACAGTCCACTTGCCAGAGTGGCACATTTTGAGGAAACTTGTTCTGAACTCCTCCAAAAACAAACCACAGGAAGGGAAAAGTTAAATTTTAATGGAAAATTAAAACAGCAAGTACAAAATTATTAGTAGATCAACTCGATGAGACATGTTAAGAACAGAAATCACCTGTTAAGAAGTGAGGGTGGGGATGATTACATTTTACTCCAAAGTAAAAGTTGAAGACATACTAGTACACAGAATAATAATTATAAAATTAAGAGGTAGGATAATACAAAAGCAGGGGGAAAATGAGTAATAATTAAGAATGGTTGAAAATAAGATTGGAATGGTTAAAATAGAAAAGTTCAGGAAAAAAATGAGAATACAGACTATCAAAATAACAAAAAGACCAAACAAAATCAATCTGATGAAAGCTCCAAAAGTTCGGATAGACAAAAATCAATGAAGGATTTATGACAAATAATTAGACAGAAAAGAGAAAATAATAAAAAGAAAAAAATACAAATTAAGGAGAACTAAGGAATTTAAAACATAGAGGACAAGATGGAGTTGAATTTCAGTTGAATTTCAGACCATGAGGAGATTAAGATCAAGATGGCAAACCATTAAAAGAACAGAAAATGATAAAGCTACAATTTCAAAAAGTAAGTGCTAGGTAAGAAGGAAGAACAGAAACAAAAAGTAATTCAATAGTCTTCCTTCTTAAAAACTACATAAAATCAGACCTCCACTGGAATCAGTTCCCATGGATTTGGCCTCTGCAAAAAGCTGAGGGCCAGCATACCCAACACCAACTGCCTTAATCAGGGAAGCCTCGTCTCAGGCTCAGAGCCCTGCCCACTGCCCTCTCCGTAATTCTTCTGCTGCCCACAGTCACCCAGTTTCTGCTTCCTCCTGTATTTAACACATAGGCCAAAATATAGAAAGGAAAAAAAGGAAAGGATATTCTTTTTTGATTGAGATTAACACTGTTCAGGTTCCCCATTTCTTGCCTGGGGAATCTGTGCTACGTCTCAAGGTGTTCATCTGTCTGTTTTTTGCCCACAGTGAGACCACAAAGAACTCCTTGGAGAGCAGCCTATGGCGACTAAAATGTCATTTTACCTGGAACTTGGTCGCCAGAGGAGATTCCTTGGATGATTTTGAAGACAGAGTGTGTAACCAGGTTGAGTTTCAAAACAGTGAATTCAAAGCCACAATGTGCAACATACTGGCCTACATAAAACACTGCAGAGGCCAACATGAGGCCGCCCTGGAATGCTTACGGCAAGCTGAAGAGTTAATCCAGCAAGAGCACAAGGACCAGGCAGAAGTCAGAAGTCTGGTCACCTGGGGAAACTATGCCTGGGTCTACTACCACCTGGGAAGACTCTCAGAAGCTAAGTTTTATTTAGACAAGGTGAAACAAGTGTGTATGAAGTTTTCCAGCCCCTACAGGATTGAGAGTCCTGAGATGGATTGTGAAGAAGGGTGGACACGGTTAAAGTGTGGACCAACCCAAAATGAAAGGGCGAAGGTGTGTTTTGAGAAGTCTCTGGAAAAGAATCCCAAGGATCCAGATTCCACCACTGGACTGGCCATCGTAAGCTACCGTCTGGGTAAATGGCCACAGCCTCAGAATCCCGTTGACCCTCTGAGGCAAGCCATTCAGCTGAATCCTAACAATCAGTATGTCAAAGTCCTCCTGGCTCTGAAACTTCAAAAGATGAACAAAGAAGCCGAAGCTGAGACATTAGTTGAAGAAGCTTTGGAGAAAGCCCCACTGGCAACAGATGTGCTTCGTGCGGCAGCAAGGCTGTACCGAAGAAAAGGTGACCTGGACCAAGCTATAGAACTCCTCAGAAAGGCTCTAAAATACATGCCAAACAACCCCTACCTGCATTGCCATATTGGGTGCTTCTATAGGGCAAAAGTCCTGGAAATACAGAATATGGAAGAGAATGAAATGTATGGAAAAAGAGAGAAGTTACAGGAACTAATAAGACATGCTCTGGATCATTTAAAGAGAGCTGATGAGATCAATGGCAATCTCTCCCGTGTCTGTTCCTATCTTGCCTGCCTCTATGCATGGGTCGGTCAGTATGAAGAAGCAGAGCATTACTTTCAAAAAGAATTCAGCAAAGTGCTTCCTCCTGTAGCCAAACAGGTGCTCCATCTGCGATATGGCAACTTTCAGTGGTATCAAATGAAATGTGAAGACAAGGCCATCCACTCCTTTATAGAGGGCATGAAAATAAACCAGGAATCAAAGGAGAGAGAAAAGATAAAACTCAAACTGAAAAACATTGCCCAAACCAGGCTTTCTAAAAATGGAGCAGACTCTGAGGCTTTGCATCTCTTGGAGTTTCTTCAAGAGCTGAATGGAGAAATGCAGCCAGCAGAGGACAACTCTGAGAGGGATCTGGACTCTGGAAACCTCATCACTTCGGCATCTTTAGCTGAGAAATGAGGAATCAGAATGTGGTACCCACAGGGCTACTGCTGGAATGGAGCTGAATTCAACCCCTCCACCAAGCTGGCATTCAAAATATTTAACAACTGGTATGGCCTAGGCATGGACTAAGACACTGGCCACAGTACTGGGTCAGGGTTACGGAAGAATTCTGTTGGCCAAGTGTTAACATTTGAATCGCTCAAGGAGTTCTGGGAAAGGGTCTAGATTAGGGGGTAGGTCCTGGGACCCTGGTAAAGAGGCTATTTCTCAATTGACCTCTTGGGAGCAGTTTGCACCGTGACATTCCCTTATGGGGAGATGCCTTGGGTTTGTTATTACGTTTCTATAAAGCAGCCAGATACATCACATCTGTAACACTGTGGCCCATTTCTGTAATGTTTTCCCATCTTCAGAGTCATTTTTAGATCCTATACAGGTTGGCCCTGTGTTGGAGTTCAGGGCAGGCTGCCCTAAAATATACCAGAGCGGCATAAAGTTATTTGAGAGACAGCCAGTGCAGAAGAACACTCTGACCCTCCTCTGAAAGCAGAAAATAAATCTCATATGGGAAAAGTACCATCCCTGCATTAGGAGGTAAAGAGACATCCTTACTGCCAGAAACAGGGAACTCAGGACTGAGAAGTCTATGTAAATCAACTCTGCTTAGACTCTCCACTAACTAGTACCCAAGCCTAAGTTTCTGTCTTGTCCATTCCTCACACATTTATTATTTCTTTGTCTAAAAGGTATAAAGCTGGGCAGTTTGGTCACTTCTTCGGCTGTATCTGTGAGACCTCCATACCAATGAAATTAAATCTGATTTTCTCCTGTTTATTTATTGTGTGTCAATTTAGTTATTAGATCAGCCAGAAGAACCCAGAAGGGTAAGGGGATATTTTCCCCTCCCTGACACCTTGCATAGACATTACTGTGCTGTGTCCATCCAAAGGCTGGGGGACCAAAGCCTAGACAGGGCTGGGTGTCCTCTCTCTCTCCCTCCTGCCTTCTTCCCCCTCCTCCCCAGACAATCCTCAATCCAGGATTGTCTATGTGAACTCTATACAACAGGAGTTCAATTGTCCCATCTAACTGAGGGGGGAGATAGTTTGAAAAAAGAGAGCAGAGAACAGGTCAAATCTAGAAGGAACATATCTAGGAGAAACAATGGGGTTAGGCAACCACAATATAAGCTTCAGAAAGCACGTGGGGAGATTTTTGCCTCTTCTCTGCCCTCCCTGTAATCATAACACAGCATGCAAAGAATAAAAAAGTGCTTCTGTAAAATAGTGCCGTTTGCAGCATCATGGATGGACCCGGAGATCATCATTCTAAAAGTGAGGTAAGCCAGAAAGAGAAAGGAAAATACCATATGATATTACATATATGTGGAATCTAAAAAAAACAAAAGACACAAATGAAATTATTTACAAAACAGAGACAGATTCACAGAAATAGAAAACAAACTTATGGTTACCAGGGGGGAAAGGGAGTGGGGAGGGATAAATCGGGAGTTGAGATTTGCAGATACTAACTAATATATATAAAATAGATACGCAACAAATTTCTTCTATATGGCATATGGAACTAAATTCAACATCTTGTAGTAACCTATAATGAAAAAGAATAGGAAAAGGAGTATATGTATGCATATGTATGACTAAAACATTATGCTGTACACCAGAAATTCATGTAGCATTGTAAACTGACTATGCTTCAATAAAAAAAATAAGTGATTCTGTACAACATGCTAGAAATAATACATTTCTTTAAAACTTGACTGGAAAAACAGACGTCTCACCAGTAGAGATAGGGAAAGAGTAGGCAAAAGAGAAGGAAAGAATGCTCGTTTGTCATTTGTAGATTGTAAACATATGGAGAAAATTTTATTATTTCCACTACTGGGGAAATTTCTTCTTAATATGAAGACCTGCTTTGTTCAAAAATGCTTTGATGAGCCCAGGTACAAAATGATAGGAAAGTGACAGAACGGAGAAATTATTTGGTGGTTTAGGATCTAGTGAAAGGCCTTGGGCCGTGACATCAGTAATGCGGAATATTTCCCCATTAGAAATGTTGCACATTAGGTGACATAAAACTTTATTTAACCCTGAAAATCTTCAGGGAAACCAGAAAAGTCATGGTATGCTTGGGGCAATTGGGATTTTCTAGGTAAACACTAACTGACCTGGAACAGACATCAAAGTTGGTGTGAACCAAAACACTCAGCTGACCCAGCATAAGACCATCAGTCACTCTCTGGGTTGCAAAGATTGACTATTGGAATTAAATTTAAATGGTGGTTATCAAGGGTTGAGGTGTTGGGGGATAGGAAAGATATTGTTTAAAGGTACAAAATTCCAACGGATAGATACATAAGTCCTAGAGATCTAATGGATAGTATAATGAATATTTTGCATTAAGAATAGTGTTGTGTGTACTTGAGATCATTAGTATGCACAGTATGGATGCCTAAAAAAAGCCACTGATTTAATTAATATACAACTCAGATGTGGTGGAATATACAGGGGTGTCTGGTTTTTCTGAAATTTTGCTGTACCCTAAGTCTTCCATACTCAACTACTGATACATGCATTGTTACACTGGGTATGAACTGACTTCATATAATCCAGACTGGTCTGACATCATGACCACTGAATAGTACAAATATTTTTCCTACAACTTTAAGATTCCAGGGCTTCAGCTTACACCCTGACACCACCAGCAGACACCCTCGTGCACATAAACACCCTGTCCCCACACTGGCAGCAGGCAGGCTGTGCTTTTCTCTCCGTTAGACCTCGCTCACATCTTGTACTCCCACCCACATTCTCTCTCCTCCTCTGACGTCCATTAGGAGAAATGAGAAAGTGTTGTCAGTTCTCTTTGATGCCCCATCCTGGAGGCAATCTGAACATACGTGAGAGGGTTTTACCTATTAAGCAAAGAGCTGAAAGAGACACAAAGCTGGGAAGCCTCTCTTGTTTTTCAAGAGGCCTTGGTGGAAAATACAATCCACACCAGCTGCAAAGGTAAACTCATTCCACTGAACTGAATTGGGCAAGTGTCATTTCAGGGGAAGGTTTAGCTCACCTTTTCTGAGTAACTTATTGTTGGATCTGGGGCCTGGGGAGAAAAACCAGGAGCGTTCTGATTGGAAGGTAAGACGGACAGGCATGCTGATGGTGAGAGAGGATGACTGGCACCACCCACCAGGTATATGTAATCTTGCCCTTGCTTGTCACGCCACCAAAACCCTTGCTGGAAAAAGAACCCAAAAGTAAAAGTGCAGAAAGGGAAGGAAAGAAATGTATGCCATATTACATTTAATGCCATATACACATATTACACTTAATATTTATTTGAGGACTTAAAGTGAGCAGAAATTATTGGAAAACAATGAAGAAAATTATGTAGATAGCTCATGGTCCCTGAAATCTCACTGTCCAGGAATAACAAATGAAGCCACATTAATTGCAATGATTTGTAATTCCCTGGCTCTTAACCACATTCTCTCGGTGCATTTCACTCCCCTCACTTACTTACCCAGGTAAATAACGAGCCCCCAAAAGGTATCTCCTAAGTGTTGATGAACACATCTGTCAGAATTATCTGATCACACCTGCTATTTGTACCGCTCCAGCACCGACACCCATCAAGGTCTTCTGCCCACAGAACCGCTTCAATACATTTCATCATTCTCTGTATTTAATTTCCACCTCAAGAGTCCCGATATCCACGTCAAAGATTAAGTGTATTAGCGCCCATGAAGGAGTGAAGAGAATTTCTCTCACCCCTGACCGGGTTCCAAGTTGTACTAATTATTTCCCAGCCTCAAGAGTCCTCAGTGAAAGATTCATCAGCCTCTGCCCCCAGCTTTCTTTGTCCACACAGCTTTCATCTTTCCTTCCACTTCATGTCGATGGTTGACTTGCACAATGTGCTTCCAGTGTGACGCGTGGAAGTGCTATAATTCCGAAGATAAATTTACACGTAGGACTCTATTAGGATCCCTACCATGTGCACAATCAACCTTGGATGCCAACCTGGAAAATGGGGTTCCAACTAGAGAGCATATGCTCCTGTTTCCTCCCTCCCTCCACCATTTCTCCATTGCCTCTTTAGGGGGAGGAAGTAACTTGATAATTACAAAACTTCCTTATTGCCTCATTGCCGGTAACCTATACCTTCTTGGGAGACCACAAAGAGGGAAACTAACTAAAATCCTTACTGTAAAAATGACACAGTGCCTTGTTTGGTAGTTCCTCAAATGGTTAAACATAGAGTTACCATAAGACCCGGCAACTTTATTCCTAGGTATACACACAAGAAAAATGAAAACATACGTTCACATAAACTTGTACATGAATGTTTATAGCAGTTTTACTCACAATAGCCAAAAGGTGGCTCCATCAACTGATTGATGCATTTAAATAAAGTATAGCCATACAGTGGAATATTACTTAGCAATAAAAATAAAGTACTTACTGATACATGCCAGAACATAGATGAAACTTGAAAGCATTATGCTAAATGAAAGAAGCCAGTCACAAAAGGTCACATATTATATGATTCTATTTATACAAAATGTCCAGAGCAGGCAAATCCATAAGGACAGAAAGTAGATTAGTGCTTGACTAGGGACTGGAAGGGATGGGAAGATTGGAGGTGCCAGCAAAGGGGTGTAGGGTTTCTTTTTGGGGTAATGAGAATGTTCTAAAACTGACTGTGGCGATGGTTGCACAGCTCTGTGAAATGCTGAAACTACTGAACTGTATACTTTAAATGGGTGAACTGTATGGTATGTGAATTAATTTCAATATAGCTGTTTTAAAAAAGAATTAGTAGTCTTGCTATAAATGTATATAAAAAAAGCAAGCTTTTCTTTCATTACCTTCTATTTTTAATCTCTAAGTCTGTTTGCACTGTGCTGTGTCCTTCTTATTACTAGCACTTTAAGTACCACCATTACTCTTGCACTCAAGAGACATGCTGGAGAAGTTCTGTGTTCTACTTTTTGAGTAGGGTGTGGGTATGAAAATCTGGTTCCACTTGATATTATTTTTAAATATCCATTCCCAGGAACCATTCATCAGCAAACTGACACACATGAAGAGTTTAAAAGCAGAAGATCGGACTCAGTGTGTAAGTCTAAATCTACATGTGTAGAAGTTTAAGCACACTATGAATTTCTTCACATGCAGAATGTTATTCAACCATCATATACAGCTGTTGCAAATACCATGCTAATTCATGAGTGCTTCATAAGCCAGGAATTAGAACAAGAAGAGAAGCAAGAAACTGGGCAGCTGGTGCAAAGGTACCGGAAAATAACTTCATAATGTAAAAATCTATTGCATTCAGGCTGAGAGGAAGGTTTCAGCCGGTTCAGTAAATTTGCCTTTTCTCTGATCTAACCACTTCTGATCATTTCTGCACTTCAAAGTATTGTCTGTCCCTAAAATCAGCACCCTCACAACATAGAAACTTTCATGACAAATTTCCTTTCTCTTTGAGCCAAGAAGGCAAGAGATAAAGATACATTTTCCCTGGGCTGGATGTTTAGAGGCTCAAGTCCTACTATTCCAGGATTAAACACCAGATTCTCGGTAACAGAGATGACGTATGTTCTTTTAAAATCATATATTTGTGTGCTTGGGGTATGTGGGGCCCTCTAAAGCACAGGGCCAAAGGCAGGGGCCCCTCCTACCTGGGTGATATGATAGAAGATATAAAGGTATGTCACTTCAGCACTACCAGGATGATAAATTGTTAAGTTGAGGCAGGAAGCCCCATAAAAAGACAGGCAGGACCCCCAGGCAGGGCCACTACTCTCCTGCCAGCAGCATCCAGTTCCCTGGCCCAGAGGCTCTATCTCACTTTTTGCCTCTGAAACAGCTAACTTACCCCTAAAGTTCTATTGGTTCCCTGGGCTCACTTCTGATTGATTATTTCCTTCACTCCTGATTGATCCATTTCCCTAACTTCTGATTGGTCCATTTGTAGTACTTCATTTGCATGGAGCTCACTCTTGATTGGTTATTTCTCTCACTCCTGATTGGTTATTTCTTTCCCTCGATTGGTCCATTTCTACAAAGCTTATTCCTAATTAGTCAACTTTCATTATACCTCATTTGCATATGACGTTGCAAAGTGTAAACTGGCAGCCTATAAAAGCCTGCGTAAACCTACAGACTTAGTCCAGAGCTTGGAGTGTTAACTTCTCGGGACCTGCTGGCGTAATAAACCTGAGTTCTCCAACTCTCCTAGTGCTGCTTGGTCTCTCGCTGGGATTCAGGTTGCTGTCACAACTGAGCTGTAACACATTTTTCTGCAACAAAGTAAGACAACTAACAGAATTATAGACTTTCCCAGTTGCAGGGTTGAAAACAGCTCTAACCCACTTGAACTTGTAACAGAACTACTAAAAATTAAAGTGCTAAGAAAAGGCAGTGAAATTTCATTGCACTGCAGCTAGTTCTAATTTGCATTTTAATACATAACAAATTGAATCACTCTTCACAAAAATAACACCTGCCTGGTGTAAAAACCTGATTTGACCCCTTTGCTCATATATCACCATCTTTGTAGCTCTGTCCCATTTAGCATTGTCACTTTTTCCTGCTTATACATTATTATAAAATCCAGATTGTTTTTACTATTTTGTGTCACTACCCCAGATTAAATTCTGAGCTATTAAAAATAAAAAGCACAGTAGACATAATGCAATTTCTGAATTCAAAGTATCTTATCTCGCACTGTAGGGAAAAAACAAATAGGTGTCAGCTCTGTTACACAAGACTACTTTCTGCAGCTTCAGAATGGAGGGAGCCTTTCTCCTATGCAACTGACAGGTCCTTCATCTTCAAATCAGCCATAAGAACTATACGCCCTATGTTTTCATGGATATTTACATCACAGAAAATTTTATTTAAAAAAAAAATCTCTCAGGAGTAGAGGAGGGTACAGTTCAGTGGTATAGTGAGTGCTTAGCATGCACGAGGTCCTGGGTTCAATCCCCAGTACCTCCATTAAATAAATAAACCTAATTACCTAACCCTCAAAAAATTAAAAATAAAATAAATTCACTTTTAAAATCTCTCAGGGCATTATCACTCCTTCAGAGCTCAAATTATAAATACCTAAATTTATCAGCTAGGCAGCTAGCCAGCAATATTACATGTGTTGCTATTTCCTATTTTATAGCTGAATGATTGCCTTAGACCTCAGAGAGTTAAAGTGCTCAGTGTAACTTCAGAGCTTGGCTTCCTGTATTTAGCATGGGGGAAAAAATTCAAGCTCAGTGATCTGACTCATGGATAATTCCAGAGCTAGTAAAATGAACACACAGAATTAAATCCAGGTCTCGGAGTACAGATCATCTCCTACAAGTAAATTTACTTGACTTTACAAAGTATTTACTTGAGTTTCCTTTTTACAAAATATTTCTGGAGCAGTCCTTCACATCATGTGCTCCCGGAAACCCCACATCAGAATCTCCTCCAGACTTTATTAAAAACGCAGTTTCTTGGGACACATCCTAGATTTAGGGTCAGATTCCTGGGAGTGCTTTCACCTTCCTCCAAACTGTATCTTCAGAGCCATAATTTTAAACTTTTTACTTCTGCTGAGTCTTGGCAGACCTCAATGTTAAGTTTCCTTTCCTCCTCTCGATTTTAACTTAGTTTCACTTTCCAGTTGCTCTTCCCTTTCATAAAGGCGGGCACTCAGAAGCAGGGAGGAAGAATCAGGTGATGCCTTTCCCCCACCCCGCATCCCCTTTATATAGCTCCTTCAGCATCTCCTTCAGGCAGACTCAAAAGATTTCTGAACAAGTCGGCTTGGCCAGAACAGCAGAGAAGAGACAACCATCATGACATCAGTGAGGTAAGAACGCGCAAGCACACTTGAGCAAGGCAAGCACTCTCCACCTTTTTTTTTTTTTAAACCAAATTGCAAGCTGAGCTTCTCTGGTGCAGGCAAGTTCTTGAGTTGTCCCTCCTGTTGCTTGTGGACTAAACGTGCCTTTACCAATATGGGCAGTTTTTACTTCTGTGTCTTTTTCTCGTGTATGTACACAAACTCCCTAAGCTTCCCTGGGTGGACTTGGGAGCCAGGAGCTGGACGAAAGGGAGGCTTGGCAGAAGTGATTAGGTCCACTCAGGCTCAAAGCCTGCCGATTCAAAGTTGGCGCTAAGGGAATTACTCTTTGAGGGCTGTTCTGGTGTTTTCTTTGAAAGGACTAAGATGCTTTCTTTTTGTCATTTTAAAAGGAAGCATTTCTTTTCAACAGGTATTATTAAAGATAGAATTGGTAGTGCAAACCCAACTCATGTTGAGGGGACTTTTGCCCTGAAAGTTTGATCACTTCAAGGTGGGAAGTCGAAAAAAACAATCCTTACAGATGGGCATTTTTTCCATTCCTTATATGAAAATGAACCCAATGCTTAGAGTTTATTTTGTTGTTGTTTTGCTTTGTTTTTTTGAGGGAGGGTAATTAGATTTATTTGTTTATCTTTAGAGGAGGTACGGGGGATTGAACCCAGGACTTTGTGCATGCTAAGCATGTGCTCTACCACTTGAGCTGTTATCTTCCCCCTTAGAGTTCATTTTTATTGCTGTAATGAGAGCTCGTGAGCAGCAGAAAATAATTTCTCTTCAAAACATAATGACCTAATCTCTTTCCCAATACTGAGCTAATCACTAGTGAAGGAAAACAGAGTGCTGGTTGCCTGGGGTGGTGGAAGGTGGCTTTGGGCTTGGCTAGGAAGGCACACAAGAGAATATCTGGAGATGATGCAAACAGTCTTTAAGGAGATAGTGGTGGCAGTTACTGGGTATTTGCATTTGTCAAAATTCATTGAACTGTACACTTAAAATAGGTGCATTTTATTGTATGTAAAATAATCTTAATGAATGTGATTTTTAAAAATGCACATAGACCTGCTGGAGTTCTACCATAAGAGAGACCATCAGGAAAGACAGACTGAAAGAAAAAAAAGACTTTCCCAACAAACACCCACGGGAAGGGATTGAAGGGTTAAATGCCCGAGGAGGGAGCATCGTAGTACCCACTTGGGGAGTGAGGACAGGAAAATCCAAGGGCTCCCGAATACACTGCAGGCTCGTGTTTGAGGATGGGGTGGGTAAGAGGGATTCATTGCCAAATGCCTCAGGTCACCCTTTCCTATATGTTGGGCTCCTGGTCATGAGTGACGTTAATCGTGTCTGCATGGGTGGACTGACCAGAAAAACCTGGCCTTGCCCAACACCCGGGTAGCCAGTCTGCCTAAGTTTGGCAGTGCCTGCGCTTGGGTGTGACCAGAGCCACTGACCTGCGGCAGTCTGAGGGAGGCTGTCTGGACTATGCTGTCCTGAAGCCCACATCAAGGTGCCCTGTTCCCAGGGGCCAGAGGGACTGGGGCAGGTTGGGCTGCTCCTCCCCAGCTGTGCTAAAAATTGCCAAAGGGGAAAACCACCCGGGGAAGCATTTCATACCTGCTGCTAAGTGCTCTCCTCCACCCCACCCACTGAGGAACTCTGTTGCCTGCTTCACACGCTCAGAATTCAGTTAAAATTATAACACTGACATGCCAGTGATCACAGAGGTAACGGTATCTAGGTGATCAGTAGTTGGAAGTGCACTCTGTCAAATATTGTACATGTGTTATCTCATACCATCCTCCTAATAGCCCTAGAAAGGAAAGACTATTATTTTTTATTAGCCTTATTTTCTAGATGAGGAAAACAGGGCTCAGAGGGCAAATTACTTGGCCAAGAGATCATATAGAAAGTAGGTGTCAGAGCAGGGTCATTACTAAGGTGCTGAACTCCAGTGCTGAGCATCTTCTGGCTCTGTGTACAAAGGCCAACAGGGTGAAATGTCTTAATGCTTTTAATCATGCTCACGTTAGAGAGGAGGGGCAGGGACTAGAAGGACTAGGCCCTTAGGGTCCCCCTTTGGAGAGTGAGGATCACTCCTTAGAGTACCTAGAGGCATACCTTAAATAAAGGTAAAAGTGGATCTCCTTAAGCCACAGTTCCCTGTAATTTGGGTGGAAGAAAAAGAGAAATTTATTCCAGGCCATTTTACAAGTGAGGAAATAAAGCTAAATGATGTGCTTCAAGAAATGTTTCCAAGCCGGTCAAAGAGATAACTGAAATCCAGGTACCCTATGGTTATTTTCCTCTACTCTAGATTGTGTGACATGCTGTTTAATACACTACATGATCTCCCACAAGTAAATGGGAAACTGCCTTTCAAAATACCTCCAGGACAGTGCTTCTCAAAACGTGGAACAGGGACTCCTGCAACAGAATTTCCAGGGTGCTTATAAAAAATATGCAGACGCCCAAGCCCAAGCCCACCCTCAGGCTGCATCCAAATTTCTGTGAGGAAGGATTATAATCTGCGTGGCATCTATAATGCCTTCTTTCAAACTCTCACATGGTTTTGGAATCTGTATAGAATACACTCCCAGTGGAGAATGAGCTCAGCTCTCCAAGGCTGAGTTTCAGCTTCTCTCCAGCTGGAATCTTGATAGCATTGTCCCAGTTTCGATTTTCTTTCCTGTCTTAAAAAGCACAGACCTGGCAGCTAGCATCCTGAGTGGAAACCTCCTCTATATCTGCTTGTCATCCACAAGGAGAAAATAAAATCAGCCTGAACCCCAGCTTTTCAGAATTGCAAGGAAACAGCCCTCATGAGGTAAAAATTCCCCGCTTCTCTGATGAGAAGTTGAGAATCTCTTACAAATCTTGTTCTTGGGTGCAGCTTCCTGAATTATGTGGATTCCATGTTTGCTAATAGATTAATATGCATTTGATCATAAATCTGTCTTCTTGAAGATTCATGCATTTTTACTTCTGTGGCTCTTTCTGATTTACAGAGTCAGGCCCTGAGGGAAGTGCTCCCAGCAGAGCTGGCAGCTGGAGAGGGATGGGGTCTGTGGGGAGAGCCTAGGAAAGGTCTCAGATCCTTTCAGACAAAACCTAGTCAGTGAAGGCCCGGGCCTGGAGGAAAGTTGCTGGAGGCGCTGAACCCGTTTTGTTTCTTCTGTTTGAAAGGACTCAGTCAGAGCTTTGCGAGTTTTGTTGTGGTTGATGTGGTTATTTTAAAAGCATGCTTACTTCTCAGCAAACGAGCTAAGGATGAATTCAACATGATAAAACTTCAATTCATAATGAGGTCACATGTGCCCTGAAGTTTGCTCTTTCAGAAGTGGGGAATATGTCTGCCTGAGTCATCATCTTACAAACATGCTAGACCTCTCGAGTAAACTATGAACAGGGAGTAAGTGTCGCACAGTCTCTCAAACTATGTGGCAGAAGCCCAGCATCACACCCAACCTGAGTGCTCTAACAGAATGCAAATTATTGGGCCCTGCATTCTGAAATCCTGATAGAATAAAACAGAAATAAGGCCTAGGGGGAAAAATACATATTTAAAGGGGACAACAGGTACTTTAGATACACACCAGATGCTTTCCGCATTGTACATGTGCAAATATGAATGGAGGAAGCCCAAAGTGGGTAGGGAGTGGGAGGGGTGGGGTGTTGCCATAAAGCAACGCTTACCTCTTTAAGGGGTGTTTTAGGGATGAGAAACTGGTGATTGGCAATCATTGCCAAAAAGTGAAGTCTTCTTGAAATCTTGCTACTCACGGTGGGTTCTGAGTCTAACATCCCCGGGAGGTTGCTGCAAAGGCAGCATCCCTGATGTGTATTTTAATACGATCCTCAGCTCATCTGGTCCTCGTGCACAACGAAGTGTGAGAAGCACTGCTCTGGAGGGCTCCTTGGCTCACTTTTGGAAGTGATGGGTTCCTGGGGTAGTGCCTACAACCAAATGGGCATGAGGTCTGCCTGTCCCTTCACAGGGTCATATGCTCCATGATAGCATAACCAGAACATCCATGGTTGAGCTCCCTGAGATTTTCCTGGAAACTCCTACTCTTATCATTTAAACAGGGCCTCTTTCTGCAACTTTCAAGATTCTACTCTAGCAATGGCTTTGAATAGACCCTGGAAGGAGATGTGGCAACAGGCTGTCAGCCTCCAGACAGGTCAGCAGGAGGAGGAAAGGCTGTCAGTGGATTGATTCTGGGTATTTCCTAAGGACTAGCAGGGCTATTTTTATCTGCTTTGGTCAGCAAAACCCCACAGCTATAGCGTGAGGCTGAGAACAATCTCTTCCTGGGCCAGAGGCACTACCACTTCCCCAATATTTCCTACCAGACCCCAAACATCCAGGTAGGAAGGGCAAGAATGCCCCCATGAATGGCCAACTCCTCTTGTTTCACCTGAACTTAGACATTCTCTTTATCAGGTTACTGCAGCCATCAACCTACCTGCTTGTCCTCCCCTCACATTTCTAAATGTATTATTTAGTAATTTATTAAATTTTATACATACACACATAAAGAATATTTAGAGCAACTTTCAAAAACACATCTGAGATAAATTAGTAAGTGAGGAAACTGTCAAATGGAGTATTGTTTTTTTGGTTTGGAGTATTTTTTTTAAGCTGTCTTCTAATTTTTTATATTTTTTAACTTTTATTTTTTTATTGGGTGGGCTGTAATTAGGTTTTTATTTATTTATCTTAGTGTAGGTACTGGGGATTGAACCCAGGACCTCGAGCATGCTAATAGGCACGTGCTCTACCACTAAGCTATAACCTGCCCCTGGAGTACTGGTTTTTGAAAAGGCAAGAGTATTTTAAGTTCTTTTAATTAAATCAGTTTTATCTTCAAATGTTTTATTTTTATCAACTAAGTCAAATATGTTAACATTATCATGAACATGTCAACTATATATGACACTTAAATATGTCAGTTAACATACAATCAATACGTACTGAAAATTTAAAGGGGGAAGAAACCATACTATTTTATGTAACTAAACTACACAGAAGAAAAAAATGATAAGAATTTCCAAGCTAATTCTTTTTTTAAATTTCATCATTATTGAAGTATAATTGACATATAAAAGTATAAAATATTTAAAGTGCACATCACTGGCAAATTTCAATTATGTAATACAGTGTTATCAAACTGTAGTCACCATGTTTTACATTATATCTTCAGACATTATTCACTTATCCATCGTATAATAGCTGAAGTTTGTGCCCTTTAATTAACCTTTTCCTATTCCCCTATCCCCTACCCTGGGCAACCACTTTTCTATTCTGTTTCTATGAGTTTTTTTGTTTTATTTTTTTAAGATTCCACACATAAGTGATACCATGCAGCATTTGTCTTTCTCTGTCTGGCTTCTTTCACTTAGCGTAATGTCCTCAAGATCCAATCATGTCTCAAACGGCAGGATTTCCTCCTTCTTTATGGCTGAATAATACTGGTCAGAAAAGATGCTTGATAAGACTTCAGTGGTGCGTGCAAACTGCATGGTAACTGCACAGTAAACTGCAATAAACGTGTGTTGAAACACTGAAATGCCTTTATACTATTCAAGTCCTCAACAGATCGGATGCTGCCCATCCACACTGGGGAGGACAATCTGCTTTACTCAGTCTACTGATTCAGATGCTCATTTTTTTCTGAGAACACCGTCACAGATAGGACCAGAACGAATGTGTAACTAGATAGCTGGACATCTCATGGCTCAGTCAGGTTGACACACAAAATAACCCATAACTGCATCACAGGGTACAATGCTTGGCAGGTGCATATCACAGTGACTATGTTTATTTTCTCCACAGTGAAGTCAACAAGAATTCTCTGGAGAGAATCCTTCTGCAGCTGAAATGCCATTTCACATGGAACTTATTTAAGAAAGAAAGTGTCTCGCATGATCTAGAAGACAGAGTGTGTAACCAGATTGAATTTTTAAAGCCTGAGTTCAGAGCTACAATGTACAACTTGCTGGCCTACATAAAACACTTAAATGGTCAGAACGAAGCCGCCTTGGAATGCTTACGGCAAGCTGAAGAGTTAATCCAGCAAGAGCGCACCAACCAGGCAGAAGTCAGAAGTCTGGTCACCTGGGGAAACTACGCCTGGGTCTACTACCACCTGGGAAGACTCTCAGAAGCTCAGGTTTATGTAGACAAGGTGAAACAAGTATGCGAGAAGTTTTCAAATCCTTACAGTATTGAGTGTCCTGAGCTTGACTGTGAAGAAGGGTGGACACTGCTAAAGTGTGGAAGAAAACAAAACGAAAGGGCAAAAGTGTGTTTTGAGAAGGCTCTGGAAGGGAAGCCCAACAACCCAGAATTCTCCTCTGGACTGGCCATCGCGATGTACAGTCTGGATGATAAGCCACAGCAGCAGTTCTCTGTCGATGTTCTCAAGAAGGCCATTGAGCTGAGCCCTGACAATCAGTATATCAAAGTTCTCTTGGCCCTGACACTGCAGAAGATGAATGAAGACACTGAGGGGGAGCAGTTGGTTTTAAAGGCCCTAGAAGAAGCTCCTCGCCAAACAGATGTCCTTCGCAATGCAGCCAAATTTTACCAAAAGAAAGGTGATCTAGACAAAGCTATTGAATTGTTGCTAAGGGCACTGGAATCTATGCCAAACGATAGCCACCTCTATCACCAGATTGAGTCCTGCTATAGGGAAAAAGGCAAACAAATTCAGAAGACGGGAGACTCTGAAACTAATGGGAATAGGAAGAAGATTGAAGAACTTCGGGAACTTCCTATCGACTACATGAATAAACCCATTGAGAAGGGACTAAATCCTCTGCATGCATATAGTGATCTCACGAAGCTCCCGGAAATGAGAGACTGTTATCAGCTAGCTGTCAGTAAGGAGCTCCCCAACACTGAGAGGCAACAACTCCCTCAGCATTATTGCAATTCTCAGGAGTATCATGAGAGGTCTGAAGACACTGGATGTCCAACATTATTGCCCATAGGCACAAAATCAACTGAGAAGGAAAAGATGAAATGCCAACTACAGAATGTAGCTGAAAATCAGGTCCCACAAAATGCACCAAATTCTTGGTATCTGCAAGGATTAATTCACAAGATGAATGGAGATCTTCTGCAAGCCGCTGAATGTTATGAGAGGGAACTGGGCCGCCTACTAAGGAACAGACCTTCAGGCATAGGCAGCTTTCTCCTGCCAGCATCTGAGCTTGAAGAAGGCAGTGAGGAAATGGGCCAGGGTGCAGACAGTGCTACTCTCAGAGAGCTCTCCAAGCCCTGAGCTGGAACAGAGAGGAAGGAAAGGAGTCTGGAACAGTGGCCATGATGCAGAGAAGCATGGGAAGGCAGGAGTTTCCCAATCTGAGCTTGCTGAGCAAGACGGTCTTGTTTATTGCTTTAAGGCACATTTTTAGAGAGTTGTTTTCTCATGTCTGTCTTCGCTGTCCATACCAGCCATATACTGTTCTCTAAGTCTGCCGGCCTTAGGACGAACCACTAGCAGAAACAGTGCTTCAGGCCTGCATGATACCCCTAGTTCTCCACATAGTCCCCATTTCTGCCTTTTTTCCTAGGGTCATAACTGGTGACTACTGCCAACAGAATCTCACATCCTTCATCTCATTACCATCTAACCTTCTGGGCCTCCTGGAAGACTAGCTTTTAACCAACGCCTGAATATTCCTTATGTTTTGCTCTTGGCTTTGGCTATGTATTAATATGTATTTTTGATAGTGATACTATAATAAATACATATTCTTGATAGTAATGCTACAAGAAATTTTAAAATTTTAATTCAGGATAGAGTTAATTGTGTGGTTTGTGTGTGACTCAGAGTAACATTAATTCCCAAAGTTTCTCTTCTAGGGATGGTGGGTACTTGCTACAGACATACCATGCTATTCTCAACATGCCCATTTTAGCTCCTCCGTGGTGCTAATACCCTCACCCTGAAGCCAGCCCACCTTCATTCTATCCCAGGGGCCTCAGTTGAGCCCAGTGCCCAGTTAGCAGCTGCTGCTGCTGACCAGCTTGCTGTGCACCCAGAAATACCTGGAAATTTACTCCTAGACAGAGTGTAAGGGGCACCAGTATTAGGCTGGCCATAGAGACAAAGATCTTCACCCTCCGGGGGTGAATAAAAATATTCAAGTATTCTCCTCTCAACTGGGGAAATCCACAAGGGTTGTTTGCTTTGTGCAACCTAGTGGCACTGAGAACCCTACCAACCTCTACTCAACCTACTGCAAAGCCTGCACTCATGCTTTTCTAGTGATGTCATCTGATTGTGTGCAGAGGAAAACATAGACCAGATTCCACAGAAGAAGGGACTGGCATTCCCATCTAGTTTGTGAGTGGAGAGCCAGAAATTTGACTCTTTCCTCATGCAGCAGAGGAATCCTGAAAAGTTTCTTAATAAACTGCATTAATAAGCTGTAGGAGGAGCAGACTTTGGTGCGGGTGTCCCCAACCCCTGAGTTATCTATAGGCTTCAGCTGGGGGAGCTACCAGGTACCCAGGAGTGAACTCCTGACTCCTGGCCAACCTTGATCTGCAATAATACTGTCCCTTTGACCAGTTCCAGAGGGTCACTGGGCCCCTGTGAGGGATATTATCATGGAAACTAATGTTGTAAGCCTGGCTGAGGCAGAAGGGTGGTTTGGGGAAAAGGTGAGGACAGGCCATTTCTTGCCCTCAAAAATAGTTAGAGCTCTGGGGTTGGAGAGGAATTGCCTATCTTTATGCAAACATATATCCTCAAGAATACAAAGATTTTGAAATTAGAGGGAGGCTGGAGGCTTTCTATACAGCTACTCCAACACGGGTACCAATCCCATCCCAAGAAAATACACACAGCTGACTCTTAGAAGGATTATGAACACTGCCCAACCCTGTCCCTCCACACTCAGAGTCCCATCCACCCTCCAGATGGTGTTGAGGCTTCCCAGAAGAACAGTTGACAGGTCCTGACCTACATACCTAAGCTGTGATTTATTTTTCTGCCAGGACAATTTTATGGAAAAGACACCTGTACATCTACAATCTACCCTCGTCCGAAAGAGCAGTCCCAACCCGCATTTCCTAGTGTGTCACTCTGATCTCTCACAGCTTCGCCTCTGGAGACTCAGAGGGAATCACATGAATTGCTGGTTTTCACAGTCATCTACTCCTTGCTACCTGGGGCCATAGCCAGCCTTACCCAGTTAGTAACCCAGCGGGGACTTAGAGCTTCCAGACTGATTCCACTTTACCTCCACCCTGGCTGCCATGAATATCTGCAGGGCAGGTTTGATTTGTAGCCACAGAGCATATTCCAGCAGATTGCAGGCCTGTCCACAAAAAGATGACTATAGAGGAGTGGGGTAAGTCTCCAAGGGAAACCAGGGGCTCCTCCCCCTCAGGTGTATCAGTCCAAGGAGGCAGGGACTTCACCTCCTTTGCTCACAGCTGTGTGCCTCCCCCCAAAGTAGTACCTGGAATGAACTAGGCTCTCAAAAATTTTTGATGAATAAAGGAACACACTGTGCCTCCTCTAGGACTATGACATATTAGTTCAGGGATCACCTCCTCCAAGACAACCTCTCTGATTCCTAAAAGAGGGTACTGGGAAGATAAAACAGTCAGCTCTTCAAAGCTACAAAACAGTAACAATTCAACAACAGCAGGTTTACATATTAGTCTCTGAACTCTGTGTTGCAGGACCTGTACTAAACCCACTATGAGCATCTAAAGTTATGAGGCTCAAAAAGGTTTAGCTGGGACTTTCTCTCCACGTGGCCTCTAATCCCAAGGTACAGGTCTGAGCTTCTTTACACGGTGGTCTCAGGTCAATGAGAGAACAAAAGCTGCAAGGCCTCTTGTAACCTTGGGTCAGAACTCCTACAATGTCATTTCTGCCACATTCTGTTGTAGGTCAATCAAGGCCAGCTCAGATTGAAGAGCATGGAAAACTGGACTCTATCTCTTGATAGAAAAAGTGGCAATGCCACAATGTAAGAGGGTATGCAGACAGGAAAGAAGTTTTTTGGTCATTTTCTTTGCCATCCACTATACACAGTATATCAGAGAAACAGGCGTGCACTAAGCGTAAGGCGCCAGGCCATAGAGGCTTAGGGCTTCCTACTTAAAAGGCATATTGGAGATCACGTAGGCCAGTGGTTCTGGAAGTGCGGCTCCTGGAACAGCAGCATAAGGATCACCTAGGAACCTATATGAAATGCAAATTCTCAGACTCATTCCAACTCCAGAAATAACTGAATTAGAAACTCTGGAGATAGGACCCAAAAATCTGTGTTTTAACGAGTCTTCCAGGTGATGCATGCAAAAGTTTGAGAACCACTCATCTAGAAAATGGTTCTCAATACTCACTGCGCATTAAAATGACCTGGAAGGTCCTTAAAATATGTGAACGGCTCAGACCCCACTCCAGAGATTCTAAATAAATTGATCTGGGAGGGGGCCTAGGCACTTGTTTAACTGATGAGGAAACTGAGAGCTACAAAAGTAAAGTGACCTTTCAAGGTCACACAGCTGGTGAGTCAGATAAGAGCTGGTCCTAGATTTCTAATCAGCAGCCATAAATTAAAGGTTTTCTATGCTTCTAATATATAACCATTTGTTTCATACATAAACTTCTAATCAATGCTTTTTGTCTTTTAACACAAATTTTATGAGAAACAAGTCATGCCCCCTAACTGTTAACTTCGCTGTTTTGTTAGCAACTAAATAGTTGTTTAACTGGATGAATCATCAGCTTTCCTCAGGAAATCAAGCCCTTTCCTTTATCCCTTCTGATGCTATCAGGCTCATGTGAAGGAGCTTAGAGAACTGTTAAAGACACAGGACTTGGGGCAGGCAGGCTGGGAGAAGAGAGCAACGATGGAACAAGAGCAATGACAACAAAAAACCCAGGGACACAACTGGCAAAAAATGATCAAATACAGGAGGAACGAAGGGAGATGGCCTTGCAAGTTGCCTTGTTTTCCATTATTGAATATGCAATGTAAAAGGCTTGGGGGTTTATATTATTATTATTTTTTAAAAGATGTATTTTTCTCTAAAAGTTACAAAGCATGATATGCTCAACACCACCACAGTAACAGCCATTACCACATGGCAACCGCCAACGCTTGACAGGCAGACTTCAAGACTACAGGAACAGCAATTCAGGTCTGTGTGAATTTGATTTTAGAATGTGTGTGTTTCTGTAGAGACTACAGATATCACTCAGGTAAAAGAATGGTCTCTGGCCCACGCTCTAGCCTGACTGATGAAGGATTCTATTCGTCTCGTTGTTTTCTCCCTCTCTTCACTGACCTACTGAATGTAACTGTGCTAATTCCAAACACCTTTCTCTCTGCAAGAGGATATTTATGATGTTTGCCAGAAAAGGAACAGTTCAGCTGAAGTATATTTCCAGGTTAACAGCAGGCAGAGCGGCCTCCCCACCACTCCTTTTTCGGTACAGTTACCCCACATCAAGCACCTAACAGGAACAAAGTCAGGGAAGGGACGTGAAGGTGGCCATTTGCCAGTGAAGAGACAGGCAGATCTGTTCCTGACCCTGAGGCTTATACAGATCTTTTTACTTGACTTGTTTCAGAGTTTCTGCAACATCAGTAGCTGGATCCCTAAAACTGTCCCTGGCTTAGTAATTGAGGGCTAACCTGGCCCTGTGAAACAAGTTATCCTCCAATCACAAACAAGCTGAGGAGGGGGCACTGAATTCAGCCACTGACTGGATGCCAAGAAGACTCGGTCATTGTCTGCTGACTTGCAATCTTAGTTGATGTAATCAGGAGTCAGGAATCACCACAATGTGTCATTCCTTTCTCTGATAGATGGATTAGGGCTAGTAACTTGCAGAAAATATTTTTTTTCCTGAAAATAATTTCTGTTCTGTGAAAATCTATCTGATATAAGAAGAGGAGATAGCCAGGGGTATACCAGTAAATTGTTAGCAAATGTTCTAAAAAAAAAACCCCTCAAATTCCTAATTTGCTGATTCCTATGGCAAACATACTGCAATCGTGACCAATGTGACATTATTAAAGATTCTCCCTCCAGGTAAGTGTAGGGAGGAACTGGATGACTGATTGGAAAGAGAGTGACTCACCTACTAGATCCTGAGTGAGGGGGAGAAACATGGCACCAAATGTAGTTTAATGAAAGAGATTTCTGCTCTACCAACGAGGGCATAAGCATAAAGATTCCTGTAGCACTTAGTGACTGCATTAATGTTTCCCTGAATTTAAAAAAAAAAAAAAGCCTAGCCAGGACATTCTTCAGATCTGCAGATTACAGTGTCACTGGCCCGTGCCAGGAATGGGACAGCTTTTGAATGGAAGAAGAGGACAGAGCTGCTTCCAGCTCCTGACATCCAAGTGCACAGTCCGGCCCTTAAAATTCATTTCATCAAGTGGAAATTCTGTCCATTGTGACTGTTTTGCTATTTTCATTTCATATGTACCATCATCCCATCACCCTCTCTTTACAGCCTCTCTTTGCTCACATCCCTCACTGGTCCCACGGATGATATTTGTGCCCGTCCTTCTCCTGTGGAATTTCATGGGGAACATTTCCTGTAAACAGTGTGTATGCGTATATTTTGCATTTGTTTGAGCATTCCCAGACTGGGCCTGTTTCTGAAGTCTAATCATTGCGAACAGAAGCACCTTCCAAAACCAGGAGGAAAGTTCTTTTTCTTCTTCCCTGACACTTTCTGTTGAGTTGAAACGTTCTAACACAATAGTTTATTTGAACACAAATTCCAAAGGAATCTTGCTTCAAAGAAGACAGTGTTTGTTTATAGACTTAATAGATATTTAACTGTTAATTCAGTTACTTCTTAATCACTCAAGCATACAGACCTATATAGGATTCCCTGACTGGATCAAAATGGACAACTATAAACAATGGCTAACCACACCAAACTCAGAGCTGGGCGCTGGAACAGGAGAGGGGCTTGGCACCCAGAGAGAAGGACAGGGAGGCTATATTTAGGACAGTCTGACCAAGTAGATGTAATTAAAAGAGAGAACTAGGAGAAATGTTCTTAGAATTTGTTACTCTTTTATTTCTTATTTGTACTTTTTACACAGTTCTCAAGGAATTCCCAAGGGTAAAGTTCCAAAGTACATGAGATTATCACACAAAATCAGTGAATACACACAAATAAATAAGCCACAATGTGCAAGAGTTACCAGAAACATAAACTATAAAATCAAAACAACAAAAACCGCAGATATTGACAATAATGGAAGCAGAATTAAAATAGTACGTCTAATAAACTTTAAAAGAAGAATTTAAATTATGACAAAGGGACAAAAGAATAAGAGACTTAAATTTGACTAGTCAGATTTGTGGAAGAACCAAACAGAACTCCAAAAAATAAAAACTAAAATAATTGAAATTTGAAACTCAAAGGATTGGCTGAGAAGTAAACTATACATAGCTGAGGAGGTATTTATTGAACTGGGAAGCAAATCTGAAGAAATTACTCAGAATGCAGAATAGGAAGACTAAGAGATGAAAAACTAAAAAGAGATATGTGTTCAGAGACATTGACGACAGAGTGAGAAAGTTATATACACATGTTATCAGAGTTCCAAAAGGATAAGCAAAAGAGAATAGAAGAGATATAACAGTTGAAGAGAAATTTTCAAAATTAATGAAAAATGCTAATCCACGAATTCCACAAAAGATCACAACTAAATACAAAAAAAGTCTCTTTCTGATAGTTTGTTATTAGTATATATAAATGCAAAAGATTTCTGTATATTAATTTTATATCCTGCAGCTTCACTGAATTCATTCATTAGTTCTAATAGTTTTTTGGTGATGTCTTTAGGATTTTTTAAATATAGTGTCATGCCATCTGCAAATTCACTTCTTCCTTTCCAATTGGATTTTATCTCCTTTTCTTGTCTGATTGCTGTGGCTAGGACTTCAATACAATGTTGAATAAAAGTGGCGAGAGTGGGCATCTTTGTCTTGTTCCTAATCTTAGAGGAAAAGCCCTGTTGAATATTATGTTACTTGTGGGTTTGTCATTTATGACCTTAATTATGTTGAAGTGTGTTCCCTCTATACCCACTCTGTTGAGAGTTTTTACCATAAATAGATGTTGGATCTTGTCAAATGCTTTTTCTGCATCTATTGAGATGATCATGGTTTTTACCTTTTGTCTTTTTAATGTGGTGTATCACGATGATTGATGTGCAGATGCAGAATCATCCTTGCATCCTTGGGATAAATCCCACTTGATTATAATGCATGATCCTTTTAATATATTTTTAAATTTGGTTTGTTAGTAATTCATTAAGGATTTTTGCATCTATATTCATCAGGGATTATGGCCTGTAATTTTCTTTGTTTTTTTGTTTGTTTGTTTTTTGTAATGTCTTTGTCTGATTTTTGGTATTAGGGTAATGCTGGCCTTATATAAAGAATCTGAGAATGTTCCTTCCTCTTCAATTTGTTGGAATAATTTGAGAAGGATAGGTATTAACTCTTCTTTAAGTGGCAGGATTCACCTATGAAGCTGTCTGTTCTGAAGGGGGCTTGTCCATTGTTTTTTCATATTTGTAAACACATACACACTTTGTCAGTTGTTTCCTTTGTCTTTAATGCTGTTTTTCCTGTGTGTCATGGGTCCATTTATCCCAGGGACATACATTACAAGTAAAGAATATTGCTCTTTGTGTCTAGTTCTAGAAGCATAGTCCAGAGCCTTTAGAAGGCACTACCCAAGGCAGAGAGCCTGGATGAATGGAATTAAGGGTTTCTGATAAAGGTGAGACCAGCTACCAGTTGCTTAGCAACTGAATTAGGTACTCAACACAAGCCTGTCCATGTTCAAAGGAACCACTGCAGCTCAAGGGAATTTCTGGAGCTCTTCAATGTGTTTGACCAAACGCATATGCTGCCAGAGTGTGATATCACTGCACCACACTTTACACTGGTAGTTGTAGAGGTTCTTTATACACATGTACACCAGTAAAGGTACCTGATGAGCCAACTCATTGAGAGAAAAAGGGTATAATCTAGCTCTGTGCCTCTGGTTCTCTGCGTTTAATCTGTCCCTACGTGATATTTTGTCGGCCCTTGGAAAAGTAAGGGCTAGATCTCACCTACAGACCGTTAAACAACTGTTGGCCTTCAAGGGGTACAACTGCCAAGACATCTGAAACAAACTCATACTTGAGTGAATACTAGACATATACCACATATTGGGGGCTCCTATCACATAAAACTTTCTAGTCTCAGAGTACCAAGTCAGTAGCCAGTTGCACTTTTACAGTCATAAACTCCCTCTTATCTGCTTCTGTAGGATTATTGAGACTTGAGATATGAGAGCTGGTTTGGAGGTCCCAAGTCAGTCTTCTGGAAGCCTTATGTATGCAGCTAACATCACTGCACACTGCAGGAGTAGCCACAAAAACCTCTCCTCCAGGGACAGGCTGGTCAGAGCATATAGTCTTGGGTGCAGTCTCTGAGTGGGGAGCCAGTATGACTATGATTCTGCCAAACACTTGCCTTAAAGATCAAGAGTTAACCCAAAAAGGTTTTTCTATACCTCAGGAAGAGATAAACACCCCTTCCTCTATGATTACAAAGCAATCAATGCCTACTGCATGAAAACTCAATGAAATGCTTATCAATCTGCCTTTCCTGCTAGATGGAAAGTCATTTGAGAAAAGGAAGTACAACCAAGTCCCAACAGAGCACCTGGCATGTAACTTATGATCATTCACAGCTTGCTGATTTTTTAAGTGGTTAATGAGCTAATAGCAGTGAAAGCTTTCTTTGACACGCCAACAACATGTTTAGACCACAAGTTCCTTAACCATCTATGGGCTTCCCAGAGCCATGGAAATGACATGAAGAATGGAACCTGTTTTTTCAGCCCACTTTAGAATCCTAAATTTCAGTTCCAACTAGAAACTATCTTTATGTCGTCTCATTTCCATTAGTGGAGATGAACTCTCCAAGTCCCAAGATATGTCAGACAAGTCTAAAAATGATTTGCCTCCCAGGAACCTGAGAGCTTTTCTCATACACATTATAGAAGTACGCTATGCAATGTCTTGAGCTTAATGGTATAAATGTTCCTTAAAATTTGCATTGACAATTCCGAGTGAATGAACATTTGGCATGTAAAAAAAAAAAATGAAACCATGAAAATTCAGTTAGAATTGGAATACATAGGAGTTAGCAAGAAATGCAAATCATGGTGGCCCGAAGATCACCATCAAGACCCCTGAGATAGTATGAAAATGACTGGAACTTAGAGCAGGGTAGTTCTTGGTGGAACATCAGATGCTCTGTGTAGAGGTCAAAGCACTTAGACCTACGTTCCTTTACCACATTGTGTAGATTCTTTAGGTGCACGTAGGGACATCAAGGCACAGAGAAATGAAGTTATTGACTCAGAGCCTCACAGAAAGATATGCATGTCCTGAGAATGAGTCGCTGTCTACTCTTCCATATCATTTAGATCTGAAAGAGACCTGGAAATCATATAAGAAAGCACCTCTCAGACTTTAACACAGCAACAAATCACTTAGACATCTTGTTAAAAGAAAGTGTCTAATTTAGCAGGTCTGTAAGGTGCATTTCTAATAAGATTCAGTTAATGCTGATGCTACTGATCCTCAGACCATACTCTGAGTACTAAAAATCTAGTTCAGTAGCTTTAAACGATGATTGTGCAATAAAATTACCTTTTTTTAAAAATTAATAATAATTCTGATGCCTGGGCCCCACTCCCAGAGATTCTGGTTCATTGGACTAAAGATTAGCTCAGACATCAGTAAATTTTTTTTAAGAGTCTCAGAGAATTTTCTAGTTTTCAGCCAGGGTTGCAAACCACTGCTCAAGGCCAACCTTTTTAATTAACTGATAAAGCAACTGATAGAGTTTAAATTAAATCAAATTCAGCTTGTCAGTCCAACACAACTTCTCAGTCAAATACAGAGCTGGTCCCGACATCCTGAAATCAAACTTATAATTCAGTACTTAAGTTTCATTTCTTCAAATAGGAATTTTCCAGTTCTTTAGAAATATTTCCCTCTCTAGTTTCCATTGCTCTTTCCTATTTGTAAACACACACACACACACACACACACACACACACACACATTGCTGGCTGTTTCCTCTCTCCTTAATGCTGCTCTGTCCCCTGTGGTTCATGAGTCTGTTTACACCAAAGACACAATGGGCAACATTCTGAATACCTTATCAGCTGAGCCAGAGCCCCACAGAACCAGGAGTGCTGCCAAATTCATAGTGATCAGGTGAAAAACACTTGCTCTGTTTCTCTGACATGTTGTCACTTAACTAAATTTTATGCACACACACAAAAATCCAAAGCCATACTGCTATCAAAGCAAATAGCTCTCTTAAACTTCATTTCAATATCTGCTTGTGTTTTCATCCCTTTCAGAGTTGGGTTAGGGCTGGTGCCTTGCAGGAAGTATCTTATCTTCACCTGAAACTCAACTGGCCTGCTAGAAGCCTTCCATCTGATACAGAACCAAAGGGAGAGAGCTGAGTCAGTTCCTCCTAGGGAAGGGCTGGGTAGAGGTGCACAGACTGGGGTACATGTTTAGAAAACTTCGAATGGCTCACCCTCAAATATTCTAGCAGCTTCCTCAGGTCATGTCACTCTATGTGGTCAGTCTTCCCTGGGCAATGCCTGTCTTCATCATACCACAGACTGCAATGGGCAGAATGGGAGCATTTGGGTCAAAAGCTCTTCCTGCTTCCATCTTGTTTGGGGTGGTAACTGTTTCCAGTGAGCATTCTTAGGAACAGTATTGATTTTATTCACTCCTGATCTCACCCCTCCCCCACAACACACACACACACACACGCACACACACACACACACGCATGCACACACACACACACTTTGCTGGATAATATTCCTGGGTCATGGTTGGGTGGTGAAAAGGAAGGTCACGGAATTTCTCATCTCAGCAGTCAACCAACCACACAGTCATGCTCTGAAGCAAGAACAAACCCAGATCCAGACATACTACTTCTTCGCATAGACACATCTGACTTCAGATAATGTCCACCATCCCTCTACTTCTGATCCCATGCAGTAAGCCCATCATCGTGAGGTGGTTCCACCCATTTCTCACTCTTTCTAGGACTGGTTGAGTAAGTTCATATAGACATAGGAGGTAGGATGCTCTACCACATTCTCCATTCCAGCTTAAGCATACATGGCACCCATCATTTGGAACCATATTTGGCTCTCACATTTCACTCAGAATCCTTCCTGGGAAGTGAGAAAATCAAAACATGCTTATCTGTTGGGAATATGGAAGAGATGAATAAGGAATCTACTCTTCTGTGAACCCTCTCTCCACATTTCTTCTGACAGCATTAGTGGTGTACTACAATGTTGAGAGGGGGCAGAAGGAAAGAAGGGTTTTGCAGTGTTGAGGGTGGTGCTGAAATTATTTTAACATCAGCAGAATTAATCTCTTTCTATGTGTCTTTTAGACGTCACATAATCTAACTTTTGGCACCATGACAAGACTAGCATTTCCTCAGGGTTTTTATGTCAGTTTGCTCTTTGTCCTGATGGCATGTGACCATCCTGGGAGGCAACAGAACATGAAGGCAGGGACACTGCAGGGTAATATTTGACTATTCAGAATACTTCATTTCCTTTAGACTGCATGCTCCTAGAAAATACAAATAATTGTCTATTTTTACAGCGGTAAATCAAATGGGAATCCCATGGAAGATAGCCTGGTTCAATTGAGGCGTCATTTTACATGGGAGTTGCTAATTGAAGATGCTTAAATGCCTGATTTAGAAAACAGGGTCTGAATGAGTTCCCAGATTTGCTGGTCAGTGAGTCAAGTCTATAACCTGAAAATAAATTCAAACTTTTAAATTTACGTTTGTCCAGCTACTGGCAATCACAAGAGAGGTATGTGTTTCACACGTATTGCTGGACATTTATTCATATCTAAGAAAGTGAAAATGTATGGGGGACAGACAAAGTGAGGGAAAAACCTGTTTAGGATGTGCAAGCTGACAATGACATAAACACTTTAAAGCAGCCTTTAAGTGTTTGCTGTGTGGTGTGCAATGCAATCTTCTCCTTTTTCTAAAATATTTTCTCCAAAAATATTGAGTAAAGTTAACAACTTGATAAACTAACAGTCTCTGTGTATATTTTATTGGTGAAATTTTAAAAGATTCTTTTTTCTGTGTGTTCTATGCTTGAGTGGAAGTAGAAAAACACAGAGGCAACTTATGTAGCAGTAGAAGGCCTGAGGCTAGGAAGCTTATGGGAACATAAACTCCACCAAGAATTTTTTAAAATACTGGGGAGGATTTACTTGTAAAAGCCATGGAATTATAAGGTTGACTTATGCTACCTTGATCCCTGAGAGCTGGAGCTGAGCAGTGGCCGAGAGTAGAGGAGTCTGGGTGGCTCATTCAGATGACCCCTGGGGAATACAGATGTGACACCCATTTCAACTTTGCTGATATTAATCAAAGAGCAGATTTATTAGATTTAACCAGAAGAAAGCCACTAGAGCAGGAACAGTCTTTTCCTTGTAAACAAGGTCTGACTAAAGCCATAACAATATGCATGCTGAAATGTTTAATCTGCTAATTGTACTGACTGCCTTCTTACACAGCAACAAAAAATAAGATAAGTTGATGGCTGGATAGAGAAACTAACGGATGAATAGATATGCAATAAAGTAAATATAGTAAAATGTTAACTGTAGATTCTAGGTGGTGAGTATATTAGTGTTGGAAAATTCTCTGAACTCTGTTTAACAATTTTCGTAATAAAATGTTAGGATAAAAAAGTGAAAAGGCAGTATCTAAAAAGTAAATCAAAATGAGGCAAATGAACCAAAATATATATGGGATAAAGGATAAAGCCACATAGAGACGAAGTATTCCAAGTGGTTTGTTTAATAGATTAAAATTAGAAGGATATATTTTATGCATTAAAAAAACAGCAAAAAACCAAAATCTTAAACTCTACTCAGCAATCATTCTGAATGTGTTTTGTTGATTTTGTTATTTTGGGACTATTGTTATTATACTGTGGAACAGATCAGATGTGTGCTGGTATCACTTAGAAAAGAGTTCAGTTAGTACTGGAGGAGTCACAAGATGGCTTCCCTGAGGCTAAGACAGCTTTCAGAGTTTACTGTGATCGGTTAACTTGTTTTCTCAGAGTGCTTTCTAACTGAATAACCTGCTTTTCTCCTTGCTACCGCTACCGTTTAACTTGCTTCAGGAGAAAAGATACACAGATGTAGGTTCAACTAGGTTAAGTAAAAATCTTGTAAACTTAAACGTGTAAGATGAAATTATAATATATATTTTTTTTATATTTAAAATATACGCACACTACCAGTGTTACTTTCCTGGGTTTGATATTGTACCACACTTACATTAGATGTTGCTATCGGGGGTTGGGGGTTGGGTGAAAAGCACACAAGACTCTTTCTGCAACTTCCTATGAGTCAATAATTGTTTCACAATAAACCTGAGATGGAAAAGAGGAAAATCTGTTTGACTTGCTTCAGGAGAAAAGATACACAGATGTACGTGCAACTAGATTAAGTAAAAATCTTATAAATTTAAATGTGTAAGATGAAATCATAATATATTTTATCTTTAAAATATACACACAGTACCAGTGTTATTTTCCTGGTTTTGATATTTGACTACAGTTACATTAGATGTTGCTGTTGCGGGTTGAGGGTTGAGTGAAAAGTTCCAAATACCTAATCAGCCCAAGTCAGAGCCCCACAGAAGCAGGACCACTGCCAAATTCACAGCAATGACAAGATAAACATTTTGTCTGCTTCTCTGCCTTCTATCTAGTGCATTAGAAAGTTACAAACCTAACTGCTTTTCTCCACAAGAATTCCAAAGATGTCTTGCTCCCAAAAAAGAGAGGTTTTCTCATTCATTTATTTCAGTGTTTGCCTACAATCTGAACGTTTGTCAGAATACATGGATAAACCTGTATTATTCATTACATCTTATGAATTTAAAATTCAGAAATTTTTATTTGTACAGCACTTTCTAACCAGTTCAGGATGTCACTTAATTAGGAGGAGGTTTTCATATTTCATTGAAGTTTCCTTCTATATGTAGGAGGCTAACTAAAAATGAGGCTGCCACCCTCAATTCTTCCTTCTCTGCACACTCTTCCAGAGCCAAGCCACCAACCTCCATGATAAGCAACAGTGGAGTAAAGCTTTCCTTTAGGGAGGGAGGCAGATCTGGTTCCAACACCCTTGCCAGTCACTGGGTTTTTGCAGCACTAAGAACACCTCTCAACATGGTCCTAGGTCCACAGTCATTGGTAATCTGGTTTCATACAACTCAGTACTCGCCTGGAAACCCCATAAGACACAACCTCTCAGTGAATAGGAGCAAATTTGGGTTAAGACTCAGTTTAGTGATTTGCAGAATTTTATATTGTAAAAAGAATAATTTCTGTTTCCAGATTAGTAAACAGAGGCACTGATCGGGGGTATGACGTTGGCAAGTTCACACAGCTGATTTTCACAGGTCTCCCTGGCTATGCGTTCAGTGGAGTCTGCATTACCAGGATTTCTTGGCCCCCAGGTTTCTACAAGGTCTCATAGACTCTGCGAGAGGGATTAACACATCAGTAAACCTGCTTTTTCCCAGCATCTTTTCCAGGAGCTTTCAAAACAGAGCAAAGAAAACAATACTGTTTAAGTTTCGTTTTCCACAACTCTGCCTACTTTAATTTCACTTTCTACTTTCAGTTTTCATTTTGGTTTCCAATTTATCTTTGCAACAACACACCCAGGGGTTTCCTCGTTAGCTACTGTTCATTTCCTTTATATAGCCCTGTCCTGGGGCTTCGATTTATCTGAAAGTCCACCAGACTGGACAGATCTCAGAGGAGCCTATCCAGCTGAACAAAACACTGCAGAACTGCTGCCTAATTCACAGCAACCATGAGGTAAGGGTTTCTCTGCTTCTCTGCCTTTCTGTGTGACGTTTCTGAAAAACACATTAATCGTATTAACTTAAGAGACTTAGTTTCAGTGATGTTATGTTCTTACTCTTCTATTTGAACATCTGCTTTGGACAGAGAGAGAGAGAGAGAGTGTGTGTGTGTGTGTGGGTGTTCACACGCATGCATGTTCATACACACAAACTGTTTTATTAATTCAGGCATTTTTATTTTTGTTAGCATCTCCCTGAGGAAGCTTAGGTCGTGTGAAAGCCCAAGGAAGGGGAGGGAACTGAGAAGGGAGGCAGAGAGAAAATGACCCCAATCTCTGAAGTTATTTTCCACCGAAATCCCTTCTGTCTGATGTATGGAAGGAAGGGACAGTTTGTCTGGATATTTTGCTTTCTGCTGGCTCCTCACCAGAAGAAGCAGGAGGACCCACAGAGCTGTGTGAGCCACAGTCGTGGGATCTCTCAGTGGTCCTGAGGGAAACACTGCTGGGGGTGTAGCAGGAGAAGCTCACTGCTGAGAGAACAAGACCTTTCTCTGTTGGCTTCTGGTCTCACTATCTGCACTGTCAGGCTCCTATGTCAGGCCTTCTCCATCTGACTGGATTTAAGATTTGCAGATCACCCCTCCCCCGGGGAAGCCAGGTGGCCTGCAGATCCTTAATATCCTCCTGCCCACAAGGCTTGGCTGGAGTTCTGTGCTTGGGAACACCCACATCTTCCTCAGCTAAAGGGCATAAGGTGAACATTTGTGTATTATCCAAACTGAATCTTGATTCAAATAACCCTTGATATCAGCAGATCAAAAAAACGTTAATTAACAGTGACCTGCAAATTTCCCTTCAGTGCTCCAGTGGGCAAAATTTTGAAGTGGCAACAGTTCCAGAAAGTGCATAATTATGGGCCTATTATCAACCCTTCACTCCTTTAGTCCACAGACAGATAAGAGTGGATTACCACAGATAATTAAGAAAATAATAATAATAACAATAACAATAATAATATAAAAATAGATATCACTTCCTGAATGCTTATCAGGTGCCAGTCTGGCTCCCAAATATTTTATGTAAATTATTACATTTAATCTCAAAAGAAACCCACGAGGCAGGTACTCCTAATACTCTTATTCTGCAATAACAAACCTTAAATTTAGAAAAGTAAGATCACACAGATAAGTTGCAGAGCTGAGACATGAACCAGAGTCTCTATTCAATGATACCTTATTTAACCTTTAAACCAATGTTTCTTAAAGGATACCAGTAGAGGTTCATAAGATCATTTCAGATGGGAGAGTAATTAGCTTTTATGTTTCAATGCTTTTGTGTTTACTACAAATTCTAGAAATATATATATATATATATATATATATATATATATATATATATATACACATATACATATATATATGTAAAATTTGTAGAATTTATATTCAGGCTAGTAATATGATTTTTATTGTGATAAAATATGTGTAAGATAAAATTTACCATTTTAACTATTTTTAAGTATACAATTTTGTGGTATTTAGTACATTCCTAATATTGTGGAACCATCTCCACCATCTACTTCAAGAACATTTTCATCACTATGGGAGGAAACCCCATGCTTATTAAGCAATCACTCCTACTCACCCCTCACCCCAGGCCCTGGCAACCATTAATCTGCTTTCTGTCTCTATGGATTTGCCTACTGTGGATATTTCATATAAATGGATGCATACAACACACGGCCTTTTGTGACTAGCTCATTTCACTTAGCGTAATATCTTCAAGGTTCTTTCATGCTGAAGCATGTGTCAAAATGTCCTTTCATTTTAAGGCTGAATAATATTCCATTGTATGTATAGACAACATTTTACTTATCCATTCATCCACTGATGAATATTTGGGTTATAACCACCTTTTGGCTATTGTGAATAATGCTGCTAAGAATATAAGTATACAAATATCTATTCAAGTCCCTGCTTTTATTTATTTTGGGTATATACTCAGAAGTGGAACTGCTGAATTGTATGGTAATTCTGTGTTTAAATTTTTTGAGGAATCACCACCATTTTCTACAGCAGCTGCCCCATTTTACATTCTCACTAACAATGTACAAAGGTTTTAATTTCTCCAAATCTTCGACAACACTTGTTATTTTCGGTGTTTTTGAAAACAGCCATCCTAATAGGTGTGAAGAGGTATCTCATTGTGGTTTTGATTTGCATCTCATTAATGACTGGTGATTCTGAACATCTTTTCATGTACTTACTAGCCACCTGTATATTTTCTTTAGGGAAATGTTTATTCAACACCTTTGCCCACTTTTTAATCAGTTGTTTATTTTTTTGTTGTTGAGTTGTAGGAGTTGCTTACATAGCCTGGATATTAATCTCTTACCAGGTACATGATCTGCAAATATTTTCTCTCATTCTGTGGGTTGTCTCTTCATTCTACTGATAGTGCCCTTTGACACACAAATGTTTTTAATTTTGATGAGGTTCAATTTATTTATTTTTACTTTTGCTGCCTGTGCTTTTGGTGTCATACCCAAGAAACTGTTGCTAAATCCAATGTCAGGGAGCTTTTTCCCCATGTTTTCTTCTCAGATTTTTATAGTTTTAGGTCTTACATTTATATCTTTGATACATTTTGGCTTCATTTTTCTGTATATAATATAAGGTATTTGTATATGAATATTCAATTTTCCCAGCACCATTTGTTGAAAACACTGACCTTTCTGCATTAAGTGGTGTTGGCACATGTGTCAAAAATCATTTGACCATTGTTATGGACTGAATTGTGCCCCACCCCTTCAAAATTCATATGTGGAAGCCCTAACCTCCAATGCAACTATGGAGATAGGGCCTGTAAGGAACAAAGGTTCAGTAAGGTCATAAGGATGGGGCCTTAATCTGACAGGGCTGGTGTCCTTGTAAGAAGAAGAAAAGCACTGTCTGTCTCTCCATCCACCACAGAGGAAGGATTGTGCAGATGCCAGGAAGAGAGCTCTTGTCAGGAAGAGAATCAGTGAGCACCTTGATCTGGAACTTCTAGCCTCTGAAACTGTGAGAAAATACATTTCTGCTGTTTAGGCCACCCATTCCATGGTACCTTGCTATGGTACCCCTAGCTGACTAACACAACCATATATGTGAGGGTTCATTTCTGGGCTCTCTAGTCTATTCCATTTGTCTATGTATATCTTTATGACAGGACCACAGTGTTTAGATTACTGCAGCTTTGTAGCAAGTTTTGAAATCAGAAGGTGTGAAACCTTTAATTTTGCTCCTTTTCAGGATCATTTTGTGCTGCGTTGGTGGTATAGTGGTGAGCATAGCTGCCTTCCAAGATCATTTGGCTATTTGAGACCCCTTGAGATTCTATATGAATTTTCAGATGGATTCTTCTATTTTTGTGAAAAAAAAAATCATTGGGATTTTGATAGGGATTGCACTGAATCTGCAGATTGCTTTGGGTAATACTGACATCTTAATAATATTAAGTCTCCCAATCCATGAACATAGGATTCCTTTCCCTTTGTTTGTGTCTTTTTAAAATTTCTTTCAGCAATGGTTTGTAGTTTTCAGTGCACAAGTCTTTCACCTACTACCCAGTTTTAAGACTGATTATATACAGTAAGCAAGACTATATGGTATTAGTGGAGGGAAAAACACATAGATCAGTAGAACAGAGTAAGGAACCCAGAAATAATCCCACACAAGCACAGCCAACTGATTTTTGACAAAGGTGCAAAAGCAATTCAATGAAGGACAATTAGTCTTCAACAAATGGTGCTGGAGCAATTGGAGATCACAGGCCAAAAAATGAGCCACTGACCTAATTTTCATACATTATGCAAAAATTAACTCAAAATGCATCACAGACTTATATGTAAAATTATAAAACTTGTAGAAGAAAACATAGAGGAGAAGATCTTCAGGAATTAGGGCCTGGTGAAGAGTTCCTGGACATGATACCAAACACGTGATCAATAAGAGGGAAAAAAATCAATAAATTACACTTCATCAAAAGTAAAAACTTTTGCTTTTCAAAAGACCTTAGTAAAGGATAAAAAGACAAGCTACACACTTAGAGAAAATACTTGAAAACCACATACCTCACAAAGGACTCATATCTAGACTCTATAAAGAATTCTTCAAACCCAACAATTAAAAACAAACAATCTAATCAGAAAATAGGCAAAGGATATGAAGATATATTTTACCAGAGAGGATATGTGGATGGCAAATAAACACACAAAAAGATGTTCAACAACACTAGCCATTAGGAAAATGAAAATTAAGACCACAAGGAGGTATCTCTACATGTCTATTAAAAGAGCTAACACTTTTTTTTTAAGTGAAAATATCAAATTCTGGTAAGAATGCAAAGAACTGGATCATTCATACATTACTAGTAGGATTGAAAAATGATACAGTCACTCTGGAAAACAGTTTGGCAGTTTCTTAGCAACATAAACACACACTTACCATACGACCAAGCAATTCCACTCCTGGGCATTTATCCCAGGGAAATGAAAATTTATGTCCATGCAAAGGTCTGTACACAGGTGTTCACAGCATCTTTATTTGCCATAAGCCAAAATCAGAAACAACTGAAATGTCCTACAATAGATGAATAGTTAAACTGTGGTACTCCCATACCATGGAATATGACCCTGCAATAGCAAGGAATGAACTATTGATAAAACTTAACTTAGATGGATGTCAAAATCAATACGATGAGTGAAAGAAGGCAATCTCAAAAGATTACATAATATATGATTCCACGTACAAGACATTCTTGAAATGGCAAAATTATATAGATGAACATATTAGTAGTTACCAGAGGCTAGGAATGTTTGGAGACGGAGGCAGGCAACAGTTTTGACTGTAAAGAAATAGTATGAAGATGTCTGTGATGATGGGGTAGTTCTCTAACCTGATCAAGGTGATGGGTCCGTGGATTTACTTATGTGATAAAGTGACACAGAACTATACACATGTTGTATCACTGTCAGTTTCTTGGTTTTGATATTGTACTATAGTTGGGAAAGAAACAATATTTGGGAGAAACTAGGTGAAGGATACATTGGACTTCTGTAGTATCTTTGCAAATTTTTGTGAATCTATAATTATTTCCAAATAATAAGTGGAAAAGGAGTGGTAAAATATTATCTCACGTAGGTGGTCTTTATTTGTTACATGATCTGCAGACAAAGGTTCTGAGGTCAATAACATTTCCTAAGGCTGGACTCTGCCCTAATTATAGTAATAGGAAAATAGGAAACTCTTGTATAGCGTGAAACATATATGCTCTAAGTGCTTATTAATCCTCACCAATCCTCACCAGTGATAAGTCTATTATCATCCCCACTTTACAAAGGCGGCTCTGAAGCACAGAGAGACTGCATAGCCAGAGAGTGCTAGAGCGAGCGTATGGAGCCAAGCAAACTGCATTCAAAGGCCATGCGGATCTCAGAAATATAGGCACTCTAAGGAAAATCAAAGCAGGCGTGCTCTTTTCAAAGCTAAGCTCTAAATATGAGGCGTTTTTATCTGGCTTCTTTCTACTGGCGGCTTGTCACCTAACAAAGAAAACCTGCTTTTGTTTTTACAGTAAGAATGCTGATGAGGATCAGATCAAGGATAGGCTGGAACAGCTGAGATGTCACTTTACATGGGAGTTGGTCATTATAGACACAGAAATACCGGATTTAGAAACCAGAGTCTTGGAGGAGATTAAGTTCCTAGACACCAAATACAAGGTGGGAATATATAACCTACTGGCCTACGTGAAACACCTGGGAGGCCAGAATGAGGAAGCCCTGAAGAGCCTGAAAGAAGCTGAGGACTCAACCCAGCAAGAAGATGGCGGCCAATCAGACGTGAGAAGCCTGGTTACCTGGGGCAACTATGCCTGGCTGTATTACCGAATGGGCCAACAGGCAGAAGCCCAGATTTACCTGGACAAGGTGAAGAACACTTGCAGGAAGCTTGCAAATCCCTCCAGCTACAGAATGGAGTGTCCTCAGATGGACTGTGAGGAAGGATGGGCCTTGCTGAAATGTGGAGGAAAGAATTATGAACGAGCCAAAGTCTGCTTTGAAAAGGCTCTGGCAGTGGAGCCTGAAAACCCCGAATTCAGCACTGGGTATGCCATCACTGTCTATCGCCTGGACGGCTTTAACAGACCACAACATTTCAGTGAATTCTGTCTGAACGCCCTAAAACAAGCTGTCAGGCTAAATCCAAAAGATGCATATATTAAGGCTCTCCTTGCCCTGAAGCTTCAAGATGCGGGACAAGAAGCTGCAGGAGAAGAGTACATTAAAGAAGCACTGACCAGCACCTCCTCAGAGATCTATGTCTTTCGACATGCCGCCAAGTTTTACCGAAGGAAAGGCTCTCTGGATGATGCTCTTAAGTTCTCAGAATTGGCCTTAAGTGGAACACCCTCCTCTGCCTTCCTGCATCACCAGATAGGGCTTTGCTACAAGTCAAAAATGATCCAAATAAAGAAAGCTGCAAAAAACTGGCAGCCTAAAGGACAGGATAAGGAAAACTTCAACAGACAAATAAACTTAGCCAAACATCATTTTGAACTTGCTGTGAAACAAAAGCCCACATTTGAGATTGCTTATATAAACCTGGCAGAAACGTATGCAGAAGCAGGTGAGTACAGAAAAGCTGAAGATGCTTTTCAAAAAGTGTTATCCTTGAAAACACTCGACGAAGACATGCTGCAACAAGTACATTCCCACTACGGCCGATTTCTGGAATTTCATAAAAAATCTGAAGTTGATGCAATCAGCCATTATTTAAAAGCACTGAAAATAGAAAAGGCATCATTTGAAAGGAACAAAAGCATCACTGCTTTGGGGAAACTGGCTTCAAAGAAACTTCGAAGAAACGCATCAGATATAGAAAGCTTGAGCATCCTTGGGCTCACCCACAAATTGAAAGGAGAAATGAATGAAGCTCTGGAGTATTATGAGCAGGCCCTGAGGCTGGCTCTTGACTCAGAGAACTCTGTGGGACATGTTCTCTAGGCACTGAAATATGGACCACTCTCACATTTCATTTGATTTTAGGTCAATATGTCTAGTCATCTTCTCTGCTTGCTGCTTTCAGAAACATATTATGTAATTCAGTGTAATGATGTAATTTTTGAACAATTACTCAAAGCTGATAAAACATTAGTTGTATTCAGGAAATAGTGAAACAGAATATATGTGTCTGTGTGCAAGAGAGAGAGAGGAAGAGAGAGAACTCTTTCTCTGTGACTGTTATATAGTAGGAGAAACAGCTTGTTGAGTAGATTTATAGCAAATAAAGCACTGGACTTAACAGAAAATAAAATGTTTAATTCACTCATTTTAATTTCTTATTTATTTATTTTTAATTTGGGGGGATAATTAGGTTTACTTATTTATTTATTTATTCTTTTTTTTTTTAGAGGAGATACTGGAATTGAACGCAGGACCTTGTGTGTGCTAAGCATGCGCTCTACCACTTGAGCTCCCCTCTAATTCATTCATTTTATCAACGAATAATTTTCAGTGCTAGATACCAAAAATACTGTGGTAATGTAGGGGAAGGAAATATTCTTTTTCCTCTACCCCACCTTAGGTTCATCGGCTGAGGCCTTACAAATTAGACTGGGGAAAAAAAGCACATTAAAAAGAGAAAAACAAACAGAAGTTCATTAACATGTGCATCATGCACACACATGGGAGGACCCCGTGATGAGTAACTCAAAGGGGTGGTTAGAACTTGGGCTTACATAGCATCCTAACAAAGAAGTGATACATTTTTAGAGAAGTGATAGGTAAAGGCAAAGAACTCTGAGTTTCCAAATGGCAAATTGTACGAAGGCAAATATACGGGGGAAATTAATGGAAGATAAGAGCTAGTTAAAAAGGCTTGTTATGTATATTTTTCTGTTAGTGTCTTCGGGCTGATTAGAGCCTAGAGTTTCTCAGATGACTAACTTTGTCCTTCCTGGTAGAGAGGGGAGGGGAGACATTTTTCTAGGCAGGTGGGAGAGGGCAGAGAGCTTTTCTTATATCTGCTTCTTCTCAACTGCCTTCAGCTCACAATAATCCTACGCCAAGGTGTTGTACTTGGGGGTGGCATACTCTGCTCCTCTTTAGTGTGCAAAGCAGACATTTTCCCTAAACCTCACGCAGTTTACAATCCAGTGAGACAGACCGACAATAAAACAAATACACAGTCAATTAAAGGTCGGCTTTCTCCATGAAGATGTTTGAAATTTAATTCACTGTCAAGTTCTTTCAAGCAGTTTCTCTTGTTCTATGCCATTTTGTTTGAAGAACTATTTCTTCAGTCATTTGCTGACGTTGATTTAGTTAGATCAGGAAGTATGAAAAGGATGCTAAATGATCAGAGAGATACCATCTGTAACAATCACCTTTGATTATGACATTGTATTAAAAGGTAATGTACAACAAATAATATTTTTAAAAGGAAAAATAAGGAAATAACATGATTGCTTTTCATTCTTGTATGTTTGCGTGGAGGATATATTAATTTCCTATTGTGGGTCTAATAAATTACCACAACCTTGGTGGCTTAAAACTACACGAATTTATTATCTTCATGGTTCTAGAGGCTTGAAGTCTGAAATAGGTTTCATTAGCCTGAAATTAAGGTGTTGGTGCAGCCAAATCCCTCCCAGGGTCTTTAGGGGACAATCATTTTGGTAACTTTGCCAGGTTCTGGCTGCCTCTATTTCTTGGCGGGGACCCCTAATCTACAGAGAATACAAGTCCCCAAAGAATTCACAGAAATATTGGGCAAGGCTTTGGATTTATACTGAAATTCTATAGGAATTTAAATAAGCAAAATTTTTATCATTGAGGGGCAGGTTTCTGAGTTACACAGAGGCAATCTTCCCAATTCCCTTGTCACTAAAACAAGAGACATACCAGATTAACAAAAACATAACTTAAAGTGCCTGTGTTTGGGGAGGAGGCTGTATGGTGCAAAACAAGTCTAACCACTGCCAACTCCCCCAAGTCAGAAATATTAAAAGTATATAACTGTTGGATAATTGGCCGATTAGGCAATTCTTCCAAGGTATTATTATACATCACTTGCACTCAGAAAGCAGAGCTCATTAATGCAAAATAAATCTCAGGATTATATACTGTGTTTATGTGAGGTGTATCTGACAATCTCCAGAAATCACATTTACTTAGTGTGTTTTATAACCTACTACCATCTCTCTCTCCCATCCTTCCCAACTCTGGAAGAGATCTTTGCACTTCCTGGAGTTCAGTAAAACTAAAATGTGGAACAACCCAGATGAGATTGCAGAGAAAAATAACAAGCAGCAAACCCAGGAAAACAGATGCTCTTTGGTATTGAAATGCTACTGCCAAACTTACACATGAATTCTCTCCAGGCATTACCAAGAGGGCTCTTTACATTGACAGCTGAATTTCAGGAGCTTGTTACTATCATTTACATGACTGACAGAACCTCAGCTGGTGTCCTTATTTAGAGTACCCCCAGGTGCCCAGAGAGTGACTCTCATGTACCCTAAGTTAGGCCAGGCCATAGTTCCTGCCATTCACTACCATTACAAGTGCCCCAGCCCAGGTCTCTGCTATCTACACATCACCACAGGGTCCACCTCCTTGGGGATTATCCTGACCACCAATGTCTCCATTGTCATGATGCTGCCAGAGCTGGAAATGAATTGGGACTAACAGCCTCTACCCTACAGCCTGCCCCAGCTTGAACTGCCCACTCTCAGTCTGTGTCCACATTTCTGTATCTTGCCCCTAGCCAGACCAAATGTGATCCAGTCACCTTCACTCTGGAGTCCCATGCTGAAGGCACCAGGCCTCCTCTGACATTTCCCTGGATATCAGTTCTTTCACCCAGGCTCCTCCTGAACTCTAGTACCATCCATCTCTGACTTCCCTAGATCTGTATTCAACTTCTTTCCTACCTAAAGTCCACCTCCTGTCTCCTACAGGCTATGCTGTGCAGACTAGTTCAAATAAATTCAGTATATACATGAAGGTATTACTTACAGGATTCTCAACTGTGGGTAAGAAGTAAGGGGTAGAAGGAAGAGGAGGATTCTGTCCCTTGAGGCCAAAAAAAAAAAAAAAAAAAAAAAAGGTTGAATTTGTCAACATTTGGAGAGAATCTCGTTTGTCATAACTGCAGGGTGCTACTGACATCTAGTGGATATACGCAAGGTTGCCGCTTAAACTTTCTAAAATGTACTAGACAGCTTTCCACAGTCCAAATGTCAATAGCGGTCAAGAAACTGGCTTATATCTATTCCTCAGAACAGATATTACTTGAGTTTCCATTGCCTAAGCATATTTTTAATCAGTTTCTATGTATCATTTTCTATTTCTCTTTTTCTCTAGCTGCTGTTTTACATGTTGGTAAGAATAAATCCAAAAGACAATTCACTACTAATTTTCCCAAGAATCCACCCAATCCAACAGTCTATGAAAAAATGACTTATATTCAAGTAATTTCAGCATGTTCAACACCTACTCAACAATCAGATCTTTGTTTCTTTTCAATCCTGAAAATGTATATTCCTTTAAAATTTTTACAGATGGTTTTTGTCACTCTGAATCAGAATTCCTAAACAATGTTAAGCAGATAAGCAGGATTTTTTTTCCCTTTGATTTTTATCATTGATTGTTCAGTTGCTGTCCATTTAAACATTAATGAACAAAGACTATCTCCTGGCCCAGATGTAGCTAAAAGAAAGGGAAGGAAGTAAGTTGGAACAAGAAAGAAAAAAACATGACCAACGCACTAGAAATTTTTTCAAACATTGGAGCACTATTAAATTTTTCTGCATCCATGGAAAAGAAGAAATTCTGGGCTTATTTTTCTACCTTCATATAAACCGTTCAGTACTTTTTCTAAAATGTGGCTTCCTCCTTAAACATTACAATAGCCAACAGGCCCGCCACATCTGCATCGCCTTTACGACTTCATTTCTTATGACTTTTCCTCTGCTTTTTCCACTCCAACTGCATCTGTGTATGCTAAGTATGCTGCCACCACCAGGCCTTTGCACTTACTGTTTCCCCTGCCTGGAATGCTCTTTCCTAGCCCCATATCCACAGTGCTTACTCCTTCAGCCCCTTCAGATCTTTGCTCAATCGCCACTTTCTCCCTGAAACCTTCCCTCACCAACATCTTTATAATAGCAAATCACCCTGCACTCCAACTATCTCTCTGCTTTTTCTCCACAGCACTGTCTGACATCTCAAGTTTTATTTGTTCTTTATCGCCCACACTAGATGTTAACTCCAAACAAATAAGAGAGTAATAAAATCACAAATGCACAACTCACTACAGCTCTGTACCTATACTATTAACCAAAGTGAATGTGCTTCTGGGGGAACAGGAACTGACTTTACCTACAAGTCCCTTTTTCTGGCAAAACTGAATGATAAACCAGTCAGCGTTTTTTAAACTAATGGCCACACAATAAAAAAACAAACAAACAAAACTGTACATTGCTGTCCATTCATTTAACAGGCAAAGTCACTAGGATGGTGAAAAGTGATAACCGGTGTCTCTTCAGCTTTTTGATGATGAGCACTTTTTCTCAAAGTTTGAGAATTTAGTCTCTCTGCATAACCAGGGACAAAATGCAGAAGACTGTGAGGAGGTAGGGCCTGTCCCTTGTCTGTTTTATTCATCGTTACATTGGTAGGGCCTTGAACAACGTCTCGCTCTCAGCAGTTTTTAATAAAACTTGTTGAGTGAATGATTGAACTCGACGGGGACCAAAATTTTAGTGTATGGGCATTTGACATTTTCTGCTTAGACTCCTAATACCCACCCCATCTTTATTGGGATCTTATTACAGGAAGCACGGTTGGCGAGGGCACTTTCATATAATTGTGCATGGGAGTGTACACAGCTCTCTGCAAAGCTATTTGGCAATAGCTATCAATTTTCAATGTGTATACATTCTGAACCCCAAATTTCTCTAGATTTACTCATTGGAAATTATGGCACAAGCGCACAGCATTGCATCTGTGTTTGTTGAATCCAGACTTCAACTTAGGATGTAGAAGGCTGGAAAGAGCATCACTGCCACCCAATAAAAATAACGCTGAACAATCTCCTGTCATCTTAGTTAAAATGTAAATCAACAGCAACAACCAAAAAAAGTTAATGGAGAGGCACGGGGACTCGGCGAAGGAAGTGCGGGTGGAGACTTAAGTCCCGAGGCCCAGCTACAAATTCCACCCTGAACGACCCCCGCGGGGTGCAAACCTCTTGCCGTGGCTCCTCAGCCCGCCGGCCGGGGCTCACTCAACTCTTCCAGAAGTTTCTGTTTGCTGAAGCTGGACTCCGCCTAGTCAGAGATCAGATTCACTTTCCAGTTTCCTTTTCCCGCGGAGGCCCTGCCTTTAACAAAGACGACCGCCCGCGCGCGGCCGTAGCGCTGCGGACCCCGCTCCCGCGCGCACGCGCAGACGCACGCGCGCTGTCGCTCAGCCGCGCAGGAGCCCGGTGCTGAGGAGAAAGCCTGAGGGGACCCGCGCTTCGCAGGACGGCCCGCAGAGCCCAGCCATCATGAGGTAAGGGCTTCTCCTCCCCAGCTCCCTGTGGCCTTTGTTTCAGACCCGCGTATCTCCGCTGTTCCGTTTCCTCCGCGGCGCTGCGGCCCTTGAAGGGGCCGAGCTCCTGGAGCCCGGCCGCCTGGCCGCCCGGCGTCCGCGTTGGAGGACGCTCCCTGGGAGCCGCGCCCGGGTGCGGGGTGGCCGGAGGCGGGTCTGTCGAGGAGGGAGGCCGAGGGGACCCTTCCGGTGGGTCCCGATCCTCCCGGGCGTCGAAGGTCGGGACTGTCGGGCCGGCAGGCCGGGCGACGCGCCCCGCGGGCCTGTCACCTCCCTGGGGCTCCTGGGTCCGCCGCCCCCGGGGTCGGTGCGGGCAGCCGCTGCGTGGCCGGATCTCCGCAGCCGCAGCCCCCGCGTCACACACGCCTGCTCCTGCCATTTTGCCTTTCTCATGCCTGGGTCTGGTCTCGTCCCTTCCTTTGTACGTGGACAGATTGTTCTGGTTCCGCCCCATCCGCCGTGTTAGGAGCCTTCTTTCTCTGTCTCCCTTACTGGTTTGGGAGCGGGGGGGGGGGGGGGCTTGGCTCCCCTATTTTATCTGCCCCCCGCCCGGCACGTGGTTAGCGAACTGTCCGCATTTAGGAAGTTAGAGTGGGGGGTTCGGATCTTGGGCTCCTGAAGCCCATAAGGCCCTTTGTTCTAAATCCTGATTCTGACCACCTACTACTAGTTGGATGACCCAAAGCAAAGTTGCTTAAACTCGGTGAGTCTGTTTCTTATCCGTAAAAATTGATGGCATCTATCTCTTAGGACTGTGGAAAGGGTTCTTTGACTGCCTAGCACATAACATTTGCAAACGTTCACTATCCTAAGTTTAAAAAAAAAAAAAAACGTTAATGCCTCACTTCTAACATTTGTGGGAAGGGAGGGAGGTGGGAGGTCTCAGAAAGAGAAGAAACAAGGAGGAAGAGGCAGGTGCTCTGTATGTGGATGCAGGATGGGCTGAAAAAGGGGTGGACCCTATTGGCCAATAACTGTCTCCCAAGGACAATGAAAGACTGCTCCTTCTTGGCAAAAAAATAATAATTAAGTAAAATTACCTAGAGATAAATGTCTCTGCAGACACAAAAGCCTCTCTCTTTCAGCTTCCTAGAGACAATGTGTAAAAAGTAAAACTTCTCATAGTGTCTAGTTGTGCATAAATTCCACAGGGTGTGTGCAAGCACTTTGAGATCTCCCAACCACATTCGTGATGCCTGAGGCAGCCCTCCCTCCTCACTGCTCTAGGGCAGAGGCAGATGTTCATTTTACTCCACAGAGGAGCAGAGGGCTGGTAAGCCGGTCTTGTTCACGGGTGTAGTGGATCTGGGTAGGCTGTTAAGGGCATTGCATGTCTTGCCTGTGGTTTTGGTGCATTTACACAAAAGGGAACAGCTGCCAAGAGACAGTCATCCCATGTTTCCCAGTCAGCAACATAGAAAACAGTCCAAAACTTAATTTCAAAATCCAAACATGGAGCCAGAGAGAGAGCATGCCAAAAACAAATAGGATAGGGAAGACTGAAGTGGGAGAAAATTTAGAGCCATTAGCAGGATGGGAAGAACTAGCAGGAATTCCCTCATCCAAAATTCAGGTGCTTTTTTTAATGCTAGGCCTATGCCTCTGGGCTGGAAATGCCAGAAGCTACCAGTACGGAAGGGCATTCATTCATTCATTCATTCATTCACTTAACACATATTTATTATTGAGCTTCTATTAAATGCCTGAAATAATAGATTCTGGGCACACAGAGGTGAAAAAATAAAAGCAGAACGAAGTCACTGTCGTCATTTAAATGGGGGAAATAGACAACCAATAGTTAAATGAGTATATAATCAACATAACTGAGAAATTGATAAGAGCTATAAGGAAAATAAAATAATGTAATGGGCTAAGAGAGTGACCTAGAATAGAGGGGGTTATTTTAGATAACTGCCACAGGTGGCTTCTTGAGTGGGGAATATTTGAGCTGAGTTAAAGGAAAGAGCTAGTCATACAAAGTTTTAGGAGCAGAGCATTCCAAGTAGAGTAAAAACAGCAGGTGTAAAACTCTTTGAACTCGATATATTCAAGATAGGAAGAAGGTCAGTATGTCTAAAACGCAGTGAATGAGGAGGAGAGTACGATGAGAGAAGGCTGGATAAGTAGACAAGTCCAGCTCCTTCAGGGACTTGTAAGACGTGGCAAAGGCTAGCATACAATCTAAGGGTATTGGGAAGCTATCGGGAGATTTTAAACCAGGGGACTGATGTAATCTGGTTTTTATTTTCAAAAGTTTACTAATACTGTATGGGACAAAAAGTGGAAACAGGGAGACCAGATTTTTGCCCAAGCTCAAAGGAAAGGTAATAGTGGTTTAGATCAGGAAAATAGCAGTGAAAATGGAGAAAAGTGGATGGATTTGAGATACATTTGGGTTGTAGAATTAACAGGACTTCATACTGGATTGGATGCGGGGTTGAGTGAAGGAAAGGAGATTACGCCTAGGTTATTTGACTTGTGGAACTAAGAGGTACCAAACAAGCTGGGGGAGACTGGGGGGTGGGAGGGGGACAGGCTTAAGGAACCCAGATTTCTGTATTGGATATATTTATTTGAGATGCCAGCTGAACTTACAATTAAAGTTGTAAACTAAAAATTAGGTTAAGTCTGGAATTCAGGGGAGAGATCAGAGACAGAGGAAATACCTTGGAAGATTATCAGCATATACATCAGAAAGTCTTTCACTGGATTATGGGGAAAGGTATTTTGATTCCCTTATATTAATAATGATGATAATTGTATGTTTGATAACTAAGATTTTTGCCCTTCCTTTCTAATACATTTTTTACCCAGCTCTTTTGTTATTTGAAAGAATCATTAATCCTTAAATAAATAAATCTCTCTGCTGCTCTGCAGCATGTCCTAGTGAAAAGGAGCTCCATCTCAAAACAGTGTAGAATCCTGTGACTTTAGATTGAGGGCTCATATTTGAAACCATTGTTTTCTTAACCTGAGACCTTTAAATATGTGGCATGTCTTTTCCAATGGGCAGTCACACAGACCTCTTACCTGCTCTTTAAGCTGTCCTAAAATCCCTTCATATTTTCCTTTTAGGGCCTTCCCAGGCAAAGTGATTTTTATGTAATTAGGTATATCCTATTTTTATTTTAAAGCAAACTGTTCTGAAAAAAAAAAAACCCTCCCATTTTTATGTTAAAGAGTTAGTATAGTATTACAGTTGAAAGGCATAGCTTTTGTTTGAGTCAGGCAGAACTAGGTTTGAATCTATGCTCAACCACTTTATAGCACGGTAACCCTGGGCATGTAATTTAATCCATAAAACTGTGAAAATAATAACAGGTTGTTCTAAAAAGTAAATGTAATTTGTATAAAGTGCTTGGCACACTGCCTGGCATGTAGTAAACTATCAGTGAATGGTAGCCTTAGCTTTTCGTGGGCTGGATTTGGTTTGGTTTGGTTTGGTTTTTTGAGTTCTCATCTGATTCTAGATAGTATATTATTGAAATGTAACATTAATACTAATGAGCTGAATCTGTAGTTGTTTTCTTAAACATATCCTTGTTTGTCCTTTAGTTTAGCTCTTCACCTTGAAAAAAATAGCAAAAACTTCAAGTTAAAGGAGAGATCTAACTTGTTGTTCTTGAGGCTTCTTTATCCACTAAACTCTGTAGGCCTAGTGTCTCCAACTGTCCCATCCCATACAGTAACCACTAGTCATATGTGACTATTTAAATGAATTAAAAGTAAATAAAGTATAAAATTCAGTTCCTTGGTTATACTAGCCACATTTCAAGTGATCAGTGGCCATGTGTGGCTAGTGTCTACCGGGTCTCCTGGTTTACCTGCTCCCCTACTGATTATTCTTTCTTGGCCTCGTTTCGTGGTCTTTCTACCCTGCTTGACCTGAAATACCTGTTTTTTACCTCTCTGTCTGTACTCACTCCTTAGGTAATTTCATTTTAGATCTCATGGTTCTAAAATTCATTTGCATGCTGATGACTCTCAATTTTATGTCCTTAGTTTTAACTTCATTCCTCATCTCCAGAATTTTCTTCATTAATATCCAACTTCATACTTGACATCTTCACCTGAGTGTCTAATAGATATCTCAGAATTAACATTTACCCACTTAGTTCCCAAGATCAAAAGCATAGGCATCATCCTTGATTCCCTCTTTCCCTCATGGCCCTCCCCGTAACCCAATCCATCAGAAAGACCCGTCAGGTCTGCCTTTGAAATATAACCATCCTATCCTCACCAAACCTCTGCTACAACCTGAGTGTAAGCTTGCATCATCTTTCTCTAGATTCCTCTGAAGGAATTCTGGATTGCTACTGACAGCTGCTGCCTTCATATCTCTGTCAGGGAGATTTGCTCTGGCCTTGCTCTTTAAATTTATAAACTACTTCCCAGACCCCCACTAGCCTCTCATTTCCCTGCTTACTTTTCCTCCTTAGCACTTGTTATAATCTCACATATTCTGTTTTTTCATGTTTTTTGATCCTTTTTGGCATATCCTAGAGTCCAGCCATGTTAGAATGTAAGCTACATGAAGTCAGGATTTTTTTTCCCTTTTTGTTCACTACTGTATTCCCAACACTTAGAACAGTGCTCTGCATATAGTAGGTTCTCAATAAATATTTTAAAAATAAATAGCTTTCCCACCAATTCTGTTCCCTCTCTTGACCTCCTATCATCTATTCTCTACAGATCAGCCAGAGGGATTTTTTAAACCAAGATCTAACATTACCATTTCCCTCCTTAAAAAATCTTCCTCTAGTAGTTTTCCATTGCACTTAGAGTAAAATTTATATTCCTTACCATGGCCTACCAAACTGCATCATCTGTCCCCGCCTACTGCTGTGCCTCGTCTCCCGCTACTCCCCTTTTTATTTACTATGCTTCTGCCACACTTTCCTTGCTTCTGTTCCCTGGGAACACTCCAACTTTGCCTTTGTCAGGGCCTCTGTACTCGCTGGCCCCTCAGCCCAAATCAGCATTACTGACATACTGACATTTCAGCCTCAGCATTATTGACATTTGGGGCTGGATGATTCTTTTTGTTGGTATATTTAGTAGCATCCCTGGCCTTGACCTAGTAGATGCCAGGAGCATTTCTCCAGCAGTGACAACCAAAATTGTCTCCAGACATTACCAGATGTCCCCTGTGGGGCAAAATCACCCTGGTTGAGAAGCACTGGCTTAGAGCATTCTGCCCTCTGATCTTTTATGACAGCCTTCTTTTCATTGTTGAATGAATTCAACTGCCCCTTTGTACAAGGGCTATTCCTTAACATTCATAACTAAAGGACCCCACCCCAATCACCTCCATCACTTAATCCCATTTTTTTTATTTATTTTTATTTTTTTATTTTTTTAACACTTACTACTATCTGGAATTATGTTGTCCATTGATTTACCTACATGTTTATTTTCTGTCAGCTCCTTTTGTTCCATCCTCTCCTATATTAGAATTACCATGAAGAAAGTCCTTTTTCTATCTTGCTCAGTATTATATTCATTACAGGTAGCATATGACCTCACATGTATGACATGAGATGATCCATAAATGTTTATTGATAGAAATATTTCTATAGTCCCCATAAACATATATATATATATATATATATATATATATATATATACACACACACACACACACACACATACATATGTACAGGCATACATAGAAGGGGTGGGTCCTGTGTGCAGCAGAAAGGGAAATAGACACACATTGTACACTGTACATCCCCGAATTAGAGCATTTCCCTCTTTGAGAGAAGCCTTAAGTAATTTTTTCTGTAAATTTTTTCTGCGACATTGAGACCCTTAATTATTCCCAACAGTAGATTTAGAAAGTCTTTTCTGACTACCTCACCACTACCATCCATGAAACAAACAAAACTAGATATATTAGTCAGCATTTTGTCAGTTGTAGACAGTAGAAACCCGATTAAAACTAGCTTAAGCAAAAAGAGAGGGAGAGATTATTTCCTTAAGAAAATAGGAGTCCAGAGATGGACAAGGTGTTCCAGGCAATACCTGGATCCTGGTGTTTAGTCAATATCTCAAGCAATCTGTCTTTCTTCCTAAGCTCTGCTTTCCTCTTTGTTTGATTCTTTCTCAGGCAAGCTCTCCTCAAAAGTCTGGAAAGATAGTCACCAGCAACTCCAGGTTATATCCTACCAACTTAAAATTTTTAGAAGGAAGAGAGCTACTTCCAGCAAAGCCCCACTTCAGCAAAATTATATTTTAATTGAATTCTCTTTGACTAAAGATCACTGGGACCAGGGAATGGCTGGAATATTGTGTGCCTTCCTACACACTGGAGGAAAGGGTAGAGAGCCTGTCTCAAATCACATGGACTGAGAGTAGGGGCAGATGTTGTTCCACCAAGTGAAAGCCACAGATGTCCACAACACTGGACTATCTGCCCTTCCCAAGTCACTTCCATGGAACTTTATTGGAATGCTGAGTTGTAACTGTTTACTTATAAGATGTATATAAGCAGGGCTGTGTCTTGTTCACAGTTACATCCCCAGGGTTATTCTGAAGATCTGGCACATAAGAGCCTCCCAATAGTGAATAAATATTTCCTGTCCCTTCCTTCCTCCTTCATCTTCCTAGTTTTAGAGACAGTGTTTCCAATGGGCCCTATCAAGGTTGCACTGTGTCTGGCACAAAGGGAGTTGAACAAGTATTTGTGAAGTGTTAAGGGCATTGAGAAGTTAATGATAGGTGTTAGCCTTTATTTTTGCCCACAACTCTAAAGGTCAGAAGGATGTGACACTTAAATCAAAACCTACTAAGCTTCCTTTTACCTCTTCCCCATTTTCTCTAAATCTTTGTTGTTCTCTTTACGTGTATATCAAATGTATACTTCTCATCTCTCGGTATATTTGTTCCTGTCTGATCTGTGTTTTTTTTCTCTGTGGGGTTTCTTTCTCTGCAAAAATTATATATTCATGTGGCTTCTCTGTCTCCTGTACTACTACTTCTTATTTCTCACCTCTTTCCTTTTACTACTCACAATACAGAAATGATTTTTTATGTTATTTATTAACTGTGAGCACATCTATTATAGTAAATTTTCAAGGCTAGTAAATAAAATATTTTAAATTCCTCTCTATAAAAACAGGTGGTCCTTGTGGATTAGTGACTGCCAAAAGGAAATAGATACCCTGTAACATAGAAAATGCTGTCATCTTCCCAGAATTAGCTTTGGAACAAATAATGTGATTTTAATGAAATATTTCTAGGACATAAATGTATGCAGAGGAAACTAGTATAAAATTATAGTAGCCTAGTACTTAAACTGTTATATCAAATAGATAAAATTGCTTATTAAAGAAGAACTCTAAGGTTTAAAAATTTATTATTTCCTTTATTTCTTCAAAAATTAAAAAAGGATTTTATCTTTGACAGTGAAATTCCTAAGGACTCCTTGAAGGCCATTCTGTTGGAGTTAGAATGTCACTTTACATGGAATTTACTTAAGGAAGACATCGATCTGTTTGATGTGGAAGATACAATTGGGCAACAGCTTGAATTTCTTACCACAAAATCCAGACTCACTCTTTATAACCTATTGGCCTATGTGAAACACCTAAAGGGCCAAAATAAAGATGCCTTAGAGTGCTTGAAACAGGCAGAAGAAATAATACAGCGAGAGCACTCAGACAAAGTAGAAGTACGAAGTCTGGTCACCTGGGGAAACTACGCCTGGGTGTATTATCACATGGACCAGCTTAAAGAAGCTCAGAATTATATAGACAAAGTAGGGAACGTCTGTAAGAAATTGTCCAGTCCTTCTAACTACAAGTTGGAGTGTCCAGAGATTGACTGTGAGAAAGGGTGGGCACTCTTGAAATTTGGAGGAAAGTATTACCAAAAGGCTAAAGCAGCTTTTGAGAAGGCTCTGGAAGCGGAACCAGACAATCCAGAATTTAACATTGGCTATGCCATCACGGTGTATCGGCTGGATGACTCTGACAGAGAAGGGTCTATAAAGAGCTTTTCTCTGGGCCCCCTGAGGAAAGCTGTTACCCTGAATCCAGATAATTCCTACATTAAGGTTTTTCTGGCACTGAAGCTTCAAGATGTACATGCAGAAGCTGAAGGGGAAAAGTACATTGAAGAAATCCTGGGCCAAATAGCATCCCAGCCTTATGTCCTTCGTTATGCAGCCAAATTCTACAGGAGAAAAAATTCCTGGGACAAAGCTCTTGAACTTTTGAAAAAGGCCTTGGAGGCAACACCAACCTCTTCTTTCCTGCATCACCAAATGGGACTTTGCTATAGGGCACAAATGATCCAAATCAAGAAGGCCACTCGCAACAGACCTAAAGGAAAGGATAAACTGAAAGTTGACGAGCTGATTACATCTGCTATATTTCATTTCAAATCAGCTGTGGAGCGAGACTCTATGTTTGCATTTGCCTACACAGACCTGGCCAACATGTATGCTGAGGGAGGCCAGTACAGCAATGCTGAAGACATTTTTCAGAAAGCTCTTCGTCTGGAGAACATAACTGATGACCACAAACATCAAATCCACTACCACTATGGCCGCTTTCAGGAATTTCATCGTAAATCAGAAAATACTGCCATCCACCATTATTTAGAAGCCTTAAAGGTCAAAGACAGGTCATCGCTGCGTACCAAACTGACAAGTGCTCTGAAGAAACTGGCTACCAAGAGGCTTGGTCACAATGCTTCAGATGTGCAGAGTTTAAGTGCCCTAGGGTTTGTTTACAAGCTGGAGGGAGAAAAGAGGCAAGCTGCTGAGTACTACGAGAGGGCCCAAAAGATAGATCCAGAAAATGCAGAATTTCTTACTGCTCTCTGTGAGCTTCGACTTTCCATTTAAATACTTACTCTAGGATATTAGATCTAAGCTTCTGTCTCCATTTTGGGTTCTTATATTTTTGTTTATTGTTTTAATCCATTGTTCATTATAGAGCTAACTTTTATTGAATTTTTTTGGGGTACCACGCATCATGCTACATGCTTTATATACATTATGATGAATCTTTTGCTGTTTTTTTTAAATTAAACTATAGTAATCCATTGAGAAACAGCAAAATTTCAGCTGTTGTAACTTTTAAAAATCATATGGTCATTGTGACTTTGTAATCTATCTCTGCTATTTATAATAATTTTCTGATGAAATTTTGTCAAATTTTCCACGTTACTTATGCTGTGAGTATAATTCTGCATAAGCCTTCGATACCTAAGTCAGGAACACTCTTTCAGGAGTGTAAAATTATATTAGTTAAGCTCTTAACTACGTAGCTTGCAAAAGATGGAAACTTCTAGTTACAGATGTTCTGACTTTGATGCAGATATTTAACCATCAACCTGATAGTTACCTAAAGAATGCTTTTTGTTGGAAGAAAAAAACATAATAAAAAGCTTGTCATCCTTGATGACTTCAATAAAAGGAGAAAAAACTAGAACATGAGAGAAAAATTTCCTCAAATGTAGAACTTTAGGGACCCATGAAAAATCCAAAGTATTATCTCCCAAAATGTTCATTAAGTAGCTAGAAGTAGTGATGAGGGAAAAAAATGAATAATGGAAAATAATTAGTCTCAAGTTTTGCTAGTTCTTTTAACTAGAATAAACATAAACTGAATCTGGATTGAATTGATTTTATTCCTTCCAATTAAAATTGCAGTATTTTAGGTTAAAATTATTGAGGTAAGAAGCAGACTAATTGAGAAATTGGGAGAAATTATAAACCAATGGGTAAAGCGGATGCCTCTAACCTACATCCTTAGATTACCAAGATTTCAGTGATTTAGTTTTGGGTCTGCCCATAATTTATGGCCTTTGGTTAACTGTTTTAATATTCCAAAGTTACCTCTGTGAAGTTTTTCCTTTTGTCTGAAGTTTTCAGATTGGTATGTTTTCCTATAGATCCTCTAGGAATACTTAAGCCCTGTTTCCAGTTTTAATACCCACCTTGAAGGATCTCTGCTTAAGGGCTTTTATCCCAGAGGACTTTTTAAATCGGGATGTTGCTAGAAGTGGATTCTTCAGTGTTGTTTCTTTGATTATAGACTACACAATTGTATTTACCACCACAGTATTAGTGGAAGAATGTGCCATATGATTTAATTCTCCTTTACCTCCAATGTAGTTCTTAAAACTACTGTGTATATGCATATTTTTTTTACTTTTTGTTACTGTTTTTTATTTTTTAAAATTTCTATTATGGTTTTGATTTTTATAAAAATAATTTCTCATTGTAAAATCTCAAACAATACAGAACTATATGAATTTAAAAGTAAGAGTGCTCCCCTCACTGTACCCCAGTTCCATACACCCTACCAAGGTAAACTGTTGACAGTTTGCTATGTATCCTTTCAGATATTTTTTTCTATGCATATTCAAACATAAATACTGCAGTGTATCTCATGAATTAAATTTTTAAATGTTTGTTTTATTTATATCCCTGCTGTTTCTGTTTATTTTGCTCATTTCATTTGTTTATTCAAGAAGAAAGAATAAGCAAGAACAGTCTTTATTCAAGTATTTCAGTAATTTAGGACTGAAGTTCTGACCTATCAGTAGAAGCATATGTTCTATTTTGCAGCAAATATTTTATTTTGCGGCAAGTCATTTCTCCTGTTGGAAATAATGTTATGATTAAGGTTATGATCCCAAGTAAAGATTTCGCATGCAATAAAATTACAGTTGTGTATCAAAACAAAGATAAAACTATAAACCTCTATATTTAAACATTAGATTTTAAAGTCAATTAAATGATATTAAAATACTGAAATATATAAGAAGTCATACTAAGAAACTAAAATCAGCATATGAAAAATAAAGCTGTATAATATTGAACTAAAATTAATATTTATATTAACTTAAAATTTTGTCAATAATTGTACTTGCTTTCCTACAATTTATAACTATTTAGAAATACTTTCATAGACTCTTGGGTTTAAAAAAGACCTCCAAATTCACCTTTGTCAATTAGCCATCAAAACTTGAAGCTTGAATTATCTTCCTAAATGATAATTTCATCTTTAAATGGTCCTTATTCTTAGAAAGGTGTTTCTTCCATTTAACTGAAGACTTCTAGCCTGTAGTTTACACACTTTGGTCAGTCCTTAGGGACCTCAAAGATTTAATCCTTTCTAGAGGTGACATTTTGTATCAGTTAAAACTCTTGATTGAAGATCAGAAAACTTAGCTCAAACCAACCTAAGCAAAAATGGGAATACAATGGCTGATTGATTTAATAGTCCAGGGGCAGCACTAAATTCAGATAAATTTGAAGAAACAAATGAATCGCCAAATACACCTGGCTATTATTGGAAGTCAAGTGATTCTGAGTAGCCAAAAACCAAATGTCTACTACACACATCTTAAAGTATTTGAAGACAATTGCCCTATGTCCCCTGAAACTTCTTTAAGTTAAATATGCCATTTTCTTTCACCCACCCCCATAAGACATTTTGAAGTCTCCTCCCCATCATGGTTATTTTGAATTCTCTCCAAATTGTCTTCATCCTCTTCTAATGGTTTGTGCACAGGGTTTAACTTAATATTGAAAGTGAGGTTTTAGGATTCTTTTCTATGAACTACACTTAATGTAGCCAAAATAATAATATCCACTTCCTATCTTCTTATTTGTATGTTCTTCCACACATGCCATTTTAAGGCATTCCTTTCACATCCTATACCTGAGCATTTTGGCTTTTGAAAGTGTTGTATGTCACTTAGCATCATTCAGCCCTTCAATTCAGATGACCCATATCTCTTAAATTGTTGAAGAAATATTTGTATATAGGATGCTATGCATTGCAAATAACAGATAATAGAAAACCCAACTTAAGCTGTCTTTAAACCATAAGAAACAAAAATAAATCTTGTTTTCAAGCATGCTTTGCAATCTTTGCAAAGCAGTGTGACCAAGACACAATCACTATCTCTACTTCTCAGCTGATGTATCAAATTTGGTTCCATTCTGAGAAAACTACCTTTATGATCCTAAGATGGCTGCCACGTGCACTCTTACCTCTATGTGGTGGAAAAGAGCTTACCTCCTCCCTCAGCCATCTCAGAAGACCAGGCTTGCAGTCTGATAGAACCATCTTAGGTTACATGTTCATTTTCAAATCATAGCCAGGGAGGACGGTACCATGCTCATTAGGCCTGAGACATAGCTGACACAGCAAGCCAGGAATAAGGAGAAAGTTGACTTCCCTGGAAGCACATGGTCTGCAAGGTGCAGGGATGAAATTATCAAGAAAAGAACACCAAAAGGTATGTAAATTCAAATTGTGCCTTCTTTCCCACTCCATACATTTCTCTGTGGCAGGAAAAGTATTTCAAAAAGGAGCTAGTCATTCTAGCTCTAGTCATTACGGAAGCCCCCAGTAAACTTTTTCTGTTGGGATTTCAGGAGCTGTATCTCCTCGGTCTGGTTCTCTTCTTCCTCATCTTCATTCCTTCAGGTCTGTTCTAAGCATCATGGAGGGCGGCCTAGTAGGGGGTGGTGTATGAAAGGCAGAACAAGGGAAGAGGTTATATTCACATTGTAGCACCTGCTACCAGCTGTAATCCAGACAATTTCAAAAAACAGGTAGAACGACCAGAGGCATCATGGCTTGTGAAAGTGTATGAAGCACCAAAGATGGCTGTGTTGACTGAAGTAGTGACCTGTATCCAGTGAAACCATGCAGCCCCTGAAAAAGCCATCACCAGCTTATTCACCAGCTGCTGTGAGGTCTACAGGCCTTGAACTGAACTAGTTCGAATTTAAAGTGATAAAAGTATATGATAAAAGGGCATGGAGTGACCTAGACATTGGAAGACAACCAGATTACCTATGTGGTCAGCCTGTGTGTGTGTGTGTGTGTGTGTGTGTGTATCCTGCAATGGTAAAAACCCATATAAAAAACAACTGCTTTGCATCCACTATATTATAAGGTACTTTAATATGTTACCTTATTTTTTTTAATTGAGTTATACTCAGTTTACAATGTTGTGTCAATTTCCAGAGTAGAGCACAATTTTTCAGTTATACATGAACATACATATATTCATTGTCACATTCATTTTCACTGAGCTACCACAAGATCTTGTATATATTTCCCTGTGCTATGCAGTGTAATCTTGCTTATTTATTCTACATATGCCTGTCAGTATCTACAAATTTCGAATATGTTACCTTATTTAACTGTCTGAACACTAAAAATGAATACATCAATGCTCAGAAGTCAGTTAAGAAACTATCAAAATCACAGAATCTACCAAGTTACTAAGTGGTAGGATTTAAAACCAGATCTGACCTAATTTACAGTCTACTCTCTCTCCATTGCATCAGTGGTTCATAAACCTTACCCTAAATCAGAACCACCGGTGAAGCTTTTTAAAAGTCAAATTCCCAGGTCCCATTACAGATGTACCAAACCAGAACCTGTAGAGGTGGGACCTATATATTTATGGGTGGGGCCTACGTATAGCACCCAAAGTGATGCATTCGTAAACAGAAATCCTGAGAGAAACTATACATGTGTTAGGTAAAAGTTAATAGCCCAAATTTAGACACAACTCACCCTATTATGTGGAAGCTCTCGAAATAAAAAGGTTAGGGGAAATAATAGAAAGAATAAGCAAGAATAATGTAGAAACAGAGGTTTGGGGAGGCTCTTACCTCAGAATGTCAGCCTGACTCACAACTCTGGGGCCACATCAACTAAGGCAGAAGGAGCTAACCCAGTGTTACCTTGAATCTCTTCCTAAAATTCCACATGTCTCCTCAGAATCCATCAGAGTTGCCCACTGCATAAACACATTGATCTCTCTCTCTCTCTCTCTCTCTCTCTCTCTCTCTCTCTCTCTCTCTCTCTCTCTCTCTCTCTCTCTCTCTCTCACACACACACACACACACACACGCACGCACACGCACACACACACACACACACACACATGCACACACGGAGCACTTTAGCCCCTCACACTCACAAACTGGGTTTTCGGGTTCAGGTCTCTCTCCCTCCTTCCCCCTTCCCCAAGGCCTGTCTCTGGACCCTGAGCATGAACTGTAGGTAGTCACCCTGTTCTTTTACCTGAACGCACATAACTCCAACATTCGTCACACAATTTAGAACATTCCCACATTCAAGGACCACTCAGACTGAGTCAGAAAGGATGATTTGCTTCAACTAACTTGTTTCCAGTAATCAGCAGACAAGAGCTGCCTCATACACAGGAGAAGTCTCTGGGGAACGTGGTCTACCACAGCACTTCTCAGGGTTGAATGTGCGTGCAGATCACTGGGGAACCTTGTTAAAAGGCAGGTTCTGACTGTAGATGTCACCAAAGGCTAAGATTCTGTGCTTTAACAAAGCTTCTAGGTAATAATGAAGTTGCTGTCCTTCTGACTACATTTTGAGTAGTAAGGGTCTACAACATTGATTCTCAAACTTGGCTGCACATTGGAATCACCTGAGAAATTAAAAAAAAAAAAAAAAAAACACTGATGTCTGGGTGCCACCCCAGAACTGATGTAATGGTATGGGGTGGAGCTCAGGCATTATGATGTTTAAGTCTCCCCAGTGATACTACTGTGCAACAAAGTTTGACAGCCACTGATCTACAATATGAAAAACTTAAAAAGAGAGTAAAATTAATTAGGCTAATAGGCTTAAGCCAGGAGATCTTAAATTCCTCGAGTATCTAATTTGTTTTTGAATCTCTTGGCATATAACATAGTATGTGGTATATAACAGGTCTCATAAAAGTTGCCTGAATTGCATTGCATAGTATCCTGCCCCCACCTCTGAAGTCTGGACTTACCAATTGACTCAAAACCTCTAAAATAGGTCCAAATCCTACTGCTTACATAAACAGCCTGTAGGCCAGTTAAGTTCTATGATACCAGGCCCAAGTTCTTTTTTTTTTTTTTTTTTTTGCGCCTGCTAGACAACCAAAAACTATACCCACTGAAGTGGTTGTAACTGCCCTTCAGGGTAATTTCACTCTTCAGGAAGAAAAAGGTGCCTCTTTCCCAAATCTCGAAGGTACTCTCAGAAACTGTTTTGTACAACACTCAACCTATGCTACCAGCCTCACAGGCCCTTATGTAACTCAGGCCCTCACTAGGAGAACAGGCGACTGGGGCTCAAGTGTTCCCACCACCCTTGCCAAATTTTTCTTCAAACTACTCTGTAGTCTAAGGTGCTTCCACCGAACTTTTCTTTCTTCTCTCTTGCACTTGAAGTCAGCCTTGCCTCACAGCCCTGTGGCTCTCCCTGCCTCTCCCTGCTGCATTCCATCTCCTCCTACAGGTGTTACCCTAATAAATTTCTTGTATGTTCAGTTGTATCTTGGTGTCTCCTTTTGAAGGTCAAATTAACTCACCTTGCCAAAGAAATGCAATTAGATGACTCTAATTGGCTGTAGAGTAAATCATGTTTACATAATAGAAACGCCACTTACGGTTTTTCAACTTTGGATCAGTAATTATGGTTACACAACAAACAAAAGTCTTATCAACCTTGATAGTATTTGAGTTGGAAAAGACAAAGAAGTTAAGGGAAAGGTAGAGAACAAAAACAAAACAAAGCTTTATTTTACATAAAGGAAGTCAAAAAGACATAGTTAAAATTTGATGGAATAAGAAATAAAGTTTTCAGTATGCTATCATAAATTATAAAACTAATTAAGTAACTAAAAATTGAGCCATAACTGTCAAAACTTAGGAGGAACTGGAATAAAAGGGGTTCTTTAAATTCAATAATTAAATCCTCACTTAACATAGCAGGGAACTAACAGATAAAGTTTATATTAGATCAAGAAACAGCATTACAAGCAGCCCACAGGCACCCACTGCAGGTGGGAACAGCTTTCCAAAAACTGACCTTCCTTCCTCTTTCCCTCCCTACCAAACAGCTGGTTTATATTTAATGTCCAGTCTTTTCTCACCTAACTTTCTGCTCTAACACTCCCTCCACTCCTCTCCCCCACTTCTCTCCCAGGACCACAGTCTCTCGTTCCTCAGCAATTCTCTTCTTAGCCAAGGTTCTCAGGGTCGTTGAGATGTGGTTTCCTTTCCACCTTAGCTTCCTCTTTTCCTGTGATCAAGCCATACACACCTTATCCCACCCGAAACAAAACGCTCACCCTTTCTGCCAGTGTCTCATTTACTCAGATAAATTTCTTCACAAAGCACTTTGCTGTACTTCATTTTAAGTGAATTTAAAAACAGATGCAATTACTAGAAATATGCACAGAAATGCCATGTATATATTCCCATATCTGCTCTGAACCTAGGGGTCCTCTATAAGTGATAAACTAGAATTCTCAGTATCTCCTTTCCTAAGGGCACCTAGGCAGAGTAAGCAACGAAATAATGAAGGCAAAATGTGTAAGTTTAGGGAAAGCCACACCACATGGAAGCGCACAGGGGCCTGCCTCATGGGTACACTCTGAAGGACAAGCATGGACTGATGTCTCTTGGATTGAACACTGAAGACACTGAACACACTGGCCTTTCCTATCCTTCAGGAAAAGCCATTCCTGTCTAAGCTTCTTCCATTCTACCATCAAGGGTAAAAGAAGGGGAGGGTAAAGAAAGAACGAGATGAACAGCCGAGAGTTCAGAAGTGAGCCTATAGGTTGGTTTCCTCTATACATGTCCCCAGCTTACCACCAGACGGGAGCGAAGCCCTAAAAAGGAGGGGATGCTAGTTCAGCCACATACACAGACTCCAGTGACACGTGCATCACCACAGCTAACTCACAGCTACACTGTATATAATCTGTACCAGGTGCTGTGCTAAGTGCATTACATACGTTAAGCTTATAAAATCCCGATAGATAAGCATTTTGCCATTTCCCTTTGCATATGAGTACACTGGAATTTAGAGACATTAAGTAAGCCCAAGGTCACACAGTTAATAAGAGGTAGGGAAAGGATTCAAACCCTGGATGTCTGGTTCTAGAATCTAGCATTTAACCACTAGATAATATTTTCTAAATAGTCTTAAAATTTGGAATGAAGGATGTGGGAAGATGGGGCCAATCTTTAAAGAGATTGTAGGAGAATGCTACACAGGACCCCATGAAGTTCAGACATTCTACAATCATAGGTCACCCAACACTTTCACAGAGACTCCCAAAACTCCCTGGAAGGGTGTATGAAAAGGAATAAACGCTACTCCAAAACCCCTGGAGAGAACGGCTTACGAAATCAAGCAGCTCGATCTAAGGGAACGGCGTAAGAGGGGGATGTGAGAAACCAGAGACTGGAATAAAGTCCCCAGTAAGGAAGCAAAGTTACTTTGGGAGGTTGAATGACTAGCAAGCGGTTAGAAGCCAGAACACCCAGTCCTTCGTCCTTGGTGTGTCCCACACACACACCAACCAGAATCAGCACCTTCACCCAGGGTGGAGAGCAACACAAGGCAGCAAGGGAGGAGGTCCCTGCAACTCGCGTGACAACCAGAAGTAGGCTGGGATCACCTGTCCCTTAATATCCCCAGGGTTGGCCTTGAGGCTCCAAGCCATGCACTTTGGAAGGTGGCTCTAAGCCCCCAATTCCATCGAATATTAATTTAGTTTACAGGTAGCTTCACGTCTGTTCACACACTTTCCCTTTTCCATACTGCCTTAACTCCAGTAACCTCATGCTTCAGTCTCACCAAAACAAACAACAAACATAAAACCCAAATCAACACCAAAAATGAAAACCACGCAGGTCATTTGTATATAAAACCCTTTATTGACAAGGTTTCAGCAGAGAAGAATCTGTAACTTTAGAAGTTGAATATCATATAGTCACCATTTTTTTTAAAGAATGAGAGAGAGAGAAAGCATTGAAGGAGGGAGAGAGAAGATGGGGAGAAAGAAGCAAGGAAAGAAAGAAATGAGAGACGGACTGAGAGAAAAAGAGAAAGAAACAAAGAAGGAAAGCAGGAAAAACCCTCGACCATTTCTTGCTCTTCCTGCCTCCTGCCATGATTCTGGGCCTCACCTCCTTCCCTATCTCTACTCTTCTCCTTCTGAACTAAGACCCAGTTCCACCATTTTCCTTAAACAGAGCAACTCAGTCCTCTCTTATCCTCATATACAGCTACAGACCCATTGACCCATAACCAAATTCATCAAGTTGCTTGGTTCAACCAAAGGGCCGTTCATTTTAACAAGACACACTCTCCTTCGAAGGCAATTGTTGTTATAAATAAAGAGCATCCCCTCCCAATTTCATAGGAATTATTACATCTTAAAGTAAATTCAATCGCTAAATCTGTCACAATTTGTAAAGAGTATAACAAGCATGATGTTTTCTTTCCAAATTACACAGCATACAATTCCCCTGTATAATGATACAGGGGTTTCAACACTTCTCGAAGTTTGACTGCTCATATGTGTTTGAGATTTTTGTCTCACACTTTAACTTAATCCTTTATCAACTCATATCAATGAACACATTAGTAGGGGACCAAGAATAGTCCCCCCACCCCAGAAGGACAATCTGGGTTCCCAAGGAAGGCAACAGAGGGCTCAAAAAAACTTTTTTTCACATTAAATTTTACCTATGGTTATCCCTAGTCAAGTCAACTAAAATCATCATTCATATTTACTTTGATGTTCCGCATAAAGAAGTGACCTATGCAACCAGAATACTAAAAATCACAACACAGCATCTTTATCCCTATATTCGTATTTGCAAGAAGAGGATGAATGTGGTATGGGTGATGAGTAGGGACTGGGGAGGGAAGAGGAGGGAACAATGAACGTTAATGTTCCTTCTAAGGCAGGCCTGGTCCAACTGAGCATAACTGGAGGCATCGCTGACTTGGGGAGGTGGTCTCACTATTTCCAGCAGATGGCAGTGCTGCATGATACATACTTATTTAAAAACAAACTTTTCCTGAATCTCTGGACCTTTTAAGAAGGAATAACTTACAGATGATTCCTTTTTAGAGTTAAGAAGTAATTATTAAAGTATAACCCCATGCCCTAAAATCCCTGTTTTTAACTTAGAGGAGCCATGTGCAACCCCAAATCCCAGCATCTCCATCTCTGAAGGTCCAGACACCCTTGCAGATCCCCTCCCCTGAACATGCATTAGCGGCAGCTTGTGTTGGCTTCTGCACTGGCCTTAGGTAGCTGCTGGTACCTCGGGTAGCCACATAAAGCAGCTGCCTCACATCTCTTTCCTTACTCCCCAGCTTCTTCCCTGAAAAGAGCAGAGGCTGATTCCAACGCATACAGTCCCATACCTGAGTTCCTCGGAACCACCTCAGATTTCTCCAGCCCATCATGAGTTCTTCCTTTCCTAACTCCCAGAGTATGCAGTGCCCTTAGCCTCAGGTCAGCATTTAATAACCTGCTGGTATTGTCCTCACCTGTGTTGTTTCAATTTACCAATTAGGCAGCACACTTGAGGTCATGGAAAGGGTGGTATAAAAAAATTTCATAATAAAATGTTCTGTTTTAAACGTCAGTCTTTTTATCATTACTTAACATCTTCCCACTCCTCCCACCAAATACTTCTCTGTGCTATGGGACAAAATCCCAGTCATCTCTTACTGGTAGCTGCTCTGGCAACAGGTATACAAATCTATTGTTTGATGGAGTTTAAAAAAAAAAAAAAAGACTCAAACTTTGAAGTATGAGAAACTCAGATATCTACCTTGAATTTGTACCACTTCGTTTCAATAAATTTCAGAATTAGAATAATTCACACTATTTCATTTCAATAATTCATTTCAGAATTAGACCTATTAGAACCAGGAAGGTGAGGGCCAAATGGATGTTACCATCTTCATCATCACTAGGCAACGGTGCAGGCACTTCAGAAAGAACTCAGCTCCCAACTAGGAAAGCATGACTTTGGTAGTGCGGAAGGCAGGGCTAAGTGTGCTCCCCAATCTTCTCCCCATCCCCCCACACATAGGCTCCCAAAGAGGAGCCTGGATCAAAAGACAGCAAATTAAACCATTTAGCCTGGAAGTAGTGGTCTTGATAGAATCAGAGTCCTGGGAAAACTCTTGGAAATTTCCATCTATACTAGTTGGAATTCTGAAGCATAATCCAAAGGATTTTATCTGCCCAAGGGAGGGCCTCTTGAACTTACACGAGCAGATGATCTGAGTAGGCACAAAGGGGAGGCGCAGGCTCCAGCATGAGACAGCTCCTGACTTTTGCAGGAATTCACTAGAGGCCCTGGAGTGCACTGGCTACCTGTGGGACCTGATGCCTCAGTTTCTACATCTATTAAATGGTGATAATATAAATTATTATGGGTATTAAATAAGATAATGCATAGGAAGTGCTTAAAACAGTAGCTAACACATTGGAAGTACTCAGTAAATGGTTTGGGTTTTTGTAAATTATTTGACTGCTTACCACATCTTTATATGCCAGCTACATCTTAGCGTGATCCAGACAGGCCCACTCATAATTTATCCAAATTCCTTGTGCAGGGGAAAAATGTTTTTCCAAACATGACTAGAAACTCGTTTTTATTATGCTTTTGAAATAAGAAAATATTATCATAAATATCTGATCTATTAGTGAAATCACAATCTGAAAAAAAGGCCAAATGGTAGGTACAGTGTATTTAGATATTTCTTTTGTTTTTCTACTCAGACAGTTTCAAAGTAGAGCTTGCAGTGTTACAAAGAAATACTTAAGGTGTAGAATCATCCACCACAATTTTGTTCTTGATCCCACAAAATACATCATGCCCATGAATCTCTCCTTTTTGAAATAAACAGTATAGGCACATGAAACATAACAGTAAAATTTTGTGTCAACAACAATGGTAATCTCTAAGATCTACATTTTCCTTACTGGTTTTCTGAAAATGCTGCTCCAAAAAGAAAAGTAAAATACAAATTTATGCATGTATAAAGTCAGAATATCCCAAATATTTTATACAAATTTTTAAAAGCTCTGATCTCCATGCTCATTTTTCATGAATACTTTATAATACTTTAGAGAAATTATATCGCAGAAACAGATAAACAAAATTTTGCTGTGATCATCACTAGGAAAAATATGTAGAAGAATATTTATAACCATTTATATTTCGAAAAAAATCTTTAGGTTTGAAGATTCAAGAAATGACATTTAGTGTAAAGCTCTGTTCCAAACACATATGACTTCACTTTAACTTGACCCTTTAATTTTCCAAATACTGGTTTTGACTTGCAAACGACAAAGTACGTGGTTTCACAACTAAATCCAAAAAGTATAAAGATAACAAGTAACGTTCAAATCTCTCTTTGGAAAACACCTATGAAGTTTTAGTCTTCTCCCATCGAATCAAGTCAGTCTTTCATTCTAAAAGCAATGTATTAATATGTAATTTTTAAAAATAATCCAGTTATAGGCAAAGACTCTTGCTGAACATGCTTAGAGAACCCAGGATCTTCCCCTTAGCTGTGTTTTTTTCTTTTGGTACCCCTGGCAGAGCATTTGTGAGGCCTCTTGGGAGACAATGATGCCTCAGTTAAATTGTCTTCTGGATCAAAATAGTTCCTTGAGGTTCAGGTCTTAAATTTTTGAATAATTAAAAATCCCCTTTCAATTGTATAACTTGCCCCTATTTACAAGTGCAACCTGATTTAGGATTCAGGATTATAATTCAGAGGATTTTATGTGGATGAGACAGGCTAGGGGAATGTAGCCTTTCTCTTCCCTCCCCACGCCCTCCCTCTTCAGTCTGAAGGCTTTACCCCAAACCATAGGAAAGCAGAGTACTTGGGAACGAGTAAGCTATTCTAATCCAATGGGTGAAGGTATGTGAAAGAGTTCCATAAACTGTAAAACATCACACCACTAGCCTGCATAACTTTGTCCTCCCTCTCCCCTGGGCAAAGCTATCATTTGTGATGCTGGAGTCAACCCCTGAGGCCTTCCCATCCAGCTGAAAAGGTCCTCCAGGTTTCTAACGATTATCCATAAAGAGATGAAGAGCAGTGGACACTGGAACAAAAACCAACACAGGGAGAAAGGAATCTCACCTTTAGAAGATCTCTAGAATAATATTTTTCAGGCAAAACTCCCAAGTCCCATTTCGGGTAATGATGAACCTAAGTGTCTGATCTGAAAAGAAAACTCTCACCAGAGACCTGCTGATTCAAGCATTCAATTCCTGTCCAGTTGGAATGCTGCCAACATTTTTCTGTTCCTAACAGAAATGGTCTACAGTTCAAATAAATGCCTTATTCCTAAGGGGGAAAAAAGGGGGCAGTGTTGATGTTAACATTTCAGGTAAAATTTAGAAATCGCTCTAGTGTCTTGCGTGTTCTGCTAAACTTTGAGTTAAGTGTTCTACGTCATAGTAACTAACAGAGGTGAGCACCTGGTCAGAGGTACGTGCCTCACTCTTGGGAGAAGAGCCTTCAGTGGTGGGGAAACGTGAGGATGTCAAACCTTCTTCACGGTAGAGTTTCTCACTAGGATTTTAGACAGGGTTTTGAAGAATACTTTAGATCCTTCAAAAGGCAATGATTAATACAGAACCCCTGCTCCAAACAGCATAGAGTAAGAAACATTAAGTGTCAACGTCTGTTTACCTTCTAACTGAGGACCTTGGATGGACGGGCAGAGAGTTTGAAACAAAGCTGTTCCCAGTGTCATCTGCTTTGGTTGCGCCTTGAAATTATCCCAATTTATAGCTAATTATATCTGCTAGGTCCTAACATTCTCCACAAAGTGTTGCTCCTTGCTCAAAAGACGTGAGTTTACTTGTGAGTACGAATCCCACGGGAGGAAACGCTGAGCCCGTCCAGCTTGCTTTGTTACTTGCTACTTTCCTCTATAAATGTATTAGTAGAACGATTTCATTTCCTTGGAAGGTAATGATTCTGCCAAAATAAAACGCTTTAGAAACACAGATAACCCAGTGGTCCCACCTATCTCAGGCCTGAAGATTCCCCGGCTCAAGGCCGTTGGTCATGTGGAGCTGTAGCCAGGCACTGCTATCGCCACAGATTCCCTGTCCTTCTGATCTAGTTCTCGTGCTACAGAATAAGCCACCGAGCCATTGGTCCACAGCTGCAGCTTGGGATCAGATTCTTTGGCAAGGAAACGCAGCTGGTTTTTTTTCATCTTCTTTACAAGTCTAGCAAAGCCCAGCAACACAGAGCTAAATATCATTGAAAATCCACAGAGAAGAAACGCTGCAGTGTAGCTGCCAGTCGTATCTACAAGCCAGCCTGTAACGAGCAACAGCAAAACGGCATTGGTGAGTTGAAAATTCAATTATTTACCCACTCTCAAATCTAATAATTTGCAAGGATAATAATGATATATTGCTAGCACCACCACTATAATTTTGACATAAAAAGTAGATCTCCTAAAAATATTGTGCAGCAACTGAACAATGCATTCTATTTTGTGAGGGAAACTTCTAAAATAGATTGTTGCTGTTATGGAAAGTGCTTGGAAGAGTGTCATATTCCTAGTACTTACACAATAAATGTAGTTATTATCATTAATCCTATGAAATATGGTAGAAGAACATAATTCGAATTACTTATGTTGGGATTATTTATTTATCTAGAGAGAATATAATTGCACAGAATGCTGCAAGTATTCCCAGCCCCCATATAACATCTGTCTTGAGTAACATCACATTCTCTGGTGAAAGCAGAATCCAAATTTTCTATTAGATCCAGTCATTGTACCCCATCCAGTTTGAAAATTAGGTCTTTGGGCCATCTTAGCACTTTCAAATGCGAACTTCAGAAGTCATAGGTCTGTAATCACAGCTTTTTTTTTTCTTTATGTCTCATTGCAACAAGTTAACCACCATATCTATTCCAGCTCTAAATTTTGAGGAGAACCAGGACATGTGATACGCAAAATAAAGGCCACAATGATCAGAGAATCAGTGGGATAAGATTAGACCCTGGCAGGAAATTATTTTGTGATTAAAAAGGTTTTTTTTTTTAATTCCTCCAAACTTTACTTACATGCCAAGAAAATCCACCACAGAAATATATGATTTCTCCTCTCACCCACTTCAAATCCATTAGTCAAAAACAGCATGCAAAAATCGTTAGAAGCCCCACAAAGTTTCCTGCAACCCAAACTACTCTCAAATATTTTAGTTACCATATGATTGACTTGTGAATTTCTATAGCAGCAAACAGAAGAGACTGAGTTGAGAGTTGTCATCTTAAAGGTAATTAAATAAGAGAAGTACTGCAATAGGAACTCACACACGAATCCTCTAAAACCTGGCAATGAGCATAATGTCTGATTTGCCAAATGAAGACCATGGTTTGAAAAAAAGATCCAGGAATTGCAATTTATGTCCTATGCCTTTTTTAACAGAATTACACTGTTCCTAAAGGTTGGTAAATACGTAAATTGGCTATGGAGGGAGGATGTGGGAGCATTTGCAGGGCATTTGCCAAAAATGAAGCACTAAACTTAGTCCTATATCATGGAGTTTAAACTGCTAGGGAAATTTTCATCTGCAGCCATCAAGCGGCCACAGTTTCCCCTAATGTGCTGCTTTAACATCGTTGGGGTTTAGAAATAACCCTGAACTGTCTATTCACAAAGCAGCTAAAGCAGAAATCCTGCCTTCTTCAAAAAATTCCCTTCCTTGAAAAACTGTGCTCTACATTGGAATTTGACACAACATTGTAAAACGATTATAACTCAATAAAAAAAATGTTTAAAAAAAATTCCCTTCCTTCCTCCTTTCTAGGCAAATGCTTGGCTCATTTCTCTTTTACCTGCCTTCAGAGACCTTCTTCACTCTCGGTTTTAATTTAGGCAGGGAATAATCTGCACCAATTAGTCTCATCTTCAGGGTACCATCTCATCACAAGGAAACTGGCTGAGGATGTAGACTCCTGGAACTTACCCCCAAAGGTTCAGTTCCCAGCGGGAGGGTCAGGGAATGTGCATCCTAACAAGGGCCCAGGGGATTCTGATGCAGGTAGTCCCAAGACCTCTTTCTGAGGAACGCTGGCCTAGACCACACATTCCAGGACGGAGGAACAGGTTCTGACCTGTTTGCTGCTATACAGACAGTGCCAAGCACAGTGCTGGTGTACACAAGCAATAAACGTTTGTTGAATTACTTGCTTAATCCTGTTTTGAATTTCTATGGCATTTTACAGTTTACAAAACAGTCTATATGCTCTGTCTTATGATTCCCAAATCTGTATATCCAAATCTGGCCTCCCTCTAAGGCTCAGATTTCATCCTTAAACAGCACCATTGAGCATTTTATTGGGTATTTCAGATATCTGAATATGTCTAAGCAAATTTATTATTTTTCTGGCAAAGCTACTTACTACAAGTTCCTTATTTCTTTCTGCCATACTATTCTTTCCTAAGTTATCATGACTTCTTTCCTTCCCTCATCCCCACATGCTAAAATCAGTTGATTTTTTTTTCCCCCAAATTTCTTCCTCGCCCCCAGAGCTCATTCCCATTTCTGCCGCAGCAGCCCTAGGTCAGGCCTTTATCAGTTGGATCTTGAGCTATTAGAGTGAAATCCTGGCTGCTTTCCCCCTAAATTGCTAGATCACATTTTCTAAAATATACTCTTTGCCATATTATCCCTTTGCACAAAAACTGTACTACTACCCATAGTCTCTGAAGAATACAGGGCCCCGGCATCTCTGGCTGGCACTCGAGACACTCCACCATGACACCCACACATCACCATTTCAGCCTCAGCGCCAGCCTCACCGCCTCCTGCCCCCTACTGGAATCCTGTATTCCCGCCAGACCTTCCTCCGAATGTGCCCAACTTACTTATTTATGAGTCTGAACAGCCGCTCCATTCCATTGGTCCCATCATTAGTGTGGAATGGAATCAAGACTCTAATTTGGGACCTTTTCTTTCCAAGTAGGCTAAGGTTCCCCCCACTTAGTTGGAAGAAGATTGTAAAACAAGGATACAGGCGAGACTATAATGTCTCTGGCGGCTCTTGCATCCCTTTTTCTTTCTCTCTTCCCAACTTACTTCCAATCCTCATGGTCTGGGTGTGAGTTCACTGTTTCTACCTCAGTATGACAAAGAGAAGAGGAGACTGAGGTTCTCTCTGGAAACTTACCTGCGATGGGTGGGCTCACCAAGTACGGCACCGCGTGAAGGAAGTACACCACACCGAGCGCCGATGACAGAGAGGTGGTCCCCACTATTTCTGCAGTCACTACTGGTATCAAAGTCACGTAGGCACCATCAAAGTAGCCAAAGGTACACGAGAAAGGCACGAGCAGGGGGAATCTCTGAAGCATTGGGAGGCAGAGATAGCAGAGCCCGTCTAGTCCCACGGCAAAGAGGTAGCAAACGTACTGGTAATCCTTCAGACACCTGTGGATTTGAAGACCAAGAATGAGTGGAGGATGCACAGGTTCCATCAAAAAGCTTCAGAAGCAAGGCCATGCAGCAGTAAGCACTGCAGTCATTTACAGGGATGGCTTCCCTGTTGTGTGTTACACACACTGTCTTCCTAGCTTTATCTGGAATATACAAGTGCAAGAATTCATGTTCCCAAGAAGCATGGTATGGCAGGAAATCATACATGCTCTAAGGTTAGAAAGATGGAAGTTTGAATCCAGTTCTGCCACCTACTAACTGCCTAACTCTAACCTTAATTCCTTTAGCTGTAAAATGGAAAAGTCACCTGGCTCACAGGGTTACTCTATGGATAGTTGTGACATAACTTGAAGAGTATCTGGAGACTAATATTTCCTAGAAGTCTACCATATTAGGTGCTTTCAGATATGTTATCCATTGGTATCTGGCACATCATCTATGCTCAGTAACCCAAGTAGGTTATACAAAGCAAAGCCATGATATAAAGACATGAAAATGATTTACCAGAGATTATGAAGGTCTTGCCCTAGGACTAAGTCTTATTTCAAGACCTCCCCAGTGGTAATTCCAAGAACATTTTTTCCCTTGTAGATCCAAATCTGTCTATGATACCAATCATTTTAAAGATTCTGTATGATATCAGCAGCAGTAGTTTATGCTTTACAAATGTTTTTCCACCCACAATCTCATCTGAGCCTCACAAAATGCTATAAGGTTAACAAGGCAAATATTGAACTGGCGCATTTTACAGATGAAGACCCTTGAGGATCTGACGGTTAGGTGATCTTCTCTAGGTCACAGGGACAATAAGGGGCAGAGCCAGCACAAGAACTTAGGTCTTGTATATCTCAGACTAGAGATTCCTCTCTCAGACCTACGCCAGGCTGCTTCTTGTTGAGTTATTTGATTGTAAAGATACATACCCTTTGCTCTCCCCTGCTTCCTTAACCATTAAAAATGTGGATTTAATCCTAAAACTATATTCCTAATACCGGAGAATGGCAGTTGGAGCCTGCTTAGTTCCCAAAGACATAACGAGTGAGAAGCCACGTGACACCAGCTCTCCCGGGTCACAGCTCAAGTGTGAGGACTCCATCACTTAGGAGATATGCGTAGCCTGCTCTCTTCAATCCAAACAGATGAGCATTAGCTGAATAAACTACTTAATAGATTTCCTACAACTTTGGTTTCTAACCCTACGACGATAATGAAAGTATCTGCTATTTGCACCGTCAAACATAAACACGAGGCTACAGATACCGTGTTATTATTCACCTGATCCTCCTGCCTGGACGGGATTCTGTTCCTCTCTATTGCCAGCCAGTCTCTGGGGTGGTTTAAAAGAAACTAAAACCATAGTACCCAGCCAGAAGTCCTTACCAGTGGACTGACTTGACTTAGGATGGAATTAAATTTGTCACTAGAACTCACAGTCAGTTACCCTAGGCTTCTGAAATTTAGACATACCCACCATCCTGAACCATCTAGAACAGGTGCCAGCAAACTATGGCCAAATCTGGCCCGCCACCTGTTTTTTGGAACTGTGAAATAAGAACGGTTTTCCCCATTTTTGAACGGCTGGGAAAAAAATCAAAAGAATAAAATTTTGTGACATGTAAAAATTATGAGAAAACAAAATCTCAGTGTTGTTAAATAAAGTCTTACTGAAGCATGGCCACTCTCTTTGGTTTCCATATTGTCTGTAGCTGCTTTTGTGCTACAACAGAGCTGGGCAGTTGTAATCATGTGACCCACAAGCCAAAAATGTTTACTGTCTGTCCCTTTACAAAAAATGTTCTTCTGAAAATAATAAAAGGGAGTAGCCTTCAGATATTGAAAATCTGGTAACATTATTCAGATCTAGGTATTCTAGAGGGTCAGGTGATGAGGGGGAACTCAAAGCTTAAAGCCTCTGCTGGGAAACCAATGGTGATCTCAAGGATTTTACCTTCTGTCGGTTAGCCATCCGAAGGTGATATTGCCAACAATGTCAATCACCCCAAGAATGGACATAAGAAAAGCAGCTTGCTGGTGACTCACTCCAACACTCAAAGCATAAGGCACCAAGTGCACAAAGAGAGGGCTGCAGCCGTAAGCCATAAACAGAACAGAGATGCCTAACACAACAAAGTCTGACATCAGTAAAAAACTGTATTCCTGCTGCAACGAGCCACAGAGGCAGGTCTGCACCCATTCTTTAGTCAAAGTCGAGTAGGAAGACCCCCGCTTAAAGTCTTGTGTCTGAGTTCTACAGACATGCTTCTGCTCTGGAGTCGTACGGTCCTCTTTAAGAGTAATTGGCCGCATCAAGGCACCGCAGACACAGAGATTCAAAACGAAGCCTCCAAGGATGAGTAATGCTCCCCTCCAGGAAAACTGTTCAATAAGGAGCTGGACCACAGGAGCCAGGATGAAGATGCCAATGCCGCTTCCTGACATGGAGATTCCATAAGCCAGGGCCTTCCGTCTGCTGAAATACTTGCCAACCATGGCAATGGCTGGAGAGTAACAGAGTGCAAATCCAAGACCTGGGGATAAAGAGAGTTCTGGTAACATCTCTGAGCGCCGGTGCTACACCATGAACAGCCAGCGAAAGAACATTTCTCAGAATAATACTCTTTGGATTAAAGAGCATCTGACTTTCAAATAAACGCTTTTAAAACTGTTTACTACACCAAGCTGAAAATAAGTCTCCCCACACAAGCTATCCACAATTTGGAAAGTATAACCTACGTACAATTTTCTTCTTGGGAAGAAAAGCCTTAAGGGATTATGACTAAAGTGAAATGAAGAATTTAAAAACTATTAGACAAACTAAATTTAAATTAAGTTAGAATTAAATAGAAAATCAGGATAACGCTGAGTTAATTAAGAAACTTATTCTCTCCACCGACACCTTTTTTAAAATAAATTAAAATTAATTTTAATCAATTATCTCCGGGTAATTTAATAATACTCAAATTATCCAGAGAATTACTTCAACTTTTCACTGCCTATGAAGACACAACTCTGATCATCTGGACCACTCTGGAATTTGGGTTTCAACAGCATATGTGACCCCATGAAAGTTCCAGAGTAATTTCACATTAGGAAATGTCATGCCAATTTCATACATGAACATAGCATGTACATGTAGCTATCTGAAAATATCCCTTAAAGTCAGCAGAAAGGCTCTTAAAGGTTTTCCACTTCTATTCCTTTTAAGTCAAGCAAGTCTGAAGGGCTTTAAACCTGGAATTTCAACGTCAAGGAAGGAAAAGGAGAACTACCATCAGTCCCTGCTCCCCCCCTGCAGTGCAGGGTGAACAAAGATCGCAGTTTGCCTGGGCTGAGGGGTCTCCCTGATGCGAGACTTTCAGCACCAAGACCAGGACAGTTCCTGGTAAACTGGGATGATGGGACACCCTAGCAGTCAGGCCCTTTGGGTGACAGGGGACAGATACCTTTTTCACCTGATAGAGGTAGAGTTACAACCTCACCATGAGATTATATCCTTTGTTGGCCTGATCAGGCCACCCCATCCCACGACAGAGAGCCCAGACAAGAGCCGGTGCCACTCACCCCGAGGGACGGGGCAAACTGCTACTCTAGTCCCACCAACCGAGCCCACCTTCACCCTGTGCAGTCCCCTTCAGTGTGATCTCTGGAGTGCACAAAGGCTGCTTCTCTTTCTATGGACTTCATTCTCTAAAGTCTACTTCCATAACATTGAAAGAGAATATTCCCAAGGGGCTTTCCTTTTCACATTGTAGCCCCCCCACCCCATTTATTGGACAATGATATTCACTATAAAATTGGGGCAGTTCAGGTCAACCACAGATAGTATTTCAAAGTCTTGGCACAAAGATGTTGGGAGAATGATCATTGCTGAAAAATGCATGTTGCCCTGGCTAACATCTTGTTGCCTGAAGCAAAGAATCTCAGTCATACACTGCTGCCAAAGGGAAAGGCAGCAGTCACTTTTGTCATGTGGCTGAATTTAAGTGGTGACACATTTTCATGACAGTATATAGTCAGTTGCATTCCCAGCCCTTTTGTTTAACCGCTAGGTAGGCAGACATTTGGCTAAATGATGCATCTAACGAAATGAATGTTTTATGATTGCAGCTCTGTGGGAGGTGCTTGACCGCCCCGACTAGGGTGGGGTGAGACGAGTGGTACGAAGCGCCCTTACCTGTAAGAACTCCCAGAGTGAGGTAGAGATGCTTCAGACTGGTGGCAAATGAGCCCAGGATGAGACCAGTAGACGCAAGCAAGCCACCCAGCATGATTCCCACTTGACAGGATAAGTGGTTACTGACCACACTCCCAAGTGGAGCTTCAAAAACAATAATAAATAGGTTCAACAGAAAGGCCTTGGGGGCACTGTGGAAAGGCTGTGGTGCTGTGCAGAGAACGAGCCATCCTTTAAAGCACTGAGCCCGCCCCACCCGTCCCACAGATTTGGAAACCGAGAGGGAACAAGACTTGCCCACGGTCACTCACACGGAGAGTAAGCAGCCAAGCTGGCACTAGGACCATGCCTGCTGACATGCATTTCTGTTCTCATTGCACTCCTCCAGTCTACGACGGTCCCAGTCCCAGAGCTATAGAGTGCTTCTTAAACAGTGAATTAACTGCTTATTTGAACCACATGACACTTGTACAGCAATGTGCCTTCTATGGTTCACATAGTGTTGATCATACACCATGAGCAATAATCATGACAGTTAAGTGGTGGAGAAGGGCACATTCTGCACCCTCTGCAGACGTGGTTCCGGAGTTGCATGCTCCTCTTTAAGAGTAACTGGTTGCATCAAGGCACTGCAGACACAGATATTCAAAATTTGGGCAACACTGTGTGGCCAACAGTGTGATACAGGAATAGGTCAGGGAGAGAGATCGTAGACAAATTCCACAATCTGGCACTGCTTTTGGGCTTTGGGAAACTCTGTGGTGAGAAATCAAAGGTCAGAAAATCTAGGAAATGCCATGGTGACATTTTGGTTGGCCTCACTCTATTTGTGGTTCAACAATGTGTCAGAATTTTGCCAACTTCCAGGCTTATAGAATATTAAAGCTGAAAGAGGCCAAAAGGAAACTGAAGTTCAGAGGAATACGACATACCCAAGATCACCAAGAAGTACAGAGCTCAGGGGACCTGGCACCGAGTGCAGGGTTATTTCACCCTGTTACTCTGGCTCTCTAGGTCTCCCAGAACGATGGCAGAGGTAATGGGTGGGGAAAGCACGTGATTTCTTTCCAAAGAACAATTGGTGCTGACACCAGTACTCCTAGTAACAAGAACAGAAGAGTCGTTCTCTGGGTTTCTGTGGAGCATAATTTTTATACTGATCAAATTAAAATTGGAACCTGACTCAAATGTACACGGTATCATCAGCCTAATATCCCCTGTCTAGTCAGAACAGTGACTGGCTGTATCTACAACCTCTGGAGAACAGGAATGAGCAAATCTCCTGAAAATATATCCAATTCTCCAGGCCACTGCTGCTATGGTTACTGGAAAGTGACAAAATGGACACCAAATTCAATGAAAAGCGTTCACTTCTCTGTTTATCACAGGGCAGATACGGCCCCAAGGGGTGTCCTGGATGTGATCGTGCAGCTTCTTGTCCATATTCTGAACTCAACTGATGTTGCCAGATGAGCAAGTGAATACACGGCCATTAGGTACAAGGGGCCTGGAGGCTGTGGAAAGAATTTAGATACACTGCATCTAACATGGCCCTGCCTTAGCTCAGTGCCTTACATGGTCCTTGTGACCATACTGGTCACTGAAGGCCATTTATTCCTCTTTGGGGGATTATAAATATTGTTCAAGGGATAACAGTGAGAGAAATGAGTCACCTGTATTCTCTGCGAAAGATAAACATGGCTGTCTTGACGTGCTGGTGCAAAGGCTGTGACTAACCATCTGACCCTGAAAACCAAGGGATTGTCTTAACAGTTAAAAAAAAAAGGCCAGAAAATCTAAAGATATGATTTTTTTGATCCCTTAAAACCTTCCAGCATTATCAGTAGAGTTAATTTAACCATCTTATGAAACATGCTTTTAGTCCTAGAATTGCACTTAAATTCCTCCCAACCAAGGAAATACATTTCTGCACAATTCAACTGATTCCTGATTATATACATGTTTTTCCAAAAAATAAATACGAATCAGTTCCTAAAATGGAATAGATGAGATTATTTATGAGTTACTAAATAGTATAGTATTTCTCTTTTGCCACCAAGACATGGCCTGAACAGACAATAGTTGTCTAAAACACTCAGGATTCATCTAAATGAAAGGATTAAATGGGTTGAGCCTACAAATAGATCATTCCAGTTTTACCCAACCTCAGAAAATCTGTAAGACACTAATTTAATAACTTTGGTTGGAAATTTAGAAAAAGAAAAATCTCAAGGTTAGTTTTCCTTTACTATCCAGATGGAATGAGAAAGTCTGTGAATTCTGAGAACACAGCACCTTTGAGGTTTCTGGAATGAAATTACAGCCATGGTGAATGTGCTTATCTCATGACTGCACCATCCTATCCTTCCCCAATACTTCTCTAAGAATGAAGATTAATGCATGAAAAATGAACTCCATGAGCCAAATTTTGAACCCTCTGGGAAGGGAAGAGAGTGAAAATAAGACTTGAGACATGATGCGCATACTGCTGGCACTCATGCAAGGAGATCACATAGAAATGGCTCAGAGTGCCTTCCGATGACTGTTTACATGACTGGAGAATGAGGGGGCACAGCATTAGGAAGAAAGCAAGCATATACTGACGGTTAACTGCTTCCAAAATCAGGACAAGTCCTATGATGCCCAGCACCCTACTCTACATGGAAGAACCAAATGGTATATGTCTATTTGTCTGTATTCGCTAACTGGTCCCTCTGATGTCAGCCAAGAACATTCATTCCAAAAGCACGTCCGGTTGCGTCTGGCAATAGACAGGATCCTACTTTTCTTTTCATATCATTTTAGACAATTTTTACCATAACCCTTCTACTCAGAAAAACTGGTAATCAAAGGTAGTGGAAGATCATTGGCATGTACAGTTCAAGGGTAGCCAGTAATTGTCTATCTTTGGTAAGTAATACTCACCACAGAGCATGGTCACACAGTCTACAATGGAATGGATCCATGCTGTCTGTGCATAATCCTGAGAGAAGTATGTCTGGAACTCCACAAAAAAAATTGAAATACATCTGAAAAATACAGTGAAGCATTTTATACAACAAAAATGAACGAACATGGATTTGAACCAGAGCTTCAAGTTTTGGTTCAATCAGCTGTTCCCATCTCCATAGGTTTCCACTGGTTTTCAGTGGTACGCTGCTGGACCACAGGAAGTGGGAAATCAGAAGCTAACCACTGGGACGTCCTAAGGGATAAGAAGAACAAGTGTTCATCCAATAGAGGGGCTGCTGAAGCCAAGTGGCTGTGAAGGTGGCTGCTCTAAGGAAGGTCTCATGGAAAAGACCACAGGTCAAAATCATGGATTCTTACTCAGCCTAATATTTCGGTAATATCTCTAACTTCTAAGAGGTTGTTATATAAGTTATGATTTGATAGTAAAAAGTTATACACCACCCAGCAATTTCACTTCTAGGTTTTAACGAAAGTTAATAAACAAATGATGATATAATAATACATACACATAAAAAGGCATATTCTGGAGAACTACTTACAATAGCTAAATATTGTAACCAACCTATTTGTCCGTCAATAAAGGGCTGGTTAAGTAGTTTATAGCATATCAATAAGATGAAATATTATTAGGTATTAAAAATTATGATTTGATTTGTATGTATTGATTTCCAAATAAATTCACAATACAATGTTAAGTAAAATAATGGTTTATTTTCATAAAAACATAGTTCAGGTAAATAGAAAAAGCCTGAAAACATATAAACCAAAATGTATCCAGTCAATATATGTGCATAGTAGGGTTATAAAGTATTTCTTTTTTGTCTTTATTATGCATTTTGAATTATTTTATAGTGCATATGATTTCTTATACAATCAGAAATATATGTGTGTATGTATATACATATATATGGGGGGTTGTACACAGAGACAGAGATGGAGTCAGAGACAAATTTTTATATTGAAAAATAGCTAGGGGGAAGAGCATAGCTCCGTGGTAGAGCACATGCCTAACATGCATGAGGTCCTGGGTTTAACCCCCAGTACCTGCGTTAAAAAGAAAAGAAAAGAAAAAGAGCTAATTACTTAGGAAACAAGACATAAGTGATCCAAAAGCAATAGTTTGTATCACTGTACAACTTGGAATGAACCTCATGCAGATTAGCTTGGTCTCCTAATTCAGGACAGGAAGCTTTCAGAGCTCCGTGACAGCAGGGAAAGAAATGAGGCCGTGCGGCTTGGGGATGGGATAGGAGGCGATCAGTCTCTTTGGGTAGGACTACGTTCCAACTCACTATGCTTCAGCAGCCCAGAGTAACCCGGCACGTTACTCTCCCTTCCCTCTCCAGTTGCTGCTGGATGTGAAGGTGGGTGATGGAGAAGTTAAAGAAGAGGGAAGAGAATCAGGTTCAATTAGGATGGCTGTGTTAGGCAGGTTGGCTTTATGGGCGTGCAATCCATACAGTCGCAGAGAATCTGGCACTCAGAAGCATAAAACTTGGTTTCACTCAGCTGTCACTGTCCTAAAATTCCTACTAATTTTATCTTTGAATTTGCGTTTTGTCAGTGACATCCAATGGGACAATGGAGTATGCATTTGAGCAGAGGAGATCCACACATCGTCTTGTCTGCAACTCTTTGCTTTTCCAGTTGCACCTGGTGTTAGAGATGCCCCAGGGCACAGGATTCCAGTAGGCTCATGCTGTGTGGGAGCTCAGCAAGACTCAGAGTGAGCACAAGGGAAGTGTGCTACACCTTCAGCTGAGTGAGCCTGGGCAGAGGGGTATGAGAGAGACCACGCTTTCTTGCTTCAAATGCAGAAGGAAGGCAATGATGTTCTAAGAAACACAAAGGGCCAAGGATTCCTAGCAGATCCTTTCTTACTTTTGTTGCTTCTCTGCTTTAACCCCCCACTTAGGCTGAAAATGATGACATAGGAGGCAAGGAAAGACAGGACTACCCGTAATATAAAGATGAACAGTAAATGTGTCCTAGTGGTTTAACATTTCCATTTTTCTTTATTTAGAACAACACAAATAGCAAATTAAAAACACCATGAAAAACCGAGAGAGACCACTGAAGAAAGGAAAAGCTTCCTATTTTACTACTTTTAAAAGCCCTTCTTCTCTTGCCTTCTGAACAAGTGGTCCTGCATTTTCATCGTGCACTGGGCCCTGCAACTATGTCGCCAGCCCTGGTGAGAGGAAAGAGAAAAGGCACCATGTGGAGGGCAAATTTCTAAGTCCCAGAAGATGCTGAGACGGAGTCTGATGTGCAGAGTATAGGTAGGGATAACCCTTGTGCAAGGAAGAGGGTGGAAGCAGGATTAGGCAGAGACAGAGGTCCCAGTGATCAGGCCTGACAGTCCTCGGCCAGTCCCTAGTGAAATGGCCGGGCCCTTACCCACCTCCCTCCATCACTCACTGGATGTGGGTGCCCCTGGAATGGCAAGCTCTCAAGAGAGGCAGCTCTCCACAGCTGAGGGGGACCCTGAGGACACTGACAGCTGCAGGCTGTCTGCTGACGTACACCCTGCAGCTGACGCCCTCTGGATGGCACACCTCTGTGTTCACCACACTCCCGTTCTTGCTTCTTGTTCTCCATACTGAGCACTGTATGTGATGGTTTCTGTGAAAGGGCTCCCAAAAGTGGTCCTTCCCCACCCACAGATTTAAGAAGCCAGACAACATGCTACAGTAGATAGGACTCGAGATTAATAATTATATCAGATTTTGGAGTACAGAAACAATGTTACAACTAACATTACCAAGAATGGTAATATAAACTACCTGGCTGATTGTATAAATCTAAATTTAATTAAAATATTGCAGAATATTTGTTTCAAGCATGAATTAAATGCAACAGCCTTATACTAGTTTTAATTCAGTACAACAACAGAAAACTCTATAATGGTTCTTAACATCTTAAAGATTACCAGACTAGTACTTAAAACTCTATGATTTTCTCCCAACCTCTAGGCCTTCAATTTACATGAATAATGATTCCTTGAGATATAAACTATTATATGCAAAATAGACAAACAACAAGGTCCTATGGTACAGCACGGGGAACTATATTCAATATCTTGTAATAGCCTTTAATGAAAAAGAGTATGAAAAGAAATATATAACTGAATTACTATGCTGTACACCAGAAACGAATACTACATTGTAAATCAACTATACAAAGAAAGAAAGAAAGAAAGAAAGAAAGAAAGAAAGAAAGAAAGGGAGGAAAAGGGTCTCTTGGACATAGCCTCATTATCAAAACAGTTACATACCCTTAGTGCAGGTTTCTCAACCCAAGCACTCTTGACATTTTGGACCCGACAATTCTTTGTCATGGGGCTGTCCTGTGCACTGCAGGATGTTTACCAGCACCCTGGCCTCTACTCAGAATGTCTCCAGACATCGCCAAATGCCACCCCGCTCCACTGCCAGGGATCAAAATCAGCCCATTGAGGACCACTGATCTCATGAGTTGTCAAATTCTGCTTATTCTCCCTCATTCCTGTCTTTCAAATGCCTCCGCATATCTCCTTCATCTTTCGTCACTTGTGCCAACATCTCTTTCCTGGACGGCAGCCCAAACCCTCCTAACTGATTCTCCTGAATTCCCATTTGGCCACCTTCAGTCCTTTCTACACTCAGAATGGTCAGAATGACCTCACTGGGACACAAATCAGATCCTGATGCTTCAGACTGTTTAACATGACCTAGGAGACCCTGCATACACTGGCCCTTCTTAGAGTCTCTCCTTTCCTCCCACCGGTGCATCCCTCATGAAAGGCAGACTGAACTTCTCTCTACAACTTTCAATGCATCACACATGCTTTTTCACACCTCTGAGCATTACTGTTTTTCTAGGGTTTTCTTTGCTCACCCAGCCTCCCTCATTCTTTAAGTCTTCAGATAATAGTCAACTCCTCCGGGAAGCTTTCCCTGATGACCTGAATCTGGGCTTTTCTTAAGTGTTTCCCCTACAGCTGGACACTTACCACACTGCACGGCAATGCCCTCTGTATTTGTTTGTATTCTCCACTAGACTGTTGCTCTGGGACAGCAAAGACCATGTCTGCCTAATCTTGCACTGACTCCCAAATATCTGGTACTATAGCTTTCATATACCAGGTGCTCATTAAATGTTGTTCAAGGTCAAGGTATGGAAGGAAGGAACCTAGGAGGGAAGGAAGGATGAGAGTTGGCAGAGAAGGGACTGGAAGATAAAGAAGTGAAATGGTTGAGTAGCAACTTCAAGAACATGAATGAGGAAGAAAAGAGGAAGAATGGATGGCAGCCACATAGGCGCACGTGGCTAGATATGGTCAAGCAGAGATGTGAAGCATCTGAGGGGAAGAATTAGTAAAAGGGAGATGCAGAAGCCGGAGATGTGGAACAACCCAGGATGATGATGAGATATTTTGGAACTGTAAATCGCAATCTCTTCTCTTCTCTAAATCGTTCTGGAGGATTGAATATTTGTGTGGCTGTGTTTGCCCCTGTGACTTCTTTACACATCTTGTTTTGCTGTTGTTTTCTGCTTGATGGGTTTTTGAAACTGACTTAAGAGAGTCATCTCAGTCAAAATTTAGGTATGTGAAATTCAAGAGTAACACCTAAGAGTCTTGTCTAAACATGTGAGTAGGCTTGTCAGAGGCAAAATTTAACAACCACATACATGTTTCTGACTGATTGTGACTTTCACAAAATATGGGAAGAATCACTGTATTTTAATTTGTTCTCAAAAGGGAAAGGACCATGGAACTTTTCAAATGGTAAAGTTTCATGATTTATGCCTTCTAAACACAGGCCCTTAAAGAAAACAAATTTTATTGGAAGTACATGTAATTCTCTTTCCAGAAATTAGTTTTGTCGTCCTTTGGAATATTTGCTCATCAGACAGATATCAGAGGAACTGGCTTCTGATCTCTGATTCCCACGCTGAGAGTTTTGATAAAGCTTCTTAATCTCTCAGGATCTTGGTTTCCTTAGCTATAAAATAAGCATTTTAGTAAGCATGACTGTATGAATCAGAGTGGAGTGGACTGGGTCATGCTGCAATAGCAAGTAACTCCAAACATCCTTCAGGAGTTGATAGGTTTTGATCATAATACCACCCAAGTGTTATATGTTATGAAATAACATTCTCAAAGATATTTTCTCTCAAGGGGTCAATATATTTTCTTCTCTGCTTTAAAACTCTTCTCTGGCTCTTGTACAGCGGAAAGCTGACTATATCTGATATTTGGTAAAGACTTTTTTCTGGTTGATGAAGCTATCCACTAAATCAGAGTAATCCACTGGGCAGTGTAGCCTGGTGGTTAAAAGCACTGCCACTTAACCATGTGACTCTGGACATATTATGCAACCTCTGTGTGTTATTATAAGGATTAAATAACTCAATGAAAAGTGCTTGAAATAATGCCAACAAGCACAGAGTAAGGGCTCAGCTAACATAAGCAATTATTTACAGGAATTCAACTGTTGTTAAGAGAGATCCACAGTTCCACAGGACTCTGGACATCTATTGCAATTAAGTTAATTTGGACCCAGAAGACTTAGAAAAAAATAGGTCTCAGAGCTGGGGGGTTTCCTTGAACATTTAAAACAAATATTGCTTTTCAAGTATCAACTCCAACTCCAGATGTCAATTTACTAATACAATGTCATGCAATTTTACAATGAAATATGATTCTGAACATAGATAATGTGTTTGGTAATAAGATGTCTCAAAGAAAAAATATATAATCAATGCACATTAACAAACACAGGGGGTAAATAAAATAAGAATGACTGCTTTAATAGCCGGCACAACTTTAAGCTTTAAATTTTATGTGTAAGGAAGCATCATCAGTTAAAGGCAAGAGCTGAAATACGGTTTTTTAAATGGCCTAGATTATAATTGTAGCATTTTTCGTAAAGCAAAAACCAGGAACCAATATAAATGTCCATCAATAAAAATGCTTTAAATAAACTATGGACACATCCATATGGTGAAATTTTAAGCAGCTACTTCTCAATGAGGTAAGAACCATATTGTTGATAGTATTAAGCAAAAAAAAAAGTTCAAAATAGTATGTACAGTATGATCCTCTTGGTGTAAATGGAAAGAATATGCTTTATCTATGGGTATAAGGTTTTAATGGAAAATTTCTGGACAGATTTCAAGACAACATGTGAATATCCAATTACCTATGCATCAATTATTTGAATGTCTTTTTTATTTTTAGAGAAGGAAGTAATTGGGTTTATTTATTTTACTTATTTTTTAAGTGGAGGTACTAGGGATTGAACCTAGGACCTTGTGAATGCTAGGCAAGCACTCTACCACTGAGCTATCCACCTGCACCAGTTATTGAAGAAATTGTCTTTTATCCATTGAACATAATGGATTAAAGAAACTATAAGACCTGAAACCATGAAACTCCTAGAAGAAAACATAGTAATAAAGCTCCATGACATGGGTGTTGGTAATGATTTTTTGGATATGACACCTAAAGCACAAGCAACAAAATAAAAACTAAACAAGTAGGACTACATCAAACTAAAAAGCTGCACAGCAAAATAAACCATCAAGAAAGTGAAGAGAATGGGAAAAAATATTTGCAAACCATGTATCTGATAAGGGGTTAAATATCCAAAACATATAAAGAATTCATACAATTTAATAGTAAATACAAACTTGTGGTTGCCAGGGGGATGGGGAATGGGAAGGGACAGACTGGGATTTCAAAATGTAGAATAGATAAACAATACAATAAACAGTACAGTAGATTGTACTGTGTAGCACAGGGAAATATATACAGGATCTTATGGTGGCTCACAGCGAAAGAGAATGTGACAATGAATGTATGTATGTTCATGTATAACTGAAAAATTGTGCTCTACACTGAAATTTGACACAACACTGTAGAATAACTATAACTCAATAAAAAAAGTTTAAAAAAATAATAAAAACAAAACCAACCAACAAACAAAAAAACCCAAAAAACAAAAAACCCAATTTTAAAAATGAGCAAAGACCTAAACATATTTTTTCAAAGAAAATATACAAAAGGCCAACAAGTACACAAAAAGATGGTCAACATCACTAATTAGGGAAATGCAAGTTAAAACCACAATGAGATATTACCTCATGCCTGTTACAATAGCCATCATCAGAAAGACAAGAGATAACAAATGCTGGCACAGATGTGGAGAAAAGGGAACTTCTGTGCACTGTTGATGGGACTGTAAACTGATGCAGCCACTACAGAAAATAATATGGGTAAAAACAGAACTACTATGTGATCCAGCAATTCCACTACTGGGAATAGATCTGAAGAAAATAAGAGCACTCACTAGAAAAGATATCTGCACCCCCATGTTCACAGCAGCATGATTTATAACAGCCAAGACGTAGACGCAACCCAAGTATCCACTGATGGATGGATGAGTGGATAAAGAAGGTGAGATGTGTATATACAATGGAATATTATTCAGCCAGAAAAAAATGAGGAAATCTTACCATTTGCAACAATATGAATGGAACTTGAAGGCATTCTTCTAAGTGAAATAAGTTAGACAGAAAAAGACAAATACTATATGATCTCACCTAATGTGAAATCAAAAACAGCAGCAACTACAACTGAACTCATATAAAGAAAGATCAGATCTGTGGTTACTAGAGGCAGCCGGTGGGGGAAAGGGGAACTGGAGGAAGCTGGTCAAGAGATACAAACTTCCAGTTATAAGATAAATGAGTCCCAGGGATGTGATGTAGAGCACGATGACTGCAGCTAACACTGTACTATGATAATACTAAAGCCAGTAAGAGAATGAATCCCAAGCATTCTCATCACAAGGGGAAAAAACTTTCCTTTTTTTCTTTTCTTCTTCCTTTTCTTTTTATTGTTGTTATACGAGAAGATGGGTGTTGGCTGAACCTACTGTGGTAATCATTTCATAACATACGTAAATCAAGTCATCATGCTGTATGCCTTAAACCTCTACAGTGATCTATTATCAATTATTTCTCAGTAAAACTGGGGGGAAAAAAAGAGAAAAAAAAAAGAATAATTGCCCAGGAGGCACAGATCCCCTGAATCAACAAATCACCGTGCAGGCTGCTTTCCTTGCCTCTGTCTCCCGTTCTCTTGGCTGCTGCCTAGTGTGTGACACTTAGATGCCAAGGCTGGTCTTCCCACTTCCTCCTCTAAGCTTATTCTGCTCAGGTATGCTCCTCTCAGCCTCTCCCAGGAACCTCTGAAATCAAGCCTTTGCTGCTAGCCACAACCCTCTTTTCTGGTTTCCAACAGCCTTTCTTATAAAGCACTGAGCTCACTGTAGAAGTTTCCTCTCACAGGAATGATGAGAGCTTCTACACGTCAGACCCAAGATGAGCCTCCTCACCCCTGCATGGCCTCCTCACTCCCAGAACACACGATCCTAATAGACACGGGAGAAAACTCAGACTCAGCAATCATAATATGTTAAATAAATCTACGGCTTATTATGACACATAATCGACTAACTCTTATTGTAGCAAACGCAAACATCCGGCTTCTTTCCTGCATTATATATTGTTATGAGGGGAACATCCATGCTCTTACTGATGAGGCCATCGAGTCAAGTTATGCAGCGCAGATCGCTTTCTTTTGGCGCCAAGGGAGTGTTGCCAAAGAGCAATGAAGAGTTCAGTTCGAAAGCAGGCACCTCTAGAGGAAAGAGCTAGCACATGCAGGTCTCAAGTGTGTATTTATTCCAAATGTGAATGAGACGAATGTGTCTCAGCGTATGCACATTTAACTTATTAAGCTTTATCAACACTATGCTCTTGGGTAAATGAAAAAGAGAAGACATGACTGAGTAAGATGAGAGAATCTCTGGATTTATCCCTGTTTCCCTCCTTCAACCTAGAAATCAGCCTCCACTCCCACAGCCAAATACAAAATGAAGCAAAAGTATGTAAATCCTAGGTTTTAAGCTTCCAAGGGCTCAGGATTCTGGTGAGCTGAGAGGTTTCCAAGGACTATTTTGAGCTTATAAATTTGTCCTTTGTGGGATGAGCTGCTTAGGAAAATAAATGTCTGGAATAGCCATGATATTTAGTCTAAAAATGTCCTAACTCTCCAGGTTTACGTGTCAGATATAAAAGAGACCACTATCCTGGACTTTCAACTGTCAGAAAATCACATTCCTTGCAAAGAAAAAGATGTCTGAGCAGTCAAAGGAAATACACACCAACAAGCACAAAGCCTACATATACACGTATATTTTCACAATGACAGGTTCAGAAATGGAATGTAGCCAACTTAGGAAAACAGACGAGCCAGATCATCTAATAATAAAGCAAGAAGAAAATGCAACCTACCTGGTTACTGCCCGGGTGCAGATGGTAACGAGGAAACAGCCGGCCACAATCATCCAGCCCCAGCCTCCATCCGGAGGGGAGGTAGACTGAGCTCTATTTACTTTTGCCATAGTTTCGATTCTTTTTTCTTCTTTTCCAAGTTACTCCAACAGCCCAGTTATGATCTTGGAAAAGTCTGCTGTCCAGTGACTTCCTGTTGGCATTCAAGATTGGCAGGGAGTGCTACCTGGCACATGGGTTACCGGCCATCTAAAACCAAAAATCAGGACATATTTGTATATTACTGCCATTTCCAAAGGTTAATTTTTCACTTGGTGAAAATGATTTTACTTTGCTGTTAAACGTGATTATCTGTAACTATGAATACTGGACTGGGGCAAAGACCATTAGATGTCCTTGGAACCCATCTCCCTTCTTCTTTTGAGAGTAGATTCTCTCAACTTTTTGCCACATCCACATCCATCCAGTTTGATTCCTTATTCCCCAGTCGCTCTTGAAGGTAGATGTGGCAACACACGGTTTAGTCTAGACTAATGGAATGTGAGCAGAAGGAATACATGCCACTTCGGGTTCATCAGCTTAGAGGCAAAGGCCCTTTCCCAAGACGGCCACCACCTCCTCCCACAGCCTAGAACATGGATGTGGAGATGAGACAGCTCCAACCACACAGGCCCAGACATCACCCTGGGGGCTGGCAGAGCTGCAGGACAGAAGGAGCCTGGGGCCTCAGTGACTGTGGAGAAGGGATGCCTCTCCAGCTCTGGACATCACATACCCCTCACTGTGACACCGAAGGTAAATAAGCTTCAGTTTTATTTGTGTATCTGTATTTTGGAGTCTTTCCACTACAACAGCTCGGACTACATCCTAATTATGGTACTGAATGAGTCTGACAGTGACTGCTTGAAGAAGCACACTGCCACGTTGCACACTGCCTATGGAGAGGGCCACGTGGCAGGGAACTGTGGGCAGCCTGCAGGAGCTGAAGATAGCCTCCAGGGACAGCAAAAAGCTAAGGCTGTCAGCCCAACAGAAAGGAAATGGATTTTGCCAACAACCCAAGTTTAGCGTGGCAACAGATTTTTCCCTAGTTGAGCCTCCAGGTGAGAACACAGCCTGGCTGACACTCTGACTGCAGCCCTGTGAGACCCTGAGCCAAGCATCCAGCTAAACTATGCCTGGATTTGACCCCACAAGAACTGGGAGATCGAGTCTTCCTTGAGGTAGCCTTCGGCATGTTGAACAAGCTTCATAATTATGATTAGGGATGAATTTTTTAAGAGGCTAAATAAGAATTTTAACAGATGATTTTTCCACTGGATTGAGCCAATCACCCAGTTGCTGGTACAATTTTATTATGATCACAAGAAGAAAATTTAAGTAATATTAATTTAAAAAATAAGAAAATAGGAAAAAATTAGGTAATATTAATTAAATGAAACACTTCAAATACAACCAAGCGTACATTGTTCGGTGAATGGAGGCTATGCACCACCTGGTAAATTATGGGCAAACCAAAGTGTCTGATAAGAAAGTTTTACTTTAAAACCACAACTTTCTCAAGAAAATGGCTCAGAGTAGACTCTTGCAAGTGTGCAATCTTTGCAGCCACAGGAACAAAGTGGCAGCCTGTGAGCTCAGAGGCAAACGCAGAGCGAAGACAGTGAGGCCAAGGCAGCAAGAGAGATTTCACACAGACCACCTAGGTTTGGGCACTTTCAGGACTCAGCTTTGCCTCCCTCTTCATCTTAATTAGCCATCCCATGAATGCAGGGGCGCTGACAATGGAGATGGAGTGAACATCTGGAGAGTATAAATCCATCAGAAGTATCAGAAGAGCAGTATTAGTACAAATATTACGCTTACTGATTGACAGAAATTCAAAATTATTGTCTGAAATGGTAACACTGCTAATCACTGGCCTGAGGACAGAGTAGCAGCCAAAGCACTGGGCTAAGTGAAAACAATATGGCAGTAGCTTCTCAGAGCATTACCACAGGAAGCAGCGTTACAGACAGTATCTCATTTAACCCTTACAACAACCATAGAAGGTAGGTATTATTATCCCTATTTTACAGATAAAGCAACTCATCCTAGAGCGATTAAATACTTTTCCCAATTATTAGTAGCACTACCAAGCAGCAGAAATGAGATATGAACTTTAGTCTTACTCCAAGACCAGTTTTCCTAACCAATGCCCTACACTGCTTCCCCTGCCTTCCCTTATTCCTCGATGTCAATTCATGGACATTTTCATCTAATCATACACATATAATTCTTGAAAGCACACCAGGAGGGCAACATTAATGGCAGCCTGACGCAGCTAGAAATGCAGTTCTTTAGAGGTACCATTGGTATTTCCCCGAAACATGCCTGTAGGCCAAGGACTCAATCAGCCAGGGAATTAGCCCTGATTTCAAAGCAACCAAAGGAGTCTCCAATACTCTTGGACCTTCAGGACCAACCCCTCCCAAACATAACTTTGTGTATGGGTAAGTATTTTTAATAGTCAACTTCTTTCTTCCCCAACAGTAAACACACAAAGAAAAGATCTACCATACTTGTATTTTTGCTTTAAATGTACACAGCCTACTGCAGCAGACAGAGCTGGTTGCCTATCCCAAATCCATAGCTCACCCCTTCCTCCAGTCTATCATAAGCCTGGCTTTGTTCAGGGATCTACACTATCTGCTCTTTCTCCAGCAGCTGTTTGCTTCAGGGAAGGTGGTCCAATCCCCTGTTTCAGGGAACGGCTTCTGATTGGTCTCCCTTTCCGTTGTCAGTAAATGCTTAGGGAGAGGAGGTGAAGCAATTCCAGCCAATGAGCTATGAGGGAAAGTCCTTTGGAAAAGGATTCCTTGCTCCTAATAAAAGACACAGAAAGAACAACCTCTTCTTCCATAGACATTTTGAATCTGGATACGACACCTGGAACTACAGCCATCACTTCTTAGCCATGAGGAAGCTGGCTTGAGGACAAAGTCAAGAAACCATCGGTCAAGCACAGTAGAAAGAGGAAGAGAACATGGAACTTTAATGACATGGCTGAAACACCAAATTAACCAATTCTGGAGCCCCCCTGCCTAGCTTATTAGGTAACATAATACATTTACTTATTGCTGGAACTATTGAGATTTCTGTAATTTCTGCCAAAAGAATCCAAATGGATATATGCCTTCTACAGTGGTATGCTGCAACCATGTTCAGTGATGTCATGTCGGTGGTCTGAAACTGGCCATGGTAGGAGTGCCTCTACCACAGAAACCATACACTGGTACACTCCACATCAAATACTGTAGTTTTTACAACCTCTGAGAGAACCAGTCATTAAACGTTTACTAGCACCCCACTGCAACGTCGGGGTAATTTAAGATGTATACAATAAATATTTCTATGAAATATGAAGTAAAGCCAAAGAACTAGAAAAGAATTGAAATATCTATACAGTGAGCTAGCAACTTAGCTAACTTGTTATCTTTTTGATGAGATAATTTGTCTGTGTCGGGGAGGGTGTAGAGCTCAGTGGTAGAGTGTGTGCTTAGCATGCACGAGGTCCTGGGTTCAATCCCCAGTACCTCTATTAAGAAGGAAAACAAAATTTTTTAAAAAGATAATTTGTGTGTCTTATCTTATTAATAAACTACAGCCCTCAAGCAAAATTTGGCCTGCTGCCTCTTTTAGTAAATAAAACTTTACTGAAACACTACCATATCCATTTATTTGCATTTTGTCTTTGCTTGCATGCCACAAAGGCAATTGAATAGCTGTGACTGAGAAAATAAAAGGATCTAGGTCAGCAAAACCTAAAATATTTACTATCTTGCCTTTTACACAGAAAGTATGCAGACCCCTGTTCTGGGAAGATGTGATGCATTGGTCTGCAGAATAAAATGTGAACATTTGGGAGGTAGTGGGAGATCATCGATATTTATGACTATGGTGGCAGAGGGGCAGGGTAGAAGAATGAAAAGAACTAGCAATCAGAGGGAGATCTGGGTCCTTCCAGGTCCTGACTCTGTCTCATGAGTTATATGAACTCAGGCAACCTATTGTACCTCTCTGAGCCTTAGTTTACTCATCCATAAATTGGGGTAATATTCTCACAGAATGTTGTATGGATTAAAGTGAGATAAAACATGAAGAGCACCTGGTACAGAAACATACATATTATTTGCCATGTGACTTAACTTGTTTTCATTTATTCATCTCTTATTAATTCAACAAATATTGTTCAAAAAGATACACCCCAATGCACCCCCAATGTTCACAGAAGCACTATTTACAATAGCCAAGACATGGAGACAGCCTAAATGTCCATCAACGGATGACTGGATAAAGAGGTGGTATATTTATACAATGGAATACTATTCAGCCATAAAAACCGACAACATAATGCCATTTGCAGCAACATAGATGCTCCTGGAGAATGTCATTCTAAGTGAAGTAAGCCAGAAAGAGAAAGAAAAATACCATATGAGATCGCTTATATGTGGAATCTAAAAAAAAAAAAAAAAACACAAACAAAGCATAAATACAAAACAGAAATAGACTTGTAGACATAGAATACAAACTTGTGGTTGCCATGGGGGCGGAGGGTGGGAAGGGATAGACTGGGATTTCAACATTGTAGAATAGATAAACAAGATTATACTGTATAACACAAGGAAATATATACGAGATCTTATGGTAGCTCATGAAGAAAAAAATGTGACAATGAATATATGTATGTTCACGTAAAACTGAAAAATTATGCTCTACACTGGAATTTGATACAACACTGTAAAATGATTATAAATCAATAAAAAATGTTTAAAAAAAGAAGAAGTTGTGGTATATTTACACAATGGAATACTACTTAGCCATATAAAAGAATAAAATAATGCCATTTGCAGCGACATGGATGGACCTGGAGATTGTCATTCTAAGTGAAGTAAGTCAGAAAGAGAAAGAAAAATACCATATGATATCACTTATATGTGGAATCTAAAAAAAAGAAGACATAAATCAACTTATTTACAAAACAGAAACAGACTTGCAGGCATAGAAAACAAATTGATGGCTACTAGGGGATAAAGAGGGTGGCAAGGGATAAATTGGGAGTTTGAGATTAGCAGATACTAACTACTATATACAAAATAGATATACAACAAGTTTCTACTGTATAGCACAGGGAACTATATTCAATATCTTATAATAACCTATAATGAAAAAGAATATGAAAATGAATATATGTATGTATATGTTGTGACTGAAACATTATGCTGTACACCAGAAATTGACACAACATTGTAAATTGACTTTATTTCAATAAAAAAATATTTATTGTGTGCCCAATATGTACCAGGTTTTATTCTAGGAGCAGGTCTTAGAGCAGTGAAGGAAATGAACAGTGGCCCTGCCTTTAGGAAGCTTACATCCTAGTGGGATAGGCAGTCAATAAACTGTTGAACAATAATTTCTGAGCCTCAGCTTCTTGGTCTGTACAGGAAAAAAAAAAGTCCCCTACACCTACTTCATAGGACGGTAGTTAGATTCAGCTGGGGGCAGTGATGAGCAAATCAAACTTTAGGACATTTTTGTTAGGCTTACAGTGTTTTTAAAATGTTTGCTTTGGTTGCTACATGTAAATAGGAGTCACCTAATGCTGTAGACTGAATTTGTCCCCTCCAAATTCATATGTTGAAACTTAATCCTCAACGTGATGGTAATTTGGAGGTGGGGCCTTTAGGAAGTGATTAGGTCATGAGGGCTCTGCCCTTACAGAACGGGATTTGTGCCTTTTTAAAAAAGACCCCAGAGAGCTCCTTTGTCCCTTCTGACACATGAGGACACAGCGAAAACACAGCCACCCATGAACCAGGAAGAGAGATCTCACCAGACACTGAATCTGCCAGCACCTTGATCTTGGACTTCCCAGCCTCCAGAACCATGAAAACTAAAGCTTTGTTGTTTAAGCCACCCAGTCTGTGACATTTTTGTTATAGCAGCCTGAACTAAGATATCGAAAAATCCAGATTTCCAAATTGTCTTGAAAAACTGAAAGCAGTAAAGATACTGGGCTGGCATTCCTTCGTGGCAGCCTTCAGCTGGAGTCACGATCGGCACCCCTCCTTTGGATGAGGCCTGACCCCACCTTCCCTCCGTCCCTGACATCTGCACTGTCCAGCCCCTGTGCTGTTTCACGGACACCACCCGCTGGGCCCCTGGAGGCAGTCAGATCTTCCACTTTTGCCTGTACTGTGTTGCTGCAAGTCAAAGCTTCTTCAACAGTCACATGTGAGTCACGTTTATGGTATGCATGACGTCTAGCACTCTCTCTCACAATTCCAGCAGGACTCGCATTCGAGATTCTACCGACACCTGCGTATAAACACACACCGTGTAATAAACTCACCAACTGGACACATCAATTTCCTGACACTTCAATTAAGTGTTACGAGGTGACAGGATCAGTTGTCCAAGCGCAAAAGCCGAAGCTTAGGAACCTGTGCCTTGGTACAGTCCTGGCCCCTTCACGGGTGTTAACATCAAAACAGTTCCCACGGTTAGACTGTCTTCCAACCTAAGGTGATAAACCCACCTGCCCATGAATGTCCAGGTGGAGACCAGCCTGGGTCAGCGCGGCCCAGGGCTGTGTAAGAATGCTGAGGCTGGCAGAGCTGTGCAACCGCCCTCTGGAGAGCAACGTGGTGCAACGGATCAAGAATTACAAAGTTATTTCTGCTCTCTGAAGAGCAATCTCAGTTCTGGGAAGTTATCCTAAGAAAACAATTTCAGAGAAGCTGAACACTATGGGCAAAGAAATAATAGCTGCATGATGAACAACGTATAAAACAGAAACAACCTAAATGCTCAACAACTGGGAAGCATTTAGAGAACTATGGTACATTAAACAAATGGGATGGTAGACAATTCTTTAAAATTATAAACAAGAAGATAATACTGGAAAACAGGAAAGCAAGATGCAATGCTAAAGCAAAAAGAAGAGTCTAAAATTGCATACATGTTGTGAGGGAAGCTATGTACAACTTATGTAAAAGTTGTATACTTGTAACTGTCACAAAAAATGGGGAGCATATGCAAAAACAAGCATAGGTGGGATGGTACAATTAAGTTGGGATTCATTTTTTACATTACATTTAATACCATTTTATATATAATTTTCTTAAAGAGATACTTCAGGCTGCTCCCCAAGTGTAAATATGGGCACAAAAATCTCTTTTGTATGGTTTCTCAAGGACTAAAGATAACCAGATCATTTACTGATGCTGCACATTGAAAACTGCGTGATTATCCCAGAAAAGGCACATTGAAGGTACCAAGCCCCAGGCAAAACAGAATGTTCTACTTCTTCACAAGGATAGCAAGCATCATTCATTTTCACCTTGCCTCTGCTCTCTCTAGATGCTTCCATTTTCATTTGTTTTAGTTGGACAACCTCTCTTCGGCATTACCACATTTTATAAGTTAAGACCTGATTTGTGAGGATCTCTCAAAAACTGTAATTGCATAGATCCAAATAAAAATATACAAGTAACAGCACAATGAGCAAAGGTCTGTTCTAAGAGTATAGCTGCATAAAACCACGGAACAAGGAACGTCCTCACAGGGTTCCAGATGGGGAGAAATGACCTCTGCAGCCATCAGTGTGTGATACTGTTATTAATATTCCTCATGAGTGGCTGCCCTTGAGCCTCAAAGCCTCAGAAATGGGCACTGTTTTCCCCCTTTGTGATGATGAAGCTAAAGTCCAAAGAAGTGAAGAGCTCGCTGACAACACAGTATCTGGATCCAAATGAAGACAAGTAGCCCTGGCAGATTTGGCACAGTGCCCTTGCCCATCTGCCCTCCAGATTTCAAAATTGTTATTGGGTACTTGTGTCAACAAGCCATCCAAGCCATGGCCAAGCTTAAGCACCCATTCAGGTGAGAGGCCATGACAAAAGGAAGCAGGGGGAAGGTTAACCAAGAAGTTAACTCAGGGGTATATTGCTGCTCGCAAAACAACACGTGAGTTTCTTTCAAAACAAGTCGTGTAAGAGATTTATATGTAGTCAGAAGACACGCACAGGTTAAACCAGGCTAACCTAGTTTCCTAGAGACTTTGGAGCAGCCTGCAGTTCCCCTAGCATATCAGCCTGAGCATCTTGTAATTAACCCACCTGATATGACACACATATAGTGGAAAAAGTCTTCACTGAGTTAGTAGTATGCCTTAAACTACAAGCAAAGGAAGTATGTTACCACCATGTAATTCTTCATTTTACTACAGAGATTTCTATTTTATTTTGACATCCAGCCACTAAAATGTAATTGCATTTGGCGTCATCTCATTTTGGCTGCAGAAAAAAAGTATTTGAAACAAATGAGGCTCTGTGTTACAATGTCCCTGTAAGGTCACTCCTTAACGGTGCAGGTTGGGAGACATTTTCAATTTCACTTTATCCTCTTTGCTTTCAAAAACCTAACGATTTGCAAGAATCACCTTCCAGTAAAGCACTCCATTTGTGGGGCAAATCTTTCATGGTGCCCTCAGGAAAGTTTTCTGAAGTGATGCCTTCTACCAGCAGAAAAACCACACCTTTCTTACAGTCAGCACTCAGCTGGGGAAAAGGAGCCTTTTTGGGGGACTCCCAACACTGCCTTTCCATTGTTCTTTCCTTCCCCAAACCCTTCCATTTCCAGAGCCTTAATCTTAAGCAGTACCCTTACTTTTTTTTTTTTTTTTTTGACTACATCAGACCAACTTTTTGGGTGAAATATGGGGCATTTTTCCCCCATGGAATTTCTTTTTCCCCCTTTTTTTTAAATTGTTGTATTAGTTTCTGATGGACTATTTCTGGTATTCGAAAAGACACATGCACCCTAATGTTCACAGCAGCACTATTTACAATAGCCAAGACATGGAGGCAACGTAAATGTCCATCGACAGATGACTGGATAAAGAAGATGTGGTATATATACAATGGAATACTACTCAGCATAAAAAAGAGTAAAATAATGCCATTAGCAGCAACATGGATGGACCTGGAGACTACCATACTTAGTGAAGTAAGTCGAATAGAGAAATATAAATATCATATGATATCACTTACATGTGGAATCTAAAAAACAGACACAAACGAACTTATTTGCAAAACAGAAACAAACTCACAGACATAGAAAACAAACTGATGGTTACATGGGGTGGGGAAGGATGGGGGGAGGATACACTGGGAGTTTGGGATTAGTAGATACAAACTATTATATATGAAACAGATAGACAATAAGGTCCTACTGTATAGCACAGGGAACTATATTCAATGGCTTGTAATAACCTGTAATGAATAAGAATGTGTGTATGTGCGTGTATGTATAACTGAATCACTATGCTGTACACCAGTAAGTATCCTTAGGTTTTAAGTTGATTTGCAGCCACAAGAGAGGTAAAGGTGTGTAGCAGAAAGATACCAAGAGTGGGATTCAAAGCCACTGGGTCCAAGTGACAATACTTCGTTCTATGACCCTGTGTAAATCACTTCCTCCCTGCCACTATTTCTAAATCTGGTAAACCAGGGCATCAAATTACTGATGTCTAGACTTTAAACCAGGTGACTGATTATTAAGCATCTCGTCTCCAGTATCTAAGATACCTGGTAGACCATGCACTCTAAGTAAACTCTGACTGGCTGCACCCTTCCTTAATACTTAACACCTCTCTGAAGGAGTCAACTCTGCTTTGTTATTACTTAAGAATTGTGAAATTTGCCAGTCTCTCTCTCTCTCTCTTAGGCTTTTCTAAAATATTCTTGTACTACAGACAATATTTTTGAAATATCTCTTGATGTGTTGCTCTTCCTTTTGGTAAGCCAGTTTATCCCACTGGCCCCCTTCTTGTATTAAGGCTAAGTCAAGAAGTTTACTGCTGTAGGGAACAAGAAGAGGTCCCACCCAGAGTAAATCCATCCATAAGTATGAAGTCATAGAGAAAGCAGGGGCCTACCAAGAGAGGGAGGGGAAATATTTCTTTAAAGGAAGAGTGATGAGCTGTTCAGGTATCTCAGGGATCACGTCTCCCGTCCCTTGAGTCTTGAGCAGGGGCAGGCAGGTGATACAGTGAAGAGACAGGAACCGGAGTAGCTGAGGGCGAGGATGCAATAAGGAGGCCTGTGCTGTGCATCCCGTGGGCAACAGTGGGAAGACACTGCTCCCCTGGGAGCCCCTTGCCTGTGATGTCTGGGCAGAGAGACAGGCACAAATAGTGCCCACTGACTGTCCCTCACCTACCACAGGAGTGTGATTGGAGGCTCTCTCATGTTCTCAGTGGAGACATGAAGACAACTAAGAGATGAGAGGCAAGGCTGGGGCGAGGAGGAAAGGGAGTTCATGGCAAACAATGTGAACCAAATGGAAATCATGGTTGATCCTCAAGAACTACAACAGGAAAGGTGAGGAATTTCCCCAGGTGCTGGACAGAGAGTACAAACCGTTAAGTCCCAGCAGCAGCAGATATATCAGCACCGTACCCAGTGACAACAGAAGCCATTGCCTAGAGACCAGCAAGATGCGTTTCATCAGCAGAAGGCCCGGTAACCAACACTAGGGGCAACTCTGCTTAGGCCAGTGAGAACCCAGGGATCTGCACACCAACAACCACCTCCTCCACCATTACTGTGAGGTCATATGAATTCTCCCCTAAACCAAACACTCATAAAGGAGAGGGAGGGAAAAACACAACACAGGGGAGATATGACTTTATACAGATATTAACCTTCAGCTTGGCTGAAAATCGATTCAAGACTAAGCTAAGATGAAGATTACTTTAAACTTGCAAAACCTGCTAGAAACTTCTTCAGAATGAGGTATAATTTACATACAATAAAACACATCCATTTTAAGTCTACGTTTTGATGACTTTTGACAAATGTTCACATTCATGCAACCACAATCACCACAATCAAGATATCGAAGATTTCCATCACCCCAAACATTCCCTCATGCTCCTTTGCAGCCAATCTCCACCAATCTCAGCACTGCACCGCCACTGGTTTGCTTTCTGTTGACACAGATGAGTTTTGCCCGTCAAGAACTTCATAAATACGGAAGCACACAATACGGACTATTTTGCTTCTGGCTTCTTTCACTCATGATGTTTTGAGATTTATCCAGGTTGCTGTGCATATCTGTAGTTGATTTCTTTTTATTGCTGAATAGTAATCTGTTTTATGGATATATTATAATTTATTTATTTAACTGTTGATGGATATTAGGGTTGTTTCCAGTTTTAGACCACTGTGAATGAAGCTTCTGCAAACACCTATATACAAGTCTTTTTGTGGACAGATGTTTTCATTCTCGAGTAATACCGAGGAATGAAATTACTGAGTCATAATATAAGTGTATATTTAACCTTAGAAGAAACTGCCAAACTGTTTTTGAAGATGGCTGTATGGTATTACAAGTAACATATTAGAGCTCCAGTGTGTAATGGATTCTCACTGTAGTTTTAATTTGCACTTTCCTGACAACTGATGGTGTTAACCATTTTCTCATGTATTGTTAACTATCATATATGTTCTTTTGTGAAGTCTCTGCTCAAATATCATGCCCATTTTTTAATTGGATCATTTATCTTCTTATTATTGAGATATACAAATTCTTTGTGTATTCTAGATACAAATCCTTTGTAGATATGTGTACTGCAAATATTTTCTTATTCATTTCTTAATAGTTCATTTTGAAGAGCAAAAACTACTAATTCTGGGTGAACTGGAATTTATTAGTTTTCTTTTTAGTTATGTTTCTATACATTAGTAGTGAACAATTAGAAATTGAAATTAAAAAAACTTTACATTAGGCAATTCATCAAAAACCATGAGATGCCTACAAATAATTTTAATATGATATTTGCATTATTTGTACACTGAAAACTACAAAACAATGCTGAGAGACATTTATAAAGGCCTGAGAGAAAGAGAGACCATGCTCATTCCATCGAAGACTGAGAAGATGTCATAGCTACTGATGTTGATTGCTTCAATTAAATCCCAATCAAAATTCCAGCAGTCTTTTTTTTAAAACAGAAACTGACAAGCTGATTCTTAAACTCATCTGGAAATGCAAAGAACCTAGAAAATCCAAAATAATTTTCAAAAGATAGTACAAAAGTTGAAGACTTATAACTGATTACAAGACTTACTCTAAAACCAAAACAATCAAGTGTGATACTGGTGTATTAGATCAGTGGAATAAAATAGAGTTTTGAAACAGACGCACACATTTACCTGTATGGAAAAAAAAAATGACTCAAGTCTTACCTCACACCATATACAAAACCTAACTCTAAACAACTTCTAAACATAAACACAAAAACTATAAAACTTCTAGAAGAAAATATAGGAGAAAATCTTGATAATTTGCGGATTGGCAAAGGATTTTCAGACAGGACATAAAAAGCAGAATGAACTCCCCACTCTTGCCTTCACAGAGGCTTATGAAGAGGTTTAGATTTATTATAGCAGCAAGGAAGCTGTTATTTTTTTCACATCTGTGTTGTTATAAGAGCAAATCTCAACCCTATCACAACTCACTAGAGAAGATTTCCAAATGGATTCCACTACTGCCTCTGCAGTGGGAAAGTACTCTTTCAAGATACACCATTTGTAGCCCTTAGGGTGTCCCATTTGAAGCTCTTTATCTAGATACTCCTGTCTCTGTACAAACAAGGAGGAAACTGAGAGATACTGTTCCTGATAGAGGAACACCATGTCCTTAGTTAGCCACATGCTGTTGGCTGAAGACTGTCCGGTGCCGGTAACAGTCCATATATATGACCATCTCCTTCACCAAATAGCAGCCTCACTCCCAGCCTATTAGACCACTCCCATCTATCCTATGATACTATAAGTTTCTTGCAATCCACTGAAAAAATTAAGCTCTATTATCTTTTTACATGCTGTTTTCTTTACCTTCAAATTCCCCCTTCCCCACTTGCCCAACTGACTTATCTATCATTTCTGCTTCAACTGCCTCCACCCCACCTCCACCCCACCTCCATCCCCCAAAGTAGTTATCTCCCTTTCACAGACTCTTGGAACTCTCTGTATGCGGCCCTTCTGGCCCTTGTCAAGTACACTGCTGTTATCTATTTAATTTGTCTCTCTCTCCCACTATTTAATTCCACAGAACAGAAGCTATCTTAAGTCATCCTTGTATCTTCCCCCAATTTTCTCCACCGCCTCCAAGCCCCAACACAGACACACACACACACACACACACACACACACACACACACACATGTCTGGTCCAGAGCAGGGCTCTATCAGTGTCTAATAAGTAAACGAAATAAGTTCTGCCCTCACCAGAGACAATCTCAGCAAGTCATAAGAAATAAATTAAAAGCATAAATAACAGTCACTAGTTTTAAAATGGTAATTTGACTGAAACATGAAAAGCACTTTATCTTCATCAGAGAGGCCTAACCTTCAGACATTGAGCAAGAAAATCAACCATCACGAGAAAATGAAGCATATTTAGCTAAATCAGCTTTCCTCTAAATGACGCGCGCTCAGGAGCATTCTTGTCACAGAGGAACCAGCCAGCACTCAGAGCTCAAGCCTCTGGCTCCCAGGTCAGTGAGCAAGTCACGAAGTAATAATAGCAACAACAGTTACTATTTAGGGGCACTTCATCCACCAGTTTCTGAATTCACTGTTACACATGTTATCTCACTTTATCTTCATCCCAACCCTGTGAAGGAGCTATTACAATTTCCATTTACAGATAAAGTAAGGAATGCTCTAACTCTCCAAGATTCAGCCTCGGCCTGAGTCCAAAGCTTGTGTGGTCTTAATCGCTGCATCCTGTTGCTCTCCACAGGCCGCCAAGCACCCTCATGGCGGAAGTCATCGCGGTTATGTGCAATCTTGTGTTTCTAGCACCTAAAACAGTGCCTGGCGTATATTTGCTAAATGTTGTGGTGAAATATAAGCCTCCTGTGGAAGAGAAAGATAATCTTGCTTCCCGGACAAGTTGCTGGACGTTTTATTACACCCTCTCACCAAGGATTAAATGTCCAGTTCTATCCCATCCCAGGACTCAGCACCCCACTGAAGACCCTGGCCTGGGAGGTGTGCATTAAAGGGCAATCTTCAGGTCGGCCAGGAAGGAATTCCAACACTTTCCTGCACAGCCTTTAGAGCAGAGGAGCCGTGTTCCAGCTGAGCCTTACACACTTCTGTCCAGGGGCAAACTCAAACTCCAAAAAGGACTGAATGTGGGGGTAAGTTAAAGAAACCCCTTCTTTCTCTGCTCAGGTTTGTATAATCTCTGGCCCAGAAACCCAATTGCTTTTTTTTGCCCCTTGGAGTCTCTGGATCTTAGGGACGCCTTCTAATGCATACAGATTTATTTATTTTTGTTCCTCAATGATATTACACATGTACTATAAAAAATATATTGTTCTTAGGTGCAGAAAGACTAGTCATTTGCTTTTTATTCCCCTTTTCTTTTCCTTTCTGCTTCTCTCTACTTAGTCTTCAAACAGACCCTGGTAACAGGAGAGTAAATAATTACTGACTTCAACCAGAAATTTCTGGATGTCTGTCAGGACCCTGGGGCACTAAACTGAAACACTGACCTTTGCTAATAAAGCTGACAACGTTTCTACATTGTCTGTGAGACTCTGAGCATAGGAATACTTTACATGAGACCCAGAATAAACAGCAGTGATTTACACGGTATTTTTATCTACAGAAAGGGGGAAAAGGTACAACTTGTGATTCACATAAGAGGCAGAGAGTAGAAAGCAAGCTTCTTTCCCACCCTGCTGGTTCCTAAGCCACAGAGTCGCTGATTCTAGGCAACATCAGAAAAATGCTTACTTCAGAGTCTAATAGTTTGTTGACACTGCAATTCATAACCAGGAGCCTCCCCCCAGTAACCATTTCCTGCAGAAACAGAGTTCTTTTCTCCCCTTTTTGGAAGTATATGTAAAAGAAGTGGTAGGCCTGCGCGGTAGCCCCCTTTTGATAAAAAATATAACATGCAGTCAGGCATTCCAGTGCTTAGCACAATGTCTGGTGTAAAACTGTAGCTCAGTATTTGTGTGGTTCAAGGAATGAATGTTTGTGTCTAACTCAGTGGCCTTGCAGGACTCTTGAATTCTAATTTTACACTCTTACAGCCTATGGAATTATGAAGTCAGATTATGTTATATCAGAGGCTTCTGGGCTACAGAGGAGAACCTTAGAGTCTGAGATGCACTTCACAGAGTCTTTCTGTTGGTTGACAGAGAGCCTTTCATTGAACAGGGCTGCCCGTCTATACCACATTTTCCTCACTCTCTCATCACTGCTCCCACCATGTTGTTGACATGGGAGGGGCGCCAAGGGAAGTACTCCAGTCGGCTGGAAGTTAACCCCCGAAGTCACACAGTGTGGTGGAGCACTGGTGTTTAACAGAGTGCAGGCCGGAGAACTGAGGGTGTGCCCTCAGAGTGTGGGCTCTCTGAGAGCACGGGCCCTGGCTGCTTCAGTGCCTCAGGTGGGGCTTGGAAGAGACCAGCACTCAGTAAATATTTAAGTGAATAAGCCCCTCCAATTCTCAAGCGCCAGATGTTTTTCTCAAGTCACACGGGGAGCGGGTACACGGAGCTTGAGAATGGGCAAGAAATTACCCATCCTGTCTTTGTTCTTTTCAGTCACTGACAAACCAGATTAACCTGCCTTCCCAGCATCTGAGTAACAGAGCCGCAAGTGAGTATATCTCACTGATAACCTGGGGCACGGGCAGGTGTAGACCCCAGACAAGGTCAAACCCGGACCCAGAACATCACTGCCAGGCTGGCCCTCTCTTCCTGCTTTTGCAGAGCAGCTAAAAACGAACGTGGGCTGTTAGGAGGCTCACCTACAGGGCCTGGCGCTCAGCCCACTGTCTGCCCCACACTGCACAGGCCATCAAATTCCACAGGCCCTTAGAGATGTTTATTTTTGCGCTCTGTAGACTCAGCTCCCTGCTGGAGCCACGGTAGGTCACACAGAGGACAAGGTGTTGCCAAGCTGAGAATGCGGTGTACTCTTTTGTGCAAGACCCAGGATCTGAATTTCTTCCTGGCAATGGAAGAGTCAGAAATGCTGTTATAAAAGTTCCTTCAAGATGGAGGTGGTCGTCTTTGTTTCTATCCTGATAGAAAGAGTTAGGCCTGAACCAGTGTATTCCACCGCCTTCTAGTTTTGGACCCACGGAAAAGTTTGATGAACAAAGGCCTTGGAAGTGGTTCCTGACTTTTTTGAGTGTGAGTCCTCTCTACACATTTAAAAATATTTCCTTAGCCAAACATGGCAACAGTTATATTTTTGGAGTCAATTATCTGTTGATTAAGAAAATATGTAAAGACAACAGTTAAATCAAATTTCATGGTACTTTTAAATACATTTCATTTTACTTTTTGAATCACTAAAGCACTTAGAAACACTTGAAGAATCGTGATAACCGTGTAAGGTATCACTCTGACCACTGACAGAATGCTGTCACGCACCTGTGGATCTGCACACTTTGAACTAATTCTGTTGTCTCCTCCCAGGTCTGAGACTCTCAGATGAGAAGCCTCACTGTGTTTATTGAGGGTAGGGCTGGCGCCTTAAAGAACAGAAATTCCTTCTGGTTTACTAGGTATATTACTCATTCAAGGCCCCAGGAGGAATTAAGGAATTGGAGAGACTTCAACAAAGACATCTATAAAGGTGTGAACAAGTGCTCATAAAATCTGACAAAGGTCAGTAGAGTCCCCTGGGGCCAGTGACATTACCCCCTCCAGGCCTGAGAGGCAAAGGGAGAGAGCAGTTACTGGAACCCTCCACAGAGTCATTTTAGAAAGTCTTGGGTAAAGGAAAGCAGCCCGTCCACAAAGATCTGACAGCAAAAGAACCAAGGAAATAAATACACCAACCTCACACTCCTCTTGCCTTCCCAGTCCCATCGGTGGCTGAACCCAACAGGAACCCAGCTGATGCAGCCTATACAGGGCCGAGAACTGGGTGGGAACGGGATGGGCAGTGAACTTGGAGAGGCAAATGGAAACTGTCCTGCACACCAGCGTAACCTGTAAGATTACCCGGTAGTGCACTCGGGGTATGGTTAAAAACAGGATCAATGTCTTGGCTATTGTACACAGTGCTGCTATGAACATTGGGGTGCATGTATCTTCAAATTAGAGTTTCCTCCAGGTATATGTCCAGGCATGGGTTTTCTGGATCATATGGTAAGTCTACGTTTAGCTTTTTATGGATTGTCCATTCTGTTTTCCATAATGGCTGCACCAAACTATATTCCCACCAACAGTGTAGGAGGGTTCCCTTTTCTCCACACCCTCTCCAGCAAGACATAGAAGCAACTTAAATGTCCATCAACAGATGACTGGATAAAGAAGTTGTGAATACTACTCAGCCATAAAAAAAAGACTAAAACAATGCCATTTGCAGCAACATGGATGGACCCAGAGATTGTCATACTAAGTGAAGTAAGCCAGAAAGGAAAAGAAACACACCATATGATATCACTTATATGCAGAATCTTTAAAAAGTGGCACAAATGAACTTATTTACAAAACAGAAACAGACATAGAAAATAAGCTAATGGTTACCAAAGGAGGAAAGTAGGGGTGGAGGGATAAATTGGGAGTTTGGTATTCGCAGATACTAACCACTATATAAAAAACAGATAAACAACAAGGTCCTACTGTATAGCACAGGGAATTGTAGTCAATATCTTGTAATAGCTTATGATGAAAAAGAATATGAAAGGCAATATATATATATGTGTGTGTGTGTGTGTATATATATACGTATGTGTATATATATATATATATATATATATATATATATATATATATATATATATAAAACAGAATTGCTATGCTGTACACCAAAAATTAACACCTTGTAAACTGACTATACTTCAATTGAAAAAAAAACAAAAACCGAGGTCAAGTCCCGAGCCAATCAATACTGGGCCTTGCCTTTAAAACCAGATCAAGCCACTCAAGGATATCAACTTACTTTTGGTGTATTTCATGTACAAAACTCAATGGTGAAACCAACCTCCTCTTTTGCTGCTCATACTTAAATGCTCCCTCAGTTTCAGCCAGTGATCATCTTTATTTCTTGGAGGGCAACTCCAAAATCTGCATCTCTGCTGTCAATCTTCCTCCCAAGTTTTGGACTCAAATTTCCAACAGCCTGTAAGTTACCTCAAATTCATGTGTCCAGAAAAGCACACCCTTTCCTTTCTTCCTAGAAACACTTTTTTTTAATGCTTTCATCATTTTCCAACTAAACATGCAAGAACACTTTGAGTCAATTGATTCCTCCCCACCCCTCCTAACAAGTGAGTCTAAACCTGCTTGTGTCCCTCTCACACCTGCCCTCCCTTGCTGATTTCCCAGGGCCTTGTACGAGGTCCGAGCCTGTCCCAGCTGGCCTGGTTAATCCCGACTCTACTCCTGAGAGAGTGACCCTGTTTAGACTTCCCTGCACTTACTACTTACGACTCTTACTTAGTGTCTCAGTGGCTCAGTTTCTGCATCTGGAGCTGATCCTTCTCAGCTCACCCACACTGTAAATGGAACGGGGGCTGGTGCCCTTAAAGGGACGCCTGTGGTTGAGGGCTGCGGGGGATTACAGCTGGATGAATCCATCTTTCATGTGGGGAGAGCACTGTGATCCTACTAGGCCAGCAGATCTAAGTTTTAGTCCCCAATATCACTGTTATTAGCACATATGGTAGCATTTCGACCTTTGATTTCTGTTTCTAGCTCTAAATTGGTTTTAAATGTAGGGAGAAGACAAGTGCTTTCTATTCATCCTTTCAAATCCCAATTCCCACCTCGTGAAGCTATTGAGAAAATGAAATGAGGTCATTCATACTCTATCACAAGACACAGGATCTAGCCATAGTACTCATTCAAATACACATTAGCTGTTACTACTATTATTGCTCTTGTGGTTATAGGTTGCCTCCGTGAGCCTTGGGAAAGGGGTAGGAATTTAAAATTTCAATAACGTACAATTAGTATAATATATTATATTGAGATAGTGTGGGAGAACACCAGTCACAAGTAGAACTTGATAAACTACAAAAGAAAATCTATCCCCATCTCCTCTCCAGAAGCTTCACAGAGAGGCATTCACACGTGTTCCAAGGCTGATTACGAAAAGGATTCTGAAAGAACACTTCTCTGAGGAGGCTTACAAGAGGCCCTCAGTGGGGAGGGTATAGCTCAGTGGTAGAGCACATGCTTAGCTTGCACAAGGCCCTGGGTTCAATCCCCAGTACCTCCATTAAAAAAAAAAATAAGTAAACCTAATTACCCCCCTTCCCCTCCAAAAAAAAAAAAACCAAAAAACCCTAAAAAATAAGTAAATAAGTAAAAAAAATCTTAAAAACCAAAAGGCCATGATGCAGCTGTAAATAGCAGCATAATATGGCTCAGAAAAAAAAGTTTAAAAAAGAAACCCACATTTCTCTGACAGGATACCCCTCTCTAAAGAGTTCCAGAGGTTTCCCTGGCCCTAAGTCCTACAACTGCTCTTTGAGTCCTTTTAGATTGCTACAGATATGAATGCTGCATTACGTTTTTAAGCACACAGAACAGTGCACTTGGCCTAGGGTCACACACAGTCTGGCTTTGAAACTCAGGGCAGACAATTACTAGCTGAATGACCTGGATGTGAGACTTAGCTTCCTGAGTCTGTCTCCTGCTCTGTACGTTGGAGTTAATAGTGTCTCTTTATTAGGGCTTTAATGAGGATTAAAGGGCAAAAGGCATGTAAAAGCGCCTGACATCCATTAAAATATGCACATAATAACATATATGCATTTCCTTCTCTCTTATACCAGCAGATACATTTTTTTCATCTTCACTCATTCCTTTCAATAATTTCCCAAATTAAAAAGTGAAGTAGAAAAAAAAAAAACAGCAAAGCAATTGTAAAAGCTATACAGTAGCACACAATAGGCACTCCAAAAATGCTTACCTAAGTTAAACTTATACAAGTTACTAGGTCAAACAGCGACATGATTAGCAGATTACTAGTAAATAAATATGTTCATCATAGCTGAAAGCACCGTATTTCTTTTCATAGGAAAAAGTGTTAGGAAAGGACCCCAAGACCTGAGCTTTCTATGTCAACTTTCCCTTATGATATAGAGACAATACGAAAGAGCTAAGTAAGTGAATAGTGGGAAGTGGCAAAGAGAAAATGATTGGGAAAACAATAAATTCAAGAAATACCATGCTCTTTGAATACAAACTAATTTTCACCTCTTTGCAGCATTTAGTTGGTTCTTTCTTTTGATCTGCACACTGAAATTCTTTGCAAGCAAATATCCGTATACTAAATACCTGCGTCCATGTTCTCTTCCCTTTTTAGTGACTTTTCCTAAATAGTACAGATGGCACGTCCCATCCATGACTATAAAACCTTTACAAATGACAGTTACAAGAGCTGTAGCAGCACCAAAAAGATACCTACGTTGGGCTAACTCATGATCAGAACACAAAATGTGTAAGGTGTAAATACAACTACAGAAAATACATGTGAACAAGGGGAAAATGAGAAAGAAATGCACAGAAATAGAAAATAGTTGTATGAGGGAAGTAAGGTTATGAATGATCGCTCGTGGGGAGCGGTATATAGCTCAGTGGTAGAGCACGTGCTTAGCATGCACGAGGTCCTAATTTAATCCCCAGTACCTCCTGTAAAAAACAGAAACAGATGAATTATCTCTTCCTGTATTTTCTGAACTTCTTGAAATTCTTATACCTTTCTTAATAATCAAACCACTTTTATATAATAGCAACTAAGTGTATTCTTACTGTTTCCCTTTCTTCCATCCAACACTGACTCATATAAGCTTTTTATATGTTTGACAGAGTTGACATTTGCCATTTTATATCTTTGTCATGCTTATGTCGGCCCTTTGTTCAAACTTGTCAAGAGATTATCCTCCTGGAATACATGAGAGGGCTCTGCTTTGGGGCCTCTCTCTTATACATGGATTAAAAGTTACCCCTCACTTCTTTCCTTCCCAATAGGCTGAAAGCAAGAAATCTACTTGTGGAAATAGGACACTTACAATCATATTTTAAGGCTGTTTTGTGTCTTTTTCCCCCCCATAAAAGTGAATGAGTGTGTTGTGTATAACATAAAGAAATTGATTCCAACATGGTGTCTCACTGAAATTTTCAACATTGCGTTCCTCTTACAAAGTGATGCAATATTTGATGAGTAAACAACAGAGAATGAGGAGGTCCACCTCAGGACAACTGTACTAAACAGAATGAGACGTGATGCTCTTTCTCATGGCATTTTAGATTCACACAGGGATACCATTCCCTTTTCTTTGATAAACTTCTTGAGGGAAGGCTGACAATGACAAAACTGTCTTTGCTGGGGGTTAGGAGAAGAATGAGTTACCTAATAGTTTCAGGAGAAAAATAAATAAAAGCTTGATTTATACTGAATAGTTTTAGGATCTTAAACTGAGAATAGAAAATAAAATGTAGAAAATTTCTACAAAATAATCCATCACCTATAAGATTGAAAAGTACAGTTCTATCTGCAATTAACCATTCATGTCTTAAAGCCATACTCCTCACTTAGGAAGGAATGTCAAATAATGCAAACTTAATTGACTTGGTTTCTCATTTCTCAAGAACACAACCAATTAAGAACACAGCCAAAAAGACTGATGAATGGCTGAAGTCTACCTTCCAAAAGCCAGTGTAATTTTACTGTGTATTCTATACTAACAAGTTTAATTTTATGGGTTTCAAGCCCACCAGCGATGATCTGTAACCACAGCGTGAGGGAAAAAGATATCACAGGCAAATCTGTAACCAAGTGCGAGATCACTGTTGAGTCTAATGGCAATAGAATAGACCAAGAGAAAAAAAAAAGAAAGAAAGAAAGAAAAAGAAAGGGGAAAAAAAAAGACCCAGAAAATTCAACAACTTGGGGACATTTTGTGTAGAAGGAAATACATCAACATGTCTCAATTCAGAGCTTCCCAACTGCTGCACAGGGCTACAGGTGAGAGGCAGATCTGTATCAGTCAGCTCAGACTACATAACAAAACCCCAGTGACTGGGCAGCTTACACAAGACATTCATTCCCCATAGTTCTGGAGGCTAGAAGCCCATGATCAAGGTTCTGACAAATCTGGTTTCTGGTGAGAGCTTTCCTCCCGGCCTGCAGATGGCCACGTTCTTGCTGTGTCCTCACAAGGCCTTTCGTTGGCAAGTGTGGGGTGCAGAGGAGGTGGGTACTGGGCCAGAAGTAGAGAGGTGGGAGGAGCTCTCCGCTGTCTCTTCTTACAAGGACGCTAATCCTATCAGAACAGGGCCCCACCTTTACAACTTTATTTAAAATTAATGACTTCCTTAGAAGCTCCATCTCCAAACGGCTAAGATGATGAGGGCTTCCACATATGAATTTGAGGGGGACACAAACATTCAGTCCATAACAGGGTCCCCCAGCTGGGCAGAGCCTCTGGTGGGCCAGAGCCCAGACCAAGAAGAGTCTCATGGTTTACCCCAATGTAGCTGAGAAAGAGTATGATTTTTGAGGCTTGGCACCATGAGAGAGGTTGGGAAGAACTGCTTTAGTGAACCCTGAATACATCACTGCACCGTTGACCATTATGATAATAAATCTCAGTGGCCCCTTAGAGTGAAGAAAAATCACAATAATAACAAATGCTTAAATAACATTCACTACGTGCTGCACCGGCTCTTAGCGTTTTTTTTTTTTTTTTTTTTTCCATTTGTGTTCACTCATTTAATACAACGGCCCTCTGCTGTATAAAGTATTATAACCCCATGGTCTTTGGCATCAAGTTGCCTGAGTTCAGATCTCAGCTTCTGTGCGTTTAGCTCTGTAACCTTGGTCAAGTTACTAAGTCTCTCTGAACCTCAGTTTCCTCATCTATAAAACGGAGATAAACATACAAGCATACAATTCCAAAAAGCTCTGAACACCAAAATCTTTCCATACATTGGCAGTGCACTCATTTTTGTGGGGAGACCTAAACATTCATAGTTTTTACTTATCTTTCTGAGTGGAATATTCTTAAGTGTTTCATTGCAGAATCATCACAGGGTGCTCCCCGCCAGACCCTGTGGGAGGGTTACAAGTATATGCTCTACATACCATGATGAAAACACCTGGTCCTCAGGATTTCTGAACAAAGGTTCCAACTTAGTTGTGAGAATTAGTAAGTTAATTTAACTAACATAATGAGGACAGTGCCTGGGGACACAAGTATTACTATTACTGTTGTTGTTATTGTTACTGTTCTTACTGTCACTCTCTAGATGAGGAAACTGAGGCAAAGAGAAATCAGTCTGTCTAAGCTGCAGCTAGCAATCTGGCTGAAAGTGAATAGACAGTCTGGCTCCAAAGGCTGTTTTTTTTTTTTTTTGAGTGAGATTTTTAAAAATATATTTTTATTGAACTACAGTCAGTTTACAATGTTGTGTCAATTTCTGGTGTACAGCACAATGCCTCAGTCATAAAGACTGGTCTTAACCACTGCACTCTGCCATCTCCACAAGTTACACGTGTTTCATTTTTGTTCAACTGTGTTCAGTGTTCCATGTTTAAGAAAGCAATGTTTTTTATAAAATATTTTTAGAAATTTCAGCTCAGCTCCAAGGGAATTTTGCTCCATCATTCAGAATGATTCAAGGGCCGACCTTGGGGGAGGGGACCAGCAGTCACATCAGTGCTATAACATCTGTACCTCCCTGGTCCAGCTCACCGAATTGGGAGGCCTCACCTGATCCCAAGCAACCAACCAAAGGCTGAACCAAATTCTGAGGTTCTGCATCTGTGGAGCTGGGAATGGGGACTGAGTCAGGCTGGAGCTGGGAGGTGCTGAGAGCCAGGAGGGGGAGCCATTCTCTGCCATGCACGTATACAGAGGAGCCAGGGACTAGGAGAGGAAGGAAGGAGTTCCATGTGGACCAGTGGTTCACAACCAGGGACAATTTGGTCCCCCAAGGGACATTTGGCAATGTCTAGAGACATATTTTGTTGTCATAGTCAGAGTGTGCTTTTTATAGCATCTAGTGGACAGAGGTCAGGGATGCTGCTAATCAGACTACAACACATGGGACAGCCCTGGGGAAAAAAGAGAGAGAGGGAGGATTATCCGGCCCAAAATGTCAATCATGACAAAACTGAGAAACCCTGGTATAGACTCAGACAAGCAACCATGTGGCCCACATAGAGGGTGAGATGGAGAAATTAATTGCTTTAGTTCCCGTGGCTCCCAGATCCCAATTCCAGCTGCTCAGAAAGCCTGATGGCTCTTCCCACCCCAGGCTCCCCTGAGGAAATTTATGGCCCATGTTCTTCCTGTCTGTGTATCATTCCATAAAAGTTCCCCTTTACCTCCCACCAATTTAATGAGTTGATGTTACCTGTAACCAAAGATACCAGAGACAGGTTTGAGGGGGAGCAACGCAAGACGATGGGAAGAGCGTCTCAGACAGAATAAACAGGATACGTCGAGGCTCAGAGGTTGAGAAGGCAGGTGGAGAAGCACAGAGGGGAAAATGAAGAACAAGGCAGATGAGAGGAAAGACATGAGTCAGGGCGAAGAAGCAGCAATAAATAAGAGTGGGGTGTTTCCATGCAGGACAGAGAGTGGTCTGACTAGACCAGCAGGTGTGTGCTGGGGAAATTAAAGAAATTCATCTAAGTGGAAACAGCTTTGAAAGAAGCATCAGACTAGACAATTGTAATACAGGCTTGCATAACAGTGACTGTTTTAGGCCTAATTCATCCTTTGAACAGATAGAAGTGCAGTACCTTTGGGACTGTATAGTCCCATAGCAAACCATCTGTACTGGGTAGAAACATTGCCCGATCCGTAAAAAAAAAAAAAGCAACAAGCAGAATTTTCCCAATATGTGAAATAAACCAAAGCAGAAGCAGAAATCTCTAGCATTTGTGGCCATCAGCCAAAATAGTTTTTAATCAATAAACTCTTTGGATCCACTTCTGTCAGGGAAGATACAGGGCCGGGGGGCCAGCGAGCAGCTCACTGCCTGGCACAGATGAGGGTCTGAGGTTGAATGTAAAAGCCCCATATGGCTTACTTATTAAAAAAAAAAAAGAAAAAAAAGGAAAAAAGAAAAAGTCCACAAAGACTGTGAAATGGCCTCCCCCTTCATCTCAGTCAAGGAAGGGGATTTAGGATTCCTAAAAGCATCTTTCAATCTTCCTGGGGAAGAAAAAACAAGCAGGACAAATACACATGTCAGTTATGTGACTGTGACACGTGAGAGAAATAAGTCTAGAAGCAAAGAGAGAAGAAGAAATGAGTATTATTAATACAAAGACCTCCTCAATGCCTTATTTCTCTTTCCTCTCCCTTGCTTTCTACCATGGATAATGTGACTCCCTGCGGAAAAGTTGCTTTTGTAGTCAGCAGGTCAAAAGTCTCAGATCCGAAAACAGTCAACACACAACGTTCCAGGAGAGATGTGTGTGGCTTCCTGGTACCAAATCAAACCCCTGCAGGTCAAAAGACACTCAAGAATGAAATCTGGAACTATGGGATGAAATGCAGATCCTTTCACTGCCAACAGGCAGTGCTTCAGAGGCTGGTGGACGGCCACCAGGAACCCTTTTCACAGCTGGCTGGGAAGGAGGCCGTGGGCTCTGCGGGGTCTGTACAAAGGGTCAGATTCCTTTGAGGGAGCACGGCCATCCTGGGGAAAGGCAACAAGGCTCCTCTAACGGGAAATAACATCGGATCAACCAATGGGGTGTTTAAAGGAAATACCCAGGATGGTGTGGCAAAAAGACTGCGCAACATTTTAATTCCACAGATGAGTATCATCATCATAACAAAAGCCACTACTTTTTGAGAATTTACCTGCAGGCCAGGCACTCTGCTCAGATAGACACATACATTCATTATAGTCATTCAGAAGGAAATCTGGGTACCAGCTCTTCAGCACTGGTGCAGCTCGGCATCATGGTACCACAATTTGGTACAGCAGAGTTTCACTTTCCTTTCCGAATTGATGCCATGCCTATAGAGGTGCTAATAAGGGCTTGGGGACCAAACTCCCTCACCTCCAAACTGGGGGGCTGTGGGTGGGGTTCAGTGAGGCTTTGAAAATAAGCTGGCTCTCATTAGTTGGGGTCACTGCCATGTCTGTGCCTGGGGTAGCAGCAGCAGCAGCAAACCAACAACAGTGACAGTTCCCCACCAAAGGATGCGTTAGAAATCTAAAGGTGCTCCTTTTCTCAGCAGTTTGGAGGATTTTCAGAGGACCACCTCCCTCTTACAAAAGAAGTTAGGAGGAAGGATGACTAGGCTGCAGAGAGTTTATGGTGAACTAACATATAATCTATACCTAGAAATATCAAGATCTGGTTGAGCTTTTTCTGCACAGTATTAGAATAAGTAGAAGCTCTGATGTGACAAGAGTCAAAATGAGAACTGACATATCAGAAAAGTGACTAGCAAATGGCTAACATCCCTGTCAGCACAAGGTATGGTTTGGCCTCCTGAAAGGAGTCTTTGACGAGGAAAGAACGGGTGATTGAACTTTTTACTTTTACATAATCACCTCTAGAAAATGTGGGTATTTTATAAAGGCAATATACTGTGAAAAAGCCTTTGAAATTACTCTTGGTATTGTTTCCAAAGCCAGGTCATTTTAATAAGGAAACCAGGCTCATGATTTTTGTAGACATATTATTTTGACGCCAACAGCGCTACCTAATTTGATCAGTAACACACATCAAACTTGATTCCCAGTGACTTTTTGCTGTTTCCAAAAATTACACTCACCTTCTTGGAGACTAGCCATTACTGATATTCAGAAGAATGAACTAAAAGTTTAAAGTGCTTTCAAAAAATGAGGCTCTAAAATTTCGTGAACAATGACAGCTTGACCTTAAACTTTCCTAAAGCTACTTGTAGGAAGATGGTATCATTTGTCTATATATCTCACACTATGTTTTTGAGTCAATATTTTACTTGTGTTTATACCTGTGAATGTAGAATAAGGTCTGTTATTTCAGATATAATGAAAAAGGTGTAACAGTTGTTGACCCATCCCTAAAGATTACAGTCCACTGTCTTCCTATGATCATAAAGTCAATATAATTGCTGGTCATCATCAAGGAGAAAGAGGAGCAAACTGAAAAATATAATTCCCCTCACCCCAAACATCGGCATCCACAGTGCTACATACAGTTCTGTTCACTTGCAAATAAAAATAAATATATAACAATTTCAGAAAGGTCAAGAGATAGATGGCTCAAGATACGAAGGGTCTTCACACGAAGAGGAATTAAAAAGTAGAGTGTTTCTTCAATAGGCAAAGAAACAGATCAAAGGGTAATGGGCTTGAAGATTATCAAATCATGATGAGCGAATCTGGTGAGCCTAGACTTGCAACAAATATCAGAATTTGCTGACAACTCCAGAAGCCTGGAAGAGATTGTGTCGGCTTATACATAAAACAGCATTCTCTGATTCTCAAGTCCCCCAACAGTCCTCTACCCACTGCGCATCCAACAAGTCAACTCATTGTGACACTGTCAACCCGGAGCTGGCAACAGATCCCAGTCTCAGCCCAACCCCAGTCTCAGGTCCTGGAGCACCTATACCTCTGACTGACCAGCTAGAAATTGGGGTCCCCAGGACCCCCATCCTCAGGTGCAATACTTTGCTAGAATGGCCCACAGAACTCAAGTAAACACTTTACTTACGTTTACTGGTTTATTATAAAAGATACAGATTAACAGCCAGATAGGTACAGAGGGCAAGATCCAGAAGAATCCTGAGTTGGGAGCTTCTGTCTGTGGAGTTACGGTGTGCCACCAAGTGGATGTATTCACCAACCTAGAAGCCCTCTGAATCACCTAGTTCAAGAGTTTTTATAGACTTCCATCTCCAGCCCCACTTCTCTCCCCTCCCAGAAGCTCTGCAGAGCAGGGCTGAAAGTTCCAACCCTCTAATCACTCAGTCTTTCTGGAGACCAGCCCCACCCTGACACCATCAAGGCAGCCCTACCCGAAATTATTAGCATAAACTCAGGGGAGCTCAAAGGGGCTCCTTATAAAATAACAAAAGACACTCCAATCACTCAGGAAATCCCAAGGGTTCCCAGGGTGCCTTGCCAGTAGCTAGGGACAAAGATCAAATATATTTTTTTACTATACTCCAAGTATGTTCACATTAAAGTTTCAGCAAAGATACCCAAATAAAATTGGCATGAAATTCTATTGTGAAGGGCCAGATGACCATCTTTAGAATTTACACCCCAAAAAAAATTTCATTTCATAGCTCTTGGGCTCCTCACCCAGCTTTGAAAATACAAAAATAAACTGGGAGAATGGAGATTCAAAAGAGGATTTTTTTTTTAAGACAATTTCTTTAGAGATGGGGGATGCCCCATCCCACCTCAAGCTTAGAAAAAAGAAGGTGTGGAGGAATCCAGGGCCTTAGTTGGGACTCTGTGTTTGGAAACACAGTGGAGGGGGATCTGACTCCAGGCCCGGGGGATCAGAAAAGAGCCTGGCAAATGGCTTTGACCCTGGAACAAAGGAGAGCTGCATCCTCCCAGGAATAGTAGCCACACGCCTCCTCTCCCACGGTGACTCCAGACAAGCAGGAAAGTTTCCCACAGGCCAGGGACAGACTTTGCTGAGGAAAGAGCTGCCTGGAGCCATTAGAGTCCCACCCAAGAGGGCCTCTTAACAGGGGAAATGGTTCTGTAATGGCAAGGGTCCCCAGCCAGGAGAACCAGGGACTGAGGAGCTTGCAACCAGCCAGAGGGGATGTACCACATGCCTCACAGATGTTGTGCCTAGAAGAGACAATCAATCAATCAATCAATCAATCAATATGAAATCACCCTCTGGATGAAGAGTCCACATGTGTACACACCAAGCAAGACTGTGTCCCCATCTCCTAACCCCCCACCCTCCTTTATAGCAAGCTAGTGGGGAAAAAAAGAAACATTAGGCTGGAAAAGGAAGGCTCATCCCTCCCTCTCCCACTACAAACAGCCAACTTTACAATGGTGCTGCCCGGGGAGGAGGGAAGAACTGCCATTAAATTAAATTCTATGTTTTTATCATTTACATGGGTTAGATATTCTGATTCCTGAATTGAGACCATGTGACTTGAAGTAACCCAGAATGAACACAAAGCCAGGGGACCTGTCCAGGTTTCATCCAGAGATAGGGGAGGGTGATTCCCCAAGGAACAAGTTTTACAGAGAAAACAGGAGATGAAAAATAAAGTTGCAGTTTTATTGCATCCCGCAAGTAGGGCGAGGGGATAGCTCAGTGGTAGAGCACGTGCTTAGCATGCACAAGGTCCTGGGTTCAACCCCCAGTACCTCCATTAAAAATAAATAAATAAACAAACCTAATTACCACCCTCCCCACCCTCCCCTAAAAAATCCAGAAACAAAAATCAGCCATATTACATCCCACAAATGATGCCTGTGCAGCATATCAAATACACAAGAGGAAGTGGAGCAATAAGACCTATAAAAATTTTACAGAACACATCTCTGGAGGCAATACCAATTGACGTGTAAACAGAGTCAAGAAAAGCTTAGACCAATTCGTGGATAATATCAAAATAGGTTACCATGGGACAGAGGGAATAGTTGGAAGACGCTGTCACACTTTCGGGCTAAAACATGATATCCCTGGCCTCCTACTGGCTTCTTCTGTTCGTGGTGTCACAGAAACAAACAAGCGAAAGATCAGCGTTGCTGTTTTAAAGCTGTGCACATCATAATTGACCAGAACCATTATATACCAAGATAGAGTGATCTATCATGATTATTACTTCATTGACCAAGGCATTTTAAATAAGGCTCTATAAAGATGGCGATAAATGTATATTGGTTATCCACTAAAGGTTATTATTGATCTTCCCTTCAAGTTATCCTTTATCTTCTGTGACCTGAGACATGAGCAGTTTAGGAACAAGAATGGGAACCACCCAGCCATGCCTAAAAGAACTTGCAAAGATTAACTACCAATAATTTATTTTAGTACGTCTGCACTACTTAGTCATGGTTGAGTATCTGTAAAATGAAGGAAAAAGAATAACTTACATTTGTTGTAAAGCACAATGGACTTTCTATTCACAATTATTGCTGTGTTGAAGCCTCAGATGCAGTGAAGAAAACAGAGAAAGCAACAGTCAGCTCTCATTTTTATTGCTGCCCAGCACCCAGGCCGTAGCGTTTGGGCAGCAGCCTCTCAGTTTTCCGTCGGGCATCTTACCCATACTCAGGTCATGTGCTTTGGGAACCTCCAGGCTCCTGCAGTGGCCTGGCCCATGAGAGAGACACAACGATTCATTTGGAGATTTATGGGCCAAGCTGGACCAATGAGAGTCAGCCTGGCAGCATTTGCTGGAACGACTGGGAAGGACGTTCTCGGCGTGGGATTTCTAAGTCACAGAATGGAAGCACAGCGCTGCCAGTGGCCACTGGGAGAGACCCCACCTAAAATGAAGTCAACCCAGGAAAGAGGAGTGAGAGGTAGAGAAATACATATTTCTGAAATTGTGTAATCTTATCCAAATCAGCGACATCTAAACTCCATCCCTGGAGTTCTCTGTTGAGTGAATAAATGAATTAGCTTTTTGCTTTTAGTCGAGTGGAATTTGATTTCTGTCACTGGCACCCAAGCTCCTGACTAATTTTCTGAAGCACTGTTATTCTGTCTTATAAACATGGCTCAGAGCTTATGTGTTGTCCAAGATCATGCAGTAATAGGTCACTCAGCCAGGATGCAAACTCCAAACTGTCTAATTCCCTATCCGGAGTTCTTTGCAATTCCAAGCTTGGCTGCCCATCCCATATAGTTATATTACCAGTGTTGTATAGGCCTCAGCAAACACATTTTCTCTCTTTTTTGCACAAACACTCAATCAGATGAGGCTGCAGCCCTATCAGAAGCAGGAGGATCAGGAGAAAGAGTCTGCAACAGAAAGCAGATAAACGGAGGGTTCTCACTAAAGCGATTTTGTCAAAGCAGACTAGTACCAGTCAGTCTTAGTTTCTCTAATGCTAAAAGTTCTGGAAGCCTAGGAAGCTGAAGCATTATGAGCCACGGGAACATAGTAGAAATAAAGAAAATCCAAGTAATCGTATTGGCTCTGTTCCTGTTGGCAAACTAATTTAAATCATCCACACACTACCTTTTCTTTTCTTGAAGAACTGTAATACAGCGATGTTTAGTGTCAAGTTTTTCAATGATCTAATATGAAAGTCTGCCAGGATTATTAAATAACACAGAAGTTTTAAATCCAACAAAGAAATCACTCAGTCAAGGATCAGAGAGGATGTATAACTCATTCATTAACAGAAACATATGTTCTCTCTCACACTGTTGATAGGAGTTTGAACTGGTTCAGTTCTTCTGGAGTGATACTTGGCTTCATTTATCAAAAGTTTAAATGAACTTAACTTCTGACCCAATACTTTCTATATTTATGGAGGAATCTGTCCTATAGTAACACTCCCCCAAATGCTCAGGTATGTTTGTATAGTGGTGCATTAGCATTAATTATAACTGCAAAAGCACTGGAATAAGTTTCTATTAGCAGGGAATAAGCTGGATAAACTGTGGTACATGCGGATATCAATTTATTACAGATTGAACACACATGTATCTCTGCTCTCTCCTAAAATACCACTGATGGTAAAGGAATAAAAAAGAAACAAGCCAGGAAGATAAAGAGGACAGGAGAGAGGATGAGCACAAACAGGAGATGTGAACCAAATATTGGAAGCTGGGAGGTAAATGCACAGATGGTACATAACTCAGCAAAACAGAGAACACTGAAATCTAAGCCAACAGGGAAGGAAAACAATAAGGAGTAAGCCAACTACAGAATCACAGAGAGACTCGGGGATGGAGGAACAGAGGACTTCCAGAGGCAGCAAATGTGGTTAAAAATAGGACTGATAGGAAGTCTTTAAAAGTTCTTCCCCCTACTGCAGATAGTTGGCCTCCCCACTTCTATGGAATAAAAAATGTTGTTTACTCTGTGGAAATGCTACTTGCTAAGTTATTGGGAACAGCAGATACAGCTGGGGGTGGTGGGGGGAGGTAAGGCGATGAAATGCAAACCATACTGAATGGTGAAATACCCTGTCCCGAAACCCAGACTTCACTTGACTCCCAGAACTAGCAGCCAAGCTTCTAACCTTGGGGCAAAGGACTGAGATGTATCTTTGGAGAAACTGACCAAACTGAAAGAAAAGGCACTCGTACTTGGGAGATGCAAGAACTATACCCAACAAAACTGCTGGATCCAGAGTGCCTAATCATTTGCAACACAGCGGGTCAGTTCACAAACCCTTCCATCCAATCAGCTTTTTAGCATCTTGTTCTTAAATGAATAGACAATCAAAGCTCACCAGATGGTTAAAAGCCTCTAATATAAAAGCCAGGATATAAGGAATCAGGAGAGGGATGGGGAAATGAACTCAGAAGAAACAAGGACATTGACAACTCAGGGCCTGAAAGAAAAGGCCAAGGCCAGGAAAGACAACTTCAAAAAACTTTAGCTAATATCTTCAGAGAGATAAAGAAAAGTGCACAAATGAAACAAAAAATAGAGGCTACAAAAAAGGGAAAAATAAGAACTCTTGGAATTGAAAATATGATAGTGGAAATGTAAAATATAATGGAAGGATTGGAAGATACAGTTGAAGAAATGTCCCCAGAAAGTAGACAAATACATGAAGATATAAAATATTAGAGAGAACGAATGAGAAAATTATTGTATTAGTTCAAAGATCAAATATTCAAATAATAGGTGTTCCCAAAACAGAAGAAACAAGAGGAAATACATGATGAAATAAACACTATATATCCTACATTTGAGTGTCCAACAAAATTAAAGAAGAAACCCACAGCTCCCAGCCTCACAGCATTTACAAAAATCAATTTCCGGTGTGTTACACAACAAGCTATGAAAGGCAAAACGATTAAGCTTTAAGAAGACCACATCTTCATGAGCTGGAGGTAGGGAAAGAATTCTAAAGAAGAGCTCTTAAGAGTCCTCATCATAAAGCAGAAGAGCACGGATACATTCGACTGTTATTAAAAATTAATCACTTGTGTTCATCAAAAGATATTATTCAAAGAGTAAAAAGAAGACAGAAAGTGGAAGACTATATCTGCAACATATATAACCTACAAACGGTTCCTATTGAGAATATAGAAGAAATTGCTATTAATCAATTTGATTAATGGGACAATCCAATAGAAAAAGGACCTGGACAGGCAATCCACCCAAATGGAAATCCAGTGGCCAATAAATATGTGAAGAGATGCTCAACTTTATTTGTAATCAGAGATATGCAAATTAAAAACACAATGAGAGACTCGCGAGGCCTAATGGAAGCTAGGAACTTTAGTTAGTCATAATCATAATAATAATGTATCAATACTGGTTCAACAACTGTATCAAACAGACCACACCAATGCCAGATGTTTATAACAGGGGAAACCGTGGCAAGCCGGAGAAAGAGTGTATAAAAATTCTATATGTTCTCTTCAGTTTTTTTGTAAACCTAAAATTGCTCCAAAAAATAAAGTCTATTCATGGAAACAACCTAAATGTCCATCGACAAACGACTGGATAAAGAAGTTGTGGTACATTTATACAACAGAATACTACTCAGCCATAAAAAAGAATAAAACAGTGCCATCTGCAGCAACATGGATGGACCTGGAGATTGTCATTCTAAGTGAAATAAGCCAGAAAGAGAAAGAAACATACCATATGATATCACTTACATGTGGAATCTAAAAAAAAGGACAAACTTATTTGCAAAACAGAAACAGACTCTCATAGAGAACAAACGTATGGTTATGGGGAAGACAGGCGGGTGGGAGGGGATAAACTGGGAGTTAGAGATTTGCAGATACGAACTGATATATATAGAACAGATAAACAACAAGTTCATACTGTATAGCGCAGGGGAACTATATTTGATATCCTGTAGTAACTTAGGGTGAAAAAGAATATGAAAACGAATATATGTATGTTCATGTATGACTGAAGCATTGTGCTGTACACCAGAAAATGACACAACATTGTAAACTGACTATACTTATATATATATATATATATATATATATATATATATATATAAAGAGAAGAGTATCAACAAGTATTACTGTTACAACTGGTAAAAATAAAGACAGTAACATTTCTGGCTGAATTGACTGAGATTAGTTACATTAGTTATACATTAGTTATTCTCATTTACACACAATTGGCTGAAGTATAATTACCTACAAGGAGAGTTGTTCCAGATCCATAGTTACAGTTATGTGAACAAATTAAATTGCAAAGTTGTGTACGGTCTACCTCATTTTTATGAAATATATATATAAAGTACCTACAACACATCTGGAACATTATATTGTAAAAGGTTAAGATATAGAAAGGAAAGACTAAGGCAAAGCTATGAAATGGAACGAAGGAGAATGTTAACACAGATAAAACCAATCCACCTCCTATGAGGAAGCCACAAAAGTTGGCCTTAAAATTTCAAGACATGGCAGGAGGGTATAGCTCAGTAGTAAAGTGTATGCCTAGCATGCACAAGGTCCTGGGTTCAATCCCCAGTACCTCCACTAAAAACAAACAAACAAACAAACCTAATTACCTCCACCGGCCAAAAAAAAAAAAAAAATTCCAGACATAGACTATAAAGGGAAACCCAGGCAGTTACATAATTTGTATAGTCCAGAGGTAAAGACAAACCAATTGGGCTAAAGCCAGACAATTTTTCCTAATAGTAATCAGAGTGAACACTTACATAGTACTTACCATATTCCTGGGCACCATTCATTTAATTTCCTCTGCAATGACCCACGGAAGTGCTAAAATGATCAGTGCCACTTTACAGATGGGGAAACAGAGGCACCAGAAGTTAATGACTCAGCAAAGGTCACACACGTGTTTAAACCCTGCCTGTAGCACACTGGCTTCAGAATCCCTACAAATTCCACTTAAGGCTAGAATTCAGACAGAGCAACTTTTAACCACTACAGTGTCTCCTCGATCCCTCATAGGAAAAACTGGGTGATGTAAGACTAGCATCTCAATAGCAGTCTTTTTTTTAATTTAAAAAATACATATATATATATATATATATATATATATATATACATACACATACACACACACACACACACATATACATATACAACTTCTTTATCCAGTCATCTGTCAGTGGACATTTAGGTTGCTTCCATGTCTTGGCTATTGTAAATAGTGCTGCTATGAACATTGGGGTGTGTGTAACTTTTCAAGTAAGAGTTCTCCTGGGTATATGCCTAGTAGTAGGACTGATGGATCCTCAACAGCATTCTAATAGAAGGCACAGCACCACTTTTTGGAGGGCTTTTTAGACTGGACTATAAAAGTAAAATTGAATGGAAGGCAGCACTATTTATCAGACTACATCACTCCTCTGCTTAACACTCTCCAATGGTTTCTCCAGTCTCTCCATTGTCCTGAGAATACCATCTATCCTCCTTAAAACACACAAAGCCTTGAATGACCCCCCTTCAAATCTTCTAATGTCACTTCTTACCACTCTTCCCCTCAGTCATAGTGAAGCAGCTTCCTATACCTTTTTTTCTGTTCTCTAAACATGCCAAACTCACTTCTGCCTCAGGGCCTTCACACTTGCTCTTTTTGGCCTGGAATGCCCCACGACCACCCTCACCCTCTTTACAAAGCTGGCTCCTTCTTGTCCTTCAGATCTCAGATCAAACATCTCTTTCTAAGAAAGCTCTTCCACACCGTAACAATTTACAATGTCCCCAGCCCCGCCAACCTCTAGCAACTCTCTATTAAATTAGGCTGTTTAATTTTCTTCAGAGCACACTTACCACTGTTTGAAGTTGTCACATGTATTAATGTATTTGTTTATTGTTTATCTTCACCACAAAGCTGTAAGCTTCATGAGGGAGGGAATCTTGCCTCCCTTACTGACTGCTGGATTCCCAGCACCTAGAACGTGCCTTATAAGTCGCAGGTTCCAGGAAATATTTATTGAAATTGAAAAAATTAGTTGCCTCATGAATCACAGACAATGTGACCCTTGCCACGTTGCTTTCATTCTTAGTGGTCTTGGCTGGCTGCTCACACGGCCCAGATCCACTATGGCTCGAAAGCCCTGCCCCGGTCAGGACGGTATAGGAAGCATACAGGCGGCACAGCCACCATCTGACAATGGAACTCTGGCAAGGATGATGCCCTCTGGAAATATTCCTGGTCCAGCTGAGAACTAGATGCCGCCTGCATTCACCAGCAGGTGGGCAGAATTCAGCAGCTTGCCCAGGAGTTTGTAGCATTTCAGAGCCTGTCGCTGGAGGGCTATCAAAACTGAGTCACGTCCCTGGAGCCCTTGGGATTACAGAAGCCAAGAGACTTCCGTCATCTTGGTGGGACACTGGCTGGGCATCAATACAGTTGATACCACGTCCACAAGGAGCAGTTATCTAGTCTCCAGTCTAAATCACATTGGTTGGCACAGACTGAGGCCAACACGACGCTTATAAATATTAACTTGGCAGAGGATCAAAATTCCCCAACTTCATATCAACTCAGCCTCCATCTGTCCAAAGAAGCCAGGAGTCAGCTTTCTCTGATGTCTTCATCAATGACTGAAAAGATGAGGAGCAACAGTGACAGGCAAAGCTTGTAGAAAACGCATGATCTACCTAAGCTGAGGTCAGGTTAGGAGATTCCTATTTGATAATAAGAACCTTGTCAAAACAGACACATGCTTAGTTCATTTCTCTCTGGCAAATGTTCTAAAAGCAGCCCCATGTCATTCAAAACAACAGATATTAAAGAAGATGAGGCAATTCTCTCTTCCTGTAACAAATCGTATTAAATTTTAATACATCAAACGACTTGATTCTCACGTAACTAGGCTCTACCTTTTTTTACATTGTTTTCCTTTGACATTATAAAATCCTTACTAAAGCAGTACATCCTTGACTAGCCTCATGACATAAACGTCGCCTGGTTTTAAAAGAAGGTGGTCAAAATGTGCTTTGGCAAAAAAAGAAAACTCACAATTAATGTAGTGCTTTCAAATTCAGAGCTGCTACGCCAATCGTACTTAGAATGATTTAAAAAAAAAAAAAAAGGCCCCTGTAAAATCCCATTAACCTGTGGAGAACCTCTCTTCCTGGCTCTCTGCCTTCTCTGTGTGGAAGCACAGAGTGATGGTGAAGTAGACGAAACATGAAGTCGTTCCACACTGAGGCAGGCAGAGAGAAGGCAGCATCCGGCAAGTGCCTGGAGCACATGAATTTCTAGATGCATGTAAAAAAAGGAGAGACGCAAACAGGTGAGTCACAGGCTGTGATCCGAAAAAGGCCACAGGGCCAGGTGGGTCAGGAGAGGTGGGTATGTGCAGAGTCACTGGAGAAGACAAACCCCGGGTCAGGTGGAGAAGAGACTGGGAGGAAAGGGGCTTGCAGGGGAGTTTGCAACGGTCCCCATACCACTTGCACCACTGGGGGCTGCGGCGGTGGATGAGAACGGCAGCCGTGGGGAGAGGCTATGGAGGAAGACTGCCATGTGCCTGAAGGCTGGAAACGAGGGAGGAAGGCGACAGAAAGCCAAAGCCCCAAGTCACGACTCCTCTTTCGGAATATTGTGAGCAAACTGAGCACGGGAAGAGACTCTGGGATGCAATGAACAGCGATGTCTATCCATATGTCATATGATTAAGAAGTGGAATCACTCTCAAGCCTCCCTGGTACGCAATCTGTCCTCCCCTTCACCTCCTGCCAGCTCTACGAGGCCCCATTCTGAGTCATCAGATACTCCTGCTCTCTCTCATGTCTCCACCAAACCAGCACAAGTCCTAACAGCTCAAGCTCAGACCATTCCAACGGACTCTTTGCTTCAAATTCTTGGCCCTCCAACGAGGCAGCCGGAATCATCACATCAAGAGAAAACAAACCGAAGGCTCCCACAAAAGGTCACTGATAATTGATTAAAAGAGTCAATCGCATGTAAAGAGGCCCTTAACTAGTGCCTTTCCTTACCACCTGTCCTTCTAGCCCTCGTTCATCACTCATTCTATCCCTAAAAATCCATACTTTGTAACCCACCCTTTCAGCCTGTAGGTGATTAAATACAGTAACTGAAAAAAAAAAAGGAGTAAATTATATTATTGTAAAGTAGGGTAAGTCTTATTTTCATAAAGGTAGTCATTTGCTCCGTGGAAGGATTTCTTTCAGCTCTTCCTGAATTGGTAAATATGCAATCTTTACTGCTTTGTAAGCTGACAGAGACACTTGCTATGAGCCTTAAAACTCTTTGGAAAATTATAAAACACGTAATTTCACAGGATAGGAAGAAAGCACCCTTCCCTTTCATTTGTAATCAGCCAAAACCTTGGTGCGTAAACACACCTAAAAAGAAGGAGATTTCTTTGCACTAAACATTGAAATGAGGGAGGAAGGTGGACTCGGGCACTAGAAAGCCCCATGCTGAGACTTGGTGGTAGGAGCCCGCGTGGTCTAATCCACTGCCAAGAGCCCTGTTTCTGCTTCACCGGGCAGAGGAACGTGTGGCAGCTAGGCTGGAGCACTGGAGCATCCGTGCATGGCCTCAACCCACACAAAGTGGCAACGTGACAGGGGCAGCCTCAAGTCCAAAGTCAACAAGTCTGAGGACCCACGTGAAGGCTGCACAGCTAGGGGCAAACCGGAGGCACCGTCAACCTTTGAACTGACAGAGCCAGAGTCTGAATTTCAGGCATCTGTCATCACACATACTGCACACGCCTACTGCAGAAAAAGGAGAGAATAGAGCAGAAAGACAATAATAAGAATCATCTACATCCTGCCAACTAATAGGCACTGTTTTTATTTGGAATAAATCCTTTGAGGGTTTTTTTTTATATTACATATATATGTAACAACATCTTTTAAAAAACAAAACTGAGACTGCATACCCATTCCCACACGGCTGTCATGAGAAAAAAAAAGGCAAAGAACCAAAAGTTAGCACGTGTTAGTAAGGATGTGGAGAGACTGGAACCCTTTGTGTATTGCTGGTGGGAAGGAAACAGAGTGCAGTTACTACAGAAAACAGTATGGCCGTTCCTCAAAAAATTAAAAATAGAATTCCCATATGATCCAGCAATCCCACTTCTGGGTATATATCCAAAAGAAGTGAAAGCAGGGACCAGACCAGACAGTTGTACATCTATGTTCATAGCAGCATGATTCATAACAGCCAAAAGAGAGAAGCAACCCAAGTGTGCAGATGGACGGGTAAACAAAATGTGGTGCGTGTATACATAGCGGAATACTGGCCAGCCTTAAAAGGAAGGAAATTCTGACCCATGGTACAACACGCACGAACCTTGAAGACATTACATGACGTGAAATAAGCCTGTCACAAAGGGACGATATTGTGATTCCACTTCTGCGAGGTACCTAGAGTAGTCAAATTCATAGAGACAGGAAGAGAATGGTGGTTGCCAGGGGTCGGGGAGGGAGAGTGGGGAGTTACTGTTTAATGGGCATGGAGTTTCAGTTTCAGATGATAAAAAACGTTCTGGAAATAGATGGTGATGATAAGTTGAACAACAATGTGAATGTACTTAATGTCACTGAACTGCACTCTTAAAAATGGTTAAAATGGTAAATTTTACACTTGGTATTTTCTACCACAATTAAATAAAGAACTATGATCATCCCATCTGTAATTTGCTCTTTTCATTTCATTTGATACCATGAATGTTAATGAACGTACTCTGATCATTCAGACACGACTGCAAAGTATTTGATTGTATGAATGTACTATAATCCATGTCACCAACCCTCTATTGTTAGAGACAGTTGGGCTGCCTTTGATTTTTCTCTCCCAAAAGATGTATGATTCAATCATGTGACATCAGGTCACATTCCATTCCTGATGATCCTCCTTTTGGACTCATTATGGTCATTCACAAATACTCTGAAAATCTTGTGCTTCCGTCAGCAAAACTTCCTCACCATTAAAAATATTCATTAACTACTTATACCTGTAATATATTAATAATTAATAACAAATATAATGATTAATACTTAAATATTTATTAAGTACTTTTACATTTTCAAACTTAACGATGGAGGGAAAAAAATAAGAAATGTTACTAAGTGAACATGATACCATGGGCAAAATTCAAAATATTTAACAAGAGGCTGATCACTCAGAGAAGACACCAGCTGGAAAATGGGTCAGTCAGACTGGTGCACACTGCTTGACTAGCAGCCCTGACTAACCCCAAAGAAACCATTTAACCCAGGAGTATGTGGTTGAAGGGGAGGTTTAAAGTAAAAGTTTCTAAGCAGACCCTATCTTTTGTTGGTTGCCCAAAGGAGAAGGAGCGCATTTGGGAACAGAGGAGCCAGGCTCCGGACTGGTGAATCTCCATATGCCTGCAGGGCCCGGAAGTGGACAGTCTAGAGGTTCTGTTGGATAAACTGGTCTAGAGCCCAGGAGAGAGATCTGGTGTCCAGATCAAACGTGCACTTGGAAGTTGGAGCACACAATTTGTCCCTGAGATCTTAAGAAGCGGGCTTTTCAGACTTCTGTGAGTGTCACCCGCTAATGGTAGAGTCAATTCAGCAGGTCTGGGGGGAGCCTGAGATCTTCATATATTTTAAGCTCACGAGGGAGGCCCATGCTGGTCCACAGACTACAAACTGTGGAGCAGGGTGTCCTGAGGTGGGCAGAAGAGAGAACAGGACTTTGAGGAACCCTGATCTTCACGGGAGGGTTAGAAGAGGAGGCTGCAAGGGAATTGAGACAGGTAAGAGAAGTCCGAGAGAGCCTGGGGTCACTGAGGTCTAAGAAGAAAGGAACAGCATTACCCACCCTACTGATGGATCAGCTGAGACCTTAAGAAGAGGTCCCGAGCCTGCCTTTGCCCACTCGGGCTGTCACAACAAAGTACCGCAGTCTGGGTGACTTAAACAACAGACATCTGTCCTCCCGCAGCTTGGAGTCTGGAAGCCTGAGATCAGGGTGCCCTCCTGGTCCAGTTCTAGTGAGGGCTCTCGGCCCGGCTTGTGGACAGCCGCCTCCTCTCTATGTACTCACACGGTCTCCCCTCATGTAGATGGAGAGCTTTCTCTCTCTTCCTCTCCTTACAAGGATACTAATCCCATCATGAGCCCCATCCTCATGGCCTCATCTAAACCGAATACCTCCCAAAGGCCCCACCACACTGGGGATTAGGGCTTCAACATAGGAATTTGGGGAGGGGACACAAACACGGCATCCTTAAGAGTGCCCACTGGACTTTGTGTAAATGTCAAGATGCCCACTAGGTATTTGGCGGCCACTTCAGTGGGTGATATGATTACTTGAGGGCACAAGATTCATTAGGACAACAAAGACCACTTCTGTAATACTCATGGCCTGTCAGGACCATCAAGTCCCCCCCAGGGTGGGAATGCTGAGGTCCTGGCTCTGCAGAATCGCTGCCTCCCGGCTCAGTGCAGCACCCTTCACACACAGGAGGAGGCGGGAGCTCCTGGTGCACAGGCCAAGAAGCTCCTCAAACAGGAGCCCAGGCCGCAAACATTCACATCCCTAATACCCTTTAATTTGCTAAAAACAGTCACCCTGGGCCCTGCAGACTGACCAGAATGGTTAGCGGGTTCTAATCCCTGCAGCCTGCACTCTCTCTCTCTGAAACTATCAATTTCGCCTCACGTTGCAGGCCCAGCAGTAGTCCCGTCTGTGGAAATGGCAGATAAGTGCAGTCACAAATGCTTCTTTCCCACAAGAAGCTCAGAGAAAAAGGCAGATGGTTTCTGAGGTCCAAGATCCCAAGCTTGTTATCCCAGTGACCTCATCAGAGTCACCCTGCAGAAAGCCCTGCAGGAAACCAGGCCTGCAAGAGTTCTCCGCCCCGTGGGACAGCTTCTTGGGGCGGTGGCGGGGGGGGGGCTCCCAGCTCAGCTGTCAGCTCTCGGGCCCCACCCCCGAGACCCACTAACTGGGGTGACCATAAACTGCACTCAGCTATCGTTAGTTAATCACGGAAAGTCATCACAGTCTACACAAGGAGAGACAGGATTTTCCACAGGGCTTTCTTTTCAATTAAAACTTAAATTAAATAAACCAAGTGCTGCCCTGCTGAGCCAATCATGTTTGATAATCGTGCCTATTTGGCAAATTAGGGCAACAGGCCAAGAAGAATGCCAAAAAAGAAGCTATCTCGATTTATAAGGAGAATAATCTCACTTATCTAGAAATATTAGCTATGTGAAAAAGGTCTAAAGAGCTAACAAAACTGAAATCTGTGCAGTTTATTCACAGGAACATACCAACGTGTCTGATTCGTTTACTCCAGCTTAGATGATTCTAACTGGCTTAGTCATTTGCTTTTCAAGGCAGCAACAGATCAGAAAGCAAACTCCAGGAGGGCAAGGATTTTTGTCTGTTTTGCTCACTGATGATTCCCTGACACCAAGAAGAGAATTCAAAGCATCTGTTGGATGGTGAGAGAATGAGCCTATACATGTTCTCCTCAATTTTATAGCCCAGTCCCATCCCCTTATGTCACAACTCAGCCACTTCTCACACTTGAGTCCCCAAAGACCTTTGATTTTGTACCCCCTGGTTTAAGTGCTACAACAGTCCATTTGCTTGTAAACGGATACTCTAAATAACAGATACAATTTCTTGTAGGAAAATAAATATTCTCTCTGTGGTCTTGTTTTCACTGGTTGTTTGCTTAGCAAGGTTGTTTTTATCTGGCCAGGTTAAATGTCTACCTTGTTTCCTACCAGATTGTAAACTTCATCTAGTTACTGGGGCAAATTGGTTGAACTGAGCTGCAAAGGGAAATTTTAGCTTGGTGCCTAGCCTTCATCATTTAAAGGCTCTCCAAACTGAACTCCACCTGGAGAGAAAGTCTCATAAAAAAAACTGACAAACAGAAACCTCAGTTAAATGGAGTCAGGAGACTGGAGTGCTCGTGACCTGTGATGAGAGCAGAGCCCAGTAGGAAGATGAAAAGACTCCTCTTGTTTCCTGGCAACAACTCAGCCAATGAAAGGCCACGGACTCTGGGTTTACTATAGCTCTCCCCACCTCCTTTCCCCTCTATAAAAGAGTTCTCCCCTGGCTGTGTGGGGACTAGCTGGTGGCTCACCATGGTGGCAAACACTGAACTACAATTCTCTGCTGATCCCGAATAAACTCATCTTTGCTGGAGGAATGTCTGGCAGTCTATTCGTTTTAGGTCAACAGTGTAATTGTTTTTAATCCTCTCTCATTACCTGGCATACCACAGGAACTATCTGGCATTGCAACTTCCCATTTGAATTGAGGCACTTCCTTTGGATTAACATTCTGTTCAGGTCACAACAGTTTTGTAGCCAATCTGGTATTTCCAATAACGGCCAGGAATCCACTAAATCCCTGATAGGCAAACAGTTCTTGCCAAGGCCTAATTCAAAAAACTTCAAATGTTTAAGAGCCATTTTTAAAAATTCAAGATGAAAATAGCTTCTTAAATCCTATTGGGAGAATGGGGAGATTAGAAATGTAACTTCTCATGTCCCAGAACATCAACTTCATTGAATAGAAGACTGTCTCTACTTTTTTTAATCAAGAATTTCCTGTCAGAGCCAATCTAAGAAACTATCATGCAGGAGCAGTTGGGTAGTCTTCTGACCTTTCATATTTATACAGAACTCTGCCATTCACAAAGTGGGTTATCAGGCATTATCCATTCCCCAAACCAGTCCTTAAGGGATTGATTACCACATTCCCACAATCCTAAAATAACAGAAATTGTAAGTTACCACACAGACTTAATAACAGTTTTCCAAGAGAAAAGAAAAATGAAGAAACACTAGGATATTAAATGTATCTACTGCTGATCACATTTTATTTCAGAAACATTAAAATGAGGAGGAAAATTAGCACATCTTAGACGTAGGAAAACTGAGACTGAACTTCAGCGACTTGTCCAAAATCACTCAAATGATTTGCCTGCAGGACTAAGGCTAGAGCGTCTTCATTTCCTTCGTGCAGCAGCAGCTGAGCACCAACACGTGCAGGCACTAGAAAAACAGATGGGCAAGAGGCAGCCCCTCGTGCCCTCCCCACCTCTCACTGTAAGGGGCTCTGCTCTCTGCCTGAGTAAGGCAGGCGATGCAAGGCAGGGCACCGGGGCAGCACAAATCACTCTCCTTTCCCAGAAGGGTTGGCCTCCAGGACTGCGAATATCCTGGTTCCCAGAGCCCAGCACCCCAACCAGCCTCACCCAGGTAGGTCCTCGAGAGGACCATGCATTCCTGAGCCCCACCTCTGCCCTCTCAGCAGTTCTGTCTGGCTGGAGACCGGCAGACCTGGCTCTCTTAGGTGATCTGTACATGCAGAGAAGGTGGCCAGGGAGCACATCCACCAAAGTGTTAGCAGTGTAAGCCTGGGGGAAGGGGTGTTGGGGAGGTGGGCGGAGTAGCACATTGTTCCTACCCTTCTGTAAAGTCTGAATTATTTTAGAGGTAATTTTGAAAATGCAAATCTGGAAAAAGAAACCAAGAAAAGCAAATGCAAAATGTGCAATTTGGATACGGAAAGATTTGGGTTGAAATCCAGGCTCTCCCATTGACGTGCTGTGTAACCAGGTCTCCATTTTCTACCTACTTCATAGGAGTGTTCCAGACAATTTAGTTGCTGCCACAGCGCTCTGTCCACCTCCCCAAACCCACAGTCCGGGTCACATTGTGTGGTCAGTTTGTTAATGGGCCCCTCCAAGGCAGGGATGGTCGCATTCCTTGCTTTTTCCTTTTACCATACATGACACTTAGTGTTTAAAATTACCTGGGGAAACATACAGGCAGAGAACACAATTTATATGGTATACACTCCACTCACAACTATGGTTTTTAAAAATCTATTTAATAGTGGCAGTTCCTTCCTCTGACTTTCTGTTGCTACCAAGGTTCATTTATCAATGTGTCTTGTGGGAGGTGGGAAGACATGGGGCGAGGGACCAGGGGAATTATTGAAAGAATCACTCGGGAAGTTAAGTTACATGAATGCAAGTCTTTTCTACTTTCTCCACAACATCAGAACAAATGCTCCATGCTCCTACTGCGTTAGCAAAAAGACCCAGTATCTCTCACATCATTTTTCCCATCAGTTTACTCACAGATTCTCTAGGAGTATAGCAGAGGTCCCAGCATGAGGACCAGAACCATAAATAAAAAGCAGATGTGTCTGAAAGACAAGCCTTCAGGGAGTTGATCTGCATGCAAATCAAGTAGCCTTATGAGCAGTAACACGCTAAGGGGAGAATGAGCCAAGATGCACAAGTTTAGTTTCTCCCCTGGACTTAACACCTGATGAGGAGGAACTGACATGGGCAGGATTTCCTCAAAATCCAGTATAGGCTGAGCCACGGAAACACTATTTTTATTAAAGTTGCAAAGGGGGCCTGGGAAAAAGTAAGTTACGTGGTATCAGACAGAACAGTTCAGATTTTCTGGAAGTATCTGATGATCCCAGGCATATAAAACACCAGAACAATAAAACACATCATCCCAAAATAACACTCTAAATGTGTCATTTTCACCGCTCAAAAACCTTCCATGAACAAATCAGGCCACTCATATAAAAATCTCAAACTCGTTCACCCAGCTATTCTCCTTCAAAGAAACCATCATAGGGATATACACCAAAATACCTGTACAGAAAAAGCTCACTTCACAGCGATGTTCAAAGCAGGGCAATTTGCAACATCAAAAAAATGATGCCTCACACTTAGTGACTTCATTACCGGATAGGTCTCTGGACCGCCAAACCTCAATACAACACAAATTCAGTCTTGACTTCTGTGCGAGACTCAGGTGACACAACGTATGTGGAGAACCTAATAATAAACATTTGTAAATCCCTCTACTATTTCAAAAGCACAAATATGCAGAAAGCTTGTATTTGGGGCAAGAAAGGAAGAGTGGAAAGAAAAGTATCACGTGTTCTAAACGTACACATACACCTGTGTTTAGCAAATCCCTGGTGCAGTGAGCCCTGAACTAGTTAGCTAAAGACAATCAGTTGCAGAAAACAGAGCAATTGTCAGACGCCCACAGCCAGCTGCCGGGACTCAGTCACAAAGGCCAAAACAATGGAACCCCTGAGTGAAACTGAGCCCACATCTGTTCACTATCCATACCCTTGAGCCTTACTGTTGCAATCTCAGATTAAATGAAATCAGAAATAAAGCATTTTGGTTCTCGTAGGGCAGTCTACCAAAGCAATAGAAATAAAAGCAAAAATAAACAAATAGGACCCAATCAAACTTTACAAGCTTTTGCACAGAAAAGAAACTATAAACAGAAAAAAGACAACCTATGGAATGGGAGAAAATATTTGCAAAGATGGGACTGACAAGGGCTTAATTTCCAGAATATACAAACAGTTCATACAACTCAATAACAAAGAAATAACCCAATCAAAACATGGCAGAAGACCTAAACAGACATTTCTCCAATGAAGACATACAGATGGCCAACAGCCACATGAAAAAATGCTCAAAATCGCTGATTATCAGAGAAATGCAAATCAAAACTACAATGAGGTATCACCTCACACCAGTCAGAATGGTCATCATTAAAAAGTCTACAAATAATAAATGCCAGAGAGGGTGTAGAGAAAAGGGAACCTTCCTACACTGTTGGTAGGAATGTAATTTGGCACAACTGTTACGGATAACAGTATGGAGACTCCTTAAAAAACTAAAAATAGACCTACCATATGATCCAGCAATCCCACTCCTAGGCATACATGGAGAGGAAATTCTAATTCAAAAAGATACATGCACCCTAATGTTCACAGCAGCACCATTTACAATAACCAGGACACGGAGGCAACATGATTGGATAAAGAAGATGTGAGATATATATACATATATATAGATATATATCTATACACACACACACACACACACACACACACACACACACACACACACACACAGGAATACTACTCAGCCATAAAAAAGAAGGAAATAATGTCACTTCCAGCAACATACATGGACCCAGAGATTATCATACTAAGTGAAGTACACAAGAAAGAGAAAGAAAAATACCATATGATGTTACCTATATGTGGAATCTTTAAAAATGACACAAATGAACTTATTTACAAACCAGAAACAGACTCACAGACATAGAAAACAAATTTATGGTTACTGGGGGGAAGGGGTGGGGAAGGATAAACTGGCAGTATGATTTTCAGGTACTATTATATATCAAATAGATAAACAACAAGGATTTACAGTATAGCACAGGGAACCATATTCAATATCTTGTAATAACCTATAATGAAAAAATATGAAAAGGAATATATATATATATGTATAACTGAATCACTATGCTGTACATCATAAATTAATACAACATTGTAAACTGACCATATCTCAATTAAAAAAACAAAAAAGAAAGAAAGCATTTTGTAGAGTGCCTGGAGTATGATGGTTGCTTAATATGTGTTTAGTGAGTAATAAAGAGAATGCACTTGAGCCCGTAGCAAGTGCCTGGAACATGTAACTGTTCAGTAAATAAAAGCTGTTATTCTTATTAATCTTTATAAATATTATATTATTATTAACTAAGTAGTTACTAAATTTATAGCTCCTTAAAGTTTATAAAGTGTTGTCAACTCCCACAATGATCCTATAGAAAAACACAGAGGCTACACATGCCACTCATGTATCAGACCCAGCATATACACTTTTTTCCCCTGTGCAGTAGCTCCGTATCTTCACATGTGGGGATTACTAAACTTACATCGGATGTAATTTTGATTCCTGAAATTCTAAATGGCAGAAGAAAAAAGGAGACCGTGGTATGCACAGCTGTACAAAGGGAACATTTACCGCTGGTTCCCAGCACATGGCTAACTATAGAAGCCGAGAACACCACACTGAGTTGAGTCCCACTGAAGTCTCCCGCCCCTCTCCCATGACCCCCACTCCCATAAATCACAACAAAGCTCTACATCTGGAAGCCTGATGATCTTCAGCTGTGTCTCTCTGCCCAGAAAGTGTCATACTGCACACCACCAGGAGACGAGAAGAAGGAGGGAGAAGGAAAAAGAGGAAGAGATTTCATCAGAGCATGTGGTCTTTTCGTTCCAGGACGATCATGATGATTTGATTAATGCATCCAAAATTACTTGTGAAATGTGCTGTTTTGTCAATTGACACTTCAATTTCTTTTTTTCAAAAATTATAGTGCAAAACAGAAACTATCAACCACTCTGACAAGATTCTATTGAAACCACTGAGTGATTTTTATTGAATGCCAGGTATCCATTAACTTTTTGTTATCTTTCCCTAAAACCATGCCATACTTGAGTTGCAGCTTTCTCAAGTCCAGCCCTTAGGGCTTCTTGGCACCATCCTCCCACGAGAAGCAGGGTCTAGTCAACACCTACCCAACATCTCTGCTGATCTCAGCCTCAGTCTTGACTTCATCATGTCTCGTGAGATTTACCTCCAATCCATTTCAGTCGTGTACTCCCAAAGTCACACCATCAGCCTGTTATCATCTGTGTCTACTTCCACTTCCAAAATGTAGGGGTGTTGTGAAAATTAAGAATATTCCTCTCTAACCCCAACCTTCTATCCTCCCCAAGTCTCCAGCTCCTCCACCCCTACTGTACCTGGTTTTCAACCTCCTTGAGCCCTTAAGTCCACTCTCCTCCATTCTCTCCCATTCCATCAGACTGTCCCACTCTTATTTCCTTCTCCTTGGAGGCTACAGCTCATGATCCATCATGTAAATTGCTCTCTTTCAGGCACCCCCAGTCCTTCCAAGTCACCAATCCCCAATTTCATACCAAACATTTCCACTCCTATAACTGGTAAGGCAAGTTTTGACGCAGGAAATCCCTCAACCTTGCAGATTAACGGCGCAGCACAGTTAGGATTTCCAACACAGGCTAAGAGCTTGGAGTGACTCAACAACAAGACGCTGTGCCCGTCCCGTACACACGCTGGTTACTGCAGATCCAGAGGACTCTGCGTACCTGCCACTTCCAGCAGGAGAGCACAGTAGGGAACAGCCTTGCATCTTGCTTCTGCCTCTTAGTAGAACCTCAGGCAAGTTGCTTAACCCTTCTGTGCTTTAGCTGTCTCATTTGTAAAGTGAGCATAACAATCCCGTCCTTATAGGGTTGTTGCAAGAAATCAGCGAGTTAACATACGTACCTTAACCATGCTTAGAGTATAGAAATTGTCCAAAACATGTCAGTTACTCTTCTAGAGTAACTGCTGGGTAGGATTTTCCTGTTTCCTTTCCTTCAGCTAGTCTTCTGGTTTATTCACATCCACATACATCTTTATCTTTTTTCTACCTTTCTCATTTGTATTAATTTCTCCAGTTAACATCCCCTCTCTTCTATATTTTGAATCTAGTCCTTTACACTGGGTCCTCTTTACCCTATAAATTTACTCTAGTGTCTCTCATCTTGAAAGCAGGAAGGAAGAGCAGGTGAAAGGAAAAGGTAAGAGAAGGGGAGAAAACTCCCCTTCAGCCTTCCCACCGTTCCTGGCTACCACCAATTACTTCCCTCCCCTCATGCGCCCAGCCCCCAAGGAACCGTCTGCATTGACTGTCTCCTCATCCCTGTTCTCATTCCCACCTCCATGGAATGCAGTCTGCCACCTGCCTCCATACACACCACTCGGGCTGTTTTTGACCTTACTCCCAATGACTCCTAATTGCCTGTGTTAGCTTTGCCACCTTTAATGAACTGACCTGTCTGTAGCATCTGACACTGCAGACCTTCTCATTCCTGCTCTGAATTTCCATGACAGGAGCCTCTCCTTTTAGCCTTCCTCCCCGCAGACCGGTATTCCTTATTTCCGTCGCTAGATCCTTCTTCCCCTGACCATTCATTATGCACTGTGTCATTTATTCATTCACTCAACACATGTACTGGACACTTACGGTACGTCAGGTCCCATGACAGCTGCTGGCACCAGTTAAGCAGGGACAGCTGAAACACAACCCCCGGGGGACACCGTTCCGCATGAGACACGATTACTCAGACTAAGTGGTGGCTTGTGAAGTCGGGCGATGGCAGCCACCCTGTAAACAGGACTCAGTCCTTACCTTCACAAATAGTCTGGTGAAAAAGACCAACATGTCGCAGACCATCAGAGGACAAGAAGAAAGGCACAGTGACCCAGGTGTGCTCTGTGTAGAACGTGAACACACCCTAGTTATGCCCTGCAATTTTTTGACTCATTTCACACTTCACTCTTCACACGCTCCCCAGGTAATTACATCCAATCATGTGATTTTATCTGGACCTACTAGCCGATGGTGCCCCAATTTTGTATTATTTGCAGACTATCAAACTGCCGACCAAACATCTCTACCACGTGCCCTAAGGGACACTGAGCACCAAAATTATAAATATAAATAAAGCAAGTCTTATTTCCCATCGGTACCACTTCAGCAGACTCCCACCCCTAGTTTGTCACCCTCTTGGACGTTTGTAGAAGCCCAACTAAGAGTTATCTGTTTAAAACACAAGCTAATTTTTTCACCAAAGCCCTACTCCCACTTGAAAAGCCTTCAAGGATTACTCCTAGCGGCCAAAGCAAAATTGAAACTCCCTGGACCTCCGTGTGACACAAGCTGGTAAACGATCTAGCTCCTGCCTGCTCGTCTGTCTGGCATCTGCGGGGCCACTTAGGTCCCCTGTGCGTCAGCCACACCAAACCTCCCCGAAGAAGCGCTCAGTTCTTTCAATCCACGGTGTACCTTCCCGCCTCACTGCCTCTGTACTTACCGCTCCTGCTGCTTAGAACGCCCTTCCTCTGCTTGTTCACCTCGGGAATTTCTACATTTCTTTAATTGTTTGACCAATCTGGGCAGCGTTCTTGCCTCTGGCGCTAAACTTCCATAGAAGGCAGTCACTTCCGGGACTCATCACAAGGCTGTGATTACTTGTCCACACACCTGTCCCTCCCAGAAGCATGTAAGCCTTTGAGTCAGAACCCTGCCAATTCTCCGTGGGTCTTCAGCATCCGGCGCAGTGTTTAGTACGTGCCAGGTACTCAACCTGATGAAGAGGTAAACTCTCTGAACTATTTTAACACTGTTTAATCACAATATTTTCATTAGGGGCCTTAAAAGTAATTAATTCTATTTCATCAAATGTCTCTTCCCCCAGCTTAAGACTATTAAAACTATAAAAAGCTTAAATGGAAACTTCACCTTAAAAGATGCTGTATTTGCAGCCAATTAGGTATGCTATTATGCAAGAATTGATAAAGCAGAATGTGCCCCAACACTTTTGAGATGCCAATTTGGGTATGTCACTTGAAATTTTAGTTAGACTGTCATCTCTAATAAAATTAAAATATATGGTTGCCTATATTTTATCTTGTTTGAATGTGTAGGATAATCAAGGAAGTCAACCTAAAGAAGTAAAAAGGAGAGAAAAAAATATGTAGGGCTTAATTTTTGTCCCAATGACCAAGTCTCTTTATCACTGGAACACCCTAAATATTAAGTAAAATATTTTTTAAAGTATCTCATTTATAACCGCTTATGCTTTCCCCAGGCAGACTTTTCTAAGAATGTTTATGAGTTTTTTAATTAAGGCAAAACACTGTTGCCTGGTGAGCCTTGTAACTAAATTTGCCAAACAGCTGGCCAGCACTGAGGGTCAGGTCTGTGTCAATGATATGAAATGAAGCATCAGACCCATGTGGAATGGACCTTACCCCCGGGCCTCACCAGGGTCATACCCAGAACCTAGCAGTCACTGGTCTGATTCCAAGCGAGAACGGGGACATGGGGAAAATGTCTGGATTTTAAAAGTCAAGAAACCACAATACTTCTTAAATGATTTTATGCCAAAAATACCACCATGGCTGTCTACACTGCCAAATCCACTGGCTAACCACTCAAGTTTATCTTCTCATTCTGTACCTCAATACTCATATAGAAGGAGCCCTATAGGTTTGCACTGGATGTAGGATTTTTGAACAGTGGGAGAACTTCCTTGACTGGCTTCCACAGCCTGTGCCCTGACCCTGCCAGGCTACCCCACACCCCACCCACACACACATACACTCATTCGCCACCTCTTTCACAGTTTTGCACACGCATGTGTGAAGCAATAACAAATAAAAATATACAAAGGAAACTTCACTGACCAGTGTGTATTGGGTTAATGAGAGTACAGAAGAGGGTATCTGACCTCGCACAGCCATTCCTCAGGATTTTATCTTTGACCCATCGCACGTCTCTTTATAAGCACTCTCCTTGGGTAATGACTTCCACACACGCAACTTAAACTGATTCTCTATGCTGATAACTGCCAATCTAGATTTCTTGCCCAGGACATCTAACTGCTTATTTGGCTCTCACTCCCCACAAGCACAAAGGCTACAAAGTTAATAAGACCCAAGTCTTCCCTTGCTTTTTCAACACAGATACACAGTAGCAACTCAAAATTAGGAGCTATCAGACCTCATAAACCAAATTTGGTAGGGAGAGGGAAGCAGAAACTTAGAAACATGTGGTGTAGGTATTTACAAACTTGTTTTCGCCAAGAAATCCCTTGCTCAAATAAAATCTTACTTGGAAACCCAAAATGTGCAATCTAGGATGGCACACCTGCTTGGGTTACAGAAGAGACCATGCATAGGAACCCTAAGCTGGACTTTCCCCTCTCCCCTGTCCCTGTGCCATGTCACAGCCCCTGAGGCTCCTTGAAACTCTCAGAAATCTGCAAAATTTAGTTCAAGAACTATTGGTCAAGATCCATGAGGGTGCTATTTTTAACACAAAAAATTGGAAAAGCTACCCAGTAACTGTGGGTGACAATTTCTGAGTATTAAACAAAAAAGGACAGGTACAAATTACTATATACAGAATAGATAAACAACAAGGTCCTACTGTATAGCACAGGGAACTATATTCAATAGCTTATAATAACCTATTATGAAAAAGAATGTAAAAAGGAATATGCATATATATAAATGAATCACTATGCTGTACACCAGAAATTAACACAACATTGTAAACTGACTATACTTCAATTTAAATAAATAAATAAATAAATATCGCTTCCCTAAAGATTGCATTCCATAAAAATAAGTGAAATTAATGGTATATTCAATAGCTTATAATAACCTATAATGAAAAAGAATATGTATATTCTTACATAGATATATAATTGATTCACTATGCTGTACACCAGAAACTAACACAACATTGTAAATCAACTATACTTTAATTTAGAAAAAAGGAAAGCTTCTCATATACTGTATGGACACAGAGTAGAGAAATTACAAAAAAAATTAAAAGAAAAAATTATCATGTTCAATTTTTCTACCAGATATGATAAAAAGATACTATAACAACCATTTGTTTCTATAAAATTTATTCTGAAAAAGCATAAAGTGATTAAATATTATGTAGATTATATAGATTGGTGACTCTAGGCCCGCATTACCATGAGATTCCCAGGCAGGAGGGGTTGCTTTAAAAATTCCTGATGCCCTGGATCTATCCCAGACCTACCTAATTAGAATTTTTGAGGGTGGGTCCTTGGCACCAATATTTTCTTTACCTTCCCCAGGTGATTCTAATGTGTCATCAGTGTTGAGAACAATTAATATAGTCTTGAATCAACACATCAACTCAGTTGTCAAACACCAATTTGAACAAACCACTCCTTTTTGATGACAGTGATGCCTGGGAGTTGGGTTCCCCTCTACCGGTGACTAATTAATAGTGATGGGTAAGGTCGCTTTTTGCTAGCTGTCTGGTTGACCCATATCTGACTGACGAGGCAGCACTTTCTTCTCCTTTAAAGCAGATCTAACTTTGTTGTGAGTGTGAATTGGAGGGGCGGGGGGGGGGGTTGGTGATTCCTTCATGGGCTGTGAACACTGTTGTCTGGATACAGGTAGAGAGAACTGAATTGCTATTTTAATAAATACAAGTGGTTTTGGTACACAGATATGAGCTCACTTCCATGGGAAGTATTTCATCAAAAAAAGGAGAATTACAAAATCAGTACTAACTGGCCCCCAAAATGAGTAATTATGGCCTTGGTCTGTAATATATTCAGTAAACCAGAAAATGATGAATTGTGCTCAGAAATATTTTGAAAAATTATAGTCTACAAGTGTTTAAGTATTGCTAGAGTTAAGATTTTATGTTGCTACTTGGTTTACATATATGAACCAGGGAGCCATAAGGCAGTTTGGGTTAAAACAGATTGTGATTTTCATGGTGATTTAGAAGCTTGAAAACTAGCTCAATGGTAGAGTGCATGCTTAGCATGGAAGAGGTCCTGGGTTCAATTCCCAGGACCTCCATTGATAAATAAATAAATGCAATTACCCCCACCCTATGCAAAAAAAAACCTAGGTTCAGGTTTCCTGTACAATCTTTTTCTTTTTATTGTTGATTTACAATGTTGTGTTAGTTTCTGGTGTACAGCACAGCGATACAGTCATATGTGTGTGTGTGTGTGTGTGTGTGTGTGTGTGTGTGTGTGTGTGTGTATACACACACATATTCTTTTTCATATTCTTTTCTTTACAGGCTATTACGAGATATTGAGTGTAATTTCCGGTGCTTACAATAGGACTTTGTTGTTTATCCATTTCATATATAGTGGTTTGTATCTGCTAATCCCAAACTCCTAATTTATCCCTCTCCCGCTTCCCCTTTGGTAACCATAAGTTTGTTTTCTATGTCTCCTCTGTAATCTTAAGTGACTAATATTACATCAATAGGAAAGGCTCATAAACATGGAATTTCTCTCCAGAGCCAAAGAGATAAGCTATTTTCAAGATACACCGGGGTACCCTAAGAAACTGAAAACATTAAAAGCTCTCTTAACTGTAGGAATCAGGAGTCAGTAAAAGTAGAGAGTCAAAAAGTGGATACATCATGTTTCAGACATTGTATTTCTTTTTTTTTTTTTTTGCTGTTATGTATTTTTTTATTGAAGTATAGTCAGTTTACAATATTGTGTCATATTTCAATTTTAGCCACATAAACAAAAGTAAAATCACTCACTGATCTTTGGATGTCAGGTCATGATTGCATTTTTGTGTTTAAACCACTCCCACACTGCCACCTCCATTTTTTTTTTTCTTGTCACCTCTGTTTCTTAAATGCACTTGTACCTTGAAGGCACTTGTGAAAACCTTGACAGCAAAATCTTCCTAGCTTTTTACTATAATTTTCCAATATTTTATAGCTGTCTATTCCACACATGGGGAGCAGTAGTTTGTTGATTTTTTTTTCAATATAGCCTTACGCTCTTTCTTAAAGTTAAGATAAAATTCACTATTTTAATCATTTTAAAGTATATATAATTCAGTGGCTTTTTGCACCCTCACAATGTTGTAAAACCTAATTCCAGAACCCCCATCACCCCAACAAGAAACACTGTACCCATGACCAGTAACTCTCAATTCCTCCCACCCCATACCCTGGCAACCACAAATCTACTTTTTGTCTCCTCCATTTATTTGCCTATTGTGGATATTTCATGTAAATAGAATCACACAATATGTGGTCTTTCGTCTCTGGTTTGTTTCACTTAGCATAAGGTTTTCACGGTTCGTCCAGGCTGTAGCACCTTAATATTGTTTTTTTAAATGCCTTATTTTTATGAGTCTCTATGGCAATCAACTTAGTTTTCGTAGAAAGAGCACTCTTTATTTGGCACTCCCATTGTATCAGTTTACGTAATAGTTAATCAAATTACAAAATTACAAGAGCAAGTACTACTAAAATAAATAAGGCTGTGACCAAACACCACCATAAGCGTGCACCTGAGCTGATAAAAGCAAAGTACACCAGTTTATTATGATGACAGTTATTTCCCATAGTGGCCTCTGTGCTCTGAGCAACAACCTGTTCGTTTCTCCGAGGAAAAGGAGAGCCCTGGTTAACCCAATGAGTTGTTTTAGTGTTTGTCGGTACTCCGTTACCCAGGACTGAGCGGTATGCATGCAGAGGATGTAAAGGGGAGACAACCCAACCCAGCCTCGACTGTCCCCAAAAGGAAGTCTTCTGTATGTCTCCGTGTTCAAAAGAAGCAAGCACGTGTTCCCACATAGATAGGTAGACCCTTCTGCCTCTATAAAAGCGTCACCATTCTACCCATCTTTCAAGGATCAGCTCAAAAGTGTCCTCCTCTCTAAAGTCTTCCCTAAGCCTTGACTCCTCGCAGAGCCTACATGCTCTCTCTCCTTCCTTTTAATTTCCAAAGTACTTATCTCTCTTTCTCCCTCACAGTGGTTATAACTGGTATTAGGTAGCTAGTTACACAATATCTTTTCTTCCAGACCAGGCTGGAAGTGTCTTCAGAGGCAGGATTTGTGTCTTTACAGCACAGGAACAGAGGGGCTCAAGACACAATCTCTGCACAAATCTGTAGTAAGAAGTTCAAGAAATATGAAGTAAGTAATGAAGGAGCACATTGATTAAATGATTAATTAATGGTGCGTAACTTCCCACCTGGCTATATAGCAATACACCTCTTCCTTCAACCTGCAGTAAAAGATGGGGGATGAGAATCTGATGGGGAAAAGTGGTGAGCAAAGGAAGAAAAGCAGCTATTCTGGGTGCCTCGCTGCTGTCAGCAACCATGACTCTCCTCCTAGTGTCTAACAGAGATCACTTTCAAACAGGACACTGTTAGATAATGACACTTCCTGATGTCCTTTGATGTAGAACAAATTAAAAACAGAGAGAAAATCTTTGTCCTCGAAAATCTCCTAACATCTTCAAATGTGGATTTGGTTTTTCTCAATTAAATTATTCTACTGCTTGAACGGGTTTCTAGATCTCCTAGAAAGGTACTCATAAGCAAATAGCTTCCAAACTGGCAATTTTTTAAAGAAAAGCAATTGGTTAGGTAAGGAATGCATAAACAACCCCAACAGGCACACTGAATACTTTTTTTTGGCTGTATATAACTGAAAAACTGCCAAGTTCATTTTGATAAGCCTTTATTAAAAACAATAAACCTGCCTGAGCTTGCAAACCATGCCATTTTGAAGAACAAGTCATTGAGAGAATTAGAAAATGCTTAAAACTGCATATCTGATTTAAAAAAAAAAAACAACTTCTGTGGTAACAGATATACCAATAAGTCACAGGACCGTGTCACCTATTAATATGGAGGGGGGACAAAATATAAAGTGAGACAAAATAAAAGCAGAACAGCATCTTCATAAATAAATAAGCAGCTACATCTTAAAACTAATACAATTACAGCCTGCCACACTGACATGAGGGCACCGACACTATTGAGAAAACTAATCCTCTCATGCTTCATCAAGTTTAATGTCACTACAATGATGTCCTTGCACTAAAGGCAATGTAATTTCAGGGACAGTGAACAAACATACATAAAATAATGAAATGTGGGAGAATTTCTATTCATGTAGAGTTCACATACTTCAATTCATAAAAGTCAAACTGACTTTATTTGAATTTGCTTCTTTGTTTTCAGTGATTATAAAATCTGCAGAATTACAGGACTGCAAGAAAAATAATTTGGGACATTAATGTTTGATACAAAACTGAAATTTTTTTCTATCTGCCAAACAAAATTCTGGAAAATTCTAACGAATACACTGTAAGTTTAGGTCCAGGGGATCAAAGATCTTTGTTTTGTTCACTGATATACCCCTAAGTGTCCAGAACAACACTGAGCCCATAGTAGGCACTCAATAAATGCTTTTTAAATTAAACTAAATTGAAAAACAAACAAAAAAATGTGCAGTGTAATGCTAAATAAGTCAGTTTAAAATTCCTTTCTCAGCTCTGTTATAGGTCACAGTATTAATCACAACACACATATTGTCCGCATATAAGCTACTTTTCTCAAGCCTTCTCCAAAGTCACAAATCACACTTTAAACTCTAACCAATCATCTCTCTAGAGAGGTAAGAATCAGAAGAAACTCCAAGGAGAGATGGAAATAAATTTAGTTCAACTGTTTTGATTACTGTTCTTCTACTGGAAGTTCACCTGAGATGTATCTGCACATTCATCTTCGTTTAAGAAGAGTGTACTATTTAAAATTAAGGGCTTGTATTTTTAAAATTTATACTACAAAGGTGGTTTGACTAAATCAACCTCTCATTCACTTCAGAATCCCACCAGTTAAAAAAAAAGATAGATAAATAAAAAATAAGAGCAGGCAAATGATATGATTAGGCGTTTCTGGTCATCATTTCTGTTCAAAATGCCTGGAAGCAATATGCTTTGAAAACTGAACTAAGTCAGAAGGAGAAGGCCTGGATTCTAGTGTTGACTCCATCAAAAATGAACACTATGAGCTTAACCAATCATTGCTAACAGGAAACTGAGCTTCCTCCTGGGTTGCACAGTGAAGCCTTTGACTAGATGATCTCTAAAAACTCTTACAATTTCCAAGACCATGTGATTATAAATGATCAAATCCAGTCACTTAATTTCTACTTCTCCTTGGGACGGTGCGACGCCTTTTGCCTAGTTTGGCAGGACATTCACAGTGGGCGAGGGGAGGGTGGGGAGCAAACTATGCAGAAGCAGTTGACGACTTGAAAAGCTAGTGATCTCGGATATCTGTGGAGACTGTGTGTTTCTAAATTTGGAGGGTTTGAAGACTTTCTTCCTGAGTCAGGCTGAGTGCACCACCAGAGTTCCCAGCTCTCAGCAAAGAAGATAAGACGAACTCATTAGAGACCCTTTAGAATGGAAGGGTGTAACCAGTGCTCTGGCAGGTCCCATCTGACTCAACACTTCAAAAAAAAAAAAAAAATTACAGGAGGTTCAGAACGTTGAGTTGTGAAAGCCGATGTCTAACCAAATAGCTCCAGGACTTAATTGGAATCGTGCTTTTAAATTTTGCTTCTAACACTTTTCCTTGAGCCTGCACTACAGGTATCACTGATTTTCTTCACGGAAAAAAGCAACTAAGAAATTAAGTCAATTGAACGTTGTGAATATTATTACCAGAGGGAGAGGGGAGAGCTTTTTTTAAAAAAAAATAAGTAAGATACAGTAGAAACAGAATCCAGAGGAAAGGCGGTCTTCATCACACGAGGAGTCTGCATTTGGAAACCACAGGAGATGGGGGTCCTCAGCCGCTCCCTCTCCAGCCACCTGCCCTGAAAGTGCCGGAGCGCCGGCCCAACACCGCCGGGGCCAGCGGGCACGAGTCTCTCCCCCAACCCAACAGGCGTTCCGAGGGACGGGGTTGCGGCGCCGGGCTCCCCGCGTGCCGCCCGGCGCGGGGGCGGCGAGGAGCCGAGGGAGCGCCCTCCGCCACCTTCGCCCAGCCCAGCCCTAGAGCCCGTCGCCCCGCCGTAAGGGATGCCTGGGTCACCTGAGCCACCGCCTTCTCGTCACAGCCGAACCCGGGAGCGGGCAGAGGGCGAGCCAGGGGGCTCCGGGACCCGCGCGCTGGGGATTCGGGCGCCGCCGCGGCGGGAGGGAGACGGCGCCCCGGCAGCCGGCCGGGCCAGGCTCCCGCGCTCCGCAGCCCGCCCAGAGCACGCAGACCCCTTCTCCACCCGCCGCCCCCCCCCCCCGCCCCGCCCAGCCCGCGCCCGGCCCCGCCGCCCGCTCACCTCGTGTGGACGGCTGCAGCCCGGGCTGCGGCGCGCGGACATGCCCCTGGGGCGCACACACCGTGCCGCGTCCCCGCGCGGTGGCCCCTTCCCGGGCCCCAGACGCCACGGTCCGCGCGTCTGAGGGGCGGGGAGCCGACGGGGCGGAGGCGCCGACGGGGCTGTGGCAGAGGGCCCCGCGGGCAGCGCGGGAGGCGGAGCGCGTGGCGGGGGAAGATTCCGGCGTTCTGCCCGCGAAGGGCACTGGCGAGTTCAGCGACCCTGGCTCTGCCTCGGACTTTGCCCGGCGGGTGAATGGGATTTACCACCGGGATCCGCTCTACGTGCTGCGGTTTGGCAGGAGGGTGAGGGGCGCGCAGGAGGAGGGACGCCCGGCGGTTATGTAATGGGTCAGCCCGCTGTGACCCGAGCTAGCTCGCTCCGGACTGCCCGACCTCCCCGGAACAGCCGTGCGTGCCCCTGACCTAGGCAAGCAGAGGGCCCGGTGTTCTCAAAAAGAACTTTCCCCGGCAGGGCCAAAGAGCAAGCTGTGGAGAAGGAATCCAAGGCCTCCTTTAGGGTGTATCTGCAGCCCGTCCCATTTCACAGCACAGAAAACCGAGGCCCCAAAGTGTTCGTTTAAAAAGCTGTTCCTTGGAGTTAGACCGGCCTGGATTCAACTCTTCTGAAAAGTTCAGTGACCTTAGACAAGTTACTTAAATCTCCGAGCCTCAGTTTCTTCACCTCTAAAAGAATGATAGTGCGCACTTCCTGTGGTTGGCGGAAATGGAGGCGCAGAAGCCCGGCGTATGTAACAAGCCCAGTGAAAGTTACTGCTGTTGATTGTGCTGAGGTTCGCCCAAGTCCCCAAACGTCGCCTTGGGATCGCCTATCTCACCGGCTTGAGGAAGGAGCTGCCGAGATGTACCTCAGATAAGGCAGATGCCAGGCTAACTAACCTTCCTGTAAGTTATGCCCCCTGTCAGCACAGTCTCTGAACTGACGAGGACTGATGCCAACGTCTTGGGGTCTCCACCTTCGCTGCTCAGCAGCGTCGTCCTCATCCGGGGCCCTGCTGGAAATGCGAAACCTCAGGCCCAACCCCAGAGCCTTTCAGCCAGAATCCCTAGGTGATTTACTCTGTTGTACTTCCAAGTTTCAAAGTGAGTTCGACTAGAAGGATACTTGAGAGATACTGTATGGTGGCCACACAATACCTTCGGGGTTTTTTTTAAATAGACCAGTAAAGTCCGTCCTCATTTTACCCTCTGGCTGTTTCATCTCTTCCCCACCCCTCAATTTCCTGCTCTTCAACTATAAATCTGGATTGAGGTCCTCTTTTCCCTTGCAAAAACCTCTGGGCTACCTCTAAGTAATGGTTAGTGAATCTGTGTCTAAAATCAGAAAAGAATTAGCAAATAGGGCTTGTAAAAGAATTCATTAGCACTGAAAATGGACTTAAGATGTTGAGGCGGGGGTGAGCCCTGAGCTCTCATCTGTGAAGGCCTTTAGGTTAAAGGCCTGAATACTTTAGCAGAAAAATACTCCTCTTAGTTAAACATTGTTTGGGGTGGCAAATAAGCCCAGGTGTCTTCTTTTTAAAAGTTTTGAAAAATTGAAAGAAATCTCACGTGCTTTCCTCTACCTAGCTAAGTGAGCAGTTACAGAGGCTCTAGCAAAGTCCGAAGCAATTACTTTATGTGATTAAATGCTCTGTGTTTGTGTTTTGCGTGTGTGTGTTTGTTTTTAATTCTCAGAGTGTTCAGATGTAGTTTGGCTGACTCTACCACAGGCAGAGTGCTGTTCATCTCTTGCGAGGTGAGTAATTCTGGATTGTCGATGACGCTGATACTGACTCTATCAGGTCATTTCCATCTGCCTCCCCTTTGGGGGCTGCAAATAAACCCCTCAAGGTTGTTGAACAAGCTGGTGTCATGGGTGGGCCATGTGGAGGCAGAGAAAGGGAAGATGGGAAAAGGAAAGGAATCTCCTTCTTCTGAGTTCGGGAGGGTCGGAGGAGCTGGGGAGGGGAGGAGACACCCCACTGCTTGCCTTGGAATCCAACCAGGGAGGAAAGGGAAAAGGCAGCATTTCTCCCAAACAGCACTGTCCGATAGAATTTCCTGCAGTGGTGGAAGTGGTCTATAGTCCCAAATGGCTATGAAATGTGGCTCTTTATGTTTAAATTTTAATTAAGATTCAGGTTTAATTAAATTCAGATTGTTGGTGTCTTAGTGCTAGTCATTTTATATTTACGAAGTTGGGGGGACAAGGTACTACAGTTGCAGCATTATTAGTTAAATAACTCTTGCTGATGTGATCAGCTACTCTGGTACCTCAACTACCATTTAATATCTGTGCTCCAGCCCCTCCCGTGGCCTCTCCCTCCCTACCCTGAGCTGGGCACTACCTGTACTGTTCTGGCCTGGAGGCACAGCATACTTCGTCATATCCCTACCATTTGTATCCAATAAATGAGTGTGTTAACTAAAATCACATTGCACCATGGTTCAGGAGAATCCATTTTCAGATGAGATTCTCAGAAGCCTGACACCTTAGGGTACATCCATTATGGAAGGAATTGTTTGTTCCTTTCATTTGGTCAAACAAGGATGTGTGGACTCAGCAGAGAGAAACGAGAACATTGGCTTCAGATAAGAAACATTTGGGGGTGTCCAGGTCAGACTGGGGATTACCTGAAGGTTGAGGGTGGGGGGTGGAAACTTGAGGCTTTTACCTAAATAGAATTTGAAGGTTTATTTCCATGGCTAACAAAGATTCTAAGGATAACTACAAACAGCATAAAAAAGATGCAAGTATTTTATGCTGTCAATTATGCAAATGAGGGCAAGACCTAGAATGTGAAGTTGTGAAATTCTTCCTGGGACAGCAAGAAACAGTGGTTTGTGAATAACCTTCTCAAACTCCTGTTCCTTCTGACTTCTTTAATAAGATCACATCCTGTGGACACCTTTTATTTTTTATTGATTTTAAAGCAATTGTTTATTTTATTTTTAGGTTTTTTGGCAGGGGTGGGGGATTAGGTAGGTTTGTTTGTTTGTTTAGTGGCAGTACTGGGGATTGAACCCAGGACCTCCTGCATGCTAAGCACACACTCTACCACTGAGCTATACCCACCACCCCTCTGTGGGCACCTTTTAGATCCCATTTTCTTTGTTGTCTTCCTCGGTTCCTTTTCCTTGAGAAGGTTTTCTTAGAATTCAGCCCCTATTTTTCTGCTCTCCTTTCGTCACCCATATACCGTCCCCCTGGTCATGACTATAGCTAACAGCCGCTGTCCTGGGCAGTGCATTTCCAATTCTGACCTCTCTCTGAACACCAATTCTTGTTGCCAGATCCCCAGTGGATATTGTCACTGAAATCCTCCTCACCCTATCACTTCAAATGTTAACCCCATCAGGAACTAAAGTTGTCATTGTGATCTGCTCGGAGCTCCCCCCAAACTTCCTGTTTCTCTTCTCTGTCATCACGGCCTTGGTCTCTGGGGCTAAAATTCTCTCATGGAGAGAATGACTTGAACTGTGGAATCATTTTAACTCATTTTTCTTCTTCGTGGAGAATTGGTATAATGGAAGACACTAGATTTGGAATTATGGGACCAAAATAAAAATCCCCTTTTTGTCACTTCTTAGCAGGATGAACTTGGGAAATGTTTTATCCTTCCTCAGCCTCATCTATAAAATTAGGTCAATAGTACCTCTCAGAAAATATGGTTTCAGCAGCTGCTTATCTCAGCCTCTGTGCTAATTAGGTTAGACTCTCCACTTTGCAGTAATGACCTTTTGGACGTGATAAATCTTTGTCATGGGGTCGCCTTGCACATTGCAAGATGTTTAGCAACATCCCCAGCCTTTAGCCATTAGATGTCAGTAATAACACTCCCAGTCATGATGGTCACAGTTGTCTTCAGACATTGCCAGATGTCCCCTGAGCCGGAGGGCAAAAATCACCACCCAATGAGAACCAGTAGTTTAGAGAGGCAGTAGTGCCTTACTCTGTGGGTTTGTGAGGATTACACAAGATGACAAACATGAAAAAAAAAAGCCACTGGCACAGCACCTGACCACCTCAACATTTGCAGAACGTGGGTGTTCACTTATTCATGAAGCTCCATCAAGTTAAGGGATTCTCCGAAAATCACAGTTGAAAAACATTTTTAGGAAAAAAGAAATTTAGATTGCATTGTTCTGAACAATTATTATATCCTAGCAAGTATTGTTTTTGGATTTAAGCAACACTAAAACAAGTTCTCTATATTACATCTTCCTGATCATTTTGTTCTCGCCCATTTATTCTCACTCCTCTCCAGCCTCAGAGTGCCTCATGGGTCTGATGCAGGAAAAGCGGATGTAGGGAGTGAGGAGGACTGTGTCCCAGGTCTCAGTTGAGTTCCCCGTAAGTGTAAGTCCTTGGCTTCACACAGGAAAGAATTCAAGAGCGAGCCACAGTTGAGTAAAGGTAGATTTATTTGGAGAGATACATACTGCATAGAGTGTAGGCTGTTTCATAAGGCAAGAGAAAGGCCACGAGGTGTGGGGGTTGGGTGCTCAGATTAGAGTAAAAGTAGTTACACACTCCATAGACGTAGAGTGCAGGCCATCTTCAAAGATGAGGGAGCGAGAGGAGGCCACCAGGCACCGTGTTGCCAGTTTTTATGAGCTCAGTAGCTTCATATGCTAACAAGTGGGAAGACCATTTTAACTACCCTGGGGAAAGGGCTGGGATTTCCAGGAAGTTGGCCATTGCCCACTCTTTGACCTTTTATGGTTAGCCTTGGAGCTGCCATGGTGCCTGTGGGCGTGTTATTCACCATGCTAATACAGTGGGCGTATAATGAAGCTCAAAGTCTACTAGAACTCAAATCTCCCGCCATCTTGAGCCTCAAGGCCTCATGAGGGGTTGGATCTTCTGCCATTTTGATGACAATTATTGCGTTGTTCCTTGAACGGCTGTGCCCTGCCCCCTTCCTTCCTGTCTCAGGTCCATCACTAGAACCACTGCACTTCCATTACTTCCTTCCTCATGCCCATCTATACAGCTAATCTTCCTGATACTCTTGGTGCTGGTAGTTCCTGTTTCTCCCATTTACTTTACTTTTTTGGCAGAGGTTGAGGGGAGGTGATTAGATTTTTTTTTTTTTAATGGAGGTACTGAGGGATTGAACCCAGGACCTCATGCATGCTAAACATGCACTCTACCACTGAGCTATTCTCTCCCCATTCCAAATTTACTTTCATTGGAAAGGAATTCCTCTGCTGGTTGGCCAAAGTCCTCTTCCATCCAAGCTTCGTTCCACTTTTCATTATCATATTCCCCAACACTTAACTGTCACAGTCTCCTGCATGTTGTTCTGTGAAGTCATCACACACATTTCTGGCTCTATTCTTTTATCCACATTGTTCCCCGTAATGGGAATTCCCCTTGCTTTCTCAATTCTGCCTTCATAGACTTGATAACATCCTTCACATCCCAATTCAGACTCCGACTTCTACTTATGTTTGTAACTTCCTTTGAAAGGCATCAAAAAATAAGATGAGTTAATGATTGGATGGAGGAATGGAGAGAGGAACAGTTAGGTGATAAAAGCAATTTAGTAAAATGTTAATCTAGAGTTTAGGAAGCAGTATATGGGTTCACTGTATAATGTTTTTAACATTTTTCTAAGTTTGAAAATTGTTCTAATAAAAATAAATTAGAAAAAAAGAAAAATAAAACAAATATAGCAAGCCTTTCCACCCATCTCCTGTCCACAGTGGTTAAGAATTCAGACTCTGGCATCAGGCATATATGAGTACAAGGCCAGCTCCACCTCTTGCTAACTAGGTGACTTTGGGTATGTTGCATGTCAACTCAAAAGTCCAGTTTCTTCATTAATGAAATGAGCATAACAACACCAACTTCCTTCTAGGACTATTGTAAAGGTTAGATAAGGTATCTACTTGTGAAGTACCTAGCACACTAGCCAATGCATACTTAATACAGAAATACAGAATTATTGACAGTAGCCAAGATATGGCTTAACTTAACAATTTAACTGTCTGTTGATGGATGAGTGGATAAGGAAAATGTGATCTATAAACATAAAATGGAATATTATTCAGTCTTGAAAAAGAAGCTCCTGCCATTTGCAACAACATGGATGAAACTAGAGGTCACCGTGCTATGTGAAGTAAGCTGGACGCAGAAAAACAAATATTATAATCTCACTAAGATGTGAAGTCTAAAAAAGTTTTAAATTCACAGAAGCAGAGAATAGAATGCTGTTTGCCAAGGCCTGGGTGGCGTGGGAAATGGGGAGATGTTGGACAAAGGGTATAAACTTTTAGCGATAAGATGAGTAAGTTCTGAGGATCTAATGTACAGCATGGTAACCATGGTTAACAATACTGTATTGTATACTGAAATTTGCTAAGCAAGTAGATCTTAAATGTTCTCACTACACACACACACACACACACACAAAGGTAACTATGGTAGCTGATGAATGTTTTAAGCAGCTTAATTGTGTTCATCATCCCACAATGTATACATATATCAAATCATCACATTGTACACTTTAAATATATTCAATTTTTATTTGTCAATTATACCCCAGTAGAGCTAAATTAAAAATATTAGCTGAAAATATAACAAATACAAACACTCCTCCCTGGACCACATAGAGTGCAGGCTATTGATGGCAGGAAGCTTCTCTGTCTCATTTACTATTCCCCCAATGTTGACAGAGTAGGAACACTTCAGTAAATCTTTGTGGAATGAGTGAATATAGTTATGCATCACTTTGTTGTCACCTCTGTTGTTCTTCCTCTCACATATTGAATCGATTAGTATTTATGAAGCATTTGACTTGAACAAAGTCAGCAACCTTGGGAAGACCCATGATAACCCTACACCTAACCCAGGACTGTGTCTCCCTAGTCCAGAGCTGCTATGCAGTTTGAGAGCTCTCTGACCCAGCTAGGACTCCTTCTGGGAACACATCTGGGATAAGCATGTGGGGAAGAGAGAAAAGCTGCTGGTTTTGTCACCCCGTCAGTGGAGTTTGACCAAAAAACAGTGGGAAGTTCCCCATGGTCTGACCCACAGATTTTGTGACCGACCCTTTTTTGATCCCATAGGAACAGCACACAGGTCCTGCTGATTTTAATAATATTGAGCTTTGTTTCCCAGTTAATTTCTTTAAAATCTTTCAAATTATTGTTTGAACTTTTTTTCAAATTGAGTGTAGTTGATTTACCATTTTGTGTTAGTTTCTGGTATACAACATAGTGATTCAGTTATACATATATATATTCTTTTAATATTCTTTTTTCATTATAGGTTATTGCAAACTATTGAAGGTAGTTCCCTGTGCTATACAGTAAATTCTTGTTGTTTATCTATTTTTATAGATAGTAGTTTTTATCTACTAATCCGAAACTCTTAATTTATCCCTCCCCCACTCCCTTTCCCCTTTGGTAACCAGTTTGTTTTCTATGTCTGTGAGTCTCATATCACATAAAAGTGATATCATATATTTGTCTTTCTCTGTCTGACTTAGTGTGGTAATCTCTAGGTACATTCATGTTACTGCAAATGGCATTATTTCATTCATTTTTATGACTGAGTAGTATTCCATTATATATATATAATTATATTATATAATATATCCCACAACTTCTTTATCCAGTCATCTGTCAATGGACATTTAGGTTGCCTCCATGTCTAGCTATTATAAATAGTGCTACTATGAACACTGGCGTGCATGTATCTTTTTAAATTGGAGTTTCCTCTGGATATATGCCCAGGAGTGGGATTGCTGGTTCAAATGGTAACTCTTATTTTTAGTTTTTTAAGGGATCTCCACACTGTTTTCCAAAGTGGCTACACCAAATAATGCTCAAACTTTTATGTCAGTTTTTTCTGAAGTATGCATTTGGGTTTAGTTTTTCCAAATCCAATTTAAATAAAATTATTTAATTTTCCTGATGTTAGTGAGACAGGAGGGAAGGGGGCAGAGCACAATCCTTGAAAGAATGACACAACAGTTGAGGACACAAGAAACTGATTAGAACCAAGATGGTGGAAGATTCGATTTCCAGTAGACCTTGAGCCTCACAGCACACCTACAGGTACCATGACAGTTCCTAGGCTGACCATAAAAGGTCAAAAAGTAGGTAGGGGGGCCAGTTCCTGGAAATCCCCGCCCCTTCCCCAAAACAGTTGGAATAATTCTCCTACTCATTAGCATATGAAGTTACCCAGCACATAAAAACTAACAAGCCGGCATCTCCTGATTGCTTTCTCTCCTGCATTCTGAAACGGCCTGCACTCTGTCTATGGAGTGTGTATCTCCCTGAATAAACTTCCTTTCCCTCTACTATGCCTCAGTCTTGAATTCTTTCCTGTGCAAGACAAGAACCTCTTCTCTGGCAACATCAAGAGCTGATGGACTCCTTTTTCCCTTCTCTGAACAGCGGGGGGGAGAGTTGTGAGGAACTCATTGATATTTACTGAGTTCCTGTGGTGTCCCAGGCCCTGTGTATATATTTCATCTGATTCTTACAGGACCTATTTTCCAATTGAGGGGAAAGGGGCTCAGAGTAGTTATATAAATTGCCCAATATTGTGCAACTAGAAAACTGTGCTAGTGTATGAAACCACGTCTGTCTAACCCGGAGGCAGACTGACTGCAAAAACAGCTGGGATTCTCTACCTGATTCTGTATTCTTGGCAATGTGAGCTTTACCATGAGAACGAGCCTGAGCTAACCTGCTGGAAGATGAGTGAACACATGGGGCCAAATTCAGTCTGTTCAGTCACACCTGCCAAAGCCACAGACACCAGGGAGGTGGCTAAGCTAAGGTTAGCAAAGCTGGCTGATAGTCCTACGGGAGGTTTCGGGGGCACAGGTGAGCCCCCCAAGACCAACTTTGGTCAGCAGAGTTGCCCAGCCAACACTCACACTCACACACAGAAATAAAGGTTTCTTACTGTAGCCACTGAGGGGTTATGGTGGTTTGTCATGCAGCATTATTTAACCAAGAGATAACTAATATAAATTCACAATGTCTGCAGATCTATTTACCTTATAATAGTATAAAGAGAAGTTTTTGCAAAATATCTGTCAGAAGTCTTTTCCCCCAGTTTTTATCATCCTATTATGCCCTTTTCAGTTACTCAAGAGGGGAAACAAGTGTTGCGAGCGATCTATCAGAAAAGAGATTATTTGTGTTTAATGGACCAATTTAATGAGCGACTAAATTGCCAACTGAACTGCAGTGCGTGTCTCTCCATTTCTATCATCAGAATGCTCAGAATATCAAATTCAATGAAAACAAATCAGCCAGTATTTTGGAGTATCTAGCCTGTGCATGGTACCACTGTATTTTTAGACAGGGTTCCTGTCTTCAAGAAATTTGTAATCTAACTGAAGTATAGGTAGCCATGCAAATGAGAGAAGTTGAATAACAGTAAAAGATTTCAAGAACACCTTCACCACAACTGTACATTTCAGAAAGAAAAAGTGCATAATCAATTTGATAAAGGAAGTCAACACTTGTTAGAATTCAGAAGAAAAGTTAAACACTTGGGACAGAAGCTGCCCAGGTGAAGGCTGACTTTATAGGTGGGGCTGGAACTCACTGGAGCACTTCAAAATGCAGGTAGGAAGGCTCCCACAGTAGGTGAAACTGCAGGTAGAAGTATTAGCAGTGGGAAAGTGCAAGGTGTATTTGGCAGTGAGTAAATAAGTCATTTTGATGAGAACAGAGAAAATCAATAGGACAAAGGGACTGATTAGATATGGAGTGAAAGAGGCATGAGGAGCATGCGTGCCTCCAACTGGGAGGATGGTGATCATTAACAGAGAGAGGAGTTAAGAGGTAGCAGTTGATAAACTATTCAATATATGACACATGGAGCTTGAGATGGGAGTGAAATACCCAGCAGGCTGTTGGAAATTTAGGTCAGAGGCCAAGGGAAAAGGTCAAAGTTAGAGATAAGGCTTGAAAAGTCTTCAGTGCAACAGAGCTGAGATGAAACCAGAGCAGGAGGGCAAGGACTGGACCTTGGGGAATGTCTGCAAGGTCTAGTAGGGGAGATAAGACGCGCAGCTTATTGCTAAGCAGGATGTAGTGGGGGCCACATGAGTCACTTAAGTGTGATAACATTTCAGAGACAGGAGAGAGGTGTACACCAGCGGAGCAGAAACATTCTCTTTTGAGAGAAGAGTGAGTGATAATGAGCAGGATCTGCTCACAGCAGGACTGCACTGCTGCTGTAAGTCATTTGAAGGGATGCATGGTTCCTGCTAGATAGCTCACCTGCTGACATCAGAAACACAGTGGAGACTGATTAAACTTTGAAAAAAAAATTAACCAGCTTTATTTGAGGCTGATTTACCATTTCTGACTATCTGTGTTGATCTTCTTAATGGATTAATTAGCAAGTTTCTGCTTCACCTTTTTTCATTTTGATAAATTCAGAAAGTGCAAATTGAAAATATTTGGTGAGGATAAAGCCAATCCGAATAAATAAAGCACCAAGGTAAATAAACAATGGCCAAATACCTTTTTAGCTTCTATGCTAGAGTATATCTTAAGTGGTACAAAAATGAACACATACTGGATACTACTGTATCTGTTTCTTTCCTATTTATACTCATATTAATTGGTTATCATGGTTATAGATATGCCGTGATAACAACACTGAGAAAGTACAATTCATTCCAACCACTGGGAGAACCATTCAGAGTTCCTAGCACTATAAATAATAGCCATTGGTTGTGTTTTATTTCAGTAGAGTGTGAAGAATAGAAAAGCACAAAGTGAAAAAAAAGGCTGTTGTTTTGTTTCTATATTTTAAGGCTACTTTATTTTTATAAATTTATAGAAGCCATAAGTCTGCCAGCAAACTGCTTACCAGTTGCTTTAGAGTGTTTCCAACTAATCTGAAGGTTAGTGGGAAGTAGTGGATTTTGTAACCAGACATCCAGCCAGACATTAGTGGGAACCATCCACGTTGACTTTCTGGTCTATATCTGCTCCAAGTGCTCTGCTCCAGAAACACTGCTTGTAGGACCTGGTATATTAACAAGCTTTCCAAATAGATCAGCACCCTAAAATTTGAGAATCGTAACCTACGTATTCCAGGAAGACCAAGGGCCGTTGGAAAGGGGGAAGGCGCCCACGTAGACAGGACCCAACCAGCCCTCCCCTTTTCCTTTTCTCCCTCTTTAAGGAGAGCAGCTCTGCTTTATGGTCTTGTTGCACTGGACTCCCAATCCATTCCATTCATCGTGCCAGAAATCTGAGAGCCGTCCCTTACCCCCTACATCAACCATCTGCAAGTCCTGCCAATTATCTCGTCAAAGTATATCTCAAAATCTGCCTCACTTTTTCCATCTGCACTGCCAACACCTGAATCCAACCTGCCACCTTCTCTTGCCTACTCCCGCCATAGCCCCCTAACCCTTCTACTTGTTTCTGCTCTTAGCCTCTGCCACTCCATTCTCATTAGAACACCAAGAATGTTTTTCTCAAAACTTAAATGACATCATATTGCCTTCCAGCTTACAATTTCTCTATGGCTTCCGAAGCACTGATCTGGCCTCTGCTGACCATGGCCTGTAAGAATGTCACACCCCTGCCTGTCTCTACGTCATCTTCTCCATGTCTGTTTTGTTTTGTTTTTCTTAGCATCAAGCCAAGGAGGCAGAGGTCTTTGCATTTGTTCTTCCTTCTGCCTGGGAAGCTCTTCATTGTTTTTGCAAAGACCTCAGGTTAAATATCACCTTCCCAGAGGTCTTCAAAAACCATTCTATTTAAACTCAATCTCCCTCCTCCATTACTCTCCATCTTATCACTTTTTTCCCCTTCATACTTTTTATTGCAATTTGAATTTTTGTTGCTGTTTGCTTTCATTCTATCTGGCTCTAAGCTAAGGCCTCAGTGAGAACAGGGACCATATTCATTGTGTTCATCATTGTGTCTCTGGCACCTCGCATGGTTCCTGGTATATGTTAGGAACTCAGTTACTGGATGAGTGAATGGCTAAAAGGATCCAAAATTGTCAAGGTGTGGAGGTCCCTGAGGTAGACAAGTGAGAAATTTTGGATGGTGAGAGTGTGCATTCGGAAATTACACTCCATTCCAGAGTTAGATTGGTGACAGGTGATCTGAAATTCCTAAGCCCATGGCTCCTCCTGCCTAGTGGAGCTGGATCACATTGTTGCTGAGAAACTTTTATGAAGCTAAAAGGTTGTTTTGCCTCTTATGAAAAAAGATTTATTAATGTTTATCTGTAAGTACAAATTTATCACAATAAGAAATGAGTTTGAGCTTTTTAGGGTAGAATGCCAATTGATTATACAGCATACATTATTAATATTTATTATGGTTATATTAAAACTCATGAGTCCCATGTAATCTCATTTTAAAAGTATAGGCTTTTGGCTAAGAACATTATGACAATCTATTTGACATTAGGCATCATCTGGAAAGGATCTAAGGCAGGATTATTGAATTAGATCTGGCTGCAGTGTAGATCTGGCTACACTGTACTTCCCAGCACTGATGGAAGTGGACGTGGGAGAGGAGGGTATGATGTCGTGCTGCGAGGGGTGAGGGTGAGGGAGGAGGACGAGAACTAGCTCTAAGCTCCCTTCCAATTGCTTCTGATTCTTCAGGTCCAGCTGAGCCAATTCAGTCAACCTAAACAGTTATTGAGGGCCTTTTGGGTGCCAGGAACTGAGCTGGGAGTGTAAGCATGAACAACTCAGACACCCACTCTGCCCTGACAGAATCTGGAGATGGTAAATGGGAAGTGAACATGACTTGGCCAAACCAGATGGTGACATCATTTAGTCAGCACGTGGCTCTCCTCTCGGAGTGTCAGTTTGGCACCAGAACCAGCTACGTGTCATGAACAATCAAAGAAATAGCACTTTCTTGAATGGTACCAAAACATTTTTAGTCACCAGTTCCATGAAATGACCACTGGGTGCATTTGAAATGGCCCCAGAGTTTGAAATTCCAACTGCCTTCGCTTGAATGTTCCCTCATTCCTTCATCCTTCCTCGCTTGTTTGAGCTCCTTCACCATACCTCCGTGTTTACTGCATTTCCTGTGTGATACTGCGCCATTTCCCCCCTTAATTTAATAGTGAAATCAGTATACGCTCCTCTTATTAGGTTTATGAAATAATAGAATGCCTGACTTGCCCAGAATTTCTTGATATGTGATCCTGCAGCTGTTTTCCAATATACTGTTGTCATCATAGTTACTGCCTCGCATTTGAGAGCATCATCATGGTGCCTGCCGGTTCCCGATGGCAACCAGAGTAGTGCATCTTTTGTCTTCTCACTATCCCCTCTGCAATAATCATCATTTTCCACATTAGGTTTATTTATGTATTTTTAAATTAATTTTATTTTTACTTTTCAGTGGAGGTCCTGCGGATTGAATCCAGGACCTTGTGCATGCTAAGCACGCACTCTACCACTGAGCTACACCCTCCCCTTCCACATTAGGCACTGCATTCGTTGTCAGCATCAATCATACTCTTTTGAATTGTTTCAGCACCAACATTGCCAAGCAGATGGCTCATGTCACACCTAACCTTTTATTTTAAGTCACCAATAGTTGTCTCACTAGTTGTCAGCCATTTCCTCCACTTTTTTCAGCTATTTTATTGAGTAAGTGGAAAAATTACAGATGATGTGGTGATGTTGGGCAAGTCATTAACGTCTCTGAGCCTGTTATTTCATCTGTAAAATCAGAGGATGTAATTAGGCTGGAGGTTAAGCTACTGGACAATGAGGCAAATTTAGCTCTCAGATGAGCTCGGGTTGGCCTTCACAGCATTTAGGTAATTCTTATTCATTGGCAGCTTTCTAAAATTGGGAGTTTTCCCATGAAACTTCGGATTTCTGGCTTCTCATGAAAAATCAATACCCGAATTCCCTTGTAAAAGTCTGGCCCCAGAGACTGCCTCAATCTCACATCCTTGTCACACTCACAAACGACAAGGGAGGAAGACACGGCTAGCCAATCTCACTTCTCGTCTGATGGCCCCTGAGATGGTTGTGGGCCAGGCCCTTCCTCCTGAAATCTGACAGAAGGCTTAGAAGAACCAGATCAGAAAGGGAAGCTCCCTTAGTGGCCTAGAAAATTCTCTGAGGAAAGAGGAAAACAGTGACCTCACCTATACCTTAGCCCTTGGTCACTGTTCATGTTGTGGTCTTGCATTGTTCAATATTTAGCACAGTTTGAGTTGAACAGGTTTGTTTCAAAAAATATTTGGGGTCGGGGTGTGGTTATAGCTCAAAGGTAGAGCACGTGCTTAGCATACATGAGGTCCTGGATTCAATCCCCAGTACGTCCATTAAAAAAAAAAAAGAAAAAGAAAAAGAAAAAGAAAAAAATACTTGGGGAGGGGTGGGCTGGAGAACAAGGTGACTTGTCTTGCCCCCTCATCCCTCTAGTTCTCTGAATCCACCTTCCCTAGTGTGGTTCTTTCTGTTCGGTGACTTTAGGAGAAGGGGTGTGTGTGCATGTGTGTGTGTATATTGAGGGAAAAGGGAGAAAATATTTGCAAACAATGCGACTGACAAAGACTTAATTTCCAGAACGTACAAACAGCTCATACAACTCAATGACAAAAATACAAATAACCCAATCCAAAAATGGGCAGAAGACCTAAACAAACATTTTTCCAATGAAGACATACAAATGGCCAATAGGCACATGAAAAAATGCTCAATATCCCTAATTATCAGAGAAATGCTAATCAAAACAATAATGAGGTATCACCTCACACCAGTCAGAATGGCCATCATTCAAAAGTCCACAAACAATAAATGCTGCAGAGGGTGTAGAGAAAAGGGAACCCTCCTACATTGCTGGTGGGAATGTAGTTTGGTACAGCCATTATGGAAATCAGCATGGAGATTCCTTAGAAAACTGAAAATAGACTTACCTATGATCCAGCAATCCCACTCCTGGGCATATATCTGGAAGAAAGTCTAATTCGTAGAGATACATGCACCCAATGTTCATAGCAGCACTATTTACAATAGCCAAGACATGGAAACAACCTGAAAGTCCATCAACAGATGACTGGAGAAAGAAGTTGTGGTATATTTATACAATGGAATATTACTCAGAGATAAAAAAGAATAAAATAATGCCATTTGCAGCAACATAGATGGACCTGGAGATCATCATACTAAGCAAAGTAAGCCAGAAAGAGAAAGAAAAATACCGTATGATAGCACTTATATGTGAAAACCAAAAAAAAGGACACAGATGAACTTGTTTACAAAACAGAAACAGACTCACAGACAGAAAAAAGACTTACAGTTACCAGAGCGGATAGGGGGTGGGGAAGGATAAATTGGGAGTTAGGGATTTGCAGGTACTAACTACTATATATACAGTAGATAAACAGTGAGTTTCTATTGTATAGCACAGGGAATTATATTCACTACCTTGTAATAACCTATAATGAAAAAGAGTATGAAAAGGAATAAATATAAATGTGTAATTGAACCACTATGTTATACACCAGAAATTAACACAACATTGTAAATTGACTGTATGTCAAATATAAATAAATAAATAAATATTTAAAATTAAAAAAAGAGAGAAGATAATTCTAGTCTGAACTGTTTGGGAGAGAGTGGTCTTTAAATTGGACTCCTGCTCATCACTTAATAGTAGTCCCCACCTTGCCTATTTTATTTATTTATTTAATAAATAAATAACAAATAAATTAGTTAACTTAGGCATCTGAGTTTCCATTAGATAATCTCTAAATCCTCTTCCACCTTAACAGATCTAAGATTTCTAAGATTTTCTTTCAAGGGTGTCGAGCCTCTGCAAACGGGTATATTGCTCCCTCCCTTTCCTGGCAGGACATCACCAGTCTAAATGCAAAGATACAATCTTGGTCTGTCTTCCATTAAATCCCCAGCGCTGAGAAAAATCCCTAGCATGTAGAAGGCATTCAGTAAATATTTATGGAATAGAGTATTCGGGGTTAGCAATTTCCTTTGGAAAGAATCCACAATGACTAACAGAGCAAATCAGTGTTTAAGAGAGCACATATAATCACCTTATGTGCAATATCGTTTTTTACCCAATAGAGAGGGATAGCCAGCTTTAGTTTAAATATTTTGTTGTGTAAACTCATTAACATGTCCTGAATACAAATATAAGTCAGGCTTTTAGACTTCATTTTTATTTCTACAGAAGGCAAGACAGTGAAGAAAAACAGTAAGCCTGAGTCTTAAAGGAGTGATGAATTTGCTTCCTTGACTAAGATAGGCTTAAAAAAGCACTTTCTGAAAATCAGGTTTCTGAGTGGAGCCCAGGTGGGGATGGGTGGCAGAATGCTACCCCCTTGTGTTTAGTGTTAGAACTTACACCGCTGTTTCCGCTGAGTCTGTGAGATGAGAACGCTAGAGAGCAAGAGTGAGCAAAACACAGCTCCTGACATTTCAGGAGGGAAAACTCAATTATATGATTCTTCAAATACGGAACTTCCAGCTGCAGTAACTGTTTTGGAGGAAAGGATATGGTGCTTTGAGAAGGATTCAGTGTTACTCCCTGCCTCCCAAGACAATTAGCAAAATGTAGAACAGTTCCTTGAGAACCTTACCTGCCTGCACCTCGTACTAAGCTCCTTTCAAGCATGATCTCATTCAGTCCTCTCAAACTATAGGCAGGTGATGATAAGTAATTTGTACAAGATCACACAGCTAGAAAGTAGTGGGACTCAGGTGTTTAATGTTTAACTCCCATTTTCTTTATTAATTGAAAAAAAAAAAGGGCAGATAGCCCAAGATACTCTCAGTGTTTCTTATACACCATTTGAGGAATGTGGGAACCCCTTTTAAAGGAGTAAAAAACTTCTCAGAGTTTTCCCCATCACCAAGCTCAGCTTGAATTATTTTGATCATAGTGCTGGCTGTTTTAGTACCTATAAAAATGTTAGCTATGAGCTCTGTAGGTCTTTAGCTCTTGCATGATTATAAAACAAAAACAAATGCACAAGTTAAATATGAGCAAAACTGTCATTCAGCGAAGTGTACTGTGACTTCAAATTAACAGCAGTGACATGGCACTCACTTAAAAATAAACATACACGAGTTGCCAGCCAAAAGTCAGGCACCATTCCTATCGTTGGGGGTACAGTGACAGAGACAAATGAATGCGCATAACAAAGCAGAAACAGACACACAGATGTGGAGAACAAATTAATAGTTACCAGAGGGGAGAGGGGAGGGGCAAGATAAGGGTGGAAGGTTAAGAGATACAAACTACTATGTATAAAATAAATAAGCAACAAGTATCTATTGTACAACACAAGGAAATATAGCCATTTTTTGTAATAAAATTATAAGTGGAGTATAAACTATTAAAATATTGAATCACTATGTCATCTGAAACTAATATAAAACTGTCAATTAGCCATACTTTAATTAGATAAATTATTAATTAAAAGTTCAATCTGGAATGTTTAAAAAAAGAATGTTGCAGTATTTGGAAAAGAGTCATAAATTATCATCTTAGGGAAGAGATAGAGAAAACTGCCTCATTTGACTTCAGCATAAACTAGCAGTCCTAGCAAACCAGTTGGCAGCACTGAACGGAGAGCAAAGATCTGTAGACATTTCCAATTACTTCATAAATTCACCAACAAATATGTATTGAGCATCTACATGGAAGTCATTGGAACAGAGGTAGTGAATGAGATCACAGAGTTAAAAAGGAAGAATTCCGCTCCCCTAAATCTGGACAGTACTCTTTAGGTTTGGCTTCTCCTACTTCTCTGCAAGACCACTTAGTCATAGCACTCTCATCCGGGAGCTTTGTGCAGAGCATGGCTCTCTCTTCAAAGCCTTACCATCCTGAATCCCGTGCCTCAAGACCCTCAAAGAGTGGATACCGCTGTGCCTTGTCTGTTATTGGAACAAGTCTTATATTGATAATATTATGTAACATTTTATGGAATATGTACATTTGCCATGCACTGTTTTAGATGCATTCGCTCATTCAGTCTGCATAATGACCCAGTGAGGTGAGTATTAGCGTTGTCTCATTTTGCAAGTGAGTGAGTAAGCCACAGACAGGTTACTGTGTTGCCAGGCATCCGCTGGTAAGCTGGGGAGGTTGACTGCTCTGTGATGCCTCCAGTGATGTCTCTTGATGACAATAGCTAGCCCGAGGGCCTCCAAAAATAGTTCTGCAGGTTGTTCATTGTGCAAGGTTGCCGCCAAAGGGAGTCTGGGGACAGAAATTCAGTCCTCACTCTGTTTGCTAAACTGTAGGCCTGCCGGGCTGCATCCACCCAGCGAGGCCTTTACATAACTAGCACAAAGGTGCTGGGAGCCCCCTCGTGAGTTGAATGCTTTGTGTGTGTTATCTCACTTAACCCATCTGTCCCCAAGCCTCTGCTCATTCTGTTTTCATAATCTCAGTGCTTCATACCCATGGAGAGAACTCTGTATTGCTTACATTTTAAGAAATTTAGGTCACATGGCTCATTTATAAACCTACATATGAACACCACCTACTTACTTTGATTTTATCTGTCAAAAGATGCTTACAGATTGGGCAGCTTTAATTAAGCAACTAGGTCAACAAGTGGAGAACATATAACTTTGGAATAAACTGTTAATAATTTAAAACAACAAACTGTTTTAAACCTATATTTTCTGCATCTTTAGTAGCAATATCTGTATCTATTAATTTATCCATTTTGCATCCAATAAACACTTTTTTTGGTTTGAATGGGTTTTGTTGTGTTTTTTTTTTGAGGGTTTTTGTTTGTTTGTTTTTGATGGTCAGGCATTGTTTGGTAATGAGAATTCAATAAACAATAAAATTATTGTTATCCTAAAGAAACTTCTAGTCAGAAAGGAGAAATTTAAGAAATAGAACTCATTTATTTATCATTATATATTTAAGGGTTATTATAGGTCAAATTCTTTTGGGCACTAAATGTACAAAGAAGCTCTGAACTATTATCACCAGAAAAGACAAATGCTTCTCATACTAAAATCTATTTCAATCAAGTCAAATTTACCTCACTTCACTGAACTAAACAAATTGATTTTTAAACTGTTAAAATTCCTGGTAAGTCCTGAGCTTAATTACACTGACTACCTTAAAGAGAATAACATTTTTATGCATAAATACCCATGAGTATGAATTTTTAAGTCTTCAAAATTAGGAACAATTAACATAGTGCTCCTTAGATGACAGTGTGTTTTCTCAGACATTTTTCATTTGATACTCATAAAATCCCAGAAGGAAGGTGCTAATTTACTTTCATCTTTTTCTAGACGGTTAAGCAAGCCCAGTGAAATTTGTCGATGGTCCTTTAGCTGATAGGTGGAGCCAGGTCTATAAACCAAATCAAGTATCATGTAGGGTTCACAATGACATTACAAAATCCCCTACAGTATTTTGTTTTTCCAGTCCTAACAGGGATATTATTGTTTATTGTCAGCTTAATAAAAAGATTCATGTTACAATAATTCAGTATGAAATAGATATTTTTAAAAAACACATCTGAAAAGTAGTATCTACTTACCTGGAAGTCGCTGTTGCTTGTAACAGTATATTGTGACCAGATCCACAACATGTTGTATGCTGTAGTGTCAAAGCATCCATAAAGTCAGATTTATTAGGCGTCAATTGGCTTTGCAGTGAAATTAGTTCTTGAATTGATATAATTTCACAGTTTAATTTCACTAACTAGTATGGGACAGACTGGGAAATTTTTAGGAAGGTAGTGCCATCTAATGGTAAAATCAGGCAGATGACATGTACCTGCAAGACAACACAAATAAAATATAGAGAATTAATTTATTCAGCCATGAAAAGGAATGAAATATTGACATGTGATATATCATATATGAATCTTAAAAATATTGTGCTAAGTGAAAGTACCCAGACACAAAAGCTTTCATTTTATATGATTCCATTTACATGAAATATCCAGAATAGTTAAATCCATAGGGACAGAAAGCACATCACTGCCTGCCAGGGGCCAAGAGAATAACTGCTTAATGGGCAGAGGTTTCTTTTGGGGTGGTAAAAATGTTTTGGAACCAGAGAGTTGATGCGTTCTATCATGAATGTACTAAATGCCACTGAATTGCTCACGTTAAAGCAGGCAAAGTCAGTTGCAAACCTTCGGGGAAGGATTCACCATTCTATATGCCATTAATTGAATTTCACTTCATTTTAAAACATTTTTAATAATATAAATATATAGAACTTATTAACTTGTAATATCTTCATTTGTACAAAACAAGTAATACACCATATTGCTCCTGTCATTTGTTGACTGAGACAGTGTTCTAAGGCACTAAGAGAATATGAAAATGCAAAACCCAGTTTCGATCCTTAGAAGTTACAGGTTAGTGGTGAAGAGTTGTACATTCAAAAAACAGGACCAGACAAATGTCATGAGTGGAACAAGGGAGAGGAAAGCTAACTACAGGCATATTTCAGAGATATTGCGGGTTCTGTTGGAGACCATGGCATAAAGCGAGTCACACAAATTTTTTGGTTCTCCAGTGCATATAAAGAAAAGTGAATTTACACTATAACGTAGTCTATTAAATGCGCAATAGCATTATGTCTTAATAAAACAATGTACATATCTTAATTTTAAAATACCTTATTGCTAAAAAATGTTAACCATCCTCTGAACTTTCAGTGATTTGTAATCTTTTTGCTGGTGGAGGATCTTGTTTCAGTGTTGATGGCTGCTGACTAATCAGGGTGGTGGTTGCTGAAGTTTGGGGTGGCAACTTCTTAAAATAAGACAACAAGGAAATTTGCCACATCAATTGACTCTTCCTTTCATGAATGATTTCTCTGTAGTGTGCAATGCTGTGTGATAGCATTTTTAGCCAAAGTGGAATGTCCTTCAAAATTGAAGTCAATCCTCTCAAACCCTACTGCTGCTTTATCAACTGAGTTTATGTAATATTCTAAATCCTTTGTTGTCATTTTAAGTCTTCATAGCATCTTCACCAGGAGTAGATTCCATATCAAAAAATCACTTTGGTTGCTCATCCATAAGAAGCAACTTCTCATCTGCAAAAGTTTTATCCCGAGATTCCAGCAATTCAGTCACATCTTCAGGCTCCACTTCTGATTCTAGTTCACTTGCTATTTCCACCACATCTGCAGTTACTGCCTCCACTGGAGTCTGGAATCCCTCAAAGGCATCCATGAGGGTTGAAATCAACTTCTTCCAAACTCCTGTTAATGTTGACATTTTGACTTCTTCCCATAAGCTTGTTCTTAATGGCATCTAGAATGGAGAATCCTTTCCAGAAGGCTTTCAGTTGGCTTTGCCCACATCCATCAGAGGAATTACTCACTATAGCAGCTAGAGCCTTATGGAAGGTATTTCTTCAATAATAAGACTATCAAGATGACTCCTTGACCCCTGGGCTGCAGGATGGATGTTATGTTAGCAGACGTGAAAACAGCATGAATCTCCTTGTCCGTCTCCATCAGAGCTCTTGGGTGACCAGATGTCTTGTCAATGAGCAGTCATATTTTGAAAAGAATCTTTTTTTCTGAGCAGTAAGTCTCAATAGCAGGCTTAAAATATTCAATAAACTATGTTGTCAACAGATGTGCTGTCATCCAGACTTGTTCCATTTATAGAGCACAGGTAGAGTAGATTTAGCATAATTCTTTAGGGCTCCAGGGTTTCAAAATAGTAAATGAGCATTGGTTTCAACTTACTGTGATCAGCTGCATTAACCTCTAACAAGAGAGCCTGTCCTTTGACGCTTTGAAACCAGGCATTGACTTCTCCTCTCTAGCCATGAATGTCCTAGCTGGCATCTCCTCCCAGCAGCAGGTTGTTTCATCCACACTGAGTATCTGTTGTTTAGGGTGGCCACCTTCATTCGTTATCTCAGCTAGATCTTCTGGGTAACGTGCTGCGGCTTCCACATCAGCACGTGCTCATCACCTTGCGTGTTTATGTTACGGAGACGGCTTTTTCCCTTAAGCCTCATGAACCAACTTCTTCTAGCTTCAAACTTTTCTTCTACAGCTTCCTCATACCTCTCAGCCTTCACAGAATTGAAGAGAGTTGGGGCCTAGCTCTGGATTAGGCTGTGGCTGAAGGGAATGTTGTGGCTGGTTTGATCTTCTCCCCAGACCACTCAGACTTCCCGCACATCAGCAACAAGGCTGTTTCACTGTCTTATCATTTGTGTGTTCACTGGAGTAGCACTTTCAATTTCCTTCAAGAACTGTACTTTGCATCCGCAACTTGGCTGACTGGCACCAGACGCCAGTCTCAGCCTTCAGCGTGTCTTCCTCATTAAGCTTAATCACTTCTAGCTTTTGATTTAAAGTGAGAGGCGTGCAACTCTTCCTTTCTCATGAACACTTAGAGGCCAATGTAGGGTTACTAGTTGGCCTAATTTCAATACTGTTGTGTCTCAGGGAGTAGGGAGGCCTGAGGAGAGGGACAGAGATGGGGGAATGGCCAGTAGGTAGAGCAGTCAGAACACACACAACATTTATCGATAAAGTTCTTGGTGCCTCAAAATACTTAAAATAGTAATATCAAAGATCAGTGATCACAGATCACCATAACAAATATAATAATATTGAAAAAGTTTGAAGTATTACAAAAATTACCAAAATGTGATAAAGAGACACCAAGTGAGCAAATTCTGTTGGAAAAATGGCACCGATAGACTTGCTCCATGCAGGATTGCCAAAAACCTTCAGTTTGTCAAAAACACAATATCTGCGAAGTGCAATAAAGTGAAACACAACAGAACGAGGTGTGCCTTCACTCTGGTTAACCGGGGAATGGTGGAGCACTTCACAGTGGGGGCTGAGGCAGGGTGGCAGTGCAGGAAGACTCCTGGAGAAGGTGGTTTTAGAGCTGGAGTTTGATGGAAACCAACACACTGCAGAGAACTCAGCTTAAACTTAAACACGCTGTCATGGAGCCCAACCAGTGCAGCAGTGTGCGTCTCACTGCTGCCTGTTCTAGCAGTGAGGTCTGGGCGCGAGTATTCTGAAAGGCAGCTCTCACCCAGTGGGCACTAGAGAAAGAGCTGGAAGTGAATGCCGTGTTCCACTGCGACTGAGAGCTCGGGGCATCCGGAGTCCCGGCCACCTGGAGCTGGGGCAGGTGATGGTGAAGGGAATTCTGCCAGATGGAATCTGAGCCTTGATCCAGGCAGGCCAACCTGCAATCAGATCAGAAGTGAGGGACAGAGTCTGGAATCAGATGTCAGCACCCAGTGCTTATCCCTTCTTCCCACCTATCCCTGCTTTGCTGCTTTGTATGGTCCTTTCATATATTCATCATTATTCATCATGCAGCAGATATTGACTGAGTGCTACAACCTGTCTAGACCCTGGAAACAGATAAATAAAAGACAGTATTCTTGCCCACAAAGCGCTCATAGTCTTTAAAGGAGAACAGACCTGTTAACAATGATCATACAATTGCATAATTGCTTTAGTGACAATAAATACAAAGTATGGGGTGCATAGGAGGAGTCCCTAAGTCTGACTGAGGGGAAGAAGAGAGCCAGTGGTCCCCAATTTTCTCAAATCCAACACCCTTTCCTTTTAATATGAAATACATTGGAATGCCCTTTTGGCTATCCCGAAATAAAATTCCTGGATATAACTTACCTACAACAGAATTTTAAAAGAATTGACCAAAAAACCCTAAAATGAATGCAAAAGAATGAAAAGACAGTAATTTATGATACAAAACATTTCAACAAGTAAATAGTCACAACCTTATTAAAAAATTAAATAGTAGAGCTTAAGCCAATAGGTAGAATGACCATGAATGTGGCAGGTAGAATGCAGAGTAATACAGGTGTATCATGCTGATAACTAATGCACAGGTACACGTGACAACTTGTACAAGAATGTTCATAGCAGCATCAGTCCCAACAACCAGTGAAAACAACCCAAATGCTCATCAAATATTGAATGGATAAATTAAAAGTGTATATCTATACAATGGAATATTATTCAGCAGTAAAAAAAAAGAGAAAGTACTAATATATGATACAACATAATGAATCTCGAAAATATTATGCTAAGTGAAAGCCAGTCACAAGAATCATATATTGTATGATTCCATTTATATGAAATGCCTAGAACAGGCAAATCTATAGAGACAAAGAAAATTAGTGATTACCTAGAGCGTTAGGGAATGGTTGAGAAGAAATGGGGATTGACCGTTAATAGGGTAGGTTTTTGTGGGGGAGTGATGAAAATGTTCTAAAACTTACTGTGGTGATGGTCTCACAACTCTGTGACTATACTAAAAGCCCTTGAACTTCACACTTTAAATGAATGGATTGTATGGTTTGTAAATTGTCTCAAAGCTGTTTTTAAAAAGCATTTTACCAAATATATAATCTGAAAGAACTCCCAGTGGCCAAAGCTGGCAGGCTTTGAGCAACAAAATTAATAAATTCATATTAGATTCTAACCTAAGGAATAAAATAAATATCCATATGGACGTAAGTAAAAGATTGAATACATAAATAAATGAGAGAAGAGACAAGTTTCCCATGCCGAAGAGTTCCAAGGAAATGATGTAGAGGTGGGACATAACATCCCACTGCTTACATGTGGGCTTCCCATAGTGACTGCCTTCTAACAAGCACAGTACGGCAAGCAGAGAGAAAAGACTTTGCAGAGGAGAAACCTGACATACACAACCTCAGCCAAGTGATCAAGGTCAGCCTCATCAGTGATGAAGCATGTTGATCGTACGTACCCTCAGTATCACGTGGTAAGGCTAGCACTTTACCTTCGTGGCTTTCCTCTCCAAAACCTGTAACCCATCTAATCATGAAAAAACACCAGACAAATCCCAGTTGAGGAGATTCTACAAAATGCTTACCCAGTAATTAACACTGTCAGGGTCACCAAAAACAAGGAAAGTGGGTAGGGGGAGGGTAAAGCCCAGTGGTAGAGTGCATGCCTAGCATGCACCTGGGTGCAAGTCCCAGTACCTCTGCTTATAAACAAACAAACCTTAAATTACATCCCCCCATAAAAATTAAAACAAACAGACAAAAAAAAAAAAAACCAAGGAAAGTGAAAAGCTGTCAGAGCAAAGAAAAGCCTAAGAAGACATGACAACTGAATGCAAAGTGATGTCCTGGATGGAACACTGGAACAGAGAAAGAACACTAGGTAAAAGCTGTGAAGTCCTAATAAAGCATTAGTTAACAAGACTGGTTCACTAATTGTAACACATGTACCTTGCTGCTGTAAGACACCAACAGTAGAGAGACTCAGTGCACTGTATGCATGGGAGCTCTCTGTACTAGCTGCACATCTTCTCTGAATCTAAAACTATTCTAAAATAAAAATATGTACCAACATACAATAAAAGCATAGATTTGTGTTATCTTCCATGCATTTAGAGAAGTGTAGATAGTATCGTAAAGAACACTCATCTACCCCTCTTATTTCGCAGCATGTGAAGCCATCTCCTGTTAACCTCCTATGCCTTCCTCCTCCTTTCATAACCTTACCTTGAACTTCATCTTTATTATTCCCATGCATGCTTTTATATTTCTAATATGTAAGCATGTATCCATAACTAATATATAGTATTAAAATTATATTTCCATGAGAGCCTATAAATGCAAATGAATAGAAAAAATTGGAAATATAGGTACCAAACTGACATCAGTGCTTATCTCTGGGGAGACAGAGAGAGGGGCAATGGATAAGAGTAAAGTGGAGGGAGGGTATATAGCTCAGTGGTAGAGCACGTGCTTAGCTTGCGTGAGGTCATGAGTTTGATCCCCAGTACGTCAATAAAAATAAATAAATAAATAAATCTAATTACCTCCCCACCAAAAATAAACAAGAATGCAAAAAAAAGACATTTATTTTTAAACAAAGCACAATTATAATTTTATTGCTTTTAGCAAAATAAAATGACATAAGTGACTCCTTAAAAACTAACAGTTAAGCTTTCTTGTTTCCTTGTCTCCAGGGCATTTGGCGTTCTTTATCAACTGGTACATAAAAAAGTAGGAAAACTAGAAGGTTATCAAGTTGTCCTTTGTATTTCTCTTTTAATAAATCAGTACAGTAGTCTACCAAAAAGTAGTAAATGGCTCCCATTGTGGAAAGAAAAGTATCTGGCTTTCCTTTCTGATGGCTCCAAAAGCAAGTTTTTCTTGTTTTCAACTCCTAGCAACCCTTGAAATCTCTCATTAGTGAGTATTTTTGTTTGTTTGGTTCCAGGTGCTATCTATAAATAAAATTTTTTTCAGTGTTTTGTCTTTGCACTTAATGTCATTCAAATCCTGTTTCTTCAGTTTTCTTGCATTTAATGGATAGCTTGTCAGGGCTATCATTTTTGCCTCTACATTATTTTGAATCCTTTTTTGCAGATGAAAAGAAATACCTTTTATTGAGACAGACATAGGTTCAGGAAAAACAGGTACAACTTCATGGTCCTTTTCTTCATAGTCTGGAATACAAGGACATGTATAAATACCTTAAAACCTATAAACTTACAAACTCAGGTGCTAAGAGTTTTGCACAGATAGCAGTGCTTTTGCTATCTATTTCACTCGATGTTTAATGATGTCCACCTGCCTTCAGTAGGCGTTGTCATGTGTCATCTTCCCTTCCCAGGCAGGCTATCTAAAAGCAAATGCGTCACACATGGTGTCTGTTCAACAGGTACATTTTCAACTGGGACATAACACGTGTAGCAGGAGAACATTTTTGAACCACCTCATTTGAGATACTTTACTCTTGCATTTTGCTGAGCTTTTTGAAGAACTTTTTGATATGCTAAGGATAAATTTTGAAGAGGACCTTCTACAGCTATGGAAGTAGGTTTTACTTCCACAAATTCTGAATTATCTTCTTCTCTTTCTTTGAGACATATAGGTGTATCGAGAGGCCTTTTTTTCACTCAAACCAAAGTATAACATCTATTTCTAAGACACATATCACAGGAGCCCTGCACAGCCCACAGGTCCTCCCACAGCTCCACGTGTCTTCCACTCCACCCGACCCTGACAGTATAATTTTTAATTGGCCAAATTCAAGAAACATGGTATAGATCACATCATACTTCTGCTCAGAAAAGCTTTCACTAGTTTCCTTCACCTCACACAGCATCCCACAGTCAGAAGCTGTCACTAAATAATCACTGATGCTGAAATGTTATCAGTGCTGACTTCCAGTATCTTTTGCTGCCCTCAATCCAGTGGTTCTCAACCCTGATTGCAAATTAGAATCACAAAGAAAGAGTTGAAAACTACGACTTGGCCCCTTTCTCCACTGATTAATTGAAATCTCTGCGGATAGAGCCAAGGAATCTGCATTCAACCAAGCCCCTCAAGCAATTCCTATGCTCATTAATGTCTTTATCTCAGACCAAACATTTACTTAAACTTTATTTACCACTTGACTGAGTCATCTAGAAGGTTCTTGACCTTGTTTGTGAAACAGCTATGCTGTGTTGGGAGAAAACTACTGAACCAAATAGAAAAAAAAATGCTTGCAGAATTAAAGTGTTTATTTTTACAGTAAAATCCTGTGGATAAAGAGCAAGGTCTAGGCAAAATATTCGTCAAAATCATGGTATTGTTGTGGGCGCTTAGTAGGCTCTCAAGAAATATCTTCTGATTGAATGATGAATAAATAACTGAACAAATAAGATAATTACCAGCGAGTCCGAATAAGCTAAGGAAGGTCTAACTGAAGGAAATATTTGTTCAAGATTTACTGAGTACCTACTGTGTGCCAGACCTTGTGCTAAGCCCTTAGTATCTTTAAGATTCTACCAAGATGTGGACTTTGGAGTCATTAATAACCGAGGTTGGTAGAGAAATGCTGGCAACAGGCATTTTACCTCCACACAGTCTTCTTTTCTTTTCTTAATCTTTCCTGATGAGGAAAATGAACTGTCTTAGTGTGGGAAGATGTTCTAGCAGTAAGTCTCCAGAGAGCCAGAAAATAAAGCAAATGTCCTGACAAGAAGAGAGAACAAGTGAGCTGGAAGGGAGGGGCTGGGAGGTGAGACTCCTGTGGGTACCGGCCGCTAACATTCGCTCTCCTAAACAGCTGGAAACATCTTCAGAGTCACGATTGCTGAGTGAGCATCACAAACCTTCGTGGTGCTTCCCTAAGACAGAGCAGAAGAGGGTAAATTATGTCCCTTCAAACTTCAAAGCAACACAACTTTAAGAAAATTCAAATAATCTTCTTTTGCCAATAATGTACAGTGCCAGGGTAGTCCCACCATCTGTTTGAAATTCTAAGTGCCGTGACTGCTACATATTCTTAAATAAATATTTAAACCAGCTGCCAAGACGAAATTTTGTTAATAGCACATTTTTTAAAGCACAGAATTCCAAGTTTGATATGGAACAGAAGTATGAAGATTTTTTTTAAAAAAGCTAGAAAGCCCTTTTCAAGTAGAATAGAATGCAGTCAATTATATGCTTTTTTTGTTTTCTCCACTAAAACCAGAAAAATCTGCCCTTTGTCATCACGCCAGCTGACTTTTTTAGTCAATGTGTTATTAATCTCTGTCATAACCCTGACTTGACTTAAACACAAAAATGTGGTGCAGTCATGTGTTCTTTTAGTCCCTGCCTTTGGGTGATTAAAACACTAACTCTAACTTTTCTTGAAAGAGTGGTCCCCATTCCCCAAATCTGTTCTTTCAGGAAAGTGGGGATGATTGAAAATAAAGTGACGGGGGAAAAGAAAAGGAAAAAAAAGAGAGAGAGAGAGAGAGAAATAATCACTATGCAGTGTTGATTCTGGAAGCAGAATATGTCCTTCAAAGTCTTGCCAAGCCCCCTGCTCAGTGGGCTGGGTGGGTAGCCAGCCGTTAGAACAGCCAGCTGCAACTTTAAAGAACAGAGTCTTGGCTCCAGTGATGTGATTGGTTCAAATGTCAAAATCATTTGGGGATTTTGTATACCCCATGTTGACTCTTTGTTTAAATGCTACGAGGAAACTCTAGGAGGTCATTATTGCATGAAATACAATATGGCCAAGTCTTGCTGGGGGGCCAACCCAGACCACTGGAGCACGCAGAGCAGTCATGACCGCCATGCAGCTAGCCATACAGAGCCAACCCCACTCGCCAGTGTGCTTGCAATTGTGGCCAGGCCTACAGCCATTCAATCTAAAGGACAACCCCCACAGACCTCCATGCCTCCAGCAACAAGAAACCTCCACAACGGGAGGGTGCACAGAGCCCACGCACAGGGAACACCTGTGACCTGGTCATCAGGAGGGATTTTTCTCCTGAAAGCCACAGAAAACTTTGTATGTAAGATCATTCCTTCAATACCAGAAGATGTAGCTGATCTATGTTAATACATAGAAATAAACACAAAGAATTAGACAAAATGAAGACATAGGGGAAGATGTTCTAAAAAGAATGAGACAAAACCCTCAGAAAAAGAACTAAACTAAACAGATAAGTAATCAACCTGATAAAGGGATAAAAGTAATGATCATAAAGATGCTCATCAAACTCTGAGAATGTATGAATACAGTGAGAGCTTCAAGAGATAGAAAATATAAAAAAGAATCAATCAGAGCTGAAGAACACACTAATAAAATTAAAAATACACTACATGGAATGAACAGCAGAATCAATGATGCAGAAGAGTGGAGCAGGAATCGGGAAGACAGGTTTTTGTAAATCACCCAATTAGAACAGCAAAAGAAAAAGGAATCCTAAAAAATACAGATAGCTTACGGGATCTCTAGCACAACATCAAGCATACTAACATGCACATTTTAGGGGTCCCAGAGGAAGAAGAGAGAAAGAAAGGGACAGAAAACTTATTTGAAGAACTGGCTGAAAAACAGAGAGTGAAAGTGAAGGAATGGAAAAAGATACTGCATGCAAATGAAAACAAAAAGAACGTTGGGGTATCAATGTTTATATCAGACAAAATAGACTTTAAAACAAAACAAAAAGAAAGTTGGGGTATCAATATTTATATCAGACAAAATAGACTTTAAAACAAAAGCTATAATAAGAGACAAATAAGGATATTACATAATGATCAAGGAATCAATCCAACAAGAGAATATAACACTTGTAAATATTTATGGACCCAACATAGGAGCACCTAAATATATGAAGCAAATATTAACAGTCATATAAAGAGAACTTGACAGTGATACAATATCGTAGAGGATTTAATACCCACTTACAACAATGGGTAGATCATCTAGACAGAAAATTGATAAGGAAACACTGGCCTTAAATGACACATTAGATGAGATAAATTTAATACATATATACAGAATATTCCATATGAAATAACAGAATACACATTCAGTTCTAATGGGCATGAAGTATTCTCCAGGATAAATCACATATTAAGCTACAAAACAAGTCTCAGTAAATTTAAGAAGGTTGAAATTATATCAAACATTATTTTCCACCACAAAGAATGAAACTAGAAATCAAATACAAGGAAAAAAAACTGAAAAAACACAAACATGTGAAGACTGTACAGTATGTTACTAAATAATGAGTCAAAGAAGAAATCAAAGGAAATCAAAAAATACTTTGAAACAAACAAAAATAGAAACACAACATTCCAAAATCTATGAGGTGCAGCAGAAGTAGTATTAAGAGGGATGTTTCTAGTGATACAGGTTACCTCAAGACACAAAAATCTCAAACAATCTAACCTTATAGCTAAAGGAACTAGAACAAAAACAAATAAGACCCAAAGTTAGAATAAGGAAGAATATAAAACAGAATGAAAATAAATGAAATAGAGACTAAAATGACAATAGAAAAGATCGATGAAACTAAGAGCTGGTTCTATAAAAAGATCAACAAAATTGACAAACCTTTAACCAGGCTCATCATCAAAAAAAGAGAATTTGCCCAAATAATTAAGAAGTTAAAGAGGAGAAGTTACAACTGATACCACAGGAATACAAATGATCATAAGAGATTAAGTACATACCAACAAATTGGAAAACCTAGAAGAAAAGAATAAATTTCTAGAAACATACAATCTTGCAAAACTGAATTAGGTAGAAATAGAAAATCTGAATAGACCAATAACTAATAATGAAATCAAATGAACAGTTTAAAGAATCCCAAGAAACAAAAATTCAAGACCAGATAGCTTCACAAGTGAATTGTACCAAACATTAAAGATGAGTTAATACCTATTCTTCTCAAACTATTACAGAAAATTGAAGAGGAAAGAAAGATTCCAAATTCATTCCACAATGTCAGCTTTACCCTGACACCAAAACCAGGCAAAGATACTACAAAAAAGGGGGTGGGGGCACAGAAAAAATCAAGCTAATATCACCAATGAACATAAATGCAAAATTTCTTAATTAAATATTAGCAAAAAAATTTTTTTAATACATAAAAAAATCATATACCAAAATCAACTGAAATTTACCCAGAGATGCAAGGATGGCTCAACAACCACAAATCAATCAATGTAATACACCACAGTAACAAAATGAAGAATAAAAATCATATGACTTTCTCTAAAATGGGAAAATACGGGGGGAGGGTATAGCTCCATGGTAGAGGGTGCGCTTAGCATGCATGAGGTCCAGAGTTCAACCCCCAGTACCTCCATTAAAAAGATAAATAAATAAATAAACCTAATTATCTCCCTCCTAAACAAATAAAAATAATAATAATTTAAAAAATTTAAATGGGAAAATACCAATTTGGAAGGATCATTTAAGTAAGTGATTCTACTTTTAGAAATTGTTAGCATTCTGTCTATTCATTTAGTATTTCTTGAGGCATTCTCTGTATTAACCTTTATACTGGGCACTGGTTTTACTAGTTCCCAAGGATGACAAACTCACACCAAGGTGATATAATCAGAAATGATCATCAAGGAGTCATTACTGAATACTGGAGATACCACAGTTGATGTTTTGGATAAGAATAATAGAATATCAATACCAAATTCACATTTTTTTTAAATATGCATCGCTAGTAAGAATTTGGTATGCCTCATATGTAGCGAGCATTGGTCACAACTTAGGTCCTAATGAGGGTAGACTAGGGACATAAATTACGCTTCTTGGGAATAATAGGGTACACATAAAATAAGCTATTCAAAACTAAATGCCATTACAATGTATTCTCCTGAACTCATTAAATAAAGTCCAGTATTTAAAAAGTATAACAGATTACAATAGAGTACTCTTAGGGCATAACTAATTAAGCACAGAGTAATACAGATGACCCTGACCTTTGTGATTACACTTCATGCAGAATCACAGTTATGTCTGCATGCAGTTTGAAATCCATTCACACCTGTAATTCATGACTGAAATGTAGAAATGTATCACAAATTGTCTCAGTACTGGTCAGTCTCCCTCAGACTTAATAGCCTAACCTGCATACAACTCCTTTCTGTTACTTGAATGTACCAGTCTTTCTTCCTGCCTCCGGGTCATCAGTTTACATGTTTCCCCTGCCTAGGGTGCTTTTTCCTCCAGCTCTCCACACAGATGGCTCCTTCACCTCCCAGCTCCAATTTCATGCCCTCGGAGAGCCCTCCCGCATGTGTATGCTTATCACTCCCTATCAGATCACCCTGTATTCCTTTTCTGCCCCTTAACACAATCAGGATTATCTAGTTTATTTGCTTGCTTGATAATTAACTAAATTTCTTGGTAGATTGTAAATTCTGTGATTAAAAAGCACCCTGACTAGTTTGTTCACCATTGTATCCCCATCACTTAGCACTGCCTGCACTAGCAGATATCTTTTTTGCGAATCAATGAAGAAGAAAACAGTTCAGGCAACTGTTCAAAATTCCCACTATGTTTAAGGAGTAAGAGACTCAAGCCTGAGGAGGAGATAACTTTGCTTGTTTCAGATAATAAGAAAAAAAAAAATCTGAGTTGAAAGGACATGCACGTGAAGGTTTTGCAAACCATTGGATGTATTAAGAAATTATATTTAAACTTGGGCACTGAGGGTTCATAGTTAAAACTAGAACTCTACTGTGGTTAACTTAAACAATTTACGGGTTATATTGGAAGCATATGGGAGTATCTCAGAGTACATAGGGCAAGAGTGCTCATGGGTTTCATGGGGACTGGGAACTAGGTGCTGAAAAGCTTTTTAGGTCCAAGGCAGCTTCTGCATGTATCTGCTTTTATTCACTCGGTATAGACTTTCTCTGGTTCTCAATCTTATGGAAAGTAGATTGTTACTCTGTAGCTCCTATTTTACTTTTCCTTTCAAGAGACCAGTTCCATTTCCAAATTCCCAACAAAGAGAATCTGCTTGCCCAGACTGAATTTGATTCAATCAACTGAGGCCTGGAGGGCATGGTCACAAAGTACAAACTGGAATACCTGAGCTTATTTCAGAGGGTGAGGGAACAGTGAAGAGGGTCATTTGTGGTCTCATGGACACACAGAGATATTCACTACCAAAGATGTATATGTTCTGGAGAGGTGTGTGTGATATAATATTTATGTTTAATTTTAAAAAGTAGATTATAAAACTTCTTTTATAATAAGATGCCATTTTAGTAAAAGTGAATGTGTAAGTATGTAAATACACATTAAAAAAATCTGAAAATACAGATACTAAAATGCAAGCAGTGACTGTCTCTATATAGTAATATTATGTGGTTTTAATTTTTTCTTTATGTCTTTAGTTTGAATTTTAATGTATAGAATCTGCATTTATTTTTTAAACCTTCTAGTATGAAAAACTTCAAACATATAGACAGAATAATATAATGAACTGAAGTACCCATTATCCATCTTATTAAAACATGACCACAAAAAAATAAAAAGGAACAACAACAAAAAAACCATGGCCAATCTTATTTCACTTATTACTTTCCTTACAGTCTAAGTATTTTACAAAAAGTACATTTAGTTTTATAATTAAAAATTAAAGCAAAAGTTTCCTTTAAAAAAAGAATAGACAATATTTGGAATATCTAACAACTTGAGAAAAATTAAGAATTAAATTTATGCTTTATATTTGGACCAAAAGAAATTCCAGATGCATTAGAAATTCAGATACTAAAAAAAAAAAAAGGAACAATGAGTACTAGAAGAAAATATAAGGAAACTCACTTGGTCTCCAGAGATTTGTAAGTCAAATAAAATGCAGCAGCAAAAACTACCATATATAAAAGTCACTGTATACAAAATTAAAACACAAGTGAAAAGACAGAAAATAGTTGCATTTTGTCAGAAAATAATGCAAAAGCAGAAGACAAATAATTGTAAGGATAAATGGGCAATAGACATGAACAGCCAAGTCCATAAATGAGAAATTAAAGTGGCCAACAAATATATTTAAAAAGTTGCTTTTGCTAGTAACTGAACAGAGACAAATAAAATAATAATGATGGATGATTTTACTCCTAAGAAATTGATAGAGAAGATATAGGAAAATAGCCTCTCTTGTAACGTATTGGAGATGTAAATTGGCAAATCTTTTCTTTTTTTCTCATTGAAATATAATTGACTTACAATATATTAGTTTCAGGGGGAAACCTTTCTTGAGGGCAGTTAACAATGCATATGAAAAGCCTTAGAATTTGGAATACCTTTGGCTTAATAATTATACTTAATAGGAATTTATCATGGCTATGCATAAAGATGCAGTTAAAAATATTTTATCCCAGTACTGTTTATAATAGTGAAAAACAAGAAACAACCAACATGCCCCAAAATAGACCATTGATATAGTAATTTTTAAGATTTTGATGTATCTGTGCAATGGCATATTACACAATATTTTAAAATAATGTAGAATAATACTTAGTGACATGTAAACATGTATTTGACATATTAAGTAAAAGTCAAACAAATTGAGAATAACTGGATGGCCACTAAAACATTAACTGTGTCTATTTTGGGGTGCTGATTAAGGCTGCCATTTATTTATTTGCTTAGCTTATCTGTGATTTCTAAGCATGTATTTTGTAATAAGACCAAAAAAACTATTTTAAAAATAGCGATTGGTTTTAAGCAACAACCTGAAATAAATATGCTTTAGTACTATCTAATGATGCTCTGTCTATATGGATTTACTGACTTATTTAAAGATTCTCCACAAAAAAATCTGTCCAGTGAAAGAAACTGAGAAAGTGGGTGGGGTGTGTGAATTAGGTTTATAGGCTGAAGTAAGTGGGATACTAAAAAGATAGCTGTTATTAGAAAACTTAGTGCTAAGACGCCTCTTTTTATTTTAACGTACTTTTAAAGTTGAATTTATTAACATATAATATGATTAGTTGGCAAGAAAGGCTGTGCTACTGTGGTGTTAAGACTTAGAATTATTACTGAGAGAATAGTAGGAATAGGAGCAACTGAATCTAAATGCTTTTTTGTTGTTCTGAAAAAATTAGCTAAATAAGGAAACCAAGGTGTTGAAAAATCAGTGGGAAATACTGCATACGGCAGATGTGTTTATTTCTATGTTCTTATTTTAAAAAAACTTTCCTGTAGATATCAAAATAAGAACTTGCTGCTCTGAAAAGCAGTTGGTTATGATAAATTTTGACTATTAAGGAGGCCAGGTAATCTTTGGAAAAATTTTGATTAATATTATCTCCTTATTGCCTCAATACAACATTCACATTTTGCCTCTTTATACCCAAATTCCTTAATGTGATAAAAGTTGTATTTCATTGATTTAATCAGGTCAATCTATTTAATGTGATTATGAGCCAAGATTATTTCCCTTTTAGTAACTTTTTGGTTTTGCTTGTTTGTTTAAGATTGCATTTGGGAATTTAAATATCTTTTTGTTCAGCGCAATTGCATCCTAGAAAACCTAGAGTTGCATACAACAGCATGGCCATCCTGTGAGTGCCTGTTTGATGATGATATAAGGGCAATTACATTTAAAGCAAAGTTCCAAAGAAGCACACCCTCCTTTGTGAAGATGTCAGATTTAGCAACACACCTAGAGGATAAGCATTCAGGTAAGATCTCTATAAACATAACATACTGCTAGTTTTAATATAAGCAAAGAAGCTACCATTTGTGGAGGAAAAAAATGTATAATTGAATATAAAAGTGAAATGTAAATCCTTGTAAATAGCTGAAACAGATGGTGGCATCTTCCTAGCTTTTTGCCTCAATCCTTTGAGGTTAATTTGTAATTATTAGGGATTACTTTAAAATATTTTTGCATATAGTTACAAACAGCTTATCATTTAATAAACCAGAAATAGAAAAATGACCCTAACCAGTGTCACTATTGAGATATACTAAGCTATCATCTATACACAATTGTTAAAATTTAACATTGATACAGAATTTGCGGAATTTACTCACTGCGTGGTATAATGTAATAACATACTTCCTGAACTCAAATGTGGGTGTGTGTTTATAAATTTCATTTTCAGAAGCATAGTACATAGAATAATGCCTTCGATGATGAGTTTTACAAACACACTCACACAATTTCCATGAACTAAATGTAATTAAAGTAATTTATTTTGAGTGAAGAAGTAAAGAGGGTATGTTTTAGGTTCAATATGCTATACACTTTGGGATGAAGAGAGAGTAAAATAGTGAAAATAACCAGAAAAATTGCTACCATTTTAGTGGGAAATGCTTTTCACTAAATTGCATTGGCTTCCTAACTACAGAAATGATGATAAAAAAAAAATTGCTAACTCCTGGTTGAAGGTATAACAAACTACACAGCATTTAAAGATATATTTAAGGTTGCTGAATCCCAGTAATTAGTAAATGTCAGTGATTAGCAGTTTTGGAAACTAATAAAAGTTTTCCAGTAGCTTTTATAGCAACTGTATTTAGAGGGCAAATACGGGTTGAAAAAAAATGAGGTGTATCTGTAGGTTTATTGTTATATAATATAAATTTTTTAATGAAGAGGAATATTTGCCCCAAATTTTTCTTCAGAATTTGTATAAGATGACTATTTTTGGTGCTTATGTAGGTTGAATTATTAAGAATAACTCAGGAACTTTGGATCTTGATACTAAATTTTAACTTTATACACTCATTTTCATAAATAATTTTCTGAATTCTTATAGATGGTTTTAGATTTCACTACATGCTAGATGTGGTTTAAGTGAAATAAGATTATTTTTAGTTTTTCTAATGAAAAGAATCTGGTCCCCAAATAGGTTGAAGCTCCTAAGAGATTCATGGTAAGATTCTCAGCTGTATTTCTCTCTTTTTGGTTTATTCACAGAAATGTAAGAGTTGTGGCATACACAGTTAATAGGATATTTCAGAGTTAGTGCTTTTCAAGTGTGGCTCAGAGTGTCCAATTTTTTAAATTATTAGAGATTGTTCATTATAAAAATGATACACAGGGGGCAGGTACAGCTCAGTGGTAGAGTGTGTGCTTAGCATGCACAAGGTCCTGGGTTCAATCTTCAGTACCTCCATTAGACAGAGAGAGAGAGAGAGAGGAAGGAAGGAAGGAAGGAAGGAAGGAAGGAAGGAAGAAGGAAAGAAGGAAGAAAGAAAGAAGGAAAGAAACCTAATTATCCCCCCAAAAGCCAAAGATTTATTTTCAATAGAAAAGAATCATTAAATATATATGTATGTATATATGTATAACTGAATCGCTTTGCTGTGCACCAAACATTGTAAATCAATTACACTTCAATAAAAAATAAAAATTAAAAAGATACGAAAATCAGGAAAGCAGGAAAATACAAAAGAGTAAAGAATAAAATATTACCCCAAATCCTAAACCCACAGATAAGTGCCTGTACTGTGTCAAATACACTTTAGTAAACCTCATTCTCCTTGAAGGACAGACCAAAAATTGCAGTGGAGTTAATTAAAGAAAGTATTGAGCATCACACAGACGTTTCTTCATGAGACAAACTATTTCTCCACCCCCTGCCGCCAAAAAAACCCTAAAGTTAAAATGAGTCTATGAAACCACTAACAGATTAGGGCTTTAAGTGGAGAATCTTTAGTTTGATTATAATCTGTGTGTTTTTAAAATTTAAGTGTCCAGGTAGTGACAATTAGACTCATAAAAATTAGAGTATTTCTGAACAGACAAGTCTATTTTTGAAAAATTTTTTAAAGAACGACGTTTAAGACTACTTTCACTCTTGGGGAGATTCTCCTAGGGTAGTCTCTGAGTATGGTCCCTCCTGCAGAGCCTCCTCCCCACCCTCTGATCACAGCCCAGTGGGTGCAGATGCAAGAGAGAACTGGCCTTTCGTCCTACAGAGGGAAACGTGCAGACCCGCATCTGTCCACCCCGGGTGGCAGGTGCGGAGCCGTGGTTCCAGCCTCTGGGAATTGGTGGCCTAGCTCCTAGGACCCAGGGAAGCATGGATCATGAAAAAGGCCAGGGAAAGAATTGTCCTCCCGAATCACCAATGTCAGAAGTGGTGTGGCCCTCAGGAACCATGGGTCCTAACTTTCAGAGGAGTCTGGGACCTGGGGAAGCTGGAGCAGGGTGGGGAGGGCACTGGCAGGAAAGCAACCAGGCAGAGCAGCTGGGCCTGCCCTTCTCTCCTTACAGCAGGGACGCAGCGAGTTAGGGCTCAGGACAGAGATGGTTCCACAGCTGCCAGAGCCCCGTGAGTGCCACCTCCCAGCTCCCCCAAATAACAGTACACACGCACACAGAAGCCCCACCCCCTCCTCAGGCTCCCCTGTGTCAGTAAATGACACCCCCACCCCCAGGCGCTCAGGTTACTCCCTGAACGTTGTCCTGGATCCCCCTTGGCCCCTACCTCCTCATCCAGTCCTCCCCGCTGTTCTTGCTGCCTCTGTGTCCAAATGCACCCAGACCTGCCAGCCCCTCCACAGACTCACTGTACTTAGAGCAAAGCCCCAACCCCTTCCCAGGGCTCCCGAGGCACTGCCCCTCGCCTCTCACCTCTTTCCCCTCAACCGGCTCAGCTGGTTATACCTCAGGTCTTGGTCACACAGCCTGGAACCCTCTCCTCTGGGACTTTACCTGGCCGTCCCATCAGCTGGCCTCAGCTCCAGGACCACTGCCTCAGAGACAGCTGAGCTTGCTGGGAATTTTAAATAATATACAAAAGTACAAAAGTTGTATATGGCACTTGAAGCTGCCTTCACCTACCTTCAGTGATGGTCAACCCCGGCCAGTTTGGTTTTACTGATCCCTCACCATTGATTATTTTGAAGCAAATCTCAGACATTACATCACTTCCTGTATAAATATTTCACTTTCTTTTAAAGAAAAATTGTCTCTAAAAGACAGGACAGGTCACCTGTTCTTAAACGGCTGTCCCTTCCCTTGTGTATTGATGTCATAGCACTTCATTTTAGCATTTGTTTGTTCATTGTTTGTTACTTTATTGTCTGTCTCCCTCCCCAGTCCCTCCAATGTCAGGCCCTGGAGAGCAAGGTGTCTGCCTGTCTTGTCCCCACTAAACCCCCGAGCCCTGCACAGTGCCTGGTGCACGGGAGGTGTCAGAACAGGGCAGAGAAGAGAAGCTGCTTCTGCCAAAGTGTGAGCTCGGCTTGCCAAGGGCAGGCAGAAGGGGAGGGATGGATGGATGGACAAGTCCATTGATATTCTTCTTGTGTGGTTGTCTTAGATAAAAAAACCTATCTCTGTGGAAGATGCCACCATAATATGCCCAGGAGTAAAGGCAGAGAAGCCAGATGAGTAAGTGCCCAGCCTGGAGGCCCCATGGGCAGGTTTTGCCACCATGAAGTGTAAAGAATGTGGGACGCCACCTCTCCTGAGGCAGTACTTGTCTGTCTCCAGGAGCGCTCAGGGAATCCTCCGCACCTGCCCTGGCTGATGGTCCTCTGGGGATGCACTGTGGCCCAGGCTCTGCAGAGGAGGGCAGGATGCAGGAGATGATGTGCCCCCAGGGTGGTGCCTTTGCTCCAGGCAGCCTTTTGGAGCTAAACTCACATACTCTAAATACAGAGCAATCGGGATGGTGTCACCGTACTGCCATCCCTAATCACTTAGCTCATGGCCAGGAGGACATCTGATCCATGTGGGGGTCCTCACTGCCTGGGCAGCCTTCAATGCAGAGGTCAACCTCATAGTACTTTGGGATGAGCTCTCCTTACCCTTGCTGTCTGCTCTGTGGTGGCCCCGAATGCCTGGTGTTCAAAGTCATTACAGTGAGGAGACTATGAACTACAATGCGAGCCAAGTGGAAGAAGCGCGTCTGTCCGGCCTCGTGGTCACTGCCTGCCCTTCCTCTGCTGCAGGGAGCTGCATGTTGACGTCGGCCTGAACCACGGGACCGCCGTCACCAACACCGACGTGCGCATCAGCAGCAGGAGCCGTGCGGCCACCGGGGTGCGGCTCCCGGACCCAGGGCCGCCCTGCCCCCTGCGCGGGAGGGCGAGACGCCCCGGGAGGCCAGTGCAGGGAGCAGTGGGCCCTGGGCAGGCCTGGCAAGCAGCCAGTGCAGGCAGGCCTCTAGAGCAGCATCTCACAGGCAGCTCAGGGACCTGAGCCCCACATCCAGGAGCTGAACCCGCATCAGGCTTGGGCAGTGCTCTGGGAGTGTTACTAAAAAGAGCACCCGGGGTACTACTTACTGTCCAGACCTTGCAAACCTCTGCTGTCTCTGTGAAAGCAATGTCATTGAAGGCACTTGGAAGGGACCAATTAGAGCTCTAAACAGACTCCAGAAACAGTGCTGAGGCTCTGCCCACCCTGGACCCACCTGGCCATCCCCACTGGCCCGAGCCTTGTGCCGGGGAGCTCCGGGCTCCATCTCGGATTCCAGCGGGGTTAGCTGGAGAGGCTGGGACACTGTGTCCTAGGAGACAGAGTGCAGGACCTCTGGGACACTCGGGCCCTCCAAATTGGGGTCTCGGGTACAGGGGTCGGGAGGACTGGACCAGCTGTGGCCAAGCACAGTCAGGGACTTCAGCTGTGTGGCTGAAGCAGCTGGGAGGGCTCTGAACCCACTCCTGACCATCACAGCCCCCACCTCCTGAGCCTGTCTGGGGACACCGGCTGTCACTTTGCAGATGTCATCAGCCACCCTGTGCCTCTTCTCCTTTCTCATGCTCCTCAGCTGTTCCTCTGTCCTGACTCACTCTGGTCTCTGCAGAGAGACTCTCCTATTTTGGTCGGGAAGCTGTCAGGGCCGTGGGGAGGGTGGGGGTTCATCTTGGGGAGAGGAAGCTGGGAACACAGGGATGCTCCCCTAAGACCCACTTTTCCAAGCTCCACATCATCTGGGCACCTTAGCCTGGGGCTGCCCGACAAGGAGCACAGAGAGTGTCAGGCTGGAGTGAGGGACACCTGTGCCGGGTAGCCACCACCCTAGTGTCCAGTACCAGCTGGTGAGGGTGCCAACCATGTGACGGTCTCCCTGTGTCTGTCTCCCTTGTCCCTGCACATCCACCCCGCAGATCAGAGACTGAACCTACACATTTCCCACCAGGGTGCCACCCCCTGCAGCCATCCGTCCACAGGCACATTTAGTAGAGAACTCAGGAGCAGCCTCGGGCTCCAGGCCCAGCACACAGTCCCCTCAGCCTGACTGGGCCTCTCCTTTCATCTGCCCTGTTTCCTGCACACAGGCTCTCTCGCCCTCACCCCTGCCCTGCTTCTCTGGGAACCGGGCTGACTGAGACATGTGACTGTGCGTGGGACACAGACCACACTGAGCCCTGGTGTCTCTCCTAAAAATGCAGGGGACAACCTTCCCCTAAGCAGTGTAGCTACAGTGGCCCAAGGAGACCACATGTGTACCGCACACCACCTGGTACATGGGGTGTGTGAAGCAAGTATCGACTCCCCGCGGCAACCAGGATGAGGCCCAGGCCTCCACCCTCGACCACCGAACACGAAGCACGGAGAAGGGAGAAAGCCTCCCTTCGTCCCCACCCCACCTGAGCACTGGGCATGGTGTGAGAGAAAAGACTCCCCCCACTGCTCCTCCTCCAGTCCAGGCCCCTCCTTCGCCAGGTCCTCCCCACCCCAGCTGCTCTCAGGCACAGCCTGGGCCTCCCCTCCACGCCGCTCCTTGAGTGACCATGTCCAGCCTCCAGACCCAAAAGCACCAGCTCCGTGCCGACAGCTCTCGATCTTCATCTCCCTCAGTTCCACTCAGAAACTTAATAAGCATCTCCAACCCAAAAGGCCCACTGCCAAGCTCCCGACCGTCCTCCCCCAAGTCACCTTCCCATTGCCCTAGTCTCCCCGCCCAGTGACCACCTTCCTCCAGTTGCTCAGCCAAAACAAAAATGTCCCTCAAGTCAGTTCTTCCTCTCCCTCCCCACATCCAATCAAAACTGGAAAGTCTCTTCCAAACATGTTCAGAATCTGGCTGCTTCTCCCACCTCGACTGTTGCCCCTCAGGTCCACACCACCTGCAGTTCTGGCCTGCGTGGCCGGGGCCTCCTAACTGGTCTTTGTCTGCTCTCGAGCCTGGTCAGGCTCATCAAAGTGATCAAAGTCCTCACGGCCCTCCAGCAGCTTCGCATCTCACTGGGAATAAAATCAGAGCATCACTCCTGCCAAAAGGCCTCTCGCCTCCCCTCCCCGGCCCTTTGCCCCGACTCTTTCCCCCACCTGCCCACACAGCCCCAGCCCCCCTCAGCTGCCGGCTTCTGCCCACAGCACTGATCCCCCTCCCGGCAGTGCCTCCCCACCCTCTCCCCCATGCTCCCCTTTGCCCGCCTCCTCTATCTGACCTTCTAACATATAGTTTTTTAAAAACCTATCTTGTTTATGGTCCCCCTGTCCCCCTCCCACTCTCACCAAATAAGAACAAGATTTTGATCAGTTTGGGTCATAGCTGTGGGGAATGGGCAGGCGGCCCCACCTGTGCCCCCATCCCAGGAGCTCACCTGTCGAACAGGGGCTTCTCCCTGCAGTGGAAGGAATCTTGCAGGTCCCTCACCAGGAGGGTCTGGCCGGGCATGCGGAAGAGGCCCTCCTCAGTGAGCCCATGCTCCCAGATGAAGTCCACGCACTGTTCCACAAGCAGGGGTGCCAGGCGTGGGCCATACTTGCACTCGTGGTGGACGGAGTCCTCCAGGCGCTGCCCGAAGATCCCTGGGCACAAAGCTCCCTGGTCCCACCCTCAGCAATCTGGCTCAGCAATGGGGGAGGGCGCCGGGGACAATGGACAGCAGGGGGCTCTGCCAGAGCCAAGGGTGGCTCCCTTCCAAGGGAGCAAATTAGAAAGAGGGAGGAGATGCACGAGGCGGCTGGGATGGGGCTGGAGGGCACAGCCGGCAGCAGCCTGGCCTGTGGAACCTTCAAAGGGTCCTCAGGGAGTATGCGTCACGTGCTTTACTGATTGGTTTATTTATGCACACTAACCTCCAAATAGAAATGGCTTACATTAAAAAACCCAGCAGTGTCCACTGAGAGATGCACCCTAGAAGGTTCTCAGCGGCACTACTTGCCACCTGCCCAGATGGGAAACCGCCCCACCAAGGCCCATGTGCAGTGGAATGAGTGGATGGTCACACCACTGCTCACACCGGGCAGCACCCACCGGGCAGCGATGGGAACCGATGGGGCACAGCTTGTGCAACAGGACAGACGACGGACAGTGTGAAAACACAATCACAACTCAACATCACGACTCATCAGGAAATGCAAACCAAAACCACAAGGAGATACCACCTGATTCCCAGCAGGACAGCTACTATCCAGAAAATAGAAAACAAGGGCTGGTGAGGATGGGGAAAAACTGAAACACTGGTGCACTGCGGATGGCAACATAAAATGGGGCAGCCGCTGTGGAAAACAGCATGGAGGCACCTCAGAAAATTTAAAACAGGAATATCATGTGACCCCACAATCCCACTCCTGGGCACATCCTTCAAAAGAACTGAAAGCTGAGACTGGAGCAGATGTATGTACACCCGTGTTCACAGGAGCATTATTCACAATGTGCAAATGCTGGAAGCAACCCAAGTGTCCACTGATGGATAGATGGATAAACAAAATGGGATACATACATACAATGGGATATCATGCAGCCATAAAAAAGGGAGGGAATTCCAACACATGCTAGAGCATCGACGAACCCTGAGGAACAGTATGCCAAGTGAAATAAGCCAGTCACTAAAAGACAAACACTGTATGATTCCACTTACGTGAGATACTTAGAATAATCAAATTCATAGAGACAGAAAGTGGTATGGTGGTTGCCAGGGCCTGGAGGACAGTGGGATGGAGAGTTACTGTTTGACGGACACAGGTTCAGTTTTACAAGATAAGAAGAGTTCTGGAGATGGAGGATGGTGGTGATTACACATGACAAACATACATAATGCCACTGAACTGTACACTTTTAAATAAGCGGTTAAAATGGTACATTTTATGTCAGATCTATTTTACCAAAATTTTTTAAAATTAAAAGAAAATCATAATTGTGAGCAGAAGCCAGAGCCAGAGGACACACTGCACGACTCCATTTATGTAAAGGGCAAAACCGGGTCAGGACCTGGTTACCCTGGTGGGTCAGTGACTGGAAGGAGCCTGAGGGGCTTCTGGGTGCTGGTAACGCTCAGATTCTGGACCTGGGCACTGCCCACCCAGTTCTGCTCACTTTGAGAACAATCATTAAACTGTACACTTGTGATTTTTACACATTTCTGTCTGCTACCGTTCAATAACATTTGCCAAAAAAAAAAATCTGGAAGCAAAAGATCCAAAACATTAAATACAGGACAAGAAAGCAAATGAGGGACAGAGGGAGACAGCAAGAAGGTAGAGGAAGTTCTGACCAGAAAACCTGTGACACCTAAATATACAACTGGGCGAAGAAGTTCCTGGCAGCTTAGGCAAAGAGTGAAAGGAGTTGAGATCCATGAAGCTCTCTGTCTCACAGTGAATGACAGGACAAAGAGACTTTTCCCAGCTCTAAGCTCTATGAGGATTTTGGGAGGCCCCCCAATGCGGAGATCTTCCCACAGGGCGGCTGTGAAATGTGCCAGGGTGTGACATCAAAGCTCCATTCCATCCAGGCAGTTGTCATCCCAGAGGGATGCAGCCCAGACCGGTGGCTTCCCAAGACCTGGGTGGTGAACCAGCCAGGTGAGTAGGTGGCAGGACTCTGGGCGCTACTTAGCTTCCCACATACAATGGCTCTTTTGAGATAAGATACATCAGTCATTCCTGAGACTGTGCCTGGCACAGAGGAGGACTCGGTAAATGCTCCTTCTCATCCTGCTCAACCGAAAGACAGCGTACAGAACCTGGGGGATGAGACTTCCCCTTTCAAAAAAACATGCCCACGTGGAAGGCACCCAGAGACACACAGGCACTTCAGGGAGAAGTGTGTGCATGCGTGCGTATGGGAGCGTGTGGGTGTACGTGCACACACGTGTGTGGACTTGTGTGGGCACATGTGCGTGTGCATAAGGACAGTGTGCTGAAATGGCCGAGACACGGCACTTGTGGCGTCAGGTGCTATTGCAAGCACTTGACATGTATCCTTTTGTTCCAGCCTTGCACAGCTGGGTAACTCAGGGAACATGGCCTTTACTCTTATCATCGCCGTTATCATTCCCATTTTTCAGAGGAACACACTGAGAGGCACTGGGCTTCAGAATGGGCCCAAGTTCACTCAGCATGTGGCAGGGTCAAGGTTCCAACCCCAGCAGTCTGGCTCTGGGTGCAGAGAATGTTTGAGAAGACACTGCTGCTCTCCACCCAAGCGGGAACAGATACCTGTGTGGTGATCTCCACCCACCAGCCTCGCATCCCATCTTTCTCCTCCCTTTCTTCACCAGTAGCTCCCAAGCATGTGCTCACGTGGGTGACAGGCAGGGGTAAGCAGAGGCTAGACACTGACAAGAAAGGAAACTGTCTGTCTCCTGGGACCTGGTGGAAGCGCCCAGCCGCCCCTGCCCACTGAGGTGGGGCCTTTCGGGCCAGTCATCGGCCTTGAACACAGGGGCTGACTGGCTTAGGGGCTACCTGGGGCCACTCAGAGAAGAAGCCTGTCCAAGGGCTTCTTCCTGGCCGCTCTGCCCAGCCTGAGAGTGGCCTGGGCTGGTCTGGGGACACAGAGCCACGGGTCCCTCTCACCTCTCTCAGGGCTCAATCACTTACACCTGACAATGAGCCACAAGGGTCCACGGTGCGCTTTTTTAGGTCTATGAAGTTTGACACATTTTAAAATTTGTTATTTAAATCAAGAGATTTCCTATCCAAATCTGGCTTCCCAGCTTCTCTTGAAAGAATCCACAGACCTGGCGGCACCAGGCCCAAATTCCCAAATGGAAACATTGGCAGAGTTCAGTGGCACCTGTGTCCTTGCAACAGCCCTTGTTTTTGCTAATTCTTCACCGTCCCCACCATTCCCTATTGCCTCACACCACTCATGTGGCCTTGCCAGGTACTCACCTCTCTTACCTCTACCTCCAAGGCAGAGACTTCCCGCAAGTGCACTGGGGCAGGATGAAGGAGAGGGGTCCTGACCCACAGAAGGGAGAAGTGGGGAGCCAGGCCTGTCAGGACCAGAGGCATCTGCCAGGACTGCACATGAGCAGAGAACATACAGGGGAACTGCCCGGGAGGGGAAGGAGCCAGCCTGGCCCCGCATCCTCAGTACCTGCCCCCCACCTCCCTCCTCCCTCAGGGGCCTGTCCCTGCCCCCTTTCACTTCCTCTTTGCCCACTATGTGAGCCTCCTGAATACGTCTGCTATCCTGCTGCCTGGCCTGTATACAGGAGTCTCTTCCCTTTTCAGTCTGCACCAACTTCTTATTAGCCCTTGAGGACAGCTCAGATGTCCCCTCCTACGTGAGCTATCTTGGATTCTTCCTTCAGCATAACCAAGGGCTCCCAGGTTCTCTTCCTGGCTGGCTCTTATCTATCAGTTGATCAATCAATCAATCAATCACATGATGTGAAGATATTTGCCTCTGCCTGATTTCTCTCTGGGAACCACCTCCCTCTCTCCCCAGTCCTGAGCCGATGCTGGGCTTGAGCAGAGGTCAAACGACACTGAGTGAAGAATGGTGAACCCACAAACCAAGACAGTCTGGGGTCCTGATTTCATGTACTCAGCTCCCCACCCTCGGCTCACAAGCGACTGAAGGCCACAGTCAGGGAAGAGAGACACTGAGGAAAGGAATTCTAAAATCCTCTCTAGAGATCCACAAAGTCTGGGTAATTCCATCCAGCCTCCTCTTGGCTCCAGCCTTTCCTGCTCTCCCATCTGCTGTCCCTAGGACACCTGCCATCTGTCTATCCATCTGTCCATCCATCCACCCTTCCCTCATTCTCATGTCCGTGCCCCACCCTGAGTTCTAAAGTTTAGAGGGTCTCAGAGCTGCCCAGAGGGCTAGAAACACAAAAATCCTACCACGAGTTCCTCTGCTGAAACCCTTTGCTGCCTCCTCCTCCCCACCCAGGATAAAACCCAAACTTGGCAGGCAGGCCGGTTCTGCCCCCGCCTCCCTCCACCAGCTTCTGGGGCACAGAGCCCAGGCCAGGCAGAGAGCAGCTGCTGCAAGGTCAGCCCCACTCTCCATGCGGCGCCTGCAGCCAGGCAACTCCCACATGTCTGAAGCCCTCTCCCAAGCTCCGCTCAGCCACTGCCTCCCTCGTGCAGCCTTCCAGACCATTCTCCCAGCCCTTGAACAGGAAACACAAGTCCACAGGGCCCTGGGCGCTTCTACACAGAGGCGATTTTGAGGAGGAGGCGACATGGGAACTGGGGTGTAAGAATGAGCAGGAGATGGGCAGGCGGGCAGGCCAGGGGCTGGAAGGGGCACATGAGCAGAGACCACAAGGCAGACCTGGGTTGGGAGGGTTTGACGGGGACCCTGGGGGTTGGAGGGTGGGTGTGACAGAGTATGGTTGAAGAGGCTACGAACACAACAGCCCCCTGCCCTGGCAACGAGCATGGGTCCTGGTGAGCACCGACCCCATCCATGGCTCAGGGGCTCTGGGAAATGACAAGACTCCCCGGCCCCCACCGCCAGAGGACCTCCAAGCACTAAGCCTGGTGAGAATGCTGGGTTAAGATGGAGGTGGGGATACAGGGGGCAGGCGCTGGTCAAGGACGAAGGCCAGAGACAAAGATGCCAAGTCTGCACCTGCACTGGTCTGGGGGCACATCCCGGCTGGGCCATGGAGGAGTGGAGTGACCCTCTCCTGGGGCTCACTCTCTCCATCTACACCAGGGAAGTGATCACACCTGTCTTTAGCGGCTGCCTGAGTCCCTGCCCCCAGGAAACACCAGGCCCAGACTGACTCCACATTCCCAGCACGGCTCTGTGGGGCCTTCGTCAGACCTACTTCTACTCCAGATGCAAGCTGCCCCCTTGGAGGGGAGATGCTCTGGGAGCCCCGTGGGAAGTTCAGCCTCCCGGGGCCTCCCTCCCTGTTTCCTCCGGCTGTAGGACCCCTGTGCTCAGCCAGAGGCCTGGCCCACCACTCCCCTTGCCAGGGTCTCTTGGGCAGAGCCTGGCAGGGCCTGGAATGGCCGCACTGAACTTCCTCAGGCCTCCTGGCACATCTCAGAGGGGAAGCCTTGCCAAGAACCAGTTACAGTAGGTTTGTCAAATCCCTGGAAACCCAGCCAGCGTGTGGGTTCCTCAAGGTCCCAGCCCATGCTGTCCACAGCACCGGCTCTACCACGGGAGAGGAAACTGGCAGAGGCCGCCTTTCCTCTGGGTAAACCTGCTGATGGGTGCAGAGCCAGGCCTCCTCCCCTGCCCACTACTCCCTGGCAAAGCCTGGCCCTTACTCCCCTCTCCCCAGAATCCCAGGCAGGGGCAGGAAGGCACAGGCCCAGCACTCAGCTGACTCAGATCCCTGTCCTGGGTGACCTTGGGCACAGTCCTCAACCTCTCTGAGCCTCTGTCTCTGCCACTTCACAGGGCTGTCAGCAGCTGCAGGAGAGCCTATGGCACCAGGCACAAAGAAGCTGGTGCTTGATAAATATGGCTGCTTCTGATCCAGGAGGGCCGGGTCAGGGCTCTGCCTGCCCCCAGGTCCCAGCAGAAAAGGGAGGCAGCTGGGATTCCCTCCTGGAGCTGAACCCTGAGTGGAGACCTCAGGCCTGCTCTGGCCATACTAGGGCCCTCTCTGGTTGGGGGTGGGGCACATAGTCAGAGAAGAGACACAATGAGGAAAATAATTCTTAAATTCACTCCAGAGGGTCACACTTTAGGTAAGCCCCTCCTGTTCTCTACCCCTCTACCCAGGGCACTTCCATCCTCCCTGCATCCACTCTGCGGTTTGTAAATCCCCTGTGTCCTTCACTCCCAAGCGCTGCCCTCTTCTAGGTACGCGGAGCCGCAGAGCTGTAAGCAATTGGCTGGGCTGTAACCAAGCCTCAACCAACCAACAGGCTGAAATCGGCACAGGAAAGACAGATAATACAGCGAGAGGCACACATCTTGGGGTGGGGGTCCTGCCCAGGGGAGAAGGGATCCCTAGCCTTCTGGTGTTAGCCAGCCCCAACCCAGGCACGGGGCCTTCCTGAGGCCCAAAGAGTCAAACATGGGCTGAGCACTGGGCTTTCAGTCGGTAACCCAGAGCTGGCAACCTGCCTGGTCCCCTTAGCAGTGGTGGAGGAGGCGGGGTGTGGAGGGGTGATCCTCTGCAAGTTCCCGCGCCCCTAAATACTGGGTTCTTCATCCTTGCACGTAGGATGCTCACCTCTCGACGGGAGGTAGGAGGAGGCGTCCAGGCTCTGCCTCTTCCCCCTCAATAAGCGCACCCGCTCCCTCGGTCTCGCGACCGGTCTGGAGGCTGATGCCCCGGCAACCCCGGGCGCCCCGCGATTAGCCGGCGCAGCGTGGTCCTCGCCCCGTGTGCGCGGACCCGGGTTGGAGCGCGCTCTCGGGCCCAGAACACCGCTTCGGCGCGGCTTCGCGGGGCGCCGGCCCCGCTCCCGCTCTACCTGGGGCGGCGGGCACGCGGCAGGCGGGCACGCGGCAGGGCGGCGGCGGGCCGGCGCGGCACCCGGAGAAGGCCCGCGCCGCCGGCATCAGGCCCACGGCGCGCCCGGGAGCGGCGGCGCGGCGGCGCGGCGGCGGCAGGAATGCCCGGCACGCGCGCAGGTAGCGTCTTGCCCGACGCCCGCCCGCCCGCCCAGGGCCCGGCCCCCGGAGCGAGGGAGGGAGGGAGGGCCCGGGACCGGCGAGTTCCTGGAATGCGGCGCCTGGAGGTGGCCCCCATGGCTCTCCCGTTTCGGACCTTCGACCCCCTTGTTCCCTAACGCTCGATGTTACACGCACCCTAGGAATACCAGCAACTCCCAACGACCCGCTCCTTCTTCCTGGTCAAGGACTCGCTTTAGGAGCTTCCGCTCCCCGCAGAATGGGAAGCAGGTGTTCCAGGTGGAGGCAGCGGGGGCTCGGGGAGGTCAGGTGACTCGGTCTGCGTTGATCTACAGCTGGGATGCGGGCCGCGGAGCTGGCGTTCAGGGCTCCAGCTCTCTGTCCGGCCCGGGGCCAGCGCGCTCTCAGTGCCAGGGAGGGTGCTTAACATTCGTGTCTTGTGCAGCCCGGAGCAGTATGAGCATTAATGTCCCCATTTTACAGATGAGACAGCTGAAGCTGAGAGGTTACGTAGTTTCCCCAAGGCCACAGGGCTACTAGTGACAGAGTCCGTTGAAACATATATTAGCTTTTCTGCAAAGCCTGTATTCTTCCCAGAGTAGGATTCTATCCCAATGAAAAAATCCCACAATCCCACACTTCCAGAGCGTGCAAAGTGTGAGGACCCAGATGGGTGCACAGCCTCAGGCATTCACCAGGAGGGCAGGTGAAGAAAGAAGCAGAGCTGGGGCCATGCGTCACCAGAAGGAGGGATGGAGATCCCAGAGGGGTCTGTAGGCAGAACTCTGTAAGGGAGGGGCTTTGGGGAGCCTTGGGGCTGGAAAGGGCTCATCTGAAAGCCGAGTATGTAGGGCAGGGTAAATCCCCTGTGTCCATCACTCCCAAGCGCTGCCCTCCTCTAGGTACCGCTGAGCCGCAGAGCTGTAAGCAATTGTCTGGGCTGTAACCAAAACTCAACCAACTAATCAGGGTCAGGACTCAGAGTGAGGCAAGTGAATTTTGCACTACAGTTGCAAAATCAAAGGGGGGGGTGCCAAAATTTTCAGTAATCAAAATAAATATTTTTGCAATATTTTAAAAAATACAAATTAATGCAAAAAGATCCATAATGAACAAAATATCAACATTTCAAATCAAGACAGGATCCTACCCTGCACTTGCAGACTTTGGGAGTGAGTGCCTCATTTGCCTCCCCCAATCCCACTCACAGGTCCTGTCTTGATTTAAAATTTTGATATTTTCTTTATCACGGATGTGGCAGGCTAGATAAGGCCCCGCTCCAAAGACATCCATGTCCTGATCCCTAGAACCTGTGACTCCATTACCTCACCGAGCAAAAGGGACTTTGTGGATGTGATCAAATTGAGGATGGGTAGATTATACTAGATTATCCCAGTGGGCCTTAAAAGACGGAGGCAAAGGGAAATTTGACCACAGAAGAAGAGGCGATGTCAGGAGGGAAGCAGACACTGGAGTGATGAGGCCATGACCAAAGAACGTGGGCAGCTTCTAGAAGGAGGAAGAGGCAAAGAATGCATTCTCCCCTGGAGCCCGCAGAAGGAACCAGCCCTTCCATCACCACGATTTTAGAATCATAAAATCTCAGTTCTGACTTCTAGAACGGTGAGCGAATAAACTCTTGCTGTTTTAAGCTGCTAAATTTGTGAGTCTGTTAGAGCAGCAATAGGAAACTAACGTGATAGATGTTTCTGTATTCATCTTCATTTTTAAAAATTACATAAAATATTTATCTTGATTACTGAGTTTTTTGATGCCCCCTTAAACTGTATGCCCCAGGCCAGTGAGGCTCCCTAGTCTGGGTCCTGGGGCTTCTGTGGGGGTGGGGGCAGAAGTCCTCCCAAGTGCTGGGAATGTGGGGAGGGGCTCAGGGTTCTCCCCTCCCAGAGTTCAGGTAAACATGAAGGTGGGAAGGGCCGGTCATGGTGCCAGGGGAACCATAAGTCAAGGAATGCCCTGCCCTAAACCTGCTGGAAAAGCCTGAGGCTCCCATGGCCCACAGCCCCAGGGATCTGATCAGCTCTGTCCATGTTAGGGAGAAGGCTCCAAGGGCTGAGAGGAGGCACCTGCTCCAGGGGAGGTTGAGCCCTTCCAGGTAGGCCGACAGGCTGTGGTGCTGACTTGCTTTCTCCTTTTGAGCCTCGGTTCCCCCACCTGTGTGGTCATAGAATTAGACTGGCCAATCTCTAGGGAATCCCTTCACTCCTCCCCACTCCAGAGTCTCCAGATGGATGGAGGTCTGCAGCTGACCCTATTTAGAAGGCTCTGGACTCTGGTGGTCACTGCCTTATGAACTCTAAGTAAACCCCAGCCAGATCAACACCAAAGCCACCTTGTGGGAGTCTTTTTAGCCATGGGGCCTGGGGCAGGAGACAGGGGTGGGCAAAGATAGTCATGAAGCTTTCCTCTTGGGGCAGGGCCAGGGAGCTGAGAGGCTGAGGCTCTGTCCTCCCACATGAGCACCTGGTGGCAGGTGACCTCTTGAGCTTATGTGGCTCTCATTTCTGGGCTGGGTCCAGGACCTTGGGGACGACTTCTATCCTCAATTTTGCCTCCTTTCCCCCTCCCCACAACTATTAAGGTAACACAGACCTAGAGGTTATGGTGCCTGGTAACAGAGCATCCTTGGGATGGGCTCACTCTGGAGGCATGCTGTCCCTGCTCCCAACGCTGCTGTGTACTGTTAGGCAACTTGCTGAACCTCTCTGGGTCTCTCTGTCCCTCTCTACAATATAATTTTGATACAATAAACCCTTGTCAAGAGTAGCACACAGCAAGCCTGAGAGCTCTTCATCTTTCTTCAGACTGATGTGGAGGACCAAGGCTGTCTGGAAAGAAGCTGAGAGTCAGAGGACCCAACAATGGGGCAGCCTGAGGGCTCCTGGCATCCTGTCCTCCAGAACCGGCATCCAGCACCAGGGCTCTGAGCTCCAGCAGCCCTGGGTTAGAACGCTGGCTTCCTTTGGGACCTGGACAAATGACTTGAGCCTCCCAGCTGCCCAGTCTCCTCTCCTGTAAAAGGGGCTATAGCGGGACTGATTTCATAGGGCTATTGTGAGGGTCAGCCAGCCTGCAGAGCCGGGCACTGGGACACGCTGAATAAACATTAACTGTCCTGTCTCCCAGACTTCAGACAATACTATAGAGCTGCAGTTATCAAGACAGCATGATATTGGTACAAAAGCAGACATATGGACCAATGGAATAGAATAGAGAGCCCAGAAATGAACCCACAAGCTTTTGGTCAACTAATCTTCAACAAAGGAGGCAAGAATATACAATGAAATAAAGACAGTCTCTTCAGCAAATGGTGTTGTGAAAACTGGACAGCAGCATGTAAACCAATGAAGCTAGAACACTCCTAAAAATCAACTCAAAATGGATCAAAGACTTAAGCATAAGACAAGATACAATAAACCCCTTAAAAGAAAACATAGGCAAAACATTATCTCACATATGTCTCAAAAATGTTCTCCTAGTGCAGTCTACCCAAGCAATAGAAATAAAAGCAAGAATAAACAAATGGGACCTAATTAAACTTACAAGCTTCTGCACAGCAAAGGAAACCATGAACAAAACAAAATGATAACCTATGGAATGGGAGAAAAATTTTGCAAAAGATGAAACTGTCAAAGACTTGATCTCCAGAATATATAAGCAGCTCATATGACTTAATAAGAAAAAAACAAACAGCTCAATCCAAAAATGGGCAGAAGACCTAAACAAGCAATTCTTCAAGGAAGAAATACAAATGATCAATAGGTACATGAAAGAATGCTCAATATCACTAATTATCAGAGAAATGCAAATCAAAACTATGATGAGGCGTCACCTCACACCAGCCAGAATGGCCACCATTCAAAAGTCCACAAATGACAAAAGCTGGAGAGGCAGTGGAGAAAAAGGAACCCTCCTACACTGCTGGTGGGAGTGCAGGTTGATGCAGCCACTGTGGAAAACAGTATGGAGATTCCTCAAAGACTAGGAATAGACTTACCATATGACCCAGGAATCCCGCTCCTGGGCATGTATCCAGAAGGAAGCCTACTTCAAAAAGATACGTGCTCCCCAGTGTTCATAGCAGCACTATTTACAATAGCCAAGACATGGAAACAGCCTAAATGTCCATCAACAGATGACTGGATAAAGAAGATGTGATCTATTTATACAATGGAATACTATTCAGCCATTAAAACCGACAAAATAATGCCATTTGCAGCAACATGGATGTCCCTGGAGAATGCCATTCTAAGTGAAGGAAGCCAGAAAGAGAAAGAAAAATACCATATGAGATTGCTCATATGGAATCTAAAAAAGAACATAAATACAAAATAGAAACAGACTTATAGACATAGAATACAAACTTTTGGTTGCCAAGGGAGAGGTGGGTGGGAAGGGACAGAATGGGAGTTCAAAATTTGTAGATACTGACAGGCATATGCAGAATAGATAAACAAGACTATACTGCATAGCACAGGGAAATATATACAAGATCTTGTGGTAGCTCACAGCGAAAAAGAATGTGACAATGAATATATGTGTGTTCATGTATAACTGAAAAATTGTGCTCTACACTAGAAATTGACACAACATTGTAAACTGATTATAACTCAATTTAAAAAATGTTAAACACACACACACACACACACACACACACACACATTAGCTGTCGTAGAAAGAGTGGCTACCTCGGTCCAACTTCTCCCCTTGTGCCTGGGAGTCACTGAGACTTCACGTAGTGTCCCTGGCACATGCTCTCCCCTGGCCTTATCCTAGCAATGGCTGTGACAAGCTCTTTTCCCACCCTGGGATCTGAGCACACACGAAGCCAGGCAGGCCGACCCACCGGGGCCTTCCCACCTCAGCTGCTGGGAGGGAGGCAGACTGAGTGACCCAGAAAGGTGGGTAAAAGGCAGTTGGTTGAGTAGTGAGCACCCTGAGTTTCACAGGAAGCAGTGGCGAGCTGTCACTGTCAGTCACCCTGGCTGGCTTGCCAGGCTCTCCCAAGGTAAGGCAACTGCTCCTCCGCCTTCTGTTCTCCCAGTAAACGGCCCGGGATTCCTGGTCACCTGTCATTGGGGCCTGTGGCTGGGGGCTGTTTGCCCTGCCCCGGGGTCCAAGCTCACAGGATCCTGCACCACTCACTGCAGGGGAGACGCCTTGAGGGCTGAAGAGAAAGAGGCCCAAGGGAGCACTGAGCTGATCACTCCACCCAGAAGGGGACAGATCTGGCTTCTGTGAGCGTGGAGCTGGATGGGGTCCAAGGTCTGTGGTGGTAATTCCTCCTCCACCTGGTATGCAGACCCTCTGAGCCCACTAGAACAGGCCAAGGGCACCAGAATCGGGCTCAAGTGCCCCTTCTGCTGGCTCAGTGAACCCCAGCCCAGATCAGCAACAGTCCTGTCTCTCCCCTTTTGGAAAGGTCCAGGCCCGCTGGCCTGGGAAAGAAAACTCTCTCTTTTTGATTCTCCCAGAAGGGTTGGGATATAGAGTAAGCAGTGCTGGGAATAAGTGGTCCACTAAGATCTCAGGCTCCACCACTGCCAGCCTGGGCTGGGGCCAGTGACCTCTCATCCTGAATCTGATTGTGCCTTGAGGGCTTCCATTTGGAGATGTCATTCCAGCCGGTAATATTTTTGTTATACATACTGAAAGATCTATTTTAGACTCACTAGAGAGTGGCTTTTTAGCATAAATCACTCTACTTTTTTGCATACAAAAGAAAATTAAACAAAATAAATTGGTTAAAATACTTCTAAAAATTCATACATTCGCAGTCTGAGTTTTTGAATCACTTTTGACTCAGAGTTGTTAATGCCCAGTATTGATCCATGGAACAGAATCAGGCCATCCCCACTCAGCCCTCTCTGGTTTCTGGTCATAGAACCCGTAAGCACAATAAAACAGTTCTTTTGTTGTTGTTCATTTTGGGGTGGTTTGTTACGCAGCAGAAGATACTGACATGTGCCTCTTTCACAAAGGACTTTGACATACTTGTGGGACCTTCTTCACCTTCTAGATCCTTCTATCCACTGGGTCACAGGAATGACCACTGCCACAATCTAGACTCCCAATTCCTTGACATCCTCCCCTACAGTGATGTTCTTATCTAAGCCACTTCAGCTGCCCTCTTTCAGTTGACAAAAAGGTTAGATTTCTCCAGGATTTAATGGCCATCGGAGAGGGTTTGGGATGAAGAGTAAATGGAGCTTCATCTTACTGCCCCTCCAATGATTCCCCTGACTTGCCCTGGGATTGTCAACAGGTAAGACGCTGAGCAGAGCTGCAGGTCACAAAGTCACCATGCCAACCTTCCTGCCCATCATAATGGACATCACAGGAAATTCTGCCCCTCTGGAGGCAGGGGACAGGCCATGCAGGTAGGGGGCCATCACCCAAGGCCAGCCGTCTTTGCCTCTTTCACCCTCAGGACAGGTACCAGGGGGAGGCTCACAGTGCACCTTGGTGATAGGGCTGGAGAGGTGGAGGCCCCTGAGCACTAGCAGGGCTGGTAGAAACTGCAGCCTGAGGTGGCTGGGGCCCAGTGGGGCCGCAGGTTCGACAGCTAAATGGAGAGCCGGGGACCCTGGATGCCCGGCCCCGGGCTCTTCCTGTTGCTGTTGCTGCCCTTTCCATTGCTGAGTGCAGGGAGCTTCAAGCACAGTGTCCTGGACCGGAGAAATTTCCGCCACTTTGACATTAACTTGAAAGATATTTACAACTACTTCAGCCGAGAGTGGAGAGATCTCAAGAAGGGCAAGTCAAAGAAGTTGTATGACTGCAATGGTGCCTTTGACCTCTACTTCGTCTTGGATGCGTAAGTGGCCCTCCCACCTGGTCCCTGGTGCTCCTCAGGGTGCTGCTGTTGCCAAGGTCACTGATGACAGGAAGTGGTCCAAGTGGACCCCAGCCTCTGAAAGAGACGAAGCAAGGACAGTCTCAGTCAGACCCAAGGAGCAGACCTCTGTGGCCTCCGTGCTCCTAAACAGAAAAGAAAGCCTCAGGCATTTATTTCCTGGGACTCTTACTTCTGGAAAGGAAAAAAGTCACCATAAGATTTTTTGATGGTACTCAATCTCTCCATCAATTTGGCCTGGATCTGTGATCTGCACACCCCTTAGATAACTGGGGAGAGGGGGCAGCTAATTGCTAGGAGCTGCTTTCTCAATAGTTTTGAGAAGCTCACCGTGGGTTTTGGATTTGCTTTGTATTGTTTTTCTTTTCTTTTCTTTTTTTTTTACCAGACCCCAGAGAGATTGCTGTGTCTTTGGTTAGGCATTCTCATAGTGTCACTGCTTAGGAAGTCCTTTGCTTTGCTGGTTCTAAGTGTTTTGCTTCTTTTCCCGACAACTTGGAGACCCACATTACAGTTTGTGTGCACTTTCTGAACAGTTAGGTGTCTGGGTGTGGCCCTGGGACAGCTGGGCTGTGCATTAGGCACCATCTGGCCTTCAAAGAAGGAAAGGGAGGAGCGGGTCCCCGGGCTGGAGATTTTTGCCTTGGTTCCATTTTCACCTCCTCCGTGGGGCTGAGAATAAACTTGACCTATTCAATAACAACAGTGGTATGACTCACAATATCACTGAAGCACTGACAATCCCCAAAGCCCACCACAGCATGTCTGTCACCCTCAAAACAATCCTGGGAGGTAGTGCAGGGAAGGTATTTGCTTATGCAATCTCCTGGAAAGGGAAGTGCGCTCCTAGAAGTTGGATGAGGTATAGCCCAGAAGATGGCAGGGCTTCCAGGACTGAATCCTACTGGATTCTACAAACAGGAGGAGGAGCTGAGGGTGTCCAAAAAAGGGCCCTGCACACCCATTTCCTGGCCCCAGGCATCAGGGAGGAGTAAGCCTCTAGGGCCAGGCCAGGCTTGTTTTAAAGCACAGCATACTCCTCAGTCCCAAAGAAATAACACTTTCTCCCTGGGAACTGTGTTCATTCAGTCTAGTTGTAGAGATCCTTGCTGCCCTCGAAACCATCTTGAAGAGAATTTTTGGAGGGTGAGGACAAATTCCCTCCTGATGCTCCCTGCTTCTGCTGGGGAAAGGGGAGCAAGGACCACTGAGAGCACAGCCCCTGCTCTGCAGTCAGGCAGACTCCACTAGTCAGTCATGCAGCCTTGGGCGCGTCACCTCACCTCTCTGTGCCTCCGCATCCCCGTCTGTACAGTGGGGTCTTCATACCCCCTTCACCAGGTTGTGATGAGGATGGAGGGGACTTTATAGACGTTTTGACCAGCATGTGTCAGTTGCAATCATGGGGAATGAGCATAAAATAAAGGGCCAGGGAAGGCAGAGTCACACACTCTGGGAACTCCCTGGCACAGCAGGGGCCTCTAGTCCAGCCCTGGCTCCCTGGCTCACTCTCTTCCCATGTGTCCTTGTGGGGAGGTGGGGTGCAGGTCAGACACCTCTGCTGGTGGCACACCCGGTTCTCTGGATCTTACATCCATTGGTGGGCAGTCTTATTCACAAATAATTACTAAGCAACTGCTTTATCAGCCACTTTTTGGGGAAGTAGGAATAAGTTCTTAAAACTTAAAAAAAAAAAAGTCTTTGTCCTCTTGGAGTTTTCATGGTAGGAGAGAGACAAGAAATAAATAAAAGACGAACTAGTGTATTAGATGGGGATAAATACCGGCGCGGGGGGCGGGGGGCGGGATCAGTACAGGAGGATGGGAAAGGCTGAGGGAAGGGCTGTTCTAAAGGGGTGCTCAGGAAGGCCATGCTGACAGACTGGTGAGGGGGTGGGGTGGGAGGTCTCAGGTGATTTTTGAGCGGAGAAGTGTGTGATTAGATCATGTTTAAAAGGGTCCCAGTTAAAGGGCACAAGAACAGAGTCTTCCAGGAGACAAGCGAGAGGCCTGATGCAGGGATCCCGGGAGGAGACGATGGTGGTGTGGACCGGTAGGGTATGGGTGGCAATGATGAGTAGACATATTCTGGACCTATTTTCAAATTAGAGGCTACAGGATTCCAGACAGTGTGGGCTGGGGAAAGCCAGATGTGTCCATAGAATGCCCCAGAGGGGTAGGGTGGGAAAGCAGTTTCATCAGCATGTCTTCCTCAGTGTGACTATATATTACTACCCCTATTTTACAGATGAGGCAAGGAGGCAGCTGTAGGCCTAGGGATGACCCACCAAAGCCTCCACATAGAAAACACAGATCCAGAATTTAAACTCTGGAATCTTAGTCTTTGTCTTCAACATTTGATTATACTGTGTCCTGGTGTGGATGTTTTTATTTTACTGCATTTAGAGTTAGTTGAGATTCTTGGTATTGTAGGATCATGTCTTTCATCTAATTTTGAAGAGTTTGGGGTGTGATTTCTTCAAATAATGTTTCTGCTCCTTTCTCTTATTTCCTCCTATGATTCATGCAATATATATGGTGGTCCTACAGGTCCCTTTGATTCTTTTTTCTTTTTGCTCCTGACACTCAATAGTATCAATTGTCCTATCCTCAACTTTGCTGATTCCCAGTAAAATCTATCATTGAACTACTCTAATGAAGTTTTCAATTTATCATTGCCTTTTTCCTCTATAAAATTTCTTCTTGTTTTTTTTTTTAAGAATTTTTGTTCTTGGTGATACTAATTTTGCCCATATATCATTATCCTGATTTCCTTTATTTCTTTGTTGTTTTTTCCCCTTATTTTTCTTATCTCTAAGCATCTTTAAGACAGATACTTTGAAGCATTTATCTAGTAAGTCTGATGCCTTGGCTTCTTCAGGAATGGCTTCTATAATTTTATTTAGTTCTTTTGGATGAACAATGATCCTCTGTTTCTTTGTATGTTTTCAGTTTTTGTTGAAAATTAGGATTTTTTATTACTGTAATGTGGTAACTCTAGAAAGCAGAGTTCACCACAGCTTACTGGGTTGTATTTGCTTTCATCTCTCAATGTAGACGTGGGTCATTGCCTGTTTATTCTGAAACTTTTCCAAACTATTTTTGCAAAGAATATTCCTTGTTGTATGTGATGACTGGAGTTTCTGTTCCCTTAACTCTTATTCACTGAATGTCTTCACAGAGATCTCCTCAAATACCAGGATCTGAAACAAACATAAAACTATTACAAAATTGTAAAAAGACAGATAGAGAGAGAGCAGCAGCCTCTTCCATTTTTGCAGAATGGTTATTTCCTGGGATATTCCTTTGACACTTAGCTGGACTAGCACTGAGCCTAGAAACTAGCCTAAGGTAAAAGCTTGAGGTCTTCTCAAGACTTTCCTGAGCATTCTCCTGGCCTGGGCATATGTGTCAGTTTCTAAATTCACCTATACCCACAGCTGTGCCAGTCAGGGAAGGAGAGTTTTACCCAATAATTTTTAAGTAAACTCTACACTGCTGCCTCTGGATCAAGGACAACATGGGACTGAACCAGTGTTCAAGACCAAAACTGCCACCACGCCAGAGAAGGTGTGGGGGAAGTGTAATGAATTATGCAGCAAAACTCTCCTACCCTTTTGAAGATAGCTATTTCTTGACTGCACATTGCTTTATGGTTGTAAACGCTTTATTGTTTCCCAGCACAGCTTATAATTGATTGCTCAATGTCTCTGTGGGGGAATGAGGCTTAGAGTTTCAGAATCTGCCACTTTGGTGACATCCTCCATGCTAAAAGTTTTTGTTTGCAACTTTATTTTCACATTTAGAGGGAAATGCTTGAACATACATTTTAAATCAGACACATTGCTGTTCACAACAAAAATCTTGAGGCTCCTAAACTTCTCCTCCCCACTTCTGATCTCACTTCCCAGAGGCAGCCACTTAAAAATCTTCCAGATTTTTCTTTTGGTGCTATGTGTGAGCCTGTTTCTAATGCCAACCTTGTACTGACTGCCGTTTCCTGCTTTTTGAGGTTTATACATCCTCTGCTGTGTTCTTACTATGGGGGAGGAAAATTTAGCTTCCTTCTATAGGTCAGCTCCCCCGCATGACGCTGCCATAGGTATTTCCAATCTCCTAGTGTAGGTATCTCACCAGGACATTTTGGCCTCAAGCTTTAGTAGCAGTAATAACCTCAAATTTCTGATGACCCTTATCTCTCCATTCTCATTTAAAAGTCAGGCACAAAATCATGATTGAAGCTATCTTCCAAACTACCTCCTGCCTAGGGACCTGAAGGTCCCTGTGGTATTTGCCACTATCATAAGCACTCATGTTCTTCTGCGTTCTAAAAGCTAGAACTTCACTCAAAATAATCACACAGTAGAACCTTTTCCAGAGAAGGTAGGTGGGTTGAAGACTCTTTGTTTCCTATATATCTTCTTTGGGAAATTCTCTTCACTGAGGGAAAACGCAGAGAAGAAGAGTTGTGAGAAGGAAAGCGGAAAGTGGTATTGGTAGTGAGGAAAGGAGTTGCCTTGCATTTATGCATAGGAGTGCCCACTAAAAAGTCTGTATTTTGGGTGGGTTGACAGAGTCTCGTGCTTTGCTACCCACAATTGTCACACACAGCAGTGTCTCCCAGATCTACCAAGTTCAGGGGTTAAATCATGGGGATTCCAGCTAGATCTGGGTTCAGATCCATGGAAATTTGGGCAAAATCCTTGACCTGTGAGGGCCTCAGTTTTCTCATCTGTAAAATGGGAGTAATGATGATATCACAGTGTTCTTTTGGAACTGTAAATCATGCATGTAATGTGTCTGGTATACACATACTCCAAGAGTGATAATTCTAGTATTGTTAGAATTACCTGTCTAGTTTACTTGCCATCTCTTGACAGTTTTAGATGCAGCCAAGGGGAGGTAGAAGGAGTGGTAGGGAGGAGAAGGATGCTCTTGGGTATACGGGAATCACACATGTAAATATGACATTCAGGATGTTTAGGGGCATAGAGATCACTGGAGGTGAAATGAAGGAGCTGCCGGGAGTTCCTCAGACTCACATGCCATATGAAAGACATAAGCCAACAGTCACTGGGAGAGAGCCCAGAACAGGGCACCAGCCTAGTATTCCCACTACCATCTGCTGAGCCTTGACAAACCACTTAGCCAATGAGACCACATTTGCCCTCCATAAACTGGACTGGTGCAGACCTGCAGAGGTGTGGGATTGCAAGGACCTTTGAACCCTGGCCAGCACAGCACATAGAATTCCATCCCCCCCCACCCCCACAGGAAGCGGCATGAGGCTCCAACCCCCACAGAGCCTCCTCAATCTCCATTCAGGCACTAAAGTCAGAGCCAATGGTGGTGAGAAGCTGAAAGTAGACCCGGGAAGGGCCTGCAGCTTTCCCTGCTGGTCAGGGCATGTTGATTGTCCAGAACAACAGTGTCCAAGGCATAGTTCTGCCCTTTCCCATGAGTGTTCCCAGAAAAGACCTTCCGTGTCCACAGTGGCTCAGCTTTGCAATTTGTTAAGAAAGAAGGGGGGAAAGTAGCCTGAACAGCACATCCTTTTCCTGCTTGAGGCCACCACTCTTATTGATGTGTCAAAACTGGGGGACTGGGAGAGCCAACATATCAGAATTGCTTAGCCTTTTCCAACCAATACATCCTCCCTCATTCCTTGTATGTCAACCATCCTGGTTTGCCACACCAAGTCCCTCATCCCATGCCCACATGTCGGGTTGGTCACCCCCCCCAGCACTCATACTGATGCAAGTTGCCCACAGAGTGACCAACTGACGTTACTGAGGGAGTGTGGCAGCCTTCAGCTATGTGCGGTGGGAAAGAGTTGCTAAAGGGTCTGCTGGAAACTGAGGAGGCAAAAACTTTGCCCACCCAGTGGAGGTGCCTCATCCCTCTTACTCAGGTCTTCTTTGTTTTCAGGTCGAGCGGCGTAGGTGACAAATGGAAGGACATTTGCAAATTAGTGGAAAGTATGGTGAAGTGGTACACAAAGTATGTCTGGCATTTTAGTCTGCCGTTCAGAGTACACAGCTCTTTAGACCCGGCGGGCACAGGAGTCCCTGAGGTCAGGAGCACAGAGCCCAGGGTGGTGATCTGAAGCAGAAACAGTTACCAATCACACTGGTTCCACCAGGTCCGGGCAGCTTCCTTGGCTCCTGCCTGGGAGTCAGGTCACGTTGTAGAAGACATAGTCTGTCCAGAGTCATAGATTAGGAAACAGGCAAACCAGTAACATATAACTAAACACTGGGTCAAAGGGTGCCAAGGACCAAAACAAAAGGGCAAAGGAGTTACTTGCAACTTTAAGGAAAAATCAGATATTCTTAAGGGGAAAAAAAAGCTAGTTTTCTAAAGAATGTGGAATTTTGAACTAGATCTTGAAGGATGAGGAAAGACAGGAACCATCGAGGAAACTTCTTGTACAGCGAGGGGTCTGTCTGGCTGGAGAGCAGGATTAACTCAGGGGAGAACTGGAAGATGAGGCTGGATAGCATGGCTTGGGGCCAAGTCCATAGGGTTCATAATGCCAGGCCTAGGGTCTTGGATTCCCTGTTGTGAACGATAGGGAGCTATAGATGATTTTTGGGCAGGGGTCTGACATGATCGAAGTTGGGCTTCAGGAGAAAAGTCTGATAATTATGGCTAAAATGAGTTGGAACATGAACCAGGAGAAGTGAAGAACCCAGCTAGGGACCTATAGGAGCAATTTTGCAAAAACATAATGGGGATCTGGGGGGAGGGAATAGCTCAGGAGTAGAGTCCATGCATAGCATGTACGAGGTCCTGGGTTCAATCCCCAGTACCTCCATTAAACAAACAAACAAACAAACAAACCTAATTAACTCCCTCTCCCAACCCTCCCAAAAGATAATGGGGATCAATGGATCAGAAGTCAGGAAAGGAGGAAAGAGGGAAGTCTGTATATGAATGGCTGCTGAGAGGCAGATCAATTTGTCTGAGATGAGAGGCAGGCAGGGAAGACAGGAGAGGAGGGGAGAGTAGAAGGTCCAATGAGTTTGACATTAAAAGAGAGGCCAGGGGAGAAGGCCCTCTTGCAGGACTGCATAGGAGTCTACCCTCTTGTACTTGTAGGAACGTGTGCATACACCTGTGTGTGTGTGTGAGAGAGAGAGAGGGAGAGAGGGAGAGAAAGGGAAAGACCTCAGGTGTTGGGGAGTAAGGACGGAACATGATGCCACCCAGACCCTCTCTTGCAGCAAGACAGCACATCTTACAGGCCTCCTGACCCTTCACAAAAGGAATGGGAAATTCCAGGGTTTGGGAAATGGGGCCCAAACAGAAGAGCTGGATGGGGACCAGGGAAGTTGGAATATACCCCTTCCTCACTGCTCGGGGGTGTAATTTTGAGCTCCTCACACACACGTGCTTCCTCCCCAGCCCTAAACTGCGAATGTCCTTCATCACCTACTCAAATTATGGCAACGTCCTCCTGCGCCTCACCTCAGACAGGTAAGTGCTGCTTTGATTCCCCTCAAGGGATCAAAGGGCCTCAGGGAGAGGCAGGAGCTGAGAGGTTCCTGGAAGCCCCACGGGGACTCACTGGGTACGGGCTGCGCTGGGTGGGCTCCCCGCAGTGCCCACCTGGACCCCCAGCCCCAGCTCCCTGGCTCCCACTGACCCGTGGCTGCGCTGGCACGGGCAGACCCCTGTGCGGCTAGACCATCTCTGCCCCCTCTAAGCCCTGCCCTCCGCCTGACCTGATGGTGCCCTTCCCTTTCCTCAGCTCAGTCTGGCTGGGGGGATCTCCTTGATCTGGTGGAGCAGATGTGTGAGTCCTTTATGAACACTGGCCAGCTGCTGTGTGTGCCACTCCCTGCTCTGTGCAGGGTGAGGAGGAGACAGAGTCAGAACCAGGGAGGGAGGGATGGGCGGTGTTAAAGTGCCGGAGACTTCAGGGGAGGGGAGCTGGGTCCCTTGGTGGTACTGAGACAGGGGAATTCCTGAGTGTGGTTCCGAACACCAGGCTAGGCTAGGGTGCGGGGGGAGGCGTGATACACCAGCAGCAGAGGTGGGCCATAGGTGGGCCCAGCAGTGGGTGCAAAGTCCTTGAGGTGGGACAACATGGAGCTTCTGAGTAGCTGGGAGGTTAAGATTCCCATGATGCAAGTGACTGGAACCCCATTCAGTGGGTGACGCACCAAAGATAGGATGAGGACATTTGGGACTGGATGCATCCAGGAATTGTGGCACAGAGCCACTCTTCAGGACCTTCGAGAGAAGCCGGGAACAGCAGGTAAGCAGGAACAGCAAGGCTGCAAGGGAGGGAGTGTGGGGGTGCCATGCCTGAGGACAGCACTCCCCGAGATTGGCTCCCAGGAGAAGGGACTGGGCTTCCTACTCAGTCAGCTAGAGGAAGGCAAAGTTCTGTGCATGTTTGTGGTTCAATTTTAGGAAAGAGACTGGAGTGGGTTTGAAGTGAAAGAAAGCAAGTCTATGAGGAGGGACTCTGGCAGGAGGCAGAGAGAGAGGCAGCGGGGACTGGCTGTGGGGTTCTGGTGGAGGAGCTGCTCATGGGGGAGAGGAAGACCACTGACTTCTCCAAGGCAGGGGCTCAAGGCCAGGACCAAGAGAGCTTTGGTGAAGCTCATGGAAGTCCTCCCTATTCTTCTCTGGAGAGAAGGAGGGGAAGTCTTCTATGACACAGGGTTCGGGAGGTGGGGGAGGGCTTGGAAGAGTCGACAATTTGTGAAATCCTGAGGTGTGGGGGCAGGGGGGTCATTCACCTAAGAAGATATCTCAAAATCAACCACGGTCCTAATGCTTCTGCTCAGGAGGAGCCCACAGAATCTTACTGGAAGCTGAGCTTAGCCTGGGATTGGGCATTCCCAAAAGTGTCCCACAGCCTAGGAGTTTAGGAGTGTGTGGCAGAGGGCTGTGGTAAGCCCTGGTGTGCAGGGTGAGTCTAGAGTGGCCAGTGGAGCCTGATAAGAGGTGTGGCTGGTGGGTCTGCAGAGAAGGTGAGGCCAGGACTGGGACCAGGGATGATGTTTTCTGAGACTTGTCCACTAGGGGGAGCAGGATGGAGATGGCGCAGGCCACACAGGGGCTTGCTCTGGGTGCTGGAGAATCCAGACAGCACAGGGACTAGGAAGCCCCAGGGGTGATGGCTTGGTGAGTGAGAACTGGGAAGAGGTGAAGGACCTCATAGGAGTTGAGGGGGTATTTTAAGAGTAGAAGGGTTGCTGAGGGTGCCAGGATCCTGGCGTCCCACTATGAACAGAGCTGGGAGTAGCCCTGGAGGGGCAGCACCAGGGAGAGCCCACACAGGCAAGAACTTCACCTGGCAACGTGCGTCCCGGGCAGGAGGCTGGGGAGGGCTGAGAGTTCCAGCATATTTCAGGGCACGATCAATAAAATGGAAATCTTCCCAAAAGTGCCAAGACAGGTGTCTGGCTAGACTAGGCAAGACTTGGTTTGGCCTCCACTGGCCATTGTTGCCCGTCCTCTCCTCCTGGGCTGGGCTGGGAAGGTCTGGGGCTCTCATATCTCACCACACATCAGAATCTCTTCTGCCCACAGTGAGAAGCCAGGCTTCAGGTCCACATTCTCCTTGGACTTCACGATCCAGTCACATTGGATTAGCCTGAGCTAGCCCCACCCCTTCACGTGTCCCAGCCCACCCCTTGCCGTCTGCTTTAACAGAGGCCAACAGCCCATCCTGGTGAGCTGGGGTCGCTGCTCTCCTCCTGTGTGGACTGCCCTCAGGCCTCTTTTCCAGCCTATGGCCTGTTTCTCCAGGGGCACATGAAGTCCAGGAGCCCCAGCTCTCTAATGAAGCAGCCTGGCCACTTCCTTTAGCTCGGATCCCAAGGGGAAGTGGCTTGGAGGGACCAAGTGGACCTCAGGGGTCAGTGGCAGGGGCTGATAGGAAAGGGCAGGGGTGTCAGCAGGATGACATTTTCCAAACTCAGCTTTGCCTGTTGGAGGGTGATGCGCCCTCATGGGGGAGCCCTTAGGTGCCAGCAGTCCCATCAGTCACGTTGTAAGCACTGGATTCCCAGGTGCACGGCCCTGGGTGACGCCCTCTCACCACGGACAGTCAAGGCAGGGCCCTTGCTGAGTCCCTGAGGGCTGCCTTCCTGGGACAGGGATGAGCACATTGGAAGCCAGACCCTTCCCATGAGACCAGCAAAGCAGCATCCCCACGCTCACCAAACAGGGGACAGAGGAGTCCTGAGCAAGGCCTGTCATGTCAGAGACACGGGCAGGAAGGTCATGATGGGGTTACTTGTGTCCTCTCCTGTCCAGGCAGGTCTGCACAGGGCAGAATGGTGCCAGGACAGGTCTGCTTTGCTTTTTTTTTTTTTTTTTTTCAGTGTGGCAATCAACTTTCATTCCTCCTCTACCCTTTTTTCTAATTTGTTTCAGAGGAGACATACAAGCTGGCCTTAAAAGACTTAAGGACGTAATAACTTCAGGACCCAGAAACATGCATGAAGGATTGAAAAAGGTACAGACCCTACAGCTCTGAGAATTTATTCTGCTTTATCAAGTTCTTAGATATTACTGGGCATCTCACTGCCCTCCACCCATATTCCTTCATTTTGTTGCAGGCAAATGAGGAGATTGCAAGAGTTTTCTACAGTAGTAAGTTGCCTGCTGCCTCCACTGTGCTCGGGTGGGACAGAGCCAGGCCGGGCCGCAGCGAGGGTTGGTGAACCACCTCGGCCGGTTCCTAGCGCTGCCTCTCGGAGCGAGTTCCTTGCCCTCTCTGCCCTGCAGCTTTCTCCTATGCGCAGTGAGGATGAAAACACCCCAGGGTTGTTCTTGAGAACCAGACGGTTCTTATTATGAGGTGCTTGACCTACAGTCAGGCTGCATGAGGCAGAAGAAGGAAAATACAGGGGCCACGAGCAGACAGGGCTCAGTTGAGGGAACAAAGGCCTTGATGTCCCTCTGGCTGCCCACACCTGTGTCCACCCCAGTTCCGGCTCGGCACCTTGCCCTTCAGCTTCTGCCCTTGGGTAGACTCTCATCCTGTGACTGAGTCTTTGACAGTGGGAAGGGCAGTCCTCAGCCTTGAACCCTCAGCTCCTGGACTGCAGGGTTGTGGCTCTTGTCAGAAGAGATGTGTGGCCTGCAGGGAAAGGTGGAAAGCTGGGTGGGGGCTGCTGTCCAAGCACCCTGACCTTGAGTCCTGAATGGCAGGACCCACAGAGCCAGCAGGAAAGACCGCAGGCGCTGCCCGGGCTGGAGCCCAGTTCCTGCCTTTGCTCGCCAGAAAGGCTGGTCCTTGTCCAAGGAGGTCGCTGGTGTGGCCTTTCAGGGCCAAGGCTGTGCCATCTGGTCATAGTGAGGGTTCACCAGGAAGAGCTCTGAGCAGCTCTCAGGCTCCTCATCTGTCAAGTGGGTCCTGGGCCTCGGCCCCTTCTCCCTCCAGGCGTTCTGGATGGCGGGCGCTCGGGTGGGGCTGGCCTCTCCCCAGGGAGGGGCGTGGGGAGCAGTGCTGTGGGCCTGGCAGCCTGAGGCAGGGCCCTCCAGTGCCTTGCTGACCAGACCGTTCCCTGCTTCTTCTGCAGACAAGAAGGCTGCCAGCCTGATTTTCACTGTGACCGCTGGGCCACTCCTGCCAACAGATTTACGGAAATCCAAGAGCGAAGTGAGTCCAATCCATCATTCCCAGCTTTGTGCTCCATGTGCTTGTGTGATTGATACTCAAAGCCTTTCTTTCTCTTAGGCTGACAGGGCTCGGAATATGAAGGCCAAGGTTTACAGCCTGGGTATAAAAGACTATCAGAGAGACCAGGTAATTCAGAACAGGTAAACCAGTTGGGGAAGGCTTTCAAAGGCAGTTGTCCCACGGTCACCCCGAGGATGGCCCTCTACCCACCCCAATGTTCAGACAGCAGACAGCCATTGCAGATGAGCAACGAGTGTTGTGTAGACCTGCACACCAGAGGTGCGGGCACAGAGCTTCCCAGTCCCTAACGATGGGCTGCTGGCAGATGCCAGGCGGTGGCCCTTGGAGTCTAACACGGCAGGAAGCAAGAGCCTGTCTCCTGGGATGGGACCTGCTAGGTCCTCAACCCCTGGCTGTGGGCTAAGTCGTCTCCTCTCCCTTGCAGTTGATTCAAATTGTTGCAGGAAAGACCCAAATGTATGAGATACCCCAAATCCCTGACAACGAAGGCTTTCTTATATCGGTGAGTGTGGGCTGAATGTGAGAAGGGGGGTGGGGTGGTTTCTCACCATGGCCACGCCTGTCACTCTCCCTGACCCCGCCGCCATCCCTGTGTTCCAGCTGGTGGGAAATTCCTGTAAGGAAGTTATGGGTGGAGACACATTCTACGCCTGTGTGGGAGGTCAGTGCTGGGGTCACTGTCATCGGCAGCACGGTGTTTGTGTGAGTGTGGTGTGGGGGGGGTTGGTACTGTGTTGTGAATAGAGCGTGTGTGTGTGTGTGTGTGCCTGAGGAGATTTTACAAAAATGTGGCAGGTATGTGATTGTGCCCTGAGTATGAGTTTATGTGAGATGTACCTGCTGGGGGCTGCGGTGTGATTATGTGTGTAATTGCCATTTCTTCCGTTTTAACTAAGATACACTTGACATACAGCTCTGTATAAATTTAAGATAAACCACGCAATGACTTGACATACATTTACTGGGAAATAATTACCCCTGTAAGTTTAGTACAATTGCTTTTTTTAAACTCAAAACCAAAAGTTTAATTAAGAAATAAGAAAAGATAGTTTTTAAACCCTGAACATAACACTAGCAAATGAAACCCACAATATATAAAAAGGACAACACATCAAGATTAATTAAGGATCACCCTAGAAATGCGAGTCTGATTCAATATTTAAATTATCAATATAAATTGCCACATCAGCAAAATGGAGACGGGAACATGATTATCTCAATGGATGATGAAAAAAATTGGACACAGTTCGATTCCAGCATCATACTAGGAACACGGCCTGACATAAGGCATCACACGAATACTCACAGCCAGCATTACACCCAATGGTTAGATGGGGAAGGCCTCTCCCTGAGGTCTGCGACTGGACAAAGATGCCCTCTCTCCCCTGGGAGGGTCCCCGCATCAGTGTGGTGAGTTCCCTGTGCAGGTCCTTTTCTGATAGGAGCCCTCTCTCTGCAGTGAGCACTGTGTGTGCCAGCTCATGTGTCCACATCACTGGGGTTTGTGCAGCTGAGGCGGGGGGACGAGCCAGTGCTTCCCCAGGGACCAGCACTCAGCTAGATGCAGCTGGATGCGGACCCGGGAGCTGGTCCTGGCCCCATGCTCCGAACTGCAGGGCTGCAGTGCACAAGGCCGGGGGTCAGACGGGGCAGTGTCCGTTCCTGAGCTCTGCTGCCCACAGGCATGGACTGAGGCAAATTGCTAAATATCTATGAGCTCCACTTCCGTCCCCTAGAGGTAGAAATAACACCCACCATCAGATGTGCAGTGAGACGTAGTCCAGTGGCGTTCACAGTGACCCGCACAGGATCTAGAAGCTGGGGCCCCTCACCACCAGGAGCTGGTGCTCAGATTCCATCACTGACCACAGCTCCGCCCCCACCCCCGTGTCAGCCCAGCTTGGGGGCGGGAAGCTGTTTAAGAACATCCAGGGGGAAGGGGCTCCAGCTGAGCCCGCTGTTGCTGGCAGCTGTCAGACTCCTCCTGTCTTCTGACCCTGGGACCTGCAGGGTGGGGTGTGGATGTGGGCCCGAGACCCCACACACGGAGGGTTCTGGTGCCACGTGCCAGCCGTGCAGCGGCCTGACAGCTGCAGGTCTCTGCTTGTGTCCCTGGGACACACACAGGCCTGTCAAGCCCCAGTTGTCACCTATGCCCTGGGATGGCCCAGCCGAGGTGACAGGTGCCCGCTGCACCCCTTCTGCCTGCGTGGCCCAGCAGTGCTGCTCTGACCTTTAAAACTGCTGTCATCTTGTCGAAAGCTGCCACACAGCATGACAGTTCCTTGGACAGGAAGCTCAGGGCAGGAACCTGGACCCCAGTAAAGTCGGACCTGTTCATCAGGGTGTTGCTCTGAATGAGTCAGTGGGCTGGCTGTGAGGAGGCCGGGACGGGGTGAGCATGAGGCACTCGGCCTCCTCAGCCTCTTGGGCTCTCTCCTGTGCTGGTCAGAGGCCTCTGCTGGCCTCCCTGCCTCCAGGCCTGTGCTCCAGCCCATCCTGTGCCCAGGGCCCGAGGGGCTGAGAAGGCCACTTGCCTGACCCAGCCTGAACGGGGAGGCTGAGGCCCCCTAGCCGGACAGCGGGGCCCTCCAAGCTCCAGCCTCTGCTTTAAGCCCACCTGCTGCAGAGACAGGGGAGTGCGGGGCATGGGGGACTAGGCTTCCTGCAAAACCTTCCTCAGCGTTACAGGCTGCAGCCCACCCAGCCTTTTAGACCTTACCCCCAAGGCACCTTAATCCTGAGGGCTTTCCTGGTCCACTAGCCCCTCTGGCTTCCCTCAGCCCTTGATCCTCTCCTGTTATTAGTCATTTGTCGGCCAGTATGTACCGTGATTGCTGTTTCACTGTCTCATGTTCACTGTTTCATGGCTTTGTTTTTTAATTTTTGTCGTTCAGTTCATTGTTTTTTCCCATCATTTTAGTATGAAAAATTTTAGTCCTCCAGCAAAGTGGAAACCATCGCACAATGGACACCCTTATCCCCATTACCTGGATATGTGATTTCTATCCGACAGCATTCATCGTTTATCACGGGGCTCCCTCACCCCCAAGCCCTTCTTCTGCATCTCTTTTAACTGAGGAACAATTTTTGTTGAGTTCTCTTTTTGAAATGCAGCAAACTTAAGTGTATCGTTTGATTAGTTCTGACACGACACGTGTGTAACCCCAAACCCCATGAAGACTGAGAACACTACAGTTGTCCCCAAAAAGTCCCCTCAGATCCCTTGCCTGGTAGTTCTGACCTCAGCCTCAGAGGAAGCTAATCTGTGATTGTTTCCTCCTGTTGATGAAAATTCAATTAAAAATCAAGTTAAGAAGAAAAATATGAAATTTTACTGGAGCCAAACTGAGGATTAATACCCAGTAGACAGCCTCTCAGAAAGCACTGAGAACTGTTCCACCTCTTAGAAGTCACTATCTTTGCAAGACAAAGAATGGGCCATCAAAATAACACACTGGTTTTTCCATAAAACTCACCAAGGACACGTACACGGTCCAGGTGAACACGTCCAAAGTGAGCAGTAAGTCACTCTGAGCCCCTATCGAGCTGGGAAAGAACAAAGCGAGAAAAAAATCTTTTATGGTCAAGGGGGCACTCCCAACTTTGAGCAGCTCTGGTTCACGTGAAATGCAGACGCTCCCTGCACAGGAGGGAGGGGAGGCAAGGGAGGAGAGCCCACTGGTGAACGCAGGAGACGATTTTACTCTTTAACTTTTTTGTCCTGCCTTAAAATATACATTTTATTGTTATCACTCAGTAGGCTAGTTTGCTGCTTTAGAACCTCTCCTCCCCTCCTTTACGTGGGATGAACGCGGTGTCTGGCCTGGGGCACTCGGCGATGTGGCTTGGGGATTCCTCCCTCCTATGTGTTTGCTGGGTTTGGATTTACTTGGGGCTTTGACCCAGGGGTAGGCTGGAGGTGGCAGCACCTGGCCCATCTTTTTCCCGTATGTGGCTGGGCCCAGCGAGTGTCTGCAAAGAAGCCCAGCAGGTGGGGCACAGCGGTGGGGGCCATAGTTGGACACAGCGCAGAGCACGGAGTCCCTCTGAGGTCCGGCCTCCAGGTCTGCATCATGGCCGGGAGACCCTCTGTGGGCGTGGGTGGGGCAGGAGGACTGTGCAGCCAGGGACCCTCCTGCAACCAGCCTGGGTAGCCGCTGTCCCTCCACTGTGATAAGATTCCCTCGTGTCCCATCCACTGTCTCCAGAGATAACAACCACAAGCAGTTTGTCTTTTACATGTAAATACTTATCTAAATGTACTTTACAAGGATATTTTTACATAATGGGATCATGCAATAGATAATAATTTCCAAATCTCTGCACAGTGCCCCATTGCATAGATGGGCCAATTGACTTCATTAGTCTCCCTTGGTCAATATTTAGATTGTTCCTAATAAGTCGATACTACAAGTCACATTGTAGGGACCATCCTGTGTCAGGAATTCCCAGGAATTAAGACCAAAGTAGAACTGCTGCCTAAAGGTCAGTGTCCAGTTTCTCTGAAAGCAGCTGAGCCAAGCGGCACACGGTGCTCCCAGACCCGCCCTCCCCAGAGCAGGTCCCGCCCACCCGTGCGCCCTTGTCAGCCTCCTGCAGTCAGATGCCTTCTCCGTGCTCAGCCCCACCGGCCTTCTCTGGCAGACACCTGCCTTCCCAGCTCCTCTCTCTCTCTGAAGCTGCAGGGCCACCTGGTATAAAACTTTTCATCCAGAGAGAAAGTTCTGTGTTCCAGAAAGGCTCAGTATCCCACAGGCTGTTGGACTTCTGGTGGGCAGCAGCGCTGTCCATGGGAAATACGGCCCTGGAAGCCAATTTTAGTCCTGTCTGTAACTTCATTTTCACCCTGTGGTTGTAACTGTTGGAGGAATCAGAATATTAGGTGTTGGGAAACAGAAAAGGCTGCTACCTGGACAAAGAAAATTCCTTTATTTTGAAGTCTCTTCTGCTCAAAAATCTGAAACCATCACCCCGCCTTCCTCTTTGGAGACTTGCCAGAGTTCAGAAGCCCCCCTTTGAGAGGGGCAGTGCCTGGGGCAGAGGTGAAGCGGCCCCTGACCAGGGCTGAAGGGCAGCGGGACACAGGGAGGAAGGAGGGCATCAGGTGGAAGGGAGCACGCACTGCTCCTGAGGGGCCGGCAGAGGCTGTGCGCAGGGCTGTCCAAGGGCCCTGTCCCTGGCTGCTGCCCTCCCTCCCATCACATACACGGAGGAGGAGGCTGGGCTCACCCTTCGCCCTGAGGCTGGTACGGCCAAGTGCCCAACGGAGCTTTTTGGGTCCAGACTCACAGCCCCATGAGCTGAAGACCATATCTCAGGGTATCAGAGAGGGCTTGTCCCGGGAGAGCAGGGTGATGGATGTTCAAAACTAAGACAAGAGCAGAGGTGGTGAAAATGGGTGCTGGCTTGGTGTTCGAGATCAGATCCTGGCCCTGTAACTGCCAGGGGCCAGGGGTTACCTCCTGCCCTATCTTAGCTCCAGTTTCCCTCTCTGTAAACTTGGAGTCGTAGGTCATGCCTAGTTCATGGGATTCGGGGAAATTCAGGTAGAAAGTGTAAAGATGGGAGCATAGTAGATGCTCATTTGTGGGCAGTGTCATTTTGAATGAGCATAGGGACTACATGCCTTGGCCTGACACAGATTTCCCACTTCTGGTTCCCTATGGCTTTTTGCTTGTGGCAGGAAGGTTATACTGGCTCTTTTTGCCTCATCTAGCACCCAACCTCTCCATATTCAGACAGCTGAGGTTTCCCTTCTCTGCTTATATCTAATTGCTATATGGTTTATTAGTTTAGGGTTCTGGCTTGCAAAGAAGCACTTCTTTGCAATAAATAACCCTAAAATGTAAATTGCAAACTATCCTCTGGGAGACAGAGGAGCAGCCACCCTGCTCAGGTTGGACCACGTTATGCTGGCAAATGTGTGTGTGCAAGACACTGTCCCAACCACTGCTTCCAGGACAAATACGGATTCCCATGCCATGGTGTGCAGGACCTTTGTGAAATGTGAGCAGGGAGGGTGCAGCCTGGCAAAATTGGGGCTGGAAGCAGCATTGGGCTGTTGGTTACTAGACATGGGTGAGGATGTGCCACCATTTAGGGACACCAAAGATGTCCTGATTGGGCCAGGTGCCTGATCTTAGCACAGGGTGAAGATGGCCTTCCCTACTCTTTCTCAAAGCCTCAGGGCTCTCCCCACTCTCCCATGTGCTCAGGCTCTTCCAAGGTCAGGGTCACTGCCATCAGTTACCCCTGGAGACCAGGTAAGTACCATGAATAAGAGGAGTGGGCCTGGCCAAGCCAGGATGATTAGTTGCAGTGTGAGGGGTCCTGGAAGGAAGGCAGTTGCTGAGCCATCATGGAACCTTCTGAGCTGAGGAGGACAGTGGCCTGTCCCTAGTCAGTGGTTCATATGCAGAAATGCAAACCCACTGACGCCAGATTTCCCATTTTCCAAAACAAAGCTAGTAATCTGGATTCATAGGGAAAATAGACAGACTATTACTTGTTTTGAATTATTTATTTTCTAGTTATTTTTTATATTGAGTTGATTTATAATATTAGTTTCAGGCTTTTTGCTTGTGGCAGGAAGGTTATACTGGCTCTTTTTGCCTCATCAGAAGGCAAGACAGCACTCAGGTGTGTAACATATGGATTCAAAACTTTTATGAACCATACTCCATTTAAAGTTATTATAAAATATTGGCTATGTCCCCTGTGCTGTACAAAGTATCTTATAAATCATTCATTTTACACATAGTAGTTTGTAGTTCTTAATTCCCTGCCCATATCTGGCCCCTCTCCCCTTCCCTTTCTCCACTGGTAACCACTAATTTGTTCTCTGTATCTGTGAGTCTGTTTTGTTTTATTCACTATTTTATTTTATTTTTTTAGGTTCCACATATAAGAGATAACATACAGCATTTGTCTTTCTCTGACTTATTTCACTTAGCATAGTACCCTCCAGGTCCATCCATGTTGTTGCAAATGGCAGCATTTCATTCTTTCTTACAGCTGGGTAGTGTTCTATTGTATGTGTAACACATCTTCTTTATCCAGTCATCTGTGATGGACATTTAGGTTGCATCCATATGTTGCCTACTGTAAACAATGCTGCTGTGAACAGTGGGGGTGCATGTATCTTTTTCTTTTTTTTTTTTTTTAACATTTTTTAATTGAGTTATAGTCATTTTACAATGTTGTGTCAAATTCCAGTGTAGAGCACAATTTTTCAGTTATACATGAACATATATATATTCATTGTCACATTTTCTTTTTTGCTGTGAACTACCACAAGATCTTGTATGTATTTCCCTGTGCTTTACAGTATAATCTTGTTTATCTATTCTGCATTTTGAAATCCCGGTCTGTCCCTTCCCACCCCGACCCTTGTTAACCACAAGTTTGTATTCTATGCATATATCTTTTCAAATTAGTGTTTTCTATTTTCTTCAGCTATATAGCCACAGGTGGAATTGCTGGTTCATATGGTAGTTCCATTTTTAGCTTTTTGAGGAAACTTCATACTGTTTTCTACAGTGATTGCGTTTCTCTTATGATTAGTGATGTTGACCACCTTTTCATGTGCCTGTTTGTCTTCTTGGGGAAAAAAATGTCTATTCAGGTCATCTGCCCATTTCATAATCAGGTTTTCCTTTTTTTTTGATATCAAGTTTTATTACCTGTTTATATGTTTTGGATATTAACACCTTATCCATTATATCATTTACAAGTATTTTCTCCCATTTATTAGGCTGTCTTCATTTTGTTGATTTTTTTTCCCGTGCAAAAGCGTTTAAGTTTAAGTAGGTCCCATTTGTTTATTTTTGGTTTTGTTTACTTTGTCTTAGGATACTGATAAAAAACACATATATGTATCACTATGATTTATGTCAAAGAGTGTTCTGCCTCCTTTTCCTTCTAGGAGCTTTATGGTTTCCACTCTTATATTTAGCTCTTTAATCCATAAAGAGTGTATTTTTGTAGGTGGTGTGAGAAAATGGTCTAATTTTATCTTTTACATGTAGCTGGCCACTTTTGCATGCACTACTTATTGAAGAGACTGTCATATCCCCATTGTATATTATTGCCTTTTTTGTCATAGTTCAATTGATCACATGTGCATGGGTTTATTTGGGGTCTCTCTATATCTTTGTGTTGGTTTCTGCATCAGTACCATACTGTTTTGGTTACTGTAGCTTTGCAGTATATATGGGGCATCATACCTCCAGCTCTGTTCTCTCTCAAGAAGTTTTTGGCTGTTTGGCGTTGAGAAAGTGTGCAGCTTTTAAACATGGGGTCCAATTTTTTGAAGTCCTAACAAAATATGTCATCAGGCCAGCTTCAGCCCACTGGCCAAGAATCTATTTTCTGCAAGCAGAGAATTTGCAAACTCTGTCTTGATATGATAGGAGCTTCAGGGAGACCTGAAGCAGGAGGAATCAGGACTGCCAGGGCCAAGGATGTGCTGGCATTTCTGAGGAATGTTCCTGGAGTTAATTGACGTTGGGTAAATCAAGCATTTGGGATTTGAATAACCAGCCTGGGCCAGGAGGCAGGGGTGAGGCTAATGCCCTGGGGCTTGCAGCAGGAAGACTTGCATGTTATCCTGGCCAGCTCCTTGGGGGCCAGGCCCACTAGCTGCCCTCTCTGGATCCCCTGGTATTTGCTTCAGGAGCCAAAAATCCCCAGCAGCCTGGCAAGGGGCTATAGCCCAGAACTGCACCTTAGCAAATCATTGTCTCCCCCCCTGGCAGAAGGGGGTGCTTGATGGATCTCTGGGGTGGAGGGGGGTGAGGCACTTCAAGGGTCAGGAAGAGGGAGGGGACGGGCAGTCACTGCAGACTTCAGAACCACAGCTAAGACAGGATTTCACCTTCTGCAGGAGACTCTCCTGTGCAGGCTCCTTGCCTCTTTGCTTGACTCACCCAGGTCCTGGCCCTGCTCCTGGGATCTCCATCCTGCCATAGGCACAGAGAAACGCAGGGAGGAGGAATAGACCCCCACAAGTGTCAGAAAGTCCCACTGGCACCCAGAATTGTATGATCAGCTCAGACAGAGGTCAAGGCTGTCTTCAGCCCACCTTGTTTTGATTTCTCTGTCATTTATATAAGGGAGGGCCTGGTGGAGAGCCCTGCCTGCACACCTTAGGGAAGATCTTGGGACTTCTCAGTCAGAAACCCATGGCCAGGTTTGTCCCTGTGGAGGGGACAAGATTGATTGCCTTTAATGAGCTTGATGAGTAATGGCGATAGTGAGAGGGCCCCCAGGTGCTCAAAGCCCAGCTCCACCGCCTCTGAGTGAACCGTCAGTGACAACAGGTGAGCCCAAGGCGCAGAAAGATGTTGGTTCAGACACAATTGCTTCCTCATAGGAGTCCCCTTGGAACTCAGTTATGGGGTGTCTTGTCATAATTACGAGATCAGAAGGAAGACAGTGCTCAGCCCCTCCTAACCCAGACCTCTGGTTGTTGCCCTTGCAGAACCCTACCAACTTGGATTTTTTGCATATGGCCTTATTCAAAGTAAAATTCCAGACTATGCTTGCAGATATAATTTGGACAAAACCGAAGTCTACAGTAAGTACCAACCTTTGTGCCTGCAAGGGACACTCTTCCCACACTGCACCTCATTCCCTCAGCCAGCTTAGACTTCAAACCCCTTGCTGGCCATTCACTGTGGACCATGTGAGGACAGAGGCAGCTTGGACAAGTGGAAGGAAGGACCTGGCTGGGGACCCTGGCCACCTTTTCCTTCATATGCAAAGCCAGGAAGTAATCAATCTCCCAGCATAGTAGGAGTATCTTGGAGCATGTCTTACACCTTTCAAGGCTGGGTTTGGGGTAGTGGGCCTCCCTCATTGCTGTACTCCCCTAAACCTTTCTCAGCTCTCACTTCCCTTGAGAGGCAAGGATCTGAACCGCAGGAGTCTGCTGGTAGGATGTGGAGGCAGCCCCAGGGCCCTGAGTCTGTGTCAGGTGCACTGGTAGCTCTCCCAGGAGGGTGCGGTACCTTGGATTGAGAGAGGATACCATCTGGGCCCTGGAATCCTGGCTCAGGCCCACATTACATGTGTGACCGTGACCTAGTGAGTGTTCTGTTGTCAGCCTCTATTATCTGTACTATAAAATGGGACCAATACGGCAGGTGCGCTAAGTACTGTCATGAATGTAAAGCTGCTATTTGGAAATACTCAGGCGTCAGGTGTTCCTCCATGATGGGTTCGTGGCCTGAGGAAGCACACAGCTGGGGCAGCATCTGTGCCCTCGGCACTGAGGTCCCTCGGTGCTGAGGTGGGGCTGATATCCCCGCCCCACAGAGTGCTTAGGGACAGTGGGACTTTCTGCTTCCCCCTTAACTCTCCCAGTAAGCTCCCTGATACATTGGTTTGATATAATTAGATGACGTCTCATTGCAGGGCCATCTGGTCAGCCCAGAGCAGCACCTCTCACCCAGCACATTTCTGGGCCAGCTCACCTTCATCCACGGGTGAATAGAATGGGCAGGACTCTGCCACTGCCACACTCCTGCACCACACAGTGTGTAGATGGCTTCAGGGAGTTAGAATCCCCTTGGTCTGTATTTTTTCAAGAGTGGTTAGGAGCTTAGAAAATCATTTACATGGAGAGCTAATGTTTACTGAGAACCTATGACATCAGTTAATGTGCTAAGTGTGTTATATACATTATCTCAATTAATTCTCAAAAGACCTGTTGTTATTCTTTTGTTTGGATCTGGAACCAAGGGAGGGGTGATTAACGTGTTTGCCCAAGGCCAGGAGTTGGTGCATCAAGAGGTGGAACGAGGACACAGGTGATCTGATTGCCTAGTCTGGACCTTCCGCCTGACTGATGACAGTCCTTGAGTGAAGCTAGACACAGCCTATCCTCCAAGAAGCGTGTTCAGATGTTTCCTCTGCTCCTCAGCAGTGTTGTTTTCCCGCCCTGGAGATCACCAGTGTTTCTCTCTGAGGTAGACCAGCAGCGAGTCTCACACAGAACAGCCCATCCCACAGTCCTGGGCTGCCTTGCTGATCACCCTGCTGCATGTAGTTGGAGGCTGGCCAGAAGTGGTGGATCAGAGCTGTTTATTGCCAGGAGCCCTGATGCACCAATGAGGTTTGATTTGGTCTCTAATTGTATTTCCCTCTTATTAAAACACCTGGGAAAACATTTTAGCAAACATGGAAAAGCATAACAAGTTTTAAATCAGTATTTCTATGTTTTATTGTCAATCTTTAGTGTATTGTGATTTTATATATTAACAAATCTTTAAAATATGGCAACGGAATTATTTGGTTTAATCAGTTCATATCGGTTAGAAAGCTCCTCCCCAGTCAACCATGCTTTTCTGGCCCCTCAGTAGGCGAGGTGCCTGCCCTCCTTCTCGCTGCTCTGTGAACGCTGTGGAAAGTTCATCACATTTCCTTGGGGTTCTTTTCACAGTAATCCCAGCCATCACACCCCTCAGGCACAAATGCTTTCCCTCACGCATACTTGGTGATTAGTTTCACTGTCAGCACTCATGAAAGGATAAAACAGTTCAGAAGTTCATAGCTAGTCTGACAAGTGAGTCATGGCAAAAAGCTGGTCACCTAGAAGTGAACCCTCCGTAGGGAACAGGCCTGACCTGTGGCCACAGTCGGGGGTGTGAGGAGACTTAGGGCTCAGGAGAGAGAAAGTTCCACAGCTGCCAGCTGTGAACTGTCTGAGCCCCGTGAGTGCCACCTCCCAGCTCTGCCAAATAACAGAACACACACCCACACAGAAGCCCTGCCCCCTCCCCAGGCTCCCCGGTGTCAGTAAATGGCACCCCCACCCCCAGGAACTCAGGTCACTTACCTGCACATCGTCCTGGATCCCCCTTGGCTCCCACCTCCTCATCCAGTCCCCCCCGCATGTCCTGCTGCCTCTGTGTCCAAACACATCTGGACCTGTCAGCCCCTCGACTGACTCTCTGTAAAGCCCCAACCCCTTCCCAGGGCTCCCGAGGCCAACCCCCCCCCCCCACTCACCTCTTTCCCCTCAACCAGCTCAGCTAGTTACACCTCAGGCCTCTGCACAGGCGCCCACAGCCTCGGCCTCTCTCCTCTGGGACTTTCCCTGGCCGTCCCCTCAGCTGGCCTCAGCTCCGGGCCTACCACCTCAGAGAGACCTTATCTTACTGGGAATTTTCAGTAATATACAAAAGTATGAAAGTTGTACAGGGCACTTGAAGCCGCCTTCACCTACCTTCAGTGATGGTCAACCCCAGGCAGTCTAGTTTTACTGATCCCTCACCATTGATTATTTTGAACCAAATCCCAGACATCACACCATTTCCTGTATAAATATTTCACTTTCTCTTAAAGAAAAATTGTCTTTAAAGACAGGACAGGTCACCTGTTCTTAAACAGCTGTCCCTTCCCTTGTGTATTGACGTCACAGCACTTTTCATTTTAGCATTTGTTTGTTCATTGTTTGTTACTTTATTGTCTGTCTCCCTCCCCAGTCCCTCCAATGTCAGGCCCTGGAGAGCAAGGTGTCTTCCTGTCTTGTCCCCACTAAACCCCCAAGCCCTGCACAGTGCCTGGTGCACGGGAGGTGTCAGAACAGGGCAGAGAAGAGAAGCTGCTCCTGCCAAAGTGTGAGCTCGGCTCGCCAAGGGCAGGCAGAAGGGGAGGGATGGATGGATGGACAAGTCCATTGACATTCTTTTCTTGTGGTTTTCTTTTAGCTAAAAGACCCAACTCTGTGACTCATGAGAAAATAATTTGCGATGGACATGTTTTTGAGAAGCGTGGACAGTAAGTGTTCAGGGCTGGGAGCCATTTAGGCAAGTTTTGCCACCACGAGAAGTCCAGAATGTGGGATGCACGCTTTTCTCAGGCAGCACGTGTCTGTCTCCAGGAGGGTTCAGGGCTTCCTCCATACCTGCCCTGGTTGGTGGTCCCCTGGGATGCTCAGGGATCTGCCATGGTCCAGGCTCTGCAGAGGAGGGCAGGATGTGTGAGATGATGTGCAGCAAGGATGGTACCTTTACTCCAGGCAGCTTTTTCGAGTGAAGCCAACATACTCAATAAATACAGAGGAGTCGGGATGGTGACACTGTAGTGCCATCCCTGGTCACTTAGCTCATGGCTGCGAGGTCCTCTGATTCCACACAGGACTCCTCTTTGCCTGGGCAGCCTTCATTGCAGTGGTTGACTAGGTAGTGCTTGGGGACGAGCTCTCCTTACCCTTGCTGTCTGCCCTCCGGTAGCCCCGAATGCCTGATGTTCAAAGTCATCACAGCGAGGAGAGCTGGGGCTACAGAATGAGCCAAGTGTGAGAGCTGCGTCAGTCCCAGCTCCTGGTCACATCTGCACTTTCTGTGCTTTAGGGTGGTTGAGGTTGATTACACTCTGGACCAGGGCAACTCCTTCAGTGAGCGAAAGTTGAAAGTCACCAGCAAGGACTGTGTGAGTAACATGTTCGGGCTTCAGCCTCCCTCCAGGGCTGTCCAGAGAATCTGCTCTTGAGGGGCAGATAACCAGGGGATGCAAGACAGGGGAATAAACTCACTAGGGAAGGACCAGCACGTAGCCTCTGCAGACAGGCACCTTGGGCAGCATTTCACAGCCAGCTCAGTGCTCTTAGCCCTTTATTGGGAAGTTGTCCCCCCACTCAGGTTTGTGAAATTCCCTGGAATGCTTCTATAAGACTCATGGAGTACAGCCAGCTATCCAGGTCCTGGAGAAATTCTGCTATCTCTGTGAACCAAGTATCGTTGAAGGCACGTGGAAGGGACAAATTAGAGAACAGACTTCAGAAACAGTGCTGAGGCTCTGCCTAACCTGGACACACCTGGCCACCCCCACTGGCCCAGGCCCTGTGATGGGGAGCTCTGAGGTCCATCCTGGATTCCAGCTGCGGTGAGCAGGAGAGGCTGGGACACTGTGTCCTAGGAGACAGAGTGCAGGACCTCTGGGACGCTCGGGTCCTCCAAATCGGGTTCCCGGGCACAGGGGTTGGGAGGACTGGACCAGCTGTGGCTGAGCACAGTCAGGGACTGTTTCCATGTTGGTGAAGCAGCTGGGAGGGCTCTGAACCCACTCCTGACCATCACAGCCCCCACCTTTTGAGCCTGTCTGGAGACACTGGCTGTCACTTTGCAGATATCATCAGCCACCCTGTGCCTCTCCTCCTTTCTCGTGCTCCTCAGCTGTTCCTCTGTCCTGACTTGCTCTGGTCTCTGCAGAGAGACTCTCTCCTCTGTCGGTGGGGAAGCTGTCACGGCCGTGGGGAGGGCGGGGGTTCATCTCGGGGAGAGGAAGCTGGGAACACAGGGATGCTCTCCTAAGACCCACTTTTCCAAGCTCCACATCATCTGGGCACCTTAGACCGGGGCTGCCCAAAGCGGACCACAGAGAGCATTAGGCTGGAGTGAGGTTTCCCCCGGGGGGAAGGACACCTGTGCCGAATGGCCACCGCCCTGGTGTCCAGTACCAGCTGGTGAGGGTTCCAACCATGTGACAGTCTCCCTGTGTCTGTCTCCCTTGTCCCTGCACATCCCCCTGCAGATCAGAGACTGAACCTACACATTTCCCACCAGGGTCCCACTCCCTGCAGCCATCCATCTGCAGGCACATTTAAGAGAGAACTCAGGAGCAGCCTGGGGCACCGGCCCAGCACAGGGTCCCCTCAGCCTGACTGGACCTCTGCTTTTGGCCGCCCTGTTTCCTGGGCACAGGCTTTCTCTGCCCACATCCCTGCCCTGCTTCTCTGAAGCAGAGCACTTGACTTAGGGAAGGCTGTGCAGTGCGCGAGACCTCGGATGCAGCACACGTGCCCGTGGTTATGAACAACAGCACAAGAACAGATCTCGTTCCTTAAGCCCCCACCTGGGCCTGGCGTGTGCTGGGACTGTCTGTGAGCGCTCTCTGAAGCTCTCAGGTGCCCGCCATTTCCTCACTGCAGGTGTGGGGACAGAGGCTCAGAGAGGTGGAGTAGCTTTGCTTAAGGTTGCATAGCTGGAAAGAGGGGGAGAGAGACTACAGAGATGTGATCAGGATGTCCTGCCTGTGTTCTTGTACCCCACCTCTCAGGGGGCCCCAGCCTCCCCTGCCTCATCCGTCTGTGTATCATAGCTCTTTGTGGTCCTCCCAGAATCCCTGTGCTCTCAGCCAAGGCAGGCTGTGAGGACTGGGTTGTCACTGCTTGGAGGACTGGAGTATGGGGGGAGCCACTGAGCCAGCATAGTGGTGTGGTCCATGGCCCAGGGCTCCACAGGGGCTCTCTGGGTACTGGCTCTGACCCCCTAGCCCTACTGTGGTCCCCCTAGATGAGGCAGCTGGAGGGGAAGGCTGTGACCGTGTTGTGGGGTCTACTGTGGGAAATGTATGTTGGTTGCACAGGAAGAGGTCCCCCAGGCCCACCCCAGGACTTTGGCATGTGTGCCCTCTGCAGCTTTCGCCTACAGAGCCCACGACAACAAAGACAACAACCACAACGACAACAACGACCACAACAACGACCACAACAACCACAACCACGACAACCACAACCACCACAACGACCACGACCACACCAATGACCACAAAAATGCCAACGACCCCAACGACCACGACGACCACAACGACCACACCAATGACCACAAAAATGCCAACGACCCCAACGACCACGACGACCACAACGACCACCACAGTTACTACCATTCTCACAACAACCACAGTGACGACAGTTGTCACGGAGCCTGAGGTTGTTCCAGAGGAGGAGACCACAGTGGCCATTATTGTCACTGAGAGCCCGGTTCCCAGCAGTCCTCTCTTGTGCCTTGCACTCATCCCATCCTTGCTCATGATCCCGTTGCTCCTGGTCTGCATCTGCTGCTGCAAGAGGGTGAGTGGCCCCTGCCCGCACAGCCTGTGACAAGCCCTCATCAACCTAGCGGACCATCAGCCTGAGACACGTGGACCAGACACATGTGTGACCCAAGATCCTGCCAGTGGGTTCCCATCAGCGCCGGGTCCTCATACCAGCAAACAAGGCACAGACTCTGCCTCCCATCCCGGGATAGACACAGCCTGGGCTTCCAGGGGGCCGCCTGCCTCCTGCTTTCACAGAGAGGTGGCCTATGGGCTGTCTCAGCCTTATGGAGTAGGGACCCCAGGCCCCCTGAGACCAGAGCTGCCTCACAGCAGTCAGGCTTCTGGGGTCTCAGGTGGACCAAGGCTGGAAGGGCTTTTGCTCTTGGGGGAAGAAGAGGGGTCTGCAGGGGCACTGATGGCCTGAAGGGAGGAGGATGCTAACATCAGGGGAACTGTGCCTTTGAAAACAACATGGTCCCTTTCCGTCACTCCTTCCTCAGTCATTACTGTGTCACCAGGATGTGCAGGGCCCCAGAAATGAAGCAGCCCCACCCCTGCCCACAGGAGCTCGTGGGCTGTGGCTGGTCTGGTATGGGAACCTGGGAGGCACTGAGGGTAAATGTCACCTTCGGGGGTGTGGCAGGTCTCCTGATAAAGCAGGAGAATAGCCAAGGGCAGAGATTGGCCTGGGAGGGAGGGAGGCAGAGGCACTGACTGGGTGGGTTTGCAAGGACACAGGCCAGAGAGCTGGGTGAGGAAAAGGAAAAAGCAGAGCTGAGAAAGAACACGCAAACCAGCAGAGGAGCCAGCAGGTCAGGTTTCTGCAAAGGGGGAGAAGTGAGGAAAGGACGGGGGGAGAGGGGGTGGACTGGCACCCCTGAGGGCTGGGAGGCCGGGGCTGCAGGGGACGGAGGTGAGGGGAGAGGAGGAAGGGGTGGGGGTGTTCTCTTGTCTTCATATGACATCAGGGCTGTTCATGAAACTCCTAGGGGGGCCTCTACTAGGGACCAGCTGCCTTAGTCTGCCTGTCTTCCCCTCCACCCTGCAGGGAGGGACCGATTCCCCTTTGATAACTGAGGAGCCTGAGGCTCAGGAAGGTGGAGCGTGTTGGTTACAAACCCCTAGGCAAGGGACACCCAGACCGATACCCCAAAGCCCTTGTTCTGTCCCCCTGCTGCCGCTGAGCAGGGTCCCCTCCTGTCCTCCTGGCTGAGCCAGAGCCCCACATGCCCTTCCAGCCTATAATTACATCTTTTTAACATTCTAGATCGTCAAGGAGCCACCAGCAACCCAGAAACAAGAAAAGGTAAGTGGAGTATTTGGTACTGATGTTGTCAGCATGCCTGATGCACACACTGACCTGCACAGAGAGGCCTCCTGCCGCCGATGGGGAGACGTCCTCCCCTACCTATCTTGGCAGAAAGAAGGCATGACAGAGGGTTATGGAGGGGCCCAGGTAAAGAAGTGCCACTGAGACAGTATTCCTGTACTCCCAGCATGGCATGATCCAGGGTCTTTGTCACCGAATCAGCAGCGCGGCTTAGCCTTTTTTGGAAACTACTATGGTCCCTCCTGAAATAAATGGGCTTTTTGTCAATTCCCAAGGGACTGTTTGTAGGATGAGCCTTCCCCAGGACTCCAGAGCATCCTTTTTGGAAAAGTACCCTCAGGTTTCAGGGATCTGGTCCCCCTTCTCCAGGCTCTGATGTCCATCGGGCTCCATTTCCTTGTCTTCATCTCCGTGTCATGTCAGGGGGAAGGTCTTGGCTGGGGGTGGCCTTGAGGGACATGGGGCTGAGGAGAGGGGAGGGAGGAGGGCATTGAGCTGTGAAGGGGGCGCAGCCCAGGTGAGCACAGGGACCAAGGGACAGGGGAGCAGGCTGTGGCTCACCAGGGTAGGCGCCCAAACCAGGGCCCATAAGAGGCAGTTGGAGCAGGGGCATGGTGTCCCAAGAAAGGGGACCTAGGCCTGAGATCTGGTGGGAAACAGGGTCCCTGCCCAGGCTGGCAACTGCACTGGTTGCAGTATGGCCTGAGGATGCTGGATCTGTCAGAGTCAGGTGAGTACCACCCTGTCCCTGCTCGTGACCTGCCACCCCACCCCCACAGCCTCCACCATGTGACACCGCCCCAGGCCCAGCTTCTCCAACAAGGGCAGCTCCGGGAACCAAGGGGACAGGACAGAGTTTGTTGTCCTTTAGAGAAGAGCCATCTTTGTGAACCAGAAGGGGTTGGCTTTTTTTTCACACGGAGGACTCTCTCTTACTGTGCCCATTGCTGCTCATTTGTCCCTGATTCTCCAGCAAACATTCCCTGAGTGACCAGAACTTGACAGGTGCTGGGGCCACAGATGTCATGTGTCTGCAGCCAGGAGCTGCCAGACAAGGAAGCAGACAGGGTTTTCTCTTTCTAGAAACCATGTGCCATACAGCCATGTACCAGGGTGATCTTTCCCCACTGTGAGTGCCAGGAAGACAGCACAAGACCAATGGAGGTGAGCAGGGCCCTTGGGGATGGAGGGTTCACCCCCTCCAGTAGGAGGTGTGAGGAGAGGGGAGCCAGTTCAGACCACACAGGCTTGGGCCTGGAAGGCGTGGCTTGGATGGAGACGAGCTTTATGGGCACTGGGCTTTGACCATTTGTAACACAAAAAATTCAAAGACCCTCCCTATCCTAGTGGCCCAGGACAGGCCAAAGGACTGAGGGCTCAGGCACTCACCACGTCCAGGTGTTCCAGCACCAGGGTCTCCCCCTTGGATCAGGCCCAGAATTCTGGATATCGGTGGCTGGCTCACAGCTGACAAGTCCCTGGTTTGCACAGAGGTTGTCATCAGCTCCAGCACTGATTGAGTTGGGTTTCAGTAACTATCAGGTGGGTGACTAAAAACATACCAAATCAGAAACAGCATTACGTAGGTCAGGGAAGAAAAAGAAGAAAAAAAAAGAAATTACGTAGGTCAGGGAAGAAAAAGAAGAAAAAAAAAGAAAGAAAGAAAGAAAAAGTAAACTTCTGAGCCACGTCCTAACCACCATTAAACCACCAGGAGGTTCCCCAGCTCCTGCTTGGTGAGGGGAGGAGAGCGCTCACTGCTTGGTCCTTGTGGCCCCAGAGATGGGTGACCAGATCCACAGGGAGGAGGGGCCTGAGGACACTTCCTTCCCTGGGGAGTAATAGGCCCATTCTGGTGACTATGATCCCAGTCCGGCAGGGGGCAAGAGACGACACGGATGGAGAGGGTCCCAGTGGCTGGTGGGAGGAAGAAAGAACCCACTATATGTGCCCAGGTTTGCCCCCCCAACCCCCCTACCCCGCATTGCCCTCCCCCTGCAATACACCCCCTGCCCCAGTCCCGCCTCTGTCCATGGTCCTATCCACTGCTTCCTCCTGGGAGCTTCAATAGCAGCTGGAGGGCCAGAACCATGTCTCTCCTGACAGTCAGTGTGGGGCACAGAGAAGCCACATCAGCCCTTCCGGAGAGGGAGGAAGCCACCTGCCTGGGGCTTGTTCCTGATCACAGGGCCAGGCCCCCACCCCCGTCCCCCCGGGTCCTCTTTCTTGTCTGCTCTTGGTCCTCTGGAGGAAACTGGTTTGCACAGCAGTCCAGTCTTTTGTTGGACTGGACCACGTGACCCAGTGGTCAGTGACAGGCCTTCCATCAGTCTCCCTGCAGGCCATCCAGGCCAGAAGTCAGGAGCCTAATCTCAGCCACCACAACCCCCGTCCCCAGTTGTCACAACTCCCCAGAGACAGACAAGTAACGATAAAGTCTCAGAGATCAGGCTTCTTGCTCAAAAAGAAACACGATTTCAGGGTTCATAAGAAAGACTGAGTAGGAACAGTCATTTTTGTTGGAAATGAAGTTAAGGGGATCCATAGACAAGGCAGAGCTTAGGGTGAGTCTTAAAAGGTGAGTAGCAGGCCACTAGGCAAACAAGATAAAGAAGGACACTCCAACGAGAGGGAATAGCTTATTTAAAACTTAGAAATATAAACTAGTTGTTCCAGGAAAGAGTTTTATCTGATTGCCTGTGTCGTAAGCAGCCCAGAGACGCTGTCAGCTTGTCAGTGTACCCAGGCCACTCACTCTGTCACATCCAGGACTCTTATCTGGGGACAAGGGGAACATGACAGCAAAGCCAGGGGTAGTTGTTGCTGCAAACAGATTATGCTGTCTCAAAGGGTCTGCATCAATCTCTACCCAAAACAGGGGGCTAGTGTGTGCTGCTGACTTCACAGTCCATCACCCGTCTGAGGGTGCCCCCACCTGCCCTTGCCCTGCAGGCCCTGAACCTAGCCTGAAGGTTGTGGTGAGGCTCATCCCTTCAGCACACACTCGCCAAGAGAGCCTTGGTGCTGGTGTTAAAGTGGGTGTCAGGCCTTGGCCTTGCTCCCCAGGCTCCCAGTCTAGCAGGTAACAGACAAGTTCAACATCAGAGCAGCGAGAGTCAGAGTCAGAAAAATGGGGCTCCCTAGGAGAAGGGAAGGCAGATGTCCAATGCCTAAACAGAGTTTACAAATAAGAGCATAGTCTTGAGGCCAGCACCCAGGGAAAGGAAGGGCATCAGAAAAGCCCACCTTGTGGAGCCTGACAGGTACTGAGCCTCATCCCCTGAGCCAAGGAAACCACAGCCTTCGACTCTCAATTCCAGTGGCTTCTCAGCAACCCTTTCTCTTTCCTCTTCACACAGGGGAGAGGCATCAGCTGCACCTTAATGGAACGCCACCCCTCGCAAATGCTCTATGGCCCAAACATCTGCCTTCCACCCAGCCAGGAGCGCTTCCCCCTCAACAGCTGGTGCTCGCGTTGTCAACATGCTCCACCCATATGCTCTCAGCCACCCTCCAGGATGCCACTACTGATCCCTCCCCGTGCCCTGGAGCTCTGCAGAGCTACTTTGTCACTCCCACCCCCATAGCCCAAAACCCAAAATACCAAAAATACAAAATTGTTAAGAGCCCCTTTTGTACTGATTTGGACATATATATTGTGTCTTGGTTTATAGTCAAAAGGAGTTGGAATTTGCTGCTGATCAGCAAGAGAGTGTTACCTAATGAGCATTGCTCCACTGTATGAGAAGCAACTATACTGCTCCTTCCAGGACAAAGCACCCTGGTGGCCTGTGGATGTAGGCATGATGAGTCCGTTTCCCCACAGACAGGTCCTTATCTGTCACCAAGGGATGAGATGCTTGGGGTTTTACCCAAAATATGCTCTTTCAAAAAAGCCCCAAATATCTTTGATGTTTGAATACAATCTGGTGCCCATTACTCACTTGCTGTTACTTAATCTCCTGGACAATTTACTTAATCTCCTTGTGCTTCAATTTCCTCCCTGAAAAGATGTGGATAATAGTGTCCTCTACAGGTTGCCTTGAGGGTGATAGTTAACTGCTGCAACATGCTCAGCATAGGGCAACACTTCTGGTAAAGAAACCCATTTGTTAATGTCTCCCCTCCCTGCACCTGGAGAGGAGAGGATGATCAGCTCAGAGATATCAAGAAGTATGTGGTGAGGACAAGGGTGTCAGAAAAAAAAAAATCATGACTGCGCCTTTCAGCTCTGGATACCAAGATGTGTAGTTGGCACATGTGAGAATTCTGTGTAAACTGCTGACCACATGTGGGTTAACATCCAAGGCCACCACTCATGTAATCTCCAAAACATCATCAAAAAAGTTCCTAATGCCTACTACCTCCTTCAGAAATGTTAGTTCCCTTCTGTTACCTTAATATTTCTCATAATATAAAGGCAATTCCTAGTGCCCAATTTTCCAAGCTTTCAAATCAGCTCCTCCATTGACAGAGACGGACCTCCTAATTTTTCAGATCCCTCCTGCAGAAGCCTTAGAAGACGTAAATTTCTCCTTACACACTTGTATACTAGAGGACTATCAATAGACAAGAATTCACTGTGAAAATCACAGAACAGGTGTAAAGATGAAGCAACACCCTGGACCACAAAGTCCAAGAAGGGAAGAAGAGACTGCTTATTCAGATGTGCACATACCAATGCAACAAATCAGGGACCATGAAGAATCAAGTAAACATGAAATGATGAAAATAAATAAATCTCTAATAATTGTCCCTAGAGGAATAGACATCTATGAACTGTCTTACAAAGAATTCAAAATAATCCTCTTAAAATAGTTTAGGGAAAAACAAGAACACACAGACAAACAACTATATGAAATTCAGGGGAAAAAATGCATGAACAAAATGAGAAGTTCAACAAAGAAACAGAAACCATCAAAATACTAAATAGAAACCAGAGCTGAAGATTACAATGACTGTACTGAAGAATACAATAGAGATCTTCAGCAACAAATGAGCAAGCAGAAGAAAGAATCTGAACTAAAAGATGGGTCACTTGAAATTATCCTGTCATAGAAGTGAAAAGAAAAAAATTAAAAAGAGTGAAGAAAGACTTTGAAACATCAATAGAAATAATAATGAATTTGGGGGCCCCATAGGAGAAGAGAGAAAGAGAAAGTATATTTAACCGAAAGGGTTGAAAACTTATAAAACATGGAAAGAAAGATGGACATCCAGATTCATGAGGCTCAAAGGATCCCGAATAGGTTGAACCTCCAATGGCTACAGCAAATTACATTGCAAGTAAATTGTCTGTGGTCAAAGACTTAGGGAAGTTTGAAAGCAACAAGAGAATAATGAATAATCACATGTAAGTCACACGCATGAGACAAGATGGATTTCTCAATAGAAACTTTCCAGTCCAGGAGAGAGAGAGAATGTATTCAAATATAAAAGAAAAAACCTATCAAACAAATATATGGTACCCAGCAAACCTGTTCGTCAGAAATGAAGGAGACATTGAAAACATACGAAAACCAATAAAGCTGAGAGTTCATTACCAGAAGACTTGCTGTACAAGAAATGCTGTAGGAATTTCATCGAGCAGAAATAAATGGATAATAATTAGCACTGTGAAAACATAAGAAGTTTCTCAAACTCTTCCAAAGAAATGAAGAGGCGGGAACACTCTCAAAGTCATTTACAAGGCCATCACTATCCTGAATCCAAATCCAGAAAAGGGCATTACAAGAAAACTACAGACCAATATCCCTGGTGAATATAATGGAAAATTTCCCCCCAAAATACTAATGAACCAAGTTTAGCAGCACCATTAAAAGGATCATGCAGCATGATCTAGTGGGATTCTACCCTGAAATACAAGGATAGTTTGACACGCACAAAACAATAAATGTCATACATCACATTAATAGATTGAAAGAAAAAATCATATGTTCATCTCAATAGATGCAGAGAAAGCATTTGACAAAATTCAAGATCCATTGATGAATACAGACATGAGCCATTAACTCCCTAATATGAGCGTTCACACAGCTTTTGTGAAATTATTGAATGTCTAGGGCAACCTTGAAAATAATCTTTCCACTTAGAATTCTGTGTCTAACTGAACTGTTATTCAAGAGTGAGCACAAAACAGATATTTTTACATGTACAGAACCTAAGTTTAACATCGTCACAACCTTGTTGCTGAAAAACCCACTGACTATTGAGAATAACTGTGTACTGAAAATCACAGGGACGACCACCAATTTGGAGAGTTTTTCTCTTGAAAAGGATGGAGAGCACGAAGTAGGTTGGTTAGGAAGAGTCTCAGAGGGTAGAAAAGTCTCAAGTGAGTTTCAGCCTTGCAGATGGGGAGACTTGGATCCATCAAAGGAGACTGAGCTCTCCTACACACAGGCCGGCATCAGTATCCTTGCTGAGCTCAGCTCTTGGCTGGCAGCAGGTACTTGCCTCTGTTTGAATGAGGGGGTGGATTGTGGTGGTGGATGGTGGACCCAGAGCACCCTCCTCTTCAATTATACTCCCTACTGTCAGAAATCTGAGTGGTGCATTTTCAAGACACCCACTATGTACATGGACTTGACCTAACAGTTAAAGACAGAGTTATCAGATTGTTTATAATTCTAGGTATATACTTTTAAAAGGAAACACATCTAATACATAAGAACAATAAAGAGTGGACTGTAAAAGAATGGATAGTGATATGCCAGAGATGCTGGGAAAACCAAAAGGAGGCTAGAGTCTTCAACAACAACGACAAAAACAGCATTAGGGCTAAAGAGGGTAAGTTCCTAACAATAAAGTTTCATTTTTTACAAAGCTACAAAATTGTTAAACTGGCATGCACTTACGAAAGGAAAATTATAACTGATGAGAAATTGCCAAATCCACTGTTATCCTGAGAAAATGTGAACAATTATCAGTCAAGACAAAATATTACTTAAACTGTAGAAGATTTGAACAGTACAATAAACTTGGTATAATGGGACTGGAAAGAATCTTCCACTCAGTCATGTATTAAAATAAGTCCCCATAAAAGTGAAAGAAATAAAAGTAAAAGACCATATTCTCTGATCACAATACAGTTCGTTTGGAAATCAATGACAAAAAGAAATTTTGAAAAAATGCATACAGCTGAAAATGTAAAACCATACATGTAAATAATTGTGGATCAAAGGATAAATCAAAACTAAAATTAAAATATTATCAGATAATAATTGTTACCTGTGAAAACACATGAGATATACAGTGAAAGAAAAACTTAGGAAATTTGAGGCTCAGAAGTTTCATATTACAGAAAAAAAGGTGAAAATTAATGAGCTAATAATCCAGCTAAACATTTTAGAAAAAGAATTATAAAATACTCAAAGAAAATAAAGATGTGGAAGAAAGAACAAATACATTAAATAGAAAACCAAAATTCAATAGGGAGTAATAACAAAACCAATTGTTTGAAAAGTTTACAAATATAGATAATACACTAATGGAATTGATCAAAAACAAGAGTGTTTCCCAACCTTTTTTTTTTTTTAAATGAACATCCCAGGAGCTTTTTAAAACATTTTTTTCTTACAGCCATGCCCTCTCATGAAATTTTAGTACCGCAGATCTACTGTTTATCACTTGTGTGCTGTGCCTCATACTTCAAAAGAGAAAGGCAATTTTTACCCCCTTGGGGCAATATCCTCCCTGTTGTGAATGCATGGAATAAGAAAAGATACAATTAAGTTATAATAGGAATTACAAAGAAGGTATAAATAAGGACAGCAGAACCATAAAAATCGAACATATTCTGAAAACTTTATACCAATATTCATGAATAGATGTTCAAATTCCAAGAAAAACATGATACTTGAAATGACTGATAAAAGAAAAAGAGCACTAAAAATCCTATGTGTTAGTCTGCTCGGGCTGCCACAACAAAATATCACAGAAGAGGGGAATTAAACAACGGAATTCCTTTTTCCCACAGTTCTGGAGCCTGGACATCCAAGATCAAGGTGTCAGCAGAGTTGGTTTCTGATGAGCCCTCTCGTCCTGGATTGCAGGTGGCCGCCTTCCCTCTGTGTCCCCAGCTGCCTCTTCACTGTGACCGCGTGGACAGACAGCTATGGGGACCCCTCCTCTTCTGATGAGGACACCAAACCTGTAGGATTAGGGCCCAACCCTTACGACTTCATTTAACCATAATCACCTCCTAAAGGCCCCACATCCAAATGCAGTCACATTAAGGAAAAGGGCTCAATATATGAATTTGGGGAGAGATGCACAATTCAGCCCATTGTGTTTAGTAAATAGTAAATAGTAAATAAAGTGTACCAGTAGTTTAAAGACTTCCTTCAAAGAAAACACCAGGTATAGGAGATATCATACCAAATATTCAAGAAGTGGATTATTGTGATCATGTTCAAAGTTTTTCCAAAGACAACATAAAACACTTCCAGATACATTTTATGAGGCTGATATTACCTAATATCAAATTCAGATAAGAACAGCACAAAAATAGAAAATTACAGGCCAGTTCCTCTCATGAGCAAAGGCAAACAAAACAAAACAAAACCAAACCCAATAGTAATTGCTAAGACAATGCTTTATTTTTGTTCTACATGTTGAAATATCTATTTTAGACCTATTAGAGAATGAGTTTTAGTATATATCAATCCTTTGTGCATATAAAAGAAAATAAAACAAAATAAATTGGTTAAAATACTTCTAAAAATTTGTACATACACAGTGTGAGTTTTTGAATCACTTTTGACTCAGAGTTGTTAATGCTCAATGTTGATTCACAGAGCAGAGACAGGCCATCCCCACTCAGCCCTCTCTGATTTCTCATCACAGAAACTGTGAGCATAATAAAATTGTTCATTTGTTGCCCTTCAGTTTGGAGTGGTTTGATAGCAGAAGGTAACAGGAATGCCCCTCATTCATAAGAGACTTTGACATTCTTGCTGGACCTTCTTCCTTTTCTGGATCCTTCCATCCACTGGGTCACAGGAATGACCACTGCCACAGTCTGGACTCCCAGGTCCTTGACCTCCTTCGCGACAGTGATGTCCTTATCTAAGCCACCACAGCTGCCCTCTTTCAGCCGACAAAAAATTTCAATAGCTTAACGCCACTTCAGGGCAACTGTAATGATCATTTTTTAAAAGGAATTTGATCAAAATTGTTTAAAAACTCACCCAGAAAAACAGTTAAGAATTTTTGAAGAGGAAAATCAATATGTGAAGATTTACCTTCCTAGACTCCGCCAATTAAAATAACTAATGTAATGGGCCCATAAAATAATGGCCCCAAGTCAAACGAACACCAGCTGGAAGAGATTGTATAAATGAAACGGAGGCTCACACTGCTAATGGCGCATGTTTGAGCATCTGTGTGTGCATGAGTGCTTGGCTGTGCTTATATACGTTTAATGATTCCTAACATGGTTTTGTAAAATTTGGCAAGCTCTTGAGGAAAAATATAAAGGCGATTTCATGAGCTACTAAAAAAATTCCGAACGTTTTTAAAAGTTAACTATTTTATATAGGGCATTTTCAGGCACAAGGAAAGAGATAGTATTAACTGTAAAGAAGAAAATCGTATTGTCCAGTAAAAATCTCCAAACCCTATAGCTGTTTTGAGCTGACAGCAACATAGCTCTAAAATTCTTTGAATTTCTAAAAGAATGTGGTAATAAAAAGTGAAACTATCAAAAAAAAGTTAACTATTTTCAAAGCATTACTATTAATAACTAGAATAAAATACAAGTAAATAAATACACAAGAGCCAACAGATGATGAATGAATGGCCTAGTGTCTTAAATGCTCCAAGCCTTATCTTTCTTATCTCAAAAACAGGAATAAAATAATAAAATAATGCAGTTATGAAGAGAGCTAGGTTTTTGATGAGGCTAAGGGAATATCCATGTGAGCCTGAATAGTCCAAAGGCCAGAAGTCCTGGAGTCCCCCTGACAGATCCAATGCGGGTGCCTACCAGTTATTCCATCTGGTGGTAGTTGCCACTCCAGCCTCAGTGTAGACAGGGTTTGGTTCTGGCTCCTCGTTCTATCTGGGATGGACATCAGGAGAACAGCAGCATGTCTAAGAATCTCCCATGTTCACTGTTGCCCGTCTCCTCTTCATGCTTCTCCGGGAGGATGATGAAGATGGGGACCCACTCTTTGCCTCCTGTTCTGGAGAAGAGCTTATCTGTTGGGTCCTCACCGTGATGATGTACCCTCCCTCCTCACAGTTGGAAAGGGAACAAACTTAACCCCCAACCCAGGAAAGTCACTTATGGCATTATATTTCAACTTGTGGCATCTCAGTCTGTGTTCCTATGGGACTTATTCTTGAGGAATAAAGAAGACGTGGTGTGTGAAAGCATCTGGCATGGAAAAACGAATGTGGAGCTCTTAGGAATGAAGAAAGGGAAACTTAAAGAAGAAGGAAAGAAGACAAAATATCATCTGAGGTGGAACATGCCTGGAATGAGGTGGTGAACAGGAGACAAAGCCTTGGCACTGCAGTTGATGGATGCCATGGGGAGACAAGTGGTCAGCAGCTGGCACCACCCCTGAACCTCGGTCCCCATAGCTGGCACCTCTTCCCCCCTCAGTGACTAGCACAGGTGGCTCCTTTCAGCATCACCACGGACCCTGCAGCTGGGTGGGAAGAAGCTGAGGATGACAAAGGCCCACCCTTTCCTGGCTCTTGTCCTACCTGTCACCCAACAGAACAGGATGGCTTATCAATTATTACCCCAAAGGCGATGCAGCTATAGGAAGGACACATAAAGTAGGGATGGCCTGTCTGCTTCAGAAGTCATCCTACGTAGGCCCGGTTTATGCTAAAAACATCATGGTCTCTAACCTGTGCCTTAAAATATGTGAGGAGTACAAAAGGGGAGACAATCAATGAGGGGGATTTATTCTGGAGGCGATTGGCTTGCATCACGGTCCAGCTTTTTGTTGGACTTAACAGTGTGAGCTGGCGGTCTATGTGACAGGCCTCTCCTCAGTCTCCCTGCAGGCCATCCAAGCCAGAAGGTAGGAATTTGACCGCCTCCACCCCTCAACTGTCACAACTCCTGGGGGACTGACAGATAATGAAAGAGTCTCAGACCTCAGGCTTCTTGTTAGAGGACCTGCACCAGGAAGACAAGTTCCTGGAACATATGGCTTTGAGAACAAGTGGGACTTATATCCAGGAGAGCTGGAAGGCTGTAGGAAACTGAGATTTCTAAAGAACTAACACACAAATTCACCCACTCCAACTCACAGCACAGAGGCAGCAGTATGAAAATTGCCTAGGTCATATACAAAGGAGATTCGTTGACTAATTTTACGTGGAGTGCCGAAGGGGCAGGAATCTGTTGGAACACTATCTGAGGGCATAAACTCTTGAAGGTGCCACTTTTTAAATTCTCCCTCTGCCTAGCTGGCACAGCACACAAATGAGTGCCGTATCTGACATGCACCATCTACCTTGTTAACGTCATTCACCCTATCCCAGCATTCCCCTGCACACCTGTCCCAGCTGGTGCCTCCTCAAAGCAGCTCCCACCATGCCAAACCCAGCAGGTGGGCTCACCTGGGACTGATGCTGCCCCAGAGGGGCTCCCACCTCTCTACACCCAATTTTTGGCCTCACCCAGACCAGCACCTCCCTCAACTCCCACTCCAGAGGATTAGACCCACCTACCAGCACACCTGCAACCATTGCAACCAGGAGCCCCGGCCAGCCTGAGCAGAGCCAGTCTCATCCACCGTGGTGCCCACAGCAGCTGCAGCAAAGTCTGGCAGAAAGCCATGCCAGGGGCAAGCCACACTCACCAGTATGTCAACAATTAATAAAAGCTTGCTTTGAATAGAATTTTTAATATAATATAAATATTTATTAATGATAAGATATAATAGCAATCTATGAACACACTCAAAGTCCACAAAATAGCTCTACAGACATAGACATAGATAAATGTATATACTTTTGCAGTGAAATGATTCATATACATGCCTTAAGCTTTCAAAATGTCTGGCCTTGTACTTTCAGAATAAGAGAGTGTCTACGGAGCCAAAACAAAACGTCAGATTTTTTTCCTTTATATTTTCACTTCCCTTTCACCTCTAAGCGGGGGGGTGTGGGGGTGGGGGGGACATGTTTCTGGTTCTAGATAAATTACATGACCCTGGGGAGAAAATTTTTTAGCAATTACATAGTAAGAGGGGAGACAATATGTTTATTTTAATGATTTTTAATTTAATATGGTACATGTTTTCAGAGTAATTTCCAGGATTTACTGGAAATTAATAGAGCTTTGTAAAAATAACGAAATACCCAGGTGAATAAGTGATTTGCAGTCATCTGGGAATTTTGACATTTCAGAGCCTGAAGAGTTTAGAACAACAATTCCTCTCTTCTCAATTCATAAGAAGCACTACATTTTTTTTTTTTAAAGAAGTGAAATTTGGGGGAAATGAAAAGACATCTTTCAAGATACTGATAGAGCCTTGGATTCTGCCAACCCAGAAATGGGATTGGGGATGAAACACAGAGCCAGGCTCATGAGAGGTGATTAACAAATTCTTGTTGAATTTAGTAGCTTAACTTCTGCCATGGAGCCCTCGATGAACATGCTGTCTGCTAGAAAGCTGAGGGTTTTGGTCAAAGGTTTGTGCTGTTGTTGGAGAAAATTTGGAGGATCCCTAGGTGTAGCGAGACTTCATGATGGCTGTGTTCTATAGCCTAAAATAATTATATCACAGTGCTGCCTCTGCCAGTTAGTATAAAGGTCTTCGGGGAAGAAAAGGGATCTTTAAGTTTCTGCGCAAATTGTCCTTAAAGTCTGCAGTGTGTTTAGAGAGCACTGCAAAATGCGAAGTGTTCGTTCAGTAATCAGAGGTGGCAGCAACAGTAAGTGCAGGCTGACCTCATGGAGGTGTCTTTTGTCACTTCCACACTTGGAGAGGGGACAGTGGCTCACCCGAGACGAACCTCGGACAGTCTTAAGCAGAGTAACTGCCCAGCGAAGACGTTCCTTCCACCCTGCAAACTGAACTCAGAACGCCAAAGGATGTATTAGAAAAATGTGGGAGTGGAACAGAAACCGAAAACCAGGCTACAAAACTGTACTGTTTGTGTCGGTTGTTTTGAGGGGTGCTGGTCATTAGGTAGTGGCCATGGCTGATGGACGTCTACGTGGTGTCGTCGTGTTGAACAGAGACAGCAGTCAGGCTTACTTCATCAGTAGCTGATAATCAAACAGCGCTGTTTCCTGCATTGGGTGTCACCTGCTGGAGACTGAAGAAGGTTTGTTTCCAGTGTGGATATGACTTTTTAAATATGATTTTTAAAGTTGGTAGTAACATAACCTCTAAGACAGTGATTCTCAAAATTTAGGTTTTTAAGGAGAAGATTTTTTTTTTTTTTTTAGTGCATTCTGGGACTCCACTCCCAGAGATTCAGATTCAAGTGTGAGGAGAAGGCCTCAAACAGGCATTTTAAGCAAACTCTCTGGGTTGTTCTGGGGCATATTGGCCTCCACCACACTTTGATACTCTGTATTCTGAGCATCTCCTTCTATAAACGTCATCTGACATCTGAGATGTTACAATTACTTAAGCTTTTGTGCTGGGCTGAGTTATTGAGAACACAGGATTCTATTTTAAAAAAGAAAACTGTCTTCGACCTACATCATTTCTAGAGACCAAAAAAAATTGAACAGGACTGAAAATAACTCAATCAAGATTTCCTTTCCAACTATCTTTAACAATGGTGATGGATTTAGAAGACAAACTCTCCTTAATATAAATAATAATCGAGACAAAGTGATAGCTCATTTAAAAATTAGTTATTGAAAAGAGGTTTATTTGCTGAAACTAAAAATTATATTACCACTAAAAATTAAAAACCTAATAAAAATACTAAAAGCCAAATACCAACATTTCTTTATACCTCTTTTTCAAAATTTAGTAATTGAAAGATTAGTTTAAAAAATCACATCAAGATGAACTGTTTTATGAGAAATATAAATTTTTAAAAGTAATATCATTTAGGTCATTTTTTTGAGACTCCACATAAAAGTGATATCATATGATATTTGTCTTTCTCTGTCTGACTTCCTTCACTTAGTATGATCATCTCTAGGTCCATCCGTGTTGCTGTAGAACTTATTTACAAAACAGAAACAGATTCACAGACACATAAAATAAATCTATGGTTGCCAGAGGGGAAACAGAAAGAGAGAGAAGTTAGGAGTTTGAGATAAGTAGCTACAAACTACTGTATACAAAATAGATAAACAACTAGGTTCTACTGTATAGCACAGGGAACTATATTCAATAACTTGCAATAACCTATTATGAAAAAGAATATATATATTTATGTATAACTAAACCACTATGTTGTATACTAGAAACCAACACAGCATTGTAAATCAACTATACTTCAAAAAAAAAAAAAGGAACATCAGAGCTAAGAAATGTAAGTTATTGACTAAAATAGCAATTATTTCAAATCAATTTAGAGAAAATTGGTGTAGAAATCAATCATTGTTTCATTTTGCAAAAAAAGAATTTTGGCCTGGGTCTTCACAGTGACAAGTCAGTATTTTGTTGACTCAAGTATTTCTTCCTGGACAAGATGAGATACATATTATTTAACCACATCAAAGTTCAGTCAATAAGCTTTTGTTTGCTGTTTGTTTTCTATGCACTCTACAATGTACAAATCTGGTATCAATGTTTGTGCAGAGTGTGGTGGAGGTAATGATGAAAGAGAAGAAGAGAGAAGGCCAAGTAAGGGTGTTGACATTAACTGAATAACAAAGAAGGAAGGCCCTTAAGCGAGGACCTCAGACCAGCCAATGTGAAATTTTGAGTCTGAGCATGAAGAAATCTCATTGAGATGAATGACAGGAGGCGTCAGACATGGCGCCTGTACACAACCCCTTTTGGAAAATAGAAGCAAAAATCTGGGCCATGGGGACTCAGAGAAGCCTTGATTTTTTTCCAGATGGCCATCTCAGGATTCTTGATGACTGGTACATGATCATGTTCCTCTCCAAGCCTCAATCTTTTCTGTAAAATGAAGACAGGAATCCTACCTTGTTCATTTTCTGGGTACCTTAAAGGAGGTCATGTACTGGAAGAATCAAGCCCATGAAAGGCTTAATCCCTCAGAGCTGTCATTGTAATGAACTCTTTTCTGTGTAAATATCGTCTATTCCTATGTGATAACTTTGTGAAGGGCAGGCTCAGAGCCCAATTCTTAGAATCACAGAAGCTCAGTTTTGAAAGGACAGTAAAGGTCTCTCTATCCCAAGTCCTCCCTCTTCATCCAGTGCCAGGTCAGAACTGTTTAAGAGTTCAAAGCAGGATAATAATTTGGCACCTTTCTAACTGATATTCCCTCAACAGTTGTTCAACATTTCTTTAGGAATTTAAAAATTAGAATAAAAGCAAAAAGGATAATTTCTACTTCTCATACTTGGTAACCTTGCTTTGGGCAAAGCTTTTAGCATAGTTTTGCAACTTACCACTTGAATGATCAAAATCAACTTCTGAATTGAGATGTAAGACTCCACTATTGCTTCCAAATTCTCTTTTGCAGCAGTGGATTGATGAGTGGCTGCTGACATTAAAACGTGAGCAGTAATTATTGAATAATTAACATTATATAATGAGTTAATGAATCTCTACATCTTAAAGTTGGCATGTCAGTATATTTGGGATTCACTTGGCATCCAAAAACTAGGCAGAGTTTGGCGTTTTCTTGTTAAAACAAATCTCAATGTCATATACCCTTTTAAAAAGGTTCATTTCTTATACCCAAGGGAGGTTATGTCTTGGTAGTATCTTTCTCGATGGCCACTAAAACAAATTATGCCACAGATGAAATGGTCCCTAAGGTCCTCTGAGAGCAAGCATTATAGCAGACAGGAACCCTTACAGCTTGATTTTGCCAAGGCAGTCATCATGGTTAATTAATGACCACAGCCATGACTGCCACGGACAGCTGAGGTCAGGCATGGACTGTAGAAACACAGGCTAAGGAGTGGGGAGAACTGCATAATTAACTAAATGTTCAGGGCACAACCAACAAAACTCAATTGTTCTCGACAACCAAGCCATTTTCTCTGCAGTTGCTAAAAGTTGCGTGGGTCGGATCTACAGAGAATTGCCTCCCTTCTCCATTTCATTTTGCCTGTCTAAACATTGCATAAATAACTCCTTGATAAATTCAATGTTGATGTTGGCGCATGAACAGACTGACAAGAGTGACTGCTTGTTTCAAAATTTATAAATCCAGTAGAAATAGTAATCAAACCCCAACGGAGAATGCTTAAAAATAATCCTGTTTAACATTCATTCACCATCCCATTTCACTTGTCTAATTTCAGCCCACACACTTGTGGAGCTTCATACAAAAACATTCTTGGCCTATATTTAAATAATGTGACATTTGACAAACTGTTCAACTGCTGAATTTAAAAATACACTCTGCGTAAATTATGGTTTTAATATAAACTCCAGATCCATCACTTGCTGGATTAAATTGGGGCTGATCTCCTCCCCAATACACCCTATACACACACACACACACACACACACACACACACACACACACACACACACAAAACGTAAGGCTAGAAACATAGTCTGAGAACATACCATGAAAAAAATTTAATATGTAAGGCTAAATAAACTTGAGTAGTTAATGGAAAACAAGTAATTTAAAATTTAAGTTTTCTTTCAGATTACAGTGTAAGTGTCTCTTAAAGATACACAAGAAGACGTAGACCACCTGCCTCACTTACGGAACGTGCTAAAATAGACGTAATTCATTAACCGTGTCATGGCAGCCAAATGGCGTGAATTCTTTAGATGCCGAACCTGGTTAAAATAGCAATGGCAAATTTCATGAACAGAGTGATGGAGAGAAGAGAGAAGAAAAAGTCTAACGTAAAAAAAAGTCCAGTGCTTTCTAGTTGCTTTAAAACCTAAGGGAAATTTTTAAACTCGTCTTCATAAGCTATAACTGCAAAAATTTAAAAGGAAACCCATTTGTTTAAAAAACTAAAACTGAGACAAATGGGGCTGAGGCTGCTGACATTTATTTTTGCTGGTGTTTATTATCTATCCTTGTAACCACGTCAGCTTTGGGATACACAGATTTGACTAAGTGCGCCTGGTTGTGTCTAGAAATGTGATAATTCAAGAAATGCACAGCGAAAAGATGGTGGAAAAGCAAACACAAAAGTAGAATATTTTACAAAACTGAAAAATGTCACCAGCTAGGTTAAAATAAAGAACATCCAATTAACATACATAATTTCACTTTTGTGCTATATAGTTCAAGGAGTTTTTCAACTTTCAAATTTGATTTGTGTTTGAAAAACAGCTTTATGGAAACATAATTCACATACCATTTAATTAATTCGTTTAAAATGTATAATTCAATGATTTCTAATTGAGTTGTACAACCACCGCCTCAATCAATTTTAGAATATTTTCAACACTAAAAACAAAACCTCATGACTTTTAGCAGTAACTTCTCATTTCTCCAGAAGCCTCAGCCCTAGGGAACCACTAATTGACTATTTATTTCCCTGAATTTGCCTATTCTGGACATTTTATGTAAATGGCCTTTTGTGACTCTCTTTCACCTAACATAGTATTTTCAAGGTTCATCCATGTAATAAGTATCATGGATGACTTTATCTCTTCAGGCTGTTTTTTTTCTTGCCTTTTAGTCTTTTATTGAGAAACAGGTTAAAAGGCCTTTAGTATGAGGTTTATGGTCATCTGGCTAGAGGTGGGCTGTGTTTAATGTTTCTTGTTCTGATGTCCTTTTTTTTTTGGTGGTGGGGGTAGGTAACTAGGTTTACTTATTTTTGGAGGAGGCACTGGGGATCAGAACTCAGGACCTCCTGTATGCTAAGCATGTGCTCTACCACTTGAGCTATACCCTTCCCCTGCTCCCCTGTCCTTGCTTTTGACTCCTCTATTGACTTTGGGTTTCCCTAATCACTTCTAATTGCATAGAGTCTGCAATCCATTGCATCTGTTATACTATAGACCCCTATTGCGGTGGTGTAAGATGTGAGGAGAGGAAGCAGTCCGTAATCTTATGATTAAATCTGTCTTTTAGTGGACCTGTGTTCCAGGGCTGTGATTTTCACAAGCATTTCCTAGCATTCCCATTCCCGGTTCCCCTCCCCAGCTGCACCCCATCCCCCGTCCTGCCTTAGATGAACTAGGAAGGCAAGAGGAGGCTAAAGCTGGGTAATTGCTGTTCCCCCCGGAGGTGAGATTAAATCCCTGATAAACTCTTGTCTCCTGGGAAGCAGCCCTTTAATACGCCGCATGTATTTCAAAATGGTTACTTTCCTTTTCACTCTGCTGGAGATACAAGGGATTTTTCTTGGCTCGTCACCGTGAGAACCTGGTGGGGCTCCTGGAAATACAACCCATGAAACTATGGAGACCCCTGCTAAGGCTGTAGCCCCCAAAACATTCCTCACTCTTACGTTAGTCCACACTCAGCCTCCACCAAGTTGTCAAAAATGACCATTTACGTAAATTGATTTCAGCTGTGATTTTCTTTATTTTCCTGTCTCTTCAGGTTTCTAAGTGGTGGTTTGCCCTCTGACCTCAATTATCTGATGGGTCCAAGAAAAGTCTTTCATTTTTCAATTTGTTCAGCTTTTTTCTTGCGAGGATGGGAGCAATGAATCCCAAGCTTTATACATGTTGGAGCTGAAACTTGAAAGTCAAAAAATTTCTAAAAGCTTTCAGGAAAGGGGGGCGGGGGTGGGGGATGGTCACATACAAAGATCGGGAGCCAGAAGGGCATCAGGTTTTCTCACAACCGTAGTGGATGCTTGGCAGTAATAGGGCTATGCCTTCAACCTTCTGAAGAAAAATAATATCTAACCTAAAATTCTGTACCTTGCCAAACGATCAGTCCGGTGTAAGGGTGGAATAAAAATATTTTTAGAAAGTTTTAGACATGCAGGCACTTTAAAAAAAAGCTACCCTCATCACCCTATCCTTCTTTCCTGGGAAGCTGCTATGCTCAAAATGGTGAAATAAAACAAGAAAGAAAAGACATGGGTACTGCTATTTTTCACAGTCTTGTGGAACTGTTAGAGCAGGCAGATAGCTAGATATGAGCAGAGAAAGGGGGACACAGACCAAATGGCAGGAATTGGGCAGAAAGGAGGGGCACAGGCCAAATGCAGGAAACCACACATCATGTAAGCAGCAGGGATCCTTGGGCAGAGAAAGAAAAGCAGGAACCTTAGGGCTGATAAGGGATCATGCCTTTTGGGATGACAAGTGGCCTGGAGAAGAACAAAGATAGGTGAGAAAAGGCTGGAATTTCTAGCGTCCAAACGTAACCTTTTGCTCATTATGCCCTCATTTCAATAAAATTAGCCTTGCAGATCAGAAGTACCCATCATGCACCGACGCCATGACACTTCTGATCCAGACTAAATAAGGACAAAAATCCCTCCTCCCTTTGGGAAGGTGGAGTTGGGATGATTATCAGGGAATACGACCCCAAACCCTTCCCTCCCCAAAGAATATTCCGCCCGTTCATTTTTACACCCTATGTAACTAACTTGCCAAAGAAACTCCGGGCAGCCGCTCATCTAAGCCTGCCCGCTCTCCCCTGAGAGTGTACTATCCATCCTTTAGTAAATCCTCACTTTACCTCTTTTTAACGTCTTGTCTCTGAGTTCTTTCTGGGACGGGACAAGAACCTGGAACACCGGTTGCGTCTATCGGCAACAGAACTATCTGACTTCTTAGGTTACGTGCATGTAAAGCTTGTTGAAATTAAAAAAAAAAAAAAAAAAGAATTCTCACTGGGGACTGGTTGAGAATTGTTTGGTGACATTAACTGAAATTACTTCAATTAATTCTAGTTTGGAATGTGAGTGAGTTATATAAAGAGGCAAAGAATTTTAGTAAAAATTTGCTTTTATATTTGTATTACATGTGATGAATACTTGTAAGCTAGCCTTTAAAAAAAAAGGCTCTCCACAAATAGTGACATTATCAATATACAGCTTTTGGAGAATGAAACAAGCAATTGAGTCCATTATGGAGCAGGTGCTATGATTTGGTTAAAAAGAATCCAGTGTCAATATCACTCACAGATTCAAAAGTGCTGTGTGTCAAACTTGGAGTGCTCTAGAAGCTACTAAATGACTCTGGTCAGGACAAAGGTACTGGTAATGAAAATTCAAATAATATTGTTTCAGCAAATGAGTGAGTAGGAAAAAAAGATACATTACTAAATTAATATATCATTTCATGTAACATATGGTTTTAAATACATATGTAAACTAAATTAAACACTCTAAGTTAAAAAAAATGGATTAGTTATCAAACTGCTTCACCCCAAATCTTTCGTTTTCATTAAGAAGGTGGTAATGAACGAAAGCAAGATGAACTTGACTGTCACTCCTCAGAAGCTGAGGCCGTAACTTAATTCATATTTGTATTTCATGCCCATCTGACCAAGGAAGTCTTTTTCTTTCCTATCGCATCACTGTGTTTCTTTCTCTCATAGAAGTTATTACTATCGGATTATTTTCTTGTTTATTGATTGGTCTATGTGCTTAAAGTCAATTTCCCTCACCAGAATGTAAGCTCAGTGAAAGCAGGGATCTTGGTGTCTTATTCACAAGTGAACGTGTCCTAAATGTTACCCAGTGCCTCCCAGATCACAGGCATCTGATCAAAGTTTAAAAGATGAAGGGTGAATGAGTGAGCACCTGGTAGACCCAGAAGAAAATGTGCATTAATTAAATCTTCTTCAACAAATTTGGGAGGATCATCTTCTAACCACCGGGAGGAAAAGTGCCTAGTCTCTAAACAGTTCTCACCAGTAATGGAGTTTATGGTGATTGCTGGTGTTGAAACCTTCCTACTCACTAAACACTTTGAAGCCAGATCAACTCTAGTTTCATTTTACTGGAAACTCTCTGATGACCCCACACCGACTGCAAAAAAGACCATCTTTATCATGGAATACGAGTCCTTCCATAATCTACCTGTTTTCTTCTCTCCCTGTATCTGGTTTCTCTCACTGACCACGCTCCCACTGAAGCAAACAGAATCCAGTTTCCTGAAAAAGCCAAGCTGTTTCTTCTCTCAATCTGCTTTCTCTGCTTGGGAAGCCCTCCCCTCCTGCTCCGCTCGGTGGTCTCTACTTGTTGGTTAAGACTCGAAAACTAGGGGCAAGGATGTAGCACAGTAGTTGAGTGCATGCTTAGTATGCAGGGGGTCCCTGGGTTCAATCCCCAGTACCCCCATTAAAAGAAAAAAAATATATATATAAATAAACCTACCCCCCTCCCTACCAAGACTCTATGAAAACTTTCCTTACTCTCCTCCAGGAGAGGGGACCACTCCTCCTTCAAGTGCCGCTTTCCACCCTCATCTGTGCACTTTGGATAGGACCTGGCTCGTGGCTACTCCTAAAACTGCATTCCCGCCACTCTCTCCATTGTTTGCTCTAAGCACAGCAGCCTCCTTACAGCTCCTCAAAACCTCCCGTCACATTTTTCAAGAGTGAAAAAAATTTCCCCCGGGTATTATACACGGTGTGTTCTCAAACTTCATTCAACTCTGCTTCAACCTCACCTCCTAAGAGAGGTTGTCCTTGCGCACTCTAACACAAAAAGTGTCTCCACTTCTCATTTTCTAAATAGAACTACCTCCCTCTCTAGCCCTCCTACCTCACTTTTTCTCTTTGTAGTACTGACCTAACATTATATTATGTAATTAGTAATGTGTCTGTCTTTCCTTCTAAAATATAAGCTCTGTGAGGATGGTTCTTTGTTTTGCTCACTGCTGTTAAGTATTTGTGAATGAATGAATGACACCTGTGATACTTAATTGCACATGTTGGATTAAGACTTCCCTCCCCCACTGCCTGACAGCAGGGGTTGTATTCTATTCCACCTAGCCTCCTCAGCTCCTTCCTGGCACAAAATAACTTCTTGATAGTCCTTGTATGATCGAATGATGTCAGGTATAAATTACCTGTGACAATGATTCCCAACAAAGGGACTTTGAATCCATGTATACTACATGAGTCGAAACACAAGTACATATTTCCACAATCCCCGTATCTGAAACTCGGGACCAGATGTGTTTCAAAATTCAGAATTGTTCCCTACTTAACCCCTAGTAGGGGTAGTACCCTGTAATCAAACACATTAATAGCTTTGCCACAAAACATGTGTAGAGTATTCCAAAGTGTGATCAATAATGTTCAGATGGGTTCCCCACATTCCAGAAGGTTAGAAATCACCAATTTAATGCATTAGTTTAAAAACATCTAGTTTTTTCAGTACAGCAAGCATTCATGAGGCATTTACCATGTGTCAGCGCTTGTGCTAAGCTCTTTGAAAATGTAGGTAAAAATTACTCTTTGCCGCACGTTATGAGTGAGGAAACTAGGGTTTAGAGAGAGGGTTAGCCACTTGCCCACAGAGCTTGTCAGTCGCGGAGCTGGATGCAAACTGAACCTGTCTCACAACCAAAAGCCATACTCTGGATCACCTGGCCACCCTGACTTCACGCAGGTCAAGACAAAAATTCTTTAGTCTTGTCAAGTTTCTTCATGATGTTAAGCCAAATGATTGTAAAGAAATTCAAATGATTGTAAAAAAAATTCCTCAGGCTACAAGTCCTTCATTGTAAAACAAAAAACAAAAACCAAAAAAAAGCTGGCTATAAGTAGCCAACATTTAACTGATATTTGTACAATGGAATAATTTATTTCCTCAGCTAAACCAATGTTTTAAACATTTGTAATGAGAGATCAAGTGATTCCAGATAATTAAAACAATTATGTAATCACACTAACTTGCCCTGATTTATTTTGCAGAACCATGATCCAAGAGGCTGCTGTTCCCTGACAGATGAGAGTAGGCTTGGTTGAAGAGAAGTCTAAAAAAAGGCACTATCCCAGATAATTGTGGATTTTTACACTGATCTTTTTCAAGAACATCTTAGTTGCTTGAACTTTTTTTTTAGCATTTAAAAATTATTTATTTATTCACTTTTGTTTATTTTGAGGGGGAGGTAATTAGGTTTGTTTGTTTGTTTATTTCTTTAATGGAGGTACTGGGGATTGAGCCCAGGACCTTCTGCATGCTAAGCATGTACGTTAACCACTGAGCTATGCCCACCCCACTGAATTTTTTTTTAAGCCAGGTGGAAGTTGATCAAATGTACTTGTGACGACCAAATTTTGAAACTCTTTTGGAATTATCAAATGTAGTAGTGATCTTTGGGGAATAAGGAATCAATTCAATAAGAAATACAAAGCTATATTAAAAAAAAAACACCCTGCATAGACTACAGCATCAACTGAAGACACAGTATTTTGGACCTTACCACACTTAAGTGAATGTCTCATATTATGAAATGCAGAGTAGCAAAAATACAACACACATCCATTTTATGGTACAAAAGCAGATAATATGGACATGAAGATTAAGAAATGAAAAATAACATATACACTAAAAAAATCACAACAGAAACAGGCTTTATTTCAACCAGACAAGTGAATACTTCAATTAACGACAACTTCTTCAAGACCTGAAGATATGGAAATCAAAGATGGTGCCCAGAAGGCAGAGAAGGAAAGTTTCATTATGGAGCAATTATACTGCCCTTCAAAAATCCCTTTCAACAATATGCTCAATTCAAAAGATTAATTAGTTCCTAATCATTAGATTTCATGTGTTTCAACATTGGTACAAGATTCTCATTTGAAAGTTACGCATCAGGTAAATATCTTTCAAACAGAAAAAAAAAAAAAGAGATCAGTATCACAATTGTTTTTTAATTTTAGAAAGTGGGATTGAAATAGTTTTCAGCTTAAAATATTTCAAATAAAAAACCTTTATTATTATTTAAGATGCCTTGTTACAAAGCTCCTAGGTACGTACATATACAAAAAACATAGATTATTACTACATGACACCTCAACCCATGACTTCTCCTGAACCTCCTGATGTGAACAGTTACTCCTCTGGGAGAATTTCCCCTGTAAATTCCAACATCTGGCACGAGGATTTGCTGCCATTCATATGCTGTGCACAAACGAGGACATTTCATCATTGAACATTTCAATTTAATATAACCTAATATAAAATAAATCCAACACAACGTGGTATATTCATAAGGGATGAGACAAAATTGCATATAATTTTCAGCTTTTGCTGGACTTACTAAACTCATGAACACTTTTTCAGAGTTTCTTCTTCAAGGGCACTTTTGCGAGCTTTAGATCTCATGCTTTACTTTGTCTTGAGTTGGTCAGCACCTTGATTAAAAATGAACAATTACATTAAAGAATGATATGGAGGGGCACAGGGAGTCATCCGAGGACAGAAACAGGGGGAAGGATTCTTTTTCCATAAGACATTCAAACAGAAAAAAAAAGACCAAAAAAAAAAAACCAAAAAAAAAACAGGTCAACGAACAAACAAAATAGTGTTCACAGTAAAACATGCCAGATTTGTAGTTTCATTTGAAACCAACAGCAAATCATGAAACGTCATGAAAAATATAAGTAAAGGTAAAATCTCCTAGAGTAATTACTAAATGAAGTTAAAATTACCACACTGATCAGTAAACCCCAGAAGAAAAATAAACAGCACTTACATTTCAGGTCCTTCTTAAACACCATACAATTTTTCAAAGTCAATGCATAAAATTGGTAGGTTTGGCTACACTGCACAAATTTTTTTTTAAATGCAGTATACAGAAAAAAATTCTTATATTCCCCAATTTGAATCATAAGCTCAAAATCCAAGAGTAAAAGATCAGCTAGAAGGATTTTAAAGTATTTACAAATCCAGCAGGTTCATCTTCCATAATGGCTTGGCTTCCATCCCACAGTGGCTTTCACCCTCTCCAGCAGCAGAGCTCAGTTCCCTGTTCGCACAGAAGGCTGTTCCATCCATGGCTCGTCTCTACTGGTCATCAGACATTTTGAACAGTTCCAGCAGTGCCCCAACAGCTCCAAAATAACCCTACAACAACAAGGGGAAAAATTCTGTACGATTCTTCCTGAACCTTAGCCAAATTCCTATTGTTTTTCTTTTCTTTTCTTTTTTTTTTTAACAATTCTAGGAATGTTGCCCCCTACTGCTGTAGATAAGGGAAATTTAAAACCTAAACTCTGCCAAGAAACATGATATAATAATAATAATAAGAGCATGTATTGGATATCTACCTGTTTATACACATTAAATAAGTAAACTGATGTAAAGGGCTTATAAAAACGTCTGGCACCATAGTGTGTGCTACATCAGTGCTGGGTCTTTTTAGTAGCATGATTAGTTCATCTGAATCCTTGTCATGGCAAAATTCACATTATTACCCCCATTCCACAGATGAGAAATGGAAGGTAATAAAGTGAATGACCCTTTCAGGGTCATATGACTTAGGCCAGGGCTCAATCCCAAATCTCTGTGACTTCAAAGGTGTACTGTCTCACTGTAAGCGTCTCTCAGTAGATCTTGGGAAGGCATCTAAATCAGTCCAAGCAACATTTTGCTCATCTGTAAAAGAAAACCCCAAGTATCTGTGAAAATGAAAGAAATCGAAAAATAGAAATTTTTAGAGAACCTGGCTTCCAAAAGGTAGGAGACTCTACTCCTCTGGTATCTGCTTGATATACCAGTTAGTTACTGCAGAAATGGGTGGCAGATGTCAGAACACCCCATGGCAGGACCTCTGCCTCCACCGCCACCAGCTAACATTTATCGAGCGCTCTCGCTATATGCCGGAAATTGTTCTAAGCACTTTACGTGGATACTCAATCTTCACACAATAACTTTATGAGACAAATACTCCTGTCACCCCATTTTACAAACACAAACAGAAATGGAGAGGTAGAGTCACTGCCTAGGGTCTCCAAGTCGGTGAGAGGCTGTGCTCTGAAAGGCGTGGCTAGCCGCCCTTCTCTTAGAGATGCTCACTCGGACAAGCTGAATGAATGAGAGACTGAGTGAGCGCTGACTCCGAGGCAGGGCAGGAAAGCCGCCTCACCAACTCTCTCAAAAGTTCTCTCTGCATAATATCCTCCAGTACGACCTGCCTGAGCCAGAGTGAACCTATGAATGCCAATAATTCTCTGAGAAATATTAAAAGGAGATATAAAAATGCTCCACTGTCATTGGCCACAGAGACTGAGTTATGATACAAACCAAAGCCATTATCCAGAGACCTTAGCTTGTACAAAGTGATATGCATTTGTACCCAGAGAACTGGGTTTCCCTCAAACATTGGATTTCATCCCATATCTTACCATCAATTAACTACCTGGGTGCCCTTGTAGATAGCTTTTAATCCCTGATGGCTTCCAGGATTTGTTTTCTGCCTTAGTCCAAGAAGCTCTAAACTTAGGGTTGCCAAATAAAACACAGATAAATGTCAGGTAGAATAACTGTCGTGTATTTTGAATCGCTACATCTGGCAGCACTAGATGGACCAGAAGAGTGGTTTCTTTTTTCATTTTAATTGTTTTTTTTTCCCAACAAAATCTTACAAGGAAAATCGATAAATAAGCAGATAAAAAGGGAGCTGCTCTGGTTGGGGGAGGGGGGTGAAAATTCTGAGACTCTGTTGCCCTTACCCCCTACGAAAACGTTACAGCACTTCGTACCTTGGCCTGCTTAAAAAAACAAAACCAAAAACTTTCTTTTGTATTAATTTCTATCACTGAGCTTTAAAACTATTTAGTATTTAACTTCCTGTTGTTTTATGTGCTTTGATAAAAACAAAAAATAAGTTTAGAGAGCTCTAAATAACTTATAAATGCATTGGCAACTTTTCAAATGAATAATTCAGTTTGGAGATGAGAAAAATGCCACAGTAGTTATTCATTACATTTGAAATTTATGATACTAGTTTTCCCAATGTTCTGTCTGCTGCAATACACCCAAGGCATTAAGTACCTCCTGTGATAAACAGTTACTACTCTCTATAGCATTGATTTTATTTATTTTTATTTAAAAAAATTTTTATTGAAGTATAATCGGTTTACAACATTGTGTTAATTTCTGGTGTACAGCATAGTGATTCAGTTATACATATATACACACACATATTTCTTTTCATATTCTTTTTCATTGTAAGGTATTATAAGGTATTGAATGTAGTTCCCTGTGCTGTACAGTAGGACCTTGCTGTTTATCTATTGCATGTAAAGTAGTATCTGCAATCCCAAACTTCCAATTGATCCCTCCACCCGCCCTCCCCTTTTCCCTGCTGGTAAACCAGAAGTTTGTTTCCTATGTCTGTGAGTCTGTTTCTGTTAGGTAAATAAGTTCGTTTGTGTCATTTTTTAAAGATCCCACATATAAATGATATCATATGGTATGTTTCTTTCTCTTTCTGGCTTACTTCCCTCTAGATACATGCCCAGGAGTGGGATTACTAGATCACAGGGTAAGTCTATTTTTAATTTTTTACAGAATCTCCATACTGTTTTCCATAATGGTTGCACCAAACTACATTTCCACCAGCAGTGTAGGAGGGTCCCCTTTTCTCCACAGCCTCTCCAGCATTTATTATTTGCAGACTTTTTAATGATGGCCATTCTGACTGGTGTGAGGTGATACCTCATTGTAGTTTTGATTTGCATTTTTCTAACAGTTAGTGATACTGAGCATTTTCTCATGTGCCTATTGGCCTTCTTTGGAGAATGTCTTCATTGTCTTCAGTGGAGAAATGTTTGTTTAGGTCTTCCACCCATTTATTGATTGGGTTGTTTGTTTTTTTGTTATTGAGTTGTATGAGCTATTTGTATATTCTGGAAATTAAGCCCTTGTCAGTCACATCGTTTTATAGAATTAATTTTAAAGGGGGATAGAGGAGGTGGGAAGAGAGGAGGACCCCTCACTCACTCTTAGAAAACCTCCAATTTGTATTAATGTAGACACTGGATATAAGGGACTCTCTGAATTAGGCGAGCTCCCTAGTTCTCTTTAGGAAGGCTGGCTCACGTTTAGGCACACCAGCCTCTCAAGGCCACTGGCCTACCCTTAGTAGCCCAAGCAAGTCGATTCTCACCAGCTGGGTTGTTTACTTGCCAAGAGTCAGCTGTGTTTCTCCTCAAATTTGTTTATGACAGTTTTATTAATGTAATCCATCTGATTTAATTATATGCCACCTAAACCAATACAAAGAGTACAAAATGAATGGTCACTTCTGTGAAAATCCAGTTGAATTCTTGAAGAAGATGAAAATGGTAGTTAACAATAGTGAAAGTTGCTAGGAGAGTAAATCTTAACAGTTTTCATCACAAGGAGAAATAAATCTTTGTAACAGTATGTGGTGGTGGATGATAACTAAACTTATTATGATAATCATTTTACAATATATACATGTATCAAATCATTATATTGTGTACCTTAAACTTATACAATGTTTTACGTCAACTATATCTCAATAAAATTGGGGGAAAAAATGAAACAAAGCTTGGAAAAGGTAATCACAAACCACTGCCATCTATTTAGGTGCACACTGCATATGAAAGATTGGGGGGAAGAAAATCTAGGATTCTGCAACTGAACTGATTCATAAGTATCTTTAATTTCTTGATCCACTTTCAAGAAACAAACAAGAAAACAAAGAAGGTACCTAATACTTGTGCATTATGGGGGAGCAGGGGACAGTTACAAGCTCTGACTGGCAGAACCCTTGCTCAAAAATAGGCCTTGGTCTTACATCAAAAAATTGGTGAATGAATGAACATTTATACATTTTGTATTAAAACAGAATGGTGAAAGTAGGGAGATATTTTTTAATGATTATCTATTTTAACTGATTTAAAAAAAAATTAACCAATGACTACTCCTGACTGTTGGATAAGACAGTTTCCATTTTATATATTGTTCTTCCTTACCTTTTGCATAAATGCAAATGAAGGCATCTGCCCAACCCTTAGACAACCCAAAAAACTTCCATGTAGGAAAATTAAGTCCATGTGAGCTCAACCTACCTCATGTTCCAAAAACAGAGCTTTTAGCTGTCCTTTGGACCAAAAATCCATGGCATATGCTAGCAGCTTCATGGAGACCATATTGATTCTGAGAAAATTCCCAACAAACACAACTCTGTCAATATTCTGGAAAAAAATAAGAGAAAAGGGAAACAATTGAATCATGGCATAAAAACAGCATTTAGCAACGACCCAATGTTTTGTACATCATTGTACTCCAGGATCTTGCAGAGTGAATTTCTTTTTTTAAGTGGAATTATTTCAGGATTTCCAAGATGAAGCCAAACAAACCTCACAGTGCGTTCCACAAGAACACAAGGGTGAGACTCTGCTTGGGTGAGGCAGAGACTGACACTGGGCTTATTTACAGGTAATATGTTAGGTTGCCTTAGGTCTGACAAGAAATTAAGCTCTCAACATTCATATGTAAACTTGCAACTGGAGTTCAAGTTCAGCTAAATTTGCTTGTGCAATCCCCCAAACTTCCATCTATAAAACAGTATTATTTACAACTCATAAATAAAATGGCTAAGGTATGGGTTATTTAGCTAACGAGTTTGGTCAGGTTGCTCTGTGCTAATCACTGGGAAACCAAAAAAGAAACAATACCCAGTCTCTACCTTTAGGATACATGGTGAACTATCCTGTTAGGTCAAAATGTGGGTTATAATACGATAATGAAGAATGTATTTCAATTTTTGTTGTCATGGATACAGATATGCATTCTGAACACACACGTCACACTGAGCTCAGCTGGTCAATCATACAGAGGCTGCTCACCATGCACTCACTCACAGAGCCAGTTGCTATGGTCACTCATATCAAAGGGAGGAGAGTCTTAGAAGCTGGCATTATTTTCTGTTCAGTCTATCAAGAGTAATCAGGGTCTGGGAACATTGCCCTTTAACTGTCTCAAGTTTTAACAATGCATCATTAACCACTGTGAACATTTTCCAGGGGTAGAAGGGTGGGAGGTGGTTTTAATAAGCTTCCACAAATAACAACTGTAGCCACAAACTGCCCAGACTAAGAAGGGGCAGGGAATACTCAAAAGAAGAAACAGATTAAAGAGGAATTTAATTAAAATAAGGAGTTTCACCTTTTCCCTCAAAACAAGGGCATCTGAGATATGTCTTGTTCAAAGCCTCAGTCCTGCACTTCTCTGGTGGAAGGTCAGAAGAAATAGAAATGGCATTAAAAGCTAGTGGATATTCCTCATTTTAAATAAATTCCAGGTGGGTCAAAGATATAAATGTTAAAAAAAAAAAAAGGAAAGAGAGACTAGAAGTAAACATGAAAGACTTCCTTTTAAAAATAATGTTGAAGAAAAGATATTAACACTCAGAATCCATTAAAAAAAGACTGCTATATTTACTTCAAAAATCAAGTATTTATTCAGGGGGAAAAACATCACCATGAACAAATCCAAATGGAAAGCAATAAGCATAAAAAATATTTTCAGTACCTATCAATAGGATGGATTAGTTACCTACAAATCAACAGGGAAAAAGACCAACAATCTAATAGAAAAAAAATGGGTGAACAGTATGGATAGTTCACACACCCACAAAAGGGGAAGTGCTGATGGCTATTAAATAGATGGAAAATGCTCAGCCCCACTTATAAGAAGACAGATACAAATTAAAACTAGGTAGCATTTCTTACCTATGAAATTGAAACAGATCAAAAAGTTTGACAGCTATCTGAGGGAAACTTGTACACTTTGCTGGTGGGAATATAAATTAGACCCATCTCTGTGGAGGGGATTTATGCCAAAGTACAATCAGCATATCCTTTGCCTCAGCAATTTCCATTCTAGGAATATATCCTATAGATATACCCAGATGTACATGAAATGATATGAAATGTTTTCCAAATATATATATATACACAGACTATATATATATATACACACACACACTATGTATATATATATATATAAAATATACTACAGATTTTAAATAATAGCGGAAGTCTAGATAATGCTCTATATCAGTAGGAAATTGATCAGTCTTGCTAACTGCTGGGTCAGGGCTGATGGTTACATGGGGATTCTTTATACGCTTCTCTCTCCATGATGTATGTTCACCAATTTCCTAACAAAAAGTTGATAAACAAACAAGCAAAGCAAGATGTAAAATAGTATGTAGAGCGTGAACTGTTGGACATGTGATTCTATCTCAGTAAAACTCTTGTTTAGACATTGTAAACTGACAACACTTCAATGAAAAACAAAAATTAAAAAAAAACCCCAAAAAACCTGTTGTTTAGAAAAATAATTTATATGGAGTTTGCTACCTTTGGAAGGATACGTTTATCCTATCTTGCAAGCAATGTAGAGTGAAAACAAAACAAAACAAAAAACCTAAAAACAATGGCTGCCTCTAGTGAGGTTAAAATTGAGGGAGCAGGTGGAAATGGTGACTCCTCTGCAGACCCTCCTTCTGGTGTCTTCAGGGCTCTGTATTATGCGTTTGTACTTTCTATTCAAAAAAAGGAACAACAAAGTTATTTCTAAGTTGATGGAGAAGCATTTCATAGCATTCCAATAATGACAGAAAAAGATTTTAGATTCAGGAAATGTGGTGTCTCTCTATGGCTGGAATCAAAGCTTCTCCAATCAGCGACCCCAGGGAGCAAAGCAATGGCTGAAGAACCTATGTCACGTCTCACGGGGGAGCGTGACACTGCCAGCTGCTCGTGCGGCCACGGGGAGCCTGCGCTGGCACGATGCCAGCTAACCGAGCCCTTGCCCCGGGTGATCCGTGATTCCTCTCACTCATTCAACGCCACAGAAACTAAAATAGTTCCTCCGACAAGCATGTAACCTGGCTACACTTTCAAACAGCCATTTTTGCTATACTCCAACAATAAATGGCATTGAAATTGAAATAAAAAGTGAAAAATAAAATCAGTTGCCCTCTCCCTAAAGTGATTACGACACCTGTAAAAAGACCTGCTGGCTTCCTCAGGCTCTGTGGAAAGCAGGGGAAAGGGCATCTATTGCTCTGTGGGGCAGGAGGCAGCACATTCAAGTGACCTGTGAGAGTCCACGAGTACAGCCAACTACACACGTGCTGGTCTTAGGGTTTGTTTGGCTACTTGGAAAAACTCTTTAGAGGTTAAAGTCAAAAAACAAATGCTCTGTTAAAATGGGTCTCATGACCACAGTGGACTTTGAGATGGCATGTCTCTGGAATACATTCTTTCACCCAAATGCCGGCCTCGTGTTTAAACTCCAGCTGAAACGGGGACTTACAAAAAGTATGACCCTGATCCATGGGCCAGTGACAGATTCTGTTCAGTATTGTGAAAGGAGGGTGTCTCTCTTGTAACCCCAGCCAGCGTTCAAAGGCAGGGCTGTCATCCACCTACGGTAAAGACTGCCTCAGACCTTGTTTAACACGCCACTATGCAACCAGAAAGGGGGCTGGAAAGGGCTTCTGCAGGACCTGTAATGTTGCTTCTTGATCTGAGTGGTGGCTACACAGGTGTGTGTGTGCGAGTGAAAATTCATCAGGCTGTACACTTGTGATTTGAACCCTCTTTTATATGTATGTCATATTTCTATTAAAATTTGTATTTTAAAACTATTACTGGAGCATTATTACCGATGACTCTTTAATACTTCTCCTATGATCTATTCCTTGCTCCGACTCCTCTTTCTTGTCTTCCTAACACAGCTCAGTGAGATCTGGTCTACTTGACTTGTCTCGTATTTCAGAAAAGGGTTCTATTCTTTCCAAAGGAATTCTGCAATGTTTTAAAACCTGTTACCAAAGCTTTGTCTGTCACCAGCTCCGCCCCTTCTCGTGCCTGGGGCTCTGCCTGGCTGGCCTCGGCTGCAGCAAGCTCTCTGTGCTTTGATAGCCCTGTACAATGCTGCTTGAACTCCATGCCACAAGGCAACACTGTAAAGAAGCTGAAAGCAGAGAGAAAAATCAAATATCGCAAGTGGAATCGTTTACCTGCAACTATTGGGCAGGAGGCACTTCAATAAGTGCGTGTCCATGAGGCTGGAGAGGCTCCGGCATAGATGGCAATTTTTACCATGCTTCCATGGTTAGATGGTTTTGTTCTCATCCAGTGCCTACTTAAAAGGTAAACACATACTCCTCTCACTCCCCCAACACACACCCTTCACATGCTACAAGGTGTGACTCCATTGGAGGGCGGGTTTCCCAAGGATCCGGAGTTTTGTGAGGGTCAACAGTGACTGCACTGCCAAAGACGATGTTTATGAATGATACACGGCTTTCCCTGGTTAAGGCCTTACCTCATTCAATGCACACATCCGAGCAATGGAACCGATGTTGTTGGTGATGGTGACCAGGGTGGCTCGGGCGAGGTCTTCCTTGCTGATGGAATCTCGCTTTTCCTTACTCATCATGTTGCCAAAGCTATGTTGGAAATATTAGCGAGAGTGTTCAAAATCGTCCTCAGGCAGGCCCCATGCTTCCACCAAAGTACTGCGGAGAGCTTTATGAGCAACTCTGATCACGCTCAAGTGACCTGACTTGGCTACCATGGTTTACAAGCAGACAGGCTTATGATATGAATGGTTGGCTGCCCTTTTCTTAATAGGAACAAAGTAGCATGGCTATTAATGGGGAAAAAAAAATTTAAATGCCTCTAGATATCTGGACAAGAATGGAACGGGGGAAACTGTTGCAGTTTTCCAGAACCTTCTTTCAAAGCTGCCTTATTTTAAGCACAAGCATCAAGAATTAAACATCTCAGTGCTTCATCAAGGGCAGGAGATCAAGTCTGAGCTCCAATACCATAGATCCTTGCACCAGGCTGGTGGGTTGGCATTAAAAAAAAAAAAAAAAAAAACCAAAAAAACTAAATGAACAGCAGGGGTGGAGAGGTTGCCTTGTCTTTAATCACTACTGCTCCTAGCTACTCAGTCTCTACCTTGATGCTACCGCAGATCCTTGAAGGCCAAATCGCTCATAGTCTCCTCCGTAAATGTCCTTCACCAGCTTATCAACATTGGTGCTGTCGCCTTTAGCTGCCATTTCCAGAGCTTCTTCAAAGGTCTCACAACCAGTCAGCAAGCAACATAGGCCTAGGAATGTTCCACCTCCAAGACTGAAGGAACAATAAGGTTTATTTTTAAGTTTTACTTTAAGAGATGCCCATCCAAATCCCCAACTACATCAAGACCATGAATATGGGTTAATAAAAACAGGAGAAAAACAAAGGGGCACTTGAGTTTAAGTGCTGGGTGAAAAAGAGCTTTAGGGTAGACTGGATTTAAAAAAAAAGAGGGCAGAGACTAAAAGAAACATCAAGGAAAATTTGCCCTGAAATTGAAGAATAAAACCAGGGAAAGACTCTCACTGCTTTCTGTTGTGAGACCTTCAACTAGCTATTTACCTAAGTGCCTCATGCGAACTTTCCACCTATAAAATGGGGCCCAGGGGGTGGTGATTAATAGCTCAGTGGTGGAGCGCATGCTTAGCATGCATGAGGTCCTGTGTTCAATCCCCAGTACTTCCATTTAAAAAAAAAATTATTAAAAAAAAAGGGGTCAAATCATGACCTATCTCCCTTATTTGGGGGTTCTGAAAGCAGCAAATAACCAGAGAAATGACTATTATTAAAATATATATATACATATATACAAATGTAGCTAAATCAAACATTTAGAAAAAGAAACTGTATATGTGAAGCGTAGTCCACATCTATAAAGCCAAATTCTGTGATGACAAAACTGAACTGGGGCTCCGCCAGGAGCAGCCAACCCAAAAGCTGTGTCTTTCACTTGACCTTGCTTATCCGGCAGAAATAATCTCAGTTAAGCACCTCAGAAGTTTCAAAAAAGAAAACCACTGATGGGTCTCATATTGGAATTTTTCTAGTAAACTCTAGAAAAGGTTATCAGTATTTTACTTACCACTCAATAGTCAAAAAATAGTTAAAAAAAATCTTAAAATGGTTCCAATGATGAAACTAAGTTTTAAAAGCTTTCAGCTGTTTGCGGGGAAATTCCTTGAAAACAGTCTTTTAAGACAAAATTAGAAACCAAAGATGATAGCTGAAAGTGAACTCAATTGTCTGTTAACACCAAAGTTACTGGAGAGGAAGAAAAGCAGAATCAGAACAAAGCTGTCACCAGTGAACTCCTGGCACGAAAAAGAGCACTGATGGGTCTTACTCTCTGTACCATGCAGAAGGGTAAATGCACACCAGTTTGTTCTGAAGCCCCAAGAGCTGCTAGCCCTGGGAATTCCATGTATTTGGGTACTGGCTTTTAATTCTAAGAGAAAATTCAAGTTAAGATTGAGGTTATTTTTAAAACTTAAATTTGAAAAAAGAAATCTAGGGAAAACTCTATTTACTGTCAATAACCGGTAACAAGAAGGTACCAGATTCTAGCTAGACACAGTTATTTAAATCACATCTAAAGCAGTAACTGTAATATTTCTTAATAGTGATTCTTGATTGAAATGATGGGTTCTCGTGGAAAATTAGGTAGCTAGGCACCACCAGTCACAGCTATCCAAATTGTAGGTGCAGTACCATGAGGACTAAAAGAGCTCTGTCGGCATTACTAACTTAACAGCTCAGTCACAGGAGAAATTCTGGATTTCCTTTAAGAAAGTTTGTCTTCATTTATTTTTAACATGGCGGGTCTTGATACATTGTTGTTTTCAGTCGACCCTACAAAGCTAGTGGTTTTAACGGGAACACTTCTTGGTTTGAGTGTCATTTGAGTCTGTCTTGTTTTCCCTCTGTATATTTTTTAAAAATTTCTGCTCATCTTTCTAGCTTCTATCTCTCATCCACATGAATAACCCTTCTTTGAACCTCAGGTGTTTGTATTTATCGAGGTGTTCAACAACCAACTCCAAAAATAGACACCTGAAGACACTGGCGGACTTAGAAAGAAGGCAACTCATCATCTGATGGGTTGGTATGAGTGAAAAAGGACAGGGGCTTTGTATGACTGGAAAATGACAGGTGACTCCAGACACAGAATCGGAGCTGAATGGGGAAAGCGGGCATGCACGGGCACAGCTGGGACACTGCAGAGAGGAGGAAAGAATGAACAGTCGCAGAAGAGCACTTTATTAACATCCTCAACCTGCTAACCATTATTTCATCTAGTGACTCTCTCACTCACAATCAGATACATCTGTTTGTTTCAGCAGACACACAGCAAGACCCTCAGCAAATCAGGGTCCAAAACATCATTACTTTAAAAAAAAGAAAAAACCCAGCAACCTTGTAGTGAGGAATTTTAGGGAGAAGTACAAGAAAATCTTCAATTCCTGAATGCTCATGCCCTTAAAACAGATTCCAAAAGAATGAAATAAGCTGCACTGCTCATTTCATTGAAGTTTTAAACTTCTTTACATTCCTCTTTCAATAGATTACACATGCTAACAGCGTCAGCTGTTAAGTCCTGTTTTTTTCATTGACTTCTATAATAAAATTGGAGCTGTCAGTAGGAAAAAATGTTGCTACTAATTAGGATGTGATAAAATTACATATAACACTGAAACGAACCATACAAAATCATATGTTTAAAAGAAAACTGATCCTACTGTATGGCACAGGGAACATATTCAATTTCTTGTAATGAGCTGTAATGGAAAAGAAACTGAAAAAAATATATATGTATGTATATGTACAACTGAATCACTTTGCTGTACACCTGAAACTACCATTGTAAATTGACTACACTTCAATAAAAAATAAGAATAATAATTTTAAAAATTCAGAGAAGAGAAGAAAACTGATATCCTGTAATGATGTGGCTTCCTAAAAATAAAAGTTCTTATATTGGGAATAGAGGGTCTAGGTGAATACCAAAAACCTAGTTATACCTGTCGGTTCACAATAGGAGCAGCAAAACTTAAAGCTTAAGCTGTTTGCTTAAAGCAGAGTCTCCCAAAGTATGTTCCACACACTGATGTTCACTGCTGACCAAAATACAGGCACACCTCATTTTACTGCGCTTCACTTTATCACATTTCTCCGATGTTGCATTTTTTATAAATTGGAGGTTTGTGTATCCCCAAGTCTATAGTGCCTTTTTCCAACAGCATTTGCTCACTTTGTGTCTCAGTGTCACATTTTGGCAATTCTTGCAATATTTCAAACTTTTTAGTTGTTATTATAATTGTTATGGTGCTCTGTGATCTTTGATGTTAACTGTTGCAAAAAAAGATTCATTCCCTGAAGGCTCAGATGACAGCATTTTTTGGCAATAATGTATCTTTTTAATGGTACTTTTTTTTTAAAGATGTAATGCTATTGCACACTTAATAGACTACAGTACAGTGTAAACACAAATGTTATATGCACCGGGAAACCAAAAAATCTGTGTAATTCACTTTATTGTGACATTCACTTCATTGTGGTGGTCTGGAACCAAACCTGCAATATCGCTGAGGTGTGCCTGTAGTTTAGATCTGTGGTTTTCTAACTTGGATTAAAAAAAAAAAAAAACCTTTGGTAGAACAATTCTGGTTGGACAAGGAGGGTCTGGGGCCCACAGATTTGATGTTTCATTCACCTCCCTGAACTGTGGCAGTCCTGGAAAAGGCTCTCTATGAACCTTCGGTCTCCTGTAGCACATTTCCAAAACTACTGCTTAAAGAGAGCTTATAAGGGAGCTTGGACATCCAGACAGGATTTATTGATGATTGCAAAGCACTGGTTAGTAACAGGTGTTTACCAGTAACTGCAATTTATAGGCATTACTGCATCCGTAACAGAAGCCAAACACCACAGCTGGCTCATTAGCAGACGATGACCCAGATCCTTGGAATCTCCAAGTTCAAGAGAATCTAACTGTGATATAATTCATGAATTTGTTACGTGTTCATCAACAAAGTTATAGCTGTCTCTAATTGTGGGGAATGTTTACCTTGTTGTTACCCTGGGGCTAGCTCTACCAACACAATTACTCCTTTTGGGAGGAAGTTTGTAGTTTCTTAAAAATTATACCTTTCTCAGGAGATCACTCTCAATGTTAAACCAGCTCAGCTGAAATCTTCGTTTGTCTCTGATACTTCCAACAGTCCTGATGGGGCCCTGGGGCTAGCTGTGACTCTTCTGTGAGCAAGTGAGCTTAGTTCTGTTTTCTCGGTGGGAACGTATTGTCCAGTGGCAATTAACTTAGACACCAAAGCCTATGTTCTGGACACGAGCAGGACCAGTCAGAATGTGTGTGCCAGGGTTTCTGAACATCACTACTATTAGCATTCAGGGCTCAATACTTTTTTGGTGGGGCTGGCCTATGCAATGGAGGATATTTAGCAGTATCCCCAACCTCTGGTCACTAGATGCCAGTGTCACCCCTCCTCCAGTTGGAACCACCAAAAAATGTCTCCAGGCATTGCTAAACATCCCCTGGAGGGGCTCAACTTTCCCCTCCCTGGCAGTGAACCACTGATCTATGTAGCCCCTTCACAAGCCATGTTAATACGGAAGAAAAGCAGTGCTCTCCCCCCTAAGGGGTGAGCAGTACGGCAGAATGTCAGTGCTGGGAAAGCTGCAGAAACTAAGAAACAACTCATTCATGGCACGGACAAGGGTCCAGAGGCCCAGAGAAGTCACACGATTATCTCCATCTATCCAAAACAACGGTTTCAATATCATGTCCCAAAGCACCTGCCACAAAACACTAGTTTCTTAAGTTGTTCCTCCAAAAATGCTTCCGTGGTCCAAGAAGTTGAAGAAACAATTCATACATAGCAAATCCTCTTACAAGTAAGGAAAACCTACCTAATTTTGTTTCCACTAGGACTTCTCAAAGACTTCTGACCCTGGGTCCTTCTGACCCTGGAAGCTGAGCCCACGTGCCCTTGGGGTGTGTATGCTAAGAAACAAGGCACTCTGCCCAGCTGTGGTCGCGGGGCTGTTTTCCTGTTCACTACACTCTCAGATTCTCTGTGAGGAGTGCCGACTACTCCAGTTCACAGCTGGAGCATTTACCTGAGGGTAAAAAACACTCTGTGTAAATCCAGTTTAGCTCACTGACTGCAGTGACATTATTTCAAGCAATTTTCCCTGGACTAGGCACCCAGGTAGTTCCAAAAGAAGGTTTCCTCTGAAGCCCTCTCTGACCATCCCCAGCATCCTTCCCCCTGGATTCTGCTGTGCTTTTGGTCCCTGCCACTCACCTGGCGCTTAGCAGGCACTGCCTTTGGGGAAACTTCTGGTATGTGGGACCCTTATTCCCTCAGTCTGACCAGTTTCCAGCAAGAGCGAGGGCTGTGTTTTATTAACCTTTACATAAGTCACCCTGTGTAACATATCCAATAAATCCTTTTTGTTTGGCCGAGGAGGGTAAGACCTTTCTTTTACAAATGTATTCAATGTAAATAACCTCTTGATAAACTGGTCTTCAAGCAAGAGGCCTGGGTTTAAGCAGAAAGAGTTTCTCCTAGTGGAAACCGCGTTTACCTGGTCCCTGTAACTCTTTTATAGTTGTCCTTGGAGTACACGGCTAGGATGCTGACACCTGAGCCCATGTTCACCAGCAACATAGGGTATGGGTTATCGAGGCAGTACGGCTTTTTTTGACACAATTCGGGATTTGTGGGGTTCTCAAAATAGTAACATTCCGGCTTGCCGTTGAAGCCCACGGAGTCAACGTAAAGCAGGCCCTGAATCAGACAGTCCAGTTCATCCAGCTTGTGGAGCTGCAGGTCAGCAATCTGAAAGAGAAGGAGACCTTGTGAGAGAGGCCGCCACCACCTCAGGGGAAGCCCCGCAGGCTTCCAGCTGGACTTCCTGTGTGTTGTTAACGCGAAAAGGACGGACACGTCCTTAGAACACTGCCCCGTTGTGCAGTCTTGCTGACAGTCAGTCATTCCACTGGAAAAGCAGCCTCTGCCTGACCAGTGCGTGCCAGAGGACAGGACCCTGCTTGACGGCTGGCCAAGCACCCACTAGCATGGGGAGTGCCTGTCCCTGACAGACGGAGCCACGGAGCCTCATTTTCAGAACCTGTGAAGGTTACCTCATTTGGAAAAAAGGGTCTTTGCAGATGTAATTAAGGATCTTGAGATGAAGAGAACATCCTGGATGATCCAGGTGGGCCCCTAAGTCCACTGGCAAGTTTCCTTCTGAGACACAGGAAAGATCTGATAGACCCAGAGGAGGAGGCCACAGGAATTTGGGAGGCAGAGACTGGAGCACTACACCACAGGCCAAGGAAGGCAGCAGCCACCAGACGCTGGGAGAGGCAAAGCATGGATCCTGCTCAAGGGTCCCTGAAGGACATGTGGTCCTGCCAGCAAAACCCAGATTTCTACCTTCCAGCCTCCAGAACTATGGCTGAATAAATTTCTGGGGCTTTAATTCACTAGGTTTGAGGTATGAGAAACTAACACAGCATACCACAGGGTGAGGAGAGTGCGAATGTTCTAAAAGCAGAAAGAAGCTTCCACTTCCTGGCAGGATATGAGGTCCTGGGGAGGCACAGTGAGCCTGGGAGTTGGGGACAATCTCCGGCTCTCCTTTTCCCAGGCCTGGCCTTTGGAGATGGACCTGGCATTGAATGCTAGCACTAATAGTTGCTTAACTGAGGGATGTGGGGCAAGCTACTTAACTTCTCAAGTCTCAGTTTCCTCCTCTGTAAAATGGGGCCAACACCCACAGCATAGTGTTGTGCAGGTTATGTGATAGTAATATATGTAAAATGCTTACGCAGGGCTTGGCATGTACAAAGGACTCACAAAATGTTGGCTCTTTTACTAATACCTGAGATGGTTCCAGAGTGCCCTTTAACACTCCTATGAAATAAAAACTCCTATTCTCCTAAACATAGGAGGAAAAAAAGCAAAGAGGAAGTGGGCTGTGGGCTAGCCTTAGGGCACAGTGGGCACTTTGTATCCTCAAAAGTCTAACCCATGTTCCTCAAGAGTGATATTACTGCTGGTCCAAAAAAAACACACCAAAATTTCTAACAATCACCAAATGAACAAAGATACTTATATGGTCTAACTTAAATATTTTAAAAATTTCTTTAAGAAAATAATATCTAGTATTTTTTGTTTACTATAGGCCAAGCACTTGTAACAGATCATTTAATTCTCACAAAAACCCTGTAAGTCGGTACTATTATCCTTACTGTATGGTTAAGGCTCACGGAGCTTAAATCAGTCTCCCCACGTGGTACAGCTAGCAAACGTCTCCCAATGACCCGCTGTTCTCCTCCTGTCTTCGTTCATAATGAGGACTGCTTCTGGGATCTGGAAACCACCTACACAACTACTGTACGTAGACATTTTGCCCAAAAGGCATCACCTTCATTACAAAAGTTAACAGCTAGAAGAAAACTCTTGACTTTTTATCACTCATCTGAATTTCCCATTCAACAAAATCCACTGAAGCTACACCTGCAGAAGAGAATTAGTGAGAAGGGGTTAACCAGCAAGATGGTAGATGTGTTCTTGATACACAGAAACAATCATTCTAAATCACACTTGGTGATAAAGTAAATCTATCTCATAGATGATTCCACACATTTCATTTTTTACCAAGTGAAACTTTTGGGTGAGATGCATGTAATTATTCACAGATTCAGGGGGTAGTCCTATTAGTATAAGACTATCTGGAGACCGAAAACACTACAGCGAGACAGCGGTGTAAGCGCCATCTTCTCAGTCCTCCTGGATTCCTCAGCCCTGCCCAGGTCTTCCACCACATTCATGACATGGGGTGCATTCTAGCTTGTTTCCTGGTTCATTGGGTGCCCCTGAGCATCACACTGGAACTGCTTACTAAACATTTGTTAAGTGCAACGGAGAAAGCTATCACCACCTGGATCATCTCAAACTGAAAACTGGTGATTTCGTCAGCCAGTCTTGGGACCACAAGTTAACCTGCTTAAAAATTAATCAGAGGTCCATCAACAATATTGATAGCAATGCCCAGAACCAACATCACAGACAGGAACAGAGAGACAGTTTGTCCAGCTGGATATCCTGAAACGACGCTCAGGAAAAAGAAACACCTGTCAAGGCAAATAAACAAAGCACACAGCTTTGCTCTGAACAGAAAGGCTGTGATTTCACCTTTCCCCTCAAAATCGCTTTCAAATAAAGGCCTAGCAGCAAACAAATATCTCTTCTACACATTTTACTGAGGGGGTGGCTATTGCTTGAAGTCTAAGGTCATGCATCTTCAAACTGGGAAACAGAAATATTAGTCACTTTCCTTGAGACTGAGAGAGACCCCCCTCAAAAGTCTTCCCCATCCAGGAAAAAGAACAGGCTCCCAAGACAGGCTCCCAAGTGTAAGCAGTGAGTGAGATCATTTCTGGGGCTTTCTAACAGGCCACCTGAAATTCAGAACAAGACTCTGGAGGTCTTAAGTAGAACTGAATTAACTTTGTGGAAAGCCTAAAACAGATCAGCATGTTCATACTACAGAGAAACTTTCTCTGGGCTTAGCTTTCTTTAAATTTGGGATAAAGCAGATGCCTACAGGAAACAGTAGGAAAACACAAAAAAGGTAAGTTCCTTGACTAAACATTAAAGTGACAGAATGGAACTCTCTGTATTTTCTGCTCAGTTCTGCTGTGAACCTGAAACTGCTCTAAAAGAATAAAGTCTATTAAAGTGACAGAATGATGGGGATTGTGACGCATAAGACAATCCTCACATTTAAAATTCACCTGCAGCCCCTGGTTGCCATGTGGTAATGGGGGGCTCAGAGTGGCCAAATGATTCCATTTCTCAAGAGCCAGAAATCCAGATTTTTTTCTGAAATATCCCAATTTTAAGTGCTGACAGCTAATTTTAAATTTTAAAAACTGTTGAAGGCCGACAAAACACATCTGTGGGTTACATCTGACTTCCTACTATGAGGTAATCAATTCCTCCTAATTTTCCATACATTCTAATGTTGATCTCTATGATGGGTCTTAAATGGTGATAGATCTGAAACATCAGATCCAGCCAACATGCAGATGAAGCTTCAGCTAATGTGAACGTAACCTTGTAACCAAGGTGTGCTGGTAAATGTTTAAGAACCAGCTCTCTGGGCACAAAAGCCCTGGTTTATAGCTCCAATTTCCATGGTATAATCACCCCCATTGTGGCCAATTTCAAGTTACTAACATGATGTCACTAAACACAAGAGTTGGGAAGACGTGCACACAAGGGGCTCCCAGAAGCCAGCAGCAGCCGACGCCAGCACTCCTCTGCTTGTAACTCCTTAGCACTTTTGGAAAGAATGAGTTCTGCCAGTTCCTAAATCATTACGTTTAAACTACCCCCCCAGCTTAAAAACAAAAAACCAAAGCTGGCCCTGAGACTCAAACTCTGTAAATAACGGAAGTAGGGGAAAAAATAAAGTAAAAAGAAAAACCATTTTTTTCGAACTAAACTATGATAAAGTCACCCAAACAAGCATGTGCAGTGGGGGGGGGGGCTCAAATTTTACATTCCATAGGGGTTGTTAAATCACAGATTGCTGGGTCCCACTCCCAGAGTTTCTGACTGCATTTTTAATTTAATTTTTTTAAATCATTTTGTCCAACTATTTTATTTTTTAATTATTTTTTATTTTTATCATCTTTTTTTGGGGGGGAATAATTACGTTTATTCATTTTTTTAAAAGATGGAGGTACTGAGGATTGAACCCAGGACCTCAGGCACACTAGGCACGTGCTCTACCATGGACCTATACCCTCTCCCCGCTCTGACTGCACTTCTAACAGTATCCCAGGTGATGCTGATGCTGTTGGTCCTGGGACCACACAGATTTTGAAGCTGAAAGAGCAGGGATGAGTCTGTCACCACACTCCAGCACAGTGACAACAGGTGACAACAGGCGTTCCGTAAAATCACAGACTCTCCCTGGTAGCAGCGGCCCTAGCTAACTTGCAGGGCTGTTTTCAAGAATCAGATGAGACGGCCATGAAAATGCTTTGGAAACATGAGTTATACGTGAGTTATAATTACATGAGAAGTAAAATAATTCAGGTCTTCTTATCTCAAGTGGAAAAACATTTGGAAACACCATTTCTAAACTAAAGACTAATTTCTCGAAAGAATTCAGTGATTCCCTGTAGGCCAAAATTAGAAAAAAATACGGATTCTAAACACAAGGCATGTTCCAGATACAGCTGTTTAAGAGGTTCCCCTTATATGCTTCAGCTCAGTCTGTCAAAAATCACTAAATAAATAGCTAAATCAATCAATCTGGTAAAAACCATCGTCCCAAGAGGTTCCATACCTACTCTCTATGAGAATATTCTGTGGACCTACCCCGAACCAGGTACGTCACTCCCCTGTGCTTGAGAAATGAGTCACCGAATTGTTTTCCACAAAATGAATAAAACACACATCTGTATGATACCTCACACTTCCCAAGGTGCCTTTGCTGACAGTGACTCCATAAATCATACTGAAAGTGGCATAAAAGGTTATCTGACTAAACCTAGAACAATCTGCATATAAAATGGTTGATTCTGAATTATAAATTACACTCAGGGCTCTTCTCTCTCCACGCAGGAGAGCTAACAGAGACCTGAGAGAGATGCATTTCAAACACATTCTGTGAGTGAGAAGAATAACAAAACCTCCAAGAGATGCCTTCTTCCTCCTGGCACCCAGTGATAAAAGGGGCCGTGCATGAACGGTCAAGAGGGTCAAACTAGAATGCAATGGAGAATGATGGTGTCTACCAAAGCTTATACGTCTGCAATATCATGAATCAGTCCCCAGATTAATAATGATAAGTGTTCTTGAATGGGCACTTAGATTTAGATCTTCACATCCACAATTACCCTATCCCCTCCTTATTTTTCACCCTTATTAACTTGTTTTAGATTGTGTCCTTGGAGATTTCTGGCTTAATGAAGGCTAATTTTTATGTTCTCACCTTGGAAAACATGCAGTGAAAGCAATAAGAAAATCTATTACTGTTCTCTAAAACTCCTGTCAAGCAAATAAGACTGTTGCTATATCCTGCTTGTTTAGGAGGTAGGTCCTTGGTTTTTTCTTTTTTCTAAATAATTAAGAGTCACTCCTAACTTCTAATAAATGTTAGTCTTGTACTGAACAAAACTCACAAGGAAAAGTACCTCTCGTAAGGAAGAGCTAAGTGGACAAGAAGGATGATTTTTTTCTATAAAATTTCTATTGTTAGAACACTTTGCATTCGAAAGAGGACTCTTGTTGAAGTTAGGAGGTGTAGTTGTGAACAAAAATATTAGACTTGGTACATAAAACATTCTGGTAGATATATATATGCACCGCATTATTATTTGTCAGATTGTTTACTACATATAGTACTATAGATTGATCCTTGACAACTAAGTATGCACCTTCAACTTTCCATTCTGGAAAAGGGAAGAGCTTGGATAGTCTACATCTAAGGGCCTTAACACTTACTGTTCCCTCTGCCTAAAATACTCTCCCCACTACCAGCCTGGTTTGCTTGATTACTTCTTCTGGTTCCTGCTCCACTGGGACCACATCACACAAAGACCCTCCCAACTCCCCCTATGCTCCCAAACTTATAGCCGTTTGATATATTCTATATTCACTTATTTGATTACTGACTGGCTCCCTGCACTAGAATATAAGCTCCAGGAAGGCAGCGGCTTTGTTTTGCTCATCATAGTACTTGTTGCATACAAAGAGCACGATGAATACTTGTTGAGTGAGAGAATGAATGCTTAGGAACGAGGATGACAAAACCTATTCATCCTCACAAACTCTGGAAGGATAAGAGCAGGTCACTGAGTGTACTGACAAACAGGCTACAGGAAGAGAGCTGTCTTCTTCAATTCTGTCTGCACTTTGGCCAAGACTGAGCATGGAAACAGAAGGCAGCCCAGATACCTTCTTTTATAGATGGCCAGGCTGTTTTGCAAACACCCTGGTCTTGCTCCCCACACCAGTCTGTTCACGCGGCTCCTGCAACCTGCCTGAAGGAGCAGAAGCTTCTCTATCTGGGTTGTAACAAGATATGACCTTTCTCAGTTCAGACCCTTGAGAAACACGCTTGCTTGTGGCCAACATATACTGAGTAACTTTCTTCCAGGACACTTCCCCAGCAGAGGGACATGGAGCTTCTGATAAAGCTGGCATAAGTGCTCCAGGTCACCTCGGTTCATTTCAGGCTCCCACATGGAGACGGACGCAGAGGGTGTCCTTGAGGGACCTGGGGAGTTCACAGCACTGGGGGTTGGTCAGCGTTTCCTGAATCAGAATGGAGCCGACACCCCGGCTCTAACCTAGGGGCACTACTGGCTCCTCTTCATCTCTCTTTAGCTTTAGTTTCCTTATCTGTTGTAGAAATCTTACTGCCAGCTTCTGAAGATAGTGAAACTGAGACCCAGAGGAGGGACATGTCTTGTTCAAAGTCACCCAGCTAGTTAAATGCAGAAGCAGGACTAGAATTCAGGGTTAATGATTTTCCATTTATACACCTGCATTTAATTTTCAAGTCCTTGGATCTCAACCTTCTCAGTTTCAAAACTCTTTTGATCACTGGGTCTCTTCGGTGGGAAAAAGATCTCATGAATCATTTAAGTAAGTGGCAGTGTCAAAATCTACTGCTGGGGAGGGAAAGGGGACACAAAAGGAAAAGTCAAAACCTGAATGTAATCAATCTCACTTCAGATAATACTCTAGGACTCACTGCCTACTCTTGTAGAAACTACTTACGAATTGAGATAAACGATGTTACTTCTGCTGATGCAAATACAGTTTGCATTTATAACTGTATTAAATACTGTGAATAAAGCACTGATTTATTAATTGATTCATTAATATTAAATTTTCTGGCAAGACTAAGCCCCAGATCTTCCAATCCTTCCTTCTCCTGTGTTCAATCACTTCTGTTAATTTAATTTTCTTTATTTCTCCATTTCTTATTTCTCTTTATTCTCATTTTATTCCTGTGAGATGCAGCTGGACAGTATAAAGATTACCTTGACTGTAGAAATGAGGAAACTGGAACACATAGGTGTTAGGGATTACTCAATAAAGAGAAAGTTAGGATTTCATGTCACTCATCCGTCTCTTCCATTTAGCCAAATTTGTCAAATCTAAATGAGCAACACGGAGTTGGAATGTACTGCCAGTCAGGCTACAGCATTATTCTTCTTATGTAGAATCATATCCCCTAAATTATATTCATCAACAAAGTTATTCACTTATAAATAATATCAAAAATTTCATTTTTCCTTGTGAGCAAAACTTCTGAAGGACATTCATAAAATGAAAAAGATACAGAGCACATGGGTAGACAGAAATAATAATGTTCAGTAAGATTTATAAAAAGCCTTTCCTGCAGGCCTCAGTCTGTACATCTAGAAAGCTGGCACAATGATTACGCCTTACATGAAACTGTAGTAAAAACAGTGGAAAACTCTAAAATACTTCAGAAGCGGATTTAGATCACCTTATCTTTAGCATGTTTTACGGGAGCAATTGTAACAAGAATGATGAGGCGGTAGGTGGTATTTATTGAGCGTTAACTAAGGGCCAAGTACGTATTATCTCACTGAATCCTTCCAGTAGCAACCCTATGAGGTGGGAACTATTTTCATTCTCATATAGATGAGGAAACTGAGGCACAGACAGGTGAAGTAAGCTTGTCCAGAGTCCCAAGCCTAGGAGTCTAGTTCGTCCACAAGAGATGCCAGGATCATGGTCATGTGAGAGGTTTTCCCTTCTTTCTCTAAGAGGTGGTTCTGACGGTTGAACAGGGGTAAACGGGACATACCGTTCTGAAGTCCTCTTCGAACTTGAAGGCGCCGCCTCCCGTGGCACAGAGCGTGGTGTGCAGGCTGGAGAAGTTCTTCTCGCTGCCCATCTGGATGAACCTGTGCATCGCGCAGCTGGGAAAGCGGATGAAGTGCAGGTTCCCCTTCCGCCCACACATGGTCAAGTTTTTCAGTTCCAGGTGGACGTCTCGGATCCCGGTTTTGCCGTAAGCAGTGTTAGAAGTCAAATACTTCCTGATGCTCTTCAGGTTTTCCACTTCCTCTTGCTCCTCTTCAGCTGTAATATCCTTCGGTTCAAAGTAGACCAACTTAACCAGCGTCCCGCCAATATCCATGCCGAACCACGGGAATGCTAGGGGACAGAAAGACAGAGGGCCCTTGAATTCTGTACATGCAAAGAACCCAGCAGGTTTTGAGTATTCAGTGTTGAAATGCAGTGGTGTCCCATCTGTTTGCGCATTTACCATTCAGTCTACCTGAATTCACCTGTCTCTGCCTAGGAGAGGAGACAGGTGAGAAGGAATTTAAATGGTGCCCATGATTCTGCCCATATGCCACTCAGAGTCAGCCTTGGAACCGAGCAGGTAAGAATAGGATTCCCTAAAGCCAGCCTCAACTCCCACGTGCTTCTCAGGGCTCCAGAATCTCACCGAATGGAGACCAATTCCAATACACATTTTGCTTACACCCCGGCTCCCAAATGCTACTTTATCAGAATCTCAGCCAAAGAACCAGTGATCTGTTTTGATGCCAGGGGAAAAACTGGCTATGCTAGGTGTACTAACAGATGGTACATTGATCTCTAAGCCTCACAGTGTCTTCTCAGGGCCTCTTTAATGATCATTTTATAGTATTCAACTTTTGCCTTCATGAATTGACTTTATATGATGTGACTCCACTGGTTTAAATTTATTTATGTAAAAAACTTTTTGGGAGGAGGGAGTAATTAGATTTATTTATATATTTATTTATTATTATTACTTTTTATTTAACAGAGGTTCAGGGGATGGAACCCATGACTTCGTGCATGCTAAGTATGTGCTCTACCACTGAGCTATACCCTCCCTCCTCCACTGCTTTAATCTACAGAAGAAATAGGAAGGAGGAAGGGAGAGAAAGTGGGCTATGAGAGACGAGGGGCAGGATTCTCAAAAGAACACCCCATGTTCCGACTCATTTCTTTCTTCATTCAGGAGGATTACTCTCTCCATCTCAAACGGCCTGCCCCCAAGTCCTCAGCTCGGCTGTGTCTCCTCTCCCACAGGTTCTGATTTAATCCTGGGGTGGGTCCGGGGCCTGAGGGTATTTTTGAAAGTTCCCCCAGAAGTTCCAGCTTGCAGGCTTGTGAACTACTGTGAACTCCTCAACCACAGGAACCAGGACCACTGACAGGGGAGCCCACAAATGAGCACAGGTCCTGACCAGTCTGCAACACAAAGGCGTGCTTCATGGTATATATTTATGTATAAATACATATTTATATTTAATCTGCGGGAGAGGTGTATCTATGACAAAATGAATTTCCATCATAATTCTTTCTATTGTTATTAAAAGAAAGGGCTGAACTCCCTGAACAGGCTGACGTTATTCAGGGGGAACCTGAAAAGTTGCTGCTGGCTGCTCAGATGCTCTACAATAAATACTGAGTAAACCCAAATGGGAATCCAAACTCCCGCAAAGATCAAGAGGAGCAAATTCCACTGACAAGACCAAGTTAACAAATGTCCTGTCATCTTTGCAGAAGTTTGCAAAGCAAATCCCACACAGCCCAGTGTAGGCTGGGGGAGCTCGCTTACCCTAGCAGGAGAGAACAGAAGACAGGAACAGTTCCTCCCTAGCAGTCAGCTGAGCTCACAGATGATGTTTCTTGGTCCATTCTCTAAAAATTAGTGTCAGCATGGCCCACAGTATAGGTAATGCATAAAGCTCCCATTCAGAATTCAGAACAATTGCCTCCCAGAAGCAGCAGCCAGTAACTAGCTCACTTGGATTCCCTCCATCTCTCTGAATCGTGATTTCCTTATCTGTGAAAGGGGTGGATTGCATCAGAATGGCCTCCGATTCCCTCCTTCCTATAAATAAATTTTCCATGGATTCTTTAAAAAATACACAAAAAAATCACAACTACCCCTAATCATTATAGGCCAATGAGAGTCCTAGTTTTAAACCCCAGTGAAATACACGATAGCACGTCAACGGGTGCCTGGGCTATGTAATCGGTGTTGCCGTTGTAATCCTACACCAACTACTGGACAGGATGGGGCAGGGTATTCTGGAACATGACTAGGATAATTATTTTTGAAAGACTCTGGCAACATCTATTACAATTAAAAGTACGTATATTTTAAATGCAGTTAATCCCTCTCTTGGACCATATAAAAAAAGGAGCAGTATTGGAGGACAGGTATAGGATGTTCATTGTAGCACCCCTTTGAGTGGCCAAATTTAAGAAGAACAAAAAACCAAGTTCCAAACAAATTGGAAACAAGGTGCATGCCCTTTAACAGAGAAACTTTAATACTGTATGACTTCCAAACCGTGGAATATTAGGCAGGTGATAAAAAGAATGAATGAGATCTATACTAGCTGCCTAGAGAGATATCCCCAATTGTCTCTTTGAAAGCAAGAGATATCTGGAAGTGCAAATAATTTATTTACCCCATCTGGTTTGGAAAAAAAGGAAAAAAAGGAGGGGAAGAAGGAAAGAAGGAATGAAGGGAGGCAGGCAGGCAGGTGGAAGGAAGACCCTTAATGGTTATGATTAGATAAGCCCACAGGAAGGTCTAGAAGGCCATCCCTCCAGGTTGTTAGTGATGTCAGAGGGCAGCAGGATAAGCAGGTTGTACAGGTAGAGGCTATAAATCAGAGGAGGGGATAGAGAAAATTCTTCACATAAAATTTTCAGTACATGAAGAAGTGGAGAAATAAGTATTCAGTGATAAGGGGAAACAGGAGACATCTCAGCACAGAATGGACAGAACAAGCTGTGTGAAACCCAGAAAAGACCCCACATGGCCTTTTATTTGGCTGAATATTCTTAACTACAGGCAACTGAAAAGAAGTCTCATTTTTTAAAATGCTACAGAGGATAGCTGAGCATTTTGCAAGTTATTTTCAATTCGGTTTCTTCTTCCTGCTTCACCTCCTGCTCATTTTTGAGCCATTTCAAAGCTTTCCTTAGCAACTCAGCAAAACAGGGGGAAAAAGTGTAGAGTTTTGAAAATTCAGTTTAGTGTCACATCAGTAATTTGGGTTAAGATAAAAGGGAACAAGGACTGGAATATTTATCGTTTAAATGGCAACAGAAATTGCTTTCACTTACCTACTCATTTCTTGTCTTCATGACAAGTTAAATCCTCTCCTATTCACATTTTAATGCTTTTACAGGACACTGTCATATTTTAAATGTTTTTGTTTATCTTCCCTTTTTTGGGGGGGTGGTAATTAGGTTTATTTATTTATTTTCAGAGGAGGTGGTGGGGATTGAGCCCAGGACCTTGTGCGTGCTGAGCACGCATTCTATGCTCTGTCACTTGAGCTATACCCTCCCCCCTTATTTATCTTCCTGATATCAAGGTCAACCTAAACTGTACTTTCCATATGCAAGCAGTGGATGGAAACAGAAGAGAAGGGAAAGGAAGAAATCCCAATCCATGACTCATGTGTTCATTAATCCAGGGCATGCAGATGCTTTGATAAATTCAGCTGAAGTACTGATAAGAGTCTGTTCTGTGTTTACTAAAAGTAATGTTCACTTTAGACACAGAATGTCTGCATTTGCACTTTTAAATCCAGATGTCATTCTAAAAAGTTTCCAGAATATTCATCAAAGATGTTTAGCAGTAGACCGAGTTCGAACTGCACAAGAATTCCACTAGAAGAGTTAACTGATCCACTCATTCAAACTGGTTTCCTCATGTAGTGAATGAATTAGAAGCTGATGTTCACAAAACAAAGTGCTACAGTTAAGTAGCTACCTTGGGGCCCATATTCTCTCACTATATTTTAACGAATAAAAGGAACTATTTCCTAAAGAAATTCTTGCACATGTGCACTAGGAGACATATAAAGATGTTCACTTCAGCAACGTGTAATAACGAAAAACCAGTAACAATCTAGGTGTCATCAATATGTAAATAAAGTGTGATACACTTATATGGTAGAATACTATGTAACTATGAGAAGCAACTAGATTTATGTCTCCAGATAGAGAGAGCTCAAAAACAATGCTGAAGGAAAACTGCCTTAAGGGTGAGTGGAAGTGATGTGGAGGTTGTCACTTCCAGGCCAGAGTATTTAATTACAGGCATGAGACCTTCCAGAGCTTTTCCAGAGCAATGGGAAGCATTCCAGATAGCAGCTGATCTGTCAGCCTGGGTCCTGGAAGCAGTCAGTCTTCAAGACACATACAGCACGGGTATGAAATAAACCTTTGTTCTTTAAACCACTGAGATTGGGTATTGTCTGCTACTGCCACAGAACCTGGCCTATTCTGACTGCTACTTGAAGTGGAGTGCTGCTTTAACAGCTAAAAAAAAGTGTAGCACTGGCTGAGAGGCCAGGCAGCGGGGAGGGAGGCACTGGGTTTTGGAGGCTGGCAATGCAGCTAGTGAAACCATCATGTACTTGGAAGGAACATAAGGTACCTGAAGAATTAGATCTCATGCAAGAGGCTGAAGTCAAATGTTAGTAGCATGTGTTGGCTACTACTGGCTAATGTTGGCTGCATTTTAAAAGGTGTAACCCTTAAAAGAGAGATGTGCTCAGAAAGTCATTGACTGGTCTACAAAGAAAAAGGGAAGGGAACAATCCATCAAGTCAGACTTGCAGGGTTGGAAAAAGCAGCTGCTTCTTTTCCCTCAACAGATGAATAATAAAACTGGGAAGGGAAAAAGGTCAATTAACCCATAGTTTGGGGGTGAGGGTCAAAGGAAGGGAATGACTATCACCCCCTCTTCACACTCTGAAAGGGTTAAGATGTCTCCAAGAAAAGATGCAGGTAAGGTTGTGGCTTCTGAGTGAATGCTTGCAGTTAGAATAGCTCAGGGGAGAAGAGACTTGAGGTATGGCCTCCCCAGCAAAGCCTGACAGGTTCAAAGAATCATCAATTAAGTCAATAAAGAAAGGCATGGAAGCAAGAGCACAAAGGCATCCTGTGAACATAAGTGTGCCAAGAACTGAGGGCTTGACTACTGGCATATGGAAATAAACCGGAGGTAAAGAGATAAGAAACCTGCTTCCTAAAGAGTTGTCCTACCAAGGAAACCAAGAGCCTGAGCCTGGGAAGGCTGGGGAAACTGTTAAGACCTAAAAGAACTCTGGAGCCCCCAAATCTCCAGAGTCAAGAAGCACCTGGGAAAGCCACTCAGCCCCTTACGGAACGTATATTCTTTACTTAAGATGCATGAGGCTACTGGAAAAAAACCAAGGGCTGAAGAGAACAATGGACCAGGGAAGCCCTCCCAGAGAGAAGAATCAGGACCCCAAAGGGACAGTTTTCACCTACAAGACAGGGATCTCAGAAATGCTTCAGCATTGTAGAATGACCGAGGACCAGTGAATGGATGTGTCTCATTCACCCCCTATTCAGAAAGAATAGCACCATTAGATATTAATATAAGCATGGGGGAGGGAGTCAACGGCAGGTAACCTTACCATTTTTAGTTCAGAAGTTTCTAGATCAAGAGGACCCCCATTCAGAGATGATGTCAAAATGACTTTGTACCTATCACCCCCTAATTTAGCACCTCCTGTGCATCATCCAGATGCTTTGACTGGGTGGGACTGCGGGGGTCTCTCCTTTGGGGAAGGGATGAGTATTTTACCTGCAGGTGACAAATATTTGGTAATCAGAAGAGGAAACTGTGTTAGCAGTCACTAATGCCGCTTGGTTCCCTTCCTTCCCGGCCCATGGGGTCAGACTGCAGCTCCTGGCCATTTTCTAATGGAGCTGGGCAATGTGCCTAATCTTGCCCGTGAGCTGGGAATGGAAATGGCGGGGGTCACTTCCAGGCAAGAGCATTTATGGCTAGTGTCAGACCCTGCAGACCTCTTCCTCGGTTACTCTAACCAACAAAATTCAAGATAATGATGGTGCCGCCAGCCAGCAGAGTAAAGATGAGCTAGATTGGAACCCCAGGCACCTGTCAATGGACTTACAGTGTGAATGAGAAATAAACCTTTGTTGTTTTAAGGTACCAAGGATTGGGGGTTGTTACTCCAGGATGATCCTGCCTATCCTGACTAGTATGCTTTCTATCAAAATCTTTGGTTAGGTATTTCCCCCTGGAACCCTCGCCGTCCTGCAGAGCCAGATGCACTGACTGCCAGTGTCACTGATAAACATGTAGGAACTGAGTGTTCATAAAAAGGTACGTGGGTAACATTTCCATCACTCCCCAAGAGGTGCAGTTTTCGAATTCCCAGTTTATCCCTTCCCACCCTCTTTGCCCCCTAGACACTATGGAAATGTTAGCTATCTTGATTGTGGTGGTGGTTTCATTGCTGTTTGCATCTATCAAAATTCACCAAATTGTACATCTGAAATATGTGTAGTTTACTGTACAGGAATCATACCACAATAAAGGTGTTAAAAATAAAATAAAAGGTACATAGACTCTTGCATTTATTTGTCTAAAAATTTCTCCCAATAAGGACCTGAATTGGCAATCTGATAGTAGTTAAAACCCTGAAATGAATCGTATTCTAAATAGTGGTGAAAATATTTTAGAATTTTATTGGCAGTTGATGGCTTTAAGACAAAGCTTGTTTCTTAAAGACCTTTTCAGAACACTGGAATAGTCACTGAGGAACAGTTAAGCTTCCTGCAGAAAATATCAAGGGTTACACAGGGAACTCCAAATAGCATAAATGAGTAAAGACCAAATAAAAAACAAAAACAAAAAACCAGAAAGAGAAAGAGAGAGAAAGAGGTTTCCTACGATTCAAAGAAACAATTTTAGAGTTAAGGGAGCCTGACAGGAGAAAATCTACCTCCTCTAGAGCAACCAGCCAGAGAACTTTAAGAGATGTTCCTGGAGAGGTAAGGCAAGGGTCCCTCCCAAGTATATTTTCTCCTGTGTGTAAATTAGGCGCTGAGGGCTAAGATCAGCTCCTCTGGGCTTGCTTGGGTCTGACTCAGCAAACCTGCAGCTGTCACGGACAGTTTAACAGTTCTCCCTAGGTTCACCAAGTTAAAATTTGTTATAATAATTGTGAATAGGGAGTGAAAGGATGGAATTTCATTCTCCACTACTTGTTAACAGATTTGTTAAGCAAATTAATAGATGGAAAAGATGTCTGAGGCTTTTGTAATCAACAGGAAAAAAAAGACTTTTCAAGCACTTTAGAGATACTTTTACACTATGTGAATCCCCATTATGATCAAGTTGCCTAAGAACCCCTGCAAGTTAAAACAAAAACAAAAAAAACAAAACAAAAAACCTTTAACTTAGATCCAAGTGTGTAATATGAATTATATTTCTTTACAAATTTCCTGAGCGCTAGCCTTCTCTTCACTACGTCTTAATTTGGTTGATAGTATAATGGAATTCCTTGCTAATATATTCATAAAAACACTGAACTTTTAGAGGTGGAAGGGACCTTTGGTTAAGCCCAACTCCCGGTTTACAGATAACAAAACTTAGGGGTAAAAAGATCAAGGAATTACCCAAGGTCAGTCACAATAGGTATAAGAACCTACATTCAGTTTCAGGAGCCAACAAATTCCCCATTTCGCTAGGCTAGTCTGAGTTGTCTGTCACTTGCAACAGAGAGGATTGTGGGCAGGTTTCCTTCCTGAGCTACTTACTAAACTGTAAGATGGAGGTGGACTAACCCATCACTAAAGTTCTGTCTAGTTTTCACATTCCATCACCCTAAATACATGTACACAAAATCCTCCAAAGTCATACTTTTAACAGCATAAAACGTACGAGCTGAAAACCTAACAACTATTTAAGGATCATGAAGAAAATGGTAAATGTAAAATTTAATAAAAGGGTTTCCATAACATTGCAAAGAAACCCATAATTATTGCACACAGAGCAATCTGCTAAACATTACTCTATGCAAAGAAACTTGAGGTGTGGTTTCTTTCAAATTAATGCATACCAGATTTCTTCAGTTTGAATTTCAGTCGCGTGGTAATACCCAGTGTTGGCAAGGGTACAAGAACATAAATACTTACAGGGTACCAAGGAAAATGTAAACTGTTGCAATCTTCCCTCTGGACTATTTGGAAATATATATTAAAAAGCTCCAGATTTCTGTACCTTTTGACACATTAGTTCCACTAAAGAAATAATTATGCATGTATTCAAAAATTTACCTTAAAAAATCATTAAAGATTTACTACTAATAATGAGAAAACAAATTTAATGTCCAAAAATAGAAGGCTGGTTAAGTAAATGATTATCCATTAACACAAAGGAACAATACATCACCATTAAAATCACTTTGTGGGATGGCAATTAATGACATGAGGAGAATATTCATTATATATCATTAGGTGAAAAGTGCAGGTGATTAAATGGTATATTTCATATGATTACAATTTTGTGTAAAAAGTAAACGGCTATTTGTACCCAGAAAACAAGACTAGAAACTTCAGTGATAACAGGTAGTATGGATAGTGAATTAGGGCTTTTTCTTCTTTTGGCTTTGCTGATGATGCTTTTTGATTTTTTACAATCAGTAGGTTTACTCTTCTTAATCAAGAGTTATTTTAGAATTCTCAACCAAAAACTTCTCTGTAACAATGCAAAAGAAAGAAAAAATTGTTCTTACTTTGCTTCAAGGAACTCTGGTCTTGCCCACGAAAAAGCCTGCATTCCTCATCTCAACAGTTCCTTCCTTCCTCAAGCGATACTCTGCCCATATCAAACCTGTTACCGAAATCCATTAGACACAAGCCATCAAGAATGACAGAGAATGGACGGGCCAAGATGGCTAGAAAGAGCCCAGCTCACCCACCTCCTCTGATGAGCACACCATATTTAATTTGCAGAACAGCCATCATTGAGAAAGACCAGAACCGACCAGAAAAGATCTTCCACAATGAAAGATATAAAGAAGGAACCACAACAAGATGGGAAGGAGGGGTAGGGTCACAGTATAATCAAGTACCCTACCCCTCAGGTAGGCCACACACAAATGGGAGAATAATTACAACTGCAGAGCTCTCGCAAAGGAGTGAGGCGTCTTAGCCCCACAGCAAACTCCCCAGCCTGGGGGTCCTGCACTGGGAAAAAGAGCCCCTAGAGCATTTAGCTTTGAAGGCCTGCAGGGCTTACTTTCAAGAGTCCCAGAAGAAGGAGGAAACAGAGATCTGACTCTTGACATGGGTACAAAATTCCACATGCTCTGGGATCAGGGGCAGAAGCAGAAATTTGAAAGGAGCCTGGGTCAGAACTACTGCTGATCTTGGAGAGTCTTCCAGAGAGGCAGAAGGCAACTGCAGCTCACAGGCTCTGGTAGCAGCAATTTTGGAATCCTCCTGCCAGCTTATTAGCCAGGGGTTTGTAATTAACAGGAAAAAAAAGACTTTTCAAGCACTTTAGAGATACTTTTAACTATCTAACTGGGTCGGGGGAGGGGACAGGACACACAGCCCTACCCATAAGCAAACAGGCTTAGACTCCCTGAACCCACAGCCACCCCTTGACACAACCGTTCCCCCGCCCAGGACCCAGCCCCATACACCAGTGTGCAGGCACTAGGCCCAGGATCACCAGGGCCTTCCAGCCAGAGACTCTGAGACCCAGCTCTACCTATCAGTGGGCAGATACCAGCCCCAGAATCCTCTGGGCCCTGGCCTGGACCTCCAACCAGCCTGTTGTAGCCTCGGCACCAGCCTCACCCACCAGTAGGTAGACACCAGACAAGGATGCCCACTCTTGCCACTTTTATTCAACATAGTATTGGAAGTCTTAGCCACAACAATCAGAGAAGAAAAGGAAATAAAAGGAATCCAAATTGGAAAGGAAGAAGTAAAACTGTCACGGTCTGCAGATGATGATTCTATACATAGAAAACCCTAAAGACACCACCAAAAACTACTAGAGCTCACCAATGAGTTCAGTAAGGTTGCAGGATACAAAATTAATATACAGAAATCTGTTGTATTTCTATACACTAATAATGAACTATCAGAGAGAGAAATTAAAGAAACAAACCCATTTATAAGTGTATCAAGAAGAAGAAAATACCTAGGAGTAAACCTACCTAAAAGGTAAAAGATCTGTAACTCAGAAAACTACAAGACATTGATGAAAGAAATTGAAGACAACACAATTTGATGCGAAGATATACTGTATTCATAGTTTGGAAGAATTAATATTTTCAAAATAACCATACTACACAAAGCAATCTACAGATTCAATGCAACCCCTATTAAAATACCAATAGCATTTGCACAGAACTAGAACAAATAAGTTAAAAATTTGTATGGGAACATAAAAGACCCTGAATAGACAAATCAATCTTGAGAAAGAAGAACAGAGCTGGAAGTATATCACACTCCCTAACTTCAGACTGCACTACAAAGCTACAGTCATCAAAACGGTATGGTACTGATAGAATAACAAATACATAAATCAATGCAACAAAATAGACAGTCCAGAAATTAACCCATGCGCTGATGGTCAATTAATCTCTGACAAAGGAGGCAAAAATATACAATGGAGAAAATACAGTCTCTTCAATAAGTGGTGCTGGGAAAACTGGACAGTTACATGTAAAAGAATAAAATTAGAAAATTTTCTAACACCAAATACAAAAATAAACTCAAATGGATTAAAGACCTAAATGTAAGACTGGAAACCATCAAATTCCTAGAAGAAAACATAGGCAGAATGCTTTTTGACATAAATCATAGCAATATTTTGGGGGATCTGTCTCCCAACCAAAGAAAACAAAAGCAAGAATAAACAAATGGGACCTGATTTTACTTAAAAGCTTTGCACAGCAAAGGAAATCGTCAACAAAATGAAAAGACAGTCTACAGAATCAGAGAAAATATTTGTAAATGATATGATCAATAAGGGGTTAATATCTAAAATATATAAACAGTTCATACAACTCCACATCAAAAAACAAACAACTCAATTAAAAACTGGGCAGAAGACTTGAATAGACATTTCTCCAAAGAAGACATACAGATGGCCAACAGGCACATGAAAAGAGGCTCAACATCATTAATTATCAGAGAAATGCAAATTAAAAGCACAATGAGTTATCACCTCACACCTGTCAGAATGGCCATCATCAAAAAGACCACAAATAATAAATGTTGGCGAGGATGTGGAGAAAAGGGAAACTTTTTACACTGTTGTTGGGAACGTAAATTGGTACAGCCACTGTAGAAAACACAATGGAGGTTTCTCAAAAAACTAAAAATAGAACTACCATATGATCCAGCAATTTCACTCCTGGGTAGACGTCTGAAAAAAACAAAAACACTAATTCAAAAAGAAACGTGCACCCCAAGTTCACAGCAGCATTATTTACAACAGCAAGGTTATGGAAGCGACCTAAGTGTCCATCAACAGATGAATGAATAAGAAAGCTGTGGTACACACACACACACACACAGGAATACTACTCAGCCATAAAAAGGAATGAAATTTTGCCATTTGCAACAACATTATGCTTAGTGAAGTAAATGAAACAGAGAAAGACATACTATATGTTATCACTTATATGTAGAATCTAAAAAATAAAACAAACTACTGCAATAACAAAGAATAACAAAGAAGAAACAGATTCACAGATATAGAAAACAAACTGGTTACCAGTGGGGAGAGGGAAATGGGGAAGGGCATGATAGGGACTCAGAGATACAAACTACTATGTATAAAGTAAATAAGCTACAAGGATATATTGTACTCACAGGGAATATAACCAATGTTTTATAATAACCTTATTTTTTAATTTTAATTTTATTTTTAATGGAGGTACTGAGGATTGAACCCAGGACCTTGTGCATGACAAGCATGCACTCTACCACTTGAGTTATACCCCACCCCCATATAATAACTTAAAATGGAGTACAACCTTTAAAAATTGTGAATCACTATGCTGTACACCTGAAACATATAATATTGTACATCAATTATGTCTCAATTTTTAAAAATTAAAAAAAAAAAAAAAAAGAATGACAGGGAAAGCCTGACGCCCAACAGCAGAGTTATTTCGCCAGTTAGATGCTTGACACCAAGGCTCCTCCAGGTCAGAAGAGACCTGATTTACCCATCTATCGTCAGGGAAAGCCTGTATATTAAACTTGGCAATTCAAAACACACTTAAGGGGGCACAGGTGTGTTTGTGGGAATGGCTTGCCGTGGGAAAGGCCACACACCCCTGTGTGACAGTAACCCTTCTTCCACTGGCACAGCCTTCGATCCCCATCAGCTTTCTCCCTCTCACCCAGACAAGGGTGGGAACAAAAGAGCTGATCATATTCTCATCCACGAAAGGGGAAAAGAATAGTGAGGGTTCCTTTTAGAACTTCTGAACCAGGGAGAAGTATTATCCCATCAGCCACCAGAACTAACTTCTGGATTTCACCACCTCTGCCACGCAGGCTCAAACTAACCGTTTGGCACAACAGTCTCAGTACTGTCGACTGAAATAAAATGCACAACCTAGAAGCTGAGAGTTAGCTTTTACTTGGTGGACATTGCTGAGGACTTAAGCCCGGGATGACAGCCTCTCAGATCGCTCTGAAGCACTGCTCTGAAGTGGCAAGGCAGGAGCCATGGTGTATGAAGACCAGGTAGTTGGAACATCAAAAGATTACTGTTTAAAGAAAAAACAGGTATCTCAAGTTAAGGAAGTTAGTGATTTTATGTATGGGAAGGTGCAAAGGTCTGGGTTCCTTGAAATCATTCCTTTGATGCACATCTAGCTATCTAGGACCAGGATCCCGTTCTTTCACACGCCAAGTTTCCTCACGGTGCACCATTCGGGGTGGCTGCAGGGGCTGGGCTGGCTGCTTGTTTGCAACCCGAGTTCCCTCCGCTCACTGTCGGCGGGTGACGGTAGCTGATGGCTTGATGGTTACAGCATTTCTTGTTTACTAATATGGCTAGCAATATTTTTCTTTCAAAGTACCTATAATATTTTTAGGCAATCAAGAAAATACTGCAATTTTTTTTTAAATCAGAAGAAAACATCTGAATTTTCAGGTCAAAGAAATGCTGCAATACATTCATCTTTATACCAACAGAGTCATAAAATATAATTGTATTTCTTTCTTTCTTTTTTTGGAGCAAGGGGCCCACAAATGCAAAAGTGACTGAGTTAAGTGACAAAAGTTAGTCTCTGTTTACATTTTGCTCTACATACAATCCCAGGTTAGAATTGACATGATATCTGACCACAGTCCACTTTGCATTTGCAGTTTGAACTGGATCTCTAGGTTGTGTTTACAATTGTATTTCTTAGAGCAACTTCCATTTTAGTATTTTATGCAACTAAATTTTAAAGTCAAATGTTTCAATTGTATTTATCTTTGAGAACAACTGGCTGCATTCAACCTCATTGTTTCTCAAATTTGCCTCATCGTGAAAACCACCTAAGGCACTTGTTAAAAATACAGAATCCCAGGTCATTGCTGGGAGAGTCCAATGCAGTGGGACTGGAGAAAATGTTTTCAACGAGGGGCCTCTGGAATTCTCATGCGTCAAGTTCAGAACCACTGTGCTCGCCCACTGTGCTAGCCAAATGGAAATGAATGCTCTAAGTAGCTAGACCGCAACTTGAAAGTGAGAATCAGAGTTTGAATGAGCTGCCCTTCCTCGTAACTGCCAGGGCACTCAGGCTGCCAGCTGAGGGCAATGCACGCTAATGACCCGGCAGACATCCGTGTTCCCAGCAGGGACGTGAAAACATCTAATTGCTTGTTAATGAAATTATTTATGGACACTTTAAAACATGAGTGCCGCAGGTGACCTCCATATTTTAAATACAGTTTCTGAAGTTTCTGGTTATCATCCATCCATGACTAAACCCCATGGATAGGAGTCTAAAAACAATCCACATATAATTAAATTTCTTCCGTGCTCTCCACTGTCCCAGTGGCTCCCATTTTAAAGGTAACCACACATTTTCCATCAAGAAGGGAGTTCAGGATTTGCAGATACTAATTACTATTTATAAAATAGATAAACAACAAGGTCCTGCTGTATAGCACAGGGAACTATATATATTCAATACACTGTAATAGCCTATAATGAAAGAGAACATGAGAAGGAATATATATATATGCATAACTGAATCACTATTCTGTACACTAGGAATTAACATAATATTGTAAACTGACTATACTTCAATTAAAAAAAAAAAAGAAGTACGCAGTGGCAACAGCACTGATGTATTAAGGTCTTTTAGGTCAGGCAGGCAGACCTTTGATTTGCAACCCATGACACAGACAATCACATGAAATCAGAAGAACAAACAGAAACACCGACAGAAAAGCTATGTTACTTTTTTTTTTTAAGGTTAGGATTTGGGAGGAAAAAAAGGTCTTGCAGGGCGTCATTCTGGTGGCATCAGTAAATGTATTCTTAGCTTGGACCTGGGCCAAGAAGCAGCAGGGCCAAGTTGGACGCTGACATGAGGGGACCTGAAACATCAAACCCATGGGTTAAAAAAAAAAACATTTCCTTGCGTCTCTTCCCCAAGTCCCTAAGAAGCTCAATGAGATGCAGTTTCCTAAGGTCCTGGAGCCTCTCCACTCCACCTTCTTAGGAGAGAAATCAGAGCAGACAGAGGGCTGGCATTCCAGGGACCACCGAGCTCATCTTCTCTCCATCACCCCCACAGTCAAGCCCTGTATTTCTGTCTCTGGCCTTCAGTAGGGGAAATGATAGGCAGATGAAATTTGTTTCCCATTCCACAGTAATTTCTCAGGCTGAGCAGGCGGGAGGAAAACACAGTTATAGACAGCCTCAGTCATCATCCTAATTTCTCATGAAGAAGCTGCCTGTCCCACCCAATCTAGAGGTAACAGAACGTGTGTATCAACCTTCCATGTGGTCTTCACCTTTAATGACACCACCTTATTCATCTGAAATACAGTCCCCGGACTAAAAAGAAGAATCCATAGTTTTGCGACTCTGCAGAGATGTGCCAAGGGGACACAAGTACAATGCATCTATCTCTCTGACTATCTCCACTGCGATCATTTCAGCCACAAGAGCTGATCACAGCGTCCACCCAGGAATGGTCCTTCCAGCTACCTAATGCCCTGCCCTGAGGCTCAAGGTGGTAATCTCATTACCTGCTTAAACAAATCCCAGTTTAAACCACCAAGAGGTTTAGCTTTCTGTCTTGACAAGCCACGAGAGCATGCTTACTTACTCCAGGGATGCTGTTGACAATTTAATACCAGGGAGTGGTTTAATTAAAGAGGCTTCGGGGAGAACAGCATTGCTAGGCGGCGCTGCAGGGCAGAAGAACAGCGCTACCAGAAATGGGCTCTGTCCATTTATCTTTGCTCGACTGTGAAAGCCCAGCAAATCCTTCAAGTCGTGCTGGGTGGGGAATGAGAAAAGATGTGCCGACTACTCACATGGCAATGCAAGCTGAAATAAAGAGGAAGTAACAAGCTACATGCTTATGCACCCATTGATTCATTGTTTGTTATTTTGTTCCTAGACACGGTGAGGCTGTGGCACCGAGTCAGGATGTGGCAATGAACCTGCCCACCGGCACTTACATTCTAGTCCGCAAGGACTGATCATTAATCAAGACAGTCTGGAAAGAAGGAATGAAAACTCTACTATAAGTGAAATCCACACTGTCTAGTACGAGATGGCACTTAATTAAAATAATCCTTTAATATTTACAAATGGTAGCAGCTCTGTGCAAGGTTCCCTCTTCAGCACAGTGACTAGCACAAAGTAAAGTGTGACACTTCCTGGCCATTCAGAACCTTATAATTAAACTGGAGATGATGCTGGAACCCACAAAAAGTTTAAAAATCACAGGATGTTGGTGCTAGAGGGACTTAAGAGCTCTTTAAGGGAAATGCACATCAAAACCACAATGAGGTACTACCTCAAACCCACCAGGATGGCTATAATTTAAAAAAATGGAAAATAACAAGTGTTGGTGAGGATGTGGAGAAACTGGAGCACTTACACACCGCTGGTCAGGATATAAAAAAGTACAATCTCTTTGGAAGACATTCTGGCAATTCTGCAAGAGGTTAGACACAAGTCAATACATGCTCTAGCAAGTCCACTCCTGGGTAGTAGGAGGTCCATGCTTGGGTCCACCCAAGAGAAATGAAAACACATGCCCACACAAACTTTTACTGTTCAGAGTGGCATTACTCATGATAGGCAAAAAGTAGAAACAATCCAAATCTCCATCAACTGATGCATGGATAAATAACATGTAACTCCATACAATGAAATATTATTTGGCAACAAAAAGGAATGAAGTATTGATACATACTAAGACATGGATGAGCCTTGAAAACACTATGCTAAGTAAAAAGAGCCAATCACAAAAGACCATATATTATATGATTCCACTTATGTGAAAAATCCACACTAGGCAAGTCTGTAGACAAAAAGATTAGTGGTTGTCTAGGGCTGGGAGTTGTGGGGGAACAGGGGAGTGACTGCTAATAAGTTTCTTGGGGGTGAGGAAGAATTCTAAACCTGATTGTGGTGATGGCTATGCTCCATGAATATGCTAAAAACCACTGAACTGTACACTTTAAATGAGTGAACTGTATGTGAATTATATCTCAATAAAGCAGATTTTATAACATATATAAAGCTCTGGCCCAATCCCTTCATTTTATTGATAACTTTTAAAATAGAAATGCCAAATTATAATAGTTACTGAAGAAAATCTTTCCAAAATGCAAGACCCATTTTCTCATATTCTTAAAGAAAATAGAAGAAAGTCTTAGTTCTTTCTCATGCCTTAGGGTCATCTGAGAATCAATTATTGTGCCCACTATAGACTGATGCCCTCCAGAACCACATAAACTTGTGCTTCCCAGGCTGCTATGGTCTGAGTTTTCTTCTGTCTCTATTACAGCTTTCTATGTCTTGCTTTTCAGCTAGTGCTGTTAATTTCTTAGCTGTTGTCAGTGTACTGCAATGTTTATCCCGAACCTGCTATGTATAAATGCAGAGAAACCAGAAAATCAAGTCTGTTAAAGCTGTGACTTTGGTAAGAGTAAACAGACTCAGAGAGAGCACAGGAAGTACTCCAACTGTAAAATGCATAAGCATCTCCAATTTTATCTACTTTCCAACAGTGATTTTGGTGGCTCAGAAGTGTCTGCTTCTTTCCAGGTTCTCAGCTGCCTTCTGGGTTATTGCTGCCAAGATGCCAGAGTGATGATCACTGTGATTAGTAATAAATGTTATTTTTTTACCATAACAAGTTCTATCAAGGGCACAGCTAGATATAATATCTAATTGGAAAAAGAAATTAAAACTTTGAAAATATAAATATGAGTATTCAAAATACTTTATTTATCTTATGCCCTTCTCTCTCATTATGGTAAGATTTTCAAACTCTTCAGCATTGGAATTTTTTTTTATTACATCTTAACTCTGGACCTCATACATGAAAGAGATAAAAGCAACATCATTCATTTATATTGGCTTATTTTATAAAATATATCATGTATTTAAGGTAAAGTTAACCAATGAGAACGATGCTGTTTTGCTGAACATAAAGGCTGGAAAATTGTCACTTACAGATAAGAGCTGCAGTTTGAGGAACTTCAGCATCCAATTTATTTCTGAACTGTGGATTACACAGTATGGAGAAAAGCTTCATTCACAGAGAGGAGGTGCAAATCCTAACTGTCTTTGAACAGCTTTCCTTGCAATCTCAGGAGTTTCTTGAATCAAAACTGATTCAGTAGCTTGAAAAGATTTACTGAAAGTGTTTCACAAAAGAGCTGAACACTAAAAATAACTAAACTCCTCAGTTTGCTTGTAATGAATACAAATATCAAACAAAAAGCATCTAAACCTTAAGATAAGTGCTAAAACTCTAGGACAACATTGTCAGGACTTGACAGGTTACCCACTTATTTGTTATTACATAACTGACCTAAGCCAGAGTGAGAGCCTTTGCCAAGCAAATGTGCCTAAGCGTTGCCCAAAATTTAATCGAGAATGGTATACGTGTGCTGAAGTGGTATACTAGCTTGTTCAAATTTATGTGGACATATATGCACAAGCCAAACTTTTGAAAATACTTCAGAGCCACAAACTTGTCAATTAATGATCTGTTCATAAGAATTCAGAAGCTTATTCCAGGGCCTATGAAAACATAAGTTAACCCAGCAGCAATACTGTACCAAGGAACCTTAAGGGCTGACTACGTGACAGGTGCTGAGCTAGGGGCTTCACATGCAACATTTAATTCTCATTGCCCAATGAGGTAGGCAATATTATGCCCATTTTATAGATGATCAAACTAAGGCTCAGAGAAGTTAAGGAACCTACTCAAACACTGGTTAGGCGGTCTCCAGCTTTTTAACTACAGCTTTTTAAGTAGATAAAAATATTTTTAAAGAAGCATTTTGGACAAAATATTTGGAGCCCCTGAAAGTTCTGTTCTGTATATAGATGATGGATAACAAATATCCATGGACTGGAAAACAAAAGATCAAACATCATTTTGTACACCATTACTTACACAACCAGCATAAAAACTGGTATTAGTGATGTTCCCTAAATTATGAGATGATACTAAATGATACTCATTATTCCATCAAAGAAGGCAAGATGTATAAAATGCATTTGAAGCACCTTTTTCATAAAACTGAAAAGAACCACAAAACTGACAAAAGTAAGCCAGTTCTGGCAGTTAAACAGTTAAGAATTCACTGATGTTTAACTGGTTTGATCCCTAGGAGTGCTCAACAAACAAGAGTGGTACTAGAGAGATAAAGGATCCTTTTCTTTGTTCTTGGGGTTAACTTGAAATACAGGGTCATGGGTGGAGAGACTGCTTGGAATCTTGAATCTCATAAATTTCAGCAATATCCCTCCTGGTTCAACCCTGAATCCAGCACCTCCAGATTCCCAGGTCTGAGCACAGACCTACATCCTGACTGTCTTCAGGATGAGTGCTAGCTTGCCTACTCTCACCCTAATGATTCCAGATGAAAGAAGAGGGGTGTTATTCCTAACCTCTCAATCTCAGGACAAACACTACATAGGAGATTATCAATCACTTCTTCCAGTGATTTTGTGGTGATCCTAAAGCACCTATTTGGGGGCACAGGATGATTTCATTCCAAGAATGAAGTTTCAAATCTCAGACCATGAAGAAATGGTTAAAAACTAATCCTAAACAAACAATAAAAGGTACTGTTAAAGGAATCCTCCAGGGCAACACAGTATCAGATTTTCATGCATCAACGAAGAAGATGTAACAATTTAAACTGTGCTTAGATAACTGAATTTATTCATCTAATTGTGCCTCAGAAAATACTGTGGTCTCAACTGGATATAACACACTGTCCACACTTTCCAGCAAATAACATTATGGTTATGTTTCTGTGGTGAGATAACTAAAATTATTCACCTAATTGTGCCTCAGAAATACTATGGTCTCGACTGGATATAATACATAGTTCACTTTTTCAGCAAATAACATTACAGTTATGTTTCATTAGAGAGTTCTCATCTTTTAGAAACACATACGAAAATATTTACTAATGAAATGATGTGATATCTGAGATTTGTGTCAGTATCATCCAGTTTACGAGAGGAAGGTTTGCATATAACAGACAAAATAAGACTGGACATGAGCTGATCATTACAGAGGCTGACTGATGAGTTCTTCAGTTAGTTGTACTATACACTGTAGTTTTGTATCATGTTTGAAATTTTACTAAATAACAAGATTTTTAAAAAAAAATTCTAACACTCTCCAAATATTCCTTCAGGACAGTGAAAGGGTAAATGGAGCACACGGAGTTACTCTTGGAGTAAAATGCAAATGGTGGGGCAGTCCCTCTTTTGCCTCACAGATCCTGCTTTGGAACCAAACATACATACCAAGCTCCTTCTCTTGGCTGGGACAAATTTCAACCTGCCCGCCTTAACCAGAAACATGAAATGAAGAAGTTCTGGCAACTCCACCCTGCTGTTTCAGCAGCAATAAATTACAAATCACACTAGAAAAGTATGAGGCTTAAATGGGGCCAGATTCATATCTATTTAAAGAAAAAATTAGGGTGTCCCCCAGTCCACAAGCCATGAGCATGTAACCCAAAATAATTCAAGTAACAGTGAATCATAAAATAAGTGCAAAGAAGCCCACAGCTACGATTTTCCTATAATTACTACTTTGGTACATACATGTATCTACATATCTATACACAAAAAGACACGTATGTTGTTTTCTTATCCTTTTCTTGGTTCCTGTGCTTTGTTGCTGTTATATTAGCACCTGTTTGTTCTACCTACTGGGTAATCCAGCTCTGAGCCCAACTGTTTTTTGAGGTAGGAATTTCAGAGGGAGAAAAGGAGGCAGATAATACAGTCGTCCATCCATATTCAAGGGGGATTCGTTCCAGAACTCCAAACCCTCCCTGTCAGTGGACACCAAAATCTTTCGATGCTCACATCCTTTATATAAAATGGCCTATTATTTGCATATAACTTACACACATCCTCTCATATACTTTAAATCATCTCTAGATTACTTTTAATACCTAATTACAATGTAAATGCTATGTAAATAATTGCCAGTGCATGGCAAATTCAAGTTTTGTATTTTGGAACTTCTTGGAATTTTTTTTTTTTCAAATATTTTTGATCTGTGGTTGGATGCAGAATCTGCAGATCCAGAGGACTGACTCTGTAATGTGATTCTAAATTCTACCCTTATACTACAGTGGGCTCTCAAATATTTGCAAATATTTTCTTTCCTGAGAATGACACTCATCCAACTTCTCATCTTCTGGCCTTCTCCTAGCAGAGGACATGGTGAGCTTTTTCTCCAATTCTCTGCTTCAAATGCCTTAATAATTTAGTTTGTATCACTGATGCTCTTGGAGACCTTTCTCTCAGTGACCTGTGACCTGTATTCCAGTCTGTGGTATCCTGGTAAATGTTTAACAACTGGATCTCTGAAAATAAAGCCCTAATTTTCAGCATTTGTCAATTTCCAATGTGTAAATACACCTACTGTGGCCAATTTCAAGCTACCAACACAAGGACATTGAAAGTAGAGTTGGAAGTGACGTGTACAACCAGCCTGTAGGGGCCGGCTCCAGCACACCTCTGGAACTCCTGGTTTGCCCAAGTTGGTCCTGGCATAGTTATTAATGCTACCCTCTACCACTCTTAAGACTGCTGATGAAATATTATGTGGTCACTCCAAAGAATAAATCACACTTGGGCCACTTCCTCACAGTAGAAAACTTCTATAAAAAAACCTCTGGGGACTGGCTTCAGGGTATCTATTTCTATGGAAGAAATACTTCCACAAACATAAAAACTTTTCTTCTATAGTAGGAAACATTTCTATAAAAGGTAAGAAGATGTGATATCCTATCTCCTTGGCCAAACCGGTATTACCTTCCTTCCCCTAAATACACAGCATCTCTTTAGATGTTTTTCATCAAATGTAGGTAAGTTGGAGAAATATGAATGGTAAACAGCCTCAATGATGTTCAGGTCCTCTGACTCATACACACAGTTTAATGACTCAAGGAACTGCCGTAGCATTTGAGTAAAATCAAACCCCGTAACTGTTCAGGCTACACTACGGCTTGTTACCAATTGGTTTAGCACAGTGCTTTGCCCAAAGGGATAATAACTAATTGGCCCTTGTGGGACCCATGGGGACTATTAACTCTCAGGGTTCAAGATCACCCAGGTCAGTCCTTACCTGATCTCCTTCATGTCAACCCAAAGAAGCCACCCTGCAGCCTAAGTTTTAAAAACTTCTGTCAACTCAATACAACCTGTACTGAATCACATGGGTGATGGAGTCTGGCAGGTGAGAATGTGGCTCTTGGTTTTTCAGAGGGTGGGTCAGGGAAAAGTTAAAATAAAGTAGCTATCTTTAAATATCTAATGAGCTGTTATGTAGAAGATAGATTAGATATATTGGAATGCAGAGTAGAAATTAGCAGATTCTGACTTAGTGTAAGGAAGGATATCTAACATCACCACCCATAATTTTTATTGAGTGCTTATGTTCTGACAGAAGACTCACCAGACTGCTGACCCATACTGAGTTTCAAGGCAACTGCGTCTTTCTCTGCCTTGGACCGCCTATCTCAGGCTGTAAAGGACTTATTGTCCAGAAGCCCCAGAGGACTCCTAGTAACTGGCACTGCCCAGGATGGCCCCAGCTCACAGAGGTTCACGCAGGTCCAGACTGTCTTGAGCCACTATCTGAAGTCCCGTGGCCTCCAATTCAGCGTAGAGTCAAGGCCAGGCACACCAGGTTCACATGCTGCTCTTGCAGGCAACAAGCATCCAGAAATACTCATCTCATCATCTGCCAGAACGAAGTTTGCTGGGCTGAGGGTTAAAAAGAAGGTTCGAGAACTCGATGCAGCTGTTCTGAATTCCGAAGCCTTGTTCAACTCATGCAGCTTTTTATAAAGGAAACGTGTTCCCTTTCCTAATCTTTCCCATTGCTCTCTTGTGTCTATCTGCCTCACTCAAGGGCTGAGATATCAAACAGGAAAGATCAAAGGAAGATACTTCCTCTTTTAAAAATAACTTTGTCCTGACACTAGATTAGCAGTGAAATAAATCACAGTCTTCTTATTCGCAAAGTTGCCAACATAACTTCAGGCAGGGCACGCTTGTACTCGGTCTCAGGAGTTGCAATGGAGCAAGCTATGAAAGTGACAAGGAGGTCAAGATGTGACACAGGCCATGTGTTCTGCTTCTAGAAACCTCAGAGGGAAGCTGGGAAGCTTCCATTCAGGACGTGATGTCAGATCGGGCAGGGTATCCACCCTGAAACCCAGTCCCCAGTTCTCAGTCGAGGATGAAAATCCTGAGATTTTAGAGAGTTTTAAAAGCCCCTATGACTTAATAACAGCAAAAGTATTAACATTAACTACCCTTTACTAGTAGTAGCCAGTATTAATAGTAAAATATCTTTTATTATGCATATACCAGAGGGCATTCTACTCTAGACTTTATCTACATTTTCCACATTTGGTTCTCACAACTGGTAAAATGAACACCGTTATTTCTAGTCAATATACCGAGCCTCTGAGAAGTTAAGCATCTCACCTGAGGCTACACTGTTAGTAAGTAGAAGAATGAGGGTCTGAATCCAGATCTGGCGGCTCCAAAGCTGCTACAGAACACAACCCACACTTCCTGGGAATTCACCATGGTCCTAAGTCTGGTCCCTTGGCCCAGCAGAGTCAAAATCTGAACTCAGATAGTTTTCCCCCTGAGTCCTAGAGCCCTCCCTCTGTTTATTCATCTGCAGAAGGAAGATCATGATAGTATCTGTCTCAGGCCGTTCAGGCTGCTATCACAGAAATACTCAAGACTGGGTGGCTTAAAAACAACAGAAATTTATTTCTTACAGCTCTGGAATTCAAGATCAAGGCATTCGCAGTTTTGGTGTCTGGTGAAAGTCTGCTTCCTAGATGGCTTTTTGCTGTAACCTCTAGAGAACTCTCTGGGCTCACCCTCATGACCTAATCACCTCCCAAATGTCGCATCTCTTAATACTATTACCTTGGGGGTTAGGATTTCAATACGCGAATTTTGGGGGACAGAAGATGTCAATATATATAGCAGTACCTATCTCACAGGATGCTGGAGGAGATAATCTATGTATATAGTGTTTAGGGGGGAGGGTATAGCTCAACGGTTAGAGTGCTTGCTTAGCATGCACAAGGTCCTGGGTTCAATCTCCAGTGCCTCCATTAAAATAATTAACCGACTAAATAATTATCTCCCTCTCCCCCTCAAAAAACCCCAAACAAAATTTAAAAATTAAGTGTTTAGCTTTCTGGCAACATTAAATGTCCCTTAGTGTTGAATACTGTTAACTTCCACACACACATGAATGAGCTTTTTGCCAAAGGTGTACAGATTGCATCCACTTATCTTTTCTACACATTTTACAGAACACACTTCTTTTCCCCCAAATAATATGCTTATTGTGCCTTAAAAGAAAGCCAGCTAGCTGGCAATGGAGTTAAGACTTGGTTTTGAATTCTAGCCCTGTCATTCACTGTCTTCAGGTAGGTTGCTTCACTTCTGAGCCTTTCTTTCCCCATCTGTAAAATGGAGCGTGAGAGTAGTAATCGCACGCTTTTGTAAAAACATGTACAGAGCAATGGGGCACAAAGCTGTTGCTCAATATGGCTACGCTAATTACTCAAAGTGATTAGGTACTCACTATTGTCACGCGTCTTTTCACTCTTTCTGAACTATAGAGGAATCTGTTAGAGGGCCAGATCATAATTTTGATGTAACTGCCTCTAAAAATAACAATCTCTCACCCCTTGGAATCTTCAGCTGCTTTCAAATATATTCCCAAGGAGAAAACACAGACACACGTGTGTGATTAGCCAACTCTAAGCATCTAAAAGATGTCATAAATTAAGTAATGAGATACCAAACTTGACAGCTGCACTATCTAGAGAAAAGGTCTACTTAGAAATTCTGTGTGCCATAGCTGATAGAGAATATTGTCAGTCCAAGGTGAACAGTGGCCTACATAGTAAAGCTAAAGCACCTAATTAAGTATAATGGAAGTCAAACCTTGATTGATTTTCCTGGTAATTGGTTTGTATTAACACACACACACACACACACACACACACACACAATTGAAAGTCAGGCTATCACACACATACAAAAACCAACCCCAACCTGCTAATTAAAACCAGTACTCTTTTGTTTCCCTACCAATTCTGTCTCCAAAAACCATGCTGGATTTTGCTCTATTCACTTGTTGAATGTCCCAGATGTTAAAAATTAACAGCACTCTTTCCACCTTTGGTTACCATGCCAAACACAATATGCTTTGTATTAATGTTGAAACTCACTTACTGGTCTTTTGGGAAAAGTGGTGTTCATGTGCCTAACAGACCCTGATACCTGACTTAACCACTTGGACACTGGATAATTGGGCCCTTAAATTCTTAAATCTCCAGATCAAATGTGCATCGTACAATTCCTAAGTACACTGACAAACTTGGGAATCTGACCTTACCTCAGAAGGAATTCTAGAGTGTGCCCTTGCTTTCCATCTTAGTCTTTTGCTCTTGATTTGCAAAGCTCCCCGTCCATCTAGAAGTTCTGATTATGTTTAAAAAATGCTCTATGCACATACAACTAGAAAATTCTACCTATTTATCTCTTTATTCTCATTTTTCTATCTGAAGTAGGGGAAATTGTAAGTGCCACAGCTAAATATCCCAGTATTTGGAAAATTGAAGCCTTATACTTTCACAATGGTGGTTAGCTAAAACTGGTAACAGATTTGGGTTCCTTCAGTTTCTACCCACGAGTGTGTTACATGCATAATGAACTCTCACCCATTTTCTGCAAGTGTTCTATCTAGATGATCTAAGAATTCAGAACTTTCACCAGGAGGCCGCAGGCACTGATCCAGCCCTCATCCCTGCCTGTTGCCACACACTGGGCAGGAAGAGGATAGCGCACATCCTTGAGTCTTCTGATGAAATGCAAATATTTGCCTTTCTGCAGCTTAGTGTTTGGTGGCTCAATTATCTCCTTCGCATTTTTCTCCTCTCTTCACTAGTGTGGCTTATCTACAAGTGTCCTTAGGATCTAAAATATCCAGGATTTCAAGGCAACAGCTATATACTATTGTGTGGCATTTCTGTTTCTTCCATTAAAAGTATATATTCACCAATTTCACCAAAAATAAAGACTTATGTACAAAGTTGTTGCTACAGCACTGCCTATGATACATAGAGATGCTAGCTACAGCCTATAGCTCTGAGAGACAGGTTAAATTAATTATGGTATATCTATATAATGGAATGTTGGGAATATGATACAACCATTAAAATGTTTTAATGCCGTAAGAAAAATAGCATAAGGCAAAAATAAAAATTAAAAAAAAATGCTAAAAAAAAAATGTGGCAGACTAGATAAGTAGGGAGAAGTCATGTAGGAAGAACTGTCGGTTCTGAATTATCTTAGAATTTTTGAAGGTACAAGAAGCAACACTTGAAGACCATCCAGCCAACTGCAGCACTCCAAGATGAGAGCTAACTTGTTTAAGGTCTATAGCTGCTAAGTAGCAGAGGCAGGTAAAGAAACCAAGGAAGTTCGATGAAGCAGTTAGTCTTAGAAAAGCTTTCCAAGGTTAAGCCGAGTGAGTGAGGTGATGGTAATTTTGATGACAAAACTGGACAAGGTTCCCCTTTCCTGATTTAGCAAAATTACCCTGCCACTATTCTGATTTTTGGACTACAAGATTATGAATATTCCTTGCACTGAGGGGTCAGATTTAAATTTTTTGAATAATCAAAAACTACTAAACTGTTTCATTCCATTCATTGCTATTAAAGATTAAGTATTTTAATGTGTATTGCACACTATCCAAAATACTACCAGATAGAAACACACTTGCCCACATATGCATTCCAGGTGCCTATATGAGTGAAGTGATATCTGACTGCCCTGAAACATCTCTGGTTTGGAGAGGAGCAGGTGTCTGAAGTTGTAAATTCTAAGTAAGAATTAATTATTTCTCCAGCTTTGCTTCTACCACTGACATCCTCTTAAGTTGCATTTAAAGCATGTAAATAACTGCTTATGTAAAAGCTATCAGTCATCAGAAAAATAGGGATATGCATAAGTCTAAGTGAATTTGTCTTAGATTACCTAAGTATCAATTGATTGGGCAATATATATATATTTTTTAATGAAAAGATACCTGAATGTTAATAGGCAAGGTATAAATATACTAAATTAAGCCTAATTTTAACAAATAAATTGTGGTAGTAAACAGCAGATGTGACTCAGAACATTTACATTTATTTCAGAAATGTTTGCTCAAATTTGAGAAAAGAAAACATTGTGGGATAATGAAAAGTCAATTTTGATGAATTTTTAAAAAAGTTTATAAATAAGTATGGTCACTCAACTTAAAATAACTAAGGTTTTCATTTTTTAAAAAAATACACTACTTTAATTCCTGACAAAGCACACAGGCATAAAGTTATATTCTTTCGTATTCTAAAATACTTCCTGTGGTATTGCAAGCAAAAGTTAAGGCTCAAGATTATTTTTTCTATCCCTTCATGCTATTGTTAGGAGAGTGTATTTTCAATTCCTCAAAAATTATTTCAAAAGCTGTTATACACTCAATTAAACATAGACCATTTAAGTTATACTAAATACTATATTAAACAAAACTTCAACACACTTCTCTTTTGTTAATTTACATTGCAAACTCTCATACAATTTGCTAATGTAAATCAGAGAAATAACTGAAATGTGGCTTCAAAAGAAGTAAAACAGGTTAATAAATCATAAGTAATCACTATTAAATCCATAAAGAAAGTCATTTTCTAATTAGACTCTAAAACAAGAATAAAGAGAAATTCAGATGTTAGATGCCTTCTTTACAACCTTAGCTAATCTGCTTTGTGGCTTCAAAGTTCCCCAAAAGACCTTAACTTTCGACCTAAACATTTCAGACCTACAAAACACAAGTATCAGAGTTACCACATCCCACAGTCGAGTTAAAATGCTTTCCAAAGTCTCAGAGACTTTAATTGAATGCAGAAAAGCTAAGAGTCTAAATTGATAGACAGAAAGAAACAGAAAAAAGTGAAGCTGTTTGCCAAATACCAAGCTTTTACAGACAAATCCAAAGCATATCTAGTAATTTCCCTGTATCTAACAGGGAAATCTAACCTATATGCAAAAGATGCATGTTTGAATACAATCACTTATTAGCATGCATACTACTTACTTTGCTTTTTGCCATTTATAAGCTTCATTAAGACCCAGAAAGAGGTAACCAGTTGAATGAAGTTCGGCTCAGATAAGAAAAACCAACTGTAAACTCAATCTACAAATTTGCATCTCAGAACATCCAGCGGGGAAGGGTCTCTTTACAAACTAACATTATATACAGAAGCTTTAGATTGTGAAATAACGCGTTTCTACTTTCTGCGCTGTACCAACAGAAACTCTCAACTCTACCTCCCCACTCCCAGAAAAAAAAAAAAATACACCTCCAATCTTCATTGGTCCACATAGTTCCGGCCCACATGGTATCAGTGGGTGTGTCCCTCCCAACAAGTCCTCTCATTGGCTGCGAAGAAACCGCGTTTAATAGGCTGTGGTTTGGGGGGGGGTTGTCAAACTCCACGCCTCCAGACCTAGCGCTCGCCAATAGACCCAAGGAGCTGGCGGCTTCTCTGCGATTCAAAGGACAGGCTGGCTGCTTGAGCGCCAACCCCAGAAAGACAAGCTCTGAGAAGGGAAAGAGGCGGGGGGCGGGGGGCGGGGGGCGGGGGGGGGCAGTTCTGGCTCTCCCCGCGCAGCTCTATCCTTACTCCCGGACCCCACCAAATGTTAACACACGTGCATTCTCCCAAGGACAAATTAGAAAGGCGGCTAGTGCGTTCGCCTTCTACAGAGCGGTGACCCAAGGAGCAGCTCAGGCTCCGAGTCCAATCGGCCCATTCTACAGATGGAAGCAAGCGGGTCAGCCTCAGGCGGCAATCTGTAGTGCTTCACATCCCTGGGGAAAGAATCTGTCCCGGGCGCCCCCTCGGAGCCGGCGCTCGACTGCCGGCGCTGGGGCGCACCGGGCGCGTTCCGGTGCCCGCCCCGCCACTCCCCGGTGCCGGGCTCCGCGCTGCGCCTGCCTCCCGGAGGGACTTACGCGGCCTGTTCTTCCTTCCCGAGTCCATCCTCCTCCGCAGCCGGCATTTCTTGGCCGGGGAGTCGTGCTGAGGGGGCGGCGGCTGTGGCTGGAGCTCGGGCTGGAGCGGGAGGCGCGGGGGCCCCGCGTCCCCAGCGCCTGCGGGGCCCCGACCGCAGAGGCGCGGCAGCTGGACCGGCGTTGGGTGGAAGCCGTTGTGCAGCAGCCCATTCACGGCTACAGCGCCGGCGACGGCGGGACTGCCCGGAGCGTGCGGGTCCGAGCGCTCCGGCAGCCCGCCGTGGTCGCCCATGCCAAGGGCTGGTGGGACGGAGCGCGGGCCCCGGCTCAGGCGGCCTCGCTGGAGGTCATTCTCGGTCGTCTTTATTTCCCCGGATCTTCCTCGCGGCTTCCGATTCAGCAGCCGCAGAGCCGGCGCCGGGGGATGGCGAGGCTGGCGCTCCTCCCCTCCTCCCGCCGGCTCCCCCTCCTCCTCCGCGCCCTGCCCCCCGCGCGCCGGCCCCGCGGCGCCGGCCTGGAGCATGCCCGCTCCTGGCGCGGAATCGGGGATCCCCACGCACCCCCAGGCGGGGCCCACGCAGCCCGCCTTCCCCGGATCCCCCACTCGCGCGACTTCAAACACAGCTCCTTCGCCTCCCAGACCTGTCCCCGTTACTGAGCATGCCTAGTCCTGCCCGCCACCGCCACCGACAAGCTTCAACATGGGGACTGAAGTTCTCCGGCTTTACGAAGAAGAGATGGGAGGGTTGGGCTTTGTATGGCGGAGCGAGCCCAAAGAGGACTGGGCGAGGCAGGCGCGAGAGGAGCTAACAACTTTGGGAGGAATGCAGGGGGAATGCAATATATATTTGCAGAGGTTTGGGTTTGTTAATCCTGTCCCCAGTGAGCTAGATACCTTTGCAAGGTCATTCACGTTGTCCCCTCCTCCCCGAAACCTTTGTGGGTGAGTGTGTGAGAGAGTCAGTGTTAAGTGACCAAACTACTCACTGGCCTGAGGGGAGGCAGGAGAACGATTATTTATAGAAAGGTAGGAGGATTTGGAAAGGGAGGGGAGTGTAATTTCTTTGCTGGCGCACACAGACACCATGTGCTCTCGTGGAGTTGTCTTTTGCAGGGAGGAAACCTAGGAATACAGTGTTAAGGACAGTGAAGGACACAGCTGTAGGCGGGATTAACCCGCGCTGGAAGAGACCAAGTAAACAGAAGCGGTCCCAAGCTATAAAAAGCACTTTCCTCACCCAGAAAGGACGCTGAAGAGACAATGTCACCCTATTTATAGAGTAAGAAGTTGCCTGTGTTTTAAGAAGGGGAGGCAGCATAGCAGGGTGGGCAACTGTGTAACCTCTGGAGTCAGAGTTGGGTTCAGATTCCACCTCAGCCACTGAACAAACCCAGAGGAAGTCACTGCTCAGGTTAACACACCTGGTGACAGGAAATAGGACCCGGCATGCTCAGTAGACAGGACCGATTTGGGTGGTGAAGACCTTCTCAAAATTGTGTAATCTCCTGAGGCCTCACCTTTGGAATCTAACTAGTTGCTGTCCTGAGAAATCCACCTGAAAGTACCTAATGTAATCTTGGTGCACAGTAAATGTCCCCCAAAGGTGGTTATCCCTATCACATTGTTATTTATTAGTAGGTTATCCTTCATTTCAAACAAGGGGAACAAACCATGCTCACAGTCGTATTTATTGTGTAACTTATTGTGTGTGATGTTCTCCACATCTGTATTTACTTAATGTACAGAGGAGTCAGAGGGAGGCCTCAGTGTATTCAGCAGCAACCAGGGCCTGCGCCTCCGATGGGAATTCCTTCCAGCAGAGCCTGACCTAGAATCAGCACCCTAGAACCCAGGACTACTTGAGTGCTCTGGTCCATTGACTCATTTTTTCAGATCAGGAAACTGAGCCACAGAGAGATGTTTGAGATTATTAAGGATAAAGCTAAGGATACACCTTAATTCTCCTATCTCTGCTTCCCTGACCTTATCATACTAGTTGAAGACATTGAGAAAAAAACCTAACCTAGGTGATCTGGCCCCTGCCTAGTTCCTCTGCCCCATCTAGAGCTCGCAGTGCTCCCTCTACAGAGCAGCTTTTCAGTTCCTCAAACAAATGTATATCCCTTTGCACCTGCTGTTTCCATTGCCTGTTCCCAGACCTCTCTGTCTACGAGATTCCAATTCAATCCTCAGATCTCTGCTCCAATGTCTTACATTTAAAGATATCTTCCCTGACCCTTAGTACAAGGTTAGGGCTCCCTAATCCTTCATGACTCTTATCAGTTTGTAACTCTCCAATAGGTATAATAATAGAACATCACTGAGTTGTTACAGTGATGAAATGAATATAGATGTAAAGTGTCCAGCACATCATAAGCGCTATGAGAAAATTAGATGTTTGGCTGTCTCTCTCAGCTACACTGTAATCTCCATTAAGGTAGATGACTCTTGTTCATCATTGTATACCTAGGCAGCTCTTGGTAATTATTTGTGACTGAATAAACGATTTAGGTGATATTTTACCTGGGGTGTCTCTCACTTACTCCTGTAAATTTGCTAAAAACAAAACAAAACAAAAAACTCCATTGTTACTCCTAAATAGTCAAATACAAAGTTTTCAAATTCCCACATAATTCAAGCTGAGTAGTTTAGGAAGCACTTCACATCAAAGATGCAAATAGAAGCTTAAGCAATGCAATATCTCCAAGGACATGTTCTCTCCTCCATGGTGAGGAAGGCCTGAGCCAGGTGGCTCTGACCCAGGTAGGGCAGAAGTCCTGGTCCTGGGGACACAATGTCCTCCACCTGCTTCCTTTATCCCTCCCTCGTTGGACTGGTGTCCAGATCAGTACACCAGGCATGTGGTAAAGAGGAAGCCAGGTGGCATCTCACAGGTTTATTTGGGGGGGGGAGGGTTGTTGCAGGTGTAATTTTATTTGGTTTATTTTTGCAGGGGGAGGAGGTAATTAGGTTTATTTATTTACTTATTTTTTTAATGGAGGTACTGGGGATTGAACCCAGGACCTTGTGCATGCTAAGCATGTGCTCTACCATTTGAGATATACCCTCCCTGACAGAGGTGTCATTTTGAGGCATGAATTATGCGCTCCAGCAGGGGCATGGAACAAATAATGTTTGGAAAAGAGTGAGGGAGGAGGAACGTGCAAGGCACTTTTCTCCCTCTTTTCATTCATTCATTTATTTACCTATCATTTATTAAGCATGTTCTATGTTGTAGGCACTAAAACAGATGCTGGTAATACAAAGACAAAAATAGATGCCTTCACTGCTCTCTAGGTGCTTACAATTCATCGAGAGAGAGAGGTAAATTAATGGTTCTCCATCATCTGTGAATGTAAGAATAACCTAGGGAGTTTTCCCTTTTAAACTTTTTGTTGAAAATAACATACATACAGAACTGTATACATATCCTAAGAGTGGCGCTCAGTGATTTTTGCACAAATGAACACTCTGTGTATGCTGCACCTGATCAAGAAACAGAACATTACCAGTATCTAGGAGCTTTTTTAAAAGCTGATTCTGGGCCCAGGTTCATAGCCTTTCAGTAGGTTTGGAGCACAGGCGTCTGCATGGTGATGATGGTGATAATGATGATAAATGTTTTTTAAATTAAAGAAACAAAAGAGTGACAGTAACTGTTTTAAAAATGGGATTATAATGCAGATGGTCCTTGCTTGGAGGAGCAATGAATGAAGCAAAGTACGTCGCCTATGCCATGGAAGGGAACTGCAGAGGACTCCAGAGAGTGAGCAATGGTGGAGGAGGGGAGGAGAGAGGAGGGAGATGGCACTGAGGTGGATGTTAAGACAGACTTCAGGGAGGAAATGACCCTTAAACTGGATTTTGAACGATAACTGGATTTTATCAGGGAAGGTTGAAAGAAATCCATTCAAACTGAGGGTCTGGAGACTCTGCTGGTGGGTTTGAAACCATCTGGCATGTTTGGGAAGCTGCCAGGAGTTCGACAAGCCTGAAAGACAACCTATGAAAGGAGGTGAGCGATAGCAAAAGAGGGTAGATGGGGTCCGAATCGCAGATGGCTTTCTGCACCAGAGGAAACAGTTTGGACTTTTTCCTGAAGGCCATGAGACCTGGAGAATAGATTGGAGGAGGGGGTCCCTAGTTGGGAAGACCATATAGAAGACCACTGGGAACAACCAGGAAGGAGGTGATAAGGGACTGAGTGAAGGACACACCATTTGGAATGAGATCATCGAGTGGATTCAAGAAATATTTAAAGAATCTGTAGGACTCGGTGACCAATTGCAGGGTGAGGGAGAGGTAAGGCCAGGATGATTTCTATGTTTGGACAACTGGGAATATGGTGGTTTCAACATGCAAGATAAAATATGCAGAAGAGGAACAAGACCTTCTAGCTATATTCTCCTTGGGTTTTACACTTTAAAAAGGGTGATGCTTCAAATATATAGATCTGATCATGACATTCTTGTATCTAAACTCCTTCATGGATGCTACACAATTCACGATACATCTAAACTCTTTAGCAGGGCACACCCAAGTCCTTCTTGTTCTGCCTGCCTCAGCCTTTATTTCCAGCCACTGCCATCACACCGTATGCTCCTGTAAAACCACAGGTGCAGTTCCCCAAAGGTACTGTGTGATTCTCACCTACTCATTGCTGGAGACTCAACTAAAGAACTCAGTGGAAGGCCTTCTCTGAGGAGATCTTCCAGGTGGCTTATACCTTCTCTGGTGTAAGCCAGGCCACTCACCTCTCAGTCTAACTCAACACAAATCACATTTCATTGTAGTTTTTTCTTCTGTCTCTTCAAGGATGAATGAACAAGAAACCAAATCTCCCCCCGCCCCAGCCAAGAAGTGTTCTTTTTGACCAGCCGCATGTTTTAAAATTTAAAGTTTGAGTTAGAAAGCGAGTAAACTAAATTTACACATGTATGTTACCTGCGTGGCTTCTGAAGCACTTCTGACAGCTCTCAGCCTCCCAAACGAGGTACAAGGACTCTCATCTTCAAATCCCCAGGACTGAAGACAGTGCACAGCACAAATGAGAGCTGAAAAAAATGTGTGTGGAATCAATGGAGGATGCAGTTCTCTCATTGTACAGGTGAAGATGCTGAGGTTTTACTTTCTTCTGAACATGGGTAGTAAAACTCCCCAAAGAGGTGGGCCCAGAATCAGGAGAACATTCCTGATTGGCCCAAGTCTATGATTGACTTAGAAGTAGTCTGGCCAATGAAATAGCAAGTAAAGCCTGGGGGATTCTGGGAAAACTTTCCTCCCCTAAGAAGAGGGAAGTCAAGGATAGTTTTTAGTTACCCTAAATTACACTTGTAACTTAATGTTATTTTCTGAAGACACAGATAAAACCTGTCCACCATGCCATCATTAAATTCTAGTCCCTTGCTAAAATGGAAATAGAGGCACATTTGCCCAAGCTTTCTACCACTTATTAACCATGTTGATGACACAGTGTGAGCTTGGAGAAAGGGTACTCTTCAAGACATAGTTTAAAATAATTATTAGAACTTTAACTGCCAGAATGATATTGACCCAAGATGAATGTCTTTTTTCATTTTTGCTTTTTTATTGTGTCAGTGCCTTTCTTAGAGACTCACATGGGGCCACCTTGTACAAGAGACTATTTTTGAATACAGTGCTATTTTCGAGTACAGTGATTTTTATACTTTTTTCTGCAGCACCCTGGGGAGCTGAGCCACCCCAGGGAGTCAGAGGCCACCAAAAAAACCTCTAAAACTGCTCTGGTGAGTAGTAGTGTTGAGGTTCTGATGACCCCTTCATCAGAGCCTCCCTCTTTTCCTGTCTTCAGAATTGAGCAGCTACTACACAGCAGGCACCAAGCTAAGTACTAGGGATACAGTGTTGAGCAAAAACAAAGTCCCTGCCTTTATCTAGGTTACAGAAAAGACAGGCCTTCAGCACGTAATCACCACAGCAGCAAAAGTGTAAGTGCATTCCGCGAAGTGCAAAAACAGGTTAAGACTCCCAGTGCCACCAAGGCACGTACCAGGGTGATCCGACCTCGTCTAAACGTGAGCAGGTGAAACAGTATTTAAGCTGAATTCTGAATATTGAGTAGAAATTAAGGAGGGTGGGGGGGGGATGTGGAGGAGGTATTTTTAGCCCCTTACATCATAAAGATGGTAGGCACTTCATAAGTACTTGCCAACTGGAAGGATGACTTGACCCTGGCCCTCTCAATAGGGCAGATCAAATGTAAGGAAGATTATTCATTGGAACAAACCACTGGAGAGGGTTTAGGCCAACCCCATTCTCTTTATTGTTTTTCTATATGGGTTGCTTTTCTCTCTGGAGATGGAGTACTTTGTACTCAATACTATTGTTGCCTATTTTAATTTTTTGTTGTTGGTTTTTTTTTTTTTTTTGGTCAACAGAGATGGAAAAATTAAGCATCAGCAGCTGCCACTACCAGTAATAACCGTGTGTACAGGAATGAAACACACCCCACATGAACAAACTTCCTGTCAGTCACTAATATTTTCTGAGCACTGACTAATTATGATTTGGTGAAGGGGGAGATGGAGTGTGGCTGCCTAGAAATTTGATAAGCTATAATCAGAGTCACCCCAAGTACTAGGCATAATTTTAGGAATGGAGCTGGATTTAGCAAAATTAGTAGTCTTATTATCTAGCATTTATTGAGTTCTTGCATGTGATACACTGTACTAAGTGTGCTATAAGTGTCATGTTTTTAATTAGCACAGTAGTCATGTGAGTTGGATACTATTATTATTCTCATATTTTGGATGAGGGAATTAAAGATTTGAGAGACTAACTTGCCCAAGTTCACACAGCGGACAAATCAGGTCTGGGTGGCTCTAGGACCTACACAATTTCTAACTCACTCAGCCGCAGTATCTCTCAAAAGGTGATGTATCTCCTATCACCTGCAGACTTTACACCATGGTTACAAATGCCTGATATATTCCACTGCCCACACAGAATTGCCTTTCACGATAATTATTGGGTCCTTTATTTCTCACTGAAATATTTTTGCAGCATCTTAGATTTTGGTTTCCAAAAGAGGCTTTTTTCCCTTTAAAAAAATTCCTAGCTATACCAAATCTCTATTTTGTAGATTTATTCAACAAATATTTTTAAATGATGCTACCATGTGCAATCCACTGTTCCAAGTTCCAGTGGTGAGCAAGGCAAAAAGTCCCTTCCATCCTGGAGCACAATTCTTCTGGGGAGGGGAAAAGAAGACAGAAAATAGGTAAATAAATAAGTACAGACTGTGTTAAGTGACACAAAAATTAAACAAAATGATATGAAAGAGAATAACTGGACGAAAGGGGCCAGTTTAGTTGAGGAAGCCACATTGATATGGTTCCTGAAGGCTGAGAGACTGAGATTCCAACTATCGTGTAAAGAGATTTGGAAGAGCATTGCAGCATATGGAAGAGGGGAAAAACGTGTATCTCTGTATCTGTGTGTATGTGTGTGTATACACACACACACATATGTTCTCTTCATCATCAAAGGTCCAGTATTTGGGGGATGTTGGTGAACAGGGTGTATACATGTTCCTTTGAAATGCGAGCAGTGGAAGGGAGAGTCTTCTATTGGGGTCCCAGCATTCAAGATATTCCATTGGTCTTATAGCTTCCTTGTTTTCTGGGTGAAGTGCCCTCTGAATACTGAAGGTTCTTCAACTGCAAATAATAAAAGCCACTTTAACTCATATCAGCATAAAATGAATGAATACAGGGAACTGGGTGAAGAAAAGTCACTGGCAAGGCTGAAGGGAGAGCCTTTAGGCGGGGCTCTCAGTAATGAGTTCCAGAATTCCACTACAGGATCAGCTTCCTGATGGAACTGCTATAAGGAAGCTGCTATTTCTCGTACAACAGTAAACCAAGAAATCAGGGCGTCACTGATTTTACTGTTTGGTATGGGACTGACTGTTTCAGGCTCAACTGAAACCTACAATAGCTCACAGTGAAAAAAAAATGTGACAATGAATATATGCATGTTCATGTATAACAGAAAAATTGTGCTCTACACTGGAATTTGACACATTGTAAACTGACTATAACTCAATAAAAAATGTAAAAAGAAGAAAAAGGAAAAGAAAAAGAAACCTACAAAATGCATGCTCTGTATTGTCTCTCCAAATCCATGATGTTCGAGACAAGACGTGCACCACCCACCAGACAAAACAGCAGAAGTGCAGCCTCCTCCTCAGTCTGTCCTTCCAGATGTTGCCCGAGTGCATCTGCTTGGCTGAGCTAAGCCATGTACAGGGACCCTGAGAAATGAAGTCTTCAATTTTCTCACTTCTAGCATGCAATACGGCCTATTAGAAAGGGTTGAAATGAGCCTATCTATTTACCTGCCACAAACCTCAATAGAGAATTTTGATAATTAGGTGGCATGGTTTGCCTGGGACTTTTCTGCTCAGGCTCTGGGACAGTTGGTTACCTAAGTAGCCAGGCTTGAAGCTCCCTGTAAATTCTTCCAGCGGGGCTGAAACTGAAAGCAGGACTAAGCAAGTAGTAACAACAATGATACTATGTTATGGTGTTTAGAGCTCCATCCCTGAAGTCATTCAGACATAGGTTTGAATCCCAGCTCCTCTTCTTTGCCAGTTTGTTCTTTTATAGAGCACTTTCAAATAGAATTCTGTGAAGAGGTGAATGCACTATATCTACATAGTGGTGATAATCATCAGCCACGTGTGACTTTTGAGTACTTGATATGTGGCTAATGCAACTAAACAACTGGATTTTAAATTGTATTTATATTTTAATTAATTTACATTTTAGAAAATTAACTTATTTTTAAAACCACTTTATTGAGCTATGATTGACATATAAAAATGTACATATTTAATGTAGACAACCTTGATGAGTTTGGAGATAAATACCGTGAAACTGTCACCACAGTCTTTGCCACAAATTTATCCATCACTTCCAGAAGTTTCCTTCTGCCCTCTTTCTCTATTATTACATTATTATGATGATGATAAGAACACTTAATATAAGATCTACCTTCCTAGCAAATGTGTAAGTATACAGTACACTATTATTAAGTAAAGGCATTACGTTGTACAATAGATCTATAAGACTTGTCTTGTGTTACTGAAACTTTGTACCCTTTGACTAACACCTCCCCATTTCTCTCTTCCTCCAGCCCCTGGCAATCACCGCTGGACTCTGCTTCTGTGAGTTTGAGTATTTTAGATTCTTCATATAAGTGGTATCATGTAGTATTTGTCTTTCTGTGTCTGATTTATTTCACTTTGCATAATGTCTTCTAGGTTGCAAATGTCAGGATTTCCTCTTGTTTAAGGTTGAATAATATTCCATTGCGTGTACAGATCACATCTTTTTTTATCCATTCATCCATTGATGGACATTTAGGTTGCTTCAGTGTCCTGGCTACTGTAAAGAATGTTGTAATTGACATGGGGGTATAGATATCTCTTCAAGATGCTGAGATTGATTCCTTTGTGTATATAACCAGAAGTGGGATTCCTGGATCATATGGTAGTTCTGTTTTTAAGTTTTTGGAGAACTTTCATATTGTTTTTCATTGTAGCTGTACTACATTTAAATTTAAATAGCAACATGTGGCTATTACATGGCTAGAGGCTACTGTATTGGACAGCACTGTATACAATGGGGATAATAGCCTCATTACTGTATTTATACAACAAGTATTTATAGAGTATCTTCTGTGGGCACCTACAGGAATTCTGCTAGGGAAAAAACATTATGAAACTTACAACTAGTGAGGCAATCAGGCCTGTTTAACAGGTGAATAAATAAAAAAAAAAACTACAGCTTACAGTTAGTAGTATAAAGGAAGTAAACAGGATAGAGTTTTGTAGAATAATGGTTGTGCATTCTTTAGATGAGGCATGAGGGGTAACCTCTTTGAAGAGATGGTGAATGACTCAAACTACCACTGCCTTCCAGCTCAGGGTGGCCATATGACACAACTCTGGCCAATGAGATAGAAGTGGAAATGAAACAAGCAATGTTTCAGGAAAGTTTTGGTTGTACTCACAGAAAAGGAACAAGTGAATCAATCTGAGGACACTCCCAAAGGCCAAAGATGGGACAATATGAGCATCAATAAAGGCAATAACTACAATGTATTAAAACACAGCAAATATGTTTAAATCCATAAGTTCAAAAAAACAATTTTTTAAAAAAGCCTGACTGGTTATCATTGGAGGATACTAGTGAGTCAAGTCATTATTTAGAAAACTGGTAAACTAAGGAAAAGAATCAAGCATTTATCTTTTCCTTATTGTCTATACTCACTTGGTAACCTAATAATAGAGGGAGGCAGTTTCCCTTTATAAAAATATTCCAGCTAATAAGTGAAGAAGGAATGACAGAATTAAAACACCACCACTTTGTAACGTAATTAATGGATCTAGACAGTAATCATCAAAAGCTGCTATTATTACAAAAAGAGAGATAATCAGACAGATACTTTCAGACAGCAGAACGTAACAACAAAAGCCAAATCTGAATCTAATCAAAACTGTAGCTCCAACTACTAATGTAAGATACAGACGACAGAGGACATCAATCTGAATGCAATTAGGAAAATCTAGGATGCAGGGAACTCTAGAGGGCAAAGGACCTGGTTTCTTCAAAAAGTAAATTGGGCAGAAAAAAAAAAAAGATGAAGTAGGATCATACAGATCAAAAGGGACTTCAAGGACATATCAATTCCAAGTATTAGTCTTATTTGGATACTGTAAACTATAAAAAACACAACCTTTATGGGACAATTGGATATTTGAATACTGGATATTTGATGATATTAAGGAACTGTTAATTTTTTGTGTGATAATGGTGTTGGGGTTATGTTTAAAAAGGAATAACTTTATCTTTTAGTAAAATATTTGGAGAAAATGATACAATTTCTGGGATTTGTTTCAAAATAAGAAGGGGAGAGGGAGAGGTGTGCGGAGAAGGTACAGATGAAATAGGACTGGCAACAGATTGATAATTATTATAGCTCCATGCTGGATCCATGGAAGGGGGGGTGTCATACTCTTCTATTTTTTATGTTTGAAATTCTGCATAATAAAAAGTTACATAAAAAGTGGCCTTTGCTCCTTTACCATCCCCTTCTTCTGTCTAGATGAGGGAGTTAAGGTCTTAAGATGCACCAGCCATGTGTGACCCTGAGGTAGCAAGTATGAAATCAGACCTGAGAGGTCAACGTAGGCAGGATGGTGGAGCTGAAAGACAGGAAGAGGCTGAGACCCTGCAATCTCATGTGCCAGCCCTAGAGTGCCCACGTCTGGAAATGTTATAAGAGATAAAACAAACCTCCATGTGCTTAAGCCTCTTTTGGATGAGGTTTCTTTTATTTGTGGGCAAGATTGTTCTTAGATCACACTGCTAAGATCCAAAATATGAGAAGGAGTAATCTAGGTGAAGAGCAAAGCAGAGAGCACCACAGTCAGAGCCCCCGGATAGGAAAGAATTGGGAACTTACAGAAGGCCCGTGTGACTAGAGCATCAGGAGGGAGGAGGGGGTGGGTAAGGGGAGGTTGGAGGTTTAGACAGGCGCTTGAGGACTTGAGGCACGGTAGTCTATGGTAAGCAGTTAGGATTACTCTAAAGCATAATGGGAAACTGTTGACAGTCTGAAAGTAGACAAGTGATTTGATTTATTTTTGTTTAGAAAGATAACTCTGGCTGCTACATAAAGAATGGACAGGGGCAGGGGCAAGAGGGAAACCTGGAGAGACCAAACAGGAGGCAGCTACACAGGTGAAAGATGATGGGAGTTTGGCCATGGAGATGGACAGTAATGGATAGTTTCAAGACCTACCTTAGAATTAAAATCAACAGAAATTGTTAAATGAATTTATAAGATTAGGAAAGGGGAAAAGTCAAGGGTAGAATTGGAAGAGGTAAGCTTTGTATGCCAATTGGATATCCTAGCTACAGCACTTAGGCAGGTAGGTAAGTGAGTCTGGAGATATGAGAGGATTGAACCACAGATATACATTTGGAAGCCATCAGCATAATACTGTATTAAAGCTTGTGATGGATGAGGTCACCTAGGGAAATAACGTAGGTATAGAAAAAATAGGACCCAGGGTTGAGTCTTGAGAAATATTAACATTTACATATAGAGTTGAAAAAGGAAAGGAGGCTGAGGATGGAGACTCATAAAGGACAAGGAAAACCAGATTATGGTGTCACAGAAATGAAGAGTGGGGAATATCCAGAGTCCAAGTTGGCCTCATGCAGCTGAGGAATGGAATAAGAAGAAGACGATAAAGTGGACACTGCCGTTGACAATAAGGTCACCAGTGACCCTGACAAGAACAATCTCAGAAGAGTGGTGGAGCTGGAATCCTAATCTGAGTGAGCTGAAGAGATGAAGTAGAGATGGTGTGTACAGAAACTTTCTGGAGAATCTTCCATAAAAGAAGCAGAGAAACAAGGCAGTAACTGGAGGGAGTTTAGGGGTCAAAGGAAAGTTCTGAAAGACAAAGAGATAGTGGAGCCTATTTGAATGCTCCATTGGAATGATCCAGCGAGAGGGTAAATGGTGACTGGATCTAGAGCACAAACGGAAGGACAGGTCTTTAACGGGAGGAGGGGCACTTCCTCCACTGATGAAAGAGCAAGGGAGAAGATGCAGATGCAGAGAGAAGTCCAGATTTGGTGACTGAAAGATGATGTAGTTTCCTTATCGTCTATCAGTGAAATACGAGGTGAAGCCATCAGCTTAGAGTGAGGGAAAGAGGGTCTGGGGAAGTTTAGAAGAGAGAGGAAGGGTATGAAATAGTGGAAAATTCAGCTTACTTCTGAAATTGCGAGGTAATATTTCTGAAATAGCCAGACAGTGTTGAGTGACCTCGTGAGGGTAGTGATAAGGGGTTTCAAGTTATTTGTGAGATGCTCAGGAAACATCAGCTATCATTATTCTTAAATGCCAGCTAAGTAAGGCTCATTTTAACCCTAACAACATACCTACAAAGTTAGGTGTTATTATCCTCATTTCAAAGAGGAGAAAATTCAGTGTCCACAAATTCAGTAAGTTGCTAAGAATCTATACATCGGTTTAGGTGGTAGAGCTGGAATTTGGACCCTGACTGGGTACCCATAAAAGCCAGAGCTTTCCTCACTAAAGCAGGTAGCTTGAGGTAGTGGTGTCATTGTCATATCCAGCTGCAGAGTGTCTGGGGCACCGCCGGCAGCTGGAAGAGCACCAGCTGTCACAGATCACGCCTGGTCCTCTGAGCTAAAGCAGTTGAAGAAAATTCTGCCAGGATAAGCTTTCAGCTGTCATTCCCGTTGCTGCTCTGCAGAGATCACACATGTGACTTTGGATCAAAGTCAATGCCAATAATAAGCTACTGCTTTTTACATAGAAGCCAATTCAGCAGCTAGGGTAGGGGTGGCACTTGTTTTCACTGAGTGTCTCTCATTCAAATATCTTTTTCAAATTCCATGGTGGATAGAAAAAGGTTTGTTTGTTTAGTGGCATTAAATAGCATTTGTGGATCTGGAACTAGGACAGGGCTCAGGGGAACTAGCTTGTGTATTTCGTGATGACTGGATGGTTGGGATGGCTCAAATGGTTAAAGATGGCTGGGATGATTCAACTGGGGCCATATATCTGAGGCCTTAATTCTGGTTGCAGTTTGGTTCCTCAGTTTCTCATCACATTGTGTTTGCTGGAGCTGAAATGTCCAGGATGGCTTCTTCACTTCCATGTCTGGCATCTCGGTTGGGATGGGCTAGGCAGCCTGGGCTGGCTGGTTATCATTCTCTGTCCACGTGACAACTCTGCTGGGCTAGCCTGGGCTGCCTCACAACACGGCAGTCTCAGGGTAGTCAGGCTGATGTGGAGGCTGACTTCAAAAATGTATGTTCATACTGCTTTGATCAACCTACTTTATGGCATAAAAGAATGTCATTGAGAAGACTGGTGCTGCGGTTTAGCCACTAAGTCATTAAGATTTGGATGTTTTTGAGAAGCATCATAGAAGTGTTTTTCATTCTTTCATCCTAAAATTAGATCAATGGCTGCACTGTGAAGTTAGGTCAACTGTAGGCCAAGGCTGGTTCATACTGGGTTGTACCTTCTTAACACTTGTCCTGCTGTCATCTTTAGTCTTCAGAGTATATGGCCCAATCTGCCTGATCATGACTCACCTAGGATGGCTGACGCTCCTGAAACTTTCACCTCTTTGGCATAAGCTAAAGCATGTTAGGTAAAGTTGTTATTGGACATACGAAGATCCAGGAAAATGGCCTCATCTTGTGATGCATCTTTAAATTCTACTCATGGGGATTTATCTTAAGCTAAATTCAAAACATATTTATATATATATATATATATATATATATTTTAATGGAGAGACTGGGGATTGAACCCAGGACCTCATGCATGCTAAGCAGGTGCTCTACCACTAAGCTATACCCACTCCCTTCTTCTGTTCTCCATAGTGGCTGCACCAAATTACATTTCCACCAACAGTGTAGGAGGGTTCCCTTTTCTCCACACCCTCTCCAGCATTTATCATTTGTGGACTTTTTAATGATGGTCATTCCAACTGGTGTGAGATGATATCTCATTGTAGTTTTGATTTGCATTTCTCTGATTAGTGATACTGAGCATTGTTTCATGTGCCTATTGGCCATCTGTATGTCTTCACTGGAGAAATTTCTGTTTAGGTCTTCTGCCCATTTTTTGATTGGGCAATTTGTTTTTTTGTTATTGGGTTGTATGAGCTGTTTGAATATTCTGGAAGTTAAGCCCTTGTCAGTTGCACTGTTTGAAAATATTTCCTTCTATTTGGTAGGCTGTCTTTTCATTTTGTTCATGGTTTCCTTTGCTGTGCAAAAGCTTTTAAGTTTGATTAGCTTCCATTTGTTTATTTTTGCTTTAATTTCTACTGCCTTGGTAGACTGACCCAGGAAAACATTGCTACCATTTATGTCAGAGAATTATTTTGCTTTTGTTCTCTTTTAGGAGATTTATGGTTTCCTGTCTTATGTTTAAGTCTTTAAGCCATTTTGAGATTATTTTTGTGTATGGTATGAGGGAGTGTTCTAACATCATTGGTTTACATGCAGCTGTCCAGCTTTCCCAACACCATTTGCCAAAGGGACTGTCTTATCTCCATTGTATATTCTTGCCTCCTCTGTTGAAGATTAATTGACCGTAGGTGTGTGGGTTCATACAGGCTTTAAATTGATCATTCTGAAGACTGTGTCACAAGATGGAAAAATGTTTGTGATGTAATGTTAACTGATGAAAGAAACCTACTAATCATGTCTACCATTTATGACTATAAATCAAGCAAATATACTCAAAGATGAGGTGAGGAAGCGATAGCAAATAATCAAAATAGTTTGATTTCCTAGCATATTAAGATTGTGGATGGTATTTTTCTTTAATTTATATAAATGCTCCTGTAACTTTGAAGAAAAAATAGTATATGAAAATTATAAAGAAATTTTGTATTTGAAATTTTGCCTTTGTTTTAGATTTCTTTGAATTCCTTAACTCTTCATTTTTTTTGGTAATATCTTAATGGAGATATTATTCATATACCATACAATTAACTCATTTAAAGGATAAAATTCAATGGCTTTTAGTATATTCATAGAATTACCCAACCATCATCAAAATCAATTTTAAAACATTTCATCACCCCAAAAAGAAACTCCATACCTATTAGCAGTCACTCTCCATTTCCTCTTAACCCCTAGCCCTAGGCAAACACACTAACCTACTTTCTGTCTCTACAGATTTGCCTATTCTAGACATTTCACATAAATGGAATCATAAAATATGTGGTCTTTTATGACTGGCTTTTTACTTAATATAACGTTTTCAAGGTTCATCCATGTTGTAGTATGGATCAGTACTTCATTCCTTTTTATTGCTGAATAATATTCCATTGCATAGATGTACCACATTCTATTTATCCATTCATCAGTTGATGGACATCTGTGTTGTTTCCACTTTGGAGCTATTAAGAATAATGCTGCTATGAATGTTTACATATAAATTTTTATGTGAATGTATGTTTTCATTTCTCTTGATTATATATTGGCTTTAAAGTATAAAAATGCAAAGGGGCATGAAGAATAATTTGGGGGCATTGGATAGATTCCATTTCATAATCGTGGTAGTGGTTCCATATCTGTATATATTGGTCAAAATTCATTAAACTGTATACTTATATGTATTTGTATTTATGTTATATCTCAGCAAAGCCAACCCCCAAAATAAAGGATGGAATGGTAGGGAGACAGATTTGGAAGCTTATTAACATATAATGGCTTAACATTATATAATGCTTTTCTGTACACCAATATTTTCACATACATTGTCTCAATAAAACAAACAACATCTATGATCATTTCAATAAGCCAGTGAGATAAGTAAGAAGGTATTATTATGTCCATTTTAGATATCAGGAATTTAGACCTGCAGAGTTTGGTTATGTGGATTGTCCAATATCACAGAGCTGCTAAGCAGCAGAGGCAGAATTTCTCCCACTTTCCACCTCTGCAGCTTTCAAATACTTAACCAAATTTGCTTACAAAAATTGAAGGAGGAAGCAATATCACTAATTATCAGAGAAATGCAAATCAAAACTACAATGAGGTATCACCTCACACCAGTCAGAATGGCCATCATTCAGAAATCCACAAATGACAAATGCTGGAGAGGCTGTGGAGAGAGGGGAACCCTCCTACACTGCTGGTGGGAATGCAGTTTGGTGCAGCCACTATGGAAAACAGTGTGGAGATTCCTCAAAAGACTAGGAATAGACTTACCGTATGACCCAGGAATCTTGCTCCTGGGCTTATATCCAGAAGGAACCCTACTTCAGGATGACACCTGCACCCCAATGTTCATAGCAGCACTATTTACAATAGCCAAGACATGCAAACAGCCTAAATTTCCATCAACAGATGACTGGATAAAGAAGATGTGGTATATTTATACAATGGAATACTATTCAGCCATAAAAACCGACAACATAATGCCATTTGCAGCAACATGGATGCTCCTGGAGAATGTCATTCTAACTGAAGTAAGCCAGAAAGAGAAAGAAAAATACCATATGAGATCGCTCATATGTGGAATCTAAAAAACAAAAACAAAAAAAACAAAGCATAAATACAAAACAGAAATAGACTCATAGACATAGAATACAAACTTGTGGTTGCCAAGGGGGTGGAGGGCGGGAAGGGATAGACAGGATTTTAAAATTGTAGAATAGATAAACAAGATTATACTGTAAAGCACAGGGAAATACACACAAGATCTTATGGTAATTCACAGAAAAAAATGTGACAATGAATATATATATGTTCATGTATAACTGAAAAATTGTTCTGTACACTGGAATTTGACACAACATTGTAAAATGATTATAAATCAATAAAAAAACTTTAAAAAAATTGAAGGAGGAAGAAGCTACAGCTGTACAGATTGCATATTTGGACACAGAATAAAGACATTCCCCTACATGCTGCATCTTCTTTGATGCACAATAAAAATGAAAAAGTGATGACTTAAATCACAGTAACTAGAACAGAACCTCTGAAAAGCCAGACTTTTAAAAATATCCCACTTTTGACTGCCACGCTCTTTTAAGTTGCTCTAACACTTGAACTTTGATTTTACTGAGAATGGAATGTTCTATAGCTCTTCCTGTTTTTACCGGTTTCTGTGCGTCCTATGCTGACGTGCTCAGATCCACTGCTTGCCGTGCGCCCCCCTGCTCGGTGGGCAGGAGGGCTGGCTCCTGCAGGCTGGCTCTCTCTGGCTCCAGGGTCATTTGTCTTAACCACTGGCTTATTTAATGGGAGGCACTGGTGAGAACTGCAGTCTTCTCCTTTCCTTGCTGCCTAAGGGGCATGCTTGCCTTGCCTGTATCTTCTGCTGGGTGATCTTAACTCCTGGGCTCTGATTATACCACCTTCTCCCTATGTTTGCCAACCTATGGGTGGTGATGGCTTCATGCTGTTGCTAATGTCTGCACTGCCTCACTGTCCTCTGATTAGCTTCTCTGCCTCTTCTTTCCTGCACCACAGCTCCTCTCTTCTGAACACTCTCTCCTCCTGGTTGGACCTTGAATGACAGACCGTCTGTGATGCTGACGCAGGATTGGACCCTAAGACCACATCTGAAAACAATTTTAAGGTTTTAACCACTTCCCTTGGCATCTCTCTCTAGCCCACTCCTCAGGCACATTTAGATATGACATTTATTATTCCATTGTGGATGAGCATATTTGTGTCTGAAACACAACCTCTACAAAATTAAAGTTTATCAAATCAGCTGGTCTGTGATCATCTAACAGCTGAAAAATGTATTTAATAGGTCTGGAATCTGAATAAACATTTAGCTGCCCATCAGTCATACACCATTTAGCACGTTAAATTAGGATAGGGGAGGATTTATTAGTCAGCATGCTTGATACTAGTCTCTATAATAAGTAAATACAAAATCTCAGTGACTTACTACAATAAAAGTTTATTTGTTGTTCACAAAGAGTTCAATGTGGTCAGCTAGCGGTGTCTGCTCTGTGCAGTCAATTAGGAAGCTAGTGTTGCTTGAGATGCTGACATCGGCCAGCAGATGAGGAACGAAGGAGAGTACAGAGGGTTGTGGGGATGTTTTAGGGACTGGACCTGGAAATAGCATACATCAACTTTGTCCACATCTCATTGGCCAGAACTTAATTACGTGCCTCTCTGGCCCGTTGCCACCCCACCCCACTGCAGAAGAGCCTGAGCAATGTAGTTTAGTTTAATATCTAAAAGAAAAGAAATGACCTTGGAAAGCACATGGTCAGTCTCTGCCACTATTTGTCCTTCTGGTCAATAAATTTCCGTTCCACTCTTCCTCCCACATATAGAATAAACTTCTCTCCATGCCTGTCCCTAGAACATTATCCAAAGTCTCTAAATCCAGATAAAAGCCATCGGTGATGCTCAGTCAGCTCCATCTGGTTCACATGTGGTTCTTTTCAGCTGAGTAATTTATAAACCAAAAAGGAGTCACCTGCTCCCTGCTCCCTTCTCATCCCCAAATACACAACGGTGAGCAGAGACAAGTAACTTCATGGCCCCACTTGGAAAGGAAGGAAATGAAAGATGGAAAGCTGATGCCGGTCCAAAGCAGCAGGGTGGGCATTGTGACGTATCCCCAACCAGGAAGCATTGGGAAATGTCTTTGATTGGACTGTTTTTCCTCTACGAGAGGCATTATTTTGTCTATAGTTCTCTGTGACCCCTGGTTCCACTCTTTGGGAATTCTCTTCATTGTTCATTATCCTCCATGGCAACATCTGAAGTGAGTGACAGGGGAGGAAGCTATCTCTGGCACTACACAGATTTTGGAGTCTGCTTCCTTCTCATGGAACCTCGGAGTTGAAGGCTGGTTACTGTTTTATGCTTTGACTAATCTTTGTCCCAGACTTATGTTTTCTTTGGAAATACTATTTCCTCAGAAACCTCACAGCCTTCTCATTGATATTCTTCCAGATGGTTCCTATGCCAACAATTACACCCCAAATACTTTCCTAGAGATGGTTCTCAATATCCTTTACATCTTTTAATTCCTTCTCATGCCTCTCTCATCTCACTAAGTAGGCAGCCACTTTGATGACATCAGGATTGAGTGGGAAAGCTACAACTCTCATGTGATCTGTGCTAAAACGTGGTGACCCAGAAGTCCTTTGTTGCTTACAATTTTCTCATTCTTTTATTCTACTATTTGGGGTCTAGAAGTAGTCGACTTCAAGACCTCAAATTTATGTAATTTTCCAATTTTCTTTCACTTCTTCCTGCAAACTACCAAAGCTTGCCAGCCAATTGTGGCCAATGTGCACTGACAGTTTGGTTCCTTCCAACTGCTTCTTTGGGAGCTGACAGTCAGTAAGCAGATGGCCTGCCTCTCAAGTTATTACAAGTGAGAATTTTTGCCAAGTGTTTTGCCACTGCACAGCACGGACTGCCACGTTTTCTGCCTCTGGAATCAGTTTCCTATCTTCCCATACCTGGCATGCTAAGCCAGTGCCACTTATTTCAGGGTTTTTTTGTTTTGTTTTGTTTTTGTCTTTTGTTTTAGGAGCACCCCACTTCAAGGTCCCATTTGTGGTTTCTGTCATAGTATTAATGTTTAGTTGCATAAAAGAACTTCCAAATGTCAGTACCTTAACCCAACAAACACAATCAAGTTCATTTCTCACTCTGCAGTCCAGTGTAGTGGTAGGGATGAGGGTGGAGAGAAGGAACGCTGCTCCATGCAGTCAAACAGAGACTAAGCTATCGGAGGTTCCACCATCCTCAAGGCGTGACTCCCAGCTGTGCTCTGAGTGTAGACATCCAGCCAGCAGCTGGATGACCACATGGGATGCGTTAGGAGCTAGGTCTGTGAGCGGCGTAGCACTCTGCATACATTTCAATGGGCAGAAACCAATGATATGTCCCAAGTTTCCCTACTTATCAAGAGAGATGAATGCTGCACAAGGAACCAGGCTCTTTTAATCTTCCTGCCTGCCATCTTCAGTGTGTGGCTTTCAGTCCCTGTGTTACAAGGTGGCTGTTGCATCTACAAGCACTGCTTCTGAGTTCCGGGCAGGAAGAAGGGAGGAGAGTGAGGGTTAAAAGGCCCATGTCAGGTATGTCTCTTTTATGAAAATTCAGTAGCTTTCCTAGAAGTCACATCTAGGAGACTTGCTTACTGGCCATATTAGCCACCTTTGGTTGCAAAGGAACTTGGGAAATAAAATTTTTTTGGTTGGGCACATTTCCACTTACTCATATACCAGAGTTCTACTACTGTGAATAGGAGATTGGCTACTGGGTTAAAAAAAAAAAAAGCAGTATCTGCTGAAGTGCTCAATAATTCTGGATATTATGTTTATATTAACTTTTATCCCAGTTAGTCTCAAGTCTCTTTCCTCTGTTATAATTCCAAAATGCTGGATGCTGGGCAAATGGTGAGTGTGTGTGTGTGTGTGTGTGTGTGTGTATTCAATCTGGTTTATTGCCCATTTAACTAGTACATCAAGAGCATATTCTTCAAAGATAGATTTAATAAAAGGCTAAAAATTAAAAAGAAAAAAGAAAAAAAAACAAAGGGCACTTTTTACATAAGTAACTATGGCAAGAAAATACCTTTGGGTTTTCTTCCCACTGAAGACTGTTACAATAACCATTATCATTATGATAATAGTTAAATTTTACTGAGCATTTACTGTGTGCCAGAGACAGCAAAGTTATTTATACTCATTATAACCATCATAAGACTCTATAGACTCCATCATTGCTACTTTACCAATAAGACAACTGACACTCAGAGAAGTTAATTTGCTTAAGATCACAAAGCTAATGCACGGTGAAGTCAATATTTGAATTTGGATCTGTCTGACTGCAAAACGTCTGCTCTTTGTCACCAGATAATACTGTCAGATGGCAAGATGTTCCCCACCTACTCTTTCCAAACCTGATTCTAAAGCTCAAATCTTGGCCTCACCATTTGGCCAATACCACAGTAATAATTGTTGTAGGTAAGTCTCATCAATGGACAGTAAAATTAGTGGTACAAAGTTTGATGAGAAACAGGAGATACACATATTTTAAAAGTATCTCCATACAAGATTCTTCTTAATTATAAAGAGAATACTAGTAACTTTACAGTGGAGAAATCAGGCTCACACCACCACAACCAAGGAATCATCAGTAGTAATGAGGCACGTCGACCCCACGGGGCTCCAGAAATGATGCCCTGAGGAGGGCACAGCATCACTTCTGAAGCATTTTTGGCAAAAATGCATAAGCTAAATTTAACTATGAGGACACCAGACACACCCATCTTGAAGGAAATTCTACAAAGTAACTGGCTAGTACTCTCCAACAGTGTCAACATCATGAAAGACAAAAGAAATCGAGAAACTGTCTTAGACTGAAAAAGACAGAAAATATGACAACTAAATGCAATGTGTGATCCTGGATTGGATCCAGGACCATAAAAAAAACATTATTGTGGCAGTGAAATTTGAATAAGATCTGTATAACAGTTAATAGTCTAATATCCAAGTAAATTTTCTGTTTTTCATACTTGTACTATCATTATGTAAATTGTGAACATTTGGAAACTGGGTGAATATGGGAGAACTGATTTTTGTTTCTTGGTGACTTTCTTTTGCATCTTTTTATAAGTGTGAAATTATTTTAAAATGAAAAAAAAATTTAAAAACCCTATCTACCCTACCCAGTTCACCTGCTAAAGCGTTTACTTGTCAAAATTAAATCTGAACTACAAGTAAACGGACTGTAAGCACATCTTCACCAGCCTTCTCATCTGGTCTGCGTTCTGCGTTCTGTCTCTCATAGGCTGCCACGTTCCTTTGGCCAGATGGTGCCAGGCTCAATAGTGCCAGATCTAAGAGTGAACTATTTACACCCTAGATAGCATACATTTGTAGATTCATCACGACAATTTTCTGGCAAATGAAAGAAAAATGTTTTGTGCTAACAAAATCAATGTATTGGGACAGTTTACCATCATACTGAAGTAAAGTGTCTTGGGAAGGACTTTTTTTTTTTTTTTTTTTTTTTGCACTTTTCGCCTGTAATTCACAGTAAGGGTTAGCAGTAGCCCTGCACTCCATTCCCTTCAAAGCTGCGTCTGTGATACAACCTCTCCTCCTCCAGATTGGATCTAGCCATAGGCCACCTCCTGGCAGAAGGGATAGCCCCCTTCCTCATCCCTTCTTCAGTTACAGAGTAGAAACTTCTCTCGAATTTTAAAATGTCCTGAGGCCTGACATCCCCCAGTTGATTGTGGGAAGACTGCATCAGCTAGCCAGTGGGTAAAGAGGAAATGCAGCAGGAGCAGTTAGACCTCAGAGCTGTAAGATCGTTGGGTGATTCTGAAACTCTTTCCCTAAGGGTCCTGAATAGCAGGAAAGAATTACATCAGGTAGGATGCTTTGGGCTGCAAGTAACAGAAAACCCAGTTCAAACTAGCTTAAAAAGTGAAGAAGTTTATTAACAGGCAGTGCAGAGCTCAAAAGGGCTCCAGGCCCAAGGCCATAAGGGTTCCACCCCATTTCTTTGATATTCTCTTGGTTTAGTCTTCCTTTGTGTATCAGTTTTGTCTCCAGACTAGGGTCATTATTGTTAATAAATGGCTTATAGGAACATATGGGGACACACATTTCTTTATTCATGCTCTACAGGAGAAAAAGATAACCTTTCACCCAACTGTACCACAGAAACCTTTCCCTTCAGTCTGATTTGGCCAGCTTAGGTCGCATACCTACTCCTCTACCAATAACACTGCCCAGGGGAGAGTTGTGCCTTGAATGATTGAAGTCTGAGTGCCCAAACCATTCACTGGCAAGGTAGTGGGGTGGGGGAGGGTATAGTTCAGTGGTAGAGTACATGCTTAGCACGTACAAGGCCCTGAGTTCAATTCCCAGTACCTCAATTAAAAAAAAAAAACCAAAACTTAATTACCTACCCCCTCCCCCCAAACAATGGTAAGGTAGTGGAATTACCATGAGTGGTTTAGAGTAAGCAAGATACACTCCCAAAGCTGGTAATGAGGTTAAATTCCTTTGAGTAATGGGCCTTCTGAAGGAAGAGTGGATACTTGAGCAAAATCAGGGCTTTGTCTGTGAAAGGAATAGAGACAAATGAAGCAGGGGAAGTGAATTCCTGCCCCTTGTGAATCAAGAGTTGTTGGTCCAACATGACCCTCTACAAATAGGATATTTCTTTGCATGTCTTCTTCCTTTTTAAATGAGTTATACTGCTATGGAAAAATAATACAGAGGCTCCTCAAAATATTAAAAATAGAACCAACATATGTTCCAGCAACTCCATTGCTGGGCATATATCCAAAGAAATTGAATGCAGGATCTCAGAGGTATTTGCACACCCATGTTCATGACAGCAGTATTCACAATAACCAAGAGGTAGAAGCAATGCAAATGTCCACCAATGGATAAAGAGATAACAGAATTTGGTATATATAAAAAGAAATATTATTCAGTCTTAAAAAAGAAGGAAATCCTGTCTCAAGCTACAATATGGATGAACCTTGAGGATATTATGCTAAGTGAAATTAGCCAGTTACAAAAAGACAAATATTATATGAATTACAAAAGACCATCGCATAGTTCTACCAATGCAGATTGCAATAATATTTCACAGATATACCAGCAAAATAATTTTCTCTTCCATCACATTTAACTTAAAAAATTCTTTTCTTGCTTTATCTTAAAAATTCATACACATTTACAGTTCTATTTCATAATGCCTGAGTTGGGTTTATTTTAGAATGAATCTTCTCTTCCAATTTTGTGGGAATTGACTACTCTAAGAAGATACTTATCCTGTGGCACAGAAACCCCTGGCCCTTAGCCACACGTGAGAGGCAAGGTATGGAATCCACAAGAATGGATTTTCTGGAAGACAGTTCATCTGTATCCAATAATATGGAACTAGTTAAGTGAATTGTAATGCAGCCACATGAGAGACTCTTGACCATTAAAAAGGCTTCTGAAGAGTCTACTTTTTCAGTGAGGGAAATACTTATTTTATAATAATAAGTAAAAAAGAAAAAAGAGAATGCAATGTTGACCATGACTATAAAAAAGAAGTAAAAGTAACAAGAGTGGGAATCTGAAACACGGGTATAGGAAAACACCCCCAAAGAAACAGATAAAAAATGGTAACAGCTGTAGTCTCTGGGTGGTGGATCTTCAGGAGAGTTTTTCTTTGAACTTTCAATTTTAGGGGATTTTTTTCATAATGTATGACACGTCAAAAATGTTTAGTAAGGTACAAGAGAACTGGCATAAACACAAAAACTGTGGGTCCAAGGATCTCAGTTATGAAAACATAAACATTATAATCACTATTTTGGCTGTTCAGAGGAATTACAACACCTCCCACATCCCTACTTCTTAATTTTTAATGTGTTTTTGAAGTTGAGGTCAATATAAAAATACCACTGTAAACATGGAAATAAAGATAGATCCGAAATTAAGTGGCTCAGTTTTCTCTGTGATTTTACTCCTTAGCCATTTAAAATTTTATTTCTCTCCAGGTGCCCCCTCCAAAAAAATATATTCCTGAGTAATAACAAAATTTTCCTATTAGCATCGCAAGTAAATTAATTTAGAACAAAGTGAAAACCTTGATTGTTTGAAAAAAGATTAAAATAAAAGTCATCCACCTAAAAATAAGAAATGTTGTTCAAAGGGATACAATTCAAAACTCTGAAAGCACACTGATGTCTAAAAAGTCATTTCATTTTAACTTTCCCTTACACAATGTTAGTATTAAAATTTGATCAGGTGCCTGAGTTTGTTCCATTTAAATGCTCTTGAATAGTGTTACTCTGTTTCTGCCAAGCCCAGCTTGACATACGCATATACGCAAGTGGACATTTCAAGATTAGAATAATTTAGATTCTGTCCTTGGCTCACACTCTGTTTGTCTAGTGTAAGATGATGGAATGTCCCTGTGGATGATATAGTTCTGGGTTTGGACAACAAACTCTGTTAAGACTCAAGTCCCTGGATCTCGTCCATTTGCAATCTCCATCAGCAGTTTACGGGGCCACTGGACCCTGCAGCTGCTGCTGTCCCCTGCCCAGGAGCACCTGCCCTGCAGCAGCTGGGGCCTGGTCTTCCCAGCGTGTTCCAGTTAAGTGGTGTTGGTCTGCCCCTTCCTACTGAGGGGCTTTGGGTCAATCAGTGACTTAATTCTTATGGCAGAAAAACTTCCTGAGAATCAATTTTTCATACTCTCCATAGCCTGTGCTCACTACTCCCTTTCTAAGCAGAAGATTTGTGGAGTTTTCTTGCCTCAGGGTTTTTTGCACAAGGAAAGCAGGCATTTCCATGGAGCAGTTTTTATTTTGTTAAAGTTCAACCTCTGCAAGATTCTTCTACATATTCTTAGGAGAAGAGAAAGGGAGAATCTTTGAGGATAGCGAGGAAGAGACAAATATACCTATCACTATACAAGGGGGTCTGGGTGTGAGAGAATTCCTGAGGTCTGAGCAGGCTGGGTGCGGCGGTCAGACGAGAACGCTAGTGCCCAGAGAGGATGGCTTGTGTGATGAGGTGCACCCGGACACGCCCTGACCCCTCAAACGTCCTAGATGTCACAGGTCCTGCGGAAGCCATGGAGTGGTTCAATCCAGAGGAAACTTTTCTAGCACAGAAAACGGGCGTCCACCAGATATTCATGCAGATGGAAGGGAGAGGACAGGACAGGCCCTCTCTATGCTTCAGCACCCTGGGCAAGACCCAGAATCCCGAGTCAAGTCCCGTAAGGGAAGCCCTTGAATGGCTGAGACGTCATTTCCTGCCATTCTACCGGAATCACGCTAACTAAAAATCATCTGGCTAAAAAAACCTTGTGATTATAGTTTCATCCATGAGTGTGTATGTGTATTTTCTTTAAATCTGTTACATGCTTACTACTGTAGAGGCTGAGGACAGCGGAGAGAACAGGAATGAATGGACCTGGTTTCTACCCTCCCAGGGCTTACCGTTTAGCTCGACAGACATCTTTCCAAGTAAAGAGAGGTTAAGAGTGATTATCGTTCACTGTAAAATTAGAAGAGTGGGTTACTATTCTTCTTTATAAATCATATTTCCCATGTTTTCAACAATAACTATGTGTGCCTTTTATAATGAGAGAAAAGCAATAAAACTTACACTTTAAATAAACAAACACTATTTAAAAAACAAAAAGGGGACCAGGCTATAGGGAATGAATTCACATTCATCAGGCTAACAGTAACTTTCTTTATAAAACAGAATGCCAATTCTATTTATTCAGCTATGTCCACAGTCTCACAATAGCAGCTGAGGTTATACAGTGAGTTAGGAATAAATCCTCGTTCACAAGGGAGATTAAGTTATTGTTTATGTGGTGCTTATGGCAGAGGGAGCTGAGGGAACAGACAGATAAGCAATTAATTATGTTTCTCTGATGAATAAAATAAGGGCTACCTACAGGTGTATTTTATAAACATGCAATGGAGCCTATTGCTGCATAACTTTTTCCATCCTGGGATTTGGGAAATGCTTCTTATCTCGGATGAAGATTAGGGAGATACTCTAGTACGTATTATCAGCAGTACATTGTCAAAGCATCTCCTAGGGTGATAAAATTTGAAAAATGCTTATTATTACCCATGCTGTCAACCTAGTAACTTCAATGCCAAAAAGACCTTGCCCAACATTTTACTCTCAAGAGTAGGGGAATGGAATAATAATAATTAATAAGAGCACTATTACATTAAATGAGCATTTACTTTGTGCCAGGCATTTTCACATTGATTATTTCATGGAGTCATCACAACATATCTCTATGGTAGGTATTATAGGTCCACAATCTCTTATCCAAAACCCTGGGAATCAGATATATTTTGGAAATGAGAATTTGGGGGGGATTTAAAAAGGAACTGGAATTCACACCCTTTAAACATCTTGGATACAGGCCTGTCCCAGTCACTACCACTTTTAGCTCGTGTGTGCCTGCAGCATTAGCACACCCAAGAACAGTCAACCTTTGCTTGGCATCCTTGAAATCTGTTCGTGTCCTTTCATCAGCCATTGTCAAGGTTTTCCCAGAAACACAGCACAGAACAGAGCTGTTTGATCAGCACTGTAAGTTTATTCAGGGCTAAGGCTTTCATCAGATGTGACCTTTGCAAATTCATCAGTGTCATTTTCAGCAGTTTCATGATCAGCAGCAGCGTTTTCACTGCAGATTTTAAGATGCTTGATACCATGATGCTTTTTAAATGTCTGCAGCCAATTTTCTGAGTATCAATCACTATCAATGTTCAGTTCTACATGGTATATTCTAGCTTGTTTCATGACCAACAAACCAGTCGGTGGCATATCTTTACATCTTTGTTGTCAAATCCATTCAATCATCACACAGTCGAGATCTTCATTTTTGGCCCTTATGTAATGTTTTTCTATTTTTCATTCGTTCTTGGTTACTGTTGTCACTGTAAAATATCAACAACTTGTTCTTCTGTTTCTTCAAGTCATATATGGTGGGGGTTCTCACCCCATATTCTTTGGTAAGATGTCTCACAGACCCATCACCATCAAGCTTCTGGAATAACTTCACTTTCCGAGCTACTGCTCAAGACAGATGCTTTCTTTCCTTCTTTTTACTGCTGCCATGGTCATGTCTTTAACTCTTTTGGGCATTTTCACAGTGTAATTAATCCCCAAGTCATACAAGGTGAGCAAAGAGCACAGGGTGACTGATGGATGGATATGAACACTGAGACATAACCAAGGCGTCATGTTTACCCATGCCAGATTTGGCTGCCAAATAATCCTGGTGCCAAATTTACAAAAACACTTTTGAGTTTCCGAGGGTACTTTTTGTTTTTGTTCTACTTTGAAATTTTGGAGTACAAATTGTGGACCTGTATTAAAAATATATTAATGATGAAAAAACTGAAGCTCACTTAGTAATTTCTTTTACTGTTTCTATTTGGTCTCTTAAAATTTGGTCACTTCTTTGGACAAAGAAATTTTTTTGATACTGTCTGCCTAGATGATTTGAGTTGGAATATTTTTAGCAAAGGAACCTGATACTCTTGGCTGTTTGACACAGTCACTGGTTGAGCCCCATGCTGGATAACGTGAACATGCCTCGGCAAGAAAAGGCTGGATATGCTAAATTCATATAGTCATTGAATAGAGATGTTTCTTTTTGTTTCAAATTATCTGTTTGGTATTTAATCTGCCTAGTTACTTATTGCCCCACAATAAGCAACCCGGAAAAATGAAAGAAAACAGTTCATTTTGGATATGTCCCAAACACTCCCACAACTTTCCCCTAAAAACCACTCATTTGAAAGTCGTTTTTTTTTTTTTAACAGCTCCATAAATTGTATATCCCAACTGTGACTCAGAATTATTGTTAATCAAGTTCAGAATTAAAAACATATTTTAGACATTCTACTAAAATATGTCCTTCAACTGAGAAAGAATTCATTAGAATTTTGAATGACTTTGAAGCTTTTGTGGATTGGGCCCTACATCACGTGTTATTTTATGAGTTCTTTTTGGAGGGCCAGCTTTTTTTCCTCATTCCTATCATCCCATATTCATCAAATATCTATTATGAACTATTGTAAAAGACTGAAGATTGTTGAGTCAGTCCCAAATCTTTCCTTCTTTTCCCATTAGGTGTCAGAACAATCCTTAGGGCTGAAGGGTTTTATTTTTTAACTTAATTTATTTATTTAGAAGACTTTATTTAAGGTTTTTTTTTGGGGGGGGGTAATTAGTTTACTTAATTATTTTTTTGATGGAGGTACTGGGGATTGAAACCTAGACCTTGAGTATGCCAAGCATGCGCCCTGCCACTTGAGCTATACCCTCCCTCCTTGAGGGGTTTTTAAAAATGAGTAAAGTAAGTTCCTGTAATCCCAGAAGAGCTTAAAATCTAGTAAATAAATATGAGAAATGTATAAAATCCAATGAGGATCCTCTCCCTTAGGAGAGAAAGAGATCATATTTATTAGGTGGGGCTAGATCACTCACGTTATTTCTCTACATTGGTCTTTCCTATTAGATTGTAATAATAACTACCATTTATTGGGTATCTTCTGTACCCAAGAGAAGCTGGCATTTAAGAAGCATCAGACTCAGATAGGTTCATTGACCTTGCCCAGTGTCACAGAATTCTAAGTGACAGAGCCTGGAATTGACCCATTTGCTTGATTATAAGCCCCTATTTATTTTTCCCCCTAACTTAAAATGTACTCTTTCCTTTGCCTTGAACATACATTCTGTGTTCCCACCTTTCCCTTCACTATAGTCCATTCTCCTATTTTATACAAGAAAGGCACACCCTCAAGTATCTGGAATCTGCTTATGGTGTACTGACACAAGAAGTAAAAATCTCCTGGTTGCCCAACAAAGGAACAATTCAAATGACTGAGGAAGCCTCCTTGAATAATTAATCAAAACATATTTTAAAATATGTCTAATGCTTGTCTTTTTTATACATATTTCTGTTAAGGGCAAAATGTTGTTTTAGAATCAGGGTATTCTGGCCAGTGTTGAGATCTTCTGAATTAAATCAGAAAGGGCAGTAGGGAGGCGGGGGAGGTGGGGGAGAGTGTGCCTCTGCCCTTTTTGCAGAAGAACGCAGTGCTTTTGAAAATTCTATGACAGCAATGCAAAGATAGCTTTAAAATCTTTTTTAAAGGAAAGCAATTCTTTTCATTATAATTATTGATTATATAATTAATTATAAAAATACTCATCCTAGCACTTGTAAGCTAGTAAGAAAAGCACCTTCAAATTGCCTAAACAGTAGTGGTAATGATGCTGATTATTTTTTAGTGTAACTGGAATTTCTTTTAAGGAATACTAACTTTTTAAAGATACATTTCTTAACACACATAAAATTTTTACCAGATTTTTCTCAGATCAGTTGTATATCATCCAATAAGAGTTAAACCCTATTTTATCAAATCAGATCATAATATACTCATTCTGATTACAGTTCATTCCCATTTTATTTCATCTTCTGAATTATCTACTGTTCATTATCTCCCAATAACAACATATGAATCTGCTAGCTGCTGGATCAATTAGTTATAAGCTATTGTGACAGAGGTTGGCTATATGCTCACCAACGGGGTTTCTTCTTCCTGAGTGTGCAGGAAAACCACATTCCCACTCTGCCCTGCAGTCAGATTAGGGCCACATGCCTGGGTACCTACCACAGGAACACGAGCAGAAATAATGAACACCACTTGCCAGGTCTAATTATAAATACCCCTGGCACCCTTGTTCAAGCTCTCATTCCCTTCTGCTGGGGCCACAGCGGTCAACACTGCAGATTACCAGAGACAAGGAACCAAGCCACTGTTTTGAAGACAGCTGCCCAGGAGTCACCCTGCTCTGACTGGGGCTATGAAATGATTGAGAAATAAAACACTGTGGACTTTTTTTTCAGCAGCTAGTTTTATTACTCTGATTAATACAAACAGTATATACCTTTATCTTTTATTAAGCACGTAAGAAAAATCTGGTATCAGGGTTCAAACCATATACGTGTACATTTCCTAAAGAATATTGTATGTGCTCTCATAGGTCTTGATTCATAAGTAACTTCTACTTTAAGCATGATACTAAATTGCATTATGGTGAACTAAGTAATGAAAAATGTATTGTTTTGTTTTAGCTAATGTAAAATTAATTATATTAGAGCTATGTCATTTTAATCTTGATTGCTTTTAGAAATGTACAATCCAGATTCTGTAACTTATTCTCAGTGTTTTGGAGAGTATTCCTTAAAAGAAGTATTAGCACATCTGACCTGAAAAATGAAATCAGACTTTTTTTTGGAAAGAAAACAAGTCTTATCTGACTGACTAGTCTGAGAATGAGAACTGGCTTTGTCAATTAGGTCATATGGCAACATTTTCCCATACATGCAATAAATGAAAGCTTTAAGATTTTGACATGCGATAAAAGAAGTTTATCAAAAATATTGTACTAGCACAGATGTTGAAATTAGTATCTCCAATTCTTACTGACTATATTGGTTTAAATGAAGCACTGCTGGGTGGAAGAATAAAATATATAATTAATAGTCACTTGATAATCTGTGATAAATTCTTTTTGGTATAGCTTCAGAGACTGAGACTTAAGTCTATTTAATAAAACTCTTTATAAGTCAGATGGTTTCTAATTCATAGCTTTCAACAAAACTAAAATGAAGACCTAATTAAATTGTTAGCTGATAAATCTTTAAAAGTAATTTTGGATAACAAATTACTCTGTTATTTTTGACATCTCATTTGAAAAAAGTTCAAAGAATTGGGTGAGACTGTCATAATTAAATTCTTTCTATTTTTATATTATTATTATTGTGAAAAACAGCAATAAAAGTGGTACTCTGTTCCATTTTAGACATAACTAACATTCTTCCACAAGTACCTGAACTAATGGAAAAATAAATCCCCGTTAATTCCAATAATAGGTACATTCTTAAAATTTTCTACTTGGATATTTAGCAATTATAAAAATGTTTAATATATTTATATTGTTTTAATAATAATTATCACTGTAACTATAGAAGTGCCTTCTTTTAACTTAGAGGGAACTAAAAAATTTTAAATGTATGTAAGTATTTTTGTTTGAGACACAATAAGATGACCAGTGAAAGCTTTTTGAGCACAAACACTTCTAAACTGGGGTAAAAAACTTACATTAGGGTGAAAAACTAGGGGACATGGAATGCAAAGAAGTTTGGAAAGTAAAAAGAAACAATGCTCATTTCCTGACCGCTAAAGAAGAGTTCATGTATTTAAAAAAAAAAAGTATGCAAGTCTCAAAGTTGCTAATATCAGATCATACTAGTCTAATAATTTGTAACTTGGTATTTCCCTTGTGTGTGTCTTTTTTAAAAACTGGTTATGCTCTGTGTATTCACATTCTGGTTCTGCCACTCACCTATGATGAGTGCTCGGGCATGCCATCTAACTTTTCAAGGCCTTGGGTTTTTCCCTATAAAATGCAAAAGTTGAACCAGATCATTTGCTGGCCCCCTGGTATCTCTAATATTCTATACCTCTGTGACTACAGACTCAGAAATATTCCTTCAAACAACTGAAAACAAAAAGTATCTAAGTGTGCACTTGTTTTTTTCCCTTCTTTTTCATTTTCCTTCTTCTCTTCTTCCCTCCCTCTCTTCCTTCTCCCTCCCAATGTCACTAAGGCCCTGTTGGCATAGAGCAAAGATGGTATTTTTTGTGGGATTTACAAAAATTGGTCTCATTACGTGGCAATTAATTACAGTAATTCATTGGTTTTCCTCAGTCAAAAACAATCAAACTAGTCATGACAGTATTATTTTACTAGTAATTGAAATCTGAAAAGCATATAATAAAGATAATAATATCCAAAATAAAAAGTTCATATTGACATGATGATCATACTTCCTCCTTCTGAGGTAGCTAGAATTGTGAAATAGCTCATCAGAAATAGAACTCTTCAGAATAGTTAAGTTCACCAGAAAATCTCTAACTGTTAGAAAATATGTATGAAGTCCACTAGCACTGCCCTGGGCTATTTTCAAAACAATGCAAGTTACGACACATAAATACTATTTTTGGTTTTAAATATTTCCATTTGGGTAATAGAATGCTGTAGTTTTTCATATTTGCAGTGAGAAAAGGGCTTGAAATGCTAGTCCTATGTTTTTTCTTTCTTGCCCCACACTTCCATCCATGAAAGAGTTTATTAGTTGGATGTATAAATGAATTAATACTGTACACTTTCTTATATGCCATCTCATTTAGTCTTAAGACCCTAGTATTTTTCCAGTATAAATATATACACATAAAAAATATACATATGTAAGTATATACATATACTCGTGCATGCATAACCAGGAATAGGTTTCCCAGTCTAGACTCTTCCAAGTGCCAAAACTGGAGCTTCTGTTTCTACTTCATCTTTGATGTCCTCTGGTGGTGAGGGATCTCACACTGTTTTGAAAAGAGTGTCCTGTTGAGAGAGGGTGAAATTCACAGAGAGCAGTTCATGTCGAAGCCCAGCGAAGCCTGAGGGCAGAGGTGGACATTCTTCACCTGGATGAGCCATCAGATTGATCCATCTATGCTGGCCTGGGGACAACTGAGATTGTTAGATCAGGGATACAGAGAAAGAAACAGTTAATATTCAGTTGATTGACTTCCAAAAAAGGGCAAAGTAGGGGAGGGAGCCCATGTGAGGCGATGGTTACTGACCCACTCTACAGAGGTAGATGGAAGGGAGGCTGGTGATTGCAGACCATCCCTACCATTGGAGTCAGCATGCCACTTCATGTAGAAGAGCCACAGGTGCTACTGTCATCGCTGTCAGGTCATTACAGCACCTGTACTCGGCCTCTTAGCTTATCCAGGTGAAGAATGTCTACCTGTGCCCTCAGTCTTCGCTAGGCTCCCACATGAACTGCTCTCTGTCAACTTCACCCTTGTCAATAGGACACTTTTCAAAACAGTGTGAGATCCTTCACCGCCAGAGGACATCAAACATGAAGTAGAAACAGAAGCTCCAGCACTTCCGGAGCACTTGGAAGAGTCTAGACAGGGAAACCTATTCCTTCACTAGGAGGTGATGGGGTCTTACAACTTGACACACAGTAAGTGCTTAAAGGAATGTGTTGTTTCTCTGACACATTACATTAGGAAATGTTTATTAAAAATTTAGAAAGAGTTTATAATACAAAGCTTCCCCTGCCCTCCCCCTGTCCTGGTCCTGTTTCCCAGAGGCAATCACTCTTACAATTTGATTTTAATTCTTTTGGCATTTACTATACATATCTTTGAATATATACTGCTCCTAATACTATTTCTTCATGTATCAATTACAGACATTATTTAGTTCCTACAATGACAGATTAGGATTTAGCTCAAGAGAATTATGGTTATTTTTCTGCCTCTACTGGTTACCTTTGCACCTATAAATAACATACTTAAACTTCTATGTCCTCTTTCTTCATCTCTTGACTCCCATACTATAAGACTGAGATGTTACAGATACAATCCTTTCTGCTGCTTTTCTTCCTCCATGACCCTGCTGGGCACAACCTCCTATGCCTTATAGAATATAGTAATTCTAACTCTTTTTTAGCATGTCATACAGGGTCCTTTATGATCTAGACTCTGCCTACTTTTTTCAATCTCCTGTCATTGTCCACTTTAGTTATACACAGTCTTACTGAGCCATATACTTAGAGTTTTTGTAAACTTCTGCGTGCTCTAGTCTTTTTTTTTTTTTAATTAAAAAAATTTTTTTTGGTAATAACCGAAAACTTCCCCAATTTGGGAAAGGAAACAGTCACCCAAGCCCAGGAAGCATAGAGAGCCCACACAGGATCAACCCAAAGAGGTACACACCAAGGCACATAGTCATCAAATTGACAAAAATTAATGGTAAGGAGAAAATATTAAAATTAGCAAGAGAAAAGCAACAAATAACATATAAGAGAATTCCTATAAGGTTATCAGTTGATTTTTTAGCAGAAACTCTACAGGCCAGAAGGGAGTGGCAAGATACATTAAAAGTGATGAAAGGGAAAAACCTACAACCAAGAACACTCTATCCAGCAAGGCTCTCACTCAGATTTGATGGAGAAATCAAAAGCTTCACAGCTAAACAAAAGGTAAAAGAATTCAGCATCACCAAACCAGCTTTACAACAAGCGTTAAAATAACTTCTCTACTCATCAAACCGTAAGAAAAGACAAAAAGAAGGAAGAGAAAAAAAAATAAGACCTATAAAAGATTGTGTTGGCAGTTTGGGGTCTTTTACGGTTCCATATAAATTTTGGAATTATTTGTTCTAGTTCTCTGAAAAATGGTGTGAATACTTTGACAGAGATTGCATTGGATCTGTACATTGCTTTGTGTAGTACATTTTGATAGTGTTGCTTTTTCCAATCCAGAAACACAAGATATCTTTCCATTTCTTTGTATCATCTTCAATTTCCTTCATCAATATTTTACAGTTTTCAGAGTGTAAGTAACCTCCTTGGTTAAGTTTGTTTCTAGGTATTTTGTTCTTTTTGATGCAATGGAAATGTTTATGCCAGTTATAAAATTCTGGTTTTCGAAGTGGGAAAAAAAAGTGAATGAAGGGCTGCAAATAGTAAAGTATTTTTCTTTCTTATGGGTGAGTCATATTCCATTACGTATATATGCTGCATCTTCTTTATCCATTCATCTATTGATGTGCACTTATGATGCTTCCATATCTTGGCAATTATAAATAATTATTAATAGTGCATTGTATGTATCTTTTTGAATTAATTCTTATTTTGTGGTTGTCTTTATTCCTTTGATAACTATGTAAGTTTAAAAAGCTAAAGCTTTAAACATTCTTAGAAACAATGAACAGTACATACATGTAAATTTAAAAAAAATTTGCAGCATATTGTATATATGTATTTACATGCAATACATTGTATATGTGCAGTCAAATTGTAACAATTCTACCTAATAAAACTGAAAAATGAAAAAAAAATTGCGGGGGAAGTAATCAGGTTTATTTACTTTTTTTTTTTTTTTTTTAATGGAGGTACTAGGGTTTGAACCTAAGACCTCATACCTGCAGGACCTCATACTCTTACCACTGTGCTGTACCCTGCCCGCCATCTTGTCTTTTTTCCTCATTGCCTCATATGTTTTCATTGCCTGGAATGGCCTCCCTCTGCAATTCAATGGCAAATTCCATTCATTCATTTGAACCTACATGCCACTTTAAGAAATAATCCAAGCGCTCCTTGACCCGCTCCTTGATCCGCAGGTTCACAGGAGGCCTCAGCCAGGCTCCTGCGGGAACCATGTTTCGCAACCAGTATGACAATGATGTTACTGTTTGGAGCCCTCAGGGCAGGATTCATCAAATCGAATATGCAATGGAAGCTGTCAAACAAGGTTCAACCACAGTTGGTCTGAAGTCAAAAACTCATGCAGTGCTGGTTGCACTGAAGAGAGCACAGTCAGAACTTGTAGTTCATCAGAAAAAAATTCTCCATGTTGATAACCATATTGGTATCTCAATTGCTGGACTTACTGCTGATGCTAGACTTTTATGTAATTTTATGTGCCAGGAGTGTCTGGATTCCAGATTTGTACTTGACAGACCTCTTCCTGTGTCTCGTCTTGTATCTCTAATTGGAAGCAAAAACCCAGATACCGACGCAACGATATGGCTGGAGACCATATGGTGCTGGGCTGCTTATTGCTGGTTATGGTGATATGGGCCCTTACATTTTCCAAACCTGTCCGTCTTTTAACTATTTTGACTGCAGAGCTATGTCTATTGGAGCCTGTTCTCAATCAGCTCGTACTTACTTGGAGAGACATATGTCAGAGTTTATGGAGTGCAATTTGAATGACCTGGTTAAGCATGGTCTGCGTGCCTTACGGGAGACACTTCCTGCAGGACAGGACCTAACTACAAAGAATGTTTCCATTGGAACTGCTGGTAAAGACTTAGAGTTTATGATTTATGATGATGATGATGTGTCTCCGTTCCTGGAAGGTCTTGAAGAAAGACCCCAGAGAAAGGCACAGCCTGCTCAACCTGCTGATGAACCTGCAGAAAAGGCTGATGAACCAATGGAACATTAAATGATAGACCAGTCTGTATGTGGATTATCAAACATGTATGAATGCAGGAACACATACTGAGGACAATAATTTATACTTTGAACCAAAAGATGCAGAATGGTGGAATGGTATGTTTTAGGAATCAGTCCAGAAGTGAGGTTTTTCCAAGCAACTTTACTGAAACCATACAATGGGGTGCATTTTTCTTTAAGAGGGTCTATATAATCATTTTCTAGAAAGTATAGCTATCTGTACTAATGTTTTTATATGGAGAACATAGTGTCTTTGTGGTTTTAAAGATAACTGTGAAATAAAATTGTTCTACCTGCAAAAAAAAAAAGGAAAGAAATATTCCTTGGTAGATGCCTTTTATTAAATAAGAAGATATTTATTCAATGGCTGTTATATGCAAGACACTCTTCTAGGTGTCAGGGCTATAGTGGTCCTAGACAGACACACTCATGAGCTTGCATCCTAGTGATTTAATTAGCAGACAATAAAAATAACAACCATGATGAAACATACTATGTGTCAGGACTGTACCTAAATAACTCACCCATACTATTTTAATCCTTACAACTTCATGAAACTTTAAGAAGTTAAATATCCTCGCTAGAGTCACTTCCTGTAAGTGGCTAAGCTTATATTCAACTCAAACCTGACCTCAGAGCTGTTACTCATAAGCTGTGCTAGCTCTGCTCCTGATACTCCTTGTACACTTCTATCATATAGATTTCCTCATATAAACCACAGGACATAAAAAATGATTTGTATGTGTGACTATTTTCTCAGGATGGTATAGAAATAACATCATTCCAGAGGCATAGGAGAGAAATTAATGCCTTACATACAAGTGTCTTAAGGAATTAGGGATTAATTCTTGAAATCACAGATTGAGTAAGGCTTGCTTTAGACCGAAGGCTTAAGGGTAGAGATATCTGTTGCAGAGTGGGTGCTTGATAAATGTTTGTTAAACCCATTATTCAAACCTTTGAAATCAATACATACTCAGTTCGCGGACAGAAAAACCATGTTAGTCTTGCGATTGGCTTTGTAGCAGGAGCTAGGCACTCAGTCTGCTTTTAATAGAATCCCAGGGGTGTAAGAGGCAGTGGTCAATTGCAGACTCTAGAGCCAAACCACCCAGATTCCAATTCCTTTGTTTACTATTTATACAAGAAGTTATTACTTAACATGTGCCAGGCACTTTAATAAGTACTTTACAAGTATCACCCAAATTAAACCCACAACCTCCATGTAGTAGATGTCTTTACTATTCCTTAACAGTGCCATGTCTCAGGTTGTCTCCTTTGTTAAATGTGGGATACTAGTAACAAAATACTTCACAGGGTTATTATTCGGACTGAGTAAGTATAAAATGCTTAGAATAGTATCTGACACATAGAAAGTTAGCTATTACTATCAGTAGAGGCTGTGACCAGGGCAGGAAATGAGTTTGACATAACTTAACAATTTTTTCATCTTATGCTAATGTTCACTTCAAGGGGACAGATGGAATTCTTTGGGATGGGGACTAAATCTTAAGCATCTCCCAGTCAAGTTGGTTCTATGTTTCTAAGGGAAAGCCCAGTTACTGGTACTGAAATGGAAAATGTAGGAAAAATTACCTCTGAAGTCCGTCCAGTTTTCCACGACTGCTCTGCCATCTCCCAAGTCCACATTAGCATCACCTCTTGCTGGGATGTCTGCAAGAGCCTGCTATCTGGTTCAACGGCATCCTCCTTGGCAGCCTCCATTCCTCCACTCCAGGTTAACCTTTTTAAAACAGAAAGGCAAATTGTATTGTATTGTGCTCATGCTTAAAACAGCCCATTGGTTTCTCATTGTTCTTAGAATAAGGATCCAAATCAGTAACTTAGCTGACTAAGTCCTGTAGGATATGGCCCTGGCCCATCCCTCTCCACCATCTCCACCCCAGCCACAACAACCTTCATTCATTGTTCAACAATTATTTGTCTGATCACCATGTATTTGCAGAATCATCAAGGCTACATCAGCGACCCAGGGAAACACAGTTCTTGTACTCAGAGAACTTAACTTTCAGGAGGTGGGAGAATAGCAACAATGACAACAAAAACCAGACATATGATGATTATTATAAAAATATAACAACTGCTGGTTATAATAAGTATAAAAATAGAATTAAGCCTGCAAATTAAAAAGATGGCCATTGAGATAAGGTGAACAGAAAGCCTCTCTAAGATGGTAATATAAGAGATGACATCCAAAGGTGGAAGAGAAGTGAGCCACATGATAAATGGGCAGGAGAGAATTCAGGTGAAAGGGAAGCATGCAAAGTTTCATATACGCTGGAAAGAGCCCAGTGTGTTTGAGGTACCCAGGGCAGATCAACTTACTGCACAAAGTCAAGTTAAGAGAGGAGTATGGTTGGCTGGTGCCTGATCTACAGGGTTTGGTTGGCCACTGTAAAGAACTGGACTTTTTTTTTTCCCTTTTCTTTTTATTTTAGAAAATCTCAAAGCTATTTTTAGAAATTGAAAGAGTGGCACAACGTACATCATTATAACTTTTTATCTAGATCCACAAATTGTTACCTTTGTGTGGCATTTGCTTTTTGTTCTAGTCTCTCTGTTCTCAATTCTTTTGTTCTCCTTAATGTTCTTTGTATTTTGTTTTTTTAATTTTTTGCCAAATCTTTTGAAGGTATATAGTTGCAGACACTGACACTTTGCTGCTAAATACTGAGGCAAACATTTTCCAAAAGCAAAGACATTCTTCTACATAGTCACACATTATCACGTGCCCAAAATTTAATACTGATTCAGCATCATCTATTATGTAGTCCATATTTAAATTCCCTCAATTGTCCACAAAAGGTTTTTGCAGTTACTTTTAAAGATCTATGAACCAGACAAGTTTCATAAATTTCATTTAGCAACATCTGTCTCCTGACTAAAGCAATCCTCCATCTTTTGATTTTCTTTTTCCCTAACATTGATATTTTTGAAGAGCCTAGGTGTGTTGTCTTGTAAAATGCTCTACATTCTCCACCCTCCCCCCCCCTTTTTTGATTGTTTCCTCGTGATTAGATTCAGGATAAACATTTCTGGCAGAAACAGTGTCAGGTGATAGATTGCTTCATTATTGGTGACACTAAGTTTCCTCACTTGGTGAAGGTATGTGTAATAAATAAATCTCTATGTTTTAAAAATTACCTTTTCCCTTAATTAAGAATTGATCTTGAACCAGCTGGAGCTGGAACTGAACGCTGCTGACTCCTGGTTTCTGAGAAAACAAGTTGGGCAAACGTCTTACTGTGTGGGCTGTGAGACGCTTGGAGGACATGTCCCTCAGGGCCCTAGGAAACACAGTAAAACCAGTCTCAAGTGAATCCAGTGAAGCTTGCCACGTTGGAGGCACTTTGGTGCAATGGAAGAAGGGCCACACTGGGAATCAGACTGTGTAGATGCCATCCCATCAGCCACTGAATTTCAGTGATCACAAACTCTGGTGCAGAGAAATAGGTGAAAGCCTCTACCTTACTCTCACCAAAAAAAGAGTTAAGGTACTTCCGGGAGAAGATGGCGGAGTAGAAGGACACTCGCAGGTCACCCTCTCCCACAAATACACCAAGACCCACATCTACAGACCCACTCAGCCAACCAGAGCACCTGTGGAACTCCGACAGAACATCGCCCTCTTCAAAAGATAAAGACGCCAAAAATCTGGTAGGAGAAAAGGAAAAAAGAAAGAAAAGGCAAAGCAGCGCGGGACGGGTCCCGCGGGGAGGGAGCGGCAAAGGAGGACTGGCGCTCGCTCGCTGGGTCTCCCCTCTCCAACTGAGAGGCCAGCGGGACGGAGGGGGAGCCTCCGAGGCTCGGATCTGTACAGAGCAGCCCTTGACTAACAGAACTAAGTTAAACGGGCACAGAGCGTCCCCCCGACACCCAGCCTGAGACGTGGGCCGGCAGCGGCGGGCAGGGCCAGGCTGCACAAGCCGGGCGGAGGACGGAAGTGGCTGCACGGAGGCAGCCCCGGGGGAACGCAAGGGGCTGCGCGCCGTGGCTGTGGGTGCACAGGGCAAAACAACCTGGGCCCTCCATAAAACAGCAAGGTTGATGTGCTCTCGGGGGAAGGGTGCACACCCCCATCTCTGAAAACCCGCGGAAAGTTTTCGGGGAAGAGAGGCGGGGCTCAGGCACAGCCGCCATGTCCTCCGCGCTGAGCACTCAGGCGGGGGCGGGGGCGAAACCTGCATCCGCACCGAAGGGCTTAGCAGCCTCAAAGGCCAGACTGAGACGGGCCTGCAGCCCGTGGCAGATAGGATCCTTCCATCCTGGTCCCTCAGAGAACTTGCTCCACAAAGACAAACAAGGAGCTGGGTTCTGGCTCCAAGCAGGGACAGGGCTGTCCCTCGGTCTTCCCCGAGCCCACCTGCGGAGCGCCGACCAGGGCGGAGCGCGCAGCCGCACAGAGCAGCGGAGCTACCGGCGGCAGCGCAGGTAGAGCGAGAGCGGCCCCCCGCCTTTCGGGCAGGAACACAGCCCCTGACCGAGGTGCTGGGAGGGGGCACGACCCGCCCTCCTACCTGGCCAGTCTGCAACATCTGACTGCGGCATCCGGAGGGGCAGCGACCCGCCCCCCCACAGCAGAGAACTGCACCTGACCCAGTGTTAGGAGGAGGCGCGATCTGCTTGCCGACAGGTGCTGGGAGCAGCACAGAAGAGGGCGCCAACGGAGGGCCTCTGAAAACATCAAGCTGAGCTTCCAAAACAGGACGAAGACAGAAAGACTTCACATTAAAAGCACACAGACTCCAGGAGAACACCGACAACCCCCCCCTTTTTTTTAAATCTGTTTTTACCTGTTCTATTTTCTATTACTCTCTTAATCTTTACTTCTTAATTCATTTCTATTTCTCTTGGGTTTTGATGTCCTGCTATTGATTAGACACAGGTTTCAAATACATCTATTCATCTCCCCCCCCCTTTTTTTGTAAAGGTTTTAAAAGGACGTCTCAACCCGATTAATACTCTGCTTCAACTCACTCTTCTATTATTCATTATACACTGTTTTCAAACCCTCTTTCTCCCTTCTTTTAAAATTCTTTCTCTCTCTCTCTTATTTTTTTTTCTTTTTTTCCTAAGTTCTATTCCTAAATAGGCATCAGATAGATAAAATCCTTAAGGACCAAAATAAACAACTGATACTCCAAAAACCACAGTGCCAGAGAGGTATGAGCAAGATGAAGAAGCAGAAAAACTTCTCCCAATTAAAAGAAGAGAAATCCCCTGAAAGAAAGATCAACGAAATAGACATCGATAGCCTACTAGATTAAGATTTCAAAAAAGGAGTGATCGAATTGCTGAAGGAATTAAAAGAGATAGTTTAGAGATATAAAATATGTCAAAAATGAAATTGAAGCTATAAAGAAGAGCCAAGTAGAATGGGTAAACTCATTGACAGAGATGAGGAATGTTCTAATAGCTGTGCAAAGCTGACTAGATAATGCAGAGGAACGAATTAGTGATCTAGAAGACAGGGCAATAGAAAGCACCCATTCAGAAGAACTACAAGAGAAGCAAATAAAAAATAATGAAAATAGCATAAGGGACCTATGGGATAATATAAAGCGTCCCAATCTTCGCATAATAGGGGTCCCAGAAGGAGAAGAAAGATCAAAGGGGATTGAAAAGGTTTTTGAAGAAATCATGACTGAAAACTTCCCAAACTTAAAGAAGGAATCAGATATCCAAGTACAGGAAGCTCAGAGGGTCCCAAACAGGAAGAACCCAAATAGACCCACACCAAGACATATCATAATCAAGATGGCCAGAGTCAAGGATAAAGAAATGATTCTAAACGCAGCAAGAGAAAAGCAAAGAGTAAGTTACAAGGGAACCCCCATAAGGCTCTCAGCTGATTTCTCTACACAAACACTACAGGCCAGAAGGGAGTGGCAAGATATATTCAAAGCCCTGAATGAAAAAAAGATGCAGCCTAGGATCCTTTATCCAGCAAGGCTATCCTTGAGGATAGAAGGAGAAATAAAGAGTTTCACAGACAAAAAAAAAGCTGCAGGAGTTTAGCAACACTAAACCCATGCTAAAAGAAATATTGAAAGGGCTATTCTAAATAGAAAAGCAGCAGGATGCTACAGAAATGAGAAACACACAACTGGAAAGGTGATAACTCATGAATTACAAATAAAGTAAACATGAAATTATAAAAGAAGACATACAAATCACTGAGAGTGGGAGAGGGAGGCAGGGAAATATAGAATATTTTTTTCTTTCTTTTTAAATTTTTTTTAACAGTAGGATGGGTTTGAGATCATGTTACTATCAGTTTAATAAAAACAGTTATAGTAATGGGTTGATAGATTTACAAAAAAGGGTAACCACAAGCCAAAAATTTACAAAGGAGTCACAAAAATTAAATAAAATCCATGATAATACAAAGGAAAATTACCAAAGCACAAAAGGAAGAAGAAAGGAACAAAGAGGATATACCAATTCAACTGCAAAGATAAGTTCAAAATGGCAATAAACACACATCTATCATTAATTACTGTAAATGTTAATGGACTAAATGCTCCAGTCAAAAGACACAGAGTGGCAGACTGGATAATAAAGCAAGAACCTTCAATATGCTGCATACAAGAGACCCACTTTAGGGAGAAGGACACATATAGATTGAGAGTGAAAGGATGGAAAAGGATATTCCATGCAAATGGAAAAGCCAAAAAAGCAGGTGTTGCAGTACTCATTTCAGACAAAATAGACTTTAAAACAAAGGCCTTAAAGAAAGATAAAGAAGGACATTTTATAATGATTAAAGGAGTGATATATGATGAGGATATTACACTCGTTAATATATATGCACCCAATATAGGAGCACCTAAGTACATACAAGAATTACTAACAGAGATAAAGGGGGATATTGATGGGAATACAATCATAGTTGGAGATTTTAACACTGCATTAACATCACTAGACAGATCTTCCAGACAGAAAATAAACAAGGCAACAGAGAAATTAAATACTACAATAGAAAAGCTAGATTTGGTGGATATTTTCAGAGCATTACACCCCCCAAAAATAGGATATACATTCTTTTCAAGTGCACATGGAACATTTTCCAGGATCGATCATGTACTTGGGCACAAAAGAAACCTCAACAATTTTAAGAAGATAGAAATTATCTCAAGCATCTTTACTGACCACAATGCCATGAAACTGGAAATCAACAACGGAGAAACAAAGGAGAAAAAAAGGAAAGCATGGAGATTAAACAATATGTTATTGAAAAAACAATGGATCAATGAGGAAATCAAAGCTGAAATTAAAAAATACCTTGAGACAAATGAGAATGAAAGCACAACCACTCAAAACCTATGGGACACAGCAAAGGCAGTGCTAAGAGGGAAGTTTATAGCGATACAGGCCTTCCTCAAAAAAGAATAACAATCTCAAATAAACAATTTAACCCACCACCTGAATGAATTAGAAAAAGAAGAACAAAAAGCCCCAAAAAGCAGCAGAAGGAAGGAAATAATAAAGATCAGAGAGGAATTAAATACAATACAGATTAACAAGACTATAGAAAAAATCAACCAAACCAAAAGCTGGTTTTTTGAAAAAGTAAATAAAATCGACAAACCTCTGGCCAAACTCACAAAGAAGAAAAAAGAGAGAGCACAAATTAGCAAAATAAGAAAGGAAAATGGAGAAATTACAACAAACAAAATAGAAATACAGAATATCAAAGGAGAATATTATGAAAAACTATATGGAACCAAACTGGATAACCTAGAGGAGATGGACAAGTTTCTGGAAACATACTGTCCACCAAAACTGAATCAAGAAGAATCTGAGCACTTGAACAATCCGATCACTAGAAAGGAAATAGAAATAGCAATTAAAAACCTCCCTACAAATAAAAGTCCAGGACCGGACGGCTTCACCGGGGAATTCTACCAAACATACAAAGAAGAACTCATACCAGTCCTTCTCAAACTCTTCCAGACGATTGAAAAGGAGGGATTACTCCCAAACTCATTCTATGAAGCCACCATCACCCTGATACCAA